>NC_080759.1:39163095-41663095 GCF_020826845.1 Diceros bicornis minor
AATTAAGCCTTTAAGATACTTTTAAAGGATATTGTTACATAGCAATGTATTACCTAAATCATGAATAAGTGTCTTTTAATTTTATCCTTAAAGGTACTATACAAAACTTCTTTAATAGAACATGCAATATGACATTTATAAACATACATTTAATGGAATCATAGAAAGTTATCATTGTAAGTGGTTGGGCTGTTTATAGCCAGTTCTTTCATCTTATAAATAAGACAGAATAATGACGTGACTTCTGATTCATGAACTCTAATGATTAAAGCTATATAAATTGCATTAATTTAAGAAAAAATTATTTACAGTTTCCTTAAAAATGTCTATCTGTGAAAAATTAAAATGAGGCTTTATCTTCTTTATTAATTATTAAATTCATGATAAGGGGAGGGTAAGACATAATAAAGTGGTATTGTAGCCATCCACAGATAAAAGGGTGGTCCCCCAATCAAAATTTGATCCAGCTATTGAAACAGACGATGCCGCACATACACATCAAGAGAGTACGAAAGCGCTGTTGCTGAAATCAGAAGTCTTTCTGGGGAGCGCAGAGCAGCTCTCAAGTAGGTCTGAAAATGGATTGAGAGGGCAGGGAAAGAAGATTAGCTTGTTTTTTTTTTTCTGGTTTTTGGGGAGTGGGACAGGGGTGAGAGTTCCCCTGTTCAGGGGCTAAAGGAAGGAATACCTGAGATTTCTTATCAGCTTGCCCAAATGCAAAGCAGGAGCAGAAGAGGAAATAGTAAAGCTTAAAAGCTGTCAGCGGTCAAATATAGTATAAAAAATCGAGTCAGACTCCTTAATACAAGTAGATACTTGATATTTTTATATACCGTATGTACACATTTCAAGATGACATCATATGGAGAGCACTCAAAAATCCTTGACTTCAGAGCACAAGTAAAAATCATCTTTGTGCTGAAGCTTGTGTGAGTAGCTGAGTTACTGAAGAAGCCTCTTCCACTGTTGAGCAACAGCACTGAAGCGCCACTCGCCTGATGTGATACATGATCTCACGTAACCATCAGCGGTAGCTTTGAATTTGAGAAATATTTGTCCCACTTTACAGATCAGGCAAGTCGAAATTAAAAGCATTAGTAGTACTCGATAATTTGGAAATTTGCAGATGTTTCAGATTGAATTCATGGCAAATATTAACAACAAGATATAGAAATAGAAGTGATGAACTTGGAGAAAATAACCAATATAGATAAATAGATGAAATAAAAACTATAGTCAAAATAATAAATATAATTTTAAAAGCTAAAAAAGGTGACAGAAAACTTCACATTTGTCTTTATTTTAGTCAGCAGGTGGTACTTTGTTTGGTCAGATGGAATTTGAACTGAGGCTATGTGTTCTTGTTTATAACAGCTGTTGTCACTATGGTATCTAAAAGATAGTATTGACAGAGATAGGAGGCAGATTACAAAAATCATTATTTATAGAACATTTGAAATGAAAACAGCCAGAAAATAATTTCATTTTAACTACATTTAAATAATATTTCCTTTTGGAGATTTAGAAAAAAATGAAAATTGCACAATACATGACCCGCTGTTGTAGATAAAGGTGCAATTATATATAAACTATTTTATGTAACATGTGAGAAAAAAATTATTGTTGGCTCTCTATCAAAAATGTAATATAAGAAAAGAAAAACAATAGAGAAAGAACCCATATATTATTATGTAATTTCTTTTAATTAGGACACGCACTGTATATACCACTTTCTTTCATGCAATGGTTAATGCTCATTGATTACAATCACTTAATCCAAGTAAAACTAATCTCTTCAGTCTTTTTGTATGTTTTCTTGCATAAAGAATAACTAACAAAAAAATAAATATCAGAATTTTCAAGAGTGTTTAAAGATTATATTAAAAGCTATCTAAATTTTAACATTTTTTAATATTTTATTACTACTTTCTTTCTCAAGTATAAAGGAACATTTATCCCTTGAATATTGCCTCCAAATTCCTCTTGCCTCTTAAATTTTTCCAATATCAGGATATATATTTAAAGGTTATCAATGTTCCTCATTGAAGGGCATTCCATGAATGCCTAGTGTGTGTGTGTGTGTGTGTGTGTGTATGTATATATATACACATACACATAAATAAATGTATGACTGTGTGTACATATATAATACACTAAGAAATTATATGAATGTGGTAGGTAAAGTCTTATATTATATATCAAGAAACTATTGAACTAACGTTACACTAAAATCTATAAGCAAATAAAAAATAATAGAAAATAAAATGCCCTTTATTAAAAGTTGCTTTTAACTTTCCTGTTAATAAATTTGAAATTGTCTATTAAATATAAATTTTCAAGGCAATGCTCTTAAAATGAACACTAAGCAATTAAAACATTTTTGATTTTGTAAGCTTTTTAAATGATAAACATTTTAAGCAAGGTTTAGTTTTCAAACTTGTTACAAATTTCGTTTATTCAATTCTTAGAATATACGTCACCTATACTGAATTTCTCCACCTTTATAAAATCTAAAAGAAAGAAAAAATCAAAATATTACCCAACTGCTTTCAGAAAAGAGAGAAGAGGACCTTTCCCAACTTGTTTTGAGGCTTGCAATTACCTAATGCCGACACCTGACAATCACATTACGGTAAAAGAAAATTGTGGAATAATATCTCTCATAAAACCTAGGCACAGAAATTCTTAACACAATATTAGCAAAGTGAATTCAAAAATATATTTTAAGAGATGCATGCCAGAACAAGTAGGGCTTATCCCAGTAATGCAAAGTTAGTTCAACATTCAAAATTAATTAATTTTCTGCATTAATAATATAAAGGAGAAATAAAATGTGATTACCTCAAGAGATGCAAAAAATGCATTTGGCAAAACTCTAATACCCATTTATGATAAAAATTTCTGTCTAAAAACTAAAAAGAATTTTCACCATCTGATAAAAGACATCTAAGAAAAACTTACCACTTCAAATTAGTTCATTGTTCAAATATACTCTCAATAAGTCTATTGCTATCTTTCCTTTATTACCCTTAATATATGATCTCCAATGAATTAACATATGTAAAGTTTTTGGAGCTGTGTCTGGCATATTGTATGTGCTATATAATTGTTTGCTTTTAGTATTTACCCTGGGGCACAAGTTCTTTTTCATCCTGAAGTATTCCATGTTGTCTTCCTACGTAGTAAAATAAGGTACCTTTTACAGTGTCACTTCTCCTAGTGATACAAGCGTTAAAATAAGTGACCACCAAGACGTTCTATGTTCTTTCATTAAATCATCCTCATGCTTGAATCTTATCATTATGGTCAAGGTAATATTGTGTATTAATTTTCTATTGCTCAAATCTCTGCCCTGATTTCAGTATCTTTAAAGGACTCATCAGATTAGGTAAAGCTCACCCAGCATAATTTTTAATTAAATCAACATCAACAGATTAGAGTTTTTAATCATGTCTGCAAAAATCTCTATCTTTGTCGGATGACGTACTCCAATCATGAGAGTTACATCCATCATATTCACAGATTCTAGCCCCACTCAAAGGAATTGTGACACACCAAGGAGTGGCAATTTGGGTGGCCATATTACAATTCTGCCTACTACCTATTAGAAAGTCTATTTTTACTGTTACCTAAACTTCAGGTTATTCCTTAAACTCCAGATCTCAGGGGGTCATACATAAGTTACCTACATTCTCCTTCATTCCACCAATCTTCACTATGTGACCAATAAACTTCAAAGACTGTGGCTGGGGATTTGGATTTGTGTTGTTGTTGTTGTTAGATTAAAAATGAAGTTTTCTGGGGCCGGCCCGGTGGCGCTGAGGTTAAGTGCTCCGCTCCGCTTGGGCGGCCCCAGTGTTCGCAGGTTCGCATCCCGGGCGCACACCGAGGCACCGCTTGTCAAGCCATGGTGTGGCGGTGTCCCATATAAAGTAGAGGAAGATGGGCATGGATGTTAGCCAGGGCCAATCTTCCTCAGCATAAAAAGAGGATGATTGGCATCTGGTGTTAGCTCAGGGCTGATCTCCCTCACAAAAAATAAATAAATAAATAAGTAAAGTTTTCTTTTTTCCCTTCAGTAGAAGTAACAGTAGAGAATTATAGCTAATAATAATAAATGTAGTTAATAATTTAATTATTAATAAAAAGAATAACAATAATAACTTAATGTTCCCTTATTTAGACGACACAATGTATTTAGTTATGTTACTTCCAATTTTTTCAACTGATTTTGGCCTCTAAATCTCTAAGACCAGTGACACATACTCATCATTTTACTGTACGTCTAGTGTGGTAGAATATGTTAATTGAATGAGAGTGAAAATGACATGTTATTTACAGACTGAAGATTTAAGACATAGTGAGCGGTTTACCACAATCATTTTCTTTTCTTTCGCTTTGAAGTTATGAAAGTATGTATTGAGATGCAGCCCATTTGCTATTGCAAAATGGACATACAGGATTAGTGACGATTAAATCTTTGCTGTAAACCACGAGGATTTTTTAGGTTGTTTGTTATATTAGCATAACGCGGCTCTATTCAACTGTTCTCTCTAGTTATGGCACAATTTGCAGATCACTTTTATTGTTGTTAATCATTTTTGTTATGGTTGTGTTTATGTGTGTGATATATGAAAACACACCTTAATTAGCTTCCACCTTTACTAAGTTACTTGCAGGTTAAGAAAAGAATTTTAAAAATCATGGAGCTTAGTTTTATATTGTTTACTTCATTCAAATCCTCATATCATATGGTCACTCCCCTAAATAAAACAGTTCTCCAGAACTTACTTTGCCTTAATCTAAATCACCCTCCTCCTTTTTAACAGGTTTTGATGTATATTTTATGTATGTGTATGTGTGTGTGTGTGTGTGTGTGTAAGAGAGAGAGATTTGGTTGTGATCTCCACCTTAACTTTTCCATCATTCCTTGTTCTCACTGCCCACTACAGGTCATTCCTGAGGATGCCTCATTTGCTTTGACCTCAGACTTTCCATCTCAACTACAATTCATTTTGGTCATGTCAAGAAAATTCTTCTGACTCTTCTAGCTCCTGAGGATCAACTAGCTTAACACAGGCACATTAATCTGCATCTTGACCAGGTTCAACCACGGATCCATATAAAAACCTGCACTAAGCAGTAAATTTTTCTCACATGCTCTTTTTCTTACAGTAGAATCCAGTCATTGTGAAGGGCAGTAGCTCCACGCTCTTTCTGCCTATTGCTCTATCATAACTCTTCAACCTTATCAAGGGTAAGTCAATGAATTTATTTTAAAATGTTGAAAGTAGGATGGTATATGTCACCTTCCCTGTGATATTTTATGAAGCCCTAGTAACATTTTGTTCTTTCTGTTCTCACATTTAGATTATGTAAGAAACGAATTGATTTGGCATCAAGAGGAATTTTGAACTAGCCTATAATATTTTCAATGCCTATAAAAATATACAACAAAACCCAGGTGATTTTGTCATTTTGAAATATAACACCTGGCAAGCTTTGACAGACAAAGATTTCAGATTTGCTATGCCATTATTCTGAAGTGAAACATCAGCTCTATGTCAACCTAATATCGCTCCTAATCACTAATAATCCTTCATGATATATCACGGCAGTGTAACACAAAATGAACTAAAGCGTGCACTTGTACCTACAGAGTCTTAAAAAATGAAATAAAATTGTTAAGTTTGACCCTGGGGTAAGCCTCTTGAGTATGAGTTAAAGTTTATTCAAAAGATACACAGCATGCTTGTTTTCTTATCTGTAGTATTTTGACGGTGGTTATATTAAATGTTGGAGTTATTAAGTTTTAAGTTTTGAATATACAAAATGAAATAGATTCTAAACTTATTTTAAATGAAATGCTAAACAGAAGGCATAGAGTAATCACTAAAATGGCAGATTTTTATTTGTATATAACTCTACCTACCTTTAAAACAGTACTTATTCCACAAATGTATTCATATACGTTTTTTGAAGGCCAGCTTATTAATGTTTTGGCCTAGGTTAGGTATGATAAGAATCATCTCTTCCCTTCAAGTAGCTGATAATTCAGACTCAACTGTGTGTTTGGAGGGAGGGGATTTGGGACATACATATTTTCACACTCAATAATAATTCCTTTGGGTAAAATAATAAAACAGTACACAGAAAGGAAACATGAAGACAGGATTAATGCTAATGAAGACAAGAGATTAGATTCAGTCAAGTCTTCACAAAAAAAAATGGCATATGATTTTAGAGGAAATTTCAGAAATAAGATAAGGAAAAAATACATGTAATAAGCTACGTATATTAGTCTCTGAAGGATTTCAGGACTTGCAGCCCCAAAATATGCCACTTGGGTATATTGATTATTTTGAGCTGCAGCCACTTGCAAAATAGCAAATGCTGAGAAAGGCTTTCTCTGGGCTCCCTTTATCTGCCTAAAGAGAAGTCCCCCAGAGGGATCCTATTGTCATAAATGCCCTCTCCAAGAGTTTCATCAACAGTGAAAGATTGACTCATCACAAGAGAGAAGACTAGAAGTTGACACCACACCCAGACAAACTTTGTCACAAACTTTCATCTCTCCCATCTATTCTTCTAAAGGCCCATCTATCTTTCCTAAAAATAATTTCCTCTCTCTTCACTTGCCTATATCCTCCATCCCCTTCCCCTATTATGACAGTATATAAGCCCTCAAATCTCTCCACCTTTTTGGGGTATTCATTTTTTTTTCCTGTGATGCCCCTGTGCATGTGATATTAAAATTAATAAACATGTACACCTTTTCTTCTGATAATCTGCCTGTTGTCTGTTTATTTCATAGACCCAGCTGTCCAACCTAGGAGGGTAGAAGGAAAGTCTTTCCTCCCCTACATCTGCTAGGGCTGCCATGACAAAATACCACAGACTGGGTGGCTTAAACAACGGAAATTTGTTTCCTCACTGTTCAGAAGGCTGGAAGTTCACAATCAAGGTGCTGGCAGCATTGGTCTCTCTCCTTGGCTTGAAGAGAGCCACCTTCTTGCTGTATCATAACATGGCCTTTCCTTTGAGTGTGTGCACCCAGGGGGGCTCTTCCTTTTCTTATAAGGGCATCAGTCCTATTAGATTAGGGCCCTACCCTTTTGACCTCTTTTAACCTTAATTACCTCTTTAAAGGCCCTATCTCCAAATACAGTCACATTCTCGGGTACTAAGGGGTAGGGCATCAACATACGAATTTGGGGGGAACACAATTCAGTCCATAACTGTGCATTATAAAGAAATGGACAAAAAAAGATACTAATGAACTTGGAAAGTTAGGTGTGGCAATGCATCAGAATGGGAAAATGAACAGGAATGTAAGAATGATTATTATTTTACATAGTTTCTTTATCATTTTGTTTATTGTGCCAAGGTGTGTGTGTGCATACATGTGTGTTTGTGTGCTTGTCATCCTTTTTAAATCAGAAGCAGGAGTTGAATTTTCATTAAATGATTTTTTCACTGCACGTAGTAGCAGGTTTTCTTCTAGATTGCCTATTTTCTTAGTAGTTGAGGATATAAATTTAAGAAAGGAATTTGTTTTTTCTGTTTCATAAAGAAGAAATATTCAAAGTGAATTATGAATAATGAATAGATTTTTATCAAAGAATCCATAATGGGCATAAAATTAGCCTCTTTTGCTTCTGTCCTCTTAAATTTTAGTTTTTCCTGTCATTCTATCAGTGGCCTACTTGTTTTCTACTTCTGAGTTCCTTATATAGGAGAAATTATTAGAATACAAAACTATAACCTACTGCTAGATGTTAATTATATGTATACATACACACATAAACAGTTGAAGATATAGATAGCCAGACTTTTTTTTCCAGGTGTCAGCCAGGACCTGACTATTAGAATATAGGTACAATAGTATCTATACCAAGTCAAATTCTAGAATGTCAATGACCTTCAACAGAATTCTGTTAATTTTAGAAGACATATATTGTAAATGACCTTACTTTCTCTGGCATTTTTTCTGTGAATTTCTTACTCTCTGATATGTATCTTGTGTTTTTTATATTATCAATGTTTGGGAGTCAATCCATCTCAGAGCCTTTTATTAAAAATAAAATCAGGGGCTGGCCCAGTGGCGTAGTGGTTAAGTGCTCGTGCTCCCCTTTGGCAGCCCAGGGTTCACAGGTTCGGATCCTGGGTGCGCACCGATGCACTGTTTGTCAAGTCATGCTGTGGTGGCATCCCATATAAAGTAGAGGAGGATGGGCATGGATGTTAGCCCAGGGCCAATCTTCCTCAGCAAAAAGAGGAGGATTGGCAGTGGATGTTAGCTCAAGGCTAATCTTCGTCAGAAAAAAAAAAAAAAAGCAAGAAAAATCATTGTTGGGGCCAGCACAGTGGCATAGTGGTTAAGTTCATACACTCTGCTTTGGTGACCTGGGGTTCAAAGGTTCAGATCCTGGGTGCAGACCTACAGACAGCTTGTCAAGCCATGCTGTGGTGGTATCACACATACAAAATAGAGGAACATTGGTGCAGATGTTAGCTCAAGGCCAGTCTTCCTCACCAAAAAAAAATAAAATATCAGGGGCCTGCCCATTGGCATAGCAATTATGTTCGCACACTTCTCTTTCGTGGCCTGGGGTCTGCAGGTTCAGATCCTGGGCACAGACCTACGCACCACTTATCAAGCCATGCCGTGGTAGCATCCCATAGAAAGCAGAGGAAGATGGGCACAGATTCTAGCCCAGGGCCAATCTTCCTCAGCAAAAAAGAGGAGGACTGGCAACACATATTAGCTCAGGGCTAATCTTCCTCAAAAAAAATAGTAAAAATCAGTGTTCAATTAACTTCCATAAGCTTGTTTTTTGCTTAATATTGTATTGAATTATAAATAGACAAGCATGGTTTTGCATTACTAAATAAGGTATTTCAGGTAATAAGTATATTTACCAAAGTTACCAGATAGTCAATATGAAGAAATTAAGTATATTTCTGAATAGCAACATCAAACAATTTGAATATAAAATTTAAAAATACCATAGCATCAAAAATGTAAAATCTGAGGAATACATTTAATAGATGATTTCCAATACCTCCACAATGAGTAAAAAATATTGCTTTAAAAACAATAAAGAAGTCCTAAATAATTAAAGAGATACCGTATTTATGGATAATATTATCAAAGTATCAATTTTTCTCACATTGACATATGTGGTCACTAAAATCCCAACTAAAAAATCTGTTTGGTTTTTTTTTTTTGGTGAAGAAGATTAGCCTTGAGCTACTATCTTTTGCCAATCCTCCTCTTTTTGCTGAGGAAGATTGGCCCTGGGCTAACGTCCATGGCCATCTTCCTCTACTTTGTACGTGGGGCACCTGCCACAGCATGGCTTGACAAGCAGTGCATCGGTGCTGCTCGCCTGGCATCCCAACCTGCAAACCCAGATGGCTGAAGTGGAGCACATGAACTTAAGTACTACGCTACTGGGCCGGCCACTAAGATTTTTTTTTTTAATTTGGTAGAAAGTGAGAAGTTGATTCTAAAATTTAGTTGGAAATG
Source organism: Diceros bicornis minor (assembly GCF_020826845.1). NCBI lineage: Eukaryota > Metazoa > Chordata > Mammalia > Perissodactyla > Rhinocerotidae > Diceros > Diceros bicornis. Next base: position 39,172,628 of record NC_080759.1, read on the forward strand.
CAAAGAATGCAGAATTGTCAATATATTCTTGAGGAAGAATAAAAATTGGAGGGCATACATCACAGATTTCAGGAATTACTAAAAATCTACAGTTATTAGCACCATACAATATTGGCATAAGAATAGACAAAAAATATAGGTAGTACCAAAATAGATCCATATATTTGGTCACTTGATTTATATCAAAGGTTAAGCAAGAGAAATGATGTAGAAGAGGTAAACCAATAAAAGACGTTGAATTAAGTCATTTGATCTCCACTATGGAAAATAAAAAAGAAGCTCGACACCTAGCTTACACCATTCAATGAAATTGACACCACTTAGTTCATAGACACCACTGTGAGAAGAAGAAAATCTGAAGTCTCTATAAGAAAATACAGAGTAATATCTGCATGACCTTGCAATAGACAAAGATCTCTAATACAGGAGTCAAAAACACTAAAGACCTAACCATTAAAGAGAAAAAAACTAAAAATTGACTTTCATAACAGAAATTTTCTCTCCATCAAAGTGAAAACAGCAAAGAAATAGTGGAAGAACATGTATATTTGCAATATATATTTTTGAAGGACTCATATCCAGAACATATAAAGTACTTCTACAAATCAATAAGGAAAAAAATAAAAGCAATGGAAAAGATTCTTTGAAAAGAATTTTCAGATAAAGGATATTTCAATGGCTAATAAGAATAATTAAAGATCTCTAATCATCAGGGAAATGCAGATTAAAAATACATGAAATATTGTCACACAGTTACTAGAATAACTACAATTAACTAAGACTGAAAATACCAAGTGTGCGGAATATGGGGAATACTTGAACTCTCATAGATTACTGGTAGGGGTATAAAATTATAAAACCATGTTAGGATAACTGGCCATTTCCATTAGTTTCATTTCTAAATGTATACACAAGAGAAGTAAGTCCTCACAAAGAATAGTTATAACAGATTTATTCCTAGCAGTTAAAATCTGGAAAAAACCCATATGCTTAATAAATACAGAATGAATAAATTGTGGCAAATTTTATAATGGAATGCTACAGAGCAGTACAAAAGAATACACTTCTAATATATATGACACGAATATATCTCACAGTCATAATATGAAATGAAATCAGCTCAAGACAAAAATAGTATTGACTGTGTGATTCCATTATGGAAAGTTCTAGAACAGTCAAAGCTAACTGATGATGAGAGAATTCAGAATAATAGTTAATTTTAGGGGTTAGTTGAGACTGAGAAGGGGCAGCAAAGTACCTTCCTGCTTGCTGGCATTGTTCTCTATCTTTTTCTGGGTGGTGATTACATGCGAGAATACACATGTCAACATCATCATGCTATCCTTATAGATTTAGTTCACTTCCTTCACTTTACCATATCCACCTTGCCCCTTGATTTTAAAAAACAAAGTAAATACCTACATATGTGGAAAATGTATCTCAGGTAATGCTTTTAATTGACAAATTAATTTTTTTCTTAAGGAATGTAATATTCAAAAAGAGGAAATAGTTCACCTTCTTCATTATCAGAAAAAAAGAACTCTTATTCTTGTCCATAACCATTAGATATAAAAGAAACATGTTCAGCTTGTTGTTAATAATATATTTAAAGGCAATATTGTACAATAGAAATGGTATCATGTGTAGTCTCCTAAAGAATGTTGTTCTATAAATGGGGGTAAAAGGGTGGTCTTAAACATGTCAACAGTAATTACCAAGAACACTGTCAAAAGAGTATTTCCACAAAGATATTTGAACACTAAAGAGTAGTTAGATAATCTAAAACTTTAGGAAGTTATGCCAATTTCAAAGTTATGTTCAAAGAAAAATGCACAAAGTTAAGTTCATTATCAGAAAACAGCCTATCTTTTCAGACATAAAGTATAGTTTCACACATTTCTGTTGAGAGAATCAGTCATTAATAGAGTCTTTTCAAAGAGCTTTAGTCCACTGTGAGATTTCTTTTCTTGATAAAAAAAAGTATTATATTTACAAACAAAGAGACAAACAAACTTTGATATGGAAATTAAAATAGCACATGGTGGACATAATTGCAAAATATGTCATCTAATTATTTATTAGGGATGCTTTGGCTAATACTTCCTCACCAATGGATCTGTATTTCTATAAAATTGCAGGCTTCATCAAAGAAACTTTTCCACATTATAAGAACCTGCCACTATACTATTGGTACCTACCCTATCCTTTTAGAACCTCATAATTAACATATATTGTTTTCTACGTTTAATTTTTTTCATACTTTATCCAGTCTAAAAGAAATGCAAAGGATAATTATTATATCTATAAACTTTTTAAAATAGGGAAACTGAGGCTCGTAGAGGGCAAAAGTCATGTTCAGGATTACACAGGTAATAGGAAGTAAAAGTAAGACTTAAAGTGATTTAGGTTATGTTTCCAGAAGCTGAATTTTACGGGAATAAGAAAACTTAATTGCTAACTTTTCTCCACAACCATCATAAATTTTAAAATATGGTCTTATGTATCAATTTTCCAACATCGGTCTGTGAATCAGCTCTCACCCTGCTGAGGAAAAGAACTGATTTAGGGTCAAAAGTCATGGATTGGATAAGACCTATATTTTTTATTTGAGTTCTTTAGTTCCTGTCTCATTTATTGTGATCATCTACCATGAAAGATATTAAATTTGTTCTTGAAGTACTAATGATAACCCCTGAAAGATGCTGTTATAATTTAAACCAGTGTTTTAATATTCATAGAAGGAGTAAGTGATACTTTATATGTAGCAAGAGAAGAAAGGCACCTTCACTGTGAAGGATCTTACATATTGTCTCAAACTATATTATTCAAGAGACAAGACTATAAATCATACAGAGGTAGGCTAATGAAATTTACCAATCCATATTCTTTTTGGAGCACTTGGCTTAACCACATTAGGAGTGATTCTGAGATACAGAGAATTTACTATCTAGTACATCCATTAATGAAAAACCACAGTCTAATGCTTGACAATTAAATACTGAATGTAAAAGAGAGAATTGCAGTGTTATTTTGAGTAGATGATAGAGAAGTTTAAGAAAAAAATCAAATGGAAAGAGTTATAGATATTTTTACTGTTCCATAACAGGGGAGTTGTGCTAATTACCTTAGTATCAAGTTTAACAAAGTCTTCTTTCCCCAAATTAAAGATTTTCCAAAGACACTGATAGTGATAGTAATAATAATGATTTTAAAATTATGTCAATATCAAACAAAACACAACATTATTCATTTAAAATTATGGTTAACTACTAATATATGTCCTATATTCCATGTTTTTGTATTTTGTTATTTGAGTATGAAATAACCATTTAACATTTACTGCAAGACAAAATAAGATTTTTGGATTTAAAGAAATGCCTAAGACAGGGGGAAATTTAAAGCATTGTGTACTATTAGATCTTAGTAATAAAACATTCATTGATTTTACTTTATTTATATGTTTTTTTATTTCTAGAAAGCCAAAAATTAAATTAATAAAATACATTCCTTAAAATTCAATTTAATCGTAAACATAAAACAACTGAATGCAGCTTTATGTCTATTTATGAATACATTGAATCATTTATAACTTGTATTGCAAGTTAGAAACATCACTAATTACTTAAATATGTATTCTTGTCTGTCTGAATTGGCTTTTGCAAAACAAATGCTTCACGGATTTAGCTGTATTATTTTTGTAAGGTGATTTATTTTTAAAAACTTACTTTTACACTGTGAATTTCACCTCAAATTGTTTTACATCTATCTCATGTATCTTGAAGAGTATTGGGAAAAGTCAAATCTTTAAATAATTTTCTTTCATTACATGTTTATTTTATCCATTCTTCACCTTACCTTACTTTATTTTTTATTCATTAATTCTATGTAATCAAGCCTATTAAAGTGACATGGACAAGGTACAAACGTGTCAGCTTACTTGGCTGATAGATACCATCCTTGCACTACTGCTAGAAGCTTTTATACCCTAGCCCTTCTAAACGAATAATCTCTGTCTCTGTCTCTGTCTCTCTCTCTCTCTCTCTCTCTCTCTCTCGCATATATAACACTTGCAAGACATTTGGTGCTGTCCAAAACGTCCATGAGCATATGTTCCATGCCATATGGTTTTGGATAGGACCAACTATCAAGGACCTTTTGGTGTGGACCCAATGTCTTATGGACTTTTTGGACAGGACCGAATATCTGCTAATCCATATAACACATAAACTCTTAACCTCCCCTTCCAAAAATATAACTGGACAAATTTAAACAAAATTTTGACCAACAAACCAAGTTATACTTTTATATTTAGAAAAAAATCTTAATATGAGCATTTTGTTGGCATGCTATTATACTTTTGTAGGCTTAATCTTCATTTTTATGAAGCAAAATTTAAAATATGAAGAGTTCAAAGACCTCAAAAATAGAGGACAAATGTAAGAATTTTTTCTAAAGGGACTTGTTTATTTTGTTGGTAACTAGCTCTTCTTTATAATATTAACTGTTTAATCCTCTGCAAGGCACTTACTATGATTTGAATTTAGTTACCTTTAAAATTGTATCTCCTGTTTTCTGCACGTAGAACTGTGAGCTCAATGAGAGCGGGAACCCTGTCTGACTTTTTAATCCCTATAACTCTGTTATCTAGAATAGTGCATGACAAATAGTAGGCGCTTAATAAGTGATAAGATTTACAAGATATAGTTAATATTTATTTGTTGAATAAGAAATAAATGAATAAAAAAATAAACCTAAAAATTAGAACTGGAATTCTCATTAAAATACAACGTACAGTGAACCAGCCCTGATGGCCTAGAGGTTAAAGTTTGGCACACTCTGCTTTGGCAGCCTGGGTTTGGTTCCGGGGCAAGGAACACCACCACTCATCTGTCAGTAGCCATGCTGTGGCAGCAGCTCACATAGAAGAACAAGAAGGGCTTACAACTAGAATATACAACTGTGTACTGTGGCTTTGTGGGGGAACAAAAAAGAGAGAGGAAGATTCGCAACAGATTATTATGTAATCTGTTGTGTATATATATTATATATATATATATATATATAAAATATATATACAACCTACAGAAACTAAGGACTCCTCTTTTGAAAATTGTCTTGACTAACATTGACAATTTGGGAATTGAAAGGCTTATCTCTTTGGTTCTTTCATTATAAATTTAAATTCACACTGTAAAAATGAATCTGTGTAATCTACATATTCTTAAACTTGGTGAAGTTAATTTAAAGAGCTCGGTGTGTTTTGCTCTAATTTAAAACATGAGTGATGATATAGGAAATAACTAATAATTTTTATTAAAATAAATTTAATAACATTAAATCTCCACAGAGTCATTGATTACAATTATAAATAATAATTGTAAGTAAAATCATATTCAAATTAATTATATTAATAACATTTTCATTCTTCTTAGCTAAAAAATAGAAAATTATCTAGATTGAAAATTCACTGAATTGCGATTGAAATGAAGGATAAAAAATTTACTTCTTCTTGAGCCAGCTGTGGTGGTCTCGTGGTTAAAATTTGGCGCTCTCACTGCCATGGCCCAGGTTTGTTTCCTGGTGGTGGAACCACACCACCCATCTGTCAGTTGTCATACTGTGGTGGCGGCTCACATAGAGAACTGAACCAACAATGAATATACACAACTAAGCACTGAAGTTTTAAAAACAAAAACAAAATTACTTCTGCACTCCAAATGCTTTGCACACCTTCTAATAATAAATTGAAGTGATTGGACTATAGAAACTATTGATTGGGATGCCTTAATTCCAAGCACAAAATCCCACAACATATTCACACATTTGTAACAAAAATAAACAACAAAAAAAAATTCTTCCCAAATAAAATAAAGAACAGAAATATATCATAGTTGTTATTCATATACATTCTGTTAAGATATATTTTATTTTATCAATACTATATATTGACATGTTGACATTAGTATGCTATATTTTTAATAAGACACCATTTGTTTTACAACATTCTTAAACTAAATATAAGATGTCACTTTTTCATTTCTTTAATTATCAATAAGATATTAAATTAGCTGCTGGAGTAAAATTTCAAAAAAAATTAAACATTTTAGAGGGAGATAATTTGGTTATAGTTACAAAACTAGTCTCTTCAATGCATCATCTTAGGTTTTGACATTTCAATCTGTTACAAGAATCTTTTGTTGATTGGATTTACTTATTTAAATTCAATTTGTCTCCAACTAAGAGCTACTTTTTGTGACACATAAAACGATTTACCTGGATATTAGAGGTAAAGTCTGGTAATATTTCATCTCCTGCTTAATATTTGCTACATGATATTAAATTTTCTTTTATTGCTTTGGAAAAAAAAGCATTATAAATAAATTTTATATTGAGTTGGTAAGGAAAAGATACACAATAAAGTATCTAATATAATATTTTCCTTTCCCTTTATATTTCAAAAATTTAGTTAACCTCCCCAGTAAGTTGCTCAAAAATCACATGGTTTACTTTAGTTCTATCAAATTCTCATTATTCACAATACAGAACATTATTTAAGTAACCACTAGAATAAGTAAAAATAGAAACTGCTAAAAGCATTTGCTTCTAGGAAATTAGGCTGCTTGCAGAGAATAGTGAACTAAGGGATTATTGCTTTCATTATAACTGATTTAATTTCATTAAATCATTATGATGATTTCTGCTATACAATTTAAAAAGTCAGGTACATATTCTATTTTGAATAAAAATTATAAAAATACAAATTCTATGGGCCAGCCCGGTGGCATAGTGGTTAAGTTCACACGCTCCACTTCAGTGGCCCAGGGTTTGCAGGTTCAGATCCCGGGCATGGACCTATGCACCACTGCTCATCAAGCCATGCTGTGGTAGCATTCCATATACAAAATAGAGGAAGATGGGCACAGCTGTTAGCTCACGGCTAATCTTCTTCAGCAAAAAGTAGAAGATTGGCAACAGATGTTAGCTGAGGGCGGATCTTCCTCACACACACACACAAATACAAATTCTCAAACATCTGGAATTCAAAAGCGTTTTTGAATTTTGCATTATGTAGTCAAAGGAAACAGGCTATGAAAAACGTGTGCAAAAATAAAATGAAGAGAATTATTTTAGATAAGTATAAATGCCAAGAAAGAAATAAAACAGAACATATTCTAGAGCGTGATAGAGCAGTAAGAGTTTGATGATCAAGAAAGACTTGTTGAACAACTATTCTCTGTTTCCCCCTCCCCCTTGCCTTTGGCGACCACAGTTCTACCTTCTACTTCTATGAGTCTGACTATTTTAGATTCCTTATATAAGTGGAATCACACAGTATTTGTCCTTCTGTGACTGGCTTACTTCACTTACCATAATGTCCTCCAGATTCATTCATGTTGTCACATATGGCAAGACTTCCTTCTTTTTTAAGCCTGAATAATTTCAGTTATGCAAGATGAATAAGTGCTAGAGATCTACTGTATAACATGTTGCCCATGGTTAACAATATTGTAATGCACACTTAAAAATCTGTTAAGTGGGTAGATCTCATGTTGTATCCTTTACCACTATAAAAGTAATAAAACCACTGAAAAGGTGAAATTGAGCAGATACGTAAATGAAAGAGACAGCCTCAGGAAGGTCTGCTGGCAGGAATATTTCATCAAAAGGAAGAAGAAAACATACCTTTAAAATGGAATAATAAAAAGACCAGTGACAATGGGAAAAGGTGAAATGAAAGTGAGGACAAAGACGTAAACAAGGTGGGACTGGGCCCTGTAAGCCATGTTAAAAATCTAGTCTATATGAGAATTCGAACAGGATTCTAATTCTAATGAGAATTCATTGCAGTGTGTGAATAGAATGATATGACCTAATACATATAGCAAAATACAAAAATATCATCCTCAGTAAAAACTAAAAAGAAGAAAAAAATTCTAGTGGAAAAAATATTGCACGTGGACATGTGGTTGATTACTTCGTGGGTCATTATACATTGTACCAGCCATAGATATTTTAAAAATATGGATGCTCTTTTTTTAGGGGTGCTCTATAAATGATGTTTAATTAATTATGTCTTTCCTGTCTTGGATGGTGTCCTTGGATGGTCATCCTATTCATGGATGATGACATTGAATTTCTAAATAAAGTCTTTCATTCTACTAAGGGCATTTAATTATTGTAGTCATAATATTTGTGAAGAATCCCTTGCATCTAAGCCCACGCTCCAATAAAGTTTCTAGACACAAAAAAGTGTCAGGTCAGAGCTGCTTTCTAGATCATTAAAAAGCCACCATGAAGCATTAATATGATTTTTTTCCAGGATTCCCTTGGAGATATATAATAAATGGTTCCAAATGATGTAAACCTAATGAGGAAAATAGAAGAAAGAATTTCAGAAACCACTTTAGTTGAGAGTCAAGGGACAAGTAGCAGAGTAACACTGTGGATGCTGACTCTAGTGTTGGAGACAGTAATGATGGAGAGTAATCTCAATGCCAAACTAAAAGAGATTTCAAAGTGGCTCCGGAGGTAGAAGCTACATTCTTTCTGTCATGTTTTATGTTTCCGGTTTACAGTAAATTTTGTAAAAAGAAAGAAAGAGAGAAATAAAGAAAGAGAAAATTGGAAAGGTATTTTTCTTCAGAAATTAGTCTTTTCTAAGGCAAATGTTTAAATGTAGCCATTTATGATATATATCCTCAGATAAGAATAGTGCAATTATTTGAAAGTATAAAATTTTAGAGTAAATCATTGAAATTTTTACTTTTTTGTAGGTCCTTGAAAGGTTTTACCTCACTTCTCTTCATACACCAACTGTAATACTAATTCATGCTAATTAAAAAGAACAATAATGAATACAGTAAAAGTGGGTTTTATCAGAATTTTTTTAACTTAAATTAAGCTGTAAGTTCATAAATTAAAATATAAATATGTCTATGATATCACTATCTGAAAAGTTTTGTTGCTAGATATGTGCACTTTAAACTGACTTTAAGTCCTTACTAAAAAAATAATTGGAGATTTGGATCCATGAAATCAACAACAAAGAGAATACTTCTACGCTTTTGTAAATTTTCATTGTTTCTTCACCCTGGTCTGTTCTTCCTGGCTGTCTCCAACTATGAAATAATTTTCAAGGCCCATTTTATCTCCTCTGTGAACTATTTCAAAACTACCCAGTCTGTAGTAATCATTTATTTCTATTGCTTTCATAGCAGACAAATATACATTAATATATCTTCTTTTTAAAAATATATTTGTACCATTTTACCTCATATTTTAATCATCTTTTGGAATATTTTTTCCAAGCCCCACCTTTCTTCCTACTGTATGCTGACTTGAACCAGGTCAAATAACAAGGTTCTTTGTGGTAGATTGTAGTACCTCTGATAGAGTTGGATGGGAGCTATAAGTCTCCTCCTTCCTAAACTTATTACCAGGTGGATGCTAAAATGAAAGCAAGTAACAGAAAAAAGTCCACCACACATTCATATATTTATTAGTAAGAAGACACAAAAACTCATACAATCTGTTCTAGAAGATTCAGTAGGTTCTTAGCATTCTATCATTTAACCACCTTCATACAACTCACATAGGGATTGTTTCTGACAGAAACAAAATTATTTTAGGGGAATATTTAATCAAACTTCTGGACAGATTCAAGTGACAAAATCGTCTGAATCTAAAACCTAGTCCAATAACAACACGCAGAAGTGTGTACTGTTTTGGGTCGTTCTGCATATTCAAAGGCAGGGACGCTTGCATAATATTTCTAAGAAATCAACATATCTTGAATATCACTTATTAAAACAAAAAAATATATTTCTTGTAAAATTTTATTCTGATTAATAAAACTCTAACGTTGATCTAGGAAATCTAGAGCTTCTAGACTAGAGATGCAACTTACCCTTTTCTTCTACCCCTTCCTCCCACCCCACACACTCAGCGGTCATTCTTGAATAGGGCACTTAAAACTAATACATTCTAGCATGTTGATTAAAATTCACTAATACATCTATCTATAATTATAATTGTCTCTCTGTTAGAATGCTTGAGAAAAAATTTTAGATATTATATTCCACCAACATTGTGTTTAAAATTTCTTCAAGTCAGTATTGTAGATTTTAGGATTGTATTGGTTTTCAAAATATTTGTTGCCTTTCTCTATGAGAGGACTTATCTTCTTATCCCATTAACTCCATTCTTGGCCATGGGACTTATATTGAGTTCGATCAATAAAATATGAACAGAAGAGGGATGGAGTACTTCCAAGGGAAATCTTTAAGATGGTTCTATCATTTTATCTTTTCCTTTTCCAATGAAAACAGAAATATTTTTAATTGGGACTGGTCTTATAACTTGGGACCTTTAATTAAAATGGGAGGCAGATCTACAGCCAAACAACCATGGACATGTCACAATAGTAGGAAATGGACCATTTTTATTTCCTTTTTTTGTGTGTGCCCCTGAAATTTTGTGGTTTGTAACTTAAGCATAACTTAGCTAAAGCTGACTAGTGCAAGTGGGAACATAATTTTGTGTGTGTGTGTATGCGTTTGCATATATATTACTCACAAAAAGAGCAATGTACTTTTTAAACTTTAGATGCTTAATAAATATTTCTTCATATGACTGAATTTTGTTGTCATGTATTAAGTACAAATCTATCATAGAATATTGACATATATTGTTTTTCTCTATTTTGATATTTAAGTTAAAAATATAGTTATTCACATCTTCCAACCTTTATTATGTCCCTAAGGAGAGTGTGGATAGATGACACATATTGATAGGTAGATGACAGACAGATAGAGCAGCCCTATTTTGAAAATTGAAAATTGAATCAAAATCTCTGAACAAGGTGCCAGAAATCTGCATTTTCATCCACCTTACTCAGATAAATACAATGTACACCAAAGATGCAGAATTATTATATGTATTATATGCACTATTATATGCAAGGACATCTAAATCTTGTTACAATTCATTAAAATGAAGACACAATATGTCAGAAATAATTTTAGCTATTTATTGTGAAAAATTCCTTATGTAATAAAGAAGAAAATTAAAATTTATGTGCAATGGGTAAATGTCTTATTCAGGAGAATGTGTATATAGACACACATAACATATATAAACTTTTATGTATAAATTTTAAAAACATATAATTCTTGTATAAAATTTCAGAATCTGTAAGCAAATCATAGTATTCTTCAGATTAATGTATTTATCACTTGAATCTTTCAGAACTGTTTGTTGGAAGTTCCTGCATTTATTTTATTTTACTTTTTTAAATTTAATTTTATTTATTTTTTCCCCCAAAGCCCCAGTAGATAGTTGTATGTCATAGCTGCACATCCTTCTAGTTGCTGTATGTGGGACACGGCCTCAGCATGGCCGGAGAAGCGGTGCATCAGTGTGCATCCAGGATCCGAACTCGGGCGCCAGCAGCGGAGCACGCGCACTTAACTGCTAAGCCACGGGGCCGGCCCTCTACATTTTATTTTTCATTTATAGTCATTTTCTTTTCTGTAACTAACAATTACTGACTATTTAAGAAGAGCCTTTCTGTTCTCATTAGGGGAAAAGATAAAGATTTATTAATTGTGAATTCCTCCTAATAAACGTGTAGGAGAAATTACATTGTACAAGAAGAAATTAATATTTTTCCTTCTGATTTTTAACTGTCCACTACTATTGTCCAATTAAGAATGACATATTCATTATGCAAAATCAAGATATTATCGATGAATCTCACATTTTGATAAAATATCTGCTCTCTTAATTACATGCCTCCTCAGCTTCTCAGTAATTCATCATTCACCTCCTCTCCCACTCAAATGGGGGATATTATGGAGGTACTTTTTATTTAAATTTAAAGAAAGAGATGAATAAAATTTGCAAGAATGTGCTGGATAGGTTTTAGGATGGACTCTGCTGCTAATGAAAACAAAAATGTTATATATACTTGAAAAGTTGTCAAAATAGTAAAAATTATTGTTAAGATTTAAGTAAAATAAGAAAGCCACCAAGGTAACAAAAAGACAACATACAAAAATATGTAGTAGATTTTAAAAATTTTATTGAAAAATATCACAAAACACTTTAGACCAGGGTTTCTCACCCTCGGCGCTATTAACATTTGGATCAGATAAGGTTTTGGTTGATGGGAGAGGCTGTCCTCCACATTGTAGGATAGTTAGCAGCCTCCCTGGTTTCTACTTACTAAATGCCAATAGAAAACTCCTGTTGTGATAAACAAAAATGTTTCCATTGTCCAATGTCCTCTTGGGAGCAAAATAGCCCTCATTAAGAGACACTGCTCTAGGGGCCAGCCCCATGGCATAGTGGTTAAGTGCCAGCACACACTCTGCTGCTGACAGCTTGGGTTTGGATCCTGGATGAGCATGATGCACCACTTGTCAGGCCATGCTGTGGCAGCGTCCCACATAAAGTGGAGGAAAATGGGCACAGATGTTAGCTCAGGGCCAGTCTTCATCAGCAAAAAGAGGAGGATTGGCATGGATGTTAGCTCAGGGCTGATCTTCCTTACAAAAACATAAAACAAAAACAAAAAAAGAACCACTGCTCTAGGTCAACACATAAAATTGAGGTAAAAATGAAAAAAAAATTTCTTAAAATACACAACCTATGAAAATTGACACAAGAAGAAATGGAAAACATAAATAATCTTTTACTCCTAGTAACAAATCAAATAGTCCTGAAGCCACCATCCTTTTCCAAAAATTTTATCAAAAAAATACTACTTCTGGATGGACTGCTCTGTAGTGGAAGTCTACTGTGCCAATTCAGCTAGGCTGAAACTATTTTTCCCAGTATTCTCTTTCCTACATCATTACAGGCTGGCATGGGCCAAATGAAGCACTTTGCAAGAAATTTAGAAGGCAGAATTACGCCGCAGACACATTATTTTTACACGAGGAAGGTTTTTTGTTTGTTTTTATGGCTTCTAGTTCGGCTGGAAAACTTGGAGGAAGAAAATGACGAGCTCAGGGCATTAATTTTCCTGTACAAATTTCTTTTAAGGCCATTGAAATCTTCTTTTACTACCATAAAAGGAAACTTCATCACTATAAGCTATAGTACTTATACATCTGAAAGTCATACCCAAATTATAAGGTTGCAGGTGGCTGAATTACTGTGTAAATTAAATTCCCAATCTTGCAAGGCCCCTTATGATAAATCTAGGGCATTCATTAGGAAGGATTGGGGTCCTAAACACTAGGATGGAGGCATATGGAAAGATTCCAAGTAAGATTGGAAAGTTTAACATTTAAACTCTGGTAAACCTCCTTTCATGTAGAATTATCTCTTCAACTCCTGTCTGAGGAGGTTGGTTTCCTCTTGCTTGAAGAAACTATGATTTCTTCTTCAATGAGATAGTTGCCTTGCAAGAGATTGCTAATCTTCCTCATATCCTGTCCCCTCCATCTCTTAGTGCTCTTAGATCTATAACCAGCGTCAAGTTCCAACAGGGCCCAGAGGGTAATGCAAAGTGTGACACTTAAAAAGTATTATTTGTGCCAAAAAAAGTCACATAATGATTTTACCATTCTACACTTACAAAAACCTAAGTAACGAGAGATGATCCTAAGGGTGTTAGATTAAGGTAGAAGAAATATAAATTTGGTTTGGGCTGAATAGATTGATAAGTGCTTACTTAGCAGACATTCTGGATTCAATATGTTAAATCAAAAGATAGGAGTAGCTTTAACATTTTGCTTTAACAGTTGACTAAAACCTGGGACCAAAAATGGTTTGTATTAAATTAAATTAAATGCTATAACTTCCCTGTCATATTATAGAGAAATGTAACCGAAGTCTTAGAGAGATTGGAACGATAGAATGGATTTATCTTATCATACTTGTTTACTTGTCTCCTAAAATACCCCTTGGGTGGATGCAGAATACATTCCTTTCACTAAGTCTAGAAGAAATATATTCATGGGGCACCCCCAATGTCCTTAATGAGCTACTTAGTGACTACTTTATTTAGGCCAAAAATATAAGTAAAAACTGCTATCGTGGAACTGGGTTCCCAGAATTCAATAGAGATAATGGGATACCAGAGCAGCAGATGACAAACAGAGGCACTTAATCCCCAGAGACAAAATAGTAATGACAACTGTACTGGGGAGCAGAGCTGAAGCACCAGCCAGAACAGTCTATGCTGCAAAGATTTTTGGTGTTGAATAGTTGATCGTGTCCCTAAAACTAAAATAGATGAGCAGTCTATTAAATTTGTCTAAGTAAAAATCCCCAAATGTGTTGAATGGAACCTGTCTTAGATCACAATACAGTGACAGTGACTCCTCAACCAATTTATGGTACCAGAGTCATTTTAATGAAGAGAAGAATGGGTCCTCTTGGGGGAAGACTTAGCTACATAGCCAAAATGGATACTGTAAATATTCCTCCTAGCTTTCCCCCAAAGACCTGCTAATATTTACCATGGTTACTGTGAACTGGTGAAAGTGAAACCATCAGACTTTTCAAGGACATTTGACACTGGCTCTGATCTCGCACTAACTCCTGGAGATTAAAATAACACTGTGATGCACTAGTCAGAATAGAGGCTTATGAAGAGCAGATAGTCAACGGAGTGTGTCTATCTCATAGGAGACCCACCGGGCACCTAAATCCACCCTGTGACTATCTTCTGACTTCCAAAATGCATAATTGGATCACACGTAATCAGCAACTGATCCAAATGCCCAGGTGGTTCCCTGCCCCGTGGAAATGGCATTGTTATGATAGGAAAAGCCAAGTGGAAACCCCTACTCGTAACTCCACCCAAAACAACACCGTATTCCTAGAGGAATTACAGAGATTAATGCCACCATCAAACACTTAAAAAAATGCTGGAGTTCAGGGAGCTGGCCCTGTGGCATACTGGTTAAGTTCATGTGTTCCACTTTGATGACCCGGAGTTCGTGGGTTCAGGGGTTTGGATCCTGGGTGCAGACCTACACACCACTCATCAAGCCATGCTGTGGAGGCATCCCACATAAAAAATAGATGAATATTGGCTTGATTGTTAGCTCAGGGCTGTTAGCTCAGGGCCAATCTTCCTCACAAAAAAGAAAAAAATGCTAGAGTTGATTCCTACAACAGCTAATGCAACTTACCTGATTGCCTGTGCAGAGGACAAATATGGATGACAATTATGAAATTGGATTATTGAAAATATAATCATGCAGGGGCTCCAATTGTATCTCTTGATCCAGATGTAGTTTCAATGCTGGAGTAAATCAGTATATAAGCTGGCAATTTATAGGCAGTGGTAGATGTGGAAAATACTCTTTTTTTCTACACTTCTTAGCAAAGAATATAAGAAGTAGTTTGCTTCCAGTTGGCAGAGCAAGAAATATATCTGTACTATGCTAGCACAGGGTTATATCAACTGTTAAGCTTTCTATCATAGTCAAATCTGTGATGATCTGAAACACCTCTCAATTCAAAAAGTTGTCATGTTTATCCATTACTTTATGATGCAATGATTTTGAATCTGGTGAACAGGAAGTATCAGCTCCTCTAGAGATTTCCCTAAGACACATGCATGCCAGAGTTTGACAAATACAACCCACAAAATTCAGTGGCCTGCCACCTTGGTGAAATTTCTAGAGGGTCCACCTCATGGGTAATGTTGAAATATCCCTTCTAAGTTGAAGGGCAAGTTGCTGCCTCTGGCACCTCCTGCTATTAAGAAAAGTTATAGCATTGTATGGGCTTCTTTAGATTTGGGATGCCACATATATTTCATTTGACTGTATCTGAGTATCCTGAAACACTACCAGTTTTGATTGGGACCAAGAATAAGTCTCTGCAAAAAGTCCATCTGCTAAGAAAGCTGCTCTGCTACTTCTTCCATATGACTCAACAGATCCAATTTTGCTTTAAGTGTCTGTGGCAGACAGGAATATTGTATGGAACATTTTGCAGGCTGGTATACATGATTCACAGAACAGAGCTTTGGAATTTTAGAGTAAAGCTATGCAGTGTCTACATGTAATTTTCCGTATGAGAAATCACTTCTTTTTGCTAGAGTGCCTTAGTATAGATTAAGTGCTTTAACACGGAGCAACCAGTTATCATGAAGCCTGAGATGCTCATCATGAACGGGGCTTATCTCAAGAAAACCAGTTGCTACTAATAAAAGACAAGAATGCAAAAATTCAACTTTACAAATTTCTATACAGGATGAAGGTTGAATTATGCAAAGAATACTTTAAACTTATTTGATTAAAGTAAAATAATATTTATATTGAAATTCATATGAATGAGTCTTAGGCAACTTATAGAATTTATCATAGGAGTAAAATTGCTTTTGGAGCAGAACAAGTACCTCAAGGAGGAGAAACAAAGATGAAGATAGCAGAAGCCACCATAATGGCGGTAGCCTTCACCTACAAGGCACCCAGCTCCTGAGCTGTGTCCTTTCCCAGTAAAGCCGGCCCCCTGACAGCTCTGCCCCTCCCCTAACCCCCTCCCTTCAAAAAAAGATTTTTAGTTTGTTTGTTTTAGTTTGAGTTTTTTGTTGAATTAAGTCAACAAATGACAAATGGTCTGAATTGAAATAATAAATATTAAATTGACTTTAAAGGGATTTTTATTTGTCCTCTAGTCTTTGGGAATTCTAGAACTTGGGGTAATGATGCCAAAGATTCCAGTTAAGTCAATTTGCAGTCTTGTGTTTGGTTATGATTTCCCTCCTTATGCTCAAATCTTAAATAATTGTTCGCTGCATACAATCAGAGTTGTTAGTGGCAATTGGAGAGTAATGCAAAAGACACTTTTCTACAATAGTGGCAGGATATCAGCAGTTGCAAACAATAAGCCTCAATTTTGGTGATTTCAGATTGAGTTGGAAACAATTTTTCAGCAAGAATAGAACTCCTTTGGAAATTTAAAAAAATATATTTATAATATATTTCATATTTTTATTTATTTACAACAATGGTGGTAGTTGTAATAATATAAACAATGATAATGATTGCCAACATTACTGGATACTTTATCTGATCCAGGTATTGTTGAAATGCTTTACCTGGATTATCATTGAATTATCACTATAGTATATGAGGTAAGAACTGTTGTTCCTTCTGTTTTCAGTAAAGAATTTGAGTCACCAAAAAATTAAGAAACTTGCCAAAGATCAAACTTCTTATAAACAAAAGTCACAGGATGTCAGAGTAGGTAGACTTGGCTCGTAACCACTACACTAGTACTCTCTCCATTCACAGAATGGGGGCGGGGGAAATGTAGCATTTCATTTATATATTAGTTGACAGAGTAATTCTAGAACACCAAGCTTCTTTGGGTTATGAATGTTAGTTATATTTGTATTTATTTCCTAATTTTTATTAAGATTATTTTCCATTTTATTTATGTGAGACATAACTATATCATGAAATAAATATCCCTAGAAGTGTATTTCTCATGCTGTCAATGCATCGCGAAGTCACGTACTTATGACTGATTAAAACTGAACAAGTACCATTATGTAAACAGATAAGTTTCATCCTCCATAGGACTGGTGATTTAGGAAATACTTTTCACAATAAGTTAAGAAGACTGTAGAAATATCACTTCACCATAAATGAAACAAAAGAATCAATTCATTACACAGAAAATGGGTAATGTGGAAATTGGATTCTGTGACAACTCATTGAACAAACAACCATGAGCAACCACAATAAAATGTAATTTCCTTTATCTTAAATTCTTTAAAGTTAGCAGTTAAAGCTGGATTCTCATATATGCCATTCCATATAGTTTATCTTTCAAGCAGATGATTTTATGTGTCAAATATCTGTAGCAGGGATAATTCATGAGCTGAGATTTTAGTGGTGAAGAAATCAATGGAACATGACACTGCTGTTTCTTTTCTTCAAACTCATAACTGCACAATGTTAATTTTTTTTCAGTTTTGTGTGCCCTCATGTAGCAGCAGGAAAACATAATATAATCAAGACAGCAGGGAGCATCTCTCTACAACTAGAATGAATTTACATTTGTCCATTATGTAAATGATTCTTCACCATTTTCCTATTTGAAATAGAGGCAGAGTGAATTTCCATGTGCACTTATGAGAATGTTTTCAAAATCTTTATACAATGATACAATAATACTCATTTTTCCATTAATATTAAGATAAGTTCCTGGTGTCTTTCTTTCAGAAATAACAAATCGATCAAGTTTGTTGTTGTTTTTCATATTTATCTTGTATATAATTTAACCTACAAAGCTAAGTCTGCTAATAGATTTATTACATAAACTGGAATCAGTTATGATTATGGCGATTATAGTTTTAATAGTTGGTGGTCATTAAATATTTTTTTAACAATTTGTAAATCTGAATTTTTCACCTAAAAAGGCACCAATACTATTTATTAAATAATAACAAAAATAAAATAAAAATATCATATCTATATTCTGATATCCTCAATCAAGTTCTAGAAATTTATCAAATAGAAAGTTTCCAGACTCTACAATTTTTGAATTATGTCTCTCTAGTTTTTTTCTTCTGTATTATAAGTAGAGGGAATGAATCTTGCTGCAAGTATGAAAAATATTTTCAATCCCAAAGTTAAAGTTCAATTTAAAATAAATGCCTTCCTATGTATTTCATTTAATCGTCAACTTTACTTTTGACTCAATGAATGCCATATAGTTTTTATTCCTGAAATTTAGTTCACTTTATAGCAGCTGCACAAATAGTCACTCACTCAGTCAGTACAATTAATAACAGATGGCAGGCAAGTAGTAAAAGTGTTCAAACCATTTATTTTCTTTAGTGCAGACTCTTGGGGCAGTTTGCTATGGCGCAGGTTTCTCACAAGTAAGCAAGTTTCTGTCGAGTAACGTGTGACTTTTTTTCTGAGAGTAATTGTCCAAAGACTAGTCTAATCTCAAGCTTCCTTTCTTCTCGCTGAATGCTTCTCCCAAATTGCTCATCTAATTTTATGGCTTCAACTGTCACCTTCGTGGTGACAACCCTCATATTTACAACCAGTTCTCTAACTCTTTGCTTCTCTAGTTATGTATTCAAAGCTACTTTCAAAATATTTACACTTTAATTTTCTCCCAACCACACAAATTTAATAGTCATTAAAAAAATAGCTATCTTCCTTCTGTCCTTGTGCCTCTTCTTTCCTTAGACTTTTCTCTTGCATCTATACATCATATTCAGTATGCCCTCTCCCCAGGTTTGAAGGCTTCAATTCCTTCTGCAAGGTCCACTTACTCCCAGCATCTTCAGTTGGCTCTACTCTGAGCTCCTGTTTCTGCTTTAATTCGTTGTACAAAATGCCATTATTTTGTAGTGCTTTTGTCATCGAGCTAAATCTCTTAGGAATCTAGGACTTTTCTGTAACTGACAGACTGAGTTGTTTTCAGAGTCATGCTTATTTCTTAACTATACAAACCAACACCTCTAATTAAGTCATTTTACTACTTCTCCCCTTTGTATCTCCCTCTATACATACACACACACACACACACACACACACACACACACTTTACTTATATTGGCAACTGTTCCTTTCCTCATTTTATGCCTCACATGGACAACCCTTTCTGATATGCTCAACTAATTCAAATCACATAATTTACCCTAAAGCCTGCCTCAGAATTTTCTTACAAATTCCCAATTTCTTATGCTTAATCTTCCAATACTTTGATACTCTCTTTTTATAACTTTGACCATTGTGCGATGCATGGTGACCTGGAATTTCAGGGAAATTTCCAGAGGGAATTTCCATGGGAGTGTAGATAATCTCTCTCACTCTAGTCTTAATTAAATACATTGACATTATTCTAACACAACGACACTGTTTAAAAATCTGTTTTCTTATTTATAAATCAGTTAGATAAAATAGTGGAGGTTGTAAAAAACAATTGTGATAAAATGATATAAATTTCAAGATTTCTATGGGGACAAGATGCAAAAATGTAATTCAGAAGAGAAACATGAAGGTAAATTCTGTAGAAATTCTCTAAGTTTAAATATAACAGCAGTTTTTCACTTTGCTTCAAAATGACACGAGCATGGTTTAAAGCAAACCTCTTTAAATTTTTGATGTTTTAAATTTGTGAATGCATTATCCACTCCAATTTGTGTTTAATTAACGAATCTTTTGGTGTTTGTCTTTTTTCTGAGACATGGGCAGTATGCAAGCATTACTTGTTGCACAATTTTGCCTCCATGCCACTAGATTTAATAATTTAACAACTAGAAGCCCCTTACATAATCAAGTATATGAAGCAGAGAGAGCAGCCTCACAATGGCTCTTCTGCTCTCTCTCTGCTCCTAGTGGATCACCTGTTGGAGGTAGGTGCATTCCTACCACAAAGACAGGATCTCTTTGGACCTATTTTATATTTCTTAATGATTGCCAGTGAGGATCAGTGGAGTGCAAAGAAGAGAGTGTAAGGTTGGTTGTCAGAAATATCATTCATCTGTGGAATACAGATTGGATGGGAAAGAAAAGGAACTGATGGATTAGAAACTAGGTTAGATTGAGGAAATCAAGTTTGAGACAGATATATTTACGTGAGATTTACTGGACAGTGCTCTTAGTAACAACTTCCATAAAGGAGTGAAGGAAACAGTGAGAGTTTGAACTCAGATGTAGTTGAAATAGAGGCTTCATTCAATCCTGTTATAAGCTCTAGAATTTGGATAGCCAAATAGACTGCAAGACCTAGATAAAAATTTGCAATAATGACATAGAGAATATTGGGAAAAAAAGGAAAGATTGAGGAGAGAATAGTGAAAGACTATAAAACTAATCAAATGAAAATGAAAAATGAATGAAAAATCATAAATATGAAAAAATAAATTAAAAATCATAAACTAAATCTTGGCAGAGCACAAGAGGAAATATAGGATACAATTTTGTGTACTGCAATACATTTGGGCATTTCCATATAATAAAAACTTATTTTCATACTAACATACAATTTCATGTTGTAAAGCCTTCTAAATAACCATCAACAAGACAAAAGGACATATTTTTAATAGATTAACTTATAATTTTTGAAGCCTGGATTTAGGAACAGTAAAGTAAATTTTGGGTTCTGATAAACTCAACAGATCATCAGGATATTTAAGAAGATGAAAAATTATTCATTGTAGTCATGAATTAAATTAATCAATACATAAAATATTTGCTATGCCATTAATAACTCTCAATCACAACTAAAGTTTTCAGGCAGTATAGACTTTTTCCTTTCTTATTTTCCCTATTTTGCAACTTTTCACTCTTCTTCAGGTTTTCATATTTATTCTCTTACTTCCTTTCACCTGCCTCTTTATTTTTCTTTTCTTTTTTTCGTGAGGAAGATTAGCCCTGAGCTAACATCTGCTGCCAATCCTCCTCTTTTTGCTGAGGAAGATTGGCCCTGGGCTAACATCTGTGCCCCTCTTCTTCCATTTTATATGTGGGACGCCTGCCACAGCATGGCTGATAAGCAGTGCCTAGGTCTGCGCCCAGGATGCGAACCTGTGAACCCTAGGCTGAAGCAGAGCGAGCGAACTTAACCACTATGCCACCGGGCCAGCCCCATATCTGCCTCTTTTTCATGTTTATTATTGAAGTTAGATTTATGGGAGTCAAATGAACATACAGTTATGTGTGGCTTAACGATGTAAATACATTCTGAGAAATTCATCATTAGGCGATTTCGTAGTTGTACAAACATCGTAGAGTATATTTACACAAACCTAGATGGTATAGCCTACTACACACCTAGGCTACGTGGTACTAATCTTATGACACCACTATTGTATATGCAGTTGTTGACCAAATTGTCATTATGGGGTGCATAACTGTATTAAAAACTACTACATTTAGTAATACTGACTCCTCAGAAAATATGAAACAAAGGCCAAATATTGTTAAGTAATAAGTAGGTGGAAACTCAAGAACAAATAATATTTAATACAAGATTATAATCAAATTTGTAAATATGTAAATAGTATTAGAGACTAGATTTATCTGCCAGTTTTTTTATATCGGCAGAAAAGTGATAGTCAACCAATATAGGAAAACAAACAAATGACATTCCACATACTGTCTGCACTTTCAATATTTGCAAATATATCTGACATAGTAAACACTTAATGAAATGAACACTGGGATAAGGAATGGAGCTGGAGCAGATAGTCGTAACACCCTGCTGGTAAATGAAATTACTCTCCTCCTAAATCTAAGAATAATTCAGTTTTTCTAAAAGATGTAGTTTTGTTGTTTTTGTTGATGTTATGCTTTGTAGGAGGAGAATGAGATGTCAATTTTGGAGCAATTGAGAAGAAGGAATGATGTAAAAATAAAATCAGACAAGGCTAATTCCAGAACGGATTTTCAAAATTGCCTGAGAGAAATAATCTATATTGTCAAAAATCAGAATAGTGATTTCCTTTGGGAGTAGCTACTAAAAGCAAGGGTGAAGGAGTCTTCTAACTAAAATGTTCAACAAAGTTGGTATACACAGTTTTTAATGCTTCAAGCATACTTGAAATAACTTTTTAAATGAAGAATACATATTATGGAAATAGCACACAAATAGCTACAAAAACTAATCATGGCAATTAATATCTGTATTTGAATCTTGTGGTAGGGAAGATTCTAAGGTATGCCCCCAAGATTCCTGTCCTCTGGTGTAACTGACATGTAATCTACTTCCCTTGAGTGTGGGTGCAATCTGTGAATACGGTGAGATATCACTGCTGTGATTAGTTTACTAATAAGCTGGCTGTGTGTGATTCAAAAGGGAGATTATCCTGACCTAATTAGGTAAGTCTTTAAAAGAGGGGGAAGCATTAGAGATGGAAGAAGACAAATGAACTTGTTGCAAATTCCATGAATAGTCTGTTATAGAAATCAATTTAATGAAACCTATTTTGAGTTCAGGGATTTTTTTCTGTTTTTATTGCCTTTCTATTTTTTTAATCTAATTATTATTACTATAGATAAAATTATCTAATTTTATTCATTTCAACTCTTACCTTGACTACTTTCTTCCTTCTACTTTCTTTGGATTTCTTTTTTGAGCATCTTAAGGGAAAAGTTTGAGTCATTGTTTTCATTAAGGGAAAAGTTTGAGTCATTGTTTTCATATCTCTTTTCTGTCTCAGTATAAGGCATTCAAGTCACACTTCTCAAGACTGCTTTAGCAGTACTGAACAGTTTTCATTGACTGTTTTAATTTTCACTCAATTAAAATATTTTCTATTTTCGTCATGAGTTTTTTTTGTCCCAAGTGTTATCTGGAAGTGAATTGTTTAGTTTCCATACACTTGAATATTTTAACATATCCGTTTTTGTGGATTACTAATTTAATTATGTTATTTAAATGGAATCATACAACATGTAGTATTTTGTGAATGTCTTTTTAAATCTAGTATAAATTTTTCAAAGTTCCTCTATATTGTAACATGTAACAATCCTTAATTCCTTCTTATAGATAAATAATATTCCATTGTATGGATATGCCACATTTTATTTGCCCATTCACCAGTTGATGGACATTTGGCTTGTTTCTACTTTTTGGCTTTTATAAACGATGCTGCTAGGAAAATGTGAATATAAGTTTTGGTGGACATATGTTTTTATTATTCATAGAGGTATACCTATGAAAAATACTGAGGAGGGGAATTTCTGGGTCATATGGTGACTCTATGTTTAATATTTTGAGAAACAGCCAAACTATTTTCCATACAGACTACAGCATTTTACATTGCTATCATCACTTTGTCAATATCCTTGAAAACAGGTGTTATGCTGCTGTCCTTTTGATTTGCGTTATCCTAGTGGATGTTAAGTAGTATCTCATTGTGATTTTTATTTGCATTTCCATGATGGCTGATGATGGTGAGCATCTTTGCATGTTTTTTGTCTACTGTATATCTACTTTGTAATATTGGCTAAGGTCTTTTGTCCATTTTGAAATTTGGTGATCTTTTGTTATTGGGTTGTAATACTTCTTTATGTAGTCTACTACACATCCCTTATCAAATATTTGATTTGCAAATATTGTGCACTGTATTGTCATTTTCTTGATGGTGTTCTTTGCAGCATAAGTTTATAATGTTTATGACATTATCTATTATTTCTGTGGTTGCTTGTGCTGTTGGTGACATGTCTAAGAAACCATCGCCTAACTCAAGTCCGTGAAGATTTATTCCTACATTTTTTTCTAAAAGTTTTATATTTTAGCTCTTACATTTATTCAATGATCAATTTTGAGTTAATTTTGGTTATGCCGTGAGGAAGTGATTCAACTACATCTATTGCATGTGAATATCTTTTATGAGTACTTTTTATTGTAATGACTGTTCCTTCCCTAATGAATTGTTTTGGCAACCTTGTCAAGCATAAATTGACCATAAATGTAAAAGTTTATTTCTGGACTCTGAATTGTATTCCATGCACCTACTTGTATATCCTTATGCTAGTACCAAATAGCCTAGATTATTGCAGCTTTGGTTTAAGTTTTGAAATCAGCAAGTGTTAGTCCTCCAGCGTTGATTACCTTTTTTCAAAATCCTATGTCTATTCTATACCCTTTGCACTTCGTATGAGTTTTAGGATCACCTTTTCGATTTCTGGAAATAAAATCCAGCTTGAATTTTGATAGGAATTGCATTGAATCTATAAATCTATTTGAGTACTGCCGTGTAACAATAAACATGGGATGTGCACAAATATGGGATGGTCTTTTCATTTATGTATATCTTCTCCGATTAAGTTCAACAATATTTTGCAGTTTTCTGTCCATAAGTCTTGCATTTTTTCTGAAGAATTTTATTCTTTTTCATTTTGTCATAAATGTATTTGTTCCTAATCCAGGACGTAAAACACTCAGTCTTTCACCAATAACTTTGATATTAGCTGTGAGTTTTTCATAGGTATCCTTTAACAAGATGAGGAATTTCACTTCTATTCTTAGCTTTTTGAGTGCTTTTATCATGAAAGAGCATTGAATTTTGGAAAATGCTTTTCTTGTGTGTTTATTGAGACGATGATGTTCTGTGTGTCATTTAATGTTTTATTATAGTGTGTTACATTGATAATTTTCACGTATTAAATTGACAATGCACTCTTTGGATGAAGCCCGGCTGGTCATATACAACTTATATGTTATTGGATTCATTTTGCTAGTATTTTTGAGGATTCTTTGTCTATATTCATTAGGAATATTGGTCTGTAAATTGTTCCTATAATGTCCTTGTACTAGAAGGAAAATAGCCACCTGTCTTATTTCTATGGCAAGAAATTTTTTTTCACACTAATTCATGAACATATTCTGTCTTTATCACGATACACAGAAATAAAGCAAATTTATGTTAATACAGAAAAATTAATAACCATCATCATGAGGTGTTTCTTTTGAATGGAAGAAAAGCATGTAATTTCTATGTGAAGATGCACATTTAAAAAGAAAATTACCAAGTCTTGTTTTATGGTGTTTTTTAAAAAGATTTTTCTCCTTTATTGTTGTTATTTTAATCCAATAAATTTAAGATGTATATGTGGGGTAGCGTTTACGTCTCATGTGTGGTTGGTCCATAAACATTATTTAAAATATGCAAGACATTATATTAAGGTATTATTTCCTAACCTCTCAACCAAAGTTTATAAATACCTGATTCTGGCATTCTGTACATTGTAATATAAATGAGCATGGGGTATAATAGCAAGCTCTTAACATAACTGATCATTAACACTCGAGACTGTTTTATGTTGGAGGGAATAAAAAGAAAAGTTGACTATCACTGAATGGAAAACAGAAGCATGATTATGCTCAGAAAATAAAGGCAGTAAATGGTTCATTTGCTCTCTTTCCATTTGCAGAATTGTAATAAAAATGCCAACTAGATTGATATTTAGGCAAACAGTACATTGCAATAAAGTTAAGATTACTAGAGGAGATACATTAATACACAGCATTCTTCTCCGAGTCTGCTTGTCTATTTCAATGTCAAGAGTACTTGGGTATTTTAATTTCAGTTATGGATACTCATTTAGCTCCTGATGCAAAGAGAGCTCTCTTTTCCATAAAATAAATGTTAACACTTCTAAGTTATTTCATTATACCATGCTTTCTTAGATTTTAATCTTAATATTAAAAAAATCACAACATTTGGAAGAAGTTACAGTCCCGTACATCATACAAAGTACCGAATGCCTTCCTGTTTACACGTTATTAAGCTGCTGTAACAGCAGCTGTATAGGATTTAGCACGACATATGGTGTTGATTCTTTCTCTTTTTTAATGAAAATCTGATTTATAAATCTCTTGCAACAAACTGGTGATGAGATGTTTAGCAAAGCTAAAACACAGATTACTTGATATTTAAGAATGCCACACTTTTTTCCTGTGAACAAAAGGGCGATGGAGTTATGAAGGTATGTTAAAAGAAGAGAGGAAATAAAATGGAAAGAAAGAACTAGAAAAAAATGTAGAATTTCAAGGTAATAGCAAATACCTCCTAAAATGAGTCTCATAAAATAATAAATTTATTTTTATAGGTTAAATAATTATTTAAGTAGTAATCTTAGATTTTTCTAAAAATTTAAAAGTAGTAATAGGGCATAATGGGGGTATTTTGTGTGTTTTATTGATGGAAAGTAGGGAAGTAGTACAGCAGATATTTCAGGATGTGTAAGAATACTAAGTAAGACATTTCAAATAAATGTTTTTAATATGAACTATATCTTTTTCAATACAGAAAAAATGTGTTGTCAATTAAAATAAAATGAAAAGTGTCGTACAGACTCTGGGTATACATTTTCCAAGAAAAAACCCTGATGAAGCTTGCATTTCTTACTCATCAACTCCTATTTTTCTCTTCCTATGACATTTATTCTTTCTACAAATTAACCAGGGACCTGATGTGGTTCCAATCCCCTCCCATGTAAGAAAAGATTCTGACTAAAATATTTTTCTTAGGTTTTTGAAGATTCCCTGTTATGATACCTGGGATCTTTCCACTTAAAAGAGGGCCCAATTAAAAGATCCTCCAATGAACATATATTTTATCAGTAAAAGCTCTAATAAGGGAGAAAATCATCTTTACGTCTAAAGTGATATAATGCAAGAGTTTTAAAAATGATAGGTTTTTCTTATATGTACATATGTGTAGAGAAACTTG
The DNA here is from genome assembly GCF_020826845.1 of Diceros bicornis minor. Classification (NCBI taxonomy): domain Eukaryota; kingdom Metazoa; phylum Chordata; class Mammalia; order Perissodactyla; family Rhinocerotidae; genus Diceros; species Diceros bicornis. The sequence goes on from NC_080759.1 coordinate 39,199,809, forward strand.
ATTTCCCATCTAATAAGTTTTAAACCTCCATTACCAACACAAAACTGATATTTTTATTACCAAAGATGCTATCATAAACTATATAGCAGCCTTTCTCACAGACAACACTTTCATCATCACCACTGGTGGTATGTTACTTTTCAATGTCATTTGTAGATTACAATTAGGAATTAGACATGTTTCTTCATATCCATTTACTTTATGCCAAGCATATATATGTTCTTTCAGTCTGAGTCCCAGAATATTTGGAATGACGGTTTCTGTTTTCAGACTAATCTTTTCTCTCTGTTGATCAAGAAACCTTTCCAGTCTCCACTTCCCCTTTATTCAGAGTTTAAGTCCCTATCCTCCAATTCCTGCCAAAGGAGGACCTCCATGTCCTGGAAGAATCTTCTTCACCCTAATTTAGATGTGTCAAAACATATCTGAATACTAGAGTGAGCATCATTTGGCCACAAGCTGGTAACTCCTCTACATATAAGACTAATGAAACCAATATCAGACTCCTAAGAAATAAAACACTTAGAGCTGGCAAAGAAGAAAGAATTTTTTTAAAAAGAAAAATAGTAGCTAATATCTATTATTGAGTAGTGTATTTTGATTTATTTTATTTATAATAAACAACACAGATCTTATTAAGCCAAGTAATACAGCTTGTAAGATATTTGTAGGTGTTTCTAATAGAATTCATGGTACATGGAAATGGCCAATGGCTATCATTGTTCTGGCTATCACTACCATTATGCCATTATCATTGAACACAAATAATTTACGATTGTCTATTGACCTGTCTAGAAAAGAAAATAGTATCAAGGAAAACAATAGATCACCAGACAGGAAATTAATTAAATTAAATTTTGGCAGTAGGCTCTCAGAGGCAGCAAAGAAATTCTGTTTATGATATAAAACAAACATACTTAACATTTTTCTCATTTATAGTATCTATTTAGCTCTATCACATGAGATACCTCCCCCAAATTTTCCATTCTCCCAACTCCTATTCCCAATTTCTACAAACATGAGTTCTACAACCCAGCTTGGCAGGTACATTTATGCCTTTCTTTTTCTTCTTCCTTTCTCACAACGTTTTAGTTTTCTAGTTTAGTTGTCTGTAATTCCAGAATAATTTGAGTTATTCGACTTTCTCTGAATTTCATTTTAGTGCATCTCAACAGGCTAACACTGAGTAGACTCAAAGAATCTAACTTTTAAATCCAATACTGGATAAAATTCTGTGAACGCTTGTGTGTGAATTTTTTTGCCCCTGACATAGTTGCTGTCAATATTACTTTTTCTGTTTCCATACCTTTGCACTGAGTTTGACCTGTTGCAGTGACAAACACTATCAGGTATTCTAGATTGCATAGGCTCTAAAGACTCCTTAACACGCACCTTTGGGGGACTAACTATTGGAACTATCCTCAAATCGACCCAGCTGAGGCCAGAATTTTCTGATAAATAAAATGCTATTCATTTTATAACTCAATTTAAAAAAAAAATAATGGGAGGAAGCAGTAAAGGTTCTCAATTCCAGAGGTTGAGAAAGCTTGGGAAGAGAGGGCTGAGAAGTTCTGTTAATTTTGTCCAGCACAGCAAGACTGCTTTACCTAGCAATACCACTTGTTTCATTTTCATGGCTGTCCTAGGCACTGAAGCTCTGGCTTCTGTGTCTATGACCCTCCCCTCCAACCCCAGTCACTTGTTGACACCTCAGTCCTCTCCACTTGGGTCTAGATTCCAAGGTTGGACCAGTCTAGATGGGACTTCTCTCACTTGAATATGAAAGTGATGATTATTCTTACGAAATGTTGGATTTAACTGAGGGTACAAGAAGACGCCGCCACTGGGAGAATCAAGTGTTTGGCCACAGTTCAGGATTTATGGTAGAAAAATACTCAGTAGCTGTCCGAATTGTAATGGGTGGAGTGACTGGTTGCTGTGCAGGATTTTTGTTGCAGAAAGTTGGAGAACTTAGAGCAACTGCAGTAGGCTGTGGTTTTCTTCTTATTCAGACTTTCAGTCACAGTGGCTGTGTACAGATCAACTGGGAGAGTTGAAAAAGATATAAACAAAGCAAGAAGACATGATTAAGAAATGAGCAAATAAAGCAGCACTTGAAATCAACAATATAATTGAAGAAGCAGTAAAATTTATCAAACAGAACATTGCGATATCCAGTGGATTTGTGGGAGACTATTTGCTAGGGCTTTCATCTTAAGGATGTGAATGTTCTGTCATGGTGGATTCAACTGTGAGGAAAGAAGTGGCTGTGTCTCAACAACACAAGCCACCAGATTCTCCAGGGGGAGAAGAAACAACAGACTGGGCAAAACCAAACACACAACTTAACATTTTGCCTTCTGAAGTTTGGCAAACTAGTATCTCTGTCAAACAACCTACATGGTATGTGTAGAATAGTATTTCAGAGCAAAACACGACTTTCATTATTTTTAAAAATTTACTTCTATTTGAAAATTAGCCTATAAAATATCCCTATTGGATGTAGATATGAAGAAATAGAAAATCTGTTGAGTTTATTCCCCAGTGAAATATTACCCTCTTTCTATTTAATGAAGATATTCTTCATTGTGCTTTATAATATAGTGCCAATAATTTAAAATTTGTATTATAACTTCAACGTTAGGGATGACTCTTTTTTTAGATATATTTGCAATAAACTGAAAAACTGTAGTGCCCTTTTGTGGAAGGTCCTAGAAATCATAGAATTATTCAAGATATTCTTCTGATGTAAAATAATAATAATAGAGGAACAATCACTGCCTTTCCAAGTTCTCCAAGAGGATGTGCCCTGATTTAAAAGTTGTTTTCTTAAATTTATTGTGACATAGATGGTGACATATTTGGTCTGCACGAAATGACTCGTGCAGCATGTATCTCCCAATCTTACCATTCTGTTTCTCTTGTAAGACCAGAATGTGGTGCTGCCTTTTGTGTTCTCTGCTTCTCAGCACAGAAAACATTGGCAAAGAACAGGCAAGGTGGCTGGACTTTTAATCCACACTAAACCTCAGCTTATTCTTAAATGGAGAATCTTCTAAGGAACTGCTTTTTGGGTTTTACATGGATAGTAATGAACTCTGAATGTATACAACTGAATTTAACAGTTATTTTTTAAACAGTTGCATAATCGTTGCCTCAACTGAGAGATTACTAATTTTAGTTTTTCTGTTTTCATTAGTGTTTGTTACAAGGTTTTCTAAATTATAAGCATGGAATCAATCGTTTTTGTGTGTGTGTGAATAAGAGCAATCATTTCTGTCTGTCTATCTCATGCCATAATGTATACAAATATTTTGAGATACTGAATTTATGGAAAATATACATATCCCTTTTAACTGTTATCAATATATTTCTATATGCAAAAAAACTTTTTAAAATTTGTGTAGGAAAAAAATCACATCAGACAACTCACAGATTAGATTGTACAAATATTGTGTATGTTAATAATTATTCATTAAAATCAATTTTAGGCAAATACAAGAACAGTAATGGGAAACCAGTTTTAAGTCAATCCTTTGTAAGTAAAAAGTAAGAGCATATAGGGCATTAAAGACATCAGGGACATAATAGAATATAAAAGATTAAAGTGATTTTACTAACTAAGGATGTAATTCTGCACTTGCAATTCAGAAATCTTAACAATTAAGGTCAAAGTTATTGTGATTATTTTGTAGTGCCAGCCTGGGAACACTCTAGGAAGCATATTCCAAACTTCCTTGATGACAAATGTCACCGGACTAGATCATTAAAGATGTTGATTACCAGACGTCTGCCCTAAGAGGTCCTCATTCAGTAGGTCATGTTGAGACATAGTCATCTATAGTTTACTAACCACCTCGTGGGACTCTTCCGACAAGCTTGAAAATCACCAAGGCTAGAGAAGGTCCATGACCTTGGCATACTCTGAGTCTTCTAATCTTCCTCATCTGTACTTAAAGTTTGTGAAACAGGTTATAAGTGTTACATTATATAAACTATTTTATCAGCACCCGCTCACCTGGTCCTACTTGTGCCCAACAATATTTCACATGTTCTTTGTTTGGATTTAAGAATGTACATGCATTCTCAAACTTAATGTGCATAACAATCTCTTGGACAAGTCATTAAAATGCAAATTCATGCTCTGCCACATAGATACTGATTCATTTGGTCTCTGGTGGGACCTAGGAATTCACATTTGAAGTAAGGATTCCTACTGATTCTGATGAAAGTACTGTAAGATTACATACCGAGAAATTCCACTGTAGATGACTAATAAATTAAAATCACAGTAACTGCTGTGAACCGCATTATACTAGAATGTTCACCTAAAGCTAGGCAAACACCTAAATCTAGGAAATACCTCTGTATTTGGGGGTTCCTATCAGCTGCCAACTTATTAACTGAATTTTACTATAAACGATGTAATTGAATGTCATAGGGCACTATCTTTATTAATGGGAATTATTTTAAGATTAATTCTATTAAAAAAAGAGCTCAAGGAGAGAACTTCTAGGTGATTTAATTAAAACAAAACTTGTATTTTTTGTGACTTAGGTGAACTTTTTTTAAAAAAAGATAAAGTTTGCAGCTGTAAATTATGCTCTTTACCTGTGTATCAGGAACTCCACAAAGAAACTGAGATTGTTTCCCTGCAGGAAATCTTGAAATTTTGCAATTCACGTTTTTAGTAGGTAAAATACTACTTTCATTACTGTGCACAACAAGATAGAGATTTTAGATTTATGTCAGAATTTGAATGTTTCTGATACTTTTTGCAATAAAATGTTATGCACATGTTTTAAGGCAGTTGAATTACTATGCTTCTCACTAATGATTTGAGTAAATTTTGCACAAATGTGTTATAATATTTCTGAATCTAATTAAATATTGCATTTGCAGGCTTTTATGTTCGAACCACAGCTATCATCTATCCTAATTGTCATAATCCTGACAAACAGTGAATACATTTCACTTGGTCAAATTTGCCTTCTGACGTATTTTAAATGTTTAATCTTAGACATCAGATTTATTAGCAAGGGTTGATTCAAAATTTAAATGTGTCTGATTTGCCAAAGAATGAAACTGTCAATCCAATAGTGACTTAAAAAAATGGATAAACAAATATATTAACCATTTGAACAGCAGATTTTTATGTTGGTGTATCAGTATTACAAATTCAGGAAAAGTTATCAACGTGATCAGTTTCATTTTTTTAATTTCAGAAAATATAGTCCAATTTAATGAAGAACAATAACACTGGCTTTCTCATAGCATTATGACAGCAATGCAATCAGCAAAGTATACTAACAATTTGGATAAACATTGTTTGTGTGTATATGTATGCACATATATGCATACGTGAATGCATACACATATTAGAATAGTATACACAATTAGAATATCAGTGTTTTAAATACCGTTTGTCAGTGTGAATACATTTTGATTTCTCTTTTGATCAGAGAGTGTTATTTATTCAACCATGCTACTGATCATCTATTTATTTTTTTTTTGTTTTATTTATTTATTTTTTTCCCCAAAGCCCCAGTAGATAGTTGTATGTCATAGATGCACATCCTTCTAGTTACTGTACGTGGGACACGGCCTCAGCATGGCCTGAGAAGCGGTGCATCAGTGCGCGCCCAGGATCCGAACCAGGGCCACCAGCAGCGGAGCGCGCACACTTAACTGCTAAGCCATGGGGCCGGCCCTGATCATCTATTTCTGATTTCCTAAATAATTATTGTAAACAGAAATCATGTTCCTCCTTCTCCAGGTTGGTTTTTCTCATTAAAATCAGATGTAGAAAAATAATATCCTGAGGAAGAAAAAGAGAAAGACTGCACAGTCTAACCCCAAATTCAGAGGGATGGCTTCACATCTCCATCCCCGACGTCAAAAGGGCAGACATCATTGCGTTTTAAAGCTTGAGCTTTTATTTGATTGAGATTAGTAAGTAAGGAACTATGAACTTACATTTGTTTATCTGAAAACATTAAATCTGATATAATTTTTAAAGTATTATATCCTATTTTACTTTACATATGCCCTAGCCATAGTCAAATGCTCTTTTGTTCAAGGAAAGTAAGTTTTTGTTTGTGAATATTACTTTTATTTATATTATAAGTAATTGTTTTCAGTATCTAAGAATTAATACATTTATAACAATAATGTTTTAAAAACAGAGCAAATCACAATTTGTGAGAATTTAAAACAAAAAATTTATTCATTTATAAAATATAAAATTGAGAGTGATGATTATTACAATATTAAAGTGTGATATGAACAGTGTTTAAAAAAATTCATAAAATCTATGTTCCATCTAATATCACAGAATATAACTGATAGTTGGTGGACTCAGTTCTAGGAAATTATTCTAGATACTTATTCGTCCAGAGGTTTAGTTAAACAAATGTCCCTAACCTATTTAAATTTGTCATCTCAATTGAAGACAGGTCTCAAGAAAGTGAATTGGTAGACTCTGAAACACATGGACACACTTTGTGGCTGTCCTATTATTGAAAGCTAAAAGGTAATTACATATCACAGAGGTGGCTGTGGCTCGAAGGGGTCAGGTTAGAAAGACAAGGAGAAAAATTATGGTCTAATTTAAAAAAAAAAAGATTTGTGTTTAAACCCAATTGAGTTATTTAATGAGTAGATTTAGAGAAAGGATGGTTCCCTGTCATACCACTTCAGCATACTGAATAGCTCAAGGGGGAAATGTTGCAAGGAAGCTTTAATTAATTTCCCTCATCTAATCCTCTGTTAACACTGAACAAGCCTCTGTCACATGCATCATATGAATTCCAAGGACAAAGTAAAAGCGATTTAAAAGTAATCATATCCCCATAAGGTTATTAAGAGACCATATCTAAGTTCTTCATTAAAGTTAATGCATTTAACACTCACGCCATTCAAAATCCATATTACAATCCAGCAATTTCATAAAATATTGATTGCTTTGGTGTGTCCTTATATACTAACTTATTATGTTTTTAAGTAACTTAGTGAGGCAAAAGTCCAGTTTATTTAGTTCCAGCTTGTTGTGAAAGATTGCAACTCTTGTAACAGATTTAAATAGCAATAGCTCGAGAGGCTTTGTGTACATCAGTTTCTATATCTAAAATTGAGTGCCAGCCTTATAGCTCTTGTATTTTATCTAGAGCTTTTCTCTCTCAGGGTCACACAAGGGGATAGGAGATTAATGAGGTGACATATTAAAAAGTTTCATGAATGATAAATATTATTCCTACATTTTCTGTAGGAGACATGGAGTCATATGTAGGTTAAGTAACCATTAAAACTGTTATCCTTTAAAGGGATCCATTTATGTTGCATTTAACTACATTCCAAGTACTTATTCCCTGCCACTACTCTTAACTGTCACTTTGAGTGCCAAAGGTTGGGTGAGGGTAGGTATCACGTGTAAAAATATGCAAATTTTGAATCACAAAGTATTTTTCAAATAGAGATTAATATATCATGTTTAATGCTCAAAGAACAGATTTTCACTTACCCTTTGCCCAAAAGCCCCTTTTGTTGACATTTTCTTTCATATAATGGGAGAGGGAAAAAAAGAGATATTTCCCTTCAGTCAACTTACTTCCTCAACCCTCTCCTAAGACACTTTCAACTGAAAAGATGGTGTAGACAGAGCTTCAAAGTACATGTTGAAGAGTAGTTATAGACTACTTCCCCACTGATAGCTGTAGAGCAAGTTTGAAGGGAAGGACAGCATCTCTCACTATCTTGAGGAAGTTCTTTTTCTTTTCTTTTCTTTTTTTTTTTTGTGAGGAAGATCAGCCCTGAGCTAACATCTGTGCTAATCCTCCTCTTCTTGCTGAGGATGACCGGCTCTGAGCTAACATCTATTGCCAATCCTCCTCCTTTTCTCTCCCCAAAGCCCCTGTAGATAGTTGTATGTCATAGTTGCACATCCTTCTAGTTGCTGTATGTGGGACGCGGCCTCAGCATGGCCGGAGAAGCGGTGCGTTGGTGCGCGCCCAGGATCTGAACCCAGGCCTCCAGTAGCGGAGCACACTCACTTAACCGCTAAGCCACGGGGCCGGCCCTGAGGAAATTCTTTTTCTTATTTTTTCTGTCAAAATGTAGCTTCTTTCAGTATTAAGACTAAAATAGCTTGTTCTATAAGGTCCTATAATATTTTCAGCATAACAGTAATAAAGTATCATTTTAATGATGAATTTCTCCACGCAGACTTTTGAAGCATATATTTTCAGCATAATGGGTAGAATGGAAGAGTATCTTACAGTGTGCTGGGAGGGGAAGTGTAAAAGTGAAAACAAAGTAAAGTAAAAGAAATAGAACGTGTCATTTTCTTATATTATTTAACATTAAATAAAACTTAATTAATTAATAATACTCTATAGAGTGCTAAGCATAGCAACACATGCTAAATGAAATGAAAATTAATATCAGAGGCTAAAGAGAAATTTTCACAGATTTATTCACCTGTAGAAATTGGAGACTGACGTAAAGAAAGAAGGACACAGAGAGAATCATTTTTTAAATTTTCATAAAAAACATTAAAAACCCATTGATATCAGATAAGTTCTTTGTATTTAGGCCTCCGATGTGAGTGGTGGTAGCTATTTCAATGTCCCTAAATCGTTCATAAATGAATTTCAAATTTCCTATATATATGTTGAAGAGAAATGTCATGAATTTTTTTAAAGAAATTAACTCAAAGGAAAAATAGGAAGAAGAAATGGAGGAGGAAGAGAAGAAAGAGGAGGCGGAGGAAGAAGAGAAGAAGGACAAAGGAAATGCACCGTTAACATCAACAAAAACAAATGATGGAGAGAAAAATGTACTCTACATACAAAGAACTGGGGAGATCAGTGTCTGGCCTTTCTGGAAATCTGCTTTCTCATAATTGCGTCCAATTTACCTTAGGCATAGCCATGTATTTCCCCCAATACTTACCATATGCCTGGAAACACACTCAAACTTCCCACATTTGCTAGGATCTGACTGAAATAAGTTCATGTCTTGAACACATGACAAATTCCCTACTCTCTTCTAAGAAGAGCTAAAATGTGCCATGAAACTGTACCACAGAGAAGTATAACACAACATAGGGTGAGGTACATTTGGAAGTAAGCAATAAAGACTTTCCTAATAGAGGAAAGAACTTCCAGAGCTAGTTAGGGCCTGAGCAAGTCCCTGAAAATGAAAGTTTCACATGAATAGAATATAATGAGAGAGGAAGAGGCTGCTATAGAATGAGCTTAAAGGAGTAGAAAGAAATCATATCAAGAAAAAAACCTAAAATTATTCTTAGTTTTGGATTTTATTAAATAGAAAAGAGAAACTATGGAAATACTTTACATGGGGTAACAGTAGGATGAGTTGGTGTTTGCGTAAACTGTTTCCTTTGCAGTGTGAATACTGGATTGGAAGGCAAAAAATAGAATTCAGATCAACCAGTTAGAGATCATTTCAGCAATTAAACAGAGAGATTGTGGCAGCTGGAAGGTGACAGTAGAAACAGAGAAAACAAAGAAGGAGATAGAAGCAAGAACTTGGTGACTTGTGAGAGGTGGGCAAAGGTGTCAAGAAGTCTTGCTTGATAACTGTATGAGTGGAATGTAAATCCCATTTACTAAGAAAAAAATTCTGGAAGAGGAGACGTTTTGATGGAGTGATGTCATGAGTTAAGTTTGGGACATGTAAAATTTGGGTGGAGTTGTCCAACTGTCTGTGAGATACATCAAGTAAGAAAAATAAAATAATTCTAGGCTAAAGAGCAAGGATGCGGGTAAAATGGGCTTATAGACAGGCAGAAGTATCAGATAGATTGGATTTAAAACTTCCCTTGACCATTTACAAACAGTTTTCCTAATCAAAGGATTTTACCTCAGTTTCCTCACCTACAAAGAGAGATTATAATGGCACCTCTTGGCACTTATCTTGGATGATTATCATGGAAATTCAATGAGATGTTATATGTAAGTCACTTAGCATGAGTCTAGAGTTTTAGACATATTCACAAGTGTTAGCTATTATTGTGATTACCATCATCACGATTTAAACTGCTGGCGATATACGCAATCTATTAGAAGGAAGAGTAAATGTCTTAAGATGAAGCAAGCAACCTCAGCATTAAGAAGCCAGGTGGAGGAGGAGAATCCAGAACATGAGACTGAGGAATGCGGGCAGCTGTGGAAGTAGAAGTATAACTATGAAAATATTGTGCCATAGACAGGAAGAGGGGAGAGTATTTCAACAGGGGGGCACAACCTTGTCAAAAAATCTGAGTCCAAAGAAGATGAGGGCTGAAAAAATGTCCACTGTATTTAACAATAAGGACATACTGAATACAATTGCAAAGAAAGTTAAATAAAATATAAAGGTGAAATTGGCATGGCTTAGGCATGAAGTTTTCGAAAGGTAGCTATGAATCAGTAGTGGATAGCTAGTGTTAGCAAAACATTTACCCGTAACAGATGGCACAGTTTGGGAGATTGAAGAGAATAAAAGGAGAAGAAAAAGAAAAGAGGCTGACAATTTTGTCAAAGGATTGAGGAAACCCTGGGCCCTGTGTGATGGAATTAATCCTGCTGTTTTTTTGAAGGAGAGCAAGTTTTTGGGTATAAGAGAATGGACTTGTCTTCCAGAAGAGAAGCACAAGGTCAAATAATCCTCTAAATATGCAAGTGTTGGCAATGGCTTCCTTCAGTGGAGTAGTGATCATCAGTAACATGATCTCTACAAAGTGTTAGGAGTAAGAAAAGTTCCCGTTGACAGTTGTTACAGCTTGTTTGGTCAATGGCCCATATCGTGTTATACAGGGAAATGTTGCACAGTATCAATCATATAGATCCAGGGTCATTCCTTAAAACGGAGACATTTTACAACGGCTCCATCCTGTAATATTTCTCCCTCCATACACAGATAAAAATTCTCACAAAATAAAGCCATCTACAGCATCCAGGAATTTTACAGTATTTCAGAGTCTCTCCATGACAATAGACCACTTCTCACGAACATTTGTTCATGTTCAAGCCCCTTCAAATTAACCACAAATCTCACATCAATTATCATATTATTTCTCTCCTTTTCTTCACCAATAAACACCTTAAGAAAATTTCCTACTTTTAATCTCTACTACTCTTTCTTTTTCACCTTTGGGAGTTTCTTTCCCTCCTTCTGCCTCTTTAATGTGGACGTTTCTGTAGATTTTTTTGTAGCTTCTAATCTCTTCTCATTCTCCATATCCTTATGCAGTAATTTGATCTTCAGACATGTGTTCATTTTGCATGATATGCAGACACTTTCAGCTCAGACTCAAATCCACCTGCTAACATTTTTAGTTCCAAACCAAGAGGTAGAGGGCTGGGAATGAAATTGAACATAAGGTCGGATGGGTAAACTGCTGCTGAAACCATGGCTGCCCTGAGGGCATGTGATGGGAAATTTATCCCAGATCCCAAGACTAGAGTGGTCCTAGAGGGAACAGGAGACAATATGATGGGCCAACACAAGACGGTCAGCTGGAATTGATATATTGGACGAATCTGGGACTCTGAAAGGACTACACCCCCTCGGAAAAATTAGCAAGAAAAAAAAGTGCATTCTGTTAACATAACAGAAATCTTCTGAAATGGCCTGAGTGCTAGATAGAGAAGGGTGGGAACCTCTCATGAGAAATCATAACTACAATTCTGCTATGTTGTAGGACTTGGGTTTTAAATTTATACTGTCTATAGAGGCAAGGAAATACAAAGTCAAAAAGTTAAAGATATGACTAATTGGTATCACTCCAGAATCTCAGCACAAACAACAGAAAATATTTTTCAAGTTAACCATTCTGATGGGTATAAAGTGTTACTTTGTCTTTTCCCTGACGATTAATGAAGTTAAACACTCTTTTGTATATGTATTGGTTATTTGGATATCTTTGTTTGTAAAAGGCCTGTTCAAGTCTCTTGTTCATTTTCTCCGGAATGCTTGACTTTTACTAACAAATTTATTGAATTTCTTAAAAAGTTTTTATGTGTATCTTATAAATACATGTATTGCAAATATATTTTCCTATGCTGAAGTTGGCCTTTTTAGACTCTTAATGGTGTCTTTTGATAAGTAAAAAGACTTTGTTGAATTTTTTCCCTTATGGTTAGTGGTTTCTGAGTTAAAGAAATCTTTCACACTCACCAGAATTGCTAAAATGAAAAGATGAGCAGTACCGTGTTGGCAATTATGTGGAGCAACTGAACATTTAGTGTTAATTGACTCAACTATTTTGGAAAACTGTCAGTATTGTACTAAAGCTGAACGATATTATTCCACATGACCCAACAATTCCACTCTTAGATAAGTGGCCTATATATAGAAATACCTATATATATTTATCTCAAAACGTGCATTAAAAACAATTGGTATCAACACTACATATAATAGCTAAAAAATGGAAACAGCCCAAATACCCATCAACAATAGAGTGAAAACACAGATTACGCTATAGTTGCACAATGGAATGATAAGAAATAAACTGGGTCTACACAGAATAGTTCAGAGTCTGAAGATGATTTTTTCCTTCTTACTGGTAAATTTATCTTATTATTATTATTATTATTGTTTTTTGCCTTGACGGCTCTAAGACTCTTTCTTTATCCAAGAAGTCTAATGATTTCACTTTGGCTATATGTTGGCATTGATTATTATGACTATATTTACTTTGCAGCTTTAGATAATTATTTCAATAAATAGTTCTATATATTTTTGAAGTGTATCTATTTTTGACTTAATTTATTATTCTCTCTTCTTCAGCAGCAAACATTATGCATATTAGATCTCTTTTTGTGCCATATATATCTATCATTTCCTCTCTATTAGTATATAAATCTTCATTTTTCCCAGTTAATTAGTGTTTATTCTCTCAAGTCATTCATCTATGTAACTTTTTCAGCATATTCTTTTTGCAGCTTCCAAAGTACAATATATTTACTTTTCTTTTCTTTTCTTGATCTTTTCATTCCTAAGTTCAATCAGGACACTTTTTATTGGCTTCTGTTGTCTCATCATTTCTTATGTGAGTCGTATCTCCTATTAGATCACCTTTTTCAAAGAAAACCATTTTCTTTAATCTCTTCTATAACATAGAAAAGGTAGATAAGAATTGGATTGTTCTAGTTTCTGATTCAATATTTGTGGCGTGCATTTTTTTTCCTGTTTCTTTTTGGTATGATCTTTTCTCTTCATTATTTTTACTATTTTTTTAAGTTATATTTTACAAATATCTATGAATATGTCTTCCAATAATTGTCAGAGCACTCATCTTTCTAGGATAGCTATTTGCTGATAATTTTTACATGGGAAGTTTAAGAGAGTCATCTTGGGAAATAGACATCTTGGACTTAGAAATGTTTTGACAGTACTTTCCTAACACCTCAGCACTGAAAGCACATCTCTGCTCTGTATTTCTTTTCCCTTCCTTTTAGTTTTGCACTACAGCGATATATTTTAGAGCGTGTGTTTTCATTTGCTTGTTTTCTTATTAGTTCATTGGTTATGTTATCTTTATTTTCCTTCAGTTGCTTATGTATTGGGGGAATACTAATGATTGATGATAGAATTAAGTTAGTCGAGACAAATATTAAAAGATCTTATCCTCACTAATCCAGTGAACTTTATTTCAGGCAAAAGGGCATTGCAAAAAGCTTGATGTAAGCGAGTAACATAGGATTTACATGTTATGAGGATTTGCCTTGTGTCAGAGTGAAGGAATTTCTTGTACCTAGGAGAAAGAATATTCAGTATTGATATGTTGGTGCTAATGAGAAATAAATGGAAATATATAAAGTGACTAAAAAATGGATATATGAATATATCAAGACCCCAAATCTCACATACAAAGGAAAAAAAAAGTTTTGGAATGAAGAAAATGACCTGGAGATTCCTGTGGAGCATATTAGTTTCTTGAGGCGGCTAAAGTCACTTGGTTAATGTGGTTTCACCTTTATTAATTATTTGTTCCTTAACAAACATTTTGAGTGCCTACTGTGTGTCAGACTAAGAGCTAGGTGCACAGCAAGGACCAAAACAGAAAATGTTCCAGCTCTCATATATTCTAGTATATGTAGAGTGAGAAACGACCTACAAAAAATGAATGGCAGAACATTTAATGGGGAGTCTGTAACTGAGATTGAATATAGACAAGATAAGAAAGATAGAAGAAGGAAAGAATGATAACATAGAAGCACTTACTATGTGGTAAGAATAACATAATTGCTAACAGCTAAGAGCTTTCTATTTAATTCAACGTGTATTAAATTGTTTGCTTCTATGAATATTCATAGAGATAGTGAGGACGTGGAAGAAAGTATTATTTATCGCTGAGACATATAGGTAGAAAACTTTATATAAGAGAAAACATATATGAGCTAGAATGAGGATTAGGTGTATACTTGTGATAGGAACACCATTTTAGGCAGAGAGTAGTATAAATGAGATATGGAGAGGTGGACTATAAGGGGTTGGAGTAAAGAACATGATGTGGGTGAGGACTGTATTGAGAAATAAAACTAACGTAGAGAGTTATTTTTGATTTGGACAAGAAATTTGGCCTTTACACTAAAGATACTTGAAAATGTTTTTTGTTTGTTTGTTTGTTTATTGTGGTAACATTGGTTTATAACATTGTATAAATTTCAAGTGTACATCATCATACTTCTATTTCTGCAAGGATTACATCATGTTCTCATGTTCACCACCCAAATACTAATTACAATCCATCACTACACACATGTGCTTAATTATCCCTTTTGCCCTCCTCCCTGCCCCCTTCCCCTCTGGTAACCACCAATCCAATCTCTGTCTCTATGTGTTTGTTTGTTGTTGTTATTATCTACTACTTAATGAGTGAGATCATATGGTATTTGACCTTCTCCCTCTGACTTATTTCACTTTGCATAATACCCTCAGTGTCCATCCATGTTGTCACAAATGGCTAGATTTCATAGTTTCTTATGGCTGAATAGTATTCCATTGTGTATATATACCACATCTTCTTTATCCATTCGTCCCTTGATGGCACTTAGGTTGTTTCCAAGTCTTGGCTATTGTGAATAATGCTGCAATGGCTATTGTGAATAATGCTGCAATGAACACAGCGGTGCATGTGAAAATGTTTTAATAATGGAGTGATATAAACATTTTGATTTTAGAAATATCACTTTAATTCAATCTGGAAGATTGAATGGGAAATAGAAGCCAAGGACACTACAGTCATGCCTTACTTAACAACAAGGATATATTCTGAGAAATGCATCCCTAGGCAATTTCATCATTGTGCAAACATCGTAGAGTGTACTTACACAAATCTAGATGATATAGACTACCACACACTCAGGCTATATAGCACTAATCTTATGGGATGACCATCATATATGCAGTCTGTCGTTGACTGAAAGGTCATCATGTGACACAGGACTGTTCTTATGAGCACTATGACATATTCGATGTGAGAGCTGAGGTTCTGAATTAAAGCACATATTTGTGATGGTTAATGGGAAGATTTTTTATTAACTTTTGACGTGCAGGGGTAATGAAGACCAGTTTGATTTGTCAAGGAATATTTGGGAGTAAAGCTGGTTTGGAAGGAAATATCATATGTTTAATTTTGCAAATGATGAGTTTGAAAACATCATACAATATACGAGTGGCAACATGGAGTGGGCAGTAAGTAAAGCCTATGGATATGGGCATCAGTGTCATAACAGATATGGAAATCAGGAGAAACTTCTGGGCTAACAGCAAAAACTAGGGGGTGTGTAAGAGATTGCTCAAAGTGAAGGATATGTATGTGCGTAAATATAGACATGCACGCACACGCAGAGCTTATTAATAAATGAACGTGCCCATGTACTTGACACTCACAGCAAGAAAGTAAATCATACACTATGTACTCTTTTGAGTCTTTATTCGTTGAGTCAACAGTATGTTTGAGAGATTCATCCATAGCGTATATAATTTTTAGATAATTCATTCTCATTCTATATAGTATTCTATTGTGTAAATATTCTATAATTAATCAATTCTAGTGTTGCAGGATGAAGACATAAATATTTTAAAAGTTTAATAGATTTATTGAACCCATAAAACACATAGAAAGGGACATTTCCTAATGATACGTGGTGAATTGTGACAAAAACTTGGTAGAGGAAAGGGTATAGAGAATGTGAAATTTATTAATATCAGACACAATGAATATCAGATAAAACAAGAAATGTAAAGTTTCCATTACATTTGGCAATTATTGGCAACTTGTTTCAAGTTGTCCAATACAGAAAGATGGACAGAGTTGAAGAGTGTGAAGGATTGTTTTTATCTTATTGGCAGAGAAGGATTCGCCCTGAGCTAACATCTGTGACCAATCTTCCTCTTTTCTTTTTCCTCCCCAAAGTCCCAGTGCATAGCTGTGTATTCTAGTCGTCAGTCCTTCTAGTTCTATGTGAGCTGCCACCACAGCATGGCAACTGACAGATGGGTGGTGTGGTTCTGTGACCAGGAAAGGAACCTGGGCTGCACAAACAATGAAAGTGCCAAACTTTAACCACTACACCATCAGGGCTGGCTCACAAATGTTAATACATAAGAATATAGTGCAGTAGTCAAAAGAGTACACAGGTTTGAGAATATTTTCATTGATGTTAATTTATTTTTTACTTACTGTGGGAAGTACTGAAGTATTTTTATATGTACAGAGAAAAGAGTGACTGGTAAGAGAACTAAAACTGTAGAAGGGAGAAAGCACTCCTTTCAGTACTGAAACAGGCAGGAGAGGAGAGAATCCAATGCAGAGACAATTGATATAAGTTTGCAAAAGAAATGAGCACCCGTTCTTTGGAGCTGAAGAAAATGAAGCATATAGCTGAGTTTTTAAATAAAAATACAAGTCGATTGACAAAGAGAATGCCTATGAATCTTGTGTCTTCAGACCTCAATAATTCTAGTGAAGTGTAAGGCCAGGTTAGCAGCTGAGAAAGGAGGATAGCAGTGGCATAGAGGTTGCTTCGCCATGATGACATCTTGCAATAGCTAATTCGTGAGAAGCTTTAAAGTATGAGGAATTCGAATGGCAGAGTAGTTAAAGCGATTGACGAGGATTTAATAGAGAGCTGTGGTCAAAAAACAAGTACTGAATCCGAATGAGTGGGTTTGAAATCCACTTCTGCCGCTTATTTATTTTGTGACTTTGAGTTTTAGATTATTCGTCTGTAAAATGAGAAAAAAAATAATTTATATGCCTATAAGATTGCTGTGAAGATACAATGAAATAATAAAGGTAATATAATAGACGCAATATCTCAATAAATATTAGTTACCCATTTTTTTTTTTGATGAGTCAGAGGATCTATAACGACAGGCTAAGAAAGTTGAAAGGTTGATAGAGTAGGAAAATAGCAATGAGTCAAGACATAGGATATATTCATTTTCACTTTTTTAGATCAAAAACAAGTGAAGTGAGCTGAAGGATCTAAAAAGGGGAAACAGTTTTAGTAAAACAAAAATAAAATATGTTAGCATTCATTATTTAAGATTTGGCAAAATTACACCTGATGTCAAGGTCTAAAATGTAATAAAAATTTACCAGATAATGGAAAATTGTTTGTGAAGATTCTTAGTTGATTCAGGGTGTCTTCATCTTCAGAATTACTCTTCAACCAATCTCCGTCTGCATTTTGTTCTTAACGCTCCAATGACATTGCTTTTCCATGATTTGATATCTAATTTTATTTGATCTAGCAACAACATTCAATACAATTGACCTCTGCTTCTGTTTTTTTTTTTTTTTTGTGAGGAGGATTAGCCCTGAGCTATCATCTGCCAATCCTCCTCTTTTTGCCAAGGAAGATTGGCCTTGGGCTAACATCCATGCCCATCTTCCTCTACTTTATATGGGACGCCGCCACAGTATGGTTTAACAAGCGGTGTGTCAGTGCGCACCAGGGATCCAAACACACAAACACTGGCCAGTCGAAGCAGAGTGCACGCACTTAACCACTGAGCCACCAGGCCGGCCCTTCTCCTTCCATTTTAAAATACTCACATCTCTTGACTTGCCTCCAAGTTTGTACACTTTTCTGATATTCCTCCTACATTCTTGGCTACTCCATCACTATCTTCTAAGCAAGTACTGCCTCCTCTCCAATGATTTTAAGTACTCAATTAGGGTGTCTTCAGTGTATAGATGGTGTTTACGTTGTGGATGTAGTTTACTCAGCTCTGGAAAAAAAGTGTGGATTGAAAACAGGAGAGTGCAAAGCTATATCCTGAGTAAATGCAATATTTAGAATTGCTTAGAATGGAACAATCTATCTTGCTCTACTACCACGCTGGCTGCTCGAACCAGTAAGAATAGCCACCCATCTCCCTGGCTTCCTCTTTCCCGTGGTAAGTAGAATAAGCACGATTTACTCTTTTCATAGTCTCCAATCCAGCCCTTACTGAAGAGTTCCACATCTCAGGCCACATTTCTTTCCATACACATTGGATGACCAAGTGTATTGCTTGTGTCTCTGCCTACTAGGAGTATTTCCCATCACCAACGCCCTTGAAGGTCAGCCCAGGGGAGAGGGGGGCATTGTAATGAGATAGCAGTCCATTTTCCATAGTGACAACAGACCACACCAGACTTTTAACCAAGCCTGAGTCTTTTCTACATCTATTTATACAACTTCTGGTTGAGGGAATCCTTTATAATTGCACTTGGCATCATTATTTACCTCAAATACATCTATCATCATTAGATCTGCTGGGTTACATGCCTAAGTGGTAGGCTGCAGTATGATACAGAACTCTCTCTTGCTCTATGCATCACTCAAAACAAGCAACCTTCTAAAACACCATATAGAAACACCAGAGCAGTATGTAAAAGCCCTCTAAAATCCAAGTGTCCCACCTAAGACCACATGTCATTTTTTTAATGTCTGGAAGCTCAAAGTATCTTGTGAATTAGGAGAATTTCTTGGGATGTCACAGACCACTAGACACACAAACATCACAAATACAACAGATGGACGAATCTTTGAAAGATCGCTCTCTCACCCTCTGGTTCGCCTGTGTCTTATGAGATAAGAGCACATGCCATTTACTGCTTCCCTGGTCTGATTAGCATGATAGCATTAGTATGGTGGATCCACATGTTGTTTTGTGGAGTATCAAGATGGTCAAGGTCCTCATGAACTATAACAGAGGGCAAGAGAGTTAACATAGTCCTGTGACAAGATAATTAAAGGTTTGAAAACTGACTGGTGGAAATAGGGTAGCTCTTATCTTCAAGAGGATGAAGTTCTCATCACTCTGTCGGGAAAACAAGTGAGAATCAGTCAAAGTGCTGGCCAAAGGGAGTGAAATCTAGAATGAATAATGAAGGAAGTAGAAGATAAATATAAATTTTGATTCTGGGATCACCTATAACATCAAGGACTTTATCTGAGGATGTTGAAACTGGCCTCTACTTTGAAGGATTGTATTTATTCCTTCTTTCTTGAGAAAGAAGTAAAAGCCTCTTTTTCTCACAGCAGATTTGTGTATCATCAGGGTACATAAGTGCTATTTAACTGACATGAAGGGTAAACTGTTACAGATTGAGTTAATATACTGCTCACAGTTAGTTGGGTATCATTCACTTCCCTTGCTTCCAGAGTGGAGGGAATGATTGTGCAGCCTTGGCTGCAGGGACTGTGTCTCAGCTCTGAATACCATGAGTTGTCTCAGAGTAGCCATAGGACCAGGGATGGACATCAGGCATGGCCACTATTGTGCCCTCCAATGCATGAGCTGCAGCAGCTCCAGCATCCAGTCCAACAGAGCTGGACTCAGGTCTAACTGGAAATTTCTGCATTCTTAGTGGCCCAGCTATGGTGAACTAATGCCTCACAAAGATTCTGGACAGGAGACAGGAGATGGGAAGCAACTAGTATAGAAATGTCTTTTCTTTCTTCCTTCAAGGAACTGATTTGATATCAGCAGTGCTGTGTGATCTCGTGGAGGTGTCCCATAACTAAGCAATCATATTTGTTTTCTTTGAAACGATGTTCAGTTTGATAAAACACCACATTTTGTTTACTATCTCTCTTTCCCACACTCTTGCTTTCATTTGACTTCCACTCCTCCAACAAAGATGGAGCATGTAAGATTTTCCTCACACTCTGCTTGAGACCAAGACTAAAACACAACGTTTATGGGACAGATTGGTAAGATAAAATTGAGGGTAGAGTAGAAGATGATTTAAGCATTTTACAATCCTATGTCTATCTGAGGCACAGAATTTATGCCTTCAGTTACTTACACTTATGATCTAACTCTCACAATATTATTAAGACTATAGGCAGTATCCAAAAAAGCAGAACCAAGAGTTCTTACTGCAGGAAAGGCTTTTACAATTATGTTTTCCAAAGACAGTTTTTTTCCAGTGTGAACAGATGCAACAAATTAATTTCACTCCTTGCAGAGCTATAAAAATATTGCAAATAACCTGTCAGTTCTGACCTTTAAAATGATATTAGCCTTTTAATCTCCTAATGGTGAAAATGCAATAAAGTGTGTCTGCACATAAATTGTATTTCAAAAGCCCCTCACAAGGATGGATAAAACAAGAAGTAGAAGAATAAGAGATTGTTCAGTACAGTCACATACAGAGAGTGTAAGAGTGTCTGTGAGACAGTTAATTATTTTTCACATCCAGAAAAGAAACATGTGTGTGTAAGAATCTTGCTGTTCTAGGTTGTATAACTAGCTTTTTACACCATGTTCGGCAACATCGAATTCAATTTATCCTAATGTTAGAATGAGTTTAAAGACAAGGAAAATGTTGTAATGAGAAATATATGAAAGTGAAAAGTTCATGCCTATTTAAAGGAAACCTTATATTATGTTGAAGTTTATGTACGAATATTAATGAAAAGGGGCAATAAAAGAGGCCCTTTTATGCTAAATTAAAGAAGAGATGTATATTAGAGACTCTTTCTTGTTAATGCTTTAGCAAAGGATCACCCACAATGATCTTTCCTTCAAGAGAATACCTGCATTACGTATACTCAGCAACCCCAATTTGACACCTATGCATCTATGATAAAGCTCCAGACTTGTATCTCTAAGTTCTAAGACAACAAGGACAGAGGCTCCAAAGCCACCTCTTTGAGCTACTGAACATTCTTTATGTGGCACCAGGTCCAGGGCTCTTGATCAAGTAGCCAGTTACTTCTAGAAGGTAGAGGAATTATGTGGCAATGTGGAGGGTGCTTATACCGTCTTGCTTCCATTTCCTTAGAGTTAAACTCTAAGAATGAAAGCCATGTTCCAATCCACAAGTACTCTCTAGCATGGTAGACTTAATTCATAGATCTTTTAACCAATGAGTCAGGGAATTTTTAAGAAATAGCCTCAGAAATTTGGGGGTAAAAGACCTGGAGTCAATGAGATATGTGGCGTTGAGTCCTTTTTGAATGGAAAGGTAGCTGGGCTGCTCAATTTGAACTCTAGGCAATGTTAGAGTGCGATAAGGACATAGGTGAGCCAGACAACTTTCAGGGGTTACCAAGTAGTAAGGATCCCTATAATATAAATAGAATAATCTAATGTTATACCACTTCACTTCTTTACTCCCTATAGAGATGATGAACTGTAATTTAGGCCAACTCTCACCTCGACAGAATATGCCATTAAAGACAATACTCTTTGCTGGCTCCTATCTCTTCTCTTGGTCCTACACATTTCCCAGTTTCAAGCTGCAAATTCAAGCTGAACCTGATTCTTACACGAGCTGCTCACAGAAAAGAAAAGCCAATGGGCACGATCATCTTTATTTCCCAAACATCCTAACAAGAATGAATGGTGTATTTGATGATTTAAATTTAGATCCTCACTATGCTTTCTAAAGAAAATGTATCAAAGCAACTGCAAAGAAAAATTGAGAAAACAGTAACTGCAGTCAAGTTGAAAACATTTCCTTAACATGGTAAGTCCAATTACAATGGCAAAACAAAAGACAAACAAGAACAAAGTTTCAAACTTACCCCTAGAACAAAACTTGGAACCATGTCTATGTATGTTACCTCTAACTTTCATGAATATGAGTGTTTTCTGACTTGTGCTTTGCATTTATCAATAATGGATAAATGTACAATGACAGGCAATATCAAGTAAGCAAAAATGCCATAATATATTTAAATCTCTTAAGTATTTACAAAGGAAGTGGTATAGCAATTTTATTAATCGAAAGTCAAATTATCCATGCTCCCACTAAATACATTTTCAACAACATTTAAAGATTATGAGTTTGAATCAGGATTTTTAAACTATTGTGCTAGGACAAAGTTTAACTGACAGTATGTATGTAATCCAGGAAGCCCATTGTTCCTATGAAATATTTCTTGCCTACCTCTACCATGTTACAGTGAGAACTACAATTGCAATCTTCTTCTTAATTTTCCTTTTCATCTAAACATTTTTTTCCCCCTAGGAAAGCAATGACTTCTTCTGCTGGCCTAATCTTTTATTTTGTTTAATTTGGTATGAGTGTATCTTTCCTTATTTGATTGCTTTAAAAAAACAAAAGATATTTGATGTTACATTTTCAAAGGTGAGTGTGTGTATCCTCAATTATCCCCATAGATTCTAAGGACAACAAACAAACCCTTGAGTCATCATCCGATGCAAATTCCAGAAGTACTTCATTGTCATTTTATGGATCATAACATTGTATATCAATGACTGTAGGTTGGTTGTTTTATTGTATCTATTTCATCTGCTATATATAATTGTGTGACATATAATGATGAATATAAGGAGGCATGAGAATTTTTTTATTAAATAGACTTTTAAAATGTCATCATTCATAAATCAATCTATAGATTTAATGTGATCTGAATTAATACCACAGAAGACAATTCTTTTTGTAGACATTGACAAGTGATTCTAAATATTTTGTGGGAACGCAAAGGACCTAGAAGATCCCAAATGATTTGGAAACAGAAAAACAAAGTTGGAACACATACACTACCTGATTTCAAGACTTACTATAAACCTACTCTAATCACATTGGTAAGGCATTGGTGTCAATATAGAAATATAGAACAGCGTAACAGAAGATCAAGAAATAGACATACTCATACAGGGCTAATTCATTTTCAACAAAAGTGCCAAAGTACTACAGTGGAGAAAGGGATGTTTTTAGAACAAATGCTGCTGGAACAAGTGGATATCCATATGAAAAAAATAAGTAAATAATCTCAACTCTTACCTTAATCAAACATAAAATTATCTCAGAATGGATCATAGACCTTAACAGTAAAAGTTAGGAATGAAAACTGTCTGAACTGGATAAGCTACTGCCAATATTTTGTTTAATGGTGAAATTCTAAAATTCTATTTTATGATTGGTCACAAGAAGGGTTTTCCACTTTCTCTTATTCTATTAAAAAATAAATATTAGTTTATTTATTTCTAGTACTAGAAGTACTAGTTGGTGGAATTAGGCAAGGGAAAGAAATAAAGATTATATAGATTGGATAGGAAGAAATAAAACTGGCTTCATTCACAGTTGACATGTTTATGTACATAGTTTATCTAAAGGAATCTACAAGAAAAGTTACTAGAACCTCCAAAAGTTTTTAGCAAGGAAACAGATACAATATCAATATTCAAGAGTCAATTGTATTTCTACATACTAGCAAAGAAAAAGTGGAAATTGAAAAATTTTAAATACCATTTCCAGCAGTATCAACAAACATGAATACTTTGTGATAAATTGCATAAAATATATGTAAGTACTGAGAACTAGAAATTGTAAAGCATTGCTGAGATAAATTGGAGAAAACTAAAATAAGTGGATAAATTAAATATGCAATGATCACTGAGAGACACAATATTATGTTTTCCCCAAATTGTTCTATAGGCTTAATGCTGTCTTTTTAAGGAGAAATCAATAACCTGATTATAAAATTTATACATAGATACAAAAGATCTAGAATAGCTAAAATACTTTTGGAAGAGAAGAATAAAGGTAGAGATCACACCCTACGTAATTTCAAGATTTATTATAAAGCTGCAATAATTAAGACAGTGTAGTATTGGCATATGGGTAAACAAATAGATCAATGAAACAGAAGAGGGATTCTAGAGATAAAGTCACACACATATAAGGTCAAAGTTGCCAAGATCGTTCAGTGGAGTAAAAGACGGTGCTTTATCAAACATGTGGATGGAAGATACGATTTCCCTTTATTTGATTATCTGAAGCAAAAGTGCAAAAGACAAGTTATTAAAATATTCATATGAATTGTTGTCTTTCTGCCAATTGACTATAGTCAATTTCATTTCTTTTCATGTTAATATTTTTGAAAACCAAAATATAATTTCCATTCACTCATTCATGTATGCAGTAAAAACTTAGCACAAATTATGGACCAATGAGATGACAGAGAGAATCTAACTGTAAAATCAAACTCGTCTGAACCATGATCTTAACCAGTACCAAGATTTATTAATAATTTCATACGTACATGGAAAGAATCAAAAGAGGGGTCTGGGACTGACGTTGCTGCTCCCTAGTTTTTTCTTGCTACGTGAGGATGCAGACTCTCCCAGATTAACATAGGAATTTTCCCAGTAATATGTGCTCATGCAGTACACACTATGAAGGGAGCCACTTAAATCATGAAACGTTCCAGTTTATTTCAGAGAGGTGTATAATTTACATGACATTTTCCAGGAAACCATGCTGTATAAATCTATAAATTCCAGATTTATTTAACCATAAGCAATGCTAGGCAGACCAGAAATATCCTTCTAAAATCATTCCATAGCTAGGATTCTTCAGCTATCAAGTTCCATTGTACGCCAGGAAATCTGCTTTATCATTTTAGAAAAAGATTTGACGAGGTCATATCTTTTTTCTCTTGGACCATCTCCTGGTAAAGAGAGAGATCAGCTTTCAGACTTACCACTAACCATTTGCTCCCCAGCCAGTCACTGGACTGAGCATTAGGAATAAAATATGAGTAAGATTGAGCTATTCCCTTTACTTTATAATACCTGAGGCTGAGAGACAGTGTTTCACATGAATTAGGACATGCAGTCCTATCATTATTTCCATATTATAGATGAGGAAATCGAGGCCCAGAGTATTCAAGTAAATTGTCCAAGGCCACACAGCTAGGAAGTGGCAGTCAGGAGTAACACCAAAATCTTGGCCTTTAGCCACTAAACTATAGTGTCTCTTCCAGGCTTGTCAAAGCGATAGAGATAAATAAACCAAATATTCAAATGATATTGTATATACATTAGGTATGGTAGGTGTGGAGTCCATATTTTTTGAGAGTCCATATTAACTTTACCCAGGTGTGTTGATTATATTGACTTCTGAAAAGTTCATTTGATAAACAGAAGGTTTGAAAAAAGGATCTTCAAGTCATTAACTTATTTTGGTTTTGATATTATTATTATTTATTTAATATAACACATTGGGGGAAAAAAAGACCTCTAAACTTCTCTTTTAGGATTCCAAAAGTTAAGTACCAGAAAAAATAGCATGTGAAGAATTGTAGCTTTTCTGTTTATAAACACAAATGAAAAACAAAATCACGCAAACCGTATGGATAGATTTCTATACAGATGGGAGGGGAAAGGTTGAGCAGGACCTCTAATTACCTTGGATATGACAGGAATGAGTTAATTAAATGATTACTCTATACTGCTTGCCTTTCCAATTCAACAATTCTAACTTACTAATGTTCTTGACAGACATGCCTTCTGCATTATAGACTGATTCTATTTGAGGGTATGCCATTTCTCCCATTGCTGTGGAACAGCATAATGGTTCAAATTAACTTCATATGGTTCATGAGAAATAATGGACTATTGAAGATCTTCACCATAAATTATGTGCTTACATTAAAAACCAAAAAAAATGGACCTTTGTCAAAGACAGTCTTGCTTTAATTTATTAAATATTATCATTGAGAACAACTCTTTACATGCTACAATAATTATTTAAGATGAAAATTCGAAAAAGATTATGAAGGTACGTTTTGATTTTTTTAAATGAGACACAAAGTAAATTGGATAAAACAAAACATAAATACAATTTGCATGCAAATGCAGCAAGCGAATATTAATTTACATTTTCTAAGGGAATAATGATAAAAATCAAGTCATACTTCAAAAATTAGTTCTCTAAAATATAGAAAATTAGTTAAAGCATTTAACAATTTTATACAGGATAAAAACCCTGTTAACTGTTACAAAATACCACCTGATTGACATAAAAAACACATACACATGAAATATCAAACTTTCTCCTGTATATTTAAAACAGCACATTTTTAAGAAAAAAAAAAGATTCATCACAAAAAGTGACGAAGATAGTTCCAAATGTCCTACCATGAAGTTATTTTTAGGTTATTGCTATAAAAAAATGAAAAAATATTCAATGGAAAATATACCACTAATATTTGAAATAACTTGAATGATTCACCTTTCAAAAATGATTTGAGGGGCTGGCCCCATGGCCTAGTGGTTAAGTTTGACATCTTCCACTTCAGCAGCCCAGGTTTGGTTCCAGGGAGCAGAGGTACACCACTCACCGGCAGCCATGCTGTGGCGGCGACCCACATACCAAATAGAGGAAGATTGGCAACAGATGTTAGTTCAGAGCCAATCTTCCTCAGAAAAAGAAAAAAAATTATTTGAATGTTCCCTTTGCCAAATGTTTTAAAGCACCAAGTTAAAGACTACCAGACTACCATGTATTATTCTATATCAAAGCACTTTGAAAGATTAATAACTTTAGCATAAAATTATTTATAAGTAATTCAATCATTATAGATTTGAAGAGTATGATGGTATACATAAGGTATAATTTCATTCTTAAAATGAAAACCTAATCAAGATTTTTAACTTTTTTCTCTACTAAAATGCAAAGCACACCGAAAATAGGAACTACTTGAAATTGATAAAATATTAGCATATATTTGCATGAGTGAGCTTTTCAGATCTTTATGTAGGTGTCAATGCAGCAGGAGGGAGTGATTTGAAGGCTGAGAAGCTCATGAAGGACATGGGGTAATAAAGGAGTTAGGACAAGCTGCGTTTCAAAAAAGAAAGAATACTTTAAGTGTCTGACCAAAGACACTAAAGGCATGGTTTGATTACTTCACACCTTTCCAAAGAATGATGCTCTGTAAAGGTTAAAAACTTTACGAATAAATCAAATAAGCAATGTTGCAAATATTACACCAAGACACAATTTACTGAGTACAAGCTCTGTGTTTGTGGGAATGTGTGTGTGTGAGAGAGAGAGAGTGAAAGAGAGAGAGAGAGGGAGAGATTGAGAGAAAGAATCTATATTCCCTTCTATCTAATTAGGAAACGTCTTAGAATCTTCAGGTCATCTCTTAGGAATATACATACTGTGACATTGACAGCTAGAGTCTAATGTGAGAAAGAGAAAAGTCTGAAGACTTCCTCTGAGAGCTAAGATTTTCATAACAAATTGGGCAGCTGGCAGATATTCACTCTCCAGATCTCAGAAGATAGTTAAAATCAGTGATATTAGGATGGCCAGAGAAAACAATTACCAAGATTGACTCAGACTCCAATCATTCATTGCGAGTCTCTTCAAAGAACTCTTGGGTGATTTTGTTTTTTTTTAATCAACACTTGAAGATTTTGCTGAGTTTTCTGAATTTGACTGCCTGGTAGACTCAAGCACTTTTTCACGGAATAATATATTTTTCTAAAGTAGATTTGAATATAAATGAACAAAAATATTCCAATCCAAGATCAACAAAGAAAGAAGAAAGTGTGATTTGAACCAAATCCATATATTCTTTTGTACATGGCATGCATAATATATATATTTCAGATTGCCTATTCTTATTCATAGATTTTGTTTTATATTATTTCACTGAATTCTGGCAGCAACTACTCTGCTCTTTATCGACACATCCTTTCCATTTAATTGGAGAAGGAATGATAACTTTTTTAAAACAGTCTAACTTATATACATGTTCCCTACCGTTCAAAAAAGGAGACTAGTATTTTTCACTCACATTACATATTCAGGTTTAAGAATGTAACAGAGAAAGAGTATTGAAAATAAATATTTAAGAATATTTATAAGATTTCTAGTAAGCTTGATATTCTTGAAAAAATAATTTTTTATACTAAATGACATAGCTTGACTGCTTACTCTTCTGTGGAAACATGATGAGAATATGGAGTGTTGTTATATTTGTTCAGATCTGTTGTTAAGAACACAGATTAGGGACCAGGCCATTTGGGTTAAGTTAACAGATCTGCCTGTTATTGGCTGTGTTTCCTTGAGAAAGTTATTTAACTTCTCTGGGTCTTGGTTCTTCATCTATAAAATGAAGACAATACTTCCATATCTGCTGTCAGGATTAAATAAATTAACGCATAAAGAACACTTAGAATGCGGTCTGACCCACCTTAAAGCAGGGTGTGTTAGTGATTGTAACCGGTTGGTGCTCTAGTCCAGTGATAAAAATTTTCATTTCACATTTAACTTCCTAAGGGCATTTTATAACAACTAGAATTCACAGTAAAAAGCACCAAAAAGTTCTCAACACAATTATTTTCATTTCTTCAACATGCCTTCTGCGTGTACGTATTTCTCCCTTTGACTAATCTGTATTCTACAACTTGTTAACCTACTTTACGCAAATATCTGCCTGCTGATATTGTCCTTGCAAATTTCATTTCAGATGCTCCCTCCTCCATTCTAAAGCCTTCCTTAAACCCCCCCGATATGAATTATTTTCTCTGTCTTGAGTCTCATCACAATGATCACCTCTGTTGTAGCAGAGACTGCGTTCTGCTTGACTTTTGTTCGTCCTCATCCAGATCTAAATAACTCATCTCTGCACTCCTGAGCTTTGGCTCAACTCATTCTTCATCAATGTATGGTGTGAACTTTGTCGATGTTGTTTCACAGATGATTTTTAAATTATAAAACTAATGATTTTAGCATATGGAACATCTTAATACTTTACATGCAGATGTAATTACTTACATAATGTATTTTAGACGTTTGGATTCAATTATTTTCCAAATATTTTTATTTGTGGACATTTAAATAAACATATGCCCTTGCTCTATTCTCTAATTTTACCTTTAAGAAGTGTTACTTTTCCTGTGTATTTACAAATGATTTTATGATATTTTAAATTTTATTTTTCTTACATAGTGCTCAACCATAATATTACAAACATTGTATATTATATTAATTTTACTAGGTTGCTATAACTTACTTATTTTGTTTATTAACAAGAATATATTTCAAAAAGTATACAGTTCAATTAGTGTTACATTTGAATAATTTACAAAAATTCTACTTTTAAACCTTCTAAAAATGGATAATAGTGAATAACAAAATGTCATATAAATTAGTAAGTGTTCAGTCTCCCTATTTATGTAAGTATATAGATATATTCTTCATCTTTGAGCCTTTAAATACAAGAAAAATCTAAAAATGCTTATAA
Source organism: Diceros bicornis minor (assembly GCF_020826845.1). Lineage (NCBI taxonomy): Eukaryota > Metazoa > Chordata > Mammalia > Perissodactyla > Rhinocerotidae > Diceros > Diceros bicornis. The sequence goes on from NC_080759.1 coordinate 39,229,343, forward strand.
TTTAAATTAAATGGTTAATAATAAAACCAATAGCAAGAACACTTATATAGCTCTTACTGTTTATCACACACTGTTATAAGAACTTTACTAACCCATTTTTGAAAGATAAAGTTTAACACTATTTCTAGTGCTAAAATATGACTATTTTTCCTTGTGTGTTTTTGTTTTGTTCAGTAATTTTGCTAATAAATATGTTATTTTGGGGATGAAAAATGTCTTTTATATCTTTTTTCTTGTTTTATTTTTAAGAAGGTACTTTCTTTCTGTTTTTCCAAATAAATGTACCACAATGAGTTTTTCATGTGTTCTGATATTCTACAGAAGAAACTTTGATAGACAAATGTTTTCTAACTCCATCATAAATGATTTATCCTATTATCTTATAATCATAGAATTATTTTTAATGTAAAGATGATCCATGAGGTAAAGTTACTTGTTGAATGCAAAATATTTAATTAAAGAGAGTGAAAATATAATCTAGGTCTTTTTCTTCCTTATCCTAGTACTTTGGTTTATAATTCCTTGCTGTCACAAAATAAAAGCTTCCTGTCTATTTACAGGGAATTTTTACTGAAATGTTTTCAGTCTCATAATCTGTCCCTTTAAATAGGTTCTCCTCTCCCACCTTATCCTCATCCCCGTTTGCGTATGTGTGTGTATTTGAAAAGTTTTGGATTTTTGTTTGAAAAAACCTTCCCAGTGAGATTTGTCTCTCTTCTAGGTCCAACTTGGGGCCTCATTCTTTGGAGGAATTATCACCAATTCTTGTAAACTTCAATTTGAATACAAGAATTAAGGTCATTGGTGTTATATTTTAAGAATTTTTTGACTTGTTTTTGGATAACTGTGAGACCAAGCCCATTTTTACACTAGCAGTGACTTGAAAATTACTCCATGGGGTAACAGACATATTCAAATATCATAACCAACAAAATTAATATTTTAGATATGATCATAATAAAATCTTACTAATAAGTGATTAAGTTCTTTGGGAAATATTTTAATGTGCAGTTTGTTAAGAAATAAAATACAACACACAATGCCTTTTGTTAAATCAATAGCTGATAGTTCAATGTGTTGTCAGTATTGCAGTCTTGGAAGAAGAATTTCTCTTCATCAAATAAATGTTATCTTTGGTATATGTCCTAAAACAATCCAATCTTTTTTTTCTTTCATGTTAGGTTTTTTTTTTTTTTTTTTTGCTGAGGAAGATTAGCCCTGAGCTAACATCTGTGCCAATCTTCCTCTATTTTGTATGTGGTTTGCTACCACAGCATGGCTAACAAGTGGTGTAGGTCTGCACCCGGGATCAGAACCCACGAACCTGGGCTGCCGAAGTGGAGTGCACCAAACTTCACCACCATGCCACAGGGCTGGCCCCCTGATGTTAGGTTTTTAGTCTATGAACTTCAACATGTTTTTAAATGTTTCTAACGATGGTGTACCGTGAACTGAGTCATTCAACACTAATCATTCTCACATAGTGGCCTGTTCTAGGATTTAGTTATTTTAACCAATGAGAGCTACTTAAACACAAGGACACCCTTTATTGAGAAATAGGGTACTACCTCGAAATGCATTGACAGAGTGGCAGAATATATGTTTTCTAAACTCACTGGGTCCATTGTGAGACAGACCTAAGCTAGTAACAAAACAACATCTTTTATTACTTTTTATTTACATAAAGGTCATATGTTCAGTTCAAATTAAATATGCATTACCATTCATTCACTCAAAAAATATTTATTAAGCACTGCCTTAAGGGCAGATTCTCTTCTAGGCTGTGGAATTTCTATGAATTTGCAAAAGATATCAGTCCTAAACTCATGGAGCTCAGAGTCCTATAAATCTTAGTCAGATTAAAATGTCTTTTATAGAGAACTTTTGTTGTTTCTAAAACTGACTCAGTTCCAAAGAATTAAAAGTAAATTATATACTTTATATAAAATTTAAGTTAATTTAAGAAAAAAAAAAGGTGAGATTAGCCTTTGAGTTTCAAAAACAAAATTATTGGTTATTTGTTAAAGACTTTACCACTTGTAAAATAAGGATACTTGGACTTTTTCTCCAACTTCCATAGGAATGGATTTTTATTCTATTAAGAGAGAAGTTCCTGATGATTTACTTATTTAACTAAAAAGAAATTATTCTTATATTTTTTACCTGATTTTCTCAGCACCAGGACCTGGAGTAATCAAAGCCATTCACTGGAATGACCGTGCACTGTAACAAGGCCGTCTACGGAGGCAGTCTATCAAAAACGGAATCATTTTTTAATGTAGAAAAGCCGGGAAGAAATAAAATGAAATGCCTGCCCTTTAACATTTCAGAACAGGGAAACTGATTTACCCTGCCCCACTCCAGTTAAAAGTAATAGATGCATTTTTGTACGTGTTCAAGCCACAGAGCTTCTGATGGACGTTCTTTGAAAAAATTCCTATAAATAGAGTATTTTTTTCCTCTCTGCTTATTTTCTTTGGAATGGCAGCTGCCTCAACTTAATGAGATTGAGACCATTTCCCTGAGGATCAGGTGCTAGTTCAGTCAGATTAATGAACAGCGTGAAAGCTTAGTTTGATATTTGAAAAAATGATAATAATCCATTTATGTATGTATGTATTTATTTACTACTACCCATGGGACTCTATTCCATAACCAATGAACTCCAGTTCCCCAGGCCTGATTTAGGGTAACTTGTAGACTTTAAAATATGACCAGTAAAATATTTTTTCTAGTTTTCTCAGTATTCAGCTTTAATAACACTGGGTTTTGTTCATCTTAATAGCTAATTCTGAAAAATGAAAGATTATTATTCTTTGTTTACTAATAGTCGACTCAGTGATTGTCTTCCTATTTTGTCAATTTGTTATGATAATTTCATAATAACAATAAGTTTTTACATTCTTGAAGCTCTACTAGAATCAGTAGATTTCTAGCAACATCTATTATTTATATGGCAATTTATAAAGAGTTCATTCATTTGCATTATCTATTTCTCACAGTGTATTCATGAAAAATGATGGCTATGGTTTCTATAAATACACATTTTTCAGTTGAAGGAAACTTCTCTTTAATCCCTTCCTATCTTGATTAGAAATGTTTTGAAAGTAAATATTAGATATTTACATCAAATCACCTTTCAATCTCAGTTAAAATAAAAGTATTATTTCTTTGGGTATCTGTTAATATTGTAATTGCATTGTGGTAGGCTGAAAAATGACTCCTCAAAAACTATTCACATCCTCATGCCTGGAATCTGTGAATGCTACCTTATATTGTAAAAAACAGGAGTCCGTGCAGATGTGATTAAATTAAGTATCTTGAGATGGGGGACTATCCTGGTGTGCCCTCAAAGCCATCACATTATCCCTATAAGAGGGACACAGAGGGAGATGTTACATACATAGTGGAGAAGACGATGTGAAGATGAAGTAGAGGGAGACTTAAAGATGCTGGCCTTGAAGATTGGAGTGATGGGGCCACAAGCAAAGGGATGCCTGCAGGATGGAAAAGTCAGGGAACAAATTTTCCTCTAGAGGCTCTGGAGGGAGTATGGCCCTGCCCTCACCGTGATTCTGATTAAGTGATACTGACTTTGTGAACAGAAGTTCACTTCTGGCCTCCAGAACTGTGAGAGAATAAATGGAATACATTTTGGTTGTTTTAAGCCTAGTTTCTGATAAATTGTTGCAGCAGCCCCAGGAAACTAATATATATAATATATATAATTAATATATATAGATAGATAGATATAGGTATACAAACAGAGAGAGAATGAGAGAAACAGGAAAGAGATAGATATATTTATTGCAAGGAATTGGCTTCTGCAATAGTGGAGGGCTGGCTGGGCAAATCTAAAATCCACACGGCAGGCTGTCAGGAAGGGCGAGCTGGAACTCTGAGGCATGAGCTAATGCTGCAGTCCACAGGCAGAATTTCTTCTTCCAAGAAACCTCAGTTCACTCTTAAGACTTTTCTACTATTTGAATCTGGCCCACACAGATTGTCTAGGATGACACCCTTAAAGTCACTGATTAAGAATATTATTTCTAAGGCTAACTAAGAGTTGCATCTACAAAATACGTTCACAGGCTGGTGTTTGAACAACTGAAGACTATCGCCTAGCCAAGTTAACACATCAAACTATCATATGTGTTAATATATAAATGTGTATTAGTTTGCTAGGGCTGCCATAACAAAATACCAGAGACTACATGGTTTAAACAATAGAAATTTATTTCCTCACAGTTAAGGAGGCTGGAAGTTTAAGATCAATGTGGTGCGGGTTTGGTTTCTGCTGAGGCCTCTCTCCTTGGCTTGCAGATGGCCACTTACTCCACGTGTCCTCATTTGTCCCTTTCTCTGTGTGCGTGTCCCTAGTGTTTCTTCCTCCATGTCTTAATTTCTTCTTATAGGGATACCAGTCAGACTGGATTAGGGCCCAAGCTAAGGACCTCATTTTTAAATTAATTACTACTTTAAAGGCCCTATCTTCAAATAGGGTCACATTCTAAGGTACTGGTACTTAGGACTAAGGTACTTAGCACTTCAACATATGAATTTGGGGAGAACACAATTCAGTCTATAAAAATTTTTTTTTCCATTGAAGTATTCTGATTTAAAACATACAAAGTGGTGGTATTTTTAAATATACTTCTGTCTTCAACTTGTTAATGTCTAAGTGAATTTTATCTCTAATATTCATTTGTTTCTGCAATTATTTTTGGTTTTGTTGTAAGACTTACGCTAGAGTCAAAAAATGAATATTATCATTTTTAGCCACTTCTATTCTCTACAAGTCAAAAAACAGAGCAACTGTCTATTCTGTTTTTTAGTTTCTGAAATGCTTGAAATTCATAATCTTTGAAGATTTGTTATAATTAACCAGCAAGACCATTTGTACCTGCCCTTTAGGAAGGTATATTGTTGACTATATATTTAATTTTTTTAATGAATATTAGCATATTTAAGGTTTCTTTTTCTAGAATCAATTTCAAGAATTTATATTTCTATTTAAAATGTCTAACTTTTTATTTTCAAAATAATTTGCTATAATTTTAATGAGATTCCCATGTATTCTAATTTCTTCTGGATTGGTATTTTAGCCTATTTTTATTATATATTATGTACTTAGTTATGTCTTTTTTCAGTTGATGAAATTTGCCAATAATTTGTATAATTTAGTAATCTTTTCAGTGAATATGCCTTTTGACCAGCTGATTGAGTCCTCCTTTTAGGTCTCCCCACCCCATCATTTTATTGTTTAAATCGTTTTTTTTTTCTTCTTGTATAGACTATTTTTATAAAAAATGCATTGTGTTTATCAATCAATGTGATACACCACATTAACAAAATGAGGAATAAAAACCACATGATCACCTTATAGATGCAGAGAAAGCATTTGTCAAGATCCAACACCCATTTATGAAAAAAACTCTCAACAAAATGGGTATAGAAGGGAAGTACCTCAACATGATAAAGGTCATATATGACAGCCAACATCATACTCAACAGGGAAAAACTGAAAGCTATCCCTCTGAGAAAAGGAACAAGAGAAGGGTGCCTACTCTCACCACTGTTACTCAACATAGTGCTGGAAGTTCTGACCAGAGCAATTGGCAAGAAAAAGGAATAAAATGAATCCAAACAGGCAATGAAGAAGTGAAAGTCTCATTGTTTACAGATGACATGATTTTATATATAGAAAACCCTAAAGAATCCATCAGAAAACTCTTAGAAATAATCAACAACTACAGCAAAGTTGCAGAGTACAAAATCAACTTATAAAAATGAATTGCATATCTATATTCTAACAACGAACTAACTGAAAGAGAACTTGAAAATACAATCCCATTTACAATCTCAACAAAAAGAATAAAATATCTTGGAATAAATTTAACCAAGGAGGTGAAAGACCTATACCATGAAAACCATAAGACATTATTGAAAGAAATCAATGATGACATAAATAAATGGAAAGATATCCCATGCATATGGATTGGAAGAATAAACATAGTTAAAATGTCCATATTACCTAAAGCAATCTACAGATTCGGTGCAATCCCAATCAGAATCCCAATGACATTCTTCACAGAAATAGAACAAAGAATCCTAAAATTCATATGGGGCAGCAAAAGATCCCAAATAGCTAAGGCAATCCTGAGAAAAAAAGAACAAAGCTGGAAGCATCACAATCCCTGACTTCAAAACATACTACAAAGTGATAGTAATCAAAACAGCACGGTACTGGTACCAAAACAGACACACAGATCAATGGAACAGAATTGAAATCCCAGAAATAAAACCTCACATCTATGGGAAGCTAATCTTCAACAAAGGAGCAAAGAATCTACAATGGAGGAAAGAAAGTCTTTTCAATAAATGGTACTGGGAAAACTGGATAGCCACTTGCCAAAGAATGAAAGTAGACCATCTTCTTTTACCATACACAAAAATTAAATCAAAATGGATCGAAGACCTGAAGGAGAGACATGAAACTATAAAGATCCTGGAAGAAAATGTAGGCAGTACAATATTTGCCATTGGTCGTAAAGGGATCTTCTCGAATTCCATGTCTACTCGGACAAGGGAATAAAAGAAAAAATAAACAAGTGGGACTTCATCAAACTAAAGAGGTTCTACAAGGCAAATGAAACCAGGATCAAAATGAAAAGACAACCCACCAACTAGGAGAAAATATTTGCAAACCATGTATCTGACAAGGGATTAATCTCCATAATATGTAAAGAACTCACACATCTGAACAAGAAAATAACAAATAACCTGAGCAAAAAATGGGCAGAGGATCTGAACAGACATTTTTCCAAGGAAGATATACAGATGGCCAATAGGCGTATGAAAAATGTTCAACATCACTAATCATCAGGGACATGCAAATCAAAAGTACACTAAGATATCATCTTACACCTATTAGAATGACTATAATAACCAAGACAAAAAATAACAAATGTTGGGGAGGATGTAGGGAAAAGGGAACCCTCAAACACTGCTGGTGGGAATGCAAACTGGTGCAGCCTCTATGGAAGACAGTATGGAGAATCCTCAAATCTTTAAAAATAGAAATACCTTATGATCCAGCTATCCCACTTCTGGGTATTTATCCAAAGAACTTGAAATCAACAATCCAAAGAGGCTTATACAACCCTATGTTCATTGCAGTATTATTCACTATAGCCAAGACATGGAAGCAACCCAAGCGCCCATCAACAGATGAACGGATAAAGAAGATATGGTATATATATACAATGGAATACTACTCAGCCATAAAAAAAAAGACAAAATCATCCCATTTGCAACAACATGGATGGACCTGGAGGGTATTATGTTAAGTGAAATAAGCCAGACAGAGAAAGACAAACACTGTATGACCTCTCTCATATGTGGAATATAAACTAAAACTCGGAGAGAGAGAACAGTTTGGTAGTTACTAGGGGGAAGGGAGTGGGGGGGTGGGCACAAGTGGTGAAGGGGTGCATTTATATGGTGACTGACAAAATAATAACCTACAACTGGAATCTCAGAATGTTGTAAACTATTATTACATTAAAAAATACGTTGTGTTTAAATTAAACAGTAAATAATGCAAAGAGAAATGAAATGATATATAAGAACCCCCATGTCACCCATCTCCTAATTTGAAACTTATATTTGGCAAACTCCTTTGTATCTATCCACACCTACCAGTGAATAGATCATAACATTTTGTTTACTTTAAAAAATTTCTTCTAAGCCGTATTATTCTGTAATGTTTCTATAACATTATATTCTTTTACAAAATATATTTACATAACATTCTTTACAATTTATAATGATTCATTATTTATTTTTAAAATGATTTAGTTACATATTTTCTATTTTGGATATTAATGCCCTAGTAAGTTTTTTTTTTTTGTCATAAATAATGCTGTAGTAAACATACTTGTGCATATTATTTTGGTGTAGTTCTACACAGATTTGCAAGTGATAAAAGGTATGTGCATTTAAATCTTGATAGACTATGCGTTATAGCAACCAGTAACAAGTAAATAACGAACAATTACCATCTAAAACTGAGAAAAAATTATTCTTATGTTATTTTCTAACTTGAATGATTAGCTTACTTATTTCTTAGTTTGTGGTTAATTCTTTAGACATTGATGTCCTTCTGGGAACTGTTTTTATCATATCATATATTCATTGGATCATAATATGTATGGCTTCCATTTATTGAAGTTTTGTGATATTTTTCTCAGTTCCCTTATTCTATATGTGTAAAACATTATAGATGTTTGAATAGATTGAACATTGTTAATATATTGGACATATACATTATAAAATAAAATATAGAAGAGATATTAGTAGATAATTTTCAGTATCAAGTGAAACTAAGTTTTATTATGATATAATTCCTCCCTGTTTTTTCCTATTAGTTGTTTGTTTGCTTTGCTATGATTTGACAAAATTGTTTTCAAATTTGAAATTGATTATTTCTCTATTTCCTCTTCCATTTTTTTGAATATTTTCCTCAGGCACATGTATGTTATATTATTCAAGGCTTACACACTTCAGATACTCTTCTAACTTGTTTATGATAAATTTTATTGATGTAAACAAACCCCTTGATTTTTTTAATCATTTTTACCATAAATTCTAGCTTGACTGAAATTTATGTTGAAAATACTTTAATGTTGCTTAAAATTTCCAGGTCTATATCTAGAGCTTACATTAGTTTTAAATGTTTTAAATTTTGTTTTTGATGTGTCTACTATAAACATTATAATGGTATACTTTTAAAATGGTCAGTCTAAGAAAATTCGTCATTTAATACAAGTATTAAATCAATTCACAATTATTGTGATACATAATATAGTCTTTTATCTGATTTTCATTTAAATTCTTCTGCTTTTCTTTTTTTGCCCTGTTTCTGCATTTTCTTGTATTCCATAAAACTTTTCTGGAAATAGTTGTGTTTTATATTTATGGTTCCTATTTTCCCCAATTCTTAAAAATATCTATAGTCTCTTTACAAATTATATATCTAATTTAAATAACTATATCTAAATTAAAAACAACTTTAACGGCAAGATAAACATATATTTATGTATATATCCTAGTGAAACAAACAGCAACAACAAAAATATCAATATGCATAACTTCTCCTATAACGAGGCAGTATATTTGCTTGGACTTCTTGATCCCTCTTTCCTCCACGTCTCTAAACCCAAGGGTTGGTCATATCATCTAAAATGTCTCTTCTTGTTTGTAAACTCATTTACATACAAACAAAAATTGCAAACAACCTGAAAGTTCTTAAACGGTAAAAATGCTGAATAAATTATAATACATATAAGTAAACACATATTACACAGTTTTTAGATGTGACTTGTATGTTCTTCCTCGCATGATACCCATGATTTCTGTTTAAGTGAGAAAAGCAAGTTCCAGAGTACTGTGCATAGTTTGATTCCAACTTTTATAGAAACAAACAAGAAACGCATCTACATACGTGTTTGCATGTGTGTATGTTTTCATATGGCTTCATAGTATCCTTTTAAATTCATGAGGAAAGATGTAGTAACTTATAAAATAGACAACATTCATTGTTTGAAGAAGCTGGAAAATATTTTATTTTTGCCATTGAATTAAATATGTATTATTTTGCAGTATAAATATTAAGAGCATTTAAATTGCATTACATTCTAAAGCAGTGTGGTCAAAAAGTATTTGTTTTAGTCAGGGTTCTCCAGAGAAACAGAGCCAATAGGCTATACATAGATAGGCAGAGAGAGAATTTTTATGAAGCATCACTCAAATGACTACAGAGGCTGAAAAGTTCCGTAATCTGCCATCTGTATCCTAGAGGCCCAGGAAATCCAATGATGTTGTTTCCCTCCAAACTAGACGGCCTGAATCCAGGGCAGCCAATTGCTTAAGTCCCAGTCCAAGTCTGAATGTCAGAGAACTAGAAGCACTGACATCCAAGGGCAGAAGACAGACACCTCAGCTCAAGCAGAGAGTAAATTCTCCTTTCCTCTGCCTTTTTGTTCTATTCAAGCCCTTAATGGATTGGATAATGTCCACCCACCTTGGTGAGGGCAATCTTTTTTACTCAGTCTACTGATTTGAATGTTAATCTCTAACACCTTCACGGACACACTCAGAAATAATCTTTTTTATTTTTCCTGAGGAAGATTGGCCCTGAGCTAACATTTGTTGCCAATCTTCCTCTTTTTGCTTGAGGAAGATTTGCCCTGAGCTAACATCTCTGCCAGTCTTCCTCTATTTTGTATGTGGGACACCGCGACAGCATGGCTGCTGATGAGTGGTGTAGGTCTGGGCCAGGGAACCATACCCAGGCTGCTGAAGTGGAGCGAGCCAAGCTTAACCACTAGGCTGTGGAGCCAGCTCCCCAGAAATAATGTTTTACTAGCTATCTGGGCATTCCTTAGCCCAGTTACGTCGTCACATAAAATTAAGCATCAAGATTTAGCATTAATTGTGTCTTGCTATTTTTTAAAAAAATTCATTCTATATTCCTTTTTTTTTCTTATATGAATTCATTTTCAGTTTCACTGGGAGTAGCTATATGATTAATTTTCTTTTTCAGAAAAAAAATGGGTATGTAGTTCATTTTTTTAATTATTTTGTTTCTTCAATATTAGTATTTTGGGCTTTATATTTATAATTAGATGTAGAATTGTTTTTACATTATCTTTCCTTGCAACACTTACACAAATTGCTGTATTTTTTTGGAGAGTGGGGTCATCCATCAATATGTTTTTTATCACCTCATCAGATAAAAAATGTAATTTTTAAAAAGTCTAGATATTCATTCTTTCAAGAAGTTTGTAGTATTTTATTAGTATTTTGGGTGTTCATTAATTTCATATGAATGTTTCAAATGAAGGCAACATCAATCTAAAGAGTTCTTTTCTTTGATTCAGTGAAATATTCTACTATTTATTATTTGAATCATTTTTTCTCTTATGTTCTCTCTATATTCCTCTCTAGGGTCTATGCTGTTTGCATTTATTTTAAATTCCTAAATCCTTTGATAATTAAGTTTCATATTCATATTTTGCAGGAATGCTAATTTCTCAAACTTTACTAAAGATATTTATTAAGCTAATTGTATTTATTTTTGCATTAATTTTCTTTCCTTAACAGATAGTTCTTTCATTTGTTCCAGCTGGTATTCCTCTTCTATGTTCCTCTCAAATATTTGGTGATTATGGATTTTCTCTATAAATCTGTAAGAGTAGCTAACAACAATCAATATTAATAGTTTAACTGGCTTCTTTTTAATCCCTCAGCACAATATGAAATGTTTCTCATTTTCAAACAGTGGATATAGTCTTAGCTTACTGATTTCTAGCTGTGGTTGTAATTATGCATTTGAATCTGGTCCAGCATTTGTGTTGAACAGGAAAGAAGAGACATTCAGTTGTCCTGAGTACCTTCCAGCTTCTCTCTCCAACTACAATACCCTCTCTGAGAACCTACTTATTCTGGGACAAATACTATAGATATGGAAAATGATAAGAGCTAACTGGCACAGCATTAATGAAATTCGTACCTGACATCTTCCTCTAGTTTGCAAGATCATGTTTCTTGATCTGATGCATTTGGGAAGATTTGAAATCTTACAATTTTGAAGTTTCTTAATTTTGTCTACACTGGGTTGTGGAAGTTTCAGATTAGGTTTGTACTCAAAAGCAATCTAATTTTGTTGGCTTTATGTTGTCGGGAGAGAAGGAGAATCTCCCTCTGCCCTTTTCCTTAAGGTTCTTATGGCTGGCCAAATAATTAACAAGACAGGTTAGCAGCAGAAAATAATACCAAGTTTAATAACATGTATACATGGGAGAAACTCAGAAATGAGCAACTCGTCCCTCTGTCTAAGTTGCCCACTTAAGTATTTTAGCTAAAGGCCAGGAAGGTGTTGGGGGTGGGTAGTGGCCTGGGACTTCAGAGGGCAGGAAGACAATTCTTTTCAGGGTCATCTATAGATAATGTGGTCAGGGAGAGAGAGAGTTTTTGATAAAAGGGGCTTGGTGCCTTTCCTATTGTAACTTCTATCCTACATTATCTTTACAGCCATCATGATAGAAGATCTGTTCCAGGAAGGAGCCGCCATGCCAAATTCTTTAGGCAGTTAGTGGGGGAGGTCAAATGTCCCTCAGAGAAAACAGTCAAGGTAAAGAGATATATTTCAGGGTGGCCAAATCTTGATCTCCCATAATATCTTCTAGAAATTCTCAATAATTTAATCTTCTAAGGGAATCCCTTTGGTTTTTCAGGACCACCCAGTCTTTAATTGGTTTATTTACCTTATTTTGTGGTTATTCTGTAATTTCAACATGATTTTCAAAGCAAGAAGAAGTTAACACATACCCTTAGTCAGACATTTTGAAATCCAAAATCTTACATTCCTTTTATGTAATATCACAGTGAAAGAACAGAAGAAACAGTTAACAGCAGTCAGAGTTTTATATATTACTATGGTTCTCTGAATTCTATTTGAATGTACGTAAATAGCATTTGAAATTTAATCCCTATTAGAAGGAATTACATATTCTTAAATGTGAGTATTTTAACTTTATTATGATTAATTTTAATAAAATTGCATACCAGTTTTCTGGAATCTAGTTTTCCATTTACTAAAATCAAAAGTATGATTAATGCATCCACATTAAAAGTGCTTTTCAAACATTAAGCAAGAGAAAATACACTAATAAAGTAAATGTGAATTTTATTAGTAAATAAGGGAAGTCGATTGGTTTCAAATAAATTAGAACTAGATATTTCTAGAATTTAAATTGAGTGTAGAATAGAAATCCTATCAAGAATGTAACTTTAATTCATGAACTAACACGGTGATTTTTACAGTTTAAAACTTGAGTCTGAGTGCATAATCACTGGGGGTTTCTTTTTCTAATGTGCGTTTCAGGTCCCCATCCCCAAATATGCTAATGTGGTGCACAAGAAACTAAATTCCTGACAAGAATCCCCAGGTGATTCTGATGAGAGGCACTGCTCAAAGACCATGTGTGCTCATTTTACCACTCAATTTAAAGGCTCCACAGAAATAATCAGATTTGATATTGCTACAGAAGCACTAACTAGAACAATAGCAGTAATAGTAATAATAACAATAAGATAATAATACAACAATAATAATAACAAGAGCAAACACAAATTAATTGCTTTATAGTTGTCAGGTGATCTGCTATGAACTTTACAATAATGATTTCTCCTAATCCTTATTAAAAGACCTTAAAGAGCTTCTACTAACTAAATTCTTTTTATTTCTGATAAAGAATTTAGTCTATGAAAGAGGAAGCTATCTGTCTGATGTCCTGTAGGTGGCAAGTGGCAGTGTTCTGTGATACTAGAGACTTTTCTCATAATCCTCCCTGCTAGAAAGTTCTATTCAAAATCGTAATTAATTTTAATAGAGAAAATTAAAAACAAACATATATTCCATATAATTTTGATGTATCATGTTAGTGTATCACATTACTAATATAAAGACATCTTTATAATAATTTTGAATCTTCTCATGTAAGAACAAGGTATTTATTTCCATTTATTCCAGTCTTCTTTTAAGACTTTCAACAATGTTCATTATTTCATCTATTGAATTTCTACAAATTTCCCGATAAGATTTTTAAGTATTTTAATTTTTTGTTCTATTGCCACAGAGATTTTTTTCTTCCATTATGCTTCCTGTCACATTATTAATTTTCATTAGGAAAAGCATTATTTCTGGTATGCAATTAGATCTCCAGACAATTCAACAAATTTTTATTTTTAATTTTTGTTGCGTTACTAGAATTTTCCATATAAATTGCGAAAATTTTGCACCACTTAAATCTAATTTTAATGTCTCTCATTAATCATTTCTTTATTTAATAAATACATACTAATAAAGAACTGTGGCAGGCACTATATCCAATGCTGTAGTGAAAAAAGAAAAAAACTTTGCCCTCATGATGCTTAAAATTTATAAGGAGTCCCAGGCATCTGTCAAATAATCATACAAAAATGTAATTCCAAATTGTGATAGCTTCCCTTAAGAAAATACGTGGGAAGTTATGACAACATATTGCAAGGGTCATGCAATTAAGTTTAAATTTTAGGGTGTAGCTGCAGTTAACTAGAAGTATTAGGGAAGAGCATGTTACACAAGGTGGCACTATTAGCAAGCTCTAGATATGAGGGAAAATATGGCACCTTGGAGAACCTAAAGCCTTGTGCCTGGGGCACAGCCCACATGGGATGAGATAGGAGAGTGCATCATCTACTGCTGTGTAAGAAACTACTTCAAAGTTTAATGACTTCAAATAATAAACACGTATTTTCTAACAGTTTCTGAGAGACAGGAAGCAGAATGTGACTTAACCAAGTGCCTCTGTCTCAAGGTAGATCATGAAATTATAAGCAAGCCCTTGGCCAGCTGGGGCTCTGGTTACACCTAAGGACTCAAGGTGAGGAGAGGGGATAAATCTACTTAAAAGTCCATTCATGTGGTTGTCGGCAGTCCTCAGGCTCTTGACATGTGAACCTGTTACCACACAAAGGGCACAGTCTGCTCGTGGAAAGACAAAAGCCAATCATCAAGAGGCAAGATGAGGAAAAGAAAGGGCAATTTATTACAGCTTGCTAGCAAGGGGGAAGATGGCCAACTAATGTCTCAAAGAACCGTCTTAAGGGGGCACAAAATCTTACAACAATTATATAGACTGGTGGGTTATAGGGGAGAGGGTTAGGAATGTTGGTGTTACAGACTAGGAGTCACCACATCCGATCTTTCAGTTTTCATTGATGATGGCCATCAGCATGGACTCTCTGTTCAGGGCTCATCACATTCCTAAGGAACCCCAAAAGAACAAAATTATCATCTTATTGAAGCTGGGAGGTATATGCACAAGCAGGGGTCGTAAAATCTACAGAGCAGTTAGATCTCCTGGAGGGTGCATATCCAGCTGGGTTAGTTAATCAGAGGTCATTCAAAGTTACAATAAAGTTTCTTTTCTACAATATGGCTTCCCTTATGTCAACCTTGTCTTGAGCTGGTGTCAAGCCTCCTACAGGGCTGCTCCATAACATGGCATTTCACGGTGAGCAAATTCACGAGAGTGTGAGAGAGCATTCAAGATGGAAGGCAGTCTTTTCACAGTATAATCTTGGAAATGACAGCCCATCCCTTCTGGTATATTCTGTATGTTAGAAGGGACTTCACAAGTCCAGTCCCCACCACGCACAAGCTCTCCCACATACATTCAATTATTCAGATCTTCTCTGCTTTGCTATCTCTTCTTTTTCCAGGGTGATCATAAGCTCTGACTGAACCACAAAAATCTTCATATATGCACAACTTGACAGTGCCTTGCAAAACACCTATGTTGTGCCTCTCCTATCTCCTGAGGACTTCTCTGTTAAAGATGGTATAGGGCCTCATTTGGCTCATTCACTTACACAACCTGAAAGTGTGTGGGAGTTAATGCCCCGGGGGGTAAACTTTGAACAATAGGATTCAGTAATTTATAGGGTAAATTCATTCCTATTTCTCCCTTCCAATAGAAGAACCCCAAATATAGTTACTATGGATTATTAAGAGTCATCATGGTATTCCAAAATTTGTCTTACTTAGTAGGCAATTCAATAATCTACGCTTGTATTGCTTTTCCTTCTTCCTGCCTTCCTCCACTTTGCCTCTCACTTCTGTTACCTACTAGGTGCCCCAAGGAACTCAAGGGTGGGTTTGGAAGCATTTAACTCTTTTTCCAAGTTGTTTTCTTCCCTTTTGTTATGTTAAGGAGATGCAACCACCAACCACCCTGAAACTGACCAAGCCTCACCACAAGAACTATACCCATGACCTTTGCCTTATTTTTAATGCTTAAAATCTCTCCAGAAGGAGTTTAGACCTCATTACGGTAGCCTCCAGTGTATGTGGAAGCATGTTTTCCAACTTAGCCTGTGCAAACCAATGCCTACCTCTCCCTTTTGAATATTCCCCATCCGAAATAAAAGTTCCTGCTTCCCTTTGTTCCAGATCCCCATGACTTTGGAAATGAATCCTCATGGTCTCCTATTTGCTGCAAATACACTTTACTTTGTGAGACAACTTCCACTGGTGTAGAGTCTTATTTAACTCACCAGGAGGTGAGCTCACTTGATTCAGGAATACTTCTGTTCCCTAGATTGAACACAACTCCTCTGCTTCAGGCTCAGCTTTCTGGAAAGATTAAGCTACCAGTTGATACTTAGAATGCTAATCTTCAGAGTAGAATTTTGGAACTGGACTTTACCCCCACTGAAAGCAGTAGGAACACTGTGTAGTGGCACAATTACCCAAGTTTTTACCTGTAATTTGGATGAGATGCAGGTGGAAGGTGAAAAGTTGAAATATATAGTGGCTAAGGCACTTGAGCAGTGTGACCACAAAAAATACAGAATTATAAAGACTGTGCAGTGAGTTGGCTTTTCTTAAACTGCTGACTATAAGGATGTACTGTATATATTATTTTTGACTCAAATTTTAGTGTAAAAATATGTGATCTTCAGAAATTAAAAGTTTGAATTCATATGTCCTTTACCTAGAGTCTCTAGATTTTATTGTTTGCTATCTATCCTTTATCTCTCACTCTCTATCCACCTAAACATATGCACACACAACAATACACACTCTGAATTACATACTTACCAAATATTTGAAACTAAGTTTCCAATACTTCACACTTAAATATTTTAGCATGTATTTCCTTTTAAATAAAAGACATTCTACCTAATCTCAATATAATTATCACACCCAGGAAATTTAATATTGATATACAAAAGTGTTCTTTAATATGTATGTCATGTAGTCAATATACCAATTTTCCCAAGTATCCCAGTGAATATCTTTCATAGCTATGTGTGTTTGCTTGTTTTTGATCAAAGATCTAATAAAAGACCACAGATTGGATTTGTTGGTCATGTCTCTCTTGTTTTCTCTAATCTAGAGCAGTCCATCCTCCTTTTATTTGTATAACATGGAGGTTTTTTAAGTCGAGGTGCCCATGAGAATTTTCTCCACTTACCTCTAAATGCCAGGAATGAATTTGCCTAAGGGCTCCAAATCTACCACTCTGAAATCCATCTCTGCGACGATGCTGAGGTCACAGGATGTCCCTAAAGCAGATTTTTGGAAGACATGGGACTCCTCTTAGAGCTGATGTTGTCAACAGTAATGCCCCTTTATTTCTCCTTTTTTAATATTGGCAGTACATCATTCTTTCTATGGGAAATTCTCTCTTTTTTTCTTTGTCACTGTAACTAGAGATTTATCAATTTTGTTGAACTTTTCAAAGAATAAGCTTTTACCTGCACTGATTTTGTCTATTGTTTTCCTGTTTTCAATTTCATTAATTTCTTCTCTAGTCTTTATTAATTCTTCTTTCTACTTGCTTTGGGTTTAATTTGCTTAACTTTTCTTTAAATTTTTTAAGATGGAAGATTAGATTATTGATCAGATACATTTCTTCATTTCTAATATAAGTATTTAACACTATAGATTACTGTGAGAACACTGTTTTAACTCTTTCTCAGGTATTTTGAGATACTGTATTTTTTTTTAAATTGTGTATCTTCAGTTGGCCTATTAGGGGCAGCAGAGAAATTTTTTTTTTTAACTTATTTATTTATTCTGAGGAAGATTGGCCCTGAGCTAACATCTCTTGCCAATCTTCCTCCTTTTTTCCTTTTCTTTTTTTTCTCCCCAAAGTCCCAGTAGATAGTTGCATGTCATAGTTGTACACCCTTCTAGGTGCTCTATGTGGGATGCTGCCTCAGCATGGCTTGATGAGTGGTGAGTAGGTCCACGCCCAGGATCTGAACCAATGAATCCCAGGCTGCCAAAGCGGAGCACACACTTAACCACTGTCACTGGGAAGCTCCTGAGATACTATATTTTTATCTGAAGTTCAAACTATTTTTTTAACTGGTTTTAAGACTTCCTCTTTAACCCTGGGTTATTTAGAAGTGGGACGTTTAATTTAGAAATATTTGATGATTTTTCAGATATATTTCTGTTATCGATTTATAGTTAAATTCCGTTATGCTATTAGAATATAGTTGTTATAATTTGTACTCTTTTAAATTGGTTGAGTTTTTTTTTTTTTTAATGGCCTATTATATGGCCTATCTTGATGAATGTGTCATGTCTTTGAAAAGAATGTATATTCTGCTGTGGTTATGTGAATTGTTCAAATGTCAGTTAGGACTATTTGGTTGATAGTAATCAAATCTATTCTCTTCCCGATTTTCTGTCTACTTGTTCTGTCAATTACTGTGAGAGGATTGTTGAACTTTCCAATTATAATTTTAGACTTGCCTACTTGTTTAACTAACATTCATTTTTGTCTCATTTATTTTGATGCTGTTATTAGGAACATATACATTTAGGGTTATTATGTCTTCTTGGGGAATTGACTCTTAATCATAATGCAATGTCACATTTTATTCCTGACTATATTCCTTTTTCTGATGTTAACATAGCTATTCCAGCTTTTTTGGGGTAACTGTTTTCACGGTATATCTTCATCCATCTTTTTACTTTTAACCTATCTTTATAATTATATATTAACTGCATTTCTTATGGACAATATAGAATTGAATCTTCCTATTTGATCCAATCTGACAATTGAAGTCTTCAGAAAGTTATATTTAAGCCATTTATGTTTAATGTGATTATGGATGTAGTTGGATTAAAAATTTACCAAATTGCTAGCTGTTTTCTACTCATTTCATCTATTGTTTGTATATTCTTGCACTGTTTTCTTTTGTTTTAAATGAAATGAGCATTATCTATTACAACATTTTACCCCCTCTATTGACTTAATATTATCTCCTCTACTGACATTACTTATACATTTTTCATAAATTTTTTAGTAATTTCCTTAGGATTTAAAATGTACATCTTTATATCTTTAATTAATCAGGTTCTACTTTAAAGTGATATACTGTTTCATCTGTCATATAAGGACCTTAAAACCCTCCTTAAGATGCCCTAAGGCCAGGAGTATTGCTGCTCTTTCAGACTAAGGCTTTTGTTTTGTGGTGGAGATAATAGGAAGAATCTGGCTGGAGACACTTGCCCCTCCCACATGGGGGTGTTCCCTTCCTCAGTCTGCATCACAATGAACACTTAGTGATCTTTCAGAATACTTTCTGTGAGAGGTCAGTGGAGTTCATGAAGAAAGAAGCTTCCAGAACATGCAGACTCCCCAGATTTCTTCAGTGCCCAGATGTTTCACCTGATATTGCCAGCCTGCAATCATCCTTCTCCAATTTGTTGGCTATTCCAGCTGAACTCTTCTGACCAGTGTCCTGCTGTGTCTACCAATTTTGTTTTGTTTTGTGTTGTTTTAAGAACATGTTTTATCTGTATGTAACAGTGCTATTACACTACTTGGAACATTAGTTTGTCTCCCGGATGTCACTTTCTAAGAAAAACAGCCTTACATCTGACTTTGACAAATTCTAAATTTTATGTATGTATTAACTGCTAGAATTTTCACATGATAACAAATGTTACACTGAAAATATCCTACGATGAAAAGCCTTTGAAATAAAAATACCCTTATAATACTGTAAACAAAGTTTTAACATATTAAATGGGAAAGTTTTAAAACAGAACTACTTAGTAAGTTTCTCACAACTTGACACAGCCTTAAATACATCCCTCACTGAGAATGATTGCTTGTATCATAGAACAGTCGTATGCTGAGATCTATTTCATTACTGAAATAGCTGAAAATCAATGTGTTATCAGGAGATATATAGCCAATTGTATATTCACATTGTGCAGTATATTTTATAATAAATGCTCAAAGACTTTAAATTATTATAGCTAACTGATTTACCCTTGAAATTCAGGCATTACTGTTATGTATTTTGACTCTCATATTTTATACAATAGTAAGTTCATTTGGTTCAGAGTCCTAAACATTTCCAAATGACTACAATTGTTCCAATGCCCAACACTTTGGGAAATAATTGCTTTGAATCTCATTTTTTTTTTTTATTACCAATCATCTACACTATGCCATCCAGACAAGAGAATAGTGAAGTAAAAAAGCATTGTTGATTTTCTGGTTACATTTCAAAGTCTTCCCATTAACTTTCATTGATATGGGGTTGTATTATTTTTTTTAAGTTCAAGGACTAAGATCATTGAAAGTTCAAAATAGCATGCCTTGATTTTTATTATTGTTGTTAGATAGACTGCTGTAGAATTATTGTTCTTGAATGAGAGTCACAAAATGCCACAAAAGTCAGATGTGTAAATATTATATGGATTAGAATGTATTATCTCAAATTTAGCTTAATCTTAATTTTAAGAAAGACACAGAATGTAACATAACAGAAATATAATAAAGTCAAGTGAAAGCTATCTGCAAGGTATAAATTGAGATAAAACAAAAGATCATACATTCATACCATTCTTCACTTCATAATATGTAGGGCTTAGAACTCTCACTTCTCAGTATCTTTGGTTTAATAACATATAGTTAACATCAAAAATTTCAATAATTTTTCAGAAGGATTAACAGTTTAAAACAACATAAAATATTCATATATGATCTAGGATTTATTAAATTAAATCTGAGTTCCCCATCTGAATATCTGACATCCGAGAAATCCCTATTGATTTCCTCAATCCATGAAATGAAAAGGCACAGTACAGTCAAATGAGTTCAATTTCTCTTATTTTCTCTATTAAATGTAAGAAAAGAAATATTCAAATATAAATTATACTGTCTTCTGTCTGATGATAATGTGTCAGACACAATGGTGTTCACCAACCTAATCTATTCAGCCCCACTATTTTCCTAGTTATTTTTCATGTAGGAGAGCAGTGTAGCATGGTTCCCACAAGGAAATGAAAACAAGTCACTGAGTCAGGCTTTTGGGAATATTTCAAAGAATGGCCAGGCTCCAGAGGCATAAACTTATGCTTTTGTACTTAGGCACTTAACATTTTTTCCATTCTTTCCCCTTCTTTATGCTTGGAATAATGGCAGGTTGTCAAAAGTTCATCAATTATTCTATGAATAGGAGAATAGAATCCACATGCTAAAGATGAGGAAGACAGAGCAGGAAGACAGAATGCATCTGGGCCTTTGATGGCATTGGTCAGGAGCTGTAATTCTAATAGCAATTTACAACAAGAGCAACAAAACACCTAAGAGAGAGGAGGAGGGGAGAGAGAGACACTTGTGATTTAGAATATTCTTTCATGTTTTCCTCCCTTGTTTGTACTTTCTTTGAGACAGCACCATCATAGGATAATGTGCTCAAAAAATATTCAGTATTTTAGTTAATTTATTCAATATGCTTTTCATAAGAAGAAAAAAATCATTGTATAATATAGCTGACAGAATTGCAAAAATGTCTCCCCAAGATTTTCTGTTCCCTGGTTATCCAATGAAGCACTAGTATAGGTAGTGCAGAGAAGGGATTTTGCACATGGAATTAAGATTACTAGTCCATTAATTTATATTAGGGAGATTATCCTGGATTATATGAGTGGGCCTAATGTAATCACACGAGCCCTTAAAAACCAAAAAGAAAGACAGAATAGTCAGTCAGAGATGTGAGGCCAGAGAGATTTGAGAAATGAAAGGGACTTGACCCACTTTTGCTGGTTTGAAGATGGAAGCACTAGGCCAGGAGCCAAAGAAGGCTAACAGGCTCTAGAGGCTGAGAAGGATCTCTGATCCCTGGTCAACAGCTGGCAAGAAAACAGGGACCTTAGCCCTACAACCACAAGGAAGTAAATCCTACCAACAATTTGCATAAGCCTGGAAGTGGATTCTCCCCTACAGCCTTTAGAAAGGAACACAGCTGTGCTGACACCTTAATTTTAGCCTTCTGAGACCCAGGCAAGCTAGATTTCAGACCTACTGAACTTTGAGATAATGTTTGTGTTTTTTTAAGCCTCTAAATTTGTGGTAATTTGTTACAGCAACATTGTGAAACAATCATAGTAATATGAGAACCTGTTTAGAAATTTGCAAAAAGTGCCAACATATTAAACCTTTCAAAAATTATTTTCATCAAATTATAATGCAGAAGTCAGAGACCAGACCCTGAAAAATTACTACTAAGAACTAAGTGTTGGGGCTGGCCCCATGGAGTAGCAGTTAAGTGTGCACACTCTGCTGCTGGCGGCCAGGGTTCGGATCTCGGATGAGCACCGAGGTACCGCTTGTCAGGCCATGCTGTGGCGACGTCCCATATAAAGTGGAGGAAGATAGGCACAGATGTTAGCCCAGGGCCAGTCTTCCTCAGCAAAAAGAGGAGGATTGGCATGGATGTTAGCTCCGGGCCAATCTTCCTACACACGCGCACACACACACACACACACACACACACACACGCACAAAAAGAATTAAGTGTTTTAATGGAGGAAGGGAAAGTAAGTGTCATGAGAGGCAATAAGAGTGGAAAATGTGTGGCTCTGTGGATGGTTCTTGGTGAAGGGGTTTCCCATCTGAAATAAGGAAAATAAATGCTGAAAAACTACACTACTTCATAGTTTTCACTAGTGTCAATTTCTCAAGAAATCTTATATGAATTAACATAATTTTGACAGAACATTGATTTCACTAACATTTTATATTGTTGTAACTCTCAGATTTAAACTATAATAATGATTTCCTGGGAAATATAGGGAATTTATAATTATGTATTTTTATGTTTTTTGCATGTAAAAAGTAGGTTGATCAAGACTATGTAATCCCAGGGGCTGGCCCCATGGTTTAGCGATTGGGTGAGCACACTCCGCTACTGGCGGTCCTGGTTTGGATCCCAGGGGCGCACCGACGCACCACTTGTCTGGCCGTGCTGGGGCGGCATCCCACAAACAGCAACTAGAAGGATGTGCAACTATGACATACAACTATCTACTGAGGCTTTGGGGAGAAAAAGGGAAAAAAAAAGGAGAAGTATTGGCGATAAATGTTAGCTCAGGGCCAGTCTTCCTCAGCAAAAAGAGGAGGATTGGCATGGATGTTAGCTCAGGGCTGATCTTCCTCACAAAAAAAAAAAAATACTATGTAATACCATCTGTTCACTCTTTCTCTTGTTGTATTGAAGTGCCATTCTCTTTAAAAGAAAAAAAGTAGTGTGCAGTTGAAATGAAAGGATTAAAGTAGTATGAATTACTCATTCATATTAGTGATATGTTCAATCAATTCAAAAGTTTTAACTGAATAATCACTATGTCCGCTGATTTTTATACATAAATTTACCTATATTACCACAAGACAGTGCATATTTTAAATATATTCAAATTATTTTACACACATAAAAAAATAAGACTATGCTATGATTACTAGATTTCACCTCCAAATATCTTATTAGATTATTAAATAGTAAGTAACACAGAGTACAGTTAATAATATCAACTATTATTTCATCACCAAGAGTATAAAGACATATGGAATAAAGAGTCAGTGTTTTATTTATCTGAGTTCCCCAAGCAATTAACTAAGTGCCTAATATGTAGGCATACAAAAATTCTATTGGAGGGAACTGTATGTTAATACTTGTAAAATTTAAGCAAGAACGTGACCAAGGATAATCATATAATTGAGTAATTATACTCTGTCATTTTGATGAAAATTTTCAAAATAACACAGAAAAATCAAAATTAAAATTTATTCTTAGTTATTTGAGATCTTTCATTCTCTAAACAAATATTACATAAGCACTTGCCATGTGGTAAGTATTATTCAAGATATTTAAGATATAGAAATGAACAAAGAGAATCTCAGACTTTAAGAACTTCGTGGACGTGTTAGAATGTTTGCCAAATATACTACCTGAAGATGCTTGTTAGAGATTTATTCAGCACCCAGCAAAAGGCAGAGGAGGAAGTGCTTAACTCAAGGTAAGCCATTTGTTTATTGTCTGCTTGCTTGCTGGGGGAAAATCAGTGAAAGGAACTGAGAACAGACGTCATGTGATAGTATTGTTTAATTATTCTGAAATGCGAAATGAAAGAACATTTAATGTGGATACATCAAATTATTTTATGGTGAATAAATTAAGTATTTTTGACTTAAGGTTTTTTAAAATGACAATATATCCATGTTAATTATGAACTTTAGAAAAAATATAAATGGAAAAGAGTAATGAGTTGTATTTTTTGGTATTGAGCTGCGGGGGGTGGATATATTCCAGGCAGTGGCAACAGGAGATTCAACTTGCAGGGCTGTGAAAACTCATGGACCCGTTGAACAATGACAAGTGGTTCAGTTGAGCTGGATCAGAGAGTTTTTGTAGAGAGTGATGACAAGCGATGAGTCTGAGAAGCAAGCAGAAGCACAATCAGGAAGGGTCTCAAATGTATTGCCAAAAAGTATTTTACTTCAGATTAGCCTATGGGAAGTCAGTGACAAACATAAATTGTAGAAGCATGGCCATACTTCCATTTCACAACAATCACGCTGGCGGCTACATGGAGGATGGTGACAAGGGAGGCCAGAACTTGAGCACCCAAAGGAAGAGATAATGAGCACTACAGTTGGCCCAGTGCCAGTGGAAACAGGGTGGAGGAGGGGGCTTCCAACAAGATTTAAGACATGAAATTGGAAAGACTTTCTAATTGATTTGAAATTAAGGGGAGGAATAGCCAAAGGAAGATTCAAGAACCCTTCCAATTTACTAGCTATCAAAACTTAACCCATTACAAATATATATAAAATTATATATATACATATATAATTATATATTTATAAAACTATGAATTCAGAGGAAAGAAATCCTATTTGCACTTGATTTTCAGAATGAAACTGAACATTACCTAATAAAGTTTGCCTATAAATTATGCTTTCTCCTATTTTCTTTCCTAGCATTGAAAAGCAGTAATTTTACTGTTCATGTAATCATGCTATAAGTAGCATGAGAAATATTAATTGCAGAATATTTCCTTTAATAAGCCTTTCTCTCATATCTTTGAATATTTCAAAGTACAGTTTGGATATTAAATAAGGAATAAAAACATATAGTTAATTCTAAAAGGCACTAACTAATAAATGTAATAGTGCAATCAATACAATCTAACTAGATTAAGAAAAAGTAAAAAATAATTGGGTGTTTGTCCATCTACATTGCCCACTGATTTGCAGCAGTACACACAGTATACACATGGCAATTCATCTAGAAGCTATCACGAAATGCACAAGAGATTGCTTTTGTACAATCCTGCAGAAAGGATGCTGAAAGTGTACGTTTTGCACCAAAATTGGAATCATTTTCCTGATGATAGTGTACAGGTAAGGCTAAAAGCTTTGCATTTTATGAGAAGCCAGTAAATGCAGGGGATCAAATCATTTATTCTTATTAAGATGGTCACAAAAATATGTCATTCTTGATGATTTCCAATAATATTATATTTTAAGTCATTGAAATAGCACGTATATTTATAGAAAAAATAATGTACACATAAGCAAAGCAGGGTGAAAGAAACAAAAAATTACCCATGATCCGATAGCAATTATATATGTTTGAGAGAGAGAGAGAGAGAGAGAGAGCTAGCTGACTAGCTGAAGAGACTCCCTTTGCAAAGTCTACCATTACAGGGATTACAGGAATCTGGCAGGGGCAGAAATATCCATTCTAATACATCAAAGTGCTCACTCACTGGGGAAGCATAATCCTACACGAACACATTGGCCAATCTCGGGGCAGCTGGAGGCTGTCAACCAGACAGGCTGTCTATCCTTTGGCAGAAGTTTCCCTTGAATGGAGATATAAGTAGGACACCTTTCATCTATCCCTTGATTCACATAGGTTCTCTTCTCCACGCGTGTTTGGAAAAAACTCCTCCACAATTCTTATGGGTCTACGTTTCTGAGGGGAAACTTATGAGAGGTTAGTGGGCAGGCGAATTCAGAGTACCTTTTATACTCATCATGTCCTTCCTTGATTATCCATACTAATTTCCTCCCTACCCTTAACTGTTACAACAGGACTTGGTAGCTAACCTGGCTTTGTGACCCAGAACCAGCTACACAATTTGCAGTGCCCAGTGCAAAATGAAATACAGGACTCCTTGTTCAAAAATTGCTAAGAATTTCAAGACAGTGACAGCAGAGCAATAAACCAAGCATGAGGTCCTTCTAAGTACGGGGCCTTTCATGACTGCACACGTCAAATGCCCATGAAACTGGCCCTGTTGTGACCCAAACTAAATTTCTAAAGGGACTGAGACCTTGGTAATCATCCCTTTCTCTGACTGAGGTTGCTGCATTCACCCACTCAAAGTTACAATTAAGTACCAAATTTCCCTCTTTTTTTTGCTGAAGTAGATTCATCCTGAGCTAACATCAGTTGCCAATCTTCCTCTTTTTTCTGCTTGAGAAAGATTAGCCCTGAGCTAACCTCTGTGCCAGTCTTCCTCTATTTTTTGAATGTGGTGGCCACCACAGCATGGCCTGATGAGTGGTCTGCACCCGGGATCCGAAGCTGCGAACCTGGCCACTTAAGCGGAGTGCACAGAACTTTAACCACTCGGCCACAGGGCTGGCCCCCAAGTACCAAATTTTATAATGAAAATGCATAAAAAATTACAGAACCAAGCATGAGGAATTGGGTTAATATCAAGATTTTCTACGTGGAAATAGTAAATCAGAGCTTAGAATTCACTAAATTATATATATGAGGAATTCTATCTTAAAAAATATTTCAATATCTATACCAATTGAATTGTATTACTTTACCTATAAGTTACTTTATTTTCATATGTGATTGGATATTCCAATTTCCTAAAAACACCTGTGATTTCCGAAAAAAGAAAATCTTAAAGTTTCGTGATTGCACAAATACATTATAAACTAATTGAACTAAAAATTGGTGTTCAAAAGTCTCATGTTCTTAGAAGAGTTGATAGCTTGTAAAAAAAAGTTGTTTGAAGAAAAAATAAAATAATACTAATGAAAAATATGAAATTTATTTGGTAAAGTATAAAAGTATTCTCTTGGAGAACTGAATACGTCCTGTCCAGTAATTACTAATAACAATCAATATTTACAAAGCACTACCTGGGCACTAGGAAAAATTCTAATTGCTTTCCATGTATTTTCTCATCATATGATAGATACTCCCATTTTACAGATAAGGAAACAGAATGAGTAAAGCTGTGTGAAAAATCTAAGAGTTGTAGTCTTAATCAGTTTTAAGATTTCTTACAAATTAGTAAAATTTATGTGTTGATATAAATTTAATTGTGTTTTGAATCACTTATTTTAAAAAATTTTACTGTAATTATACTCAAAGAGAGAAATATAAAGGGCCAGCCAGGTAGCATAGTGGTTAAGTTTGCACTCTCCACTTTGGTGGCCTGGGGTTCACAGGTTCAGATCCCGCGTGCAGACCTACACACTGCTCATCAAGCCATGCTGTGGCAGTATCCCACATACAAAAAAAAAAAAAAATAGAGGAAGATTGGCATAGATGTTAGCTAAGGGCGAATCTTCCTTAAGCGAAAAAAGAGGAAGATTGACAACAGATGTTAGCTCAGGGCCAATCTTCCTCAAAAAAAAAAAAAAAAGAGAGAGAGAGAGTAATATACTCCTAAGTTTGTTCAGAGAGGAAAGTAGTCATATTTCAGGAACTGTGTAATATATACTGTTGATATACAATGCCTGTGCCCAGGAAGAGGCCACTTATTATAAATTGTTTTTTATTTTTAAATAATAACTTTGTTAAGATATAATTTACATACAATAAAATTCACACCTTTAAAGTATACAGTTCTGTATTTAGTATATTCATGGAGTTCTGCAAGCATCATTGCTATGTAACCTTCAATATTTTCATCACCCCAAAAAGAAACTCCATACCCATTAGAGTCATTCCCCAGTTCTTCCTCTTCATAACTCCTGTTAAACTCATAAGTTTTTCCAAAACTGAAAGAAACCATTTTGCATCTTAGCCTAAGGCCTCATTTGTTTGTTTGTTTGTTTGTTTCTAAGCTGTGCAAGACTTCTTTGGTTTAAGAAGTTTATGAGAATTTTGCTTTTAAGAGGTTTATAATGCCAAATATTGAGAGTTTGATATGAATGCTAACTTAAACGTGTTATACTAGATATTATAATAAAATTCAGGTTTTTCCTTATGTAGTATGTTAAAGGTGGTCTGCTTATAAATTTTAATCCCTTAAAATGACTCTGCATTGAATCTCTATAATAACTGCGTTTTCCAGAACACACAAAAACCTTTCAGAGTTCTGCACCCTCTCACTCCATCTCCTGTTGCCTGTCAGATCAGGAGATCCTGCCTCTCCAGAAATCACTGGAATGCCCTACATAAGTTTATTGTTATTGCTATTTCCTTCCCACAAATTAATACTAAAACTTCCGTAATAGATTTATAAGGAAACAATTTAGGAGCAATCACGAGAAAGAAACTTGCCTCAGGTGGGGATACAAAAGAAAAAAAATGCAATTAGAAGATAGGAAGTCAAATTCAAAGCACTCTTGGAAGAGCAACATACATAATAGTTTAGTGCCCTTTTCTCAATATATTTTAAGATGAATATGGATTTAGGACACATCCTGTTTCCATGTTTATTGCTATTTTTGGAAAATGATGATGTATTTCATCATGTTCTCCTGTGTGACTGGAATTCAAGGTGAATGTGAGACCAATCCCTCAACTTTATAGTGAGTTCTAGTAGAGTTTGCATCTTGATATCTTACTTTATCTACTTCGTTGAACAACTAGGAATATTTGCATTATTTGTGAAGCTGGTTTAAACCTTTGTTGAGAAAGAGCAAATCTGTTATCTTGAGTCACAATCAGAACCAAGTAACTTTGGGGAAGAGTAACTTAAAATCCCTGACTGATTGGTGACTAGGAAGGAGGGCGGTAAGCGTGTGGAAAGAACATAAATCTTTAAGTCACTGCTAAAGAAAGATGCTTCTTTTCCTCTTCACTTGCAACTGTTAAGCTCATTTCATGCTAGTGTCTTTTATATTAAAGTGTTCATTTGTCACATAATGTTATTTATTTGTTATTTATAACCTTCTCATAGTCATTCAATTAAATTCAGTAAACATTAACTGAGTTCTTTCTAAGTGACAAAAAAAGTGCTGGGTTAGGATGACAACAGGATTAAGAAATCTTCTATATCTTCAAGGAAATTAGAGTTATGTGATGGATATTTGCACATAAACAAACGGTTTTGTGTAAGAAAAGATAAACGCTAAGACACAAATATACACTGGGCTATTTTGGGGAGTTTAAAATGAGTGTATCTGTCTTCCCTTTGAGTTTCACAGAGTGTAAACCTAAACTGTGTAGTGAATGTGAATAAAACTTAAGAAGATGAATAAAGATCTGAAGGTCTAAACATGAAGCATTGGCTCACAGGTATAAGGCAAGGTGTATATGGCAATGATTCTATAGAATTATATTAATGTGTGAAGAACAGAATGATGAGGTAAGACATAAAGATATAGGCTGGGGGATAAATCAATCCATTCCTGAAGGGGAGGTGCAAGACTGGGTGCAGACTCTGGAGTTAACCTGGGGAAATTTAAGTTGGAAACTTAGCTTCACTTAATTACCTGGGTGCCCTTGGCCAAATTGCTTACATCTCTCTTCTTACATTTCTTCACCTATAAAATGTGCCTGAGAGGTGATACAGGTTTCAATGAGATAAGCTATGTCAGCATTGGTCATCTCTGGACCAAAAAATATAATCTGCTATTATTTCATCAAACCAATCATTCATAGATACATTTGTTCTTTAATTAATGTTTACTTGTTCATGCTGTGCTTCAATTAATATTTAAAAAAAGTGCCCTTTGGCTGTAGCTCAAGTGACCCTTTTTGCCCCTTGTTATTATCAATGTTTACCTCTCTATATCATGATAAATTAAACAACCTCTTATGAGTTCCCAAATCAGAATATTTGGATCTAATGAAACTTTGTTTCAACACTTAGAGACTTGCTACATTATAATATTTCCAATTTATAATTTGTTAGTAACTTGGTGTTCAGTGTTGCTCAAATATTCCAAGATAAAACTCATTAAGAAGCTAGGTTTAACATTTATTTTTTCTCAAGATTTAGAGAAGTATAGGCAATTAGAGGATACTAACAAATTTTAGTCTTCAGAGTAAAAAAATCTCCGGGGTAGAGAGTGATGTCAGCATCATGGCAGAGTGAGATTCCCCCATTGAACTCTCCCCCTCTAAGACACAACAAAAAGGACATTCATATTCCAACAGAAGCTATTCACACAACACAGGGGATGTCTGAGGCACCCAGGCAGCCATACACCCAAGAACCAAATTGTTGGAATCCCCAGACTAAGTGGAAGGAGCTGCTTTGGTTTGACCTGTGTGCAGACTCCAGCTGACTTGGCGCCAGCAGCTTCGGCCCACTGCACTCCAGTTCCAGCTTCTTTGGCCCAGCGGCGCTCCAGTTCCAGGTTCTTTGGCCCAGCACACTCCAGTTCCAGCTTCTTTGGCCCAGCACACTACAGTTCCAACTTCTTCAGCCCAGCTGTGCTCCAGCTCTTCCTTCTTCGGCTCAGCGCACTCCAGTTCCAGCTTCCTTGACCCAGCACACATCAGTCCTAGCTTCTTTGACCCAGCAGCACTTCAGCTGCAGGTGCTTCAACCCACCCACACCCGAGCCCCAGCTGCTTTGACCTAGCTGCACTCCAGCTCCAGCTGTTCCCATGCTTCCCCCCCAGCAGCCTCCACTCAGCCACACCGCACATCAGCCAGGGGCCGACAAGAGTGGCTGCTGATTGAGGTGGGCCAGAATACACAGCCCTTGACCCCCACCCAGCGGCAGCAAGAGGAAATTGTGAACATATATTTTCACTATGAGGAAAAGTAAGCCAACACCAACAGGCATCATGTAAAAATATATTAAATCTCTAGACCAAAAGGAAAATTACAAGCACCAGGAAGTCAACCCAGAAAGCACTGAAATGTATAACCTTAATGACAGAGAATTCAAAACAGCCATCATAAAATAGCTTAATGAAATACAAGAAAACACAGACAGACAACTCAATGAAATCAGAAGTTTCTTCACAAAAGAGATTGAAACTATAAAAATAAACCAATCAGAAGTCTTACAGATGAAAAACACAGTAGAGGAGATAAAGACAAATCTGGAAGCTGTAAACATCAGAGCTGACAATATGGAGGAAAGAATTAGAAATATTGAGGACAGTAATGTAGAAATGCCCCAGATGGAGGAGGAAAGAGAACTAAGACTAAAAGGAATGAAGAAACAGTCCAAGAAGTATCTGCCTCAATTAGGAAATCCAACATAAAGATTATAGGTGTGCCAGAGGGAGAAGCGAGGGAAAAAGGAGCAGAGTACTTGTTCAAATACTATTTCTTGTTCAAAGAAGTAATATCTGAGAACTTCCCAAAACTGAGAAAGGAGCTAGAAATACCAGTGAATGAAATCAATAGATCTCCTAAATATATCAACACGAAAAGACTCTCTCCAATGCATATAGTAGTAAAGCTGGCAAAAGTCAACCACAAAGAAAAAATATTAAGGGCAGCTAGACAAAAAAAAAAATAACATACAAAGGATTTCCTATCAGGATCTGAGCTGATTTCTTGATAGAATGTTTACAGGCTAGGAGAGAGTGGAACAATATGTTCAAAATCCTGAAGGGCAAAAACTTTCAGCCAAAAATACTCTATCCAGCAAAAATATCCTTGAGATATGATGGAGAAATAATAACTATCCCAGATAAACAAAAGCTAATAAAAGTTCATTGCCACAAGGCCCCCACTACAAGAAGTGCTCAACAAGGCCCTCATCCCTGAGGAAAAAAAAGAAAGGGGATTCAAAATTTTGAACAAGGAGGAAAATAGGTCGACAGAACCAGAAAAATTGCAGTCCTCTATCAAAATAGATTAGTAAATACTTAATTATCAAACCAAAGATCAAGAGAAGGTAAGCACCAAGCATAAAGGTAATCTCATCATGTTAAATACAAACTCACAACACAAGAAGGAATAAGATGTAACAACAATAACGCAGAAGGGGAAGAGCAAAGGGATCGAATTGACTTAGTCTAAGGGAATAAGAGGCCATCAGAAAATGGACTATCACATCCACGAGATTTTTTATACAAACCTCATGGCAACCACCAACCAAATAATCAGAACAGAATCACACATGATAAAGAAAGAGAAAACTAAGAGAACCTCCATACAGAACTACCAAACTAAATTGGTAGTCCAAAACACATGGGATGAGAAACAAAAGAAATGTAAAAGAACCAGAAAAAGAGTGATAAAATAACAACAAAAAGCCCCCATATATCAATAATTACCCTAAATGTAAATGGACTGAACTCTCCAATCAAGAGACACAGAGTGGTGTGATGGATTAAAAAACAAGACCCAACAATATGCTGTCTCCAGGAAACACATCTCAGCTCTAAAGACAAGCACAGGATCAGACTGAAAGGATGGGAGACAATACCCCAAGCTAATGGCAAACAAAAGAAAGCAGGTGTTGCCATACTTATATCAGACAAAGTTGACTTCAAGATAAAACAGGTAATGAGAGACAAAGAGGGGCAATATATAACGATAAAAGGGACACTCCACCAAGAAGACATATCACTTTTAAATATATATGCACCCCATACAGGAGCACCAAGGTACATAAAGCAACTATTAACAAACCTAAAAGGAAATATTAACAACAACACAATAATAGTAGGGGATCTTAACACCCCACTCTCATCAATGGACAGATCATCCAGACAGAAAATAAATAAGGAAATAATGGACATAAATGAAAAACTGGATGAGATGGACTTAATAGACATACACAGAGCACTCCATCCAAACACAGCAGATTACACATTCTTCTCAAGTGTGCATGGAACATTCTCAAGAATAGACCATATGTTGGGAAACAAGACATGCTTATACAAATTTAAGAAGATTGAAATCATAACAAGCATCTTTTCAGACCATAATGCCATGAATTTAGACTACAAGGAAAAAATCAGGAAAGTGACATAGCTGTGGAGACTCAACAACATGCTACTAAATAACCAATGGATCATTGATGAAATTAAAGGAGAAATCAAAGCATATCTGGAGACAAATGAAAATGAAAATACACCTTACCAACTCATATGGGATGCAGCAAAAGTGGTCCTGAGAGGGAAACTCATAGCAATATAGGCCCATCTTAACAAACAAGAAAAAGCCCAAATAAGCAAGCTCAAACTACTCCTAACATAATTAGAAAAAGAAGAACAAACAAAGCCTAAAGTCAGCATAAGGAAGGAAATAATAAAAATCAGAGCAGAAATAAATGAAATTGAAATTAAAAAAACAGTAGAAAGGATCAATGAAACAAAGAGCTGGTTCTTTGAGAAGATAAACAAAACTGACAAACCCTTAGCCAGACTCACCTAGAAAAAAAGAGAGAAGGCTCAAATAAATAAAATTAGAAATGAAAAAGGAGAAATTACAACAGATACCACAGAAATACAAAAGATTATAAGAGAATACTATGAAAAACTGTATGCCAACAAATTGGACAATCTAGAAGAAATGGATAAATCCCTATACTCATACAACCTCCCAAAACTGAATCAAGAAGAAATAGAGAACCTGAATAGACCAATCACATGAGATTGAAACAGTAATCAAAAACCTCCCAAAAAATAAAATCCAGCACCAGATGGCTTCTCTGGATAATTTTACCAAACATTCAAAGATGACTTAAAACCTATCCTTCTCAAACTATTCCAAAAAATAGAGGAAGATCGAACACTTCCCAACACATTCTATGAGGCCAACATCACCCTGATACCAAAGCCAGGCAAAGACAATACTAAGAAGGAAAACTACAGACCAATATCCCTGATGAACATAGATGCAAAAATCCTCAACAAAATATTGGCAAACTGAATACAGCAATACATTAAAAAGATCATACAGCATGATCAAGTGGAATTTATACCAGGGACACAGGGATGGTTCAACATCTGCAAATCAATCAATGTGATACACCACATTAACAAAACGAGGAATAAAAAGAATATGATCATCTCAAGAGACCCAGAGAAGGCTTTTGACAAGATCCAACATCCATTTATGATAAAAACTCTCAATAAAATGGGTATAAAGGGAAAGCACCTTAACATAATAAAGGCCATATATGACAAAACCACAGCCAACATCATACTCAGTGGGGAAAAACCAAAAGCCATCCCTCCAAAATCAGGGACAAGACAAGGGTGTCCATTCTCACCACTGTTATTCAACACAGTACTGGAGGTTCTGGCCAGAGCAATTAGGCAAGAAAAAGGAATAAAATGAATCCAAATAGGCAAGAAAGAAGTGAAAATCTTGCTGCTTGCAGATGACATGATCTTATACATAGAAAACCCTAAAGAATCCATTGGAAAACCATTAGAAGCAATCAACAAGTACAGACAAGTGGCAGGGTACAAAATCAACTTACAGAAATCAGTTGCATTTCTATATAACAACAATGAACTAACAGAAAGAGAACTCAAGAAGACAATCCCATTTACAATTGCAACAAAAAGAATAAAATATCTAGGAGTAAATTTAACCAAGGAAGGGAAAGACCTATACAAAGAAAACTATAAGACATTATTGAGTGAAATCAATGATGACATAAAGAAATGGAAAAATATTCATGCACTTGGATTGGAAGAATAAACATAGTTAAAATGTCCATACTACCTAAAGCAATCTATAGATTCAATGCAATCCCAGTCAGAATCCCAAGGACATTCTTCACAGAAATAGAACAAAGAATACTAACATTCATGTGGGACAACAAAAGACCCCGTTATAGCTAAAGCAATCCTGGAAAAGAAGAACAAGGCTGGAGGCATCACAATCCCTGACTTCAAAACATACTACAAAGCAATAGTATTTAAAACAGCATGGTACTGGTACAAAAACAGACACACAGATCAACGGAACAGAATTGAAAGTCCAGAAATAAAACCTCATATCTATGGGCAGCTAATCTTTGACAAAGGAGCTAAGGACATACAGTGGAGAAAAGAAAGTCTCTTCAATAAATGGTTCTAGGAAAACTGGAAAGCCACTTGCAAAAGAATGAAAGTAGACCATCTTCTTTCACCATATACAAAAATTAACTCAAAATGGATCAAAGACTTGAAGGAGAGACCTGAAACTATAAAACTCTTGGAGGAAAATATAGGTAGTACACTACTTGTCATCAGCTGCAAAGGGATCTTTTTGAATTCTCTGTCTACTCAGACAAGAGAAACAAAAGAAAAATAAACAAGTGGGACTTCATCAGATTAAAGAGCTTCTACAAGGCAAATGAAACCAGGGTCAAAATGAACCGGCGATGCACCAGCTGGGAAAAAATATTTGCAAACCATATATCTGACAAGGGATTAATCTCCGTAATATGTAAAGAACTCACACAACTGAATAACAAAAAGCAAACAACCCAATCAAAAAATGGGCAGAGGATCTGAACAGACATTTTTCCAAGGAAGATATACAGATGGCCAATAGGCATATGAAAAGATGTTCAACGTCACTAATCATCAGGGAAATGCAAATCAAAACTACACTAAGATATCGCCTTACACCCATTAGAACGACTATAATCACCAAGACACAAAACAAAAAATGTTGGAGAAGTTGTGGAGAAATGGGATCCCTCATTCACTGCTGATGGGAATGCAAAGTGGTGCAGCCTCTATGAAAAACAGTATGGAGATTCCTCAAAAAATTAACAATAGAAATACCCTATGATCCAGCTATCCCACTACTGGGAATCTATCCAATGAACCTGAAATCAGCAATCCAAAGCAGCTTATGCACCCCTATGTTCATTGCAGCATTATTCACTATAGCCAGGAAGTGGAAGCAACCCAAGTGTCCCTCGACTGATGACTGGATAAAGAATATGTGGTATATATATATACCATGGAATACTACTGAACCATAAAAAAAGACAAAATTGTCCCATTTGCAACAACATGGACAGACCTGGGGGTATTATGTTAAGTGAAATAAGCCAGAAAGAGAAAGACAAACATTGCATGATTTCACTCATATGTAGAAGATAAACCAAGATACGGACAGATAGAACTGTTTGGTGGTTACCAGGGGTTAAGGAGGTCAGGGGTGGGCACAAGGGGTGGAGGTATGCACTTATATGGTGACTATTAAACAATAATGTACAACAAAAATTTCACAGTAAAAAAAAATCTCCAGAGTATACCACTGTAGTTTTTTTTTAATTGAAGTATAGTTGACATACAGTATTGTACTAGTTTCAAGTGTACAGCAAAGTGATTTAACATTTATTTACATTAAAAAATGATCACCCTGATAAGACTAGTTACCATCTGTCATCATACAAAGTTATTACAATATTGTTGACTATATTCCCTATATTGTACATGACTTAGTTATTTTATG
The DNA here is from genome assembly GCF_020826845.1 of Diceros bicornis minor. NCBI lineage: Eukaryota > Metazoa > Chordata > Mammalia > Perissodactyla > Rhinocerotidae > Diceros > Diceros bicornis. The sequence continues at coordinate 39,265,862 of NC_080759.1, forward strand.
ACTGGAGGTTTATACCTCTTATCTCCTTCACTTATTCTGCCCTTCCTCCTACCCCTCTCCCTCTGACAACCACCAATTTGTTCTCTGTATCTATGACTCTGTGTTTTGTTTTCTTTGTTTATTTGTTTTGTTTTGTTTGGATTTCACATATAAGTGAAATCATATAGTATTATTCTTTCTCTGTCTGGCTTATTTCACTTAGCATAATACCCTCTAAATCCATCCATGTTGTTGCAAATGGGAGGATTTCATTCTTTTTTATGGCTCAGTAATATTCCATTGTGTGTGTGTTTATATACACATATATATATGTATATGCCACATCTTCTTTACCCATTCATCTACCAATGTACATTTATATTGCTTCCATATATTGACTATTGTAAATAATGTTGCAATGAACATAAGGGTGCATATATATAGCAAATAATCTGATTTTTAAAAATAGACAGAAGACCTGAACAGATATTGCTCCAGAGAAGACAGAGAGATGGTCAACAGGTACATGACAAGGTGCTCAACATCACTAATCATCAGGAAAATGCAAATCAAAACCACAATGAGATATCACTTCACACCTTTCAGAATGGCTATTATCAAAAAAGCCAACAAATAACAAGTGTTGGCAAGGACATGGAGAAAAGGGAACCCTCATGCACTGTTGGTGGGAATGTAAATTGATGCAACCACCACAGAAAACAGTATGGAGGTTCCTCAAAGAATTCAAAATTGAACATTACATGATGCAGCAATACCATTTCTGGCTATTTACTTGAAGAAAATGAAAACAGTCATTTGAAAAGGTATACACTATCATGATTTTTCTGGGTTGGGGGTAAAGAAGGGGGTCGGGCAGATCATTTCTACTCTAAAGAGCTCCTTGGAGCAGAAAGCACATTGTGTGAGGCTAGAGGCATGATGAGAGTGCTAAAATCCCCCCTTTCCTTTGTGGTTGATTAACAAGGTTTGCTACACCCATGGTTCTCCTTACCATTCAATCACTCAGAGCAGGGTTAGGGGAGTGCAAATGGAAGTAGTCCCAGTGAATGGAGAGTAGGAGAGGTTGACTGAGCAACTAGAAGGAATTCTCTCTCAGAGGCTCGAGCTTAGGAACTCTCACAGAGCCATGAGCTTTGGGGATCCATGCATCCACAATACAGGAGATTTAAAAAAACAGAAAATGGATTCACTCACAATGCAAGAATAATTAACAATATCACAATAGATGGAATGCCCGGCTTCTCTATGTAAGCCTCAGAATGAATCAGAAACAGAGCAAAGAACAAGTCTCAACTAAGACAGAAAGGGGGAGAAATTAACGGTAATATGATAACAAATGAAACACGTGGACAGAGCTCTCCACAAGCATGACCAGGAGAAAAGAAATTGCCTGACTACAGAAAAATACTTATTCAATTTTTTTTTTTGAGAAAACTAGCATGAAAAAGCCAGAAAAGAACCAAATTTTAGAGAAAACTTAATTCAAGGTACAGGAGAAATTTTCCCTTAGAGATTTAATGATGAAATAAATCCAATAAACAGGAGCTCAAAATTGAAAAGGAAAATTATAGAAGTCCATGGAGAATAAAGCAAACCTCCCACAGAACTAAAAAATGATTAGACATGGCAAAAAAGAGAATATATGAAGCTAAAAATGGAATCATTGACAAAAAGAAAAGTAAAAACTTCTAAAATGATATAGTTTGAAGAAATCAGAAGATAACAGATAATGAGGACAGAAAATTTCATCCAATTTAAAGATAATTGGTATTTCTAGACACCTGAAGACTAAGAAGAAAAAGATTTAAAAATAATGTATTTTCTGAAAGAAAATTGATAAAAAGGAGGAATAACTGAATTTGAAGCCTACAAGAGCACACTGAGAAATGATACAGGTAATTGACGCTGAAACATATCCATTTTAAGTTGCAGAACTTCAAGAATAAAAAAGGAATTTAAGCAACCAGGCAGAAAGAAGCAATTCACTTTCATGGGGTGAAATTCAAGCTGGGCCCGGATCTCTTATAAGTGCCAATCAGTGCCAGAAGATAAAGGAACCATCAGCACATTTCTCTAGTAAATAAAATATGACCCCATATTATACCTAAGGTGCTGTTCAACTATAAAAATAGAACATACACATTGTGGGCCTGAAAAGTTAAAAAAAATCTAACACCCATTGGTCTTTCTTTTTTTGTTGTTGTTAATTTTTTTTTGCTGAGGAAGATTTGCCCTGAGCTAACAGCTGTTGCCAATCTTCCTCTACTTTATATGTGGGTCACCACCACAGCATGGCTGACGAGTGGTGTAGGTTCGCGCCTGGGATCCAAACCTGCGAACTCGGGCCACCAAAGTGGAGTGCTCCAAATTTAACCACTAGGCCACAGGGCCACCTCCACCATTGGTCTTTCTTGAAGACAAAATCCAGCCAAATGAAAGACTCATAGAGAAGCAAGCAAAGGTCTTATGTGATATTTATTCAAAGCAGACAGAGAAGTCATGTCTGAAAAGTTCTGAGAGAAAGCGTGAAAGAAAAATTTTGTACCCAGCATTTACTTTTTAGTGGAATAAAGGCAACATTCAAGCATTCACAAACATACAGAAACCTAGACATCTGCAAACTGCTTTTGCAAATGTTCCAAAAGAAAAAAGCAAAACAACAAACAAATTATACAATTAAATTCAATGAACTAAGAGCTGAATGTGACAAAGTAACCTGCGGTTGGAGAAGCTTTAGCAAAGACACTGGTGGCTATGTTGAACTATTGTAAATACTACTAAAGAAAATTAAGAAATGCGAAGACTTAGATACATCCGAATTGCTATTGATGTAGTAATGGGAAATATCTGGAACATTCTGCCCTTTTTTTCATGCTTATTATAAATGTTGGAATAATCTTTAAACGAGGTGTGGATGAAGTAATGTAGATCCTGAAGCAATCTCATTCTGGCTTTATATGGTGAAAGGACTTTAATCTATTATGAAATATAATTTATATTAAACAATTTGGAATTTAAAGCTATCACAGAAAAATTTAAGTAACAGAAATGATGAAAATTGGGAGGTAATGGGTGGAGATGTGGGAGGAAATTGAAGTGAGCTAATTCCCTGATCCTTCAAAGAAGGACTCAATTCCAAGTCAAATTATGTAGCTTTTTACATTTAAAAAAAGGTAATGCACCAAACTCAAATTTTTTCATAATACACTTTTTTTTTTTTTTTTTTTTTTTGTGAGGAGATCAGCCCTTAGCTAACATCCGCCAATCCTCCTCTTTTTTTGCTGAGGAAGACGGCCCTGGGCTAACATCGGTGCCTATCTTCCTCCACTTTATATGGGACGCCGCCACAGCATGGCTTACCAAGCAGTACTTCGGTGCGCGCCCGGGATCCGAACCAGCGAACCCCGGGCCGCCGCAGCGGAGCGCGCGCACTTAACCGCTTGCGCCACCGGGCCGGCCCCCATAATACACTTTTTTTTTAACTTTAGAAGAGTGTTTAAGAAGAATCTTGTATCTGAATAATATAAATTTGTATCTGAAATTCACCATGCCTTTCAGTACTATTTTGGCTTCTTTTAGTACTTCAAATTCAAGTAAAAGTATATTTTATTAGTATAGCATGCATTTATAACAACTTCCTGAGAAAGCACAACTTAAATAAAAGTATATGTGAAAACATTATTGGGGAGGTGATCTTAGGGAAAAATAGTGAAGAATAGTGAGAGGAAAACAGATCGAGAGGGAGGGCCAAAACAAAGTGATATTTCCACCTCTACGTGCTATGGGTTGTATGAGTCCAAGGGACTGTCTGAGAAGGGATGTCAAGTGCATCTCAGGACCAGGGAGCTAAAGAAGAATGTATTGATCCATCAGCTCCCATTCCATATTTTTCAAAGATTTACTACATAATACACTAATTCCCCTTCACTTTGGGGTTGCATATGGAAGGCAGCCAGGTTGTAGTTAGAGTGATTAATTGTCCTAGTTTTCCTAGGACTGTGGGGGTTCCTGAGAGACTTTTGGTGCTAAAAACAGGAAAGGCCTGGGAATACTGCAATGAGTTGGTTGGGTCACCTTAGTTATATGTTAACCCATGCCTTACTGTCAATAGAGAAGCAACATGGCGGAGGCAAGAGGCATGATATGGACTTGAGGTGAGATCCTTCTATGTTGAAGAACAGGTCCCTTTAGTGGTAGTGGAATAAGAGAGAGTAAAACAGAGGACATCTGAAGTGGTATGTAGAAACAGTCCACCATTTGTAACGCTAGGACGTTGTATCTCTCCAATATTTCTAGCTCTCATGTTACAAAATGGGTCCTCCATTGCTGGGAGAAAAATTTACCAGAATTTCTTCTCTAAAAGAGGGGAGGTACAGGCACCATCTGTCATAGAGACCCTTTAAAGGTAGTATCCAGCCACAGTCCTTGAATGGACTCAAGTCAAGAGACTTAGTGAAACAGCAACAGTTCACACTGTTGTAGGTGACTGGGGAATCTGAGTGACTTATACACGCAATTTGCTTGTGCCTTTCAGAACTATCTGGTCTAATCCTGAATGTACCATTTTCATTACACAGTCAACTTGTACTGTGTCCGACTGATTTTATGGCTCAAGGACCTGAAAATGTCCAGTTGATTATGGGCAGCTCTGGTCGCGTGATCACTTGATGTCCCAGTGTCACGCTTAATTAGAACCCAGTGAGGAGCTGTTATTCAAACTAAAAGTAATATATCAATTATATCTCAACCAAAAAAAAGAAAAATAATAATTGGTTGAATTAAGTTGGTTACCAGAATTATTGCATGTGTCATTTTACTAGCTCAACATCAAGTCCTGATTTCCTTCTAGTCTAAGCTCCAGAATTCAATTGTACAGCAGTAAATTAGGAAGCGGTGTTTTGAAAAGTCCTGCACATTAAATCCATGTAGATATGTACAGCACATACACATGTACACACACACACATCATCCTTTATACATTTATTTTAAGTAGAAAATGGAATAAGCATGTGAGTAGTTTCAAAGCTGAGGATTTATTCATTTTTTTGAAATTCTGTTTGAGATAATTTTAGTCAATTTGATATGAAAATCTATATACTATATGTTGGTTGCCATTGGCCTAAAAATCTACTGTAATTGCCAGCTCCATATTATTAATATCAAGTACTGTTGTGGGCTGAATTGTGTGCCCCAAGATATACTGAAGTCCTAAACCCTGGTACCTGTGAACGTGACCTTATTTGGAAATGGGATCTCTGCAGATTTAATCAAGTTAAGGTGAAGTTTTATTGGATACTGGTGAGCCCTAAAGCCAATGACTGGTGTCCTAATAAGGAGAGAGAGACACAAAGAAACAGACACACAGGGAATAGGACCATGTGTTGATGGAGACAGAGATTGGACTGATTCAACTCCAAGTCAAGATATGCCAAGGATTTGCCAGCAACCATCAGAAGCTAGGAAGAAACAAGGAAAGATTCTTCCCTATAGTCTCCAGGGGGAGTATGACCTTGCTAACACCTCAATTTCAGACTTCCAGCCGCCAAACTGTGAAAAAATAAGTTTCTATTTCTTTAGGCCACATATTTGTGGCACTTAGTTATAGCAGCCCTAGGATGCTAATACAAACACTATACGCAGTACATTTGCAAGTGATATTTCAATTGGAAAAATGTTTCTTTGACATGTTCTTATATGTATGGGCATTGCTATACCTTTATGATTTGTGATTTATGGTTCGCTTCCTGTGACCAGATACATAATATGAGCTTTACAACAGCAATATCAAAAAACACTGGATGAACGAACAGTGTTGTTTCTCATGAGAGACAATTAGAAATTGGTCTCAGACAGGGCTAGGAGTGGAAAATACAAAATTTCTGGAAAATAAATAGTGGACTAAAAGCATTTTACTTAGTCTCATCTTTTTCAACCCATCGCAAATACCCCTCAAAATGAAAAAATAGTAGAAAATTTGAGAAATAGAAAAATATCACAATTTCAAAATACATACTGAATTATACTAGCCAAAAATGTGAAATATTAACCTAAACAAGAACACACAATGTTTGTTTTCACAAACCTTCCTCAGTCCCCAAAGTAGATATATATTTTTCCATAAAATTAAATGTTTTATCCTCCGTAACCTCTACAAATTAGAGCTGAAATATCGAGAGTTATAGGAAGGCTATGGATACAGCAGAATATATCCTGCTGGGACTCAGATATTTGCAACAGAAAAGCAAATAACTGGAAAACAAAAAGAAGCTAACAAACCATTTCTACTTTTTCTATCATAGCCTGATAGTTGCTCCAATGGAAGCTGAACAAATTAAAGAAGAGAAGGAAGGGTATTGCCATAGATGGAATGTTTGTGTCCCCCCAAATTCATTGAATTAGTTGAAATTAGTTGAAACCTAATTTCCAGTGTGATGATATTTGGAGGTGGACCTTTGGAAGGTGATTAAGTCATAAGGGCAGAGCACTTAATTGCATTAATGTCTTTATAAAAGAGACCCAAGGATATGCCTCCTCCCTCTGCCATGTGAGGACATAGCAAAAAGACATGTGTCTAGGAACTACAAAGCAAAGTCTCCCTGGACACCAAATCTGTGGGGACCTTGATCTTGAACTTCGCAGCCTCCAGAACTGTGATAAATAAGTATCCGTTGTTTATATGCCGCTCAGGCTATGGTATTTTACAGTAGCCTGAATGGGCTAAGACAGGAACAGAGAAAGCCAATCTACGACTTGATGAGTTGAGGGGTGCAATGGATACTGCCTATGGGCTCTCAACACTACACTTTCCTTTCTGTGCTTTTTTTTTTTTGTATCTCTGGGTCATAAACTCCAAACCATATTTTTCAGAGACCCTTGCTAGCTGAATTTTTCCTTGTTTCTGCCAACGGGAGGTACTGGATAGAATTTGGAAGGGAGAAAGAAGGAAAAGAATTTATTTTACTGTCTCTCTCAGCTTTTGTCAGTCCCTGGGTCTGGGACTGTAGCAGTCCTATAGGTCAAAAGAAGGTATCTTGCCCATGGTCTTCTTGGCATGGAACCTCCACCCAAAGAGAGAAGTATGCAGGGGTGAGAGGCAGAGGAAGGCAGACCAGCTCTGCAAATAAACTAAAACTCATCGAATTGTATGCTTAAAATTGGTGCATTTTATAATATGTAACGTATATTTCATAAAGCTGTTTACAAAAAAAAAAAGGTGATTTCAGTTTGGCAGCAGTGGGAGAGTGGGTTCCTTGTTTTGGCTTAACAGCAAAATACATTTCTAACAGTAGCAGACAGCTTGCACCTCACACTGTCAGCAGCTTTGGGGCAAAATGAGTTGCAGCTTAAAGGTAGTGACAGTTCCTTGATCTATGAAGAACAGCCTTCCTCTTCCCTTAACACATTTAGCCATTCCATCACTTTTGTAACCAATGGTCAGCTATAAATTTCTCCCTACTTAAATACTGAACAGTTTCCCTTTATTGGAATAGACACTGGCTGAATCAAGCAAGGGGCTTTGTTGCGTGATAAATCATGTCTATTAAATGTATGCTGAATACCAAAGAAGATTTTCTGTCAACCAAACAATTTGTTGAGGAAGAGTTTGGAAACAACATCTTTGAATCCAAACCCCAAATAGCCCCAGTGACCGTGGTTGCCAAATTCTCTGATAAGCATCAAAAGTAATTCAAAGATGGGTCATAACTATAAATAAAATGATATGGGTTTTATGCTGTGATATTGTGATTTATGAAAAGAAATATGTAGTTGGTCTTTGTCCACAGTTCCTGGCTCACGACTCCCAAAAACCTTAGAATTTCGTAAATGTTGAGAGTGATCAATGTGTCTTTTGTTATGTTAATGAGGTGACTTTTGGAAAGCACCTAAGGATGGGGGCTGGTTGTCAGTGGAGCCAACCATGTGATAAGAGAGTGGAACTTTCCGTCCCATACCTGACCTCTGGAAAGGGAAGAGGGGTTGGAGATTGAGTTCAATCACCAATGGTTAATGATTCAGTCAATCACGCCTATGTAGTGAAACCTCCATAAAAAACCAAAAGGATAGAGTCTAAATGGCTTCCAAGTTGGTGAACACATGGAGATGTGAGACAGTGGTGCACCTGGAGAGGTCATGGAAGCTCCATGCCCTTTCCTCGTACCTTGCCCTAAGCATCTCTTCCATCTGGCTGTTCCTGAGTTATATCCTTTTAAAATAAACTGGTGATCTAGTAGGTAAAATGTGTCTCTGAGTAGTTCTGTGAGCCACTCTAGCAAAGTAATCCAAACAGAGGAGGGGGTTGTGGGAACCTCTGATTTACACTCCACCAGATGTACACGTAACAACCTGGACTTGCAGTTGGCATCCTGAGTTGGGAGAGGCCATTGGAACCTCTAATTTATAGCCGGCCAGTCAGAAGCACAGGTGATAACTTGGATTTGCAACAGATATCTGAAGTTGCTTGGGGGGCAGTCCTGTAGGACTGAACTCTTAACCTGATGAAATCTGATGCTATCTCTGAGTAGAATCGAGTTAAATTGTAGGACACCCAGCTAGTGTCAGAGAATTGTTTGGATGTGTGGGAAATCCCCTCCCTCCACACATGGGAATTGGGTCTAGAATTCTTAATATAGGCATAAAACTTTTTTCTTTAAGTCAGTAAAAGGACATTTCTGAAGAAAACATGGTCACAGAAAAACAGGAAAAATGAAGAAAACGGTTCTCCAAATTCTCAAAGGATTTATAGATAATATCATCTTTATGAATAATTAGTGAAATTTGAACCATAAGAAACAAGTGTTCTGAGAAGACTTTATTTGATGCCCAAAGGGTATGAAAGTGAGTTGGAAAATGTCACAACATGACAAAAAATGAAATTGGTACCATATTGCCCAGGTGTGTAATAGGCTATACCATCTAGGTTTGTGTAAGTACACTCTATTATGTTCGCACAACAATGAAATCACCTAATGATGCATTTCTTAGAAGATATCCCCATTGTTAAGCAAGGCATGACTGTATATCTATATCTATATATATATAGAGAGAGAGAGAGAGAGAGTGAGAATGAGAGAGAGGTAGAACTGGGCTAAGGATAAATAGGATTTACATTTTTATCTTTTTCTTAGAAGAGAATTTGCACTAGATTTTGGGGGGTTTGGCTGGAAAACCAGAATCCAAGTTGTCTATAAATAGTTCATAGGAAGGACATAGATGCAGTGTAAATTTCTTTCTGAATGGTGTTGGGTAACTTGAGTCTGAAAAAGCTGTAAGCATAGAAAGAATTGAGCTTTGCATATCGACAAGGCTTCTTTTATGGGGACACAGTCAGAGTAAGGGATTCTGGAAACCAAAGGAAGCTGGCTGAATACTCCTACTTTTGCTCTGATCGTTCTTGCCACCTCACTAGCATTTCTGTGACTTTCATTAAATAAAAATTTATCTTAACATATTTGGGCAGAAGTGGGGGTGGGTGGAAATGGGTGTCTACCTCTGTGTATTCAAAAAACATACCGTAGTTCTCATTATCTAAGCAGTTGATTTCAGCTCCGTTCTCCCCTTTTTCTTATTTTATCACTATCTAGCCTTCTCTCCCAGGAGATTCAGACCTTGTTATTCATAAATGGTGGAACTTTGTGCATACTTTGCCTTTATATTCAGAAGTTTTCTTTCTAATCAAAGGGTAACACGGCTGATTCTAAAAATTCTTGCATCACGTTTTCTTCCTCTCAGTGTATTTTAGATACTCATCAAACTGTCTTCTTGCGTTGAATATTACTGTGAAGAATTTGAATCCGCTTGATATTTCACAGTAGTAGGAAGCATGATTTTTTCCCCTGCCTATTCCTAGGATTCTTTCTTTGTGCTTGAATTTTAACATCTTTACCAGAATATGCTTTGATTTGGAAGGTGAGGTATGAATGTTAGGTATCATTATTTCTTGGAAATCTTTGAGCTCCTTCAGTCTGCACATTCAATTTGTCTTTACTTTAGAAAATTTTTAAAAAATTATACTTTTGACTCTTTCTATATTTTCAATATTTCATTTGCTTAGTTTTCCTGAAAAATACCAATGATATATGTTAGATATACCATACCTTTTTTGTTAAGTCTATCATTACTTCTATGACCATATTTACATTCCTCTTTCTCCCTCTCCCTCTCTCTGATAATCACCCTCATAACTACTTATGAACATCTAACTTTTTCTACCTATAATGGGCATTTATTCTCTGCACCGGCAAATCTCTAATGACAGAAATCACCGATCTAGTTCATGAGGATCATAAGTTTTAAAGTATAATACTAAGCATTTTGAGATTTTTATTTCTATTGTTGTAGTTATATGGTGCCCTACGTAAAATAACTCGTACAAATATCAATGTTCCCTGGCCCAATATCATATAAAGTATGATAACTTGGAAAAACTACTTTTCAGAAATAAGATGCCTCAATAGTAAAGAGAATGATAAAGTACTATTTCAATAGACCCTAATAAATATCTGACTACCTAGCCCAAGGGCTCATAAACTTTGATCATGTTCACCAAGGTAAGCATATGCAGAACTCACCTATCTTACCCATTCACAACTACCAGGGGAAAACAGTGGCATGATAGTAATAAAGTGTTAAAATATAAGTAATTGTGTTTTGGGAGATGTGATTTATTCTTCTGTACTTATTATAAAGACATTAATTATTTAAATTCATGTATAAATTTAAACATTTATTTGGATACATATTTATTTAATGGCTTTGAATGACTCACATATATTATTATTTTTAAAGACTTACAGAAAAATTACAGTCCAAGTATCATATTTCATAACTACATAATATAGACTAATCAAATAGTTATAAGTGAGATAAGCAAGAGTGATTTATAAAAGAACAACAAAAATATCACTAATTAATTAATATTATCAATTCAAGATATCACTGTCGGTGACATGAAAATAAAAAATTCCCTTCTGAAAAGATCATATAAATATATACAGTAAAAACAAATTTGTGAAGTAGCCAAAATTTATGTTAATACTCTTAAAATTTCTGGGAATGAAATGAACACAATTATTAGGTTCCTAGAAACAAAATCTTGGTGTTTATAAAAATGAGAGTCTATCAATTTGCCCTTGATTTCACTGTAAAACACTATAAAAAGGGACATTTATTTCTGGAAAAATCTCACAGTCTGAGAGATATAACCTTTAACCTTTCAATAAACTTGCAACCACATATTTAGTCTCCCTGGCCTAGGTAGTGATGATACTCCATCTGACAGCACAAAAGAGAGCCAGATGGCACCTTAGAGAAAGAAGTGAGAGAACAACTTGTTTTCCTTTGTTTTTGAATTATTGGGGTGAGTTAGCTAGTCACTGAAGAAATAAACACTTCCAAAACAAATCACTTTTTAGAGAATGCCTACATGATAGATATGTACTGTCCTGAATATAGAATCCAAACATAGTAAACACTCAATACATGTTTACTAAATGAGCAAATGAATTCTCAATATATGAGATTATCTATGATTAGGTTACCAATGTCTCATATTAGAGATACAAGACTATAGCTATTTAGATAGATAACTAATAACCTTCAAAAATATTCTAAAATTCTTAACATATACATTGCTATGTTATTTAAACTCAGAGATAATAATTTATCTAATGTAGGTTTGTATACATGGCTTTATTTTGTGATATTTTAATGAAACTGCTCAAATGTTACCTCTCTTTATTACTATTTTCAAGGTGGTATAATTCCATTGGTAGGAAAGAAGAAAGGTATGAAGAATAAACAAAAACCAAGAGCAATATGAAGGAAACTAAAAAATATTCATGAGCTTGTTAGTAAGTATAATTTTTATTTAGGAATCTAAATTTGGCATTTAACATATTACATCCATAGAAATTGTTATGCTAAGCAATTTTTTTTCCACGTTTCAATTCATACTTCACATCTCTGATAATTTAGTTTTATTATAAACCTACTTTTCGTTCTAATGCTGAACAATTTTCACTTTTTTATCCTATTTTTTGCTCTCATAAATGGAGTTATCAATCTAAGGCAGATAATTATTCTAAAGACCTAAAATATCAGATTATTAAAATATTTAATTTTTGAAGTTAGTTGCTTCAAATCATGCATTTCATTTTACCTCTGTTAAAGTAATATATGTTACAACAAATAAAAGTAAAAATATATAGAAATTATGCATGCAATGCATTTATTAAATAATGAATTCCTATTTTGTAGATTTTTAGGTTGTTTTTTTCTTCCCTTTTTAAGGGAATACAAAACATTAAATTTTTATAAAGTAAGCAAAATATTATGTACAATGTATATTTATATCGGGGAGCATTAAAAAAATAAAGTGAATCCACTGCCTAGCTTCTAGAACAGAAGTAAAATCTTATTGTTTCTCATTAAAGAAGTCATACTGGAATTGTATTTTTTTCGTGTTTTCTTAAAAAACACTTTTAGGTAAAAGTTTACAATTATAAAATAAGAATAAGTCATCAAGAAGTTAAAAATTTTGTAATAGCGATTAATAGACAAAGAAGAAAAATGAGAGTAAGTGGGAAGCCATTTTCCTGTTGTTATCTCAGAGAGGTTCTGTGCTCAGAGTCAGTAGGACAGTGAAGAAATATGGGTGAAAATAGAAGAATTTATTAAAGACTTTTTAACAGACAACTGTACTCATTATGTAAGTAGTACACTTCCCATCAACCTATTGATGCACTAAGAATGGAAGCACCAGGCATTTTCCCCAAAGCAAAACATTAGAATGTTTACCCTTAAAGCAGCACTGCCACATAAATGTTTTAGAGATGATATAAATGTTCTATTACCTGCTCTATCCAATATAGTAGTTACTGGTCACATGTGGTTACTTTATAGCTAATGTGGCTATTGATTTAAATTTTTAATTTTACTTTAATGTAAATTTTAATACCATTTAATTTTAATCAATTTTAATTAACTTACATTTAAATTTGGGCTTCTAGGAAGACGAAGTAGATGAACTTTTCCGTATTCCTCTCAATAAATACAACAAAAACCTCTGGGTATCATATACAAAACAAATGGAAAAAGATTCTGAAAGATGAAGAAAGGAAGATTAAGATAAGGAACTCTTAAGATTCCTTAAGATAAGATAAGATGAAGAGAGGAAAATAAGATTAGATAAAGAATTCTGTGTCAAGGAATGACATAGTCATGAGTTTCCTAGGTTTGATTTTTGCTTTCTATATCTTGGACATGGACTGAAGAAGCTGGAAACCTGGAAATGACAACAGGCCCAGACAATAAAAGCTCTACCAAAAGCCTGCTCTCTTGAGCCAACAGACCAAGAAAGAGCAGCCAAATGAGATAGAAAATTTTTAGACAATAAATTCTCCATTCTAGGAAAACACTATAAAAACATGGTGGCCACACTCCTTTCATTGACGAAGAGGAGAAAGAGGAAGTACTGAAAAAGTACTGGAAGAAATAAGGGCTGAAAGCATCCCAAACTTGGCAAAAGACATAAACGTACAAATTCAAGAAACTGAGCAAATCTCAAACAGGATATATCAAAAGAAATTCACACTGAAACATATCATACTGAAACTTCTGAAAACTAAAACCAAAAAAAGTCTTGACTGCAGTGAAAAAAAAATAACATCTTACCTAAAAATGGAGAAAACAATAGAAATGGCAGCCACTTGCTCATAAAAAACAGGGCAAAAGAGGAAAATGACACAATTTTTAAAAGCTGAAAGAAAAGAGTGGTCAATCTAGAAATTTATACCCAGTGAAAATAGCCTTTAGGAATTAAAGGAAAATTTTCTCAAATGAAAGAAAATGAAGAGATATGTTGCCAGTAGATATACCATAGAAAAATTTTTAAATTAAAAAATTTACTAAACAGAAAGGAAAAGATACAAGAAAACTTGGAAATCAGAAAGAAGAAAGAACATAGGAAGCAAAACCAACAATTCTATGTACAACTTTCCTTTTTCTCTTGCGTCTTCTAAATTATGATTAATGGTTGAAACAACAATTATAATAATAAAAATTATTTAATGTGACTCTAAATATATGTAGAATAAATATTTAAGAGAAATATAAATTGAGGAGCATGAATTGACTTAAGATTTTTAGGCTTTATTCAATTGGTAAAAGGATGATACCAGCAGACTGTGCTAAGTAGCGCATGTATAATATAATACCTAGAACCACTACAAAAGCATAGTAAGAGATACACTCAAAAATACCAGTTAAATAAAAATGGAATTCTAAGAGAAAATGTTCAAGTAACATACAGGAAAACAGAAAAAGGAAAAACAGAGAGAACACACAGAAAACAAGAAAAATAAAGTGACACATTTAGGCCTAACTATATCAACAATTACATAAAATATAAATAATATAATACACTATTTAAGAAGAGGAGATTAGCAAGTAGATTAAAAAACCACTCAGCTATATATAGTCTACAAGAAGCACATTTCAAATATAAGAATATAAGCATATTGAAATGAATAGGATGGAAAAACTCATCTTTATGTGAAGAATGTAGGAGTAACTGTATTGGTATCAGAAAAAGTAGACTTTAGAGCAAACAAAATTATCAGAGATAGAAAGGGAATTTTATTATGATAAATGGACCAATTCTCCAACATGACAGAGCAATCCTAAATGTGTATGTGTGCACATAACACAATGCAAATAACAGAGCTACAAAACATGTGAAGCAAAAACTGACGTAATTGAGAGGAGATGTAAACAGATCCACAGATATAGCTGGTAGCTCCAAAATCCCTCTCACAACTATTGATAGCACAAATAGATAGAAAATCTTCAAGGATAAAGAATTTGAAGTCATTAAAAACCGAAAAGATAATATTCACATTTATAAACTACTCCATCCAACAACAACAGAATACATGTTCTTTTCAAGCACCCATGGAACATAAACCAAGATAGAGCATACCTTGGGCCATAAAACATAGCTCAAAAAATTTGAGTTGAAATTATACACAGCAAGTTCTCCAGCCACAAGAGAATCAAACTAGAAATCAATAACAGAAAAATAATAAGAAAATCTTCCAACATTTGATGCTAAACAACACATTTCTAAGTAATCCATAGGCCAAAGAGGAAATTTCAGGAAAAACTTTTACTGAACTACATGGAAATGAAATATAGCATATTAAATCTTATGGGACACTGTTAAAACTATGCCGAGAGAAAAATGCACAGCAATAATAGTATACTTTAGAAAAGAGGAAACAGAGAAGCAAAGTAAACCTGAAGCAAATGGAATAAAGAAAGTCATAAAGATAAGAACAATAATCAATGAAATTGAAAACAGAAAAATGATAGAGAAAATCAATGAAACAAAGAGCTGGTTCTTTGAAAAGATCAATAAAATTGACAAACTTCTAATAAGTTTGACAAAGTAAAAAGACAATTTATGAGTATCAAAGTGGGAAGAGGGGATATCAAGACAGAATTTGCAGCCTTCAAAAGGATAATAAACATATACTATGAACAACTCTACACACATAAATATAATATATTAGATGAAATGGACCAATTTCTTAAAAAGCACAATCTAATACATTTATCCACCATGAAATAGATCATTTACATAGTTCTATAACGAATAAAGGAATTGAATTTGTAACCAAAAAAAAACTCCCAAAAAGCAAATCTCCAACTGTTTTGTGGTTTCATTGAAGACTTCTACCAAATATTTAGAGAAAAATTAAGATGAATTCTTCAAAATCTCTCTCAGAAAATAGAAAAGGAAGAAATACTTTTCAATTCATTTCATGAAGGTATTATTACAGTAATACCAAAACAAAAATAAGACAATACACAAAAAGAAAACTACAGAGGCCCACGGCATAGTGGTTAAGTTCAGTGCGCTCCATTTTGGTGGCCAGGGTTCATAGGTTTGGATCTCAGGCATGGCCCTCCGCTACTCATCAGCCATGCTAAGGCAGCGACCCACATACAAAATAGAGGAAGATTGGCACAGATGTTAGCTCAGGGCTAATCTTCCTCTAGCAAAAAAAGAGGAAGATTGACAACAAATGTTAGCTCAGGGCAAATCTTCCTTGCCAAAAAAAAAAGAAAACTGTAGAGCAATATCCACCATGAAATAAATGCAGAAATCCTTAGCAAAATATTGATAAATAGAATATAGCAACGTATAAAAAGAATTATACACCATTTCCAATTGATGTTTATTCTCGACAGGCAAGGCCAGTTCAATATTCAGAAAACATCAATGTAATGCACCCAATTAACATCTTAAGAAAAATTTCATGATCATATAATTCAATGGAGAAAAAGCATTTGCCAAATTTCACAACCCATTCATGATGTAAAAAGACAAAAACAAACAGAATACTCCAAAGAAAATAAGAATAAAAAGGAACTTCTTCCACTTGATAAAGAGCCTCTACCAAAAAGAAAAACAAAAATCCTACAGTTAGCCTTATACTTAATCATGAAAGACTGAATTATTTCCCCCCTTAAGATCAGGAACAAGGCAAGGATATTCACTCTCACCCCTCTCATTTAACACAGTATGGGAAGTTCTAGCAAGTGCAATAGGCAAGACAAGTAATTAAAAAACAGATAGATGGCAAAGGAAGAAATAAAATTGTCTCTATTTGCAGATGACATGATTATCTACAAAGAAAAGTCTAGTAACACACATACACTCCAAAAACACTCTTCAATAATTAATAAGTTCAGCAAGGTTACAGGATACAAGATAAACATAAAATATTAATTGTATTTTTATATTTTAGAAATTAACAAATGGACACTGAAATTAAAAATTCAATGTCATTTATAAGCACTTTAAAAAATGAAATACATCTAAAATAACCAAAATTTACAAGACGTCATTAGACAACTATAAAATGCTGAAGAAAGAAATCAAAGAAGTTCTAAATATATTCA
Source organism: Diceros bicornis minor (assembly GCF_020826845.1). Lineage (NCBI taxonomy): Eukaryota > Metazoa > Chordata > Mammalia > Perissodactyla > Rhinocerotidae > Diceros > Diceros bicornis. The sequence continues at coordinate 39,282,827 of NC_080759.1, forward strand.
TGGATCACTTAACAAAGATACATTCCAAGAAATGCATCATTAGGAGATTTCATCGTTGTGTGAACGTCATAGAGTGTACAGAAGGGGAACAAAATTTGCCACCACAAAATGTGTCTTCTTAACATGAGGATTATTTCAGGCTGATGACTTTTAAGAAACAAAAGACTCAAAGTTTTTCTTATTACCTCCCCCTTAACTACCTAAAATAATTCAGATGAAAAAACCTGTCTCAGGAAGTGAGCTATCACCTTAGTATAATATGATGGTATACAGGGATGAACCCAGAAAAGCCTGTTTTGTTGGGTTCCCTTCTGTGTTCTTCTGTTTCTGTGTGGCTAAACAAACACTTGTTTTCCAAATATTTACTCCTTTTCACCTACCAGTGAACTGTCTTCCCTTCCTTTGAGAGAGGGATCCTCCTTACTCTCAACATCTTCTTTTTTCTTTAGCTGAGAATGGTATTAAGGTGAGGGCTTTGGCCATTTTGGCAAGTTACTCAGTTTTCCTGGGTTTCTCCCGTGTATACATAATATTAAACTTTTGTTTGTTTTTCTCTTGTTAATCTGTCTCATGTCAATTTAATTCTTAGATTAGCCAGAAGAACCTAGAATAGGAGAGGAAAATTTCTTCCTCCCCTACATTACTTAGACAAACCTAGATGGTATAGACTACTACACACCTAGGCTATATGGTACTAATCTTACGGGACCCCTGTCGTATAAGCGGTCCATCATTGACCAAAATATCATTATGTGGTACACGACTGTAAATGGAAAGACATGCAGTGTTTGTTGATTGGAAGATTCAACTCGGTAAGTGTATTAGTTTACAAGGGCTATCATAACAAAATATTGTAGACCTGGGAACTTAAATAACAGAAATATATTTTCTCACAATCCTGGAAACTAAAAGTCAGATCAAGGTGTCAGCAGGGTTGCATTTTGCCTAAGACTTCCCTATTTGGCTTGTAGTTGGGCATCTTCTCTCTGTGCCTCCACATAGTCTTCCACTGTGTGTGTCTGTGTCCTAATTGCCAGTTATACTGGATTAGGACCCACTCTAATTACCTCATTTTAATTTAATTACCTCTCTAAAGATCCTGTGTCTAAACATAGTTGCATTCTCAGATTGTTAAATCTGGGGGTTAAGACTTCAACACATAAATTTTGAGGAGACACAATTCAGCTCATAACAATAAGAATGTCAATTCTGCCAAAATTGATACGTAAGTTGAAACCAATTCCCATCAAAACATCAAGAGTTTTTGTATGGACTAGATTATTTTGAAATATATATGGAAAAGAGTGAAGGAAACAGAAGATCTAAAATATTTTGAAAATGAAGAATATAGCAGAAGGAATCAGTCTACCCAACCTTAAGACTTATTATACTATTTATAGTAATCAAGACTGTGTGGTATTGGTGGAGGAATAGACATGTAGGTCAGTGGAAGAGAATAGAGAATTCAGAAATATACCCACAAATATGACCAAATGATTTTTGACAAAAGTGAAAAAAAAATTCAATGGAGAAAAGGTAGCTTTTTCAAGCAATTGTGCTAGAGCAATTTGATAGGCAAAGAAAGTGAGTCTTGACCTCAGTCACAAGCCTTATACAAAAATTAACTGAAAATAGCTTATGAAGTTAAATGCAAAATATAAAATATAAAGCTTCTAGCAAAAAAATTAGAAGGTTTTGGAAACCTATGTTCTTAGATTTTTGACACCAAAAACACTATTCATAAAAAGAAAAATTGGTCTCCGTAGGAATTAATTAAAAAACTTTTGCTCTGTGAAAGACTTGTTAACAGAATAAGACAAGCTGTAGAGAGGGAGAAATATTTGTAAACCACATATCTAACAAGGGATTAGTATGTGCAATATATAAAGAACTCTCAAAACTCAACAGTAATAAACAAATAAATACCAAGCATCACAGTTAGAAATTAAACAAAAGACATGAAGAGACATTTCCCATAAGAGGATATACAGATGGCAAATAAGCACTTGAAAAGATTTTCAACAACATGAGCTGTTAAGAAAATGCTAATTAAAACTACAATGAGATGTGATTATACACCTATAGTAATGGGCCAAATAAATCCACTATGACAACATCAGATGCTGATGTAGAGAAACTGAATCTCTCAAATATTGCTGGTGGGAATTCAAAGTGGGACAGCCTCTATGGAAATCAGTTTGTTAGTCTCTTAGGAAAAAAACATGCAATTATGATATGATCCAGCAACTGTACTTCTGAGCATTTATCCCAGAGCAATGAAAACTTATTTTGACACAAAAACCCGTCTATGAATATGTATAGCAGTTTTATTTGTAACTCAAAACTCAAAATGACCCAGATGTTCTTCAATGGATGAATAGTTAATTCATGGGATACTTCTCAACGATAAATAGGAAGGGACTATTGATAAACACAACAACTTGGATGAGTCTCCAAAGAATTATGCTGAGGGAAAAAACCAAAGTGACAAAACCGAGTGAACAAATCTACATACTATAGGATTCCATTTATATAACATTATTGAAATTACAAAATTATAGAAATGGAGAACAGTTTAATGTTTGCCAAGGGTTAATAAAGAGGTATGTGTGTCTATAAAAGGACAACATGAGGCATCCTTGGAGTGATGGAATTGTTCTCTGTCTTGACAGTAACAATTCCAATATCCTGATTGTGACTATTGTCTTTAAGAAGACACCATTGAGAGAAACTGGGTAATGAGTGCATGAGATCCCTCTGTATAATTTCTTACAACCACTAGTGAATCTACAATTACCTCAAAATGACCGTTTTATTTAAGAGCCGGATTGGTTTTTTTGCTTATGTCTGATAGCTTTTCTGGGGGTATTCCCCGTTGTTGTTAGTAGCCAGCAAAGCTAGATATTATGATACTCGTCTCGGTTGTGCTGGGTCCAAAAAATGCTTATAGCGGCAACAGTGTCCCACTCAGGTACCCCACTCCTCCAGGGAAGGCCGCATATCTTTGGGTTGCTCTCCAGTGGCCCTGAAGCCTTGTAGCTTGTGAAGGTGGCTTTTTTTTCTCTCCAGAAGAGAGTTTCTGTCTCTTCCACCTCAGTCGGGACTGTGGTGTGTTGCAGGGGTTCATCTTATCCAGTTTTCTCTCAGGGGTAATTGTTCCAAGATTAGTTGTAAGTCTGTTGTGTCCACGGGAGGAGGTGATTTCAGACTCTACCTATGCCGCCATCTTGACACCAATGTCCCCCATTTCATTTAAAAATCAAATAATAGCAGTTAAATCCTAGATAAAAACAGTAGTTTGAATTTTGATATTATAAAATAAAGCTTTCGTCAGTTTCGTGTTTGTGTTGTCAAGAACTAGGCACACTGCTATGACCAGGTCAAAAGAAAAGATTACTCTGTGCATCCTCACATCCTGCAATACTCCACATGAGTACAGACCTAATTAGGAGAAAGACCTATTCACCAATCAGCTGAGGGGATACATACTATCTAATTTTATACATGTATAAGTATATTTATAGTTTAGGACTCAGAAATGTTGCATGTTAGTTTTATAACTTAGGAAGATCTTTCATTGTGAGCTTAAGGGAAGGAAAAAAACCCTAATATGTGAATTAAGCAAAAGTAAGTTACGATAAAAGATTAAAAAAAAAAGAGAGAGAGAAAAACCCAACAGAGCAGGTAATGAAATTCCAGTGCAGACCATTACAGGTACTTTCGACAATAAGAAGCATGAAGTATGATTTAAAACTGAAAAATGCTGAGGATAAAAGCAGTACATTTAATTTTTAAAATGGTTAATATAAATTCTAATAATGACAGAAACTGAGCATGAAGATTATTTTTTAAACACAATTTAAAATGATTTTTTACCAATTGAGGAAATACTTTTAGCCTAACATTCTCTCTCAAGTGGCATTTGGATTGTGACTTTGAACTCCTGGAGATGGAAAGATAATAGGTATTTCATTACTTAATATGTTCACAAACGTAATAACGCAAATATTGTTTCATGCCTTTCAATTTTGAGAATCAATCATCAGGTCAAGGAAAGATGTTATGCTTAAAGGATGAAGTGAAAATCTAAGAGCTGTGAAAATGTAAAAAGTGTAACTAATAAACAGCAGATTGTGGGAAAAATTGATAGAGAAGGGCATTAATATTGCCATATGAAGTATGGAAACTGAATAAAAAGATGAAAGAAAAATGAACTGAGGTTTAATCACATTTTTTACATTAAAGATAATTGATACAAAACCAAAACAGTAAAACAATTGTCAAAGACAGAGATGGAGGATAGACTTGAGCAAGTTAAATATTTATATAGATGAAGTATATGGGGGAATAATAAATGTTATCTGATATTAATAAATTCAGAAAATAACATATATTATTTCAGAAGGGAAACAACAAAAATATGAAAAATTTTTAAAAAGTCGTCTGGAGAATAGACCTAGAAGTGAAGAAGTGGTATAAAGCTGTTAATTTTCCTTGTAAGGCATTCTTTAACATGTGATTTTTTTTTTTAATGTGCATGTATTACTTAATAACAACAAATATTTTAAAAATTTAACCCTATTTACTTATAAGTGATAGTGACATAACATAAGGATGCTTATTGTTGAATTAACATGAAAAAATATAGAATGGAAATAATTTACCAAATTGGAGTCATGTATATAAATATTTTTCTAGCATTTCTTATGTGAAAATATGTTATTTTTTCCTGCTTTATACTGCTGAGTTTGAAATATCACCCACCCAAGGCTTTTTGTTTCTTCCTAGTTACTTGGCTAGCAGCTGCTTCTATTTGCAAGCATATATCATGTGAATTACAAGTAAATAAAATAATTGGTCTTTAATTAGACTAAATTTCCACCAAGTGGATTGTTGTGCCCTGATTATGCCTTCATAGTCTAAATAGCCATACTCACGACTCAGATGTACTCTTAATTTAATTAATTATAATTTTCAATTAGGAAAATTTTGTTTTGTATAAAATATGACCATTAAAAAAGCTACAATAAAAAGCAAGAATTACTTTTCATTGGGAATATATAATTAAGAGTAAGATTTAAATAATTTTAGCATGCAAAGTATAATAATGTTCATTTCTAATATTTAAAGTTAAGAATCTTAAAATCTTTCTGGCTTCATTTTCAAGAAAAGTCTTCATCAATATTTAAAAATGCATGCTTATGGAATAAATCATTCAATTATTCTATTTCTATGTTTAAATCCCCCCGTTCTTCTGGCAACAGAGAATAAGTCACTATAGCTTTATTCCCAATGGAGAATGGCTGGTACCTCCAATCCTATCCAAGAAACTCACAATTAGATTGTCTGAAATAATTACCCAGATGTTTTTTAGTTCATTTCCATAGGTTAAATATTTGCCTGTGATGTTATTTATTTTCACAGCTAGGTATCATATCACACATATTTACAAATAAATTTATTACAAATTAAAGGGTATGATTTTTCTTCTATGAGTAATTTTCTACCATTTCTTTCTCCCAATAATGAATATAATTAAAAATAATTATTCATGTTTGTTTTAATTTGTCAGTAGCAATTATTTCCTGATAAGCACGACTTTCTTAAAAAGAGATAATTTATTTTTTAAGAAAGGGTCAAAATGATCAAGTTAATAAAGTTCTTGAAATAATTTGCTTTCTGAATTTAGAAATTTAAGTTATGACAGAATATAATTTTTGCTTTTTATAAAACACGTACATAAAGAATAGCAAGTTTTCAAATAGTTAATTAACTTTGTCATTCCACAAAGATAATGAAAATTAAATAATGGATGAGAAACTATGTTTCATTATCCAACAGTATAATCATTTCTATCAACATTCACAAATCTTAGCTATAGATATATAATACAAATATATGTATATATATAAGGTACCTTTAAAATTTTCAATTAAAATCAGGAATCAAGAGAATTTAACATTAATAATAATCAAGCATTTATTATAACGTTTCTTTATTCTTTAATTATACTTACCCAACATTTAAAGTTAAAATCAATTCATTACCATAATTAGGAATTAAAAATATTGTTACTTTTGCTTAAATTCCTCCATTAGTAAGAAAAGAAAAATTGAGTGATACATCTCCATTTATTTGTTTCAAAATTGTTAATAAATAATTTATTTACCAAATGTAAATAATTATGATTATAAATATAAGGTTTCAAAAAATGAGAAAACGAGAGAGTAGAACCAGATTTCATGAATTTGTGCTAATGATACTTAATTTTACTTAGCATTTATTGTCAATTTGAAGTAAAAACAGTCACAAGAGACAAAGAAGGACATTATATAATGATAAAAGGGTCAATCCACCAGGAAGGTATAACAATTACAAATATATATGCACCCAACATCAGAGCATCTAAATATATAAAGCAAACTTGGACAGAACTGACGGGGAAAATAGACAACAATGCAATAATAGGAAGTAATTTCAGTATCCCACTTTTAATGATGGAGAGAACATCCAGACAGAAGATTACTAAGGAAAAAGAGGACTTGAATAATACCACAGACCAAATGGACCTAACAGACATATATAGGACATTCTACCCAACAGCAGCAGAATATACATTCTTTTCAATTGCATGTGTGTTTCTCCAGGATAGATCACATGTTAGGTTATCAAACAAGACCTAACAAACTCAAGAAGATTGAAATCATACAAAATATCTTCTCCAACCACAATAGATTGAAAGTAGAAATCAATAGCAAAAAGAAAACTGGAAAATTCACAAATATGTGGAAATTAAACTATTTTGAGAAAGAAGAACAAAGTTGAAGGCATCCTATGTCTTGATTTCCAAATATGTTACTAAGTTACAGTAATCACAACAGTATCGTACTGGCATAAAGACAGACATATAGACTAATGGAACAGAATAGAAAACCCAGAAATAAATTCACTCATATACAGTCAACCAATCTTTGACAAAGTTGACAATAATACACAATGGGGAAAGGATAGTCTCTTCAACAAATAGTGTTGGGAAAACATGCAAAAAAAATGAAATTGAAACCTTATATCATACCACACTCAAAAATCAACTCAAAATGGATTAAAGACAAACATAAGACCTGAAACTGTAAAACTTCTAGAAGAAAATAGGAGAAAAGCTTTATTATATTGGTCTCGGCAATGATTTTTTTTAATATGATGCCAAAAGCACAGGTAACAAAAATTAAAATAAACAATGGGGACTATATCAAACTAAAAAGTCTAGTCATGGCCAAGGGAATAATCAACAGAGTAAAAGGCAGCCTATGGATTGGGAGAAAATATGTGCAAACCATATATCTGATAAGAGGATAATCTCAAAAGTATATAAGGAATTTCTATATTTCAATAACAACAACAAAAACCAAATAACCCAGTTAAAAATGGCATAAGGACTTGAATAGTTATTTCTCCAAAGAAGACATACAAATGGCCAACAGGTATATAAAAAAATGCTCAATGTTACCAATCATCAGGGAAATGCAAATGAAAACCACAATGAGATATCAGCTCACACCTGTCTGGATGGCTGTCATCAAAAAAAGAAGAAAAAAAAAAGAGACAAGTGTTGGCCAGGATGTGGAGAAACTGGAAGCCTTGTCTACAGTTGGTGGGAATACAAAACGGTATAACCCCTATGGAAAACAGTATGGAGATTCCTTCAAAAATTCAAAATAGGGTTACCATGTAATCCGGTATTCAGACTCTGGGTAATACTCAAAGATAATGAAAATCAGGATCTTGAAGAGACATTACCTCTCCCATGTTCATTGCAGTGCTATTCACAATAGCCAAGATATGGAAAAAAACTAAATATCCATTGACAGATGAACTGATAAAGAAAATATGGTGTATACATACAATGGATTGTTATTATGCCTGAAAAAAGAAATAAATTCTGCTATTTGTAACAACATAGATGAATCTTGAGGACATTAGTATATGAAATATAAGCCAGTCACAGAAAGACAAACACTGCATGATTCCATTTATATGAAGTATCTAAAATAGTCAAATACATAGAATCAAAGAGTGGAATCTTGGGTTGAAGGGAGGAGGAAATGGGGAGTTGCTAATCAACAGGTGTGAAGTTTCACTTAAGTAAGAAGAAAACTGTAGAGTTCTGTGGTACAACAGTGTGTCTATAGTCAACAATGATGTATCATACAGTTAAAAAATTAACAGGAGAGATCTAATGTTAGGTGTTCTTACCCACAATAAAATAAAACATTAAAAAATTAAAAAAAGAATGGTATTTAGAAACCAATATCTTGTTACAAGGGGTGTTCATTGCTATTGGATTGTTATTGCTCCTAGAGTTCTTCAGTGGAGAAAGCTAGGAAATATATAATTTTAAAAAGAGAAAAATAATAACTCCACCTTGATATATTTACCTTAAATTGAAAATTACAGAGTTTTGCTAATTTTTTACATTTCATATTTGTATTTCTTTTAACTATTGTTGAAAAAATTTAGATATTAAGAACAGTGGTACAATGAATTGTTTCCACTATATTACAATATATTTACAACAACTTCAAATGCATCACAACAATATTATTACTATCAAAATATGGCTGACTGTGTTTTAAGATTATTTGTAGTTTTGGGGTTCCTAACATTATAAATCACTGAGCAAGTACTGTCGAAATCCTGTGTTCTACTTTAGTTAATTATTTTCTCTGTGTGATTAAGTCACCTGTACAATAAACAGTTGTTTAAGTTTCCTACAACATTTAAAATTTGCCTTTTATTATCTTTTTAATTATATAAAGAGTCTATAAGATTCCAGAGGGAGGGAGAGAAGGAAGGAAGCAAGGGAGGGACGGTGGGAGGGATGGAGGAAGGAAGGAAGGAAGAAGGGAAGGTTTTCTCCTCATATTCCTACACAAGTGGTAACATGATATACCCACTTTCCTGCAACTTGCTTTTATCAGTTTATGCTCCAAAATATACAAAATATTTTATTAGCTTATACTCCAAAATATACAAAATCTTCACGGGTGCATAGTACTCCATTGTGTAGATATATTGCAATTTATTCAACTGTTGGATTTTGCAGTTGGATTTTTGGATTTTGGGGTTGATTTCAATTTTGTGCTAGTACCAATAATGCTACATGGAAGAACATTTGACACATGTCATTTCAAGTTAATGTTCGTGTACCTTTGGGCCTTTGGAACAGATATATGTCCCAAAGAGGTATTGCTAGATCAAAGGTTGAATGCATATGTGATTTTGTTAGATATTGCCAAATTCCCGTCCACAGTTGTAATCCTGTTTTACATTGTGAGAAACAAAATATAAGACTGCTCCTTTCCTCCTTAGCCTCATCAACAGAGTGTGTTATCAAACTTTTTATATTTTTTGAATCTTATATGTGAATAATGGTTGTGGTTTTAATTTGCATTTTTCTCATTATGATGCTTCTAATACAATGGAAAATGTAATATTTTACAACAAACATTGTTTCATCTAAAATAGGAAATCTACATTCTTTGGATATGAGACCCAGGGAAGTACCCTATGTTAATGACACAGATGTTTGATTATAATCAGTTGGGCTAATCTTAAACCATCCATCTATTTTCCCCACTACTGCAGTTTAAGGAGATAGCTAGGAGAAAGAAAGGAAGGAAGGAAGGGAAAGAGGGAGGAAAGAAAGAAGGAAAGAAGGAAGAAAGGAAGGAAGGAAGGAAAGAAGAAAGGAAGGAAGGAAGGAAGGAAAGAAGAAAGGAAGGAAGGAAGGAAGGAAGGAAGGGGTGTTCATTGAGCTAGCTCTAAATTAAGACAATAAAATGTATGAATAAATGGGAAAGAACCCCTTAAATCAATGTAATTACATTTGCTTGAAATCTGTATCATACTTTGCAGTCTGTGCCATACCACTAAATTTACCTATTTTGCTCATATTCACATTTCTTAGACTGCCTGGAAATTACACATTTAAAAGTTCTACTAGATTTTATGAGTAAACCTTACATGCATAGCCTCGGAAATAGATTGATGTTGCTTGTTAATACATATTTTGTTCATCTTATGCTGGGTAGGAGCTACGGATTAATATTTTATCCTCTAATTTTGTATTGCATTAATTTAACACAGCACCAGAAGGGGCGTTCCACAACAACTAATAAGAGGTGAAGCCTGTGTTAGCTATTTGATCAAACATGTTTCATGCAAACTGCCTAGGGACATCAAAACAATTAGTTAGACCTGAAATTCCATCTGAGCTAGCATTCATATTCAAAGATACGAATCCAGGTAGGTTCAGAAACCAAATATTGTATTTTGATTTGTTTTGAAGTGGCCATCTGCCTATATCAAAAAGCTACCACAATAGTTTGGCAGGCAGTTTAAAGAACCAAAATAAGGACTTTGTGTAGGTCAAGTTCAAAGGCATCCTGGTGTTGATTGGAAAGCACAAAAAGTAATGTTGACAGCATGTGGTACTTTACCCAGCTGCCATGCAAAAGTGTCTATAACTTGTAACTTGTTGAAAATCCTGAGTCTCATAATAATCCTTTAAGGAAACTTTATAACTATATATCAAACTTCAAGTATCAGTGGCCAACATATTTAAAAACAGCATACAAATCTAATAAAATATTGTAGAAAATTACATGTTGTAACAATCCTGATGTGCACATAATTTATATTCTAGCACATGTAAAATGCCCCTTTTGATTAAAAAAGAGCTTTAAAGATATCGATAGTTTTATTTGTACATTTTATAAACATTTATGTGTTGGTTAATAATGTACTTTTTAATTGTTTAAAGCAAATCCAACACCACAAAGACTTACTTTAGTTGCTCCTTGCTGGAGTTCAAGTGGAATAACCTCTATCTTCACCCGTTTGCCCCCGCAACTCCCTTTCAAATCCAGTCTTCGCTCTGCTCCCAGATCTACGCCTGGGAACTGCTGACCTTTGCAGTTCCACTTCTTGGAAGAGTGGCAGTTGAAAGGAGTTGAAGATGACTCTTGGGTGGCCAATTAGGGTTGGGGGCCATGTGGAGGGGTCGGCAAGAAGACAAGCTCCTTTGGTAAGGAGAGCTTGTAGAGGAGCCTGCAGTACCAAGTGGACCATCAGCTGAGCTCCTTGGAGCGAGAGCTGCAGGCTGGCGAGATGGGCAGCCCCAACATCAACCTAGAAAAGCTATATGTGGCTGCACTTCAAAGAGCTCACCAAGCAGATCGTGGTCACCAAGGACGGTAGGAGGATGTTCCCAGTGCTGAAGGTGACTATGTCTGGCCTGGAACCAAAGCCATGTATTCTTTCCTCCTGAACTTCATGGTGGTGGAAGTAAGTGACCAGAGAGTGAGTGCCTGGTGGTCATTCTCAGCTAGAGGTGTCCAGCTGTGTCTACATTCACTCTAACTCTCTGAACTTGGGGGCCAACTGGATGAATGTGCCTGTATCCTTCAGCAAAGTTAAACTCATCAACAAGCACAATGGAGGGTGTCAGATCATATGAACTCCTTACATAAATATAAACTTCAAGTTCATGTAGTAAGAGTTGAGGGTCTACAGGGGATGATCACCAGCCATTGCATTCCCAAGACTCAACGTATATCTGTGACAGCCTATCAGAACAAGGAGATTACAGCTCTCAAAACTAAATACAATCCACTTGCAAAGGCTTGCCTTCATGCCAGGAGAAGCAGGAATCACAAAGATAAGATAGAAGAACCCAGAGACAAACAGCAGCCTGGGTATTCTCAATGGAAGTGGCTTATCCCTGTAATCAGTACCTTCTGTCTGTTGCCAGCCCCACTCTCAGTTTGGAGGTCCTCTCTCACTTTCTTCCACCCATGGTGTGAAAGAAGCCCTGTTCTGAGGAACCACAGTTGACTCCCATTCCTCAGCCTATACACTCATTGGATAATTCTCCAACCTATTCTGACAATTCATTTACATGTTACTCATGCTCCAATCCCATGAGAATTGACCCAGCCTTGGGATGTCTGTACATACAATCATGTTACTCCTGAGTCACAATGGGACTCCATTGGTACCCCAACCTGTGGTCAGCTAGCAGGGTGCCATCACACCAGGGTCTTAGACAGCAGGGCTGTCTAATAGGAGTCCAGTTCTTCCCACTGAACACTATCTTACCCATATAATCTCAGGTCCCTTCTCCTCAGAATCCTCACTGTATAAAAATCTTGTCATGGTCACATACATTCTTGACAATCAATATTGGCCTCATAACCTCATGGACATCCCTGTCACTACCTTCCAAGTAAATCAAAGCCTTTTCTTAAAATATACGCAGACTCTTTTTGTTATGTCAACTACTGTTGATTTGATCTACTAGGTAAAAAATGACAGTCTCATGTGTTGAAAAAAAGAAAACACGAAACCTTATTAACTTCACTTTAAAATATGAAAAGGAATACATGTTCTGCTATTTATCAAAAAATAACCCCACCCATCACCTGCAATATCAGTTTAGTCCTGAGTTGTGTTTATATGCCACCCATGAATTTAAATATGGAAACAAAATTCAGTTGGCCTAATTTGCCATTATTTGATCATAATACAAATTTGTTTGCTAAGGTCCAGAAATTTATTTTTTGTCTCATAGAGCACGTAGATGACTTTGGTACACTAGAATTAATAAACTCAACAGGTCTTATTTAGTGAAATAAAAGCATACATTTAATTCTATTTCTTTTTGCTTTGGAGTAGTTTTCAGGTCCCTTTTGTGACAGTTATCATACTTATAGTTAAGTTGTTAAGGACAGAATAAATTCATAGTTGAGGACAACAGATTTTAACTGAAATGGAAATTTCATTGTTCTGCCCACTAGAATGTGTTTATTTTGAGCATATGTAATTGTTTCTTATATTTTTAAACCTACAACTGTTATATTGGTCTTCTGAAAAAATAGCCAGAACAATCAACCAAATATTTTCAGCAAAAGAAAGACAATGTGCAAAAATAAAATGAAACAACAACAAATATAATGCTAAAAGATTTAGTGGGAGAATTCAATATTAGAAATCAAATAACTCAAACATAATCCACTAAAATTTGACAAAGTTATATAGCTCAGCCCTCATCCTAGAACAAAAAGATATATTTTAGGCTGTAAAACTCTATTACATATATATTTTTTAAGCTGATAAATGATTAAAATGACTTTTCTTTATTAAGTATCTGTTCAAGTTGCCGAAGGCATTACACTGGCAGATTAAAATGCATTTTTTAAATTAAAAGACTATTTTTTTAGAGCAGTTTAGATTATCAGAAAAATTAACCAGAACATACAGAGTTCCCAACTATCCCCTATATTAGGTTTCTAGCATTCTTTGTCTGGACTATTAAAAATCCTTGACTCAGTATACTTCCCATTTTAATCTATCCACAGTTAACACTATAAAAGCGATCTTAAAAATGAAAATCTTACCAACTGTCATATGTCAATCCATGTTACCAACTGTCATGTTGTAAACTAGAGTTGGAATATTGAGAAATATACCAATCTATTAGTAAACAAGCCTGACTCTACCAGGTAGGTGAAGACTTCATTGTGGCAATGGTTCTCGAACTTTCGCATGCAAAGACAATCACTCGGAGAGCCTGTTCAACCCTGGATTGCTGATTCAGGTTTTGAATCAGTAGGTCTGGGTAGGTCTTGAGAGTCTGCACTGCTAACAAGTTCTCAAGCAAGGCTGATACTCCTGGTCTTGGAGCCAAACTGTGAGAACTGCTGCCATATAATTTTCATACATTGATAAGTCTGCTGTTCTTTCCTTTGTAAGTGTTCTAGTTTTCTATTGCTGCATAAAAAAATATTAATGACAATAAAATTACGATTTATTTAGTTCCCAAATCTGAATTCCTCCATGTCTTTTCTAAAAGGAGGCTGTCTTCTCTACTTCCTCAGCCAGTATATTTCTACTTGCTTTGTGTCTATAATATCTTTTATTATCTTGTCTATTCTTCTTCCCCTTCTGTTCTCTCTCTTTTGTAAGTTTATATCATTTTACTATTGAATATCATTTTATTAAGATCTCTGGAGAAAGAGAAAATAAGCTCATTAAAATCATCATTTTGAGTGAACAAATCTATATAATTTTTTAAATGCCTAAATTATAAATGGTAGTATAAAAAAGAGAAAAATATGAGGATGGATCACTAAGAAATCTTCATATTTAGGGACTAGTTATAAGAGAAAATTAACTAGCAGGGAGCAATCAGAATCTAGAATTTGCGCTGTGATACAAATCAAGAGAAGAGAGAAAGAAGTAACAATAAAATAAGAATAAGAAAAAAGTGTTGAGTTGTGCCAAAATATACATAACATAATTTGAAATGTCTTTATAAATTTGACTATTCTAGGTACCTAATATAAGTGGAATCATGCGATATTTATCCTTTTGTAACTGGCTTATTTCACTTAGCATAATGTCTTCAAGGTTCATCGATGTTGTAGCATGTGTCAAACATTTTGTAAGGAAACATGGCATGTGGCCTAACTTAAAATTTTGTTTTAAAGTTATAACTTCTTGCCAAAATAATACTTGAAGACACTAACCAACTCAACAGGAAGAAAATAACAGATTTTGTTGATTTTTTTTTTTTGGAAGATTGGCCCTGCGCTGACATCGGTTGCCAATCTTCCTCTTTTTTCTTTTTTTTCCTCCCCAAAGCCCCAGTACATAGTTGTGTATCATAGTTGCAGAGTTTTAGGTCTTCTATATGGGACGCTGCCTCAGCATGGCTTGATGAGCGGTATGTCCCCGCCCAGGATCCAAACCAGCGAACCCCAGACCACCGAAGCAGAATGCGGGAACTTAACTGCTATGTCACAGAGCTGGCCCCTGGATTTTGTTGATTTTTTAAAACCAACTTTTATAAAACTAAACTGATAAATAAATTTATTAGTGATATACAAATTATATACACATACCTCTACGAGTTTGTGTGTGTGTGTATATATAGAATTTCCTTCTTGAGAGAGAGGAAGGATGTCTAGTATTTTATTTCTAAGTAGCAACTGAAACTTATCTTTGTCTTGGTCAATAAAATTTTTTATTAAATGTGTATCATTTAGCTTGACTAATTAATAGTCCATCTGATACTTGTAATAATGTTACTGTATTAATTCATCTATAACATCAAACTTTTGAATAGTCATAACATAGAATAAATGTGTGATCATTACTTTTTAAAGGAAGCAATAGTATTCTCCTTAAGAATATTAAAGATTGGAAATATAAACGACGTATTTGCCTGGTTCTATTATTATTCAGTCATCTCTTTTGCCCTTACACTACTCCTATAAAATGCTCCAGAGTATCACTGAATATGGAAGGAAAAATCGCAGCAAGCATCTTGTTCTGATAAAGATAGTAAAGCAAGAATCATGTAGCTATTGAACCATAGCAGGCAAATAACCATCACTTTGAGCGGACAAAATCATGCGGGCATTAGATGGCTTGAGTTAATCACCTTGGTATTTAGAAACATCCAGGTGACATTTCTTTTTGTCTTCAAAACATGTTTCTCATGGTATAGATAGTTTCACACCTCCGTGGAAAGCTAAACTATGTTTTCAAGTGCATGTAAAGAATATGAACTTTCTTTTGACTGTGTGAATGTGCAGTTACTTCCAGTAACAGAAAGTTATTTGCTAAAAATTTCTCTACTTTAAAACAAATATTTCTCAGCTATTGGCTTACCAATAAGCCAGATTGTTTATGTCAATGTGGTTTACATTTAGTGTCCACATGAGTTTTCTTTTTTTAAATTTTGAAATAGATTTTGCAATGCTCATATCGTCTTTTTCTGTAGTGCTTGAAATGAACAATCATCTGTTTTTTTATACAGACTCCATTTACGTTTAGGATAGCCAAAATACATGTGAAAAATAAACGTGAACATTTCTATCTTGTTCATGTTTTGTTCCAACAGAGGTCTAAAACAATGTTTTAAAATGCTCTATAGCAATTTCCTTCAAAGTTTCTGATTATTAGCACAATATGAGCCTAATCATATATATTAATTGAAGGTTGATAAAGATTTGCCCTGCCTTGAAATTATGTAATATTGCTTTTGAAAACAATCTTACGTATCACCATTTACATATGATTCACTAGGGAAACTATAGTAAGTGATTAAGAATCATTTCATTTTTTAGTCAAAAACTATAAGTTTTATGATGCTAGGAAAACTTGTTTTGCCAAAAATAAAATAAACTAGTTTTTAACTGAATGTAGATTTTTTAGGCTTGAAGTTGATTACCCAAAGGAATAAGTGCTTTGTTTTCAGAGGAGAAATTAGATCACATTTTAGTTAGTCAATATTTTTAAAGGTTAAATAATATTTCAATGAGGTCAACTTCCTCTCTGAATTTTGCTAACATCCTCAACATTTCTCTAGTGAAGAAAAATAAAATTTAGAATCTTGTTTGTAGAACACTGAGAAGGCGCATTACACCGAGGGACTGAGGTATTCTTTAGGTGACAACCGTAGTTCATTTCTGTTGACACATCAGCATGAATTTGAGAAATAAATTCAAAAGTTGTTATTGTGAATATGTTAGAGGGAGAGAAGTAAAATTTCAGAACAGTTGTGTTTGAAATGCATAAGTGAATAATAGAAAAATATATTGGGACAGAGAAAAAAAGAACATGTTGAATAAAAAATCCAGTTGGATTCCAAAATGAGAACCTTGATAGGAAATGATACTCATTTATTTATTAGTGCAAGTATTTTGGTGTATATATATTATATATCAGTGCAACGTTTTTGCTAGAAAGGTGATAAAGACAGTTTGGATAAAGACAGAAACTTACTGTTTGTAAGGCATTACAGTCATCATGGATTTTCACCCACTGACAACTCAAAAGTATATACTATAACAAATGTATACAAAAACTCAGACAGTGTTTCTTATTTAGGGTTGCTTAGTTAGGAAAATATTTTTGCGACACAATATTTGAAGTATTTAGAACAAATTTTACTTGTTCTTTTGTGACTGACATTTGCGGACATCTTTATTTAACCATTCTAAGGCTGATATTTCAGCAGAAATTCAGCATTAAATGTTCCAATCAAACTTTTTATACTGATTAAATATGTCAAAGATATTAAATATGTCAATACACACAAACACACATTCATGGAATTGTAAGTTGTGAACATTTATATAAAATTGCTAATAATGCATTTATTTAACTTAAGGAATTTTATGTTCATTTTGATCTTGTTTTATTGCATTAGACCTATTCTTTGAACATCAATGTTCTAATCATTCTTATGGAAATTAAATGTCACAGCAAATTTTAGTTTTCTATTCAACACTGTCAAAATCTAGTCTTTTGTTAACTTACTGTTCATCTAGAAATATTTATTTTGGAAACATTGAGCAAACTTCTGCATAGAATGAAAAACTTTAAAGATTAAGATGGATTACCCAAAGGAACACATGCTTTTCTTTTCAAAGGAGAGTGATTTTAAAAGCTTATAATGACTTAGCAAAGGTTTTCTGAAGATCAAATGCTTCTTAAATGCCCCTTCTTTTGAGTGGTAATTTCTAAATTAATTGGAAGCATGCAAAGTGGTTCTAAATTAACGATCAAAAAAGTCAACTTCAAATTATTTTAACTGGCTCTTTAAGTTTTATATTAATAAATCTTAGCTCATGATATACCTTAAAAATTTCTGACGAATTACTTAGATTAAGTTCATCCAAAGAAGAGATAACACATCTCTATACTCATTTGTTATAACTGGAACAATGAGTGTATTAGACTAAAAGCGATAGTTTGACAGCATTAAGGTGCAAATCAGTGTGAAAGTAACGTTTTGCCAAAGACGAGCAAATGTATTTTTATGTTAGTCTTGATTTAGGGCTTTTGCACGGGATATTTCTTTTGTCTGGAAATGGCTTCCCCCACATAATTGTCTGGCTTAATTCTTTTTTTTTTTTTTTAATTTTTTGTTTATTGCAGTAACAATGGTTTGTAACATTGTATAAATTTCGGGTGTATATCATTATACTTCTATTTCTGCATAGATTACATCATGTTCACCACCCAAATACTAATTACAACCCGTCACCACACGCCGAATTATCCCTTTCGCCCTCTTCCCTCCCCCCTTCCCCTCTGGTAACCACCAATCCAATCTCTGTCTCTGTGTGTTTGTTTATTGTTGTTATTATCTACTACTTAATGAAGGAACTCATACGGTATTTGAGCTTATCCCTCTGACTTATTTCACTTTGCATAATGTCCTCAATGTCCATCCATGTTGTCACAAATGGCTGATTCTTCAATTTCACTTCTCATGGATGCCATACCTGACCACTCTACATCAGCTGCCCCAGTGCACTCTAAAAACTCCTTGATCTGTTAGATTTTTTCATAACTTATCAGTTTTTAATCTATGTTATTTACTCTTTTATTTTCAGTATTGTTTATTGATTGCCTCCACTGCCTCTGCCAGAATTTGAGTTCCTCAAATGCAGATATATTTGTTTGTCTTGTTAATGGGTCCATTCTCAGAACCATTTTTTGAACATAGTTGGAGCTGAGTGCCAGTGTGTCAAATAAAAGATTCAATGATCCGGGATAAATTTCCAAACTTTTTGCTGTCATAATTGCATAAAAATATATAACATCTCTGAAACAGCAATAACTAATCACATAGGAAGAACAAGGTGAAATGCAAAGGCAATAATGAGAGTCAAAAATGGATTTGGGTGAGATTTAAAAAACACTGCTGTGGCCTGCCCAGTGGTGTAGCAGTTGAATTTGAGCTCTCTGCTTCGGGGGCCCAGGGTTCATAGGTTTGGATCCTGGGCGCGGACCTAAGCACTGCTTATCAAGCCATGCTGTAGAGGCATCCCATATAAAGTAGAGGAAGGTGGGAACGGATGTTAGCCCAGGGCCAATCTTCTTCAGCAAAAAAAGAGGAGGATTGGTAACAGATGTTAGCTAAGGGCTAATCTTACTCAAAAAAAATAAAAAACACCACTACTAAGGGAGTAAAAATACAACCTAAAAATTACAGCCACAATAGAGGCCATCAGACAAAAAGAAACATTAGTATAATTATAAGTGTTGTACCAATAAAACTCTTCTGGTTAAATTCCTGAATCAAAAGACAAAATATAAAGTCTGAGTTTAAAAGACAAAAGATCAACAAATATGGAGATAGTTAAAATTAAATTACCCAAATATTTGACCAAAAAATGTGGAGTATGAATAGTTTTATACAAAGAAGAATATTTAAAAAGTGGAAAAGAATAAAAGAAATTTCAATTGATATTGACAAATATTACAGCCTAAAATAGGGATATAATTAGTCTGAAACCATTAAATAGCAGAAAAAAATTATTAGAAGTACAAAGAGACGTTAATGAAAATATAATGATAATGTGAACAAGAAAATAAAACTTCAACCTAACAAGAAAGAAATAGAAAAAGGTAAAAAGAGGTAGTTAAAATTATTAAGCTATAGACTAATCTTTCTACGTATCTACTACCTATCTTTCTGTGTCTTATTTTTCTAACATACTTTGGATATTTTAAAGTAAATCACAACACATTTTGAAAATGTATAAATAATAAAGATTTAAATCCCATTTTCTTACTGCAATGTCACAAAGCTAGTAATTAATAACAAAATTTGATAAAATAAATAAAAATATTATAAAGTTAAAACATACATGTTTCTGAATATTTGTTTAAATAACAAAATAAAAGCTGAGTTTTTCCATTTCTTATAGGTATCAAATACAATCATGTACCTCAAAACTTAAGCATAAATCCAAGTCAGAAAACTGTTTGCAGTATCTACAAAAGCTGAACATACACATTTCCAAAAATCATCAATTCCACTCCTACGTACGTACTTGAACCCACCAACAATGTATTCAAAAGTTCACTGAAAGGCATGCACTAGAGTATCCATAACAGCATTATTTGTAAGCCCAAACGAAACTATGGAAGTGTCCAGTCACAGGAACAGCCATAAAAAATTGAGAAATATCCACACCATGAGAATCAATGATCTACAATGTATATAATGTATAATTTCATTAATATTAAGTACAACAAAAAGAGAGACAGCACTAATCTTTGGTTTTAGAAGTCAGGAGAGTGGTTAACTGGAGTTGTGATTGGAAAGAGAATGTTCTAGGTTGATGGCATTCTGTTTTTGCTCTGAGTGTGACTGAAAGATGTCTTCTGATTATAACATCAATCCACTGAGTGGAATTTTTTGATGTGGGCACTATTCTCTACAGACACTATACTCAAGAAAAGCTTAAAAGTACATAGAAATTAAGAATGTCATTCACATGTATTGCTTTTTGTAAATAATGCATTAAAAATAAGTGGGAAAAACTTTTAATCATTACACGCTTTGTGAAACAAAGTAAAATAAAAGAAAAAATAACTTTCAAAGACTTTCATGATCACTCAAGAAAACAAAAAAATTATAGAGACAAAGAAGCATCAAGAAATCAGTATGAAAAAATAAATAAGTGATAAGTTAAATAAGAATGATTTAAACATTAGGAAAATAGCGTTATTTATACTGCTTCTGTGGGCTTCATGGCAATGAATTCTTCTGTGAAGTATATGAAGACCACATCAAAGACAAATTCAATCTCACTGGACTCATTGAGAAGCTTTAGACATGGTCTTGGACCTAGAGCCTGATGAAGAGCTGGAAGACAACCCCAACCAGAGTGACCTGATTGACCAGGCAGCAGAGATGCTCTATGGATTGATCCACACCTGCTATATCCTCACCAACCATAGCATTGCCCAGATGTTGGGAAAGTATGAGCAGGGAGACTTTGGCTACTGTCCCCATGTGTACCATGAGAACCAACCAATTCTTTCTATCGACCTTTCAGACATCCCAAGTGAGGCCATGGTGAAGCTCTACTGCCCCAAGGGCACGGATGTGTTCAGACCTGAGGCATCAACACACAGATCATGCCTACTTTGGCACCAGTTTCCCTCACATGCTCTTCATGGCGCATCCAGAGTCTGAGCCAAAGCATCCCGCCAACCAGTTTGTGTCCAGGCTCTACAGTTTCAAGATCCCCCTGATGGCCTACCAGCAGCTTCAAGAGCCCAGTCAAGACGATTGGCTGACTCCTCACCCCACCTGTCCCTCAGCCTTTGACACCTCCATTTCTTTGCTGCCACATTTTCAGGAACCGTATATGGTTTTTAGTTTAAATTAAAGGAGTCATTATTGTGGGGGGAATATGACATAAAGTAGAAAAGGCAGGAAAAAAAGCATTTATTCAAAATTTATATAAAATCTTATCAGATCTCCTCAAGAAATATATGTAAAAGGAAGGGCTTCATGTCTCCTGATATAGAAATTGCAAAATGATAAGGTATTGTTGATAATACCATGCTAATATATTTAATTATTAAATAAAAGTTATTTTTATTAAAATATATTAGCAAAATTGATTAATGAATGAGAATAGGAACATTACAATAATAATGAATTTATATTTTTTCCAATCTACAAAAATTACCACATTGAACAGCTAAGGGAATCATAAGGCTTTAGACAGAAATTTATTATCTAAAAATCAACTAATTCTTACAGTATTTAAACAGTTCTGGGATATAGGTTGAAGGGGATATTGCATGCATTAAACCACATTGAATGGAATTTTTTTAAGATGCTAATCTCCAATCTCACTAGTAAATAACAATTAAATCTTAAGAAAAAATACTTTTATACTTGATAAAATTTAATTCAATGTTTAATAAAATTCAAAGGAAAGCATAAATAGCAATACACATATCCAAACATGACTAAGAATATGTATCTCAATCCATATATATTCCAAAATATTCTGAAATTAATTTAACAGATTTAATATTGTAAATGAGAACAGAACCTAAAATTGAGGTGTTTGACCTATCAGCTGCTATCATGTACTATAAAACTATATATTTTTGTCTTGGAATAGAGAGTAAAGTTAAAAGGTAATGAATAATATAATTAAATAAGAGTGTAGGCAAAATTTATAAATATCAGTGAGGAGAGATTGGACAATACCTTGAATTGAGAATTGGCTAGTTATATCAAATTGGGTTGACAAGACAGAAATCTCTTGGGTGGAGAACCAAAATCCCAGTCCCATCCTAGAGGAAGCAAGCAAGGAGCCTATTTGGAGAGTGTCCTTAGCCATTGAAATCTGGCTTGGCCAATTCGATGACCAATGAATTCACCAAGTCTATGTGAGTAACAACACATACAGACACTGTAATATCCATATTCTTCACAGTATGCTAAGAGATATTGTTTGCCAAGCACCTTGTTGCTCTAGTTTTTCTCATACTATAAGTGTTAGTTTTTGTTAACTAGATTTTTCTACACCTATCTATACTTGAGGTGCTTGGATTTATCCTGTGGATACTATGTTGGAAGTCATAGTTAGCCACATCAGGTTCATATATCATGAAACATTTATGTAATCACAAAGAAGGCTTTGTGACAAGGTACAGGTGTGGGAGTAGCAGTTAATTAAGATTTAAGGGGTAAATGGGGCAACAAAATAATAACATTAAAACTCAAGCAAGGCCCTTTTCCAACACGCAAAAAATTTGCTGAAACAGTTTAATCTAACAGGTAAGGTGAGAGAGAAGTAAGAAGAAGGGTCAGAAAACTACCGTGTTTTGG
Organism: Diceros bicornis minor; assembly: GCF_020826845.1. Taxonomy (NCBI): domain Eukaryota; kingdom Metazoa; phylum Chordata; class Mammalia; order Perissodactyla; family Rhinocerotidae; genus Diceros; species Diceros bicornis. Next base: position 39,305,553 of record NC_080759.1, read on the forward strand.
AAAGCCACAACCATATGGAAATTGACAATTGTCAGCACCACGCTCTTGCTTGTAGTCTTGATTTTAACTGTAACTGAAGCACAGACCATAAGTCATAAAGATTTTTTTAATCTGACACCCTTAGAGGAAAAAAAATGACAAATGTGATTTTCAGTTTAAAGCATTAGTTTAGTCATTACACTTTGTTGTAAAGAATAGAATAGAGTTGGAGAATATTTATATACCACTCATCCTAATGACACACGGGACAAGAAGCTTTAGCCATTATCATCATTCTGATATTTAATGTCTCTCTCATTTCTTTACTAAAAATAGGTAAAAAGTAAATCCATGATAATCAAATGTTTTACAGTTAGGACTATGGGTGGTTGTGTTAAACGTGATGTTTGCAATAGGAAGCTGTTGTTGTTCAAACGAGTGTTACAACATATTTTATTGTTCACCAAAATTTGCAATCTATGTTAGACACAGGAAATTTAACTTAGCAACTTACTCTAATTATCCATATATATATATCTCACTTATTATGTTTTAATTAATGTAAACATTATATAAATTCATGTAAATCATCTTGAATTATGAAAAACATTTTAAACTATCTAGTATATTGTAAAGGTAAAATTAAAATTATATATCTGGTAGATTCATTTAAAACCATTTTTTCTCAAGATTTTGTGTGAAAAAAATGTATTTATTGTTACCTCCACCATTAAAAGGATTGAGTAGCTTAGTGTCAAATAACATACAGCTAAAATTGGGAATAATTTATTTCTTAATCACCTGTGTTATGAATCATATTGCCTTGCTTCAAACCCTCATTCTGACACTTTCTAGTTTCGTAATCATGGGAAAAGATACCTAACCTGTATTAGACTCAATTTATTCATCTGTGAAGTGACATACATACAATGTCTCCTCATAGATTATTTGCAGAGATTAAATAAAACAGACCACATAAAGCATACTACTACACATAGAAAAAATTATCAATATATGTTGAATATTATTGTCACTAATTTTAATGTAAGTAAATGTCTTTGATAATCCCACCCTGACAATCTCTCTACAGTGCTCCTAGCTTCTGAGGTATTATGAGAGTAGAGATGATTCTGCTTCAAATACAGCATACTTCATTCAAATATATCTTCTATCTTGTTTCTATTTAGCAACCTCTGAGGTACATGGAATTTCCCAAAGGCAGCCAATCCTCTTTTGCTGCTTTTGTAAACAGATTTTAATCTCAGTATCTGACAGGACAACAGAGCTCATCTCTTCAGCACACCATATGTTTGTCCCTCTACTCACAACATTGCTCAGCGTATCCTGTTTTCTGTGTACTATAAATCAGTTCCTGCATCACCATTTCTAGGGATATTTATTTCTGTACTTTCTGTATCACCAAATGATCCCAAGTATAGATCGATTAGTTCCTTGGATATTTTGTATCTCAAAGACACTCGTTATTGATTGAACAGCTCAGAAACCTAGATTTGTGCCCTTAGCTCCCATCCTCACTGAGGAGCAGCAAGAGTAGTGGCCTATATGCCATTCTTCTCAAAAGCCCCATCGCTTCAGATGATTTTCACTACTATTTTCTGAAACCTCTAAGACTGAATCTTGGAGTTGAATTTGGTTCTTCTTTTAACTTGTTCTGACTACATTTGTAAAAGGAAACATAAATCTGCAGATTTATAAAATTATCTCAAATAATAAGGCTTGAACTCCCCTTGCATGCCAAGCCCTATAATCATGGTTGTTTCCTGGGCACCTCAGTCTGGGTGGGAATCACCTTCTTGTCAGGAGGTGAAGTCATATCTTTGTGCTTGAGTTTGTTAAATTTCTCCTCTTAAATTTGCCCACACTAAGTTTGGAAAGGCTATTTTGATTTTTCTACAATTCTGTCTTTCAATTGCGAGCATGTCTAACTGCAAACTATTAAGGATCCAGGAATAAATTATCACCTTTCTGTTCTCAGAAGGACAAAGAGTGCCACTGTTGAAAGAAAGATTGTTTTTAGTAGAACTATTCAATTTTTTCTGAAAAGATGCAATTAAAATGTAGACCATGAACATGTATCATATGTATTTTTTTTTTTTTTGTGAGGAAGATCAGTCCTGAGCTAACATCCATGCCAGTCCTCCTCTTTCTTTTTGCTGAGGAAGGCTGGCCCTGGGCTAACATCCGTGCCCATCTTCCTCCGCTTTATATGGGACGCCACCACAGCATGGCCTGACAAGTGGTGCGTCGGTGCGCGCCCGGGATCCGAACCCGGGCCGCCAGCAGCAGAGTGCGTGCACTTAACCGTTACGCCATGGGGCTGGCCCCCGTGTATCATATGTATTATACTGCTTTGTGTAAGGAAACGAAAACACAAGTAAATAAAAGTAAAACTTTCTTCAGAATTTCACAATTCATTAAAGAACACTATAAAATGTCTTTGTAAAAGAAGATAATAGGTCTGTTGTTGGTTTCAAAACAGTTCTAGGAGGGTAAGTGTCTTGACCTGTCACCAAATGTGGCATCCATCTTATCTATTAACAGTCTTGGGAAGACCATTTTCAGAATGCAAAAGTTTAAAGCTGAAATTCACTTCTTGGGGTTAGAGCTTTTAATGGACTGACTGTCACTGATAAGGAAATGATGGAGAGCGCAATGTTTCTGCAATCTCATTAGTTGGATGTATTGTGTGAAGCTGAATTTCCCAATCTCCAGAATACTACCGTATACTGCTAGCTGAGAAAGAAAGAGAAAAGCAATTCAAAGTTCTATATTTAACTTTTCTTCTTTTGAATACTACATTAAAATAACAATTTCCATGGCATTGCATTTTCCTTATTTCTTTAGTGGGCAATAAAGATAAATCTCATATTATTTTAGCATAATATCATCCTTCAAAATGAAATCTATTTTGGACATCTCAAGTGGTCAGAAATCTTCCCTTAGTTCAAATAAAGCTGGCAACTATACTATTTTCTTCATTAGAAAGAGACAAGATAATGTATTCCATCATCAGTGTCACAGGGGCACTCTTCACAAGTGTTTGCTTAAAATTTTTAAATGCTGTGCAAATGTGACATTTAAGACATATTTATTTAGAGGAAACCAAAATAAACTTGTTGACCTTTCTTCATAATGCCCATAAAATATGATTTTCTATTGATCATTTACATTAACTATCAATGTGTAAAACCAGATCTCGAAATGCAGAAATACCTGGATGTGAATGCAAACTCTCAATCATGTAGAATTGGTCGACAGGTACCCAGCTGTTTGCCATTCTACAGTTGAACTGACAAATTTGTTTCTGTATAAAAATAATCGCTTTCTCTTGTTGATGTATTCTTTCCTTTCCAATTTAAGGGAAAAAGTTTATGAATTAAGACATTTGAAGTTTTTTTCTCATATCTATATTTTTAACTGAAATGCTTTCAGATAGAAAGGTATAATGAAGGCAAAACAAATGAAAAAAACTTGTTTTAGTCCCAGCTCTGCCATTTCTTTTTTTTTTTTTTCATCCCAGGAAAATCAGTCACTCTCTCTGAGCTCCCGTGTATCCGTTTGTGTCTAATAACTGGATAATTGTCAAAGCCACTTATAATTTTATGGTAATTTTAAAAAGATCAGAGAGAGTGTAATCTCAAACATGCATTAGATATGTGCAGCAGTGAATAAAAATACTATTTTTTCCCCAAGAAGTTGATTGCTATAAATGTGTGACATTTCAACTGGGGAGAAAATGTGTCTTCTGACACCTACAGCAGTATTTCCACGTAAACCAGAAAAAAATAGAATGACTTCAAAGGACATAATAATAACTAAGAGGTATGGAACACTTTCTACTTTCCAGTTGTTATGCTCACTGCTTTCAAGATTTCCTTACAAAGTTTTCCTAACAAACCTGTGAGGTAGATTCCATAATGACCATTATTTTCTAGATGAGGAACCTGGGACTCAGGGAGTCTGGGTAAGACACACGAAGTGGAATAACTAGTAAACACCAGAACTGGATTCAGAATCCGAGAGTCTGGCGACAGAGCTGATGTAATTTAGCCCTGCCTATAGCTACAGTTTTGAAAAAGTAAGATAAATCCTTTAGAGGTTTTGAAGAGATGTGGAAAGAGACCATATATTTTAGGCAAAAAATGTGTTGAAAGCAATCACTGTTTGTTTCAGAAAACACCTGTTCTACAGTGACTTTTTAAAATAATCTTTTAAATATCCTTCCTCCTTACCAAATGAGAAACCATTATTTGATTATTGGGAAATATATAAAAAACCTTATTTAATTATATGATTAAAGTTTGCTTAGTCTTCAACCAATTGACAACCTTTTGACAGAAAATAAATTTTTCTCTTGATGCTTCCCAAGTCAAAACTGGTATGAGAAACAGTTGTCACTTAAATATTTTTAAAAAGCCTTTAAGGGCTTTGATTACAATAGCTGGGGATGGCACAGGTCCCAGGTCAAGTAATGCTTTTCCTGTTGGCTTAATAAGGAGGAGCTTCCCAACTTATTTTTTTTGGCTCACAAGGACTTTTTGTTAACATCAACGTCCCAAAATTGAGAGCGTTCACGTTAAAATATGAATTTCACTCTTTTCCACAAAGATCAGAATATCTGCCAAACCTGGTTCTGAATTCCAACGTGGCGATGATCCATGGTTGCAGGGTAGCAGCTGCCATCTTTAGGCAGGACGTGCATTTTGCCATGCTTCCAAGCTACCGGGGCCTGCTTCATTCATTTACATTTCCAGTCTGGTATAAAAAAAGAATCTGAGTAGTTTGCAATCTCCTCTTTAATGCCACCATTTAATACTTTTTTTTCTTCCCAATACTAATTAGGGTCTTGTGAAATGCCCCGAGTCCAAAGTAGTGAATAATTTTTGTTGCCAGTAGAAAGAAGGATAGTTAAATTTGATTAATTTCCTCTGGATGCTTTGAAGTAAAGCATCAAAGATTCACTGTTTACCTCTTGAAATGCTCAGATTTGATGCTAGAATAAAGAAAATGTGATTCAACTTTCATTCAAAGGGCAATTGCCGAGTACCGGAACTTTGTGCTTAAACAAAGACATGTCACAATTCATTTTATTCTTTTCTTAAAAGATATGTATTTAGCATTAATATTATTTACCCCCTGGCATATATCAGTAAAAATAGTTTCCCTTTAATATGATTTTTAAATGTAGATTTGTAATTAAAATACATTTGCACTATAAAAGAAGCTTTCATCCAAGGAAAAGAAAATTTGAAACTATTTTAACATACTCAAATTTGTACTTTCAGAAAAACTTCCTGAATTATTGCATTACAATTAGTTGCTATAAAATAACCTAGTCCATGCATTTCTGAAAAGAACCTTGTATGTTAGCCATATAATTGTGTGTGTATTATCTGAGCTAATTGAAAACAATACAAATAATAAACTATATTAAATTTATGAAATTACAATATGTATCATTTAGAACATCACTTAGATTTTTCAGAAAATAATTAATATTTTGATTCTTTACATAGTTAAAAAATAAAAATGAGATATAGTTGTGCTTTCTTTACAATACTTAGTATCTCTCTTTGTATCTCTTTCTTTTTGTCTCTCTTGCTCTCATAAGCATACAACACACACATACACACACACACACACACACACACAGACCTGCAGTATGTTTTCTCCTCAAAGTCTGAAAGATAATACTTAAATGATGTTTTGGAACAAAAAAAATTAGTGCTATGACATATTTTCCTAATAATAGTCTGTGGTGTACTCACATATGCTGCTGGTTAAAATGGAAACTTTTTTTTGGTGAGGAAGATTGGCCCTGAGCCAACATCTGTGCCAGTCTTCCTCTATTTTGCATACAGGACGCTGCCACAGCATGGCTTGACGAGCGGTGTGTAGGTCCATGTCCAGGATCTGAACCTGCAAACCCCGGGCCACCAAAGCAGAGCATGAGAACTTAATCACTTCGCCACTGGGCTGGCCCCAGAAACTATTTTTAAATGATATACAAGACAACCATTTTCCAAGAGCTTTAATAATGCATGCCCTTTGACTTAGTTCACTTTATAGACACTACACTCAAAAATTTTAACAACAATTCACCTTTATGCATAGGGCTGTTTATCACAGTTCCACAAAATGAAAACCTGAAAACAAAATTTCAAAACTAGGGAATAATAATTTTTTCTTATATCACAAAGTGTATTATTCTAATATTATTAAAATAATATTTGAGGAATGAAAAAAATAGGCCATCAAATATATTTCATTTAATATTAATCAACTAAAAATTGCCAGAAGTTTACCCAATTTTGTGTGTGTGTATGTCAATATCTAAATATTTTCTTCCATTCTGTGGCTTGTCTGTTAATGCCCTTAGTAGTATATTTTGAATGACAAATTTCTTAATTTGTATATAGTCTAATTTATCAATATTTTTATTTTTCCCTTATGCTTTAAATGTCCTATTTAAGAAAATATTTCCCAATGTAAGATCAGGAAATTATTCTCCAGGATTATCTTCAAGAGGCTTCATTATTTTACCTTTTACACTTAGATATGCAGCTCCCCCAGAACAGACTTTTGTATATGGTGTGAGACCAGGATAGAGTTTTGCATTTTCTGTATGGATATTCATTTTCAATATCCTTCTTCCTCTTTCCTCTGCAGTGTTACATTTAAAAATGTCTTTACTGATTTTCTCAGCAGTATGAAGTTTGTTTTCTATTTCATTAATTTTGGCTCTTATCTTTGTTTTTACCTTTCATTTACTTTCTTTCTTTCTTTTTTTTTTTGGTGAGGAAGATCAGCCCTGAGCTAACATTCATGCTAATCCTCTTCTTTTTGCTGAGGAAGACTGGCTCTGAGCTAATATTTATTGCCAATTCTCCTCCTTTTACTTTTATTTTTCCCCAAAGCCCCAGTAGACAGTTGTATGTCATAGTTGCGCATCCTTCTAGTCGCTGTATGTAGGACACGGCCTCAGCATGGCCAGAGAGGCGGTGTGTCGATGTGCGCCCGGGATCCGAACCCGGGCCGCCAGCAGCAGAGCGCGTGCACTTAACGGCTAAGCCATGGGCCGAACCCTCATTTACTTTCTTTGACTTTAATTTGCCGAAATTTTCATGACTTTTTGAGACTAATATTTTTGCCATAGGTTTTTCAACCTCTCTCTGTGTTTAAGATCCTGAGTTTCTCTCCATTGTCTTCGTGATCTTTTGTACTAATCCTGAATGATTACTTTTTGTAAACATTCCTCCTTTGCTAGCTGACGAGATGTTAAGGTTTGCCAGTAAAGGGCACAAGAGAGTCAATGCAGCAGGAAGGGGCTTCTTGACTCCCTTCTGCCTTCTTTTCTTCTTGCAACTGAGGCGCTCAGGACATGTTCCGCATGCTGAAGCTGGAGTGAGCCTAGGTGCATCCTGCAGACAGTTTCCCAGCAAGTTCTGCCGGACTTTACTTGAGCAGCATCTCCTCCTCCAGCCAGTTTCCCTGGAAGTTCAACATCTGCCCCGCCCTGGGCAAATGTAGCATCCCATGAATTTCCTCTGCATGCAAGGAGGCAGTTTGCTGCTTGCCAGCATCCTCCTGTGAAACCTGAGTGAGCTGCACTCTCTGGTGGGCTACAGCCACACCCTCTCCTGGTAGGTCTGAGCCTCAGCTTAGGGGGTGTTGTGGGGATGAGGGTGAGGGAGGAACTTTGGTACTGAATAGCAGCTCTAGGGGTAGTGGCCGCTTTCTATATTGGGTATTACCGCGTCTTTGCTCCATTCACCTGTTACTAGGTATTAATTCTTTTGACAAACTGCCCCCATTCCAATTATAGCACGGTTTATCTCCTGACTGGACCCTGACAGAAAAATCGCGTTATTTAAATAAGAAGACAGATTGACAGACTCTACCTAACAAACATAAGTGCAATATTTAGGTCAAATGTGAGATACACAGCAACTTCAAAATACCGTTTAAATAAAATCTTCCTCATTAGAGAAGAAAAGGAGAGGGAAAAAATGTAGCTATGGATCTAATGACTAATCTTCTGAAGAGGAAGGAAAAAAATTCTCTTACTAAACTAATTATACAAATCATTGCCACCATAAGCATAAAAGGCAATTTTTAAAACTATATCCCATACTTGATAGATTGGTCCTACATGAAAAAAAAGAATCAGAACTTCATAAGAATGGAACTAATAGAGCAGAAATAAATCAATATAGGGTTAGAATAAAATGGTTGAAACAACAGTTCCAGGCGTCATGGATCACCAACGGGCTTGATGCTCTGGCGATGAGGCCACGCATGCATTTTCTTGACAAGCAGCAGCTTTCAAGATGTTCATGAGACATCCCTTCCTATGGCTCCCACCAGGCAGTGCTCTGCTCCTCCCTATCCCCCATCCTTAAGTCTACCAAACAACCAATCCCACTGCCCTGTACGAGACCAAAATTGCTTCTCCACACTTGACATTTTAATATACAAATTAATCATAATCTGGAAGCCATTTTACGAAACCTATCAAAAGATGGAATTTATGGTTGAAAATATGTCTGTGCGTTTAGCAGATCTCAAAGTAACCAAAAAGTAAGAGGAGGACAAGTGAGTTCTCAAAGAAACAATTTACTGGTAATTCAAATCTTCTCAATTCATGTGTCTGTCCTTCAAGTCCATAAAATAAACAAACTGAATTCTCCTGTTTCACTTGTGAAATCTCTTCTTCAGAATGTTGACATAATGAATTAATTAATTTAATTCTTCCTCAAGGCAATTTGAAGATTTTCATTGTAAATTTCTTTAAGCAGAACTCAAACGTAAAAATTCCGTGGGTCTCTATGAATTGAGGACGTTTTTTGAGTTAAAATACTCCTAGAACTATCCTAGTACAACGTATTGCACATTATTTGTTTGTATACACTTTCCATACAACATCCCAAAAGAAATTTGAAATTGTGGCTTCTGTATTTCCCTTGTGTTATTTCATCTTTCCACAAAGTTTCACTGTTTTTTCTCCTGAGTGAAGAATTCTGAATGTTATGTAAATTGTATTCAAAAATTATTTAAAAAGTAATTTAGAAAGAATCTATTCATGCATCTCCCACTCTCAATTATACAAAGAAAAAATTTTCTCTCTTCATTTGATTCTAAGAAATAGAATAATAATTTTAAAATTTTTCTTTCAAATCCACTCCCTGTGCAAATTCAAGCCCGTATATATTTACAACATGAAACAAGATGTGAACTAACTTCACATTTCAAAACAGATGTTCTTTTCTGCATGCCTTTTTCACTGTAACAATTTAGAGTCAGTACCCATGATCACTAAAAATATATGTATAACTCAACATTCTTATTGAAAAAAAGTGTCCATACAAAAACATGCCACTCAACTAGATGACAGTTTTATAAGTCACTTCTTTCTCTTTTTGACAGCCTATTTATCCTACTATATAAAATCCTTGAAGGAAGGCTTGCGGTAAATGATAGTGTATTTCACAGGTCATGTAATTTGCAATTTGTCGTTCTTCATTTCCCAGGAAATGGTACGTGATGTCAACAACACATAAGGAATATATTAACATTTTTGCTGTATTTCAGTATAAATAGATTCTTTAAAATTTTGATGTCAATCAAGGCAAACTATAAAATGTTGTGGTCAATTATGAATTGTATAAAAGGAAGATATATATTAAGCTGTATATGATGCTATTACTCTGCAATGTCTCTAATTGATGTGCCTTGCTTGTTTGGTGGAGGTGTTCTATAAACTTCTAGAAAAGAATATACTTGTCATCATTCATTTATTCATTCATTCATTTAAATATTCACCAACTCTGTCAACATGCTTTTACCCGATGTCTAATGAATTCAAGAAAAAAATCATTTAAGTAACTAATGATGAAAACTATGGAATAGTTTCTGCTCCTGTGAATCTTATGGAAAAACAGGAGAAACAAACAAGTAGCCATGTATTTTTAAATGTGAGCTTTTGTTGTTTGCGTATATGTGTGCTGCCTGGACAGCTTACTTGCCAAACACTCTTCTATTACCATGTATGCAGTACTGACAGGGGAGAGTTCTCATGCCCATTATATATTTTTCATTTTAATAGTTTTTACAGAAGTGGAGAGGGCCGCTGCTTCACTGGGGGGCAATGGTCAGACATGTAACTCAAGCTTAACGAATAGCATATTCACCCTTTCAATGTGACCTTTCAAAGTGGACATTTGGCTTAAGAGTTGGGACAGTTTGGGGTTATTGGGTCATCACAGTGGTGGCAGCAGTAATTGCTTTGGTAGCTCTAGCAAGGGCAGCTGTGATGGTGGTGCTGGCAGAGGTACTGTTGGTGACATCTTGAATAGATTAAAGCTGTTGTGTGTCCTTACCCGTGATTTCTGCTCTCCGGCATCCATTGACATGTGCCTTGGTATAGTTCTAGGATTGCTGTCTCCCCTTGATTCTATGAGGCTTTCATTTACATCTCCTTCCAATGCACCTTGCTCCCCCATCCCCCTCAAAAGATAACATAGCTAGGGTCAGAGAGATCAGCAATAATGATCTTCATAACTTAAAATAAAGCTTATTGGACAGTAGTTTATGTCTCAAAAGAGTGAAATTATGATTAAAAGAATAGAATTCTCTTCCATGTGGACATAGCATAACAGTTCTGATGTGCTTTAATTTCATGATTTCCTGTGTTATTTTTCCCTCATTCTTTAAAACATGTAGCTACTCAGAACAGGGCTTGGTGAGTGGTAGACATGTGGTCACTATGAACTATTTTGTTATGTATCAGAGGTAGAGCACAGAGGTTAAGAGCCCTGATGATGGACCAACACTGACCTAATTCATAAACCAACTCTTCCATAGACACAGCAGTGTGACCCTGAGCAAGCTGCTTAACATCTCTGCCTGAGTTTCTCCACAGGTGAAATGAGGCTAAAAATAGTATCATTCAAGACTAAAATAGGCCATTCATGTAATATTTGTAGAATAGCATTGGCATATAATAAGCTTTCATTGAATAGTATCTATTTCTAGCATTATCTAATTTTCTCTCCATTTTTTCCAATAAATGAATTGAAATTTAATAATGACAAAGAATTTATAGCTTTTCATGTTTTCTTTGAGTAAATCTTTAAGCATATTTTATATGCTTTGTTATGTTGAGCTCTGCAAGTTCTTAATTTCTAAATAGTCATGGTAATTTTGATTTCCTTTCAGAGCAATGAGAGCTATTTAAATGATTTCTATATTATAATTTTCTACTGGTTATTGTGGTATTAAACTTATTAATTTTTCAAGTTATAGCACTGAAGCCAGAAACTGTGGTCTTTTTCTACTTTTAATAATTGATTAATGTTTATTTATTGCTTTGAGAATATAAATTTTGAATGTTTCCCAGACACCTGGGAACTCTTTAAATGTCTACTTTGTCTAATTTTAAATTGCTGCATAAACTTATTAACTCAGACTTGTTAATTATGTTCTTCAAAATCTATATCATTTCCGATTTTTCTATGGACTTGTTTGATATTTTGAGAGATGAGTTAAAGATTTCCACTTACATTGTAAGACTTGTATTAATCATGTTCTCTTGATTCTGAAAGTGTTTGCTGTTCAAACTAGGATATATTCTCTGTGGATAGTGCATTTATCATTACAAAATAATGCTCTTTGTACTCAATGTAATTTCTCCATACATTTTCCCAATTTAATATTGATATTACAATACTGTCCTTCCATTTTTTTTTTTATTATTGTTGCTATTTATTTGTTTGCTTTTGTCAAGTCAAGAAGGGTCTCTTTACCTTCTGCTGAGCATATCTTCAGCAGATCTAGGCTATATTAGGAAAGAATGAAACCCGAGGTTATGGGCTTATTCTGAGTTTCAGAGAACAGTCGTGTTCTCTCCAAGTATTCCTGAAATGAATGGTTCATTTAAGCCACACGGCCAGCAGCCATACCCGGTCAGTCTCTCCTTGACCGAGACACGACAATTTTTCACACTGATGTCACCTACACGTTTGACATTATCTACGGTTATGTGTACTCAGGACTGGCTATAGAATTTACAAGGCAGAGTGCAAAATGAAAATGCAGGACCCCTTGTTCGAAAATTTTTCATGATTTCAAGACAGCAACCAAGAGCATTAAACCAAATGTGTAAACCTTCCAAGTCTGGGCACTTGGGGGGGCTGCACTGAGTGCATAACCATGAAGATGGCTCTGTTCACACCTTCTGGTTTTCAGTGGTAGTGTTTCCATCTCCTAATTGAATCACTTCAGGAAGAACATGGAGGAAAAAAAAAATGGACATTTATTTTTTTCTAGTCATGGATTTTCAATTTTAGCATATGATGGAATAAAATCCATGGAGCCAAAGACGCAGTTGAAGTACAACAGTCAGAAAAAGTCACTGCGGTATTATGTACTTTTGATTTTGTAGGGTACATAAGATTCCTTTTTGTAACACATCTCCAGATTAACGAATTTATACAAGTTAACAATTACAAAAATTGTGTTAAGGAGTTAAAGAAGACACTATTTAAGAACGCATAAAATTTGCCTTTCTTTTCTTATCTGTAATATCCTATTTTTACCCTCTATTTTATCTTATAAGTGTTTCTCTTAGTTATACACTTATTGTTTTTTTTAATTCTAGTAATATTATGATATTCCTTAATGTTATTGATTTGAGTTTTACTCCAAAAAATCTGTTGTATTGATGATGATTGATGATTAGAGGATAAAATGTACATTATCCATAAATTATTTGTATCAAGATTATCTACATGTAAGAATCAATGGACTCTAAATCTCAGTTGTAAATTTCGTAAATTAATCATGTTTCTATTTACTCATTCTGTTATTTTTGTTGATACAGTTTTGTTTTCAATAACCCATTGATAAATGAGTCTTTTGCAATTTCGAGGCCAGAAACAATTTATTGCCACTTCTTCTCAATTTAAGCGTATTACTTAGTTTTAAAATCCAAGTGCATCATAATTCAAAGTTAATTGCAGAGACTTTTTGTTAAATTATTTCAACTTATCCTGCTCTTTGTATTTATAAGCTCTTTAACCTTGCGTGTATTCAAGATATCAAAGTAGCCTTAAAAGCTTATTACAAATGATAGCTTTTTCACTTAGATTAATCTGCTACTATGATACAAAGGATGTTTTATTAAATATTTGTTTTCTTCTATCAGCACTGATATTAGTGATTTAAGTTTGGCCATAGAGTAATCAATTAAAGTAAAGCATGCTATGTGCACACCGAACCTAATACATTAATTTAATCTATTTTAGCTACTCCTGCTGTCTCACAAATCATTTCTATGGTTACAACACATTTATCAACATTTCTAATAGAAAAACATCTCATGATGGCAAGGCCTCTACTAAATAAAGCTAAGATTTATAGATAACAAAAATATTTAGATTTAATTTCTACAAATTAAGTGGCATTTTTCTAAAATCACAGAACATACAATTAAAATGAGCCAAATATACTAAAGGTTTTTTCTAATTATTCTGGGAAAAATGATTGTAGAAGGTTAATCATAGAAAGTACACAAATGATTATATAAGAAAAACATAAAATTTAATTAACTCTGTGATAAACCAAGAGTGAATAGGCAAGCCACATTTTAGAGCCGGCACATAAGTGGAATTGTGTCCAAATATCACCTTTTTCTTTGGGGCTGGATCTTTCTCCATATTCCTAGTAAGCATTTGTTAATATTTCACAAGAATAAAAAAACAAGAGAATTTACAAATAATATTGTCTGAAACCTTAGAAATCACTATTGCAAATATTTAAAATGGTAACGTAAATGTGAATTTTGGTAAACGTACTTGTATGGTAAGGAATATAAGTTACCCTTAAAGTGGTCTGGTTTTGGCCTTGGGCTTCTGGGAGATAATCTCCTTTGGAATGTCATGCCTGACAGAAGTGTCTTTGTGTACGGGCTTGAGCACACCAAATTAGGGTGGGGACTGACCAGGACAGAAAGACCAAGGATATGATATAGAGAGGCCTTTAAGTCACACAGTATTGTTTGAAATGGAGACTGAGATCAACCATGGGGCAAGAAGAACCCCAGTAACAAGTGAATACTGAAGCTGAAGACTGCGGTGAGCTGCTCAAGTCGGCAGTACTGAAGCGTTAGGCTACTGTTGCACACTGGGTATTGTTGCACATTGATACTAGGAAAGTAACATCTCCTAACTCCACAGGGAGAGGACAAAAGAAGCTCTGAACTTAGTACTTCTCCAGACTCCACCCTCTGTGCTTCTTGCCTTGGTAGATTTTAATCTGTATCCATTCTTTTAGGGAGAGGACAAAAGAAGCTCTGAACTTAGTACTTCTCCAGACTCCACCCTCTGTGCTTCTTGCCTTGGTAGATTTTAATCTGTATCCATTCTTTGTACTAAACCATAACCACCCTATAGTGAGTTCTGTGAATCTTTCTAGCAAGTCTCTTGGACTTGCGTTTGGTGTCAGAAGGAAAGATTGTCTTGTTTTGTTGATTACTGTGTTTCCTCTACCTTTGTAGTTGGCCTAAAGTCTCACAAAACTATATACTGCATTGGTTAAAAAATGTATAAAAAGGGGGCCGGCCCCGTAGCCTAATGATTAAGCTCAACACGCTTCATTTCAGCAGCCTGGGTTTGGTTCCCAAGCATGGACCTACACCACTCGTTGGCAGCCGTGCTGTGGCAGTGACCCACACACAAAACGGAGGAAGATTTGTGTAGATGTTAGCTCAGGGCAAATCTTCCCCAGGGGAAAAAAAAAAGAGTTTAAAGTGTTCTTTTACTAGCGCTTGGCAAATAGAGAAACTTAAATCTATTAATAGAAAATGGCCCATGAAAAATTGGACAGAGAATTATATGCATAAAAATAAGTGGTATAAGGGCTGGCACCAGGGCCAGTGGTTAAGTTTGGCACGTTCCGCTTCAGCATCCCGGGTTCACAGGTTCAGATCCTGGGTGCTGACCCACACCACCTGTCAGCCACACTGTAGCAGCGGCCCACATATAAAATAGAGGAATATTGGCACAGATGTCAGCTCAGGACTAATCTTCCTCAGCAATAAATAAATAAATAAATAAATAAATAAATAAATAAATAAATAAATAATGGTATATTACACATAACAAATATTCCCAGGGATTTTAATCATGCCATCTCAACTATTTAAACCTGCATATCCATCTCTGGAAAACTGGGAGCTTGGGTTTTAAAACTCCTGTTGTCTTATTGGAGATTTTAATGACTCTGTGTATGACAGTTATAATGCCCTAGACACATAGTTTTTGGTTTCCTTTATATCTATTTCATTAAACTTTTGTAAACTTTAGCTGAATTTTCCGTGGCCGACTCAGGAAACTACTACAGAATTGCTGCTAATGTTTCACTTACAACTATAGTGGCAAGTCTTTCAATTGTACTGTAGTCTCACTGGTGTTTTTTTTTTTTTTGGTGAGGGAGATCAGCCCTGAGCTAACCTCCGTGCTAATCCTCCTCTTTTTGCTGAGGAAGACCGGCTCTGAGCTAACATCTATTGCCAATCCTCCTCCTTTTTTTTTCTTCCCCAAAGCCCCAGTAGATAGTTGTATGTTATAGTTGCACATCCTTCTAGTTGCTGTATGTGGGACACAGCTTCATCAGGGCCGGAGAAGCGGTGAGTCGGTGCGCGCCCGGGACCGAACCTGGGCCCCGGGCCGGAGTGCACGCACCCCACTGCTAAGCCAAGGGTCCGGCCCCTCTCACTGGTTTTTGAGCTGGTTGGAACTCAGAGTCTTTGAGCAGCTCACAGTAAATTGTGTTTCCTGCCATAATTACTTTATGTATATGGTGCATAATTTAGTTGACCTTTTTGTTAGCATTCTCAATTCTCTCTCTGCTTCATCTTTTGCTCCAGCATAAAAATCTCTTACAATTGAGTGCATATTTCCATAAATCTTCTTCTGCTTTCTTAATTTAAGGCTATTATTCTTTAAACTAGAAAATATGATTGTTGATGTGCTTTGTTTTGAGAATTGTGCTAGGCACTGAAGATAAAATGCTAAACATGATGGACATAAACTCTGCCTTCTGCAGAAGTCATTTGAGGGAAACATAAGCAAGAAATTAGAGAGGTTTGTAATAAGTTCTATGATGGGTTAATAGAGAGAACACATCAGGATGAGCCAGCCAAGCCAAGGACAATGGAAAGGTCAATGACTACTTCCCAGAGAAAGCACTATCTAAGCAACATTCGTTGCAGCCTGTAAAATCAAGTCATAAAACAGCCCTAGTCAGTTAGTTAAGCACCGAGTAACATTTGCCTTTGCTCTTGTACTTATGGTTTCCTGATTCCATATTTCCATTCTGAGAGTATTCATAATAGACTACATCCATTTTTAACCCCCACTCACTTCCCAAATAATTACAGCCGTGCTTCCCCTTTCCAGTGAACCACTGAAACTATTTTGGCAAAGATAATGATATCTTTTCAATCCTCTGACTATATTAGTTTTTGGAGGTATTTTTAGGTATGCATTCTTTCACAGATTATTAATATAGAGGTAAATATACAATCTTTTGATAAAAAGAATTTAAAGTTTAACCCAAGTCCTACTATTCTTGAAAATGTATTCATTCTTGACTTCTTAAAAATATATTTAACATGGATTTCCACAACATTACTTTCCTAATTCTTCTATTTTTATAGAAGTTTTTCCTTATTTTTAATTATGTTAAATACACATAATAAAATTTACCATCTTAACCATTTTTAAGTATCCATTTCAGTAGCGTTGTGTATATTCACATTGCTGTGCAACAAATCTCCAGACCTCTTTTCATCTTACAAAACTGAAACTCTATAACAATTAAGCAACAACTCCCCATTCTCTCTTCTCCCCAGCCCTGGCAACCACCATTCTACTTATTGCCTATATGAACTTGACTAGTCTAGGTACTTCATATAAGCGGAATCATACAGTATTTGTCTTTATTGACTGGCTTATTTCACTTAGCATAATGTCCTCCACGATCTTCAATGTTGTAGCATCGGTCAGAATTTCCTTCCTTTTGAAAGCTGAATAACATTCCATTGTATATGTATACAACATCTTGTTTATCCATTCATCCATTGATGGACAACTGGGTTGTTTCCATCTTTTATCTCTTGTGAAGAATGCTGCTATGAACGTGGGTACACAAATATCTATTTGAGTTCTTGCTTTCAATTATTTTGGATATATATCCAGAGTGGGTTGCCAGATTACATGGTAATGCTGTTTTCAAATTTTTGAGGAGCCGCCGTACCATACTCCATAGCAGCTGCACCATTTTACCTTCCTCTTGACAGCGCACAAGGGTTCCAATTTCTACATATCCTCAGCAACACTTGTTGTTGTCTGTTTTTATGATAGAAGTGAGCCTAAAAGGTGTGAGGTGACATATTACTGTATTTTTAGTTTGCATTTTCTTAAGATTAATGGTATTGAGCATCATTTCATGAGCTCGTTGGCCATTTGTACATCTTCTTGGGAGAAATGTCTATTCAAGCCCTTTGCTCATTTTTAATTCGATTATTCTTTTTGTCTGCTTATTTTGGTGTTGAGTTTTTAGGAGTTCATTATATATTCTGGATAGTAACCTCTTATTAGATATATGATTTGCAAATATTTTGTCCCATTCCATAAGTAGCCTTCTTACTCTGTTGATTGTGCCCTTTGATACACACAAGTTTTAAATTTTGATGTGGTCCAATTTATCTGTTCTTACTTCTGTTGCCTGTGTTTTGGTGTCAGATCCAGAAATCATTGCCAAATCCAATGTCTAGAAGTTTTTCCTCTTTGTTTTCTTCTAAAAGATTTGTAGTTTTAACTCTTATGTTTAGGTGTTTATTCCATTTTGGATTTATTTTTTGTATATGGTTTATAGTAAGGTTTGAACTTCATTTTTTTGCATGTGGATATATAGTTGGGGTCCCCTGAGATTTTATATGAATTTTAGAATTTTTTCCTATTTCTGCAAAAGAATGCCATTGGGATTTTGATAGAGATTGTATTGAATCTGTAGATTGACCACTTTGGGTAACACTGACATCTTAACAACAGTAAGTCTTCTAATCTATCAACCTGGAATGTCTTTCTATTAATTTGTGTCTTCTTTAACTTCTCTCAGGAAGGTTCTGTAGTTTTCAGTGTACAATTCTTTTGCTTCCTCAGTTAAGTTTATTCCTAAATATTTTACTCCTTTTCATGCTGTTGTAAATGGAATTATTTTCTTTTTTATGATGTTCATTGTTAATTTATAGAAACACCACTGATTTTGTACCTTGAAAATTTGGAGAATTAATTTCTTAGTTCTAACAGATTTTTGTGGAATCTTTAATGTTTTCTACATATAAGATTATGTCATCTGTGTAGAGAGATAATTTTGCATCTTCTTTTCAGATTTGGATGCCATTCCCTAATTCTTTTTTTTTTTTTTTTTTTTTTTTTTTTTTTTTTTTTTTTTTGTGAGGAGATCAGCCCTGAGCTAACATCCGCCAATCCTCCTCTTTTTTTTTTTTGCTGAGGAAGACGGCCCTGGGCTAACATCGGTGCCCATCTTCCTCCACTTTATATGGGACGCCGCCACAGCATGGCCTACCAAGCAGTGCGTCGGTGCGCGCCCGGGATCCGAACCAGCGAACCCCGGGCCGCCGCAGCGGAGCGCGCGCACTTAACCGCTTGCGCCACCGGGCCGGCCCCCCTAATTCTTTTAATTCACTGATCCCCTTAGCTTCCTTCCCTTCTTTTCCCTTCTTAAATATTGCTCTCCCCCACTTCTGACCTTAATTCTCCACTGTTTTTATTCTAAACAGGAAGTTCTCTCAACTACCTATTTTATGATATTGAATCCTTCATCAACACCACTAATCCCAACTTTGTTCCATCTCCATATTTCTACCTGCTTGCTGGATCTCACCAACTTGATGTCTTCTGAAAATCACTCAGTTGGCATGATGAAAACCAAATATACTGACCATAGTAGCCCTAAACTCACCACTGGACACTTAGCTGTGGTCCTAGAAATGTGATGTCTATACAGATGCAACCTATGTCTACAGGCTTTCCCATAGCCTCCGCTTCATGTTCCCACTCCAACAGCAAGATGTACATGGTTTCCCAGATTCCCCTTTAATTTCTGACTTGTTTACCTATACTGGTGTTTCAGGACTCCTGTTACTGATTTCCCCCTGATTCTTCAAATTTCCCAGCTTCTGACACAGTTATATAAGGTTTTATATAGTAAATTCCTTATTCTATAATACTCATACTAATTCTGCTTCCCTGAATGAACCCTATCTGACAGACGTTTATTACTAGAATTGTGCTGTTGCTGTACAAAAATCTAAGATATTTTACGTTCATTGGCTGTGAATAAACAACTAAAGGACATTGGAAAGGCAATAAAAATATTGCTTTTGGAGGCTGAAAATAACGTGGATAATGTTACGTATGGAGGAATGTTTGTAACATTGTGTCTATTTAATGTGGAGGATGGAAAATTTATCTAACCCAGTACTTGTGATATTGGAAAATAAAAGTATTTCTCACACTCAACTTTCCTAGCAGGAGCAGGAAATGAATTCTCAAAGTAAAGGAAGGCTTCAGGGAAAAAAAGATTAAGTCCAGGGCACTGCCAGCAAAACAGCAAGATAAACTCAGTGATATAGATTGCAGACCTTTTATTAAACATTATATTAAAAATTAAAATTAAAGTATTGCATTATAGCCTCACTTAGCTATTCAAAAAGGACATCAAATATGATAAATGACATGTTACACAGCACCTTGACCCACAGCCCAAAATAGACAGTGGTCTGTCTCAAAAAGATTTGTTGGGAAGCCAGCCCAGTAGCATAGTGGTTAAATCCACACGCTCCACTTCAGTGGCCCAAGGTTCACAGGTTTGGATCCCAGGTGCGGACCTACGTGCCGCTCATCAAGCCGTGCTGTGGCAGCATCCTACATATAAAACAGAGGAAGATGGGCACTGGTGTTAGCTCAGGGCCAATCTTCCTCAGAAAAAAGAGGAGGATTGGCAGTGGATGTTAGCTCAGAGCCAGTCCTCTTCACATACACACGAACAAAGATTTGTTGGTATGGTTTTTGTCTAACAGAGAGAATGGCCATAGATTTGTAAGAAATCCACAGAGTTTTTAGGAGAATAGTATATATAGAAGTACCAGCAGTTTGGACTAACAGAGACAGCGACACTTTAAGATGAAAAGGAGCCTCACGGCCTCCAATGGATGGGAAAACTACTCAGCCTGATGCATAGGCCTTTTCTTTGTGGAAGACAAACAACAAACAAACAAACAAACAAAAACCGGAAGAGAATAGATAATGAGCTAGAACCAAGACCCCAGAGGTTGGAGCAAAGTACCTAAAACAACTATTCCCAAGGATCAGAATGGTGCCCTAATCAATGTTCATTACCTTTCTTCAGAGCAGAGGCAACTGGTAACATGGCCTGGCTCAGTTTCAAAATTCCTATGATACAATGCCTGCTATGTGACTCTGAGTCCCATTTTTCAAAATAAAAGTGTGTATTGCAGATCTGCTTTCCCTATCTGTAATGGGCTGAATGGTGGCCCTCCAAAAGATAGGTCCATGTACTAATCCCCAGACTGTGAATATTATCTTATATGGTAAAAGGTAATATTTGCCTTTTATGGTAAGTGATTTTGATTAAGTTAAGGATCTTGAGAGGAGGAGCTTATCCTGAGTTATCTGGGTATGCTGTAAATGCTATCACATGTATTCCCATAAGAGAGAGGAATAGAGAGATGAGACAGAGACACATGGAGGGGAAGGCAACAAAAAGACAGCAGAAAGAGATGCAGACCAAGTCAAGGAATGTCAGCAGCCACCAAAAACTGGAAGAGACTGGAAACAAATTCCCCCTGAGAGACCATGGAGGGAGCACAGCTCTGCTATAATTGAGACTTCTAGCCTCCACAACCAGGAAAGAATAAATCTGTGTTGTTTTAAGCCACGAAGTTTGTGGAATTTGTTACAGCAGCCATGGGAAACTAATTTAATGTCTCACCTTGTATACTGTGTGTGGGGTGGTTTCAGATAACTTGTCTCTCTAGGTTACAGATCTCTACCCTTGAGGATCTGTATCAAAGGACTCACTAACTCACAAACACTTGATTTAGATGATTCGATTTTGTGCCTAGACCCTGAACTTGTGGCATGGTTTTGGATGAGAGTTTTGATGTCTAGGTTATAATTTGCACATGGAAATTATGTGAATAGTTTTTAGCCAGAGGAAATTCTGAAATAAAGATGGCTTCAAATTCTTTGCCACTCATCCACTCTAGAGCTGAAGTCCATTTTCTCTTGAACTGTAACAGTGTCATTAGAACTGTTGGTCTCCTCTATAATGGTTCTATTCTTTGATGTTTAATAATTAAACATCATGAAATTGTTACTGTCTTTCCTATTCAACTTCTCTGTTGGGAAAACCAAATTATGGAATATAAAAGTGCTGAGTTTGCAGTTGAGTCAGGGAGACAGCAACTGCACGATCTCACACACACACACACACACACACACACACAGTGAAATGACAAATGTGATCATGTGCAAGAAGGTGCCTGATGTTATAAAACGATACAGTAAAGAAATTGAACCTGGTTATGGGGATCAGGAAGTTTTCTGTTGGTGTCATTGAGGATGTGATCCTTAGGTTAATGATTCAAATTTGTCTTGGTAGAGATGAGAGAAAAGGATTATCTAAAAACGACACATTATGTAGAAAGTCCCAGGGGTAAAGGTATCCAAAAATCTGAAAGTGAACCCACATAGCTAGAACTAAGAAAATGAGGGATAACGCGGTACAGAATGAAATAAAAGTATGTAGGGCCCAGACACAGTGGCCTTTGGAGGACATGTTAAGAAGCATTTTTTAAGCCTAAGAGCAACGGAAACTGCAAAAAGGTCTTAAATTAAAAGTGAAGCACAGGGGCCGGCCCAGTGGCTTAGCAGTTAAGTGCGCGTGCTCCGCTACTGGCGGCCCAGGTTCAGATCCCGGGGCGCACAGACGCACGGATGCACTGCTTCTCTGGCTATGCTGAGGCCGCGTCCCACACACAGCAACTAGAAGGATGTGCAACTATGACATACAACTATCTACTGGGGCTTTGGCGGGAAAAAAGAGGAGGATTGGCAGTAGATGTTAGCTCAGAGCTGGTCTTCCTCAGCAAGAAGAGGAGGATTAGCATGGATGTTAGCTCAGGGCTGATCTTCCTCACACACAAAAAAAGTGAAGCACAGAATAAGATTTGTTTTATGGAATGATGTTTTTTTTTTGGTGAAAATAATGTTTAAAATAAACCAAAGTCTAAGAGTTTAGAAAGCTCTTTCTATTAGATTAGGTGAAAGCTGATGGCAGTTTAGGCTAAAGTGCTGGATACAGAGAGAAGTCCAGGTTCTAGAAATACTTAAATGTGAAGACAGAACATTCTTATCCATATCATTTCAATAGTTTGAGGAAGATTAAAATCACAAGAATGTTTCTTTCAATTGGTACAGTCAGCATCCTGACAAAATTAATCTCTCTTTGCTAAAATAGTCAGAATGTGTTGTTACAACTTATGATTTGAATTCTTCTTTTAACTTGTCAGTTCTTAATGTATACATTTGAGTTCTTCTTTAAGGAATTTATAATGAAAACCTTCAAATTGCCTTTGAATTAAATGAATTCAGTGGATGAATTAAATTAATTAATTCATTATGTCAGCAGTCTAAGGAAGAGATTTCACAAGTTGGAGCAGGAGAATTCAGTTTGTTTATTTTATTGACTCAGAAGGACGGACACACACATGAATTTTGAAAATTCGAATTTCAAGTAAAATTGTTTCTTTGAGAACTCGCTTGCCCTCCTCTTTCTTTTTGATAACTCTGAGATCTAATAAACTCACAGACATGTTTTCTACCATAAATTCTATCTTTTGACAGATTTCTTAAAATGGCTTCCAGATTATAATGAGTAATTTGTATTTTAAAATTTCATGTGTGGAGAGGTGATTTAGATCCCAATTAAAATTTCATATTATAAAAATAGAAAAATCTGATGATTTAAAAATATGCATTAAAATTAAAAATTTAGACCAGAGATAAACAGAAAAGTATGATTTATTAAACTGAAAATATTCTTGAATTTGACCAATATAATGTTATTCTACCAGTGATCAGAACAAATGTTCAATAACTAAAATTTTGGAAAAATTTGCTGCCTATTTTCACATGAGTGTTTGAAAAATGAATACATTCATGATTACGCTATAAATTCTAGTGATATTTTAAGCATATTTATGATAATAAGTGATTCAGTCTCAATTTTCTCCTACTTTAGAGAGCATGTAAATTTAGTCTCCTGGGTCTTCTAAGGACAGAATCATTAAAAACACAGAGACACTATATACGGCAATGTTTACAAATTTAAACCTTTACAAATTTTGTGTATAAATGACCCTTTTATCCAGTTGCTAGGACATCAAGCTTAAATATCACACATTTTTTAAATTTTTGAATCTTTTGACATGACTGAATAGAGTGTTGTCCACATAGAATTGTCGTGTAAACTATATGTCCCTAGAGTCTAAGTTCTGCCCTCCTATTTTTATTTTAGACCACATACATGGAAGAGAAGAGAATAAATTACTAAAGAAAATGTTGTATGACTGAACATTTTTATTATTAAAAATCGAGAAGCTTTATAACAACTAGTAGTCCAGGTTCTTTTTTAAAGTTTCAATCTCCAAGCCCACATAGTTATTGAACTTTAAGTAGAAATCTTCCCTCAGCCTATTTTCCCGGCACACCGTGTGAGAATCTCATACGAAGGAACAAATAGTGCCAATATTTCTCACATGAAGAATGAGGACAAGATTTAGCCAAGGTTCATTTACTGCTTTATTCATATTAAAAAATCAGTACCTGTTTATAATAAAAACTAATCATCTTAGTTTTTTACATAGACACAGTTACTTCAACACATACACACACATACAAAATAAGCCTACTCTTAGGTAAAGGTTTGCTTTTCACATTAAAAACTCAGACTTTTCTTTAACCTGCTTACTCATGAGAAAATACATAGTTATGAATTGAGCCATGGAAGTTATTAAACATATTGTGTCTTAAAGGATTATATATATACAAAATTTGGTTGATCAAAGTTGTTTTAAATAAAAATTTGGGATACAATTATAGAATTGATTTGACAGCAAAAATAATTTAAATATTATTTTCTCTTCAATTATTTTGTATAAGGATGTGTTTTGATTGCTGGGTTATATTAATCCATTATGAATGAAAAGTTTGAGTTCTTCATAGCATTTTTGTTTCAGCATTCTCAAAAAATATCTACCACACCATGTTTTAAAATGTGAGGCTTCTCTACAATAGCGTGTAACGTCATTATGATAGAATTTTATATAATCTAGTGATAAGTAGTTAATTAGAGTGAGAAGGTAGAGAAAATCTATTGGCCCATTGTCATTACAACAAATTCAAATCATACTGCTACATTGTCCCTGAAAAAATAGGCAACTTAAAATTTATGTTAAACAAAATGTGATATTTATATAATGGGCTTGTGGTTGTAGCACATTTATTAAAAAAATAGACAGTAATTATTAAAATATTTATATATAAATATATTTATTAGTTTATAATTGTAGAACATTTTAACTTGTTTGTTTTTTAATTTCATAAGATATTGCACCATTTTTAAATGAGGAAAATGCAACTCTCTTGGCTTTCCCTTATTTGTGTGTATTAGTGTCAGCATAAGTCAGAATCATTGCAATCAACCCAATTTACCCACAGTAGCAAGTTCCCACTGGTAATTGTGTCTCCACTGGAACTGCAGCCAGGCATACAGATGGGGTGGTTTATACTTGTTTCCAGATATGTCTTCTCGTTATTTACTCCACTATTGGAAATTTGGGAGAAAAAAAGCAATTCTTGATAATTTCTTCACTTTCCTGGGAATATATACTTTATTTATTCTCAGTTAATGCCCTTGCCCTCTTTTCTTAAAATTATGAGTTAATTCTAATTCAGAACAAAAAGCAAGCAGACTCTGGAAAAGTTTAATTATTTCCAAATGCCTCTCTAGCATATAAATGCTAAACTGTGTGACTTTTCCATTTATGGGCTGTGAGAAATAAACAGCTGGGATAAACAGCAGGCATTTGAAGATATTTTATTTATTTCTCAGCAGAAGTTTAAGCATATGTCATAATGATGGCATTTACATCATAATATATGTTGCTTCACACTGCTCTGCAAACCCATCAAAATCTGCACAAATGACTGCGAAATGGTAGAATAAGAAGAGTCTATCAAACGCATTTCCATCTGCTTTGATTCCAAAAGTTCAACTTTTATTATAAACTAAGCAACTGAAAATCAAAGTTCTGAAAACTTAATTGTCTTCCTTAAACCTTAATTTTAGTTTAACTTTTAGAATGATGTAACACGCCATGACATAGGCATTACATTTTCTGTTGTATTTTTCCTTTCCTCAAAGTCCTGTTGCTTTGGCTTCCTGATAATTAATCAATGACGCATATCACTTTGTAGAGAACATATGTACTGTTTAGGATCAAATAGTCAATATCCTGTTAATTCCGTAATGAAACTGTCCTTTTGAGAATTCGATTTGGTAAGAAAATGAAAAAGAGATTTTTGAATAATTGTAGCTCTTGTTAGCACTGGGAGGACAGTTCTCGGAGAACTGTTCATACAATATCTTATTAAACCATAACCAGAGAGAATTTAGAGTAAGATGACTGTCATCATATTCTGTCAAAGAGAAAGAGAAAATGGAAAACTTATCCCTTCCAGTTCAGAGAGTTATAGGAAGGAAGAAACTGATAATGGTTTTTTGTAGATGTTTGGGTTCTGTGTGACGTGGATGCCCGGTTCCAAACCAAAATTTTGTAAATGTTAGGGTATAGTGCTAGGTAAATGTGGCTCCAAAGGCAGAGGGGCTTTGCCATGTTTCATTTGGACCCCTAAAGTACTGCACACAGGATAGGATGATCCTGAGGCATCGTGCAGTAATAGAGGATGTGACACTGAGACAGGGATTTGAGCAGCACTTCCTCTGCCTCTCCACAGACTTTTCACAGTGTGGAAGAAACCCAGTTTTCACATGCCCTGAGGCCAGGGTACAGTCAAACTGGTTGGGAGCATTCTAAATATGGTCATTGCAGTGGGGTTAAATGGCTCTGTTAGATAAGAAATTCTAGGCATTTTGCCTGCAGGGGAACCAAATGAGAATCATAAACAAAACATGGAACTCTAGAGAACCAAAGTGGGGTCAAGTCACTAAGGGTAGTATAGAGAGTTCTGGAATTGTCAAAAGTGGAGACCACGACTTCCCCTGTCATTGCCTTCATCAGTAGATGACAGAGAAAGCCAAAACAGCTCCATGGCAGAAATGAACAGCAGTTCCCATCTAGCTCCAAAATTGCTACTCTGGAGCAAAGATGAGAGTCTAACACTTTCGTCTGCCATGTTCTTAGAATATTAAATATTGCCTTCTCAATCTGAGAATATTAGGAGATCCATTAACTTGGATATGAAAAAAATTAAGTATTTTCAATCACCTTTAGTCAAAATGTAGCATTTCTATCAATTTGTAACATACGCAATAAAATATAGTAATATAGTTATACTTGTGACTCTTTCCACAATAGAAATCACAGATACTTTCATATCACGTTACAGATAATGTGCATACTGCAGATACCTCAAATTATCTTTCACAGTCGTGACTACTTTCAAAGGGAGAGTAATTATCACACCTTCTGCTAGCTCTTGTTTTTTACTTCATTAAACACAGCTTTTACTTTACCACTTTTTAATGTTTTGAGACCCATATTTCAGTGTAATGATTTTATCCCATAATCTTTTATATTTTTATTTATTTATTTATTTATTTATTTATTTACTTATTTATTCTGAGAAGGGATCCATAAGATTCACCACACTGCCAAAGTAGTCCATGGTACAAAAAAAATGGATATGAGCACCTACTTCTGTATGACTTTACAGTGACTAATTACTGTACCACGGATACTTAAAAATTGAAAGAATTTAAACCTGAGTTGAGTGAGTTATTATTAACTGGTAATTTAAAGTTATTTTTATTTGTTTATATAAATGTTTATTTTCTCTGCTTTCAGAGAATGTTTATTTATTTTTTCTGCTTTCCTTTGCCTTGAAAAAAATTTGATTATTACATCAGTTTTAAAAATAAAGAACTTATATACTCTTTTAGATATCTAAGTTGTAGTGCGAATGAACTCAGGGCTACAGAAAGCAAATACACTTTCTCATGCAAAAATATATATCATTCGTCGGAACAATGCACATTTATTGAAAAGATGGAATATATCCCCTTCTTATTAATGAGTTCTCCAACACTTCACACCTACACTGCATTCCCAGTGTCATGTTATATAGACAAAACTAACTCTGACAAGATTATACAAAATCTTCCAAGGAACAGCATAGGTACAATAAGAATTTTTGTTTTGCTTTTTGTTTTTGTTTGTTTCTTACATTTTTTTGGTGCTATTTATTTATGTATCAGACAGAGACACTTTTCCATTTCTTTTAAGATGAAAGTAGTAATGTCAAGCTGAGAGAGATCCAAGTAGTTACACAGAATAGATTCAGAGAAATTGCAAGAAATCTTAATATCTTAATATAGAGAGTCAAGATATCTGATCTATAGAAAAAGTTCGTGGATCAAAAACAACCAGGCCTAGATTTTTCTTTCAATTTATGACCATTTTTGAGTTGTAGACAACTTTGAGGGTTTAAAGAAAGTTATGAATTGTACCTCACTCCAGAAAAATGTACATAGGCAAAAATTTTACATATACTCTCGGAGGATTCACAGATATGCTGCAGCCCATCCACCCATTACAACCCTTAGGCTAAAGATCTGAAGCTCTAGAATAATGCCTGAGGTACTTCCAGTTGATGAGATACAGAGATCAGGAGGCATCCCCTTTCCCTCTTGGGCAATTGGGACAGTTGTTTTATTAAGGCAGCAGTAAGAAGGAAGGACAGTCACCATTTTTCTAGCCGGCGTTTTCCAGCTGTGTGAGCTGGGCTCTTCACATTGTGAGGAACAGTCTTACTCATTATTGCTCATGAAGAGTTCATTGTGCAAATATCTGAGGAAATTAGCAAAACAAGTATCTCAACCCTGTGGCCAGCTTCACTCAGGGAAAACTGCACAGCCAAGCCTTATGGTGATATGATGTGGAGACTCATGGATTGGGACCCTGGAAGTCATTTAGGCCTCAGGGAGGCTCCTAAAGTGGGTTCCTGTATCTTTTACCTTGGTATGCACCTTCTTGTATGACTCTGTTACTCTCTCTCCCTCCATTTTGCTCTGTGGGTCCACTGTGTCTTCAACTCACTGACTCGCTGAATTATAGTCCAGCTCTCCAAACCTGATTGCTTTAAGTATCACTATCCCTTACAGATGGGCTCTCTTAGGGTCAGATTCTCTTCCCTGAGCTAGTTGGCCCTGACTACTTTTGACTTGAAAGAAGTGTCTCAGGTGGGGCTGGGAATGGCCAACCTCCTGAAGTTTGGCCTATCCACCATTTTGCCGAAAGATCTCATGACACCATATAAAAGTAAATCCAAGTATATACCCGTGAAGCTAGGATTTGGAGGCAGTTCTAGACAATATGAAAATGAAAGAATTTTAAACTTTCATAAGTGAGGATTAGTAAATGAACATCCACAAAAGAAGCTACACCATTCACAAACCAGAAAGCTATTGTGAGTGGAAAATAACCCATTAGAGTGCCACTTATTAGACTAATCTTCAAGTCACGTTTATAATATTCTGAATAGAGATTTCTTGAATATACTGAATAGAGAATAATTTTATTAAGCATTATAAACTTTTTTCCAAAATAACTTATGCCTAAAATGGGCAAAAGTGTGTAATTTGTAAACTATTTTTACTGATTAAAAATACGCATTGGAAGGAATTTGCCTTCTGCAGGCAACATATGAATATTCATAAATGCTAATTATATTAAAAATAATTCACATTGGTCCTAGGTGTTAATGAGTATATGATATGTAACTAATATGAAGTACAACCAAATATGTGTACAGGACCATTTCCAGACATTGAATCCCTGACATTGTTCAGGGTCCTTTACTAATGTTTTTGTCATTGTATATTAACTATCTAAGTGAGTGATATTTACCTAAAGAACAGAATTTGTAGATACCAAGATATTAAAGTCTATAGTTAATTTTTTTTCCTAGAGCATGGGGCATCAATTCTAGCTATTGCTGTTCACGGCTGTTTAATCTCACTATTTATCTCTCTCTCCTAGGTTGTGTTGTCTAAAGATAATACTCCAATCATTTACCAATGATATTTCATTCTTGATTGGGTGAGTTTAGAACCTTGCTCTCTCCATTACTAACTGTGCCCTCTTGGGTAATTACATAACTGCTCTCCGTCCTATTTATCTCCTCTGTAATGATCGGTGGAAATTATGGGGATACCCTACAGGAGAGCGGGGTTGTAAGGAACAGAACCTGGCATACTGTAGATATTAGCAAAGTTTAGGCACTGAAATGTAAGTTCCATGATGGCTGGAATTTCGTCCTTTTTCTTCACTGATACATCTGCAATGCCTAGAATATGACTAACATATAATAGATATTAAATAAGTACCCAGTGATTGTAAGAGCAAATAAAATACACAGGAAAATAGCAAAATTTTATTTTAACTATACAATATCTTTTCTTGTGTTCTCAAATATTTATTTTCATGGAACTAGCATCTAAAGCCTTAAAAAAATTAAGGTACATGTGATTTCACCAACATGCAGACTTCCTGGGAAAAAAACAAACTAACGTACAGAAAATGTATTTGTCTCTACTCTTTAGCGCCCTTTGCTATAATCTTTGAGCTCAGTACCCTTGTGAGGTCTATAGGCAGCACTTTCCACCTGGAACATAATGCACACATTTCATTGGCCTACACACAAACCAAACTCTTTAATCATCTACCTGTTATCCTCACATTCTCATCACAATAACTTACTGCATGTTACCTATTATACAATATTTTCATTTTATAATCTTCTGTAAATAACTTGAAGATACTCAGAGATATGATATATTCTGCAGAGATATTGGGGCAAAAGTACTCAGCAGGGAGGTGTAGAGGACACTAGAGAATTCCATGAAAAAGGCCATTATTTCCTCTATGGCTGAGTAAATGTGTCAAAAATGAGTGATAAAATTTTGGTTAAATATGTAATGAATGGAGTAGCAAGATATATTTTATATTTATTCAAATGGTAGTCTAACTGAAGATCATAAAGACTTTATATTTTGCATGAAAATTTACCTAATTTTGATTATCAGTAAGATATTTTCTGAGAAAATATATTAAACTCTCAACGTCCAGGGTTGTTAACTCCAGCTCTCATAATTCTCATGGTTACTTTTAGCAATTTGTATCCACATAGTATTACAAGAAATCAACTACGTATCAATCCAGGAAAGTTTCTCTCAAAATTTTTAATGATCTAAATTATTTAAAAGTCATGTTAACATTATTTCCATGAATTCCCATGACAATATTTATATAGACTAAACATTTCCCTTCATCCACCAAATGGCCTCAGGGAATGAATGCCAGTTCCAATGCTATTACCCAGGTGATTGTGGAGTAGAGAAGGGTTTGATACTTGCATATCTTTAATAATGCATAAAGTTATATTTTTTAGGTAAATTTAGCCCAGCACCTAAGGAAATTACCTTAGTAGGATATATTTTTAGTAATTTGTTATTAATATCTAAGTGTTCACTCTATGCTAGAACATAGCTTCTCAATTGTGGTGTGCACAGGAATCCTTTGTTAAAATGTAGACTCTAATTAAGCGTGTCAGAGTTGGAAGCTGAAATTCTGCACTTTTAATAAGATACCAGGTGATGCCGAGGCTGTTCTGAGGACCACATTTTAAGTGGCAAGACATAAAACATTATACTAAATACTGAGATGCTGCCAGATTTGATAAAACCTGTTGTCTAACTTCAGAAAATTCATAAGCTGGAAGGGAATTAGACATAATTAGTCATGCTAATTTCTCTGAAAGAAAAGAGTCACCAACATGTTAAATATAAAACAATGTCAATGATGAGAAATGCAATACAAAAGCTACTGGAATTAATTAAAATTTCTTCCCAGCTTAAGAATATGGTGTGCTTTTTAAAGTCTTAAACTATCTGTTTAAATAATCTATCTGTATCTGTTTAAATGAAATATCTGTTTAAACATCTAACAAAAACAACAACAACAACAAAAACCCATCCCTCTTGCCGGAGGTGATTGGGACCGGGGGTGGTTCACTCATATAGAAGAGGGCTCTGCAATCTATGGCCCACAGACCAAATCCAGACAACCATAGTTTTTGTAAGGACTGCAAGCTAAGACTAGTTTTTACATTTTTTAAGGGTTGAAAGCAGTTAAATTTTCCTGATGCATTAAAATTATCTGAAATTCAAAATTCAGTGTTCATAAATGTATTATTGGCACACAGCCACACCCACTTATGTAGGCACTGTCTATGGTTGTCTTCACACGCCTGCAGTAGATTTGAATAGTGGACACAGAGACTATATGGTCCACAAAGCATAAAATGCATATTACCTGTAAATTTAACAAAAGTATGGAAACCAACCGGTGAAACAATTTGTGTCTGCATTAAATTTTTTTTAATGTGGTTGTCGTGTAAATGTGCATCTCTGTTTCTTAAAAAAGGCACTTTTGAGTTAGGAAAAGACCACATGAGTTGCAGTCAGGAGTCATGTCTCTAAGGTCCTGAAGAATCCGTTCCACTTCTCTAGACCAGCAACCCAAGCTCTGTTAAATAAGAAGTTTATATCACAGGCTGCTGTGTCTTTTCCTGGCCCAATATACATTTACACATTAAGCTTTTATTTGTTTCTTTGCTTTAATTTGTCAACTCTGTGATGTTTTAATAAAAAAATGATATTGGTACTATTTAAACTGTTTCTCCTTTCTACCAACCTTGAATTTTTTCTTGTTTGAGAGTGTTTTATTATCTTGGCTTTATAAGCTTGTTTCTCTTGAACACTTTGGGAGTTTCGAATAGGTTATTTGTGTAGTCATCTGATCAAAGCTAATGAAGTTTTATTGCTATAATAAAATAACACAACACAAACTCCAAGTTTTAATAAAAACCCTATCTATATCAGATATAAAAATGCAATGTGTAGCTGAGTTATCATTTTTCCCTAAAATATATGCTAAAGATTGATGAAGGCAACCTAAATATACGAAGAATTTAAATAGCCACATTAGAGATAGAATTACTTATGCTTAAGGACACTCTTTCTCTACAAAAAGTAAAATAAATGAAAATATTTAGCAGTTTTTCAAACCACATTTAGCATTTAATATAAAGCAAGCAAAACAGGGGCCGGCCCGGTGGTGCAAGCGGTTAAGTGCGCGCACTCTGCTGCAGCAGCCCGGAGTTCTCCGGTTCAGATCCTGGGCGCGCACCGATGCACGGCTTGGCAAGCCATGCTGTGGCGGCGTCCCATATAAAGTAGAGGAAGATGGGCACGGATGTTAGCTCAGGGCCAGTCTTCCTCAGCAAAAAAGAGGAGGATTGGCATCAGATGTTAGCTCAGGGCTGGTCTTCCTCACAAACAAAAATAAAGTAAACTTCCTAAGATTTAAAAAAAAAAAAGAAAGCAAAACAATATGAATTCAAAGAACAGTAAAAAGGATCCATTTATTATTGGAAAATTTCTTACATAGAAAGGATTCCATAGTGGATTAAATACATAATCCAATGGAACAAAGAAATTCTCCAATAATTTCTAATCTTTAGGAAAGTGTTGTCTACTTTTGCTTAGGCTATAATTTCTAGGACTTACTGACTGGATGATTTAGCCCAAAGATTTTATCTCTCTAAGCCTCAGTCTCCATCTATTTATTGGTTAATTCTCAAAATATTTTTGTACATTTTCAATGAAATAATTTATAAAATGTAGTAAATATTATGTCATCAATAATAAATCTTTTATAAAAATTAGCAATTATTATTAATTTGTAGGGACATACTTTCCAGGGAAGGAAAGGGTCAGATTTAGAAGACATTTTCTAATGTATATTTTTAATAAAATTTATAAACATACTTTAGCAATTATAATGCTTGATATTCTTTGATATTTTATAAAATGTACCCAAGCATGCAGACATAAGCCATCCTGAAAAGGAATAATCCTGCAAGGGATAGTTTCTAGTTTTTTAACAGCTTTACTGAGATATACTTGTATACCAAAAAATGCACGTTTAATGTATACAATTTGATGAATTTGGACATATGTATACACCTGTAATACCATCACCACAATCAAGGTAATAGACACATCTGACACCTCCCAGAGTTTCCTTGTGTCCTTTTGTATTTGTTTTATTTAATTAATTTTTTTATATGTGTAGTAAGAACACAACATGAGATCTACCCTCAGCAAAATTGTAAATGAACAACATCATCTTGTTAACTATAGGCATTATGTTGTACAATAGATCTTTAGAACTTATTCATCTTGCATAACTGAAACTTTATACCCATGGAGCAACAACAACAATCCATTCTAAGGGCCAGATCTTTACTCAAATAGCCATATATGTATTCCCATCTAGTTAGCTAACATGCACATACAGTCATGCGCCGCATAATGATGTTTTGGTCAAATACAGACCACATATATGGTGGTGGCTTCATAAGATTAGTACCTCATAACCTAGGTGTGAAGTAGGCTACACTATCTAGGTTTGTGTAAGTACACTCTATGACGTTTGCCACAACGACAAAATCGCCTAATAACACACTCCTTGGAATGTATCCCTGTCATTAAGTGTCAAACGACTGTATTCTATAAGTAAGTACTTTTCCAGGCAATAGAGGGCTCCTCAGGGGTTATTCATGCCTTTACTTCTTTAACAAAACTTTTCAGAGCTATTGATATGGGACACTCACTCTTCCAGAAGGTGATAAAGTAGCAGTAATAAAGCAGAAATGTCCCTATTTTCATGGAACTTATATTCCAGTGGAGGGAATTAAGTAAGTAAACTGGAAATAAATAATTGAGATAATTTTTCACAGAGTTATGTGTACTATGAATACCATAAAATAAAGGAAGAAGAGAGTAACTGGAGGAGAGGAAATGATCGATATGAGAATTGCTTGATATGTAGGGTGAGCAGTTGCACACACGGATTTGGAGGACAGGGGAAATATCTGGCTCCAAGAAATCAACGGGAGTATCATTAACACATAAATGATACATAAAACCACTGGACTAGAGGAGAGCATGCAGAGAGGAGAAAATCAATCATATCACCTTTGCAAATGTTGAAGAGCAATGACTACAAAAGGGGACTTGAGGACGCATAGCCTGTGCTTGAAAAGTCCTCATGTTGATCTGGTAGCAATTACAATTTAATGAAAAACACAAGGTTGTAGAAAGGTTCCAATAAAACTGAGAGAAAACCTTATAGGAATAAATGGTTCCATACATATGCTTAAGGAAATTATGTAGAGTTAAGGCGACCTAGAATATATTCTTTATTGGAAGTTAAAATGACTTATTAATTATGCAAACATATACTCACATATCAGGCTTAAAGACAGCATGTTGATGTGGGATATTATGACATTCTGGTTATGTAAAAACAAAACAAAACATATATTTTCCAGTTAAGATGGAAAAATAAGCAATTATGAGGGAACAAATATGCATTAACCAAAACGACAAAAAGATGGGGCGTGGATTCGTAATATCTAAAGAGGAAGAGGTTTAAAAATCAAACTTTTAATTTTCTATTATTTGCTCCAGCCATATAATATCATTAGAATGAGAAACCAGTTTGTTTTCTAAGATGGTTAGAAACTAAGTTGGAATAAGCTCTCTAAAAGAGCTGTAGAATTTATTTCAACATATTATCAACCTGAAATCATTATTTTGGCACCTGATTTCCCAATTTCTTTTACTTGGGCCTCTCAGAACCTATGAATTATTACACTTTACAAACTACTCCAAACTCAAGTTAAGCAGTATTTAACTCAGATTAGTACTCTGTCAGGATTGTATAATCCTATTTTTGATTCTAAATGCTTTGGAAATAAACAGTCCTAGTAATTAAACCCTGATTCGTACCACTTCTTAATGCAGTAATGGAGTTGCATTGTTGGTTTACGTATGTTGTGCTTGTTACCCCAATCCAAAGAATGGGACAGTTTATTTTAATTTCCATTTGGAGTCTAGAGACCAACAAACCCTCAGACAGTTACCCAAGTTGCTTTCCCATTTACTGGACTCTCAAGCATGACCATATTTAGTTATCTGCTTCTTTAGTCTACATATCTGCTGAGATAACCCTCCCCCATTTTGGAGTCCCACTACTTATCATTTATTGTGCAATATAAATACTATGTGTCACTTGGCAGTTGAAACTTTCTTTTCTTCCTTGGTGGGTGGCTCATGCCAGGTCCAGAGCCCCTCCCCCCTAATTACTATATGTCATTATGAGTAGGTGACAGGCCTTAGAGATACAATGTAACATTCATTAACTTCAACAGATAGGTGTTCTGAGTTACTGCTGGGGAGAGTTGTATCATCCTTCAACAATATGTTCTGCATTCCAGAGTTATATTAAAATTAGTTAGGGGCCAGCCCCGTGGGGTAGTGGTTAAATTCGGCACTCCACTTTGGTAGCCTGGGTTTGCAGGTTTGGATCCTGGGCACAGACTTACACCACTCGTCAGCCATGCGTGGCGGCAACCCATATATAAAGTAGAGGAAGATTGGCACAGATGTTAGCTCAGGGTAAATCTTCCTCAGAAAAAAGAAAAATTAGTGAATCATTTTGTTTTCTAGAAAAGCATTAATATAGTTCTAAGATGCATATAGTTCCAAACCATAAGAGGCCTCTCATACCGTCATCAGCAAAATTGAAATTTGAACAAATAATATGCTTTGCATATTAAAAGCATAAATAAGCTTTTGAAGAAGTAGTTTCAAAACAAGAAGTCTCGATGACAATGGCATTCTTTCAAAACAAAAATGATAATTTGACTGCAATGCAGCCTCTCATCTGGTTAAGGCCATATGAGAACTCACATAGGTACCCACAAGGTGGCATTTTCTTGGTAAAATCACCTCTGATAAAGGCTGTTACCTCAGTCCAAGCCTTCAACTAGGAAAATTGATCTCATCAAGGATCCAGAGTTGAGCAGATTCAAGGTGTGCCCTTATGTTCTCTAGAAAGAGCAATTTATAAAGTTATGAAAGAATAAATCAGTTGGCAATAAAAAGATGTGTTCAGCACAGTCAGTATACTGATGACCATCATAGACAGTAGTTGGTGAATGGGCAATCAGAATATTGAGAGTTACTTCAAGGAAATGTGTGATGGCATCAAGTTGTCCTGGCATTTGTTATCTAGCAGAAGGTAAGAACATTCCTGCCAAGTGGACCAGCACTGCACTGTTGGGTGGTGTTAGGGTAGATCCTGCCAAACACCTCCCCACCTCATCCCCAACACACACACTTTTTTTGGTGAGGAAGATAAGTCCTGAGCTAATATCCGTTGCCAATCTCCTTTTTTTTTGCTGAGGAAGATTAGCTCTGAGCTAACATATGTGCCTATCTTCCTCTACTTGGTATATAGAATGCCGCCTCAGTATGGCTTGATGAGCAGTGCATAGGTCCACGCCCAAGGTCCAAACCTACGAACCCCCGGCCACCAAAGCAGAGTGTGCGAACTTAACCACTATGCCACCAGGCTGGCCCCACACCCTTTTTTCTCATATTTATTTGAGTCTCTCTCTGGCTATTCACCACCATCCCTCATGTTTGAACCCTAAACTCCTTTTTAGTGATTTTAACTTTTTTTTTCCTCTGACTAGGGCTCTTCTGTCCTGCCTCACCTTCTTCTCCAGAATTACTCATATTTACATTTCCAGCTATTCCTGGGGAATTCTCTCCATTTGTACCCCCAAAGCAATGTTTGGATTAGCCACTGGTATGCTCTTGTGACAACTTGTACATAGGCCCATCATTGAACAAATCTCATGGTTTCCAGCTAACTTTTAGTATCTTTCAGTAAACATGGCAACTTTTGGAAGTAATGTTTATATTTTATTGCAGTTTAAGTGCACTTATATTGATTTTGTGCTCTCAACTTTGATGCATTGTTTGCACTTTCAAATAGCACTGATTTTTTCCTTTTTCTTTTAAAGTTGTTATTATTTCTCTATGGGCTACTTAAGAAATAAAACATCAATTATTCTTAACTCTACATCTAAGAATTTTCTAGCCCTAAATACTAGCTATTATTGATGTACTATTTACAGCCCAATTTTTTAAAACATATTTTCATTCTCAGCTTTAAATCTGTATATCTAACGCTTTTTTCAGATATATCGCTAATGTTTTTGTTGAATACCACTTGAGAACTGTGAAAAAATAAACACATACTTCCCTGAACTTCTGTATCATAGATCTTTAACATATTTGACACAATGATTTGCCACATAAAAATGTAAACCTCCAGTAATTTTCTATTCAACAGGCAGAGTCTTAGCTAAGTTTACTTTGAGTTTTTAAAATTCTTTTCAATCCTCTTTTTTATGTTTTAAACTCTCAGGAGATTAAATTCGTTAAAATGAAGTTCATCTTCAATTAGCAAGAAGAACATATGTATGCGCTTCATTAAAATCCCCAGGTATCATGAGTAGCAGTTCATTTCAGGTTTTCAGATAATTAAAGACTCATACACATTTTCTGATATTCCATCTGGCATTAGAGTGTATTCAACTGTAGACCACTTGAGTTACCAGACAGCTGAAAAGCTTAATAACAAAGTTAATATTGAGAACATCTCCACTTTGATGTTGTACAGATAAGTGCATTATTATAGCCTCAAATATCCTCGAACAAGAAAAAAATAAAAGATAGTGAATCTTATCTTCTTTGATAGCCTTGCTAGACAGTAACAATTAGAAGTCTCTTGAAAGTTTTAGGTCAAATAGACCTTAAATGACTGCTAAAGCAGAAATGGAGGTACAAAATAAAGTTAGCATATTTATTTCAAGAAATACTGTTTCTTTTCCAGTCTCCAACTAAAAAGCCCCTTACCCTTATAGCCACTGACATACATATGTCATGCAAGCAATGATCTTGTGACATTTGTTCACTGGGTATATAAAGTCTAGTACATAATTGGTGCCCAATAAATATTGGTGAAATATTGCCTATTCTTAAACTTTTTGAAACTTAATTATGTTTGTTATTTGACCCATTTTCTAATTTACATTATTAAATACATTATAAAATGTCCCTTATAATTAAAATTGTATTTTATAATTACAAAGTATTCCAGGAAATAGAAGTCTTGATTTTCAAACTGAATCAGACTTTTCCTTGATAAACAGATTAGTTTCATATACTACTTATTTGTTATATATTTATCTAATCATGAACATTTCTGAAAAAAAGCACCTGACATTGAATAATCTTCCATCCAATGTTAAGTACCAACATCTGATCAATCAGCAGAAACTCACAGGTCCAGTATCATTCCCTTTAGGTGGAAGATGGATAACTTAACACTAATGGATGTCCAGACAAAGCCTCAAGGAGAGAATGGCAAACTTTTATTTTAATGTACACTGGTCTTAGGACAACAGACTAGATATGTACATGAGTTAGCTGAATTCACCTCAAAGATTCAGGGGTTCATTCTAGATCATGTTCATGCACTGTGATCTTCCGATTTCTCCAGCTTACGTGCTACTACTTAGCAGGGTTGTGGGTGCCAGGGCAGGCCTCTTGATAGTCTTTCTCTTCCGTCACTTTAGTTGGTGAATATGCACTTACCATGGAAAACTGAGAAGATTAAGAGTTACCGAGGGAGAGAGTTAGTTGCTTCAATAATAAAGCGAGTTCTATTATGTCAAATGTAATTGCATATACCGAAGTTTCTGCTTGGATCAAAGTCAGTATAGTTGTAGTTGAGGACAGGATCTGCTGTATTGCTGTTGTTTTGGAAATTAGTATTTTGAAATAAGGAGAAATAAAAGATAAATGTTACTTCCAAGAAAACTCAGAGGTGGCATTGACCACAGTCATAAAGACAATTCATCCACTGGGATCCAAAATAGCAGCTTTCACGAATATCCCGAGTGCTTTATTGAATGCAAGTGATGTTGAATTATTTGAAAGTGGCTAGATGGTATGTAAATACAGAGATATGTGGGGGAATAAGACAGGATGGGAATAAGATAAAAATGGGATAATGAAATACATAGATAACAGGTTTTTCTACCAGA
Source organism: Diceros bicornis minor (assembly GCF_020826845.1). Taxonomy (NCBI): domain Eukaryota; kingdom Metazoa; phylum Chordata; class Mammalia; order Perissodactyla; family Rhinocerotidae; genus Diceros; species Diceros bicornis. The sequence continues at coordinate 39,345,059 of NC_080759.1, forward strand.
ATAAACAGGCTAATTGGAAAGACAGGCAAATACTGGATAACACAGGTGACATCCAAGCCTGGTACCGTGGAGTTAACACAATTACTACATGAAATTGTCAGGTTAGTCAAGGCAATCTGGTCAATGGTCTCAGTGAGAACGGGCAGAACTTAATATGAAAGCTGGAAGGGTGAAATTAATCTTAGGTTCTGTTGCAAGAACATCAAGACAGGAGGGATGATTTTGTTCTTAAGAATATACATAAGAGATTTAGAATGATTTGTGTTTGGATAATTTTTACTTAAAGTACCAAACAAAATACTGCTTCTCTTAGCATTAAGCCATTCTTAATCACAGAGATAACCACTTACGAACATTTTTCCTTTGTATTGATAATGTATTTTGGTATTACATTTTTGTTGGAAAAGTTGAGAGTACTTATTTTATTGAGGATATTACAGAAGAATGTTCAATTTAAACTATCATTAAAATAAGTGATGCATACTGAAAGGCTTATATTTAATAGAAAATAAAATTCATCTTTAAAATTTTTATCAGCAAAGGAGAACTGCATGGAGTAAGATGAGTTCTGAGTTTTGATTTTTAAGACGAGCACTTAAAAATTCCAAAGAATGAACTTGCAAAAACGAATTGATAACAAGAGGGAGATCATAACACCATTTAAAATAATCTTTATTTTCTAATAAAATGGAGATAAATATTTCTTTAAAATATGTAATAAAAATATGTTTCAATCAGGGATATTAAATCGAGGTAAATATGAAATATGTTCTTTTTTAGTAGTTTAGTTTGATAAAGTTAGTTGGTATATCAGACCCACAAAATGAAGGCCACTCCAGTGATCTCTCACAAATCCAAACCTAAGTCAGCCTGCATTTAAGGGAAACACTTCACTGTCAAGGAAATATAACACCAATCACAATCCTCCCAGTCAGATTTAGCTAGCTGACCTGACCCTAGAAAACAGTACCTGTTAGCCTTATAAGGAAGTCCCTGACCTCCTAGTCGATCATGCTCTGTTTCCATGTTGCCTCTTCTAAGTCTATAAAACTCCCTCTTGCCAAAAATCCCTCAGGAAGAGTGCTCCACTCCCCCATCCATGGATTGTTTTCTCTAGAATATAGGACATCAAACTTGTTACTAAATTGTATTATTTTTTTCATTTGACAAGCTATATCTGCATAAGTATACTAATTATATTTATCATTTACTGAATACTTCCAACGAACTAAGCACTAACTTAAAAACTATATTCCCATTAAAAATTATATATATTCTATTTCATTATAATTTCACAATTTGTCAAGAAATGTGTCATTTTCTCCACTTTTCAGATGAATTCATAAAGGCTTTGAGTCTTTAAACCGGCAAAGGGCTGAATAAGGATTTAAACCAAGGTCTTTCTGACATAAGGAATGTGTATTTAACTGCTGTTTATACACAGAATAGAGTAGGAAAATGTAGTGTGTGTCTGTGTGTTTGTGTTTTCTGCTGTGCTCTTGCGCTTCTTGATCAGTAGGCATTGTCCAGGAACGTATCACTTACAAAATTTGCTCCCTGGAATGAATCAGGCCCTGCCTAGCATGCTATAATCCATTTTATCAGCTTCATGGAGACAGGTTTAGTGTTTAATTCTTGTTCTTCCTTCTTTCCCATATGTCTTTTGAACCACAAGGTCCCCAGTGGTGGAGTTTGCCTTTCTCTTCTGCTGCAAATCCTTAGGGTTGGTGAAAAACTGGTTCTTTTCCTGTTGCTTGATTGAAAGGGGTATGAATTCAAATCATTTCCTAGTTTAAATTGGCTTTTCATTTATGGAGTCCTTCCTCACATGTTTATCCTGGCTGATGCCTGAGATTTTTCACTGTTAAGTGCTTTGGCTTTCTTCAGAGAAAAAGCACTCTCTAAGTGCAAAATATTACAATTAATATGAAAATGAGATTCCGCTGGATTTAAAGAGACTGTTTAAAAGAAGGACAAGGAATTGAAGAAGAAGAGCAGCATGTGGCTTTTTGTATTTTATAGATATGCTTTCTCACAAAGTCGACATACTTTTTTAATATATGTAATTTTTAGAAGAGAAATATAAAAAACGACATATGCAAACAAATACAATATTAAGAATTCTGAAATATTAAAAAGGAACACTACAGTTAAGATATTGTTCATATTACACACATTGTAAATTTAAACTGATATAGAAATTTCCCTTTGCTCCCTTTTATAGCTTTTATAACTGATCACACACATACTTGACTAGAACTATTGCATTAACAGTTTTGGATGGTAAGAAGGATCTCATTATTTCTTAAGTGTGGTGATGATACGGAATGTGGTAGTGAGATAAACACCAACATAGCAAATGTTTGATAATGCTCTAAAAATAATAAAAATGGTGCTCATTTAATTCTGAGTTCTGTCTTTATTCAATATGAAAATCAAGTCCCACTTGATGAATACAAAAGAAATGTGTTTGAATAATTCAATGTTTATGTAATGAAATTATCTTTTATTCAAACTTATGTATGTAGATTTTGAATATGTCAACTCGTGTAACAATAATATGGTTCTTTAGAAGAAGACATGAATAAATCATGCCCACTACAACGTTTTCCTAAAGAAATTACAGTTTATGATTTTGTGATATAAATATTAGTAAAATGTATCTTACTTTAAAGTACAAGGCAAATACAGTTTCAATATGTGTTTCTCGTTCCTTATTGATTTATGTATCCTCTACCTGTGTGTAAATAACTATTGTTATTACATGTAGCTGTTCCTTCAAACAACATAGATCTCTAACCACTGAATCACATGAGCTATGACATCTGACAAGCAATTATAACTGTTCATAGATAAAGTGTCAAAACTGCAGGTACTAAAACATAACATTTTAGTGTGATATTTTAAATCTTAGTCTAATCAAACCATGTTCATAAGCACTATTTTGAACATTTAAAAATTGGAGACCTTTAATAAAATCCCCTCTATTGGACTGATGTAACTCAGGAATAGGTTTTATTTGTTCACGAATATTTGATTATTTTAATGTAGTGTGAATCTCATTATTTAACAAAAAAAAAAAACCTCCAAAAACACAATAGTTTTGGAGTGCATTTATTACCTATAAAACATAGCCGTAATGAATTCACACAGAAAATGAATGCAGGGCTGGCCCCGTGGCTTAGCTGTTAAGTGTTCGTGCTCCGCTACTGGCGGCCCGGGTTTGGATCCCGGGCATGCACGGACGCACCACTTCTCCGGCCATGCTGAGGCCGAGTCCCACATACAGCAACTAGAAGGATGTGCAACTATGACATACAACTATCTACTGGGGCTTTGGGAAAAAGAAAGGAGGAGGATTGGCAATAGATGTTAGCTCAGAGCCGGTCTCCCCCAGCAAAATGAGGAGGATTAGCAGGGATGTTAGCTCAGGGCTGATCTTCCCCACAAAAAAAAAAAAAGAAGAAAATGAATGCAAGGCAGGGATTTGGTACCGGATCTATTTCCTTTTCCTGGATTGAATATTTACAAGTTTATTGAGATTTTTCGCCAGAAACAGATTTTCGATGGAGAAATTCAACTTAAAATATTGTTAAAACATTTGACAAGTGATGGAAATCACTTACCAGATGTCATGTTACTTCCCTTAAATGTTGGTAAGAGAAATAAATACTTATAAGAGAAAGAAGAAAAGGTTTTGATGGTTATAAGTGCTAAAAAGTAAGAATAATTATAAAGCACAATCTTCAATATTTTTGTCTAGCTGCTTTTTAATAAGCAAGCATAACCGTTTGCTTTACTTTATTGATCCCTTCAGCTCTCAGTGTTGCAGGACTAGCTGATGATCAGAGTAGCTCCATTGTTCATCCCCTGTTATTGCAGAGGGTGCATGTAGGTCACTTTCCAATGAGATGATCTGGTTTTTCATTAGTTTTTATCTATTTATTGTTCAGCTGCAGAAGCATATTTCTAAAAGTACATTTTCCCAATATCAGTGGAAGTAGTTCATCTACAGGTTCAAAAAGTGAAGACTCAGATATATATTGGTTACATTAATTCAAAGTAAAGTCATTTCCTGCGTTCTGTTTTCTGGCAAAGTTTTCAGAAATGAACTGTACCATTTTTTGAGGAAGATGGGCCCTGAGCTAACATCTGCCAATCCTCCTCTTTTTTTATTTATTTATTTTTGCTGAGGAAGACTGGCCGTGGGCTAACATCCATGCCCATCTTCCTCCACTTTATATGGGATGCTGCCATAGCATGGCTTGCCAAGAGGTGCATTTGTGTGCGCCCGGGATCCGAACTGGTGAACCCCGGGCCACCACAGCAGAGAGCACACACTTAACCGCTTGCACCACCGTGTCAGCCCCTGAACTGTACTAATTTTAAGACAAATGACCATTTAGTAAATCTGATTATTTTTAAAATGTTGTTCTTATTTTGAGAATGTTGCATATATTTTTGTGCATATATTTTGTACATATTTATGTACACATAAAAATTCATAGAAGAAAATTTATCAAAAACTATTGTTTGTGATCTTTTTTGGTTTGTGTGGTATATGGTATTTCAAATATGTAATGAGTATTTAAAATTTAGTTATAAAAAGATAAGTGGAACAATCATCCCCTCTTTTGAGCACTATATATTCACTACATTTCTTCCATGTTTTATTAATCAAAAATTATGTTAAGTTTAGCATTTATTGTTCAAATCAATTTCAACACTCTGGTTGCTTAAACAAGATGCAGAAAAACTTTTTGACAGCTGTATAAACTATTACAAATATTGTTATGTTGTGTATGTATGTATTTATCTACATCTATTTACTCATTAATTGATGCACAAAATTTTTTGTTCCAGTAACGTTATCCGTGGTGAAGGCAGGGGAATAGATACCAGAACACGTTTCCATAATGTAGCTCATAAACATCAGTTACAGTCAATGAATGGAGACTACATGTCATAAAAATTCTAATGTTTTTCTCTTGTAAATTTGCCAGATGTTGAGTCATATAGTTTGGAAGATTTGAAATTAATCATTCAAATAATTTATCTGTCATTATATTCTCTGGTGTGATACAAAGTTGTAGTTGATAAATACAAATGGCTATCTCTTTCTAAATATAAAATTAAGACTTCTGTTTAAATATGTAAAAGGAAAAATGAAAGAACAATTTGTGCTCTAGAGAATTTATTTAGACAGTATTCTTGAAGCATGTATAATATTTATCAACTTTGTAAGTAATAACCATTTATAACAGTCACTGTAATCTCTTAAACTCACCTCTATGTGTCACAGTACAATCAATTATAATAACTGAGGCTAGGAAAATAACAGAACTATTTGAGTCACATTTAAATAGCAGTGCTAATTTGACTGAGAAATCACTATATAATATTATAGCCTAAGCAGTCACTGACATTAATTTCAGATTATATTTCATATTAATTACAGAAAAATTAAACAGTTATGAAATAATAATTAGAAAACAGCTTAGCACGTCTTTTAAGAAAATGTTACTTTCATTTTTATATATGGTATATAAAAGTACTCAGATGATTTTTAAATAACTCATCTATATGTATTTTTTTTCTTTTTTATTGAAGTAACATTGGTTTATGACCTTATATATTTCAGGTGTACATCGTTATATTTCGATTTCTGTGTAGACTACATCATGTTCACCACCCAAAGACTAATTACCATCCGTCACCACACACATGTGCCCTGTTACTCCTTTCAGCCTCCTCCCTCGCCCCTTCCCTTGTGGTAACCACCAATCTAATTTCTATATCTATTTATTTGTTTGTTGTTGTTATCTTCCACTTATAAGTGAAATCGTGTTATTTGGAATACTATGATTTTACGTTGAATTTCTATCATATTGTCTTAACATAAGCATGAGATTTTTATGCAAATTAAAATGAGCCCATAGTTATCTCTCGTCACATATCAATTCAACTAGAACTATATATCTCACTGCTTCTCTCCTCTTACATATAAGTCAAAAAGAGAGGTAACTAACCTGACTGTACTTGATTCATTCGTTTTCTTAAGTGAGTAAGGTATTGAACAATTCTTCAGCAAATGAGAAATGCAGTAGATGTCAAACTTGGCATAGTCAAGATATACTATTAAATCAAAATATAGGTGATTGAAAATAAATGCTAAGTTACTTATCCTTGAAAAGCAGTTGGCAAAGCAATCACTGACTCGATCTACATTAACATAACTCCAGATATGTCCTACTAAACATACTTCAAATTCACTTCAAGACAGATCATAAATTTAACAAGCATTTAAAAAATTAAGGTTAGGCTGAAAACAGCTATTCTCATCTAGTCTATGGGCAATTATTTGTGGGTACAAAAATGTGCTGGCAAATATTAAAATTTGCAGCACATTTTGAGACTACAGTTGTGAATATAGAAGACTGGAATATTATATTTTAATACTAGACAGACAAACTAAAGAGCACTTCCTTTAGCAAAAGTTTTATTTATCTGCAGAAGAAATGTTAGTAAGACAGTAATTTGTTACTATAAATATATTATAGCAATATGTCTTTCACTCGCCTAGAGTAAAAAGTGTAATTAATACCTTGGTCTTATGATTAAAACATCAAACACTACATATGCTAAGTTTTCACACCACATACAGCACACACACATGGGCTGCTTGAGAATTTTAGTTACAGATGCTGCTCTGGTTATCAGGGTTTATTAAATCTCTTGAAAAAGAACTTTTCCATCCCTTTTGTGTAAATATTCAGCTGGCATTTATAGTTGACAGTATTCTAATAAAACATTTCACAAGAAAAGTATATCAAGTTTGAGATTTAGCATTGATATACTCTGAAATCCCACAAAGTTAAACAGTTATTTTAAAAGAATGACTTCTGTAGGCAATATAGTTAGTATAAAATATAGGTTATTTTATTATTTTTGATAAAGAATTTGTGCCTTGTCTGAGGATTATGTTATTAGTATTTGCGTTAGAGCCATGAGAAAAATTAGATAAAATCTAAATCCTTAGCTTATTTTTGAATTTCAAATCAATCAAAAAGAATTGTATGAATAAATAGAGATAACAGAATTCTGAAGGCATGCTTACCTAGTAAGAATTTACCTATTTTATCCAAATGCATTAAAGATGAACAATTGAAAGAATCTAGGGAGGGGAGCAGAGAAGATGAGAATCTTCTTGACCATCTATAAAAATTACAGGTTTCATTAAGTCAGGGATAATGTTGGGAAAATAGATAGATAATCAGCATGCTAGGATTCTTTTCTTCCTGGGGCATCAATATTTACTGAGGATCCAGAAGGGGACCTAATAGAAAAATCATCATGATAAATTGAAGTCCTCTATATGTGTAGGTGATATTTGTGATATTCCCTCCCTCTCTCTCTTCTTCTCTCTTCTTTCACCTAATTTTATCTTGGCTTATTTATAATATCATTGTCATTTGTTTTCAGCATCTGCAGAACTGGATAAGACCTCTTTTTTCTTCCTTTCCATTATGAGAACCAAATTTTATATTTCAGTTAAAATATTATCACAGTCCTAAAAAAGTTGTCAAGACTTCACTAAGAGTTAATTTCAAACTATCACTCTAGTTTGATCAATAATACTATTGGGCATTTCATATGTGTCTAAAGCACTAGTTCAGTGGTCATAGTAGCTTTTTTGTGGGTTTATATTTTTAATTATATGTGTAGACATAACTTTAATGAGACACATAGATATTGACACTTCTTAAAATAACATTTTTTATGATAATATGGCTGCTTCTGGTTCCTTAACCACATCCACATTCCATCCAGAAGAAAAGGAAAAGAAGTATTAGTGGTATTAAATACATTCATAATGTTGCTCAACCATCACCACCATCATCTCCATAACTCTTTTTATTTTGTAAAATTGAAACTCTATATTCACGAAACAATAACTCTCCATTTCCATCTTCCCCCAGTTCTTGGCAACCACCATTCTACTTTCTGTCTTTGCGATTTTGACTACTTTAAATATCTCATAGAAGTGGAATCATGCAGTATTTGTCCTTTTGTGATTGGTTTATTTCACTTAGCATAGTGTCCTTAAGGTTCATCCATGTTGTAGCATATGTCAGAATTTTCTTCGTTTTTAGCACTGAATAATTCTCCTAAAACTCAACAACAAAAAAATAAGCAACACGATTCAAAAATGGGTGAAGGACTTGAATAGCCATTTCTCCAAAGAAGATATACAACAGGCTAATAAGCACATGTAAAGATGCTCAACATCACTAATCATTAGGGCAAAGTAAATCAAAACTGCAATGAGATACCACCTCACACTCATTAGGATGGCTATTATAAAAAAAAAAAAAAGCCAAAAATTAACAAGAGTAGGTGAATATGCAGAGAAATTGAGATCCCTATGCACTGTTGGTGGGAACGTAAAATGGTACAACCCTGTGGAAAACAATTTAGAGGTTCTTTAAGAAATTAAAAATAAAATTACCACATGATGCAGCAATTCTACTTGTGAATATATACACAAAAGAAGTGAAAGCAGTATCTCAAAGAAATATTTGTGTGTTCGTGTTCACAGCAGCATTATTCACAATAGCTAAAATGTGGAGGCAACCATAGTGTCCATCGACAGATGAATGGATAAGCAAAATGTGGCATAGACAACTAATTTTTTAAACAAGTGAACAAATATGTGAATTTCATTCAACTAGAGTATCTTTTCTTTTGCTTCCTGAAAATCTCCATAACTCTAAGCCCGAATTTTCTCTATTATTTCAACCTTGTGTTTTTTCCTATACTGAAATTGTTAATTTTCCAATAATTAAAGAGTAATATAGAAAACACACTATGTAACAAAAAATAAATATAAAACAACTATGTTCTCATCATACACAGTTAACAGCACTAACATTTTATAACATCCTCTCAAACTTTTTTTTAAAATAAATAAAATTCATTAGAAATAGCACTTGATTTCCTAATAGTGACATATTTCCCTCTTTGTAAATACTTTGAATATATTTTAATTCTTTCATACATATAAATTCATATCATCTATGAGAATGACTGTTTCCCCAATACTTTGACAACCCAATCAAGACCTGAAGACACTATTTCACTGTTGTTTCAATTTGTGATTCTTCTTATAAGGCAGTGAGACTCTTTTTATATACTTATAAGCCAATTAGAATTTCCTTTCTATAAATTGTCAGTTCACATCCATTGCTTATTAGATTGTTGGTCCTATTCTAATTTACTTGTAGCAATTCTTACTCATCAGAATCAGTTATTTACCTATAATATCTACTACAAACATTTCCATCCATTTGGCCAAGTAATTATTACCATGATTTTCTTTTGTGTGTATATGCAGAAATCTTTGATTTTTACTCATAGTCGAAAATTTTAGTTGCATATTTTATGACTATTTGGTTTTCTGTCATAGTAAAATTAAACATATGTATATCTATTATTCTAATATTTTAATTGATTTGCTTTTGTGTTTTATCTTTAACACAGTAGGTTTTTTTTAGGGTAAAGAGTGAGAAAGAAATAATCATACCTGACCAATGACAGCTAGTAGCTGGCCTAGCTGCTCCCAGATAGATCACGTGGTTCCCTTACTGACAACGATTTCCCAGAAAATAAACATCTGACTAGAACCCTCTGTGATATGGATACAACAAAAAACGGATAACTCATAATCGTTTCTAATTAGAACCTAGAAACACAGGTAGCGTATAACCACAAAAATGACCAAACCTTCCCATAGTTACTTACATGGGGTTGTGTCTCTTGCTGCGCTAGGTTAATAAATCCAACTTCATTTGGCTATATGTGTGTTCCTGGGGTCTCTGGCTTGTAGACATTAACTGGAGTTGATGAAATAAATCGAAAGTAATTTTTTCCAGATGACAATCTATTTTATCAACTTCTTACTATAGTTTCTTTGCCAACTCCAGAACACAAACTAATGTATATGTTACCATTGGCATATTAAAAGTAAATAGAATTAGGAAGTTAACACAAACATCCTATATAAATGTAAAACAAAGTAATTGATAAATAATCTATAAACAGTTGGATGCATTTAAAAGAGAAAAATGAACGACTATGGTAATAATACAGAGTTCTAGTTTATCCTTATTCTTTAGTATTATAACAGAATGTCCAAATGTCTTTGGAAATGGTGCTGTATATTTATATTTTTTGCTAACTTAAATTTTATAAAGATGACATAAGATGTTCCTTTATATTGTAAAAGGAAAGATAGAAATAATTAGGTTTGTCTTGACATTCTCTAAAGACTGTTTAACTCAAAACTATTTTAAGAACTGCATTGTTTATCACACTTACTGTCAAGAGAAATCAGTCTTTTTTAAATTGAATGTATTAAATTAAAGCATATATACTGTAATGATTTTATAATTTTCAGGATTAATAATAAACTTACCCAAAATCAATCACAAAGACTGCTACAATAATTTTGTGTATTTATCTATCAATCGATCCATCCATTTATTTATTTATTTATTTATTTATTTATTTATTTATTTTAGTTCAACACCTTCATCAATCAGGAATAATGCAGTGAATTTTTATGACAATTTTCTGAAGATATATTATGTCAGGGGCTAATACCCTCACTGTTGATAATCTGATTTTGATCCAAGGAACATACCTAAGCACATAGCTATGTATTGTGTGTTAAAATTCAAGTATACTGTTTTCCATTTTTGCTAATGGTCTTAAACATAATGCATTAACGAAAGCTATTTATTCTTTTACCACAATAAATACAATTGGCCACTGTTTTCAATCAATATTTGTGTGGAAACTTTACTAAAATTTTTGAAAGTATGTGTTTTCTCTGTCACTGTTATAATTCTGGTAAAATTGTAAATGCAAGACACTCACAAGAACCCAAACATTGAGGTCCCTTTGAGCACCTTCTACTGGATTTCATGCAGCTAACCTGCAACACATTTTAAATATGTTCCTCTCATTGTGTACTTGTTCTTGGAACAGGCTGAAGCTTTTCTTTGCTGGAGCCCTACTGCTCTAACAGTAACAAAGAATTACTTGATTTTGTGTTCAAGCAATTCTAATTGACAGATTTACTAATGACAGAGACATTCTAATGCCTCTTCTAATGACAGAGGCACCCATTTTACTGGGACTATTATAAATATCTTTGTAAAGCCTTGGCTATTAATAAGGGGTTTAACTGTCCCTATCACCTCCAATCTTTGGAAAAGGTACTAAGTACAAACGGAATTCTGAAACTAACTTTGGCAAAACTTTCAGAGACTCTTGAACTTTCATGGCCTGTGGTATCACTATTGCCTTTAATGACAGTGAGATCAACACTTTCTGGGTTTATTGCTCCCTTTAAAAATTACTAAGATGCTACCCTATGTTTCTGAGAATAGCACCATCAGTTCTAATTTTCACACTCTGGTAAACAGGCATGAACAAATACTGCACAAGATTCATGCAATACAATACGCCACCAGGAATGGGCAGTCATTCCTTAACATCTTCCTAAGCAACCTCTGTATGGACAAAATCTGGAGAACTGATCTTTGAAGCAATATCAAAGAAGGACATTATTTGAAGCCCACTAGAAAGGACTTTATCAGATACTGTTAACAACTATTACATCAGTGAACTCCAAGGATTTCATCCTTGTATCAATATTTGCCATATAGAGACATAAATAATTCTCAAATTATTTGAAAATTGTCGAGATTATAAACCTCATGCTGAAGACTCTTAGAAACTTCTAGAAGCAAATAGCCTTCAGGAAGTAGATAAATTTCCGCTTAAGATCCAGAGAACAAGATACAGATAACTAGAGCCATATATTGTCACCCTTTAATATGCATGCATGTGTGTGTTTTTTCTTTTTTTTCTTAGCCACTTTCTTTTCTTTTTGCTGGTTTAAGATTTGGCACAATTAATACACATCTGTTACCTACAAGTTCTTAAAATTGCTTTCTGCCTTCTTATTTACTTCCTGGCATGAGTCAATAACTAGTTGCGATTTATTCATGATTTGGTCCAAATGAATGATGAAATTCACTTCTTGAGTCTGTGCACATTTTCCTTTTGGACCCACCCAGCTACCTTTGATACCAGTTTCCTTTAATAATCAGTTGATTGTCTGTGTAATTTGGCTCATTCACTAATTAATTCTTTACATGGAAAACACCAAAATAAGCCAGACATCCGACAATCTAAAATTCTAATAATTCAAGGCAAATTCTAGATTGCTTTTTTCTGTCTTAAGTCTCTTCAAATTATGCTTTATAAGAGGCCACACAGTAGGGGAGGATATTACATACCATAGTTCATAGAACAACAAGAGAACTAGGTAAATCTTCCAAGGCCACAGAATTCCTTGCCCAAAGGGTTCATTAAATTGAACATTAGTTAGTTTGGAATAGGCCTCCATAGAAATAATATTGGCTTCTTGAAAAGGAATATGTGCAGATCTCTTAAGGTCTGTATGGATGTGAACACAATAGTCTTAAAAGATCTGAGAAGCACAAAAATATCATAAATGTAGATATTTTGGATAATAATGCCATATGTTTCTGTGGGTTCTTCAGATTGCAGTTAAGATCTGTTCTCTTGGCTTAATTTAGGCACTTCTGAGCCTTGGCTTAAAAATTGATTCACAGGCTCTGATCACAATCTTCTTTTGGTATTTTCTGTGTTGCAGCATTAAAGTGTGTAATCTCCAGAATCTTAAATGCTTCTGTACAGCTGCTATCCTGTCAAATGACCCAACAAGTGACCCTTCCAGTAAAAGAATAGGAAAATCTGACATTCACAGAGGTTGAAACAAACACCCTCAAATACTTAATATATGATCACAATACTTCATAAGAAATGGACTGACCACTTCTCCAGATGTTGATGTTCTATACCTTAGCTTAAGGTGAAGAATGACAATAGAAGGTGATACTGAGAACCAAATCCATCCACACCCACACACCTTACTGTCTTCATTAACACAGCCTACTATTCAATTCCTCACACTGATATGGCGATTCTATTCTAGAAAACATTTGTTCAGGAAGATCAAATTGTACATATTTTTTTTATTGTTTGTTGCAAAAACTTTCAGAAAGTATTCAACTACCAAAAATAAATAGCTCAATTCAGCATAATGACTCTGCAAAACTTGCCTCTAAGTCCTGGCTTTGACTCTTGACCCTCTGTGTCCACCAATCCTAAATTATTTATCATGAATTTTCCCCAACCCTAATCAAGACCTCACATTGGAAGACTTGCCTTACCATCATACTCCCCAACCAGTCTCTAATATATTCCACCTATGCCCATCTCCTTTTGAGATGCTACCAAAATGTTGTCAAGAATTAATCTCAACTATTGTGCTAAGCAGCAAACTCCACTTTGCTTTATCAACAGATTGTTCTGAAAAGCCACCATTTGGCATTTTGAATGCTTTGCTGGGAGAAAAATAGAGGCAAGGAGACCAGTTAGGACTCTGATATCAGAAAGTTCCTTGGACAAATGTGGGACAAGGGTGAGTAAATTGAGAGAATAAACTTTGCTTTTGCAAGTAAAACTTTTAACTGATCAAAAATTGCTTGTGTATTAGAAGAGAAATACCTTTTCAAATACAGTAATTTAGAATATATTATGCATCCATATAAATCATATACATATACAAGTATTTATTTTTATATAAACCATATATTTTCATAAGATTCAAAGTGCCCGGCTGAATAATCTAGGGGGAAGGAATGGCTTGATTGAACTGCCTATGCAAATTATGTTACATTAGCACTACTCACTTCTACTCATCTTTAAAGGCAAAAAATGATAGAGTATTCTATGGTTGCATCAATAAAATATTTTAAAGTATGAATATATTCTGTTTAGTTCTTCACTTTCACTCCCAGGGCAATAAAATCTATAAGGATAAATGGTCCATCCAAATCAAATGAAGTATCATTTACAAATTTTTTTTTGCATGATATCCTAAAAAACAGAGCACTTGTGAAGAAAGACATACCTTTGATTAAGCTTTAAAGAAATTTGAAATGAAGTACAATATATCTCAGAATTTTCTGTGAAAAAGCATAAGTAAACTTAGTGTCTGAAATTTTAGAAGACAGATATTTTACTATGCTTTTTAGGCTTGCAACCTTATACTGAATATATGATCTTTTTAAAATTATTTATTTGAATAGATCATGAAATTTGTAAAAATTCATCATTACATACACTTGATTTTGGGATTTTTATGTGTTATTCTGCAATGTAAATAATAAAAGAAAATGTTAGATTCTCTATGAATATGAAAAACATAAGCTTTTTTCCCATTTCGCAAATTAACCTTATTTCTTTGAGAGTCCTGTATGTAACAAGGAGATGGACCTTATACTAGGAGTTTTTGCCTGATTTATTATGTATCTTCTCAGGTGTCCCAGCAAGGTGAAAGAGCAAAAAAAGCAGATGGAAAACAGCAGGTAAACACTTTTTGATGCGAGAAATTCATTCATGATGATGATGCTATTACTGTTCAAGATGGAAACAATGAAATGTAATTTAAGGTGAATAAGCAATAGAAGTGTAATAAATCAAAGTGAATGAATAGTAGCTCTGTGTGAACAATAAAAGTAATGATAGCATATTTCATTCAGATATAACTACTCTCTTAAAAGTAAAATGGAACCTAATATACTCCCTAATAATAATTACATATGTATCCTTATTAACAGGAATTTCTCCATTCCCATCTTAAAGATGCAAACAAGTGTGAAAAGAATTCCACTCAAAAAGCAATATCACACTTCAAAAGTTTTAGAGTCATTGCTTTGAAAAGCTATTGAATTGTGTTATTTTTAACCTAAAATCAGTATCAACACTGAGATATCAGAAAAAAATTATATTCTGACAGTTCTCCTAACCAAGATATTCATCATGCTTTCACTACATTCCATGTGGATATGTAAATAGCATTCATCTTTCTAACCTCAGTCTATATGACCATAGATCACTACTGTGTCCTCTTCTCTTTCCCTAGAGTCAATGAAGAGCATTTGTTCACTATCTTGATACCATGTTCCTTAACGTGCTTTGTGATCCCAAAGAGTGTTCATTTCCTTTCACCTTACTTATTTCATTTGGATTTCCAGTCTTTTAATTATAGCTGTGTCTATCACTTGAAGTCTATTTCTTTTCAATTTCAGAATACGGAATTATACGTAATGTCACAGTCAGGGTTTACTCTTTGTTGAGTAGAAGCAAAAACTAGTCTTATTTATTCCACCAAAGGATCCATTGCATTTCAATATATTTATTCTTAACAAAACGCTACTTGTTCAGTTCATTATATATTTTGAAACTTTGATTTTTAATTCTTAATCAGACGTAGCAAAATCTTTCTATCTAATGTTAAGATACTATGTGAAGGCAAAATGGCAGTGCCAAATAAAGACAAACCAAACAGAAAAAAAGACATTTTTTTAGTAGAGAGGGGTGAGCAGGACTAGCAAGAATTTATTTGTGGGGAGTGAGTGGTGGAGTTGAGCAGACATGATCAAAACGTTTAACAGAAAATATTTATGTTACAGTCAGAATGAGACATTAAAGGAAGGTGTTTTCTTGATTAAGCTTAGAGATTAGAGATGAGTCAGAGTTCAGGGTCTTTTAGGGAGAAAAGAAGCCTGACTCAAGTTAGGTCAAGCCAAGAAACAGGCAATTTTGAGCACTTAGTAAGCAGAAACACTGCTTAAATTTAAGCCCAGTAATTATAGAATCTATATAGGAAATTAAGATAGGAGAATTTTTAAGATAGTTAAATTAGACTTCACAGAATTAAATCCCAGCTGCATGTATAGATGACTTCTAACTATATTTATTATTTATAATACATGATAACAGCTCATATACTCAATATACTATTTTATTTTTTGTGTATTTTATTACTGTCTTAGCTCAGGCTGCTATAGAAAAATACCATAAACTGGTATGGTATTTATTTCGCATAGTTCTGGAGGCTGGAAGTCCAAGATAAGTGTGCAACATGTTCGGGTTCTGGTGACGACCCTCTTCTAGGTTGCAGACTGCCCACTTCTCATTTTATCCTCACGTGGTGGAAAGAGAGAGCTCTGGTCCCTTCATTAACTTATAAGACCAACAATCTCATTCATGAGGGCTTCACACTCATGACCCGATTATCTCCCAAATGCCTTACTTCCAAATCTATCGCACTGAGGATTAGATTTCAACATATTAATTTTGGAGGGGACACAAACTTTCAGATCATAAAAATTACTTATATAATATATTATCTATGTATTATACTATCTATTTTAGCAACATTTGCTTATAACACAAAATAAAACATAAACACAAGTTGGAGAAGACACAAACAGAGAGTTCTTGCTAAGCTCTTTTCACACATTAACTCTATAAAAAGAATGCACACTTTGAAAAATCAGTTGCATTTTAACTTAAAATAAAATATAGATGATTTTTATACAAAGAGGACATTTTACTGAAAAAAATGGTCTAGCCTCACCTTAGTGGTTTCTTAGGCATGCATTTTGACTAGGAGACATCTTTCATTCTGAGATAAAATAATATGTGATAGCCTATAAGATAAGAACATACTTTGCTCTTATAGGATAACAGACCTATCAGTTTACTACTGCTATCATTGATTTTCCTATCTACTTCAGAGTGGAAATTTGTAGTTTAAAATTTTTAGATTCTAAATACTTTTTGATCCATATGATTAACTATCATACAAGTACTTTCTGTGAAATATTAAATTCCAGATGCCTAAGGAGAGACTTACGGAACATCATATCCTTGAAAGTATGGTGAAATCCCCCTTGACCAAATACAGTTTCTTTCAATTCATCAAGAAATTTATCTAGTGTTACTGAAGATGGTCCACATTAAAAGAAGCTTGCTGAGTTAATTTCAGTGTGCTGAAGGTTAATTGATCATGTAGCTCCGATTTATAAGAGGAAAGTAGACAAGAACTGTAATGTCTCAACATCAACCATCTTTCTCCAAAGGCACATGAAATGTTCAAATATGTCTTACAGACAAAAGAGAGTGGAGAGTTGTTGCAAATTTTTTATTGAAAACTCAGACGTTTAGAGATGTTTTTCTGCTTTCTCTATTGTAATCTTGCTGGAAGGGAAGAATAAAGAGGCAATAAAATATATCTCAAGATTATTTTGCACTTGATTAATTCACTTATTGTTAATATAATATGCTATCCTTTCTCTTGAATATGTTTTGATCATACCCTTTGTATTAAATTACTTTCTGCTTCTCAAAAATAGAAAAGCTAATTGAAAATGACGCTAATTATCTGCCTTGTACTTACATTTGAATAAGGTTTTGTTTTTTTTCTTACCTTCATCCAAAATAGGCTCAGCAGGGTCACTGAGGCATTGAGTCTAGCCTACCGGGCACGGTAAGCTGACAGCCCTCTTAGATTTTACACAATTCATTGTAGGAAAATAAAAATGGATAATAGGCTCTAGCAGCACCCAACAATCTAATTAAAAGAACATTTTATACTTGATACCATAGATAAAAAGACATTAACAAATGAAAATTAGCCTACTTGTGTGTCATCTGCTTATCAGGGAAATGAGTGATGAGGGAAAACATGCTATGTTTATGTTTACTTTGTTTCAAATTATTTGGTTTCAAAATGCAGAACGAATGAGAGATAAATCAGTCATTTCATTTTATTGGCTCAAGGTCAATTAAAAAAATTTCAAGACATATAAATTAAGTAGAAATATATGGCTTAGGGGCCGGCCTGGTGGCGCAAGCAGTTAAGTGTGTGCGCTCTGCTGCTGCGGGCCGGGGTTCGCTGGTTCGGATCCCGGGCGTGCACCGACACACCGCTTGTTAAGCCATGCTGTGGTGGTGTCCCATATAAAGTAGAGGAAGATGGGCACGCATGTTAGCCCAGGGCCAGTCTTCTTCAGCAAAAAAGAGGAGGATTGGCATTGGATGTTAGCTCAGGGCTGGTCCTCCTCACAAAAAAAAAAAAAAGAAAAAAGAAATATATGGCTTAAATAAAAAGGGTTGTGTACAAATAGAGGTTTAAAGTTTCAGAGTTTTATTGGGCAATGTCAATTTAATTGAATAATTTTAATACTTACCCACTAATCAACCTAGTTGACACTACGTGGAAAGCTCTATCTGAAACTACTCTATTTTGTTGATACTCGAATAGCATGATGCGTGTTTAAATTGTTATATTTCTGGAAACCTTATTTAGTTTTATTTAAATAATGGTTATTTTATTAAAAAGATTTGTCTACATGACAGTTTAAAGATAGTCAAAGAATGTAATGTTTGAAACATTATATATCCTGAAAATCACAGATTAATGCCAACTCATAAAACATAGTGTTCATAATTAAAAGTTCATATAATGACAACTATTCCTCTTAATTTCTAAAGAACTACTTTTCATGATAGCAATATATCATAATGTTATTTCTCATTATACATCTGATATAGTCTCATTTTCTAAAAGCTGGCAAACAGAAAAATATAAGTAAGCAATAACTTTCTGGAATATATCAACATGGAACTACTTTTAGAAATTCATTTTATTTATGTTTAAGTGTTCTTTCCACTTCTCTCTCTCCCTTTCCAACTACACACACACACACACACACACACAATTCATGTTATTATATTATATTGTTTATTTTATTGCACCATATCGCTATTTAATATTTACATTATCCTCTCTTCTACCTATAGTCAACAATAATGTATTACACACTTAAAAATTTGTTACAGGGTAGAACTCACATTAAGAGATCCTACGGAAATAAAATAAAAAGAAAAGAAAAAAACATAAAACAAATTACATAAAATAGGATTTCATTTCTTTTTTTAAGCTTAGAAACATGTAGTACTATAATAAATAGATGTTGTCAAGCCCTGATAAAAAAATCTCTTCCATTTTTTTCACAGGTATCTTTTATATTTAAACTACCATTTAAATATATTTCCTTTTTCTATGACAAAGATCAAATACTATGCCCTTCCACCAATAACCTTCCCATCCTTTTTTTCTTATGTCAAGCTGTTACCTAGTGTGTTATGTAGAGAAGAATAAAAAGAGTGGCATGAATTAGTTTCATCAGTAAAATTTTGTTATTGTTTCCCTTCATTCCTTAAAGTATAGTGGCTTCGCCTAGTTCTTTACTGGTCAGGAAGGGGTAAAATAAATCCAACAGGAGATGGGTATGCATTCCTACATGCTCGTGAATATACCTCTTTCTGTTAGTCTTATAAAGAATAATGTCCAACCTTGAAGGAACAACAAGTGATAGTCCCGGGTGAATAAAAATACAAAACCTCACCTAGGTGAGCTGCTGCACTCTCCCCATGATTCCTATTCACAACAACTATAGCAGCATGATAAGAAAGCAAGGAGATACGTAGCAACTGGAATTGTAGTAAAATCTCAACTATCTCAAAATCAAAAGAATTTTTTTTTAATATCTGGATGAGGGAATTAAAGAAATGCAATTTTTATCTAGTATAAATAGACTTGCTTGGGAGCTCTTCAATCAGGGACAATATGACGACTTGTCAAAGTATCATTAAAGTGTTTCAGACTGATAAAAGTCTGAGGTAAGAAATGAAACTTTCGAATCCTGAGATTTTTAACCAGATGTGTTATTGATCCTAAAAGCAAACTTTTATTGACATATTTTTGTTACATAGGGGATGCATGGATTCTTCTAAACTTTTTTTCCTTTTAAAAGGATATTCATTAGCTGACTTGTGCCTTAAAGAAATGAGATAAAATAAAGTGATACAATGAAATGATTTCTCAACTGGAATTCAGCAATAATGAATCATAGAATGGTCCCCATAACTAACAAATTGAGAGATCTTGATCAATAGATGTTTGCAGGTCAAAGAGATTAGTGTAAATCAAGGTCAGGAATATATTCTTGATAGTTGGGAAACAAAGCATAGACCAGTCAAGAAATGGAAGTATCTTCCATGCAGTGCTAATCATTTTTCCGTCTAACAGTGTTCAGAGAGTCAGATAACTCCACACTTCCACATATCCAGATTATGGAAAACTCAGTCTGGACTCTGAGATCTCTCCTGGAATATTTAAACAAAGAAAAATTCGCTAATACAAACTAACACTTAGTAATGTATGAGTTTGTAATGTAAGTCATTTCCTCATGACACCATAGGACATGGTCTCAAGGTCACAATTGTCACACTATATTTGTGTCTGGTACAATTAAACAAAGTTGGAATAAGTCAAACATTGTATGAGACATCAGTGTGAAATTACAAAGTAAAGCATTTTTAAAAGAATCACAGTCATTAAGTTTTACCTCAAAAACTATTTGTTATTAACTTTTTGATTATCTCATTTCATCGCTTTTATCTCATTCTAAATCATTGGCTTTCAAAAATGAGTATTATATACTTCTATGATTGTAAAATGAATATTTCAATAATAAGTGATATAGTGAATAATTGTCATAATGATTGAATTTTGCTTTAACCTACACAATATGAAATATTTTCTAAATAGTTGTTTTATTTATAATACCAAGAAAGTTTACTAAAAAATATGAATAAAAGAACTGATAAATTTTAGTAGTCATAATTTGACTTAAATTTAGATCATCATGAAAACCTTACGATATACATAAGAATCTGGTAAAAATAACACATATAGGAAATTTCTGTCTTTCAGATGCTTAGCAAATTTCTTTGTAATGACATGTTCACCTCAATATTCGTATTTAATTTCATTATATCAGATTTTGGTAGTTTTATTAGATCTCTAAGAGTTTTACAGAATATCTAAGAGTAGTAAATCAACTGGATTTATTTTAGTTTTTCAAAAATGCCTATACATTTGTAGAACTAAATACGAATCCAGGAGAACAATTAATATTGCCCATATCACATGCACAATCACATCTAGACAAATTTGAAAACAAATTCAAAAATAATTTGTGAGAATTTCTCTCATTCTATGATATTTTTGTGTGTGTGTGTGAGGAAGATTAGCTCTGAGCTAACATCTGCTGCCAATCCTCCTCGTTTTTTGCTGAGGAAGATTGGCCCTGGGCTAACATCCATGCCCATCTTCCTCTACTTTATATGGGACACCGCCACAGCATGGCTTGACTAGCGGAGCGTCAGTGCACACCCGGGGTTCTGAAACTGTCAACCCTAGGCAGCTGCAGTGGAGCACGAGCCCTTGACCGCTAGGCCACCGGGCGGCCCTCATTCTATGATATTTTTAAAATATGATTTAAACAAGGCAAACTTCAGGTGATTGACACTCAGAAGACTGTGATAATCCCTGGCAATCGATGAAAACTTCCATGAGGGCAGGATCTGTGTCTGAATTCTTGATAGATATAGTCACCTAACACAAATACGCTCTCATATATTTGTAAGAATTAAGTAAATTGAATCAAGCTATTGTTTCCATTTATTCAACAAATAATATATTAAGGAAAAATTATCTGCTATATTGAGTAGTAAACACAACGATGACCCCTTTCCCTATAAAGCCCACTGTTCACAGAGATGAAGTCAGAAAGCAAAGGAATGAGCGCCCAGAAACTGTCACATTGTCAGATTAGCAGATTATCAAACACGGAACAAGCACGGAAAGCAAATATATATGAGGTGGTAAGGTCACGGGATGTAACAAGAAAGGAGCAGAAGACTATATAAAATTGGGCATAAAATTTCTTTCCAAATAATTTAGAAGGATGTTGTAAATCACATCTGATTAGACATTCAATTTATGTGTCCAAGGGCCGTCTACTCAGGAAATTCTTAGAGGATTTTACTGCACATTGTG
This sequence comes from Diceros bicornis minor, assembly GCF_020826845.1. Lineage (NCBI taxonomy): Eukaryota > Metazoa > Chordata > Mammalia > Perissodactyla > Rhinocerotidae > Diceros > Diceros bicornis. The sequence continues at coordinate 39,366,978 of NC_080759.1, forward strand.
AGTCATGTAAACTGTGGGAGCCACACTCTATACTATGGCTTAGGTAGAGTAGTAAACTGTATTTGATAATTTCAATTTAGGTCACTATACTCTTTTTTCCTATTTATTTAAAAAAAAGAATTGCTTTATTTTCTTTGTTTTTTCACATGTATGCTAGAAGGAAAAAATAGCGCTCTAGAATGTACCCTAGAAGGAAAATAGTGTTATCTAAAAATAACTACCAAATCCATGTGAAGGATGCACAAAACAACGAAATATATAAACAAAAATGATATTGCTTCAATATAAATAAGTCTTATTTAGTATTTCCTTATATAATGTCAGGATTATTCATATTCTGAACAGAAGAACACGTATGTTATAAAAATCATTTGGTCTATCAAATGACCGGAAGGCAATATAGACATTTTCCATGTTTGTATCATTTTATTTTTTATTTTTATTTTAGAACCTAAGACAACAATTTCTATATTCAGCAAGTCTTGACACCTAATTATATTTACTATATATTATATAAACAGGAAAATAGGAAATCTTTTATTTTAATGAAGAATTCTTTAAGAAAGCTTGTTACAGCACTGAAAGTATTTCAATAAATCAATAAAATGAGGAAATATGCTGGAAGTAAGTCAATAAGTTTTACAATACCAATTTGTTTGCAAACAAACTCCAAATCAGAGAAAAGTGCATGCAAATGACTCCATTAAGCTTAATCTAGATTGGAAAGAAAGTATGCTTAAAGATGTAATGAAAATTGAAGCACTTCTTTAATTATCTGCATAAATTACTTAGCCATCAGTATAAAAAAAAACATGCAGTAATGTTTTTTGGTTAACAATCAAGTATGTAAGAAAGACAACATGACTAAGCTTCTACAAAAAGTCTAAGAAAAAAATAACATCATATCAACATTTGATGAGGCAATAATATAGAAGATAAATCCCACTGATATTTCACTCTTGATAACTGATTGAAGATGATCAAATATTGAATATCAGTAGAAGTTTAATGTTACTATAATATATTTTGCTATAAACCCTCAAAACAGTATTTAAAATCCAATGTGAATACCATTTTCAGTGCTCTGAAAATCTTACATGTAATTGAGTAATTTACAATATTATGCATCTTCTCAGGTCAAAATTAATACAAATTCATCCTTATACACTTCATCAGGCCTTTCAAGATTATAAAGACTCAAGAATTATTAAACTAATTACATTATGGGTTAACTGGGAAAACAATAATTTCAGTGTAAACACTTTATTCTTTCAAATTTAAATTAATTCAAATTATTGTAACATACTTTCATAAATGTGCTTTCAATGAGTTTATATACATTGACAACGTTACATAATTTTATAGCATTTTAAGATGGTGTTCTCTAGGCAGTTGAATGGGAGGGCAGGAGGAGGAGGAAGTAACTAACCTCAAAGGAATTTCAGAGTCTTTGAAGTATTTGAAACATATGTATTTTTAAAAAGAGCAAATATAATTTGAGAACTATTTGGAGGTGAGACAGGAATAGATAGTGGCAAGGGAAATTATTTTATCTTACCATCCTTTTATATCAGTTTAATTCATTCAATTTTATCTACTTAAAATAGTTTAATTAAAGAATTTGTAATAAAGGCAAAGTGTTAAAAGGATGCCTATGTTCCAGAAAATTCATGTAATTTCTCTGAGTGTGAGATGCTAGGCAGCTTTCATCCCTAGGTTAATTCACATCCGAAATCCTTCCCCATATTTCACTCCCAAGATCCTTAAGACCCACATGATCTCTAAGGGGTGTGGCTCCCATTACTTGATAATCCTCATTTATGCATTTCACATAACAGCTAATTTTAAAGATGGAACCTCCTGCTCTGAGGAAAATATGCTTTCTTTCAAATTTATTTGTAAAATCTATGTGTCATAGAATAATAGAGCTTCCTTAATAACCAAGAGGAGGGTCAAAAAACTTGTCATCCAAACCACTTTCTGATCTTACACACGAGGGAACCAATTTCTCAAGTAGGCCACAAAGATATACTAGATAAAAACAGAGCCCTCCCACAAGAGAAATCCTAGGCTTGAAATAAAGCTCTCCTCTGCCACCTCTCCCCAACCACCTCTACTTTTCCTTGTATGCTTCCCAACGTTTTTTTCACTTAGTCACTAGATTTGTGTAATTGAAATTGTCAAGCATACATATCATAAACTGTAGCACAGTGCTAATCAATATTGAAGAGTAATAAATTACAGTATTAGTTCTATTCGGGAACCTCTCCTGTGTGTAGCCAGGACTGTTTTCCAAAAGCAATAAGGCAGTCCAGAATCTCCTAGCTTCGTCTCTTTGCCTCCTACAGTAATGACACAAAAGCTCAGAGACACACGGGTATCAAGAAAGCTAGGGGAACTGATTCTGATATGAATGGAGGTTTCAAGAGTGGCCTGGAGTGGGCTGGAGGAAAGGTGAATAGCATATGAATTGAGATCACCTACTCTCAGGTCCACAACATTTACCACATCAAATCTTACTTGACAAAGTGCAAAGTAGGTTTAGGTAAATTTAATTGGCTTTGGCAGCAGAGAGCCCCAAAACGGAAAAAAGAGGAAATCACAAGTAAAAATAGTCAGATACCTGGAAAGAAGAAGTAATAAGGGAAAAAAAAAAATCAAAAAATGAAAAAACCTGTCATAGAGAATGGAGAATTAATGGAAAAATAAGTCAAATTTTAAAAAATATCTTCAGACTAATAAGAAGATGTTAGCAATATGAAAAACATAATTGTTGAACTAAAGAATCCAGTGTTAGAAATGAATGGCAGAATAATACAGCAGCAAAAATGTGAGTTTGCTGGAAATCAGGATCAAAAATTCACCCAAGAGGTACAAAGAAGATGGCTAAGATGAGAAAGAAAATGAGAAAAACAGATTGGAAGTATTAACAACTGTTAAGGGACCTAGAAGGTACGAATGATATAAATAGAAAGAGGTTAATATTTGTACAAATAACAAACAATAATTTCTGAGAATTATTAAAAACAGATTGAAAGGACTCATAAAGCTCTGAACAGGATAGATAGGACAGAGTAGCAATAGGCAAACAATGGAAAAGTTACATCCAGAACTCTAGACACAGATTGTGAAATTTGAGATGTTTTAAAAAGAGAAAAAATTCTAACGTTTCTAGGAGAAAATAAGATACCATGCATAGAAGAACGATAGCTAAATTAAAATATATTTCTCAAATGTGTCGCCAGGTGAAGAAAGACAATGTAGTAATATCTGTATATAAAACAACAAGAAAAGTAAATGCAGAATTTTATATAAATCCAAGCCAGTTGTCAGCAAACTATGGCCTGCAGGGCAAATCCAGCCTGCTTCCTGCTTTGTACATAAAATTTTCTGGGAACATAGCCATGCCCATTCATTTATATTTTGTCTATGGATGCTGTCCTGTTATAACGGCAGAGTTGACACTTGAGAGAGAAACCACAGAGACTGCAAGGCCTCAAATATTTACTCTCTCATTCCTTACAGCAAAAGTGTACTGACTTCTGATCTAAGCTTTCATTTTAATGTCAGAGTGAATTATGTATGTTTTCAGACATACAGAGTCTCAGAAATATTGGCACAGAAAGACAATCTTTTTTTGTGTGTGTGAGGAGATCAGCCCTGTGCTAACATCTGCCAATCCTCCTCTTTTTTTGCTGAGGAAGACTGGCCCTGGGCTAACATCCGTGCCCATCTTCCTCCACTTTATATGGGATGCCACCACAGCATGGCTTGACAGGCAGTGTGTCCGTGTGCGCCAGTGATCCGAACTGGTGAACCCTGGCCCGCCGCAGTGGAGCGTGCGCACTTAACTGCTTGCGCCACGGGGCCGCCCCCAGAAAGACAATCTTTGAAAGAACTTTGGGGATATTCCCAACAAGAAGAGTAATTAATCCAGTGAAAGCAATAAGACATGAAAAATTAGATAAATAAAATCTTAATAAAAAAATCTATCGATGCCTGAATTTAAAAAATGACCCAGCAATGAAGGTATAAACATAGAAATCAACATATAATATTCCAGGTGAAACCAATATTGGACCAATGTACGGAGGGTAGGAAGAATATGAGAGAGTGGAATAGTTGAAAACATTCTTGTTCTAGGAAAGAAACAGATATTGGTAAATTTCAACATTGATAGGAAATGTCAGTCATTATTACCCATCAGAGGAATAAAAACAAAATGGGCATATTTCAAAGCAGCAGAATAAAATGACATGCAAATAAATTTAAAAAGAAGAGGAACAACAAATTTTAGCTCAGGAGAAACATAAAATAGCATTTAAAAGAATGTTAATTAGTGGAGCCGGCCTGGTGGTGCAAGTGGTTAAGTGCGTGTGCTCCGCTGCGGTGGCCCGGGGTTCACCGGTTCGGATCCCAGGCACGCACTAATGCACTGCTTGTAAAGCCGTGCTGTGATGGCGTCCCATATAAAATAGAGGAAGATGGGCACGGATGTTAGCCCAGGGACAGTTTTCCTCAGCAAAAAAAAGGAGGGCTGGCATCGGATGTTAGCTCAGGGCTGGTCTTCCTCACACACACAAAAAAAAAACAATGTTAATTGATTAGACTTAATGACTGAAAGATAAACTTTCTCAGATTAGATAATAAAGTAAACAAAGTCATTAGATATTGTCTATAAAAGATACATTGCAGACAAAAAGATAGTATTGCTAGAAATTAATACGTAATAAATATACATACCTAAAAAAACAAAATGGGGAAGCATATTATATTAGATATAGTAGAATTTAAGTTAAAAACCATTGAAGAATGTTTATATATGCAAATAAATTAACATCTCAACAAAATATAACAGTCACAGATATATTTAGTCAATAGAACACAGAGAGCTGTAGATATATTAATAACTATAATTTAATATTTTTAAATGGCTTTATGGTATATTAATGTAGAAAAAGACAAGAAAATTTATAAAAGACTAGAATAACAAGGCTTTGTCTATGCAGCCCTCTTTAAAAGAACTCTGGGTGGAAGATCCAGTTTGAAGAAAACTATATCTAGGATTTTATATATATATATAGTGTGAAAATAAACCTAAATTACATGTATTCAAAGGAAAAACTTTATGGTAATTAACAAAGAATAAAAATTCTCTTCAAGTAGATGTGGACTATTGATAGAATTGATAAATTACCAGCCCACAAAACCTCAGTACATTTCAGCAGATCAGTATCATTAAAAATAGCTAATTAAATTAAAAAACAATAGTAGAAATCTTGCTAACCACCACCCAAAGATCTAGGAAAAAGAGAAAACAAAAAATCAGAAGAAGTTACGTAACTTAAAAGGCACTGAAATTTTTCAACATATGACAAATTTTCAACATATGACAAAATTAGTAAGATGCAGGTGAAGTACTATTTATAAGGAAATTTGTAACTTTTAATGTGTGTCAGAAAACAAGAAATAAACGATTCAATTTAAGAAAGCATTGCAACATTACGGATCAACATAAAATTTTATTTTACAATATTCAGAAAGTCGTTCCTTTACCAGAAATAACTACTGACTATTTTAAGTATGTTTAAAAATTATCAAGCAAAAAATGATATTTTAAAAATGTATTAGCAAACCAAAATAGATCAACAAGAATACTAAACATGAAAAAGAACTATTAAAAACTAGATCCCTGGCCTAGATTTTCCTTTGGATGAGTTCTATCAGTCATTCAATAAATATATATTTTCTGAACTAGTTAATATGGTTCACAACATAAAAAAAGATGAAAGATTTCCTAATTTATTTATATAGCTAAAATGACTCTGAAAAGAAGAGAAAAATCCACAAAATGCAGTTGTAATTACTACTATTGATGCAAAAGTTATAAATAATCAGTGGGAATAATCCACTTATTATATGTTAAAAACTAACAGCTCATACACAAGAAGGGATTATCTAAGGAATAAAAACATGGATGAATATTACTAAATATAATACAGAAATATCAAATATATAAATTAAAATGGAATACAAACATCACAAATATGTATACTCTGATGGTTGCCAAACATCATTTCATAAAATTCAACATACATTCTTAAGGAAAAAATGTAAAAGATTTTTAAATGTTAAAATTCACCCTCTGTCTATATCTGATGAGAGCTAATGAGGAAGAACCAAAAGCTTTAGATGGAATTAAGATATTCTCTTTTTCCTTAACACCTTGATGTACTGCGAGTAAATTTGTGACTCCGCCACAAAATTAAGAAAATATTCTCCAATTCACCCATTTCTCATTAATCTGTTGCTAAAATACTGTTACACTAATTTGAGTTTTATACCATATGAAAGAAAAAAAGAAATAATATTTTTACACTGAATTACTTATTTCTATAATAAAACCTACTCAAGCTACTTAAAACACTCATGAAATTGTCATATTCATGTAGAACTTTAAAAGTAGAAATGTGTGAAAACAATGTAGGATAAGAGAAAATGAAAAATATTTAATATTTGAACATGTTTTTTCAGAATTTAATAATTAAGTATCTTGAACTACACCAGCTTTCTTACTTAAGATTTTATTTATCAATATGATATATGTTCAGAAAATATCCTTGAAGAATAGAGAACAGAGAATATCTTTGCTTGTAGGAATAAATTATTTTTTCTTGATTAAATATTTCCTTTAAATCAATTAGCAAATATTCAAAGAATTTCAAATTATTCTTACTCCTTAAGGAATATTTTTGGGTGCATACATTAAGAGATCAAAACTGAACAACTACTTTCATATAAATACTAATTTGTATAAGTTTATGAATTACAAAATATTTCATATGATCTCTTAACTGAGTCTCATAGTAATCCTGAGAGGGGACATTATACTGTTTCTCCCTTTAAAATGAGGAAGTGATGTTCAGAAATGAAGTCATACAATTAAGTTGAGTAGCAAGAAATCTATTTTAGATATACAAATACAAATCTCTCAAATATTTCTTTAACAAACAATTTAACCAAAGAGCTTGTTGCCTTACTTCATCTTGGTTTTATTGCTAATTTGTATATGCGGCTCTGGGGTAGAGCAGATCTGGACGTAGTTTTCTTACTTGTTTCAAATAGTAATCTAATATGCATTACACTATCATAAGATTAACAACTATGTGACTTGTCAAAAGAAAATTTAGACAGCTTTACTTAACATAAATATTTTATTGAGCAAGAAACAAACTGTTTTTGAACAGGGAGACTGGTGAGAAGCTCAAAGTCATGACATTACAAGATGGCTTATAAAGTGAAAATGAGGAAGTTGTTTAACCTTTACAATGGTTGGTTATTACAACGGGGTTCCCAGTTAGCAGAGGATTGGCTAAAAGTGATTATCTTACATCGTTTTAGCAAGATGATTTAAGTTTTGTTTATGATTATCACAGGCATTTACAAGAAATAATCTAAGTTTTGCTTATGTTCATGAAATAAAGTTTTGCTTACTGGTTTAACTGGTTCTGTCTGCTCCAAGGATCTTCAAGCCTGGTCTCGATTTTATTTTATTATAACAGACTGCAACAAAGTACTGTTTAAAACTGTTATGAGATCTGAAATTTGATTGTGAAGAGAGGACATCTGGGCCACTACTAAAAAATATAAATTAAATAAAATTAAAAAATCAAACCTTTTAATAATATGAAGTCAGTAGGATGATTCCTACTTAAATAATTGAACAATGAGCTGAACATATACAGGTACAAACAATTTAACATATACAGGTACCATAGCATTTTCTGTTTTCTAGCCCTGCAGGCTAGTAGAGTGCTTTGACATATAATAACTCTTCAATAGAATTTGTTGAATGAATGAAGGACTGCAGAACACTATATGATATTATTGATATATCGGTAATTAAGGAATATTTTTGATATGTCAGTAATCGTCAGTAATATGTGAGTAATTGCAAGCATTAATCAGTTTATTAGTGGTTGTTTCAACCCTACCTACTAGCTAAGGGCTCAGTGAGATGGTACTAAATAGAGTGATATAAAATATTTATATTTGATGTTAACTATTTTAGATTCAGGAGTCCTGAGAAAGCCAGAGAAAAACAATGCTATAATATTATTGCGAGCATTTAATATCTGAGATTAAAAGACTGAAATTCCAATCCTGGTTCCATTATTTGTTGGACAGCCTAACAAGGAACTTAGTTTCCTTGATCTTACTAAGATACATTCAAGATAAACAAATGTTTGAAAATCTGTCAAGGATTAGTTATTACTATTGTCTAAAACATCTATTGACTCAAAATTCTGACACTGAGTTTACTTTTCATATCATTGGAATTTGCATCTGAAACTGGAACTGAAATTCTACTTCTATGAGTCTCACAGCAACCCTACGCTGTATGTGAGGACACATACACACACACACACACACACACACACACACAGAAGAACGTGAGGACACACACACACGCAGAAGAATGAGGACACACAGACATACAGAAGAATGAGAGAGAGAGAGAGGCAAGGAGAGAGAGAGAGAGAGAATATTTACACACACACACACACGTATATTTAACTGCTCACTTATTTTTTCAAATACCTGTGGCATTTTAAAATTAGATCTCTGATGCTTAAACCATGGTAAACTTACAAAAATATTTCATAATGAAAGTTAGTTTTACACTAAGTTACCAATTGCCTACGATTGTACAACGGCAGGACTACATTTCCTTTCAATTTTATTTGGTTGCTTTTTAATTTTTTTGCAGAGGAGAGAACACATTAAGCATGTTATTGTATAAAGACCATTTACTAAGCCTCTTCTTTGATTAGAATCATCTCCTATTATGCAGCATTGTTCAAAAAGGCAAACAAAACTTATACTGCTGATTGTCTCTACAGCATAATGAATTATGGTAAAGTCTTAAACATATTATATATACATAAACACACGTGTACTTATGGAAAGTACGAATTTTATCCTTTATTTTATCTCAACTTAAGTACAAGTCAGAGTTGTTTTACCGTGATACATTTGGCAACCATTTTCTCATTTAATAACTTTCATTGATATGGTGTCCATATAATAAACATTACTCTATTCTAATGAGTCTGCCAGTAAATCAGAAGACGTGTCAGCCACAGAGTCCCTTCTTTATTCAAAAAAGTACATACGCATGTGTTAGTTTTATAAATTCATTTTATTTTTATGGATGATGAAGATTGTACTTTACATTGTTATTTATTTGACTTAGTTTATACAAGATACAAATACTTTTATATTTTCTCATTTGCATTGTTAGTGTGCCCAAAGGAATTACAGTATTATCTAAGTTTGTGGTTACCACAACATGCAGAATAATTTTTTTTTTAGCTGGGAAAGATTTGCCCTGAGGTAACATCTGTTGCCAATCTTCCTCTTCCTCCCTCCCCCAAAGCCCCAATACATAGTTATATATTCTAGTTGCAAGTCCTTCTAGCTCTTCTATGTAAGCCACAGTCACAGAGCGGCTACCAACAGACAAGTGGTGTGGTTCCACGCCTGGGAACCAAACCTGGGCCGCCAAAGTGGAGTGCGCTGAACTTTAACCACTAGGCCATCATGGCTGGCTCCAGAATAATTTTTAAGATAAGAAAGTTAGAAGTATGTTATAAAGATTATTTTAAAAGCATTGCAACAATTTAATAGACTGAATTTCTCTTGGTAGGTTGTATAAAATGGTAAAAAGTGTATGGAGTTGAATGACAACAATATTTTAAATAGAAGTATGTTATAAATTCAAATAAGTTCTGAGATTCAAGAGATCAAAAAGTATTCACTTGTAACTCATCTTTAAAGCAATCTTTAAATTTTATATCCCTCATAGAAAAGGAAGAGTGTAGAAGAAATTGAATTGCATTTGTATGTAGAACATTTAGTTTGACTATAATTCTGGGATTTAGCTTAGCGTTGTCCATGGTAGTCGTTAATGGATATTCTTATCTTTTAAAATGTAAGGCTTTTCCTGAGAGAAAATTATATAATAAATGATCTTTGAGCAAATGAATTTGGCTTCTGGTATTTTTTCAAAACCTATGAAGCTCTGCTTTTCTTAAGCAGCCAAAGGAAAGATTTTATATAGAATTAAGGTCATATATTACCATTGAAAGTTATATAGTGATAAAAAAGAAAGTGAGATTTAACATGGGAAAATGGTGTAATCATCAATATATTGAACATTTTTTAAATTAATATTTTTGAGGTATCAGTTTTAGTCTGTGAAATATGTACTTAATATCTGATCTGATACTTTATTTTTAACTTGTTTCTATTAGCCTTTGTTTATATAATTTATTATATTCTGTTGATTTCATCTTGATGGCATATTATAGAATATTTCAACTTTCCTCTTAGTGTAGTCCTAATCATCACACCACTGGACTATTTTAATATAAAACCACCTCTATTCTATAAAATTAGAGAACAGTGTTTCCCTGTTCTTTATCCCTATTTTAACTCTAATATTTTATTTTAACATCTGTTTACAGATACATCTGGCTTATCACAAAATAAGTTTCTGAGCATGAAATATTGAGTTATAGTCTAAAGAGAGAGCATGGTGTAAACATATGTATAATTAAAATGTTATCTTAGAAAATTGCTTCAAACACTCAAAAGCAACAAAATACAGTCAAGTTTAACACAGTGAAATTCTCCTCGTGATAGGACATATAGCTTTTTACTAGGATGGGAATCAGATGTAGTTACCTTACATTCAGTGTAAAACCTACATATTATATCATAATACATTCTCAGTTAATGTTGGGTTGGTACAGTTCATTGTGTGTAAGTGTTTATATGATTTGACTTCACTGTACTTTTTTCTTTTCATTAGAGTATTTTGATTAGACGTTAACTCTTATAGTATGGTAAATCCTGATACCCTGTACACTCCTAAAGAATATTTGAATATAAAACTTAAACATATTGTGTATAATTTTTATCCAAAATTTCTCTCTATGGCCTATAGTAAAAACATTTATCGAATACTCACTGTATGAGGGACAGGTTTCCATGCGCTCTAATTGCTTTATTTTACTTAATCCTAGCAGCAAGTCCATGGGGTAGGCACTCCTCAGATCCTGTTTTCCAGGTAAGGGAATTAGGATTTAAAATGTTAAGTAAATAGTCTCAGGCAATTTCATTTGGGGAGCAGAAATTTGAAGCTCATGTATTCTGATTCCAAAGCCTTCCCTGAACCACTGCACCATAGTTATTTAGGTGCCCCCAAACTCACAATCGATTCACAAACATGCACTTTTTCACTTGTTCATGAAGTTTATTTTTATGCCACAGCTGTGTCTTTTGAAATCTTGTCACCAATCTTGAATGCAATCCTAGAAATTCTAAAACTCATATAGATCAGTAAATATTCTTTTTACAACTGTGACTTTAATATATTTGTCCAAATTTAATAAATGTTGGCAGAACTGAAATGGAACCCAAATCCTATGATGTAAAAATCACTGCATTATCCATCACCAATATTATTTCCTATTGTATCATTGAATAAAATATAGTATATTTATTAAATCTATTTTTGTTTTGATTTATGTAATATCTATAATAAACAAAAGGATTAAAAAAAAATCAATGATCATTCAATCACATTTCCTGGTATACCATCTATGTAGAGTATTTATACATTTAGTAAACATTTATTGAATATATACAATGTACTAGGCTAAATGAACACAATAATTATCCTTGTCTGCATGAAGTCTAATACATCGAGTGTGGATGGAAAGGAGAAAGGCAATTAAAAAAATCAAATAATACAAGAATGAATGGGGCTGGCCCTGTGGCTTAACAGTTAATTGCGCGTGCTCCACTACTGGCGGCCCAGGTTCGGATCCCGGGCGCACACTGACTCACCGCTTCTCCGGTCATGCTGAGGCAGCGTCCTACATACAGCAACTAGAAGGATGTGCAACTATGATGTACAACTATCTACTGGGGCTTTGGGGAGAAAAAGGAGGAGGATTGGCAATAGATGTTAGCTCAGGGCCGGTCTTGCTTAGCATAAAGAGGAGGATTGGCATGGATATTAGCTCAGGGCTGATCTTCCTCACAAAAAAATAAAGAATGAATGATATTGTATGTTAGTCCGTAATAAGTGATATAGAAAAAGAATACCAAGTAGTGCCACAAAATAAAGAGAAATTGAGGGTTCTGTGTGATAAAAATGGAAAGATAAAATTTGGATAAAAATTTGAAGGAGGTGATTGAGCTAACTACGGAAATATCTGGGAGAAGATTATTCTAGTCAGAAGACAGACTAGAACAAAAGAAGAAAGAAGGCAACATAACTAACATATTCAAGGAACAATAACGATAACAGTGTGGTTAGAGCAGAGAAAGTGAGAGAACAGTAAGAAATACAGTCAGGAAGACAATGGACTTACAAAATTATGTACGGTCTTACTAGCCAATTTAAGGAATGTGGCTTTTATGCTGAATGAAATGGAAGCCACCAGTAAATTCTGAGTGGCAAACTGACTTGTGTTTTCAAAGGATCACTGTAGTCCTCTTTTGTCGAGAATGGACTATAGGGGCAGGAGAGAAGTAAGGAAAACTATTAGGAAGCTACTGCCATAATCTAGAGAGGAAAAGATTGTGGCTTAGATGAAGGTAGAAGCTTTGAAGGTTTGGGAAGGGTCCATTTCTGGATATATTTTGAAGCCAATAGTATTTCCTGGTGGTTAGCTGTAAGACATGAGGGATAGAGAGGAATCAAGATGATTAGTGGACATTTGGTCCTGTCCAAAATGTCTATGGAGACATTTGGTCCACACCAAAAGATCCTTGAAATTTAGTCCTACCAAAAACATCTATTAGTATATCCATACCAAATGGTCCTTAATTTTCGGTACTGTCAAAAAAGTCCAGGTGTAGAAAACGTTCCTGGATTCATATAGCCCATAATATTTATTTATACTTTGGTTTACAGGATTAATACCTAAAAAATACTATCATGCTTGATTGGTCCAATAACATTGTTGTGGCTGTGTTGCCAACATTAACTCTTCTTGCTTTAATAGCCTAGCTGGTAATGGCAAATGGGGTTAGGTAGATGGGTCAGGGTTCAAATTTGCAGAAGAGAGGGATTTATATTGACTATGCTACCAAGGAAGACTCTCACAGTTAGAGAAATGCACAAAGGATGACAAGTCAAGGATGGGATCTTGCAATGTATGGTGCATTAATATGTCACTGGGCATTTGGTTGGATGTGACTAGTTCATTCAATAACAGCAAAATTTGAAATCAGAAGGTTGGTCAAACCACTATGAACAACTGGCGGTGACTGCATTGATGAAAACACTTTACAGAGCTTCTCGCTTGTTCTGGAGGAGTGAGAACAGGTGTGACTCTCCTACCACTTAGCGGTGGGGTATAATAGCCACCATAAGGGAGATACTGGGAATCTAATTAACCCCCTTACAACTTTGCCATTACCCAAGGATAATGGGCAATGTTTCCCTTGAATCTATGTCCTGTAGACGTACGATCGAAGTAGACTGCAAGAAGTGTCTGCCACTATTTGGAGAGGTTTTAGTGGGTGCAACTCCCACAGTTACCTGCCAATAGGCTGGACCAGCACGCCCTTGGCTGGTGTCTATGTGCTGGCTGATCCAGCCCGGCCAAACCGGTCAAATCCATAAGATATTAGCAAGGTATCCCCTACCAATAACTCAGCGACCACTGGTCAAACGTGTACAAAAGGAAAAAGAATAACCCTTCTTCTCTTGCTTGGCAATATGACATCTTTATTTGCAAATTCTCAGTGGCATATGGCAGAAATAGTATACTCATAAAAAGAAAAGCCAATGCTACATTACCATTTCTATTCCTTTAACAGAGATAGGAGTAAAAGGTACTGGCACTGTGAGGAGAGGAGAATCTGCAATGCCAGATGTACAACTAGTCAGGATTTGGATAACCTGACGATCATTCCAGATGGGACAGGAAAACATAAGTACAACATTAGTATTGAAGGAGAAGTAAGAAAAACCCTGAACAGGTTAAAATGACACGCATAAGAAGACCAAATACAACATGATTACAGATGCTTGGAAGAACTCTCTGTCATATTCATGATGAAGAGGTCCTGTTAATGTTACCAGAAAGAAACTCATTAAAGAGGCAAGGAAGTACAATTCAAAACTGACGTCGATCTACAAACCCAACTTCATTGCATGGAATTGAAATTCCAGAGGAGTATAAAGTGACCAGATGTGGAGAATCATTTCTTATGCATGATTCTAGTGCTTGAGATGATGAAAAAATTCTTATTTATACAACTTATGACATTATTTGACATTTAAGTGCCAGTACCACATTATTCAGTGATTATATACAGTGCACAGTGTAGTATTGGGTAATACTATGGCATTGATTTATGCACTAACAGTGAAAAGGTGAGACGACACTTACAGATATATATATGAGAAAGTAGTTGTATTTGCAAGGAAAGAAATCTCAGCATTAACCCTTCGTTGTGCATGATGGATTCAAGATTGGAAATATAAACGCAATTCAACTACTCCTACCAAATGCACAGGTAGAAGGATGCTTGTTTCACTTTTCACAATCACTGTGGCAAAAAATATTTTCTTTGGGTCTAACACGCCAGTACATGACAATGGAAAGTAACATCCATAAACGTGCATCCATGTTGTTTGGACTTCCATTTTTGCCTTTGGAAGATGTAAATGAAACTTTTGAGTACATTTTCGAGAATGCAGAAGAAAATTTAGATGACCTAATGAGAGAGTGTATGTTCATGGAAGGTGTGGCAGAAGCAGAAGAAGACCAGAAGCTCCAAGATTTCCACCAGAAACTTGGAATGTTTATACATCAGTACTGAATGGTAATTACAAGACAAACAACACAGTGGAAGGCTGGCATAGCAAATTTCAAAAGCTGATGATAGTGCATCATTCTTCAATTTGGAGATTTATTGAAGTGTTAAAAGACGAAAAGCAAAGAAAATCGTCACCCACGTTCTTGGCGGTCACACTCAATCACGGTGACCAAATTCACAATGATCCTGACAGAATCAAATTGGTATAACTGAAATTGTTAACAGATATAATGAATATAAAGCCAATAATAGGGTCAATATATACTTGAGAGCAATTGCTCATCAACTTAAGAGTAATCCTGCTGAACTTCACGGTAAGGAAGAGCAAGAATAAACCCCAAATGCATCATAAATTACAATAAAAATAACATAAATAAAATTTTAAGAAAGTTAAATGTTTGTATTATTTAATGAATCATGGACCAAATGTCTTGATGGACATTTTGGACTGGATCAAATATCAAGGACCTAGGACCTTTTTGGCATGGACCAAATGTCTCCATGGACATTTTGGAAAGGAATAAATGTCCTACAAGAGTCAAGATGACTACAAGCTCTTTGACCTGAACACTAGAAGGATGGACTTTCCATGAAATGACATAAGAAAAAATGTTAGGTGAAGTATGTTTTGGAGAGAGAATCAGCAGTTTTATTCATGTTTAATTCAAGATGTTTTTTAAATATTCAAGTAGCAGTAAAGAGTAGACAGTTGGAAATGTGTGTGGAATTTATGAGAGAGTTTTGGGCTAAAGATGCGAATTTTGAAGTCTTTGGCATAAAGATGGTATTTAAAGTCATTATACTGCGTGAGATCATCAAAGAATACAGAAAAGATAGAATAAATAAGAAGATCAAAGATGGATCCTGGGCATTTCTATATTAGAAAGTCAAAAAAAGGAGAGTGTGACCACATAAAAACCAAATGAAAATTGTGTATCAAGTAAGAAGAGATAATGAACCATGTTGAATGCTGCTAAGATGTGAAGAAGTTTAGGACAAGCAAGTGAACGTAGCAACATGGAGACATCAGAGACATTTGTGGAAATCCGTCAATAGAATGAAAACTGGATAGACATCAGTTTACGGAAGAGTGGAAGAAAGCACTAGAAGCAGCTATATAAGCCATTGCTTACAGCAGCATTGGTGAAAATGGAAATATAAAAGTGTAACTGGAAGAGAAAATGGGGTTAAGAATGTGACTTTTGAATATAAAAGATTTATCAGAAAATGGGATGTTTAAACACAACCAAAATGTGAGAATGGGTAGTTGTCAATTCTCCAGTTTTTCTGATTTAAATAAATTGAATTGACCTAGTAGTGTTTAATATTAAAGCTTTTCAGTACAAAGGTCTGTTTTAAATAGTTTCATATTAATAAACTATGAAATAAAGCTTATCTCTGCTTAAATTTTCAAATGCAATTCCAATTTACTTATAAAGAACTACTGAAAAGTTATGAAGGTGGCGAAGGCAGTAGTCTTGATGTGAAAAACACAAAAGATACAATTATAAGAGAGGCAGATGTGAATCATGGAAGAAAAGATTGACTGCTTTTGATCAGGGTTCTCAGAGTACAAAAATGAAAGATATCAATGGTGTTATGACATAAAATTTCATGAACAAACTGGAAATAAAAAGAAGTCATATTGAGTGTACTTTTTCCATTTAGTCAGATTGAAGAAAGAAAAAAAGCTTCCATCACTGCTAACCTACATAGAAAAAACACGTCTCTACACAGCACTTCAAAATGGAATAACGATACGTCTCCCATGGAGAAGCAATGTGACGGGAATTTTGTCCATGGCAGCATCTTAATTGGAAAAGTGAAACATATTCCACATTTGAGATAGTCTATTGCTCATGTTTTGGTTTTCTGAATTTATTCTCATTTGAGCATCGCTATATTAGGATCCAAATACCTAATACTTATTAAATAAAATAAATTATTCACACATTTATTTGGATACTTTTTTAAAAACGGTAAATGTGCAAACATATAGTATCTGTCTAGAATATCTACTGAACACATTACCCCCCAAACAATTCCTTGTCCCCATTCCCTCCTCAATTCTTCTCTCAGAAGGTAAACAAGCCTAGTCCATTGGAGCACCCAATTTCTCTTGACACAGAGATGGACTTAGAGAGAGGTATTTGGAACAAATGAAGCTGAAGATAGCAATCTTCAGAAATATTGCCGGAGCTATTAGTAAAAGGTTAATTCTCTCTCACTCTCTCTCTTTCCAGATCACTTCCTCACCTCTGGTGGCCATCTGGTCATTATTGTAATGAAAGGATTGTGCAGAGCCCACCTAAAAATAAAGTAGACCAACAAGAAAACAGATCACAGAATGGATAATAAAAACCTATTCTTAGTAAGATAATTTGACATACCTTCCCCCGAAATGGAAAGGCTATAAAATATATAAATGCTTAACAAATTTCAACTAGTATTTAATATTCTTCTAGAAGCACATATAAAATATTTCCAAAAAATTACCATGTACTAGGAGATTTAAAAAAAAACTCAAAAAATATAAATTATAATTATCAGGCCATAATTATAAGATAAAAGTTAATAACAAAATGTATGGATTAAATACTCTCATATGCGAAAATTAAAACACACACACGCACTAATTTGTGAGATATTGTGCTTCCAGCAACGGCAAATTAACCTTATTCAGATCAACCTTTCTGCTGAGGGTAACTAGAAAATTTGGGAAATGTATTATACCCCAGTGAAGGCATTAGCAAGTTTGCTTGGGAAGAGAGGTCTTGAAAGGTCAAATCCTGCAGAGAAAAAAAATTCAAAGGATGACTCTGACATTTGATCACTTTACCCTCAAGGTAGTTGAGAATACTAAAAATTCATCTAATAGCTTAAAAATTAAGCAGATATTTCAGCAATTTTATGATAATTACATTTCAAGACTAGTCAAGGAGGAAGGGAAGACCATGTACAGTCTTGCCACAAATGAAGCCATTGGCACAGAGGTATGTATAGTGAGATTCTGCAACCTTTCAAGACCTTATAATCTCATCTGTATACAAATTCTTCCAGAGTAGAAAAAGAGACTTGTCTGCAATTCATTCTGTGACAAGTACAACATTGAGACCAAAACCAGAAAAAGATAGTAGAAGAAAGTAAAATCACAAGCCTATTTCACCCACAAATATATAGGAAAAATCCTAAATTTAAAAATATCATCAGTATACAAAATCTAACAAAGTATTAAAATATAAAACACCATTAATTTTCATTTATCTCAGGACTGAAAGGGTGGTTTATTATCCTTGAATCTATAAATATATTATGTCTCATTACTGAATTAAAGGAGAAAAAACCACATGCTTATTTATATACATGTAGAAAAATCATTTAATGTGATTCAGTATAAATTCATAATTTAAAAATGATTAGGAATAAAAGCAAACATCCATAATAGTTATAACGGAATACTATGCACAACTGTGTACCAATAAATTATATGACTTAGATGAAATGGGAAAATTTCTAGAAAGACACAAACTATCGAAACAGATTCGAGAAAAAAGAGAGAATCATGTAACAAGACAAAAAAATTAATTAGTAAGAAAAATAATACCCACAAATTAAAGCCTAGTCCCAGGTGACTTCACAGGCAAATTCTACCAAACATTTAAACAAGAATTAATACCAATTTTTCACAAACTCTTCCAAAAATTAGAAGAGGAACAAAAACTTCCCAATTCATTCTTTGAGGTCAATATTACCTGATACAAAAACAGACAAACATGTCACAAGAAAAGAAAACTATAGACTGGTACCTCTCATACATACGGACACCAAAATCCTCAGCAAAATACTAGCAAACTGAATTCAGTAACATATAAAAATAATTATATACTGTGACCAAGTGGGATTCAGCTCAGAAATGTAAAATTGCTTTAACATCAAGAAAAAGATCAGTATACAATATCAATACAACAAAAAAATGAAAATGACATGACAAGCTCAATAAACACCAAACATGCATTGGACAAAATCCAGTTCCA
Organism: Diceros bicornis minor; assembly: GCF_020826845.1. Lineage (NCBI taxonomy): Eukaryota > Metazoa > Chordata > Mammalia > Perissodactyla > Rhinocerotidae > Diceros > Diceros bicornis. The sequence goes on from NC_080759.1 coordinate 39,385,919, forward strand.
TTTTATGATAAAAAATCTCAATAACTAAGAGTAGAAGAGAACTTCCTCAACCAGATAAATTGGTTTTGATCAAAATTGAAAACCTTTATGCCTCGAGGGATACCCTCTATGGAAAACTCACAGCTGAAATCACATTAATGGTCAAAGACTAGTTACTTTCCCTCTAAGATCAGGGAAAAAACAAGGATATCTATATACTCTTGCAGCTTCTATTCAACATTGTACTGGAGGTTCGAGTCAGGGCAATTAGGAAAGAAAAAGAAATACAGGGCATCTACATTGGAAAGGAAGAAGTAAAACTGTCTCTATTTGAAGATGACATTATGTTGTTTCGTACATAGAAAATCCTAAGGAATCCACTAAAAATGATTAGAAATAATAAATACATGTAAGAAGATTCAGGGTACAATATCAATATAAAAAATCGATTGCATTTCTATAAACCTGCAAAGAAAATCCAAAAACAGCTCTGTGGATATAATAAAAACCATTGAATTGTACTTTAAGTGGGTGAATTGTATGGTATGTGAATTATTTCTCGATAACACTATTATGAAAAAAGTAATGCTGACATCTTTATATGAAGCATTTGCACACAAAAAAAGAAGAAATTGAGAAAATTTCATTTAAAATTGCATCAAAAAGGGCAAAATCTATGAATAAATTGAACAAAAGAAGTGAAAACCTTATATTCCAAATATGAGAAAAAATTGTTGAAATAAATTGAAGAAGCTCAAAATAAGTGGAAAAATATCCCAAGATTATGGATTACAAGGCTTATAGTGTTAAAATAGCAATAAAAATTTGTCTGCAGATTCAATGCAATCTCTATCAGAATCTCAGCTGGCTATAGAAATTGACAAATTGATCCTAAATTCATATGAAATTTTGAGGGACTCTAAAAAGCCAAAACAATAATGAAAAAGAAGAGCAAAGTTGGGGAACCCAGTTTTTCTGATTTTTGAACTTACTACAAAGTAACAGTAATCAGAACAGTGTTGTGCTGTATAGGATAGACTTACAGATCAATGCAGTAGAATTGAGGATCCAGAAACAAATGCATGTGTCTATGGTGAACTGGTTTAGACAAGGGTTCAAAACCATTCAATGGGAAAATAATTGTTTTTTTAAAAAACAGTGTGGAACAAGTGAATATACACATACAGAAGAATGAAATTTGGCCTTTAACCCACACCATATACAAAATTAACTCAAAATAGATCAACGTCCTAAATATAAGAACAAAAACTATAAAACTCATTAAAAAAATCTCCCAAAACTATACAGTTAAATCATCCTGATCTCAGATTTGGCAAAGGATTCTTAGATGTGACGCCAAAAGCATAAGCAACAACAACAACAAAAACCTGATAAATTGAACTTGATCAAAATTAAAAACCTTTGTTGTTCAAAAGGGATACCATTAAGAAAGTGAAATGACAACCTACAGAATTGCAGAAAATATTCACAAATCATATATCTGATAAGGGCCTTGTATCTAGAATACATAAAGAACTCTTAAAACTCAATAATAAAAAGACAACTAGCCCAATTTAAAAAAAATGGGCTAAAGATCTAAATTGATATTTCTCCAAAAAGATACATAAATGGCCAAGAAGCATATGAAAAGATGCTTGACGGTATTAGTTATTAGGGAAATACAAGTCAAAACCACAATAAGATACAAGTTCACACTCACTATACACAATAACAATAACAAAAAAATAGTAAAAAGTGTTGGGGAGGATATGGAGAAATCGGAATCCTCATACACTGCTGGTGGGAATGTAAAATGATGCAGGCCCTTTGTAAAATATCTGGAAGTTTCTCAAATGGGTTCAACATATTATTAACTTATGACCCAGCAATCTACAAAAAACTTGCACATAAATGTTCATAGTAACATTATCCATAAAATAGCCAAAAGATGGAAACAATTCAAATATCCATTAATGATGAATGGATAAATAAGTGTGATATATTCATACAATGGAATATTATTCAGATACAAAAAAAAGAATGAAGTACTGATATATGTTACACCACAAATGAGCCTTGAAAACTATGCAAAGTGAAAAAAGCAAGTCACAAATGACTACATGACATAAGATTCCATTTATATGAAGAGACAAATCTATAGAGACAGAAAATAGAATAGTGGTTGCTTATGGCTGCAAGGACTTGGCAAAATGGAGTGATAACTAAATGGTACAACATTTTCTTTTGAGGTGGTGAAAGTTTTTTAACCTTGACTATGGTGATGGTTGCACACATCTGCTAATATACTAAAAAACATTGGGTTGTGGACTTTAAATTGGTTAACTGTTAGGTATGTGAATAATATCTCAATAAAGCAGTTAAAAAAGAAGATTTAAAGAAGCAACTGTGTAAATCATGGATTTTTATATTTTATTACAAATAGTATTTTGGGTTAGTGTTTCCTGACTCATTTTTACCACATTTTTCTTACTCTATGCGTTGATAAATCTCTCTATTTATTCTCTTATTAGTTTACTAAGAACTTAGTAGATGGAATGATAATGAAAGCAAGAAATGCTCCAATCATAGTACAAGGCATGTCAAAAAAATGTTTCGTTAGGTGTCTAGTCCTCTGATGAGTTCAACTGAAACTATTTATTTTAACTAATACTTCATTATGTGAACATGCGCAGCTGCATCAAGAGTAGATTACATAAGAAAAGCCACTATGTATGGACCCTATACATTTTGCCAATTAATCAGCTATACAATTATTGATAATGCCTGAGAGTAATTTATTAATTTGTTGGATTGTTATCCTTCTGACTTTGGACAAAAAGAAAATTTTTGAAAATTATCATCTTATTCTTGATGGCGCATTAAACCAAAACCAGGAAAAAATAAGAATAATGGATTATTGATATGTAAATATATCTTGATTTGGAGTGAAATAAAATTATTAATCTACTTGAAGCATTACTGATAACAAAACTTGGAAAGCTTATGAATCACACTGTATTTGAGCTTTGTAAAACCAAATTATAAGTTTCTACAAATTCTATCTCTGGAAGACTATTTCTGTTCTATGTGCATTAACTGTGTGATGACTCCATTTCTGTGGGTTGACAATTCTTCATATTACTCCATAAATAAGCCAAGATTGAGCATATCTCTGACTTCAAGTAATGTAATTGAAGGTTCTAGGGTATTGGCAAAATTAACTTTTTTTAAATTAGAGTTAGACCATACTTAATGTTTTAACATATTTTATATCAAGTAGAATGCACAACATTATTGAAAGATATAGGATACATGCTTATAGAAAAAATACTTAGACACAAGTCTAGATGCCAAAACAAGCATCTTACTTGACAGTTTCTAAATTAGCTTATACTGAACCCCTCCTCGTGTAGAGCCACAGTACTTGTAAACCACCTCCTTCTCAACATAAAAATTGTTGAAAAAAATAATCATAAGTTTATTATATTAAGGCTTTTACAAGCTACTCTGTATGTCTAGTTAGACTTGAGGGCGTGTAGGAAAAACACAAAGACCCAACCATGTCTCTGAGAATTCTGAAATATCCACTTTTTGGATCTTTCAGAAATTTTGCTTTTTGATAGCCCAGATGTATCTTCTCACAACTGAAGGGAAATAGATCACACCTACCCACCATGGTAGGCACCTTCTGTGTATTTCATCTTCTCACCTGGTTAAGCATGGTCTTGGGTTCTGAGAACATGTCATCTACATGTTGAACCATTCACTCAGCCTCAACTCCAACCTAATTTAGTGGGGTTTTTTTTTCACAAAACAGTCTTCTAGTTCTTTGAATTATCTTTCAGTGCCAGTTTTCCAACATCAGCACAAAATGCGTTTTGTCAAATTCCAATGGACACATGAAACAGAGAAAAGTGGCTCCTGCTTTATGACCAGAGGCCAGATTACTAGCAAAATATCTCTAGAACTGTGTATGTTCATCCATTCCTTCTAATAGTATTTGCTTCTACTTGTCCTTAAAGACAAAACTAAGGGTAGGGAAATATCTGATGACATTTTCTAGGTAGCTCCTTTTCTTTAGAAAGAGGGCTTTACAGTTCACTATGAATTTCTATAGTATTTTTTGTTACAAGTAATTCCTTTACTGGCATCTAGATCAACAGCTTGACTCCATTGACTGAGGCTACTATGATCTTAGGCATGTCAGCATTACTGAAAAGAAGCCTTTTGAATGGAAGAAAGCCCGTTTCTTCATGGTTTCAAGGGAGATGGTCAGGGACTAGGAGCGAGAGTGAAAATGCTGAGAGGCTGGCATGGCTTCTCTGCCTTCTTAAGGCATACTGCTGTTGAAACCAAAAGTCTACTACTTTTAAAAAAACTATTAGAAGATGATTTGCTCTCCAGGGGCAAACAGTTATAAATTTAAATTGAATATTTAAATCACATGTAATAAATAATTTTTTGGCATAGTGATCAATTACATATATTTTATTTCAAAGCTACAGAGTCACTTTTATGATAGTTTTGTAAAACGGCAGGTACAACAGTTGATCTTGGTCATATCTCCAATAGCTCTTTCTCCAATAAATATAAATTCCCAAGAAAATAAGAAAGAAGAAAAAGTAGAGAGAAGAGATGGAATAAAATCAAATTCCCTACTTCTGTTCTTCGTCATGTTCATTGACAGAGTTTCTGTAGGACAATTGTGATTTATTTCAGTCTCTATGATGGATTATAAGAGCGTCGGTTCGTGTTATATACCGCTGAGTAAATAAAGCAGGTGACCTATTGAGGATAATAAATTAAGTCTAGCTTGAACAAACACTTTAATTGAATTGTCCTTGTTATAACACTAGTGCAATTATAGATGTAGTGGCATACACACAGCAAAACATATGAAACTATTCAGAAACTGGTTATCAAAGAGGCCATATGAGGCAGAAAACACCTGGCAATGTTTTGTCTTTTTAAGAGAGAACACTACAGAAGTCAATTACTAATCCTTGAAAACTGACCATTTTCCTTGATAATACATCCATGAGAATGATAAAACCATCTTATATTTTTGCTCAATAAACCATGAACAAAATGATTTAAACCATTGAAATTTATACATGGCCTCCATCTATCCAGCCTGTAGCAATCACTCCTTCAGACCTCCATCCCCAGTACCAGGGCTTCACACTTAGTCTTCTCCCATTCTGGATGTTTTTCAGAAAATAGCTCCAGCCCCTGACATTTTAAAAAAATTTCTTCTCCCAGATTAGGTTCTGTGTGTGGCATTGCATCAGGGAACTGTAGCCCCACAGCTATGCAAGGTGCCAAGTCTAAGAATTGATCACTGTGTATTCTCTTTATTTCTCATATAAATTGACTTTATTGGTTTTAGGTTAAATTAAATCATAGCTATGAACAACAGAATGATTCTGGAACTGTGATAAGAATAGTAGAATAAGAGATTTTAGGGAAATTGAGCATGTCAAGATTCTTTAAATCACATTAGGCATCTTATCTAGCAATGTGTATGAACAATATACACAGACTGCTCCTAACTACATCCCAAGTACAGACTTTCTCATTATTCTAGCTCTCCCAAGTTTCTTACACTAGAGATGGAGACAATACTACTTATTACTTATAAATTTTGATTCTATAGAAATCCATTATAATTAAATCACATTACTCCAAAAGGAAACTAAGGATAGTCATCTTAAGAACTAAGTTGGATGGTTTGGTTTTCATATACTTGCAGTTTAAGAATAGGTTGAGTCTGGGGCCGGCCCGGTGGCTTAGCGGTTAAGTGCGTGCGCTCCGCTGCTGGCAACCCGGATTCGGATCCGGGCGTGCACCAATGCACTGCTTCTCCCGCCATGCTGAGGCCACATCCAACATACAGCAACTAGAAGGATGTGCAGCTATGACATACAATTATCTACTGGGGCTTTGTGGGGGGGGGAGAATAGGTTGAGTCTTAATACTTACACTCCATTTCTTATCAACAAACATAGGGTAATCATTATAACTATTTTAAATCCTCTTTACATGCATGTAGCTAGGCATCAATTTAACTAAGGAAGTAAAATACCTGTACACTGAAAGCTACAAAATATTGATGAAAGAAACATATTATAAGCATTCATGTGAAGATTTTTGTGCAGAATGAGTTTTCAACTTATTTGGGTAAACACCAAGGAGCGTAACTGGTAGATCATATGGTGCGAGTTTGTTTAGTTTTAGAAGAAACTGACTGTCTTCCAAACTGGCAATACCATTTTTCATTCGTATCAGCAATAAATGAGAATTCCTGTTACTCCACATCCTTGACAGCATTTGGTGTTGTCAATGTTCCATATTTTGGCCATTGTAATATGTGTGCAGCGGTATCTCATTGTTCTTTTAATTTGAAGTTCCCTAATGACATATTATGTTGAGCATCTTTTCACATGGTTGTTATCTTTATATCTTTTTTGCTGAGATGTCGGTTCAGATCGTTTGCCAATTTTTTAAATTCAGTTGTTTTCTTATTGTAGAGTTTTGACTGTTCTATGTATATTTTAGATGCCATGTGTCCTACGTATATTTTATCAGATATGTGTATTGCAAATTTTTTGTGTGTGTGTGAGGAAGATCGGCTCTGAGATAACATCTGCCAATCCTCCTCTTTTTTTGCTGAGGAAGACTGGCCCTGGACTAACATCCATGCCCATCTTCCTCCACTTTATATGGGACGCCGCAACAGCATGGCCTGAAAACCTGTGTGTCGGGGCATGCCTGGGATCCGAACCGGCAAACCCCGGGCCGCCGCAGTGGAGCATGAGCACTTAACCGCTTGCGCCACCAGGCCGGCCCCATGTATTGCAAATTTTATCTCCCAGTCTGTAGCTTATCTTTTCATTCTCTAAACAGTGTCTTTCACAGAGCAGAAGTTTTTAATTTTAGTGAAGTCTGAGTTATAAACATTTTTATTTCATGGCTTGTACTTTTGGTATTGTATCTAAAAAGTCATCACCAAACCCAGGATCACCTAGATTTCTCCTATGTTTTACAGTTTGGCACTTTATATTTAATTATTTAACGGATTTATGATCAATTTTGAGTTAATTTTTGTGAAAGGTATAAGGTCTGTAACTAGATTCATGTTTTGCATGTGAATGTCCTGTTGTTCCCGCACCAATTACGGAAAAGACTATCCATTATCTATCGAATTGACTTTTCTCCTTTGTCCAAGATCAGTTGATTGAATTTGTATGGGTCTGTTTCTATTCTGTTCCATTGATCTATTTGTCTGTTCCTTTATACTAATACTATACTGTCTTGATTATGTAGCTACATAGTAAGTCTTGAAATCCAGCAGTGTTAGTCCTTTGACTGTTCTTCTCTTTCAATATAGTGTTGGCTATTCTGGATCTTTTGTCTTTCCATATAAACTTTAGAGTTAATTTGGCAATATCCACAAAATAACTTGTTGAGATTTTGATTGTGATTGCATTAAATTATAGAAAAATTTGGGAATAACTGACAAATTGACAATATTGAGCCTCCCTATCCATGTTTATGCTCATTTATTGAGATCTTTGCTTTCTTTCATCAGATTCTGTGGTTTTCATCATATAGATCTTGTATATATTTTATTAGATTTATACATAAGTATTTCAAATTTTCAGTGTTAAAACAAATGGTATTGAGTTCTTAATTTAAAATTCCAATTGTTTATTGTTGGCATACGAGAAAAAAATTGAATTTTGCACAGCAACTTTATATCCTTCAACCTTGCTATAATCACTTTTTATTTCCAGGAATTTTGTTGTTGCTGTTGTTGATTCTTTGGGATTTTCTACATAAAAAATCATATCATTTTCAAATAAAGACAGTTTTTTTCTTCTTTCCCAATTTTCCTACATTTTCTTGTCTTGTCTTATTGCATTAGCTAAGACTTCTAGTACAAAGTTGAACAGGAGTAGTGAGAGGTGATATCCTTGCATTGTTTCTCACTATTATCAGGAAAGCATTGAGTTTCTCACTATTAAATCTGATGTCAGCTATAGATTTTTTGTAGATGTTCTTCATCAACTACAGGAAGTTCCTTTCTGTTCTTAGATGGCTAAGAATTTTCATCATGAATGGGTGTTGAATTTTGTTGCATGTTTTTTCCGAGTCTATTTATATGGTCATATGATTTTTCTTCCTTAGTCTGTTGATATAATAATTTTTGAATGTTAAAGCAGCCTTGCATATCTGGAATAAATCCCACTTGGTTATGATGTATGATTGTTTTAAAACAATACTGGATTCAATAAGCTAATGTTTTGTGAAGATTTTTTTTTCAAAATATACAATAAGTTGCAATTGCATCTTTTGCTACTATTTAAACTTATAGAGGAGAAAATTTTTATATTTAGATTTTAAAATATTGGAGTGGCTTCATAGTACCTAAATGTTCTTTAATTGTATACTCAAGCAAAATGTTTGAAGACTCACCTTGTATTCCCCATTGCAACTGGATTATTGGCCATAGGTCCTTCCTGTGTAGAATTATGGATTCTCTCTTGCTCCCAAGCAAAGAATACCTTTGTTTAGAGTAGCTGATGACTTTTGGATGGTTGTACACTGTCTATGGGAGCCAAATGAAATCAACAGAAGTTTTGGCTGCATAAAGCATAGAGGAGGTTAAGCTTCAGATTTAGGTAGAATGGAAGGGCCTTTCAATTTACGTGTACACAGCAACATTAGGTTATATGAGGTGAAGAAACATACATGGAAACAGTAACAATGTATGCCTGTCTTTTTTCTTCTTTTGATGAGGTTTTCCTTTTCTTTCAGAAAAGGTTGAAAGTATACTTTCTTATTCCTTCCATGTTTGATAATGTCACATGGAGAAACCTTGCTGCAACAATGTTACTTTACATGCTTTTCTTGAATCCAAAGCACATAATCGTTTCATTGCATCCCCAGGATTCATTTATTTTATTTTTTTTTTATTTATTTTTTTTTTTTGTGAGGAGATCAGCCCTGAGCTAACATCCGCCAATCCTCCTCTTTTTTTTTTTTTTTTTGCTGAGGAAGACGGCCCTGGGCTAACATCGGTGCCCATCTTCCTCCACTTTATATGGGATGCCGCCACAGCATGGCTTACCAAGCAGTGCGTCGGTGCGCGCCCGGGATCCGAACCAGCGAACCCCGGGCCGCCGCAGCGGAGCGCGCGCACTTAACCGCTTGCGCCACCGGGCCGGCCCCAGGATTCATTTATTTTATAACTGAAATTCTGTACCTTTTGACCCCCTTGTCACTCACTTTGCCACCTCCTACAGACTGCTTCTCGCAACCACCAACTTGTTCTCTACATTTATGAGTTCTATTTTGTTTTTTCTTTTTAGATTCCACATATAAGTGAGATCAGACAGTATTTGTCTTTCTGTCTGATTCATTTCAGTTAGCATATAGCATAAGGCCCTCAGGGTCCATCCCTGTTGTCACAAATCACAGTTTCCTTTATTTTTTATGGTTAAATAATATTCCATTATATATATATACACATATATGTATCACATTTTCTTTATCCATTTATCCACCAATGCAGAGGATTTTTGCGTCCATATTTATGAGAGATATTTGTCTGTAGTTTTTCTTTCTTGTCATAGCTGTGTCTGGTTTTGGTATTAGAGTAATGCTGGTCTCATTGAATAAGTTATGGGAGAGGTGTATTTTTAAAAGGAAAAAATGAGATTTTATCTGTAAACTCTTAATTATTATCCTAAGATAAGTATTCTCATAATTTAAAATATAGTGACATATCCTTCAACTTAGAAAATAGACCAAGTATTTCTTCAATGTACTTAATCATTTATTGTAAATGCTTTATAAAATTAGTTCTCCTATCATGCTTTTTAAAACACATATTTAATTAAAATTATATTCCTGTATGAGAAGTTTCAAACAGAAATTATAGTGTTCAATCATTGTTAATTTCTTACTTAATCAAGACAGGAATCAGCATATTCATTAATTCTCTATCATAAAATTGTCTATAATAATTGATTTCACTGCTAGAATTATCAATTAGACTTAGTACTTCAAAGAGATTAATAATTTTTGAATAACTATAAATTTAATGAAGTTTTTTTGATGCCTTTATTTTTTTACTCTCCTTGTGTGCTGTTTAAATTTTGGAATAATTTGTTACATAGCAATAGATAAATAATACATTCTCTATGGCCATCTAACTCAGGAAATTATACTTTTCTCAGATACTCCTTTTATCTGTTTTGGATATATTTTGTGATTAGACATGAAAAATGGTAGTAGGGGGCTACCCCTGTGGCCTAGTGGTTGAGTTTGGTGCACTCCGTTTTGGCAGCCTGGGCAGGTTCAGATCCCAGGCATGGACCTATACCACTCATTTGCCATGCTGTGGTGGTTACCCACACACAAATGGAGCAGGACTGGCACAGATGTTAGCTCATGGCTAATCTTCCTAATGAAAAAAAAAAATGGTAGTAGGCATTTCTCTTGGACACGAGGAATTAAAGTCATGCCACTATGTATTCTCCACTTTAAAGGAGTAGTTTAGAAACGTTTTTCACTAACATAAAACGTCTAAAGTCATTTACTTACTAGGAATCATGCAACAAAAACAATAGACTTACAAAGTACCTAATTTGGGGCTAGTATCAAGTTGTGTGCTCACCTTTTGTTGTCAATTTTTTTTAATTCTATTTGTTCATTATTTTATTAAACTATTAAAGATTTTCATTATTAATTCATTGTTTTAAACAGATGCAGTTGTAGTTTCTCCCTTAGTTTTGTTTACTTTTAACTTAAAATATATTTTATGATGGTCAAAATGTGATTTTTAAATATATTAATTCCTCTATTTAGTGTTTAGAAAGTCTTTCCCTCAACTCAAGATTATCCAAATAGTGCCTTATATGCATTTTTGCATTGAAATAAGAGGAAGATAAGTCATATGTTAATCTTGTAATTGGGCCCAGCATACAATTTCTGTAACTTAAAGGCCATATGAATACCCAGGGATCACACAAGAAAACAACAGCAGGATGCGCTGTTCAATGAAAACCAGAGAGAAGTTTAGAGACGAATCAAGAATTGCTAAGTCACTTGACACCAGATTTTGATGTTTGGACTAAATTCCAAATGGCAACTAACCATGGCAATAAATGATTGTGAGAGTAAGTGTTTGTAAGATTTTGGGGCTGGTGGGGGTCAGTAAAGTGAAAGACAGTATAATGTAAGTATATGATCTACCCTTCTAGGGGGTGGTGAGATCAAGGAGCAGATAACATTGACATAAGATACATGTAATTTATAAAATAAGGTCAATTAAATATTAGTTTTCTTAAAAAATCCCAATTTATAGTTCTTAACCAATGGCCAATCTTCCTCAAAAAAATAAATATAAATAAATAAATGAATAAATAAATTTTCAAAATAAGTAACTGAATTTAAAGATAGAGAAAGAAATATTAGAAGTACCTAAGATCTGAATTTTCTTCATAAAGACAATGTAATGAATGTATAAGCCAGGTTCTCATTACTACTTTACTTTTTTTTTTTTTAGTTTTGTGAGGAAGATCAGCCCTGAGCTAACATCCATGTCAATCCTCCTCTTTTTGCTGAAGAAGACTGGCCCTGAGCTAACATCCGTGCCGATCTTCCTCCACTTTATGTGGGACGCCGCCACAGCATGGCCTGGCAAGTGGTGCGTGGGTGCGGGCCCGGGATCTGAATCTGGGCCACCAGCAGCAGAGTGCGCGCATTTAACCGCTATGCCACAGGGCAGGCCCCTCATTACTCCTTTTCTTATGTGAAAGACATATTGATAGAGTTTACACCACAATTCATAACAAATACTTTTGAAAGCTTTTTATTTGATCATCATATATTAAGCCTCCATCATGTGCCTGATTCTAAGTGTATTATCTTCTATTTTGCTTGAATTTATTTAATGAAACCAATCTTTTAAGTAACTAACTTTGAGAAAATGACACAGAATGCAAAAATACACGTTTACTCATTTATAAGTATTAGTATTATATAATCTAGTTATATGTATTTCATATAATAAAATGTCTTTAAATTAGAAAAGAATACACCTATAATACAGAAAAAAAAATTCTTATAGCACTTTCATTGATTCTTTTCAAGTGATTGGTTAATGATTGGTTTAGTTCACGCCAGAAACAAAAGCTTTACAGAAACATTGATTATTCAAATTTTAATAAGGAAAGAATAGAACCTCCATTACAATTTTAAGTGGTGCAAAAATTTCTAAAAAAACTCAATCATAAGTGAGATTAAACACACTAGGCTCAGGAAGTCAAACTTTGCAGCTCTTTCTTTCTTGAGGATCCAACTTACAAGTAGTTCTTCATGTTATTGTGAGAAACCTATATGATATACAATTTCTAAAGTTAATGCAAAAGCTAGATTTGCAAATTTTAATTCAGTTTTCATTGTGTCTCTTTTAAAAAGTCTTTATTTATTCAAAAATGTTTTATATGTGAGTTTCAAATGTTGTTTGTTAACTTTATTTCAAATGTTATATACATATACATCTTATCGCCACTGGGAAATTCATTCTATAATCTTAATGAGGTGCAATGAAGACTGAGATGTATCTTTTTAAAATATAAGCTCAAGATTTTGTCTTTTAGTGTGTACTACTAACAAAAATCAAATATTGTTTTAATGACACTTCACACTGTGCACTACACAATTATGAAAAATGACAGAAATGAACAAAGGGAACAACTCCCTCAGAGGAGGTTATATCTAAGATAGGAGATTTAGTAGTATTGTTAGATATATTTGAGAATATTAAAAACATAAAAAACAGGGATAGAACTTTCAATAGACATGCTAAATGGAGGAGTCATAACTAAAGAATTTCTTAGGAGGCCCTCAACTATAAAACAAAGATAGAAAGAATCAAAAAAGAGGCGTGGAAAATAAATCACTTCAGTTCCAGTACCTGACTCACAGAATCTCAAGCAGTAGACAACAGAAACAACAATATATGGCGAGTCACCGCAGCTAAAGATTTGATTCATCACAGTTTTTCAGAAAAGATTTCTCCAAAATTAAAGAGATTATAAGAGGAAGGTTACATACATATTTCTCATTAGCAGCAGAGCTGGCTGGAAGACTGCTGGAATACCTTCAAAGTCCTGAGTAAGATAATTTAGAAATTGAAAATAATAAAAGTATCAAGTAAACATAAGGCTTAAAAATTATGTAGGTGTATATAAGCATAAAGAACAGGTCTCTTGAAATAAAGAACACTTACTCCTTGGAAATGATCTGTTCTAAATAAAATACCCCCAAATAACACCCCTTCAATCAGACAAAACAGATTTTTAATCTACTTTTCATTGAATGAATTGGCTATTTGATGAAGGTTAAGGATAAGGAAGAGGAGAGAGGAACAGGATGAATTTCACACCTAATTTGAATGGCAATACAGATGATAGCAACATGAACAGATGTGGGAACTACAACAGAAACAGGTTTGTAGAAGAAGTGAGGGAATAATGTGGTAAATTCTGTTTCAGACATGTTGAGTTTGAGGAACCTGAAAGATGTACAATTGATAACTACGTCAAATAGTTGACCATGACGGTCTGGGGTTAAGGAAAATATCAACGTTGTAGACAGATTACAGCCTTTATCTGTTTTCTTTTAAAAAATTTTCCCAGGGAGAATTATTTATATAGCACACATCCAGCCCATTCATTTGAAATACTATAATATTTTGATGTCAGAAATTATAATTTCTAAACTGGACTCCTCACCTTTGTTTCTGATGATTGTTTATTTATTATCTTCAATAACATCTCTAATAAAAATTTCAAATAAACATGGTAAAACATGACTCTGATTGCAACCACAATCACACACCCTACCGCCAAAAATAAAATCTGTCTTGCCCATGTCTTTTTATCTCAATAAATTTATAATGCTATCGTTGGCTAGCAGTCCAGACCAAAACCTAAATAATCATTGATTACATATTTTTTCTCACTAACTCATATCTATTTCAATTAGAAAGTCTTGTCAGCTCTCCTGCATGTTTATGATTAAAGCAATTCTTAGGTATTTGATGCTGTTTGATTATAATAAAATTTGTATTAATTATTTGTTTTAATTTTCATATTAAGGTTGTTGCTGGTACTTAGAAAAGCAATTGGTTATTAAATCTCAACATTATATCCAGAATCATTTCTATATTTTTATATTAATTTTAACAGTTTATCCATAGATTACAAATTATATATTTTTGTCCTTTCCAAATCAAACTTTTTTTCTTGCTTCATTGCATTGGATAGAACTTTAAGCATAATGTGGAAGAAAAGTAATGATCATGACTATCTTCATCTCATTCTCAAGTCCAAGGCAAATATATTTAGAATAAAATATAAAGAATATAATATTTTGCCAGTAAACATTATGGGATATATGTTTATATATTTTCCTAATTTGTTAATAGTCTATCATTATTAGATTTTTAGACTTTATCAAATTCCATTTCCTTTATCAAGTGAGATTATCATTTTTTTCCCCTTAATTTTATTTTTGGTAAATTACACTGATTAACTTTTGAATGTTAAAACAAAATTAAAAAAAAATTAAATCCAAATTTTATGATACATTATTCATTTTATATAATACTAGAACTGAATTGATAATATTTTGTGCAAGATTTTTTCAGTTGTGATCATGTGTGAGATCTGTTTGTAAATCTTCTTTCTTGAGACACCTTTGTCAGGTTTCGACATTAAAATATTTTGGACTGTTTATTCATTAAAAAATGTTCTGTGTTTCTTTTCTTAAAAGAGGGTTTTTCCCCTTTAAGATTTGCCTTATTTATTTAATTTTTTAAAATTTTCTTTGTAAGACACACACACATATCTAATTGGTTGTGATCAGTTTCTTTAATAAATATATAGGACTATTCACATTTTTGTGAGTTCTATATTTCATCTGAAAAAACGAATTCTCTTTTTCATCTTATATTTTAACTAATTTATGCTCTTAACTTTATATTCACTTTCTTCTACAATATTATAATTTAATTCCTTCATGAAGTTCAAATTGCTGAGATGTATTTTTAATTTTGTGAATTTTAAGCTTTGTCTTTCTCTAATATTTTTTGCTTAAGACTATTAAATTCCACCTAAGCTTGGCTTTTGCAGGATCTTGCATGTTTTTTACACTTGTATTTTTTATCATCCACGTAAACTATTTTCTATCTGACTCAAGATTTATTTAGAAGTGTCATTCTTAATTTCCAAATACATATAGGTATTCTCCCTTTGTATCTTTATTCTACACAACTGTGATGAGATTTTAGAGATGAATAACAAATTGCTATATCAATATCTTCCCTGGGATGAATGTCCCTTAAACTCAAGTCAATGTTTCCCTAAACACTTGACTCTGTGTTTTTCTACTGTCCCATACTTCAATTAATTGAATCATTTTCTCCATGCCAGTTCCTGGAAAACAATTTGAGTCTCCTTTTTACACAGCCCATTATTTATTTTTTTATTTTTTTCAGTAAATATTCCTTAATTCTACTCAAATAGAAAGTGATACTGGAGATGGAAAGAAGATTTTTTTATCCTTTTTAAGTAATGCCTTTTCCACATTCTTTTTGAAGTTTTATTTTTTGTAGGTATATATTAATTTTAAACATAAAAGAAAGAATATATATATATATTTGAAGTTATTACTCATTAAAGCTAATGGATAACATGATTTACTCATCACAATATTTGTTCTAGATTGTTACTAAACACTAATTATGTGGTAACTTACCAATAATTAATGAAAGTAACTTGGGGAAAAATCTAAATTCTATTAAATTATAATTGTAAGGAGATACCAAAAGTGAGTAAATATTATTGTTCAAATTTCTAGTGGAAAAAAAACCCTGATACTTCCTCACTAACAAATATATTAGCTGTGGGATTTCAAAGTGAATGAAGACTGGAGATTTAGCCAAGGAAAAACTATTCATATTCAAATACTAAACAAAAGCACTTTCATTCATACTTCATGTCATATTCAAAAATTGACTCAAAATGGATAACAGATCTACATAGAACACCTAAAACTATAAAACTACTAGAAAATGTATAGTAGAAAGTCTTTGTGATCTTGGGTTAGGAAAAGATTTCTTAGATAGGCACCAAAAGCAGAATCAGGAAAAGACAATATTTTAAAATTGGACTTCATTTAAAATTAAAACTCATGCTTTCTGGAAAGACATCTTTTAAAAAATAAAAATATGAGGCACATACAGGAGGAAAATATTTGCAAGTAACATATCTGACAAATAACTTGTATCCAGAATATATTAAAAACTCACAAAACTCAATAATAGAAACTAAGTAAACAAATCAATATAGAAATGGATAAAGGAAAGAACATGTGAAGACTCAAAGAGAAGTTGGCCATCTACAAAGTAAGGAGTGAGTCCTCAGAAGAAAGTAACGCTGTCAACACCTTGATCTCAGACTTCTAACCTCTAGAATTGTGAGAAAATAAATTTCTGTTGTTTAATCCACCTCGTCTTTGGTACCTTATTATGGCATCCCTAGAAAACCAGTACAAGGGTAACACATATGCTCAGCATCTTGATTGTGATGATGGCTTCATGGATATATACAAATTTAAAAACTTCTCAAGTTGTACAATTTAAATATGTGCCATTTAATGTTTGTCTGTTCTCTACAAATTTTTTTTAAAATGTGAACATTGTAAAGAAAATCTTTCAAGTAAATATCTACCTCTCAATTTTTACCCAATATATTAAAATTATCTTTCAAGCTTTTCTATAAATACACTGATCATTTTGATGAAGCCATATGGAATATAAACGAAAAGTGAAAGTCTACTCTTCCTCCTTTGCAAATAACAGCTAAATATCATCGTTATGTTTAAAATGTTATCAAATTGCCAATATGTCAGGGTTTTTATGTATAGTGAGCGAAGCACACATTCTGGAGCTAAATAGGCATGCTTTCAACACTTGGCCTTAACCATATTCCTTAGGAGAACCGGAACAAGTGATTTTTTTAGAATTCTCATTTTTTTTAAATGTGAAAAGGCAAAACAGCTATCAAAAATTGTTTGAGAAACTAACCATCAAACGGTCTGTCATTATTGCTCAGTAATATTTTCCTTTTCTTTTATTCTTTCTTTTTTCTATTACCTCTTTTTTTAGCATCCTTCTTTTTCTTTATTCTCTGTCAACTGCCTAATGTTTATGAATACGGATTTAATTTAATTTCCTCAGAAGAGTCTCATTCTATCTGCCTCTCTTCTGTTTTCTAAGCAAAGTACATGCACAACTTTGGAAAACATCATATAAAGCATTGATTAATAAGCCCCTTAGACTTTCAAATGTCATTAAAAAAAGATAAGTGATGAGAATGATCCATTTTTAGTGTGCAATGTATGGAATGTATTTGAGTTTATTCAATAGTAATCAACTTCTCTGCACTGTTATTTACTGATTGCTGTTACATCTTCCTAAGGGGCCTCAGTAGAGAGTAAGTGCTTCATAGAAAAGCTACGCATCCTGAGCCTGAAGGCATTTCATAATGAAGGTAAAATTAGAGAGACAGTATTTTTGACATCTGTAGGAATCACATTTTGCAAATATAGCTTAACATTCTGGATTTTTTTTCCCTTCAAATTCAGATATGCTGCAAACCTCTGTAGATATTGTAGGAGCAAAGCTGTCAGCGTGGTTAGTTTTCTCAGAACAAATCCAAATCTCCCTCTTGAGTTCCTGACAGACATGTTTTTCATTTACCAGTGGACTGAAATTGGTAAAAACCACAACACCTTTTCTTATTAATATAAATGTTATCAGATGACTCTTGGGTTCACGTACTGTTTGAGCAAAGGTAAAGAGCAGACGAGGAATACTCTCAGGAACAAATTCAAACTGAATACAAAATCTTTTTCTTTGAGCCCTGCAAACTTTTAGAATAATGCAAATGAATATCTTTTCAAAATCAAATGTAAGACTGGAGCAGGAAATATACCGCCTGAACCTGGAACATCTTGTAGTTCCAGAAAATAAAGACATGCTCAAAAATAAAAACAAACAGCCACACAATTTTAATGGAGGTACATCAAAGGTTTGATTTTTAGTTAAAAATGATCTATCAATATTGCTTCACTAATTGAGATAAATGAACCATGGCAATTGAAGATTTTAATAATATCGTAACTGGGGGAGGGGTATTTGGGAGGGAATTCTATCATCTTTGCAATTTTTTCTGTAAATCTAAACTATTCCAAAATTTAAAAGTTTATTACAAAGAAACAGATGTACTTAATCACAAGGATTTTAAAAAATAACATGTTTGCATCAGGTTTACCATTAAGAAAACTATTAGTCAATATATTTTTAAATTCTTTATTTAAGAAATAGGAATCTACATAGATATCCTCTATGATATCTATGTAGATATCATAGATATCATTTCTAATTCTAAAGAATTAAAAAAATGGATCTTAGTAATTTTCAAGTGTTCATTTAAAGGAACATTTCAAGACAGTTTATGTTTATTACTA
The DNA here is from genome assembly GCF_020826845.1 of Diceros bicornis minor. Taxonomy (NCBI): domain Eukaryota; kingdom Metazoa; phylum Chordata; class Mammalia; order Perissodactyla; family Rhinocerotidae; genus Diceros; species Diceros bicornis. The sequence continues at coordinate 39,404,507 of NC_080759.1, forward strand.
CAAGTACTCTTTCTTTTGCTCATTAATTTTCATTTTTTATTTTCTGTGTAAGAAAAAGGCTATGACAATAGAAACATTCTTACACTTTACGGGTCAGAAAGATCTGCAGCAGAAATGAAGTAATAACATATAAAATTTTTCTGAAGCCTACAGGGCTTAAAATATTCTTATGCATAGTGATTTTATTCATTGTGGCAAATTGAACAATGTGTATGCAAAAAAATGTAGTTGATTGGAATATGCCATAAATTTAGTTTGTATAAAGAAAGTCTCATTTCTATAGCTATGGACCATAGTATGAGCAAGTATGGAACCTTCATTATTCAGAAATGGCAGTAGGATAAAGTACCAGCTTTTGCAAAGTGTGATCCATGGAACATAAGTCTTCTGAAATGCCACATATTATACTTCTCTTTTGCAAATCAGAATCACACATTATTACATAAATAGCTCTGAGGAGTCTTACATTAACAAAAATGGTTTAACATTGTTTAATCCAATATTTCTCAAACTTATTTAACTATGAAATACTGTTTCACCTAATAGTTCTTAACTTTGTATAAATATTTTATTCCATGGAACAGGATTTGAGAGATGCCAGCATGTTAGAAAACACATGGGGTCTAAAAATTGATAATCTGGAAATGCCACATAATAGCTATTTGGAAATAAGAAAGTCACATTTTCTTAGATTTAGTTTATTCAGATATAAAATGGATGTAATAATACCTATCACAAAGAACAGTGAAAATAATTTAATATATGTAAATGTGCAAATAAATTTGTGTGTATATTGAAAAGAGATTTTCACATATTGGGGTATATGGGGTAAATATTCTGAAACAAAACTGATGTGTCTTGAACTAAAAAAAGCCTGATTTATGACCTGTCAAACATACATTGTACACCTGTTTTAACCATTAAAATAAGAATGCATACTTCCCTTCCTACAAAGCAAGTAACACCCTATTGGTAATGCCCTATCAGTAATGACCCTATTAGTACTCCTAAAATAAGTTCCCTTTCCCAACATCAGGGTCACATTGACCTGCTAATTTGCAAGTGAATACCTCTTTGAAACTTTAATGAATACGTACCCTGGGTGTGTTTAATGTATATTCTTTGCTCTAAAAAGTAGATGGAGGTCCAATGCATTTCTTCACTCCAAGCTTTTGAACATTGTGTCAAGGGCAGCTGATGCCAGCAGGAAGGGGAGGGAGTGACAGAGGAAGTCCCCCAGGCAAAGATGCCTGGGCAGCTGCTGGAGACCCTTGATCGGCTAGAACCCTTACTGGGGCCCTCCAGCCACGAGCACAAGACTCCTGGCTGGCTCACCAAAATTGATACCTAATCTCTTAATCTCAAGTTTGTGTGCCCAAGGTGCAGTAAACCAATCACTGAGACATTGGTGCTTGGAGATGGAGAAAGGTTTATTCAAGTTGGCCAAAAAGAGAAGGTGGGAGGACAGGTTCTCTCAAATCCACCTTAACAAGAGAAGAAAGCAGGGAGTTTTATAGACCTAAGGGGCTTGGCAGGAGGAGTTTTGGAGAAACAAAGGGGTATTCCATGTTCCTTTCACTCTCGATAAGCCCTTGGACAATCTGACTTCTGGGCATCAAGGGCAGCTGGAGGCTGGTTATCTGGCGATCCTTGAAGGCATTCTTTTTGTTCTGTAAAACAAGCTCATAAATCCTTGTAACCCTTGAGTCACCCCTCAGGTTAAACAAGAAAACAGAAAATTGACAAGATTAACTTATTTTCATCTACCTCTGTGTTGGGAACAAGGTCAAAATGTAATCTTATTGAATATTTATAGTAACCCTCAGGTACCTGGCTTCAACATCAGTCTTCACCTGCCCTCAGACTGGAACTTAAACCATCAGCTCCTCTGGTTCTCAGGCTTTTGAACGCTGACTGAATTTCACCACTCACTTTCCTGGGTCTCCTACTTATAGACAGTGGATAGTGGGATTCTCAGCCTCTAAAATCACATGACCCAATTCCTTACAATAATTTCTTTCTCTATATATATCCTACTGGTTCTATTTTTTTGAAGAACCCTGACTCATACAGATTTTGGTGCCAAGAGTGGTTCTAGAGGAACAGAATGTTAAGGATGATTTTTTTGAATTGGTTTCAGAGTTTCTGGAATTGACTCTCTAATCTGATTAGATTTAAAGATGCTATTGACTGTATTTCCATAGTAAAGAGAGCACTGATAGTCCAACTCATTATTTAACAATAGAGGTAATAAAATATCTGCACTGGATACTACTAATCAACTACTTATAAGTAGCAAAGAGCTGGATTACTATGTATGATACTTCTGAACATTTTTTGAAAGCTAATAAATATAGTGTGGTTTACTGGTTGCTGCTAATGTCACTAGACAAAGGGGTATAATAAAAAGATGAGCTCAGGGATTCAAATTCCCAGGTCAAGCATCACAAAAATGCCCTATGAGCTTCTATGTGTGCCTTGAAGGAGATCTTTATCTCCTGTAGCTGCAGGGCTGAGATTGTTGTAAATCAAATGCAGAATCTCATCCCAAGACTGGCTGAATGACAGCGCAAGCTCAACTCCCAGCTTCACAGGATGTCTACTGTTTAAATGAAGGCATTGATTGGGAAAGAATGGGATCCTGTAAATTGGAATGAGGACTTGTGGGAAAATCTGATGAGGCCAGGAACATTGAGCCCCTAAATTCTGATGAGTCTTCTTTGCTAGTGGAAGAGGCCACCCCTACCCCAGCAGAAGTGGCCTCCTCACGGTCAGTCATCAGAAGTGGTTTCCCCACTACCAGTGGTATCAGCGTCTCCACGCTCCTCTGAGGGGATTAACTTTGCATTGCCTGAGAAAACTCTGATGGCCTCCCATGAGGCAGCTACTGTGCAAGACAATGCAGATTCTCCCCAGGAACTGCCCCCATTACCCCTCTTTGTCTTTAGACCAATAACCGGACTCAAGTCTCAGCAGACCCCTAAAGATAAAGTACAAAGTGTGACATATGAGGAGTTGCACTAGTCTCCAAAATAACTACTAGAATTTTCTAAACGATAGAGATAGAAATCCAGGGAACATATGTGAACATGGATACTAATGGTGTGGTGTAATGCTGGAAGGAACATAAATTTGTATCAGGCTGAATTGACTGATATGAGCTCACTTAGCAGCGATTCTACATTTAATGTTGCAGCTCTGGGAGTTAGAAGAGCTCTAACTATTTGTTTGGTTGGTTAGCTGAAACATGGGCCAAAAAGTGATCCACAGTGAGTGAACTGGGGGAGATTCCAGACCTGCTTTGCTTTAATGTAGAGGAAGGGATTCAAGACTTAGGGAGGTTGGAATGTTAGAGTGGATTTGTCACTTAAGACCTACCCACCTGCCCTGGGAGGGTCCAGAAGACATACATTTCACCAACACTGTGAGAAATAATTGTATGAGGGGAGTGAGCCATAGCATCCTTGAAGAGCTCTGTGATAGCTCTTCTCTGTGGGCCCAACCTCACAGTGCGAACTGTAGTCACTGAATTGAGAAGCCTAAATGCAATATGAGTAATTGGATCCCTAGGTGACAAGGGCCAAGTTGGTGGCACTCAACTGCCAAAGGCAGAGTGTGATTTACCATAATGGACAGCAGAGTCAAAGCAGCAATCAAAATAGTCTGACTCTCACAGACCTTTGATGTTTAGTAGTTGATCATGGTGTCCCAAGAAGTGAAATAGAAAGTCTACTAAATTATTACTTGATCTGTATAAGCAGAAAAGTTTTAGGTCAAGTCTAAACAACAAAAGTCTAACCTGAATCATAAAAACAGAAAGTCACGGCCCCTCAATCAATTCCCAGACTTAAGCCTGTTTATGGACTCAGAACCCCTTGAACAAAGGGGAGGCTAGGTCCCCTTGAGAAAGAACCTCAGTACACTACCAATAATTTATACTGTTAATCTTTCTCCTAGCCTTGACCAAGGGGACTTACAGTCTTTTACCAAAATAACTGTGCACTGGAAAAAAGGAAATAATCACAACTTTCAGGAACTACTGGACACTGGTTCTGAACTGACATTAATTCCAGGAGACCCAAAATATCACTGTGGCCCCCCAGTCAGAGTAGTGGCTTAACAAGGGGATCAATGGAGTTTTGGCTCAGGTCCGTCTCATGGTGGACCCAGAGATTCCCAAGATTCATCCTTTGTTTTTTTCCCTAATTCCAGAATGCATAATTGAATAGACACATTCAGCAGCTGGCATAATTCCACGTCGGTTCCCTTACCTGTGGAGTGAGGGCCATTATTGTGGGAAAGGAAATGGAAGCCATTAGAGCTGCCTTTACCTAGAAAAACAGTAACCCAAAAGCAATATCATATTCCTGAATGGATTGCAGAGTTTAGTGCCAATATCAAGGACTTGAAGGATGCGAGAGTGATGACTTCTACCACATCTTCATTCATCTTGCCCATTTGTGCAGTGCAGAAGACAGATGGAATTTGGAGAATGATGGCAGATTATTGTAGGCTTAACCAGGTGGTGACTACAATTGCAGCTGCTGTACCAGACGTGGTTTCATTGCTTGATCAAATTAGCACATCCCCTGGTATATGGCATGCAGCTAATGATCTAGCAAATGCCTTTTTCTCCATCACTATCAAAAAGGCACACCAGAAGCAGTCTGCTTTCATCTGGTGAGGCCATCAATATACCTTCACTGTCTTTCCTCAGGGGTATATCAACTCTCCAGCCCTACGTCGTAATTTAGTTTGCAAGGATCTTGATTGCTCTTCTCTTCCACAAGATATCATAGTGGTCCATTACATTGATGACATTATGCTGATTAGATCTAATGAGTAAGAAGTAGCAACTACTCTAGATTTATCTGTAAGACATTTGCATGCCAGAAGGTGAGAAATAAATCCAACAAATATGTGGGCTTTCTACCTCAATGAAATCGCAAGGGGCCCAGTGGTGTGGGGCATGTCAAGATATTCCTTCTAAGTTGAATGATAAGTTGTTGTATATGGCCCTTCCTACAAACAAAAAAGAGGAATAATGTCTAGTGGTCCTCTTTGGATTTTGCAGGCAACATAGTCTTCATTTGGGTGTGTTACTTGACCCATTTACTAAGTGACCAGAAAAGCTGCTAGTTTTGAGTGAGGCTTAGAACAGAAGAAGGACCTGCAAGAGGTCCAGGCTGCTGTGCCAGCTACTCTTCCACTTGGACCATATGATGCAGCAGATCCAATGCTGTTTGAAGTGGCAGTGGCAGACACAGATGCTATTTGGAGCCTTTGGAAGACTCTTACAGGTGAATTGTAGCTCAGGCCCTTAGGATTTTTGGTCCAAGTGAGCCATTCTTTGCAGATAACTATTCTCTTTGAAAAATATCTCTTAGCTTGTTAGTGGTCCTTAGCAGAGACCAAATTCTTAAACATAGGCCCTCAAGTTACCATGCAACCTGAACTCTTTACCATGAACTGAGTGTTACCCAATTGATCAAGCCATGAAGTTGGATATGCACAGTAGCACTCTATCATCAAATGGAAGTGATGTATGTGGTCAAGACCAATCAGGCTCTGAAGGCACAAGTAAATTACATGAAGAAATGACACAAATGCCCATGGTTCCCTACACCTGCTTCACTACCCTCTCTCACCCAGACTTCTTTTGGTGATGGATGGCGAGGTGTCTACAGGTGGGGGATCAGCTTCCATGAGGTCTCTACTGCTGCCTTCAGTTGATGTGCACCCAGATGATGCCAGCATCCTCTAACCCCCTTCTAATGTTCCTTCCTTATTCCAGAGGTTGAAAAATCCAAAGCAAAACCACTATTTTCCCAGACTCCTTTGCAGCTTGGTAATCTCAGTAATCTTGCAATTTAAAAAATACAGCTATGGACTGAATTGCATCCCCCCAAAATTCATATGTTGAAGCCCTAACCCCCAAAGTGATGGTATTTAGAGATGGGACCTTTGAAAGGTAATTAGGTTTAGATGAGATCAAGATGGTGGGGCTCTTGTGAGGAGATTAGTGCCCTTATAGGAAGAGACACCCTGCTCTTGAGCTTTCTCACCACCATGTGAGGACACAGTGAGAAGGTAGCCTTCTGTAAGCCAGGAAGAGAGTTCTCACCAAGAAGGGAATCAGTTGGCACTTTGATATTGAACTTCCCAGCCTCCAGAACTATGAGAAATAAGTGATTACTATTTAAGCCAGAACAACAACAAAGAAAACCAAAACCAAAACAGAGGTTCCTCCTGATCAGTATAGTCTGCAGTTAGCATCTATGTCAGCCTAAAGCTAAAATAGAGAGCTAGAAAAACACATCATGGGAAAATAATCATGTTCTCCCCTTACCCCAAGCTCAATCCTTAGCATGGTGGCTAAAATGGCTGAATCTAAATGTAATGCCATTGGTATTGTAGCTATATCCTGCTTCCCTTTCTGAAGATGAAGTGTTATCTGGAGAGAACCATTAGCTTAAAATTTGTGACTATCATTTTATTGTTTGTTCTATTTATGTGCTATATTTGAAGGATTTCAACTGTGCCGATGCTTTTGTGGCATGCCTATATTTCTTACGTCTTATAAAGTATAAAGTATTAGTTCCTACTCCTACCTAATAGAGACAATTTCATTTGAAAAAAATGATGAATCTTTTTTTTTTTTTTTACATTTCATGATAACTATTACATTAAATTCTGTTTGTCTATGTTCTTGTTCCCTATTCTTGTTCTGTTTTTAGAATAGTGCCAGGGAGACTTGATATTATGACCATTGATCTATCTTCTTCCAATACTTTTCTGCAAAATATATAAATTAGCATAAAGATGGAGCACTCAGCATTTGGTTATTGGAATTTATTATTCTTAACCTTCTAATTGATGATGTCCTTGTGCATAGATGCTTCCTGAACAAGGAAGAATATATCTTGGTATATACTCTCAGAGGGGCTGTATAATAAGCACAGAAAAAAGATAGGTAGTGAATTGAAGGTATAGCTTCTATAAGCTAAAATAGTTCCCATCTTCTTCAGCTCATCCTTTGGAATCAAATGTTCACCCTGTTCTTGAGGATCCTGGAAGCTGCACTTGAAATATTGTGAAAACTCTGTTACCTGCCATGTAAACTTTCAAGGTAAGTGTCTTTTGGATACTTTTGTGAATTCTGAACACAGAACCAACCAATACTGAGTTAGGGACTGTGTCGCATGCAGATTGATAACAGCGGTAAGATTGATGCAAAGATAGACCCCCACAATAAATATGAACAAAAGCTTTATTGGGTTTAAGATATGATGAAGATGGAAGTACTTAGAATATTCTTATGCTGGGATGGTTGCCAACTCATCCACATTTTGAGCTAATGAAAATTTTGTGGCATGTGACAGACAATATCAATGGAATTTTGTTCATATGATCCTTTTGTAAATGGCTGAATTAGTAGAAGAAGAAAGCCAAAGTGACAGGGAAATGACAAATGATACTATTCCACTGCTGCTACAGAAAGCATTGGCAAAAGTGAAACCAATAACTAGGGAGGAGGGAGGCCCTAATCATATTACTTTAAGATGAGTAGGAAACAAGAACTGGCTCACATTGCCATCCCAATGCTTCTATGTGATTTGAAAAATGTCATAACAATAGTGTTATCTCCTGATACATTGAATAAAATTTACAGCTTCCCCGGCTTAGTGTAAGTGTCAAGAATTATCCACTGAAACTAAGGATTACAGCGTAAAATAACTAGGACATATATAGAAAAATAGCAAAAGGTGCCTGAAGAATCTTTACTATTTTGAATTCTCAGATTAAATGATTAGGAGTCTAATAACTTCACAGGAGATATACCATTATCAAGGATTTATTTGGTAAGTACTGACTGACCTGTAATTTGATGTGGTGTTCAACATTTATTAAGTATGTTGTATATTCTTACATAACAAATTATCACAAAAATTAGTGCTTAAAACACAACATGTTTATTATGTCATATTCTCTGTAGGTCAGGAATCTGGCAATGGCTTAACTGGATCTACTTTGGGGTCTCTCACAAGGCTCCACTTGCGAGTCTCTCACAGGGCTGCAATCAAGATGTCAGCTAGGGACGGAATACTGAACTTGGGAAGGATCTGCTTCTAAGCTCCTGTGGTTATTGACAGAATTCAGTCATCAAGCACTGTGAGACAGAATCCCTCAGCTCTTTGTTGATTTTAGATGGAGACCACCCTCAGTTTTTTTGCCACGTGAGCCTCTCCATCACATCAAGCTTCATCAAAGTGTGCAAGTAGAGAAGGCAATAGAGATTGCCTGCTAGCAAGACAACAGTCACAATTTCCCATAACTTAGTCACATTAGACTTAGTGATAGTCTGTCATCTTTTCTATATTCTGTTAGTTGGAATTATGTCACTATGCCCAAGGCAAGGAATTAAAAAGAGTGTGAAGGAGATGGGGATCATTAGGAGCCATCTTAGAGGCTACCTACCCCAAGAAATAACCTAGAGGTAGTAGCTTTGCCCCTCTTCAAGTGAGTAAAAGGCAAAGTTAGACAAGTCAATATGGAAAGGGAAATTGTGCCCTTCTTCTACCATAACAGAACATGCTGGTTAGAAATGCTGTAAACATCAGCTATGCTGGATTTGTTGTATAATAACCAATATTGACACTTCTCAAATCATGCTTCCTTTACTGAAAACAGAGTGAATGCTTAAGCCAAGGGTCTTTTCACACTGATGCTTCTAATGTGGCTTTCCTTCTGGGGAGGGGGAGAAAAAGAGCATGCAGGTAGCCACAGTAGAAACAATTTCTCAATTACCTCACATTGGATATATGAATGGGAGAACACTGAAAACTTCTGGAAAAAGAATAAGGTAAGAAAATAAGGAAATCTTTGGCCTTTGTGTAATGGTGGGAAAGGAAAGCTAAACTGAATAGAATTTTTCTGCTCCTGAAGGGGATCTGGGCACAAGCACAGGAAATATGGGGTTAGGCATGTGGCTCCCACACAGTAAGTCATAGCATCAAGTCCTGAGGGCCTGTGAGGGTCTGCACTCACCCCGTGAGTAAGGTCCGAAGGAGTATGACATTAAATAGCAAATATAGAACACTGTGACAGATGGAAAGAAAGAGATGTGAAGAGAGGTAAAATGTTTTCCTACTTTTTGGAAAAAAAAAAGGCCCCAAGTTTTCTTTTTATGCTGGGCCTCACAATTTATGTAGCTAGCCTTAAATAGGAGTTTTACCAAGAACAGTTATTCACATAACACATAGAAGTTAGTTGACACATCCTGCAGCGAGCTAAATTCAGAGGCTTGTTATCACTATGAAATTTTAGGAAATTACTTTGTGATGCTCCCAAGCATTGGACAACCAATTACTATGTTTGAAGGATCCCACAAATTAGAAAAAAGTGCAGCATTTAGTGGGTTTCTCTGTGTCCTGATGGGCACACACTTTTCATCTTTTCATTTGGTTTACACGTGTCACATTTCCATAAAGTAACCAAAAAAGAGACAGACTGCAAATGGAGACTAGAGAAACACCAGGAATCATGATACTCACGAAAGGCTGTTATCCACACAGGGCAATTGACCCATGTAATGGCGATTCACACTTGATATTAGAAGTATCTGCTATGCTACGTTCCAGAACTTTCTCTACTCCTTTGAATATACCAACAGTAAATGTGGTTAGATCTCAATAAAAGGCATTGAAAGGGCTCTGATGATAATGAGGAGAACTGACATAAGGGTGATATGGTGTTGTCTCTACTGTGGATTTCTAAAAGGGCTGATTGTGGGAAACTTTATGATAAACACGAACTGATATGTTTTTAGTAGTAGAATGGGCATGGTTTTTATGACTTCACCCAACTGTAATAAAATGGGAAATGTGATGGTGTATATGGGAGGAGAGTCATGAGGGTAGATACTTTGTAATGAGTAATCTCTCAGCTACATGTACTGCGTGGCCAAATACTCCACACTTGACCATTGATTTTCTTCACACTCTTAGGCCTGCAGATTTGTTTCTGTTTATAGAACTGCATAATGTCAACTAGCTCAGCTGAAGATGATCATTTTTTGGTCAATAATATATTTATATCTTAATAATCAGGACTAAGCTTTGTTTATAATAGGTAACATATTTTATCATTTATCATGTATTTATTAATATGCACCCTATGGATTTTCTAGTGTTTCTCAGAACAATAAAGTAATTAATGGAATTCTCTCCCAACTCACATTTTTGGAAATAATCTTCTATGTTTGTGTAAATTAGAGATTTTTTAAGTATTTAGTTCCTAAAACAGAATATGTACTATGGAAGATGTGCATTTTACAGACATATCAATTTTGGAAAGTTTCACATAAATTATTAGCGGTGGAGTAGCATAGAAGGAATCTTTAACCATGATTCAGGACATTGTCCTTTTTTTTAGTTTTACTGAGGTATAATTGTCAAATAAAAATTGTATATACAACTTGATATTTTGACTTATGTATACATTGTGAAATGATCACCACAATCAAGTTCATTAACAAATCCATCACCTCAAATAGTTACCACTTTCTTCTTTTTGTACATAGTGGAAACACTTAAGATCTACCTTCTTAGAAAATTTCAAGTTTTAAAGTATTGTTACCTATAATCACCATATTGTACATTAGATTTTCAGCACTTATGCATCTTGCATAACTGCAACTTTATATCCTTTGATCAATAGCACTTCATTACCCCTTTTCCCCAGCCCCTGGAAACCGCCCTTCTACTCTCTGCTTCTATGAGTTTGATGACTTTAGATTCCACGTATAAGGGAAATCATGAAGTATTTGTCTTTATGTGTCTGGCTTTTTTCGTTTAGCATAATGTCCTCCAGGTGCATCCATGTTGTCACAAATGCCAGAACTTCCTCCTTTTTTAAGGCTGAATAATATTCCATTGTATGTATTCACCACATTTCTTTATCTACTCATCTGTTGACAGACATTTAAGTTGCTTCCATATCTTGGCTATTGTGAATAATGCTGCAATAAACATGGGAGTGCAGATAACCTTTCAAGATCTTGATATCAATTCCGTTGGATATATATCCAGAAGTGAGATTTCTGGATCGTACGGTAGTTCTATTTTTAATTTTTTCACTAACCATCAGGGAAATGCAAATCAAAACCACAATGAGATATCACCTCACATCTGTTATAATGGCTATTATCAAAGAGACAAAAAAATAAGTGTTAACGAGGATGTGAAGAAAAGGGAACGCTTACACATTTTTGGTGGGAATGTAAATTGGTATAGCCATTATGGAAACCAAGAGGTTGTACTTTAGCAATGTTCTGTCATTAATTAGTCATGTGCCCTTTCAAGTGTCACTTAAGCTATCTGAGCCTTAGTTTTCACATTTATGGAAGAAAGGTGATGGACTGGGTTATCTCCATTGTTTTTTTAAAATATTCTATGCTTATATAAACAGTCCAGATATGAAACTTGACATGTTGATTGAAATAATCCTAGATTTTTTTTTGGCTTCTTACTCTTAACTACATGTTAAACAGAATGAAAAAATCCCCTTAGACTTCAAGTACGCACCTACATAAACATTAAAACTGCTAACAATGTTTTCCAAAAATTTGCACTACCATTTTAACTGGATAATTTAAACTCAAATAAATGTTTACATATGAAGAGAGGCTTGCCAGTTTGTATTTCTTTTAAAAATTCACTCTTATCCTTTTAAAAATCTAATGTGTAGCTCAAGGAGGATAACATTACCTGTCCCACCATCTGTTAGGGAGTAGACTGTAAGGGTAATACTAGTTATTACTGGAAACAATGGTGCTCAATCATACCTGTGAGTTTGTAATGTGTAATAATCATTAAAGTATACTGATTCTTTGATTTTTCATTCTCAGAAGTTATCACATAAAACGTTGGTTTTACCTCTGGGTACCAATTTCCACACCTAAACTCACTTTAATATTATTCCTTTTTGGAAATGCTCAAAAAAATGAAGAAAAGGTTTCAACAAATCAAGGGTCATTGCATATCAATATAATAAATAACTGAGCTATATTTATAAGATTGCTATTGTAAATTTGGCATGATTATGTTACCAAATATAAAATTTAGCCTTTTGAGGAATAACCGTTTTGTAGTTTCTATCCAATATTCATGAAAGTATAATGGAAGCATGTTATGTGGCCAAGGAGAAAAGAGGTTTACACATTTGCCCATGAAATGATCTGTAGATTGAGAATACAAGGATCTCTGAACTGACACTTTTCATATAAGGGAAGATTTTTTTTTTTCATTTTATTGAATAAACTCACTGGCAAAGATATTAATTCTCTGGCGAAAGACTGTTTTCATAAGCAAGTCTTTCTAGATCAGTGGTTTTCGTTGAGCTCTACAAACTGGTACACAGCTTCTTGGCTTCTGTATCCATTAAAAGTCCATATTTGTTCCAAATGTTAATATAGTCTAGCCACTTCAGCGAAATTTGTTGTCACTACTTGCCAGGAGTTTTATTGTAAAACTTTCCAAAAATCTTGTGAACCATCAAATTCAGTGACTTTGAACTTGCTCTAATCATAATAGTCTTTTCATTTAAAAAGGAACCATCTATCCTTTAGAAACAAGACACACAAACTGACTGATTCCACGACACCTTTGTTTGTCCATCTTGGTGTTTATGGTAGGGTTCAGATTTTGTACTTTCTAAACTTAAACTTCCATAATATGATGCTATTTCTTTTTCTATTCATGTTCATTGACAGTTATAGTTAAACATCTGCTTCTTGCTTGGCAAAGTGCCATTAGTTGCTAAATTTCTTCCCCCCAAATGGCACTTTTCTCTTTTCCTGATTCTCTTGTACATTAATAGTCTCTTGGGAGCCAATTCTGCCTATCAATATATAATAATACTTTTAAGTGCCAAGTAAAAGTAATTTATGCCAATGGAAGAAAATTTCAAGATTTTTTCAAGGTTATTTGACACGTTAAGTTCACTTTATATGGGCAAATTAATATGGAACTAATTACTTTTGATAAAATCTTTATTAATATCATGTTTTATTCTTAATATTTGAATCATTCACATGAATCAATATAATATGTTAATTTTAGAGGAGTTTAACAAAAGGCCTAATCATAGTCGTGTGAATAGTTTCCTAGAACTATTAACAGTGGGGAGCTTTAACCATCAGGGATCTGAAGGAGCAAGAGAGAGGTAGAGAAGGGTAACCAGAATGTAGAGAAGGAACTGCACAAAGAGAGATATCTTATATAGCCTATAATTTTTGATAAGAGGATACCACCAGAATGCAATAAACCCTCACAGAGGGAGCTGAGGCAATAAATATCCCAACCTCACTCACCTTCTTCCCTTCATTGTTTTGCCGGTACCCCTCTTTGATCATCCGTCGTCAGAGAAGAGAGAGCAAGGGAGCCTTTTGATTTAGGCAAGATATGTCAGTCTTAGGGAACAAAAGTGAGGTTGGATTAATGGAAAATATCCCACATGTTACACCCCTTTGCACCACAACACCCACTTTTGTCCTCTTTTCGGTTGAAAAATTATGTAACAGAGGACACAAAAAGGCCTATCACTACCAAATCATCCTGATCTAATGGCAGTTCAGTCACACATCCACCTGAAACTTAAAATGTTAGCTACCACCATGCTCTTCATATAAAACAGCAAGGAGATAAAGGACATTATAATTAACATCACAGACAACTTCCACTGTCTCATTTCTGCAACTGCTCATGAGTCTAAGTTGATAATCATTGCTATTCCCTTCCACCAGCCTTTCCATATTCCCTCTGTTTTCTACCAGCACCTCACCTAACAGGGCTCTTTATCTGTGGAAAGATTCAAACCCATAAGCGTACAGGAGCTAAGTCCCTGATGATCTGATCTTTATTGCCTTAGTTATTCATTGACCAGGATCATTGGGCAAGAAAATACTAGAAGACACTCCAACAAATCCTCTAGATTTCAGACACAATCCTCCATTTCTGCAATGTTTAGCAGCAAATCCACTTTACCTCTGGTAATTAGGATTCCCTGGCCACTGTCACCCATATCTACTTATTCAGTAGGAAATCAATAGCCCCAGGACACTCTCAACATTAGATTCAGTGGAACAATTACCCTGTTCCCTACTGGAAGCACTCCTTTGACAACTGGTGCCTCCAAACCAAGTGAGCTCAAAGTCATGGTACAGGAAGAAAAACAATCCCCAAAGGGTTATTTTGATAACAATTATGGGAACACTGCTAGTTATGTTACGGCACAAAACTGGGGTTCTCCGCCAGATGTGCATAAACAAGTCAATTAATTACAGCATCAGTCTTTGGGAAAAGAGATCAGCTTTATTCTATGAGATTGATCTGCAGGGACAACAGGTGGCATGTGTCCTCAGATCTGTGTCCCCAATTCAGGATTTGGGGTAAAATTTAAGAGGTTAGGGAGAACAGGCTGGCACATGGAAATGCTGGTGGGACAGGTTTTATTGGTGGGCTTTGAGCATTTGTGGTAAGGTTTTAAACATTTATGACGGGGTTCTAAACATTTTTGATGAGTTTCTAAACTTTTATGATAGGGTTCTAAACATTTTTGATGAGGTAGGGAAGAAGTTTTAACACTGGATCTTCCTGAATGAGGCACTCCTTGCTTTTGATAAAAGTCCAACTTTCAAGTTCTGGTCGTGTCCTGGTCCTTGGGTTCCATGGGAAGGAGAATCTTTGGTTCTGCGGTCATTTCAGGTCAAGATTTCTTCTTCTGCACAGGCTCTGGCTATATGACTTTGTAGATTTTCTGAAAGGCAATTCTTAATCATTTTGTTGATAAGAGATGGGGTCAGTTGAACTGGTCCCGAAGGGCCTGCGGTTAGAGTTATATCTTTTGTTTCCTTGCTGTGGCAAAGATGGCACCACACTCTCGCTTCTAGTTTGAGGCTGAAATATGTCTGAAACTATCCTCTGTGATAACTTCAAGCTTTTAGGGTTCTATTTCCCAGTTACTGTGGTAGCTGACTTTTCAGCAAGCAATTTCACTACCTAATTAAATGAACTGATTCCAAGATTAATGATTTTTTTTAGATATGACTCCATAACCATAGTGTAAAATGGGTTGTCTAGATGAAAGACATCTTGTGTGGGAAAAAACTGGAATAGATAAAATATTTTGCATGTCCAAGAGTGTTAGTGGTGGCATAAGTGCTATAGCCAGAGAACGCAAATCTGTTCCCTGAACGTGTGTCTAGTCCAATGTTGAGAAAGCACTGAACCTCCATGATAAAAGGTATCCAGTGTAATTATTCTGCTACCAGAGAGCTGTCTGATTGCTAGTTACCCCACAACGTCCATGTAATGGTGCCACGTCTGGAGTTACACGTTAGCCTCTGCAGTGGTGGGCCCTCAGCAATGGTGCTAACCAGATGAGAGTTGGTGAGCAGAAGTTTATACTGCTGAGCCCAGCATTGATCTTGATCCTTGCCATCATGGCTACTGGGTACACAGGTCCATTGAGCAGAGAAAGGGGCTGACTGACATTGACAAGATGTGCCTTTACATTTGTATTATTACTTAGATCCCGTTCCACAAATACACATGTTCTGGTGGGCGTTACAGAAGGCAACAACGTCTTCACACACTGTTGCCAGTTTTTCAATTTTATTTTTCCAAGTTTGTAAACAGCAGGCTAAAATATTACCTCTGCATGAATTACTACATATCCATGAGCAGCATATCCTGTCGATTAATCAGAAAAACAGACTGTGTTTATTTCTCCTCCTTCCAGTAGTCATAAGTAATGTTCCATGTGGCTATAGAATGAGTTTAGGTTGTGATGACAAAACAATAGTGTTATGAGCTGAATTTATAAAATTTATATGTTGAAGACCTAACCCCTAGTACATCGGAATGTGATTATATTTTGAAATAGGGCCTTTAAAGAGGTGATTACATTAAAACGAAGCCATTAAGGTGGGCCCTAATCTGATCTGATTGGTGTCCTGAATAAGAAGAGGAACTTTGGAAACACAAGGAAATACTAGGGATGCATGCATACAAGGAAAAGACTGTGTGAAGACGCAGTGAAAAGATGGTCATCTGGAAGCCAAGGAAGGAGACCTCAGAAGAAATAAAATCTGCTGATATGTTGCTCTTGGGCTTCTAGCTTCCAGAACCGTGAGAAAAGAGATTTCTGTTGTTCAAGCCACACAGTCTGTGGTATTTTGTTATGGCAGCCCTAACAAACTAATACAAGTGGAAATAGGTATAACGGAAACCTGAACCTGCTCATACCTTCTTAAGATAGGCAGGAAGCCAGCTATGAGCTGGGAGCAAAGTCACTCCACCAGGTGCAGCGTCCTAATTGCCAGGCACTTCTGACTGCGGGACTTGCCCCAACCCTGACCCGGAGTAGCCGCAAGCCTCATTATACCCTCATTTGTGTTGTGGTTTTGACCCCCACTGCGGAGGATCACCGCCATGACAGTTCCGGAGATGCCTATGTAAGGGAAAAATCTCCCCCTTCCAACGTGAGGGTGGAGACAAAGCCCCGATTGGCACAAGTTCCGAGACACTCTCCCGCCCCCAGACCCGACATTCCAAAACCACCCACCACCACAAATTCTGTGCAGTTGCTCCCTGGAGCCTGCTGGTCCCTCCCCTTGGGGGTGTACTTTCACTTTGCTAGTAAATCTTCCTCTGTTAAAACTTCTGCTGTGTGTCCACTCTCAAATTCTTTTGTGTCTGTGGACCAAGAACCTAGGACCCCACCACACCGATCTGACCGGTGCTGGCAACAATCTGAACCTTTTTGTACCAGTCACCTATTTAATATTTCCTTTTTGGAATTGAATTTTTCAGTGCACGGCCTATTTTATGGGTCAATGAAATAATTAACCCTCCGTTTAAAATAGTTTGTTAGGTCAAATATTAATTTGGTGCAACTATAGTTATGGTTAGGTGATCAACCTCAATTAAAATGCAGAGTCAAGCCAAACTCTTTTTCAAATAGAATAAAGTGGCAGGCCCCTATATTTCACAACGTGTATTTTTGTTATTGGATTCCATTTTTTAACACTGTGCTTGTGAGTTTCATTCATGTTGTTGTGTGCACATATAGTTTGCTTATCTATATTCTGTATAATACTCCATTATGTTAATAAACTATAATTTATTTAACAGTAAATAGGTATAGGTTGTTTTCATTTTTAGGCTACTATGAATAATGTTATTTTAACATTCTGGTTCACTTGTGCATGCATTCAATTTGGGTATATACCTAGAAGTGGAATTGCTGTGTCACAGACTGCAATAATTTTCAACTCTAGTTGATAAGCTAAACAGTTTTCCCAAAGCAAACACACTAATGTAAAAATCCTACCAGCACCTGAGATTGTTCTGAGGGTTTCCCTTACTCCGTCTCACTTTCCACACTTGTAATTGTCAATCTTCTAATTTTAGGTATTCTGTTGAGCTTGCATTAGTTTCTCCCTACAGCTTTAGTTTGAATTTTCCTAATTGTTAATGAATTTGAACATCTTTTCATATGATTATTTGGCACGTGGATAGTTGCTTTTGTGAAATGTATGTCATTTCTCTCACCAATCTTACATGGAATTAACTTTAATTTTTATTTTTTATAATTGTTAGTTATGTAAGTCAAAAATATCCTCTTCACTCTGCAATTTTTCCATTTAGTCTCTTAATTTAATTTTAAGATATCTACATTTATTAATAAAAGCATTAGTATACTATTGGGACATATGGATGTAAATAGAAAAATCAAGTTAGCTTAAAGTGAATATTACCAAGTTAGAGCACAGGGAAGTGGGAATGAATGGACAAGGGGGCTCAAGAGTCACTAGAACATTTACAATTATTTACAAATTAATATATTGCAATGTCTCTTTCCAGTAAGAAAGAAAGAAAAGAAAGGATGGATGGATGGAAGGAAGGAAGGGAGGGAGGGAGGGAGGGAGGGAGGAAGAAAGGAAGGAAGAAAAGGAAAGAAAAAAATTAGGGAAGGAGGCAGAGAGAGGAGAGGAGGAGGAATGGATGGGAAAAGAAGATAAGGAGGGAGGAAGAAGCGTAGTTTCTTTGTAATGGCTCTAAAATCCTCCCAGTTACTCAAGCCCAAATGCTAGGAGGTCAGCACTGGATTTCTCTTTCCTTTATCTTTCACTTGTAATTATATGCCGTTGCTCTACTTTCATATTTAATACACATTTATTGCTCTACCTCCAAAGCATCAGAAAAGAGGCCAGTGTGGCTAAGCATAGTAAGAACAGAGTGGTATTATAAGAGTTCACAGAAACTGACTTGATCTGATCTTATTGACTCTCATTTGTCGTGGTACAAGTTTAGAATGTATACTAATTGGAAAAAAAATGATGGTATATAAGTGCACTTTAGATTTCGCAGACAGGAAACATATCAGTTCAAATGTCATCTTCTCAGAGAGGTTATTCATGCACAAAAACTAGAGTGTAACATATTTACCCTCCAAATCAAACCAGCTTTTTTACTTTCTATCATCACTGTTTTATTGTCCACACGGGACTTATAGCTACATGGTACTATTTTGTTTGACTATATGTGTATTTGTCTATTTCTCTGAAGCTCCTTGAGAACAGAGATCTCCACATCTTTTATACACTTTCATTTCCAGTACCGAGAGGGTCACTGACATAAAGTGGGAACTCAATACAAAATTGTAGAATTTGTATTTGAACTGTTTGATGCAATTATCTGTCTAGAATTAGATTTAAAAAGGGAGAACTAACTTGTGACATCTATTTCTCTTAATTTTCATCAATTACAAACATTAAAAGTTAAGACATTTCATTAGTTTCCATTTCCACTAAACTACGTATGTTTCAACAGCGAGGCTAGCTGTGTACAAAGAAAATTCCAGTAATTCCTTCTTCCTGAAGATTAATAGAAACCATATAGGGTAAATCCAAAGTTGAAAACATAAGGTACCATCTTATCTAATATGAAAATATTTTAACAAAAACTTTTTGAGTAGCTGATTATGTAATGTAAAGTTTTAAATCAAATAAATGTAGTAACATTACTAACGGTTGGACATAAAGCATATGGCCATGTTCGTAGTTATCACATTATCTAAGCAATCTGTAAAGCAGTAGTTTCATGAAAGTGAACTATTACTTTAATTTTGGTCAACATCTGTGATTTTTGCATTAGAGAATAACCTGGCAATAAAAATAACAATGGTGCATACTAGGGAAGCTGAATTTCTTTCACACAGCATATTTAAAATAAAGCAAGATGACTGCACTTTTATTAATACAACAGACTGACAATGGAATGTTCACGGCTCTCATCTTTGGTTATGTTATTTCCAAGTACCCAATTATCTTTTACTGTATGTGGAATTGAAAGGTACTACTTGTATTTAGAAGTAGGGAAATGAGACGTTAACAGTGAATAAAGGATTCGTCTAATGAATGCTAATACTCTCCCTTTCTGTCTTGAAGTATTTATAAAGTTATGTGTTCCAAGAATAAATATTTACACCTCAGAATAGTAAGACTGCTGTTTCATGGAGACAGAGGTAGACAAACTCACAGAGAATTGGAAGTGACCTAACAAACTCATCGAAAAATTCATAACTGTTTTTCTTATTTCCTAGGATGGGGTAGACCTCCTTGTTAAATTATCTCTCAAATTCAGTTAGATCATCACCACTCTTTAGCTTTTCATGCTTTACTATCCATTACAATTTGGAAAAACATTTCTTAATCTGAGTTTCTGTAAAATTCCATACAAATGTTTATTACAGCACTTATACCAACATATACCATAGTATTAAAGATTGTATATACTCACGTTTCCTGTTACACAATGAAGTCTTTGATGGTAGGAGTTCTACTTATTCATATTCAAGAAAGTAGACTTTAGTCTTTTAGAACAAGGATTCTGGAGGCAAATGACCTTGAGTTGAGTTTTCAATATATGAGTTACATGGCCTTGAACAAATTAGCCACCTTCTTTTTCTTCTGTTTCCCATTTGTAAAAGGGGGTATTAATGGCCTGAAATTATTGGACTGTGGTGACACTTAAACTAGTTAATATTCTACTTCTTCTTATTTATATCCCAAGTTCTTCATAGAGTGTCTGAGATTTAGTTAGATTAAATGGCTATTTGTAACTTTATCACTGAAATCCCATGGCAAGCTTCAGTCTTACAAAACTCCACCGCCTGACACAAGTAGATGCTTAGTAATTATTTCTTCATTTAATGAAGGCATCAATAAATTAGTAGTGAGAGAATAACAAACCCTCTTTACAGGAAAACTGGAATAAATTAACCCGTAGTGTAATTTTCTAAATTGACAAAGGAACTAATATCAACAAATCCTCCACATGATTCACAACATTTTTCATATAAAATTTCACTTTGTCAGTAAAGGCATCTCTTGGACATCTCTCAACTATGTGTGCTGAGCAGTGGCCCAAATAATCTAAATCAAGGTTATCTAAATGAAATCCATATTGTACTTTATACTTCACGGAGTATTTATTTTTGAGTATTCATCTTAGACCTTTGGAAAACATAACGTATTGATAAAAAGTCACTTTAATTGGTTCAAGGGATCCCACGGATGCTGGAAAAATCTAAAATCCTCATTCTAAGAAGCAGTGACTTATCCAAGACTGTTTCCTCTTCTTGGTACCCCCAATGCTCAGATGGTCAGTAATGTCTGTGACTTGTATCTCTGCTTATGAAATTTAGGTCTCTATAATAAAGAAAACAATGTGAAGACCAGAGAGGACAGAATTAGCCCTAAGTCAAAGTAAGAAAGACATTATTGGAAGGGACTAATAAAGGTGAAGGTAACCCAAGCATCCAAAATCATTGATAAAAGGACACAAAATCACTCATTCATTTAGTAAATATTTACGGGTGCTAAGAAAGCTGTGGACAAAATGTACAACATACAGGTATATGAGATGTCAAGTGCAAGGAAATGAGATAGGGAATCCTGGTGGTACCTCCTGAAAAACAACCTTTGAACAGAGATTATAAAGGAAGTAAGATACAGTTAAGGGAAAGGATAGCAACTGGATATTAGGAGAAAAGAGTTTTTTGGGAAGTGGTATGAAGTGACCATGGGTGGCACAGTGCCGGGGGGAAGGATGAAGCGTGAGGTGCCTGGGAGGCTGGAGTGAAGAGAAAGAATGGAAAGTACTGGGAGGTGAGATTAGAAAGATAGTGGGAGGCAGATCCTGAAGGGTTAGGATTTTGAATTTTATTCTGGGTGAATTAAGAATTAAACAGTTCTGAGCGGTGAAATGACATGAACTGAGGCCAGTTTTAGCATAATAATTTGTCCCACTCAGTTGAGAAGAAACAGTAAGGGGGAGGGAGGGAGTGATACCAGAGGCAATGAACAGGCTTGGAGAACCAGATGTGTATACCAGAATGACACCAGCGAGGAACAGGAGGGAGTTGTCACACTGCAGAAGGCACCAGTGAGACAACCCATGAGAAACACCTTAGCAAATACAAGAAGGGGCACAGAACACCTACCAACTTGTAAGGATTATACTACTGCATAAAAAGAAGAAATTGTTCCTTCTTTCCATCCTGTTATTGCAATATGAGATAGTGCTTACGCACCTGGACACTGTTGTCAGGCAGTGTCTACTGCGGAAGCACCAGTGTGGCTGGAATGGAGGGGGAGGAGTAGCAGACAAGTTTTGATAGGTAAGGGGCTCAAAGGTGGGCAAATCACACACGTCTTTTTGGTCACAGTAATGACTGACTTTAGCGTGACAAAGGACGCTATGTGAGTGTGCTTACCAGAGAAGAAATTCAAAATGATCCAACATTTTATGAGACTCACTCTGGCTGCTATATTGAGACTAGCCTACAGGGAGACATGGGCAGACAGGAAGATGCTTGCAATAATCTGGATGAGAGTTGATGGTATTTGGATCAAGTAACAGCAGGGGAAGTGTTGAAAAATTTATATATATTATTGTTATTGGATTTCTTCATCTTCTGTCATGATCATTTGTTGTTTTCACACTTTTTTGCTCTTGTATTTTGCTATTATAGTCTTTTTTTTTTTGGTATTATCCTTTTCGGCATTTCAATGATTAATATGAAATAATGAAATACACATGGATTCTTTAATTTAGAATGCCACAAATAATTCACTTATAGCTTCTCTCATCTACTCCTGTGTTTGCTTTGGTACATTCTGTGAAACGTATCCTCTCTCTTTCTCTCTATAGCTACATGTACATATATTTTCAATATACATATATTTAAAATGTATATATTTATAGATATGTGTATATATATTACTGCTTATAAGTTTGATGGTTTGTATCTTTTATGAAGGATACTTGCCTTCTGTTTTATAACCATATATCTCATAACTAATTAATATTTTATTTTTTCACAGCTTATCATCTGCCTGTTTAGATCATAGTTCCTCTACTTTTTGAGTTATTTATTTTTTATTTGAGTGTCTGTTGCCTGAAGTTCTGTAATTTTTTTCCTAAATCCCTTTACATAGTTATTAACAGATTCCTTGAGCACTGCACAGTGACTCTGAGTAGGGAGAGGCATCAGTGAGGATTGGGGTTTGCTTGATAGGTGGCCTGAACCGGCCTCCTGGCACCTCAGCCATCCACGCATTTCTTATCCCAGCAGTCTCCTGCAGCACCATAGAACTACCTAGATGCCACCAAATGGGGCTTCCTCTGGGAGGTATGGTTGGGTCAGCACTGCCTCCACCTCTGGCGTGTTTCCGCTATTCCCTTGAACTGCCCGCCCCTGACGCTCAGCGCACCCCAGCCCATCCTCTCCCTGTCCTTCCACCAGGAGTCAAAGTTACTCCTCCCACACATCTCAAGCCACAGAGTACACCCTGTGGGCTCCAACTGCTCCACTCTGTTTACCTTCCTGGGAAATCCCACACCCCTCCCACCCCCCCCAAAAAAAAATATATATATATATATGATTTATGATTTTAGTAACTTCACAAGTGAATGTCTAGTTAGATAAGTATATCACTCTTGAGTAAAAATATTTTTTCCTTTTCTTATTCTTTTTTTGCATTTCATTCAGTTTCTAGTCATAGAATTGGATAGTTGTTTTCATGCTATCTTTGTCTTGTGCATCTCAATTGCTAAATGATGAATTGTATTCTTTATAGCTATAGCTTGTGTCCTGTGACAAAATAAGTGGAAACATTTAATTATTTTGAATTATAAGTCAGTGTATCTGAACATTTTTAAATATACATGTCTCCTCAAAGGAAATGCAAAGGAGAAAATATTTGAACAGATGCTCTAGAGTCATATGTGCTTGTTTTTGAATCAAGGAAAGAGTGAGGAAGCTTAATTAAGACAAAGTTACTCTATAGTGTGGAGGAAAGTATGTATTAGGAGGATCATGAATTCCTATATCTCCACTAAATAGTGTTTTACTGAAAGAGGACCATAAGTTAATAGGATGGACTGGTATATGATATACCTATCAGGTTACTTTTTAAACCTGGAGTCACTTGATGGATTTATTTGCATAACTGAGTTAATTTTTCCTGTATATGTCTTGGTGTGTAATCTCTCCTAGGGAAGCAAGAGACCTACAAAATGAATTAAGTAGAGGTGAGATGCTCATTTGTCAAATGTTATAATATTACAATTCTCTTGAGTGAGACTGGCCTCAGACTACATAGTTATATATAAAAACTGAGAAAGATAGAGAGGATACCTTTCTAGAAACCTCTGCAAACTTCCTCAGCTGAACCTGGGATGTTAGCAATGGTGCCATGTACAGACTATCCATGTTCAGTGAAAAAAAAATCAATAGTTTCAATTGAGCAAAGTCATTAGCGTGGGCCCTCAATGAAAGCAGAACTTCAAAGATGAGAGTGATACCTTGGAGAAAATGCCTTCCTTGTTAGTAACTCTGACCTTGGAACTAACACTGCCCAGACTGTTTACAAACATGATAAAAAACATAAAACAACAGTCATTATTGCTAATATCTTTTTTGTGTGTGTGTGTGAGGAAGATCAGCCCTGAGCTAACATCCATGCCAATCCTCCTCTTTTTGCTGAGGAAGACTAGCCCTGAGCTAACATCTATTGCCGATCCTCTTCCTTTTTTTTTCCTCCCCAGAGCCCCAGTAGATAGTTGTATGTCATAGCCACACATCCTTCTAGTTGCTGTATGTGGGATGCTGCCTCAGCGTGGCCGGACAAGCGGTGGGTCCATTTGCGCCCGGGGTCTGAACCCGGGCCGCCAGCAGCAGGGTGCGCGCACTTAACCACTAAGCCAGGGGGCCGGCCTCGCTAATATCTTTTAATTGTAGATAATTTGGGGATCCATCCAGAGAATAATAGATTAAATGAAGCTTCCATATTAAGAAATTGTTAAACAATATATTTTTAAGATGCTCATCGTTCATCTATTTGTATTTTTGAATGTACTTTTCTTATCTAATCCCCATTTTTCAGTAGGTGAAATTAACCATTCCTTGGTCTTATGGTGATGACATTTCACTCAATTTATCATTTAGACTTTAATATTGTTATAGGATTTTGTGTTATTTATAGATATACTTCATCTCTATCTTTCTCTTTGAGCTCAAGAATCGTTTAGGTACATAAAGATGAATACAATAGTTTATATTTTCAAAAATGTACCTGCTTTATGATACATGCAAATATTTATTATATCATGCTGGTTATGATAAGAGCCTAAAATGCTGTGAGTTCAACCAACAGGTTAATCTTAGCTACTGTTTCTAGCGAAGAAATATAACAACATTGACATTTCAACTGGGTCCTTGAAAAAAGATAGGATTTGGAAGTTAGAGATACAGGGAGGGTGTTTACAGAGGAAGGGGCTGCAAAAAACAAGGAGAAAAATGCTGTGTGTCACAAGCTTGATCAGAGCTTGCAAAGTAGTTAGGAAAATCGTGACAGATATATTCATGAAGGAAACATAGATGGAATCCATGGAATCTAGGAGAGAGATAACAAGAGATAGTTCTCTTATGGTGGTGACAGTGAGAACAAAAAGGAGAAGATTGATACCCACACATTTCAAACATGGAAATGATATGATGAAGAGGATGTGCCTGGGTCTGTATTGGGGAGTCAGAGGAGATGTTTATAGACTAACACCGCCACTAACACTAACACTAACACTGTGAAAACAAAAGGCAGCTAGAAAAAAGAGAATATTTTGAAAAAATAAAATAATGGGGCATCTTTAATAATGAAAAACTTAGATTTTGTAAATCTAGAATTATACATGTTCATTTACAAAACAAAGTTTCATAGAAATGGTGGAGGGGAAGGGTTCCTAGGGAAGACTGTCTATTTATTTATCTATTTTTCTATCTATTATCTTATATGAGTGTGAGTATGTGTGTGTGCTTGAAGTGATGATAGTACAGAGTAGAGAGAGTGATGGACTGTGTAAGGGATGGAGTAGGGGATCTGTTTAATGTAGGTCACAAAGGAGACCCACTCTGACAAAGTGAAATTTGAGCAGAGATCTGAATGTAGTGAGGGAGTAAGATACAAATATCAGGGAGAAAAATATTCTGGAAGGAATGAGCAAGATTTAAGGTCCTGGTGTGGGAATGAATATGCTTGATGAGTTTGATTTGCAGCAATGAGGCCAGAGGGGCTGGGCCAAAATGAATCAAACCTAGAGTGCTTAAAAAAAGATGAGCTCAGAGAGGAAGTGGAAGCCGGCCTTCGAAGCCTTTGACAGGTCTATGGGTATTACTCTGCATAACATTGAAAACTATGGCAAAAGGTTAGCAGAAGGCTAATATATTACTTACTTTTTAGCAGAATGACTATGCTTTTGTTTAAAGAATTGACACCAGAGAAGAGGAGTGGCAGCTAGGAGAAAGGTCAGGAGATTACTGAGAAATCATGGCACTTCGGATCTTCATAGTTGCCTATATGAGAGAGTGAGAATAATCAGAATCAGGATATAATTTAAGGGTAGAGGAGGGAGGACTTGCTGAGAGGAGCTCTAAGATTTGCAAGAACAGTTTTGCAATTTCCTCATGTGGAAAAGATGGAGAGGAATAGATTTGTGGAGGAAAATCAAGAGTGTTGTTTAGAACATATCACATGTGAGATGACTTTTAGATAAATGAAAATCAAAAACACGTTTGGATATAAGAGTCTGGAGTTCAGGAAAAATTTTAGGAATGTTAACACCAACTAGTGAGGGTGACAAGAATAAGGAGTATTTAAAGCTTTGAAACTTAAAAAGATCTTACCTCTGTTTAGTTTTGGATGTATATTTCCATGGTCTTCTTTCACTGTACCTCACCTCCTCTGTTCTCTTACTCCCTTGTGGAAATCCCCAGGCTTTCTTCCTGTTTAATAAGCAATTTCTGTGCTATCCCAAAGCCTCATGCTCATATTAATATATACACAAAAATATAATCACATGCACTGGAAAATTGTTCTCACTCATTTTAAGAGGATTTATTACATAAAATTTTCTCAGTTTGTAACATACAATAGACAACTTTCCAGGTACCCCAACTACATAATATCTGTATGATATTCTATGGTATGCATTAACCATTTATTAATTTATTCAATCATTTATAACTTGTTTGATATGAAATATATTTCTACTACAAACTGCTACACATATCCGTGTGTATAGATATGTATACACATATAAACTTGTATTTACATGTATGTTTTCATATTACACATTTTTTCAGCTTGTTTTATAAGAGAGTTGTAACAGTTCACATTTCTATTATTGATCTGTGAGATGATCCTTCTCCTTCTCATCCCATCCTCACCAGCAATGGGTCTTGTTAGTCTTTTTATGTTTTCCTGGTTACTTTCATGATTGTGTGGTTACAGCCCATTGTTGTTCTAATTATGCATTTTCTTGACTACTAGGGAGATTCTTCTCTATCTTTGAATTGTTCCAGTATCTAGAGAAATTTCTCACATATGTTATGCTTTTCTTATATATTGGGTGACTGATTGGGTTACTTGATCTCTTGATTGAAGAAAAGCAAGAGAAATCACTCGATTTCTGTCTTTGGATCTCCTTTTATGTTGCTCAGTGTATTTACTCAGGCTCTTCCTTGCTGAAATGTTCACTTCCCCAATGGTGGTCCCTATTAGTTGGAACCTGTGAATATTCGAAGTTTACTCCAAGTATATCCTTTAACAATTGATTAATACAGAGGCTTTATTTCATCAAAATATCCCCTGCAAGTGCATTTTTTTGATGGTTTTGTGAAGGCCAAGAAGGCTGGGGATTATCCTTGGAGCTATCATTCTATTTTGAGCATTGTCCTACAACATAAGAGCTTTTTCTTTTTCCAAGATGAGGAAGCGATTATCATAGTGATTTTTAAATTTTTGTAGCTATTATATATTACTTCATATGTAACAACTTTCCGGACACAGTAATTCAGGTGAATTACTCTGAACACATACATGCTTTACACCAAGAGGCAACACAGATTAATGATATTATCTTGGACTTTGCATAAGACAGGCATATAGTTTGGTTTCAGGTGGTGTGCAATCTGACTGAATGTACAGAAAACTTTTTGGCTTAAGGTAAGAGCACAATACATAACAACAGTAACAGTAATAATAATAATAACATCAACAACAATAACAATAACAAGTCAACTACAGAAACACAGATGGATAGAACGAAATGATAACAGTTGACTAACAAGGCAATCAGAAGAACGCTGTCAGAAAGAGTGGGATCAAACATCCCTGTATTATATGATATTACATATTATGGACAACTTCATGATTTCCTCAGCAACAGATGAGAAATCAAGAAAATTTCTTCATGAATGATGATGCTTCTGGTTGCTTTCATGTATTTCTTATGTAGCTGATTAAAATGTGATTCCGGTGAAATGTTGCCATCATTTTAGTCATTTAAATTATTAGGATTTCAGCTATAACATTTTCTAAAGCCTGGTTAGCAGTTGCAATAGTTGCTTACTCTTTTATAGATGAGAAAATGACCCAATGATTTCCTGTCTCAAATGGTCACAAAT
The DNA here is from genome assembly GCF_020826845.1 of Diceros bicornis minor. NCBI lineage: Eukaryota > Metazoa > Chordata > Mammalia > Perissodactyla > Rhinocerotidae > Diceros > Diceros bicornis. The sequence goes on from NC_080759.1 coordinate 39,432,599, forward strand.
CTGTCAAGAATTCAAGGCCTAACTCATAAATACAATGCCTCACAAAGCTTGGAAAATATTTGTTTTTTATTGGTGACATATAAAATATCATTGACAGTGGTAAAGATTTTTACATTCCCATAAAGCCTTTGGAAAAAACACTTTATTTTTCCAAATTATGCTGTTGGTACTTTGTCTTTAAAGCCATTTATATAGCATCTGATTTGGTGTTGCTATAACCAATACTTCCAAAAGTTACATTTAATTTTATGTTAAATCAAATAATGCCATAAATTTGAATATTTTTTGTTAGAAAGTGACAATTTCTCTTTCTTTACCAAAAATTTTCTTGAAGCATTTACACATTTAATAATGTATTGACTTATATTTACCTCAAATCCATATAAATGGCAAAATAGTCATCTCCTACATTTAAAGTCTAAGTTCCTGAAGTATTGTGGAATTCTAAAAGGCAAAATGATCATCCTAATATTGATCTTTGTATTACCTCCAAAAGTTATGAATGACTTCAGTGGACAACAGTTATCCACCTATCATAGGTGTATGTTGGGAGTGAAATACACTGATACGAATGATTTACTAGATGGAGACTAAAGACTCCAATAGATAGGGAAGGTAAAAATCTTTTCCAACCATTTAAGGTAAACATACATACTAAGCATTTCTGATTTTTATATATTTATATTATTGTGAAATTCTTAATCTGGAAGAAAAAAGCAAATAATGTAGACCAAAGGAATTGTCAGAATACATAAAAATATCAATTCTGCAAACCAGATAACTCTAGGTGATTACATTATTTCCTAAATTGTTCTATGTCATATGTATACGGTTATTTACAGTAGAATGTATAGAAATGCAATCATTTGCCTATTTGTTTTCTTAGTTTTTATTTTCTTCCTTGTATGGTTTTTCTCTCTTTTACTTAAATATTTATCCCTTCCAGCACTGCAGATCAGAGCTCATTAATTTTATTTCTAATTTCTGGGTTCTACTTTGATTTGAATAAATATTTATGCTAAATTTTGATAGGCAGCTTGCCCTCATTCTCTGCTTGTGTTAAATTGAGTTCAGTCCCAAAAATTTAGAGCTGAAGTTTTCTGGATTCTGATTCTTGATTCCTTTTGGATCCTCTAGGTACAGTAAGCGGTTGTCTGAGAGTCAGTTTCTTACAAGTTGTGCCATACTTGCACTGCAAAACCCTGACCATAGCCTATAGATTCTGTTATTGTCAGGATCAGACTGCTCTCTCCCTCTAAGGCCTCTCTTTGAACCATATCTCCCGAGATGATGGCCCTCTGACGCCCTTTGACCTTTATCACACCAGTGCATTCACAACTTACTGTTTCAGCTGCCATATACCATCTCAAGGTTGGCTCCTTGTGAATAAATGTTAATTCCTTGGAAACTGCCTTCCCTAAATAACCAATGTAAGAAATTCCCTCTCTCTACCTCTAGTCATTTTCCATCATGTTATCTTTTTTTATTTTGTCATCTCCGTAGTACATCTCTTATGATTATATAAAATTTTCTTATTATGTATATTCTTCTATATTGCTTGTATCTCTCTACTTAAAAAAAAAATAGGCTTCTAATTAACAAAGACTTTGACTAAATTTTTGGTTCCCAACACAGTAATTCTGGGTTCTCAAGTATATTTATTGAATGAATGAGGTAATGAATTAATACAAAAACTATCACTAATTTAGTAGAGTCTTTCTAATCTCTTTAAGCACATTAAACAACATTATTAAATAGTATTTGAGCCTTGGAAAATTTGACATAATTCATCATTATACAAATTTTTGTCAATCATATGTAACTACTTAGGATAGATGTGGGATATTTCTTTCTTAATGTAATGATAATGTAATTTCAAACCCATAGCAGAAAATCAGGATTATCTTGATTTTTATCATAAGTAATCAGTGCATTTAATAAACAATGCAAAAATGCAAAACTTCTAAACTTAAGACAATATATATGTAATAGTATCATGCATTAGTTTTTCACTTTACAAAATGCATTTGTTATTATTACTGTAATTCTATGAGATACCTATAACAAACATTATTACTGCACTAATCATCTAAATTATACTACAAATTGCTTAAGAATGGCTATTGAATCTGGATTTGCATCCTAGTTTGATTACAAAATCTTGGGATATATTTTCAACAACAAAACACCATTTCTTATTGAGAAATAATATACATTTCACTCAGGCAAATTATTCAGTCCCCGTTATTTGAAGTCTTATAGTCTGAGTCAAAATCTCATCCCCTAGCACCTTTGGGCCAAAAGATTTAAATTAAACGATATTTAGTTTCCTTCCAGGGAAATGATTAATCCAGGAGACAAATACAATTTTAGCATGAGGGAAAAATCTAGTTTTAACCTACAATTGGTAGTAATCCAATTGTTTTAGGAATATTGCTTTCCTCATCTCTAAATGGGTTTGCTGATAGTCTTGATTTCTCCTTTATATTGTTAAGGTTTTCATGAAAGCTAACTAGAGACTTCATAACCCAGGCAAATGTTACAATTTAATTTTACATTTAAAAACAAAACTGCCCAGGCCCCAAATTTTCAATATCATTTTCTGCAGAAATCACTTTTTTTTTAGGAACAGACATATAAACTCCTAAAAGTTTTACCTTGAAAGCTAGTTTTCCTGGAGTTCTTTATATATGAACAAATAATGAAACCAATAAAATATTTTGATTGGTGAAAAATACATATAGATTAGAAATTCTCTGGTGTCTACTTTAGTTTGTTGTTCTCTCGCTAATGTGAGCTTAGAACAGTAAGCACTGTTTCTGTCCACAAACAGCGACTGTAGCATTAATCACAATCCTCTTTGCTCAAATGTGTCCTTTTGGTGTATAAAATTAAAATGCTACACTTTCATCCACCTCTTCAGTGTGTGCTCCTGTTCTATTTTCTCTGAAAGCAACTTCTCTTTCTCTTTCTCCTATGATTTTAGTTTGGGTTGTTTTTAATACACATTGTCCTTCTTTTAGGAATATTATGTATTCTTTTGGCTTACACACTAATTTTGTGCTAGTGCTTTATACACTTATCAGTTCTGCTCTTTCACCAGAGAGTAAATCCCATGTATACATACAATATTTGTGATAATATCCTAATTCAGTCCATGATTTTAGTAACTTCTTCTCATGAACACAGATTCTAGCAAAAGAGCTCTACCCAAAACACCCTGCAGAGAATGAAGAACTCCATCATAAGAGGACTATGGCATCCCATCGATGATCGCCATCCACTCCTTAACTGAACTTGACTGCTTTCAACCACCTAGACATGACCTTGAGAATACAGATTTTATGGAATCACAAGACTCAGTCAGCATGAAATTATGTGATGCTGTTTTGTTTCTGCAATGTTTTGATAATCTGCCAAGTCAAGATAAATAGCATTTTGGACTACATCTTGGACTGGCACCCCTTGTTGATATAGTCCACATTTTGATATAAAATGTAATTGAATATCTCAGGTACCTTTTATTCTAGTAGCCATTGGCCATTTGCTGCAGCATTGCTTCCTATGAAACTCTGAAACACATGTGTTTCCAAATTATAGTGTCTAGTGCATACTTTATTTAGGAAAGGGACCTGCATAATGACAGGCAACTTGTGTGCTGTTTTTACCCCGGAAGATTTATTTAATGTAAGTCCATGAGAGCACAGTGTTTGAGTTTATTCCATATGGTATCCCCAGTATGTAAAACAATACTAGTCACAAATAAGTCATGCAAGATGTTTGTTAAATAAATAGATAACTGGCTCATTAATGAAAATCGTTTTCTGATATTTGTCATTTTTCACCTACTGATGATGGATGCCTTCTTCATCTCTTTGCAGCTCCTAAACTACTCTCTTTCAAGAAGTGAAAGGAGCTTATCTGATCCTCAGAGGCTGATATATTTTCTTGCTGAGGAAGACTTTATTTACCTAAATCATCATCTCAGTTAACTCCATATCAGCACCAGCCCTATATATTATAATAGGTTTCCGCAGACCCATCTGTCACAGACTTGAGTTTCAGAACCTTTACCTCTACACCTATTTCTCATGGAAGATTTTCCTCCAAGATCACCTACCTCTAAAGTGAATGTGAATTACTAACTATAAAAATAATTTCAAAGCTTAAATTCAACTGAGTAGCTTCTAAATGGAATTGGTTGGAATAATTTCAATATAATAAGAAACTCACTTCTATTATGTAAGAAAAACGCTTGAAAATGCTTCCTCTGCAACAATTGTCACGGTTAGTCTGTTTAATATTAGCTATTCTAAAAGTTGATATTTTTAACTCATTGCTGATTTAATTTGTATACCTTTTATGACTAATGATGCTGAGCACCTTTTTATGTGTTTATTTGCCATTCATATATCTTTATTGATGAACCGTCTGTTCAAATTATTTGTCCAGTTTTTAAATGTTTGTTTTCTTGTTACTGAGTTTCGAAAGTTCTTTATATATTCTGGATACAAGCTTTAATCAGGTATAGGATTTGCTAATATTCTCTTCCAAATTGGTTATTGCATTTTTATCTTTTAACAGTGAATTTCAAAGAGCATTCTTATTTTCTTAGAATCGATTTTGTCAATTTATTCTCTCTTTTTTTTTTTTTTGTGAGGAAGATCAGCCCTGAGCTAACATCCATGCCAATCCTCCTCTTTTTGCTGAGGAAGACTGGCCCTGGGCTAACATCTGTGCCTATCTTCCTCCACTTTATATGGGACGCCACCACAGCATGGCCTGACAAGCGATGCATCGGTGCCTGTCGGGGATCCGAACCCCAGGCCGCCAGCAGCAGAGCACATGCGCTTAACCACTACGCCATGGGGCCGGCCCCTAACGATTTATTCTTTTATGAGGTTTTGTGGTGTTTTTTGGTATTAAATCCTAGAAATCAAAATGATTTTTCTTATGTTTTCCTCTTACAGCTCTATTTTTTTTATTTATGTCTCTGATACACTGAGTTAGTCTTTATGAGGTGTAAATTATGGATTAAAGTTTTTCATCATATAACTGTCCAATTGTTCTAGAACTACATGTTGAAATGATTATCCTTTCTTTAATGAATTGAATTTAAAACTTGCTGAAAATTAACTGATCTTTTATTTATTGGTCTATTTCTGGAATTCTATTCTTATCCATTGATCTACATGTCTGTCTTGATGCTAATACCATACTGTCTTGATGATTGTAACTTAAGCATGAATTCAAATAGTATACATTCTCCAAACTTGTTATTCCTTTTTGTATTAGTTTTGGCTATTCTGTGTTCTTTGCATTTCCATACAGACTTTGGAAATAGTGTCTCAATTTCTGGCAAAGATAAAAAAACCTGTTTGCTAGCATTATGATGAGGATAGCACTGAATCTACAGAGGGTTTGGGGAGAAATGACATCTTAACTATATTGAGTCTTTTTATGTAAGAACATAATACAGTACTTAGAGTTTTTTTATGTTTTCCTTAATTTTACTCAGCAATGTTTTAATTTTTTTCCATTTTGAGTATAGAGATCTCACATCAGTTTGTCAGACTTATCCTTAAATATATCATAATTTTATTAGGATAAATGGTAGTATAATTTTTTCATTCACTAAATATTCTTTGTATTATATGGAAATGAATTTTATTTTATGACTATTATTTTTTAAAAATCTGGTTATTTCCCTTTCCCTAGTAATGGTCATGATTCTTATGTTGTTTTGGGGGGTTTTTTGCAAGGAGAGATTCACCCTGAGCTAACATCTGTTGCCAATCTTCCTCTTTTTTTTTCCCCTCATCAAAGCCCCTGTGTATGGTTGTATATCCTAGTTGTAAGTCATTGTAGTTCTTCTATGTGAGCCACCACCACAGCATGGCAACTGACAGACGAGTGGTGTGGTTGCATGACCAGAAAACGAACCCGGGCCGCTGAAGTGGTAAATGCCGAACTTGAACCACTAGGCCATCAGGGCTGGCTCTGAATTTTATTTTTATATTGATCTTGCATCCCCAAAATGTGGTAAACAAACTCATTAGCTCTATTAGCATTTTATTTTTAGATCTGACAGAGTTTTATATATAGATGATCAAATACTCTGTGAATAAAAACATTACTCCTTTCTTTCCAATCTGTAGGCATTTTTGTTTTCCTTTTTTGTTGCTTTATCTTGAGAAGAGGTGTAAAGAAGAAGTGAATTGACTGCGTTTCTAAGTATGTATTTCTTGAGGGGCAATTTGTAACGTTGTTAACTAGCTTGGTATTCTTTTCAGTGATAGAAGCGAATCTATTTCATTTTTACTTAGTTGTTTGAGTTTGGTTTCCTAAAGAGTCTTAATAAATACAGAAATTTTAAAGCAGATAATACTTTTTTCCTCTTCTTGCAAACATACTATATCCACAATATAAGCTGACCTGGGAAACCTAAGGATAATGGGAAATTATAGCATTTTCATTTGATTCTTTCTCTGCCTGTTCTGCCAACATACTAATAGTTGTGTGTTACATCCTGGACTTTAGTAGCTTTTCCCATAATTTGGGATTAATACTAGGCTCCTAACAAAGTAAGGATGAGGGAAAATGCAAACATTTTGGACACAGAAATGATAAGGCAGCCAAAAGGTCAGAGTCCTACTATACTCTGGGGTAAGTCTGCAATCTTATAGGCTAACTAGAAGTAGATCAAGCAAGGTCTAGCAGGCATAATGAAGAGTTTAGATTGCATTCTTGTGCAGAAAGAAGGTTTTGAGGGTTTTAATTCAGAGAATTATATGATCTGATTTATGTTAAAAACTTAATTCTAGGATTTGGTGGAGAATGGATCTTAGGGCAGCAACAATGAGAGTAGGAAGACCAGTAATAAGCTATTTTATTTTGAGAGTGCAGGCAGATCAGGATGGTGAACTGACTACGGCTATGATAATAAAATTGAAGAGAATTAGATAAAGAGAGGATATATTTTAACCATGGATCCAAAGGCATTTACTGATGAATTGGATGTGGACTGTGAGGGAGAGTAGGAAGTTATGGATAACTCCTGAATTTTAGATGAAGCAATTGGATGGCTGGAGGTGATTTACTGAAGTGGAGGAGGACTGGGTATGAGCTATATCGTATATTTAAAAAAGGACAAAGATTTGTTTGTAGCTTGTTAGGATTCAAATGCTATTAGAAATGCAAATGGGGATTATGCATGCAAATGGACATAAGAAATTGGAGTGTAAGGTAGAGGATAAATCTGGGAATTGCAAACATAAAATATGATAATATTAAGGGGAAAAACTACATAGAAAAGAGAGAGGGAATGAGGCCTGGCTTTCATCATCAATAATAGGCCTGTGTAACAGAATAAGAAGGAGGTTCCAGTGATCTAGAAACAAAACTAAAGGACATGTGTCAGAAAATCCAAGGGAGGAAAATGTCATCTACATTAAATGCTGCTAATAGATAATGCACAGTGAGGACAGGGGTATTCATTTTTTGGCAACTGTGAGTGAATGGATAACTTTTATAAGAATGAGTTCAGTAGAGAGATGCAGAAATAAGTCGTTTTGGAATAGATGGGATATTGTCTGAAGAAAAAACTTTTCCTCACTGGTTTTTGAATGTGTATTTCTTTAGTTATAATTATTTACGTTAAGATTTTTTTTTATATATATTTTAAGCAAGTAATTTAGATTGATGGTTGCCAGAAGCAAGGAGTGGAGGGGTGGGCGAAATGGGTGAAGGTAGTCAAAAGGTACAAACTTCCAGTTGTAAAATGAAAAGTCCTCAGAATGTAATGTACAGCATGGTGACTACAGTTAATAATACTGTACTGTGTATTTGAAAGTTGCTAAGAGAGTAGATCTTAAAAGTTCTCATCACAAGAAAAAAGTTATAACTATGTGTGGTAATGGATGTTAATGAGACTGATTATAGTGATTATTTCACAATATATGCAAATATTGAATCATTATGTTGTACACCTGAAACTAATATAATTGTATATGTCAATTATATATCAATAAAAAACTCTTTTGTTTTCAAATATTAATCATTTAACTCTTAGTATCTGTCTCAGTAAATTATTGGGAATATGAAGAATTATAATTACTGGAACCTGAAGAATCAAATTTGACATAGCAAAATAATCAAAATTGGCAAATCCATGTCATGTGTCTTTTCCTGAACCAATGACTGTACGAAGGAGGATAAAATGTCCATATTGGCTTATGTAGGCTTGGTCTCCTAAATTATTCACTGGTAGGAGCGTGTGATATAATGATTGGCTAAGACTAACTGTGGACCATCCCTGAGCAGTCAAATTCCCCAACTTATATTGCTCCAGATCCACGAAGAGAAATGAAATGTATACTAGGAACTTATTCAAAAGATCCACTGCACAAAGCTATGAGAGACCCAAAGCAGAGATAATAAATGAATGTGTTATATTGTATAATTTCAAATAGTAAAATAACATAAACTGAATGAAAATATGGGGTTTTTGGAGAAGCCACAATCAGTTGTCATGGGCAATTAACATTGTGTAACTGACGGGCAAAAGACAAGTAGTTTAGCACAGGAAAAATTAGGATAGAATTACTGGGGGAAGAAAACAACAATAATTACATTATATTTTACTGTGTTATTTAATAAATCAGGAGAACAGATGCTCCTAGCCCATGTAAACTTAAAAAAATATTAAATATTTCAGGTTTAATTATGAAAGTAATAAACTTTTGATATTATTATCAATATTTTTGGCATGCTTTTTCATATTCTTGGGAATTGAATATACCATTCAGGATAGAGAGAATAGATTATCATAATGCCATTTGTCATCCTATACTCAGAAGCCTCCAACTTCCTCCCACGAACACACTTTGCTTTGCTATTTACAGCAGCTAATAAGGCAGTCAATAAGATCAGGATTAATTCTGGGAATTAAAGTTGGGGAGCAATATAAGGGATTTTGCAGCTGCCACTGTGTAGTCTTTTGTATAATTATAATTTTAATTTTGTTCTGTATTTCAGAACAAGGACTTTACTTTTTTTTTTTTTCTAAATTGTAAGAACTAAAAACAAGTCCAGTTTTGACAAGTCATATTATATTCTTACAGACTCTTTCTGGAATCTATTCTTTAGCATTAGGGAGAATTGAGTACACTAGTCCTCTGGGAGGCCTTTTTATGATTCTTTTATGTCTAAAAGAAATTATGAATAGCGTTTTCCTCATTTCTTTCATTTTAAACTACATTTCATAAAGCTGGATAAGCATAATTTTTTTCCAGCTGTTTCTATAGCTGCTTATTTTTTTGAGCACAGTCTTTGCAGCACTGATTTCTAATTCATAGAACATTCAGTGCACATTGTTTTCACTCAGTATGCATATTACTAAAAGAGTCTAAATTGGTTTTAGAAAGTTTAGGTACTTAAAACTATGATGATGTATATACGCTTGTAGTAATCATTAAGATAAAGGAAAATGCAATTTTGCAAATGTTTTCTTTTAATTTTCTAGATTACTCTTTTAATCTAGAACACGTTTAAAAAGTGTTATTGATGAGAATACTTAGTTTACCTATTTTCTTTAAATAACAAATACTAAATACTCTTAAATTGTACATTGTAGATTTGCATTGTACATTATAAACTGTAGATTTTCACTATGGGATAAATAAGAAGTTTAAAAAGTACATTGTTACGTAAAAATTACATTCTTGAAAGAAATCATTATCAGAGTAATGGTAATAATAGTAATAATGATGATGTTTGTGATGTTATTGGCACAAGCTTCTAATTCCATTAAGTCAGTTTAACATCCTTTTGCATTAAACAGTGAAAATTTTAGATTATTTTTCCATTTAATTCTTCTCGAGAAAGAATATATATAATATACAAAAGGACATATATGAAATTAATAATAATTTAATTGAAGGCCTACCAATCTTCCCCCAGAATACCTCTCCTACCACGCCACATTGGCTTGACTTCTCATTTCTTTCTGAAGTCCCCATATCCTCACATATTCTTTATGTTTCATCTCACCACTTTTCATCAAAAATGAATTTTATTTGGGGATATGATAAAAATAACATATCACGAGGATGGAATGAGATAATTCATACACAGAAATGGGTATAATAGCAGTATGCAGCAAGCATTATACAAAATTTTGCTAATATTATCTTGAATTTTTCATTTTTCCTTATATTTCTAATAGTAATTCTCTGTGCTGGTCCCTAATCTATATTCTAATAACAAGATGAGTCTCTCTAGCTAATCTTAATTGGGAGATCATGTGTGATAAAATAATGGGTTGAGCAACGTTTTTCTAGATTATCAAATACTTGGAGACATAGACTAAGAAGATTCCCACAGTTATTCTTGCATGGCTTTGTTATTGAAATGCTACATAGACCGCATAACCTCACTTAGTTTCTGTGTTCTTCCCTGCTTTTGTTAAAAAAAAAAAAATGTGAGAAAGATCTGGTAGAGTGGGAGAGTTTTAATACATGGTATATAAGAGAAAGTAAAAAATTTGGTAGTGATGGAATCGAAAATACTTAGTAGTGGTCCGGCCCCATGGCTTAGCGGTTAAGTGCGCGCGCTCCGCTACTGGCGGCCCGGGTTCAGATCCTGGGCGCGCACCAACGCACCGCTTCTCCGGCCATGCTGAGGTTGCATCCCACATACAGCAACTAGAAGGATGTGCAGCTATGACATACAACTATCTACGGGGGCTTTGGGGGGAAAAAAAAGGAGGAGGATTGGCAATAGATGTTAGCTTAGAGCCGGTCTTCCTCAGCAAAAAGAGGAGGATTAGCATGGATGTTAGCTCAGGGCGGATCTTCCTCACAAAAAAATAAATAAATAAATAAATAAAATACTTAGTAGATATTTGAATAGAAATAGGGCTATCTTTGTTCTAACAATTGGAAAGGAAAATAGCTCTGCATACTTTGCATCTGTAAGATGGATAAATTTTAATTAGATTACTTCTATTTTCTGTGTACATAGCAATGATGAAAGGAGATTTAAAGAGTTGTGGATTATAGGAGCGTATACTCATCAGAGAAAACTAATAGGAATATTGAGACTGGCTTATTGCCAATATAATATATATGAGCCCACATGTCCACATTCCCTGTCGTGTGATTTCCTCTGGCTGTGCCAGGCTGCTCTGGTACAGAAATGGAAAGAACAGAAAATTGAATTCATCTAGGATTTGAGATTTGTTCAAGTTGTGAAACAAAATGACAGAGTAGTTAGAGATTTTGGATTAATGGAAAGCTATTTTTGAACTGTTGGACCAAGAAATATGAGTTTAATAATGAGGAATATAAGACAAATGAATAGATATAGTGCAAGTCGAATACTCTGAGCAAGCTTGAAGAACAATTGAGAGTGAGTGAAAAACGATGGAACGGTAAGTGTTTGTATGTAGAGATGGAATGCTTGCATGAGCAGTTTTGAAGATGGAAGCAAGACAACTGATAAAATTCAAGTTATGACTTTTGCTGTGTTTTATTATTGGACCAAATGAGAAAAATTTTATACAGGGAAAATTTGAATCACTAGAATACCACAAGTTTGACAGGTTATCACATGATGCTCAAATTACCAGGACAGTTATAAAACATGAAGAAGGGAGGAACACTTTAAGGCAGGTGGCAATGCTTCTCTCTCTCTCTCTCTCTGTCCTTCTTTTTTTTCTTCTTCCCTTTCTTTCTGTTCTTTACTTGCCTATTATTATTATTCAATAAATGAGAAGTGCTCTGTATGTTGGTACAGAAAAAATAAAAAGAAAGTAGCAGCATGATTGCCCTGACTGTTATATGGCAGAAGCCTAACATCTTAGAGGTTCTTAGGAAACAATAGAGGTGAAAAGTCTATTCGGATGAATGTGGATCAAATAGTATATCCATTTCACCCTCTGCACTAAAAGTAATAGGGATATGAGAAAATAAACAACCATCATATGAGAGCCCTCAGTAGAACTGGTGCCCTCAAAGTTGAGGATTAGTTTGCAGGTAAAAGAAGGGAAGGTACAGGGTGTGCTCAAACAGAGAACATGAGGAAGGTTGCTCATCTGGAGTTCACATGGTAAGGTTTTTGAGGTGAAGAGATGTGAAGAGGTCAATGGTGGGGCAATGCTAGCACTTTGCGTTTTGGCTGATTATGAGACAACCCCTTTGTTCTAAGGGTCACTTTGAGGAAAGATGGCTCTGAACTCATGGAAAGTCTCCATTGACTAGAGTTATGGCAGATTCACAGATAGAATCCACAGGCACAGCAGAATATAACAAAGTCAGGTGATCCATGTCTATCATTTCTCTGCTAACCAGGATACAGCTTAAAGTAGTAGAAAGAACATAGGACAGGGTTTGTCATTCTATTAACCTTAATTAAAATCTCAGTTCTTGTACATATCATGTGTGGCCTTAAAGTTTACTGGGAGGATTAGAAGTAGTGTAAGTAGTGTTTGGTTCTTGGAGATGTTATTATTCTGCTCTTTTTCCTGGATTTTGAAAGAACTGTCTCCTGTGGGTTCTGGAAACCGGATGCCTGGTGTTATACCAGCTCTGCATCCTGGACCCTCTGATATTGACAAGCCAGTGGAAACACTAGCCTGTAACTTCTCTAATTTCCAAAACTCTGTACTTATTTCCTTTTCTCAATTGCAGCAGCCTTGTCTAGCTGTGTCTATAGAACCTCTAAAATACTTTCTCTGTCCTTCATCCAGAGCTGGAGAAACCTATCTTTCTCTTGAATCATTTCTCCCATTTGCTCAGAATCCATCAAGATCGGCACTTTTGCTTCTGTAGAATTGAGAAAGCTACTTTTGCAACATGTTTTGGACTATTGAAATCATTACAGTGATTCTGTCTGACCTAAGAAGCATATTTAAGAAATCAGTTTTGCATGAATCTTCTGAACCCAGAAAGCATTTTTGTAATTTCCTTCCATCCTGTGGTCCCTAAACTTGAACGCTGACCAGACACTTGAGTTGGTTCTTCATATTATGAATACCAGGATCAAATTCCAGAGATTCAGATGAAGGAAATCTAGGTTTGCGGCCTAGAATCTTCCCCTTTTACAACATCACAGGGGATTATGATGTAGTCTATCCAATTGAGCATATTTTGAGAACCTGAGTCCTCAAGCACTGTGGTTCTTAAGACAAATTTTGAAGGCCACATTTCCCTTAGTTTTGGAGAAACAAATTTAACTGATTCAACAAATTCTCCTAAACTTGAACAAAAAGGTAACTATATGAAGAGGAGATATGTTAATTAGCTTGACTGTAGTAATCATTTCACTAGGAAAAACAAAGCATCTTGTTGTACACCTTAAATATATACAGTTTTTATTAAAAAATAAAATTTTAAAAAGGAACTATATCATTGAGCCCAAATTCTGAAAGAACCGTCTATTTCCTAACTTCTGAAAACGGCTTATGGTTTTGAATATCTCATAAATGTGTATGGATCCGTGATCATGGGAAGCAGAATTTACAAAACCTCATAAGAATGTTGCATTATCTTATGACAAACTGTACAATCTCAGGAAAAATCATCACAAGCTATAATATGAAGAACAATATTTTAGTCCAAAGAAGTTAAAAAAAGACAGCCAAGAAAAAACTGATAGTGTGCTAAATGTGTCGGGATAAGAAGAGTTTCACAGCACCCATTCAGTTATGTAGAGATTGTTCATTTCAATCTAAAGTCTCCAAAATTAGGAGCTGAAAGCCTATCCATCAGGAAATTAAAGTTGACATGAAGATAGTCACCTTGTGTACAAAAATACCTAGAAATTAACTCTTACCTTAGACAGTGCATAATCAGGACTACAGAGAATAATGAGTTCTGGTGTTTATAGAGAAATGAGAATACAGAAATATCTGTTCACCAGTGAGATTGAGGATGCCATATTATTTCCATCTGCAAGTACTAGAATGGCTGAGTCTGAAGGAAGTGTACCTATTTTCTTTCAGGAGGCACAGTTGGGAGGCAGACTGCTTGAGCTCAAAGTCCAGATCTACTTTCTCTAGTAATATAGCTTTTGTCAATGTTCTTGACTGTATCCTTTGACCCATTCTACCTTCTGTCATCACCTAATTTCTGAAATCACTAATAAGGCATAAAAATGGAGACGAAAGCAAGGCTAATCCTTGTATTTAAGAACGTGATAAAAAGAATGGGCATTGTGCTTTGGGTTTTGAAAGAGTTGTTCTCCTCTGAGATGGTGGTACTCAGGACAGGAATCCAAGTTTAAGACAAGTAAATTCATGCAGTGACCTCCTGGAAAAATAAGAGTTTTTTATCGTTGTTTGTTTTTGTTGTTTTTCCTTTATTCTTTTTGTAAGAGGCAGTCAGATTCGGGCTGCATGAAAATGGTGTAATTCCCATCAGCTAACCTTCAACAGTGCAGTAGTCTTACACAGTCATGCAGCTTTTTGTGATTGTGCTATGTGGGAGTAAAGATGTGAATTTAAAGAGAGGAGACTTTTGCTCTTCATTCATTCACTTTTGCCCAACAACTATTCAGCGGGAACAGGATTTCATTACGAAGTTTCACCTGGTGGCCGGTGACAGAGAGTTTAGTGACCCAGGATGGGAGCTAACAATTGTGAGGACACCGAAAATTGAGTAGAAACTGCCGAATTACTGAACAGGGACTGGGAACAAAAGCTCCCCTTTATCAAGTACACCAGAGCAACTGTTTTCAAACAATACCTGAGCATTAGACTACCCTTTTATACTCTAAAAACTGAAATTCCTGCACCTTAGATCAACCAAAGGGACATCTTTGAGAAAGATTTCTAGGAATCAGAATTTTGACATGCAACCAAGTTATTCTTAGGCACAAATACAGTTGAGATTTATTAGAGGAAAGTGAGTGCTGACACCAGGAAAAGGAAAGCTAAGACATTATAGTTTTTCTATGGAAAATTGCAATAGTTTTTATCTTTTTGGGCAATCACACAAATACATATGTTTAAAAAAGAAAAAGAAAAATGTAAATTAATAATCTCACAATATTTACCAAGAGTGGTGCTATTTTTATGTTAGAAAACCTAATGTTTTTCATAATTAGAGACATAGTTTTTGTCCTCAAACTATAAGGAATACATTTACATTAGTGTAGATTTTTAAATAAATACTGGTATACTTCTAAGTTAAAAAGCTTACTCAATTCAATTATATGCATTACAGAAATGAGACAGTTAACTTATCACAATTAAGTGATATCATTACTGTTATCAAACTGATAAGAGTGGACACAATTACTCTTTCTTAAATAGAATATTTCTCAAGAGATTGGTGGCAAAGGTTAACTGAGCAGGATTTGTTTAGTAGAAAAGCTTGCCTGAACAGCCCCCTCTGCCCCCATCCCTGCCCCAACTTTTGTTGCCCCAACATCTACTGTGATATTTTGTATCTCATCTCCGCAACTGAGAACTCTTGATTTAATATGTAGAAATGATACGTTACAGATTTTCTCTGTGAACATGCTGTCCAATGAGTAAGCAGCATGTTTCCATGGAAAGAACCCGAACTAAAATCCCAACCTCTGCTTACAACTGGTCTTGACTAACACTCTTAGCTCTGAGCTCCATTTATCTCATAATGAAAATGGTGATAATATCATTTACTTTAAAAGAAACAACATAGATCAACATTTGTGAAAAAATATAAATACATGTGTGTGCTATGCTACGTGTGTGTGTATATGTACACATATGCACACAAAAATAGATATAAATAATATATATACACACATATAAATAAGCAGTAAAATTTTGGAAAAAACATTACATCATAAACTGCCAGCAATCAGTAAATGTCAGCTCCTTCTTGGGGCCGGCCCGGTGGCGCAAGCGGTTAAGTGCGCGCGCTCCGCTGCGGCGGCCCGGGGTCCGCTGGTTCGGATCCTGGGCGTTCACCGAAGTACTGCTTGGTAAGCCATGCTGTGGCGGCGTCTCATATAAAGTGGAGGAAGATGGGCACCGATGTTAGCCCAGGGCCGTCTTCCTCAGCAAAAAAAGAGGAGAATTGGGGGATGTTAGCTCAGGGCTGATCTCCTCACAAAAAAAAAAAAAAAAAGTCAGATCCTTCTTGCCTTTTGAAAAAGGCCAAAAAATTCTGTGAGGTAACATGAATTTTCTAAGGCAAGAAGTGGTAAAATTACTTAGACATGTTGGCATGCTCTGGGAACAAAGATGGTAATGCAAATCTATCAACTAGTCCAGATTCTTCAAAACTATCCGTGTCATGAAAGACACAAATGGTGATAGAGAGGGTATGTAAGCTCAAAGGATACTCAAGTCACATGATAACTAAATGCAACGCTTGACATTTATTGGGTCTTGGATTGAAAAGGTAAATAAACAAACAAAAAGTAAAAAGTTATAAAATATCCATTGGAACAAATTTGAAAAGCGACTGTATATTACGTAACATTATTATCAGCAAATCTCTGGTGCAATCATTATATTATAGTTATATGATACGTTCTTCAGAGATACATGCTAAAGTATGTAAATTGTCAGGTGTCTGCAAATTTCAAATGGCTAATAAAGGGGAAAGAGACAGAGCAAGAAGGAGATTGAGAGACTGAGAAATAAAAACTATGGAAAAATGTTAAAAATTAGTGAAGATAAGTGAAGGATATATATAGGCTTTTCAAATTTTTAAAAAATAAAAAATGGAAAATAATTTAAAAATTAAAAATGCTTAGACACACACACATATGGAGAGAGAGGTTTTGATTTAGGAAACAGTGTGTTTTGGGGTATAAAATTTCATTTTTTTGACGTACGATCGCTTGCATTGAATGATTTTTCTGCTTTTCCTAAGTTATATGTAATATATTCCCCAATTTTGCAGTTTCATTCAGATTGTCAATTAAACATTATCAACAAATAAGGTATAAAGTGTGCTCTTATACTACCACTCAGAAACATGACAGAAAGCTAAACTAAGAAAGCAGTTTAATCAAGAGTAGAATATAAGTAAGTTGATTTAAATATTAGAGAATTTATCTTAAAGATAAAAGTGTTAACCATTTATGTAAATTGAAGGAATTGCAAACATAAAAGCTTATTTTTAGTACTTTAATTTGACTTTCTAAACTAAAACCTGCAAAAGGAATAGTAAAAAATAAATGTCTGCTATTCTCATTTACTATTTTTAAAATTTAGTTGCAAAAAGAGTTGACATCATTTTAAGTTATGAAAATACAGAATGTGTCACTGATTACCAATTGTTGTTCAGATCCAGTCTTAGATTTATCTGAAGAGAAAGATTATGATTTTATCAAAGTCGGATGCCTTTCCAAGCACTTTTTCTCGCTAATTATTTTTGGAATTTCAGGCAGTCAGGAGCATTTGCATTGACTTATAAAGGGATTAAGAATGAGATGGAAACATCTGCTCCTGTCAACATTGTTATTTTTCACGAGCATCAATTTTATAGGGTGCATTTTTTGCTTTTATTTCAAAAGAATTAGTGTTCCAGCAAATTAAAATATGCTCATTAATAATTTACAGATATGCTGTCAATGTGACAATACTAATTATACGATGACGTAAAAGTCTAGAATGGTGGTAAGAAAGCAACTCTGTTCCCAAAAAGAATTGACCCAAAAAGTAGGTATAATCATACTAGAGGATTGAGTTCCCCTTTTAAAATGAAAGCTGAATCCAAGTACAAAATCTCCTTACTTTTCTTGAGACAAAGTTTACGGAGTGTTTCTGAAGCACTCGATTGATAATTAGCTTCCATTTTTATGTGTACTATTTTAGAAATAATCAGTTGCCATGTTCTGATGATTCGAACTTGGATTTTTTTAAATCACCAATAGAATGAAGTGGAGAATGAGATGTCTAGGAGAGACCATGAGCCAGGCAGTTGAAGTTCAAACTCTGCCTCATTTCAAAACTGTGACCTTGAGCAAGTTACTTAGCTTCTCTGTTTCTCATTCTACTCACGTGTAAAAAATGAAATAATAATAATCATATTGCATGAAGCTCTTGTGAGCATTTAATTAATTAATCTATGTAGAGCGTAAAGAAAGCAAAGTTAAGGGTTGACTTATGAAACATTCACATTTCCATTTCCCTAAAGTCTTTCACTTGAATCTAGGCACTTGAGATCTCCCTTTCTCTCTCTCTCTCTCCTTCATATATATATATTTCTCCTTTTGTAAAGTTTCTTCTCATCCTACACAAAGCTGTAATTATTTTTTGTTCCTTTTTTTTTTTGGGTGAGGAAGACTAGCCCTGAGCTAACATCTGTGCCAGTCTTCCTCTACTTTATATGTGGGTTGCTGCCACAGCATTGCTGATGTGTGGTGTAGGTCCACGCCTGGGATCCAAACCTGTGAACCTGAGCTGCTGAAGTGGAGCCTGCCAAACTTAACCACTACGCCACAGGCCGGCTCTAGGTTCCTTTTTTTCTCCTAGATTTGAGTATATAACTGTCAAATAAATAATAAATCTGGACTTAAGTAAGGAGCGATTTTTATTCAAAAAGTCTATTGCAATAAGGGTAATGCTCCAACCACAAGATCTGCAGTCTCAAAATCAAACCCAAAAAAGACTTTTCCTGTATAAAGAGGGATATGCAGGACTAGCAGGAACTTCATAGCGGAACTTTTTATAGCAAGTAGGGGTGAACAGATGGTATTATAAGGGATGTTGAACAGGATTTTTTCCCTAGAATCCACTTATTCTCAGGATGAACTGTAAGAGGAAGATGTTTTGCACTTTAGTTCTTGCTTAAGCTTAGGGGCAAATCTAAGTCCAAGCACATGTTGGTAGAAGAAAAACCTGACTACACTTTGGTCAAGCGGGACAATGGATAACTAATGGGCTATCGAGAGCACTTGGTCCTGACCTATCTCTCCTCTGCTAGCCAATAATCAGTAGGTCCCCACTTCAGAATAAAAAGTATGGAGATGCTGAACAATTATTGTTCCTTGTAGATTCAAGAGAAAAATAAAGAGAATAAAGTTCATCACAGAAGAGACAGAATCAGAGATAAACTTTTGTCGAATAATAAAGGTTACTTTTTTGATTCTACATCCTTCCAGGGCAATGTATTTTCAGAATGTGAAAATGGGTGCAGGAAGTAAAGGGATGCCAACATAATACCACTAATAATGTATTGTTTTAAATTGCAGTTGGTACTGCAATTTGCTGACAGAAGTTATTTTTTTCTAGGATGACTTATACCTTAGAATAAGAAAATGAACTGTAATGTTTTCCATTGCATGACAGCTAAAATCTTTTCTTTCCAAAAGAATAATTAATTTAAATTTATGGAGATTTCTCCTTTTGATTGTTGTTAATATAGCAAATGTATTTAATGTTTGCCAGTTCATTTAACTATCATATCCAACATTTCTTTCATATGAAGCAATATTTTTGTCTGTTATATTTTAACAGATATGGCTTATCTGTTAGTGATGTGAATTTGATTATAATTAATATATAAATGTGTATAATCATATATACATGCACATAAACAGGCTTTAGAATTTGTAAGCACTTAATAGATGTTATAAAGAGGAATTATAATTAATGAGAAAGTAAAAATCATTTGCTCAATGAAGCTGTGGAAATTCCCTAACTCTTTGGCAAAAATAAAAATTAAAAATCAGCGTGGCAAGGTGCCGCCTGGTGGTGTAGTGGTTGAGTGCACGTGCTTGGCTTCGGCAGCCCAGGGTTCGCAGGTTCGGATCCCGGGTGTGCACTGATGCACTGCTTGTTAAGCCGTGCTGTGGTGGCTTCCCATGTAAGGTGGAGGAAGATGGGCACAGATGTTGGCCCAGGGCCAATCTTTCTCAGCAAAGAGAGGAGAATTGGCATCAGATGTTAGCTTAGGGCTGATCTTCCTCACAAAAAAAAGAAAGAAACAGCGTGATAAACACATCCCTATTCATGCAAAGAAAACTTGTTTGAATCCAAAATGTTAACACTTTTATATCTAAGTTGTGGAATTAAGGCTAATTTCTATCATCTTTTTTGAAGATTTATTCAATAAGTTTTTTTTATTATAAAAAGAAGCAAAAAAGCATAATTCATTAATTTTGTGATGAAGCCATGACTTACCCCAATTATACGAAATTCCAACATTGCTTTGCTTAAGTCAATTATATCAACATTAGGACATTTATGTTAGAAAACTCTAACAGATGTTAGAGTAGATAGATAGGTAGATAGATAGATAGATAGATAGATAGATAGATAGACAGACAGATAGATAGAAAGATGTATATATAGAGAGAGGTTTCTATGTTACACAAAAATCATATCAGAAATATTTTGTATTGTATCCTCAGTATACAATTTTTTCTCATTCAATTCTTATAATAATCTTATAAAATAGGCATAATTTCCTCCATGTTATGGATAAAGAGATTTAGTGCCATGCTCATATTCAAATATCTAGTAAGGGGAATTTTCCTCAAAATTTTCTGAGAACTAAACCTAAGAGTTTAACCCACTTGTTTTTGTTTTTAGTTCTGAACTGGAATCAACAGTGATTATAAAAATCACCTTGATTACTTATTTAAAATATGTATCCCTGGCCTCCACTCCATATACTCTGAATCAAAACTTCTAGAAAAGGTCCTAGAGCATCATTTTATCATGTACTTCAGATAACGTATTAGGGTTCTCAAGAAAAACAGAACTAATATAAACAGATTTATTATAAGGAATTGGCTCATATGATTGTGAAGGTTGAGATGTTTCACATTCTGCTGTCTATGGACTGGAGACTAAGGAAAGGTGTAATTCAGCCCGAGTACAAAGGCCTGAGAACCAGGGGAACCAATCAGTTAAATCCCATCTGAAGACAGAAGACTGTCCTAGCTTGATCAGTCAGAGAGAAGGGCAAATTCTCCCTTCCTCCATATTTTGTTCTAGCCAGGTCCTCAATGCATTGAATGATGCCTACTCACATGAGGAAAGGTAATCTGTTTTACTAAATCCACCAATTCAAATGCAAATCTCATCCAGAAACACTTTCACAGACACACCCAGAAACAATGTTTAGCCAAATAACAGGTACTCTGTATCCTGCTCAAGTTGACACATAAGATTAACAATCACAAATCGACTTCTTGTCAACTTGGTGCCCACACACATCTCCTTAAACCATACGTAATCTCCAAATAAAGGCAATCACAAGGTCATGCTTCTGTCTGACATGGTATAACTGCCCTATGTACAACTAAAAATGCACTGAGCCCTTCCCCAGAAGGGGAGCTAAAGTCCATGCATAAGATTCACTCTTCTCCTTGATATCCCATAACTTAAATACTATGATGTAAAATTAAAAATATTAAATTTACTACCTTTTATGTTATATAAGCAAATACAAGAGGAAAGAAAACAACGACATTTGCTTTATATACACACACACAATCACACAAATGTATTCATAACAAACTAAGGAGGAAATACTCATACTAATTACAGTCCTTGTTTCTGTATCTGGTCACGTGGTCATAGCTGGTATTTATAACTACTTTCTTCCACTGTCTACTCTGTACTCCTTTTGCCTTCAGCAAGCACCTCAGCTGGTTGTGGTTCTTTAGCTTGTGGAGTGAACCAAACCTTCATTCCTGAAGGGTCTGAGCCATTAGTAGCCTTGTCTGGATTGAGTTTTTGTAGTTTTCCATTAACATTAATCATAGGGCATGTTAATGTTAAGAGATGTCTCTAAGGGATCTCCTATATTCGAGACATACTGTTCTTTACCTCCATTGTACAGTAGTGGTTCAATTTTCCCTTGAAGTCAAGACCAATCACCCTAACCAGCATAGTAACTTCATTCTTTGTTGATTCAGTAGCATGAGGAAGCTAAAGTGGCTAAATGGCAGTCTTAACTTTCAATTCAATGGAATCGTTGTGTCTCCCGGTGGAAGCATTCTTCCCTCTGGAACTCAGACCTCTATGCAAGCAGAGCATAAAGTCAGGGGAGCATGAAGCAAAAATTTTGCTAGTGGATCATTAAGAATAATAGTGGTGCCCCTCCCATTTCCACCTCTTGATTCTTGGACCCGTGAATCCTGACTATGGGATAAACAGCTTTATATATTGGACGCTGATTCAGAGCATATACAGCCTTCTAGAAAACCTTGCCCCAGCCCTACAAGGTATTGCCACCTAGCTTTCCCTGAAACTGAATCTTCAAAGGGCCATTCCATCATTCTTTCAAGCCAACTGCTTCAGAATGGTGTAGAACATGGTAAGATCAGTGAATTCCATGAGCACGGGCCCATTGCTGTACTTCTTTTGCTGTGAAATGAGTTCCTTGATCAGAAGCAATGCTGTGTGGAATACTGTGAAAGTGGATAAAGCATTCTGTAAATCCAGTGATGACACTTTTGGCAAAAGCAAGTGTGCAGGGGAGTCAAATCTGTATCCAGAGTGTCTATTCCAATAAGAACAAAATGTTGCCTTTCTGTGATGGAAGTGTTTGAATGTAATCAACTTGCCACCAGGTAATAGGCTGATCATCCCAGGGAATGGTGCCATACTGGGGGTTCAGTGTCAGTATCTATTGTTGGCAGATTGGGCACTCAGTAGTGGCTGTAGCTAGGTCATCCTTGGAATGGAAGTCCATGTTGCTGAGCCCATGCATAACCTGTATCCTGGCCACCATGGCCACTTTGTTCATGAGCCTGCTGAACAATAACAGAGGAGGCTGGGCAAAGAGGCTACCTAGTATCCACAGAACAAGTAATCCTATCTGCTTGATTACTAAAATCCTATTCTGCTGAGGCAAGCCTTTTGTGAACATTCACATGCAACACAAATATCCTCACATTTTTTGCCCATTCAGAGAGGTCTGGCCATATAACTCTTCCCCAAATTTTCTTATCACCAATTTTCCAGTCATGTTCCTTCTAATTCCCTGACCATCCATTTAAATCATTGGCCACAGCCCATGAATTGATATATAATCCAACATCTGACCATTTCTCTTTTCAAGCAAAGTGAACACCCAAATGCTCTGCTCAAAATTTTCCCACTGGGATGATTTCTCTTCACCACTGTCCTTGAGGGATGTCCCAGAAATGGGCTGTAATGCTGCAGCTGTCCATTTTTGGGTAGTGCCTACATATCATGCAGAACCATCTGTGAACCACGCCGGAGTATTCTCTTCCTCTGTCAACTGATCAAAAAGAAATCTCCATGTGACCATAGATGCAGGAACCCCTATTGATACTGTTTTGCAATTCTTGTAGACTTTTAATCAATACCTATTAACAACCAGAAAAAATCATGAGATTATATTCAACATATGGCTCCATGACTTGTTTTCCCATTTGTTACATTGTTGAATCTTTTCTCATGTGCATAAACATTCACATCATCAATTTTAACACCTTCCTGATATCCCCAAGTCTAGATAAACCATAATTTATTTAACTAAATGCCTACTGTTGGGATTTTTAAGAATATATGTAGGTTGTTCCCAATTTTCCCCCATTTGAAACAAAATTATGAAGAAAATTTCAGAAGCAAAATCTACTGATAAATTATTGAGAGCAAAATTGCACACAAAGTGTGTACATGTTTTAAAGACTTTGGATACATATTACTAAATTGTCTTCCAGAAAAATTATATCAAATTACACCCATGAGTAGTGTTAGAGAGTGCTTGTTTCCCAGTGTCTTCAACAATACTGTGTATTATCATTAAAATTTTTTTCCAATTTGATAGTGAAAAATCTCCCCACCCTGCCCTCACTTCATTTTTTCTAAATGGAGATATAATTGACATGTAACATCGTGCAAGTGTGAGGTGTAAAATGTGTTGACTTGACACATTTATATTGCAATATGATCACCACCATAGTGTTAGCTTCTATCACATTGCTTAATTATCATTTCTTTTTAGTGGTGAGAACATTTAAAGATCTAGTCTCTTAGCAACTTTGAAGTATACAATATAGTGTTGTTGACTATAATCACAATACTGTTCATTAGATCTCCAGAACCTATTTATCTTCTAACTGAAAGCTTGACCCCTTGACCAACATCTGTTTTTGGAATCCCTGTTTTTAAAAGGTGTTTTGGAACCCACAGCATGAAGGTGATAGGAAATTGATAATCAGCCCATCCTAAGACTTGGGCCTCTGATTAAGCAATAAATAATTCTAAAACCTCACATGGGGATTACCTACCCATGAAAGGAAACCAAAGAGAATATTTACACATACATGAGTTGACATATTTTAAATAATATTGCGTTATTAAAACGTTATGAGATATCATATACTGCACACTTAACATGTTCTAAGTCATTTACATGTATCAAATTAATCATTGCCACAACTCCATATGGCAGGTAGATCAGTATTCCCACTTTCCTGATGACAGAACTGAAGTACAGAGAAGATAAGTAACATGAACAGTCACTTTGCTAATATTTGAACATAGTGAATCTAACTCCTGAGTGCATACTCTTAACCATGGCACTATGGTGCCTTCTCCAAAAACTTAGTAGGTGGGGCAGTGATCACTGATTGAGAATTAGATATTGGAGACAATGACAGCAATTCTATAACAAGTAAAATATTAACAAAATATTGACTTTTTATGATTAGTTTCATAACATATTAAACGTACACACTTTCCCACATTCATTCTAACATACATATATGCACATTAGAAAATGATTTTCTGAAGAATTAACAGGAACATTGTTTTAATCAATTAAGGAAATATTGTTTTTAAAAGAGCATTGGAAAAAAAACAACTACTAGTTACTTGACAAAATGGAGGAGTAGGTAGGAATAAGATGAGACTGAAGAATGAAGTGGTCAGTTCACTGGACGTTAACAAATCTCTTGTCTGTACAAATTCCAAAAATCTATTTCTATGGTGGTATGATATCACTATGAGAACATTTTCTATATGGTTTATATTACTTAAATTTTTAATGATTTTTCCTCTTCTTACAAAGCTATTTCTAAAAGGGTGTGTTTTAGATTTTTTAATCTAAGTTGCCATGAAAAAGAAATTGCAAAATTAAGTCTAATTTTTCATATAATCTTACAAAAACATTTTCATAGTCACATACATTTATTACAGATATTGCAACAGGGACCAATTAATACCCAAGTTATTGAAATGTGAATTAGTTGCATTTTTAATAATGAAATAATAGTGAAAATGATGTCTTGTACACCCTCCCTTTCCACATAAGTTACCATTTTAACTGTGGCTCTTATAAGATTTTGATTTATCTCTTTATCTATTCTTGTAGCTAATGGGGAACAAATTACTTATTACTCATGAAAGACACTAACTACCTAGTGTTGCAGAAAAAGAGAATATTATAATTTACATTTAAATGAGATTTAAAATGTTAATGTGAACAGATCCAGTATTCTAATTATCTCTACAAATACTTTAAATTAAGGTGAACTTTTGTAGATGGATCATTCTTTGAGTCTTAGAGTGCCCTACAGGGATGCTTGATAGCATATAAAGTGTATAATACACATATTAGATACATGCATTTTTATAATGTAAAATTATACAAATAGCTGTGATTATTATTAATAAACATATAATTTTACTGTAATGAATAAGCATAATCACATAAAATATTTTTAAATTGAAAAATTATCTTATGACAGTATTGTTGAGTTTGGGTTTTATTCATTTAATTTCCTCTGGTTAAAAAAATAGAGATATCATTGGTTGGAAATATAAACAGTTTTGATAAAAAAATTTCCATCCAACAGCAGAGGTATTTGCTTTTCGTCCTAATACAAGACTTTCTGTAATGCATGAATTTGTTTGTAAACAGCAAAGAGCAACAAAATGGAAAATAAGGTCACATGTGATTTTCCATTAGTTCACTATGCTTTGGGCTACCAATAAACATGAGTTCAACAGGAAGCTTTCCATCCAACTAAACGTAGTGACTCATAGGGGAAAACACAGAACACAAACACTTCATCATTTTTCATATCCTTGTTTAAATATTTGCACTGTCCTAGAAGAGGATATTGTGCTCTCTGCCTAAATTTATGCAATTTTCTTGATAAATATATTTGATGAAGCACCCCAAATATGAGATCATCTCCAGGATACAAGAACCCAAGTAGTGGCTGAACAAGAGAGGCCATAAGTATTGAAGGGAAGTTAACAAAACATTTTGAAAGAAACTAGATAGAGAAATAGGCCTAAAGGAATCCATGCTGTACATAGGAAACAGTATCGAGGGTAAGCGTGGCAGAAACAAAAGCTTAAAACATCAAGTTATCACAGTTATTATCTGCTTTAAATGAGATTGAAAAAACTTTCGGTGGATTAAAGATAAGGACTACAATGCCTAGCACTGCACAATAAAACTTCATAGTATTTGTTCTCACTAGGAGGCCCTTGAATAGCTTCTTCTTCACTAACGAAGAAAAGCACAACCAACATTGAGTTTGTATTTTAAATCAAAGAAGGAACAAGAGAGTGAACCACAGACATCAATCCTCTCTGATGCTTCAAAGTTTCATCTGAAGCATGATGATGTCCTTCTCTATTAGTTTGCTCAAGCTTCTATAACAAAATGCCATAGACTGGGTAGCTCAAACAACAGACACAACTTCTTACAGTTCTAGAGGTTGCGAAGTCTGAGATCAGGATGTCAGCATGGTCGGGTTCTGATAAGAAGCCTCTTCTTGGCTTACAGAGGCTGCCTTCTTGCTATATTCTCACATGGCAGAGAGAGAGGTAGAAATCTCTGGTATCTTCTTATAAGGACACTAATCCCATCATAAAAATTCCACCCTCTTGATCTCATCCAACCCTAATTACCTCCCAAAGGCCTCATCTCCAAATACCATCATATTGGTGGTTAGAGTTCAACCTATGAGTTTTGGAGGGATACAACTCAGTCTATAGCATTCCACCCTAGACCCCCCAAATTTATGTCCTCCTTGCATGCAAAATACATCTCAACAGCTCTAAAAGTCATAACTCATTGTACCATCAACTCTAAAGTGTAAAGTACAAAGTCTCTTCTAAATATCATTGAAATCAGATATGGATAAGACTCAAAGTAAAATTTCATCTTGAGGCAAAATTCCTCTCCCATTGCAAACTTGTGAAACAGAAAAGTTATGTGCTTCCAAAATACAACAGTGGGATAGGCATAGGATAAACATTCCCATTCCAAAAGGGAGAAATAGAAAAGAAAGACAGGGTGATATGTCCCAAGCAAGCCCAAAACCTAACAAGGAAAATCCTATTAGATCTTAAGGCATGAGAATAATCCTCCTTGGTTCAATGCTCTGCCTTCCAAGTTCATTGGGGTGGCAACTGGCCCACCAAAGCCAGAGTTGTAGCTTCCATCCTTTGAAACTTTAGAGGAACTAGCCATGACCCCTGGGCCTATGGTGGGAGCGGCAGACTTGATAATCTTTGAATTGCCTTTGACATCATTCTTCCCTTTTCTTGAGGAACAGTGCCTGTTCACATCAGAACAGCTCTATGCCCTGTCTTGTAGAATCCAAGAAGTGTCACAGCTTTCCTTGATCTGCCCCTTTTAGTTCAAGATGGCAATGTCTTTGCTGGTATAACTCCATCTCTATTCTTAGCCTCTGCTAAAATGAGTGATTAAGTTCATGAGTCACATACATGATCTCTTTATGAAATGATGGCTTAGCCATACCCTTAGTGTCTTTCAGAATAAGTTTTCCCACTTTTTTGAAATATGAATAGGCTGGTTCCTTTTGACTTAACAATTCCACTTTCAATTTATCTCTCTCCTGTCACGTTTTACTTTAAGCACTCAGCAGAAACCAAGCTGCTCCTTCAACACTTTGTTGAGAAATCTCCTCAGCTAATTATTTTATTTCATCACTTGCAAGTTTTATCTTACACAAAACCTAGAACACAATTCAGCCGAGTTCTTTGCCACTTTATAACAAAGATTACCTTTTCTCCAATTTCCAATAACATATTCCTCATTTCCATCTGAAACCTCACCAGAGTGGTGTCCATATTTACTGTCCGTATTTCTACCAACGTTCTGTTCATGTTTATTTATGTATTCTATAAGACAATGGAATCTTTTTCTATAGCTTTCTTCTTTTCTTTCTGAACTCTCATCAGAATTACCTTTAACAGTCCCTACATGGGAATCTCAGCTTTTTCTGGTATGCATCTCAAAACACTTCCAGCCTCTGCCCATTACTTAGTTCCAAAGTCACTTCCACGTTTTTAGCTATTGGTACCAATTCCTGTCTTAGCTCAGGCTACTATAACAAAATGCCATATGCTGGGTGTCTTAAACAACAGACACCTATTTCTCACAGTTCTGGAGGCTGGAAGTCTGAGATTAGGGTGTCAATATGGTTGGGTTCTCGGTAAGGGCCCTCTCTCAGGCTTGCAACTGGCCATCTTCTTGTTTTGTCTTTACATGACAGAGAGAGAGCAAGCTCTCCAGTCTCTACTTATACAGCACTAGTCCCATCATGAGAATTCCACCCTCATGCCCTTATCTTTTTTTTTTTTTTAAAGGAATGAAGTACTGATACATACTACTTTATTTATTTTTTTTTCCCCCAAAGCCTCAGTAGATAGTTGTATGTCATAGCTGCACATCTTTCTAGTTGCTGTACGTGGGACGCGGCCCCAGCATGGCGGGAGAAGCGGCGCGTCAGTGCACACCCGGGATCCGAACCCGGGCCGCCAGCAGCGGAGCGCGAGCACTTAACCGCTAAGCCACGGGGCCGGCCCCCTCATGCCCTTATCTTAACCTAATTACCTCCCAAAGGCCTCACCTCCAAACACCATCACATTGGAGGTTAGGGTATCAACATATGAATTTGGGGAGCACACAATGTTAAGTCATAACACTTTCCTTCCATATTTTTTTCATAATACAAAACTCATATATCTCAACCACATCACCCCAACCAAGGGAACTTCAGGCCTTTCATCTAGGTTTGGTGCTATATTTACTATAGCATTCCTCTATTTTTTAAGAAGCCAAAATATTTGAGACTGGTAGAAATTTTTCTTTGGGTTTGTGTAATGAAAAGACTGAAAGGAATGGAGTATTCTGCTTCAACTCTATCTTTAGCATGAGACTGTTGCAAAATAAATCATAATGCAGAGATTTTAGGAACATATATACAGTGTTTACCAAACCAGAAAAGAAAAAATCAAAAAAATGAACAAAAAAAATTCAACTTTCTAACCATGAAACTAAAAATTACAGTCATGCACTGCATAATAACATTTTGGTCAATGACGGACTACATACATGATAGTGGTCCCATAATATTATAATGGAGCCGAAAAATTTATATCACCTAATGATGTCATAACCATCGTGACATCATGGTGCAATGCATTACTCATGTGTTTGTGGTGATGACGGTGCAAGCAAACCTACTGCACTGCCAGTTTTATAAAAGTATAGAATATACAATTATGTACAGTACAAAATATTTGATAATAGTAATAAACAGCTATGTTACTGGTTTACATATTTACTATACTTTACTTTTTATCATTATTTTAGAGTGTATTCTTTCTACTTATAAAAAAAAAGTTTACTATAAAATAGTATGCCATGTTATGTTGGCAGCAGTCTCATACATCTTATGTTTACCACATCTCTTGATTGCATCATTTTCTCTTGTGCTTGATCTAATCTCATGTTGTTTTGTTCAGCGTGGCCCCTAAGCTACAAAATCCACTGCTAATGTTGCCAGTAAGAGGCCACATTGAGTGATTGACCTGAAAACAAAATTAAAAGTGATTAAAGACGATGAAGGTAGAAAATCAGTGATGGTTATTTCTCTCCTGTCAGGCATGTTTCACTCCACCATAGTTACAACCTGGAAGTACGAGAAAAAAGTGACAGAAACTATTAAAGGATCTTCTTCATTGAAGGCAATGAGACCAGAAAAAATTCGAGAAGGGCCTATATCAGACATGGAGAAACTTCTAATGACCTGGATTGTAGACCAGATACAGAAGCGTATCCCTCTCTGCAACATGACAATCACGGCCAAAGCAAAAATTTTGTTTGCAATGTTGAAAGAAAAGGCTAGACCCGACTGTGATGTTGAATTTACTGCTAGCTCTGGGTGGATCCAAGAATCATTATTCATTACATAACGTGAAAGTGAGTGGTGAGTCTGTAAGTGCTGATGTGAAGGCAGGTGAAGAATTTTTGGAAACTAGGTAAGCTAGCTGTGGAGAAAATTGCTTGCCAGAGCAAATATTCAACATGGATGACACCTCTCTATTCTAGAAATGAATGCCTGACAGGACTTTCATCCATAAGGAGGCCAGGTTTCAAGCCTTTTAAGGACAGGATAACAGCCTTTCTTGGGGGCAATGCTGCAGGCTACAAATTGAAACCCTTTGTGATCTGGCACAGCGAGAACTCCAGGGCATTCAAGCATATCAATAAGCACACAGTGGCAGTGTACCACAGGAGTAATAAGTAGTCATGAATGACCTATCTCCTCTTCCAAGATGCCTTCCTGAATTGCTCTGCCATCAAAATGGAGAAGAACTCTTTGAAGAATAACATACCTTTCAAGATTTTGCTTATTGTTGATAATGTTCCCAAACATCTCTCTTTTAATGGTGATCTTCATCCCAATATAAAAACAGTGTTTCTCCCTCCAAATACCACCTCTTTGATCCAACCAATAGATCAAGAAGTTATAGCAACTTTTAAAGCTTACTACCTGAGGTGGACCTTTGCCCAGGCTATTGAGGAAGACACTGAGAAGACACTGATGCAATTCTGGAAGCATTACATACACTGCATGTATGACTATGTATCAAGTATTTGACTTGCATCTATGCAAGTCTATGACTTGCATCAAGAACTTGCATCTATGACTTGCAAGTGTATGACTTGCATCTATGACTGCATCAAGAATCTTGGCTGGGCTTGGGGTAATGTCATCAAGTGTATGCATGGCATCTGGAAAAAGACACTCAAGAGGTTCATACATGACTTTAAAGGATTTGCCAGGGATAAGAAGGTTGCAAAAGTCAACAAGGCTATGAGTGAGATGGCAAACAACTTTAATCTGGATGTGGATGAGGATGACATTGAGGAATTCTCAGAGGTGGTTCCTGAGGAACTGACTAACGAGTTGTTGTTGGAACCGGAACAGAAATGCATAGCTGAAGAGGAGACAAGAGAAAAGGAAACTGCAGAAGATAAAGACGAGTCTCCAAGAAAATTCACAGTGCAGCGTTTATCAAAAGCTTTTGCAGGGGCCAGCCCGGTGGCGCAAGCGGTTGGGTGCGCGCGCTCTGCTGCGGCGGCCCGGGGTTCGCTGGTTCGGATCCTGGGCGCGCACAGACGCACTGCTTTGGCAAGCCATGCTGTGGCGGCGTCCCATATAAAGTGGAGGAGGATGGGCACGGATGTTAGCCCAGAGCAGTCTTCCTCGGCAAAAAAATAAAGAGGAGGATTGGCGGATGTTAGCACAGGGCTGATCTCCTCACAAAAAAAAAAAAAAAAAAAGCTTTTGCAGACCTCAACAAGCTCCTTAAAAAGTTTGAAAACGTGGTCCCCAATATCGAAAAGTTTTCATTAACAGGAAGGAATGTTCCTGGTGCATTATCTGCTTACAAGCAAATCTATGATGAAAAAAAGAAACAAACTAAGAAAACCACTAGGAACATATTTCTGTAGAGAGTGACACCTCCTCAAGAAGAGCCTCAGGCAGGTCCCTCAGGAGGTGTTCCAGAAGAAGCCATTGTTATCACAGGAGACTACAGCTCCGTGTGTGTTATTGTCCCTGAAGACCTTCCAGGGGACAAGACGTGGAGGGGGAGGACAGTGATGCTGATGATCCTGACCTGTGTAGGCCAAGGCTAATGTGTGTGCTTGTGTCTTAGTTTTTAACAAAAAAAGCTTTAAAAGAAAAAAAGATTAAATAGAAAGAAGCTCATAGAATTAGGATATAAAGAAAGAAAGATTTTTGTGCAACTGTACAATGTGTTTTCATTTTAAGCTGTCATTAAAAAGAGTCGAAAATTAAAAAAATTAAAAATTAAAAAAATAAAAATTTACAATAAGCTAGGGTTAACTTAAGATTGAAGAAAAAAATTGTTTTTATAAATTTAGTGTAGCCTAAGTGTCCAGTGTTTATAAAGTCTACAGCAGTGTGCAGTAATGTCCTAGGCCTGCATATTCACTCAGCACTCACTCACTGACTCATCTAGAGCAACTTTCAGACCTGCAAACTACATTCATTGTAAGTGCCCTATACAGGTGTACAATTTATCTTTTACACTGCGTTTCTACTGTACCTTTTCTATGTTGAGATATGTTTAGATACACAAATACCATTGTGTTACAATTGCTTACAGTATTCAGTACAGTGACAGGCTGTACAGGTTTGTAGGCTAGGAGCAATGAGCTATACCCTAGAGCCTAGGCGTGTAGTAGGCTATACCATCTAGGTTTGCCTAAGTACACTCTATGACATTTACACAATGACAAAATCACCTAACAATGCATTTCTCAGAACATACACCTGTTATTAAGTGATGCATTATTATATTATTCAATTTACTATTGTATTTTAATTAAGATATAAATAGAAATCTCACATAATTTGTACAGAATAAAAATGGAGAAATTTTATACTTTCATAAAAAAGAGAAATGTAGGTGTTAACTACTAACTCTGATATTAGAAATTTAAGCATTTTAAATTTAAAAGTAATCAAATATAAAACAAAAGAAAATAAAAGTTATTTTCAAAGTAGTATTCAAATGACTTCCTAAGTTTAAATTCAATGGAAAAAATCAGAAATGAAAAACAACATAGGTTTTATAACATATGAATACAAATTTTTAAAAACGAATTTTATAAAATGCAAAACATGCCTTGGGACCTCATATTTAGTAAATATTATAGCCAATATTTTAATCTAATTTTTATTTTAATTGGGAAATGGTGCCAATTAAAAGAGAAATCCCTGGGTAAAGGGGATTAAAAGGTACAAACTTCCAGTTATAAAATAAATAAGTCCTGGGGATGTAATGTGCAGCATGGTGACTATAGTTAATAACAGTGATTGCATCTCTGAAAGTTGCAAAGAGAGTAAATCTTAAAAGTTCCCATCAAAATAAAAAAATATTTATGACTACGTATGGTGATGGATGTTAACTAGAATTATTTGTGGTGATCATTTTGCAATATAAACAAATATTGAATCATTATGTTTTACACCTGAAACTAATATAATTTTATGTTAATTATACTTCGATAAAAAAATTTTAAAAACATAAAGATGAGTCCAGAACATATGAAAACATAGCTTAAAATTTAGAGGAATTATAAGAGAAAAGCATAAGAAAATTGTATTGCTCATGCCACTGAAGTAATGTAGCATAAATACTTGGGCTTATTTGATCCTTCCCCATTTCTAGAAATTTAATCTGTTCTAGTCACAGAGTGGCAGTGGAGACCTCCTAGTGAAAGTAATTCAATTCTGATCTTGGGCAGATTGATTGTTTTCGATCACTTGACCGCAATTAGGCCAATGACAATCCATTTCCTCCTCCCTGTGCATTTGGACACAGTGTTTTATTGAGAGATGAGGCATGTTCAGGAAGGGTTAACAGACCTGTATAAGAATTTGTCTCAGGGAAATTTACCAACAAGCTAAGACAAGGGTTGTTTTTCCCTCACCAAGTGACTTAAAGAATCAGAGAATGACAAACTATAAAACAAGTAAGGTAAATTAGATACATAATTAAGGAGAGAGGTTAGAAAGGGGTAGAAACTCATCATGGTCATCACACTGTTAGTTGCATTATCTCTTGGCTTCCAGTTACGAATGCCTGAATTCTGTATGAGACTAGAGTTGTTATAATAAATCCCTCCTCAGATAGCCCAGTGAGTCTTTGACTGAATATCAAGACTCAACAGAGCATACTCATGTGGGCCTTTCCAAAAGGCAAAAAAAAATAGGATAGCAGGAGAGAAAACCAGCACAGATGAGCAGTGCGGACTAAGAGGCTCCCAGGCACAGCTCCCCAGGATGCACTTATCCAGATTATGACCATCAAGACATGTGCATGAAATCTTAGTTTCAGAGGAGCTTAAGCAAAATGTTCCAGCAGTGTCTTTTTATGTCTCACTGTTACAAAGCCAAGCCAGGCTGGGTAACCCTGTAAAGCAGATATAAACCATCAACCTACACATACCTAAACAATATAACAAAACTGGCTCTGGGTGTTGCCAGGGGAATTTAAAACTTTAATAGCATGTTATAAATAATGATCTAGC
Source organism: Diceros bicornis minor (assembly GCF_020826845.1). Classification (NCBI taxonomy): domain Eukaryota; kingdom Metazoa; phylum Chordata; class Mammalia; order Perissodactyla; family Rhinocerotidae; genus Diceros; species Diceros bicornis. The sequence continues at coordinate 39,466,927 of NC_080759.1, forward strand.
CCATCTCATTCTTATTTGGCCAAAAGATACTACCAGACTTTCAGGCATACCTGGAGATGAGCACAGAGCTGACCCAATCCAGCTGAAGAAAGCTCCATCTTATGCACAATCTGACACTAATGGCTGGATAAAGTATGTTTAAAATGTAGTATCTGTTTATTAATACAAGCATATTTGAAGAATACTTTGATGTAGTAATCTATTTTTTAAATACACATAATCAGGGATATGGGTTAATATTTCTTAAACCACTATACATGTATACTAGAACTGAGTAACTAAGTAAACAGATGACAAGTGGTGGGAGTCAAGTTTCCCACTGTTGGAGGGAGAGGTTACAGATTAGCAGGGGAGAAGGCTGGGATAATATATGTGCAATGGATTAGAGTTAGAGACATCAGTATGAATGCACATTTAGCTTAATATAGACACAGATAGTTACATATAGAAGTATTTATAGATATACATATATAAATATGGGGCTATGTAGGGTTAGTATAGACACATATATTCCCTTGTCTGTCAGCTGAGTTGGCCTAGAAGCAGGGACATCCAGGTAGCAATGAGTCAATCCAGCACCCAGATCTTGGTTTCTAGTACTATTCCAAAATTAGAGGAAACCAGTACTCCTTGAGATGAGCATAGAACATCCTATAGGGCTAGTAAGAAACTGCTCAAAAAATAAACACACACACACACACAGAGAAACACACACACACAACAATGGGGTTATGTCAAAGAGACAAAGAAACCAAATGAATGAGCTTCCAAAGGCCAAAGCTGGAACAATTCGAGCAGCAAAATAAATAAAGAAGTATTACATTATAACCCAAAGAACAAAATATTCGCATGTCCATACTGACGTAAAAATGATTAAATGAATAAATGTGAGAAAATAGACAATCTCCTGTGCAGAAGACCTCCAAATAATTTATATAAAACTCTGTTCTCCAGGAGATGGAGAATAACTCTCCACTCCTTAAGCACGAGTTGCACATAGTGATTTTCTCCCAAAAGGTACAGTATGAAAAAGGGAAAAAATGTACTTTATAACGAAGAAACCTGACAAATATTACCTCAGTCAGGTGATCAAGATTAACAGTAGTGATGTCATGTTGATGGCATTTGCCCTTGATATGATGTGATAAGAATGGCACTTTATTTCTGTGATCTTCCTCTCAAAAACACATAGACCGTATGTAATATTGAGAATAAACACTAGGACATGTCCCGGTTGAGGGGCATTCCACGAAATACCTGACCAATATTTCTTAAAACTGTCAAGGTCATGAAAACAAAACCTGAGAAACTGTCACAGCCAAGAGAAACTTAAGGAGACATGATGACTAAATGTACTATGGTATTCTGATGAGATTATAGGACAGAAAACTGGTATTAGATAAAAACTAAAGAAATATGAATAAAGTTTAGTTAATAATAATAATGTATCAGTATTTTTCATTAGTTGTGGCAAATGTACCATGCTAATATAAGTTGGCAACAATAGAAGAAACTGGGTGTGAGTTATATGGAATCTCTTTGTATTATCTTTGCAATTTTTGTTTAAATCTAAAATATTATAAAATTAAAAGTTTATTTTAAAACACATAAAAGCAGGGGCCAGTCCCATGGCTTAGCGGTTAAGTGCACGTGCTCCGCTACTGGCAGCCTGGGTTTGGATCCCTGGCGTGCACCAACGCACCGCTTCTCCCGCCATGCTGAGGCAGCATCCTACATACAGCAACTAGAAGGATGTGCAACTATGACATACAACTATCTACTGGGTCTTTGGGGAAAAAAAAGGAGGAGGATTGGCAATAGATGTTAGCTCAGAGCTGGTCTTCCTCAGCAAAAAGAGGAGAATTAACATGGATGTTAGCTCAGGGCTGATCTTCCTCACAAAAAAAAACAAAACAAAACACAGACATTAAGTGGAGAGATTCAATAAATCAATCAACATTCACTTGATGGAATATTTAGCAGCCATTTAACATCTTAATGTTTGAAACTTTCTTGCAACAAAGACCATGTTTATATATAACACTATTAAAATATATTAAATAATGTATCTCATTATAACTAATGTGTTTTATGTGTATGTATGTATATAACACCATATCTTCATATACATTAATGCAACTGTCAAATGTATTGGAGAAATCAGTTTTACTATTAGTGTAATACAAAGTTTTATAGCTTTGAATATTTCCTTTTTAGTGTGATGATATTATTTTTATGAGAAATAAATAAATAAAGGAAATTTTCATCTTAGCAATATAGTATCACTTATTTTTTGGAAATAATATGTTCTTTATACGTAATGAGGAATTGATTTATTTTAAATTATCTTCAGCAGAGGCATTCAGCACACATGGTTGTCCTTAGGCCATCTAGCAATTAGAATTGGGGAAACAATCCTTCTGGGTTACTGCAGTTATGTTCCTCATCTTTAGGAGCTTATCATTAATTATAAGTCTTTTAGCATAGTACAGAACTCAGTAATAATGTTCTATAGCGTCAGCCCTATGAAGAGTGCTTAACTATTTCTAAACACCAGAATCTCAATGGGCAGAGGGTCTTATGGGCCTTCGCTGAATAGATACTTCCTTTCTTCTCTTCTTATCACTTCCTCCTCCACCTTGAAATGTAAGCTGGCCTTACAACAGTTACCCTTCACAAGAGGCAGTTCAAAAATGTCACCCAAGCCCAGTGTTTTCCAAATAGAATATAAGAGTACAACTAAAGTCTAAAGGTTGGCAAGATACATTCTTTTCCTCTTTCTGCAGTCCCATTAATTTACGTTCCCTGGTGAATCACACCCTCTCTCTTTTTTTTATCTACATTGGGAACATAAAACTCTATGAACATTTATTCTAAATAAGGGAAACCAGTAAGGCTATGGCTATTTCCATGTTTTGTTTTCACTGCATTTATAGCTTTTTTAATGGAGCTTTCATTTCATAGTGTATAATAGTACAAATAAATGTGAATGGATTGGGCCATGTCTCAGTTACATACTGCTCTTGTAATCCAAGACACAGTTCCGGGGATTATTGCAATATTAAAATTTATATAGAAGGGTAATGAAAAAGATGCATTGGACATACACAAGCAACTGCTATTATTAATTTTAAAGTTTTTTTTTAATGGCAAGACATAGTTCAGCCACAATGCTCTTGAGTATGCATGAAAAAGACAATGAAAAAAGATATTGGGTGGTGCTTCTGCCAAGATAAAAGTGGTGCGTTGTATATATATTTGATTACATAGCGACATTTTCAAAAGTATTTTCTACATAAAATCTCATTGACTTCAATTAGAATTTGCAATCTAAGTACACCATATGGGTTTGCTTAAAAGCAATGAGACTATTAAATTTAATTACTTTTATATGTGTCTCGCATAGTAAAGGTGCTTGTTAAAGGAGCAGCACTATATGAGAATTATTTCTAGTAAAAATTGAAAACTAAGAAGATGGCTACCGTCTGGTGGTTACTAATTGTCAGTCAATGCCACAAGAAAAGTAATTTTCAGTAATACTAAAAAATAGCAAGCAGAGAACAATGTCACTTTGCTAATTTTATTGCTGCTCTCTATAGCAATACTTGAATATAATGTGAATCAGCACTAGTGCTCTAAAAAGCAAAGCATTTCTTCTGCTTATAGGTCTTGTCTTCTCTTGTCTCTTCCTCATCACAGAAGACATATATATACATATATGAATATATGGATGAATACAGCTATTTCCTTCACCTTGTTCCATTACAGAAAGTGTTACATTAATAGAGTGAGGTACGCAATGTAATGGGTAGAAATGGATTGTATTTTCCCGTGTAAATATTGTTGGACCTTTACTAGGGAGTACTAAAGTCTGCGGCAAATTGGAAAGCAGACACCATTTTAAAAGCATAATTTTTTGTTAGCTCCAGCTAATTTTCCCATATGATAAATGAATTTTATCCACTATTGCCAGATCAGTTGAATATATTTTTAAAAGAAGCTGTAAATCTAGATATGAAAAAAACTTTCAAATTTTAAAATATGGAAAATAATTTATGAGCAAAACAAGCATGCATGCAGGCTAAATATGGCTCACGGGCTGCCTGTTTTTTCTTTTTCCAGCATTCTGACTTTATATCACCAAATTAATTGCTAACGAATTAAACCAAAAACCATTATTTCCCTGCTTATTTATGCAAGCAATAAAATCAGAAGTATCAGAAATCCTAAGCAATAAAAAAAGTAGCTATTTTTCCTTTAACCAAAAGAAAATATTAACAATTGAGAAAACAGTCCAGTAAAATTGAAAATAACTTTGCGTTACAAAATCTCGTTAAAAGTTGACAAGGTTCATTCAGACAATTTCTAAAAAGTAATATAATTTCCCTTATCTTTATGGTAAATTCTTATTTCTGGTTTTGACCTCCTTTAAAAATCAGTGGCTGTTCCTAGTTCAAAGATGGTTGACTGAACATAGACGATTATCACCCCTCCCACCAGAATTCCGTTAAAATCACATAACAAATATTTTTGAAAATCAGCACAAATTCCATTGCTGAAAAATCATAAAAGGTACATCCTACCTACATGAGCAGGTATTTCTGGAACTGTAATGCATATGATGATTACTGAGATAGTTAAATTTAATGGAGCAGAAACCTGCTGTTCTGTACAAGCAAAAGAACAGTCTCTCCCTCCCCCATCCCCTCACCACCCAGCCTCAAAAAAAAAAAAAAAAAAATGAGTCCTTCCACCTTCAGATCATGCTTGGATTAATTTCAAGATGAGAGGTAGAGAAGCAGTAGGATTTTTTGTTGGTTTTTTTTCCTTGTTGTTTTGTTTTGTTATTTTTTGTCTTTTGGAAATGGCTCTGGGGATCTCAACAAGGTAAATGTTTAAAGGCTGTGGAACAGCTATATCTGTCATCTGTTTCACTTAGCAGTCTTTTTCGTCATTTTCCTCTCATATAAAACTATGTACATATCAATCTAAATTGGAGAAATAGGTCTCTGGAGATAGCCAGGGAAGAAGCTTGGGCCTAAGCAAAAACCCTGGAGACCTCGCCTAGAACAAATGGCTAACCTCATTCCAGAAAGGAGCTTTCTCCACATTTCCTTAAAAAAAACCCATTCACGCACACCACTAAGTTACTATTAGCAGAGCTCCTTTAATCACAGCCAGGGGAGCAAAAAGTGTTACTTACACCAAGGAAATATGCAAGCAAACGATATGTCTCAATAGAAGCCCCTATGTATAAATATTAGCAGACAACTACAGATAAAATTGTTTGACAGTTAAGAGAAATCAATAGTATGAAGGAAAAATAAACATAAACTTTCAATGAAAAAACAAAGAATGCTGGGAAAGTAGCACGAATTTTATAAAAATATATTTAGTACCCTCAAAGTGACTAACAATAATACCTCATGTAAAAGCAAAATTAGGCTGTTATCCAGAAGTAGAGGCCAGATTTCTTTGAAACTAAAATTTATGACTGCCAGGAAAAAAAAAAACAGAAAATAAATTGAAATGAAAATTGTACATTCTAAAGAATACATTTTTGAGTCAGAAAATCTGACACTGGTGAATTATCAAATGTTAGTGCATCAAGTCAAATAGATTTTGAAAAATGGGAAAAAATAAAGCACATGAATAATTGATCCAATCCAATAGGAGTTACTGAAAGAGAAAGAAGAAAAATAGAACAGGGGGGAAAAAAAAGGAAAATCCCTGTGCTAAAGAATTTCTTAAATGTCCCATAACGAAGACTCCTATATTCCCTCATAGGAAGAGAAAAAGCATAAAGAAAAAAGTCATGTGCAGAGATATATCTCAGTGTGTTTACTAATGCAGAGATCCTAGAAATATATTGTTCACAGGACTCCTTGGAGAAGTGACTGATTCCAGGAGGAAAATACACGATGAGCCTGGGGAATAGTATGATAGCAGAAAGTAAGAAAGCACTCAAAACAGAACAAGGTACGTCATAAGTGCAAAAACCAAATTCAAAGAGCTGCCAAAGGTCAAAGCTAGGATGATTTGATCAGCAAAATAAATAGCAATAGCATTGGATCATAATCCATCACATAAAATAAATATCCATAAAACTATACTGTTATCTATAAATGATTGAGTAAATAAATATAAAGAGAAGTGATAGTTCTCCCTTATGGAAGAATTCCATTTACTGTGAAAGAAATGAGGCAACACAGAATACCTCCATTAGAACACCGCTGTCATAATTGTTGTGCGACAAAAATGTGAAGAGAGTCAAGATATTTGCATCATTTCAAATCATCTCCTCCAAAATACTTACTAATTACAAAAGAAAAAATAGTTGGGCCAGCCCCGTGTAGTGCTTAAGTTCACACACTCCGCTTCGCCAGCCTGGAGTTCGCAGGTTTGGACTCTGGGCACGGACCTACACACTGCTCATCAAGCCATACTGTGGCAGCATCCCATATATAAAAAAGACAAAGATGGGCACAGATGTTAGTCCGGGATCAATCTTCCTCAGCGAAAAAAAAAGAATGAAAAAATAGTTCTTTTGCAGTGGAAGAAGCCAGCAGACACCACTATGGAGTGAAATGAAAGGGATTGGTGGCGTGTAAATGGCATTTGGTAGAAAAAAATCATTAAATCTACATTATGATTTTAAGATATATAAAATTTAAAAATCAGGAAGAGTGTTCAAGATTTGTAGATTAAAAAAAGAGTACATTTTTCTTTAAATACCAGTCCTCTTAGCTTTATAAGCATGGCTATTGATATTCTCACACACAAAAAAAATCATTGAATTAGTTAAGAGAGTTTCCAAACAGCTAGGGAAAACATCAAATTTTGAATAGTTCATTATTCTGCTCTCTGTCATTCTCCTTAAAGTTATGCAAAATCATTCTTTATCTTATTTGTCAGTAAAATGAGTTGAGGTAGCCCAAATAAAAGATATTTTTTACAATAAAAGCATGATTTTTCCTGTCTGTAGAAAGATGATCATTAAATAGTTATGTAATTTTACTCAATTTTAAAATATGAGGGGAAATCATTTGTTTTCTTCCTTTGAATATATACAAACTCCAATAAATATACCCAAACCTACTGGAAAACCAATGAAATGTGTACTTTAGAGATTAGCACTACATTTTTGGTCTCGAATTGGGAGTTTATGCTTCAGGCTTTTTCGTCTTGTAGGAATTCCACCACAACTCACCAAGTCAATCAGGTATTCTGTGAAGAGATGGAACCAAATTTTAGAATGGGTTTTTACATCTTTGGCATGGATGATAGGCAAGGATAGAATTTCTTCTTAACGTTAAAACATTCACCTTCTCCCTCAGGTAGGGTTATATTTCTTCTAATTTTGCAAATGTATTAAACTCAATCTCATTATGTTATAAATCTATTTCAAAGTATAGTCTACCTGATTTTATATACTGCCAACTATTTTATCTGAGATTCCTGGCCATTTCTCTAAAACTGAATTACATTTCCTCCTTTGGAAACATCTTGAATCACATTTCCTCCTGTTGTGATAGATCCTCAAATTTAATTTAACTTGTCCTACCAACAGAATATAACATTATTAATAATATAGTAGATGCCAGAATAACTCAATCATTTCAAAGAAGAAACAGGTGGGCACAGAATTATTTTGGAGTCAAAGAATGACTTGGCACAGAATGTAGCCAGAAACAGACATGCTAAATCATTTGATTGAGACTTGGATACCAGAAAACTGACATGGAAGATCTTCAGGGAAGCAGAGCTAGGTTTATTTTTTGTGGCTAAAGGAAACCTTTTCCTGTGTTCAGAAAACCAATAAAATACATAATTAAGTAGGTAGGTTTAATTTTGTGCTCATAATAAAGAATTTAATACACTGTAAATCTATCTTTAGTTTCAAAAATCTTTTAAAACTATACTTAATTTTATTTGAATATGTGTGGCTTGAATATGCATGTATATGTATATATATACAGATATATATATACATATATGTGTGTATGTATGTATATATATGAAGAAATATAGACTATGAAATTTGATGGTATGGGTACTTATTTTTCCTTTTTCTGAAAATGTCTGGGATTCCCTCTAGGATCCTAGTGCCTAGCTCTGCTGCATCCCTTTTTGTAGCTTTAGATTGCAATGGGCTACTACTCTCACCTTCCAATAAACATTGATCTGGTAGGTCTAGTATGTGTACTTTCTCATCAGTTGCCTTTGTTCATTCAACAATTCCTTATAATAATCCCTTTTCTGTAGGTATAATAGATATAAACACATGATGCAGATGATAAAAGTAAGCCTTATAATAGTAAAATTAATTGTTCAAAGTCACACAGCAAGATTTCAGCCCAGGATGTCTGAATCCACAGTATAATTTTAGAATTGCTGACTCAATCATTATACCTTACAAATATGAGTAAGTATCCTTAGCCTACGTGTGATATCCTCAGTGTTGTTTGTATTTTTTAATTACCCCAATAATGTCAAAACCACTAACTCTCCCCTCATACCCTGACAGTAGGCACATACCAAAACCCAGAATATTGGCTCAGTGTCCTATGTCAGTGATTGGGTTATAAAGAACCAAGACTATATTTACAGAAATTTCTACATTAGATGCAATGTAAACTGACACTCAGAAGAGTGAGCTGATTCAAGATATGTCTGGTAAAGCTGAAATTCATCATCAGAGGAGCTTAAGGTAGAACTGAGAAAGTGGTGAAACCAAAGACCAGCAACGAATCTGCAGTGAAAACATGTTACAAACATTCGAGGGTGGGTTGGCTGAGGAGCAGCAATCTGGCAGATTAAGCTTCAGAAGATGTATTTAAACAGACGTTGCCTCATTTGGTGCCTGATGCGTCTCAGCATGTTCTCTGATACACATTGTGGTGTAATAATGGCTCCCAAAGATACGTCTACAGCCTGGCCATAATGAATTGTCTTATATGGTAAAATTTTTACAGATGTGACTAAGTTGATTCGATATGAGGAGATTATCTTGGTGACCCTTATATTCAATCACAAATGTCCTTCTAAGGATGAAGGAGAGGGATATTTGATCTTCACAGAAGAGGAGGAGGCAACGTGACCATGGAGGCAGAGACTGGAGTGATGTGGTCACAAGCTAAAGTAAGCCAAGGGACCCCAGCAGGCATCAGAAGATAGAAGAGGCGAGGAACAGATTCTTCCCCACAGCCTCTGGAGGAAGCATGGCCCTGCCATCACCTCGATTTTGACATGATTTTGTTGATGTTGGCACAGTCTTTGCCAACATCTGGCCTCCAGAACTGTGAAAAAACAAATTCCTGTTATTTTAAGCCACTATAGTTCTAATAATTTGTTACAACAGCCACAGAAAATTACAGCCACATTCCACCTTGTGTTCTGTAGATGCTGCACTTGGCCACTGAGAGGGTGACATCTTCCCACAGTGTAGAACGTAATGGAGGCGGAAGTAGTAGGCACTGCAGAATGTATCATTATGGAGTGAAAAGAATTACGTTAATATAGCGATTTCTGTTTTGTAATTGTAGACAAATTTCATTGACTATAAATTCAATCATGCATTAGTTTTTTAATATACTGATATAGTATCTCTGAATGGTTTCATCTGTGCGTGAGTGTAGGTAGGTCCTGATATGGACTATTCTGAATAATGCCCCCAAACTGATGTTGGAAAACAAAATCAATCATTGTATTAGGCTAAATTGTGGCCCAAAAGATATGTCTATGTTCTAATCCCCAGAACCCGCAAATATCACCTAACATGGCAAAAGAGTGTATATTATCTTATATGACAAAAGATGTGATTAATTAAAGAACTAGAGGGGAGGATCTTATTCTAGATTATTGAGGAGGGCCCTAAATGCAATGCCATGTATCCTTAAAAGAGAGAGGCAGAGGGAGTTTGGAGACAGATACAAACAGCAGAAGGCAATGTGAAGACAGAGGCAGAAATTGGAGTGATGCAGCCACAAGCCAAGAAATGCCATCCTGCCAGCTACCAAAAACTGGAAGAGACGTGTAATGGATTTTTCTCCCTGAGCCCCCAGTGGGAGCACATCCCTGCCAGGTTTTAGACTTCCCTAGCCTTTGTGAGAGACTGTATTTCTGTTGATTTTAGCCACCAAGTATATTTTGTCACAGCAGCCACAGGAAACTAACACAGTCGTAAGCAGGAAGAGGCAGCAGCTTAGCCATAAAAGTGGAATATCACTTGTGTAGAATGTCAAAGAGAGGCCAGGGCAAATAATTGTCCAATGCAGATTATAAAAATTCATCACTTCGATGCCTGATTTCACCACAAAAACTATTATGATATTTTGTAGTGCATCCATATTATACCAAGTCATGTATTTCCTATCTATCTTGTAGTAGGGAAACTCATTCAAACAAAAGCAAAATAGACAAAACAAAACTACATAATGTCTCTAGCCCTGGTGGTCTAGTGGTTAAGATTCAGTGCTCTCACCGCCACAGCCCGGGGTCGTTTCCTGGTTAGGGAACCGCGCTACCCATCTGTCGGTTGTCATATTGTGGCAGCTGTGTGTTGCTGTGATGCTGAAAGCTATGCCACATACAAGCATGTATATATTTCAAATACAAGCAAGGTCACCCATGACAGGTTTCAGCAGAGCTTCCAGACTAAGATAGACTAGGAAGAAAGACCCGGCCACCCATTTCTAAAAAAATTGGCCATAAAAACCCTATGAATAGCAGCGGAGCATTGTCTGATACAACACCGAAAGGTAAGAGGATGGCGAAAAAGACTGGGCAGGGTTCAGTTCTGCTGTGCACGGGGTCAATAGGAGTCGGAATCAACACTAATGATAAATGTTGAGTTTAACTCAGACCAAGTACATTTAAGATCAATCACCTACATGCAAATAGTAGCTTTTGTTAAACAGAGCCATTTTCCTCAAAGAAGCTTCAGAGCCCATGAGGTGAAGGCCTAGGGCTTGAAGATAGAGAAGACAAAGAAAGCAATTTAAGAATATCCTATTTGCTTTCAAAATATACTACAAAGCTATAGTAACCAAAACAGCATGGTACTGGCACAAAAACAGACGCACAGATCAATGGAATAGAATCGAAAGCCCAGAAATAAACCCACACATCTATGGACAGCTAATCTTTGACAAAGGAGCCAAGAACATACAATGGGGAAAAGAAAGTCTCTTCAACAAATGGTGTTGGGAAAACTGGATAGCCACATGCAAAAAAATGAAAGTAGACCCTTACCTTACACCATACACAAAAATTAACTCCAAATGGATTAAAGACTTGAATGTAAGACCTGAAACTGTGAAACTTCTAGAAGAAAACATAGGCAGTACGCTCTTCCACATCGGTCTTAGCAACATCTTTTCAAACACCACATCTGACCGGGCAAGAGAAACAATAGAAAAAATAAACAAATGGGACTACATCAAACTGAAAAGCTTCTGCACAGCAAAGGAAACCATCAACAAAACGAAAAGACAACCTAACAATTGGGAGAAGATATTTGCAAACCATACTTCTGATAAGGGCTTAATCTCCAAAATATATAAAGAACTCATGCATCTCAACAACAAAAAAGCTAACAACCCAATTAAAAAATGGGCAAAAGACCTGAACAGACATTTCTCCAAAGAAGATATACAGATGGCCAACAGACACATGAAAAGATGTTCAAAATCACTAACTATCAGGGAAATGCAAATCAAAACTACAATGAGATATCACCTCACGCCCGTCAGAATGGCTATAATTAACAAGACAGGAAACAACATGTGTTGGAGAGGATGTGGAGAGAAGGGAACTCTCATACACTGCTGGTGGGAGTGCAAACTGGTGCAGCCACTATGGAAAACAGTATGGAGAATCCTCAAAAAATCAAGGATAGAACTACCATATGATCCAGCTATTCCACTGTTGGGTATTTATCCAAAGAACTTGAAAACACCAATTTGCAAAGGTACATGCACCCCTGTGTTCATTGCAGCATTATTCACAATAGCCAAGACTTGGAAGCAATCTAAGTGCCCATCAAGGGACGAATGGATAAAGAAGATGTGGTATATATACACAATGGAATACTACTCAGCCATAAGAAACGATGAAATCCAGCCATTTGTGACAACATGGATGGACATTGAGGGTATAATGCAAAGTGAAATAAGTCAGAGGGAGAAGGTCAAATACCGTATGATTTCCTTCATTAAGTAGTAGATAATAACAACAATAAACAAACACATAGAGACAGAGATTGGATTGGTGGTTACCAGAGGGGAAAGGGGGAGGGAGGAGGGTGAAAGGGATAATTCGGTACATGTGTGTGGTGACGGGTTGTAATTAGTATTTTGGTGGTGAACATGATGTAATCTATGCAGAAATAGAAGTACAATGATGTACACCTGAAATTTTTACAATGTTATAAACCAATGTTACTGCAATAAACAAAAAATTAAAAAAATAAATAAATAAAAACAATATCCTATTTGCCTTTTTTTTCTTTTCCACGTTATATACATTTTCATTTCCCGTCACACATTTTGTAGTTTTATTTTTAATGGACACAGAATAGCAAGTGATAAAGAGATTTAACCAAGTCTCTACTATTGATTAATTAGATTTTAAAAATCAATATTATCTCAAATAATGATATGATAAACCCATGCTTTTATATTGTTTGTATTATTTCCAAAGGAAAAATATTCTTATGTTTTTTGTACTTGTTCCTATGTGATTTTCCATAAAACAGCATCTTGAGGGTACATGTAGTATAGCTTCAACTCTTTAACATTATTACTGCAGTTTGCTTAAAGTAATAGGTGCAAAATACTCTTTTGTATTAATATGCATGTCGTTTATAATTAATTAAGCAGCATCTTCCTTCACTTACTCTAGAATAGATAATTTGAATTGAAGAGACCCTTATTACAAGGAATAAAGCTGGAATGATCAAAATAAACCAATAATAATCTGAGTTTCAACAACAGGAGAAGTATGCTTTGCATGAATAACTCTGAAAATATGGCTGGCAATGGACATACCCTCTCTCTAGTTTATGTTTCTTACATTAGAACCCTTCTTTTTGGTTAATGCTTTTCCATCACTAGCTGGAATATTATCTTACATGATCAGAACACAACTACATCTTAGTATATGACCTTTACCCATAACTATAGTTAATTCATGGTATAAAATTTCAATAATATCATCTTTACCAAAAATTTCAGTTCTTATTAAGCTAGACTTTCTGTCAAAGCAGCATTTACCTATTTTTCTTTATGAAAAATCTAACAAGAATGCAACATGACTTTTTAAAAAGCATTTCTGTATTATATGGCAAAACTAAATTACTACAGTTGAAGAACATTATTACGAACAACACATGCCAATAAAAAATATGCTTAACTAAATTAAAGTCTTTCCTTTTTCATAAACAGCTGCTATAGAACAAGCCTATAATGCTAAACAAAGTAACTTGTGCAAACATTTGCAAGTTGTATTTTCAGAACCTACCTAGAAAACATTTTGACATCTAAATTCATATGCTATAGAATCTTTATTTTCACATCCATAGTTTTTAGCAATATTGCAGTTTCCCCCAAATATATGTATATTCTCAATCTATAATATCTATACATACATATATGTCTATATAAAGCAGAATTTTTTTAAAAGTTTTCTTAATTTAAGAATTGAAACAATATTTTTTATAGCACTATGTCAATTTCTAATGAAATGGTAGTCTTTTGATATATGGCAAAGACGTAGTCAACCTACTGAATTATGCAGCATCTGAAAATACAAAGCATTATTTATTTTGGTTACTAATTCAAAACCACCTTGCGTATGAGCAGATGTTTGCTACTTTTTGCCAAGTAATTAAAAGATATTAGTACAGCTGAGTTTTGCACCTGAGTGAAAAGATGAACAAAGTGGTCGTCAAGATTTATAACACTGAAAAATTGGCTGTGGGTAGGAATAATCTTCATGAAACAATGTGATTCAAACATAACTCATTTCTCTCCTCAAAAACAAACAAACAAACACAAACATATCATTAAAAATTAGCGGTGAGTAGAGGCCAAATTCAAACTTCTTATTTATATTCTTAAGTAATCAAAAGTACAATAAGTACAAATGAGGGTCCTAGCTGTGGTCAAGTATCATAAACATTATGGTACCTGAGAATTTCCAAGAACAAAATGTGTCACTGGACGTCAGTATCAGATTCCTCACTGAAATATCTGTCTTCACTAATCACACATACATTTAATTGATTTAGATATACTTGCTTGTTTTTAAGGTATTTAATCAAATTTCAACATTTTCTTTTCTTAAAGGAAAAGAGTGAGCAAGAATATATTGAAGTAAAGAGAACAAAGGGATTTTTACATTAATGAAAAAAGTTTACATATCCTATATGTTCTATATTACAACAAAAATATTTATATATATTGGAAATACAGTATAAATCCAACACAATAAAAATGAACTAATTTCTTGCAATGTTAGATAAATTGCAGACTAAGACTACATTTTAGACTTAAATGATATTTTCATCTTCATATGTCCTAGAAAATCAGTAATTTGCCTCAATTATGCTACTGTTTTTATAAGATAATAAATACACAATGCAGTATTTCAATATGTATTCAAATTATCTTCAAGACAAACATATACACACATCTCTATATGTGTGTATGTATATATGGATAAATACAAATATATAAATATGCTTTAGTAATACTAATATTGATGCTGCTATAACTTTTATTGATTTATTTATTATTCAAAAATATCTACTGATTGCCTTCTAAATGTCAGGCATTATTGTGGTTGCCAGGAATAGAGTTTCCAGGGTTGTTTTAATGGAGGAAGATAGGAAATAGATAATTAGCATAATTTCAGGTAATGATAAAAGATGCAAAAAAAAGTTAAAGAAGAGTAAGGGGATGGAGAGTGGTGGCAGGGGGTGGGGCATTCTTTCTTTTGATAGAATTGTCAAAAAGATGCATTTGATGAGGGGAAATTTAAGTGGAGATGTAACAGAGATAGGAAAGCTAGCTGGTGATTATCTGGCAGCAGTGTCTCCAGGGTAAAAATTAACAACTGCAAGTATCTGAGGCTGCACATTTCTGTGCATGCCGATGCGAGAATGAAGCCAGCACGGGAGGAGCACAGTAAACAAGGGGGAGTCTTCTGCGAGAAGTTGGAAAATAGCCACAAGTAAGATAATAAAAGTCTTTCTAGACCATTAAATAAATGCAAATCTCTTCTCTCCAGTACTCTGTCCTACAAACTCCTTCCTTATCTATCTGGAACTTCAACCCTATCACCTAAATTCTGAGTCCTTAGTGTTTGCTTGTGTTCCTCTTCTCTATGTTGCAACCTAGAAATTCTCCACAGTGGCCATAAAAGGACGTATTCTGGTTTTTTTCCCTCACCTCTCAGGGATTGGTGTATTTCATTGCCTGATGTCTAGTTACTTGAAAAATACTGCTTCATGTATATGGTCCCATTAAAAAGAAAAGTTTCAGGTAAGAGGGTAAATCCAGGCCCTGTAACTCTACTTTGGTCAGAATCAGAAGATCAATGACATTTGAAATACTGGCAGTAATCTATTTTAAAATGAAAATTTAAAGCTCTAAATTACTATACCATCTAAAACCATAGGATAAGTATAAAAAATTTAACAAAATATATGCAAAATGTTTATATTTAAAAACTATAAAATACTGTTGCTAAAAAATAAATACGGCCAGCGGCCGGCTCCATGGCATAGTGGTTAAACTCAGCACACTCCACTTGGCCACGCTGAGGCCGCGACCCATGCACAAAATGAAGGAAGACGGGCACAGATAGTAGCTCATGGCTAATCTTCCTTAAGCAAAAAAAGAGGAAGATTGGCAACAGATGTTAGCTCAGGGCCAATCTACCTTACCAATAAATAAATAAATAAGGCCAAATAAATTGAGAGGTAAATTTGCCTGTGTATTGGAAGACATAGTATTATGTCATTGTTTCCTAATTGGATGTGTAGATGATTGCAATCCCAGTACAATCTACAGTAGATTTTTTTGGTACACGTTGATCAGCTGATTCTGAAATACATGTGGAAATGCAAAGAATATAAATTATACAACATCATCTTGTAAAAGAACAAATTTGGGTGTCACACTAACTGATTTCCCGCCTTATATAAAGCTACAGAAAATTGGAGAGAGTGATATTGGCATGAAGATTGAAAAAAGAATGGAATGAAATAAAGAAACTATAAATAAATCCACGCTTCTATGACCATTTGATTTGTGACAAATTTTTTTTTTATTTTCCCCAAACAATCTAATGAGGAAACAAATGTCTTCAAAAAATGGTGCTAGAATAGTTGGTGCCAGAACATTAGTAGTGAAATGTAACAAAAATAAACTTTGATCCTACCTTACACCATACATAAAAATTAATTTGATATAGATCATACGTTGAAATATTTCAACTAAAACTCTATTTTAAAAAACTGTAGAAAATCTTGCAACTTGAGTATATGCAAAAGTTTTATCTATAAATGATATTAAAAATAATAAAGTAGACCACAGCAAAAGAAAAAAAACCAAAAAAATTGTTAACTCAGTTAAAAAGTCAACCACAGACTAAGAAAAATATTTTCAAAACATATATATGACAAAGGATTGTTATTCCAGATATACATAACAAAAACCCCAACAGCTTAATGAAATGAGCAAGAGACTTTAATAGATACTTCACAAAGAAGATATATGAATGAACAATAAAGCACACATATACAAAAATATTCAACACCATTTATCCTATTGGATTTGAAAATCAGGTAATAATGAGATATCAGTCTATATTCACCAAAATAAGTAAAATTATGAACACTGACAAAATATTACTGAGAATCTTATAACTTCTTATCCTTACATTTACTCTTATAACTTTTGTGTAAAAATCTCTAGCAGTTTATTATAAAATAAGAAAAAAAAACTAAAAAAGCAAAACTATCCTTTGACTCCATAATTATTCTTTTAATACTCACCCTAAGTAAATGAAAACATGCATATGCCCTAAAAATTATGCAAGAATTTTTAACAGCAGCTTTATTAATATTAGCCAAAACTGGGTATATGGAATGGAAAAGCAAAACCTGATATATTTATACAATGGAGCACTGTTAATCTTTAAAAAGGAATGAACTTCTGATTCACACAACAACATAGATGAATCTCAAAAAAATGCTAAATGAATAAACACTTACCCAAAGAGAATACAATGTATGAATCTGATAACAGCCCTGATACCTGTTCCCCTACATTAAACCCAGCATATATGGGGTTAAAACCAAAAGCACTCATCACTCTTCCCTTTTCCTCTAGTTACATTCATATATAAGTATTGGTTTCTTTAACTTTTACATACCTGAGCTTCACAAAGCAAATAGAAGTTACAAATTGTCAAAAGCCCAGGTGGCCTCACATTTGGCTCTCAATAAATTTTTGGCTAATTATGAATCCTTGAAGTTTATGACAGGGAAACTGATGTCCAGAGAATAGCAAGAAGCTGAGGCTTCCCAGACCCCAACTCCTTGGCTTCCTGGCTCCAGCATCCACCCTCCACCACAGAGGCAGACGACCAAGGACACCCACTTGCAGATTCCCTTATCTTGCCATTGCTCTCCCTGCAAGCAGCCTCGCAAGGCCAAATGCAGGCTGGTGAGAAGGTACCAATGTGCAAGGCCACCTGCTCCCCTCCCCTAACACAAAACCTCAAATAAAAACCTCTACCTTTTTCCCTTGGAGGAGATGGACTTGAGTATTAGCTCCCATCTCCTTGTCTGGCTGCATTTCGATAGTAACAAAAGCTCCTTTCCTTGCTATAAGCCTGGCGTTCCACTATTTTGTTTTAGGCCCCTCTTGTGTGGCAGGTAAAATGAACCTGTGTTTGTGGCCAGTAAAAAATCCATTTATATGATATTTGGAAATAGGCAGAACTAATCAATAAAAACCAAAACAGTGGTTGCTTCTGTGTTTGGGGGTGAGGAATAAGCCTGAGGGAATTTTCTCGCGTGTTGGCAATGTTCTATATCTTGATAGGGTTTTGGGTTATATAGATGTACATATGTGTGAGAACTTATCTAATGAAACACTTAAGTTTTTTCATTTCATTATACTTAAGTTTTAACTCAAAAGAAAATTAAATCTGTAAATAATAATGAACTGTACTTAATTAAATGTATACTGAAATATTTTGGGATAAGTGTTCTGATGTTCACAATTTATTTTGAAATGTATAGCATATCAAGATAAATGATCAATACATAGTGTGGTAGGTGCATAGATATGTGATCAAGAGTTTAATAATATATTAACTGTAGATTTATGTATTGAGTATGTGGGTATTTATTGTAAGATTATCTGAATCTTGCTGTATGCCTGATAATTTTCAAAATAAATTGCTGAGGTAAAAAAGAAGTATAACAGAGCAATCACAATAGAAGATTATATTAGTCATTAATAAATGGTTTAATTTTTATTATGAATAAAATGCAGCTTTCCTCCTCCATCTCCTTCTTTCATCACTTTCTCAAAGAAACATCCAGCACTTATAAATTTTCCCCCTCTATTAATTCATTAGACTATAACAAATATGTCTTTGTGTGCATGTGCATGTTTGTGAGTGTGTGATTACATGTGCGTGTGTGTATGTGCGTATGACTCTTCTAAGGTATGTCAGATGAATGACAACCTTTGGTAAACTAACATACAATGTATTTTTTAGTAGTTGTGCTTAAAAATAGCCTTTACTTCGTAGAAATAAATTATAATTGACTGGCAAGCCTTTCATTTTTAAGACTTTTTTTTTTCCACCAAAACTCTCAAACATATAACTGACTTACTACTTTCACATTTTGCATGGTAAGGCTTAAATTTAGGAATACTTTAAAGACCTTTAATCATATTAGGATATTATTCAAATAGTCTTAATGATCTCTTCCTTGTGTGATAGCTGTCTTTCAGATTATCTTAAACACCAAATACTGTTATATGCTGTCTGTAGTTGGTTGTATAAGTACAGTACATGACTTAGTAAAATTACCAATCTTCTATTCTAATGGCCCTTTTTGGCTCATTAAATAATTTACTTGAGATCATTGTGTACCCCCAGACACAGTGTATCATCATCTTTAAACATGCTTGCCTTGAATACCGGAACTTACACCTTCCAAAGGCATATGCAAAGGTAGGATTGATTGAGGTTTACCAGTAGCTGGGGAACCGGTAGGGAAGATAGTGGAGGAATTCTACAAAAGTTGGAATTCGTTTTCCATAATATTATGAAAGATGACTATCCTGTTTTCTCATTAATTTAGCCCTCATGTCTCCAATGTTTGAAGAACGTGAAATGAGCAAAGATTTTATCCCAACCTGTAAAGGCATCATGAATGGACGGCAGGAGAACCAAGGACCACCGGATATGGAATCAGAGCTCTAGAATCAAGTTAAAAGGGTCTTGGACATTCTCCTTGCCCTTTTGACCCAGAGGGACCTGACTTTGTGGACAGTGTATTGCTTGCTGTGCTAGAACACATATTAGAGCGAAGAAGACTTAACACCTGTCTGACCGCAGGCGAAGACTTAACACCTAGCTGACAGCAGAAGAAGATTTCGCAGAAAAACATATCACACTGCTGCGGGGACTCCTCCCTTACTCCTTCTTCCCCCTCCCTCCCTAAAAGCTTCTGTACTCAGTAAAATCCCGAGCACGCCAAGGCTCGGGGAGGCAGACTCCTGGAGCTGACCTCGAGTGATGCAACTGCTCCTCGGTCCTCCAGTCTGGAGTTGACCTTGAGTGACGCAGCTGCTCCTTGGAACCATCTAGCTGCTCCTCGGTCCTCTAGCTCTGCCTCCACCTGCAGAAGCCACTGACTGGGTTGTACCGCATTACCTGAGTCTGGACTCTCATTTCCCGCTCTTCTCTGAATCTCCACCAGTAAGCTCCCGCTGGCTTGATAGGCAGATCCCCTCGCAGCCGGCGAGGTGCTAATCGAGTCCCTGCCTCTGCCCCGGGTCTCCGAAGTCGCCCGGAGTGCCTAGAGGAGAGAACCTATCACCAACCCTTTGATATCCATTATGCATTTGCACAACAAACAGCATAACAAGCACAGGCCAGAGTAATATCAACTCGATGATGCTACAGTCATTAGAAATTGTTTCCTTAAACTTGGGATTTTGGTAAATGGCTATCTCTTATCATTGGTTTCCAATATTGTTTTTATTTTTATATCTTCATCTTTAAAATGATTGGCGTAAAATAGAGCAGTGGTTGCTAGTTGCTACCAGGTAATCTACAATCTCTATCCATTGGATCCTATGAATAAGTTATATAATTGAATAATAGTTTCATCAGAAATGCCAACCTTGCACACATTCAATATAAGCATCAAAATATAGTTAAATTGTTTTGAGAAAAAAACATGAAATTACGTCTGTTCATGATGTACTTTGTCATATTTTACAGCTTTGGTCAAGATCAACTTTAAACATTTGTATTGAAAAATCTATGTGGAAAGTTAATGTAAAGTTTTCTGATTATTTGAGGTGGCAGAATTTTTCAACTTAGAATATTTTAAGATATTAATAACTTCAATTTTGCAACACTTTAGGGGAATATATTCAAGAGAGAGCAGCTTCATTATGATTTCTCCTTCATTTCTTCCAAAGTGCGTTTCCATAATTTAGAAAACTTGGTTTTTGACAATCGAACTCTTCTTTCAGAATTTCTTTTGATTTGCAAGTTCCTACTGACAGTCCAAAGAACTGAAATGTGAATATTTTTATAAATCCCTTCTAAAAAAAGGAAGCTATTGCCATTAAATTATATTCTAAAAAATGCAAAATTTTCACAATTATGTTGCTGAACTTGGTAGGTAGCTTATCTTCCTAATCCTTGACATCCTAATTTACATATGATAAGGCAGTAGTTTCATATTTTACTATAATAATGTGCTTCTTAAGTTGAGTATGTCAATGTCATCTCCAATTTACACAGTATAAAATGGAAATATGGAAAGATAAAGTAATATTTCCACACAATGAGGCAACCATTATGACAGTATTAGATTTCAATTTAAGGGTGCCATTATTTGGAGAATTTATTGTTTAATGATAAATCATGTGTAACACAAATATTCCCAGAACTTATGTGTACAAATGTTTTTATCATACATATCTGATATGTAGTCCATGTCTTTACAAAGTTTCATAGTTCCAGAACAGTTTCCCCAAAACTGCTTGGGAACCTCAGCATGTTTCATTTTTGTACGTGTGCTTGTGAGGAAGATTAGCCCTGAGCTAACATTCATTGCCAATCTTCTCTTTTTTGCTGAGGAAGACTGGCCCTGGGCTAACATTCATGCCCATCTTCCTCTGCTTTATATGGGACGCCGCCACAGCATGGCTTGACAAGCGACGTGTTGGTCCACGCCGGGGATCCAAACATGTGAACCCCGGGCCGCGAAAGCAGACAACGTGAACTTAACCACTACACCACCGGGCTGGCCCCATGCATGTATCATTTTAAAAAGATTGATTTTGTAATTGCTGGTTCCAAGTATTAAGCCACAATTGTATTAACACAATGTTTTCAAATTTTCCCTCTTTAGAGCCTGTTTAAATGATAAAAGAAATACATTAATAACAAAATCAATAATAATGCTGATAAACTAAGAAAAAGAAAAAGAAAAAAACAGAGCAGTGAGAAAGAACTAGACAAAAAAGTATATGTGTTTAAATTGAACTAAAATGGTTCTTACAAATCAACAAGGCCATTTCAGTAAAATGTGTATCTTTTGAAAACATGATTTTTCCCAAAAGAATTCCTGAAAAAATTCTTAAGATCAGAAATTACAATAGCTAGAAGCAGAGAAAACAAAAACAGAAAGTAAAATAACGTTCATAATAATCTTTAATTGGAAGTGTTTGAGACTATGTTGATATTTATGTGAGGCATTTATAAAAGAGATTTTTCCCTTGGAAATTCACAAGGCAAAATAGTACAACATGTAAAGAAAGGGAAATGTAGTAAAAATTAAAGGTGAGTATAAAGAATTTTTTTAAGCAAAGTTAACAAATATGACATATATACATATATATACATATTTTGGGTTTTTATTATGTACATTTCTTCTTATCAGCTTTCATATAATACCAATGTACCAAGTCAATATGCAAAATGACCGAACAGTGGGTGAGGTCATACTAGCTAGTAGAAAATCAAATAACACGTCAGTTCCGTAAAATATATTAAATGTCAAAAAATTGCAATCTATGTAATAATCAAGGACAGAAGAATGATAAGAACTAACACATGATAAATCTAAAAATTAAAATGTTTTCAACATAATACATCCAGTTGATATACACTAGACTGTGAAACTAGTCTCCATACTTGGTAAGAATCAATTGTTTAACACGTGAATCTTTCAGCACCGCATGACTAATCTTTTTGTTTTTTCCTTAGCCTAGAATATGTTAAGACGATAGCAACCTTAGGCAGGTTAGGAATAGAAAACTCTTAGAAGTTGAACAATGAAATCAGAATAGAGTGTGGAGTAAAATTAAACCCATGGTATTTTCATATTTAAAACTGGTTTCTGGTTTTTATCATAAGAGTAATTCCATCTTTGTAATCATTTTGAAGCTTATGTGTACTTAATTCTGTGCTGTTTTTCAGCACCAACAACCAAATTTCTAATCTCCAGACACCAAATGGGTTTTTAACAACTTAATTCAATTCTGACACTAACTACCAGGAGTCAGCACACACCCCACAGCTTAAGGGCTCAGTCCCACAAGACTGCCCTCTCCATTTCAGAGAGCAGCGGCAAGCCCCTGGCCTCCAGTACTTTTGACTGATCAGCTGTAAATTGGAGGTTCACACACACCCCACCTCTGGTTCAATAATCTGCTAGAATGGCTTGCAGAGCTCAGGAGCACACTTTACTTATGTTTAGCAGGATATTATAAAGGATATTATAAAGGAGACAAATGAATAGATGAAGAGGGACATAGGGCAAGGTCCAGAAGGGTCCTGAGCACAGAAGTTTCTGTCGCATGGAGTTGGGGTGCGCCACCCTCCCGGTATGTGGATGAGTTCACCAACTTGTAGGCTCTTCAAAATCCATTGTTAGAGGTCTTGATGGAAATTTCACTGCACAGGCATGATCCATCGATTATTAACTCAATCTCCAGCCTCTCTCCCTTCCCCAAGGGTGAGGGGTGGGGTTGAAAGTTCCAAGCTTCTAATAAGGCTTGGTCTTTCTGGCACCAGTCTCCCTCCTGAAGCTATCTAGGAACACTCCAAGAGTTGCTTCATTAGAACAAAAGAAAAAAAAAAAAAAAGAACAAAAGAAGCTCCTATCAACCTTATCACTCAGGAAATTCCAAGAGTTTTAGGAGCTTTGTGCCGGGAACCAGACACAAAGACCAAATAGCTTTCTATAATACCACATTTACATATGCTACATATGCTACATTTACATATTCTACAAAGTGTTGAAAACACATTTTTCAATCTGATATATCAGATTTGCAATTTTTATTAAATATTTAAAAGTGTTTATAGAATGCTTTTGCAGTGATATGTTTTTTAATTCACAGGCTTTGTTTTATTTGTTGATTTTTATTGTATAGGGAAATGATTTATAAATGACATGCAATTAACAATGAGGAAAATATAAGTAATATTGTACAAAAGCCATTTCAAGAGTTAAAGAATCTATACCCTCTACCTCTACTCCTCAAGCATAATATAAATAATGTATTACCAAGTAAAACCAGTGAAGAGGAATCCATAAAAGAAACTGCAGAAGATTCACCAGATGCATAAAAGGAGAAGAGCACACAGGAATAGATGAAGAATATTTGAGTATTCAATGACATTTAAAGTGGAAAAAAAAGTTTCATTCACATGAAGAAAATTATAAAAGGTGTCAACAGTTTCAGTGAACTAATGAGTAGCAATGGGACACGGGTCAGTGACAAAGCAGAGCTGTGTGTTGTGTAACTAGATGATGCCTGTTACTATTTAACTCGAAACTGTACAAACATAATTTCAAAAACATGCCCAAAAGCCAAACAGGACATGACCAGATGGTACCTTATTATGTCGATGGACTCTGAACACTTGCTTTTGTCTGCCTGGAGTTACCAGGTTGCGATTCATACTTTCTGCTATCTGAAGTACAGAGGAGATCTACTACCAAGGTCCTAGATCTAGCCCAGGGATTAGAATATGCAAAATGCAGATGATTAAAATACCTTTTAAGTTACCATAATATTCTTTTGGCCAAACATTTGCCCCTTGGCCACTTATCTATTGTCAAGTTTCTTCTCCTTCAGGCTGTTCTCACTACTTAATGATTTGACTTACTTTCTCCCTAGATGTGCTAAATTCACAGTCTATGCCATAGCTTCAATTTAGTGCTGCCTTGTGATTAGCTGATTTGTAGAAATTCCTGAGCTAACCAGTTTGTAGTTTGGGCTAGTTATTTGGTGAAGACCATCTTCAAACACTATGAGTTTATGCTGAGAGAAGAGACCCTCGCTTATATATATCTGGAACGAATCTGAATGTTTGACTTAAGCGAGGAGAATAGTACCTGTAGAAAACAATTTCTCTGAGACTAAGGAGTTAAGGAATTGAATGACTTTCAGAATTCAGAAAGACAGAGGATTTTGGCAGATTTTTAAGATAACATCAAGGGACTGGCTGACTTTCAGCATGGGTACTGAGCAGAACAAATACTGATTTGACTGAATTTCACAAGTTAGAGTCACAGCCAAACTTTAATTGATTCTTGGGCATGAAACCTCTTCTCTGGGTGCTTGTTTAATTCTTGGGTCTATGACCAAAGAAGAATAGGGAGATTATTAATTTTTTTGGTAGTTTTATTATTGTTATTATTCTCACAGTCAGAGTTCAACTGCTTGACAATATCTACTTTATTTCAGGAAAGATTCATTGTAACTTCAAAATAACCAAAGAACCATGAACATCAGAAAAAAAATGGGGGGCTATGATTTTGAAATAGCTGCTTCACATAAGAAAACATCTGGAGTCAGAGACGAGAAGCTAGAAGATAAACATTCTCCTCTTCACTGTTATGAGGGTTGTGAAATAAAGAGAATTCTGGACTTGAGAAGGGTCCTAAGGATAAAGTTAAGCATAATTTACACAGGAGGTGTTTTATTTCCAGTGGGATAAGAATTTCAAGAGACAACTTGAAGACAGAGGAGGTGGAAGAATATTTGATGGACAGTTAGTGGAAAATTGGCACAGAATAATTTGAGGATGACAGTACAGGAAAGCATAGATGACCAGAAAAGCATGTCTATTTGTCCAGGGCAAAAGTAGTTTAACTCTATTCAGGTTTATGGACAAGTGTAATTAAGAATTCCATATAAAGATAGATCCCTGATAAGACTGCAATATTGTAGCCCTTATTAATAACTCAAATAAAATATCATTGGCTCTTTTTGGAGTGAGGGCAGCTTTTACATTTGCAATTTTTTAATTCACTGCAGATAAACTAAAGTATCTCATTAATTGTGACAATTTAGAAATAGAGAATACTTTTATTCAGCAATTATTTTCCATCTTCATTCATTTTTAGTTTTTTTAATTATTGAGGAATAATTTAGATATTGTAAAATTGACTTATTTTAACCTACAGTTCTTTCCATTTTAGCAAAAGCATACATTACTGTATGCAAAACCAAAATCAAGATATAGAAAAGTTCCATCATCACAAAAAATTCCCTTGGGTGACTTTGTAGACAGTTCTCCTGACCTCAGCCCTTTGTAACCACTGATCTGTTTTTTTGTCCTTACCATTTTGCCTTTCTGGGAATGTCATATATATTTGATCATAGAGTATACGGTACTTTGAGTCTGTTTTCTTTCACTTTAAAGCATTTGAGTTTAACTCACAATCTTGCATATGTGAATAGTTAGTTCATGTCTATTGCTGAATAGTATTCCATTGTATGAACATACCACAGGTTATTCATTCATTCACCAGTTAATAGACATTAGGTTCTTTCCAGTTTGGGGCAATTATGAGTAAAGCCAATATAAAGATTCATATACAGATTTTTGTGTGATCAAAAGTTTTCATTTCTCTTGTAGAAATTCTATTAAGTTGGGATTGCTGAATCTTGCTACAGTGTATGTTTAACTTTAAAATAAAATGCTACATTTTTTTTCCATGTGGCTATACCATTCGACATTCTCACAGACTATAAATGAGAGATTCAGTCCCTATATCCTGGCAGCGCTGCCAGACTTTTTTTTTTACAATTTAGTCATTCTAATAGGGGTGTGATGATATACCTTTTTGCTTTTTATTTATGAACTGAATAGATAATTACAAATAATGATATCAAACGGTTTTTCATCTGCTTCCTTGCCATCCATACTACCCCTTTAGTGAAATGGTTGTTCAGATCTTCACATATTTTTATTGAGTTGCTTGTTTTCCTGCTATTTAGTTATTAGGGTTTTGTATATTCCAGAAACAAGATATTTTTCAGATACATGATTTGCAACTATTTTCTCTTAGTCAAGGGCTTACAAAGGTTTTTAATATTCATGAAGTCCACTTATGAAATTTTTACTTTATAGATCATGTTCTTGGTACTGTATCTAAGAAAACTTTGCCCAACTAAAATTTCAAATATTTTTCAAATATTTTCTTCTAGAAGTTTTATACCTTTAGGTTTAATATTTAGGTCCGTGAGCTCTCACACACACATACACACATAATATAGTGTGACTGCTGTGTGCCTCCGATCTTTCTCTTTTTGAGTAGTTACCTGTGTCATTTAGGCTACGTCTGTCCCACCACTGTATGTTGGGGCTATGAGGGGATGATAATGTGTATCTTTAGTTCATTGGTCTTTAGATAAAGAGAAACTTGAATCAAGGAGGTGTACTTAAGGAACATCACATGATGAGCTCCATCTGCACATGGAACTGAGTTGGACGGCAAGATTCTGAAGTTCTAGCTGATTCTGTGATAGGATGAAACTGGTGAGGGCTTTGTGAGGGGGTGAATATATTTTGCACGTAGGAGAAATGAAAATAACCTATGACTAGAGGATGGATTGTGTTGGTTTTAACATGTCCACAAATACGTTGATACTCTAGCTATCAAAATGTAAAGCCTAAATCCTCTCCCTTTGAGCGTGGACTTAACATAGCTATTTGCTTCTAAGGAATAGTACAAAGCAGAAATGATGTTGTGTAATTTAGGAGGCTAGGTCATATAAAACCCTGTGGTTTTCCGTTTGCTCTCTATTTCAGATTACTTGCTTTGGAGGATGACAGCTACCATGTTATGAGGACACTTAAGCAACCTATGGAGGGGCCCACATAGCAAAGATTTAAGAAGACCACTGGCCAACAGGAGGGAACTATGGCCTCCTGCCAAGAGCCATGTGAATGAGCCATCTTGGGAGAGTATCCCTTAGATCTTCAGATAACTGTAGCTCCTGCCAAAATCTTAACTACAACCACATAAAATACCTTGAGCCAGAAACATCCAGCTTAGCTACATACAAGTTCCTGACTCAGACTATGAGATAACAAATGTGCATTGTTTTGAGCCACTAAGTTTTCAGGTAGTTTGTTATGCAGCAATAGATAATTAATACACCAATTCAGACATGAGTCTCAGTTGGGTTTTCTAAACACCAGTACAATAGCAATTAACAGGCTGCTTTATCTTACACCCTGGAAAAGACTTATTATCTAAAGAAGATTCTTTACACTTGATTTGCATCTTTTAAAGTAATGTATGCTTTATTTAAATCATTTATCGTGCGTGTTGAAAAATATTCATAATTCTTACTGACTGAGGCACTTGATGACAAAGAAAAAAGGCTGAAAGATTAAAATCCCAAATCAAATACTTATCTATATATTTTCCAGAGGTAAACAATAAAGGAAATTAGTTATTTGCATAAATATACAAGAAGTAAACTTCTCTTGGTGGAGTTCACACGTAAATTTTGAAAGGAAATACAGTTCACAGTGGGGTACAAAGAACTCATTTCTTAATTTATGCTTCAAAAATATGATTTCTCTGACATAGAGATGAAAATCAATCTGAGCATTTGGTTTCTTTGATCTTGATTGACTCTAATATCAATATTCCTTGAATGTTTTTGTGCTCTCACTACCATATCAGAATCAAAATGTGTAACAAAACTCTGAGAATATTAATGTCTTTTGTCAAATGGGTAACTCTGAGAGCAATAAAAAGAAGTTATAGATTATTTAAGACTTTTCATTTAAAATAAAACAAATTTTCTATCTTCATTGTGAAGAAATTAATTTTAATTTCATAATATTTATTTCTGTGTATGGAGAGTCAAATATTTTATTTATTTAAAAGGTTTTTATTTGAACAGAGAATCAATCATTCGTTACTGATGGAAAAGCTGATTTTCAAGTTCAATTATGCAATATTGTTGTACTTAGCCTTGTTGACCTCCTTACTTAAAGATACTTATGTAATCTAAAGTTTAAGACCTCCCTGGAATAGGCATTTTCTGTATAGATTTATGACTGCTGAGCAACAACTGGAAAACCAATGATCTTTTTACCATTGCTGAAAATAAATTTCACCAAGGACAATGACTGGTCAACCATGAAATTGTGCACTTAAGCAGACTTCACACTGACAACAGAAATGCTGATGGGAATTTATATACACTTGCTGTGATCTCGTCTGCTGAGTGTTATTCTGCAAAATCTTTTCTATGATCCATTTGTAGTGAAAACAGCAGTATATCTATTTGCTGCTTCAATGTCTATTCTCAAGACATATTGATCAAGGATAGTTACTTCAGGTTTAAAAAGGCGGTAACTCATATTTTCACTTCAGTGTTCTCTATGAAAGATCCTTTTGATTGAGCAAGAATAGTCAAATCTTGAGAAATAATATATAGCATAAAAATCATGTCATAGGGGCCGGCCCGGTGGTATAGTGGTTAAGTTCACACGGTCCACTTTGGCAGCCCAGAGTTTGCAGGGTCGGATCCCAGGCGTGGACCTACCCACTGCTTATCAAAGCCATGCTGTAGCAGGTGTCTCACATACAAATTAGTGGAAGATGGGCACGGATGTTAGCCCAGGGCCAATCTTCCTCAGCAAAAAGAGGAGGATTGGCAACAGATGTTTGCTCAGGGCTAATCTTCCTCACAAAAAAAA
This sequence comes from Diceros bicornis minor, assembly GCF_020826845.1. NCBI lineage: Eukaryota > Metazoa > Chordata > Mammalia > Perissodactyla > Rhinocerotidae > Diceros > Diceros bicornis. The sequence goes on from NC_080759.1 coordinate 39,496,225, forward strand.
GAAAAAGAAAGATCATGTCATAAATACCTATATCAAACTGTATATATAAACTATACCTTGATTCTTCAAAGTAATCCTCAGAAACAAATACCATAGGTATAATTATTATTCCCATTTTATCCAGGTCAAAAAACTAAGCTAAAGAGGTTAAGTAAATTGTCTATGGTCATAATTTTGAACCCATTCAGTCTTTTTTCAGGTCCATGCTCTTACTTATTGGGCAATTTGATACTACTTCTAAATGAGTATAACATATATCTAGTAAATTACAATAATATCTATCAACATCAATATTTAAATATTTTAAAAATACAGTTTGGTAGTGTTTTTTGTCTTATGTATAATGTGTTTAATAAGTATAATAATTATGTTAATTCTAAAAATATCTATCATTTATTATTTAAAAAATACATACTAGGAACTATACTAAAGGCTTCACATAAATTATATGATAAGATCTTCACAATAGTACTCTATCCTTATTTTACAAATGAGATAATAATCTTCTCTGAGCCTTACTGCTGATTTGTGGCAGATTCAAGATTGAAACACATATCCATTAAAGGACATTAATAAAAACTAACCTTTTATTTTATGGATTTCTTATTATATTGCTAAAAACAATTTTAAGTCAACATTGATTTTCATGGATTTTCCATTTATACCTATTTTATCTAAAATTAAGTAGTGTGCAGCAAATAGGAATTAAAATCCTACTTTATGTGCCTGAAAGGTGAATGAACAATTGGATAAATGAAAACCCAAGAGACTGACAACTACTAACTGTTGGATATCTCATATACATCTTACTGTTCTTTTAAAACATTTTAAAACCTAATTATCTCATGATCTATTCTAAAATATTTCTTTATATGGGTTTTTAATCTCATTCAAGAGCATATAGTGCAACAGAACAAAAACTGCACATAGCATTTAAGAAATACAGATAATCTGTGGCATAATAATATGATGAGAAAAGCAGGATTAATGTGAAATGATTATTGGCTATGGTGGATACACAGTTCAAGTCTTTTATGATTATAGTTAATATCCTAAGACAAAGTACCAGAATTAAGGCAATAAAAATTTTACTTTTGACTTACAGTTTTAAACATTATTTATTCCATCATTATCAAATAGGTATATTATAAGCATTACATAATATTGATTTAGTTTTGTAACTTGATTTTACTATGTGAAAATTAAGATTTAGGGTTGAAGAAGTTTCAATAAAATGAATATAGATGGTTCTTAAAACAGATATGGAATCTAAATCAAATGTTTAGCTTTTCTATAAAAAAATTGTTCATTGAATTTTATATTCAAAATTGAAGGTCACCTTGGAACATTATCCTTATCAGGTCACCAAAATACTCGTTGAACAATATTTGTGATTAAGCTATAAAATTTTAAGATATTAGGGTGGAAAAATTTAAAGAGTCAAGGAAAGCTGGATGCATGCATGAAGGAAGAATAAAAATAATTGTTATTGTATGTTAAATATACTTCTCTAGAGATTGAGTGCAAAAAGAATGGCAAAAGAGATAAAATAAAGGTGGAGTACAAGACGGGATGGAAATGACAGGCATGAAGAGACACATTTGCATTTCTGCTTCACTTTCTACAAACAAATATACTCCATCAAAATAATACATTTCAAAAGTTGCTTTCCTTGCAATTTTCAAATCTCTGTTCTTATAATTTTTCATACCTTAGTTCAACATTGCATATTGCATAAAACTATTAGAATTAATTTTTTTAGGGAAAAAATAACTAAGAACAACTAAATCTTGGTGATTTACAGATTTACCCATAGCTACAAGTATTCTATTAAATATATTGATATCAGCTGTTTAGATACCTCTTCTTATCAGTTTAGTCCCAAATATTCTGGTACTTTCCAACATATTTATTACCTTGAGGTATAGCAGATGTTTATCTCCTTTGAGCAAGATAACTATATGCATAGCTGTCATGGGATAAACAACTTTACAACTTTAACTACTTTTGAGAAAAACTTGTTTAACAACAAAGGAACATGTTGGCAGAAAATACTGTTTACCACTTCTAAGCACAGAAAACAGGTTTCATTCATCCTTTCTAAAATGCAATGTCTTTCTTGACAAAAATTTACTTAAACATCCAGAAGTCACATGAGTGAATCAAAAATGCTGTAACCTCAAACACTAATTTTGACAACGGAACTCTTATTCTAAGGCTGTCATTGGAGTAGGTAGCTGAATTGAACATTAATAGGAATTTCAAGCAGCAGAAGTGGCAGTAGCAGAAATCAGAGGATAACTTCAGACTATCCAGGTCTCTATATCTACTCTAGATTTCCAGCACTGCCCCAAGCAGCATTATACGATATTATACGATCACTGATTGCAGCAATAGAGGAAATTGTCAAGCATCAGAGGGATCACACTGAGTTCCCACTCCAGCAACAAGAAGGAAGCAAACAGGGCCAGTCTTTTGGAACCAGAAAATCATTTGTGTAAATATTGCACATATGGTGAGGGTTATTGTAGCAATCTATGAAAGAAAAGCTGGTCTTCCTGATTTTCTTGACTGGTAAAGCTTTTGTTTTCACTTGGGCACAGAATGGGTGGTTCAAAGACCAAAACTGAAAAATAACAACTCATGTGTCTGTCCATGTGTATAGATCAAATTTGAAATGTGTATATAACACACATTAGCCTATGCTGATTATCATATACATTATTATTATATTGTGTTATCATATATATGCACAAGAATCTTTACATTGTGAATTATATTTTAATATGCCCGTTATTAAAATGTTTATTCTTTTAATGTTATACAATTATTTTCATCAAATTTTCCATCTTGGTCATCTTAAATATAGAAACTGTCTCAAATGTACTGTTTACAAAGGACCAAATTGATCAATCATTAAGGTATCTTTTAAGAGGGAAGATACCTCATTTTAAGAGCAAGGGCATGGGGCTGGCTCAGTGGCTTAGCAGTTAAGTTCCGGTGCTCCACTACTGGTGGCCCGAGTTCGGATCCTGGGTGCACACTGACACACCTCTTGTCCAGCCATGCTGAGGCGGCATCCCACATACAGCAACTAGAGGGATGTGCAACTATGACATACAACTACCTACTGGGGCTTTGGGAGGAAAAGGGGGAAAAAAAGGAGGAGGATTGGCAATAGATGTTGGCTCAGAGCCAGTCTTCCTCAGCAAAAAGAGGAGGATTGGCATGGATGTTAGCTCAGGGCTGATCTTCCTCAAAAAAAAAGAGCAAAGGCATTTTCATTATCTGGGGGGGTGTGTGTGTGTGCATGCAATCATACAAAAATTTCAGATGTATTGCAATGGCAAATTTCAAAAAGCATATGTATCCATGATAAAGAAAATAAATCTATACTTTTCAGCAGATGGCCCTATAATCTACATACCAATCCTCTAATTTCCTTGCATTTTGATGACTCATTTTACATCATAAGAAACTCTTTACTAATGTCTAATTATAATACTGTTGTTACTATAATTCTCACTTATCTCAATCAGTCCGTTTTCTTCATCACTGCAAGTTTGGCAGAAGCTGGAAATTTCTGTAGGGTTTAGGACTGATGTAATCAGATGTTTTTGATGAAGTGCCCATATACTTTTTTATACAGTTAGCCTCATACAGTTCCTTCTCTTTCACCATGTCTTACTTTCACTCTCTGAAGTGACACTTCCCTCACTGATTTATTTCTCAAACTGTTCTGCTCTGTCATTTGGACCTCCTTACAATAAACCAATTCCTTCATTTCATCTGTGAGCAATGCCTTCAACGATTTCTTTCCTGACTCCTAGCGCTCTTAGCATAATATGAATTTCCTTGAAGCATTCATGAGGAGGGATATTTCTTTTTCTATAATTTTTCCTACTGGGTAATAAGACCATGAAAATGGTCAATATGTGTCTAGCTTACCCATGGACATTGAAAACTAATTTTTTTCATCTACGTTCAAATATCTTCCAGGAGTAATACTCTGTTTGCTTAGTTAGTCTAGTTTCCCAAATCAGGATCACTTGCTTGTGTTTATTTAAAGAATTGCTCACCTAACACATTCTTTTCACTAACCTTTTCAATTTATTATTCATGTGGATGAAAAATTTAATAATCTAACGTTATCCTTTTTATTAAGTATTTTTGAGATAATTGTAAATTCATATACAGTTGCAAGAATAATGGAGAATAATCCCATGTACCCATTACTAATTTCCCCTCAATAGTGACATCTTGCAAAATTATAGTCCAACATAACAAACTGGGTATTAACGTTGATACAATCAGGATACAAAGCATTTCCATCGCTAAAGGATTCTTCATGTTTCCCTGTTTTAGCCAGATCCATTTCTTTCCAAGCCTCCACACCCCTTACCCCCGTCCTTAAATCCTGGCAACAAGGATTCTATTCTCTATTTCTATAATTGTGTTATTTCAAGAATGTCATATAAATGGAATTATATATTATGTAACCTTACGGTGGTGACTTTTTTCACTCGGTACAATTTTGCAGAGATTCATCCAGCTTGTTGCATGTATCAGTAGTCTTTTCCTTTTTATTGTTGAGTAATATTCCATGGTATTTATGCTAACATTAACTTTTAAAAACCAATTATTTTCCTCTCTAGTCAATTCAAGCAGTCATTGTTAATACACAGCCTTGTTCATACTTTTAACAACTCTGAGATCTTAAGTTCTAATTCCCTTCTCTCTCATCATTATCCCTATTTATCAACTTCATCACACTTGTTCTCTTATAGAAAATTCACCTGTATTTCAAAATCTAGTCTCTCAAGTTATTATGTTGTTTGTCAATTTACATTCACCGGGGTCATGAATTTGCCTATCCAACTAGTTTTCCACACTTCAGATTTCCTATTCCAAGTATATTCCAGGTATACTGATTTTTATTCTCCTGTCCAGCATCCAAAACTTGCTCAGTCATGTCTCTAGCACACTCTCGAGTAATCCCCTTAACTTTACTCAGGTTATAATCTTTGCACATTTTTCTAGCCAGTTATTTACATTCCTCAGGAAGACAACTCCAAGCTTGCATTACTTTCTGTTACACTTATCAAATGACATTGCCTTCAATTTTCACAGCAAAAATGGTGTTCACTTCTTAAGACGTCTGTCAAACGCCTGTAAAATACCCTGCAAATGTAAACAGATGATGAGCTATCCAATCTTGTGTTCTCTCTCTCTGATTGTCGCTCTGGAAACTTATTATATAAGTCCTTTCTCAGTTTACTAGTGCTTTTCTTTCCTTTAGTTCTGTCTCTACTTTTAATAATTGTCATCAGAATTAAACTTCCAAATGTACATGAGTAAGTAGAAACACAGTCATTCAAAGTCATCTCAAAGAGGCAGAATGTCACTTGCTGAGTTGGACTTGAGAGAAATCTGATTGAATATATTAATAAATATCAGTAAGGAGTGACATTCAGAAGTTTAGGAAAGGTTGGTTACACAAGGAAGAAGAGTAAAAGGAGAATATCAGGCATAATCATTAGCAATATCCAACCAAGTACTTCAAGTATTCTAAACCCATCTGCAAGGCCATCTGACCACTTTAAGCCCTTCTAATTAAGACTTGGCCTCCTCAAATATATGGAAGCAAGGAGAAAGCACAATACGCAGGCTGACAAAAAGAAAAAAAAGATGTCTTATCCATGTGACACACTTTTTATTGAAAATTAACAGATTGGAATCCTGTCCCTATATGAATAAATATCCAATTCCATTCAGTGTGATATCACTCTCAAGAGAATCCTTCCTTATTGTATTGATAAAGTCTTATTTTTGAATTTTCTATTGTAGGACCTCAGCCCTAGATTTTTATAATTTTACTAAAGAATATCAGTGTATCTATGTAAGAGTCATACTTCTTTTATATTTTACTAATGTTCGAGTCTTTCATCTGATCTTCCTAAATCACTTAAGCTACTCTTGCTTCAGCAGATGAAGGCACACCCTACCTCCTTGAGAAAATAGAAGCCATCAGAAACTTACTGCATTAAGTTCTTGCACTCCTAGGAAACTTATGTATGCTGAACTTCATCTCCTGTATCAAAGGAAAAAATATCAAACTCTTATCCGAATCCGTGGCTGTCATCATCTGTTTTCCACACAGAAGGTCCTCTCAGATTCCCTTTACCTTCATGTGTTTCCGTCCCATGGCTTCTGTGAGCTTTGCTCCTAATATGGGCCTCTGAAACCTTGGACTCCTAGAAATGCTTTTCCTTCCGAGTTCACGTATCCTGTGGGTAACTCTTAGCCAGTGTCTGATTGACACAGGAGTAGGAAAGCCCTGCTCCTCTTCCTAGAGTAGGGAGAAATTATGAGTAGTCATTTTCATTCCAGGGATTCCTGCAGAATTAGGATCACACTAGGACTTCACTTGAAATCACAAGTTTGTTTGCCTTTTTCTCTATCCTGCTTCTTTTACTCCCTTATCTGTTTCCCTAATGAATCACTTGCACATAAATCTGTAACTTAGGTTCTACTTCTAGGGAACCTGACCTAAGACAAAAGCTAATTACAACCACCACTTGCATTTGGTATCATAACCCCTATTACATTCTACAGAAAATTAATCTAGCTCCTATTATGCTTATTTCATTAACATTTCCCTTTCTTTGAACTTTTTCTTTGACCCATCCAATATCCTTCTGTAATTATTACCTAACTTTTCTTTTTTCCCCCTCATATTTAAGTTTCTGGAAAGAATAGCCTGTGCTCGTTTCTCCAGGTTATCACCTCTTCTTCACTTTCAACCCATTGAAGTTTGGGTTGTGCCTTCCCTACTTCATTAAATTTATTTTATTAAGATTAGCTAAAGCCTCCCAATTGACAAATCCAATCAGATATTTTTTGCAACCTATAACACTTTTACCCATTCTTTTCCTCTTCAATGATTTGTTCCTTGACTTTAATGACACCAGTGTATTCATTTATGCATTCATTCATCAAGTATTTATTGCAATATCCACTGAGTGCCTACTATGCCAGGCAACAGACAGCCTATTGGGAGATGCTGCAATAATAATAATTTTAACAGTGTGCTATGGAAGCAAATAATAAACAAACATGACCCAATCTCTTGGAAGGAGGCAATTTTGTCTGAAAGATATGAGACTTTGGCCGAATCTTCTATGATTTGTGGGACTCACTTGTGGTATCTTGTCCCACACCTATAAGCTCAGGTTGAGACCATAATCTACCTAAACAGGAAAAGTAAAATTTGGAGTAGATATAATTATCTTCACCTAAGGCCAAGCTCACAATAGTGTCTCTGGAGAGTTTAACTTTCATTTTGTAATACTCTCAGCTTTTACCTTGACACTGAGAAATGACCCTTTCTCCCTGTTAAGCTCCTAATCTCACTCTATTTTTATTTTTTCTTTTCCCAGGTATGTCACTAGCTCTATGATTTCTTCCTTAAAATCCAGACACCTACCCCAATAACCCAGGTGCTTTAAATACTTTTTTATAGCAGCTCTATACTGGTCTCAGCTTCTTAGCCTGTCTTCCCAATGCTATTTCTCTTATCTATCACAATAATTGAGTAAAAAAGAATCCTATGGTAGCTGAGTTATAATCCTATGTCACTTTAAGACTACGGGTATCTACTATTAAAGCTTATTGACTGAGGCAAAACCTCTTCTGGGAAATGCCAGAACTGGGAAACGCAAATACGAAGCACAAAAAAAAATTGACTAAAATCCTCACCAACGCAAGTTAAAATTGTAGCCCAGGGAAATAGGGAAATTCTATTCCTGAATTGATAAGTAACTGGTAGAAGTCATTAAACAGAAAGCATTGGAGAAAAACAATTTTAATCAAATTGTTGAATCTCTGTACGTAAAGTAGCAGCTTTGAAAAGTAGAAAATTCTTCGGTTAGTAACAATGGCACGCTGAAAGAGAGGGGGCACCCTAGCTCAGCGTGGGGGACAAGAAGAATGTAGGGCAGTGGACACTGGAGGATGAAAAAGAGACATCTATATTGTATGAAAACCAAGTAAAAAAATTGTGCTTAAATTTATCTAAGTGTGTTCTAACAGGAAAAGTTTTCTGAATTCCCCCTTAATCTGTATGTTGGTTTAATCCGTGTTGCCTCTTTGTGGCAAATCCTCCCTCTCAAATTCAGATAAATAAAGTCCCTAGAGCTGAGGAAACAACCTGTGACCTCACATAGTATGGACCCAAGGTGGACTTGCTGGGCTAGTGATTTTAACAGTGAATTGTTCAAAATTCGAGTCTTAAATGAATTTGGGTTCCAGGACCACAGACCCTTTCAGAACTTCAAGTTAAATTTATATTGTCCATTCTTGTATTTACAAATGCTTATTCAGACTTACTATTTTCAAGGAACTGTGATAAATGCTATAAACATTGTGAGTATATAATACAAACCTCTTCCTATCAATTATCAGTATTGGGTGTATTTAACTGCTGTGTTCTACTGATGTGACCTCAAAAGGTCCCAGAGACATAACATCTGCTCAGCTTGCAAATCATTAGTACATATAAAAAAATTATTACTTATTTTATATGTGTTAGAAAATCTAGGAAAGATATTTCTAACAAATGTCTATAATACATAATAAATATGGAAATTTTATCATCTTAAAAGCACTTTTATTCTTTCTGTCTAAGATCAGAGGTTAAAAAAAGGTAACAACATGTTTAGAAAACAACTGAATTATTTTCTTTCATTTCTGATCATTGAAGAAAAAAAATCCTAAAAACGGTTCTCAAATTCACACAATAACGCCTTTGTCAAATCTTTATAGAGTTTGAATTATTATTAATACTAACTTTCATGATGGCAAATTTTTAGGAATTATTATGCATGACATGGCAATTGTGTGTGTTTCTGTGGTCTGGTTTTATTTAGAGCAAGGAAATACAACAATACATTTACTTTTTATAATATTAATCTAGGATAACCAGAAATTTAACACCTATTTACAGCATAATGTACATAAATGTTAATATAGATGAACAGTGAATGGACTTATTTTTATTATTTCAAACAGAGAATGTCTTTTAAAAAGCAACATACAAATTTTGGACCATGAAAAGAAAATATGAAAACCTTTACACAAGCTGTTAGCTAACATTTGAAAAGCAAATGAAGCAGGTTTACAACATAATGCAGCAGATGGAGAAAATGCGATCAGACTGGAAATAAATTTTATCTATCATTTTAACTTAAGTCCGTTCATGTGCTTCTCAGAAAATCAACGTTTTATCCCCCACACCATGCTTCATATTACCATGAAATAATGTTCTTTCAAGTATTTTCTGATTAGATCCCAAGTTAAGGGTAGGGAATGTTAATATGAGAAAATGGCAAGATTATGTTTCATTTTAAAGAGTAGGCAGTTATATAATGTTGTTTATTGTAAGGAGGTGTGCCATGTGGGTGTGCAAAAAAATGACACTTATCTAGAAAAGTATGACATTATTTGCAGTACCATAGACTTTGGCCTCAAATATGTGTGGTTCTGATTGGAAGGAAGGCAAAAGTTTTGGTAGCAGGTGATAACTCATTTTAAAAAGTTAAATCAAGCAGCACTTTTTAAGGGGATCAGAGATGATAGAGATTCGAGGCAGATAGACCAGTGAAGACACTATGTTAACATACTCCCTGGGAAAGCTGAACTAATTCAGCAAATTCCAAGAACAAAGGAGATAGATAAGCAACTCTCTCAGATAGGGTATGCCGTAAAACATCCTAAAATGAAATACAGTTTCTGAAGTAATACTTATTTGGGGTAAATATAATGTTGACAAACTCTACACTGAATAAATCTGAAATGTATGAGTGAAGATATACACTGAAAGGAAGCTGAAAGTGTTAATTCCAGCAAATCTAGAAAAGGTACTTAATGAATGTAGCAGCGGAAGAGAACAAGATATTCATTTATGGACTCACACATCTACTCCAATACAAAGGGGAAAAGTAGAAACACTGAAATTTAAATTCCAAAGTCTTCTTCCTATCAATTTTTATTTTGCATTTAGCTGATGTGGCTGAAGAGTGAAAAAAATAGCACACTCTGTCGTGAAGATGGCAGAGGCCAATTGGAAGATCCCATACAATATTTATAGATGCAAAGACTTAAATTGCCTTTGGATTCCACTCTCAGATTTTCTTTAAGGACATAAACAGACGACTGTAGACACATCTATTATGAAAGATATAAACTTATCAGGACTGGCAGTTGAAGAATTATTTCCTGAGTATACTGATAATCAAAGGTGTCTGTGTCCAGGCAGCATCAACATGACCTGGGAGCTTGTGAGAAATGTGGAATCTCAGACCCCACCCTAGACCTATAAAGTCTGCATTTGAACAAGATCCCTGGGTGATTTATATGCAAATTACAATTTGAAAAGTGTTCATCTAGTACATATAGATTATGTTTGGCAGATGAAGATGTTCTAAATGCTTTCTATAATTACATTTGCAGTGACAGAAGGAAAAAGTCACCTAATTCAGAAAAAATGCAAATAAAAACCATTTTAGCATTTTATCCCCAAAGTATTCATACTATTTTACTGGGAAAAAGTCCAATTCTTATGACAATGTGAATTACTAAAATTACCTTGTATAATTTATCTGGAACTTGAAACTAAATACGAAATCACCTGAGATTCCATTCCATATCAAGCACAGGAAACGTGGCACTATCTAAGCAGTTTCCCTAAAATTTGTACAGGCCTCAGATAAAAGAAGTTATAATTTTATGACAAATTTAGTATGAGTTTGCCCTCGAAATAGCAAATGCAAGATGACATATATATGGTATTTTAATACCTTCTGGAAAAGCTATGTAATCAAGGAAGGACATTGAATCAATCATATCTTTAGAGTGGATACTAAGAGATTTCCTTTCCTTTGCTTTCTACATTAAGGTATCATGCATTTCCCACTGCTGAAGAAATAATGGAGTAGATCAGGGTTTATAATGTATGTTTCATATTTTATATCTTTATCTATATAACAAATATAAAAAAAGAATTTTTACATATATACTCTAGCAAGAAGTTACATAAAAACAAAGTGGATGGTTTTGAAAGACTCAAAAAGATTTTTACTCTTATCAAAATATTTTCCATCAAATTATGTACTGGAATAACTAAGTTCTTGAAAAACCAAACAGATCTTGAAATAAAGGGCTACCACTTAATAAAATCATTAAGAGGTTGATATTAAAATAGTTGATGATCATGGCATATATCTCCTTACTTTTTGAGGGAGCAAGTTATGCTAAGATCCCATTTTTTATATAAATGAGTGGAATAAACAGAAAATAAAACATAAAAAGAAATACAGAAGAAAATTTACAGTAGTTTTTTGTGAGGACATTACTACTAGTATTTTATTCGTATCTCTCTGCTTTTGATATTCTCTTCAATAAATATATAATGCATTGTTAATGAGAAAAATCTAAGATAATAATATCTACATTGGTATCTGACAAAATTTTAGCATCTTAAAGTTATATTATAATTAGATAGCTCAGTCAATGAACAGAGTACAAATGTATGTGTATGATAATTTTATGATCTATTATGTCTTTTCTTCTCTTATTAGAATATGAACTTGAGAAATGGAAAGAATATATTATGCAAATTAATTAAACTTCCATAAAGAACACATTAGAATACAGTCTATGTGAAGTATTTCATCTTCCTATAGAAATAGATGTATTAATTAAGGTAGAATGTGTGGGTAATATTCCAGTGTGTTTATACAAAATTCTTCTCTTTTTTTTTGTAATTGTATTGGCCAGTTCTGGTGAAGTTTGGATACATTTCCATTTAACTGACAATTGACATTATTATATAAAATATCAATTACATTTCAATATACTTATTTTTATAAGAATGTATTTGATTGAACACAAAAACATCTATTTGCTCTTTAATGGTTTTAAAAACCAATGAAACCAATCTGGGGACTGTTTCTTTCTAATATTGATATAGGGAAGTTGTTTTTCTAACAGGCCACTAAAAATCTGCTGCCTTTTTTAGTTGAAAGTTAAAGCAATGCATCACAAAATGTCTGTGCTACTCTACCACTTGTGCTTCTAAAACACTTTTGCAGAACCTCTTTATTGACAATTTAGTGTAATAATTAGAACTGAATTTAGCTATCATAAGTGATGATTACATACAACTGTAAATCATACTTTCCCTCTAATAGACATTTTTCTTTTATGAATTTTTATTTACTGAATGTAACTGATAATAACATTATGCATTTATTTAAAAGACTTAATAGCCTAATCATTATTATACAGTCATGTGCCACATAATGACATTTTAGTCAACAATGGACAGCATATACGACAGTGGTCACATAAGATTAGTACTATACAGCCTAGCTGTGTAGTGGGCTATACCATCTAGATTTGTGTAAGTACACTGTGTGATGTTTACACAATGACGAAAGTGACTAACTACACATTTCTCAGAACATATCCCTGTTGGTAAGTGAAGCATGACTGTATATTAATTATACCTAACTGCACAAAATGTAGTTTTAAAACAATCATGTCACTAAATTGTATTATAAGATAAAGATGGAAAATGAGGGGCCAGCCTGGTGGCATAGCGGTTAAATTCGCATGCTCCACTTTGGCAGCCCGGGGTTCACGGGTTCAGATCCCAGGTGCAGACCTACACACCGCTCATCAAGCCATGCTGTGGCGATATCTCACACACAAAATAGAGGAAGACTGGCACAGATGTTAGCTCAGGGACAATCTTCCTCAAGAAAAAAGAGGAAGATTGGCAACAGATGTTAGCTCAGGGACAATCTTCCTCACCAAAAAAAAAAAAAAAGAGGAAAATGGACCATAACATGGAGTTTTGAATAATTTTATTTAAGCTGCATTATTTTTGCTACTATGGGAAGACTTAAATCACAAAATTGAAAACATACCAACATTAAAGTAGTATCAGAATGTTGATTTTTAAATGGGCTTCATAAGTTTACAAAATGTTATATTTCACACAGAAACCAGTAGGCAAAAGTTTCACTGCAATTTATATATAAGTATAGTTGGATATATTCATTTCCCAATGACATATGAATTCATCAATAGACACAATATGTGGTCTATGAAGTGTTAGCACTATGTGTACTAATCATATGCAACAGAAAGCCACGGAAGCACTGATTTAGAGGATATTTCTTTCTCCACCTACACAGCAATTGTCAATTAATCAAAGATTTCAAATACTGTTTTACAAGTTATATAGTATTATTTAATAATTTAAAATTATATTTAGGGGCCGGCCTGGTGGCGCAAGCGGTTAAGTGCGTGCGCTCCACTGCGGCGGCCTGGGGTTCGCAGGTTCGGATCCCGGACGTGCACTGATGCACTACTTGTCAAGCCATGCTGTGATGGCATCCCATATAAACTAGAGGAAGATGGGCATGGACGTTAGCCCAGGGCCAATCTTCCTGAGGAAAAAAGGGGAGGATTGGCATCAGATGTTAGCTCAGAGCTAGTCCTCCTCACAAAAAATAAATAAATAAATAAAATTATATTTACAACAGAGCATTCATACCTTTATTGTAATACTTTAGTTTACATGACTGATTAGTTTATACATAATAACTTTCTCAACCATTATTCGAAATGGTAATTTTGGCATTCTTAATTTTCGTCCTTATATTGATTTCATTCATTGCAGGAAAAAATTTTCTCAGTCGATTAGAGTTAAAATATAAAAATGAACTTTTATTACAAGCAGATGTTTATTTTATAACATAAATATTTAAATTAGTGAATTGCATGGAGTTCTTTAATGGAAAGTGTTAACTTTATTGAGGAAAATTTAATTGCAGAATGGTTATTACTGTGAATAAGTTTTGCACGTATGTCTGTCTACCTGTCTTTTATTTTTATTGCATCATTAGTTTTAATTGCTTTAATTATATCAAGTTAAACCCATTTGCATATTATCATTGTGTATATGTATATATTTTAGCAAGCAAGTACTTTGAATCACAGACATCTATAATATACAGTCTGTGGATAATTCAGAAATAGATTTACATATTTATTTATGGAGCTGTATTGGGATCACTGGGATAGTTTCCCAAAATAGAAGAACTAATTTCTGTGAGGGTATTAAGAAGACAGCTGTCATGTAATGCTTCCCAAGTAGTTTTCAAAGTACATAAACAATATCCTGTAATGAACACTCAGATTAGCATATCAGATGAAAGAGTAGAAATTCATCCTGAATAACTTCTTAAAGGAAAGACATTTTGAAGAATTAAAGAAACAAAGATCTTTTTTCCTCATTCCATACTACTGTGCTTTTTCAGTCTAAAGTTTGAGGGTGTATTTGCTGGTTCAAGCACCTTCTGAAATGTTGTTGAAGCCCATGCAATGTTTTCCAATGAATTTAGAATAAATGCGAAACCACATTGTGATGTTGAACGAATGAGAGAAGAATGGAACTAATCGTTTAATGAAAGTGACCCTACAGGCAAAATGATGATAAAAAAGGAAAGAGGGGCCGTCCCGGTGGCATAGCAGTTAAGTGCACATGCTGGGCTTCGGCGGCTCAGGATTCACAGGTTCGGATCCCGGGCACACACAGTTGCACCACTTGTCAAGCTATGCTGCAGTGGCGTCCCATATAAAGTAGAGGAAGATGGGCACAGATGTTAGCCCAGGGCCAATCTTCCTCAGCAAAAAAGAAGATTAGCATTGGATGTTAGCTCTGGGCTAATCTTCTTCACAAAAAAAAGAGAGGGGGAGAAATCTTAAACATGGGTTTATATAGCAGTCTATGAGGTTGTTTCATTTATCTTTCTTTTAAATAGTATAAAATTCCAGCAACAACTAGTAAAGTTTATATATATATATATATATATATTATATATACTTGTATATATGCATTATATATGTGTGTGTATATATTCATATATACTTTGAAATAAGCAGTAGTGAGAACTTTGAGATCAGTGCTGTTCAGAAGTAAGTAACCATTCACTATCACTGATAAAGGATAAACCACTGACTGCTTCAGATTATCCGGGAACAAATATCATATATTAAGGTATCTAGGCAGCAAGACTGCCAGCAGGGCGGCTGAATACAGCTGGGTAGTTTGTACACTATTCTTATAATCTCAGCAGAAGGGCAAAGTGAGTGCTGAAATTCCTCTTACTAATCATGACACCTAGACCGAAGTTGCCTTAATGCAAAGGGAGTGATGACTCATTATTTATTCACCCAAAAAAGATACATATGAATGTGGGTGGAGATGCTATAGGGACCTAGCACAGAAAAGCCATCATCATCCCAGTTCCTGAATAAGCTAAATCACTGCCTGGAAGTTAACTATGAGTATTAGTAAGTTCTCCAACTTAAAATATGAGAGAATGATCCTAACAGAAACTAAACATGTAGTAAGAGGAACCAAGGAGAGTCTGCATCTTTGTGTGGAGTCACATGTTTTGCATGTGTTGACCTCTCTAACTACACAGGTGGGAAAATCAATCAAACCAATCAAAGCAAAGCAAATTAAATTAAAAAAAGAAATATCTTACTTTCCAGAATAATCACTATTGAATATCAAAGAAATGTGCAAAACCATCTCTAATAAAAATTTTACAAATCAGACTATAAAACAGTAAAAGATGGGGAAAAGACAAATCAAAATGCTAAAAGGAAAATGAGAATAATAAATTTGGGTAATTATCAAAAGATGATACAAAGT
Source organism: Diceros bicornis minor (assembly GCF_020826845.1). NCBI lineage: Eukaryota > Metazoa > Chordata > Mammalia > Perissodactyla > Rhinocerotidae > Diceros > Diceros bicornis. Next base: position 39,512,015 of record NC_080759.1, read on the forward strand.
CTAAGTGGAAGCAATAAAAACGACTAAAGAAAGAGAGAAAAGGAACAATGAGAGAAAACTTGGTAAAGATGGAACTCAGAGAACTGAGAGGCCACATGTGTAAATAGTGTGGTATCTAAAAAAGAGAACAGACAAAAATAAAAACTAATAAAAATATAATTTAGTGGAAACCATCTGAAAAAGGGCTTAGAGACAATGTAGATTTGTGGTCCAAAAACTCATCAAATTCATGGAAAATGTATAGTTACAATACATACATGTATACTATTGATATCGCCTTAAAATTAAAAATTAGGGGAATCATTTGAAAATATAAGCAATCAGAGGACATATACCTGGTTTCTGCTTCTTTTATTCTTTAAGCCATGGCCAAGCATGTCCCAACCAGGTACAGAAAGGACATATGCTTGAAAAAAACAAAGACACTTTTAACATAAGATTTTTATAAACTAGATTTAGGTTTTTAACCTGGTGAGATATCAGGATTTTCTTTACTATCCTCAGCTGAAATTCTGAACTAACATCAATTTGGGTAGGCCACTTTGTCTCACTCTCCTACCCCCACTTGTTTTTTTATATAGGTCAAGAATGCAAAAAATACAAAAGCTAGAAGAGATATTCAAAAAAATGTACAATGAAAAGAATACATTAATGCCAGAGAATAGAGAATGCATTGCTTATTAAAAAAGTAATAGTAACATACAAAAAGCTGAAGTTTTGGCCAGAGTGTCCCTAAGAAATTGGTTCTACAATGCGTGCTGGTGTGTGATCAACCCATGGACCAAATGGGCATTTACAGTCTTACTACCTTCACGCTCCTCCTTGTTTTCCTCATTGACTGTGAATTTCCTTCCAATTTCTACTCCACCTCAGACAGGTTTTAACCATCCGGGCATTACGCAGTGTAATGGGCAATTATCATTTTACTTCTTCCCCCAATAATCAAGCTGCTGGTCTATGATCGCAAAGACTTAATTCCTTCTGGTTTTTCTTTCCTAGCACAAGGCCAGTATGTAAGTCATAATAACATATCCACCAATTGAAGCCCTAACACTTCTATGGAAATAAAAATACACAAAATATAAGAAAAGGACTGAACAGTGTTAAAGAAATTCCATTATTTTAGACAGGAAGATTCAATACTGTCAAGACAGGAATTTTCCCAAAATGAATTTATAAATGTGGTACAATTGCTGTATCAATATTCTAATGGGGTTATCAATTTTTCTCATTTGGTAATGTTACTGTAGTGTTAATTTGGAAGAAGAGCAAAGAGACTACAGATAAGGTAAAAGGAAAATAGTAGGGGGAGGAAGGAGGGAGGTAGAAGAAAGAAGAAAGGGAAGAAGTGAGAGAAGGAGGGAATATTGAATAAGAGGTAATAACACTATGTTACACTATCACATATTAGACTACTGGTATAATTGACATTTTTTAAAATAAAATGTTTTAAAGTAGAATAACACTTAAAAATGTAATTAAATATTTAAATCAGATAATTGCAATAATAAAACAATGAAACCCAGACATGCCAGTGGATACCAAGCGAAAAAAATACATACATACGTATTTATATATATGTATATAAGTGGGAGTATAAATACCTATTTAATATCTGCAAAGCAATGGGAAGATTATGTAACATAATCTTCAAATAATCTATAGTCTTTTGATATACAAATTAATTAATTTAATTTAGTCTATACAGTAAGAAACAATAAATAAAGACCCACAAATCAATAGGTATCAAATAAAAAGGAAAAAAATAGTAGAATTACAATAAATTTTATTTTATTAACTATCAGTTTTTCAAACACTTATAAAGTGGATTCCTTTTTAAATATGTTGCCAAGTGACTAAAATAGAATGCATACATGTATACGTACACACCAATATATACGTATATATATACACGTATGTATATATGTACACATACATATATATGCATAGATATGATTTATATTATATATTAATATATATGTATATTCATGTTTCATGAATTAACACAAACACTAAGTGGCATGATATGTTTGCATTTCTACATCTATGTCAATGCTCACACCAGGTATAATATGGTTGATTTGGGGAGAAATTTTGAGGACTTAAATTTCAGGAATAGAAATAAAAAATCACTTAGAACTTCAGGCAATGTCTTGCCATTAAAAACAGAAATCATGCATTCAAAAAGTCCTAAAAATAAATCATACAAATCAAGTCATATTTTTCCAATGTATTATGTATTTGAGGGGAAAAGAGAATAATAGAGTTATGCCAATGCTTTACTAAAGTTATCATTAGTATTAGTTATCATTTAGTGTTATTTCACTAAAATGAAAAATGTTTAATAAGTTATCATGAATTAATTTTCATAATTGAAATTAATATTTCTAACCATATTTTTATAATTTTACTGCTCTATATAAATACAAATAATTTGGACTGGTATAGGTATAAGTATAGAAAGATAATCAGCATTTACCATTTGGTTGTTATGTGTAATTCACAGATATTATTAGAAGAACTATGGGGGCCGGCCCCGTGGCTTAGCGGTTAAGTGCGCCAGCTCTGCTACTGGCGGCCTGGCTTCGGATCCTGGGTGCGCACCGACGCACCCCTTGTCTGGCCATGCTGAGGCAGCATCCCACATACAGCAACTAGAAGGATGTGCAACTATGACATACAACTATCTACTGGTGCGTTGGGGTGAAAAAAGGAAAAAAAAAGGAGAAGGATCGGCAATAGATGTTAGCTCAGGGACAGTCTTCCTCAGCAAAAAGAGGAGGATTGGCATGGATGTTCGCTTAGGGCTGATCTTCCTCACAAAAAAAAAAAAAGAAGAACTATTGATTTAGTTTAGTTTAGTTTAATTTACTCTAGTGTAAATAGGCAAATGTTTAATAAATCTAGAGATCATAATTCAAGTAAATTTCCATAACCTGCTGAACCAAAGGCATAGAACAAATAAATAAACAAGCTAGTAACTATTCAATATTCTGTATCTTTTAATAAAGTATTCACATGAGGAAAGGAAACTAGTATAAAATGTTCCTTTATCTAACAAGATAATAAAATTATTTCAAGGAATACATTAATAGCAAGTGAAAAAAAATAGAGAGAACGTGTAACTTACTACCTGTAACCTTGTCAAAATCACTATATTAGTCACTGACCATATGACAAATTTATTGTAAGTCAGATATCCAAGATCAATATTTAAAAATAATTTCTACTATTTTATAGCAATGAAATCAGAAATATGAATTTAATAAGAATAACATTCAAAATATGATTATAAATATAAATTACTTATAACTTAATCACTAGCCACAGAAAAATATAAATTTAGTTATCCTACAGATAACACTGTATAGATCAATATACACGTTATTCATTTTACCAAAATTTTTCATGAGCTACTAAAAAGTTTTTCAGTATCTTCTTAACAGTAGTGTTTTGGAAAAAAACACAAAATAGGAACAAAACAAGCACAAAATTATTCCTAAGGAAGAGTCATTTAAAAAGTATTTCTCCACTGTTGATACACTATAACGTCAGGCAGAAAAGAGAGAGCCAAAGTAAAAATTGAACGCTTAGTATTTATTTAAAATGAATTACTCAGAATGCATCTAAACAGTGAAGTGCATTTAACTAGCCTTACTGGCTGCAATAAAAATGAAAACTAATGCTGAAAATAATTTTTATCATGTTTAAATGAGTGACTCGGCATCATGCCACCATTGCCGCAAAATCTAAGATATTGGTGCTTTAAAGAACTTCAGTATTTTTTAAATGAAACTCCGTGTATAAAAATGAAAACTGATCTCATTAAACTCCTATCCACCAAGGCCCTAGCAGTTCTTGGGAACTCATTTGGCTGCTGAAATTTGCAATTCCCAGGATCCTCCAAGCAGAGCCGGTGCCAGACGCTCCCAAGGCAACAGGACCGGATGCCCTGTGTGGTTAGATATAGAATGTGATATTTCGTGAAGGAAAGTTACTTTTCCCTTTCCGTTTCTACAAGAGGACCAAAAATAGTCATAGAAACACGAGATGACTTCACTATTGCGTTATCCAAATAAAGCCAGGGTAAAACTTTTTTAAGATTGCGCACAATTTAAAGAACAGAGCCTGTCTGTTTTGGAGCAAATTCTCACATTATCAGACAATTGGATTTGGTACATGGTGGCAGGCAAATTCTTCTCAAATTTTAATTTAGAAATAATTCACAGGAATTTAGAAGTAGAGGAGATCTTAGAAAACATATAGGTCAAATCAGACGCTGCATAGATGAGAATACCGTCAGTAAAATTAATCGAGTCAATTAAAGTGGCAAGATTAACCATTAATGTTTCCTTCATTGGTGAAAATAATTATGTAATTATTGTAGATCTTTTGGATATATAAATATTGTATTTACTCTATTTTACAGGTCTGTTCGAACTAAGCATAATGTCCTGCCTTCAAAGACATAAAACATTAAATGTCAATTTAATTTATATATTACTCATATGCATAGAAGTTTAATATTATGAATATATAAAAGTGTTTTAAAGACCAGCTTCAGTATGTTACAGTGGTCCGATTCAATAATCTTATTATATTATATATCACATAAGCCACCTAGCTTGTTCTGGTTATGTTAAACAACATAAATTTATAATGTTTACCTATGCCTCTAGATCAGTATTACTACACACGCATCTATATGAGCGTAGGGAAAATAACCAATTTATCCATATCTTAAAGACTTATGTAAGTGGAACCAGAGAAAACATAATGTTTTTCAACTATAAAAATGATCTTTAGGGGCCGGCCCGGTGGCGCAAGCGGTTAAGTGCGCGCGCTCCGCCGCGGCGGCCCGGGGTTCGCTGGTTCCAGGCCCCGGGCGCGCACCGACGCACTGCTTGGTAAGCCATGCTGTGGCGGCGTCCCATATAAAGTGGAGGAAGATGGGCACCGATGTTAGCCCAGGGCCGTCTTCCTCAGCGAAAAAAGAGGAGGATTGGCGGATGTTAGCTCAGGGCTGATCTCCTCACAAAAAAAAAAAAAAAAAAATGATCTTTGAAAGAGGGATGAAAAAAAGTTCTGCCCAAAATTTTGTATTAGAACAAGAAAGAACAGGCAAGTCAGAGAATACTATTTTCCAAAGTATGTTCCACAGAACTCAGTTAAGGGAGTTGTTAAGAGTAGAAGAGCAAAACAAAATATTTCCAGGTCAATAGTTATCCTTATCTCCAACACAAAATCCACAAGGATCCTAGTGCACATTAGATTTTTAATGGCTCTGATGAGCCCCGCAGTTAAGAGGCTGTTTGACTTTGCTTAATGCAGATTTTCTTTTAATAGTTGGCTTACTTAATTACTAATATCCTTAAGGATTGTGTTCTGTGGAATAGAGAACAAGACTGGGACATTTTGCTATACAAAATTTCAGGACACATGAGAATGCTAAAATATTGCAAAGGTACAGAGGATACCCTTGGTAACAGAAACCTATAAAGAGATTTTATTAAACTTATTTCTAAGTGTAATATTATTCAATTTATCCACATTAAATGTTCAATGGAATACTAATATATTTAATGTTTAACGTCCAATTTAGTTATAAAATCATTAAGACATGAAATAGTAGCATGAGTTATAACTAATGGAACATATACAAAAGTTATTTTCAAATAACACCTAGAAAATCTAAGAAAATTACAATTAATAACAGTTTGGTAAAGTACTTGATTACGATCTGAATATATGATAGCAACTTGTTTATATATCCACAACTAACTAGATATCAAAAAAAGACATTTCATTAATGAGAGGGGAAAAAAACTCCACAAAGCTCAGGAATAGCTTTTGCGTGAAATGCTAACAGTTGAATTTAATACAACTATGAAACTATAATGTAAAAAATAAGATTTAAATGACTAAAAGCCATACAATACGAGAATAGTATGGTATGAGGATCGATGAGCACAGCTTAGCACTCAGATTTTAGTTTTGAAATACTATTCTCCACTAAATTCAGCCAGGGCTCTTCAGAACAATGTGACTTCTGACTCCAGGAAGGCATAAAGAAATAAAACAAAACAAAAAAAATAAAGGTGCAAGATGAGCCTGGGACATCTTGCTGTGCAAGAAAAGAAGCGTACAAAGAATGATGGGATCATGTCAAAAGAATAGATTTCAGCTTGAAGATTCTCCAACTGGACAAATATGGGACAAGTTGTGTATGTATATAAATAATGCTGTAACCCACTAGGAATCCATTATATATTACCTATATATCACACTGATTTAGATAAATAAATTATTAGTTGTATGAGAAGAGAAATTCTACACCCATCCAAGATGGAGTAATGGGGATCATATTTACCTTCCAGTCTTAAATAACTAGAAAGCTGGGCAAAATATATGAAGAAATAGTTTTCAGATTTTGGACAACAGGAATCAAAGGACATACAAAAGAACAGAGAGAAGGTGGGGAAATTGGTTGCCTTATAATTGCCTGACTTATTTTGTGGATGCAATTTGAAGGCTGCAACACAGAGAGGCAGAACCCAGAGAGAGTGTAACCCTAAGGCTGCAGACATTGCTGGAGTCTGGGGAAGCAAAGGCCGATCAAGTTTGCTAAACAGGGTACTGGATGGAGGAAGCTACACAAAAAGAGTACTTTGGAGTTTGGCAAGGCAGCTCCTTGATTTTTTTTTTTTTCCTGATTTCTGATCTTTACATGTGTGGAGGAAACTACTTGAGACTGGGACAAAAGTCATCATAAATGAATGGGCAGAGCAATGTCTGTATAGCACATAAAACTGGGAATAGATTATTGCACAATCTACAGATAGAAAAGACTTTGTAACATATGACATAGCAGTAGAATTCTCAGAAGTTTCTTGCCATGATAAAGACTGGTCTGAATTTGCCCAAATAAAGTATAAAAAGCAACCTTGAAAGGATTCAACTGAATCTAATTAAATGCCCATACGAACAAAATGCAACGCTACTAAAAGACTGTATTGAAAGGTTCAACAATAGAAAATCAATTAATATAATACATAATGCCAATAGGATATAAAACGAAAACTGCTCAATCATCTCAGTAGATGCAGAAAGAACATTTGACAAATTCCAACACCATTTCATGATAACAACATTCAATAAATGAATTATAGAAGGGAATTTCCTCAACATGATAAAGAACATCTAAGAAAAACCCACAAGTAACATCATATATATTATGGTGAATACTGTATGCCTTCCACTTAAGATCAGGAACAAGTATGTCAGCTCTCTCCACTAGTACTCAACATTGTACTGACGGCTCTAGTCAGGGCATTTAGGCAAATAAAAGAAAAAAAGACATGAAGATTGGAAATGAAAAAGTAAAACTATGTGTATTTAAAGATGATTTGATCTTATATACAGAAATCCTAAGGAATCCACTAAAAAAACAATTAAAATTAATAAACAAGTTCAGCAAGTTTGCAGAATACAAGAACAGTACACAAAAATCAATTGTATTTTATACACTTGTAATGAATGTTCCAAAAATGAAACTAAGAAAACAAATTCATTCACATCAACACCAAAAATAATAAAATAATTAGAAATAAATTTAACAAAAGAAGTGAAAAACTTGTACTCTGAAAATTACAAATCATCACTGAAAGAAATTAAAGAAGATATAAATAAATGGAAAATCATCCTATGTTCATAGATGAGAAGACTTAACATTGCCAAGATGGCCACACTCTCCAGACTTATCTACAGATTCAATGCAATCCCTATCAAAATCCCACATAACTTCTTTGTAGAAATTGGTAAGGTGATTCTAAAATTCAGCTCAAGGAACCCTGAGTAGTTAAAATGGTCCTGAGAAAGAAGAACAAAGTAGGAAGACACATACTTTCTGATTTCAAAACTCACTACTAAATAACATTAATCACGACAGAGTGGTTCTGACATAAAGAAAAATATATAGAGCAATGGAATAGACTTGAGGGTCCAAATAAAGCCATGCACCTATGGTTTACTCATTTTCAACAAGGGTGCCAGAACCATTAAATTGGGGAAAGAATAGTGTTTTCAACAAATGATGCTAAGACAACCAGATAGCCACATGCAAAAGACTGTACAATATACAAAATTAACTCATAATGGTAAACTCAACCAAATCTTTAAGGAAGAAATTATATCAGTTGTCTACAATCACAGAAGATAGAAGCAGAGGGAATACCTAATAACCCATTCTATGATGCCAATATTACCATACTACCAGAACCAGACAAAGACACTGCAAGAAGAAAAAAAAAAAACTACAGACAAATATCTCTCTTGAACATAAATGTAGAAATTCTCAAAAAAAAAGAAAGCGAATCATTCAACAATGTATAAAAAGAATTCTATACCACAACTACATGGGATTTATCCCAAAGATGCAAGGCTGGTTCAACAGTTGAAATTCAATTGATGTAATTCATCAAATCAACAGGCTAAAGAAGAAAAATCACATAACCATATTAATAGACGCAGAAAAAGCATTCAACAAAATCCAATACACATTTATTATTAAAAACTCTCCTCACACTAGAAATATAAGAGGACTTCCTCACTCTATAAAGAACATCTATAAAGAAACTAAAGGTATATCATACTTAATGGTGAGAAACTAGAAGCTTTCCTACTAAGATCAGGAACAAGGCTAAGATGTCCCTTCTCATCACTCCTTTTCAACGTTGTACTAAAAGCTCTAGCAAATGCAATGAGTCAAGAAAAGGAAATAAAGGGTATGCAAATTGGGAAGGAAGAAAAATAAATAAATTCCTTGCTCATGGATAGGAAGACAATATTGTCAAGATGTCAAATCTTCCTAACTTCAGCTATAGATTCAATGAAATCTCAATCAAAATTCTAGCAAGTTATTTTGTGAATATCAACAAAATGATTTTAAAATTTATATAGAGAGGCAAAAGATCCAGAAGAGCTAACTCAATATTGATGGAAAATAACAAAGTCAGAGGATTGACACTATCCCAATACAAGCCTTACTATAAAAAGTACATTAATCAAACAATATGGTATTGGTGAAACAGTAGACAAAAAAATAAATACAGTAGAACAGAGTCCAGAAATAGACCCACATATATAGACAATTGATCTTTGACAAAGGAGTAAAGGCAATATTATGAAGAAAAGATAGACTTTTCAATAAACGGTGCTAGATGAACTGGACACTTAACATGCAAAAAAATCAATCTGGACACAGACCTTAAACCCCTCCCAAAAATTAACTCAAAATGGCACATAAACCTAAATGTAAAATGCAAAACTTCAAAACTACTAGAAGATAACATAGAAGAATATCTAGATGACCTTGGGTATGGTTGATGGTGTTTTAGATACAACACCAAAGGCATGATCCATGAGAGAAATAATTGATAATCTAGACTTCATTAAAATAAAAAAACACCTGCTCTCTGAAAGATACTATCAAGAAAATGAAAAGACAAGCCACAGTCTGAGAGAAAATGTTTGCAAAAAATACATCTGATAAAAGATTGACATCCAAAATAGACAAAGAACTTTTAAACCTCAACAATAAGAAAATGAACAGCCCAACTAATAAATGGGCCAAACACCTGAACAGATACCTCACCATAGAAAATATACAGATGGCAAAAATCACATGAAAAAAATACTCAACATATATGTCATTAGAGAATTATAAATTAAAAGAACAATATGACACTAGTACAAACCCATCAGAAAGGCAAAAATCCAAAACACTGACAACATCACACACTGGTGAGGATGTGAAGCAATAGGAACTTTCATTTATTACTGATGGGAATACAAAATGGTACAGCCATTTTGGAAGACAATTTGGTGGTTTTTTACATATTAAACATATTCTACTATTTGATCAAGCAATCATGCTCCTTGATATTTACCCAAAGGAATTGAAAACTTACGTACCAATTAAAACCTGCACGAGATATTAATAGCAGCTTTATTCATAACTGCCAAAACTTTGAAGCAACCAAAATTTCTTTCACTAAATAATGGACAAGCAAACTGTGGTACATCTAGACAGTGGAATATTATCCAGTGCTAAAAAGAAATGAGCCATCAAGCCATGAAAAGATATGGAAGAAACTTAAATACATATTACTAAGTGAGAGAAACCAAAAGGCTACATACTATATGATTTCAACTCTATGACATTCTGGAAAAGGCAAACTATGGAGACACTAAAAAGATTAGTGGTTGCCAGGAGTTTGGGGAGGAAGAGATGAATAGGCAGAGAACAGAGGATTTTTAGTGCAATGAAACTATTCTGTCTGACTATAACAATAGGTACATGTCATTACACATTTGACAAAACCCAGAGAATGTACACCACCAAGAGTGAACTCTAATGAAAACTATGGACTTAAATTCATAACTATGCATCAATCTAGTTTCATCAATTGCAACACATGTACCCTCTGGGGTGGAATCTTGATAGTGGGGAGGTTGCATGTGTGGTGGGGAGGCAGGGCATATATGGGAACTCTGTACTTTCCATTCAATTTTGCTGTGAACCTAAAACTGTTCTAAAAAATAAAGTCTAATTAAAACATCTTATAATGAATAAACATGGAAATCACTACCTTAATCAAGTAATCAAAAAAGGAAAATCAACATTATGTGCCACCCGGTGAACTGCAATGTGAAGAATACAGAGTTTTCTTTGTGATATTCTAGTCCTAGTTTGAGGGATAATGACCATTTGGTTGAGGTCATTGCTTGCTGCTGAGTCCCCCTGCAGTGGCCCATGTGGACCAAATTTCGAGACATGATAGATCTTTGTGAATTTTATAAAGAAATATCTTTGTCCCCCTAGTATTTGACTCTTTCAGACAAAAGTTTTGGGTGTGAGTTAAAGATGATTAGAAAAAAAGTTAATATCTGGCTACTGCAATGAGACACACCAATTTTGTGGTGATTTTGGAGACCAAAAGCCTTGGCACTTGGAAACAAAACACATTAGGTCCTGGGAGGTATAGGGGTTGGTGGTCTAACGGTTAAGATTCAGCACTCTCACAACCACTGCCCAGGTTTGTTTCCCTGTCAGGGAACCACACCACCCATCTGTCTGTTGTCATACTATGGTGGCTGCATGTTGCTGTGATTCTGAAAGCTATGCCACAGATATTTCAAAAACATGGTGGACAGATTTCAGTGGAGTTTCCAGACTAAGACAGACTAGGAAGGAGGAGCTGACCGCCCACTTCTGAAGCACTGGGCATGAAAACCCTATGACTAGCAGTGGAGCATTGCCTGATATAGCACCAGAAGGTGAGACGATGAAAAAAAGACCGGCAGGGTTCCACTCTGCCGGGCACAGGGTCGCTAGGCATCGGAATGACTCCATGGCACTACCAACAACAAAGTATAAGAGTAGGAAGAATATCAATAATCTTTTCTTTCTGAGTCACCCCTGCATCTTCCCTCATGAAAGGAAAACACCTAGGTTCAGCTCTTCTAAACCGTTGCAAACACAATTGTAACCATGATTTGATCTGCATCCTCCTTAACCTTACCATGAAATTTATCAGAAACAGCAGGGATGGTTCTAGCCCCTGCACCACACTATTAGATTCCTATAGCTGCTGAAACCAGTTGCCAAAAACTTGGTAGCTTAAAAACACATGTATTTATTTACTTAAAGTTCTGGAGGCCAGAGTCCAAAATCAAGTGTCAGCAAGGACACACTCCCTCCAGAGGATCTAGAGGACAATTCATTCCCTTGCCTTTCCCAGGTTCTAGAGCTGCATCTCTTGTATTTATTTCTTGGCTCACTTCCACTGTCTTCAAAGCCAGTAGCATAGTATCTAGCTTCAGTGGTCACATTGCCTTCCTCTTCTGTAGTAGACCTTCCCTCTCAATCCTTCTTAGAAGGATACTTGTGACTTATTTCACTTTGCATAATACCCTCAGTGTCCATCCATGTTGTCACAAATGCCTGGATTTCATCGTTTCTTATGGTTGAGTAGTATATTAAAAAAAAAAAAAAAAGAAGGATACTTGTAATTGAAATTAGACCCACCTGGAAAATCCAGCATAATTTCTGCATTGCAAGATCTCTAATTTAATTTAAAGTCCCTTTTTGCCATAGAAGATAACAGTCACAGATTCCAGGGATGAGGATACAGACATCTTTTGGGGATCACGTGGACCTTGACAGAAGTCTCCTTGGGCCCCAGGATTGTGCACCAGAAGCCCGCGCTCCCCGGTCCTTGGGTCTCCAGGAAGGGTATGGATGTACGGTCTGCGCATGCGCTGTTTACTCCCTCCTTCTGGCCCTGGAGGTCTCACCCCTGCACAATCTTGGATCCAGAGGCCTCGTGAGGATTGGAGTTTGCTTCATAAGTGACTGAGCCAGAATCCTTACAGAGTCTAGGAGGAGGGGCCTTCGGCAGATGGGCCATCCTGGTGTTTCCATCCCAGTGCTCCGTTGTCCACTGGTAGAACTCACAAGATCCCACAAAATCCGGTTTATGGGAAGGGTGGGTCCCAGCGGCTGCTCCTCAGGCCTGTTTCCGCCATTTTCTGAGCCGCCCACCCTGCCCATGCTCACTGCATCCGGGACCATCCTTTCCCTGCCCCTCCATCAGGACAGCACTTACTCTCTCACAAAAAAAGAGAAAAAATTATTCAGCCCAACACCCTCTACCATGGGCTTCCAAAGATTCACACACATCCCACATGCGAAATATATTCAAAACATATTCATCCCTTCCAAACATCCTCTGGTTTCTTGGGGGAGTTTCCAAGAGGTATATTTCACATGTTATTAAGTTCACTCTCTGGAAAGTGATCCCTGTGATGGAAGTCATCTAGTTAGAAAAGGCAGTATAAAAGTCCTCCACGACTTTAGCTCAAATAATCAATGACACTACCTCAGTTCAGGAGGACTTTCTAGTTAGCCTCATTACACTGCAGGGAAATGTATTCTTTGGATTATTAGTTTCAACATGAGTGTTTTCTTTAGACTTCCAGGTAGATTATTATTATTTTTATGTTTACTCTGTCAGCAGACCATCCTCCTCTTTATCACATTGATTTGTGTCCACTTATTTTGCTGTGTGTATCATTAGACTATGCCCTCTTCAAAATGAGATCTTGTTTTATTCATCTTTGTATTCCCAAAAGCATGGTATAATGTAAAATATGCGTTCAGTAAATCGTTGTTGAATAAATGTCTGTACAGATATTTTTGTGGCATATTTTAATTGGGGTTTTAACAGCTCATTTAGCATTTTTACTAAAGAAATAGGCAATTGGGAGTCCATTGAAGACGTTTTGAGCAGGACAGTTATGTATTCATATGTGCAATTTAGTAAGATTAATTTCAAAAAGGTTTTTATAGTGCATTGGAGCAAGACTTGCATGAGGCAATTACTTCCTTTTGGAGAGTGTTTCAATAGTCCAAGTGGTAGATATAGTAGAGTTAATCCTAGGTCGCTCATAGTCATTACAGAAAAGAAGTAAGACATCACATGGAAATAGCTATGGAAAATAGAAGGAAGAGAATCTAAAAATTTAATGATGATGTGGTGGGAAGGAAATAAGTACTTATTTATTGAAAAAAAAAGTACATCATTAATTATATCATTTATATCTTATAACTGAAGTTAGTATTCACCACACACAAAGTAAATTCATGAGTTAAAAATGGCAACGTATTTATCTTGATGGAAAAACTGTTTGAATCATTCAATTTTTTAATATGTTTTGTATGAAGTCATGGAATTAGAAGTTGCATTTATATTTATTGAAATTTTTGTAGCTAACAAAATAATTAACAAGAAAATATCCTTCATTCATAATCAGTACCCAAAGTATTAGTGCTATGCAGCGTTAAAGGAATAACATTATCATTGCATTCGCTGATATAGAAGTGTAAATCTAATTATAATTTATATAGCAAATGGCCATTTAAACAGTATGTGGATTTTAACTATGTTCTAATAATCTCCTTTAAATATAAAATTTAACAACTCTTTTTTTCACTACAAGTTGAATCTATAAGTGTGATCTTCCAAGAAAAATATTACTAGAGAGGCAATTATTTTCTGTTTGTGTTATGTGAAATGTTCTTAAAAGGAGTTCATGGCTCTCTCCGAAATTGGCTTTGTATTATCTATAAACTTCTTGAAATTATATGCATAAGTGTGAGTATGTATGAATATGTGAATATTTATACAGATAATATCCCTATCTTTCATTATATTTTAAAACATCTATAACATGAAAGTTAATAATTACTATATTACAGAAATGTTTTCAAAAATAAATATTAGAATTTAAAATTTTTTCATCATCTATCCATTCTATTTTAGTCTACATTTTATTATAAGATACAAATTTCATTGAGTATGGATATGTTTACTAGTTGCAAACAGAAAGGGTTAACCCACCTATATACAAGAATATGATTCAAGTGAAACATAAGCTAAAAATTACCATCAATATTAGGGCCAACTATTCATAAAAATCAACACGTTTAAGAAGACTGTAAATTTTTAAATAGACTGTATGTTTCAGAGCAGTTTTAGATTGACATCAAAATTGAATGGAAGATACAGGGATAAAGATTTTTTTAGTGTTTATTAAAGAAGTGATCTGAGAGAAGGTGGGAATTAAGTGGACATAAAAGCCTAGAACTTATGTTTGTATTAAATACTGAGAGATTATACATAGTTTTACTGGAAATAGTTCACCTTGGCTATCAAGAGGCCTTTTTTAAATTCCAAAAATTTTGTGACTTGGGTGTTAAACACAGCCATTATTAAACATTTATATATATAAACGAATAGACAAAATATATTAAAAACAAAGGTAAAATATAACCTATTGCTTTCTAATTATTTTATTAAATTTTACCATTATCTATGCTCTTGACATTATTTTTATCTGAATGGTGGAAAGACTATAGGATGTTGTACTACTGTTAATGCCTTCCCAAATCTGTGTTCAGTAACACCACATAGGTAGTGTTACGGGCTGAATTATGTCCTCCCAAAATTCATATGTTGAAATCCTAACACTGAGTACCTCAGAATGTGACTGTGTATAGTGATAGGGTCAGCATTTAGTGATGGTACAGAAGTAGTCAAGTTAAAATGAGGCCATTAGGGTGAGCCCTAATCCGATAGGACTGGTGTCTTTATAAAAATGGGAAATTGAACGCAGAGACATGTATAGAGGGAAGATGATGTGAAGAGACATAGAGACAAGCCAAGCCAAGGAAAGGGGCCTGGTACGGATCCTTCTCTCACAGCCCTCAGAAAGAACCAACTCTTCTGACAACTTGATTTTAGACTTCTGTCCTCCAGAAGTGTGAGACAATAACTGTTCTTTGTTTAAACCACCCAGTTTGTGGTACTTTGTTATGGCAGCCCTGGAAAACTAACACACCGGCTTGGAATGTGCCATGGCAGGAGTTTTTACATCATGGGAATTGGCAAAGACTACAAATCCTATCTTTTATTTCTGAAGAGTCAGTTTGTAAACATAATGTGTGCAATTACAAAATATTTTACTGTCATGAATGACCACTCTCCATCCAGGAAGGCTTGTAAAATGAATCAGCTTTTGACTTGCTGGTAATTTGGTCTCTGCTTTAATACACCATCGTGGTGTACTTTGAATAAAAAGTGGGAAATGACACTTTCACAAGCAGGGAAGCCCAGAGGCAGACGGCGAGGTATGGTCTCAACCTGGCTAGAGTCTACGAGTGATGACAGATGAACGTGGAGCAACGGACTGCTCAATTGTGAGTCAGTCAGTCAAAGAAGAACCATACAAGTAGCATGGCAATCAGGGAAACATGGCGGCCTCTGGCAATCATAGTGTTTAGCATGTCTATCCAGAGTGAGTTAGGTGTCATCCTCCGCCTACTGGACATTCCTACAAGGTTGAGAAGAGTTTCCCAGCACCATTAGTTTCTAAGTTGCTGGTGCAGGAGTGATTCTTTGCTGAGGGAGATTGGCCCTGAGCTGACGTCTATGCCCATCTTCCTCTACTTTATATGGGACGCCGCCACAGCATGGCTTGATGAGCAATGCGTAGGTCCGTGCCCGGGATCCGAACTTGCGAACCCCAGGCCACTGAAGCGGAGTGCACGAACTTAACCACTGGGCAGCCAGGCCGGCCCCAGGAGTGATTCTTGATGTCTGAAGAATCAAGCTCACCCAGATCACTCTCTCTAAAGGAGGCTTCAGCCCACAAAGGCATATGCCTGTGAAACACTGAATGGAGACCCTCTGCCATGCACCCCCTGTGACCTCTCTAGGATGTACAGCCTTTTGTTTGTCTCAAGATAAGAGATATGAGGTGAAGATACAAGGACTTATTTTGCCACTTCTGAGCACTGCAACTTGAAGAAGTGCAAATAATTTAATGCCCTGGGTTCCTCATGTGTAAAATGGGTATAATAACATTTCTATACCATATATTTCTTGTTTAAACAGTTACTAATGGAAAGATCCCTAGAATAAGGCCTGTCAAGTAAGTGCTTAAAAATACTAGCTACTATTTTTTTAGTCGTCATCTTATTCCTCTCTCTATGAGGGAGGGTGGTGGATCTGCAGTCATCATCAGGATAGGCTGTTACATATGGAGATTCAATTTAGAAAATACTCATCAGCTTGGTGGATATGGTGTTGTTAAGATTTCAGAGTCAGGTGGGCTTGGGTTTACTTCTGGGTTTTCTATCATGTAGAACACAGCTTTGAGCACATTTCTAGATTTTTTTTAAACCAGTTTATTCATCTTTAAAATGTATCGTGACAGTAGTTTTTAAAGACGGTATTTTATCACTTAATATATAATATGCTAAGATCAATATCTGGTTTATGACAAATATTCAACTAATTACATCTGAAATTGTTGTCATATTACTAATGTTACTTTTATCATTACTACTATCAAGATTATCTCATAGTTCTGAGGGAAGAGTGTAATTACTATATTCATTATAAAATCCATGGTGAATATTTCCTATATAAGTTAAGTATGTATAAAAGAACCATATGGATTTTTAGGTCTATTCTTGATCCTAGGCATTCCCCACAGTAGTCAGACATATTAAAGACAATAGATTAAGTAGACCACATTTATTTATTGACTGCTGGTGCCTAGTAACTTTGAACTTCCTGCCCACCCTATCTTACTCATTACCATTAACATATTTTTCTATTTGGAAGATAAATGTTTATTGAGTATCTACTAGATGCTAGGTGTGAGCTAAATAGTGGTAAACAAAAGGAAGTCCTCATGCTCAGAAAAAGGAAAATAAGCAAATTAATATACACCCTGTCAATGATGCTAACTGTGATAAACAAAATGAAGTTTGATCATGGGACAGAGTTTGTTTTGGGGAAGGGTTATTTAAGTCACAATAATCAAGGAAGTCATCTTTGATAAGGAGACATTTGAACAAAGACTAACTAAAGTAAAGCAACAAGTGATATAGATCAGAGGAATAAGCATTCCAGGAAGAGAAATAGTAAGAGCTAAGGCACAGAGAGTAGGTATGTGTGGAAAGTTCAAGAAGTACCAAAGAAGCCAGGGTTGAAAGAGGCGTGTGAACAAACAAGAGAATGAAAGATGATGAGGTCAGAGATGTTATTAGGTGTGGGAGGGTAGCTGTATCCTGTAGGGCCTTATAGAGCATAGTAAGGACTTTAACTTTTATTTTGAGTGAGATGTAAACTCCTGATGGGCTTTGAGTATAAAAGTCACATAATCTTACGTCAGTTTTAATAGCGTCACTGGCTGATGGGTAGAGATTATAATTTAAATAGGCAAAAGCAGAAGCAGGGAAATCAATTTGGAAGCTGTTGCTATTTTCTGAGTGATGAATAATGGTAACTTGAAATAGAATAACGGAAGTAAAGATTTGATAAGAACTTCATTTTGGATTTGTATCCATTTCAAATATTCAGATAAGAGAAATTGCTCATGGATTGATTGTGGGGGATATGAGAAAGAGACCAATTAAAACTTATTTAAATTTTAGTCTCAGCAATTGGAGTAATTGAGTTACCATTTAGAGAGAGGGATAAGTTTGGGGAAAGATAAAATTTTTCAGGTAGAAATAAAGAATTTAATTTTTCACAAATTTACCTTGAAATGTCTATCATATATCCAATTGGTAAACACCACTTTAAGTGAATCCATTAAAAAGAGGAAACTTTTATTTTTATGGAGACTATATCTCCTTATCTTGAAAAATAAGCCTCAATACATTTTATTTCATTTTACATTATACTATTATTCTACAGGTTTCCTGAAGAAATTTTTTATAAATATTGATTTTCTTAAGGAAAAATCACGTGAAAGCATCTATTTCCTATTTATCTTTTGCACCAACATTAAAGCCAGTCATTTCTTCAAAAGTTGTTTCAGAGCTTCGTTGATCTCTCGTGGTATTTAACTTATTCTCTAGCGTAGACATAAGTCATATGCATTTCCATGTTTTTCCTTCTTTCATAGTAACTAGTCAAATGCTGCCAGCTCCTCACGTGTCAATAGCTTTGTGTGAGATTTGAGACACTTATCATGATTTCTAAGACATCTTACATTTTCTGTAAATCTTACAGTCTCATTTCATAAGTTAATTGCATTATTTCATTGCATTATACTAGTTGTTGTTGATAATTACAGAAAAAATGAGGATAATAAGTTGAGACAGTGGGCTAGGGTAAGGACAAGTAATAAACATAAGCTAGTTTTATAGGGACTCAGTTCATTAGTAAATAATTTTATTTCATGATGACTTTGTTGTCACTTAATGAGAGTGTAAGTTATCTCCAAGCAAGACAAGATAGATATATTTTCGGGAGAATAGGGGGGCTGCCTTTACACAATCAAATAAATTCTATGGCTTATTGATATTCCAGTTGTTGTGAGAAGGCTTACAGCCAGTGATGCTAAATAACTGATATATGATTTTAAGGACATGAAATATTAGGGAAAACTCCCTTAATGTGTTGATTTTTTTTTCCCCCATTATTCAAAGCTATTCTAAACTTGAATTCTAAAGGATTTATGTTCCCTTGGAACATATATCTTGAAGATCAGGAAGCACTGTTGATTCTCAATTGTCCTTATTCATACAGAAGAAGGTTTACCCAAGTCAAAACTTCAAGGTCTTAAGTAAGCAGAAGGAAAACATTTGCCTACATTGGAAATATTCTCCAAAATATGCTATTAACAATCTGTTAAATTATCAATTTTAATGATACAATAATGGTTTGAGATATCACAATCAGGAAGCAAAAATAAATTGGCTTTGAGTATCTAAAATGTTTTTACCACGGCCGAAATCAGACAAACACCATCAGGTGCAAAGAATTGACAATGTCAAATGAATTGCAGGAAATATAAAAAGTGCAAAAGGTTTAGGTTATGTTACATCAGCTTGGCACATATCTTGTTTAGCTCTATACTGAGGGGCTGACTGATTAGGAAATAAAATGGTCATATGTCTAGGGGAAGCACGCATGAATCTACTCTGTAAATAACCAGGTGATTAAAGAAGGAAGTGTTTGTAATATATGTACCCTGACTGTTGGGAAAACATCAGACGGAAAGTTCTATCTTTATTATTTTTCTTTAAATTAACAGCAACATGGGTTCCTCTGAAAATAACCTACTATAGGTGAGTATTGGAGGAAATGGAAAAAAATCATGAAGTAAATGTTTCTCTCCAGAGATAGATAGATAAATACAGATAGATAGCTGGTTACTTGGGAAATTCTATGACAAAAACTCTACTATCTTCTGGGGATAGAAAGATAAAACATAGTTTCTGCCTTTAGAAATCTTACAAGTGAGTGGAGGAAGAAAGACACATAAACCTGTAATTATAATAAAATATGCTATACTCACTACTAACTGCTGCACAATACATTATGAAAATACAGAGTAGGGTAGATTGTACACCAGATTTTAGTTGTCGGTATGTTTTTAAAATGCATGAGTCTCTGGAAACAAAATATTTGAACATAAGGGGAAACAACTAATATGTATTTGAAAGAGACTCTATGTGTTGAAAGAGACCCAGATAAGGATATATTTTGAGGAAACTAAAACCTCAGAAGCAGAAAAAAATTCTACATGGATTAGTTATGCAAAAGCAATTTCAAGAACCTGCTAACATTTAAAAGAAACTGGGAGAGACATGACAACAATTAAAATGGGGCTAATTGGATCAAGAGGTCTAGGAATACAGATCAAACCTCTGAATATTTATTGGAAATATAGAAAACTTGGTGGAGATATAAGAAAAAAAACTATATTCAGAGAAAAATCCATAGTATAACAACAGTGAAAATAAATACATACCATTCACATCAAGAAACTAAAAAATAAGGTAAAATAAAACAAACTTGACAAAACTAAAAAAGGATAATATATTCAATTTATAAATATATATTAACAAAAAATCAGAGTAAACATCAATTGATAAAAAGAGTAGGTGTTTATCTAAAAATAAGATTTCTAGAAATCTCTAAAATTAAAGAAAATAAATTTAAAAAGCTTAATATCGTCTAATCAGCGAATGGGCTAAAGACTTGGACAGGCACTTCACAAACGAATATTTCCAAATAGTTAAGAAACATATAAAATGCAAGCCAAGTCATTGGTTATCAGAGAAAAGAATAAAGAGCCTAGAAAGAGGCCCATAAAGTTCAATTATGTAGTCAATTCGCTTTAGAGAAAGGTACTAAGGTGATTCAATGGAGAATGGATAGACTTTTCAACAAATTATGCAAGAATAAGTGGATGCCTGTATGTAAAAAATGATTCCTGACACATACAACTTACACAACAACTAACGCACAAGAGGCAATAGACATAAATGTAAAACAAAAAACTTTAAAATTTATAGAAAATGAAAACATAGGAGAAAACTCGTATGACCTTGGGTTTAGCAATAAATTTTTAGCTATGACACAAAAAACATATTCTCTAAATGAAAAAAAAAGATAAATTGGACTTTTATCAAAATTAAAATTTTGTTCATTGAAAAACATGTTGAAAAACGGAAACACAAGCCGTGGGTTGGAGTTTCTATTTGCAAAACACATATATGATAAAGGACTTACATCCAGAATATATATGAAGAACTCTTAAAATTCGGTGATGAGGAAATAATAACCAAAATTTTTAAACAATGGGCAAAAAATTGAATAAGATGCTTCAGTAAAGAATGTATGTGAAAACAAATAATCATATGGAAACATGCTCAGCAGCGTTAGTTACTAGGGAAATACAATTTTAAATAGCAATGAGATATCCAAAATATCAGTAAATATCTATTGTAATGGCTAAAAAGAAAAAGAATAACAGGCAATACTAACAATTCCAACTCCCATACATTGTTGCTAGAGATGGAAAATGGTACAGCCACTTTGGAAAACAGTTGGCAGTTATGCATAAAGTTAAATATACATGTATGACTCAGCAATCATATTCCTAGGTATTTACCCAAATTAATAAAAATATTGTATATAAATATTTATAACGCTGTTGACAAGAACCTAAAACACTCTACATAACTGTCAACAGGTGAATAGACTGTTACATCCATATAATGCTATGCTAATCAGTAAAAAAAAAATTACAATCTATTGATTTACACAACAGCGTGAATGATTTCAAGAAGCCAGGCTCAAAAAGCTACATATTATATGATTCCATTTGTATACTATTCTAGAAGAGGGAAAACTGTAGGGATAGGAAGATGATCAGTGGTTTTCAGGGATTGGGAGCAGGGCAGGAGTAAAGAGGAAGGTAAACTCAATGGGGCAGCCCAAGTTCATTCTGGGGATGATGGACTATTCTGGATTTTCAGTACATTTTTTAAATGCATGAGTCTCTGGAAACAAATTATTTCCAGAGTGAACACATGGCTTTGTACAAAACAAAATGGTCGGAGATATATAAATTAAAACCACTATGAGAGTCTAACTACATTCACAATGGAATGGCTAAAATTTCTTTTTATAAAACACCAAAAGAAGAAGGAGAGCACAAAAGTGTGGCTCCAAAAGAATAAAAAGTAAAAAATAGAGGTATTGTGACCATTTCTGGACATTTTGAGAAATGTATAAATGATGTTTATGAACCTGTATTTTCATGAATAACATCAGTAGCCATAGAGACAACTCATCGACACTCTGGCCTCTCAGTTCCTTGAGCTCACCTCAATGACTCCTATGTCCATATCTTGTACTTGTCATCATTTGGAAATGCTTCTTTCCTAAAATAAAAGATTTGTATCCTCCAATCTATGACCACAGTCTCCAGTCTTTTCATCTTTCTCACTATTCCTCATCTTTAGCTAGTATTAATTTCCTTCCTTCTTCGTGGTCCATAACTTCAGCCTCTCTGTTGAGAATATACCTAACTTCCTCAAATTCGACTACTTCAGTATACACAATTTCACTTCCCCCAATGTCTTTCCTCCTATTTAATAGTTATCTATGCTCTAGAATTCATCCTACTCTTTTTTGCTCCCTTAATTATTCTATCATTTATCATCCTCCTCCTCAATATATTCAGCTACTTCTTCTCAACTAGATCTTTCCTTCAGCATTCTAATCTACTTAAGCTTCTCCCATCACAAAAAACAAAACCAAAACCAAATAATCTTTGACCTTTCATCTCTCTCAGCTGTTGCCTTTGTTCTCCTCTTCTCACCTAACCTTCTTGAAAGAGGTACATGCAATTTCATATACTGACTGTGGGAGGGTAAATTGGTATAACCACTTGCAAAAACTTTTGACAATATCTCCTAAATTAAATGTATGCATACACTATGACTCAGAAATTATACTCACATATAAATAATCCCACATATATATGTGTGTCTGTTCATGTATTTGTCTCTCTCTCTCTCTCTCTGTCTCTCTCTCTTTCTAAAATACATGTGCAATAATGTTCGAAGTTGCATTATTCATAATTGTCCAGAACTGGAATCACCACAAAAGGTCAGCTCCACTAGAAAAGATGCATACTTTCAGGTATATTCCTGTGATGGAATACTAAACGCCAGTGACTTGAACAAAGTAGCCCTGTACATCACTATCATAATTATAATGCTATGTAATTAAAACCAGACACAAAGGTCCACACCGTATTATTCCATTTATATAAAAGTCAAAAAGAGACAAAGGTAATCTACATGTATATTAGTTTCCTATTGTTGCTGGAGAATATTACCACAAATTTAGTGGCTTAAAACAATGCAAATTTATTCTTTTACCGTTCTGGAGGTTAGTGGTCTGAAATGAGTGTCACTGTGCTAAAATCATTATGTTGGTAGGGCTGCTTTCCTTCTGGAGGCTCTAGGGAAAAAGCCAGTTTCTCGCCTTTCCTAGCTTGTAGAGGATGCCTGCATTCCTTGCCTTGTGTCCTCTTCATCTTCAAAGCCAGTGATTGCTTCACTCCGACGTCTGCTTCTGTTGTCACATATCCTCTGACTCTTACTCTTCTGCTTTCTTCTTCCACCTATAAGGACCCTCGTGATTATTTTGGGCCAATCTGGATAATCCAGTATTACCTTTTCATTTTAAGGTCAGCTGATTAGCAACCTTAATTTATTCTGCAATCATAATTCCCCCTTCCTATGTAGCATAACATATTCATAGGTACCAGGGATTAGGACATGGCTGTCTTTGGGGGACCATTAGTCTCTCTACCATTAGGTGGTAGAAGTTAGAATATTGGTTACATTTTCATGGAAGTGATGATCTGTAGTAGGCACTAAGGAGGTTTGTGGGGACTAGGAACATGTTATATCTTGATCAGGGTTGTCATCACAAATTTTTGTTCCCTTTGGATGACGATAATGGGGAGGGTCTCAAGCACTACATTCATCATTTTTTCACACTTTGAATTGAAACATTAAACTTCAATAACATAGGTGATAAAACACAAGAAAGAGGATGTATAAAATGATTTTTCATGTAAAATAATATAAAACATTCTGTAAAAGAAAATGGATAATTTTAAGAAAATTTAAATTATCTTTTTTTCCCCAGAATGAGACTATGTATATGCCTAAAATGGCTTTTATGACCAAACTGTTGTATTGGTAGAGACTTTAAAATTTAAGAGAAATATGTGTCTGACAACACTTTTACTTCCCAAGAAGATTTAATAAGATAAAGGTATTCCAATGTATTTGAGTCATAGCATTCATTTGTATTTATCATAAACATAATACCAAGAGCTGACAGAAATATCACAAGATTCAGGCAAGGTATAAAAATTAAAATAACGCAATATTAAACATTTTTGAGGTAATAAGGTGACAACCCCAAAATAAAGTTGTTTAAATCTATTATGGACTATAGAGAAAATATAGTACCATATAGTCATTCAAAATATATTATCATAAATAGTGGATCTGTATGGTCTCTCATACTGTACATAACCACAAAGTGAGAATGCTGTCTCAGTGAAGGGGGAAAATATGAAGATTTTTATGTTTACATTTTGTTTATGTTTTCTCTACATTCATAAAATATGGATTGTAATTTGAAAATAAATTAACTTTTAAAACTAGTTAAATATATACACACATATACATATATACCAATATGTCCATACACAAATATGTATATGCATGTGCAGATACAAGTGTATATCTAAAAATGTATGTATATGTATATCTATATATTTTTATTCATCTTTTTAATTTTCCTTCACAGCACTTATCAGGACCTTGCACAGGGTATTTATTTATTTTTTGTTTTGTTTTGTTTTGTTTGTTTGTTTGTTTTGGGAGGAAAATCAGCCCTGAGCTAACATCCATGCTAATCCTCCTCTTTTTGCTGAGGAAGACCGGCTTTGAGCTAACATCTATTGCCCATCCTCCTCCTTTTTTTTTCCCCCCCAAAGCCCCAGTAGATAGTTGTATGTCATAGTTGCACATCCTTCTAGCTGCTGTATGTGGGACGCGGCCTCAGCATGGCCGGAGAAGCGGTGCGTCGGTGCGTGCCCGGGATCCAAACCCGGGCCTCCAGTAGTGGAGCGTGCGCACTTAACCGTGAAGCCACAGGGCCGGCCTTATTTATTTATTTATTATAAACTAAGTCACCCCATGAGGACAGTGTTTTTATGTTATTTAGCATTATAGAACATCACCCATTTTCAAAACAATGAATTTATTATTTATGGTATCTTTATATATTTGTATTTGTATTTTATTTAAACTAAATACTCATACATTTAATGTGTCAGTGTAATATTAGTGTCCTTAAGGTTTTTAAGTATTCACATATTCTATAACAATATAGCTTTCATTAGATAAAATGTGATATTAATTTTTTTTTTTTTTGTGAGGAAGATCAGCCCTGAGCTAACATCCGTGCTAGTCCTCCTGTTTTTGCTGAGGAAGACCAGCTCTGAGCTAACATCTATTGCCATTCTTCCTCCTTTTTTTCCCCCAAAGCCCCAGTAGATAGCTCTGTCATAGTTGCACATCCTTCTAGTTGCTGTATGTGGGACACGGCCTCAGCATGGCCAGAGAAGCGGTGCATCGGTGCGCCCCTGGGATCCGAACCCGGGCTGCCAGTAGCTGAGCGTGCGCACTTAACCGCTAAGCCACCGGGCCGGCCTCTGATATTATTTATTTATAATTATCACCATTCCTGGATGTAAACAATTTTTAAAGTATATCACTTCCTTTTATTTTTCTTTCACAGAATTCCTCTAATTTTATTATGCTTTCCTTGAACTTTGCTAGTTAGACCTCTATGAATGCAGGAATGTACTGGAATTTTATATGTAGGAATATGTTACACAGTTTAAATTTGAATAAGTACATTTACTTTAGTATGCTTATATAAAACATTCTATATGTTTTTGTTCATGTTCCAATATATAAAATAGATATTAGGCAAATCATTATTTTAAAATAATTAAACTGACTGAAATTACCAAATGCCTTTATTCAGTAAACTTATTCACACCATAAACATTTCCACTTTTCTTGATGTGGCCTTAACTCAAACACATGTAACTAATTTACCATACTTTATATCCAACTACAGTAACTAATATGCCAGTCTGAAGTTATCAAGACATTTTTGGTAACTTTTCCTGAAATTTTCCTCAGAACAGTGATTCACCCATAATGTCTTGGACTGCTGTACTATCAGAAGTTTCTCTTTTACCTCTCCTAAATCATAAAGTGATGTGCACAATTCTTATTAACTCCACTGACTAGAAATCTTTGGGAGGTGATGGATGTGACTATTCTGAAATGAAGCAGTTACCAGCACTCAAAACCACAAAGGTGGTCACTGAAGATGATAGACTGCTAAATTCTGCAGAAGAGGAAATTTTTCTATTAAGGTATGATAAACGACAGCAACTTCTCTGTTAATATACTTTTCATTTCGCTTTAACTTCATTTTTTTAACTTAAGTTTTCTAATCCATCTTGAACTTGAAACTGGCTTATCAAGTATTAGTTTGAAAAAATAACTGTAAAAATGTTTTCAGACAGCAAAACTACCTGTTTAAATAGAATGATGAATAAAGCATAGTTTGATAATTTCCTTAAATTTAACTCAGTAATTCCACTACAAACTTAATTATGGTTTTTAGCAGATTTTTTCCTGCAGCCACTGATTCAGTTAGTCTTGTAGCAACTGCTAGTCCTAACAATTCTAAAATTCACAGCTCCTTATGATTCTCTGTCAGTGTAGTCTTATCACCACATAGAACCAAAACAAAATTAGGTTTAGGATTTTGAAGTAGAATTTAATCTAATTTACATGTGCTTATAGTAAATTACATAGTCGTGTAATGTGAACATATTAGTTTCTTTTTGTGTTCTTACACTTGTGCAAGAAATTATTCCTTTCCTCAATATGTGCTTTAAAAATAAACTATAGCTCATCCACAAATACGTATTTCCATCTTTGATATATTTATGTAAGCATAAAAGTGAATGACTGAATCCTACTAACCTAACTATACAGATCTGTCAACATTTTTAGAACCTGTCCTGTTGATAATAATGAGAGTGGCATATTTTATTAGATGTGGAGTTCTGTGCTTTTAAAAAAATATCATTTATTTCACCAATATTTATGTAAATGGATTGTAAAATATTCAGTGAGTGCTGCATTTCTGTCCCTTTCCCTTCCAGTTACTGATCAGGAAGTTAGAATGAATTATTATTGCCAGCTTACTCCAAAACTTGAATAATTTAAATATTATTTGCTTTCTTTCCCATGCCATAATTTAACATTGAACTATGTTAACTACATGCAGTGTTAGCAAACTAGAGGTAAGGAAATTCAAAACTGACTCACATTTTCGCTGTTGTATAAAGCACTCTCTGCAGAATAATCCACCTGTGTTAGAATTGTAATGTTCTTTTAATCCTTTTTGATGTCTGCTGATTTGAATGGCTTCAAGTTAAAGGACAACAGAGATAGCAAAAACAAAAAGATAATCATGGCTAGCATTTATTGAGCTGATACTATGCAGCAGACAATATACTGTGAGCTTCACCAGGGATGTATCATTTACTCTTCACAAAATTCTACAAGAATTACTAATATGTTATCTATCACACATATAAGGGAATTCATTTGTAGAGAGATTAAGTGACTTTTCCAAGATGAGACAGCTTGTCAACGGAGGGATTTAAGACATTTTATATCCAGTCTCTCCAACACAATCATGTGTGGCTACATATCCGAGTTGTCTTAACACAGCACACTTTTAAAAGGAAAGTAGTTCTATTGATTAGCTGTTGTTGAGGAAAGTTCAGTAAGTGTATTTTCAATAGATTTTAACTGAAGGAGTTTACCAACTCCAGTGGCTCTAGTACATAACTCAGATTTATGCTCTGCCCGTTCACTGGCCCTGCTCTCCAAAATAGTAGAGTATGTTACCACTTTTCCAGCTTCCACAGGCTACCATATCTAAAATAAGTGTTTATCTCCCATTGCCTGCTTTGCTCCAATGAGCACTTTGTCCAGTTGGTAGTCACATTTAATTTGCACAAATACTTTATTGGATTTAAAATTTAAAAACTAGATATATTTAAGGATCAAATTGTGTATATAGTTTGAATATATTTTATCAATTTAGTCATGGCAACTGGTCCAAAATAACATTTTAGAGAAAATGTAAGCAGAAACAAAATAAATATATACAAAAATATATCACAGAACATTTAAACATCTAATATGTCATTGAATAAAATGAACCATCATTTTGTATCCATGAAGAAGTGAGCTACATGCTTTTTTAATGCAGGATGATTTTAAGAGTAGCAGGAAATTTATTAATGTTAACAAAAATAAGCACTGTTAAATTCGTAGTAAGATTGCTTTGTAATCCTCTCCTTAGAAGTATTGTTCCTAATTGTGTTTATTAGTAATTTGTGTGTTTTTAAACTTGTTTCCTAGAGCCAGAATTATCCTTTATTGACAACCAAACAAACTTCTCATTCAAATGAAAATTCAATATCATATATAAGCATGACAATAACTACATTTATATTCAAGATAACAAAAAGGGCATGCTTATGTACCATAACCACTGGTAGAATATTGATGTGAATTTTCTAGCCAAAGTGATAACACATATATTCATATACACAAGGCCATGAATACCAGCAAGGAAGTGAAAACACTATCACTATTGCAGATGGCACCATTCTCCTTCTGAAAATTCCTAAACATCAAGTAAAATACAAAAACAATTAGAGTGTTCAGTTATATGGCTACACAAAATAAATAATATAATAAAATCTACATGTCTTATATGTCATCAATAGGTAAAAATAAAAATCGTAGAAAATCCCACCAATAGGAGCAAGGTGTAAGGATAAGCAAATCAATTCATAGAATAGCGAGCAAAAAAAAGAAAAAAAACTAAACGTATGTGGACACATTTTAGGAAAAGTGAGCTTAGTGTGTTTCATATCCTTATGGAAAAAACAATAGAATTTGACTCCTACCTTACTTCATTCTTGAAAGTCAATCCCCAGGAAATTGCAGATCTGTATGTTGATGATAAAACTACAGAACTTCTAGAAGAAAACGTGGAAGAATGGTTTCAAGGCCTTGAATTTTGGAATTTTTTTTTAAATATAATACAAAAGACACTAACCTTAAGGGAGAAGATTTATAAATTTTATAAATTTATAATATACTCATTTATAAAAACTACATTAAAATTAAATAAATTTGTTCATTATAAGACTCTTTTCTAAGAGTGAAAAGAAAGCTATAGAACAGTAGCAGATATATGCCATATATATCCCAAACAATGGGTCTGAGCCAGAATGATCTAAAACTTCTGTTAATGAGAACATATTGGAGATAAAATTTGGAAAGTATTTTACAAAATTGGATATCCAGCTGGTCAATAAGAATAATGTTGTTAATTGTTCAACTTCAATAATGGTCAAGAAAATACAAAATAAATCACGATATGATACCACTGCATCTTCTCTAGATAGGTAAAATTGAAATGAACAAAACTAAACTAAATGATAATGCTGAGGGTTGAAATGCTTGTGGAAGAGTAAAAACTTTCATGATTCCTGGTGTAAGTAAACTATTACAAACACTGGAAAAATCTTTAACACTGTCTATTTCATTGAAACATACGTGTTCCCTTAGATAGACAGCTATAGATATAGACATAGATGATACAGAAATAGATATATATATCTATATAGATAGATATAGGTATATAGATCTCTCTAGATATAGATATATAGATATGGATATAGGTATAACACAAAGGAGTACTTATGTGCACCAATGGGTGCATACACAAATATACCTAGCACCATTCTTCATAATAGCTCCAGGCAGAAACAAACCTAATGTTCAACAGTAGAATGAATAAAAATATTTAAATAATATATACTATAATGATGCTGCCCAACACAACTGTTACCAGATATAGAACATTTCCATCATTGCAGTGAGTTCCATTGGACGGTACTGCATAGGAAAGAAACAATCTATGCTACACACAGCAACATAGATGAATTTCGCAAACATAAAGTTGATTGAGAGGAATCAGGCACAAAAGAATGAATACCATATTGTTCCATTTTCATCAATTACAGGCTACTTAATCTATGATGTTAGAAATCACAATGTTTATTTTTCCTTTCGGGAGTAGAGAGAAGTTAATGGCTGAGAAAGAGAATGAAAGGAAGCTTCTGAAATGTGTTTAATATTTATTTCTTAATTGGGGTAGTAGTTACATTAGTATACTCAGTTTGTGACAGTTCACATGATTTGTTTACTTATGATTTGCTCACATTTAGTAAGAAATGTTATTTTAACGAATCAGGAAAAAAGAGAAAGGAAGCTTGAGAAGATCAAAATAATTAGAAAACAAAGGCCGGCCCCATGGCTTAGTGGTTAAGAGTGTGCACTCCGCTACTGGCGGCCTGGGTTCGGATCCCAGGTGCGCACCGATGCACCGCTTGTTGGCCATGCTGAGGCGGCGTCCCACATACAGCAACTAGAGGGATGTACAACTATGACATACAACTATCTACTGGGGCTTTGGGAAGAAAAAGGGGGGAAAAGGAGGAGGATTGGCAGTAGATGTTAGCTCAAGGCCAGTCTTCCTCAGCAAAAAAAAAGAGGAGGATTGGCATGGATGTTAGCTCAGGGCTGATCTTCCTCACAAAAAAAAAAAAGGAAAACAAAAACAAAAGTTTTGTTTAATGTCAATTTTCTTTTAAGTAGTACCTATTTTCACCGTGTCAGGAAATGTATTTATTATTTTCAATATATATAACTATGCAAATTAATAAAAGTTTAACTCAAATATGTGAAATATATTCTATTTTGCATAGGACATATGCCATTTGTTAAGTTAAATCAATTTGATAACATGAATTATTACAGGCTAAATTAAATATGTATAAATTCGAACAGTTATATAATATGTTACATTGAAGATGTTCATATCTGTACTGAGAAATCACTTTAATAAATAATTTTACTAGAATTGTACTCCTTACATTACTAAGGGATACTTTTCCAATTGAAGAAAAATATAGCTGATGCATTGGACTCTGTGTTATCCACATGGTTTCCGTGTTTCACCGATGTGAAAACAAGATCTTCCGAGTATAAGAGAATAATTAAATTCTACCTAAACTGATAAGTCTAATTGAGAAAACATCACATTGTGTGTTGTCAAATATCACGGAGTTCCACTACCAGTGTCTTGAAATTCTTTTTTATAAAATAGCTTAAATATGTGAAAAATATACGTGAATTTCTTACTGAGAGGGTCACTAAATTTTAGAGAAGAGTCAGTCTAACCTTTTTTTGAACAATTTGTTTTTCAAGTCAGGGAAAGTTTCTCCAAGTCACTTCTAACACAGAAACAGACTATATGAAAAAGCAATTCAAAGTTTAAAAAGCAATGTTCTATATGAAAAAGCAGAAGGCAGAGGCTATAGGATATTTCTTTCTTCCCCTAATTTCCCAAAACCCCTCAGCAGAGGCCCTTAGAACACCTTCAAGAGACCACTCTGGGTAGTAAGAAGACAGTTTAAGAATCAAATAACAGATTTACTTGACTCTTCAGGTTATTGAAATAAAATTTATGAGCCAGAAAGGTGAAGAATTTTATTCAGTATCACATATTTGGTCAGCGGTAAAATGAAAAGAAAATTTTCCTCACCTTTAGAAAATGTTTATTTGCAATCCCCACCTACATTCTTTCCACTTGGTACTGTATCTCAGTAGTCTAGAATTATACTTACAGTGTAAGGCAGTATGTTGATTTATTAAGGTAAATTTTTCTGCACATTTTTATTTCTTTTTTTTCCTGGTCAATTTCTTTCATGACCAGAGTCCTGGGGTTGAGAAGAGATACAGAAATGTTTTCAGGAGTTTCTTATTTGATCCTTCAGCTTCTTGGTAAAACTATTCCTGTTTTCATCAAAACAAAAAATTTCCAAACAAACTGGGTGTCCAGGGAAAAATATCATTTAGATGAAACAAAACAAAATTTTATTTTTTGCCTAACAGGAAAATTGAGGAAATCTCTCTCTCTCTCTCTGTCTCTGTCTCTGTCTCTCTCTTTATCCAGTTGGATATGAAGAGTCAAGTTATCTTTCCCCCAGAATCAGACTAAAAAAGTAACCACATCCTTTAATTCCTTCTCCTTCTTCATTTCAAAAAAGAGGCAGAATGCCCTGTAAATGATTGCCTTGCAACAAGTTTTTATTTATATTATTTATGTATCTCCAGGATCTCCAATGTATAAATCTTTTGTAATAATCTGTAATAATCCAACTCTCAAGGTGCTTGTTTTAGAGATGGAATGGATCCATAAGACTAGATAATTTATAGAAGGGATTAACATATTTGATAGTAGCCAAGGATGTGTTTAATGGACAAACATCTAAATTTGTCACCTTTAATATCTTTGCAACTCTATAGAATTGCAATTATGCCAGTACATATGGACTATATGCAATTACATTTACATAAATTTACATTTGGCTAAAAATGTGGGAAAGAAACAATAGTTCTAAAACAAAGATGAAACTTTTAAAAACTTATAGATAGATAGGAAGTTGATGCCATTGATCTCTGAGAAAAGTAGCATGTATTGATTAAATCTGAACGAAAGCACCCAAATATCAACTAACACAGAAAGTTATAGCTAGCAATATTCTTCACAGACTATTTTTTTCACTACACAACTTTGCATGAGTGTTTTAAAGTCATTTACACCAAATTATTTCATAGTAAAATATACAACATGAGAACAGTGAGAAATATAAGATCAAATTGATCAAAGTAAAGATTATTATAGGACTACTCTTAAAACTTATAATTCAAAATCTTGCTGGGAATATTGAGTTTCCTTACTTCAGTCAGGAAAGTTTTGTTTCAGTTTATGGTTCACCAGTCTTTCTGTTCCATCTGATTTGGTTTTATCTTCTTAACTGGTAGCATTTTGATTCTCTATCATTTTATCCTCTTGTTTTATTGGGTAAGTATATTTGAGCACCCATTATGTGCTATCCACTGTTCTACACACTGAGAATACTAATTTAGCTGATTAGCTGTGGACTACACTTTGCTATTTTATATATATTCACTCATTTAATCCTCAAAAATCATTATGAAGTAAGTATGCTATTATCTCCATTTCAAAATGAAGACACTGAAACATTGAGTAAATTGTGGTAGATATGGGTTCACCCTTAGAAATTATGACTCCAGAGTTCCTATTCATAAATATTTATTCTTTATATAGATAGATATATGATAGAAAGATTAGAGAAAGAGAGAGAGAGAGAGAGGAAAATAGATAAGAGGTACACACATAGAATTTTTTTCATTTGCATATTTACCTATAGCTTATCTTTTCTAAAGGATGAATTCACTCAAGGAGATAAAACATTTTCCTTTTAAACAAATAAGAAAAAAATCAAAATTGTTAACTCATAAGAAAACAATTGAAAGAGATGAAAATACGTCACTCTTTTTATTAGAAACACAATCTATTTTTACATTATATATGATGTGGAACAAAATTTCTTTATAGATTGGGCATATTTTTTTCAGATACCTTTATGCCCACCCATTTTGCTCTGTTTCATCCCATCTCCTCTTGATTTTCTTCTTATCCTGTTGTCTTTCATCTCAGTGAATTCTCACCTTTTGACTTGGTTTTTAATTTTTGTTTCAAATAAATACTTTTAATTTTTAAATGAATTCTGACTACCTTTTTGTTTTCAGATTTACTGCCTATGTCCTGTATGCACTACTTATTCTCAAAATCTTTTATAAAAGATACTCTACAAGGTAGTAGAGGGATTATAACACAAAGGGCCTTGTTATAATCAGACCAGGAAAGATCACTCAGGGGAGGCAGTGCAGAAGCTCGTCAGTAACGCATGAGATAGATTGTAATGAAGGATTCTGCCTTGTTAGGCATTGGTAAAGGTTACAGCCATTACGTTATCCCTAACTGGTCTTCTAGAATGGAGTATAGATCTCTGTTGAGAGTTTAGCTAAGCTGCTCCATGGTATTGCTGTCTCAGCATCCATTTTGTTTGGCCAAGCAGCCTTCAGTGATCTCGAGCTGACACTAGCCTCCTCATACAAGTGTATGCCCTAGAAACTCGCTGGCAGAGTCACACGTAACCTTAGTCCCTGATATGACTTCCCCAACAGCCCTTGTGATCAACAGTCTCTCCTGGCTCCCAACGCCTTTCCCTTATGTGCCCCTTAGGTAAGACCCCCATGGGGCTTACCAAAGCCCAGCTTTTTGAGTTTGAATTGACCAATCCAACCCCAGCTCAGGAACCCCAAGGCACTCCACTCGCACATGCTAATACAGCCATGTGCACCAGGTTCTGTCTCTCTCTCTGCCTGCCCCCTCCCTTGACCTCTCCTTGTGGCCCCTCCAAGTGGGCCAGGCACTTCTTCCAGGACCTGTGAGTAATAAACTTCTCTAGTTCATATTATCTTGTGGTTTGTTGCTGAACCACAGCTCACCATGCAGCAGCACCCTGTGCTCTACTGATGGTAAGTGTTAATTTGACAAATTCATAGCAATCTGTTCGTAGTAAGATGCTTAAAGTACACACACATATTAAAGTGGCTTAAAGTGGCATGCTTGATTTTGTTTCTTGCCCCTCACTAAAAAAAAAAGGATAAGAAACCCTAACTGTAACAAAAAATAGAACTAAGAGTGGGCTTGTAGACTTTCAAAGTGAATGCCAAATTGGCTGCAGCATTTTGTCAGTGTGTGTTCATGAGGCGGGGCAGGGAGGTAACTGGGAATATTTCCCTTAAATAGGAAGTGATAAAGCAATCAATTTTGTTCAACATACTTTTTATTTTTTAATGTTTTTTTCAGTCTTTATCACCACATTTTAAAGCAATTTTTAGTATTAGATTGTTGTTTCTCAAAAGATTGGATGAAAAATAATAAATGCTGTGAAAAATAGAAGAAATCAGGTCCTTAGTTGCCAGGCATAAGACAGACATGAAAATATACTGTTATTATATGACTCTGCTGCAGGAAACAAATTTTCCTTATTGTCAGTATTACACATAAGTATATATTCTGCAAGTAGTTAATAGACGAAGTTACATCATTCTTTAAATTTGCTAATCTACAAAATGGCAACAATTGAAATCGATGCCCTAGCTGGGAGGATAGGATGCAAAATGGAATTATAACAATTGCAAAGACACATCTGACAGATATGTGAATTGATGACCATTAAACCTGTTACAAAACACCTCCTCCAAGAATCTAACAACACATAAATGTATCTATCTGCCCCATGATGGATAACAAATGTAAGGGCAATATGAAAGATCAGGCTAAGAAGAAGAGGAAATGAACAGAGAAAGATTGCAGGGAATATCTAGAAATTGTGTAAAAATCCTTGGAAAAACACGTGGACGTGGTATCTGTAGCTATTTGATTAAGCAAGATATTATGAACATAGAATGTACAAAATGAAATAATATGAGAGTTGATGCTGGCATTTTACTTTTAAAACATTAGCATGATGATCCATCTATAATGACAATAGCTTACAAACTTGCCTGACCCAAACATTATACAAAGATATTTGGCTATGGCTGTTATGGAGGAACCAGTTAGGACTTGCCAAAACTAATAAAAAACAAAACAATAAAACATCTCAAGAGTAAAAGGTTAGATTGTTTCATCGAACAATGTTCCTGTGTTACACACCTCCACACTTCTTGGCCCTCCACACTAGATGAGCAAGGAATCAGCTCTATTTCTGGCTATAAACTATAGATTGATAAATTGAGCTATGTTGTGGCTGAAAATTATTTGGTAGTCTATTTTATGATGGGTTTCTAATACCTTTAGAAAAAAATTACTATAACACCTGATTCTCCTTGGTCACTGTATCTATATGCATCAGATTTGCATTGGTTATTAGATGGACTGAATGTTCAGGGTCTTGTAAGAATCAGTATTGTGGAACTGATGAAAAGGTGATGGAGGCAAGGTAGTGGGTGAAACTCTCACAAGAGTTTCAGGGTCTAAACCTCTTTGTGTCACATGTGAAAAACCACCAGAATGTTCTCACTGGCAAAGGCCTTTTGCAAAGTAGACGGGATAACATGTTCTATGAATACCAGTCATAATTAACATTCGCTGGGTTCATGACCACACAAGCAGAAATTCCCATGGGTACATAGAAAGGACATCACCTCCTAAGATGAACAGCTTTTGCCACCACAGAGTTGCCAATTCTCTAGCAAAACAGCCAAAATTTATCTGATGACATGGTGCTGATCTCAAAGATAACAGCCAGTTACATTCATTGTTGCAGGCTGACCAAATTGAAATTTTGTGATGTGAAAAGAAGAGTGAACACTAGAATAGATACTAATATTGGATTTGGATTGGCCATTCTTATTCCTTGGACCTCTGGGAGTGTCAGCAAATACTTGCTTGAATGGTAATTATTTGTACCAAAGTGTTCCATAAAAAATTGATTACTTCCAAAAGCCAGCTTAAAGACAAAAAAATGATGCAATATAGCCTTGCATTCATAAGAAACTGGACAATTTAATGATAAGCTATTGAAAGAAAGTATTAAAGGTAAGGAATTCTTTAGTGAAGTTTCTCATATAGTCAAGTTACAAGGATCCAAAAAATAATAGAATATCCCCTCTAAAAGTAATTTCTAAAAATGCAATTTCTGGATGTTTGCTTCTGCATCGTTGAAACTCTGGGTTTCACTGCTATAGATATTTTAGTATATGGGAGAAAGCTAAATTAATCATAGATATTGATATTGATTATGCTAATCCAATATATAACTCCTGGAAGTTTAAGACTCTTGAAGCTAGTAAATCAATAAACAACAAATAGGGTTGTTGTCAGAATCAAATTAGTTACTATATAAAGATCTTATAACAGTGTCTACTACTCAGTAAATACCTTATAAATGTTAGCTATTGTAATTGATACCACTACAGGTGTATAGTTTCTTGTCTCGGTTAGTATCACAAAACTTTTTTCAATTTTCCCGTCACTATACTCAGCTCCTTATTTCATTTCCCTCAAAGGAGATCCTACGCAATTCCATGAGTCCTCAAATAGCTTACCACTCTCAAAGAACAACAGACAAAAATGCCACTTCACCGCCAAAACCCCCAACACCAGCAAGTTCCCCATCATACTTAAGTTCATCTCTTTCTCTACTAAGTTTTCCTATTCCTTCTTATCTCAGTGGAAAGTGAGTTCTAACATCTCTCCTCTGGGTGCTTGCTCCATCAGTTACCCTTCATCTTTCTCACATCTTCACACTCTTTATTTACTGTTTTTCCCTTGAGTTCGTGAATATGCTCACATCTCTATCCTACACAAAAATTCTCTCTCCCGAGTACAACATGCTCATCTAAAGCGCTTATTTTTCCTTAGGATTTCTAATTTTAGAAGAATTATTATACTCCAGATTTCTCCATTTCCTCATCTGCTGTCTATTTTTTAACAGGCTATAATTTAGTTTTGCCCCCAGTACCAATTCAATCAATAATGTTAAGTGTCTGTTTTGGCAAATCCTGGGGACATTTCTTCTAGATGAATAATGTATTTTACCTCCCAATCAAGACTGGTGCTGCTCATCCTCTCCCAAGATTACGTGGTAAAGTTTGTAATCGAGCTTCTACTGTGGAAACTCACAATTCTACAACACGTATCTAGAGAGAAGTTCTAATCTCTTATATCCAACTGCTTCCTGGTAGCTCTACTTAGGTTAAAACAATCACATCAAACTCAGAAAGCCCAGGGTCCATATTTTTGCACCTCCCATGAAACTTTGCTTCCTAACACTTTCTCAACGTTGACTCAATGGGCTCACCTTATACAATTGCCTAAATCAGAATTATATGGAAATTATTCTTGTCCTTCCATCTATAGTGCCAAGTCTTAATATTTCATCTAATCCTAATATTTCATCTGCCTTGCCCTCTGCATTTTATTTCTACTACCATTCAAAATACCATTCTGACTGGTCTCCCATTACTTTAGTCTGGCTCTTTCAAATCTCTTTTAATCTGAATGCTAACGTAGTCAATTAAAAACAGTTCAGTTTTATTTTCTCCTGCGTTTTCATTCCTCCCCATTACATACAAATTAACGTCTATGCTGCTTAGTACACTATACAAGGTTCTTTATCCGGTTGCAGCATTTTCTTTTATATCCTCACTTATCTCCATGGATTTTCTCACACTTTTTGACGAGTATCTCAGAACTTCTGGGCTGTCTTGGATATATTATGTGATTTCAAAACTTTTCACGTTCATCCTTTGCCTGTAATATTATACTCTCATTAATATGCCCACTTCAATCTCTCCCTCCACCTGCTTAAAAAACTCATCTTTGTTTTTGAAGCCTAGATAAGGTGCTAATTTCCTAGGAAGAATTTTTCCATTTAGTCTCACAACCACCATAGAGAGTTCATTATTCCCTACTATTATACTTTATAAATGCTTCTATTCTCTCGTAAATTATGCTACATAATAATTACTTTTAATAATTTTGATTTCCTCTCAAAATTACATTATCTGAGGTCAAGACTATATGGTTTTAATCTGGCCCCATGTGACTAACCCTTTGTCCAGAATAGAGTCAGAATAAATCTATATTTAACAATTGAATTAATAAACACCTCCGCTCTGTCTCTTCTATTAACTTCCATTTCAAATCCTTTCAAAAAATAGAAAGAAATGAACTAGATATAAAAATGATTTATTGCCTTAATCCAGGCTAGTTTACTGGATTTAATGAGAAAGTATTGTAGGCATGTGTTCGAAATATGTTAAAAAATATATATATTTTACATAATTGTGTATACTTATGTATTATAACTTCTGAATGGAGACTAAATATATATATATATATATATTTGTAAGAAGCTGACCTTTGGAAATATTGAAATGTCCAAGCTTAACAAAATTAACATGAACAATTACTTTCTTCTTTTCTTTAGGTATAGCTTCTATTTCACTCATTATTACAATTTTCAAGGCAATTTATTTTAATTTTAATAAATTTAGTTTTATTTTCATGATCTGAGTTACAAGGAAATATTCTTATATAAGATTTAAAGCCTTTCTTGAACATCATACTGAGTTCTTTTTTTTATTAAAGAAAATAGAAACTACACTATGTATTCATGTTTGACACATGTATTTTGGGAAAACTGATTCTTTTAGTTACTACCTCTTTTGACTCTACAAAAGGAGGCATGCTTGCTACTGAATAGTTTCCTCTTATTTCAAAGGCAGTATAAAGATAAAAATTTTACAATACTTTTGATAGAATTAGTTGAGGATGATGTCAATATAAATATATTATGTCTAGATGAAATTTGAGTTGGCTAATTTTTTTTCTTCAGCTTTTACTTGCTCTTCCCTTTCATGGGAAATTCTTTTCCAAGGATCAAGGGCAGTTCCCTTTTGCTTGCCTGACTTCAGACTAACGAATGGACTTTAAATGAAAGAAAGCTCCTGATTACCAAGAGTCAGACCAACAAAGTAAGCTATACACTGCTTCATATGTCTGGGCAATGGTTTCCCTTCCCCAACTCCCATCTGTATTTTCGGAGGTATAGAAAGGGAAGACATGGTTGGCTGAATAACTTCCCCTCCCCCAAAGATGCCCACATCCTAATCCTCAGAATCTCTGAATATATTCTCTTACCTGGCAAAAGAGACTTTGCCTGTATTATTAAATTAAGGATCTTAAAATGGGAAGATTATCCTGGATGATCTGAGTGGGCCCAATGTGATCACAAG
This sequence comes from Diceros bicornis minor, assembly GCF_020826845.1. Lineage (NCBI taxonomy): Eukaryota > Metazoa > Chordata > Mammalia > Perissodactyla > Rhinocerotidae > Diceros > Diceros bicornis. The sequence goes on from NC_080759.1 coordinate 39,551,913, forward strand.
GTTCCTCGTAATAGGAAGGAAGGATGATCAGAGTTAGGAGTAGAAAATATGAGAACAGAAGCAAGAGATTGCAGTGATGAGAGAAAAGAGTCTGGAGTGCGGGAATGCAGGCAGTCTCTAGAAGCTGAAAAAGGCAAGGAAGTAGATTCTCCCCTCAGATATTCCAGAAGGAATTATCCCTGCAACATCTTGATTTTAGTCCAATGAGACTGATGTACTTTTGAACTGTAGAACGGTAAGATAATCAATTTGTATTGTTTTAAGCCACTAAGGATGCAGTACTTTTTTACAGCAGCAATTTGAAACTAATACAAAAAGTTTTTTTGTGGTCAGTTTCCAGGATCATAACTGGTTACTGTTCTCCCAGCTACCCTAGATATGAGTTTCCCTTTTCATACAGGAGATGGTTGCCGGCAATGATATCCCCAAAACTTTTTTGAGAATTATTTGGAGCTCCCGAGTTATGGTTTTCTTCTCTTATCTAATAGAAATACAATAATGCATCAAGTATGTTAACATTCTTATGGTACAAAGCTAGTTGAAAAGATAGAAAAAACATCTCAGGCTTGTGTTCTTTCCTTAACTTGTAACTTATTGAATTATATATTAGGGTTAAAAATGACAAACATTCAGATGATAGCCTATCCTGGTGACGGTTAATCAAGCTTATCTCTTCCTAAATAGAGAAGACACTGTCATGGAGTGTGTTAGTGCAGATTCTCCAAGAAGCAGATGCCATGGAAGAATTTTTAAAACTTGAGAGAATTTTATTAGGAGAAACACCTGTGAGAGCAAATAGAGAGGTAGTAGGAAGAGGCTGGATCAGTCATCAGAAGACAATATAAGTCTGACCCAGTGAAGTAGAGAAAGAAGGAAGTCTAGATGAAAATGTCAGTGCTGTCTAAATTTGGCAAGGCTCTTGGGGATTTCTTGAGCAAAACGTCTGTGACCCCAGGAAGGGACCCATCTACGGATTCCTGCTGTACTCACCTTGGCTTGCACACAAACACAGTGATAGCTTTCCAAGTACAGCATCCAGGGTCCTTGATCAATTATACTCGCTGTTTTTGGATGTCTGTGAGGTGCATCCTTATGGCCGTCATGTGGCAATACCAGGAAACAGGCCAGTTCTCCTGAGGCAGTTATCCAACGGATGAACTGGAATACTAGAAATGTTAGCATGCTGCCAATGATCAATTTAACTCATCTTTTTACAGGAAGCACATTATAAAAAGTGAAAAGTTTTAGTGAAGTTGTGCTGGACTTGAAGCCAGAAATCCTGACCTTTAGAACGAATCTATTAATTTTCTTAAACTATAGAATCCCTTATGTAATCATTTTTATTCTTAATTTGTATCACGTTTTCTAATAGATATTGATTTATTTATATATTTAAAAAGCTAATCAACACATTTCTGAGCAAATAGATAAATAGTTATGTAGATACACATATACATTCAAACACCCACACATACTTCTATTTCTATGCTAATATTCAGTGATACCTATATATACATATCTGCCAAGTTACTCTTCGATAGAGACACCATTACAATATTTTCTGAAGATAGAGAGAAACTCAATCTTCTAGATAACTAAAACAGTCCTATATGCCTTATTCCTAAAGCTCAGTGATAGAAATACAACTTATATTATTACATTTGATTTGTTGAAAATATGGAACTATTCAATAGGTGATTGTTTCCGTAATACATAAGGGAAACTAAAGAAGAAACAAAATCACCATTTCTTTTTCATGATTTGATGAATTGCAAAAAAATAAGGCAGTTTATCTTATCATAAAGGAAATTTAGGACAGACAATCTTTACATATGGATGATATAAATTAGTACCAACAATCCTGGTAGATTTTAGATAAAGTGTTCAAAATATTTTCCATAAGACGTATTCACTTTGCCTCTCGTTCTTACACCTGTTCAAACAAGATTAGCACTTGGCAGCAAAAACAAAAACAAAGAATTAAGAAAGAATCAGACAACACTGAATTTATTAAGATAGAATTGTTTCAGCTGAATAATGTCATCATCTATTCCAAACACTGTATTTATCCAGTATAGATGTATTTCTTTAAAGAGTCTAGAGAACTGCCTTCTTTACACAATTTGGATCTGAAATATTACAATATAAATAAATAACCTGGTAATTTCACACGTAGTGTTGTTTATTAAATGCTACAATTAAATATTTAATTTAATTGCTTGCTTATCTAGAATTCTGAATACATAAAATAAACATCCCATTTGAGATGTAATCCATTAACATATAATGACCAGTATTTGTGTTTTTTCTTGTTAAGTTTTCTTCACTAAATTATTTCAGCATTCTCACATATAAGTTAATCTATCCAAGTGAAAAATCACAGTGGGTAAATTCACTTTTATCATTGATTAATTGTTTCAACAAATTATTGTGTTCATACTCTATGTGAGGTTCTGTTCTAAACTCTGGGGATACAGCAATGAATAGAAGATAAATTTCCTACCACCGATAACAAAAGCTTGTATAAAAATATAATGCAAAGTATGGAGAGAGCATGTTCAAAAGGAAATCTAGGTGAAATCTCATTCAAGAGAGCAAGTGGTAGCTTAGCTGGTTTCCTCCAGAGTGAGTGATGAGAGAGAGAGAGACAGACAGAGAGAGGAAGACACATATACCCAAGATAGAAGCCACGATCTTCATATACCTAATATTGGAAATGATATTGCATCACTTTTGCCATATTCTATTCTTTAGATTATAGTCAAGAAGACCACAATTAAGATGAGAGAAATTAAGTTCCGTTTATTGAGGAGAGGAGTATCAAAGAATTGTGGATATACCTTTAAAACCATTACCATCCCTTCACTCTGCAACATTTGACTGGATTTCAGCCAATGAGAGTCACCGCAGAAAATTTGGTTGTCGTCTTTTTTTTTATTGCAATATAATTGACATACAACATTGTGTACGTTTAAGGTATTTATTTGGTACATTTATATATCACAATATGATTACCTCTGTAGAGATAGTAACACCTCCATCACTTCAGGTAATTATCATCTCTTTTTTGTGGTAAGAACATTTAAGATCTAGTTTGGTTATTTAACCCCTCATTCTTGTCATCTTGTGTTGGTTGTTTTCTTCTGCCAAAGTCCACAGCTCCATACAGCAACCCATTCTCACCCTTCACATTTGTATAGTATGTGTCTCCTATTTCCTTTTTATGCCTACAGCTAGGAATGGCTCTCTGTTACTATTCTTTGTTGTTGCACTATGGAATGCACTTAAAATGGACTAAGAATGATATTGCTTTCTGGTATGCACTAAGTAATGATAAGGCACCAAGAATGGAACTGCACTGTTAGTACTATATGTTATATAATTATATAATATGTAAGTATTTATTAATAGCAGAATGGTAATGAACTAAGAATGATATTACAATATTCTTTGTTGTTTCTCTTAAACTCTGCCTACACCTATGTGAATTGTCCTTCAGCAAAGCTCTCTTCACACTACCTAGTTAGAGTACAACGTCTGCTTTCCACAGGGTTTCTAACTGATGTAATAATTAAGAAGGCAGACCTTAGACTCGGATGAACTTAGATTCTAATCTAAGCTTTCTGCTGCTTAATAGCTGTGTGACATGGGAAAGCTAATTCACTCCCCAATGCTTCAATTTCGTCTATCATCTCTCTTCAGAGCTTATTAAGCATCAGGCAGTGTTCAGGAACTGAAAGAGTTATAAAGCAATTCATGTAACCCTCAAGAATTTTAATCCCACGGTGTTGATCAACTGTTGTTCATATTTGATAGTTATCAGTATGTATAGACTCACCTGAGTTCACACAGCCAGGGTGATGTCGGGGCAGCATTTGAATTGAAATCTTCTGGCTCCAGAGCGCATGCCCATGTCCACTGCCCTGGGTCATAGTGCCTGTTTCAAAGGCTTGATGTGAAAAGTCATTATGTTCACAAAAGTAAGATGCTTGGACTTACTAGGGCCAGTCTTCAGTAAGCGTGAGTTCTTCTAATCATTATTTATAATTTTCTCTGCTATTGAAATAGCTTAGCCAGAAAAATAAAACTGATAAATTTATTTTAATAAGAAGTTTTCTCCTGACTAGAAATAAAAGTTACTGTTTGGGAGGAGGAGGTGTTACAAATATTTTGATTTAAAAATTAGCTCTACCAGATCATCAGTAAAAAAAATTCCTCAATAAGTTTGAATTATGTTCAGTATAAAACGCTAAGATGATTCAGAAGGCATAAAAGAGTCACATACAGTGCATAGCTGTCTTTAATGATGTTGAAGCACTATAATCAGAGTAAAAAACTATTTTTGTTAAAAAAGTAACATTTCTGAAAGTCATACTCTATACTCTACAATACCTATAATTTAATCTTAGCCTTGTTTAAACACTAAAGTATGAATGAAAAATAAGCTGGGTGAGACATGGATGTTCCTTTTCAAAGATTTTTGTCTCATTTATATAAATTTAAACACACATATGTACATAATTTTAACACATACAGTATTTCAAATAATGCTCTACACTTTTTAAAAAGGATAAATAGAAGTAAATTAAACTTTTTCCAAAATATAAATTTTTATTAATTTAGCCTTTGTCTAAATGTAATTTAAAAAGAAGTGCTGGTTTCTCTTTATGAAGATCATTAAGGATATGGACAATCTCTCCCAATGAAGACAGAAAAAGCTGGATAATATATATTTTTAAAATATTCTTAAATATCTTGAAGACCTGACAAGATAGTAAGAACTTGATCAAAAATAAGTAAAATTGAGAAGCAAGAAGAACATTCTCTGAGAGTATATCTTGTTTTAGAGAACACAAGCTTAGATTTCAAGACATCTTGTGATATAAGGGAAAGAGTTAAGGACCCCGAGCTTGCCTAAAATTGGGAGACCCCTCCCCATTATGTTAGAACACCCAAAATGTTGCAACCTAAAGTTAAGGGGGAACAAAAAATAACCTACACACACATACACACTCATGAGTGTGCAAGAACTAAGGCTTGACCCTCAGCAGAGCAGGAGAGAAAGACTGCACGAAAGTATACCTACCAGCTGACCTTTCCCCAGCTTTGCAGCTCAAAGTCTCATTGTCTCCATTGTCCATAATAACTCAAAATGAGAAGTTCATTTAAAGTAGCCTTGAACCCATAGTGGCACCAAGAACTTGGTAAATAAATACAAATCTCTGAACCATTTTGTCCCTCTTACTCCATTAGAGGATTCTGCAGGCTGGGAAAATTTTGTGTAACATCCTGTCTGCAAGGGGCCTCTGCTGAAGTTTCCCATCCAATGTGGCCACCTGAGCTTGCAAGGCTCTCTTCTCAGGACCAAGGCACTTACTCTCCAAGTTTCCAAGTGGTTTTCATACTGAGGGCTCACTGCTGAGCCCTTCTCTAGGAATTTCCCTGGGTGGAAGGAAGGTGCCAACTCCCAGGTTACATGGCAGCTTGCATACAAAACCTGATTGATGTGCTGGTTTCAGTGAGTACATCTCTGAAGGACTATCTGAGTTTCAGAGCTCCAACACAGCTCAACATCTCCTTCTGCCCAGTCCCAATGCCCTTACTCCCTTGTAGGTGATGTTCCTGAGAGTATTGCTCAATGAACCTCCTGCACACACATCTGAAGCTCAGAAACTGTTTTCCAGGAAGCCCAACATCCAGCATTGACCGCTCTATATCCACTGCTGACAAACCGACTCTGCCTGGTCTGTTCAGGCATTTACTGCTGGTATATGTGGTCCTTGATAAGTTCTCTGTTTGAAGTTCCACACACTCTGTACCCTACTCATTTTGACCCCAGGATTCTTTCTTTCTAGCAACTTTCAATACTTAGGCAGTTCTCCTTTTGAAATGCATGGAGGTATCTGCGTTTTCACTCCAACGCTCTTAGGCCATGGGAGACAGGAGGTCATGTCCTGGAGATTGTTATAGCCTAAATGTGGCATGCCACATTTTAATTCTGCCCACCCAAGCTCTGTGGGGGGCATGCTTTGGTGTAGAGTCCAATTAGAATTCTAAGCAGGGTATATGCTATGTTCTCTCTTACTTTCAGATTCTTCCTGAATCCCTCTGGTGCTACTAATATCTCATCTTTCTCTTCTCTATGTTTAGCCCAGGGTTTGGGGAGACTTACATCTCCTCTTAGGGCCCTAATCACATCTCTGCTTTGTCCTCGAGCTTTCACTCCATTCCCATGGTAGCAAATGTCATTTTCCTTTCCCATGTGGCAGAACTTACTTTAGCTTTTGTCCTACTTTTCACTCTAATACTTACAGTAAAAGCTCCGCCCTGCGTTCTCTAAACCCCTTCTTCTCTTTACAAACAACCAAAACAAACATGAAAAAGAACCTTTCATTTTTCCCAATGAAAGCTTTAGATTTCACAGCTATTTTCTCCTAAATTGATGTCAACAGCTTATGCCAGGAATTGAAAGATGATCATTCTCCCCCATGGCCTGAGTTCTGATAGCTTCTGAAAAAAGGCTACCTCTACTTCAATGGATGAATGTGTCAGAACTACAAGATTTACCAGTAATAAAATATATTATTCAAGGAAATATGTTATAATATACACACATATACCTGTATATGTTATATAAATATGCAACATATGTAATAACATATATAACATGGTATAACATACACATATATTTAATATATGTATAATATATTATACATTTATTTTGAATAATAAGTATATTATTCAAAGGAAAGCTGAGCAGGTTTCATTTTGAGAAAGATCTTTGCCTTTCTGAAGGCTTTTTCTTTCTTTTTTTAATTAAGGTTACATTGGTTTATAACATTATATAAATTTCAAGTGTGCATCTTTATATTTCGACTTCTGTATAAATTGCATCGTGTTCACCACCCAACGTCTAGTTGCCGTCCGTCAGTGTCACTGTGCACATGTGCCCCCTTACCCCTTTTACCCGCTCCCCAACCCTCTTCCCCTCTGGTAACCACCAATCTGTTCTCTGTGTTGAGTGTTTGTTTGTTTATCCCGGAGGGAATCTAACACTGACTGAGTTCATCTGCTTGGGAGGGCTCTCTGGACTTACAAAGTGACCAAGACTGCCTTAAATTTCCCCTCAGCTTGACTAAACTTTAGACAGTCTTCTTTCTGACTCTGGGCCCCAGATCTCCCTATCCTTAGAGTATTTTCTTTAGAAAACTTGTCAAGGTTTTTCTGCCTCTTTGTGATGTAAATTAATTAAAAAGCCTTTTGTCAGTTTTACAACGCAGTAATGTCTTTCTCAAGGACCTGGGGACCACCCTTTTTTAATGTAATCTTTAAAGAAGACAGAATATCTGTCTCTTAATCTCTATAGGAGACTAGAAACCTAAATTCTGTGGGGCAGGACAGGGCACACTGCTTCAAATTGTAAAATGAAGACACAGAAAGTTTACTTTTCTTTCGAGTAAGGCTAATTATATGGCTTATGACCTACCCCTCCCCCCATCCCATATCAACTCTTAAAAAATCTCCAGTATTTTGTCTTGCAGGAGCAGAGTATCCAAGACTTGGTCTGTGCTCCTTCCCCTATTGCTGGCAGTAAAATCAACTTCTGTCTTCTCATCTGTCTCATGTCATATTTTTCCTCAACAAGGGTCAGGCTATGGAAGTATATGCAAAAGCTGGTCTCTTGCAGGGAACGATTTCTATCAGATACTATTTCAAAAGGTAAGGTTTTGTCTTTCTCCTGGGTAGGGTCTATGTGCTCATGAAGCCAGGTACCTGAGGGTTACTGTAAATATTCAATAAGAACATGATTACCCTTCAACTTTGTTCCCAACACAGACACAGATGAAAAGAAATGAATCTTGTTAATTTAATGTTTCGTTGTTTAACCTGAGCAATGACTCAAGGGTCACAAGGATTTATGAGCTTGCTTTGCAGAAGAAAAAGAGTGTCTTTAAGAAAGTTACTGATCATCAGATAACCAGCCCCCAGCTACTGTTAACGCACAGAAGTCTGGTTGCCCAAGGGCTTATCTGGAGTGAAAGAAACAGGGATTTCCCCTTTGTTTCTCCAAAACTTCTCCTCCCAAGCCCCTTAGCTCTATAAAATCCCCCTGCTTTCTTCTTTGGCTAAGGCAGATTTGAGAGAACTATCCTTCCACCTTCTCATTTTGGCCAATTCAAATAAACCTTTCTCCATCTCCAAACATCATTGTCTCAGTGATTGGCTTATTGCACATCAGGCACCTAAAATTAAGATTAAGAGTTTTGGTATCTCTCACATTCTGCCTGAGTCAAACTGCATGCTCAAATCTTTTCACCAAAGTCTGAACCTTTTTTATTAGAACCGCTTTATAAGAATGAAACTGGCTTAGGTTCTCAAAGATATATGCCTAGTATCTCAACTACAGTAGCATTTTCAGTTGCACTGCAGGTCAGTTAAGAAATTTATTTTCGTTTGCTTACAATGAGAATAATTAGATGCAGATCCGCACTCATCAAGGAGTATTCTTTGGTATTTAAAAATGTAGACATACTTATATAAATAATTTTAATAGCCAAGATTATGAAATTACAAATAAAAGAGTCATAGAATGTCAAAATTAGAAGGGATCTTTAAGTGGTATTTTTTTGTGTGTGTGTGAGGAAGATCAGCCCTGAGCTTACATCCATGCTAATCCTCCTCTTTTTTTGCTGAGGAAGACCGGCTCTGAGCTAACATCTATTGCCAATCTTTCTCCTTTTTTTTTTTTTCTCCCCAAAGCCCCAGTAGATAGTTGTACGTCATAGTTTCACATCCTTCTAGTTGCAGTATGTGGGACACGGCCTCAGCATGGCCGGAGAAGCGGTGTGTTGGTGCGCACCCGGGATCTGAACCCGGGCCACCAGTAGCAGAGCGCGTGCACTTAACCGCTAAGCCATGGGGCCGGCCCTAAGTGGCATTTTTTAAAAAGCAATTTCTTATATTAAGGCACAAATTTGTGTGATCTCTCTTGGCCAGAAGTGTGTCTACATAAGTATGTTCAGTCCCTAGAAAGTAGTTATGGTACTCAAGGCATTATAGATGTTAAACAAATAATATACTCTAAATGGCTTCCTCTGTAATTTTCATCCACTGGTCCTTGTTTTAACGCTTCAGACTATGCATATCAAATGCATTCCTTTTTCCAAATGATGTTTTTTAAAATATTTGGAATATATTATCCCCCTACTTCATGCTGCCTACTTAATGCTCCCACTGTTCCCACTCTTTCCCCAAAGAAAATTATCTTTTCTCAAAAGTAGTATCCATATAGACCTTTATAAGATTATTATTTAAATTATTTTATTAAGACTGTCCTAAATAGAATATCCTAAAATTTCCCATTAACATTTGTAAAAGGTAGTAGTTAAAATTAAGTGTAACACCCAGTTATTGTCTGAACAGAAATATCTGAACAGAAATAATAATAAATGTTTTATTTCAGGCTGAGCTTGAGTGATTAGCTTTCTTGAAAGCCACATCACAGGCTAACTCACGCTGAATTTACTGTGCTGTGAATCACTTAAACGTTTTTGTCACACGCTGATGTTAACTCAGTACTTATATCATTTGGATCTAAGTATGATATCTTCTGTGTGTGCATCTCTACGATATTTCATTTGTTCTATTCAGCCCATCTTTACAGGTTATACAGATCATTTCTGGGTTGCAACTGTTCTGCAGTGCATTCACTAACCCTTCAAACTTTCAGTGACCTGCAAATTTAATAAACAGTTGAGCTTCCTCGCTATATGCTCATCCAAGTTACTGATTAAAATGTTGAACAGGACACCACTGAAGACACATTTCTGAAGCCTCTATCCAAAATGATATCAGTCTTATGATCTTCTTTGGGATTTTTATTTTTTAATGACTTATTAATGTACCTAACTAATGGTCCTTGCATTTATACTTTATAATAAAATATGTGCAATGGCATATTGGCAATAAACAGTGAGACTATTTCTTTTATTAAAGAGATTTAAAAAAATGGTTACCTGTTACTTTTTTCTTATATGGCTTACATGTAGAATCTAAAGGCAAAAGTAGAAGGAGTAAATGCCAAAGTTTTAATAAAATACATGTCTGTGGCTCACTCTAACCTGCAAACACATATCATAAACCACAAGGTGGTTTTTGACCCTTCCTAAACAGTTTATGTTTATAAAAGCTTAAAAATAAATCCAGTCTCCCACCTTCATTACATCCAAGTTAGATAAATTCTTGAAAAATTCTTGAAAAATGAAAAGCACCAGACAAGCAAAAGTGATAGGGTACAGCTTTCTAAGAGAAGAGCACAGTACAAATAAATATTAGAAAATGATCTTAATTCGTTATATAGTTTGCTTTTGGAGATGGTTGAAATGGATATTGTGTTCTATCTTCCCCATTGTGGTGCACTTTGAACTACAGCAAGTGTCTGTTAAAGTCTTTGTCACTTACTCTAACTGTGACTTTGGACTGTATTTGAGCTCTGTACACTTGGGTTTTCTCATCTTTAAAAGTGGGATAGTATTATGTGGGAGTGTATATATATATATATGCATATGTATATGTATGTATATATATAATCTATATAAAATACTAAAATATATATTTTTTATAAAGACCTGACTTATAAAGAGTTGTGAGCGCAAAATGATAGAATGCATGTAAAGCATTTAACACAGTGACAGGCATGTGATACACATTTTTCAATGTTTTTGTGTTCTCAGGGATTTGTGTTGTTTTAAGACTGTCATGCTGCTCTTCTTTCTTTCTTTCTTTTTTTTTTTTGTGAGGAGGACTAGCCCTGAGCTAACATCCATGCCAATCCTCCCCTTTTTTATGGAGGAAAACTGGCCCTGGGCTAACATCCATGCCCATCTTCCTCTACTTTATATGGGACGCCGCCACAGCATGGCTTGACAAGCGGTGCGTCGGTGCACGCCCGGGATCTGAACCTGTGAACCCCCGGCCGCCGCAGAAGAGTGCACACACTTAACCACTGTGCCACTGGGCCTGCTCCCGCTCTTCTTTGTTTCCTGTTACAAGAGGGTGGGGCCTGGAGTCATCCTCCTAGTTTTGCTAACTATTCAATGTTTAGAAAGCAAACGAAGCATTAATAGGAAGGCAGGGTAAAGCGGCCGTGGGGCAGGCTCCTTGGGCTTTTCATGGATTAAGGAATACAAATACTGAAAACTGTTGAAATAGCCTTGTATAATTCATGGAGTTTAGAGAACAGATAAAGATCTAGGCCTAAATTGTGATTTCCTTGGCATGTGTGTATGCTGCTCAGAGACTGAGTAAGGGAGCTATCTGGGGCTGTGTATTTGTCACAGTTAATTCAATAAGGTGTATTATAGACCAGTCATTCTCACGGCCAGGTCTTTACTGAGATGAGCTAGCCAAGCACTGAATCATCTGAGTTACGTACTCCTGTTCTAAAGGTCTTGATGTTTCATTAGATAAATGATTAAGATTTTATAAGCCTTTACCTTTGACTTCTGAAAGAATGATGCTGCTCAAAGTGTTCACAGATATCATTCTATGTTATCATATAACCCCAAATCTACATAACTCGAACCATTTCCAATTTTGTGAATCCTTTTCCTTATATATTTATCCTACTGCTCTTCAGCTATAATGGATTTGAGACCTGAGTAAAATATGAAATCCGTTTTTAAAATTCTGAAATTGAATATAAGTATAAACAAAAAAATAAAATTTATAAAAATCATGGTCTAAACATGAACTTTGTATAGTTTATATGTTGCAGCTTAAATACTCAAGCAGTGTGTATCCCTAGCTAATTTTTCTATTTTTCCATTTTCAAATGAACACTGATTCAAGCCAAATTAGTTTCCTCTCGTGTGAGTAGTTTCTTACATGCTTCCTGTTTTTATTTTTCTATTTTGAATACCAATGGAATGTGAAATATTGTGATTTAAGCAGCACCTTTCAATATATTCCTGGCAAAGACATCTGTTAAATTCACTGAATGATTTAAGTTTAGTATGTGGAAAGTATTATCTTGCCCTTTAGGGGCCACGATAAAGAATCCTCATACATTAAGCCCTTCCTTAAGTATTTTATAGAATAACTGAGATGAAAGATATGACCATGTGCAAACTTAAAATAAGAAATGTATTCCCGTGGATAGGGTGTGCTACATATTTCACAATATTCTCGTCACTTACCAGGAGAGATTGTGGAAATATTTGGATATTGTGTGCAGTGTGTGCTTTAAATTATAGAATGTTAATTTAAAATGGTAAAAAGGAAAACTTTAGTTCATTTACTTATTCATGTAGTCAGTAAAATGTATTTGGATCTTATGACACAAATAATTGTTTCTATATCTGCTTCTTCCCCCAAAGATTTTTCTTAATCTACTCTTCTTTAAGGAAGAGAGGTATCTGATTTACACTCTTATTTCCAGAGCATCAAATAGGGCATGGTACATAGAAGATGCTCAGCCCATGTTGGGGGAACTCATTAAATGAGTACCAAAAGTGAAATTCAAAATATCTGACTTTTGCATACTACAGGATTGCTCTAAGTGTCATAGTCAAATGAGATCCTACAGTTAGAAATTTTGTAAATTTAAAAGCACTATACAAATGCAAGATCATTATTGTCCTGAATATGGATTCATTATTTTTATTTCCTAAAACATGCAGGTGGGTGCTGTACATCTTCAAGAAGCTCAAGAACAAATCTTCGCAGCATTGTTTTCTGCTCTCTCGTAGAACCAGTATGAGCTGTATTCTAAGACCTGCCCGCCTGCACCCTATAACCAGGCAAACTTAGTTTTTATGCACTTCACATAGTCTGCCCTCTTCCACCCCTGTTCCTTTACTTAAATTGTCCTTGACATTTGGAGCAAACTAATCCCTGCATCTTTTCCATTCTACAATCCTATCTTCTATGAGCACTCAGCTGAACTTTTCCTTATTCAGAGAGCAGTCCCTCATTAACCCAGGCCCACAAGCCTTCCACTCCCTCATCAGAGAGAACAATCAATTCTAATTTACATTCATGAGAATCTCTGGCCAGCGGTGCTTCAGGAAACCGCAGTTTTGTCTGTCATGGTTTTGAGAAAACACTGAATCATATTTGTATACTGCAAATTTCAAATCTGCAGTTTTCATACATTTGGTTCATTTTGGTCCTCTTGAAGGATCAGGAAAAATTAGATCTCTTTCTCTTGCCCTGGTTCCTATGTGAATAGGTCTGTGGCAGACACTACAGGGAAAGAAGGTCTGAGAGCTGTTGGTTTTCTTAACATTCACTAAATGCTTAGGTCTAAGCCCGGGACTCATTCCCTTAAAAAGATGATAGTTCCTTTGAATTTAATGTTCATTTGTGATAACTGATAGTATAACAAGGGAAAGTATGAGTGCAGAAAGCATGCTATATCAAGCCAATAAGACCAAGGTCACCTCATTCAATACATAAGAAAGCATAGATGGAGAATTCATCTTAAAAATCACAATATGGAAGCTCTGAGGAGGTCATCAGGGCTATTTCTGAAGCAAGTACATTCTAAGAATTTTATTTACTCTTGCAGTATTTTGTGTGTGTACATTATATATAAATATACAAATGTGCACTATAGACTTTAAACTTATGTGTTTATATACATAAATATATGTTATATGTTTGGTTTTTTTGAAGTTTTCTTTTCCTTGGATAATCACTATTTTGTCAAAATTGCTCCAGTTTGTTTCTGTCTTTCATTCTGTGGCCCTCCTTTGATGTCTGGCAGTTCTTAGCTATCTTCTCATATTTAAAATAGGGCACTACAAAGTTGATTGGACATCTGACCTGGGTGTGGGGGCTGTCAACAGTGATGTTCACTGCAGAATTAACTGGCTTGAAGAATCTTCAAGAAACAATAAATTTAAGATTATTGCCAGAATCCCTCCAGCAATCTTAGGAGCTGAGCCAGAGAAGAGACATGGAGCAAAAAATGGCCCCAAGTTTTCACTGTTCTCTGTTTCCTGCATCCTGCGTAATGTGAATCTACACTTCCTCTCGTTAAAGACATGGACTCCATTCCTCACTCCTTGAATCTGGCCTGAATTTGTGACTTGTTTTCGAAAATAGAACACAACATAAGTAATGGGAGCTCATGGCTTTTTATCATCACAGCTGGTCAGAGCCAGCTGTAGTAAAATGCAGAATTTTGTTTTGATGTCATTCAAGAAAATACTGCTGGGGCCGGCCCAGTGGCGCAAGCAGTTAAGTGCTCGCGCTCCGCTGCGGTGGCCCGGGATTCACAGGTTCGGGTCCCGGGCGCGCACGACGCACTGCTTGTCAGGCCATGCTGTGGCAGCGTCCCATATAAAGTGGAGGAAGATGGGCATGGATGTTAGCCCAGAGCCAGACTTCCTCAGCAAAAGAGGAGGATTGGCAGATGTTAGCTTAGGGCAGATCTTCCTCATGAAAAAAAAAAAAAGAAAGAAAGAAAATACTGTTATAGGTGGAAAATTTTTCTTTCACACCATCATAATTTTGATTTCATTCATCCTCCTCTTACCAACAGCTCTTAATTGCCTGCTTGTAGGGGTTGGCAAACGTTTTATGTAAAGAGAAATATACATATATATAATATACACACACATTTTGGGTATAGGGCCTTATTTTTATATAATATGTATATAAAATTTTATATATATTTATATATAGTATATAAAATTATGTGTACGTTATATAATATTTTCTATATTATGTATTTTATGTATATGTAATATATGTGAAATTAGAGCTCTTTATATAAAATGTATATATATATATTTACATAGAGAGAGAAAGATCCACAAAGTCAAAAATGCCTTAGGGTCCATGAAATCACAGTGTGGCCCCTGGAGGCAGATGGTAAATGTTTTAGTCTTCGTGGGCCATAGTGTCTTTGCCCTTGTGGCTGAAAGCAACCGTGTACAATGCTTGAGTAAATGGGCACGGCTGCATCTCAATAATACGTGACCGTCGGGGCAGGGAAAGTCCCCTTCCCTCCCTTCTTGTTTTCTTGTGACTGGACTAATAATAAAACTGACACAAGACCAGATTAAGGAGAAAAACCCAGTTTAATACACATCTGTTAGAGACCACAAAGAAATGATGCTTGGAGAGTGAACAAAACAGGCAGTATATAGATCTTTTACACAAAGAAACATAAATTTGTGAAAAATTGACAGGACCAAGAAACTTAGATTTGCAGTATGTAAATAGTGAGGAATTTAAGCAGAGTTCAGGCTTAAGGTAGTAAATTAGTGAGGTTTGTTCATGCAGGGTTCTCGGCCCTGAGTTCCCCAGCTATGGTGATGAGGATACAGGGAGAGCATCTTTCACATGGGAGATTTATTTCCTGCTTTCAGGGGAACAGAGACAGGAGGGTCAGAATGCCCTCTTTGGTTCTCAAGTAACTTTAGTTCAAAATAATCAATATGCTTTTGTGGGATATTTTGGGGTGGCCTGCCTAGGCTCCAACATTACTTTCAAAACAGATGACAGGCTGGATTTGGCCTGTGAGTCAGATTGCTGACCCATGCCCTAATCCAGCCATTCTGGCTGCTTTCACTGCCCCAGGCTTCATTGGTATCCTCATTCTCCTGCTTTCGCATATTAAATTTCACTGTCAATCAGTACAATTGTTACCTGGACTATACCTTTGTTCTTTCGGCCCTCGTTTACTTCATTATTCTTTCTGAGCAAAACCTAAATCCTGGTTAAAGCCAGTTATCTGCCTACCCCATGCTCGTGTCTGTGCATCAGGTGTGGGTGAATGCAGGCAAACAAATCCCGCTTTAAATTCATGACCTGTCCCACATTAAACATATGACCACAAACTCCGAGTGGCCCTTAATGCTACCAGTCAATCAAACTGAATTTCCTCAACACATTTCATCACTCTCCTAGATGTCTATCTCACAACTTCTTCCTTACCCCAGCACCTCCTCCACATCTTCGTTTGTAATTGATAGCATTTGCTGCTTCAAATGAGAAAACTGCAAGAGTTGGAATAGAAATTCCACTAATGAATGGATCCACAGATTAACCATGATTAATTTACTCTTTCTTGGATCATCCATGTCAGCATAGACGCATGCTATTATTTCTCCCGTATAATGTATATGTAATATTTATCATATATCATATATGAATATTCTCTTGATCTACTTTCTCTTCCAGCTGCCCTCCTATTTCTTTGTACCAAACTTCCCCCCAAAGAAAAGATTATATTTGCTTACCTCTCTTTTTTATTTCCAATTACTCTTTTTCCTCCACTGCTTCACTAATGACCTCCAGCTGCTAAATCCAGTGATGTCTCAATCTTCTCTTACATAAACTTTCTGCATCATTTGACGTTCCTGAAACTCTACTTGGATTCCAGAACACAAAATATTTTGGTTTTTCTCCTATGTCACTGCTTTCTCCTTTTAAGTCTCCTTTACAGGTGTCTTCTCTTCTCTCTGTTTTTCATGTTGGAATGATCCAAGGTACAGTCCCCGATCACATTTCTTCTCTATGCACAGTCACTACTGTGTGAGCTCATGACCTCATGGTCACAGTCTCATGACTTCTATTACCATCAATTTGCCTATGAGTCTTAAAATTTTATCTTCAACTCGACCTCCCTTCTGAACTCCAGACTCACAGATCTAACTGCTTACCCATCATCTCTTCTTAAAGGAACAATATACATCTTAAACTCAATGTCCGAAACAGACCTTTTCCCATTATTGTCTTACCCACTGTATTTTCCATCTAATTTGTGGGAAAGTCCATCCTTCCAGGTGCTTAGGATAAAAACCTTCAAGGAGTTATGTACTCTTTTCTTTCTCTGCCACTCCATATCCCAAATGCGCAGATATACTTTCTTCAAAATTTATCCAGAGTCTGAACAATTCTCACTGCCCTCAATATGACTCGTCTTTCCAAACTGCCATCACATTTTTCCTGGATTACTTCGGTATTCTGTTAATAAGATTCTATACTTAGTACCCTGCAATGACTTCCCATTTAATTAAATGAAAATCAAAGATTCAAACTTGTCTCCATGTTCTGGTCCATGATTACCAATCTGACCTGATATCCTTCTAATCTCTCTCTATCCTGCCTTTACCAGCTATCTTGGCCTCTTCCTGTTCCTCGAATTGGCCAGATATGTTTCTGTCTCAGTGATTTTGCACTAAATACTCCATCTGCCTAGAATTTTTCTTCAAACAGTGTCCCTTTAGTCAATTCCTTCATCTCTTTGAATATTTGTCCTCTTCTTAATGCTACCATGAGCAACCTAGTTAATACAGCAAACTAGTCCCTCTTTCTCCCAATTTCCTGCCAGCCCTTAAACTTACTTTCTTAACATTCATCATCTTATAATGTACACAAAATTTCATTATTTACCATCTTTGTTTATTTTTTACCTCCCTGTACTATAAGCTCCCTCAAGAGATGAATCTTGTATGTTTTGTTCACTAATGTATGCCAAGTACCGGACTGGTACTAGTCACTCAGCAAATATTTGTTGAATGAGTCAATTTAAACAGGTTAGAGGAAGAAAAAAATAACAAGATTAAGGATGGAATAAATAAATTAATGAATAATTTCCTTTGCTCTCCTACCTTGACATTAGAGCTGGATATTAAGATATTACTTTTATTTATTTATTATTTTTTCCTTTATATACAATGGAATAAATCACATATATATATGAAGCACCTGGTCTTATTATTTTATACAATCATGCATCGCTCAATGATGGGGATATGTTCTGAGAAATGTGTCATTAGGCGATTCGTCATTGTGTGAACATCATAGAGTGTACATACACAAACCTAGATGGCATAGCCTACTACACACCTAGGTTATATGGGACTAATTTTATGGGACCACTGTTGTATATGCGGTCCATCATTGATTGAAATGTCATTATGTGGTGCATGACTTTATATTAATTTATTTCTATGTTTGCTTACTTGTGCCTATATGCACTATCATGTGACCTTTTGGGTTACTTTTCTTCCTCAGTAGACTAGATAATGATAAATTACTCACAGACTATAGAAGAGAGGAAAAATTAAACAACTCAAGTTTCATCATGAAAGCTTTATACATATATGTTTGTAAAATATGAATTGCTATCAGTCATCTAAAATATTAGTGACATAAAATACTATTGGTGACAATTCACATTTTTTACTTAGTATGCAAAGCAACCACAGAAAACAGCTCAACTGGCTTTCAATTTGCTGCAAAATTACTTCAATCAAAAAGAAGACTGTCTTGATTTTAAGTAACTTTATATTAAGTCAAAAGTGCTATGTGATCCATAGTTCAGGTTACTAAAAATGAAACATACTGAGATTCACTAAATAGTCAAGGCCATCTGACATTTCTATTTCTAACTGCAAATGATAAAATTGATCCTGATCTACTCTTTGCTGCTACTTCAAAGGGATAGCTTTGAAAGTGCTACATTTGTTAAATCAAAAGATATAAACTAGACAAAAAGGACAAAACAAAACAAATTTTCTGGTTCTTTTTGTTATGTCGTTAATGCATTTTCCACTACATTTTCAGTGACTAAATTTTGAATTGAGTTTTGAGTTGAGATTGTTATCAAAGTACTTTTTACACGTTTCCCTCCATCTAGACTTTCCTGATCGTTTTTTTTTGTTTTTTTGTTTTTTTTTTTGTGTGAGGAAGATCAGCCCTGAGCTAACATCTGTGCTAATCCTCCTCTTTTTGCTGAGGAAGACCGGCTCTGAGCTAACATCTATTGCCAATCCTCCTCCTTTTTTTTTTTTTCCCTAAAGCCCCAGTAGATAGTTGTATGTCATAGTTGCACATCCTTCTAGTTGCTGTATGTGGGATGTGGCCTCAGCATGGCCGGAAAAGCGGTGTGTCAGTGTGCACCCGGGATCCGAACCCGCGCCGCCAGTAGCAGAGCACGTGCACTTAACCACTAAGCCACGGGGCTGGCCGTCCTGTTCGTTTTTAAAGATGGCAATAAGAAAACTGTATGCCCCACACTGAGAATAATCCCTCCGGGTAGAAGTGTGCCAGATGGGGGTGAATTATAGCTTCCATAAGCCAAGTAGCAAATCTGTGTTGTCAGATTTTACATTACAAAATTCATATAAACACATTCCCTATGTATAACAGTGAAATGTCCATATATGGAACTCTAATTATCAGAATCTTCTGTCATGATTTTGAGTTGAGGGCTTTGTGTAATATTGAAGAAACATAGCTACGTGTGGATTTCATACATGTTTTGCCTGAATCTTTTCAAGGTTTCAAGATCTTACAAATTTGTAGTTAGTTGCTAAGTAATAATCTAATAATCAACTCCATCGAAATTATACTGAATGGACATGAGAGTGTACACAGAGACAATGGGATATGAGAATGAAAATAAAACCAAAGACATGTTTTTATGCAGCTATATGCTTTTTATTCTGGAAAATGTTTTTAAAATACAAAAATAGGTTAGTTTATTAAATGTCAGCAATATAATTTTTACAGTTGTTTTACTGATAAAACAGTAAATTGTTTTCTGACAAAATCAGAATTTATTGTATCTATGTGGGCTAGTACACAATAAAATAATATCTACATCTGTCTCACTTATGCAAAAATATACCAACTTCCCTGATAAATATCAGTAATATGAATTCTGAAATATGCATAAAATAATCAGTGACTGTTGTTTTTATCCCCAAGATTTCAAATATAAAATTTACATTTACCACTTTGAAAGATAAAAGAGGAAAATTATAAAATATTATTTTGTGAACAAATATAAAGAATAATTCAATCAAACAACAAAATTTAAGAATAATTTTTTTTGCAAGCAAAGCTTTTAAGGAATATTATTTATCCACATAAAGATCTTCCCATAAAAGCCTACACATACTTAATAATACCATTTTGAATTTACTGGGTATACTAGCGAATTTTTTTAAGCAAGTACAACATTTGAATTTAAAAAGACAAACTATTACTAATTGCTGAGGAAATACTGGTCTATATAAAATGTTTTTGTTAATTTATCTTTAGAATCAATACAGAAGCTCAACAATATGGCTGAATAAAAATAAGGTATATTTCATTCCAATAGTCTCTATGTCTATCAACAATAGCCAGTTAGGAAGAAATAGTAACAAAATATTAAATTACCTAAGAACAAACATTTTAAAAAGATGAGCAAAATTCTTTTTGTAGAGAAAAATTACAAAGCACTATTGCCAGAAATATAAAATATATGCATACATATTTTTGTACACATTTTATACATATATATTCCAAAAAACACTAGTAAAATGGATAAATGTGGTTTATTCTTACAATAAAAACTCTCTAGTGATTGAATTAACTGATTAATTTTTATGTAATTCATCAATAGGTCTCAAATATGTAGAGCTACGTGGAAAAAAGTTTTAAAAGTTAGTTACAATTAAATATTGTACTTTTGAAGGTATGCTGTCTTTGAGAGGGTAGGAAGCAAGAGTAATAAATTAAAAGCCCTAAATGTCAGTGATGTATCATAGTGTTTTTGTTCTCGTCACAGTTGTGTGCATGTCAACAATAGGGAAAGGAGCGGAGGCTCTGTTCCATACAGTCATTCAGAAATCAAGGCTCCTTCAGTCATGGGTTCTGCAGCTTTTAGGGTCTTCTGATCCTCTGTATTCCGCTAACTAATGGTGGATAGAGTGTGGAGGATTTTCTGTGATGTTTTCCACAGGCTTTGCCTTGAGGTGGTGTAGGTTACTTCTGCTCACATCTGATTGGATACAGTCAGTCTCATGAAAACAGTTAAAGGCAAGGAAGACTAGGGAATAAAGTCAAACAGTGTGATTTGTAGGTAAGGGTAGATAAACTAAAATTTAATTATATACAAAACAATGCCATTTATGGTTTTTGAATACATACACTTATAGTGCACAAATACTAGTTTTAGTTTCTAGTGCTGCTATAAGAAATCACCACAAACTTAGTGGATTAACTCAACACAAATTTATTATCTAGTTTAGAAGTCGCATTGTCCTAAAATCAAGGTGTTGGCAGAGCTGCGTTCTTTTCTGGAGATCTTAGGACAGAACCCACTTTTTTGCCTTTTCAAGCTTCTAAACACCACATGCTTTCTTGGCTTGTGCTTCTTTCCTTCATCTTTAAAGCCAGCAGCATGACATCTTCCAATCTTTCTCTGACTCTGATCCATCTTCTAGCCTAGCCTCACTGATCTACTTTAAAGGACACTTGAGATTACATTGGGCCCCCTAGGATAATCCAAGGATAATCTCCCTAATGTAAACTAATAGCTGATTTACAAATTTAATTCCATCTGCAACCTTAATTTCCCTTGGCCAGGTAACATATATCCATCAGTTCCAGGGATTGGGCATGGACACCTTGGGGTGGTCATTATGCTGCCTACCACAATTTGTATAAAGTTATTGCCTAATTTAAGCAATTTGTGTTATTAATTGTCTCTCTCTGGATAGACCCCCGAGAACACTTCAACTTTATTTGCAATCTTATATTTATTTTAAAAATACAGCTGTGGGGCCGGCCCTGTGGCTTAGCAGTTAAGTGCGTGCGCTCCGCTGCTGGAGGCCCAGGTTCAGATCCCGGGCGCGCACCGATGCACTGCTTCTCCGGCCGTGCTGAGGCCGCATCCCACATAGAGCAACTAGAAAGATGTGCAGCTATGACATACAACTATCTACTGGGGCTTTGGGGGGAAAATAAATAAATAAATAAAATCTTAAAAAAAAAATACAGCTGTGAATAAAACATTACAAAATTATTATTTTTGGTTGATTTTGGTGGTGTGTTCATGGCTTGATATTAGCCTTTGAAACTTGTTGCATTTTAATTATTTTAAATATAAAATAGATCACATATAAATAAATATGAATGAAATGAAATAATTACTAAGAAATAGTTCAGTTAAAAGGAAGAAATGACTTATCTTCTTGCTTCTAAGTATCACGCGTCTGTAAGTTTTAGCATAAGGATAAAAAAAGAAAAAAGAATGGGAGAAAAATAAAAGAATTATGAATTGTTCACCAAAAGTCAGTCATTAAGAAAAAAACCCATGTGGCAGAAAAATATATCAAATATCATCATAGAAAAAAATAGAGTTTCATTCAAATTAAAAGGATGGTAAGAACTAGAAGACAATATATAACTTGAAGACAAAAATAGCAAGATTTGACAGATTTTGGGCATTGTGACATACATGAGAAACTTCTACCTTAACTTTGAAATTTAAATTTCCTCCTGAGGTTGAGGGAAGGGGTTCTGGGGTGCCTGGGAAGAAAGTTCAATTACAATCTGCACTTTTTTTTATCTCCAGCAGGAGGCTTTTGATCTGAGGTTGTCACACATGGTTTATTTTCTGTGAAGGGCAGATCTACAAATAGAAATCTCCATATTAATCCTTGACAAATGCCACTGAGAAGGTAGGAGGCCAGAGTAACAAGTAAAATTTTTCCTGTAAAGAAAGTATAAGCTTATGTCTCTTTGTACCAATGAAAATGAACTTTTTATTGCAAAAAATGTAGAATTGTAAGGTGAAGTGGAGAGGGAAACAAAGGGAGGAGAGTCAATCATAAATTATCTTTAACTTATACTTTTATGAATTTCAATATGACTGTAGCTTTTAAAAATATTCAATAAATATTTATATCTTGGAATGAAATATTTTTCAGGTAATTTTTCTTTACAGATATATCATGGCATTTAGACATTTTATAGTCAGTATATCATGTCCAGAATAGTTACAGTTTTAACTACCTCACAGGTCAATTATGAAAAGTAATATTGATTTTTCTATGATAGTTTAAAAAATGTCTTAAGCCTCTTAGTTAAAAACCTACTTTTTTTGGTAAATTAATTAAGATAACTCTGGCTGCCTGTCACGTGTTTAGTATTTCATAGTATTCTAGTGCTCTGTGAAGGTGCATATAATGATACTCTAAATAAGTATGACCGTGGTAGAAAGGTCTAGGTTATGCTTGCATAATGGTTTCTTGAAAAGTGTGTATGACAGTTTTTCAGACTCCAATTAACATCACTGTCTTTAATTCTGGACGTTTTTAATGTCTTCAATGCTTTTAAAAATCTAAGACTAAGCATTAAGATCAATTGTAGTAATCGTTGTTTTCATACGAATACATGTCACAGAACAACATTTTTAATCCCTTGTTTTTGGATTGTGTTATAAAAATAAGTTTAAAAAGTAGGAGAGTTTATCTTTCTATCTGCAGTACAAAGACCTGAGATATGGGAATGAATATGAGTACTAACCCTTTAAAGCCAAAAGGAAATTTGGGGAGGCCATTGAGTGTCTTTTTCAACTTAGTTCACACTTTCATTTCCCTTTTGTTTTGAATTTTGTCTTATGCTGAGCAATATCGCAACTGATTAAAAACAACACATATTTTAAATTATATTCCATGGCAGAAATTTTATTAACAAAAAGGAATTGGACTGCATTATTCTGCTTTTGAGGAACTAAGAAAGGAGACTTTGGACACACAAATATGGTTAATTATTGACCTAAAGATAAAGAATGTCAGAGACCATAAAAATAAAACAAAACAAACATAAATTCTACAAATGAAGGGTGATAAATAGATGGGGGTTGTGATTACGTTGAGGCCTGGAAAAGATGAATAAAAATGAGAGGAATTAATCTAGGAGCCTGGTTTCTCGTTTACACCACTCGTACTTCCTAGTAAGGGGCTAGGATTCTTTACACTGTGACGTCAGTGGCACTTATCAGGGTTCACACCATTGTTTCACTTCTTTGTGCCCAAATACATCATTGTGGTTGCCCCTCTTTTCCCATACTCCTATTATTGCCCCATTTTAGCCTCTCCGATCCATTCCGGACCCAGTTGCAGGAATGACGTTTTTTAAACTGTAGTTGAGATTATGTCACTCCCTGGCATAAAGTGATTCAAATTCATATTGCATTATATTTCTGAATATATGTATACTCAAAAACAAGATAAACTTTTCCATTTATCGGTAGGAAATAAAAGCTGAAGATAGGATCCTGCTGCATTCCAATTCCAGGAACAGGAGGTGATTGTGGAGTTAGATTTCTAGTGGATAAGCGGCCCATGCATTGCAGGGAACCAAAGCCAGGCTCACAGCATGAAAGGAGTCACTGAAGAGGCTGTTCAGCACCCAGAAACAAAGACCATAAACCCTCTGAAGCTGAGCCCTATGGCTGTGACTTTTATGGATATTGCTCACCTGGGGCAGTGAGAGGAAAAGAGACAACCATTAAACCTTGGCTTGGGCCAGGCTACTTGAGCTGTGATACCTCCCTGGTTACCCCTGAACAAAGCCTCAAGTTGTGGGGCCCAGGGACGGGGTGAGACAACTACAAAATCACCAGTTTGGGAAAGGTGGGCACTGACAAAACAACAACAAAAGAAAACAAAACAAAAGACAAAGAAAATGTGGGAATCAAAACCTTTTATAAGGAACAATGAGCTGGCAAATACAGAACACAAAGCATATGAGGAAACCTAATGGTAAAAAATGTCAAAAACTCATTATTTATGAACTAAAGTAACTTACAAAGGAATTCAATAGTAGAGAATCTGAAAACAATTTTAAAATAAATGCATTCGTATTTCTTAAAGAGAAGAAAGGATAAATAAGGTGTTTAAAGGGCACATGACAATAGAAATCAGGAAATGGTACCAAGGTATAGAACCAAGTATGACTCTTTGAAGGAAGAGAGCAAGAGAGTATGACTGCCATGGGAGGGAGAAAAGACTTCCTAAACTAGATCAATTCTAGATTGGTCATAATCAAAAAGAATTTGTCAGTTGGACATATTTAAGAATTCACTCAGAACATGGCAAGAGAGATAATAAAAGAAAAAATAACAGCAAAGAATAGATAGACGGCAGAGAGATTCTGAGACCCTATCAAACAATTAACGATTATATTCGACTTAAAGAATATAGACAATGGCAGAGAAGCAGTTATTGAAGGGCTATTGCTGAAAATTGTCCTAAATTTAAGAATGGCGTCTCTTCCCAATTCAAAAGGGCCAATGAAAGCCAAAAACGATTAATTCAAACAAATCCACAAGTCTAGACACACTGTAGTAAAACTAGAGGACTCTGTATGAAGGGAAAAAAATCTTAAAAGATAGCAAGGAAACAACAAAAAACTAACCACAATGGCCTGCAAGGCCCTGGATGACTGGCTCATGGACACTACTTCATTCCTCAACCTTCTTTCCCGGAGCTCCACCCCTCAGGGTCTAGTCCTCCGCCACGTTGGCCTTCTTCATTTCCTTGAGTAAATTAGTCTTTTTTTAATCCAATACCTTCATCTATCCTATTTTCTCTGATATAATCATTCCTATTACCACACTTCTCATAATTTAGTTCTAGCTGTCCCTCAGATCTCTGCTTAAATGCTGCTGTCTTGGAAAGAACTTTCTTGAGCAATCAATTTTGAACATTTTCTCACTCACACTCAGACTCATTATCTCATAGCATCCTGTCCTTTCCCTTCATTGCAATGAACAGAAGTAATTACTTGACTATATTTACGTTTTTAAAAGATAATCATAAGGTTTAACTTGTGGTTAAGCATTTTCTACAGTCTTTCCAAAGGTATGTGTTGGCCAGCTGATTCCCTGATGCTCAAACAAGAAACTGTGATTAACACATGTTGTTTTTTGATTTCTCTCCAGCCTTATCCTCAAGAAGGAAATTTGTTGGCTTGTCTTGAGGCCTGTCTTATGTAATAGAAGGAGTATCTGGCTTGCATCCTTTAGAATTAATCAGGTTCTTCTGCAAATCCTCTTTGTCTATACTGTTTATGCCTAGGGATTCTTGGCTCATTTATGCACCTTTGCAGAATCAGACTTATTCTGCCACTGATACCCTGGCCCTGATGCAATGCTGTCCACGTCTTCTCTTCCATTGTATGTTTCTCTGACTTTGACCTAAGGGTCACATCTTCTTGCTCAGATTTCAGAAAAAGGAGGCTTTAGCAGGAAATTTTCTTCCCCTTACCTTCTAGTTATTTCATTATTTCTCAGCAGCAATTTCTGTAGTTCCTGAAAATGGCAAAGAGTTAGCCATTGATGATTAAGCAGCTAGTAACTATGGAGGATTAGAATTGGCCACCTCAAAATGTGTCTCTGCCTGAATGACAATTTGGCCCCCACCCCCACTAACTAACCAAAGGAGTTTGGGATGGGAGGCCTGCCCTCAGAACAGGCCATCACCATAGACATCTCTGGGTATCTGGGTGCATCTGTGCTAAGCACATTCTTAGTTCTGGTTACTCTTTATAAGAGACATGTACATTTGTAAAGAAAGTCTCTGTTTATAAAGGTATCTTCTTCCCTGTACAAGGAAGAAGGAGGGGATGGCCTTACCTAGAAACTTATCAGAATGGAAGGCCAGGACTTAAATCTGCATGATTAATTTACTCAGTGTTAACTGTGCTGTTTAGGCAATATGCTATCTGACTCTCACTAGGTTCCCATAGGTAACATCCTCCTGGAGCCTGGGTCACCATGGTAATGGGTGTTTGAGCTATTTTTTTCAGGAACTGAACCCTTTGTCCACTTCAGGCTGGATTGAGACCACCAACCATCAACTGGGCCTGCACAGACATGTGTCCCAAAAGCAACCTTTTGACGGCAAGAGGTTGGAACTCGACCCTCAGGACATGCTAATGCTGCCATTCTGTGAACATGCCTCCTACGAAGAAGAATGAAGCCCAACTACGCTTGTGCAGATCATCAATTCAATTACCTCATCTCTCCTCACCTCCAGTCATTTCAGACCACCTTATCCCCTACCCCATAAATATCCCTGAGTCCCTATTTTTGGGGAAGCGGATTCGAAATTCATTCTCCCATTTCCACACTTGGCTGTCTTGTGATTAATAAACCCTCCCTCTCTGCAATCTCATCATCTCAGTGATTGGCTTTCTGGGTGGCTGGCAAAAATGGACACTACCAGCTGACTTTCTGACTTCTTACTGGCTATATCTCATTTACAGAGACATAAGGCTCCCTCAGCTACATTCTCACATGAAAGATGTTTTTATCTCTGATTTAGCTCTCAACTTCAGGATTTTGCAAAGGAAAGCCTTATTCTTCCAAGAAGATTATGAACAATGTCTTTGATTTTTTATTTGCCCGCATATTTTCCTATTGTTCCTCCAGCTCTTTGCAACTTTATAAATCTGCTTTCCTTCATGAGGTCCTAAAGATGCTTCTGAGTGGAGATCATACACGGCTCTATTAGCAACTTATCAAGAATCTCCTTCTTGGTTTATGCATCTGGATCTAGGCGAGAATAGCAAAGCTTAGACATTTCTTTCAGAGGTGAGGGCTAAGTATGTAAATTTTTTAATGCTAATGTGACACATTTCAGCCTTGCAATACTGCTTTTGAAAACCACGTCCTTGGGAGTATAGAACCATGCTGCTCTGATTGAAGACTGTCACAGGATATTTCATGCTCCGTGAAAATCTCAGATCTACCGCCAGCCTTAGCAGACCATTTATTACTATAACTCAGAAACAGCGCTAATAAGAATCCATTTCCTGATTTGGATTTACCTTCGGGGATTTTCCTTTTTTTATTTTTATTTTTTTAATTCTCTCAGTAATAGGATTACACCATGTTCATAAATCTTTTCATTATTTTCTGCGATTTCCAATTTTCATATATGACCTGCATTAAATTCTCCTGTTTGATTATAAATATGTTCCTACTTTTTAAATGTCTATCTCTGCTATATACTCCATGTAATAGAGACTACACTTTTTTATCAACTCATATCTACTATCTAGCACACAATAGATGCTCAATAACAATTTATCATAAAAAGGAGGATAGCTTGTAATATTTTTCCTTTCACTTGGCCTGTTGGTTCATCTGTTTTTCAATTCACACATCTTTATGCTGTACAATCTGAACATTTTTTGGTCCTTAACTCATTTGCAAAAGGGTCCACTACTTCCCTTCTTTAACTGAAGTGAGTTGTTCCTCCAATTATAAATGAGTAATCAAATATTTGATTCAGACTTCAAACAATGCAGTCCTAAAGCAGACATGGTATGATGGAGTAGGTTTAACATAGCATTTCCCATCTATACCATGTTGACTCTCACTCATGACCATTGACTTCTGCTGCTTCAGTGTATTTTCCACAAAGCATCCAGAGTGCACAGGAGCATTCCTGATGACTCACTCAATTTAAGTAGAAATCTAGTTAATTCCTGCCATTTCCCTTTCCACTCTCATTCTGATGGTAAAAGAAAAGGTCTAAAATAAGATTGACTAATACATGATTGGCTGTATAACTTATCATCTAAACAGGGATAATTTTCAGAGTCAGAAGAAGAATAAAATTCAGTTAAATTAACTAATTTTGAAACATTTTTGTTGTACCAAAATATCAACTTATTATATTGGAGAATGTAGTAGATATTTATATTTACAAAAATAAATTTATTTCTAAAACAGAAACACAGCTTTGTCAGTGAAGTAAAAAAGAAATTAATGCTTTATTTTTATTATGTGAGCAACACATTAAGAATAAAATGAGTAGAAAAATTATTCTGCATATTAATTTATGTGAATCAGTTTCTTAGCCCTAATTGTCTCTAAAAGCTTTTTGCATTTTTTCTTGATAAATCCATTTTTCAATATGATGATATTCGTTTATTTTTTATAAAAGCACCAGCAATCATCTTCAAATTTGTACTTTATTATTGCAAAATTTGAAATTGAGATACTCCTTTCTTTAAACCATAATATTTTTTATTGAAAAACTAATTTCTCTAAAAGTGCTGAGCTGAAAACAAATTCTACTAACAGAGTATTTTCTTAAAGTTATTTTTTCCCCTGTATTTGAATGTGTAAATATTTAAGTTCTAGCTTTTTCACAGATGCTACATTTTTTTCTGCATTTAGAGTGTCTTTCCTTGAAAAACATTTTATAAAATGAAACTCATTGAATAAGTTCTACCTATTCATGATTATTAACAATATTTTTTCTAGAGTTTCAGGCTGAAATGTCAAAGCCCTTCTCAGTTTTATTCCATGTTGGTACAGAACATACATTGAGCCAATTAAAAAATGAGTGTTCTATGAAAGTATTCTTCCAGCAAGTTGAGATATTCAGAATTAAACCGTGTACAATATTTCAGCTCTTCTCATTTAATATTTTCAGGTCTTCTCTCGATTTTATAGAGATATTTGTAAATGTCTTCCTGCTTGAAATATTTGTTTCCAATAATTGCAGTTCACTAAAAGCTTCAAATGCTGTGTTTGCCAACTGTTTTAACTGTGGAAGATTTTACTAAATATTTCCAACTGGTATTAGACAAACTACAACTGAAATTTATCTACTACCATTATAGCATGCAGATTGATTTACAACATAGTTGTTCCAGGGTTCAAATATTTCTAAAATCTGATTAGTGACAGGCAGTAGAAAGAGAGAGCACAATTACATTTTAAACAGATTTAAAGAGAAATCTAAATTTCTGCCTAAGGAGGCAACACATCGACATGTATTGCTCCGTGTTGTTTAGGTACAAAGAAAGCTTGGGACAGAATATGAGTGAAGTCACCTAGAACAATAGTCATTTGATCTAAAGTGATATGCACAGACATTTTATATAGATACTTGTGATAACACCTCTTCTGGGAGACAGTCTTAAATAACTAAGTTATCATTCCCTCCATAGATTTGTTTCTTCTGGTTTTCACGGTGGTCAGGGTCCACATGACCACATTCCTACAGCTTCCATAATGGATGCAAATGTTGACATTTTATTCCAGTTGTATATTCATTATCAAATTTCTGGAGATATTGAAATCCAATATTTAAGTTTTCATTAAATGCACAATTTGTCCTTGGAAGAGTTTTCACTTATGTTGTATCTGGAAAGGATTGAGGAAGAAAAGAAAGAGTATCTTGTTATAAAAAAAGAAAAACTGAAAAAAATGCCAAACTGAATGAGAAGTTAAGACAACAAGTATAAACCTAAGGCTGTTGCAAACAGAACATATGGTCATCTTTTACGTATATGACATATGTCCTATCATCTCCCACCCTCCCAGCTAATCATTGATCAATGCCTTCTTTCCTTCTTGTCCCCTTTTTGCCCCATAATCCTTCTCAACATAGGACACCTAAAGACACTGTTAAATTTTCCTTGGTGAGATACAAGAATTTATGATGATTGATTATTGGATATAGGCTATATAAAATTAGTATGTTAGTATGTTTCAATTGATTAGCGTAGGAAAGAAGAATCAAAAATATCAATTAATTGGAAGATACCACAAAAATTCAGATCGATTGTGAAAAACAAAATATAGAGCTTAAAATTACCAGGTTGAATTTACAATTACTGTTGAAATATTTAATAATTAAACACAATGAAACATACACAGATTAACTCTCCTTTTGGAAAATGTATTCTGAGATCACTAGCAACCTTCTGCCACACATTGAATTGCATATACCTTACCAAATTCTAAACATTTCTGGCAAGGAATGCATTCTCTACTCCAACTGTAAGGGTCAATTAATGCTTGTACAAAGGAGATATTCATAATAAAAATAAGTCATTGAGATAGAGTAAATAAATATGTTAACGAATGAAAAGTGATCATACTAAGTAATTTACTTTTTTAAGAAATACAATGCAGCCTTTATTTGTTAGTTATATTATTATTACTTTCCTTTCTAGTGTGTTATCTTGTTTTAGAATAAGAAATGCAGACAAACTGAATGCTTAGTGTCACTTAGTTGAAGAGGTCAATCTTGAAGGAAAATAAATTCATGAAATCACATATGTCTTGAAAATGAAAACTAATCTTTATATGAAGTGTTTTTAGAGAAAAATATTTTCTTCTAGAATCAATCAGTTCATACATATATATTGATATTGATATATATTAATATATATCTCAATGGAAGAACAGCTCTCTCAGACTATATAATTGTCCTTAGAGAATTGAAAAAGGCAAAGCAATAAAACTGAACTAGGAGAAGTGGACATAATTAAACAATTTCTGTAACATAAAATGGAAAACAAATTTGAGATTATTCATAACATTTAATTTTGTTCCATCTCCATGTCATCTTTTTAATATATTTAGATAATATCTTCAAAAATATAATCTTACATTATGATATATTTTACTTTTTAGGAAGATACTTTCATATATTTGCCTGTTTGACATAGACTAGCATATTTTGAATATATTGTCTTTACTGTCCAGAAAGGTGCCCCCAACAGTTTCCCTATGCTTGTATATGAATCAAGACTACAATTAAAAGTAGAGGCTACTAAAAGAAACCTTCATTGACTGTTCTCTAGAATGGCTTGATTAACTATTTTAAATTCAACACGGTATTTTTTGAGGCAAGAACAGATGTAAAAAACTTTTTTGTGTTGTTATAGCAACAATTAAATTAAGCAAAGTAATAATTTGTACTAAAATGCTGAATTAAAAACTTGAGGCAATAGTTATTTCTGGTTCAAAGACACAAATATATGTACGCATTTTAGTGGTTAGAATTGGTTAACATGAAAGGAAAAACATGGTAAAAATAAGCCTATAAGACTATCACTGATTTTTATTGAAACAGGCATTAAAAATAATTAATCATTCTTTGGTACAAGAAGAATGGATTCGGATTAAAGTTACAATTGGCACCGTAATAGTTCTGAATAGAGCAAAACAAAACAGAGCCTCTGCTTATTAAATCAAAAATACAAAGTAAATAATTCCTGTCTTAAAGCAGGATTCTGTTAATGTTATAGGTGGCATCATATACTCCCGCTACAGAGTAATGTCCTATGGGTATCATTTTATAACATGGAAACAAGTGAAAACTTTTCTTAACCCTCCAAACAAAAGCATCATAAATCGATTTAGCAACTCACAATGTGTAGAAAAGGTAATTTTAAGCAAACTACAGATGACACCTTCATTATTTCTATAATCAAATATTCTTTCCTAACAATAAGATCTTTAGATATGGATTTGATATATCTCTATTTAAGTTCCAGCCAGGTGTGCTACTTACTGTTTGTATGATTTGTGTAGCTATGTTTCTTTTCTTCATTTTCAAAAACACTGATAATAACTACTTTACAAAGTGACCATACTAATTGGATTATAAACATGAAAAGACATAAATAGTAATGCTTTATATAAACATGGTCTTTATTTCTCCACAAAAAAATGGCAAGATCCTAATTGCTATTGCAATAGCACAACCAATTTTTTTCAAAATTATTTATACTAGCAATGATTTGGAACATTTGGAATGTAAAGGAAGGAATTCCACTCAAGTATCTATCAGTTGGAAGCTGATTCTTTCATCAATATTTCTTCCACAATAAAAAAATAATTTACTATGAATTTTTCCTATGATTTATTGAACATTTTGATAGTGCATTATTTACAACCAGGTTATTAGCTACCTGAGGAGAGAATTATGAGGTTTCAAATGGTCAAGTAATCTAAAAAACCCGAATAGTTATACCTCTATCATGCAAGGGGCAATGTATTGCATTTTTTTTGTGTATAATGATGCCTAACATGATTTGTTGTACATTGTTCCATTTGTTATTGATGCATAACAGATTACTGCATAATTTAGCATCTTGGAACAATCACTTTATTATGTTCACAGATTCTGTGAGTCAGAAATTCTCATCAAAAGAAGAAGGGACATCTTGTCTCTGTTACATGTTATCTGGGGCCTCAACTGTGAAGACTTGAAGGCTTGGAGTCCCTTGATAACTAGAGACTAGAATCATCTGAAGGCTTATTTCACTTGCATTTTTCTCATATAGGCTGGCATGACTTGAAGACTAGGACAGCTACCCAGAGCACCACTCTGTGACTTCACCAAGTGGGTTGGGCTTCCTCACAGCATGGTGGCCTTGGCACAATTGGACTTCTTACTTGTCAGCTCAAGGTTCTAACCCTGAGAGTTCCGGTGACCAAAATGGAAAAAGATGAATTGCCTTTTGTAATTTAGCTTCATAAGTCACATAACATCACTTCTGCCATACTCCTTTGGATGAAATAGTCAAAAGCTTGCCAAGACAAAGGAGAAGGAACATAGACCCCCACCTCTCAATGGGAGAAGTGTCAAAGAATTTTCAGCCATCTTTTATATTATATGCATAATAGAGTGTGTGTGCATGTATTTATTTACATATCAATATCTGTGCATACATAACTATTTAATTACGTACAAAAACATATGCATATATTATACAAATATGTATATTTGTTTAAATAATGGTTATATTTAAAAATAAATATCATAGTTTAGTAAGTACAGCCAATGATGAATGTATATCTGTGGATCTTTGGGAAGTATATTTTTCAGCTACAACAGCCCTTGAAATCAAGTGTTAATATACTCTGAAGTTAGAACCAGATCTTCCAGTCTTACCTTTATCTTATTTTAAAATTTTAACATTATCTGTATATTTTATAACAGCTAATATGTTACAATAGTCTTATATATCCTGTTTATCAATTAACAGTAATACATGTATTTGGGTTGAATGCTTACCTATCTTTAAATGATAGGATATGAAATAAAAATACTTAAAAACCACTATTTTATAAAATCTCCAGGAAGCAGGGCTAGACTTGATTCGGGTTGATTTAATATTCACTAAGCTGAGTACAGAAGCTCCCAAATGAATTTCGACACCTGTTGTTGCCCACCATACATTTGTCCACCTGTGGGTTGGGTGCAGACTTGGGATCATTTCACCTTTCCAGCAGCTATGGAAGTACCATTAATGAAATGCTTCTGCTTTGCACTATAATATACTATTTTACTAAAAGCAAAGCAGACATTTACCTCTAGTCACCCATTTCTTGTAAATGCACAAAAACATGATTTAGTGTTAAAAAGAGCTCAAATATTCATCAAAATAAGTGATTTGGGGGGAGTGTCTATATTTTTCTTTCATAGTGTTTGCTCTTAGTATCCAACTTAACTTTTTTGTTTCTTGAATATTGGGTTTAGAAATCTAGGCAATGTATTACCTCCCAAATATATTTCTGTGATTTTCTATGTATGGCACCTGACTTAAAGTGGACGGCAATATTCCATGTGTAACCTGTATCTGGAAACAAAACTTCTACAGAGCCATTTGAAGAATATAGTTAATAATCTTTGTTTTTTGTGACTCAGCATCTATTTTTTAAGATACATAGAATTTCAATTTGAATGGTAATATTATTTGTCAACTTTTTTCCCCTTTTCTCTTTCTTTTGCCTGAAGGACTATCATACCAAATGCAGAGTAAAGAATAGAACTTAAGATAATGATTTGATGATAGCTTGTTAAGAATAGACTTGTTTTCTACTCATCATTCCCTCTTCAATTTTTCACTGAGCTGTGCTCTTTTAGAAATTTTGTTGAGTGGGAAGATGTGAGCTTATGTAAACATGCATTGAACAGCTGAACCGAAATGTTTATAGCCCCACACAGGAGATTACTCATTGGCACTAGTACAATGCACAGCCGTTTTCATGCACAGCCTATAATTGCAATATTGTATTTGAGGGAAAATGTGTTTGATAAAGAGTGAAAACAACTCTACAGTTGCTCAGGAAGATAACATTAGTTAAGTTAAGGAAATCACTGTTTCATCTACTGGTTTATTTTTCACCAGATTTATGGAACATTACGTTACAAAGCAAGTTGAAATGCTAAATTATAATTAAATAAGATGTGATAAAATTAATTCTGATTTATTTAATGGAATGTAAAGAAAAGTACTGCTAAATTTTTACATATATAATAGTATTATTTACAGACAGAAATTACTCAATTACCTTGATGTCCATTTTACTATTTTCTCAATCTGTGGAAAAAAGTAATATCAACTCCAATCCTATCTTTTTTTACCAATCTATTAAAAATGCTTTGCTGTAGCTGCGGAAAAAAAAAAGAAATTCAGTACTGTACCATATTACTTAAACTAGTTAGACAGAGTTTCCTCAGAGATTCTCTTCAAATTGACCATTCAAATTTCAGGATTTTATATAAAACAAAAAGAGTGACTCCTTTGATTAATTTATTTCACTCATGAAGTATTGATATGATGCCTTTGGGAAGAAACAGCAGATTTCAGGTTTCGATAATTCCACTTCATAAATCCTCTGCTGTATTTGTATAGCTTTTTATCTTGTTCTAAGGGTAGAAGCAACACTTGTTCAAGAGTTTGAAAGAGCTGGAAAGAATGTTGCTCCCACCCTTAGAACAAGGACAAACTACAAAGTAATATCTTTTCTTGAAAACGTTGGAGAACTGAAGGTCAAAAAATTTACCTGAAATCTAAAGAAAGGTCCCTGAGGAGACAAATGGAATCCGAGCATTTGTTTATCTTGAATAGACACTTGGTCATATAATATGATGAATAGATTCAACAGGAAAGTTTAAATGAGTTGCTAAAGACTGAATATGGGCTAGCTTGAGAGTGTGAAGCTCTAAAAGACCAGAGACAAAGGGAGATTTGCATGTAGTGCAGGCTGTTCCTCGAGGAACTTCACCAGCACTCACATGAAAGGTCAGGGAGAATATTTTGAAAGTAGTCTTGACTTGGTAGAGGCAGGAGGCACTTCACAAATCCATCCTTATCTATCTCATAATTATATTTACATAATTATACTATATAATATGTTATAAATACATATATATCTGTTAATATAGAGAGAGAAGGAAAAAAATGTAGTCTGAGGGCATTGGTAGAAACCCACTATAGCAGGAATGGGGGAAAGAACTGGGGGGGTTAAAAATAAGAAATTCTAGGCCTGGATGTGGGTGGGTAGTAGATACAGGGGGAAAGGGGTAATCACTATATGGGCTAAAGAGTAGAACGGAGAAGATAGAAGAAACAATCAGTGAATATGGAGGGGAATTTTAGAAACTGTCCAATCTAAACAACAGAGAGAAAGTGGACTGAAAACAATGAGCAAAGACTCTGGGACCTGGAAGAGCATAGTGAAGAATAGAACATTTGTGTCATTAGAGTCCTAGGGGAAGAAAAGAGAGTGAGACTGGAAAAAAAGTATATGAAGAAATAATGGGTGAAAATTTGTAAATCTTGGCAAAAATAAATTTGTGATATTTGACCTACAGAGAAAACAAGCTGAGTGAACACCAAACTGGAAAAATCCAAAGAAGTGAATGATGCCAAGGAGCATCATAATCAAACTGTTGAAAAATAAAGACAAAGAAAAATTCTGGAGAGCAGAGAGAAAAGACACCATACCTACAGGGGGATAACAATTGAAATGAGAGAAGATTTCACATTAGAAACCATGGAGACAAGAACTAAGAGCCACAATATTTTTCAAGTGCTGAATGAATAAAAGTTTTAATCCAGAATCCTAAATCCAGCAAAAATAAAATCATTTAGGAATGAAGGGGAATTCAAGACAACTTCAGAAGGTAAACGAAGAGAGTTTTCTCTCAATGTGACCTACTCTAAAATAAATATCCATGAAATCAAACTGATATAAAGGATTGAATACATAAATAAATTGAAGAGAATGTACAAATCTTCCTTACAGAGAATTCTGATTCATAAATGTAAAAGCAATAAGGTAATGACAAAGACTCTCTCCTTAACCAAATTTTAATCAGGATCCTCTAATCCCTATGAGGTCGCATTCTTGGGCCTTGTCCTCAAGAGCAAGAATCCTGCTAAGGCAGTTTAGCAAGAATCCCCCACCTTTGATATCCGATCACTCCTGATATCTGGTCAAATTCCTCATCCCTCACCATTCCCCAGGTGACACCCAATCACCCAGACCTAGAGCAAGAATCCTGTCTTGTTGGTTTAGCCAGAATCCTCCTTTGCCCTTGATGTTCCCTTTTAGTACTTTCCATACACTGACTCCCACCCTATTCCATGGCTATATATCCCCAATTTCCTTTGTTGAGTTTGAAGTTGAGCCTGATCTCTCTCCCCTACTGTAGTAGTCTCTCTTGAATAAAGTCTTCTTTATTCAAGATGAATATTCGTGATATTTTCAGCTCCAACAATTCTCCCTCAAGATGTTCTCCCATCGGATTCTTATTTTTACTACATCTCTAGTTAAATATGAACTACTTTGTGATACCTACTAGAAATACAACTTTAAACCTAAGAAGCACATTCATGAATTTACATCCTTTAGTGCAATCCTTTATTTGAATTTAAACATGGATGAGTCAATAACGCAAATATGTTACATCATCATAGAAATGATATTCTTGATAGCACCAGTCTCTCACCCAGAAAAACACTCCCATGCACCTAAAAGTGGTCCTAAGTGACAACGACCTATTTCTATTAATAGGACAAGTGTTTTTTCCACCCTTAGCTTGCCTCTGGGAAGATGTCCTCCCATGTGTGACTGCATCAGTAATACTACTTTTCCCTTTTCAATCAATGGCTTGTGTATCTCTTTATATTTCAACTCATGTTATTTCTAATTCCTTCAAATAATCTAAGGACTTGTCACAGAGTTATATTCCACGTTCTTGTGATCTTCACCAGGAGAATTTCATCTACTTATTTAAGTGTCCATCCACGTGTTTTTGCTTTGTTGATCCACATTATCTCCCAGACAACGGTCTTGTATTTTCTTTGCATCTTATGTATGGAGAGACAAATTTACTAATCCCAAATTGAGATTTTTTAATTCATAATTATAGAAATTCCAAATCACTACAAGCTAGCAAAATAGCTTCATTTTTACCTGGAAATTTAAACCTGATTTGGAAACACTATGCAGATTTTCACATCTCCCTATGCTTGTTTGTTACTCCTCAAAATCAGTAACGAGTTAATCCATTCTTTAATATCCACTATGCTTTTTTGACATTTCTTTCAATTAACTTGTGCTTGATCCTCCTTTTCCTCATGTTGACCACCATAAACAGCAGGTGGACAAATTACCCAAAGTCTATACCTTTTAAAAAGTCTCATTCCAGAGTCACTTCCCATAAAAAACTTTGCTTGAAATCACAGCTTCCATTGAACTCACTTCATTTGATTTACTAAAGTATAAACAAGAACAAATAAAGGGGAAAATTCTGATTATCTACTCTGTGTGAAGTCAAACGCTGTCTTTACTATTTTACTAATTCTCGTATTCATTCTGTAATATGGGTATTATTAATATCCCTTTGAAAGAAAACTAAATACTCAACACTCTAACGTAATGCTTTATTCCATGCTCTTTTCTTATTAGTATTTTTTTGCAGGTTATATAATCTCCTCTACTTTAAACTTCTTTCACTGCTAAAGATTTGTATAAAATATATACAAATAGTAGAGAGTTTAAAACATAGTAAAAACTCGAAATAATTTAGATTATTATTTAAGGATATCAAAAGAAAGAAAACGATTGTTAGAGATTGTTCTCAGTATAAATGAAAATATGTTAGAGAAATTATTAGACTTGTAAGCATTGATAGATTCTGCTACATTTATGTCCTGCAATTCTATCTTGCTCCACAGCACTGTAAATAATTAGCCTATAGCAAGTGCCCTTCTCACCTCCACAATCTGTATTTACCTATAAGAAAGGAATGCAAACTTTAAATGTGGCCCAATAAAGTATTATTAATTTCTTCCTGCTTTGGCATCTTTTCTTTTTATAAACATAGATACCTTCTTAATCTTGATTAGGTCAGCTGTGATTACTTTTAGCCCCCCAAACATATGGGTCAGTTCTTATTCTCACAGTTGATTTACTGGATAGATGAAAAGAAAATTAGGTCATGATGTATCTGTCTGGCTTATCTTCACGGGAAATCTCATATATTGATTAGACCTCATTAGAACAGCATCCTAAAACTCTTCACAAGAGGGCATGGCACTCTAGTTAACGTCCATGGTGCAACTGAGAATAGTGGGGAAGTTTGCTTAGTAGAGAAACTAAAATTATAGTTGCCTTGGCAACCAGGGCTAACAGTGCCTACTCTCCATGTGACTTTCTTGGTATGTGTAAAATTCCACTCTGAAATTAACGATTTTTCCTTCATCAAATTGATTTTTCAGAATCATGCCCCTTGGAGAAGTTGAAGACATTAGCCTTATCTCCCAAATGAATTGTAGTTAAGAATCTGTATTATTCCCTATCCAAACTCCTTATTTTAGACAGCTAATTTTGACATACTTTGTGGCATTGGGGTCATCCTGGCAACTGCAGGTCATATCTCCCTAAGCTCTGGTCTGAGAAAACTATGAACAATGCAGCCTAAGGTGAACTGGTGGCTTTCCAGGTCACTGGAATAACAAGTGACAGCAGTCAAAGTATAACTTAAAGCTTGCCTTCAACATGGCTTTCTCTCTGTCACCATCTTAAGGAAAGAAAATGGTGGTGATTTGCAAACTTTGAATGAATGTTTTAGTGACATAGATTAGCATAGAGGTATTTGAGATGATTTTAGATAAATAAGTACATGATTAATCATAAAATAATGTTACATGTTATTCTAAACATTTACAAATGATACTTTTCAAACAATGGTAAACTAAGCTAGATGAAGTCAGTATTCAATTGGCTTAAATTGCATCTAGGATACTGAAGTTCAAATAAATACAAAGCCATCATCGTAAACTTCCCGGACGTTCTTATTGAACCGATGACGGATTTCATATTAAGCAACTTCAATAAATGTCCATTCATAAGATACATTTATTCTATGTTTAAATTTGCTTTTATCCATCTCCACTGTCATCTTGTTTAGATCAGTAAACATTCTTAGAGAGGTTTTTTGCTTGTTTACTTTTTTCTATTTTTATAATTGATGAAAAAATATACCCCTAATTCTCCAAGTTCAACAAAAAGTCATTTTAAAGGAATTGACTTTAGAAAATCAAATTAAGCCTGCCACAGATTCTGTTGTAGCTACAGGTAGTTCTCTTCGCTCTGATTATGTAAAATTGAAAGAGGATTCAGGGGAAAAAAAAGAAAACAGCATGAAATTAAAATATAAATAAAATGAATGTAATGTTAAAACTCATGAAACTGGAAATAATACACATAAACTTTACAAGGTGAGCAGAAACATATCAAGGAAAATGAAATGATTAAATTAAACAATAATTCTCTCTACATTTACCTTGAGTTTTGTTTTTTTTTAGTGTGAAAGCCAGAAATAAAAATGAAATGCTCTCCTTCTCGACACTAAACCTTTGCCAGAGATAATTTTATGTTTCTTTCTTCTAAATTTTAAATGGGTAATAAACAATAAGATAACACATTCATAAGTAAGGTCATATTTCCAGTAATTATAGCAATCATATCTATGGAAACCACAATCTATTAAGGTAAAAGACAGTCAGACTCTTCCCTCCACATACTGTCTCCCTTTCACTCCCCAGCCCAGCACCATCTATCCAAAAAGCTAAGGCCTTTTCTTGTCACCAGTTCTTTTTTTTTGCTTCCTAAAATCCACAATCAATGTATATGTACTCTAGTGTTATTTTTTACTCTCAGTCTTCTATCTAAAGCATAACTTTCAAAGTTCATTTTATAAGCAAGATGGATCAACTTCAGAAACTGAACCAGCCCCTGTGAGGTCATCTTTGAGAAAAAAATATACTGACCAATTAGGAGCTGCCTATCTGATTTGGCCAATTATCTGAAGAGTAGATGGTTTCTTTTATAAGAGAATCATTTCTGAGACATTATTGGGGGACAATTTGCATGGGCTTTTTAGGCTATGTTATATTTGATTTTTTTTTTGTACTCTCCAAAATAATCAATGCTACATTGTTTGACATTTTCCTATTTTAATGCGTTTATCATCCATCATTCATACATTGAAATCTAGTCAGGCATAGGCACAAAACTTACGTCACATTCAATTTGCCGTTCAGCAGATCTTCGGATAACAATCACTCAAGTAAAATTATATAAGATGACTACCTTTCAGCTACAATATACACAGGAATTAATCACCTAGTTTTAGACGAAATGCTTCTACTAATGGTTGTCTCACTATCTCACCACGGAGTTTGGAATGTATCTCTATTCTCTATGCTTAAAATTACTTTTTTGTTTTGAGCAGAAATCTGTAAATCTATCAATTTCAAATGTACATCATTACAGGCCAGATTTCTTTTACACAGGAAAGGATTTTGTTTAAAAACTTAAAGATAGTCTCCAAGTGAAAAATTTCAGTGTATCCCAAATAATTTATTCTTATGTGATACTGTCACAGACACTACACAGTTGTACTTGCTATTCTCCAAGAAGAATATGTGTGTCATTGCCACTATATTTTGATACTAAAATTAATTTCATGTTTTTGGAAACATCATATTAATTAATAGTTAATTATGTTTTAATTACCTTTTAAATGGTTAACTCCTACCTAATTTGTTTTAGATTTTGTCCATTAAAACTCGTAAGCCCCCTATTAATATTGATCTTTAGTGCCATCTATATTTGTTTAAAGAATTAAAACAACAGACAAATATGTTAAAGAATATAAGGTAAGGGCCGGCCCCATGGCTTAGTGCTTAAGTACGCACGCTCTGCTACTGGTGGCCCGGGTTCGGATCTTGGCGTGCACTGACACACCGCTTCTCCGGCCATGCTGAGGCATAGTCCCACATACAGCAACTAGAAGGATGTGCAGCTATGACATACAACTATCTACAGGGGTTTTGGGGGAAAAAAAAGGAGGAGGATTGGCAATAGATGTTAGCTCAGAGCCGGTCTTCCTCAGCAAAAAAAAGGAGGATTAGCATGGATGCTAGCTCAGGGCTGATCTTCCTCACAAAAAAAAAAAAGAATATAAGGTAAGGTGGGGGCCGGCGCTGTGGCTTAGTGGTTGAGTTCGGGTGCTCTGCTACTGGCGCCCCGTGGTTCAGATCCCAGGCACGCACCAATGCACCACTTGTCTGGCCATGCTGAGGTGGTGTCCCACATACAGCAACTAGAAGGATGTACAACTATGACATACAACTATCTACATTCCAGACTCTATTTTCTGTTGAAAATGTAGCTCTTCAAATTTGATAAGGTTAACCTTTTAAAAATAAGATCATAGATTTAAATTTTTCAAGTTAATTTGTCTTACACTCTAATTTTAGAAATTTATAATAAAAACATTAAACGATTAATAGCAAAAACAGTTCATAGTTAGATTATTTCTATGTTTATCTACTACTATGTATGATGTTGTATTATTTGAAACCCCAACTAGGTTTCAACCTTAAATCAAACGACTTAAAGTTACTAGTGGTTTGGAGATCATATACTATAGCTCACTAGTCAATATGTGAATTTCCCTAATGGCCATTGACATGTGACTAATCAACTGTTGCTTACAGTCAGCTCCAGGGCCTAGAAAGTCTTTTCTGGATGACACAGCTAATGCAATTATTTGAAAAATCTAATAATTACAAAAAATCTTACAATTAAAATATATATTTTTTATAATTTTTATCCAATAGATCTTTTTTGCCCCATGAGACTCAAGGAATAAGTCTATTAGTTTTTCCCAA
Organism: Diceros bicornis minor; assembly: GCF_020826845.1. NCBI lineage: Eukaryota > Metazoa > Chordata > Mammalia > Perissodactyla > Rhinocerotidae > Diceros > Diceros bicornis. The sequence goes on from NC_080759.1 coordinate 39,594,513, forward strand.
TAAATTTGTTAAAATAATTAATGAAAACTATTTTGTTCCTCCAGAGAACAATGGCTATTGATGTGATGGAGTATTAAGTCCAAACATGTATCTGCACAGAGCTGTAAGATATATAATATTGAATCTCCATGGGGGAAACCATAAACATTGAAATCAGTTTAAGATAATTTGTTGCTATTTTTCACAACGAGAAACATATAAAGATTCTATATAAATAGTTATTTGGTGGGAATACTGCTTGCCACCTGGGTATTTCAAAATACATTTTTTCTTACCTATGAAGTATTTTGTCAAAAAATTCAAAATTTACTAGAAAAACAAACAAAAAAAGCGAGGCAAGCAGAGAAGATGGTAGAACGAAATCTCCTAAATATAGTAAAATGAGAACCTTAATTAATCTACCCTTGTTTCATTAAATTAAATGCATATTGACTCTTCTACCTATTTGGACTGATTTTAACCATCTAAACACTAACGCTAAAGACAGGGAGAGAAATTCAGGCAATAGGAAATCTAATTGCATTGATCCCAGAGCAACTTGCATTTGGAATCAGAGGAAAAGGCTCTGGACTTTTCCCAGAAGACCCTGGACTTCTGCGCTGCTATGTTGATGGCCAGATTAGGCAAGACAATAGAAAAGTGCAATAATATGCTGTATCACCCTCACAGACATCACCAGAGTTTGATGGAAGAAGCAACAAGTCATCAGTTACCAGAGGTCTCTCAAGCCCAAAGACTCAAGACAGCCTTTTTTAAAAAAAGATAAAAATATTCCACATTTTAACCTCATTCTCTGTAGTACAAACGTCTCATCAACTCCTTCCATACTTGTATATTTCCCATTATAGGGTAATTACTTCAGTTTGCGTTTTGCTCCAATCTTGAGTGAAATATAGGCAGTCACATCAAAAAGACCTATCTAAACTTTGTATTGCTACTTTGTTTTGTGTTCTCATCATTGTAGTGTTTAAAAGTATACAAAGCATTGCACATTTCTATCTGCATTCACCTAGATTAGTCTCAATTTCCATGATTTCTCTCTCTTTCATTCTCTGTCACATTCTCTTTCTCTCTCAATCTTTCTCTTCTTCTCATGAAGCTCTGGTTGACTAATTTCTAAGTCAGTCTATAGTCAGTCTCTATAACCTATTTTTTGTCTTTCTCTTTTCCTAAATAATATATTTCTATCCGAATCTTCCCTTATTCTTATATCTTATTTAAGATTTAGAAACACAACAGTTAACTTTAATCCTACAATTTCCCTAACATGTAGTTATAAAGTCACTAGGTTTGTAATAACAATCTATTGATACACCTCGTCATTAATTACCTTATAGTTCTTAGACCTATTTTAAAATTTGTTATTTTCCAAGGAAGTAAATAAATATATCAATGTGCTTTATCAATTGTAAAGTGCTACATTAATTCATGCTTGCCGTAGCTCTAGTTCAGAGACATAAAAAGTATATAAGCAGGAAAACTGTCTTATTCCAAAGACATAGGGGTGTTTATCATGCACATTTCTTAAATCAGTCCTTTTATAGTCATTTCCTCATAGGTCTGCTGTGTGCTTAAAGCAAATCCACTTTAATGACAGTTTTAGATTATTTCTGTTCTGATTAATCAAGTTTTTCTTGAAAGAGATTGTTTTAAAAGAGATCATACTGTAGAGTCTTATAATACAATGTTTGGAGGGAATGTACCATTTATCTGAATTTCTTGTCTGCCATTTACAAGTTGTGTAATCTTAGGCTAGTTACTTATTTAAACCTACTTCCTCATTTCTAATGATTCTTCTGGGTTATTGTGAGAATTAAAGCACTGGGGATGCAGGCAAGTTAGTCTCATTCCACATATCACTATGAACTACTATTTTCTGTTGTCTCCTCTTTTCAAATAATCTTGATTCCAAGGAAATAATTATTCACCTGAGCTACGATAAACAAAATTCATGCTAAAAATAGTTGTTATAAGGTTAAGTGAAATTAGTGAAAATAAAATAAAAGGAAGGTGTTTGGAATGAGAATAAGGTCTAGGGTTTCAAGTCAGACAATGCTAGTCTCCAATTATAAACTTCACTCCTTAGAATTGACTGGGTAATTATCCAAAGGTTACTTAATCTCCATTAACCCCTTTTCTTCTTTTTAAAATTTAATTTAATAAACTTTTTCTTATAGGTCTATTGGGGATATTTTATACAATAAGCCATGTCGATAGAGGAAAAAGCACTACAATTTAAACAACTGATATTTATTTGGGCAATTAGAATTGAAATTCAGGAGACACAGACTCAGATGGAAACCCAAAAATGTGCTCCGAGGAAGACAAAGGAGGCAGGGGTTTACAAAGGCAAAAAGAGATAAGTTACATAGGTTGTTTTGCAAGATTTGTAATTGGTGCTGGCACCAGCTGTTACTTTTTGGCTATATGTGATTGGTTGCCAAGGCCATCTCTAAGGCAAAAATTTCTTATCTATGGGATTAAGCACATTTCTCGAAAGAAGGTCGAGATGACAACAGCGAACAAAAGTTACGTTCTATCCAAGTTACATTCTATCTGGGTAGAGACGCGGTGTGCAGGTGCATAAGCCCTATTTCCTTAATGGCCTCCCAGCTCCATTTTAGAAGCCTTGACATAGGTTACTCCATTTTCCTGTCACTGTCCACAGTCATATACAGAATATTCGCAGTTCTTAATTAGAACTTAAGATACTTAATTAGTATTTAATAAATAATACCTCTTTTATTAATATTATCAATAATATCGTCATCATCATCAAAACTGTGTATTTTTCTGGAGCACAATTACATACTTTTTTCCATAATCTCAGATAGGCCCATAGAATTTTACAAGGGGGTGTTAACCTGAAGGCTTATATTTAAAATGACCTGGGATAGGAAAAGAACTTTTAAACAAATAAATATAATATACAAATTAAGTAGTAGATTATTAACATCTACTATCTCTCTTAAAAATTACCAGGATGTTCAAATGGAGAATGAGAGTATCAATGTAATAATCTTTTGATCAAGACATTCTAGAATATTTATGTACTTTGCTTAAAAATCTTTATGGATAGAAAATATTTTTTTTGTCTGTATTAGCCCAGTTGTTTATTATAATGACTATTTTCTGTAGCCACACAATAACATTAATATGCTGAATCAATTAATATGCATATTTTTTAAGTCATTGGAGAAAATTTACAATTGCTATTCTGTATTATTTATCAGGTATGTCTGGCATGTTCTTCTATCATGTCTCAGAAAAAGAAATGTCTCTCATCCTACAAAAAGACCATTATCCCATCTATAAATAATTTGATTTATCATTTTAATCGGTCCCATAAATCTATGTCCCCAAACATCAACACTTTATTCTTAGCTACCAACTACTTTTCCCTTTGGGACACTTCACCTATGCAAAATACTATTTTGTTTTGTCTTGTTTTTAAGGTAATTTCCTTGAAATTCATATTTTTTTCCCAAAACACACAAACTACATTCATCAAATAAGAATAAATTATTTTTTATTGTGGACTTTTAAAATTGGTAAATTTAAAAGTAGATAGACGATAGACAGAAGAGTGAGTACCTCAAATTATGAAGAAAAGGAAAAGATATTGAGGACAGATAGAAATGGAATCTGAGAGTAATTTTAGGTAATGAAGTGACTTAAGACATCTAAAAAAGTAGTTTCAGACGATTTCTGTAGTCCCCAAAATTATTTTTAATCTTCACAATGAAGGGAGAGATTTTAAATGGGCAAAAAAATGCGTAAATATCTATTGGGAAGCATGCCACAGATTGCTATGAACTACTATTTTCTCTTGTCTTCTGACTGAATTTCTTCTGGCAGAAACTCAAGCATTACTGCTTTTGAAGATTAGCAGAAAGAAATACATATATTTTGTAGATTTTTCCCTACTGTTTGCCAACTGATTCTTAAAGCAGCCTAAAGATAGCTATTTTGTAGGGAAAATCTGTCACCCCTCATCACAGACGTGTGAGTAGCCACTATGGTCAGAGAAGAATTGCCATGAAAAAGAAAAAGCAATGATCATAGTAGTTAAGTTCTGAGTTCAGTTCAATTAAAGTAAAATGTAAGAACCTTTTTTTTTTTGTCCAGCAGCAGCTGTGTCAGAATAGCAACAGATGAGAGACATAGATATAGATTAGTAACAGTTAGAGGAATTAGTGTGATTAAAAATCTTTTATACCTAATATGCCTAGATGCATAAAATGCTCTGAAGCTTCTAGCCTCAAAGGAAAGCCAACATCTGTACAGCAGCATCAGGGAAACACACGTAGCACAGCATGGTGAGGGCAGATTCAGAGTAATGTTTATCTTACCTCCAGAAGCTCACCAGAACAGAAATGAGTTAATCGGTGTGATAAGAGTGGATGAAAGTCAGCAATCAGGTTATCGTATTGAGTCCTTTGTAGTAATTATCAGCCTTTTTGCTGTTATTGAGAGTTAATTACACACAATACAGACAGGTTTCTAGGTCAATGACTATTGTGTTGTTTAATATAATTCAGTTACATTTTAAGTTAACCTCTGTTTTTGGTTTTGTTTTTGTTTTTCAAAAACTCAAGGATGGGAAGAGTTGAACCTTCAATTTTATGAACCATCTTGGGGTTCAATGTGGCATGCAATTAAGAGATAAATAAGCAGTATCAAGAGTATAAGTTGTTACATTTTAGCCATATCTGAATTGTTGTAAACATCTCTGAGAATGTTTTCAGTTTGATTTCCCCCTATATAATTTGAAGCATAAATACATAAATAAATTATTTACTTTGTATTTATAAAATAATATTTTGTAAACTTACAGATTTAAATCAATTTATTGAATACTGTACGAAATAACTGTATTAGTTTTCTAGGGCTGCTGTGACAAAGAACCACACCCGTGGTGGCTTAAACAACTTGAAGTCCAAGATCAAGGTGTTGACAGGATTGCTTCCCTCTGCAGGAAGGTATGAGGGAAAATGTGTGCCTCTCTCCTAGCTTCTAGTAGACTCTGGCTTGTAGATGGTGTTTCTCTTTTTATAAGGGCAGCAGTTATATTGGATTAGAGTCCACCCTAAGAACCTCATCTTAACTGGATCATCTGCAAAGATTGCATTTCCAAATAAGATCCCGTTCACAGGTACTGGGGGCTGGAATTGTCAGTCTTCCTGGGGACACAATTTGACCCATAACAGTGACCTTTGCCATTAATTGACTTCAATTACTTAAATTTTGTTTTTTGAGTGACTGGGAAAAGCTCTATCTGCAATGCTAAAAGCCAGTAATTTGGAAAAGATTCCTGAATTTTTTTCCAGAGATAGTTTTCCCACAGTTCAAAATAAATTTTAAAATGGCCAACTGAATACTATGGGGCTCACAAGTATAATAAGGCACTCTCTATATCCCAGATTTACAATGTATTTAGTAGGATTAACATTAAACACATAAATGTATAAATAACAAGAGCTAGAACAGCTCAAAGACCTAATGAAAGACGATGCTTGATTAATTGCTAACTAAATGTTACAGATATTAGCTGTAAGAGTTACAAAGAAAACAATTCTTTTTAGCTGGGTTGAGCAGTTAATTTGATAGGATTTAAACTAGGAAGTGGAGACTGGATACATTTTAGCAAGCCAAAGGAAAGTGGAGAAATAAATTAATGAGTAAAATATTAGGGAAGAAAAAATAAAACTTGAATTCAGAGGATGATAGGTTACTGAATTTGTCAAAAGCACATTTTTGTAGATATAAGGTACACTGAGAAGTGGCTGGAAATGTAGGCCAACGAACAAATGAATCTCAATGCCAGAGAGAAGAGTTAGGTGAATGATGAAGCAGAAAGTGTTTTGACTCCTAAGAGGTAAGTTCAAACCTACCTCTTGACATTTATGAGTTATGAGACCTTAAAAAAATCACCTATTATTCTAAGCCTTTATTTGTTAAAGATAAATAAATAAATAAGTAAATATAAACACTTGGATAGTTAGCAAGTTTGTTTGGGGTGTTGTTCATGGAAGCGTTAAAGGTGACTCAAAGAATGATCTAATATTTAAGATCACAAAGACGATCTTTCTCTTTGTAATTAGCTAAGTTCCATCCTGCCTCATGGCCTTTGCCCATGCTATTCTCTCTGCTTCGGTCAATATTGCCCCAGTTCTTTGCACAACTGGCTCCTTTGCATTCTTCAATGCTCGGCTTAGATATTACCTTCTCAGAGAGTTGTACCCTGATTACTCTCCTTTCTTTTACTGTTTAATGAAATCTCAGTTGGTTTTCTCTACAGCACTGAACGAAATTAATAGTTGTTTATCTGTTTATTTATTCTTTGCTGTATCTTCCACTAAACTAAGATTTATGAGAACAAGAACCACACTGTGATCACCATTTTTACTTCAGCATCAACACCACCATATAAAACAGATATCTGCCATATAAATATTGGTTAAATGAATGCATTTAAGTTGTTTATAACTTTATTATTATTGTTTCGTAGACAATAAAAAACACTGTTTTTGTTTTTGAAGAACATAAGACAGGAGTGAAACTCAACAAATAAACTATTATGTGCCTCATGCTTTATGTCAATAAACTCATTCCTAACTCCAACCTTGAAGAGATACAGACATCCGTAGAACAACATGGCACCTACCACACAGGCAATTACAGCTGGACTCACAGTCACGGAGGGAGTAAACTTTGGTCATCAAGGTGCTCCTGGCGTGTATTTCATATGTATCAGAGCGCCGACATAGGCTCTCAAGGTGCACAATTACAGTATTAGTCTGGGTCCTCCAGAGAAACAGAAGCAATAGGATACGTGTATAGAAGGAGATTTATTTTAAGGAATTGGCTCACTTGATTGCGTAGGCTAGGCAAGTCCAAAATCTGATGGGGAAGGCCGACAGGCTGGAGACTCAGGAAAGAGTTGCAGTTCTGGTCCAAAGTAAACTACTTTGGACTAAATTCCCTCTTGGCAGAATTCTTTGGCAGAATTCTCTTTTGCCTGGGGGAGATCAGTCTTTTATTCTATTCAGGCTTCAACTAATTGGATGAAGTCCAGTACATTATGGAGGAAAATATGCTTTACACAAAGTCTACTGATTTATATGTAAATCTCATCAAAAAACACCCTGCTAGAAACATCCAGAATAATGTGTGACCAAATATCTGGGCACCATGACCCAGCCAAGTTGATATATAAAATTAACCATCACAGAATCATAGATGATGAGCTCTCAAAACCAGAATACATAGAGAAAAACAAGACTTGAGGGAGCTTTTCTTTTTTAAGACTGAGAAGACTGGCACCTTTTCTTCTGCCCATTTCTCTCTAAAATATATTATGATCTAGAGTAGAAAATATTTGAGAAATTCTAAGAAAGCCTCTTAGAAAGGTGAGGGACAGAATTCCTACATCCCACTTAAGGAGCAAGGGGTAGTCATTAAATTGGCATTTTGTCAATGAAACCACATGATCTCTCTTTCACTGGAATAAGGCACTGTGAATACAGAGATTTTGTACTTTTTATTAAGGTAGTCTCAGATTCTAGTACAACTCTTGGTATACGGAAGGTTTAAAAACGAAACAAAACAAACGAAAAACCATTGTATTAATAATGAATGATAAAAGAATGTATTGAAAGATAACAAGAAGACTTGCTCACTATGATAAGACAATAGAATACAAAGAATTAATATTAAAATAGTCTAACAATAATGCATGTGCATAGACCAATCAATGCATCAAAACAGAAATTCAAGCCACACACAATAATACATAACTATTGAGCAATAAAGCAAATCATTGAAAAAACAGCTTACTCAAAATGGGTTTTAAAATACTTTAAATGCAACTAATAAAGTAATTATAGGAATTGCAATATATTTGAGCTTTTGAATGTTCAAGATATCATGCTAGGAATTTCACAAACATTATTCATTCGTTTCTTTAAATGCTTCAGTGTCACTTGGTTTAAGACAGATTGCTGGCCCCATCTCAGGATTCTAATTCATAGGTTTGGGGTAGGCTCAATAATTTGTATTTTTAAAAGGGGGGCACATTTGAGAATCACTAATCTATACAAGTTGTGATAAAATTTTCTTTTATAAAACTGCTCTAAGATAAATTGAAGAACCCACATTGCTTTCTCCCATACAATATGCCTAGTTTCAAGACATTAATAACAATTCTTAACATACTCTATCTTATTTGATATTACCCAGGATTTTGAAAATATTATAACTATAATTATTTCATATATGAAGCACATATTTGCTTAATTTGACTCTATTAATATTTTTAAAATGATTTCACAAATCTATCATTGATTATTATCTTGTATTATCAAGAGATTTGTTTCCCTTGTTAATAATAATATTCTATGTATGATACCATATTTTATTTATCAGCCTTTGAATTAACTCTTAAATGTGATATTATTCCTTCCGGGTATAACCCTCCCTTATACATACTTAGGAGCAGAGGGATTACTGTAGTGCAACTTTTGTTAAAACACTTTTCTTCCTTTCTATGTTGAATACTTGTATTTAGCACTGTTACCTCATTGATTAAAGAGACCTCTTCTTTTTCTAAAAAAGGCAGGCTTTTTTTTATACCATTTACTATCATATACCATCTGAATTTCTTTGGTGGTTAAAAAAAAATGAACTAGAACAATATTTTCCAGTGAATATAAATTACAACATTCCCTAGAGAGAAGTGATGGACTATAAGCTATTGAAATGACTTTCTGAATAAATGACTGTAAGTTTTGCTTCTTTTCCTACTTAAAACTATCAATTTATAAAAACATTTATAATTATCTAGTGATAATTAGATACTTATGATTTATATTTTTTCTATCAGAAAATATTAATAATATTGAGTATACATAAGTTTATATTAATTGACATTTTCTAGATGTATAGTTCAAGATTAACAAAATATTCTAGAATATAATATGTTTCTGAATGAATGAAAGATAATGTAGTAATAGTGTTTATAATTTAAAATAAACAACTTACATGTAATAGTTTAACCATATATACCCACGCAAACTAACAAACATCTTGGCAAGAAAGAATCCAAGACAGAAATATTCGTGTCTTCTTTACCAATGAGTTAGCAGACGTTGAGAAGAGCTTTCTGGACACAGACCTCCACTGTGGGATTTGATTCAGTCCGCACCTTAAGTTCACAGAAGCATCCTGTCAACAACTCTACATTCTTTTAAAACAACTTTTCACTCCATTTAGACAAATATTGCTAAAGAACAACAGCAGTACTTGGAAATGTCATTCTCAGATCTCTCAATTGTGCTCATATATGATATTTAAATCCTTAAAGTGTCTTAGAAGGGCTTTCATGTCTATAAGAGCTAGTAATATGAAACGCTTATACATAAAATAATCAAGAATATATTAACTTGGTGTTATACAGATTTTACTCTAACAAAAATCAAAAGAATTAGATTTTAGAGTCCTCACATGACAAAAGTTGCTTGGATTGTTTTGCTTTTAGAAGTCTCTGACTTTTTGATTTTAGTTAATTTGAATTAAGCTTCCCATTATGACAGCACTTTACTTTGAAGTGGGATTTTTTAATGTCAAGAAGGAAAATCACCTCCCAGTTGGTTGACAATTTATTAAAGCAAGAGGTCTCAGGAGATTAGCCCACTTAATATTGTAAGACATAATGTCATAGAGCTTGTCGTTATAAAACAAACAATTTAATATGGATCAGAATGCATTTTGAGCCTCTCTTTTAAGAAGTCAAAAAAAAGCCTTCAAAGGGATAATATTTGGTATTAATATGAATATTTTTATACTCTCTGTAGAGAAAAAGATATGAAGTCTATTAAAACTTTTCAATATGCATGCATTAAAGCCTATTCAAGTAAATAAAAATTGGCCATGTTTGCACTGTTAAAAAGAAAGAAAATGGAACTATATCAATCATACGATATATGTTACTTTTCTTTTCCACTCTAGAATTTTAATTGTCCCTCACCTGTTCCTACTGCCAGTATGACACTAAGAATTTTGTCACAGTTGATTACTAATCATCTCATGTGTCTTTAGAATAAATTGGATATGAGATTATCATAATCTGACTTGTTTTATGATACTGAAGTAGGAAGTTGAGGACTTAAGCTGAAATATAATTTGAATTTGAATGTAGAAATGATTGGATTGCATAGGCAAGTATTGGGCTATTATGTTGTAGCAGATCCTTCACTGTCAGGTTTGGTAAAGCAAAAATTCCAATATAAAGTTTAATCTTAAAGTACAGATATAAGGAGATGTTACCTGTGCCTTACTAGAAAAAGGGATGTTAGGAGGAAAATCATAAAAGGGCCAAAGAGATACCTACCTGGTCCCTAGTGTTTATGTTGCCACCGTTTAATGTTGGTCAATAAATGGTACTCCAATTTCCTTATTTGTAGAATTGAAATTTGAAAGTATATATATAATTATTAATATATTATATAAAATGAATTTATGAAGGATTCTAAAAGTTAGTTATTGCTATTTGAGGACTGTTCCTTAATAAACTTTCATTTTCTCAGGTCCTCATCCATTGCTTAGTAAATGAATGTTTATTGAATAAGAAATTCTCAGAGCAACATCTTTCTATTGTTAGAACAAATTTTCATGTAACTTCTTATTATCAGTAGCCAATGGTGGCAACTGTTATCTTTTATTCTCCTTTAACTTTATATTTGATTTTTCCTAATACAGTTAAGATACTGACATTAATATTATCAATATGTAAGTGAAGAGCAAGTTCCAAAATAATTTTATTTCTGTAAAATTACATGGTATTTTGTATTATAAGCTATTTAGAGAGTACAGAATAACCCGTGTAGCTGGTCTCAGGTTTCCTCAGCAGGATTCATGGAGATTTCTAAGAAACTGACCTCTATTTAATTTTCACATCCTTAAATTTGGGAATATACTTGAATTCTGCTGTTAGCCTAGAAAGACTTAACGTGATGGATGGAAATTTGTTTACTCACAAATGTGGTGCGTACTTAATTTTAGATGCCAAATTGTTACTGAAAAACTTTAACACTGAGGAAATGTACTGAACAAGAAGAAGTAGTCTCTAATATATAATCCAATTCTGCAATATGGCTGGGAGGTAGGGGAGATTTCTGTGCTTCCAAAAAATCTGACATGACTTACTTCCTCAGATATTATCGTTTACAACTGTTTGGATTTAGAAGATAGTAGCTTAAACTGCATTCCATATCAAAACACAGAGCTACCTTATCTATTCTTTATTCTGAGAGAATTTTTTTCAATACTCTACAGGATAAGTAAACTTACTTGATTAGCCTTGACTTAATTGATGAAGAACTTTCCCTCAATAGCCCCTTCTCAGGGCATTATTTAAAATCACGGTTATGCAATTAATTATTAGTACACATGCTTAAAATACCCAAAATATTTTGTGTTAAATACTAAAAGCATTCAGAAGACAGAAATGGTAAAAAAAAAAAAAAAAAAAAAAGGATCTATAAGTATAAGGAATAGGCATTACTTTTAGAAAACATTACAAGAAAATAACTATTACATATAAGAAATTTGGGCCCTCCCCGTGGCCGAGTGTTTCAAGTTCCACATGCTCCATTTCCGCGGCCCAGGTTCACGGGTTTGGATCCTGGGCGGGGACCTACTCCACTCACCAGCTATGTTGTGGTGGTGTCCCACGTATAAGGTAGAGGAAGAATGGCACAAATGTTAGCTCAGGGCTAATCTTCCTCAAGCAAAAAAAAAGAAAAGAAGTTTGATTTTACAGAAGGAAAACTAATGTGTTAGTTAGAATGAGAGTATGCGTTCTGTGAAATTTTATGATGTTTTCCTGAAATGGGAGAAAAATTGAATTTGTTTAAGTGCTGATAGGATCCAGCAAAGAGGAATATCTTGAAAATGTTGGATATTGGAAAGGGGATAATTGATCAGAAAATGTCTCTAGGGAGCACAGAAATGAATAGAATATAATGAACATATGAAGACTTATTTCTAGCCCTGAGGAAGACATTGCTTCCATTGCATTTTTGGCAAAAGCAAAGGAATGTGAGCCAGATTTTCAGTTGTCAATTAAGCTTCAGCACACTCAACTTTTGCAACTCTCCCTGATATTATATGAACTGGAAACCCGAGAACGATTTTTCTCAGAATTCTTACCAAGTTAGATTCTGCCATCAAGAGACATTTGCACAGTACATAGAAACTGGAAACTATAATTGTCTTCCAGCAGACTAGGAATCTTATGAGCAGAAAGAAGACATGAAATTTACCCTAATTCTGGGAATTCTCTTGAAAATAATTCACTTAATGCTGTTATTGGCTGAGATCATTGGTGCGGGCTTCCTCATCTACTGAAAGCCAGAGGCATTTTTCTCTGCCCCTCCCTCTGCTAGCTCTTTCATCAGTTTGGGAATACCTAATTCCCTATAGATCATCTCCTCCGGTTGAAGGACCCAAAACAGTTTGTGCTGTCTTGATTAACCCTGACTGATAAAGAAGAAAAGTGGATGCAAATACATTTATGGTTCTGATGGCTGAAATTTGAAGCTGATTCCGTCTGAAACGTAGGAAACAAATTTAGTGATAAAAACAGGGAGTTAAATATTTTTAAGAAACAATATTCTCCTGCAGAGAATAAGAGAAAGAACCAAGTTGGCAAATATGGTGTAGCTTAGCAGCAATAAAAACTAAGTAAACTTGATAATGAATAGATAATGACCAAAATATAGTTTTTCTTCAATAGCAATTAATACCTCTAGAACTAAATTAGAATAAGAAAAAGAAGGGGTTAAAAATGTCAACAGAGCAAAGAAGTTAAGAATAATGATTGAAATGACAAATGATAGTCAGAGGATGTAGGTTTCCCTAAGGATCAAGTACAGGTGTTGTGAAAATAGCCAGATATTTAGAGGTTTTTACATTTTTTCCATCAGTAGTGGAACAGTTTCTGGGGAGGAAAAAAACCTATGATGCTTCCATACTTTTGATGGCTGAAGTGTAGCCTAGGCAGGTTGATAAGGTAAAGGAGTGGGAACCTAGATTAATCACTTAGGATGGCTGTGATATTTGTGGAGGAGAGACAGACTGTTAAATGTCAACTCTTGGTAATGAGGCAAAGTGACTGGGGAATCTAAAATTACAGAACAGATAAAGAAGTGTGATTTACATTTTTCTTCAGGTAATTTACAGACAAGAGGACTTTGTAGGATACCTTGGGGAGCTAATCCCATGGACAATAACGTTTGTGAAAGGAATATGTATTTTAAGTCTTAAACAAATGACTCAGGAACATACTTCTGGAGCACAACTCTCTTATTCCTGAAATTTAAATGTGTTTCAGTAAAATATGTTCCGATTTTCTTCTCAGTCCTTAACCTTTATCTTACTCTGTAGAACTGAAAGATTTATTATCATATTCATATAATTTACTTCTGGGTACAGTCCAAGGAATAGGTGCTTGTTACTATAGATGAGGATTTTTAATTTTAGCTTTTTAACATTTGTTTTTAATTTTTTTCTCTTTCTTATTTTTTAATAAAAGCTATTTCTGTGGCAGACCTCTATCTTTCTCCATTTAATGGCAATATAGTCCAAGTTATTACTCTGGCCTTCTAAATTATTAACTGCAATTTGATGAACTGGAAGTAAATGAATAATAGTAAACGATATGATGAGTTGCTTTACAGTCTAGACAGATGTTGGATCACAATGATCTTGCAAAATGTTAAGGACCTATTAATGGCTGAAATACTATTATAAGAATACATATAATCAGAATATAAATATGAATATATGAGCTTTCCTTTGAATGAAACGCAGGAAAATTGTTACAACAATCAAATCAGTCACGATACATTCAACAGGAGTATCCAAAAACTCGAGAAGACATGGCTTCTTCTTCCCTTACGCTTGATTACATTTATTCTTCTCATTTGTCTTGTGAAAAGTTGTTTTCATAATTTTTCTATACATACAAATAATAGGTTTACTAAAGATATCCACTAGAGTATGGACAAAACTGTTGTAACAACGTTATCCAAAAATATGGCCACGTAAATTAAGGAAGGGTTTTCTTTTTCTATTTTCTTACTCACCCTTCCAACTTCTCATATAGCGCTTCAGTGACAGGCTGGAGTAGAGACCAACAGTGTGCGTGACTCAGCTCTATTATGTCATTCAGAGATCAAGTTTCCTCCATCAGACCTAAGGGCATGGTTGAAGCTAGGTTACATAGAGTTATATATGCATTCTGGCACACAGGAAGGGCAAAGAGCAGAAATGGAGAATAAGTAATTTCATTTTATGCAAATAATGAAGTAGAAAATTTATCTTTCACTCACATTGTACTGTTAAGACCAAAATCCTATGGCTACTTCTGGTCAAGAGATGCAGTTTCCGGTTATATGGGCATGTACCCAGCAAAAAGTCTTGAGATGAGGAAAGACAGGATTTGGGAACACCCAGCAATTTGCCACATCAAGATCCCCAGTGAGGAACATCTGTATTTCTCAGTCATAGGGACTAAACATACTCCTCTCTAAGCTTCACGTAGAGACTCACCGCTCTTATTTTTCTTTATGCTACATTTCACCAACTTGTTTACAACTGGAATGCAAGCAATATTTATTAATATAAAAAATAGTACATAGTGTCTATTCTATTGGTTTTTCTTACCAGCTATCTAATAGTGGGGAACATATCTAAACCGTTTAATCTTTCATTTCCACATGTGCAAAATCAAGTGAATAAAAGTTAATTCATAAAATTGTGTTATTTAAATGAAATAAAATGGATAAAGCATCTTGAAACTTAATAAAACACTACTAATTTTCTACCTCCCTTTAATTTCATCAGCAAAATAATTCTTATATAATGTGAAATCTGTCCCAGAAATTTGTAGGCATTTAATTTCCCACAGCTCTATAGAAATGGAAGTACAAATTTTTCCTGAGTTCTAGGGCCAAAATATTGGTACACAAATAATTAAAATACATAAATTACACATATGTGCATTTTTATATTTTTCTTATTTTAATTAAACTACAGTAAAATTGACTGTTTTGTGGAGAGTTGTATGAATTTTAACATGTAAATATTCATGCAATTACCACAGTTCCATCTATCCAAAATAGCTCCCTCATAGTATCTCTTTGCAGTCATAACCTACCTCAATCACCAGATCCTGCTAACTGCTGATTACCTCTTCAAAGCCGTAGTGTTTTCTTTTTAAGGATGCCATATACAAATAAACATGCAGTATATAACCTTTTGATGCTAGTTTTTGTCACACAACACAATTCCTTTCATATTCAGCCGAGTTGCTGCATGTATTAATAATTTCCTCCTTTGTACTGCTGAATAGTATTCCACTGTGTGTTTATACCACGATTTGTTTATCCAGTCACCTGCAAGGGACATTGGGGTTGTTTCCAGTGTGGGGCTATTTTGAACATAGCTGCTATAAACATCTGTGTATAGGTTATTGTCTGAAGGTAATTTTCAGTTCTTGGGAGTAAATTCCACCTAAGAGTGGAATTGCTGGATTATACAGGAAGTGCGTGTATTGCTTTATAAGAAACTGCCAAACTATTGCCAGTGTTACTGTGCCATTTAGTATCCCTACGCATAATGTATTAGAGTTTCAGTTTTTCTGTGTACTCAACACTTGGTATTGTAAGTTTTGTTATTGTTGTTTTGTTTTGTTTTGTTTCTATTCTAATTGGTGTGTAGTACTATTTCATTTTGTGGTTTTAATTTGCATTTCCCTCATAGCTAAAGATGTTGAACAGATATCTTTCCATGTATATATTTGCCATTTGCTATTTTCTTTGGTTAAATGTTTATTCTTTTGCTCATTTTTTATTGCATTTTGTTTGTTTTTTATAATGTTGAGTTTGAGAGTCTAGACTCCTACAAAAGTCTTTTTGTCAGATACATGATTGCAAATATTTTCTCCCTGTGTGTAGTTTGTCTTTTCCTTCTCTTATCAGTCTCTTCTCATAAAGCACAAGTTTTTCGTTTCAATAAAGTCTAAAGTATTATTTTTTCCTGTGTGTGTGTTTGTGAGTTGATGTGTGCAAGTGTGAGCATTTAGAATAAGAAAAGTGTCCAATGCTTGTTTTTAAAATGATTACTTTTGTTTTTAGATTGGCCTGGGTTATCGCTTTTTTCCAATGACTTTCTCATGTTGTTCTTATTTTCTAACAACTTAACCCTTTTAATATATTTTACTCTCTAATTGTGGGGGTACACAGAACTTAACAAATTTGAAATGAGAGAATTGCATCATGACTACTATTTGTTTGTACCACTGGCACACTTACTATTTTAAGATCTATATTCCTTTTCTGTTTGAGAAATAACTTGCCACACTCTATGAACGTTAAATCATTTTCTGCCATATTTTTTTGTGTCAAATCAGCGAACATTCCATATGAATAATCATTGTATCTCTTTTCTGGAAAAGAGTGAAGCAAAGGCTACTACTTCTCCTGTTTATTATCATCTTTCCCTGTAGCATACAGCCTGGTGAGTGGAAAAGTGTTCACCCACCCCAAACTCATTTCATATGTGCTTTCCCTCCTCACTGATGAGTAATTCTGTCTCTTTTCCTCTAATGTGTGAAATTAGTCTCCTTACTTTGACATGACTTATTAGAAGGGAGGTAAATGTTACCTTCATGTGGATTCACGTGGTATGATGGGCTCTAAGTGTCTCGTGAAGCAATGATTTACAGGGTCAGGCACCATGGGTCAAATCAGGCACAAAGGTATAGGAGAGGTGTGCTATGACAATCTGAAGTAAAATGATTTTTTTTCAAAATATGTTAATTGCTTAATTTTATTAGTCACTGAGGGCTATGACTAAGGCAGGAACTACCTGATCAAAATTCAGTTTTACATAGCACATTTAATGAAAATGAAAGGTCACAATATAAAAGTGCCTGGGGCATCCCATAGTTTTAAAACTGGTTGATTCTTAGAAGCTGCTTAAAATACGTAAGCTTCCATTATAAATTAGTTTTTAAAATAACCAATTATGGTAGGTATTTAATTTAAAACAAATATATAATATTCAATTTCAAAGTGGATTTTAAGGCAAAGGTCTAGATGATGTGTTTTTACAAGGAATATACTTTTTTTGTATAAAAGGTTACTTTCACTCCCTGGAAATTAGTGGCTTCAGCACACTGGAAAATAGACATCTTCAAGTGTCTTTCAACAACCTGTACTATATCTTCAAAGTACAAAGTCAGTTTTCATTTTTATTGAAAATCAGTTTTTGCAAATGATTTTGGTTCAGGTATATGCTAAAAAAAATAAACTTTTGATATGTCTTGCTGTGTCTGTGGAGTATATGTACTTGTTGGGAAAGGAGATGTGTCGGTTGAAATCTACAGGGGAAAGAAAGGTGAATCAATAAATTATTTTTTCATAAAAAGGACAGAAATGTAAGAGCCTTGAACTTGTAAGTTATTACTAATTCCAAAGAAAATAGAAACACAGTAGGTAAAATTAAATATTATATGAAGAACAGTGTAAGTTATTTAAAAATATTTGAAATAGGATTATATTTATAGCACTTCATGGGTACAATAATGTAATAAAATAGCATGAGATAACATAAGAGCCATCAATTTTCACGTAAATATCTATATTCACTAGGTTATAAACTCATGAGGGCAAGAATTTTATTGTTTTCTCTTTCATTCATTGTTATAAACATGTATATAGCAGTAGTTCATGTATCAAAAGCATTCAATAGGGCCGGCCCCGTGGCTTAGCGGTTAAGTGTGCACTCCGCTGCTGGCGGCCAGGGTTCGGATCCCGGGCGCGCACCGACGCACTGCTTCTCCGGCCATGCTGAGGCTGCGTCCCACATACAGCAACTAGGATGTGCAAATACAACATACAACTATCTACTGGGGCTTTGGGGAAAAAGAAAGAAATAAATAAAATTATTTTAAAAAAAAAAGCATTCAATACATATTTTTTAAGCAATGATTATTTCCTTATATCAATTTAATTGTTATTTTTCTACTCTGTAATACCTTGTTTATATCACAGACGTGATATATGGGCATAATTGGCAATGATATATTTAACTTTCGGTAACATGAACTCTCACAATAATGCCAAAAATCTTTGTATTTCTTTGTCAGAAGTCAAAATAAATAATTTGAGTACTAAAAAAAAAGATTCCTTTTTCTTTTAGTATTGAGAACGTGAGTCTGTCATAAATGAAAAATACCAAATGCTGTAAAATATTGAAAAGAGAGATCATTATTCATTCATTCATTTAAGAAACCTACATTGGATGTCTACAGTGGTTTGAAAAAAAACAAGAAAAGTACTATTTCCTCAAGGGATTTACAGCTTAGTGGATGATACAGACATATGAAAACATAAGTGGTAGGAAATATTCATTGTTAGAGATATGCAAAGAAACACAAAAGAACTAATTAACCAAGAACCTGGACAGCAGCAGACAGGTGGAATCAGAGAAAGAGATGAAGCTTGACCCAAGACTTAAAAAATAACAGGAATTAACAATATTATTTCACCTACTTCAAAATAACTACAACATAACGAAAAGTTTTAAATATGAATATATATACAAATATGCATCCCCTGTACTTCCTATCATTAAAGAATATTTAAGCCACTAATTGACTCTCAAAATGATTTTAACCAGTGAACACTTTATACTTAAGTATAGTTCTTAATAATTTTTCCCAGCCACAAATCTTGTCATCATCCTTGGTAATTTCAATGTTTTTATAGAAAAACAAGGGCACAGTAAAACCTTCCTTTCATTCTTTTGGACACCTTAAGAGAAAATAATTCTTCACATCCACTGTACTTCAGGCATCCATTCCGTTGATTGTCATGAACCCAAAATACT
This sequence comes from Diceros bicornis minor, assembly GCF_020826845.1. Lineage (NCBI taxonomy): Eukaryota > Metazoa > Chordata > Mammalia > Perissodactyla > Rhinocerotidae > Diceros > Diceros bicornis. The sequence goes on from NC_080759.1 coordinate 39,613,470, forward strand.
CTACCTGTGTATTCTTAACTTGAATATTTAAACTTTGTCCACAACCTTCTACTAATTCTTTAATACATTTCTATAATTATAGATATGATTGTGTTTCCCAGTCACTTTTAATTCCTTAATGCATTTACTCTCTCTCTTGCCTTTGTTTATTTCCTTATCCAGCTTGGAATCAATGATGCAAAATTTTAATGACTTTTTTATGTTATCAACTTGCTTGCTACATGTAGGAATATAGATGCAGCATCAGGAAGAGAATTAAGACAGAACAAGTGGAAAAGGAAAAAATGGAGAGATCAAGGGAGTGGAATCCCATGATTTCACAGAGCAAGTGCTATGAATGAATATTTGTATCCTCCCCACAAATTTGTATGTTGAAGCCCTAACTCATAACATGACTATATTTGGAGATAGGGCCAATAAGGAAGTAATTAAAGTTAAATGAGGTAGTAAGGGTGGGGCCTGATCCAAAAGGGTTAGTGTCCTTACAAGAAGAACAGGAGAGAGCTCTTTCTCTCTTTCCATGTGCTCAAAGAGGTCATGTGGGCACAGGGTGAGAAGGTGGCCCTCTGCAGGCCTGAAAGAGATTATCACCAGAAGCTGCCCCTGTTGGACCTTGATCCGGAACATCTAGCCTACAGAGCTGTGACAAAATAAATTTCTGTTGTTTGAGCCACCAAAATACCTATGGTATTTTGTTACGGCAGCCTGAGCAGACTAACATAGCAGGTGTCATGTGAACAACTGAGCAAACAATTTGTAAATGGGGAGTTATAGTTAGAGAATATTTTATGAGTTTAAGGTTTCAGAGACAAAATAGTTCAGAAAAAGCCAAATTGTGGAGAATAGTTATGGGAGTGAGTGGCTACTCAAAAGGTAATGAAGTTCACTGGCTCTGAATAGGTCAAGAAGATTAGGGATTGGGATGTGATGGGTGAAACTCAGAGGGATATAGAGATAAGAGAAGGGAGAAAATTTATATTCTTGGCCAGTAACCAAAGATAACAGTCATATAACAAATATGTATTTCCCTACCCTAGATATTGCCAAGAGAATTTGCGCTAGTTTTCCTCCTACATGAAAACAAAATAAGCCTTCTGAGAACGTGGGCTCTGCCATGATGGACAGCATTCATGAGAGTACGGTAACTCTGGTGGTGAATATTCTCTCTCTCTTAGAGTAGGCAAGGCAATTGCCATCTGCTTTGATTGTGTAGATACTAGGGTCAGGCCACAGGTTCAAGGCTCCATGAGTACCGCAATCATGGAGAGGGAAGAGATATGGTCTGTTTGCATGTATTAAGTTTGAAAGGCAGAATGCCAGTGGCCTGAAGTCTGACCTCCATATGAAGAGGGCCAGCACAGAGTAATACTGGTTCAGAAAATCAACATTAGTCAGGAGCACCTTTGAGAGTAGAGCCCATTTGGGTTGTGTCAGAAAGATCAGAGCGCTGTCTCCAGGGGTGATATATTTGTACAGAGTCTGGCATACAAATTCTTTATATAACAAGAAGGTTAATGCTGTGATAAAACTATTAGCTAAGGGAACACTAAAACTTTAATCTGTTGTCTAGGTTTAGCTATTTCTTCAGTGTTATTTTTTCTTTTAAATATGTCATTTTATATTGGGTTATGATTTTCAAGTTTGCTATTTTGAGGGTTGTAGAAAAGTTTTTCTTGAAGAATGCATCCCAGACAGAAAACAATAGGAAAAAAATTAACTGAATAAAAGTTCATTTTTCAGACAAATTTTCTGTACCCTAAGTGTAAAAAGACCTCAGGCTAAATACACATCATCACACCTTCCTGTAGCACATATCCCTGGATTTCACTTTTGAATAAGCTGATGACTGACTATAGTATTGTGACTTTCAGCCTCAGAGTAGAGAAACTAGATTTTTCTCACTATCCACAGATATGTTAATAATTGACCTATACTGATTAATTTAAGACATGAATGTTGAATAATTTAGATGTCTGCATATTAATGAAAAATGTATATTTTTCTTTTCAGTTATTGGAATATAAATGACTTTATCAAGAGCCTATTTGTTGTTTCCATGATTTGAGAGGTCATGTTACTCATCAAGCGTTTCCTTGGTATAGTAGAATTTTTGCTTTTATTTTATTGCCCATTCACAACAGTTACCCTCTTTTTCCCTCTATTTTAAGAATTATTATCTAGATATCCTTTGGGGGAAATCCTCTGTTTTAGGTAGTGTTAGCAGAATGATAATCCCCGATGCCTGCCTCTCACAAGTACCTCCTATGAGTGTTGAGAAGAGTCCAGATTCTCCCTCTGCTACTTTGTATGGCAGACATTGAAGATGTCTAAAAAGAATTAGATGAATTAAAGGGATCCTCTATCCTGATTTTCAAACTATAAATGATTAATATAGAGATTGATCAAATGGTGGAGTATCAAACCCGTGGGAACATGAGATTGGCACAAGAAGCACAGTTTGGTTCCCAAATGATCTTGGTCTGTTTCCTGCTGCTTATATTGTAGACCTCCATGCAATCCTACCTGTTCTCACACTATTCCGTCACCCACCCGTCAATTTTGTTAGCCCACTAACAATGAATTCATTTTATTTTGTAGTGTTATGTTTTTGCTTAAAATCACCTTTGTAACACACTAGGCGAGCATAAAATCAGGACGTGAGAAAGGAAAAAATAAATTTCTTATGGTTTCCAGATTTAGTATCTTTCTCATCTGGACAGCAGGAGACGAATTCTGAAATATTTTGCTTCTGTAATGTCATTCCACGTTTAGCAAACATTTCTTTTGATATTTTTGTTGTTGTTTCTTAGAAATACTGTTGTTACAGTCAAGTTCCCACGTTATTCCTATCTCACAGTTCCCCCTGATATTCATGATGCTGTTCCCATGGGCATAGAGGCAAGCTATCTCTTCCCATAATGTGTTAATTTAATTCAGTATACTTGAAGAGATGGTCATATTATCCATTGATGTTTCTGTAGTCATTAACACAAATAACCTCACCAGATAATTTAAAAATACACTTATCAATTCCATTCTTTAAATTTACAATCAGAATAAAGTATATACACACATATACATATGTACTTTACTATATATATAATATAAGAAATTTCAACACTGACCACTCTTTAAAAACCATCCAAGTACAGGACATAGGTCTGCAGCAAACAATGTTCTTATGGGCATCTTATAAACAAGAGAACTTCCCCCCTTTTTAAGATCACTGGTGAATTTTGCTTCAAGTATTCCTGTCTCATAATGCACACAAACATTTACGGCGTAATTCCAATATACATATGCAAGCTAACGGAGTGAAATATCTTCAAGACATGGACATGAACACTAAACATGGTATCCAAAATACTGTCATAAAAATAGTATTTATGCTAATTTTTTTACACCAAATAAGAACTTCTATTCTTCAAAAAAAATTAATTTGGGATGAAAAAAGTGAACATCTTAAGCTAAGTGATCACTATTCTTGTATACTTCCTGCTTTCCTATTACAGTTAGAGAAGATGTCCATTTGCAGCTGGCCTGATCTTTGGTGTCTAAGACTCAAAAAGTGAGGGTAGACGTAGTCTCTGTGCCTCAGCAAATAAATTCAGAAATTCAGGAGTCAGAGGTTTGAAGTGTTCATTCAGACCTATGTCCCTAAATTGTATTCTCTAAATCAGCTTTGCCTGAAAACCTCTGAATTAGAGTGTGAGTGGGTGGGGGTGGGGGTGGGGGGTTGGTTCCAGGGAGAAGGGGATCTATGGGAAGGGCTATCATTCATTTGCATTATTTGGATATTATTTATTCTTAGTTGCTTTCTTGGAGGGGAAGTGGGAAAAGAGATAAGAATGAGAATGAAAATCCTGCCTTCCTTCCTAACACATCCAAATATGGTAATAAAGCTCATCGTTACCTCTCTTTCCCTTTCTCTCATCCACCGCAACTCCAAATAGAGTCAATTTATAGCACTTCCGAGTCTTTGCACTTTGAAAAGAGCAGAAATCACTAATGAGGCTTCAGCAAGCCATCATTTAGGAGTGTAGTTTTTCCTTTTGTATTTTTCTCCCAAAATTTCCCTGTCCTTCCCTCCCTCCCTCTTTATTTTATTATCTCCGAGTCACTTAACTTCTCATAAACTCAGTATTTACTGTTGCTTTTGTTCTAGTATATAATTCTGGTTCAGATTTTTTTTCACAGATATCCCTTCAAGTGTTGAAAAAAAAATTAAGATAAATTTTGCCTTGACAGGAATTTTATTCTCAGGAAAGTAAAAATAAGGTAAACAGCTATCTTTACAGAACACTTTCTGGAAAAGACTTTTCTGTTGAAGTGTGATATATTACAGCATGTTTATTCATTTTAATTTAATTCTAAATATATATTTTTTCTAATAACAAAATAACACACGTTCAATAAAAGCATGTAAAATATGGAAGATAAGTAAAAACTTTAAATAACACATCTGAAATAGTTAAAGTAACCACAAAACGTAGAGTGTAAAATACTATATATTTTCTTTTTCAGGGAAAATATATTATAAGGTCTGTTGTGGGTTGAATTGTGGTCCCCCAAAACGCCTATGTTGAAGTCCTAACAACCCCTAGTACCTTAGAATGTGACCTTATTTGAAAATAGGGCTGTTACAGATATAATTAAAGATGATGTCACACTAGAGTGTGATGGGTCCCTAATGTATTATGAGTGCTGTCCTTATAAAGAGAATGTCATGTGAAGAGCACAAGACACACATCCAGGTAGAATGTCGTGTGAACAGGAAGGCAGAAATCAAGGTGGTGCTTCTATAAACCAGGAATGCCGAAGATTGCCCGCAAACCACCGGAAGCCAGAAGAAAGTCAGGGAACAGACTCTCCCTCACAGCTCTCAGAAGGAACCAACCCTACTGACCTGATGTCAGACTTCTAGCTTCCAACACTGTGAGACAGTACATTTCTGTTGTTTATTGACTTTTAAGATGGTTACCGTATTTGTTTTTTGTACGATAATCTCATGATATATTCCCAACTTGGACAAAACATTTTGTCATATTATCTGTCAAGTGGTGACTTCATCACATCTTACATGAGACCCTTTAAGAGATGTGAGTAAAATGTTAATCTGTTTATAAATAATAGATTTACAAACAACTTAGAAATACATTTACTGACAAACTCTGAGTATTAGAGCAATACATGAACATTGAAAAGTAAATGAAGCATTAAAAAGCAAATAGAGTAATAAATATCACAACCATTCTGTCATCCAATAACAATTACACACTATTTGTAATTAGATTTCGTCAATAACATAATGACCTGTTCAAATATATCCTATGTATAAACCTCTAACAGTTTATTTATATATTACAGGGCATATATACTTTCCAAGGCTTTTCATGTACAGTGTTAAAATTGCTTTAGAAAGGCAGTAGCTCTATGAACTCTGAGTCATAATTTGAGGATCTACCTGTAACTTCTTTACTTGCATGATGGTAATGTCCATTTTAGATGTCTTTAGATGAGATTTTCTAGAATTCATATAATATTTAATTATCATTAAAATCAAAATGTTTCTTACATTTTCAATTACTTTTATCATATGTGAAATATCTAATGGGATGTTATTTCTTCTTCTTCTTAAGTGTTTAGAGTTCATCATATAGTAAAATATTAACCTTTCTGTGGTATAACTTCATTATTCATTCCATAATATTTTAAATGAATAACTGAATCTTGGTCTCTATCAATACAATTTTTCCTTGAGTTATCAATTTGATTCAATACATATATAGATTTGCTAATATTAAACTGTGCTTACGTAGCTGAAATAAACCTGAGTATCCCATACTTTTGCATTTATTCATGAAACTCTACATAATACTTTGGACCCTATTGTTTTAAAACTCAAATACAATGGAAGGTTTAAGGTGCATCAGTGACTTCTGTGTTACAGTAGTTAGTATTACAAACAACTCGTAGACAAAGTTTATTTTTTTCTCTTTTGGTAATCAGAATTTTTTGCTTAGATACTTTTAGGATACTTTTTTTTTTAATTTGATGTTATATTGTATTGATGTTTATCTCTTTACATCATTTGCTCCCAGTAAATGTGTTTAAATTAAACACATTAAAATTAAAGTATAAAAGAAAAGGATGATTAATTCAAAAATATATAATTACTAAAATTGTCCCTTGGACAAATTTTAATTTGAAGAGATTTTAAGGTGAGAGACAAGGTTCACATTTTCATAGGTGATTTCTATGAAGTGATAGATGGGTGTAGTACTTTTGCAATTGGTATAGTTATACTGTAATTTTTTGTTTGTTTAATAGTTGCCTAGTATGTGATTGATATTTGTTTATTTATCGTTATTTGTTAATTATGGAACCATGTCTTGACTGATGGGAATTTTCTGTAGTTTCATTTTTCCTCCACAACAAAACACCTTGTGTGTGTCACCATCAATATCCATGTATACAATTGTTTCTTCCATTTTTGCAGTGGAATGGATCCCTAGAAGTACAATTGCTGGATAAATGGTATTTATACGTTCAGTATTGCTTTTCAAGAAAGCTATTATAACTAACATTAACACAAAAAACATGTAGAAAGACTATTTTTTCTACATATCTGATGAAAGATATTTTTCTCTCTTTTAAAAGAGAGAAATGTGATAGGGCAGCGGTCAGCAAATGGCCAAATTTAACTAACCACATATTTTTGTAAATAAAGTTTTATTGGAACATGGCCACACTCATTTGTCTCCTTTTATCTGTGACTGCTTTTGTGCTACAATGACAAGAGTTGACATGTCAGAGACAGCATATGGCCCACAACCCCTAAAATATTCATTATCTCACCCTTTATAGAAAAAGTTTACAAACTCCTGAGAATAGGTGATACATAATTACTTTAATGGACCACTCTAATTGACTACTATAAATTTTAAATAACTTTATATCTAAGTATATATTTGGCTATTTTGATTTTGTCTTTATCAATTCCTTACCTATATTCCTTGCCAATATTTATATAATGTTGTGGGGGTTTGCAGTTAAATTGTAAGAGTTTATCTGTAATCTGGATTGCAAATATTTTCGTAATATCTTGTTTTCTACTGACTATGTTTTTGAAATCAGTAAGTTTTAATTTTTATAGGTAGTCCACCTTTTTCCTATACAGCTGCTGTTTCCTACTGGTTAAAAATATCTCGCAAAATTTGAGCGTAAAGAGATTATAATTAAATAAAAACAAAACTTTTAATTCACTAAAAATTTATTTTTTGATCATTTGTAATGGGCTATCTGTCCAATTTTATTTTTCTGTGGGTTTTCATTTGGCTTGTAAAATAACAATTTATTCATCTATTGAAATCCCCTGTATACTACGATAAATTATTGGACCCTCTATTTTATTCCACTCAAATATTTGTCTATTCTTTTTCCAATACCTAACTATTATGATTAACGCTGATTTTATAAATGAACTATGACATTTTCAATCATATTGTTGCTGCTGCTGTTACTATTATTATTATCTCAAGGCCAAGACTTGTTTAAATATCATTAGAATTACTCATTCTTTAAAAGTTAAATAGAAATCACCTATGAAAATATATGAACCTTGTCTCTCACCTTAAAATCTCTTCAAATTAAAATTTGTCCAAGGGACAATTTTAGTAATTATATATTTTTGAATTAATCATCCTTTTCTTTTATACTTTAATTTTAACAAAATTTCAGTTAGTATCCTCATTTGTTTTCTTAATCTTTTTTTGCATCTATGTTATTTCTCTTCTTTCATTCTCAAACATGTATATTTTGCTCTTATTAGTTTGGTGTAATCAAGCACATAAGATATTGATTGATTTTTTTTCACATTTTAAATTTAAAAGTAAACCTTTTGTTTTTTATTATTGTATTATTTTTGTTTTCTATTTTATTAAACTTATTTTTGTTCATTGCATTCTACTAGTACTTCTAGTATACTTTTATTTATTAATTTATTTAAGAAGAGTCCTTTGTTATATTTTGTTATTTATTATTTACTTTTAATTTTTGGAGTTTAATTAGAAGTTACAGGTCTTTGATTCATCTATTGAATTTATATTTTAATTTAATTATAATTTATATATTTAATTATAAATTAATTTTAATTAAATATTGAATTATATTTTAATAATAATATAATTTATATTAATAATTTTTATATTCTCCAGAACTTGTTTTGTGTTTAATATCACGATTTAGTTAGGTATTGGTGTACTTGTTTGTTTGTTTGATTTTAGATCATACATCTCCTCGATCATTTATTTTTCACTTGGAGATGACTGTTCTGTTTACTCTTCTTCTCAGTTGCTGGATTCCATGGGTGAATGAGAACTTTCTACTGCTTTGTCATGACTCTGTTCCCCTTGTAACCAGGACGCTAAATTGTCTATGTACTAACAGTCCCAGGAATGGTAGTGGACGCAGTGCTTTCAACACTGTTATTCATTTGTTGTGGCACTAGGAAGAATCTCCTGTACTACCTGTCTCTGCAGACTTAGTGGTCAAAATACCAGCAGTTGCTTCCCACAACATTCAATTAAACTGGAAAAGCTCTTCCTTTTAAGTCTCCTGGCATGTCAGAGGACCAAACTCTCTCACTTTGGATTTAGGATGTTCAGTGCTAGTTAATTTTTAATAGAATTAGAAACTCCGGGTCTCTTTATAATTTTCATACATTTCTGTTCAGTTGATCCATTAGTTTCCTCATATCCAATTTATTTTTGGGCACTTCACCAGGTGCCCTGTGGCCCACCAGCTTTATGCCTGAGGTCTAAATGGAAGACAAATTCAACAAAGCTTACAAATAATTCTGGTAGTTATACACACTGAAAAAGTAAATATGCCACAAAAAAACCCCTGCAAAATCACAGTGATTTAAAAAAATGCATGCATTGGTTTTAAAATTGAACTGAAGGAAAATGAATCCCTTTACTATATAAAAATCCTGGATAGAGAATAAAACATAAAAATGAAAAAGTTTTCCAAGCACTGGAAAAGAAAAATAATCATTTTCTAAAATTCACATATATTTTATAAAATTTCCCTAAAGCATTATAATCTAACATGACTCCATTTCAGATGGTAAAACCTAAATATGTGGCTTTTTCAATATTACTTCCACCTAAGGCCTTGAACTTTTAGAAAAAAGGGCAAATGTTTCCCTATTGAAGATTGATTATGTCATCCAATTTTTATATGACAAATAAAAATAGCATATATTTTTTCTACATAAAATCAACAATTTTGTACCATTTGCTATCTAAACAGTGTCTCTATGATTGTGAAGAACATATCTGTTTTTGTTTGTTTTATTGAGATAACATTGATTTATAACATTATATAAATTTCAGGTGTACATCATTATATTTCAATTTCTGTGTAGACTACATCATGTTTACCACCCAAAGACTAATCACCATCCATCCACATACCCATGTGCCCTATTACCTCTTTCACCCTCTTCTCCCACCCCCCCTACCCTCTGGTATCATCAAAAAGTTAAGAATAGAACTACCATATGATCCAGCTATTCCACTTCTGAGTATTTATCCAAAGAACATAAAAACAAGAATCTGTAAACATATATGCACCCCATGTTCACTGCAGTATTATTCACAATAGCCAAGACTTGGAAACTACCTATCTGTTTTTATACGTTATTGAATCCCAAACACCTAGCATAATATCTGGCATAGAATGAACTTTTGATATATTTACTTTTGAACACTGATATTGTATATCTCATATCTAAAAATCCCTCAAAACAGAAAATAGTGTAACACATTTTAAACCATGCCTAGACGTATAATATACAATGAGAAATCATTGCCCATGAAACTTACTGGATTGCAAAATAAATTTCCACAAAGGAAAGTAAAATAACTTCTTTTAATCACATAAAATAAAAATATCTCTTATGAAGATAAAATAATAATTAAAGTTATCATTATTATAGCAATAAGTTTTGAGTCCATATTATGTGCCAGATGTGTGCTAGAAGCTTAATGGGAATTACACAGAAAATTATGTGCAGCTAAACACTAATTACAAGAAGAAGGTGGGGACAGATTAGGTTATAATAAAAGTGGAGAAAGTGATACTTTAAATTTGGCAGTTGATTAACTGTATTAAGCTGATTAAAAAATGAGAACTAAACAGCTGGGAGACTGATGACATTTTTTATCTTTGGCCACGTATGTGTTGCTCCAGAAGAGAATGGAGAGTGGGAAACAGCCTGAGGCTAGTTATTACTGCATCCTCCTGTGCTTGGAAGGGCATCTTGTGTAGATTATTTATCAGATTTTAGCTTAAAATCAAATTGGTTTTCCATTGCATTCTGTGTAGTATAAATATGTATCTAATAAACATTTGTATGTCTATAAATATGATAATTTAGAAAGTCAGAGATCTGGTTTATATCTGAAATTTCTTATACTAGATGACAAAAAGATAGGATTGATCATTAAACAATGAATTATAATACAGCGTGTTGGAGGCATTATTTCGAGAGCTGTGAAAAAAATGACCATATACTTAATTGTGTTTTGGATATAAATCTTTTAAAGTAAAATTGGATTTTTAAAAAGTTAGGATTGGTGAAATAAATTTCACATGCAGTAAGATTTACCTTTTTAAAATTTAAAGTTCAATAAATTTGACAATTCTCTGCAGTTATATAACCCCCACCACACCATCACAAAAGGTTCCTTTGTGCCTCTTTTTAGTTAATCCCCACGCTTCAACCCAGACTCTGTCAGCCACTGATCCGATGTCTTTCCCTGTAGCTTTGCGTTTCCCAGAATGACATATGAATGGAATCCTGAAGTAGCAACCTTTTTTGCTGGGGTTCTTTAGCTATTTTTGAGATCTATCCGTGTCTTTGCATGTTATTAGTAGTTCGGTCTTACTTATTGCTGAGTAGTATTCTATTGTACGGGTATACCAAAATTTGTTTATCCATTTGTCAGTTGAGGGAGATTTAAATTCTTCATCACCTATGGTGATTATGAAAAAATCTCGTATATATTCAAATAGAGGTTTTTGTGTGGATATATATTTTCATGTCTCTTGGGTAAACAACTAGAAATAAGATTAGAGGGTAATAAGGTAACTATATGTTTAATTTATAAGAAACTGACAAACAATTTTTCAAAGTAGAGATACTATATCAGCAACTTATGAGAGCACCAGTTATAGAGCATTTTCACTTGTGTTTGATATTTTCGATTTTATTGATTTTAGCCATTCTGATGGTGTTTAGTGATATTGTCATCAACACCGGTCGGATAGGTGCAGTGGGGTCCCAAGTTCTTGGTCCACAGACACAAAAGAATTTGAGAGCGGACACACAGCAGAAGTTTTAACAGAGAAGGTTTTACTAGCAAAGCGAAAGTACACCCCCAAGGGGAGGGGCAGGCAGGCTTGAGGGGAGCAACTGTACCAAAGTTGTGGTGGTCGGTGGCTTTGGAAGGTGGGGTCCCAGGGGCGGCTGAGGGTCTTGGAAGATGGACCAACCGGAGCCTTGTCTCCACACCCACGTCGGGAATGGGAGATTTTTTTCTTTACATAGGCATCTCCAGAACTGTCATGGTACTGATCCCCCACAAGGGGGGTCAAAACCGCAATGCAAATGAGGGTATAATGAGGCTTGGGGCTACTCTCCCTCCGGATCAGGGGGAGTACTGCACACGTGAAGAGCCGCTGCCTGGCAATTAGGATGCTGCACCTAGTAGAGTGACCTTGCTCCCAGCTCATATCTAGCTTCCTGCTTGACTCAATATCAAATTGTGGTCTTAATTGTCATTTACTTAGTGGCTAATGATGTTGACTGTCTCTTCATATGTTCATTTGCAATCAATATATCTTCTTTAGTGAGTATTCTTATAGGGAGTTTTGAATATATATATACGTGTATATATATATACACATGTGTATATATAGGATACAAGTCTTTTATCAGATATGTGTTTTGGAAATATTCCCCCCAGTCTGTGACTTGATTTTTCATTTTCTTAACAGGGTCTTTTGAAGCAAAAGTTTTTAATTTTGATGAAGTACAATTTATCAGTATTTTTTCTCAAGATATCCTAAATATATGGAATATTTGTGCGTTTAAATGAAGATACATTACTCGCAATTTTCTCAGTGGGAAAAAAGAAGACCAAAAAGTGGAATTTGCTGGGAGTGTCATCTTGTCGCCAGTTATGACGGACAGCAAATACATACCAAGATGTTACTTTTATCTTGTCACAGTTATAGAATGTTTTCAGACTATGTATTTATAAACGTATCCATAGTATTAAACTTTAATGATTGTTAATTTTCAGGATATTCTAGAGTTTCCAATTATAAATTCATAAGATTTTGTGTGCATATTTTACATACTTATATATTTTTACATATTTTACAGTATAACAGCCAAGAACACAGGCTCAGGAGTCAAAGAGCTTGAGTGTAAACTTTCAACCGGTCATTTGTAAGATGTGCAACTTTGGGAAATTTACTTAATTTCTGGCTTTATTGACTTATTTGATAAATCAGAAATTTTCAAACTTTCACAGTTCAGGATGCCTGTAATGACCATTTTTTCATCCTGGCATGCTTAGGTCAAAAGAAATACCTAATGATTTCATTTATTAATTAGTAAGTTCTATCAAAGTTAAAAATATTTATTTCTTGACAACTTGATGATTTTTTAAAAATCCACAAAAATTGAAAAAGAAACACTATTATTTAATTCTTGAATAGGTTTATTATTACCTAGAATCAGTCACTAGAGCAAGTATTTCCTTTTACTCAGTATATCGCCTATTGGGTTACGAAAAATACTAGGGCCTATGAAATACTGTTCAACTTCTAAAACACTCGACTCTGATTGGACACCACCACTCTCATTTCCTGTTCCATGGTGATTTTTGCACTGTACTTGCCTTTTACATAAAGACCTCAAAAACCCAGCTTGCCAAAGATATAATATCATTAAGAGATGTGTAGAGCAATCCAGTCTTAAAACAGTGAACTTGTTCCAGCTGGTACTTCACATGGTGTCTGGCAAATCTCAAGTATTTCTGTGTTTGCCCCAAATTTAAAATACTCCCTGGGAGTTTTCTGGGTGCCTTGAGGTAACCTCGTGCTCAATCAATTTGGAAACTGTGATGTTAAATGGAGATATAAAACGCCCATATCAAAGACTAAGAGACAAAGAAGATTCTCTCTCTCTTCACACACCATTCCAGTTTTAAATTCTAGTAGATCTACCTTCAAACTATTTCTCATCATTTCTATTTTTACCATCTAATAAAACCTAGTTGTTCACAAATATTGACTGTTATTTACACCTCTTTACCTTACCAAGTTTTTCTCCTTACCTTGAAAGAGTAACATTCATTATTATTTGTATCCCTAGAGGATTAGTCCAGTGATTTGCCATAAAAGATGCATAATAATTGAATGGCATATGGCCTGAAATAGATGTCTATAGTCACAAGATGTGCTCAAGCTGAAGACTAAAATTCAGATATCTACATTCCCATTCCAGTACATTGTCTATGACAATGCCAGGTTATTAAACGTTTTCTGAGGGCCGGCCCCGTGGCTTAGCGGTTAGGTGCGTGCGCTCCGCTGCTGGCGGCCCAGGTTCGGATCCCGGGCGCGCACCGACGCACCGCTTCTCCGGCCATGCTGAGGCGGCGTCCCACATACAGCAGCTGGAACGATGTGCAGCTGTGACATACAACTATCTACTGGGGCTTTGTGGGAAAAAATTAAAAAAAATAATAATAATAAAATAAAATAAATGTTTTCTGAAAGCAATACTGGGAGACAGAATGACAATAAGGAGGGAATTTTTATGCCATCTAAATAATAACTACACAAAGTATCTTGTCTATGTCCATAAAAGGACAGCAAACAATGTTGTACTCCAATAGCAGCAGCCCTATCTACAATCTTACAATTCTCTCTATCACATTGTTGTGATGCAGTAGATAACTTCCCATCTGTGCTGATTAAACTCTATATATCCTTTAAGAAATATTTTATTTAAAAATTTCAGGCATACAGCAAGGATGAAAGAATTTTACAGTGAACATCTATATACTCCAACCTAGATGCTCACATTAACACGTTGCTATACTTGCTTTATCACATATCTATCTTTGCCTCTATCCATCCATTGTTCTATCTTATTTTTTGAAGCATCTCAAAGTAAATCAAAGACATTGATACACTTACTCCTAAGTATTTCAGAATGTATTTACAGTCCTGCACCTTGTAATGATGTTTTATTCAAAGACAAACCGTATATATAGCGGTGGTCCCATAAGATTAGTACCATATAAGCTAGGTGTGTAGTAGGCTATCCCATCTAGGTTTGTGTAAGTATGCTCTATTATGTTCACACAACAATGAAATTATCTAATGACACATTTCTAAGAACGTATCCCCAATGTTAAATGAGTATGACTATATTAACTAGAGTTTAATAAATGTTGACTTTTTTTTTCTTTTGGTGTAAGATAGAATACAATGAAATACACAAATATTAAGTGTACATTTGGCTGAGTTTGATAAATGTGTGTATCTAGATATATGTCTTTCAGAATCTGCATTTTCTTCTAATGACTACATTGTATATCAAAATATTTAATATAAAATATTCTATTAATGTTCAGTTATAAATATGTTAATTTTTATATTGTGATTTCTTCTTTGAGCACAGCATTATTTTGAAGCTTTTTTAAATGTTGAGATTTATATGTGTTTGTCAATGATTTTAATTTAATTGTGTTTTGATCAAAGAACAAATTCTTGTATGTGCCATTTTTTGAATATTGTTGAAATTTTCTTTATATCATGTTCCTCTTGTAATTGAAAATCATCCATATTTCTATGTATTGGGTGTAGTGGTTTCTATATGTACTTGAATCACTGTTATTAATTGTGTTGTTCTAATTGTCTAACTTTTTATCAGATTTTTCTGCCTGGTCTACTACTACGAGAGAAGTGTTAAAATCTATCATTCTGATTGTGTGTTTGTCAGTTATCTTTGTAATTATGTTGATTTTTTTGTTTCATATATTATTCTTTACTAGCTGCATACTAGATTAGGATTATTATAATTTTCTGATAATTTAATATTTTATTCAACCTCAGTAATTCTCTTTATCCCCAACAATGACATTTTATATAAGATGATTTTATCTACTATTAATAGAGCTAATCCAGCATTATTGGTTTATATTTACCTAAACTATATGTGAGTATGTAGCTATGTATCTATTTACCTACCAATTTCCATCCCATGTCTTTTTTTTTTTTAGTGAAGAAGATTGGCCCTGAGGTAATATCTGTTGCCAATCTTCCTCTTTTTGCTTGAGGAAGATTGTCCCTGAGCTAACATCTGTGCCAGTCTTCCTCTATTTTATATGTGGGATGCCACCACAGCACGGCTTGATGAGTGGTGTGTAGGTCTGTGCCCAGGACATGAACTCACACACCCCAGGCCGCCGAAGCAGAGTGCACGAGCTTAACCACTAGGCCACTGGACCAGCTCCCATCTCATGTCTTTTAATTTTTCTTTATCATTTTGATCTGGATATGTCTTTAGTAAAGTCAATATTAGTTACTTTATATTTTCTATTCACTCTTTTAGTTATCTCCATTAAGTATCGTGATGAGTTTGTATTTATCACCACTAATGTGATTTTAATTATTTCTACTATCCTATTTTGCACTATTATCCCTCATTTTCTATTTTTTTTCCTCTTCTGCTTCTTATTAGATTGATCAGGTTTTCAGTTCTTCTTTTGCTTCAGTCTCCTCTCCCCTACTCCAAAGGTTTGAAATGTCTACATTCTATTATTTTTCTTTTAGTGTTTATCTTTTAAAAACAGCATGCATCCATTTTTTAAAGATAAAAATTTAATTAGTATCTCCTCCCCACAGCTGAACAATATAAGGTCTTTAAAAATCTTTAAATCTGTTCACTACATCCTCCTGTCTTGCATGATATTTGGGTGTAGTACATTAATGCCAACATATTCCACCTCTGGAATTAATAACATCTTTTAAAATTCCTCTATATTGAGCAAGTCGTTTTCTCCAAATTTCTTCTTATATTCTATTCCTTCTATCTGGATTCAGTGTTGTTCCGTTTGAGATGCCATCTTTACTAGTTCGTTTATCATAGTGTTATATGCTATTTTTTACTGAAAATATTTTATGTGTGTTTAAATCAAGTAATAGTTTATTCAAGTATCAGATTCTAAGTTGGCAACATTCTGTCTCAGCACTTTAAGGAAATTATTTTATCACTTTCTGCCTTACATTTTTGTTCTTAAGAAACATGCTGTCAGTCTAGTAATCTGCATATTCTTTGGAGTTCCTTTTAAAGTGATTTCCTCTGTCCTAATTGACCTACCAATATTCATTTATATTTACTTACCTTGCCCCAAACCAACTCTACTTTATTAGTCTGAGTACTCAAGTTTTTCATTATTTCCTAAATAGTATCTTTTGATATTGCTTCTCCTCTAGACTCTCCATCTGGATTTTCTAAAACGTACCCCAAGTCCTCTATTCCTTCTTGTTAAATGATTTTAAAGAGTGATAATTTGAATCATTTTATTTCCTCTCTTTAAACTCTCCAAAACTTCCCATTGAACTTAGATTGAAATACAGATCTCTACCATGAATTAAAAGTTATGGTCTAGCCACTGGTGACATTACACACCCTCATTTCTCATCACATCTCTCTCTCTCCTTATGCTCATATGTGCCGACATCAGTCACATATCTTTAAAATAGGAAAGATGTTACAAGAAAAGTTTATTTTGGATTAAATTAATTGTGTTACAACTAGAGACAAATATAGTTATGGAATAAAAGTAGTTATTAAATGATTGATACTTAATTTTGAAAGATGAATTAATTAAACAATGAGCTAATCAACAGCAGGGATTATATCAAATCTTATTTTATCTTCTCGCTTATGAATAGCTGAGTGGTGCTGTTCACAGTGTGGTGCCTTGTGGGTGCTTAACACTGGTTCAAAGGAATGTAATTGACTTCGATGGAACAGAATTTTTAAAGAAAGTTGTCTGGAGGTAGCAGCAAACATATGGATATATAAAATACTTATCTCAAAAGTTAGAAACAGCAGAGAAAAAAAACTAAAAAGATTTTTAAAAATGATGAAGAGAATTTTTAAAGGCCGCAACAATGTAGTTAATACAGCAAATTTCTTAAACTTTGTGGTTTTTGTTTGTTTGTTTTGGTGAGGAAGATTGGCCCTGAGCTAATATCTGTGCCCATCTTCCTCTATTTTGTATATGGGATGCCACCACAGCATGGCTTGATGAGTGGTGCATATGTCCACGCCTGGGATCCCAACCTGCGGACCCTGGGCTGCCAAAGTAGAGTGTGCGAACTTAACCACTACACCACTGGACCAGCCCCTAAACTATGTGTTTTTTTTAAATTGAAATATATTTGACATATAACATTGTGAAAGTTTAAGGTGTCCATCATTAAACTTTGAATTTTCCTAAAACACTCAACTCATAAGTCTATTGGACATTGTGAGAAAATTAAATAAAAAATCAAAATATCAGTGTTCGAGATGAGAGATTTATCTTACTTTCTTTTCTATAGAAAATAACAAAACTTCTATTAGCCCATAGTTCAGACTTCCCTACATAAACTCCACTAGCAATTACCGTAAAAATGTAGAGTGCCTAATAAAAATGAATCCACTGTTTGGAATAAAACTTGCCTTTTATTGAAGTCAGAGTCATCACATTTCTTATACTCAACTTCTTGAATAATAAGAATTTCTACTTTCTTTAATGTTCTGAGAATTTTCTTTCTGAGCAACATAAAGGCTTATATTATCATGCAGAGGAAAAGGCATGGGCTTCTATTGTGAACGTGCTGCAATATTCTATTTAAATAAAGTTGATTCAGCACAAGTTCTCTAGATACTAGCAACTTTATAGTTTGAATAAATGTAGGATGCTTGCCTGGGTTAATGCTCTCATTATATGCAGGCTTTCTATCAAGAGAGACTTTCTCAGGATCCTTGCTACAGTACATTTTGGAAAGAAAGACTTTAAACCTTCACATTATCTTGTATAAAAGTAACTTATTTGAGATTTGAGTATGTCTAGGGGTTTTTAAAGCCATTACATTCAAGAATGTTCTAAAACTTTGAAGACTTCCTTATATGGTAGTTTTTATCCCCCATTAGATTATTAATCTAATGCCAAATTATGTATTTGGCATAATAATGAAAATGATTAGGATATTTTAAAAGCAAACTGTTTTCTCATAACTAAATGTAACCAACGAACTCATTCATATTGAAACATGTATAGATATCACAAAAATATTAATGTATGGAATAGGTCGATAAAGTGAATATAATTGAAATGAAAACCACAGGAGGAAGTCATGTTTTAAAAATAATGGAGTGAGAATAAAATCTTTCACAACAAAAGCTATTTCTATACTGGAAAATTTACTTGTTTCAAAAATCTCATGTTAGGTTAAAATGATAATACCAGACAGAAGGCACTCTTTGTCATCCATTGTTTAACCACGCTGGTGTGCAGTATTACACACCATATTAGCTAAAACTTGTCCTTTGTGTCAGAAAGTTCAAAAGCATATTAATTACATGAATTTGAGTAAGTTACTTAATCTCTCTCTGATCAATTCCTTATCTTTAAATATAATGAAAATATTAGTAGTTATTTCAAAGGATTGTTGTGGGGTTTAATTAAGATAATATGTGTAAATGCTTAAAGTAATGCTGGATATAAATTAAATGCTTGAGAAATAACTAGCTTTTTATTATCATCTGATATTAAAAATAATCCTCCATTCTGTCAGATAGTTTATTCCTGAAAGAGCAGAAAATTAGTACGTGTTGCTCATATTAAAAAAAAAAAAGGGTGAGAAACACGAATCATGTAAATCTTAGGGCTTTAGGGGCAACACTGAGAAGCTATATATCTCAAAGTAGGTAGAAGCTTGTGGCGGGCTCTGCTGTTTTCATATAGAATAACCTTATTAGCAGAACTCTGACTCTGCTTTGGGGGACCCATTGCCAGTTATACTGCAATGTTGCTATTTTTGTGAAATTCGGTGCTACCATATTGCAGAGTGTCTGCCGGCCCTGGGAAGCGTTGGAAGCAGTCCTCGCTACAGCCTCATTAAAAGAAAGCCTTCGCTTCTCTTTTACCTTTCTTCCTTCTTCATGCCTGGAAGTGTGGCAGCCTTCTTGCAACAACAGTGAGTCAACATGTATGGAGATGGAAGGTGATGTTACAAATGGTGGAGAGAAGATAGAGTCTGGGTCCTCGTTAAGCCACAGCACCGGGGCTGAACTATCTGTATCTGGACCTCATTTTGTCTTGGTAATGTGTACATTTCTGTGATTCAGCCACTGTAAGAGCTCCTGTTCATTGTGTGCAGTGGAATGTGATCCCAATTGACACAAAATTAATGGATGAAGGAACTAGTACAGGTGCAAAGATACCTCATGCAAACTAAAAATGTAACGTTTTCTCATATTAACAGTACTCTGTCATTCTTACTATCTTCCTTCGTCATTTACAACGCTTCTTTTTGCTATCATTTTCTCTTACTAATACTCTAGTTGTCCCTTTTCCATCTTCTTGGCTACTTTATCTTCTACTCGATCATTGAGGTTTATGGCAAACTGTTACAGAAATAGCCCTCAATGCATCATGCGTCCTTGTGTCCATACTCCTAGTTTCTTCCCACACTGGCTGGGATTGGCCGTGTGACTTTCATCGGCCAGTGAGATCTTAGCAAATATCGTGCAAGCAGAGGCTTGAAAAATGACGATCATTGAGGATTGCCCTCTCTTCTGCTGTTTTTGAAACCAAGTCCCAATATGAAGAATCCCAAGCTAGCCTGATGAAAATGTGTGGTCTGGGAAACAGCTAGAACCAAGTGGCAATCAGTTGAGTAAAGCTATTTTAAAGCATCAGACCAAGACAACGTGTTGAGTAATCTCAGTTGAAACCAGCCGAAAAACCATCCAGCTAAACACAATCCATGTTGCTGACACAGGTAAAAGGGAGCAAAAAAATGTAATGGTAATTTTTATGCTATTTATTTTTGGAGTGGTTACAGAGAAATGGTTAGTGATTCAAGTTTCCTAAAGCATCTCTTATGTTCTATTATATGGTTATATTCTCTTTCCATCACTTCCAAATGGATCTCTTCAAACTATCCTCTCTTCTATCTTCCAGACTCTCATTTCCAACTCCTTTCTCAATATCTCTATGAGAAAGTTACCTGTACAGTGACTTCAAACTAAACAATCTTCCTTAGCTCCCACTTCTACTCCTGTGTGCCTTCTATCCCATAAATGACACTCACTAAATGAGTAAGTAGATCAAATAAGAAATCTGTAGCTCATAACTTTCCACTTTGCTGTTGTTGCTTCACATATTCAAATGGCCAAATCCTGTCAATTTTTCATGAAACAGCTCTCTTTTATATCCTGTCCTCTTCAACTCCATGGCTACTACCATCCAAGCCAAAATCACCTCTCCCTCTGACTAGAGAAAAAGATTCCCTGCTATCCAATTCCCATTGAACTCTTATTTCCACTTCAATCCATTCTGCAAATCATAGCGTAATTTACTTTTAATGCAGATATGATTAAATTATACTGCATTATATTCCATTGCGTTTGAGTTAAAAATCAAGATATTTATATGATTGGGAAGTTTTTACATAAGAATTTCCGTGTCTATTTCCACATCTTAAATTTCTGTCATTCTCTTCTTTATTTTCTAATTTAAGCCATATTGGACTTCTGTCATTGCATTTAAGGCATCATACCCTTTTCTATGTATCTTTTTGTTTTTGCATTTATGTGAGTTCATCTACAAAGAAATTCTATCCTCTCTCTCCATCAAGATCTATTTTGCCTATTTTTCACTCCTCAGTTTAAGCTTCACTTCATTCAGGGGACTCTTAATGATACTCCTCCAACTTCTGACCATGTTGGTTGCCCTTATTTTCCATTTCAAAGAGTGGTGTGATGAAAAATATTTAAAACCAGCTGGGGGGAGGGGGAGATGACACAAAAGCTAAATGCAAGCAAAAACACTTTTATCTTAGCATTTGTTGATTTCCATGGTTTAATACTCTCACCATGATTGATTTCATGACATCAACTAGTCAGCAAAATTCCTAAAAAGTGAACAAATCCTGCAGTTAACAACCTGTTTTCACAAGCTACTACATGTCAACTCCAGCACAGCACTTTCTGTGGAGTCCTATAGCTTTCTGTCAGGATACCCAGGGCACTGTTGGTGGAAGGTCCCACAGTGGTAGAGTCCATTTCTTTGCTTCTCACTGTTGCATTTCCAGTGGATGGCACATCTCCCAACCCATAGAATGCAACTCATAAAAATGTATTAAGTAAAAGAAAGAAGGAATGCATGAATGTTAATACTTCCCCTGGCTTCCAGGGCTGTATATACTTAGAGGGCTAGAGAGTGTCTGAAAGTAAACATCCCCATCCTTCTGTTCTGGATTACTCACATAAGTATACTTGGGAACGAAATTGAAATGAATTTGTATAGGTTGAAAATGTTTAGCTGGTGATTCTGGTTCAACCTATGCTGAAAAACATTGTTTTAAAATTAAGTATCTTGAGTACATATATATTGATTGAAAAGAGATGGTATTGGGGAGATATTTAAAACAATTTTTAAACCATACCATGAAAAGCCTTTTGCATACATTACATATTATGTAAAGGCTTTTGCATACAGTTGTTAAAACAACCGAGCTTCACAGATATTCAGTGGCACACCTACTTAACTGGCAAAGAAAAAATTGGTACTAAATGATGATGGATGCATAACCCAATCTCTTTCAACTGCTCTATCATTTGTAATCTTAAGTATTTGAAATAAAATGATCTTGATTACTGTAGAAAAGTTGCTTAAACAAGCTATAATTTACTGGAGATTGACTATGGAATGGGAAGAATATAAGCACATCTTAGAAACTTTGGGAGACTAATTCCAAGAGAATTGCACATGGTCTGAGTGGCCATGAAATTGATGCTGAAATATTTAATGGCCATGCTTGCAAGTTAAATGATACAGTTTTCTTAATGAACAGTTAAAATATTATTTACTAAATTACTATATTTTCATGATTCTAAGATGAGCATTTTTAACTTTCATGTCTCTAAAGTTCATATGCAATAAGTAAAACACTTTGGTAGCATTTGCTTCCATCTTAGTAATATACAAAAATAATGGCATCGTCAATTTGATAAACTTAAGTAATGTTTTATGTCATGTAGACGTCATTTTACAAACAGGAGATAAAATTATAAAAATGTCATTTTTCAAAATCCTGATGCAGCAGAGCAAAATGAAAGAGTTGGAAGTAATAAATATTATATTAAAATTAAAACACTAAGGTCAGGGGTACTGAAAACATGATTACAGTGCTTAATATAGCATTTATTGAATTTCTGCTATGGTTTTAAGGCATCAGAGTAGCGATTTTCAAAAAATCCTTTATATATACAATCATTTCAATATTCTACTTTTTCTTGCCACAAATCTTCCATACTTAGTTAATTGCACAGAGAGGGAGGGAGAGAAAGACAGAGACAGGGAGGGACAGACAGAGAAACAGAGCTAGACAGAGAGAGGCAGAGGGAGAGAACAGGTCTGAAATGAAGCTAAATGTTAAAAAGGATGGGCATGAGCAGTTGAGATAAATAATATTTCTAAAAATGTGGTCCAGGAATCATATCCATAATAATTATCTGGTATGCTTGTTGAAAATGAAGATTCTTTGGCTGTAACACAAACCTACTAAATCACAAAATCTGTGGGTAGGAACTAAAAGTCTTTATTCTTAACAAGCTTTCCAGAAAGTTTTATGCACAGTAATGTTTGAAAAAAATCTGTTTTGTAGGAAAGAGAAAAAAGGTAAGCCAAAAAATAAGATAAACATGGGATGTTACACCATAACTTTAATCATATAATAGGAACTTGCTGATAAGAATGCTGAGTAAGCACTTAAAATTATAATGCTTTCCTATGAGAACCTATTTAAAAGTGGATACATTTCAATTGAATCATGTATAGCTGTTTACTGAAAGAGCACTGTGTGCAGACAGCTGGGTAATATTAAACTGAATATGTGATTGATAAATCTGATATAATGTTTCTTTTCCCCTAAAGAATTTAAAGTTCAGGTTGAATATTCTAACATAAATTACTGTTTTCTTCAGGAAGACTGACATATTTTCCACATATTTTATCCAGTGTTATAGCATATATATTTTGTCAATGTGGAGTCGTTTGCATTCCTACAATTTCACTAGAAAAATTAACAATTGTTGTATCTGTCTCAGATGGTTATGAGTAAAATTTTATTCATAAATTATAGAAAGGTGTTACATATTTGTTGCATAAAACTGAATATTAGCAACAAAGTTGTGAGTTAACTTATTAACATCAAGTTCAGCATTAAGATGGACACATAAAAATCACCTAAATAGATATTATCTCTTAAAGAAACAGTGTGGTATACTGAAAAAACAGAATTTAAAAATTGAAATTTGTCTTAGATTAGAACAATTACATTTTGTTTAACTACAAGACTATTCCCTGAATTGTTAAAACTTGTATACAAATTATTCTTATTAAAAATGACAAGATAGGGGCTGGCCTAGAGGCGTAGCAGTTAAGTTCGCATGTTCTGTTACAGTGGCCTGGGGTTTGCCAGTTCAGATCCTGGTCGCAGACCTACTCACCGCACATCAAGTCATGCAGAGGTGGTGTCCCACACAGAAGAAGTAGAAGGACCTACAACTAGGATATAAAACTATGTACTGGGGTTTTGGGGAGAAAAAGAAAAAGAGGAAGATTGGCAACAGATGTTAGCTCAGGGCCAATCTTCCTCAAAAAGAAAAGTAAAGAAAAGAAAAAATATCAAGCCAAAGAGACACATTTTGGAAGAAAGAAAAGGAAATGACAAGATAACCCTAATTTTCTTTACTCATCCTCAAATATTTTGTTATTTTCTTGTATCAACTAGGTAACCTGTATTATTTACACATACCATTCTAATAAGAAATTGCATTTCCATCACATTTTGGATAAACTGCTATCAACAGAAATTTCCAAATGAATTTGCCCTTCTTTAAATAAAAATTTTAATCCTTTTCTTCATCTAACCACATATGTTACTATTTTAAATTTTTGTAGGTAATAAAATATTTAATGCATATGTCCCATGCTAGGACAGCTATAAAAGACTTTCTACAATTCAGGAGCTTTAAATTAGCCTAGATAACTTTTATTTATCTCAATTTCATGTGAAAAGTCAAGGACAGAAATGAAAACCAAGAGGAGGGGGGAATAAAATGTCTTTGGTCTACATTTTCTGAGTGGAGGTTTCCTTGGTACCATATCTCTCCCTTATTTTCCTGACCAACTTCAAGGAGGAGAATATCTTCTCAAGTCAAGATTGTGCAAGGGTAACATATTAGCTATGAATTGGCTCAGACAGCTTTCTAACTATTTAAAATTGCTCAGAAATACATAAAAGCCATGGATGTTAAAGAGAAAGCTGTTTTCTAAGCTTGTTATGTTCTTGATTTATGAAGTAGAGCATCTAAAAGAAACTCTAAGTTTAAATAAAATGTTCCTTTTCTACTTGTGCTTGTTTAGCAGAATTCTTAAAAGAACAAGCCCACAGACATAAGAAAAATGACACAAAGACATAAGTAAACACTGTTACATTTAAACAAGTATGTCTTTTTGACACTTATAGGAAGCTGATTTAATATAATTTAGAACTGAAGTGAATGCCAAAGTCATTTTTGTGAAACTTTGCCCTTGTTGATGGTCTTTAAACGGTCATTTCCCTACATTTTATAATATATAAATATATAAACATGCATGTACAAACACACACACACACAAAAGCACTTGAGTATTGTTATTTTACCTTTTAACTTTCTATGAAAAGATACATTTCCTCCTTTCTTATCATGAAAGAATCACATATATCTACATTGTCATTACCACATTGAACAAAGTTTATCTCTCTATGGGGAATTCTGCTTTGTCATAGCAAAGAAAATAGATCCATGTGTTTTTAGCAATCCTCGTAACATTCCAGTTTTGCATGATATTAGGATGAATATTAATACCGTACTTTTAGGTTCAGTTTTCTCAAAAAATTTTTTTAATCTTAATGCATATTTTATATTTCACTTTTGGTTTTCCACTACAAAGATGTTTATTACTTCTTTTGAATCAAAAGCCAATAAACTGCAAAATCTATTTTATAAAATTTCATTACTTCTTTCTCTGATTATTACTGACTTCATGCAGTCACTCCAAAGTTGGTTCATGAGGAAATTATACCTTTGAACTGCCAAACAAAAATTACACCAGAGTTAAACAGGCAAGGAGGACTTTTTCATGATTATTACAATAGGGAAGAAAGATTGATCCCATCTCCACTGAAACAAAAAGTGGGAGAGTTTTTAAGTGCTGGGGTAAGCCAGTGGAAAAATACCAGAGGACCGTAGGAAAGAGGTTGGTTACTGTGATTAGGTCATCTGTGTGTGCTAATTGGTGCTTACAGAAAGTTAGGCTCCTCCCCTTCCACAGAGGCTGGGAGATAGGGGAACTATCTTTCTTGATGATTACATTTCAAGAGGATGGCTCCCAGGTCCTTGAGAGAGACATTAGCGGGTTATAAAACTCACCAGAGGCTGGGTGAAGATTTAGATCTCAAAGAGGTGAAGAAGAGGCCAGCCCGGGGCATAGTGGTTAGGTTTGCACACTCAGCTTCAGTGGCCCAGGGTTCATGGGTTTAGATCCCAGGTACACACTGCTTATCAAACCATGCTGTGGCAGGCGTCCCACATATAAAGTAGAGGAAAATGGGCACGGGTGTTAGCCCAGGGCCAATCTTCCTCAGCAAAAAGAGGAGCATTGGCAACAGATGTTAGCTCAGGGCTAATCTTCCTCACCAAAAAAAAAAAAAAAAAAGGTAAAGAAAAAATTTACAATAAAAAATTTTCTTAAGTAAATGATTTTAAAAAAAGGGAGGTCAGGGGTCCAGGGTCAGGAAGCCTGTTTTTGTTTAGTCTAGCTGACCATCTTGGTCAAAATAAGAGAGAGGAACCATAGTCTACTCAGCAGTTTCATTTACATGCTACCAGTGTCGACAGAAGACCGGAGGGAAAGTGGATCCATCAGAAGACAATCTGGACACCTGTGCCTTGAAGTCCTTTTCTTCCACTGTTTCTCCTTTGTGAGTCAAATAGTTTTTCTTCTCCACGAAACCTTCAAAATACTCCCTCCACTCCTCCCCAATCTGACTTAGATGTCCTTTCTCTGTGTTCCCAAGCAATCTCACAGAATCTCTTTCAAAGCACTTATCTCTAGAAATTTAATTTTGGAGGTCACTTTTGTCTTCCCCATCGCACTGAGAATTTTTAGGGCAAGATACTGTGACTTTTATCTCTGAATCCCAAGCACCAAGCTAAGTGTCACACACAGTAGTAGATACGCATTAACTATTCCTGAATAAAAGAAACGCAGTTTTTCATAGTAAATAAAGTCAGCTTGAGTAAAGAGAATCATAGATGGACAAAGCGTTCTATAAAATGAACGGGTTCAAAACAAGTCTCCCCAAAACTTGCCAAATTGGCATGAAGATTATTTTGAGCTAAAGACAACCAAGACCCAGCCCATTCAGGAAAAGCCCTTTACCTCCCCTTCAACTACCTAAATTTACATTGGAAAGGGGGCCTATACCAAGAAGAGAGCTATTACCAGAGGTAACTTTTTACCTAAGAAACTTATCTGCATAACAGGGCAGCCTTTGTTTTCCAAACATCTCCTCTGCTTTCCTGTGAATGGCCTTCTTCCCCTTTCTATCCCCAGACCCCCACCCCTTTCCTTAGTTCAGGATGGTATATAAGCCTCAATTACCTAGCTGCCTTTTGAGTCTTCATATCTTTATGGGGGTCCCATAACTAAATTTATTTTTCTCTTGTTAATCTGTCTTATGTCATTTTAATTGTTTGACCAGCCGCAGAACCTAGAAGGGTAGAAGGAAAATTTTCTCTATAAAAGTCCCTCAAACCTTGAATCTTAAAGCATTTATTCTGTCTCTTTGAGCAGTAAGGGCAGACCTATTTGAGAGCATTATAAAGGAAAAATATGCAAATTTTTAAAAATAGCCCAGTTTTAATGGGGATTATAACAAAATCGAATATAAGCTTAACTTTGAATTCCTTGGCTTTTATGTTTCAAGTGAAATCCGTGATAGGATTTGAAACTATCTTTTGGAATGCAAATCAGCACCAATACTGTTGAGCATAGTGAAAACCAATGAAAATAATAATACAAAAGTCCTTACAAAATACTGAATTCTATTTTAACATAATAAGTAGAGTCAAGGTGGTCTTTATTATTATTATAATTAACTGATTGAATACAAACACAACCTTGCTTATCATTTAACTTAAAGTAAATTTAAATATAAAAAGGTTGTACAATTTCCAGCTTGAAGAACAAATAGAATATAGTCTAAACAACCAACCAAAATATCATATTTTACCTTTTACCTAGGAGATTGTAAGAATGAATAACTTCAAATATTTTGGTTGGTGGGAAAATATTCATTGTGTTTTGAATTAATTTTGAAACACTTTTTTTCCTCTAAATTGTGTGTGAATTTTAATTACAAAAAGAAATCATTGAATATTGAAAGTTAATTTTTCTGCATTAATATTCTTATAAGAAACTCTGACATAATATGTTTGATTGTATTTATTATTTAATTTCAGGTAATCATATATTTGAAAGATAATTTAAATTTTTAAATAAATAATTATTAAATCCATTGTTAATAATGTACAGAAACTCAGACAATTATTTTTGATGTAACAATTTTTCACGGAATTGAACTTTTTTCTAACATGTTGCATTGTAGTATTTCATAGTAAACATAAATAATTTTTAAATACAGAGCTTATTAACATGTTCTTTTACTCCAAACACACATTTCTGTGAGCATTTTGATTCAGTATGATTTAATTCAGACATTGGGACTATCCCTCAACACACTCAATGTTGTCACATAGTTTTATTTTAGAGAGAAATTAAATTTGTATAAATTTCTGGTTTTGAGATATCTGCATATCAGTTGAAGAAAAAATATCATATAGGAAAGAAAGAGACTGAGAGAGACAGACAGAATCTGAAACTCCATGATTCAGACACAGGGCCTATATCTTCCCAAGTTTTTGATATTTGTGCTCACTCGCTAAATATTTTCTATGACATTAAAAATTTTAGATATCAGCATTTTAATGGTTTCATATTATTTCATGTAATAAATAAATAATGCCTAGTTACTGATTCCATTTTTGCTGGAAATTTATATTATTAATAAGAAATTATTAATATGCTTTCATTAATACCATATGTTAAAATTTATATGATCAATTACCAGTAAGTAATAGAAAAGTCATTAAAATAGTTTGAAACAGTGAGAACAGAGACAATGTAGTTACACAGTGGTTAATTCTGTAGCTCAACAATACCATGTACATTTCATGTCTTCTGTGCCACAGCTGTGTTGACATTTAGATTCTAAGAGTGACTAGAATAGTTACAGGCATCGTGTGCATCCACTAGTTTAAAATATTTCCAGCAGAAAAAAGGGAATACTCCTATTTGGTCTTCCTTCAGAAGAGCAACAAAGAACTTCCCAGAAGAATCCTAGAAGACTTCCCTTTACATTGCATTGGAAAGATTCTCAACAACGAGCACGCCAGATGCTTCTTTGTCAAGTGAATGACTCTACAGTAACTGCTTCAGAATAATTAGATTTTATGCCTGGAGTAGGATAGAGGCTAGAATTTGCAAAGGGCCATTAGGAGAAGAATGAACAAAAAGAGTTCTGCCATGACTGGTCTGCCATCTTAGATTTGGGGGTTGCTATAAGTATTTTATATGACAAACTTTATCATAAACTGTAGTGTTGTTATAAATATTAAATATGACAAATTCAGATACATTTACAGAAGCCAACAGAAACTGAAATATTAATATTTTACCATATAAAATCAGAGAATTTTCTAGGAAACTAGTATCTGTGAATTCTATTATGTTCCACAAAATGTACCAAAATGTACTGCTTGCTTGTAGGGTTCATACAAATCATAATAAATGACTCATTTATTGCATTATAGAATACTTTCAATATTAACAACCATAATTAATTTATTCATGTTTTCAAAGGCTTTTAGTGGAAATATTTTAATATAGAAAATAGATTTATAATGAAAAAACGACTTGCATCCAAGTTGGGTGATGCAAAGAGCATCGGGATGGTTCAGATTTATAAAATAAGAATGTGTATATATCTTTTCAAGCATTGTTTATGTTTTGAAATGTTAAGTTTATGATGAATTTTCTGAGCAAGTCCTGAATTCATGAGGTCCTACTGTAGCTTTTCTAAATAATGACAAAAATAAGTAATAACAAACATTGTTTTATGAATTATGTGTGGTATAAATTATATTTACATTACTTTGAAGGCAGTAAAGCAGAGTCGAGTATTCTTACATTGAGTGAGGTAAGAGTAATGTTAGTGTTCACTTCTCAGAATAACCCACTAATGTTCTTCTACCTTATCTGAGAGAGAACTCCATATAATGGAAAGATTTGCTACAGATTTTGTTATTTCAACTTTCAAACTCAGCATCAAGTTGATATATTTACTGGTTACCAATTAAATTATGTAAATTATGTGGAAAAGAGTCATTAATTGGTGTATGACGATATGTTTATTTGTAAAAGATGCTTATAGGCAAATTATCAGGACTTATAGTGGTTCTAGAATAAAGTATGAAGTAGGAAAGTAAATAGTAGCTGTCTTGATTTCTCTATAGGACACAAGCTAAAGGGGTTAAAACAGGAAGCATGAATATATAATTCTTTTCATTTTCCTAAATAGGATGTTTGTTTCTTTCCCTTCCACAAGCTGGTGGTGACAAAGAATGATTGAAAAAAATGCAGTGTGTGGTGATTCTCCTGGCTTTGTCCCTGTAGTTAAAAATCTGGTACTAGCTAGCCTGAGTGTAGGTTACAACAACCTGCCTGAATAGTTGTCTAGTCAATTCAGGCGTAATCTGAAAGTTATATTAAAGTTTGAACTACTTCTTCATTAAGTTCAACAAAGTACTTAGACTACATGTCTATGTGCCTGAAAAAGTGAATGAAAGCCCTTATGCATATGCTCTTATATGTATGAATGAATATGAATATGACTTATGAGTATGAACAAATGTGACATTAAACAATGACTAAATAGTGAGTATAAAAATCTGAAATTAATGCACACAGGCTCATCAAAATGGAATTGTGAAGAAACAGATATTTTATACATGTTATTTTTGGCCCTTAATAAATGAATCTTCTACCTTCATATCTGGCCATGACAGAGCAACTGGTATCAGACTGGCCCTTGAACTAAAATGAATTAGAAAATGGGATAAAACATATGAATAAAAAAAAAAATTTGTTTCCACACATCTGGTAACAGGAAGCTCAGAAACAGAGTCTCTGGGAGAGAGGAAGGAAATGAGACAAACACCATGATTTCACCCCACTCTGTCTTTGTGGCACATTTTCTGAGCAAAGTACTGGGGTCTTGCACAGTCAAGAAGAAAGACTGAAATTCCAAGAGACTGAGGTAGCTGAAATTTCTGGGGCAGAGTACTAGAGAGAAGGGAGCTATACAGAATAAATGTTCTCTGAAATCTGCATGGAGCCCACTTGAACTCTTTGGATAACTATCAAGCTGTGCATTCATAGGGTGAGGACAAACAAGTGTGGGTAGTACAACAGATTCCTAAACTCCCAATAAGAAGTGTAAGAACAGCTCTTTGGGAGCTAATATCTGAACAATTCCCAGCACACACACAAGAGTGGGAGATGTATGATTCACAATCAATGAGAGTGGAGACACCTGTTGAGCATGCAAGGTATTCAGTAGAGACCCAAGAATTGCCATGCTCTAGCAGTAGTGTTCATCTAAAACTATAGTGAAGACTCATATTAGGTCCTCATTGCTACCGTAACAAATTATCTCAAATTTAGCAGCTCAAAGCGACACAAATATGCTGTCTTACAGTTCTGGAGATCAGAAGCTGAGAATGGGCCTCAATGAGCCAAAATCAAGTTGTCCGCAGGGCTAGTTCCTTCTGGAGGATCTAGGAGACAATCTGTTTTCCTGCTTTTTCCAGCTTCTAGGGGCTGCCCGAATTTCTTGCTTCCTGGTCCCCTTCCGTCTTCAAAGTCAGCAACAGTCAATTGAGTCTTTCTCACATCTCCTATTTTTCTCACATCATCACTCTTACACTGACTTCCTTTCTTGCCTGCCTCTTCCACTTTAATGACCCCTGTGATTACATTGGTCTTACTCAATGATCCAGGTTAATCTCCTTATATTAAGATCAGCTAATTAGCAACCTTGATTGCATCTAAAACCTTAACCATCACTGGCAATGTAATATAACACATTCACAGATTCTGGGAATTAGTCCATAAGCATCTTGGGAGGGCATTATTCTAGCTACCACAGCTCCTTTAAAGGCAAACTAACAAAGCCAAAAAGCAAACATCAGAAGGTTCCAATAATCCTTAAATAATTTGACTTCCTGCCGAAATAATATGAAAAAGCTTTGAAGAAAGACAATAATCCGTCTCCCAAATATTACCAATATTGAAAATTAAAGAGAGTATTACATATATTTCCGACATTAAAGGAATAGTAAAGACCTGTAATGAACAATTTTAATGCAGTACTGACTCAAGAAATAGAAAACTTGAATACCCTATAAACATTAAAAAAAATAAATTCAGAATTAGAAACCTTCATGCAGAGAAAACCCCAGGCCTAGATGGCTACACTAGTGAATTCTATGAAACATTTGACAAAGAAATGCTACAAAACGTACACAAACGTTTTTAGAAAATAGAAGAGGGGGGACTGGCCCGGTGGCATAGTAGTTAAGTTTGGTGCACTCTACTTTGGAGACCTGGGTTCGAGGGTTCAGATCCCGGGTGTGGACCTACACCACTCATCAAGCCATGCTGGCGGCAACCCACATACAAAATAGATGAAGATTGGCACAGACGTTAGCTCAGGGCCACTCTTCCTCACCACAAAAAAAAAAAAAAAGAAAGAAGATAGAAGAGGAAGGAAACAATATCATCTCTCATGAAAACTGATGATAAATTTTCTATGAGTATAAGTGACTATCCTTCCAGACAGATAAATAAAATAGAAGATTATTTCAAAAAAGCTCTCTGCTTGCATGAAAAATTAACCACTATTAGAACTACTGAAGTTTTATGAAAGATGAAGAAGAGGGGCTAATATATTTTAGGAGGCGATGTAGCTGTTACCAATATGAAAGCTAAATAAGTGTGCAGTTGACCATATGTGCAAAAGGAGAGCCCGCGAGCAGAGAGGCAAGCGTGTGTGCACTGGGTAAACATGCATGCCTTGGTGGGCATTCCTCGGCAATCTGTGTCCAGATCTCTGCACATGAGCATCATCCAGTCCGACCCCTTTGGAAAACTGGCAGTTTCTTATAAACTTGAATCTACACTAACCACGTAGCCCAGAAATTTCGCTTTGGGGTAGTTATCCACGAAAGATGAAAATCTACGTGCACTTAAAAACCTGTACACAAATGTTCTCGGGAGTTTTATTCACAATAGCCAAAAACTTGAAAAACTTAAATAATCATCAGCATGTAAATGGACAAAAAGTGGTGATCTATCCATATAATTGAATACTATTCAGCAAAAAAATGTAATCAATGCTGATACAAATAATGATATGGATGAATCCCAAAACCACAGCACTGAGCAAGAGCTCCAGATGCGAATGCATTTTCTATAACTCTATTTATGTGAACTTGTAGAAAGGGTTTATTAAATCTAGGGAAACAGAAAACATATCATTGCTTGTCTGAGGTTGGTGGTATGGGGAGACAGAGGGGGACACGATAACTTTTGGGGACAATAAAGTGTTCTCTGTCTTGGTTATGGTGGTGGCTACATGGGCTTACATATTTGTAAAAACTCATGAAACTATATACTGGATATCAGTTTATTTTATAGCAGGTAATGACAACCCAACATCATTGATTTTTACAAGTAAATGAATCTTGACACTTACAAAACAAAAGAAAATGCACAAAAATATGTTCTAGTAGAAATCAAAAGAAAAATAGTCACAACAGTATGGTAGGCAAATATGTGTTACACAGGACTTAAAATCACTAACTATATAAGAAAAATGATAAAAAAGTAAAACTTATGCTTTCTGGTTATATCATTAAATTTAATTATAAATTTATTTATACCGTTAAAAATATAAAACTGTAAGCCACTCTTCGGAAGAAAACATTTGCCATGCCTATATCTCACATATGACTTGATCCATAATATTTAAATAACACAACTTAATGAAAAGAAGACAATCCAATAAAATCTGAATAGTTTAAGCAGAAATTTCAAAATATGATATATATGGCCAATATATACATAAAAATAAGTTCATTATTCATCAGGGAAATGTAAAGTAAAACCACAAGCAACTCCTACTAAACATCCACTAGAAAAGCTAAAATTAAAAAGAATAACAACTTTAAATGTTGGCAAGGATAGGAACTTATTTTGCTGTTCAGAGTATAAAATGATACAACCACTTTGTAGAACTGTTTGGCATTTTCTTGTAAACATGCCATCATATTACCAACTATTCCGTTTCCAGGTGTTATTCAAAGACAAATGAAAACATATGCCCACAAAAAATAATTGTATGTGAATGTTCACAGCAGCATTAATTGTAAGAAGCAAAAACATAACAACCGAGCCCATCAACAGATAACTGGATAAGCATATTTTCATATATTCATCCATTTGAATACTACCCAGTGATAAATCAAAATATTTATGCAAACAATGAAAAGGATGGATCTCTGAAATCTTATGCTGAGTGAAAAAAGTCATACACAAAAGAAGAAATATTGCGTGATTTCATTTACTTGAAATTCTAGGACAGGTGAAATTTATCTAAAATGACAGAAAGCAGATCAGTGGTGGTGAAGGTAGATTTGACTACAAAGTGGCACATTCAGGGATGACAGCGTTGTACTCTATCTTGATTGGAGTGGTTGTTACACGCATGTACACATTTGTCTCAACCAATCTACCGATACACTTAAAATGTGTTTTATTTCCTAAAAAATATGCCTTAATGAAATTAAAAACTTAAAAGAAATAATAAATGAAAAAGCAACAAGTGGAAAAAACAAGTAAGTGTTTTCATGGAAACAGAGGTAATTAAATATGTGCAAAAAAGTTGAAATATGAAAAGCATGGATTATTTATGAGAATTTATATGGAGAACTAGAAACATAATTTGTTTGTTTATTGATTGACTTTATACCTGAAATTATGATAAGATACGGAACTTTTTTCCCAAACAATAATCAGGGCAGTATACTTTCCTTCTGTTTTCTGTTGAAGTATGTTGGAACCTGGAGTATTTCACTCAGAAACAGGTACTAGCTATTGAAGTTGCGGTTTTTAAACAAATTCTCTTTGGTAAATAGCCCCTAGGGATCTTATCCAGATCGCTGTACACAATCCGCTGGAAAACAAAGCAGGTTAGACTGCTACTAACACAGAATATTTTGCACCATAACAAGTGTATACACATAAAACAGGTGAATATCAAATGTTAGTAAAGCTTTGGTGATAATCTCCTCCAGGCCCATTAAATGGCAGCCACAAGTGGACAGTAAATCCCAATATGTCTAGGAAATTAGTGACACAATAAAGTTATAATATCTTGTAAGGGTTAAAAAAATAATTTTGTTATTTGTTAACAAAACTTCACCGTAACAGACACTTTAATAAGGTTGGATATTTTTTCTTTAGTGAAACATTTTTTCCTCCAAAACAACTTGCACTTGATATTTATCAGAGAACAGAAACTCAACTTCTATCACATAAGTTGTGGATGTAGAATCCATTTACAACTAATATTTATGGCTCAAATAAATTGTGTCAAATAGTGTTACGAAGTTGGCATGGTAATAATTGGAATTTTTATACAGGTTATAAAATATTCCACAATATTGAAATCCTTATTTCTCACTCAAATGGATTTATTCAGATGCTTTCTAAGGTGATAAAATTCCATCAAAATGAGATATTCATTGAAAGTACAATTTAAAACATGACGTATATCACTATGACATATATGTCAATTACTACAACAGAAATAGTAAAATTAAAAAAAAGATTTATTGAGGCTGGCCAGGTGGCGTAGTGGTTAACTTTGTGCTATCCACTACCGTGGCCCAGGGTTTACAGGTTCGGATCCTGAATGCAGACTGATGCAGTGCTTATCAAGCCATGCTGTGGCAGTGTCCCATATAAAGTAGAGGAAGATGGGCATGGATCTTAGCCCAGGGCCAGTCTTCCTCTGCAAAAAGAGGATTGGCAACAGATGTTAGTTCAGGACTAATCTTCCTCAAAAAAAAAAAAAAAAAAGATTTGTTAGATGGGATAAGGACAGTGCTCATTATAGGACTAATTATTCACCGCTTCTGAGGCAAGACACTTCCATAAACTCTACCCACTGTCTCAAGAATCTTGAGGTTTTCCAGTCTCGCAGGTGGGATCAGGTCCTATTCCTGGCTTTGTGCCAGCATGGGGGACGGTTACATCTTATTCTTCCAGGTGGTCCTTTTCCCACTGTCAAGTAGTTTCCTGGTACACATGTGCTGATCAGCAGCAGCCGACACTTGAGGAAGACCCTCTGCCCATATCTGGAGCAGCTGCTGTGCAGCTCTCTCCTCTCCTGTACTCTCTCCCTGCTCTGCCTGGACTTCTGGATTGATCTCCTCAACCCTAAGGGTTCCCTTGAGCTCTCTCTAGGTTTCCCCTCTCTGACCATGGCTTGGAAATTCTCTAAAGACAGTAAACTCGGGCACATGTAGGGCTCACTTTGTTTCCTGTCTCTCATTGATCGTTGTTCTTAATTGCCTGAAGTCCAGTGTCTAGAAAGGCATGGTCTTAGAAATTTTGACTATTTAGTACTTGTTTAAGGTGGTAGGGTAAATCTGGTCCCTGTTAGCCCATTTTGTCCAGAGGTGGCCAAGTGTACTTTTAAGGATGTTCAGCTATACTTCAGATTGTTTAA
This sequence comes from Diceros bicornis minor, assembly GCF_020826845.1. Classification (NCBI taxonomy): domain Eukaryota; kingdom Metazoa; phylum Chordata; class Mammalia; order Perissodactyla; family Rhinocerotidae; genus Diceros; species Diceros bicornis. The sequence goes on from NC_080759.1 coordinate 39,649,866, forward strand.
GTACAGGCACATTAAAGATTATATAAACACAAACTCTTCTACTGAAATCTATTGATATAGGGAAAAAATCAAACAAACAAAACTCAGTTTATTAATTAGGGTTATGAGGCATAACAATAAAACCTCAATATCTCATTGTCTTAAAAGAATGAAGTTTTACTTCTCACTCATCCAAAATCAGATCTAGGTTAGGTGACCCTCAGTCTATTTTGTAGTTATGAAAAATAGCACCTTGCTACTCAAAGTGGGTTCTATGAACCGGCAGCAATAGCATCATTTGAGAGCTTGCTACAATCTCACATCCTACCACAAATATGCTCTGTCAGAATTTTCCTTTAACCAGATCTCTGGGTGGCTGTATGGACATTAAGTTTGAGAAGCATTGTTGCTAATTAGAAGTGTATGGCCTCCGAAGTTGCTGTTATCAGGGTAAGAAAGAACTAAAGAACCCCACAAGGTAGTGTTAATGTCCCATTCTGGAAGTGTCTTCCATCATTCCTACTCTTATCCAGATGGCTATAACACAATCACAAGACTTCAACCTACACGCAACGGAGGCTAGGAATTATAAAGTGATAAACGGATCTTTGGCGGTTTGACTGACGATATCGCCTTTATCTACTTAGCTGATGCTTTTAATGTGAAAGGAGCCTAAAGTTTATGTCATACTTAAATATGAGGATTTTTTTAAATATTGAAGTTTTTGAAGCTTAAATCTACATACGCACACAGAACACTTGCCCGTTTTGCCCTTCTCCGATAATATTGATCATGCAAAGCTCAACCAAGAGTTTCATTTATCATCCATAGAAAACATATTTTTCCAGTTTTTCTAATCATTTTCCAGGCCCAGAGTATATTAAAAGGAGCAATTTGGAAAAATAAGCATGCAGCTCAATAGAGTAACAATGACAAACCATCACAATTTGCAACTGATGACTGACAGAGAAAGAGAATACAAACACACGAAAATAGTAAAACCCATAAAGATTGGCATCATTTTGTATAAGGGCAAAAAAAAATGAAAATACCATATATACATAAATATGTAATCCTTTGCTTCTAAACAAAAAGGACTTGACTTCAAGATAAATATTGCAAAATTAAAGAAGCAAAACTTATGCTTATTAGACATAGAATGTCATCCTTAAAAGATTATTAATATTTGTATACAGTTTTATAAAAATACTCTCAAAAATCATTTGTATAAATGTTTAATCTAGTTTTGAAAAATATATTTTCTGTTAAAGAGCAGAGTTGAATATATTTTAAGAAAAATTAATTTTTCTCAAATATTATTCAGAGAGATAAATTGCAAAATAACAGATATTGTGAGTTTATTTTGCTCCAGTAAATTTTAAAAATAAGTATTTAATGCCTGTATTTTAATGTAATTCAAAAATAATCTCTTTTTAGACTGCTAAATGTAGTTATAATCACTGAATCTAAGCTCTAATTTTACACAAATTTGTATTGATGCACAGCATGGTTTACTAACTACTCTCTCAATCATCAGACAAAATAATATTAACCACGGATAAGTTATAAGTTGCTGTTCCTTTCAATTTTTATATAAGAAGAAATTTAAGGATTAATTGAAAAAGTATGATTTTATAGGACTCTTCCTTGAACATAAACTATTTATTTTACAGTACTTTATATATTTCAAGGAGGGATAATCAACTAAGGCAAAGAGAAAGTGTGGAAAGAGAATTTATTAGTTAATATTCACTTTTACAAGTGATAATAAACATTTACACTAGAAAATAAACAAGCAAATTAAATAATCTTGATCAGTTGTTGCTTAAATTATTTACACATATGTATTTATGTTCAGATGCCTATGTTTCAAGTAATTTTAAATCTGTTGAGTACTTACAATTCTTATATAATATTCTCTAAAGAACATTTTATTCATAATTATCTGGAGTTCCTTTTATTCATAAATCCACATTATTTGAGATTATATAATTAATAGAAGCATCACTATAATATTTGATTTAAAGGACAATAGGGTTAATAAAAATTTCTCAGGTATCATATGTAATTTCTTTGTATAAAAATTTTATTTTACTTAGTTAATTTACCATAAGTTAATGAAGTGATGTTTTTATTACTTACAATTACTTATAAAAAGAGAGTCTCACCAGTCTCATTATTTGCACATGTGGCAGGTAAAAGACTATCTTTATAAAAGAATAGAGAAAATGACTCTAAAACCACTAGCATATAACACTGGAAGTCTGCATGGTAATAAGACAATTTTTGTGGAAATGAACTCATTAATGCTAAATTTTTGCTGACTTCCAACTGATTGGAAAACTGCCTTACAAAATTCAAAAGGCACTTCATGAATTGTAGAAGAGATGAGGAGAAAGGGAATGAACCAACCATAACCAAGCATATTTCCCTCATTTGGCTTCCAACAAACTCCCCTATAATCTATAGCTGTGATCTGGGGAAAAAAATGAATCAAATTGATGAGGGTGATAGAAATGTTCCATCAGAATGACACAAAAAGCTTCTTGTTGAAGAGTGCAAAGTAGTTTAGACATGAAGTGCAGCTGGGCTTTGATTGTTTATTAGAGTTTATTTTACCTTTCCTTGCACTTGCAAATGTTCTCCACATTATTTATAAAAATGTCAACTTGCCATAAGTAGTAGGGGCAAATTGAGAAAATAGGAGGTGAAATAGATAATATATGAGACATAAGGATAAGGGGAAAAATGTTTGTCATGTTTGATTAGAGTACTTATCTAAAGTACTCGATAAAATTGATAATTCTTTATAAACACCCATAGTTTTATAAGCAGCAGCAGAAGTTACTTAATAAAGGTACTTATCAAAGGGGCTGATTTCTACGGCAATAGTTATTTTTACTTAACTAGCCCTGAACCTATATGGTTCATTTTAAACACATGAGAAGTCAACACATGTTGAGATGCAGATCTCAAGCATGAGGTTGTCAATATCTATCGTAACAATCAAAACTTGACTTTTCCTTTTCAACTTATCTTGCAAATGTGATGGCAAATCATTCATCTGCTACAATTATTCATAATATATTTCCTGAAAGACGTAGACACACACAAGCCTAATTGTATCCCTTTGTGTCCAAGATATGACTAATTCAAAACTGAGAAGCAAACTGCCTTTCAAACTGAAGATATTCTGAGTTAAGGGGCTGATATCTTTTTTATTTATTGTGTACATTCTACACATATCGAAAATTATATGCTACAGTTAAAAAATAAGATGGCAAAGATACAATGCAATTATTTAAGCAAAAGGAAATGCTAAATTTCGAGTAATAAATCATGGCTATTAGACAACTGTTATACAATAGCAGAACCGTTACAATTAAACTCATGACCTGCAAGAAGCTGTTAAAATTATTGAAAAAGCCAAGCATGGAACAGAGAATTTCTGGGGATTAAGTTGACCAGCCAAAATTTGTTGCAATGGGTATCTTTCTGTTTTCTACAATACACAGAATAACAGTGTAAAATACCTTGTCTAACAGCATATGCAAATAGAATTAGAAACAGAAATGAGAAAAATGACTCATGGAAACCTACTGAAATTAAGTTACCTAAAAGAAAAGATTCAATTGTTTTTTTAGTATCAGGCTATTTGAATGTTAGTTTATTCTTTTTATATCCATCTGTATCTCACACGTCATAAAAAAAATTAAATTTAATTCAACAAATACAGTTTGAATGTACCTATCGTGTGCATTCAACTGGTTAGTCATTCAAGGAAGATAAAAGTAAATGAGAAATTTACTAGCTCCTGGTTTTACAGAATAGTTGTTGGAAGTATACTATATGCTTCATAAAGATAAAGTATGTGTGATAGAATAAACACACGAATAATTAAAATTTAAATTAGTATGGACAAAGAACCCTTGAAGGAGCAATTATTTTTAGTGGTGGCACAAGGGGATTTTAATGAAGGAGATGGCGTGTCAACTGACCAAAAGTGATGATAATAGCAATTGGTTAATCAAATACAATGATATGGGAAAATATATAATGTTTTCAGAAAATAATTCAAATTATGGTTTTTAGATGCATATATATATCTTACATATCTATGATTATTGGAAAAATTAGGATAAGATTTTGAAGAACTTGTATGTCATGCAATGGAGTTTAAATTCTATCTTTTTATTACTGTAGATAGACACAATCCAATATGACTTTAGGAGGTTCATTCTCTCTTACATTGATTTCTCAGTGATTGTTATTAATTCTCCTTTAACATTTGGTATAATTTACCAATGAAACCATCTGGGCCTGGTTTTTCCTTTCTACAGAGTTTCAGACTAGTAATTCAGTGTCTTTACTTGTTACAGGTACATTCAGATTTTATATTTATCCTTGAATCATTTTGGTAGTTTGTAACTTTCTAGAAAATATTTTATTGCATTTAAGTTACCTATTTTGTTGACACAATATTTTTCATTTTTTTAATTTCTATAATTTGCTGCTTCTTTCCCGATTTTAGTAATTTCAGCCTTTCCTTTATTCTGCTTGCTTTGGTTTAGTTTTTTGTTTTTTTTTTTTCTTTTTCCAGTTTCGTGTGTTGGAAGTTTAGGTTATTGATTTGATGTCTTTCTTCTTTTTTAATATAGGCTTTTATAGTTATTAATTTCCCTCAGAGCACTTTTCTGGTACATTCCATAAGTTTACATATTGTGATTTTGTTTTCATTCATCTTAAAGTATTTCTAATTTCTCTTGTGATTTCTTCTATTATCCATTGATTATTTAGTAGTGTCTTGTTTAATTTCCAAGTATTTGTTAATCTCAAATTTCTTTCTGTTTTTGATTTCCAATTTCATTCCATGTGGTATGAGAACATATTTTGTATAATTTTAATCCTCTTAGATTGACAGAGGTTTTTTCTCTGGTCTAATATATGGTCTTTCCTGGAGAATGTTCCATGTGTACTTTAGAAAGAATATGTCTTAGGCTGTTGTTGGGTGGGGTGTTCTACAAAAGTTCTAATTAGTTCATAATGTTTTTCACGTCTTCTCTTTCCATGTTGATCTTCTGCCTAGTTGTATCCATTATTAAAAGTGAGTCATTGAATTCTCCAACTATTGTTTTTAAATTGTCTGTTTCTTCCTTCAATTCTCTCCATTTTGCTTCATAAAATATGCAGCTCTGTTGCTTTAGGGGCTTACATCTATAATTATTACATTTTCTTGATGGATTGACCTTTTTTTATTATAAAATGGCCTTTCTCTCTACTAACAATTTTTGTCTTAGAATTTATTTTATCCAATATTTGTATAACTGCTTCTACTTTCCCTTGTTTACTTAACATATTTGTGCCTTTGAATCTAGGGTGTTACTTGTAGATAGCATAGAGTTGGATCATATTTTTGTCCACCTGCCAATCTCAGTCTTTTAATTGAAGAGTTTTTTCCTCACCCCTTAATGTAATTACTGATAAGCTGATAAGGTAAGATTTAGTCTACTTTGCTATTTTTTTCTACGTCATTCATCATCTTTATTCCTCTATCCCTCCATCGCTCCCAACTTTTGTGTCAAATAAATGTTTTCTACTATGCCATTTTTAGCCTCTTGTTTTTACTTTATATTATTTGAATTACTTTATTAGGGGTTGCTCTGGGGATTACAATTAACACCTTTACTTCTGCCAATTAATACCAACTTAATTTCAATATTCTCTCTCTTCCTCTCGTGTTATTATTGTCATACAATTATATCTTTATGCACTATATGCCCATCAACACATTTTTTTTTTTTTTTTTTTTGGCTTTATGGAGTTGTTTTTAAAATCAAATGGGAGAATAAACACAGACTGCAAGTTGGGGTTTCAATGAACCTTCCAGCTGGATCAGATAATGACATTTCTCTGCACATGAGGCTTTCAGGGAGCTTCAAACCCATTTTGCCCCTTCTACTGACTTCTAGGATGTTAATTTTCCTGGCTACTGTTACCGCTACAAGGCTCCTGGTTTTCAAGGCTGTTGCCGAGCTCTCATAGTGGGAGAGGAATAAGCAAGTAAAAATGCCACAAAGCTCACTGTTTTTGCTCAACGGCTGACTCAGTTGTTTTTCTTGAATAAACTTGAGTAAATTCAACAGTTTGAAAAAGTTAATTTTTTCTAATGTTCTCTTTGCCTTTATGGTGGAGCAGAGTTTCAGAGGTTTGAACTCTACTATTCCCATTGTCCTCAAGTAACATTTTCTTTTTAAGGATTTTAAGAGAGAATTTAGGTGAAATTCTGTCTGAATTTTCCCAGCATATCAGAGGCCAGCAGGCTAACTTTCTACACAACAAAAATATCACTATGTCCTTTGGGATTATAATTGTTATTTTTATTGAGAATAATGCTGCTGGTTAAAATAGCTGAACAAATTTCTAGGGTGTTTTTCCATTGTACATTTCAAATAACGTACAACGATCATCAAATTTGCTGCAAGCAGAATTAATTCAAAAAGTTCATTAGCTGTAGTTTAACTACAAATCGTCTGTGCACATATGATATAGCAATTGCAATTGTTGCATGAGGTAAAATGTGAACAAAAAAAATAAAATTAGGGCTGTGAATTGAGACCCTTGGAATAGAATTCTGATGTCATCATTTACTGATCTGGAAAATTGACAGTACCATTATTGTTAAAGTGAGTAGGATAATGATATCTTTGGTTAGGGTTGCAGCGAAAACTGTGTGTCATAATCTATGTAAAGCATTTAGCACAGAGTTACATGCAAAATGAAACTTCGACAAATATTTACAATTATTGGTATTATTCTGAAATTTTACACCTATTGACTGATGATTACAAAGTGAGCCTCTCTATAACAAGTCATCTTAATAAATATAGTTAAGTCACCAAATATCTGTCAGGCACTGTAAAAGTAGGTATTTTTATTAACTTTCATATTTTCTGATCAAAATAACCCTTACGTAATCTGCTTTCTTTTGTTAATTTGCTGTAAGGAAAGAAATGAGGTGAAAAGTAACTAACACAAAATTAGAGAATAAGCAAATTGTGACTCTAAAATGGACGTATCTGGTGCATGTTTGGACTCTACACCATATTGTTAACTCCTTCTCACACACTGTGTAAATAAATGCTTGCTTTTTTGTAATTCTTTTCTAGAATTAGAAAATCTATGACAAGTAATTTTCATAAATATTGCTAATTACATAACTATGATCTAAGACATTTTTTTCTCAGACAATTCCAGAACTTTCCATGTGCCTAGATTCAAGAGTTGTTTTCCTTTTACTTCCAAGATAAACTTAGGTAAAAATACAATTTTCAACTTGTATAATCTTGCAATTATTTAATTTTCATAATTAAATAATTCCACCCTAATGATAGAGCTAGTCCAGAAAAGCTACGAAATCATCAATTTTTAAAAATCCATCTGAGAGCGGAGAGTGCAAAGATTCCTAAACAAAACAAATTTTAAAAAGAGACAGGTGCTTTACAGAAGGGAAGCGCCCTACTGGTCATTTCATCACTCAACATAAAGTGGAAATCAGTAAAGAGAAAGCAGCCCAAATTTTAATAAACTTGTAATGGCTGCCTAAAGGCTGGCGGGATGGATTTGATACTCAAGAAACAGCATCCACCTGCCTACTTTTTCATTAGACCTTTACCAAGTGCATGGGGATGGTGTCCCTAAGGAGTGGATCACTGCCAGAGGACTGAGAAGCTTCCCCAAAGGAAAATACAGTTTTCTTCAAGTGCAAGGCGGCAAGCTGCCAAAGGGAGGGACAAGGAAGGATGGAGAAGAGAGACCCTCAAAAGGCACACATGCCCTCAAAACCACATACACACACACACACACACACACACACACACACACACACACCATAGTGACCTGACACAGGATGGAGCATACTCTACTTGGGGGTGGGTAAAAATTATTTATTTGTCTCCACTGTCCTTCCCCCGCTCTAAGGTAAGTAGAAGACAGTGTGATAAATAGGATTTAGTTTTTAAACGTCACTTAACGGTACACAAGGAATTCTGACTTCATGTGTTGTCGGCTCTAATACAAATCTATTCTATTTCATCAACTACCAGCAACTCATGTGCTCTCTTCCACATTTTAATTCAATCAATACTCTTTGTTGTGTTGGTTCACTGATTCTAAATTTGAAAGAACAAAACCATGTCATTAGAGATGGAGAAGATGTAGGAAACTGTTTAAAAAAACCAAACTAGCATTCTTTTGGTAAAACAATTTATTCCTATATATTTATCAATATTCTTCATATAGCAATTTGTATGGATATTTCACTTCGGTGTTGAATGTACCTGGTAACTGGTTATTGGAAAGGTATTTTTTATTATATTGTCATGTATTTTTGCTCTTAATCAGATTAATATATTTTCTTGAAATAAAATCTCGATCACTGTAATTTAGTTCACCTTGGTGTTGCAGGATAGTATTATTGACTTTATTTTTAACTGCAAACTGAAAAATATATAATTTTCAATTTTTGTATCTGCAAAATATTTCTGTTTAAGGTATTTTTTTTCTTCTCAAGTGAAAATAAAAATTGAAAGTCATCAAATTCTATCTTTTTCCTAATTTTATTGTGTTTATACAAAAATTGGCTTGAGAAATATAGTGAAACCTGTCTTACCAAGGAATGTTATTCGTGTGTAGGGAACATACTGAGAATGATGACCATCTTAAATTTATTGTCCTCTCAAGAGAAAAACATAGGAAGATCAAAGAATTTGAAGGGTAATTTAATCAGGTCTATATCTTATGATTTTGAGCACAATGAGAATGTTTCTAAATTCATGTGTTTTATCTTCATAGGAGGGAAGATATATTTGCTTCCAGGTCCCATCAAGGCATAGTGAGAGTCTGCTCCTAATTACTGCCCATTCTGATCTCAGAAAGGGGCATCTCCCCAGCCTCATTTTGATTAAAGACTGGTCCATGAGACTGTGCTCACTGGTTGCCTGAGATTGTCTCCACAGTGAGAGGCTTTGTGAATTGTTTGTTTGGTGGTTGAAACTCTTGCTTTAAGCATCCTCCTTATTTGGCTAATTCATCAATAAGTCTCAATCCAATGCAGGTGAGCAGAGCCAGAATTCCTGCAAACTTCTCCATTTCATTTAACAGAGTTGACATTCTTTTCCCGGATAGAAGAGGTTTTGGCTTGCTATGTGTTGAAAGAGATCCTCAGGTAAGCAGGAGGGACCTCCAGATGTGTGCAGACTAGATCCAGTGGTTGTATTTATTTTATATCAAAAACTCATTCAAGTGACAAAAGTTTATCTACTGAGCTTTGTTTTTTGATTTCTGTAATTTAGGGCCTGCGTGTCTTGGTTCCTTTATTGGGTTGCAATTTTACTTTCTCTTGGATGTTAGAAATTTTATATCTCCATTACTATCGTTAGATCTCTCATTACATCAACATTTTCAGGAAAAAATAAGTGCTAGAAGAACTGGGTAGTTGGCTATAACTCTGAAAACTTTAAGAAAACGAATTGATCTTTTCAGTTTATGAGCCTGGAGCTTTCTCACTAGCCTTGTTTTAATTTCTTGGTAAGCTGGGACTGATTGGTTTAACATGGTGAATCTCAGCTTATTAAAATCACCTCGGTTGCTTTTAAAAATACTCAACTCACTGCATCTTACCTCAGGGTGATTAAATCAGAATCTCTGGGAACAGGGACAGACATGCTAATATGAGGCCCAGCTTGAGAACTACAAACGAAAGCATATTACTGTCTCTGAAGTAGGATTTGTTGAGAGCTATTCTGTTCTTATTTTGAAGATGTACTTCAAGGCAGAACTGATCACGTTTGGGGACCTAAATCCTAATATTGGTTAAAGTACTAGATAACTTTCCTGCAGATAATCAGTTTAGATACAGATATATCAAACTGCATTTTAAAATAATAACACTTCTGAATGAAATCATATGGTATAAATAGAGAACATTTTAAATTGCATCTCTATTTGGGAAGCCAGTCTTTTATATTACCTCCCAGTTATTCTACATATACTGCAAGCAATGAAGGATTACTTTAGACGCGGTAAAAAGCAGTTCTTGTGATACTTTTATAAAGTTGAAGAAATTTCTGTTAAGCAAAATATAAGATTGGGGTCTTTATTGACTTTTTCTCAGGCTTTGGTTTTGTGGTAGGAAAATCACAATAAGCCAAAGAGCTAGAGTTGGATAGAGACCTGAGGACACTGACACTTTTATAAAAGGCATTACTTTAACACTCTTGGAAGAATCAGGGTTGGTGGAAACTGTGTTTTGATGGATAAGGTAGAAGTTTCCACTGGGTGATCCTACATCCTCTCTTACTTTTGTAAATCAAAATCAACTGAAGGGCTGTATATCAAAAACAACTGAGTCAAGGTCATGGTGGATAATGTTGCATTTGTTGCTGTTATTATTGCTAGACTCCCATATTTAACTGGTTGATCTTAAGGGATACAATGAAACCATTTATCTAGTGTTGTAAAGTTGGTATTCTTGGCAACACCAGAAAAGAATATGTGGACTGCATTACTCTGACTTCTTAAGACCTGATTTTAATGAATTGTAACTAGAAGTTGGATTTAGTAGTGGTGTAATTTTCTTTCTCCTATGTAAGTAATTTGATTTTGTTATCATCATGAATTACTTAACTATGCCATCTTCTTTGCATTAAATTTGGGATTGGCTTGAGATAGTTTTCAGCCCTCGATTAGTAATAGATCTGGTAAAGAATTTTGACCAAAGCATGCACTTTGTGCTCTGCTGGCATCGTCTTTCTCACCGATGTTTTCTCTTCATGCCATTGATTTTGCAAACCATTTTTTCAACATCTCCTTTTGTACTGTATATATTTAAGTCACTTTAAATCCTTTCTGAAACAAGATGAGCTATTTATAAATAAACAAAAAGCTCACAAATACAAAATATAAATTAAAAATCTTGAAGAGAAACATTGGCATTTCTATCTCAAAATGACAAAGACTTGACAAAAGTGTCGGGAATGGATGCCCCATTCTTTTTTTTTTTCCTTCCCTGTGAAGTTAGTCTGTCAGTAAGCATTGCTAAGATTTTGCTTGGGTTCTAATCCGATGTGGGATATTTATACTTGCAAATGTACTGTTATTATCAACTTGTCTCCAGTTGCAAAAATATCCATGTTATGTTGTATATGTATATTTTAATAATTAATTGGCTATGCAATTGAATTTGATTTGGGAACTATTTTAAATCCTCCATCCTTGGGAAAGTTATGTATTTTCAATGCTGTATTTAGGAAGGTGACGGGAATCTCAGAGTCAGTGAATCAAGTCAAATGGCAAAGACTCTGAAAATAATGGAAAGAGCAACAGAAGGAAAAATGATTTTCCCTCAGCATAACAATTTAAATAAATTGAATACACGATCAGAAAGGCAGTGTGCTATTTTCAGGAGTTAGAAATTGTCAGAACAGCCCTTTCTAGATTTGCTGCAAGCTGCTGGTAGTCTCATTCCATTCACCCATTAGGCTGAGGATGAAAAGCAAGCCAGGTGGCTTATGTATGCATTCAAAAACAAAATTGTTTTATCCAAATGTGAGAATGGACAAGAAGCGAAAATAGTTCTGTGATCTGCAAATGAGAATGGGACTTCTTTCAAAAAAGATTTCTCACACTGAAAAAAAATCTTGAAATACAGAAGAAATTTCTGCTGGCAAACAATGAAACTTGCTCATTTTGGCAGGGAAGGGATGTACTTTCCTGAATTGTCTTTTCCAGTTTTTGAAGGCTAAAGCATATAGCATTAAAAAAAACATAAAGAAGTAATGTTTGAAATACTTGTTAACTGATTAACTTTTAATCTGTCCTTATGTGTGTCAGTTGGAGTCAAAAGGACAATTACTCCAAAATAAAAATATATCTCCTGCTACTAATGACCAAAACCATAAAAAGAAGATGAAATGTGGAATTATTGAGTGTGAATATGCACACTATTAATAAGGTTAAATATATATATATGCTATTTATTTAGATAGATAGATATGCTTTTAAATCTGGAAGTCATTCTTTTCTTTCACAATTTTACCAACTAAGAAAATGTAAACTACTCAGATTTTAGAAGACATCTTAATTGAGAACACATTTTATTTAAAAGCCCCTATTTGTTGCAACATTAACAAAATTGAATTGTGACTGTCTTACTTTCTTAATATTTATAAAATGCTTGGTTTAAAAGGGCAGAATGAAAATTAGGGAGGAAATCATACTTCTGATTCCTAACTCATCAAACTTATAAAATGAACAGCGCTTACAGGCGCTCAATTTGTTGCTCTCCCACTGCCTCCTCCATTATGCATGGCACGGTTACGCTCTACAGACAGAAGTGATCATGGCTTGCCCTGCAGGAGGTGTGAAGACATAATAACGTATGGACATTTGGAAAGGAAAAAAAAAAAGGTATGTTAAGCAAGAAGGGTGAGGAGAGAACAGGGGATTTGCAAAAGGGAAATAATTTGTTCTGCTCCCAGTTTTAGCCTCGAAAGTATGACAGCCCATGGACATTTGGCTTTACGGCTAGTACTTTAAGCATCAGTTTTGCCAGAGAGGAAAAGCATCACAGGATCTATTTCATATTATTAAAATACTTATTTCACAGTGGAAAACTTGTGGAAACAAGTAACTGAATATTTCTTGAAAAGAAAAAAATCAAACACTAGGGTCAGGTGTATTTGCACTTTTGGTTGTTAAAAATTTAAATAATAAGTTGTAGGTGTGAATGTGGTTTCAGGACTGCATTGTGCAAGATATATTGATATTTTTCTTCTGTCACTCTCTACTTTTTCATCTGTCTGCCTATCTGTCCTTTGTCAAAATAAATGCAACACCAAATTCCTAACATTGAGCTGTTGAGAATCTCCACCTCCAAGTCTATATTATATCATATTATGGAAAGGTTTCTCCATCTTACTTTCCACAGAATCATTGGGGGGAAACCCTGTGTGTTTCTATGCCCTTTCAATGTCGTAAAAATGACTTGAAATTTTCATGAGGCTAGAAACTGCTGAGTTTAGCGTCCAGCATCCCTAGGTTTGCCATTTAACCATTCTCCTTTAGGTTTCACCACCTTTCTAGGGCACAGCCAGGAATCAGAGTTCTGTCATCACAGCTGGTGGGAATCACAGTTCTTGGTCTTTTTCCAAATATTGGGAATTGGTCTGCTTGTAGTAACTTCCCCCAACACTTCAGCCTCTTTAGAACAGCTTGCATTATCCCTTCACTGAATTGGATACTCATGACAACAAACTCTTCATTTAACTTGAGTTCTTCAAGAACTGTAAATCCTAGCTATGTGTTTACAATGAGGGAAAAAAAATGAGGAGTCCAACGATAATTTACTATTTTATTAGATGAGCCTGCCAACAAATAATACATTTTGGTAATAAGTTTTCATCTTAGAGCCAAATATTGCCAAATTTCATGTGTGAAGTTTCATAGAATTGTTAAGCTCTAAGAAAACTTGAAGGTGTAGAAATTCTACCCAGTTGACTTCACTGTATTATAATCTTTATTTTTAGAGATTTCACGAGGATAAGGATCTTAACAAAGTCATTAATCAATATGAGTGATGGAACATGGGCCAGAGTGAAGACTCTGATTCATATCCATTGCTTTTTATTTCACATTTCACTGCTTTAAATAGAAACACAGGGCCAGCCCCGTGGCTTAGCGGTTAAGTGCGCGAGCTCCACTACTGGCGGCCCAGGTTTGGATCCCGGGCGCGCACTGACACACCACTTCTCTGGCCGTGCTGAGGCCATGTCCCACACACAGCAACTAGAAGGATGTGCAACCATAACATACATCTACTGGGGCTTTGGGGAAAAAAAGGAGGAGAACTAGCAGTGGATGTTAGCTCAGGGCTGATCTTCCTCACAAAAATAAATAAATAAATAAATAAATAAATAAATAAATAAATAAATAAATAAAAGAAACACAGTGGCATACACGTTCACACATGAGGTCACATGCATAGCTATTCCATATGATATTATAAAGCTGTCTCTATACACTACTTCATGGTTAATAACACTACATTCAATAGCAAATGGAAACCTGTTCAAAGTATTTTCTATGCTGATTCCAGGGATCAAAACGCTTCTGACCAGTTCTTAGCAACATGTGTGTATGCTGGAAATTTCTCAAATAACGAGGAATAACTCAAAGTCCAAGAGAACATGGGCTCCTTTCTAAACCTGACTGCCATTTTGTTTGCATCACAAAATCAAATTGTGACTAGTCATGTATGAAACATAGAATATGACAAATATTTGTATAAAACAAAAATGTAGGAGTTTTCTAGATATATTATCATATAATGGCCAATGTATAAATAAAGCTAAAATATTCATAATTTCCAGTTTATTACAATAAATATGCAGATATAATGAGCCATAGAATAAATTAGTCAAAATCAACATCATTTTTTTCTAGTTTTCCTTGTTCTCTTGTGTTTTGGTTTGTCTTTTGGGAGTTTTAGTTTGCGTTAAATTAATTAAATAAGGAAGCCAATAGACCAAGGTAGCTGTAATGTCCTGGCAGCCTACTTAGGCAAACCAGAATCTAAACCTGTAGATGCCTCAACTTTACAAAACCAAAACCTAAGGACCACCAATCACAGATAGCCATCTAGGCTTTAAGCTACAGCCAATCAATAGTTTCCTTGCTTTGCTTCTGTCTTTTCTCCGTGAAAGTCTCTACCAGATCTCCTGTCTCTGGAGCCCTCCTAACCAATTCTGTTTTGGTGCTGCCCGACTCAAGTCAGTGTTTGCTCAAATAAACTCTTAAAATTTTGAATACGCTTCAGTTTCTCTTTTAACCGTTCTCAGGAAAAAAAAAACTTTCTTATGAATTAATACGTTTTGTAAAGAACAATTTTTACTCTCTGAAAAATTCAGCCTACTCTATTTTATGTTGATTTTGAAAACTATGATTTTTCATGTGCCGGCAAATTTTAAATGTATTAGTGTAAAGTGTCAAGAAAATGAAAATCATATTTCACTGAAAGTTACATTCAAAAGCATTCTTCTGATAATATTATTAATTGAAAAGAATTATTTATGGAAAATGTTCCAGAAGATCCTGATTATAATTTATGTCAATTGTTTTAGCTTAGCTTGATGGGAAGGTGAAAAATGCAGCTGTCTGAGTGTTTGCATGCAGATCTACAAGGAAATAAATCCTCAGTAGCAAATTTATTTCTGGCAGCGTTTCTATTGTTGGTGATTAAAAAAATAGCTACAACTAAAGACATAAATAGAAATAATAATCTGATGATTTTCGTGCAGTGATTTAAAAAAATTCAAGAGTTGACGAAATCTTGTCAGTTTATACTAATGGCCATCAGGGAAAAAGCAATCATGGATCTCATTGGACTTAATTCTGCCCAGTTACTATTTATAGTCCTTTACAATAGAAAAGAGATGGCCTGTTATTTATCATGGCCCTGTTTTGTGATAAGAATGTTCACCGTAAAGTGGTTTTTAATTTTCTGAGGGTATTTAATTTGCTGCCCTGGGATTTAGTATATGAACTGCCAGATCAGCTTCCAAACCTTCTAGCAGATACGGGATTTACTACTCTGAAAGGTTGGCTATATAAACTACAGAGCTAATAAAAGAATGTTTTGTATGCTCTAGGCTTTTATCTCATTAACTGCTGCTTTCTGGACTCTATGGCACTGTAGGATCTAGAAATAAACAAGCATCAGGGTATTCAAGTAAAGGTGTAAATCACAGAATCATAAGGAGTGAAGGAACTGAAGACCTTATTTTCTTTTTCCCCAGTGATCAGCCAAAACCAACCCCATTCCGCAAGCAACTATGATAAAATCCTGAGAAATCTTATTAAACACATTTGCTAGGGAGGTCCAAAACATAGTCACCTAGGTGTTCTCTGCCTTGAGAAAAGTGGAGAGGAAGTATCTCCTTCATTGCTAACAAAACATTCCTTCCATTAATCTTCTTCAAATTTGAATATGACTCATTTGAATATATTAACTAAAACCTCTAAATCTTGTTCACTGAAGGTCATTGAGCAGTAATTTCAAAGGACAGCTACGGAGATGTCACTGATCATTTCTTTCACTTGTCACTCCATCCTCCCCTTTCAACTGGTCACCAAGGCCTTCAAATGTTTCCTTTAAACTGGTTCTTTTTCATGAACCTCACCAACACTGTCACCCAGCAGGAGCCACCAGACCGCATTAATCAGCTAATTGACCTCATTGTACTTAGTCGTCCCCATTTCCGTCCACTCTCCATGTCATTAACTTTCTAAAGTAGAAATCTTAACATGCAATTCTTCTTCTTGAAAATGATCAGGTCACCTTGATGAGAGGCAGCTGCTCATGGCCTAAAGGTAACTTCCAAGTATCTCAGCAATGTCTAGAATCCATACCTCTAGAGTGGCTGTGGGTCTGTTTATCTCTATTTACCCTCCTTCCAAAGTAGTTTTAACCAGCCAGCTGCTTTTTCTTCACACTCCACACAAAATTGCATATCCTTCCAATTTTTAATTTCTGTGTTTGAAATAGTCTCTACTCTTATTCTATTCATTCTTTAAGATCCAGATCAAATGTCACCTACTCAATGAAGCTCTCGATTAAAGCACTCTCCATAAATTAATTTAATTTATCCCAAATATGTCATTCAGGCCTTTTTCTTTTTAACTACTCTTAGAGCTCTTCTAATGAAATAATCACCCTATTTTATACTCTCCATGACTTGCTTATGTGTTTAGGACACAGCATAGTAGGAAACTAATAGAGGCTTGTATAATTTAGGGTGAAATTCCACCTTATTTTATGATCTTTTCTTCTGTTAGTCATCTTTCCTTTGGAGTAGTGACCACTTTATAGTGCATCTAGTTTTTAAGATAGTGTTGAAGATCTCAAAGGGTATTCATATCCTTTCTAATTTAAACTTTCAGACTTAGGATGAATACAGTAAATTTTCTACCTGAGCTATATTTGAGAACCAACTAAACATTTGTATAAAAGAGTAATGAGTGGACAGAGGGCTTAATTAAACATCCAAGCAACCAATATAGATTGTGAAAAAATTTACTTAATGTTATATTTAAAGAGGACAATCATACACACATACACATAGACACACACGAACACACAAAAATTGGTCCCAGGAATCCTACCCTATTTTTTTTTAAACACTCTCCCACCCTTTAAATGACTATTTTACATCCTTTTTCACCATCTTTTCCAAAATCCCTCTCAGCTGAATATGTTGCTCCTGATCTCGATAAGAAAATAGAAGTAATCGTAAGACAGCTGTCACGTACTCCAGTGTCCATACCAATTTACATTTACTGCTAACTCCATGCTCAGTCCTCCCTCCTCTTCTCGCAGATGAACTCCTGAGAAGCTATCTCAGCTAACCCTTTCTCTTTATATTAGATTGCATCCCTTCTAGCTTCCCCAAGCATATTGCTTCAGCAACTGCCCTTCTCTCTTCTGCACCAGTTTCTCCTTCCAACTAGATCATTCCTTTCAGCATGCAAACCTGTTCTAATGCCTCACATTTTAGGATGAACAAACAAAAAAAAATGAAGCCCCTCTACTCTACTTCTGTCTACAGTTAGTCTCACTCCGACTCCAGCCCCACACCTTTAGGACAAAACTTTTCAAGTGAATTGTCCACATCCTCCGTGTTTATTTCCTCTCTTTTCATTCTATTTGGAGCTCACTGTAATGGATGAGCATCACTAACACACCAAACAGTGATCAAGGTCACAGATAGCCTTCATGTTCCTAAGTAAATTCTCTATCTTTTTTCCTTCTCCTATTAACTATATTTTGGCAGCTTTTTCACGTTTCCAGTATATCACTTGCAGTTGGTTCACTCTTATCTCACTGGCTCTTTCTCATTCTCCTACCCTGCTTCCTACTTCTCTCCCTAACTTCCTAATATTTAAATACGCCTAGGTTCAGTATTAGCCATACTCATTTGATGATTTATCTCACCCAGCTATAAGGTTTAATGTCTATACTGATGGCTCCCAAATGTGTAACTCTAATCCAGAATTTTCCTCCTGAACTCTAGACACATATGCTCAAATCCATATTGGACATCTCTACTTGGAGGTCTAATAGATATATCAAAATTATCAGGTCCAGAACTGAAGTGCTGATCTTCACAACCCCAAAACTGCTTCTGCTGTGCCTTTCTTACCTTAGTAAATAGCAACTCCAATTTTATAAGTACTGAGGCAAAAACATGTAATCGTCTTGATTCCTCCCTTTCCTAGTGTTCCACGTTAACAAATTACATAGATTCTATTTTTAAAATGTACCCAGAATCCAGCTACTTCTCACCAATACCCAATGCTACACTATGATACTCCACAGCTCCATAGCTGTTACAGAATTCTCTTCTCCATCCCTTGCTCCCCACCGAGTCTCTTCGCTGAAAGTAATCATCGTGATTCATTTAAAAGAGTTATTTACTAGTGGTGATTTTGTCCCCCTGGGCAATATTTGGCAACGTCTGGAGATGGCTTTGGTGTCAAAACTAGGGAGAAACTACTGACATCTAGTGGATAGAGGCCAGAGATGCTCCTAAACATCCTATAACACATAAGAAAGCACCTACAACAATTATCTTGACCAATATCACATCTAGAATCTATTTTCAAATGTAAGTCAGTCACACCGTTTTCAAGAGTTTCCAATGGATTCTCATCTCACTCTGAGTAAAACCAATGTCCAGGAAGTCAATTGCCTACAACGCCCCACAATATCAAGTCCTCTGCTATTTCTCTGATCTCATCCCCTCTTATGACATTTCTCTTATGAGAAATAGTTGCCTCCTTGGAGTACATCAAACAAGTTCCTATATCAGGACCTTAGCATTTGCTCATCTCCCTACTTGGAATATGGTTTGAACAGAAATTTTTATGACTTGCCCTTTCACATCTTTTAGGTGTCTGCTCGATATTGCTTTAATTGTGAGGCCTCTCTGATCATCATTTATAAAATATCATGCCTCGCTACCAGAGATACACGTATATAGGCAGCTTTCCCTGTTCCCTTTGTCTGCTTTGTTTTTCCGCATAACTTATGGCAATATATTACTTGTGTCTTCATTTCACCTCTACAGTATAAGTTCAACGAGGTTAGGAACACTTTTTTTCTACTTTGTTTACTTCTTAAATACCTAGAAGGATACCTGGAATAGAAGTAAGTGTTCAATATAAATATTTGTTGTATGAAGGAATGCATAATACAACTGAAAATTCATGGTCATTTATCTATTGAAATAGCGTTAGATTAAACTTTGCTTAACTTGAATCAAGGGAATAAAGTATATCAATTTTCAACTAAAGAGATTTGATTCTTCTCACAGTTTCTATTGATTACATCAAAGGAGAATATCTTATAAGCTCCTTCTCAGTCCAAGGAAACATGGATCACATCAATAAGACAGAGATCAAAGGGCATGGGGATTAGGAGAGAAGAATTAAACGTTCTTTCATTTTCTCTCCTACTTTCAATTGATAAGTAATTATGGGGTAAGCCCTCAGTTCTTTGATTTGCTTGAAACCAGTTCAAAAAGGAACAAATTACCTGATATCTTAAAAGACAACTTCTGCTAATCAGTAAAGTTCAGTTCATAAATTCCCTATGCACATCTATATGCTGTAAATAGCTAATTCGAGACCTATCTAAGAGAGAAAATTCAGAGTTGTTGCTGTTGAGTTAGCTCACTCAAGCTGGCTTACTCCTTAAATCACTATACCCTTGTTTTTTGACTTATGTTGTAGGGGTTATGGAGAAAGCAGGTCAACAATTGCATTTTAGTTTGACATTACAGCTCATCTTGGTATTTTAGGGATGTGAATTGGGCAGAATTTAGCTAAAAAAATAATGTAAATATGAGAAATGAATCATGTAGCATGTTTTCATGTCAGCTACTCCATGATATCCTTAAGAATTCAAATTATTTCTATCTTTCTGCTTTGCTATCCTATGGATCTTCACTTTTATGTTAGGCTGACGTCTTTAAAGTTTCAATATAATCCCAGGTATAGAAAGGAATCATTTTAATGGTTTCTTTCAGAGAAAAGAAACCTTTCCTGGAGGTCTCATCCACATACTACACCTGATTCTTTATCAGGTCAAGATTTGGGTAGTATATTTATAGCAAAACCAGTCACTAGTGGAAGGAACAGAGAGGGAGTTGTCCTTAAATTTCTAGAGTGAAAAGCAAGTGGAAGCATGGCAATTGACATACCAGAGCTGAGAAAGTGAACAACTACTTTTCTGCACAGGAGGCTGCTAATGAAAAGCAAGTTGGAGTGTCAGAGACCTGGGGCACCCAGTTTCATTCAAGTCAGAAATTATCATCTAGATAGGGAAACGGATAGGACAGAACACAAGAGGACTGATTAAAATTCTTTTATGCTAGGCAGAATTCTAAAATTGCACCCACCCTGAGATTTTCCACCCTAATTCATGGGATGGTGAATATGAGGAGATATCATGCCCTCAAATATGTCAGGTTTCATGACAAAATGAACATTACAGATGTAATTAAGATTAGTAATCTGTTCATTTTAAAATAGGCAGATTAGCCTGGATTATCCAGGTGGGCCTCCTGTAATCATACTAGCCTCTTAAAAGCAGCAGGTTTTCACTTCCTTGCAGTTGAAAAGGAAACCAGAGATTTAAAGCATGATGGGTATGTGATAATGGAAGGGGTCATGTGCCCAGGAATGCAGGCAGCCTTTAAGAGCTGAGAGCAGTGTCCCTGCTGACAGCCAGCAAATAAACAGGGACGAGTTCATGAAACCGAATTCTGCTAACAACTGGAATGATTTGCAAGCAGATTCCTCCTCCGAGTCACCGGGTCAGAGTTTAGGCTGGTTGAACTCCTGATCCAGCCTGAGAGACCCTAAGCAGAGAACCCATTTGAGCTTGCCCAGACTTCTGAGCTCCAGAACTGTGAGAGAATAAATGGATGCTGTTTTAACTTGCTAAGTCTATGGTCATTTATTATTCAATAGAAAACTAATACATCTGAATTCAACAAGGAGACATCCTCTCCCCAATCACAACAGGAGACAAGGATTTATTCTCTGGGGATACAAAGTTGAACTCATGAATAAGGACTGAATTAATGAATATGGACATATTAAATAATTTAGACACCAACACCCTCCCAATGTTCCAGGGCTGGAATTCGGTCAGCTGAGTATATTCTGCCATAATGGGGGGTGGGGAGGGGAGGGAGGGAAACACACATTTGGGTGTCTCAGGATGAAATAGTCAGATTCCTCCCTCATTACCACACAGAGAATACACCAGCTAGCAAGGCTGGTCAACTCACAAAGACAGTTTTTGCCAGGAAGTGGGGGCTTTCCACTCAAGCTCAAGATCTCTAGTCCACTATTGGTTCTTGTTGAGCAGCCGTGCGTTTCTTCTCTAACCGCAGGCCCCTAGGCTTTTTCCACACAAGGAGAACCTAGACGTGCCATCCTCTAGCCCTCAGCGCTCGCGATGACTCATTCATCTCAGCATAGGAGGCAGGATTTATTCTCAACCATAGACTTGGAAGGAGAAATGGTGTATAAAACACAACCTTCTACCTCTCATTTTTTCTCTTTTCTCTTAGGGGCTCAAGCTGCAGGTGTTTTTTGGGTCCATCTTCTCAGCTTTAAATGGCCTATGACCAGGGAGGGGATCTGAGGTTTTCTCAGGCTGCCCGGGGCCTGAGGATGGTGTGCAGGGTGGGAGGGGGAAGTCTTTTCAAAATCAGGACTTAGCATTTAGAAAGCCTACCTGAAAGAGATGTGACACACATTCTCTGAAACGAAGATAAACAGCAGTAAGTAGGATATTTAGATCCTCTGACTGCCTTTTTGAGTAAATTCTCAATGAGTTCAGCACTTTACTGGGGAAAAGAGAGGTTTTATTTATTGACATAAAGCCGAAAATGATTGATCTACACCCTTAATTAACTATGTATACAGACCAAAGAATCACACCAAATTTGGGGAAACCAATGGCATGAAGAGAGGGAAGAGGTGAGTACCAGGAGATATAATTAGGAGAAGACTGTAATATTTACAATTTCACGTGTGCCTGACCATCATAGTAGAGTAAAAGTTATTAGCTGTTGGTATTATGCTTATTTTCTGTCCTTAGTAATTTATTTTTGTTTACATAATTTAACTACTGAAGTAGCAATTATTAAACAATTAAAATGCATGTAAAAAGATATATTCCCCAATAATTTGCATTATTTTAATTTTTCTTATTTTTGCAACCTCTCCATGTATTTAAATTTCATTATTATGAGCTCCATTTTGTTTTTTTTTTTCAAATAGAGGTCTGTTCTTATTTTTTTGAATTGTTTATCTCTTGAAGCATTCTTGGAAGATCATTTGTGGTCTGTCAAAGCAGAAACCCTCAGATAAAAGAGAAGTGAAGGCTAGCAAATTGTTTAAACTACTACAGTAGGAAAAACTTGAGAGAGTGACTCTCTGTGCAAAATTTAGATTTTTATTTTTATTGGGCATGGCTCAAGGTAGATGTATATTGAGAGCAAATTTGCTGACTCAGAGAAGGCCATCTACAACTTGTCATCTTTCAACATTCCTGTGATTTTCACGATCAGCTGAAGGAAGTCCACAAAAGGAGCAACTATCTGCTCCTTTGGGTTTATTGCTATTTGGAATTTAAAGAAATTATCTGCTTTGTTAAATTTCTGATGATGCCTTTCGGCACAGAACTTCAGTTCAAAGTTTGTGAGTGGAAATGTACAGCTTTTCACAACTTTCTTTTGGAACATCGCTGGATGTAACATGATTAAATATTCATTATATAATATATTAACATTCCTTTCTTTTCTATTCTACATGAACTCTTTTTCCTAAGAAATTATTTATCTATCTTACTATACTGAATCCCTTTGATAAAGCAGAGTTAATTGTGCCCCTAGCTGTGTTCTTACAGACTTTATAACTTTATCTGTGCCTCCATAGCAACCTTTATCTCCTAGATGACAAATATCCATTTACATTAATGTCTGTTGTAATTTATTCTTGAGGTCAGTGACTATTGCTTATTTATAGTTTTATCCCTAGAATCTAATCTAGAGTCACATTTAGAATCTAACGAGAATTCTAATCCCTAGAATCACACTGTGCCATGGACAGAACAGACACTTGAAAAATATCGTTAAATTGAATTGTTTAAGGTAAGAGTTTAAAATTGCTTATTCTAGAATTTTGTCTTTGATCCATAATGGCCACAAAGTGGGTTATAGAGGCACATAATTAAACTCATATTAATTAAAATGTAACTGATCAACCTTGAGCATTCTTTGTTTCATCTACTTTCATTCGAGATTAATATATCATAAAAATACTAATTCATATGGAAAACTAATTTTTCCTGCCAACTAACTCCTGTTTACTGCATTTTTCATACTAAAAACAGATGGAGCAAAAATGCGTGCTTGCCTAGATTTTTAACAAGTGATGTTTTATCAACACAAAACATAAAACAGATGAGGCACAACTATATTCAAAGATCATATTGAGGAATAGAAATAAAGGGAAGCTATTTTGTTCATTCTATGATAGCTATACATCATTGAGGGTAAAATCAAGTTATTTCTAAAATAAATCAGCACATATAATATTTATTGATGTTTCATTACCTTAAAGCAAGTACAGTAAGCAATGTAAGACAGATACAAGGTGCCTAAGAAAACAGTTCCAACCCCAAGACGTCACTCTGTAGTTGAAGGCTTTGAGACAAGTTTGAAATATAAAGGGCTTCAAGAGATTTATACAGCACTGTAAAAGACTAAAAAGAAAACAAACAATAAGATAGTTTCACAAATATAATGTCCAGAGTCCATCTATCTTTGTATATTTTAAATATTATATTTGGTTTTATTGTATATTTTACACAGGTTAGTGACATAATTTTCAGTTTTTAGCATGATGTATCTTTTGAGACTACTTGCCACATTTCTCTACTAAGATTGCATTTTTTATAGCCCTGTGATTGTCATTTTATAATCATGTTCTCATGTGATGCTAGTGACAACTCTGTAATTTTCTCTTATTATCCCCATTTTATAGATGAAGAAACTTAATTCCCAAGAGTTTAAGTAGCTTGCCTAGAATCACTTAGCTTGAAAATGACTGAATTGGGGTTTTAAATCAAGTCTACTTAACTCAAACCCTCAAGAACTTTTCTTTCTACTATGTTCAAGAAATCAGAATTCTACTTTCCCTATAAATAATCTCACAATTTCTATATACTCTGGCATTTTAAAGATTTTGGGTCACAAG
The DNA here is from genome assembly GCF_020826845.1 of Diceros bicornis minor. Classification (NCBI taxonomy): domain Eukaryota; kingdom Metazoa; phylum Chordata; class Mammalia; order Perissodactyla; family Rhinocerotidae; genus Diceros; species Diceros bicornis. The sequence goes on from NC_080759.1 coordinate 39,674,235, forward strand.
AAACATAAAACATCAGGAATGGGATTCCTTGTGAGAGTGGTCATCTAATCCACTTATATCCAGTGTTAAGACTTTTTTCCCACAATATTTGGAGAAATAGTCAACTAGTCTCTCACTGATCAACTTAAATGATAGTGTGCTGAAGTTATTGCATCCAAGAATATTTCAATATAATCTCATTATTAGAATGTTTGTTTCTAAACAAATGCTCTATCAATATAAATTTTGTGTTTTACTCCTTAGGATCAAAGATAACATATATAAATCTTCTAAATAGCCTCTCACCTCTCAACTTTCTTCTTAATCTCTTAGGCCCCGTTTAAATAAATGAGATACAAAAAATCTGATTCTTTAAAATTTTTGCTTTTGACTTCCTGAGATTAAATACGTAGCTAGAGAGAACCCAGGCAGCTCAGGTGTTCCAGAGATCCCTCTGGGTGATCCATGTGTTTCTGGTTCCTATGGCTACATGAAGCTTCCAGGAATGAACCCAGGAAATTTAATTATTTGGGGCCAATTGCATGGTTCCAGAGAGATTTCACTGAGACAACAATATCAGCATAGTCTTCTGTTTTAAAAATATCCCTCCACAGACTGTGACCAATCCACTGCTTTGCAAATATTCAAAATGTGGTTCCCAAGAAGAGCAAATTTGGTGACTTTGCTTGCTCATACTTGGGTCTTTCTCAATATTCCCCCAAGATAAAAGCATTAGCCTGATCCTTTGAGAATTGGGCTAGGTAGATGACTGGAGTCCTAATGACATTTTATTACAGTTTAAATTCTTGTAGGGTTTTACTCTACTATTTTAGACGTGATATGGCTAGCACAAAGCGAGGCTCTGTTGCCTATCTGTAATTAACGCACATTAGAGAAATTCAAACATTTATTTGCCTTACAATGATAAGCCATAATAAATTTACAGCCAACTAAAATTGCTGATTTAAATTACTGTTTTGTTCTGTTAAACCTTGTCTAAATTTTCCCTTATTTTATATTTAAATAATAAAATTGAGAAAATTTATTAATATATTTCATTCAAATATAATCTTCATTTATTCAACCTATCATTAAGATATTTCAGGGTTCTAAGAATTCCAAGCCTATGTTCCCCACATAGTTCATTCACTGAAGTAAACTTAAATTTACTCAACAAAATTTATTTAGTAAAATTTGTTGCAGAAAAACTATTGAGTAGGAGTCCGCCAAGAACAAAGGCCTGGGGTCTGGTCTCTACCTACAGATCTCCATTCTCTACCTGCATTGTATCAGTGTATTAAGATCTAATGCTTGAATGAGAGTTCTCAGTATATGGATTTGCTTTGGTATGGCCCAGTGAGTTGGACAGAGATGGCAGAAATAGCTATGGCCAATCCATGTGTGTACCGAGCACAGAACGTGTGGCAGCAATTCCTTCCATGAGACAAAATAGGATCAGTTTTATGGTTTTCCTTTATTTCTTCCTCCTTAAAAAATTGTAGTGTGAAGTACATAAAAAAACTGCTATTCTATTCTCTTCTATTGTCTTATTAACACAGGTCACCTGTATTATAAACCTTTAAGTGTGCTGTTTGTCAAAGGCCATTTAACTTATCTATAACACTTTCTAATCATGCATTATACTTTTAGCATATCTGTGGCATTTATAAAAGCTGAAAGCTATAACAGACACCTCCTCATCAAATAACCTAATTTGACGTGAAACACATGTTGTTTTGATAGGCAATCCATGCTTATTTCACAGTCTGTTTCTGAGATGAACACATTCAAAATGTATTGATCTTCACTAGACTAGCATCTGTAAAATATATCTTTGAATATCTCAATATGTCATATCCAGATCAATATAGTCTTCTGTTTTAAAATTGTACATCTTTTTATATAGGTTGATTTTCATTATTGTGTTTCCAAAATACTTTTTTTGTTGAGTTCTAAAAAATGAGTTTACTCTTGCCCACATGGATCTATTTATTGTTAGAAAATGGACTCTGTCCCACGAAGTTTGAAGTTACAGAACATTTGTCAGATAGATAAATTTTCCGATTTAATAGGTTTGGGTTGGTAGAATGGGAGCGGGAGGTGCAGTTAGAAGTAGCTTCCGAGTCTCCCATTTGATGTATTCCTGATACTTGCTCCTAAATTGGCTCCACACATGTGGTCTTCCCCACTCCGCCATTTTCTTCTCCCACCAAACACTTTATAAGATCTATTGGGACTCAGGATATTGCAGACAGATGGCTTCGTGACCTGACGTTTTAGTGACCCAGTCAAGTGTGTGTGCTTAAAATGGCTGAAACAAATTAACATTGTTATTAGACCCATTTTTGTAGCACTGATTATCAAGAAAGATAAGAAAACGCTTGCATGTATATAGTTGGATCTACCTATTTGATCCGTTTGGTGCATTACACTTCAATTTGAGTACATATAATCATTATTATGTACCTATGTGTATTGATTTTCTATTGCCAAACAAACAATTATCACAACACAAACTTAGTAGCTTAAAACAGCAAGCATTTGTTGTTTCATCACTACTCAGGAATCAATTGCTTTGGCAGGCACTCTGCCCAGGGTCTCACAAGGCTGCAGTCAAGGTATCAGCTGGGCTATGTTTTCATCTCTAGGCTCAACTAAAGAAGAATTTGCTTCCGAGCTCATTCAAGTTTTTGGCAGAATTCATTTACTTGTGGCTGAATGACCGAGAGCCTCAGCTTTTACTGGCTTTTGTCTGGAGGCCACTCTCAGGCTCCAGAGGCTGCTCAGAGTTCCCAGAGGCCACCCGCACTCCCTTCCCATGTGAGCTTCCTTGGTAAGACTGTGTACTTCATTAAGCCAGCAAGGATAACCTTTCATTACAGTCTGCTGAGATGGAGTCTTATATAGAACATAACTAGATCATAGGAGTGACATCCCATTGTCTTTGCCATTTAATGTAACCAAATAAAGAGATTAGTTAGAAGCCAGTGACAGGTCTTGCCCACACCTAAGAGGATAAAATTACACTAAGGGGCGGTACCAAGGGGTAGGATACGGATCACCTTAGGGTCTGTGCACCACAACAGGTGAGAGGATTATTTTACTAACTTGGTTGGCTAGAGTCGCTATTTTTTTTTAACTCTCTCTTGCCAATGAAAAGAACTACAGAAAGATTATCAATAAAAGAATTCCAAAAAGTATGCTGTCCTCTGCTGCATCAAACTTGTATAACTTCTTGTGTGTTTCCAAAGCCAGAAGAAGAGGAGAATCAAGAGGGCCATCTTTCTCAAAATGTCCACAACTACAGTACACTCAGTCTTTGTAGATCTGTAGATATGCACAGATCATTTTATAAACAATGCACAAAATAGCTCTGCCTACACAAATATGGATGTCTCATTATTAGGTTAGTCAAAATTTTATTGAAATATGAGACACTATTGTGGTCAGAGGAGGAATGTTAATAAACTTCTACATGCTAGTATTTCCCTGGTACTAAAAAAAGTCTCACTGCACAACTTTATATATAATTTGAGCTATTTCAAGGTATCCACAGACCTCAAAAAAAGAAAATATAAATAATAAAAAGAGCTTCAAAGTACATGTAGGGAATGTCTATATGTCACTTTTTTTTTTAATTTCAGAGGAAATTTCTTTGAACTTAATTTTGTGATTTGCTATAAATTTGCAGGTATGATCATGTAAAAATGACATAATTGAGATAACATTGGTGAATATACTTGAATAATACAAATTGCTACTGAATATAAAGCAAAAGTTGTAATAGCCAATTAGTTATTCTCAGTACCCTTAGTATTTCATATTTTTTCCCTTGAGATTTTATTTTATGTAAAGCCATACTTATTATGCTAGTTACCCAGAATTGAATTAATTTATTGATTGCAAATTCACCTGTCAACATAATTAGTATAATACACCTCTACATTTATTGCTTAGTTACACATATAAACAGTTTTCCTTAGTAGTTTAGGTCAGCTAGCTTTTGAAGTTCTAAATATAGAAAAAGGTTTTAGCAGAAAAATTCACTTACCAAATCAAACAAAACTTATGTACTTGCTCTCAATTGGTAGTAGAGATGATTACTTTTTTACAGATCCAAGTATGAATACGTAAAGTGTTAAACTACTAATGAGCAATCAGAGAGCAGGGGAGAAGAAAATGAGACATTTTTCTTTACTATTGGCTTCTGACAGTAATATCTGAATGACCACTCTACAAATCAGAAAAGGCATCTGGGTATGTGCTTGAAGGTAAATGAGTACAATAAATAAATGGCTATACCTGCTTCCTTCTCAATACTAGGCAAATCACAATGTTTTCAGATAGAAATAGTCCTTAAGAAAACATTTCTCCAGGGCCAGCCCTGGTGGCCTAGTGGTTAGGTTCAGCACGCTCCACTTTGGCAGTCCAGGTTTGGTTCCCAGGCATGGACTTACACCACTCATCTGTCAGTGGCCATGCTGTGGTGATGGCTCACATACAAAAAGAGGAAGATGGCAGCAGATGTTAGCTCAGGGTGAATCTTCCTCAACAAAGAAAACAAAAAAGAAAACATTTCTCCAATTTAACATATCACCAATTGTAAATTACCTTACAGTGTTAATCATATGAAAGAGAAGGGCTTTCTCAATGATATCATATCATGTGTGAAAAATCTGTTTCTCATCTGTCAATGATAAGCATCCTGTTATTTGCCTAATTGTAGCCAGCTTCCAGTATCACAGAAAACCTCTGCATATGACCTGGTGAAGTTAGGGCTATGGGTCTTTCCCTATAGTTGGTAAAGGTAACAAAGGAATATAAAGGTGCCATCTTCTGACTAACTTCTCTACAGGTTTTAGAGAATTCTCTTGCTTTCAATTGTCTAAATCTAATATTGTTTCATTACCCTTAAAGTCATGTCAATATATCATCTTTAAGAAAATATTGAAAAGGCATTATTTTGAAAGTATGTGCATTATTTCTCTTTCTCTTTCCTGCCAACTCCCTTCCTCCCTGGACCCCCCCAACACACATTCATCATACCTCTGCTTCTGGTTAATTGGAATCATCTAGAATTTCTTTGCCTGTTCACTTGACAAGATATTTCTAAGAGATGACAAGGAATATCAAAAGATGTAGATGATGCCATGAGGATAGGTTGAATAATACACTGCTGAGATTAAAATATCTAGGATGATATAAAACTTGAATTTCCAAAATCTTGAATGAAATCACTATCAAATGATAGAAAAATTGGGGGGATTTTTTTGACTTGTGATGGGAGATTTCATTTAACATAAGAGCCAATGTAGGGAATGTTTGAGGAGACTGAGCAATAATTAAAATGAGGATATACTAGTGGTTCAGAGTCATCATCATAGCATTTTTAAACCTGCCATCATAATTTCTAAATAATGTTCAAGTTCTTATTTCTTATGTTTATGGAATAAATATATTATATCCTTACTGTAGATAATTAAGCACAAAGTTCCCAATTATGTGCTACATGAGGTCTTTCACCTGTATTCACTCAACAATATATATTCAAGAAATATTTAATGACCTCCTTCTCTACGCAAAATATTTTGTCTATTGCTCCTGAGAATACAAGGATGAATAAATTATTATTTTAAACTAAATAATCCCCAAACTTATATGGAAATAGAATATTATGCAAACAACATTGTACTGAACAGAATGTGTTAAGTATGCCGAAGTTCCCTTTGGGAGCCAAAAGGAGGTAGCAAAACTTTGGTCTGTAACTGTCGAGACAGACTTTTGGAGAAATTGATGTTTGCTTTTAGCCTGGATAGTCAGTTTTAATGTTAGCGGAAGGTTAAATTTGAATACATAATGGAAGGCCAGCTTAGATTTTTAAGTAAAGAAGGAAATGTGGTAGCTTATCTTCTATGTATCTTTCCTACATAAGCAGGCTTAAAGATAAGCTACTGTATTTCAAAGTGCTGGTTTAAGGGATGAGAGACAACTATTATAGACATTTCTACTCTAAGTCCAAGTAAGGTTTTAATTTACTTTTTTCTAAATTTTGTCTTTTTTTCAAGAGTTAGCGACAAGAATATTAAAAGATCTTCAGTGTGTTATATTGCTTGGTTGAAAACTGATGTATCTTAATAGATTTGAGCTCTGGAATTTATAAGAAAGGACAATTTATTTTGTTTTTTTGAGGTGTTTCTTCTTACTTTGTTTGCAACAACAGCTTATGTTATAGTAACAAACAATGTATGACTGTGTGTGTCAAAGTGCATTATCTGAACTTTTTCTCATTTTTGAAAAGGCCACGAACCACTGTTGTGAATAAATCTGAATAAAATTATCTTCCTATTTTGAAAAATTACTGACATGAAAATATAAAAACTAGGATGTCCATACATCCTGGGTTGCCTGGAATGATCCTGATTTAGGCCTGTGATTTTGGAGTAATGATTAATTGCATACCATTTCATTCATTGAAGTGGCCTAGTATGAATAATAAATCATTTGATCACTCTAAATAAAATGAATATATATGTGCCAACCATTCAGCTTACTGATCAACATTAGAAATACTTTGCCCACTATCAAATCCCACCTTCTTCTCTTTTCCACATTCTTTTCTTAATACGGAGGTTATAGAGATACGTATTGTGGATTGAATTATGTCCTCTCAAAATAGATGTTGAAACCCCCTCTACCTGTGAACGAGAGCTTTTTTGGAAATAAGGGCTTTGAGATGCAATCAAATTAAGATGAGGTTATACAGGATTAGGGTGGACCCTAAATGCAATGACTAGTGTCCTTTTAAAGAGACAGAGACACAGAGCAAAGATGGCCATATGATGGTAAAGGCAAAAATTTAAGTGACACAGCTATAAGTCAAGGATTGCCATCAACGACCAGAAGTTAGGAAGAGGCCAAGAAACATTCTTCCCTAGAGCCCTCAGCAGGAGCATGGCTCTGCTAATACCTTGATTTTGGACTTCTAGCTACCAATATTGTGAGAGAATAAATTTCTGTTATTTTAAGCCACCAAGTTTGTGATACTGTGTTAAGCATCCCTAAGGAACTAATACAATAGTTATGTCCATGAGTATCTTTATTGTATGTATATACTGATCACAAAGAATATACTATCATTTTTCATATATTGGTACTTTATGTAAATGGAATCATATTGTTTCTATTTTTCTGCTTTTTGTTTCTTTAAATACTATGTTGATTTCTTTTAGATAAACTGTGGAACCCTATCCCTTTTTATAAATAAATACATAAATGTATAAACTACAGGGTATTTATTCTCTTGTCAATGGGTATTTATATTGTTAGCAATTTATAGCTATTGCAAATATATCTTATACTTGTCTTTTTGTACATATATGTGTACAAATGAGTAGACAATGAAATTCTTCAAATTTATGTGGTATTCTAAACTACTCTCCAAATTGGTAGAGTAATTTTTAATTCTATTCAGGAATGCATAAGGAATGCCAAGGATCGTATTACTAGAGCAACATTTCTGTGGTCAACATTTTTTTGTTTTGGTTGGTTGGTTGGATGTTTTTACTGATCAGTTAAGTGAGAAATTATACTCCTTCCTTGTTTTAATTTGCATTTCCCTGACTACTAGTGAAGTTCATCTATTCAGACGTTCATTGGGATTTCAGATATTCTCACCTGTGGACTACATGATTATTACTTCTCCCCTGTAGGTTGATTTATTTGTATATCCCTCAATGATATGCAGTACATATTTTTAGTTTTCAGATCACAATTATTTATTGGTCTTACATGGTATAAGTATCTTTTTCCAGATTGAGGCTTGTATGTAGCTCATGCAATATCATTTACTAAAGGCAAGTTATTCTTTGTTCTCTCTGGGCTACCTTTATTGTCCTGAATACCACAATGTTTTGTTACTTGATTACTTGCATGATTTCCTAAGAAATTGTGAATTCTTTAAGAACAAGACAGTGTTTTCTTCTCTTTGCTAAAGATGCACCCAAGACAGCGTAACAATAAACTTTAAGTGGTAATAAAATGATTTTAGACTTGAGGAGCTGTTAAACCCGTTACCAAGGAGTATTGGACAAACACTTTTGGTAAAAATTAGAGAATATAATATACATAATCAACCTTTTATTTTGTGACTACAAGATTAAGGAAGTAAGTCAAAAGGAAAGACTCCGTAGTTATTTAAGTCCCTCAAGCACCTGACACAAAAATGCAGCCAGGATATATTTCCTTTATTAGATTGTCCTCTTTACATCCAAATACATTGCCAAATAAAGAAGATTCCTAGACAACAAATATAAGAACACAAACTTGCCAAAAAATGTATGATGCCCTGGGCTTGAAAAAATATTGCATATTTACTCTGATCAAGAAGCCTGGCAAGTCTTGAGCCAGCCCTGATGATCTGGTGGTTAAAGTTCACCACGCTCCACTTTAGCGGCCCGGATTTGGTTCCCTGGCACAGAAGCACACCACTTGTCTGTTAGTAGCCATGCTGTGGTGGCGGCTCACATAGAAGAACTAGAAGGATCTACAACTAGAATATACAACTACGTACTGAAGCTATGGGGAGGAAAAAAAGAAAAAAGAAGCCTGGCAAGTCTTTACTACTAAATTTTATAGCACATTTAAATCTCATTACCATACAAATTTTATTTTTTATTAATTTCATTTGAGCATCCTCATAATCCCCTATATTGTGTCTTAGTTTCCTTTCTTATGTATCAAATGGGTATATTTTGAGCTTAGCTATAATAATAAGCAAAAGCTATCTAGGAAATTGTTCATAAAAACCTGAGGCTTGTAAGTTAACTATTTCAGTCCAAATTAATGTGTTGACGTAATGATTGAAGTTACTTTGTATTTATTTTGGAAAATTTAAGTTGCTTTGTTCCTCCAAGATCGCTATAAATATTATTAACCCTAGTCCATCTTAATTAGCCTTTTCATATCTTTTAATGACTAGTATATGTAGAGACACTGGTTTATGCCTTACCACTTAGCTCCACATTTTGAAATGCATTAATGGTTCTTGTCATTCACATTATGTATGTGTCACTTCCTCAGCAATATGCTGACAACATGTCATTAAGATTGAGGATGCAGGATTAATTCCCTTGAGAGTGATGATCTGACTTGGCCAATTATCTGCAAACAAGTAAACATTTTTCCCCTTTCTTTCAATGTTTCTATTGATAGAATAATTGTCATACATGATTTTTATAACATAAAATTAAAAATAATGTATCTGAACACACATCTAAATACAGTTAAAATGTAATGTTTTAAAGATAATTAAAGATTGGGCTTTAATAATGCAGAAGAGTTTTATAAATATGAAATGTGTGAGGTACATAAATCAGTATCTCTTTATTAAGAGGAAAGATTATTCCCTAATGCATGCATTAATGAGTATATTTTCAATTGTTCATGCTTAGTTATTTCGCTCCTTCATAGTGTTCACTACATATTTTGTTTCTTTTTTAAAATGTATTATTATAACGCAGAAAAAATATCTGTCTAGAGAACATTGGGTGATATCCTGGATTCATAAACTGGAACACATACTTCTTCATATGTGACACTCTCTCTTTTCCACCTCCACCTTTCTGACCATGACTATGCCAGCAAAGATGGCAGAAAATAAGCAATTATCCTTGTTACAGTGTTGTTATGTAAATAATAAATAACTTGTTATATAGATAATAGTCCAAGCAATTGCCGAAAGTATAGCACACAGGTTTCCTTCTCAATTTCCAGTATTAGCATAATGTGAGAAAAATCTTTCTATAAACATAAAATTTGATGATGGAAAAAAAAAATCCTTAGCTTGAATTATATGGAACAGTCATAGCCAAGCCTCTGATACAGAAATCTCATCATGTTCATTCACCATGTTTTTACAAAATGTTATAAGCCAAAACTTAACAGTAGTAAAATGGCACTGGGCTTGAAGGAGGCAGTGCACTACAATTGGACACAGCTTTGCTATCTCCAGACTGTTGGGGACACTTGGGGTATTCTTTATGGGACATACACATATGCATATGCATATACATAGTAAATCCTGCTAATCCATGGGAGAAGGGACTGCAGGAAAACCCCAGGGGCAAAATAATTATGAAACTATTTAGAAAGTAAAATAGCTGTACATATAACTGGCAAATAATGTTTAAATTTTATATGCATATGTGCATATGTAAACTTAATGTAAAGCAGTCTGACCACATTTTATAAGATTTTGCATATATCACTACAGAATTTGTTTTTCATAACTATGCTCACAAGCAGAATTTTATTATCCTGTTTTAACAGTTAACCAAACTTAGAAACTACCTGATACTAAAGGATAGGGCAGAGACCAGAACCCTGATATCATATTGCAAAGTTTTTTCACATTCTATTGCTATAAGCTTTGTGATATATCTCTCTCTACATATATCTATATAATAAATTTAATAATTAATTAAATTCAACTAATTTAAAATAAATTGCTTTAATTTTAATTTAATTTTTATTTATTTTCTTTGCATATATATGCAAATACATATACAAATGATAAATATTATATACAATTGCAAGCATATATATATGTTGAGTAAATGAAATCATAAATGTATTTGTGTAAGTGGTGAGTTTGGAACATTCTGGATAGAGATCTGATATCTGTATGTTGGAGGAGGAAGCATCAAAATGCTGCCTTGACATTATCTGGATTGATTATGATATTTACATTGAAGGTTGGTTACATTTAAGGCTGGTAAACAAACAAAAAATTAAAATCAAAAGAAACTTAGAAGTTATCTGACTAATGTTTTCAAATCTGTCTTCTATAGTATATGAAGAATAAAATGGATCAATGCTTGGGAAATGCTGAAGTGATATACAGATCTAATATTTCAGAAATGAAACAAGGTTTGGGAGAGATCAAGTGACATCATTTGGCCACTTGTACCAGAATCAGGATTAGAAGTCAATTAACTTGACCTGGTCAATTTACTTTTACTATGGCACAAAGCCTTTAATTATTAGAGTAACTGGGTCATAGCTGTGTGCATCATTCCAGGTTATAAAATCTATAAAGAGCCTCCAAAGGCATGAAACGTAAGAAAAGGAATTCATCATAACTAAATTCAAAGGTTATTTAAAGAATCAAAGCTATACATATATATACTTATAATTTTTTTCCTGAATAATCATTTTAGCTTTCCTTTCGTGTGTAGCATGGTAACCTATAGCCCACAATTAAAATGGAATACCAATTAGCTTTTTTTTCTTCCTAAATGTAATTATTTCTAAATACTAGTCTTTCTTAGGGAGCCCTATAATTTTGGTATGTGTTTTAATTTAAGGTACTCTCAGTCTGCCTCTCTTCTTAATTATTTTAAAATGCTGTAGTGAGATTAATTTCAGTGGTACTAATGTATATAATTTAAATGAAAACGTGAAATCAAGTTACTGCAGGCTTATGTAATATTTAAGAAAAGTAGCTTAAACTGGGGAAAAGTGAAATTAAGTACTGCACATTATTGAAATGTATAAGCTAATTCTTTCCTACTGTGCTAAGTAAAGGGATTGGTGTGAAATCTTCAGTTCTGAATTAAAGTCTAGGGGGTTTACAGGAGCAGCAACATGAATGAACAAGGAAGGATTATCGAAGGAAAGAAACAACAACAGCTGTTCTTTAGGGAGCTTTGAACAAGGTTTAGTAAGCACACTCAAACTGTTCCTTCTCCTTTTGCAGTATTATATTTTACTGCTTGCTATTTTTTATAACAATTATATTTACCTATTTCTCCTTGTAAAGTATGGAAATTGGCATACTTTTTCTTCTACGTATATAATTGTAGAATGGTAAAATGGTGCTAATTTGATTTAGTGCAAGGATTTTCTTTGGATTCTATTGAAATAATCTTTGAACAATAATAAATGTTAAGAAAAGAAGATTTAAAAATAATAACAAGGCCATTTATATGAAATGTCCAGAATGGGCAAGTCCATGGAGAGAGAAAGTAGATTAGTATCTGTCAGGGGCTGGGGAGAGGGGGCAAGGGAAAGTGATTGCTAGTGGGTACAGGGTCTCTTTTTGAGATGATGAAAATGTTCTAAAATTAGATTGCTGAGATGTGTGCACAACTCTGTGAATATATCAAAATCACTCAATTAAGAAATAGTTATATATAATTGAAAACTAAATACTACAATATCTGCCTATTTCATTGGTTAAAAGTATCAAGTCTTTCAAATGTTTATATCCTTTAAGACAATAAAACTCCTCCTCAAACTCTAGTCTAAAAAATCTAAATAAAGATGAAAGATTTACTTATGACAGTATTTATGTCATAGCTATAAGACTATTTGTACCATGGTATCTATGATTAAAACTTAGAAAAATAAAGAAAGAATAATAGCAAGGATAACCAGTATTATCTTTGGTCTTTCACGAACATAACAAATTTATGCTCAGGCCTTATATACCAATTTTACACATAGCTTTTCATTTCATTCCATATATTCCTATCAGTTTATGTGAGTATTTACAAAATCATTTGAATAGTAGTTCCACAAAGTTCTGTGTTAAATGATACCCAGTGAGGCAAGAGTCCAACGTGTCTACTTCTATAAATTTATATTTACGATATGAGCTAGTAAGTATTAGGTTTGATAGATTTTAAAGATTGATTTTAAAGTAAAGATTTAATGAAAAAGTTTCAAGCTAAGCTCTGGGTCCCAGTGTATCTTTAAGCTCCTATATCTCCTAGAGAATAATTAATTTCCTCATCTGCACTCTGATCTGGGGTACTCTTGAGGTGAAGAACAGATAGTGAAGGCACCTTCAAGTCTACAAAATGTGTATGATCTTGTCTGCATTTGGAAGTCTTAACGTTTGGACAGTTTAGCCCACGAATGGGTAATATAGTAGTTTCCATGCCTATCGTTGAGGTGTTTTCTAGCCTGAGAGTCCTAAGAAAAGGTTTCAGAACTTGAGGAGGACTTTTGGTCTGGAAGATCACTTTTCAACCTAGGTAAGAAAAAAAAGACCTAATTTGCCCATGATAGTCCTATTTTAGGTAAGACATTAACACATTAATACTTAAGAAGACTTATTTTAGCTTCTTCCTTTGTAATCAAATGTATCAGATGTGAATGAAAGAAATACATTTATCCTATCAAGTACTATTCTGTTGCCACTTTGAAAGTAGTTCATCTTCTCTGAGACTTTTATGTTCTCCTCTAAAATTAATCTAGTTATACCTTTGGTAGTCAATACTAACAGATATTTTTGGTTTATGTCCATCTCATATCAACTAAGACCCCTTCTGCAAGTCCTCTATCTCCTTCCTCTTAGAAATAACTCTTCAGCTTATTATTGGCTGGATCCCCTTGAGGCCTTCCTCAGTGTCTTTGGGCCCCTGTAGTGGGTGTAGTGCCTTGGAAACTACACGAGATTTGACCCTGTGCATGGCTCATCTCCAGAGTCATATTAAGTGTATATCAAAACACATAGCTTTAGAAGTAGCTGGTAAGTTCAAAGGCACATATATGGAAGTGCTTTAAAAAAAGAGAGAGAGACACAAAATTGTGTTTGCAGGAATCCCATATAGAATATCTAAATCTATGAGCAGGGAAATCCTATGTTAATGTTTGTCTTTCTTTTCTCTCCAGTGAGCTTGCTTTTTATGGAATTTCTTTTCCTTTTTAGAGACAACAATGATACCCAAAAGATTGTACTCAATAACCAAGAAGTAACATCTGTATGAGATCCAATGCTTGCCCACAAGCCCTCAACTTCTTATAGCACAAGCCTCTCAATGGACTGTAAAAATCTTATATCATTGTAACTTTTTCCTGTATATTTGAATTAAGTAAGGACTGTAAAATCTTATATCATTGTAATTTTTTCCTGTATATTTGAATTAAGTAAGGACTGTAAAATCTTATATCATTGTAATTTTTTCCTGTATATTTGAATTAAGTAAGGACTGTAAAAATCTTATATCATTGTAATTTTTTCCTGTATATTTGAATTAAGTAAGGACTGTAAAAATCTTATATCATTGTAATTATTTCCTGTATATTTGAATTAAGTAAGCATCTGTGTATCTGCTGCAACAATCTGGCTTTCCCTGAAGTCTGTGCGAGACCTTCTTCTCACTCTCACTAAGAGTTAACTCTGCCTCACGCCTACTTTGTTAAAATCTAAGGCATACCTTGATTTTGGTGGGACCCAGTAAGTTACCTTGGTCCACATGTTGGATCTGATATGGAAGTTGAGTCCAAGAGATTCATAGTATGTTAAATTCCTCATTGTGTAGGAAATCCATAAATGGAGTAAAGTCACTTTGCATTCAATATCACTTTTCTGATCATTTGGAAATTTCTTATTTAGACACGCTTTTTAAAAGTATGTGTTTGCATTCATCCTTAAGTTCTCAGTTGGGATGTTGTAGGTTAGTCTTTCACTACAGATTCATTATAAAGAATTTTAAAAATTAACTTAGAGAAATATGGGAGGGAAGAATAATCTGACAAGAGTTCAGAGTAGTAGAGGATTATTTGCAATTTGTGGATTCCCAGCTTTCTGGTTGCAAATGACCAAATCCTGAGTTAGGTAATAGATTACTATCTTTTCAGGGTCAAGAATTTTTGCTGATATTTTCAAATGCTTGTGGGTCATAGATGTACTTTTAGTGCTTCCTCCATATGTAATTTTACTTCCAAAATAGCAACCCAAGTAATATGTTTTAAAAGACCACATTATATTAATTTAAAATTTATAATTACCACAAGTTTCATTTAAACTTTCTTATCAGAATTTAAGTTTTTGCCAAAATTTGCATTTCAAGTTGGTACTATTGATAACTAAATTTCTCATTCACTGAATTTCACTTCTTGTATTACATACAACTTTGGGCCTTTAAAGATTAACACTAAAATTAAAATAAAATAATAATATTTTTGAAAAATAGTATAGTGAGAAACAGGGAAAGTAAAATGTTTGTTTCACATGCTCATAAAATGTAGATTTTTCTGTAGCTTGTTGTTTTTCTCTTTGATATAAATGACTATGAAATCATATTGATTTTGATAAAAATCTCATGTCAGCACCGTTCATAATCAGGCTCAATCTAACTTTATAGCCATAATGTCTATTGCTCTACTATGCATAACTTTAGGTATCAAGCAAACTGTATTACTTTCCTTCCTTTCCTTCTGCCGGTGCCTATGTATTTCAGTCCACTGGTAAATTCTATCTCCAAGACATGGTAGCAAGAAGGTCTGAAGGGGCCTGCCTGGTGGTGTAGTGGTTAAGTTTGCATGCTCTGCTTTAGCGGCCTGGAGTTTGTGGGTTTGTATCCCGGGCACGGACCTGCACACCGCTTATCAAGCCATGCTATGGGGGTGTCCCACATACAAAATAGAGGAAGATTGGCACAGACGTTAGCTCAGGGACAATCTTCCTCACCAAAAAATAAAAGGTCTGAAATCCAACTGACTTGAGTTTTGATTTCACCTCTTCCCCTTAGTACTCATAGAACTTGGATAAGTTATTTAATCTCTCTCAAAGACTAGATTCCTCATGTACAAAATGGGGATAAAAATAGTAATAACCCATATCCTACCTTTGGGAATTAAAAAGAAAACAAAATAGAAAATACTTAGCATACAATAAGGGCTTAATAAATATCCATTATTACTTTTTTTACTCAAATCCTAGCTAAATATCTCCATCAATTTTTTTTATATACCCTTAGCTGAATATATATTTTATCTCCTTAGATCTCCAAAGCAAACTGCACTTTTTAAAAATTATTTTCTTTTACTTCCATCTGAAGTATGTAATTCATTTCTAAGGTACTTTTTTTATATAATTGATATATTTTTTTCATAGATTCATATAATATAATCATCAATGACATTCTCTGATTAATGAAAAGTATCCAGAACATATTCAATAACAACTCTCATATTCACTTGAAACTACAAATTTTAGAGTACGAGAGAGTGGGAAAAGGTTGTTATTCAAGAACGGGAGATGGAACTTCTAAAGTTATCCAAATAATGACCCAATGGTGGTGATTGTTCAGGTTTCTCCTGGCAGTCAGAGATGAGTTACTGATAAACCTAGATGTCGATGCCAGAGCCTTGGGATCATGGTACAAATGTAGAGAGAGAGATTGCAATTGATGTCAAGGCTTGCAAAATGAATCTAAACAGGTTTGCCTGTCAAGGGAACCACAAAACACCAGGAACTGGTACAAAGCCGCAATGTCTGTGAACAGATTATAGCAATAACTAGAAAGCAGAGAACAGGCAGATTAGGCAAGCAGAATAACCTCCGGATCAGTGATCTTCAATTCTTTTTTTTTTTCTCTTGAAACCATAAATAATTTTTTATACTCAACGCATTTTCAAGCTGACCTCTTAAATTTTTTTCACTAGTGTGAATAGTAGGAAAGAACGTATTTCCCATCATATTTTAAATTGTTTGAATTTTACATCACTTCTAATGTATTGAATTGACTCGAATAATTTCAAGTCTAGAATCACTCATTCAAAGAATAAACAAGCTCTTCTTACACAGTCCTATATTTTGCATTGTTTTTTTCTTGAACTTTGATTTCAATTTCACTTCTCGAAAGAAGTCCTACAGTAAATATTTTTATACATATGTTTATATACATATTTAAAAACAAAATATATTGTGTATATTTAAATTACTTGTAATTTACATACACTTTCAAAAAAATTTCCTCTGCCAATTAGGCTTTAAGTTATAAAACATTTATTCTGAATTGAGACAGCATTTCATTTATTAGTGGTTCACCATTGACCACAATAACGTTATATATTACACTTTCTGAAAACGTTTAATCATAAAAGTAAATTTTATCAGAATTGCAGTTAATTACAATGTGTGGCAAGGTTAGAAAGTTTGTATAAGGAGATCTTTAGATATTATATTTAGAATTATCTCCTTAACGGTCCTGAGGTTTTTACAATATAGGGCAACACACCTTATTGGGACGCAAGATGTGCTTGTTCTTGTGAAAATGACAGAAGCATAATCGTGAAGCAGAAGGCTGAAATAGGAAAGTAGTTGTCAAGCAGACAACACTAGAAAAAAGTACACACAGAGGTAAAGGATCTGGAAAAATATTCCTTTAAAACAATCTGTGCATGAGTTTTTGGAAAGCTTTCTTGTAATGCCAGAGATACATGTGTCACAGGATGAAGACCACTGATTTATATTATCAAAATGTGGATTTTCCACAATTCATTTATGTGGGTTAGCCAATTCACATTAGAGAAACACATTGTTACAGAATGGGAGCTCCAAGAACAGAGATGCTAGTGTATTGATTAGAATGTTGTAGACAGGTTAAATAAATGATTACCCTTCCTATCCTTACTCAAGAGGCCTTGGGTTCCCATTAGGAAGAAGTCCCTCCACACTTCTCTCCTTCCTGCTTTCAGGTGTAGGCATACCAGTGAACATGCCCTCTCTAATTATGTAAATTCATTTCTAGGAATTTTCTGGGAAATGTTGGAAATCATTATTAACCAAGGCACTCCAGTGCCATTTAACAAAGAACTGCCTTCGGTAACTATGATTAGGTTTTTATAGCAACTTATGTTTCAAATTAAAGAAAAAAATATTAAATACTCCATGGATAATCATATACCACAAATAATAACTTGCCACCTTGACTAGATTTTTTAGCCTATTTAGCTTTATTAAAAAACAGTTAAATTGGTTTGGCATATTTTTTTTTTTTTTATATTCTAGGTTCCTGGATTGTGTAATTTATTGGAAAGCTTATGCCAATGTTCTATACATCTTTGAAAACAGAACAAGTGATGACAAAACTGGGCTTGTACAAGTGCTGAATGTGCTTTGAATTAAGAATCCTTTGCTTGCTCAATAGCTTATTGAAAACATGGGGCTATTGTACACCAAAATCAGATTTCTTATTCATGCAAGCATTATTCATGGGAATTGTTATGGTCTTCCATAACATTCTTCCTTATGCTTTATAGATAATCCATTTTAAAAACATGTTTTTCATACTCAGATAGCCAGACTCTAGTTGATAATACTGAATGAAAATCATCCCCTAGAAAATCAATTTTACTTACTCACAGTACCAATGCCAAAAACTGAAACAAACAAGTCTATTCAGTTAGTTGTCTTGTAACTTAATTAACTCAAGGAGACTTCATAAAGTGAACATGATCACTTTTGTATGTAGCACACAGAAAGAGAATCAGAATAGAAATTCTACTTTTTTCCCCCAGGAATATATTCTTTATACTGTTCTAGCAGTATCTTACCCACAATCTTCCGAATGCTTTGAAATTATCTTCTATATCATCATTCTTTGAAAAGAGAGCATAAAACACTTAAGATGTGTTTTACACATCTTTACACACTAAGCTCAATGTAATTTACTTAAATTTTAAGAAAAATGACACAATTTGGAAAAATATTATTTTCCCTAATGTGAACAAAACCTATCTACTGATTTCCAAATGAAAATATTAATGTCAATTTTAAACTCTATTACTTCATTTTTAACTATTTTTAGGAAATTTTCCCACACTAGATAATCTTATAAAGTTTTATCATTAAAAATATTGTCAGAGAAATATGAAGATATATTTAAGATAACAAAAATATTAAAATTTCATCATTGCCTTAAATATTTAACTCTAGAAGAATAAACAGAATTTAAAAAATGACAGTAATAGGCTTTACCTTATTTGCTGTGATATGTTTCATTTACCCAACTATGACATGTTTCTTGAATGAGCTATAGTGTTACCAAACCAGGTTCCTTTTGCCACCACACAATTACACCAATCACTGAGATGACGAGTTTGCAGCATAGAAAGGGTTTATTCACAAGGCAGCCAAGAGAGGAGACAGGAGAACAAATCTCAAATCCACCTCCCCCAAAATGGGGACTAGAGATATTTATGGGATAAAAGGCAAGGTGATCTGAAGTGTGGGGATAGATAATTGGAGTCAAGGAGGAGTGAGGTATTTTGATGATCTGCCCAGGTGTAGTCAAACTTCATGCCTCTTCATAAGATGCATGTTCACAAAATAGCAGTGTATCTGTCATCTGAGGGTAGAGTTTTCGGCTCCTTGATGTCAAAGGGTCACCTATTGGTTATCCACACAGGCCCTGCTGATGAGTTAGTGGACAGCCTGAACTGGACAAGGAGCCAACTCTCAGTTCCTGAACTGAACAAGGAGCTGACTCTCAGTTCATGAAAAACTCAAGCACCCATTTCCATGGTGACCCAGGCATCAGAGATGTTATCTATAGGGTGGGCTTCAGTAATGCATTATCTAAATACTTTAGCAAACAGACAACTAACTGAGTATAGTTAAAGCAAGTCGGCCCCCGGTTTCAACAGGTTTAATGGGTTTAGTAATGGACACTATCTCTGGCTTTTTCATTTTTGTTTTCTCAATCCCTTCTCAGTCTTCATTTATGGTTTTATTTCCTTTTATTCTGAACCAGCCTCTTCAAATACCGTAAATCAAGTAAGGAAATTAGCATTTAAAAAGAAGAAAAAAAAAGAAACAAAAATGTTGTAGTGGCTGGAACAATTTACCTGGAGCGTTTGGATATAGCCCACTAAACATTGATAGAGGAGTAGACCTTATTCCATTGTAATTAGAAGGAAGAAGCAGGTAATTTTCGGTTGGTGGGCCTACAGGAGAAGCAGTTCCAGCATGACTTAAGTGTTGTGACATTAGAACCAGAAAGACTAGAGAGAAATATGCAGAATCAAATTTCACAATATTTAAATATCAATAAGAGCCAAGGTCCTACAAGAAAGGAAGCATAAAGAAATAATTTAGAGTAGAATTAGGCTCATTAGATCAATAGATCTTAATCAAACGATGAATTACTTTGGAGTAAGAATTTCCTAGAACCTATTCAAGCCATAAAAGGTAAAGAAGTTATATAAAAATTAGGTTAAATGTTTAAATTAATCTCACGGAAAGCGTTTAAAAACAACTTATTTACAGAGTGCAGACTTGAAGAACACTATTGTAAGAATGACTGTCAACGGGACTGTCCTACTTTCCCTCATGTTTGTGACAAAATGCCTTATATGTCTTTAACTCCATATCTCCTGCAGTGTTCACAATTACTAGTCAAATTTTAATCTTCTGAGAAGGAATCTACAGTAGAATTAAAGAATGGATATGATGAAGTAAATTAAACTCTTATTAGTAGTATATCTATATGTTCAGCTTAAAAATAATCAGTTTATTATTTGCTAGTGCAAATGTCTTTTCATGTTTAAGAAATTTACACACACAAGCCTCAACAAAAACTCAAAGGCAACATTTAAAAAAATAAATAAACTTACAAATTAAAGTCTAACATTGCTTATATCATTTTAAAATGTTTAATTTATGAATTGACTTACACTTATGATTTTAACTTTAATGGTATAAGAGATTACAACATTTTAAACAATTTTGGAACCTTTAAAATAATTTGATACAACATGCTTTTAGTTTAATGTATTGAATTGGCTATTATTGTTTAGGTAACCAACTGGCTGGTGAGATAACACAAAAGGGTTGAATAGACAAGTCAGACTGAATGTAGATTACAGATGTAACCCAGATCCAAATTTTACCTACGATTTAAAGGATGTGGCTGATCAAAACAAATAAGTCAAACAATCTTCCCTTGGAGAAGTATGAGATCAACAATGCATCATGACATAAGCCCAAGCTTGGATGTAATAAGAACAGTTCTTGTTCAGATGTAACAGATGAGACTTGTTCTAAGTAACAAAGGTGGAACATTGCTTACACAGAAAGAGCCATTTCTGTATGGAACATTGCCCTTTTATACCCCATTCATTACAGTTTTCATGGAGGCCATGCGTCGATAAAATTTATAAATGCTGAGTCTACTCTGCTAAGTGTGAGACTGAGTTAGCATGAGAGATTCATTTCACTAGTCAGTTTCTCAAGTATACCTAATTTTACTGTAACCTATGACATAAAACCTTCAGTAGTAACCTATAGGGCCAGCCTAATCAACAGAGGATCTCCTGTCCCCTGTTTCTTTATAACACCCCCCAAAATGCAGCCTATGATGGTTGCCAGAGAAGACTGTAAGGACAAAAAAGACCTATCGCGATAAGAACTGGTCGCTTTCTAATGGACAGACTGTACTCACCTGCATGCTTAATGACACTTATTACTCACTTCCTATTTCCTACTATCTAGTCGGGGAGATCCTAATTATAAGTCTACCAAATTATGTCAGGATTTTAATGGAAAAGATCAAGTGTTCCTTCACTGAATACCCGATGCTATACCAATCTGTGGATTAAATTTTATCTCCTGGACACTGCCTTGCACTGACCCCTGGCTTGACCAGATCTTAGATAAAATCCTCCAAAATGAAAACTTAAATTTTAACAACATGACTGGTATTCTGTGTGCCCTCTTAGGGTATATTTTTGTCTGTGGATCCAGTCACCAACCCAGGCCTATAATTGCCATGATAGTTGGTGCATAAGGAGTAACTGTCTATTAGGATACTAGTCAATCCTTTCTCTGTACATAACTCAGGTGAAACCAAACATTGGATGAGTTCCCTTAAATTGTTTTCCCGGGTAAGCCGAGACCTTCTAGGAGTTATATCTGATGGAGATGAATATTTATTTGGTTATAGTAGCAGCAAATCAGCATGTGCTTCAAAATTTGTCCCACAGTCTTATGATTATTGCTAAAGAAACTGCCAATTCCCTTGTTAAATTACAGAAATCCTTTGATTCTCTAGCAAAAGTAGTGTTAGACAACAGGATAGCCTTGGACTACATATTAGCTGAACAGGGAGATCTCTGTGTAGTTGCAAATTCATGTTGCTGTTCATACATCAGTGTCTCTTCCCAAGAGGAAAAAGGCATCAATAAAATTTGAGAACAGGCTACTTGGTTCCACCAAACTTTAGAGTGTTATAGCTCTATATTTGATGGTGATTGTTTTTCAGGTCTGTTTTCCTGGATATCATCTGGTATCCACTCCATATTAGGTGGCATAATTAACACAGGACTACCCATGCTCATGATAGTAATTGGAGTTTATATACTCAGAAGACTAATTAACCAAGGGATGTTCTAAGCTGGGCAAGATAGCTAAAATACAATTGCCAGTGTTCAAACCCTTAAAGTTGTTCCATTCCATGACCCCGCTATGATGCCCCCACTCAGCAGGAAGCAGCCAGATTGAGATGATGCCCTTAATCCCACAAGATTGTGGAATTAACAACTGACAGTGGGGAACTGACACCAAATTAGCATGAAAAACTCCATGTCTAAAGCACCTCCCCATCTTATTTTCACAGTATGTTTTGGAGAAATGTTTAGAGCTGCATGTAGGCAAGCTAATCAGTAACCAGTCAGTAACCAGTAGAGAGAATGGCTTGTTAGAGAAGATTTAAGTCCTCTGTCCAAACTGTCCCTTTTCTCCCTGATAGGATGATAACTAATGTTTTCTTAGATTCCTCAGGAATGTCACATTCAGCCAATCTCAAACTTTTGTCTACAGAGAGGCACCCAACAGTCTGCAGTCATCACACATCTGGCACTCCTGAGCCCCTTCCCCAAACCCATTTGCCTTATATAAGTCATTTCTAAATCAGTTCCCCTTTAAGATGTTTTTTTGGAGGGGAGATGATTGTCCACCATCTTCCAATCAGCTAGCTTATCACTTAAATAAAGTCTTCTCTCTCTACCACTTTTCTCTTGAGGGATTGGTTTTTGTCTTATGGCAAGCAGATCGAGCTCGGCATCAAATGTATTCCAGAAATAAGGGTTTTTCATTATTTTTCTACTAGTAAATACCATCAGTGTATTTACTAAGAGGTTCTCCATCAGCATCTTTACAAGAGAGAACAAATGGGTTGTGGGTTGGGGACTTGGTGTTAACCCTTTGTTTCTTAAGTTATTAATCAGACATTTTAAGTATTTACAAGACAATCAATGTATTGAATTTATTAATGCAATTCAAACATTTTAGAGAATTCAATTAATTAAAATTTAAATAAATCTTTAAGATTTCCCGTATCCAAAAAGTATTTATTCAAATGTGTTGGGCATATACCAATATAAAAACAAAACCAAAACAATCTTTCTGCCCCTGTAGAGCTAGCATACAGTGAGTAGGGGAAAAATAATAAAAAATAAACAAGTGAATTATAATTGAAAATTGCTTTGGAAAATATTAGGCATTATAAGTAACAACAAAAATCTGGACTGTGGTTGAAATATTAGTTAAGGTGATAAGGTAGGTTCATTGTCAAGGAGACTTTTGAGTAAAGACTTGAAGGACATGTGGATTTTGGTCATGTGGAAATCTAGAGGCAGAGTGTTCTAGGCAGTACAACAGACCATGCAGAGATCTTAAGGCAAAACTACACCTGGTGTATTCAGAGTTGTCCTTATGGCAGGAGCAGAATGAATGGGAAAAAAGTGCAGATAATAATAGAGACACAGCAGGGCACTAGGTAATTTAGGGTTTTTCAGGCCATTGAAAGGCTCTTATTCTGATAGAAATGGGAAACCATTATAAATTTGAGAAGAAAAGTGTCTTAATCTGACTTTAATATTAAAAGAATCATTCCAACTGCTTTATTGTGATGAGGGAAAAATAAAAACAGAGTCAGTAGTTAGAAGACCATGACAATAATCCACATAAATGATTATGAATTGTTGTAGAATGGTTGCAGAATGGAAGTAGAATGGTTGCAGTAGATAAGGAGAGATTTAATCAGTTTCTAGATTTTATTTTAAAAAATTTTACTATAAATATTTTTAATCATACACAAAAAGGAGGAAATAGCACCCAGAACCTGTTTTATACAATTCCAGCAGAGCAGGACTAGCACAGCTCACTCTTGTTATACAGTTATCTACATCTCACCACACTTGGTTCGTCTTTTTCCTCTTTATTTGGCCCTGTTCTTGTTGAAGTATCTTGAAACAAATCTTAGATATCATAACATTTTGGTTCATGATACTTGAGTATCAATCTATAAAAACATAAGAATATTTCCTTTATATTATAATATTAAACATCTAACAATATTAATTATGACTTAACATCATCCAATACCTAGTAAATATTCAAACTTCCATGATTTATCAAAAATGTCTTTTTATGATTTTTCAAATCAGGATCTAATTAGGTAACACATTGTATTTGGTGCTTGTGAGCTTTAGGTTTCCATAAATCTAGACCTCTCCCTTCTTTTTAACCCATGTCATTGTCTTCTTATAGAATCTGTGTCAGTTGTCTTTTAGAGTGTTTCAAATTTTTGTTCATCTTATTGCTTTCCTATAGCATTTTCTAATTTGTTCTTCTATACCTAAAAAAAAAAATTGGATTTATTGGTATGATTGATTTCAAGTTTATTTTTTACTGTAATAAAATTTCATAGGTAGTACTCTCTATATATTTGTATAGGAACAACCAACAAGATTTCCTGGTAGAGTATTTGTGGGGTAAGACAAAGAGGATAATCAAGGAATAAATCAGATTTATTGGTCAGAACAACAGCAAAGAGGGAGTTGCCACCGAAGGAGATGGAGAAGAGTGTGAGTTGAGCAGGTTTGAGATGAAGATCAGGAGTATCGTTTTGACAATGTTAAGTTTGAGATGTGATATGGTGTTGTTGTGTAGACAGTTGGACAAATAAGATGAGAGAGAAAGAGAGAGAATAATTCAGGAAATATAAATTAGGAAGTAGTCAGTATGACAGTGTCATTTAAAGTTTTTAGACTGGATGAGAACAGCAAGGGAGTAAGTAAAGAAAAAGATCGGAGATTGTGCAAGGATGACTCCAATATTGAAAGGTCAAGGAGAAGAGTGGGACTCAGCAAAGAAGACTGAGAAAGAAAATCCAATGAGGTAATATCAAGGAAACATCAAGAAAAATTAGTAGTTTGGATACCAGGTGAAGAAAGAAACAGCTTTTGCAAACACTCTTCATAGACCAAGTAAGTTAGGGTTAACCTGAGGATTAACCATTGGATTTGGTATGTGAAGGGCACTGATGTCATTGAGAATAAAAGTTTATTGGCATAGTAGACACTAAATAATGATTGAGTACATTCAAGAGATATTGGAAACATCAAGTATAGAAAGTATTTTCAAGTAGTTTATTTTCAAAATTGGTTAGGGAAATAGTGGAAGATAGGGATAGGAAGCTTCAGTAACAAACCAACACAATTTACTAGTGCTGAAAGAAAGAAAAGTTTATGTTTTGCTCCTGATAAATTTCAGCATGTGTGATCTTGGTTGAGAATCTCTCCCCTATGTGGCGAGAATCCATCTTATGGATTCACTATTCCCGAGGGCCTTGAAGACTTTGCTTTCAGCAGTGATGATAGTGGGAGCAGAGGACTATCCAGGTATGGGCCAGACCTTGAAGTTGCATACCTACAATTCTGTCCTTATTGTGAATTTTTTAAGAATTCAGTCACATAACCACACCTATCTCAAAGGATGCTGGGAAATCAAATCTGGTTATGTAAATAGATGGAAAAGGGAACCAATTGGTGAACTACTAGATGATTTCTACCAAGGAGGGACTTTTGAAATGAGAGAAGTAACAAGAACTGTCTAGGAAAGTCAGGGACTGAATAGATCAGAAAAATATAGTATGGCTGTGGAAAAGCCCTCTTGAGTTTTGTCATCTTCAATTTGAAATAGACCCAGTAACCATGGTTCTATTTTTTCTGTTCATTTATTTGTTCATCTGTTTTTCCCTTCATTTTTTTCAGCCATAGTCAAGTGGAGTCTATACATGGAGTAGTTAGTAGGCTGATGTATTAGGTTCCTATGGTTGCCATAATAAATTACTGCAAACTGGGTAGTTAACACAACAGAAATTTATTCTATCCAGCTCTGGAAGCCAAAAGTCCAAAATCAAGGTATCAGTAGGGTTGTTTCCTTATTTTGAACTCAAAGGGAGAATGTGTTCCATGCCTTTACCCTGGCTTCTGGTGGTTGGAAATCAATCCTTGGAGTTCCTTGGCTTGTGCCAGTACAACTCCAATCTCTGCCTCCATCATCACCTGGCACTCTCTGTGTGTGTGTGTCTGTTTTCACTTCTTATAAATTTACCAGTCATTGGATAAGGATCCTCTCTAATCCAGTAAGACCTCATCTTAATGTAACTAATTACATCTTCAAAGACCCTATTTCCAAATAAGGTAGCATTCAGAGGTACTAGATGTTAGGACTTGAACTTATCTTTTCGAGCATACACAATTTAACTCAGTACAGTTGGTTTGCACCGTGGCTGTGTTTTGCAAAGTGAACACAAAATTTGAGAGAGGAACAAGGGAGTTGTGGGTGTATACTAAAAAGTGATTGTAATGATTGACCCTAAAATTTACACAATTTATGTATGAAAACGAGAAGGGATACTTTGAATGGTGAGAGATTGTTAAAATATTGGTCAGTCAGTGAATTTGAAATCCTAACTTGGTCAAAGAGTTCTTGGAGTTGGGGTACTAAATAAAATGTTCTGCAAAAATAGTTTATGGTAGTATCTCATTAATACTAGTGGAATTGAGACTTAGAAGGAGTTGCCCTTGTCACTTGTCCTGTCTTCCCCAAGATCTAGGAATCTGGCAGTCACCTTCAGCTTCCTGTTTAGAAGAACATTCAACTCATCTGAATGTCCTGTTCTGGCTTTCTGTCCTGAGTGGCCAACATCTCATCAATAAAGACACTTGTATATCCTTTGTTTCCAGAAGCTGAGGGAAATCCATTTCAATATAGCATGTCTCTCATCAGTAGAAACAGTTGTGTGTCCTTTGTCTCCAGAAGCTCAGGGACACCAATTCCAATGTGGCATGTCTGTCATTTAGCTTTAGTTTTCTCAGTTGTAAGTCTTACCAGTGACTTATGTATCCCCACTCAGAGAGCATATTTCAAGCATAAAAAGAAATTGCCATGAAAATGCAATTCACTAGGTTTGAGAAGAAAGAGGTTTCACTTCTGACAATTTGCTCCAAGGGTGGGGGCTGCTTTGGACTCAGCATTGCAATAGCTTTTTTCCTAGAAATTGTCTTAGTCTTTTTCCTCTCCAAACTCAGATCCATTTTCACATTCTTGATCTGTTATAGGGATACAAGACGAACGGAATTGATTTTTTAACATTCTTTTTAAAAATTTTCCAAGAAATAATGGTCTTATACTCACTTTGGTATCTGATATCTGTTATAGAGTTTTCTATTTAAAAGAAGGTAGGAAATCTCCAATTACCATCTTGTTATAGTAGGTTTTTGAATTTGTTATTTTAATAAATAAGACATTAATTTCAAAATTCAACTAGCTACAAATAGTATATGTCAGAGAAGGAACCCAGCTTCATAAAGTATCTTTATGAGGCCTGCCATAACTCCCCGAGTGCCAAAAATAAACAACAAGATCTGAGGGATTAGTTTGTTATCAGTGTTGGTAAAAGGGTAAGGAAAGCAAGGTGCCTAGGACACTAAATTTGAGAAGTCACTCACTTTCACTCTAAACTTACATTTTTTGTTATATTTTCTAATTTAAGAATAAGTACCATCACCTCACAGAGAGCAAAATTAGAAATATTGTCCAAGACACATCTCTATTCCTCCCCCATCCACTGAATAATGATGTTTAAATATTCAGATTTCCTGACCTCATTCATCAATACACCCTTCTCTCAATCCACAGTATTTAAGCATGATTATTTCTTGTGTAGACTATCTTAAATAATCTCTTAATTTATCTTCCTGTATCCAAATCATTCTTCTAAAATTAACTATCCTCACCTCTCCCTACTGGGCTGATCTTTCTAAAGTTCAAAACTAGTTCTTCTGTGCCTGTGTTTAAATAGCTTCTTCTTGCTCAGTCAAGAAACAAAGTTCAGGGGGGCCTGGTGGCACAAGCAGTTAAGTGCGTGCGCTCTGCTGCAGCGGCCCGGGGTTCACCGGTTCAGATCCCGGGCACACACCTACGCACCGCTTGGCAAGCCATGCTGTGGCGGCGTCCCATATAAAGTGGAGGAAGATGGGCATGGATGTTAGCCGAGGGCCAATCTTCCTCAGCAAAAAGAGGAGGATTGGCAGATGTTAGCTCAGGGCCGATCTTCCTCACACACACACAAAAAAAATGAAGTTCACATGATAATCTACTCCTGTTTACCTCTACCATTTTATGTCTCTCAACGTATATGGACAGTTCCTAAATGAGCCGTATTGTTTTATTCATCTGCATCTTTGTTCTCATACTAGACCGTTTCCCACCACTCAGTTCCTCTTGGAAGGAACCCACTAATGTCTCCAAATGCCGGTCAGGCATCATTTACTCTATGAAGATTTCTCTCACCTTTCCCAAGCACAACTGAAACTCTTATTTATTCCATACCTTGTATGGATGTCTGCCATAGCATGTTTCGTCACATTTATTCTAAAACTCAAAGCTGCTGGAGAGTCAGCACACACATGTTTTTTTCTCTTTATTCGCAGTTCTGATTGAAGTATTCAAAATATAGCAGTTTTTCAGTACATGAATGTTGAATGAATAAATGGATATGATATAATAAGAGCAATGAAAAATAATCTTTCCATTTATAAACATTTTAAGTCATTTTTCACTCTCCCAGAATTTCTCAGACCATAAAAACTTGAGGCAAGCTCTGACGTTTTAAAGTTATGAGTAGATGAGCATGCTGTATTAATACAAATTCTTCCTTCCCAAAACGTGGCCAGATGTTCTCAATCCTCCCTTCAATTCTCAGAGGTCCTTTTAGCACCCTAAAACGAATCTCTCACTTTAGGCCCAGGAGGTCTCCTCACTCTACAGGATTGCCTTCTGGGATGCAACGGAAGTCTCACACTTGAAATCCCTTCTGCTCATGACTCAGTTAAGTTGCAGACTACCAGTTTTCCCAAAGAGAGCTGTAAACTTAGCTCTCAAAATAGGTTTGAAGACTTAACAGAGTTGTTTTCTTTTTTCTTCTTCTCGTCTGTGTCTAGATAAATTCTATAGAGAGTATCAGTTAAACTAAAATCATAACTTCTAAATTATATATAATTTCATAATTTCAGCTCAGAGTGAAAATTACAGAGAATGTTGTTGGCTTTTTATATGCAGGGGCGTCCCCTATTCTCATTCAGCCACTCTACAATTCAGTGGCATGTGCCTACAACAATCAACACCGAGAGTACGTGACTAAAATTTATTGTTGAACAACCTACAGTCAAATTAACCTGAAACATTTAATTATACAGGTATAACAGTTTCTCCATTTCAAGATAATCAGGAAGAAAATGGTAAGCTGTTCTCAGAAATGACAATGTTACTATTTTAAATCAACCCAAATGACATTTTTCTCAGTATCGTATTCCTCTTTTATCTATAATTAACATCTATCACAGATACTCCCTGGAAAAATATAGCATTTAGTTATCATACAAATGATTAAACATCAAAACACATTACACAGATACAGATAAACACACACGCATATTGAGAGGTAGAGCCCAGAGTCTGACAACATAAAGGTGAATTTGCTTTGTTCTGGCAGACTTAGAATGTTAAAAGGGAAGCAGACAAAATAGCCTAAAAAACAGAATTTTTTTTTTTAAGAAAAGGAAATGTACGTTGTGGTAGGCAAAGGTAATGCATGTCTGTTTGACAGAAGCTTGCTGGATTTAGTTGGTAGTAAGGCGAAAGTCTAAACCTGAAGGAAGCCAACTTTATGAAAGGCTATTTTTAGGTGAAAGAAACCTGGGTTTGTTTTAGAAGAAAATGAAGGAGATATGAAAGAGTGGCAAAGAATGGTTGAGGAAATAGAATAGGGTATGAGATTAAGAAGACGGTGGAAGCACAAGCTAAAAGTTGAAAAGAAACCTTAGAAAGAATGAAGAGGTGAAATTCAAAGAAAAACGTGGTTCGAAGAAGTGAGTAACTAATGTGTATTTCCACTCCCCTACACATATATACACATTAAATGATCAATATTTCCTCTCCTTTTCTTCTATATACTGAGAAGGATATTTTAATAAACAAGTGTAAGGTTTCTATCAGTGGGAGTATGGCAGAAGTACAGAGATGACAAGTTTCTGCTGGCATCTAGATTCAATGGAAGCGGGTAATACTTCCTTCTTTGCTGGCCACTTCGTATTCAGATCCTACCGGATGGAGGTTAAAACGATGACTGACTGAATCAGGAGAGCTTCACTGATGCACGTAACCAAAATATCATGCAGTGAGACGCAGACTCTGAGAGACTTCTTTCTCTTTTAAATTTGATGTACTTTTTACAGCATCATCTACTTCTCAAGGTAATTAAATCACTTTTAAAAAATGAAAAGGTCAAATTGTTTTTTATGCTTTTTGTTTTCCTTCCTTCCTAGATGAAAATTTGTACTATAAAATAATACTCCATTCATGTTAAGCAGTTTTAAAAGAACTTACACAGAAAAAGTAGACATACTTTAATACAGAGAAAATTTATTTAATATATTTTAGGGGCCGGCCTGGTGGTGTAGTGGTTAAGTTCACACACTCTGCTTTGGAGACTCTGGGTTCACAGGTTCGGATCCCAGGTGCGGACATACACACTATTCATCAAGCCATGCTGTGGTGGTGTCCCACGTACAAAATAGAGGAAGATTGGCCTAGATGTTAGCTCAGGGACAATCTTCCTCACACACACACAAAAATTATATATTTGCCTAACGAATATAGGTTACAAAATAGAAAAAAAATCACTGCTTTTCTTTAATATAAAAGAAACACTAGAAACATATCAAGAAGCACTTTTCAACGATAATATGACACACTGTTTTATAATATATGTATAGATTTTACTTTTGGCAATATATATTCATAATGATAAAATAACATAAAATAAAATTCTTATTTTAAGAAAGAATAAAAGAGTGGACTGTTAAAAATCCCTTTCTGGCTTTATCAAGAAATTTGGATTAAAGGTGTAAGATAAAAGTGATTCTAAATCATGTGAGTTGTTTAGTTGAAACCATTTTCTTCTAAATGTATTTTTTATACATGATAAGAATTTATAGTAACACAAGTTGTGAATTATAACCTGCATCAATGTCCCTAAGTGCTTGAAACACCATCTAGTTTGCCACAGGCTGAAATTATAGTGTAAAATAAATAAACGACAGAATGTTATTTTTTAAGTCTGATACATATCAGTTAAAATAGAAAGACGAATGGCACAGCATCTTTTAAAATGAGGCCTGGTACATATGAAGTCAACAAAATTATTAAAAATTAAAAGAGATAGAGCTTGATTAATCTTCCACTTCAAAATTATTTAAGAAGAAAATTATACTCAAACACTCACCAATTAAGATACAAATGTCATATTGAATATTCACTCATATACTTCTGTATTAATTTATTTTTTTTAAAAACATATTCTATAAAATAGATTTTAACTATATGGTATAATTAAGTGGAACAAAATGTGACATATTTCTGGCACAAATAATATTTAATGGAGAAGTTTTATTTTTTATTTAAAAATACATTATATCTATTGTCAAAAAAATAAAAAAATTAACTTGCTGGATAATTTCTTAGGCTTTCATTTCACTTTTCCTCTGCAGACAGAGACATAATGCTAAAACTTTCTCAAACTTATAAAACTACCACCAATCTTTGATTTACAGGAGTAATGGGACTTGCAAAGAACTGTTTATTGAATGACCCTAGAACAATTTGTAATCCATATAAAAAATATAATTTAACTCAATTTCACCATATTTATAGAGGTCAGTTCAAAGTATACTAAGAACTTAAGTAAACATAAAAAAATTATAAAACATTTCAGGTTATACATTTATGAATACATTTATAACCTGAGAAAAGAAAACCTTGAAAAAGAGAAAAGAAAGGAAACCCTAAAAGACACAAAAAATAGGAAGAAAATTCTGAAAGCATAATCCTTAAAATAAAAGATTGACACGTTGCACTAAGAATTCAATTCATCAGAATTTACTATGTAGAGAGTGAAAAGATAGCCTACCAACTAGGAGAAAATATATTTTATGCTGGTAAAAATTTTGATTCCAAAATATATAAAGAATTCCTACTAAATAATGGTATCAAGATAACCAACGAAATAGAAAAAAATAGGCAAAATTCTTAGATGGTCATTTTTTGGAAAAGAGAATCTGAATAGCCAACAATCTTATGGAAATATACTAAAAATATCAGCTATGGGAAACATGGAAACTAAAAACCAATAAATTACGTGGTTCAGTCAAGCAAAACGTTTAAGTTCTGATAACTTCAGAAGTTGGTAAAGATTGGAGCCATGGGAATCTCATATATTGTTGGAGAAAATGTAAATTTTATAAACCCATTGGAAAATAATTTATCCTTATTTTGTAAGTCTGGATGTTTGCATAGGAAGCAACTCAGTAATTCCACTGTTCAGCATCTACCCAAGAGAAACTCTTGCACAAATGAATCTGAAGGAAGCTCAGTAAATTCACAAAAGGAATGTTTATTATAGCAAAAAATTGGAATCAATCTAAACGCCCATCAAGAGAATGGAAAGTAATTTTTGACTTAGTCATTATATATATAATTCCACTTAAATACTATTCAAAGGCAAATAAACCTCAAGAATATATTATTTAAGATTACATATTTATGTGGCATATCTTAAAACGCAATTGAATAATTAACATAAAATTTAACAAAATTGTTACCTCATGGATTAGAGAGAGTGAAATAGCATCAGACACATAGATGGTTTCAAATCTTCAAATTTTTCTCCATCTGTGTGTGGATTCACCCATGGTCATTTGTTTGCTATTCTTAACTAAAAATATCCTTTTGTATGTATTCAATACTTAAACAAAAAGAGAACCCTCAAATCAAAAGACTTTAAATAAAAAGGAACATTACAGTACCTATACATAAATACCATCACCATGTCTATCTTTCTAACTTTTATCTATCTAGTGATCTATCGATCTATCTATCTATATCTTATTGCACCAAACATGAGCAACTACTGTTACTTCACCTGAATTTCATTCAACAAGAAATTATTACAAATTAGACTAACTTAATAAATAAATATAGGATTAAACCACCTATCTGAAACTCATTCTTATGAATTTAGAATTTGCTATAGTCATTCTGATGTCTCATATTTGAAAATTAAAATGCATTATTTAATTTTTTTGAAAAGTAAACATCCCAGGCAGAGGCAAAGTATAAATCTGTACATGTCACTTAATCCATACATTGAGTGTTTAGGAGATCATTTCCTGAGAGAAATATCTTATTTATGCCATATAGTCATTCTATAAATATTTATTGCATTATTGCTTTGTACAAGGCACTTGTGAGGTAACAACGAGCAACCATCCCATTTATTCTTAAACTGTCATACTGTAGAGTTCACACTAGTAATGTAATGGACAGTTACATTAAAGCATGGTTTGGTCACTGAAAGGAAAATTTAATTTTCTTTTAGAATAAAAAAGAAACCTGGGAATTCAGTTAATTCTGTCTAGTAGAAATAATTTCTAGAGGAGGAAGTCAAGATGGCAGCATAAGCAGACTCTGAACTCACCTCCTCCTGTGGACACAGCCAATTTACAACTACTCCTGGAAAAATTACCCCTGAGACAGAACTGAATACTGGATAAGAGGAACTCCTGCAGCAACGGACAATCCTAAGAGAAGAGGCAGAAACTCCCTTCTGGAGAGGAAAAATGCCACCTTCACAAGCTGCCAGCTTCACGGCCGCCCGGGAGCAGCCCACAGGTCCACAGCCTCCCTGGAGGAGTGGGGCCCTGAGCCGGGAGTGCCCCCGCTGTGGGCATTTTGTGGACCGAGCACAATTGAGATGAGTGGCAGAATATCCGACTTTGCCTGCTACTAAAACATTGGAGAGTACCCCTAGAAAGGCTGGTTCACAAAGAAATTAACACCGGCTCTTAAAGGGCCCATGCGCAAACTCACCCCTTTCAGAAAGCATCCTAAAATCACCAGAAAGAAAGGTGCACAGTGCTTTGGTGAAAAGAGACTCACCTAATAGGCCCTGTGTGCATCTCGGTGAGAGGTGAGACCTTTCCAGGGACTGGGACATTGGCGGCGGCCATTGTTGTGGCCTGGTGTGAGCGTGCTGACACAAACGCCATTGGAGTTCTCCCTGAGGCCTGCTAGCCCAGGGTCTGCCCCACCCGCTAGAGCACCGATTTAATCCAGCTCAGTCAGGGCAGGCAGCCCACCCTAGAGACTGGCCCCACCCAACAACAAGCCCTCAGGCAACTTGTGGGCCTGCATAGATTGGTGACTGGATTCTCTACAGCCTGGCAACTAAGCTGACTTCAGTGGGGCAGGATGTGCACAAAGAGCGGGTGGAGAGTGTGGGGCGGTGGTGGGGTGTGGGGGGCTCCCGCCATGGAGAGACTGGGTCTGCTTGGGGAGGTCGGGTAGCACACATGGGGCAGGACTGTGTTGACTGTGTGTGTGGACCTGTGGGTGGCAGGGCTTGTCAGCTGCAGAAGACTTGTACTTCTCAAAGACCCACATAGGAGGTTTGCCCCACCTTCCAAAGCCTGAAACAATTGGGTGATCCTGTGCCTGAGGCCAACCCCACCCAGCTGCAATCCTCAGAGAGCTGACAAGAGACCTAAAGGCTGGAGGCTTATAGCAATTATAAGGCCCTGAGCCTAACAACCTGCCACGCTGGGGGCCTATTCACTTAAAAGAAAGACTGCAACACAACTGTGGTATTAGAACTTGCAGCCAACTGTGCTGGGGCTCCCCACACCTCATAAAGAGACCGAAGGGCCCACAACAACTACAAGCAGCTAAGCATTACAACAGCTGGCCAGGAGCATAACTCAGCCTCCCTGGGCACCTACAGGGAGAGCAAACAGGCCACAACAGAAGGACACACGTAGCCCACAGAGGGGTCACTCCTGGAACATTGAGAACTGAGGGAAGTGCACTGCAGGCCTCCTAAGCCATCACTTACATAAGGCCACCTATCCAAGAGCAGGAGACATACCTGACCTACCTAATATGTAGACACAAGCACAGGGAAAGAGGCAAAATGAGGAGGCAAAGGAATACGTTCCAAGTAAGGGAACAGGACAAAACCCCAGAAAAGGAACTAAGTGAAACAGAAATGAGCAACCTACCTGACAGAGAGTTCAAACAAAGAGTGTTAAGGATGCTCACTGATCTGGGAAGAAGAATAGATGAACTCAGTGAGAATGTCAACAAAGAAATGGAAGATATAAAAAAGAACCAATCAGAAATGAAGAATACAATACTGGAAATGAAAAATTCACTAGAGGGACTCAAAAGCAGAGTAGAGGATACAGAAGAATGGATCTGTGAGCTGGACGAAAGACTAGAAGAAATCACCCAAGCTGAACAGGTAAAAGAGAAAAGAATTAAAAATTGTGAGGACAGTCTAAGGGACCTCTGGGATAACATCAAGCACACTAACATCCATGTTAAAGGTGTCCCCGAAGGAGAAGAGCGAGACAAAGGAGCAGAGAATCTATTTCAAGAAATAATAGATGAAAACTTCCCTGACCTAAGGAAGGAAACAGACATCCAGGTACAGGAAGCACAGAGAGCCCCAAACAAGATAAACCCAAAGAGGCCCACACCAAGACACATCATAATCAAAATGTCCAGAATTAAAGATAAAGAGAGAATCCTAAAAGCTGCAAGAGAGTCAAGTTACGTACAAAGGAAACCCCATAAGGCTATCAGCTGACTTCTCAGCAGAAACCTTACAGGCTAGAAGAGAATGGCATGATATATTTAAAGTGCTAAAAGGAAAAACTTACAGCCAAGAATACTCTACCCAGCAAGGTTATCATTCAAAATGGAAGGAGAGATCAAAAATTTCCCAGACAAGCAAAATTTAAAGGAGATTGTCACCAAGAAACCAGTGCTACAAGAAATGTTAAAGGAACTTATTTAAGGGGAAAAGAAAAGACCACAAATAGGAAAAATTATCTACTTCCGTGATAAGAGGGTAATGGATACAAATGCACAAAAAAGAGGTTAGATATGATATCAAAAACATAAAAGGAGGGAGGAGGAGAGTTAAAAAGTAGAGCTTTTAGACAGAGGTCAAACTAAAGAGACCATCAATTCTGTATAGAAGAAGAAAGGAAACAGAGAAGGACTACTAAAACACTGAGAAAAAAAAGTTAAAAAATGGCAGTAAGTACCAACTTATCAATAGCTACTTTAAACATCAATGGACTAAATGCTCCAATTAAAAGGCACAGGGTGGCTGATTGGATGAAAAAACAAGGCCCATATATATGCTGCACACAAGAGACACACTTCAAACCTAAAGACACTCACAAACTGAAAGTGAAGGTATGGAAAAAGATACTCCATGCAAATGGCAACGAAAAGAAAGCTGGGGTAGCAGTACTCATATCAGACAAAATAGACTTTATAAGAAAAACTGTAAAAAGAGACAAAGAAGGGCATTACATAATGATCAAGGGAACAATACAACAGGAGGATATAACACTTGTAAATATCTATGCACCCAATGTAGGTGCACCTAAATATATAAAGCAATTATTAACAGACATAAAAACAGAAATAGACAGTAACACAATAATCATAGGAGACTTTAACACTCCACTTACTCCAATGGATAGATCATCCAAACAGATCAATAAGGAAACATTGGCCTTAAATGATACACTAGAACAGATGGACCTAGTAGATATATACAGAGCATTCCATCCAAAAACCGAAGAATACACGTTCTTTTCAAATGCACATGGAACATTCTCCAGGATTGATTACATATTAGGCCACAAAACAAGTCTTCATAAATTTAAGAAGACTGAAATAATACCAAGCATCTTTTCTGTCCAGAACGGTGTGAAATTAGAAATCAACTATAGGAAAAAAATCAGAAAAGCCACAAATACGTGGAGATTAAACAAAATGCTACTGAACAACAACTGGATCAATGAAGAAATCAAACAATACCTGGAGACAAATGAAAATACGACATGCCAGAATTTACGGGATACAGCAAAAGCAGTTCTAAGAGGGAAGTTTATAGCAATACAGGCCTATCTCAACAAACAAGAAAAATCTCAAATAAACAATCTAACAATGCACCTAAAGGAACTGGAAAAAGAAGAACAAACAAAGCCCAAAATCAGTAGAAGAAGGGAAATAATAAAAATCAGAGCAGAAGTAAATGAAATAGAGACCAAAAAAACAATAGAAAAAATGAATAAAATCAAGAGCTGCTTCTTTGAAAAGATCAACAAAATTGACAAACCTTTAGGTAGACTCACCAAGAAAAAAAGGGAGAAGGCACAAATAAGTAAAATCAGAAATGAAAGAGGAGAAATTACAACAGACACGTCAGAAATACAAAAGGTTATAAAAGAGTACTATGAACAGCTATATGCCAACCAATTTGACAATCTGGAAGAAATGGATAAATTCTTAGAATCATACAACCTTCCAAAACTGGATCAAGAAGAAGTAGAGAATTTGAATAGACCAATCACCAATAAGGAGATCAAAACAGTAATCACAAACCTCCTCAAATATAAAAGTCCAGGACCAGACGGCTTCCCTGGTGAATTTTACCAAACATTCAAAGAAGACTTAATACCTATCCTTCTCAAACTCTTCCAAAAAAATGAGGAGTGGGGGAAGCTCCATAACTCATTCTACGAAGCCGACATTTCCCTGATACCAGAACTAGACAAGGACAACACAAAAAAAAGAAAATTACAGGCCAATATCACTGATGAACATCGAGGCAAAAGTCCTCAACAAAATACTAGCAAATCACATACAACAATACGTTAAAAAGATTATACGCCATGATCATGTGGGATTTATTCCAGGTATGCAGGGATGGTTCAACGTTCGCAAATCAATCAATGTAATACACCACATTAATAAAATGAAGATTAAAAATCACATGATCATCTCAATAGATGCAGAGAAAGCATTTGACAAGATACAGCATCCATTTATGATAAAAACTCTGAATAAAATAGGGATAGAAGGAAAGTACCTCAACATAGTAAAGACCGTATATGACAAACCCACAGCTAATATCATCCTCAATGGTGAAAAACTGAAAGCTATCCCTCTAAGAACAGGAACCAGACAAGGATGGCCACTGTCACCACTCCTATTTAACATAGTACTGGAAGTCCTAGCCAGAGCAATCAGGCAAGAAAAAGAAACAAAAGGGATACAAATTGGAAAGGAAGAAGTGAAACTGTCACTATTTGCAGATGACATGATTTTATATATAGAAAACCCTGAAGAATCCACCAGAAAACTTTCAGAAGTAATAAATGAATATGGTAAAGTTGCAGGATACAAAATCAACATACAAAAATCAGTTGCATTTCTATACACTAACAACGAAGTAGCAGAAAGAAAATAGTATAGGATAATATGGTGAATACAGAAGAAGTAGGTAAGAGACCACTATTGTAACTCAAGCAATCCTATGATAAACAAAGACAATGAAGTTAGTGTAAGCTAAAAAACTGAAAGATTAGTGAGAAATTTTGAACTAACAGAACTTGGAGATGAAGTGGATGTGGGGTTGGTAAACAAGAGAAAATGCTTCGAAATGTTATCTTTTTGGCTTGGGTAAAGTGGATGATCGTGGTTACATTCACTTATATCCAAAGGCGACACTGGAAGAAAAGCAGGGTTGTTTAATAAAAATTAAAAATTTTACAGCTAGAATATACAAATAATGTCAGAAAGAAACCAGCAATAGAGGCCTGGATTTCA
The DNA here is from genome assembly GCF_020826845.1 of Diceros bicornis minor. Classification (NCBI taxonomy): domain Eukaryota; kingdom Metazoa; phylum Chordata; class Mammalia; order Perissodactyla; family Rhinocerotidae; genus Diceros; species Diceros bicornis. The sequence continues at coordinate 39,713,104 of NC_080759.1, forward strand.
AGACAGAGATTTGATCACAAAAAATAATTGAAAGTTATCGTATAAATGACAAGTAAACAAGATTAACAATGAGGTGTAAATAGAGTAAGAGAAGAAATAACCTTTAGGAATATTGACTTCACGGGGTGAGTAGAGGAAAAAGAATATATAAAGAAGATTAAGGAAGGACTACATGTCAAGGATTTAGGCCATAAAAGAGAGGTCATAGACACAATGAAAAGTGTATTTAGAAAAGAGATGGGTAATAACGTCAAATGCTTTTAAGATGTCAAATAAGGTAGGGATTTTTGGAATCCTATAACATCAAAGTTGGTCTTAGAGAGAGAGTTTCAGAGAAGTTAGTGAAGGTGAAGACTGAAGTCAAATAACGGTAAACTGAGAAGAGGTAAAAAGTGATTCAGCGAAGTTAGAATCGCCTTCCCCTAAATTTAGACTGTAAAGGGGAGAACAATTCTTTTGCATCTTGAGGAGATTTTGGAGTTGTAGAAGTTTCTTCTATGAGATTTGAGCAGAGTTTGAACACAAATTTGAAGCACCCATGAGAGAGCAAGAGTTTGAAGATAGATAGCAACTGGTGATGTATGGAACAAGCTCTCTGTGAAGTCTTTACGGGATGGACTCCATAATACAGAAGAAAGCCTGGTCTCTAAACACAAATGAAAATAAAGGGGGAAAGAATTGATGTGAAAGTATATTTATCTTCTCTGTCTCTTTTTCTTCATGTATATATATATATTTTATATCAGCTTTATTGAGATACAGTTCACATATAAAATTCACCATTTTTTTTTTTTACAATTTTATTTATATATTTTTCCCCCAAAGCCCCAGTAGATAGTTTGTATGTCATAGTTGCACATCCTTCTAGTTGCTGTATGTGGGATGCAGCCTCAGCATGGCTGGAGAAGCGGTGCGTTGGTGTGCACCCAGGATCCGAACCCGGGCCGCTGGCAGCAGAGCGTGCGCACTTAACCGCTAAGCCACGGGGCCAGCCCATAAAATTCACCATTTTAAAGTTTACAATTCAGTATATGCACATGTTTGTGCATACATCACAGCTACCTAATTCCAGAATATTTTGTTTACCACAGAAAGAAATTTTATACTCATTAGTAGTCACTTTTGATTTCTCCTCTTCACACAGCACACATGACCAACACTAATCTACTTTCTGTCTTTATGAATTTGCCTATTCTGGGCATTTAACATAAATGAAATCTTTTATGTCTGACTTAGTATAATGTTGTAAACGTTCATCCATGTTGTGGCATGTATCAGTACTTAATTTTTTTATAGCCTGCACTAGTTTGCTAGAGCTATGACAAAGTGCCGCAGATTAGATGGTTTAAATGACAGAAATGTATTTTCTCACAGTTCTCAAGGCTGGAAGTCAGAGATGAAGCTGTCAGCAGAATTGGTGTCTCCTGAGTCCTCTCTCCTCGGCTTGCAGATGGCCACCTCCCTCTGTCTTCACAAGGTCTTTCCTCTGTACATTCTTGTGTCTGAATTTCCTCTTCTTCTAAGCACACTGGTCATATTGGATTAGGGCTCACTTTAATGACCTCATTTTAACTCAATTATCTTTAAAGATCTTACCTCCAAATACAGTCACAATTCTAAGGTATTGGGGGTTAGGACTTCAATGTATGAATTCTGGTGGGACACAATTCATCCTACAACATAGCCAATCAATGTAACACTGTCTGGATGTACCACATCTGTTTAGCCATCCATCAAGTGCTGGGCATATGAGTCATTTCCGTCCTTTAGGTATTATAATTAGCACTGCTAAGAACATCTGAGGACAAATTTTTAGATCACATTTTCTGCAGCTTCATGTCAATGATTATATTTAATTTAATTTTATGTGATGTATTTAAGTGACCTACAAGAAAAAGTTGTAGGATTGTTAACACTATTTATGATAAGCTACCACAATGTTAAGTGCCTATTAGCAGCTTAATAGCTACTTTAATGATATACTGACTGTTTTTAAAAAGTAAAATTATCAGTTAATGTCAAAACAGGAATATTTTCAAATATAATTTAGAGAGGTAGTGGATTTAGTTTTCACTTTTAAAAAACTAATAGTATATTAGCTTTTTAATACCTTGTATTCTTCTAACATTTTCAGGATATGTCAATTTATAGTAGGTCACTGCAGAAGGTAGAATATGTAAAATACAAAGACATTTTTTCAAATTAATTCGTAAGTATAAAATGAGAAAAAGAGGGTTAGAAATTCTATTCAGGTAATTACCTAAAACATAGAAGGCAGATAAATTCGTTATTTATGTAAACATTTAAGAAAATAAATATATATACCTATATATTTATATTTATAATCATTTTATAAATATAAATATTACTACTTAGATATAGTAATGTAGATTACTTACATTTTAGTTTTTACTCCATTTATTTAAGAAAATTTAATTTAACTACAACTATATAAATTGGACAAAGATTATTTTGTCTTCTAATAATTTTAGACAACTTAAATAATTAGGCCTCAAAATATAGGAATGGGGAGTTTTCAGAAACTCGATGAATATAAGAAAATGATAGTCACCAAGGAAAAAGTCTGGTCTGCTAAAATGTTAAATAGAACTTTTAAAAGATGTTTGAAACTAACTTCCTAAAGTTTTACTGTGTTATGTGTAAATCTACATTTTAATTTTTATGAATAAATTAACTCAATATTTTATTTATATTTCCAATATTTCAATATATAGGCAATTATATTTAAATAACATTTTAATATTTACCAGTGTTTAAAATCTGTACAGCTCAGAAAACCCAGAATTGAATTTCACAAACAAAGGTCAATAATAGCAATAATAATAGTAAACTGTGTAAACCCAGGACCATGAGTTGTTGAACCATGTACTATATGCCAAATATTTAACAACGGAACTACCTGCATGGACCTATCCATCCAGAAAAGGAAAAATGGAAAAGGAAAGAAAGAAAAACAAGTGCTGAACTAAATTGGGTGGATTATAGTGTTGAACAAACAATACAGATTGAGCACACTTGGCTGCACACTGCCCTGCATTCTGACGATAAAGAAACAACAAGATGTAAGACCCCAATGATATACAGAATGGGAAAGGCAAAAAAAAATAGACACATAATGTTTGCTAATTTTAGGAAGACGGAAATAGATAGAGTCATGAAATGAACAAATTAGATACTCCGATATCTACCGTAAAGAAGGCACAATACATACTTAGAAATTGTAGGAATTGGGTACTTCAAAAGACACAGGTAAGGAATGGGGTGAACACCAGATGATTTATTAAAAGTCTGAATGAGGATTATTTATCATCTGAATTCTCCTTCTCCACCTGGCAGGTTTATTCTCTGAGAAAACAAACGTATAATCTCTGGGCTGGAGAAGGGGTGTGATGAGGTGCTTGAAAATTAAAACTAAATCCAAATCCATTAGCTCCCAGAATGTTGCCAGGCGGGCTTGTTCCATCATCTTTGCAGCCATCATCACATGCACATCCAACTCCCTTGCATTCCGCCCCAAGCAGTAGACTAAAAAGTGATTCTGGAGGAAAGCTTGGCCAAGAGAGTAGAGCAGGATATTCAGATGTTGCCATTTGCTGTCCTATAGTAAAGTGGTCAAGTTATTCCTGATCTCCTGCAGAAAATCCCTCCACAATCAACTCCTGCTCCCACCAGAGCTGTCAATCAGCTTTTGAGTTTCCTACACATATTTCTATTTGGAGAATGAAGAATTATTATATAGTATAGAAAATCTTGCAACATTAAGTTCAGAGAACAAATGAACAAAGGAAAAAAGAGAAGGAAAAACACCCAAAAATTACTTAGAGAAACTGGGAGAAAAATGCAGGAAGTAAATGAAATTAATAATAAAACTACTCAGGTGTGTCCTAAGAGAGATGAAAAAAGATGTTACATAGATGATTCAAAAAATGGAGTTGATGCAGAATGAGGCAGGGGACATAGAAACAGACATAAAAAGAGAAAGAGATCATATAAAAAAGCAAATATGATAGTAGACCATTTAGATAGAGATTAATTGGAAATTAAGTTGAAGAAGTATCTGGCAATGCAGAATAGAAAGCAAAGAAATAGAAAACAAGATAAAAAAGATAAACAGATTACTAATACATAAATTCTGACATATGACTAACAGGATTTTCTGAAAAATAAAATAGAAAAAAATCTTGAAGACTTATTACAAGAAATTTCCCACAACTAAAGGATGTAAATGGGACCATCAATTGTCCAATAAAAGAAAATACACACTCACTCATCATTATGAAATTCCAAAACAAGAACAAAGAAAAGACCATAAAATTTCTAAAAAGAGGGAAAATGTTAATATGCGTGACTTCTAGATAGTGGAATTAGAGTAATTATTTCTTTTTTGCTTTAGTGTAATAAGTAAAACTTATTATAATCAAATGTAATATTTTTATTGAAACATTAAATTAATTGTTGAATTTATTTTATTTATTTTTCACATTTCAGCTGTGACAAGTCAATATGAGAAAGTCACTGCAATAAAAATGGAGTCAAAACACAAACAGATGATTCATGTAAAAAAAACTATCAAATAAATATGTGAAAAGATATTTCTATTGTGATTAATCATAAAATAAAAATTAATGCAATAATAAAACCATATAAATTTCACCTGTAATGGTTGCCCAAAATATAAAAGAATATTACTAGTAAGAAGCCTGAATAAGGGTAAGAATAAATAGATAGTCTCATATTCTTCTGGTAAAAAATTAAAAAAAAACATTCTAAAAAGTATTTAGCCAATATGTATCATACATTTAGCCAATATGTATCAATATGTAACATGTTGTTTGTGTTTTTGTTTGATTGACAAACACTTTCACTTCTAGAGTTGTTGTCTAATGAAATAATTTGATAGACATGAGAACATATTTATCATGTGTAAAATTAAACTCATCTATCCCCATTTATATGATAAATATGAATATTCATAAGTGTATTATGCAAAATACGAATAATTGAAACAATTTAAATAACCATCAATATATGGATTTTGTTAAGTAAACTATGGTAGATACATGCAATGTAATACTTGGAAACACTTAGGTATAATAGAGATATATGTTTTGTTTTGTTTTGTTTTTGTTTTTGTTTTTGTTTTGTGAGGAAGATCAGCCCTGAGCTAACATCCATGCCAATCCTCCTCCTTTTTTTTTTCCCCCCAAAGCCCCCGTAGATAGTTGTACGTTACAGTTGCCCGTCCTTCTAGCTCCTGTATGTGGGACACAGCCTCAGGAAGTGGTGCCTTGGTGTGCGCCCGGGATCCGAACTCGGGCCACCAGCAGGGGAGCACGCGCACTCAACCGCTAAGCCACGGGGCCGGCCCGATATATGTTTTGTTTTGATTCAATTGATTAGTTAAAATGTATTAAGAATTTTGGTCAATATAGTTGAACAAATATATACAATACCATTTTACTAGAACTATTTTTTCTTAAGAACCAGTGTTGACTAATGCTTAAACAATGCTCTTTCACACATCATAATTTTTAAATTATGTCAACAACCAATATACAGTATAGAATTATTTTTAAATTAAAATAAACATGCTTTTAGATTTTCCATTTTTCTAACTTAATGTGAAATAAAATGACCTTCTATTAACACTAATTAAGAGTAACAACAGAAATTTTTTGCAAAGATATTTTTGACATAATTTTTAGTGATAAATTTGTAAAGGAATATGACAAAGTCAAATTTGTATGCATATTAATGTATTAAAAATATGGACAAATATGTAACCATATTAACAATGACTGTGCTTATTGGTATTATGTCTGTTTGTTTGTTTAAAACTTCTTTTTAAATTTTTTTCTGTAGTGTATGATATAGTCTAATGATTATGACATATTTGTCATCAGAGAAAAGGTGTAAATGTATAAATGTATTCTTACTCTTATAAAAAAGGAGAGGAAGGGAGGAGGAAGAAAGAGAGACGAGGATAAGGAGGGAGCCATTGTGTGATTATTTAACTAATTCTCCCATCTTCTGTCTTTGAGTTTTTGTGTAATTGAAATAAACAGTAGATAGATGCCCACCATTCCTTTTCTGTGTTTTCTGATCTTTATAAATCAATATCTGTTCAATAACTATACACAAACCCAGAGATATCTAAAATCATTAAAAAAAAAAAAAAAGGAAGAGAATTTTGGCTCTCCAAAAACAAAGAGCGTGCTGGGTTGAATAATACAATAAATCAAACAAGTAAGACATTGGCATCATAGAGAGTTGGTCAGTGTTTGTTTTTATATGGTCTTCATCAACCCAAATATGTCTTCCCTAGACAGTTTGATTTAAAATATCCAAGCCATTTGCTGATCCAAAGAATCAAAATATCCAAAATATCCAAGGTAGGGCCCAGTAATCCACATTTTAGTAATCTCCCAGATATTTTGTTTTCATATTAAAGCTTGAGAACCTATGGTCTAGACACCCGAATAAGGTTATACACAGGGTGTATACCTGGATGTACAAAGGAGCATCTAGCTCAGGGATTCTAGGGAATGCTAAGAGATGAATGTTTAAAAACTAGCATGGGCTAGGCACAAAGGAAGAAGGTTTGGTTATGTAAAAGTTATAGACATAGTCTGGAAATACTGAAAGCATTTGGATAATTCCAGATAGTCTATTGTGGCTAGAGCTAGAGCATGCTGGGAAGTAGTGGAAGATGAGGCAAAGTCATTAAGCAGAACTCATAAAAGGTTATGTAAAGCTAAAGAGCATGAAATTAATCCTAAATGGGAGTCATTAGACGGTTTTAAATGGGAAATGTCATAATGCAATCTGTATTGTTTTCTTGGCTTATATAATCTATTTATCCATCTGTCCATCCATCTCTCCATTCACTTTTCTTTCCATCCACCCATTAACTTATCTACTTATCAATCTGTGACCAATTCCCCCCCTGACAAACACACCGAAGAAGAATATGAGGTAAAATTTGCAATTGAGAAGAAACAAGTACTGACAACTTTGGAGAATAAAAAATGGAGTTATTATTTTATAAGGAAGAGAGTTGACTTTTTGTGGATTGCTCTAGATGGAGAAATCATACCACTGGGTATGTCTTGAGGCAAACTTTATCTCTAGTATTTGTAACTTTTTTCAAACTTCTCAAATGTATGAAACTTATAAAAGTATTATCCATTAATAAAAAGACAAGAAATTTGCCATCAGCTACTTCCAAATACACCAGAGGAAAGGGAGAGCCATTCTCTGATTTTCCTTGGATTAGTCTTCAATGATTATCAGCCTCTAATGAGTATCTGACACTGCCTTCTTCCTGTGGTGTTCATCCCCCTTGTTTTCCCTCAGTTTTGTTATCACTTTTAAAGAGGAGTAAAGAAGCAAGGTTTTACCTTCGGTCACCTGAAGATAGCTTTTAATGAATGATTGAAGAGTTCTAAGAACATTAGTAACATCACTGCAATCAGATAATGCAAGATTTATATACTACTCTGTGTAATAGTCAAAATGATGTATTACATGAGTACTGTAATTGAAGGGCATAAATATAGAGTTCTGGGAATGAGTTTAATTTGATCACATAATTTTAAATGATGCACATTAATAATTAATGTATTATGCTCAAATATAACTTGAGTTATATAAATTCCCACAGAAATGCCATGTTAAATGATCATGATTAGCATTAACTTAATAAATATCAAATAAATTATTGTCAGGCCAATTATTTTTAAAGCATCGTGATTTATAAATACTGCATAGAGTATGTCAATAATTAATAAATATTTTTAAATAACAGTTTCTTGATATGGTAGAGTGTTTGCACAGAAGACCACAATAATTCCTCTTTCTCTTTGTAATGTAACTTTACAGATTCTCCTATCACGAAATTGGAGCTTATTTCCCCACTCCTTGAACTTGGGCTGGCTTTGTGACTTGTTTTGTCCAATGTAATGCTACAAAACTGACCCTATAGATTTTTGAGCCTTGCACATTTATTCTCATCCTCATGGAATGTTTCCCTGAAATCAAAATGAGAAATCTTCACTCTCTCATAGAGGAGATTGAAAAGTCTGTGGGAGCAAACGCCACTTGCCGGAAGAGCTAGTGTAACTATGTTTGATCACTCAGCCACAGTTGAGTCACAGATGATGGCACCCACATGAGTCACCCAGGAGAGACCACCAGAAGTGCTCAGCTGAGCCCGATCTAATTGCTGAAAATCATGAGCAAATGATAGAGCTGTTTTAAGCCACTAAATTTCAAGGTGGTTTCATATTCCACAACATAAACAGATGCCCTTGGGTGGCATTATAAAATTATCATTTTTCATATTTATTTTTTAAAAGCACAAAAAAATGGATAATTCAACCAACTATTTAAGACAGGAATTCATATTTTGAACAGAATAAAAATACTATCAGAGCCTCATTAGGATTATATTTGAAAGCTGAGGAAGCATTGATTAGCCATCAAATAAAAATAATGTCATACCAATTATCAAAAATTTTAATTATATATATTTTTTGTATTTAGAGGGGTGATTTAGACTGGAATATAAAGGAAAGTTTCTATAAAGGAGGAATATTGTGTAAGGCATGAAGAATGAATAGGTGTTAAGTATGGGGATTGTGGAGGGAAGAACATTTCATGTAGAAAGAAGAGAAGTTTTCGTGTGCCGCAAGGTGGAAAAAGCTTGGTACTTTCAAGAAACTGAAAATCAGTGAGAACAAGGGATACTGAAAAATGGGGAGGGGGAAGGTATGAGAGAGAGCTGAAGAGGTATGCAGAGACCAGATACCTCAAGGCCTTGAAGGATTGAAGTTGTATTATCTGAGTAAAAACTATAGATTTTCTAAGAGTTATTGACAATCATTGATGAGTTTTAAACAGTGTACTGAAATTATCATATTTTCATGTTAAGCTGTGTACAATTGTTTGTTATCCTAAAAATATCCTTGTGAGAATATGACCTTTGATTAGATTATAAGAAGTGAAATTGTATGTTGTAGCACCATCTATATTTTTCTATATAACCATGTATGCCCATTTCATCACCACCTAGACATAAATAACAGTATAACAATAAATACATAAAAATGAAAATATAATCTGCTTTCAATATCAATTTTGTATTACTGGTTATGAGACTGAATATAATTTCATAAGTTTATTGGCCATTTATATTTAATTTTCTCTGATTTTGCATATGTGTATTTATGGTAGAGACTGGATGCTTATTTACTAAAATACAGTCGTCTTCTTCCTTCGAGACACACAGATAGACTATACTTCCTGCCTCCTTGAGGTCAGGTATTGTCATGCGATTGAATTCTGGCTAACAGAGTATAAGCAGACTGATGGCTCCTAAAACAATCCCTGCAGAGATTTTTTTTTCTGTTCCTGCATCCATTGGCTAAATGGAGAAGAATCTGAGCATCTAGAAGAGATAAAAGTCAAAAATCAAAATCATTTGCGTTCATATGTCACTGAAGCAAATTATTCTTATAGGTGTCCTTTTTTACTAACATGAAGAACTTTCCAGCTGATATAACTAGTTATATTATTGCAGGATCCTAGGTTTTTCACATTTTTAACACTACTCCATAATAGCAATTAAACTCCAAGGTGACTGTACCAATTTACAAACTCACCAACAGCAACATCAGTTACTATTATCTCAAATTCCTGTCAGCTATTAGTATGATGAGTAGTTTTTTAATTACTAATCTGACAGGAATTATTACCTCATTTTTAACATTTTAATTTTTCTAAATGGTAGGGATATTGAGAATCTCTTAATATGTTATTGAACATACAGGTTGGCTTTTAACAATTTTGTCTGTAGAAATATTTTCATCAAAAAGTTTTATAGTTTTTCAGATTTAGTACTTAATCCATATAGAGATGATTTTTGTGCACAGTATGAGGCAGAATAGAATTTTCTTTAGTTCTTCTGCATTGACAGCCATGTTCTCCAGTATCATTTGAATAGCCATTGTTTTCCTATATTGTGGCATAAAGCACACATTTATTATCTTACAGTTCTATAGGTCAGAAGTCTTACACAAGTCTCGGTAGGCTAAAATGGAAGTGCTGGCCGACTGTGTTGGTAGAAAAATAGCTGTACAATGGCTGTGCTCTTAGAAATGCCTCCCTTAGACTGCTACCTACAGGCAGCAACTTCCGAGAGTATTTCTGTGATTTCCAAATGGAACCCAAACCCTTTGGGCCATACCCTGGAGCTGGCTCTGGAATCACTTTGGCCCTGCAGTACCTTACAGCCTGTTCATGTTCCCTGATCTGGTTTCAAGTGATAAATTCTTACACATGGAACCAAAAGTACTATCCATTTTTTAGCGATGGATAAATCAGACTTCGTCAAAACTAAAAATGTTTCTTTTATGAAAGACACTGTCAAGCAAATAAAAGGGCAAGTCATAGGCTGGAAGAAAATGTTTACAAATAACATATCCAACAAAGTTTATGTATCAAGAATATGTAATAGACCCTCAAAATTCAACAATAACAAAAGAAACCTATATAAAATGGGAAAAGAGATATGAGAAAACATTTCAGCAAAGAGGATATAAGGATGGTAATAACCACATAAAAAGACATTCAACATCATTAGCCCTTATGGAAATGAAAACTAAAAAAAATCATGAGATACCAGTACCTCTCTAATAGAGTAGCCAAAATAAAAACAATACTCACAATACTAAGCACTGGGCAGGGTGTAGTACAACTTAACCTCTCAAACATTGTTGGTCAAAATGCAAAATTGTGCAGACACTCTGGAAGATAGTTCAGTGCTTTTTATAACATTAAACATACACGTATAGTAGGACCAAGCAATCCCACTGCTCAGTATTTACCCAAAAGTAAACTTGTGTTCACACAAAAAACTTGACATGAAGATTTATAGCATATTCATATTGCCAAAAACTGAAAATAACCCAAATATCTTATAAGAAGCTAATGAATAAACAAATGGAATAGTATGGACAGTGGAATGGAATAGAATACTATTGAGCAATAAAAGGAACACACTTTTGATGGATGCGGCAATCTGGATATATCTCAAATACATTGTGTGGAGTGAAATAAACTAGTCTCAAAACGTTCATACTGTATGATTCCATCTATGTTACATCCTTAAAAATAAAAAAGTAAAAAATTAGAACTATGGGGATTAAGAACAGGTCAGTGGCCACGAGGGGTTAGGGGTAGGAGGAGGAGGTGAGTATAAAGGGATAGCACAAGGTCGTTTTTGGAGATGATAGAACTGTTCTATATCCTAACTATGGTGGTCGTTACATGAATCTATATGTGTATTAGAATTCATAGAATTTTACATGAAAAGAAAACAGTCAATTTCAATTCATGATAATTGAAAAAATTAAAAAAATAAATAAATACAATATTTCAGATCAGGCATTTAAATCACCTTGTTAAAATGTCATTTTTGGAGTTGAAGTTACATAGTCATTATTCCTCTAGAGTCAAAGGCTTTTGTGAAGAAAGTTTTTAATTAGACTAACAGCTTGCAATCATCTTTTGCGAGGTTTCAGCAGCAAGTTCGATACTCTTGAAGCCTTTCTTGATAACAAAAACGTTAGAAGATTTAAAGAGCAAAGAGGTAAGGATGAGGGTCTTGAGTGGGGGTATAGATTCTGGTAGAGAAAGCAATCGCTTCAAATTCCTCATTATATTAACATTAACTATTCTACCATCAGATTGAAAAAAAAACCTATAGGTTTACTTTTAGATTCCTGATCGTTTTAGTAACCTACGGTCACAAATCAGGAGTGATTCTTTTTGACTTGTTTTGTTTTATCATCTACTTCTCTCATTTTAATTTTTAGATGGAAATGTCTTTTTGGTTTAAAATGTTTTCTAGTTTCCCTGAAGGCTAGCAAAACACGTGGTCTGTGTTCCTTGACCATATGTTTTGTATATTTTTATTCATCTCTAATTATCTTTAATTTTAAAATATGCTATCCTATTAATGCCAGACCTTCTTCTCACCATCTATATTTCATAAATGATAATACCAAATATTTCTGGTGTACCTATTATCCACCAGACTGTCCTCATGACACAGATAGAGACATAGTATTCTCACATTTTACCTGTGAGGAAACTGAACAAACAAAATATTTAGAATTCATAGATTATTAGAGAAAACATGAAACATACTTGGGTTATAGCAAATCATTTTCACTCCACTGTTCACTGATATAAAACTGGAATGCTATTATTTTATATTTCTTATAAGACTTAGAAAAAATACATTTTTACCAGAGAACTAGAAAAAGAAAGTAGAAATAAAGCAAAGCATTCATTTAAGAAAATAAGTTTTAAAGATAGTATAAGAATTAAAAATTTTATTTAAAAATTTAAGTTTTTCCCCACTATTGATCTGAGGTCCAAAATATGTTTATTTTGTGACAGCCAAACCCTTTCATGAAAAATTTTTAAGTGAGGTAAGATTGGTGAAATTAGGACGAGCAAGTGCATTTCTTGAGCAGTTTAAATTGAGCTTTCTAAAATCCTCTAAGCAGTTCAAATCTAAAAATAACTTAAATTATTCAGGTCTTTAATAATGTGCAAATACGATTCCATCCTTTCTAAGCTCTAGGTATGTGATAAATCCTATCATTTTTCATTAAAGGCTGTTGGATTTTGAACATTTAGAATTCTAATCTCATTTCCACAAAGGGCTGAAATGGCATTAATATCGATCCTGAGGAAATCACACGTTTCATCGGCTTAGAGGAAGGACGGCACCCCAGGAGCCTTGGGCAGAAGGAGCAGAGGAAGAGAAAAATACAACCATTATGCCATGAGGAAGACTTTGTCTGGTCAAGCTGCTTGGGCATCTGCACTACAAGACAAAAAAAACAAAACAAAAGTTTATAAAAACAATCTACTACATTGAAAACTATAACTTGTTTTTACAGTTTGTCCTTAGAAGAGTTGAAATCTTCAAGATTATTCTATATTGCAACCTATGGAAAAACTAACAATTATACACGCATAGCGTATTTAATAATATTTCACAGTCTAGACAAAAGTGAGAAAAATACTTTATGTATCTGAAATCAAAGGATTTGAGGAATATAATATTATCAATTTAAATGGATAGAAAAACAAATAATGTTTTAGTACCACACATAAATTTACTTTAAGATGGTGTGGTTCTGATGGTGGGGATAAACTCAGGAAATACTGAACTATAGAAACCATAGTAAAGAAGATCATCATATTATCAAATCTGCAAGTATGTACATTATTTCTTTTATTCTGAAGTTTAATCCACCAATCTTTAGCCAGTGTATGAGTAATATGTTTATATTAGGGAAACATTCTTTATGGTTACTTTCCTGAGATTGAGATTCACAGGCCTTATGTTAGAAGCAGCTTCTCTTACTCTTTGCCAACTTTCAAAATTCTGATTCCACTTTTTTTCAAGAAGTCTTCTTTCTCTAACTAGACAAAAGGTAATGTGAGGCCATGACAAACTCAGTATAACACAGAAAAATGCAGTCAGTTCAGCTTGCCTGCAATTTTAGTGCGTTCCACTTTCAAACCATGGAAACCTAAGTACTCAGAATTTTCCATTTCAGTTAACTTCATGATGTGGCGTATATGATGTGGCCTCATTCAGTTCACACTGATTATTGACTTACTATTATGTGCATTTTAGTATTGGGCATGTGACCTATAGAATGAAACAGTGGTTTCTTCTAGCTTCTCCAAATATCACATCACAAATATCATGCTTTTTGAATTATTCTGACTACATGAGGAGACTTGGATTCTAACTGTCTCAGACACTACTTAGGTGTATAACATTTGCAAATGCTTCAATAAACCTTTATGGTAAATAGGAATGGGGAGTTCGATAAACCTTTATGGTAAATAAGAATAAACTGGCATGTTTGTTACAATGCAGATTTCTGAGCATCACAATGAAAGGCTAAGGGGGTGATTCCAGAAATCATCCTGGAGGGTTATGAGAGGTCCAGGAAACACTTTCTAGACATTAACTTCCTAATCTGTGACCAGACAGGGCTAGTGGATCAGAACTGAGGATCTTTAACAGGAATCACCTAGAGAAGTTTATCAAAGTGGTTACAATTTTAAAATCTCCCTAATTGTCTGATTATTACAATATCCTTCCACTTCCTCCCCACCACACTCACACACCGAACAACTGCCTTTCTCTTTCTCTGTGAGAACCACTGTTGCATTTGATTCATAAGCTTCCATTCACCTCTAATATTCTCTGGTGGTTCCTTGTCACAATTTGTTTTGCTTAGAACAAAAACAATGAACATGGACATTACAAAGACATTTTCTATTGCAGATCAGTTAAGAGTCGGGGAGATTTAGAGGGCAGGGATCAGGTCTTGGGTTTACACCACTCGCTGACTCTGTGACCTTGGACAAATTACTTAACCTCTTTGAAACTCAGTTTCCTGTCCTGGAAAGTTGAATAACGGTACCTAGCGTTCAGGTTTATTGCACTGATTTCACAAGATAAAATACAGGAAGTTGTATTATAGTGCCTGCTATATAACATGTCCTCAAAAGAAGCTGCTATTTGTACGTTTATTATTGTTGTATTTTGAAAAATTATGTTGTTATCATACAGTTTGATGTTATCATCAAACTGTATAACATACAAAAAATATATTACCATGATTATAATCAATTCTCTAAAAATGATTATATTATTAAATCCCTGAGTTTTCATCTGTCATCTACCAAAAAAACTACTTTTATGTTCAGAGTTGACATTATTAACTATTAGTTTAAAGTTCATACATACATGGAAGTAAGTGGGGGTGGGTCTCCTCTAACCTACTAGAAAGCTTTCCTTTATCCTTACTTTGTCTCACCCTTCAGATTAAGTATTGGACATTTAAATTAAAATGCTGTAATTTACATATTAATTTGAAGCCAGGGGCTCAAATGCTTTCCATACTGACGTCCTGCTTTGCCTGCTGTCCATCCGGGTATTGGAGACCAGGACCTGGCCCCTGCTCTAGGTATGACTGATCCCCACTCTTCGCTGCCACTCTTTTCTGAGAGTGCGTAACAGAACATCTTTTTCTACCTGCCATATACATCTCCTCCGATATCCGCCATGTTTTGCAGGTCTGTTTATATCCAGGCACTTGATGTCTCCCTGTGGACCTCTGTGAGTTTCAAGTTTGAGAGTTCCATGTAATAAAGCCTATCCACAATTTTCGGCCTTAGTGTATGTCTCAATCAGAAGCTCAGCAGTCCCTCAGACTAGAACAGCTTGAGGTTAAAGATTCTTCATTTTCAGGTTCACAGGAACACATCAAATTTAAACTACTGGTTGGATAATCCCCAGGCTGCATTGTTCTAAAACTTCTTCATAATGTGTATTGTTCAATCTGTCTGTACATTTTTGGGGAGTCAGAGTGGGGGGTCAGCTGTGGGGACAAGATAAGGAAAAAGGGTAAAGGAAAGAAACTCATTTCATTAAATTAAAAGACCACACTGAAATGGGCGGTGGGTCCAGTAACTAAGTAGAGGGCTTGGCTGAGCAACATGCTGGCAGTGAAGATGACTGCTGTTGTTTATGGTGCACCACTATAGCTGTGCAAAAACAGCCTGTTAAGGACTGAAAGTTTGTGTCCCTCCCATCCTCAGCAAAATTCATATGTCTCTGCCCAAGCCCTAACCTCCAAAGTGATGATATTTGGAGGTGGGGCCTTTGGGACGTAATCAGCTTTAGATGAAGTCATGAGGGCGGGGCCCCCATGATGGGATTAGCATCTTTGTAAGAAGAGGAAGAGAGACCAGAGCTCACCAGCTCTCTCCACCACGTGAAGACACAGCAAGAAGGCATCCATCTGCAAGCAGGGAAGAGACTCTCACCAGACACTGAATCTGCTGGCACTTTGATCTTGGGCTTCCAGCCTCCAGAGCTGCAAGAAATAAACATCAGTTTCTAAGCCATCCAGTCCATGATATTCTGCTGTGGCAGCCTCAGCTAAGACAGTTTACCGAGCATTCTCCTCCTTCTCATTTAAATCTCTCATGATTGGGGCCGACCCCGTGGCGTAGCGGTTAAGTGCACGTGCTCTGCTGCTGGTGGCCCGGGTTTGGATCCCGGGGCGCGCACGGATGCACCGCTTGTCAGGCCATGCTGTGACGGCGTCCCATATAAAGTGGAGGAAGATGGGCACAGATGTTAGCCCAAGGCCAGTCTTCCTCAGCAAAAAGAGGAGGATTGGCATGGATGTTAGCTCAGGGCTGATCCTCCTCACAAAAAAAAAATTATAAATCTCTCATGATTACCCTTACCACTGTGGCTCTTCCGTATTTCCTTGCCTAAAATGCTTTTGCTGATCCCTTCACCTCTCCAAATTTTATCAAAATTTCTTCTTGGTTTAAAATTCACATGTAGGAATACTGATATATCTTCAGGTATTTGGTGCACAATTAAAGGGGTCATCTCTCCCCTTGTTTACTGCAATATCCTCCTACCTGGTATTTCTGCTTCTGCCTTTACCACTCTCATTTTAGTCTCAATTCAGTCAAAACTATCCTGTTAAAATATCATGCTTTTGCTCAAAGTCCCCTGGTGCCCTCCTTTATTATTCAGAATGAAGAGAAATTTCTTTAAATGGCCTACATATCTCCCTTACTGCTCTCTGCAGCATCTCTGACCTCAT
Source organism: Diceros bicornis minor (assembly GCF_020826845.1). Lineage (NCBI taxonomy): Eukaryota > Metazoa > Chordata > Mammalia > Perissodactyla > Rhinocerotidae > Diceros > Diceros bicornis. The sequence continues at coordinate 39,729,855 of NC_080759.1, forward strand.
CTCTTACTACTTTCCCTTCACTCTTGTCCATCTATACCAGACCCCTTGGTTTCTGTGAATATGCTAGGTATTCTTCTGCCTCAGGACCTTTGCGCTTGCTACCTGTGCTGGCTAGAATGTCCTTCATCCAGTTATCTCCATGTTTTGCTCCCATACTTCCTCCAGTTCTTTGTTCAAATATTATCTTTTCAGTGAGGCTTCCCCTAAAGTCTCTATTTATATCACCCTCACACAACACTCCCTTTCCATTTACCTGCTTTATTTTATTCATATCAGTATATGATACCTTTAGGTATTTAATTGTATATGCTCTGATTCTTCCAAAAATGTAAAACCACAAAAGAAGAGATTTGTCTGTATTGTTAGATGCTGTATTTCTAGAAACAACAACAGATTAAAATTAGTACTGAGGAAAAATTACAATTTTAATTAGTGATCTCTTGTAGATGGAAAAACAGTTTATTCAGTTGTCCTCCCTAACTGATCAACTTGTGTATCAATGAAGAATGCTTCTGGCTAAGATTGCCTTAAAGCATGCCAACTTCACAAGAAAGCTGGCGACACTGGGGTTGAGTACATGACATGGGGGTTGAGGATACAAACTCTTTCTATTTTTCTAGTCTGCCATCCTCAATGTATGAAAATATCTACTTTATGGTTTCAAGATGGCCACATAAGACTTTTTTCTCACAATCCATTTTCTTCCTAGGATCTACATATTTCCATTGTGAGCAATAGGGCACAGCTCACTCCTAGACCAAACCTTGTACAAAGGAGTAAGATCATCATGACTGGATTAGATAACTCATGAGTCATGGAGTTGGATGCACTGGCCCCAGAACAGAAGTAGGGCTCCATGTGGGAGAGGATAAGAGACAGCTGTTCACTAGATAACCTACAGTGTCTGAAAAAACTTGTGAAGATTAGGGCTTACCGATTGGCCAATGTATAACCCAAGCTGTGAGTAAAAAAACAGTTATATTAGTTTTAAAGATCTGACCAACCCACTTATTGATAGTGTCATTCAATGGTCCATCAAGTAGAAAGTCTGGAAAGGAGGGGATTCAACAAAGATACTCATTTGTATAATGACTAAAAATTGAAAGAAGAGGTCTTAATAACCATGGAATCAACATTGTCACTAGTTTTATGTTTATTCCATGTTATTTATTGACAAAGTAGGGTGGTGACAACAAATTTGGGTTTTGGGTTTAGAGTCAGCCAGGCATGCATTAACCTTAACTCTGCCATCTCGGAGCTGCTTAACATTGGGCAAATTGCTTAACTCTTCTCTTCTATAAAATGAGGGTTCCAATCAGTGTTCACCTTTCAAATTTAATGAGAAAGTTAGAGAGAATGAGTCACTACATCTTTCTAAACATGAAGCCAAATACAAATAAATAAGCAGTAAAAATTCCTGGAATAATTATTAAAGCACTTCACTGCACAACTTAATCAGTAATCAAGTTTTAAAATTCCTATTCTCATTATGATTTTGCTCTGAGCATTGAATATATAAGTAGTGATGTGAATATTTTATTCTAATCAAAATATTATCATATATTAGAAAAACTGTAGGACCTCAGAGTCTTTATTAATGATGCAGTTGCATTTTAAGTGGTGGGTTTTGTTTGTTTTACTATCTGTGCATATATGTGCTGGAGGTAGAGTGGCAGAGGTGAAACGCGATTGACTTTAGAATCAGAGTTCTGAGTTACAGTCAACTTTTCTGGATTCCTAGCTATACATGTGTGATAATTCAAAATATCTGCACTTCAGTTTCATTGTTTTTAAAATGTAGGAAAGGATTGTATAAATCCATCCATCTATCTATCTATCTATCTATCTATCTATCTATCTATCTATCTATCTATAATCTATCCATCTATCATCTATTGACGTAATAAATAAAGTGGCCCAGCATTCTGTAGGAGTAGAATAAATTGAAGCTTTCCTGTGGTTGTATATAACTATATTATCAAGAAAACCCACCGAGGCATTTAATAATAATGACAACAATAATCATAACAATATTTCATGGGCACGTCTCTTAATTAATTATTTTGTGTGCAGGGATGATAGTCTCTTAATTGGGAGTGGGATATATTTTGAAGGGATTGTTCTCTGAGATTATTTTCATAATTAATTTTTAACTCAATGAAAAGACTTGTTTTATTCCATCCTATAAATTAGAATTGGCAAAAAAATTACACTCCTTTTTCTTTTGTTTCTTTATCTCGATCACAGTATTCAGCAGATAGTAAGTACTCAAACATATTAGCTATTTTTAGTTTTGTTTTTTTCTAGCATTTCAGAGTTCTGTCCATTTCTTTTCTCAATGAGAAGGCTTTTCATTGAAACGTTCTATGGGTCATTGGGAGGAGAATAGCCTATTACTAAGTGTGATGTCATGTTGGATGGTTATTTTCCTCACATCCTCGCCACATGCTAAGCTATGCTTTATGCTACTGAAACTCCAGGGTTGTTTATTTAAAGTTTCATTTGTTTCAGAATGGTGAGGAGAGTTTTGTGAAATCTGAAAACTGAACAATTTTACCTGAGTAAAATTCAATGCCAAAGTAATTTTAAATAGTATTGAATAGATTGATTAATGACTGATACTATGTCTATTAAAATAATTTTGATATCCCCAATGAGTTGCATGCAATTAACTATTTCGTTTTAAATTTAATATTAAACTTAATTAATAACTTACATTCCATGTGTCTTTATATCATTTATCATTAATTATAAATAAAAATAAATTATTCAAGTTTTGATGTTATGTTTTAGACAGATGCTAAATCAAAGTAGTTAATGATTAAAATGGGGTCTAATTGATTGTCTTCCTTATTTTGTTTTTTTCTGTTTTTGAACTCATGGGGATTTTGGATTTTTGACCAGAGCTATAACTAGTGTTGTTACTGCACAAAGGGCATGATCTGCTCACCACGAGACAAAAGTCCATCGTCAGGAGGCATGATGGTGGAAAAGAAAGGGCAGTTTAGTACAGCTTGCTAGCAAGGGGGAAGACGGCCAACTAATGTCCCAAAGAACCATCTTACAGAGCAAAGACTAAAGGCTAGTTATATAGAGGGCTGGTCTCTGAGTGGGGGAGGCATCTGGTCTCAGGGTGGGGCATCCATCTGATTACTGGGTGGAGGCATCTGGTCTCAGGGTGGGGGCATCCATCTGGTCTTAGTTCCTGGCAGTCTTTTGTTTTACTTGATATGCATCAGAGACTAGAGCTACGCCCTATACCCTGATCTTTCAGTTGTCATTGATGATGGCTGTCAGCATAGACTCTCTGCCTGGGGGTCATCCCATTCCTAAGGAACTCAAAAGAACAAAGTTATCAACTCATAGCAGCTGGGAGGGGCCATAAAATCCAGAGTTAGTCAGAGGTCATCCAAAGTTACAATATGGTTTCTTTTCTACAATATGGCTTCCCTTATGTCAACCTTGTATTGAGCCAGTATCAGTGTGACTATTTGCTTCAAAAGTATTTACATTAAACAAACAATAATTGAGTACTCTCAATAATCCAAGCACTCTTCTTGGGTGACAACAGATTGTCACATATTGAGGTATATGGGGTAACTATTTGGGTTCAAAACTGATTCAGCTTGAACTAAAGAGCCCGACTTATGGCCTATCAAACATACATTGTACATCTGCTTTAGCCATCAAAGAATGTATTTTCTTAAGATAAGAATGCATACTTCCCCTTCTACGTCCTATTGGTAACACCCTATTGGTAACACCTGGGTTAGACTCTTTCCGGACATCAGGGTCATGTTGACCTGCTAACCTGCAACTAAATACCTCTTTGAAACACTGATGAAAATGTATCTTGGGTGTGTTTAATGTATGTTCTTTGTTCTAAAAGATATAATACTGTACTAAAAACCATGTTCCTCCAGAACGCTTTCTCAGGCCTTCCCAGATTATAATTCTCACTCTGGCTCAAGTAAAACTCACCTATCTCTCTTATCTACAGAATGGTTATTGGTTATTTTGCATGGACAAGTGCAAAGTGGGAAAAACATAAGGTAGCCCAAAAGAGGGTAGCAGAGCAATCTTTTATGGGAGTCAGGGAAAGCAATGGCTTGAGGCTGAATGTGAGCTTCCCAGGTGAGGAATGGAGAAAGGGAGAAAGAGTTTCCTGCCATTTTCAGCCATTTGGAGAAAGGCTGTGGAAAGAGATGACTTGCCAAATTTTATTAATTACAAAATAAAATAATAATACAATAAAAAGAACTAAAATAAACATGGCTGATAACTAGTGCAATAAGGGGAAAACGTAGTGAGGCAAGATTACAAATACAGGCAGAGACAAAGATGCAGTTCTTGTTGGACATGTTAAAGATTTCAGAGTGTTTATATCAAGTGCACCTAAAAAGTTATTGAGTAAGGAATGGGAAATATGGTTTTTATTTGTGTTAAATTTTAATTTTTAATTATAGTATTACCTGGATACTTTAAAACATTAAAAATTGGGGGAAAAAAGGCAGAGGAGCCTGGTGTAAAGGCAAATACAAATTTAAAATGAGGCTTAATTCTCCCTGTTGAAAATGACGGAAAAAACTTCACTTCCCCCTCCTTTTTCTTAAATCATTTACATTAGAAAGCCTGTAATTATAACTCCTTTCTCTATCTCTTTGAAATGTATGCAAACTTTTTAAAAAGCTAAATAAACCCCCTACCAGATTTACTACCCAAGAATGTCTTTCTCAAGAAACTGGGAACCATCTCTTTGAAATGTAATCATCAAGAAATTAGAGTCCCTTTTTTATGACCGAGTAGTATTTCCTTGTGTATATATACCACATCTTCTTTATCCATTCATCCATAGAAGAGCATTTGGGTTTCTTCCACGTCTTGGCTATTGTGAATAATGGTGCAGTGAACAAAGGGGTGCATAAATCTCTTTGGGTCATTGATTTAAAGTTCTTTGGATAAATACCCAGTAGTGGGAGAGCTGGATCATATGGTATTTCTATTTTTAATTTTTTTGAGAAATCTCCATACTATTTTCCATAGTGGATGCACCAGTTTGCACTCTCACCAGCAGTGCATGAGGGTTCCCTTTTCTCCACATCCTCTCTAACATTTGTTGTTTTTTGTCAAAATCACCCCATTTGCAACAACATGGATGGACCTTGAGGGTATGATGTTAAGCAAAATAAGCCAGACAGAGAAAGAAAAATACTGCATAACTTCACTCGTATGTGGAAGATAACAAATATATACACAAAGAGAATAGATTAGTCGTTTTCAGAGGGGAAGGGGTTTGGGGGTGGGTGAAAGGGGTAGAGGGACACATATGTACAGTGAAGGACAAAAATTAGACTACTGGCAGTGAGCATGATGAAGTCTATTCAGAAATTGATAAATAATAATATACACTGGAAATTACACAATGTTATAAACCATTATAATCTCAATAAAATTACTGGAAAAAATAAAGAAGATAGAGTCTCTATCTCCCAGTTCACGCGGCCGGTAGAAGCCTATGTTTGGCAAGTGCCTTTCTCCCAGTTGCAAAACTACATCTTCTCATAAAGGTATATATTATTTTTCCTGTGGATAAAGCCAATTAGCTAACACAGATCATCACTCCAAACCAAGTGAATTTAGGATGGGCCGGCCCCGTGGCTTAGCGGTTAAGTGCGGGCGCTCCGCTGCTGGTGGCCCGGGTTCAGATCCAGGTGCGCACCAATGCACCGCTTCTCCGGCCATGCTGAGACCGCATCCCACATACAGCAACTAGAAGGATGTGCAACTATGACATACAACTATCTACTGGGGCTTTGGGGGAAAAAAAAAGGAGGATTGGCAATGGATGTTAGCTCAGAGATGGTCTGCATCAGCAAAAAGAGGAGGATTAACATGGATGTTAGCTCAGGGCTGATCTTCCTCAAAAAATAAAAAAAGCAAAAAAATAAATAAATAAAAAATAAAAATAAAATAAAATAAATAAATAAATAAAAAATTTAGGATGAACTATTTGTGACAAATGGTGCTATCCAGTCCTCTCACTTGAGGACATGGATGTAATGGGTTGTAACTTCTCGGCTACATAAAGGAGTGCGATCTCTTAGTGGATTGTCTTTGCAATCTCTTAGTGGATTGCCTGTGATGCACATCACATTCTAGTTGAAGCCTTATTTGATAGTAAACTTGTTTTCTTTCTTCTACGATTGGGAGGAGATTTTGCTTTTAATTATCTTTTCCCAACGTTTGCGCCCCACTGGCTCATACTTGACAAGTAATTGATTATTGTCATTTCCTCTAGGAGATAAAAATTCTCAAATACTCCTTTATTCTGCTTCAGTCTGTACCACTTGTTTTCTAGGTACACCAAAAATCACCCACGATATCCTTTGGCTGAGCCATATAATATCAATTTCTGTACATTTTTTCTCTATTGTGGTTCAGTTTTACAAACAAACAAATAAGTAAATCAATAGATATCACATCTTTGCTCCCTACTAGATATAACCTTCAGTACTGGTTACCAGTGTTCTGGGGCTTGTCGGAGTAGGGGTTGGGGGTACCACAATTCTGCTTCAGAACATTTTTTACCTCACTCCTGCCCTCCACTTTCCTTATATTTCTAAATATGGTTAATTTTCTCCTGAAAATAAACCACTTTCTAGTCAATCCTCACCATACAAGAAATGAAATGTTCTGATTTCATTCACCTTAGTGTTCTTTTGACTGTTCTTTAACTTCATATAAGTAGAATTGTTAAGTATGTACTCACTATTTTACTAGTTTTTTTTTTTTTTTTGTGAGGAAGATCAGCCCTGAGCTAACATCCATGCTAATCCTCCTCTTTTTGCTGAGGAAGACCAGCTCTGAGCTAATATCCATTGCCAATCCTCCCCCTTTTTTGTCCCCCAAAGCCCCAGTAGATGGTTGTATGTCATAGTTGCACATCCTTCTAGTTGCTGTATGTGGGATGTGGCCTCAGCATGGCCGGAGAAGCGGTGCATCGGTGCGCGCCTGGGATCCGAACCCAGGCCGCCAGTAGGGGAGCATGGGCGCTTAACCGCTAAGCCATGGGGCCGGCCCTTTTACTAGTTTCTTTTGCTAAAAATCACATTTTTTTTTAAATTGAGATATAATTGGCATATAGCTTTATATTAGTTTCAGGTGTACAAGATAATGATTCTATACTTATATATATTGTGAAATGATCACCATAATAAGTTTAGTTAACATGCATCACCACACATACTTACATATTTTTTTCTTGTGATGAGAACTTTTAAGATCTACTATCATAGCAACTTTCAAATATACAATACAGTATTATTCACTATAGTCACCATGCTGTACATTACATTCCCATCACATTTATTTTATGACTGAAATTTTGTACCTTTTGATCACCTTCACCCGTTTCACCCATTTCCACTCCCCACCCCTGTCTCAGGCAACCACCAATCTGTTTTCCATATCTGTGAGTTCAGGTTTTTTTTTTTTTAGATTCCACATATAACTAATATCAAGAAATAACAAGTATTTGTTTTCAGATTCCACATATAACTGATATCAAGAAATAACAAGTCAAATATGTGGAGAAATGGGAACGCTTGGGCGGCGTTGGTGGGAATGTAAATTGGTGCAGCCACTATGGAAAACAATATGGAGGTTCCTCAAAAAAGTAAAAATAAAACTACCATGTGATCCAGCAATCCTATTTCTGGGTATTTATCTGAAGGAAACAAAAGCACTAATTTGAAAAGATATCTGCACCCCCATGTTCACTGCAGCATTATTTACAGTAGCCAAAAGATGGAAGCAACATAAGTGTCCATCAATGGATGAATGGATAAAGAAAATGTGGTATAAAAATAGAATGGAATATTAGCCATAAAAAAGAAGAAAATCTTGCATTTGCAACAACATGGACGGATTTTGAGGGCATTCTGCTAAGTGAAATAAGTCAGACAGAGAAAGACAAATACCATATGATCTCACTTGTATGTGAAATCTAAAAAAAGTGTTTTTGAGATTCATTCATGTTGTTGCATTTATTAGTAATTAGTTTTTTTTTTCATTGATAAGGGGTATACCATTGTATGACTGAAATTTATTTGCATATCCATTCTCATGTTGATGAGCATTTGGGTTGTTTACAATTTGGGGCTCTTATGAGGAAAGCTACTATGAACATTTTTGTACAAGCATTACTGTGGGCATGTTTTTATTTATCTTGCTTAAATATATAGGAGTAAAACTGCTGGGGCATGGAGTACTTGTGTTTTTAACTTTATATGACATTGCCAAATAGTTTTACAAAAATGTCTCATTGTACACTCTCTCCAGCAAAGTATCAGAGGTCCATATACAGCCTTCAGAATATTTGATGTTGCTAAACTCAGGCTAGTGAGTATGAAATAATATCTCATTATGGTTTTCATTTGCATTTCATTAATATTCATGATTCTGAGTTGCTTTTCATATCTTTAATGACTGTAAAAATATCAGTATCAGTTCAAGTCTCTTACCAATTTTCCATTTGATTGACTTTATATTAGTGATTTTTTTTTATTTTATTTTTATTTTTTTTTTAATTGATGTTTTAATGGTTTCTAACATTGTGAAATTTTGGGTTGTACATTTTTGTTTGTCCATCACCCCATATATGACTCCCTTCACCCCTTGTGCCCACCCCCCACCGCCACTGCCCGGGTAACCACAGTCCAGTTTTCTCTGTCCATGTGTTGGTTTATATTCCACATATGAGTGAGATCGTACAGTGTTTGTCTTTCTCTTTCTGGCTTATTTCACTTAACATAATACGCTCCAGGCCCATCCATGTTGTTGCAAATGGAACGATTTTGTCTTTTTTTATGGCTGAGTAGTATTCCATTGTATATATATACCACATTTTCTTAATCCAATCGTCAGTCTAGGGACACTTAGGTTGCTTCCACTTCTTGGCTGTGGTGAATAATGCTGCAATGAACATAGGGGTGCATAAGCCTCTTTGGATTGTTGATTTCAGGTGCGTTGGATAGATTCCCAGTAGTGAGATGGCTGGATCATAGGGCATCTCTATTTTTAATTCTTTGAGGAATCTCCATACCGTTTTCCATAGAGGCTGCACCAATTTGCATTCCCACCAGCTGTGTATGAGGGTTCCTGTTTCTCCACATCCTCTCCAACATTTGTTGTTTTTTGTCTTGGTGATTATAGCCATTCTAACGGGCGTGAGGTGGTATCTTAGTGTTGTTTTGATTTGCATTTCCCTGATGATTAGTGATGTTGAGCATCTTTTCATGTGCCTATTGGCCATCTGTATATCTTCCTTGGAGAAGTGTCTGTTCATTTCCTGTGCCCATTTTTTGATCGGGTTTTTGTTTTTTTGTTGTTCAATTGTGTGAGTTTTTTATATATTATGGAGATCAACCCCTTGTCAGATGTATGTTTTGCAAATATTCTCTCCCAGCTGGTTGGTTGTTTGTTCATCTTGATTCTGGTTTCATTTGTCTTATAAAAGCTCTTTAATCTGATCAAGTCCCACTTGTTTATTTTTTCTTTAGTTTCCCTAGTCTGGGTAGGCATGTCATCCGAAAATATTCCTTTAAAACCAATGTCAAATAGTGTGTTGCCTATATTTTCTTCTATGAGTTTTATAGTTTCAGGTCTCACCTTCAGGTCTTTGATCCATTTTGAGTTAATTTTTGTGAATGGCGATAGCACATGGTCCACTTTCATTCTTTTGCATGTGGCTGTCCAGTTTTCCCAACACCATTTATTGAAGAGACTTTCCTTTCTCCATTGCATGTTCTTAGCACCTTTGTCGAAAATTAGCTGTCCGTATATGTGTGGTTTTATTTCTGGGCTTTCAATTCTGTTCCATTGATCTGTGTGTCTGCTTTTGTACCAGTACCATGCTGTTTTGATTACTATTGCTTTGTAGTATGTTTTGAAGTCAGGAATTGTGATGCCTCCTGCTTTGTTCTTTTTCTTTAGGATTTCTTTAGCTATTCGGGGTCTTTTGTTGCCCCATATAAATTTTAGTATTCTTTTTTCTATTTCTGTGAAGAATGTCATTGGGATTCTGATTGGGATTGCATTGAATCTGTAGATTGCTTTAGGTAATATAGACATTTTAACTAGGTTTATTCTTCCAATCCACGTGCATGGGATATCTTTCCATTTCTTTATGTCATCGTGGATTTCCCTCAATAATGTCTTGTAGTTCTCATTGTATAGGTCCTTCACCTCCTTGGTAAGATTTATTCCTAGGTATTTTATTCTTTTGGATGCAATTGTAAATGGTATTATCTTTTTGAGCTCTCTTTCTGTTAGTTCATTATTAGCATATAGAAATGCAACTGATTTTTGTAGATTGATTTTGTACCCTGCAACTTTGCTGTAGTTGTTGATTGTTTCTAACAGTTTTCCAACAGATTCTTTAGGGTTTTCTATATATACAATCACGTCATCTGCAAATAGTGAGAGTTTCACTTCTTCGTTACCTATTTGGATTCCTTTTATTCCTTTTTCTTGCCTAATTGCTCTGGCCAAAACCTCCAGTACTATGTTGAACAGGAGTGGTGAGAGTGGGCAGCCCTGCCTCGTTCCTGTTCTCAGAGGAATGGCTTTCAGTCTTTCCCCGTTGAGTATGATGTTAGCTGTGGGTTTGTCATATATGGCCTTTATTATGTTGAGGTACTTTCCTTCTATTCCCATTTTATTGAGAGTTTTTATCATAAATGGATGTTGTATCTTGTCAAATGCCTTCTCTGCGTCTATTGAGACGATCATGTGGTTTTTATTCTTTGTTTTGTTGATGTGATGTATCACGTTGATTGATTTGCGGATGTTGAACCATCCCTGCGTCTCTGGTATAAATCCCACTTGATCATGGTGTATGATCTTTTTAATATATTGTTGTATTCGGTTTGCCAATATTTTGTTGAGGATTTTTGCATCAATGTTCATCAGCGATATTGGCCTGTAATTTTCGTTCTTTGTATTGTCTTTGTCTGGTTTTGGTATCAGGGTGACGTTGGCCTCATAGAATGATTCAGGAAGTGTTCCATCTTCCTCTATTTTTTGGAATAGTTTGAGGAGGATGGGTATTAAATCTTCTTTGAATGTTTGGTAAAATTCACTGGAGAAGCCATCTGGTCCTGGACTTTTATTTTTTGGGAGGTTTTTGATTACTATTTCAATCTCTTTACTTGTTATTGGTCTATTCAGATTCTCCATTTCTTCTTGGTTCAATTTTGGGAGGTTGTATAAGTCTAAGAATTTATCCATTTCTTCTAGATTGTCCAATTTGTTGGCATATAATTTCTCATAGTATTCTCTTATAATTCTCTGTATTTCCATGGTATCCGTTGTAATTTCTCCTCTTTCATTTCTAATTTTATTTACTTCAGCCTTTTCTCTTTTTTTCTTAGTAAGCCTGGCTAAGGGTTTGTCAATTTTGTTTATCTTCTCGAAGAACCAACTCTTTGTTTCATTAATCCTTTCTACTGTTTTTTTGGTCTCAATATCATTTATTTCTGCTCTGATTTTTATTATTTCTCTCCTTCTGCTGGCTTTGGGCTTTGTTTGTTCTTCTTTTTCTAGATCTGTTAGGTGTGATTTAAAGTTGCCTATTAAGGGCTTTTTCTTGTTTGTTAAGGCGGGCTTGTATCGCTATGAGTTTCCCTCTCAGGACCGCTTTTGTTGCATCCCATATGGTTTGATATGGCAAGTTATCATTTTCGTTTGTTTCCAGATAGTTTTTGATTTCTCCTTTAATTTCATCAATGATCCATTGGTTGTTCAGTAGCATGTTGTTTAATCTCCACATTTTTGTCACTTTCCCAGTTTTTTTTTCCTGGTTCATTTCCAGTTTCATAGCCTTATGGTCTGAAAAGATGCTTGTTATGATTTCAATCTTCTTAAATTTATTGAGGCTTGCTTTGTTTCCCAACATATGGTCTATCCTAGAGAATGTTCCATGCACGCTTGAGAAGAATGTGTAGTCAGCTGTTTTTGGGTGGAGTGCTCTGTATATGTCTACTAGGTCCTTCTCGTCCAGTTTTTCATTTAAGTCTAATATTTCTTTATTAACTTTTTGTCTGGATGATCTATCCATTGCTGTAAGTGGGGTGTTAAGATCCCCTACTATTATTGTGTTGTTGTTGATTTCTCCTTTTAGGTTTGTTAATAGTTGTTTTATGTACATTGGTGCTCCTATGTTGGGTGCATATATATTTATAAGTGATATGTCTTCTTGATGGAGTGTCCCTTTTATCATTATATATTTCCCTTCTTTGTCTTTCTTAACCTGTTTTATCTTGAAGTCTACTTTGTCTGATATGAGTATGGCAACACCTGCTTTCTTTTGTTTGCCATTAGCTTGGAGTATTGTCTTCCATCCTTTCGCTCTGAGCCTGTGCTTGTCTTTAGTGCTAAGATGTGTTTCCTGAAGGCAGCATATTGTTGGGTCTTGCTTTTTAATCCATCCTGCCACTCTGTATCTTTTGATTGGAGAGTTCAATCCATTTACATTTAGGGTAATTATTGAAATATGAGAGCTGAATGTTGCTGTTTTGTCACTTATTTTCTGGTTCTTTTGCATTTCCTTTGTTTCTTGTCCCATTTGTTTTGGACTGCCAATTCAGTTTGGTTGTTCTGTCTTATGATTCTTCTAGTTTTCTCTTTGTTTATCATATGTAGTTTTAATTTGATTATTTGTTTAGTGGTTACCTTGAGGTTTGGGCAAAAAATCTTGTGTATGAGATAGTCCATTATCTGATAGCCTCCTATTTCCTTATACTAAGTCAATTCAGTCACTTTCCTCTTCCCCTTCTAAGTTGTTCTTGTTATACCTTATTCTATCTTGTGTTGTGGCTGTGTGTTTACAGTGATGAGGTTAAATTTATTTTTGGTGAATTTCTTCCTTTGATCTTTGATTTTAGTATTTAAGTGGTTGCTAACCTATTCCGGTAAAGATCTACTATTTCACTGATTTTGTCTACCTACTTTTCTCCTTCCTCCAAGCTTTGTGTTCCCTTTCTCTTCTTTTTTTCAGACCTGAGGGCCTTCTTGAGTATTTCTTGTAGTGGGGGTCTCGTGGCCATGAACTCCCTTAGCTTTTGTTTATCTGGGAGAGTTACTATTTCTCCATCATATTTGAAGGATATTTTTTCTGGATAGAGTATTCTTGGCTGAAAGTTTTTGTCTTTCAGTATTTTGAATATATCATTCCAGTCTCTTCTAGCCTGAAAAGTTTCTGTTGAGAAATCCGCTGAGAGCCTGATGGGAGTTCCTTTGTATGTTATTTTTTGTTTTTGTCTAGCTGCCCTTAATATTGTTTCTTTGTCGTTGACCCTGGCTAGCCTTACCACTAGGTGTCGTGGTGAAGGCCTTTGTCTGTTAATATATATAGGAGTCCTGTTGGCTTCGCTTACTGGTATTTCCTGCTCCTTCCCCAGATTTGGGAAATTTTCAGCTATTATTTCCTTGAATAGGCTCTCTGTTCCTCTTTCCCTCTCCTCTCCCTCAGGAATACCTATAATTCTTATGTTACATTTTCTAATAGAGTCAGATATTTCTCGGAGTCTTTCTTCATTTCTTTTTAGTCTTAGTTCTCTCTCTTCTTCCATCTGGAGTATATCTGTATTCCTATCCTCTAAAGTACTAATTCTTTCCTCCATATTGTCAGCTCTGTTCTTTAAAGATTCCAGATTCTCCTTTATCTCCTCCATTGTGTTCTTCATCTCCATCAGCACTGATTGGTTTTTCTTTATGATTTCAATCTCTTTTGTGAAGAAACTCCTAATCTCATTGAATTGTTTGTCTGTGTTGTCTCGTATTTCGTTGAGTGTTTTTATGATAGCTATTTTGAAATCTCTGTCATTTAGTTTATGGATTTCTGTGTCTTCGGGGTTGATGTCTGGGTGCTTGTCATTTTGTTTCTGGTCTGGTGATTTCATATATTTTTGCATTGTGGTTCCTGTGTTGGTTTTGATTTTCCTCATCCTGGAAGTCTCTGGTTGCAATTTCCACCTGCCGCCACTGTCTGGTGGTAAAGGGCTGTGTAGTCTAAGCCCCCTGCGCTCTGCCCCATTTTTTCTGCTGCGATCTGCAGTTTTGATTTGTTTTGTTTTTTTTTTCCCCACTGCGATCCACGGGTCCAGTCCAGTTTGTTCAGGTCTGCCTCGGATCGCTAGGTCTGGTCGAGCCGCAGACTCCGGGTTGCGGGGAGGGGGGAGCTCTCTCTTTTGCCCTCTGGGTCCCTGACGTGGGAGGCTTCTCGTTTGCCCCTCTTTATCCGCTCTCTGGGGTGCTCAGATGTTGATGGTAGCCCTGTGGCTCCTCTGAGCCCTCTGTGCGGGAGTTTCCCACTGGCTGAGAGAGCCCGAAGAGCTACAGTTTCCCGCCGAGGGCCGCCCCTCCCCCCTCTCTGGGAGCCACGCGGCCCGGGATCGCTGATCTGATGGGGAGGGATCGGAGTTCTCCTTACCTCTCCCCACTTCCTCCGGGGGCCCAGCACGTTCCGCTCTCAGATGTGCGGCAGTGTGGATCCCTCCGCTCTAGGTTTTCACTGTCTGGGATTCCGTTGTTGGTCTGTGGCTGTTGCTTTTGTTGTATCTTGTGGGGGAAGAATTCACGGGAAAGCTCACTCCGCCATGATGCTGACGTCACTCCTATATTACTGATTTTTAATTAATTTTTATATATTCTGAAAAAATGTCTATGTTGTATGTATTGAAAATATTTTCTCCCTATCTACATTTTCCCTTGTCAAGTTCTTGGTGGTGTCTTTTCATGAATAGATTTTAATTTAATTAAGTGTAATTCACCACTGCTTATTCTTTTAGTGTTAGTTTTGTCTAAGAAATCTTTATTACCCCAAAATCTTGAAGGTTTACTCCTATATTTACTTAAGCTAAAATGTTTAAGCTTTTATATTCAAGTCTTTAATCCATTTTTGAGTCAATTTTTGAGTATGGTGTGAGACAGGGGTCAAAGTTCACTATTTTTCTGTATGTTTATCTTTTGTTCCAGCACCACTTGTGGAAAAGACTTTGCTTTTCACATTCTTCTTTTGTTGAAAATCGATTGCTCACTCCTGTAGATCTGTTTGAAAACTCTATTTTGTTCCATTGATTTACTAAATAGCTATAGATATTTTTGAAGATGCCTGCTAACAAATGGAAGACACTTGTTTCTATTCATAATATTCTGAATGTTTTTACTAGTCATGCATGGAAGTTGAATTTTCTCAAATACTTTTCCTTCATCTATTGAAATAATCATTTAATTTTTCATCTTTTGTCTGTTCATATAGTGAATTTTATTAATTTAATTTCAAATGTTAAAGCAACTTGATTTCCTGTGATAAACCCCATTTGATCATGATGCATTATACTTTTAATATATTGTTGTATTCCATTTGCTAATATTTTGTTAAGAATTTTTCTATCTGGTTTTATAATGGATTTTTTTGTGTGTAATTTTTTGTTCTTGTAACTTCCTCCTCAGATTTTGATGTCATGTTTATCCTGGATTTAGTCTCATAAAATAGGATGACAAGTGTTTTGTCCTCTATTTTTGAAAAAGTTCCTGTAGGATTGATATTTTTTCTTTCTTAAATGTTTAATAGAATCCTCAGTGAAGCCATATGGGCCTAATGATTTTGTTTTTAATTGACTTTCTGCATCAGGATTTTTTGATTATAGACTCATTTATAAAAATAGATTTGAACAACTCAGATTGTTTAGTGCTTTGAATGTCAGATTTTATCTATTATTATTCTCTTATTTTCCTTTAAATGTTTATAAGATATGTAATAGTATGTCCTCTTTCATTTTTGATATTACTCATATATGTTTTATTTCTTTTTAAAAATTATTTAGCTTCCCTATATGCTTATATATTGCATTAACCTTTCAAAGAATCAATTTTGATGTTTAAAAATATTTTCTATATTTATCTTTCTCAACTTAATTTATAATTTCTTTCTTCATTTCAATTACTATTTTTTCTTCCAATTACTTTCGGTTTAATTTTCTTTTTTTTGTACTTTCTATAGATGGAAACCTACACATTGATTTTAAACTTTAAAAAATGCTTTTTATCAGCAATTAAAGCAACAGTTTCATCATCAACACTGCTTTAGCTAAGTCCCATTAATTTTGAATTTTTCTTGCCATTATCATTCAATTTGGCATATTTTCTATTGCCCTTGTGATTCTTTCTTTGATACATTTATTATTTAATTTTTTCTATATTTGGGGATTTTTCTAGATTTCTTTATGTTAATGATTTCTAGTTTAATTCTATTGTGGCTAGAAAATATATTTTTGAAATTTAATGAGTAATTGTTTTAAAGTCCATTATATGATTTCTGGAAGAAACATTCAATTTGCAATAGTAAAAAGTATATCTTCTGTGCTTTTAGCTGTAGTGTAAAAAAAGTCAATTAGTTCCAATTGGTTGATAATGATGTTCAAATCTATATTTTAATTTTTGCCTACATGTTTTAGCAATTACTGAGAGAAGGATGTTAAAATCTCCAACTGTTAATGTGAATTTGTCAGTTTCTGTATTTAGTTCTGCTGGATTTACTTCATGTGTTTTTAGCTCTGTTATTAAATAAATGTACATTTTGACTGTACCTTTGATATATTTTCCAGACAAATCACTCTGTCATCATAAACTATCCCTCTACCTATCTAATAACACTCATTTTCTTGAAACCCACCTTTTCTAACATTAACATTTCCATCCTAGTTTTCTGATGCTTATAACTTGTCTGATAGATTTTATTTCAATTTTTAACTCTCAAACTCTCCATGGTTTTAGTCAGTGGGTACTTCTTTAGACAGCAGAGAGTCAGATCATGCTTTTATCCTGTCTGACAATTTCTGCCTTTTCTACCATGATAGTTCAGGTACATGTTATTATTGATATAGTGTTCAAGTTTATCCTATTGCTATATGCTATTTGTTCTAGTTGGCCCATATTTTTATTAAAAAAAAATATGGGAGTGACGTCAGCACCATGGCAGCGTGAGCTTCCCCCATTGAACTATCCCCCTCTGAGACACAACAAAAAGGACATTCATATTCCAACAGAAGCTATTCACACAACACAGGGGACATCTGAGGCACCCAGGCAGCCATACACCCAAGGACTGAGGTGCTAGAATCTCCAGAGTAAGTGGAAGGAGGTAAGAAGAGCTCCCTTCCTTCCCCAAGGACTGTGACCCAGAGACTGAGATCATGTGGCTCTCAGAGGAGGGGGAGGGGCGGCTCACCACGTGAAAAACGGTGCTCTCCAAGACCCCTCACAGCCAGAGGGAATCCCCCTACGGAGAGAGTGAAACTGTTGCAAGGGTAGTTTCAACAAGCTAGCCCCTCAGGAGAGCAGAGAGTGACAGCTAGGCGAGAAATCTCTGAGATCGGGGAGGCGAAAGTAAGCGCCCTTCCCCCACCTGGCCTGCCCAACTGGTGCTTCAGCACAGCAGGGCTTCAGCTCAGCCCCGTCCCCAGAGGCAGCGGCCCCCAGGTGCCTGGCCTGACCAGCAGCAGGGTGAGTCTGCACCCCTGCACCAGAAGCAGTGGAAACTTAGTCCCCCCCATGCCTCAGCCCCAGCTGCTCCAGTTGGACCAAGCCACGACCCCAGCTTCCCCAGCTCCACCATGCCACGGCCCCAGCTCTTTCAGCTGGAACTTGCCCCACTCCCAGATCCTTCGGCTTGACCACCTCCTCTCCCCTCCAGCTCCAGCTGCTTCTGCTTGGCCTGTGTGCAGGCTCCAGCTGACTTGGCGCCAGCAACTTCAGCCCACCGCACTCCAGTTCCAGCTTCTTTGGCCTGGCACACTCCAGTTCTGGCTTCTTTGGCCCAGCGGCACTCCAGCTCCTCCTTCTTTGGCCCAGTGTACTCAAGTTCCAGCTTCTTTGGCCCAGTGGCACTTCAACTGCAGCTGCTTCCACCCACCTGCACCCGAGCCCCAGCTGCTTTGGCCTAGCAGTGCTCCAGCTCCAGCTGTTCCCATGCTTCCCCCCAGCAGCCTCCACTCAGTCACACCACAGATTAGCCAGGGGCTGATGAGAGTGCCCAGGGATTGAGGTGGGCCAGAATACACAGCCCTTGAACCCACCCAGCAGCAGCAAGAGGAAGCTATGACCATATATTTTCACTATGAGAAAAGGTAAGCCAACACCAACAGGCACCATGCAAAAATATATTAAATTGCAAGACCAAAAGGAAAATGACATGCACCCAGAAGTCAACTCGGAAAGGACAGAAATATGTAACCTTAACGACAGAGAATTCAAAACAGCCATCATAAAATAGCTTAATGAAATACAAGAAAACACAGACAGACAATTCAGTGAAATCAGGAGTTTCTTCACTAAAGAGATTGAAACTATAAAAAAAAAAACAATCAGAAATCTTAGAGATGAAAAACACACTAGAGGAGACAAAGACAAATCTGGAAGCCTTAAGCACCAGAGCTGACAATATGGAGGAAAGAACTAGCAATATATTGAGGACAACAATGCAGAAATGCTCCAGATGGAGGAGGAAAGAGAACTAAGACTAAAAAGAAATGAAGAAACTCTGAGAAATATCTGACTCAATTAGGAAATCCAACATAAAGATTATAGGTATTCCAGAGGGAGAAGAGAGGGAAAAAGGAGCAGAGAACTTCTTCAAAGAAATAATATCTGACAACTTCCCAAACCTGGGGAAAGAGCTGGAAATACCAGTAATGAAATCAATAGATCTCCTAAATATATTGACGCAAAAAGACCCTCTCCAAGGCATATAGTAGTAAAGCTGGCAAAAGTCAACAACAAAGAAAAAATATTAAGGGCAGCTAGACAAAAAAAAAAAAATAACAGACAAAGTATTTCTTATCAGGCTCTCAGCCAATTTCTCAACAGAAACTTTACAGGCTGGGAGAGAGTGGAACTATATATTCAAAATTCTAAAGAACAAAAATTTCAGCCAAGAATACTCTATCCAGCAAAAATATCCTTCAGATATGATGGAGAAATAATAACTATCCCAGATAAACAAAAGCTAAGGGAGTTCATTGCCATAAGACCCCCACTACAAGAAATGCTCAGGAAGGCCCTCATCTCTGAGGAACAAAAGAGAAAGGGGATTCAAAGTTTTGAACGAGGAGGAAAATAGGTCAACAAAACCAGAAAAATTGCAGTCCTCTATCAAAATAGATTAGCAAACACTTAATTATAAAACCAAAGATCAAGAGAAGGTAAGCACCAAGCATAAATATAACCTCATCATGTTAAATACAAACTCACAACACAAGAAGGAATGAGATGTAACAACAATAATGCAGAAGAGGAAGAGCAAAGGGATCGAACTGACTTAGTCTAAGGGAATAAGAGGCCGTCAAAAAATGGACTATCACATCCACGAGATTTTTTATACAAACCTCATGGTAACCACCAACCAAATAATCAGAACAGAATCACACATGATAAAGAAAGAGAAAACTAACAGAACCCCATACAGAACTACCAAACTGCATTGGTACTCTGAAACACACGGGACGAGAAACAAAAGAAATGCAAAAGAACCAGAAAAAGAGTGATAAAATAACAACAACAAGCCCCCATATATCAATAATTACCCTAATTTTAAATGGACTGAACTCTTCAATCAAAAGACACAGAGTGGTGGGATGGATTAAAACTCAAGACCCAACAATATGCTGTCTCCAGGAAACACATCTCAGCTCTAAAGACAAACCCAGGCTGAGAGTGAAAGGATGGAAGACAATACTCCAAGCTAATGGCAAACAAAAGAAAGCAGATGTTGCCATACTCATATCAGACAAAGTTGACTTCAAGATAAAATAGGTAATGAGAGACAAAGAGGGGCAATATATAATGATAAAAGGGACACTCCACCAAGAAGACATATCACTTTTAAATATATATGTACCCAATACAGGAGTACCAAGGTACATAAAGCAACTATTAACAAACCTAAAAGGAGATATTAACAACAACACAATAATAGTAGGGGATCTTAACACCCCACGCTCAACAATGGATAGATCATCCAGACAGAAAATAAATAAGGAAATAATGGACCTAAATGAAAAACTAGATGAGATGGACTTAATAGACATATACACAGCTCTCCATCCAAACATAGGAGATTACACATTCTTCTCAAGTGTGCATGGAACATTCTCAAGAATAGACCACATGTTGGGAAACAAGGCATGCTTATATAAATTTAAGAAGATTGAAATCATAACAAGCATCTTTTCAGACCATAATGCCATGAAGTTAGAAATCAACTACAAGGAAAAAACCGGGAAAGTGAAAAAGCTGTGGAGACTCAACAACATGCTCCTAAACCACCAAAGGATCATTGATGAAATTAAAGGAGAAATCAAAGCATATCTGGAGACAAATGAAAATGAAAATACACCGTACCAACTCATATGGGATGCAGCAAAAGCGGTCCTGAGAGGGAAACTCATAGCAATACAGGCCCACTTTAACAAACAAGAAACAGCCCAAATAAGCAACCTCAAACTACACCTTACAGAACTAGAAAAAGAGGAACAAACAAAGCCTAAAGTCAGCAGAAGGAGAGAAATAATAAAAATCAGAGCAGAAATAAATGAAATTAAAATTTAAAAATACAGTAGAAAGGATTAGTGAAACAAAGAGCTGGTTCTTCGAGAAGATAAACAAAATTGACAAACCCTTAGCCAGACTCACCAAGAAAAAAAGAGAGAAGGCTCAAATAAATAAAATTAGACATGAAAAAGGAGAAATTACAACAGATACTACAAAAATACAAAAGATTATAAGAGAATACTATGAAAAACTATATGCCAACAAATTGGAAAATCTAGAAGAAATGGATAAATTCCTAGATTCATACAACCTCCCAAAACTGAATCAGAAGAAATAGAGAACCTGACTAGACCAATCACAAGTAAAGAGATTGAAACAATAATCAAAAACCTCCCAGAAAATAAGAGTCCAGGACCAGATGGCTTCTCCAGTGAATTTTACCAAACATTCAAAGAAGACTTAATACCTATCCTTCTCAAACTATTCCAAAAAATAGAGGAAGATAGAACACTTCCCAACATGGAACACTTCCCAACACATTCTACGAGCCCAACATCACCTTGATACCAAAGCCAGGCAAAGACAATACTAAGAAGGAAAACTACAGACCAATATCCCTAACATAGATTAACATAGATGCAAAAATCCTCAGCAAAATATTGGCAAACCGAATACAGCAATACATTAAAAAGATCATACACTGTGATAAAGTGGGATTTATACCAGTGACACAGGGATGGTTCAACATCCGCAAATCAATGTGATACATCACATTAACAAAACGAGGAATAAAAACCATATGATCATCTCAATAGATGCAGAGAAGGCTTTTGACAAGATCCAACATCCATTTATGATAAAAACTCTCAACAAAACGGGTATAGAAGGAAAGTACCTTCACATAATATAGGCCATATATAACAAACCCACAGCCAACATCATACTCAATGGGGAAAAACTGAAAGACATCCCTCTGGAAACAGGGACAAGACAAGGGTGCCCACTCTTGCCACTCTTATTCAACACAGTTTTGGAGGTTCTGGCCAGAGCAATTAGGCAAGAAAAAGGAATAAAAGGAATCCAAATAGGCAATGAAGAAGTGAAACTCTCGCTGTTTGCAGATGACATGATCTTATGTATAGAAAACCATAAGAATCCATTGTAAAACTATTAGAAATAATCAACAACTACAGCCAAGTGGCAGGGTACAAAATCCACTTACAGAAATCAGTTGCATTTCTATATACCAACAATGAACTAACAGAAAGTGAACTCAAGAAGACAATCCCATTTACAATTGCAACAAAAAGAATAAAATATCTAGGAGTAAATTTAACCAAGGAAGCAAAAGACCTATACAATGAAAACTATAAGACATTATTGAGTGAAATCAATGATGACATAAAGAAATGGAAAAATATTCCATGCACTTGGATTGGAAGAATAAACATAGTTAAAATGTCCATACTACCTAAAGTAATCTACAGATTCAATGCAATCCCAATCAGAATCCCAAGGACATTCTTCAGAGAAATAGAACAAAGAATACTAACATTCATATGGGGCAACAAAAGACCCCGTATAGCTAAAGCAATCCTGAAAAAGAAGAACAAGGCTGGAGGCATCACAATTCCTGACTTCAAAACATACTGTAAAGCGATAGTGCTTAAAACAGCATGGTACTGGTACAAAAACAGACACACAGATCAATGGAAGAGAATTGAAAGTCCAGAAATAAAACCTCATATCTGTGGACAGCTAGTCTTTGACAAAGCAGCTAAGGATATGTCTCCAGTGGAGAAAGGAAAGTCTCTTCAATAAATGGTGCTGGGAAAATGGGACAGCCACTTGCAAAAGAATGAAAGTAGACCACCTTCTTTCGCCATATACAAAAATTAACTCAAAATGGATCAAAGACCTGAAGGTGAGACCTGAAACTACAAAACTTCTGGAGGAAAATATAGGTAGTACACTACTCGCCATCAGCCATAAAGTGATCTTGTTGAATTCCATGTCTACTCAGACAAGGGAAACAAAAGAAAAAATAAACAAGTGGGACTTCATCAGATTAAAGAGCTTCTACAAGGCAAATAAAACCAGGATCAAAATGAATAGGGAACCCACCAGCTGGGAAAAAATATTTGCAAACCGTATATCTGACAGGGGATTAATCTCCATAATATAAAAGAACTCACACAACTGAATAACAAAAAACAAACAACCCAATCAAAAAATGGGCAGAGGAAATGAACAGACACTTCTCCAAGGAAGATATATAGATGGCCAATAGGCACATGAAAAGATGCTCAACGTCACTAGTCATCGGGGAAATGCAAATCAAAACCACAATAAGATATTACCTTACACCTGTCAGAATGGCTATAATCATCAAGACAAAAAGCAACAAATGCTGGAGAGGCTGTGGAGAAATGGGAACCCTAATCCACTGCTGGTGGGAACGCAAACTGGTGCAGCTTCTATGGAAAATAGTATGGAGATTCCTCAAAAAATTAAAAATAGAAATACCTTATGATCCAGCTGTCCCACTACTGGGTATCTACCCAACAAACCTGAAATCAATAATCCAAAGAGCCTTATGCACCCCTATGTTCATCGCAGCATTATTCACTATAGCCAAGACATGGAAGCAACCCAAGTGTCCCTCAACAGATGAATCGATAAAGAAGATGTGATATATATATACAATGGAATACTACTCAACCATAAAGAAAGACAAAATCGTCCCATTTGCAACAACATTGATGGACCTGGAGGGTATTATGTTAAGTGAAATAAGCCAGAAAGAGAAAGAAACAGGGCATGATTTCACTCATATGTGGAAGATAAACCATAACAAGCACAGATAGAACTGTTTGGTGGTTACCAGGGGCTAGGGGTTGGGGAGTGGGCATAGGGGTGGAGGGATGCACTTATATGGTGACTGATAAATAATAATGTACAACAAAAATTTCACAATAAAAAAATATGAAAGAAATTATACAACACTTGTTCTCTGAGAACTTCACTATTTCCACCAGAGTTTTCTCCTTATCTTCCTGCTCTATGAGGAGTATCCAGCAGAGGGCTTCCCTGTGTTGCTACAAATAGAAGTGGAAAGCGTCTCTGAGTTGAGTCACTACTTGAAAGAGAGTCACTCACTGGATCAAGAAACAACTACATTGGAATTTGTGTAAGAATCCTTTGAAAAGATACTGCTAAGACCGATGTCAAAGCATGTGCTGCCTATGTTTTCTGCTGGGAGTTTTATGGTTTCAGGTCTTATATTCAACTTTTTAATCCCCAAGTGCTCATCAATGGATGAATGGATAAAGAAGACTACTATTCCACACACAATGGAATAGTCGTCAGCGATAAAAAAGACAAAATTGTGCCATTTGCAATAACATGGATGGACCTTGACGGTACTATGCTAAGCAAAATAAGTCAAGTGGAGAAAGACAAATACAGACAAATACCGTATGATTTCACTCACATGTGGAAGACAAACAAAGACACACATGGATAAGGAGAACAGATTGGTGGTTACCAGAGGGGAAGGGGCTGAGGGGAGGGCAAAAGGGGTAAAGGTGCACATACATATGGAGACAGGTAACAACTAGAGTATTGGTGGTGAGTATGATGCAGTCTATACAGAAACTGAAATATAATAATGTATACCTGAAATTTACACAATGTTAGAAGCCAATACGACCTCAATAAAATAATTTAAAAAAAAAAAAGGAATCCTTTGAGTAAGTGTTAAGCCACTGAGATCTGAGGGTTGTTTATTACAGCAGCTAGCACTATTTTCCCTAATACATGACTAACCACATTATAAACTCACATACTTTAAAAATGTTATACTCTTTGAGGTGACCTAGAGTGCTCCTTTTCTATGTCCATCTAGCTTATACCCTAGCCCATCTGCCCAAAAGCCTATTTCTTTTTCATCTTCAAAGTTTACGTCAAGATGTGTTTTCATTTATTTCCCTAAATATAGCTTAAAGTTGAATTTTTTAAGTATCCTCATTTCCAAGTATGCTAACCATTTGGAAACATAATATTTTTACAATTATTATATATAATTAGTGGTATTTTAAAGTGGCACAGGTGTAAACACTGCTGTCTTGTGTTGAAGATTGTTTATAGCCTCTTCTATTTATATATAGTATAATTTATTATCCTGTTCCAAAAATTTCCACAAAAATGAAAAAAAAAGTGAGGCTTTGCCACTAGGCTTGTAAGATATTTCAAAAATTTTCCTCACTACATTCTTCGTTCCTTGATGAATTGATAAGCCCCATCTGCCTGAAAATGATACCTGGTGTCATAATTTAAAGAAAGTAGAGAATAGTTGTCTAAATTTCACTTCATTCACACTTTTGTAAAATAATGCGATCAACATTCAGAATGTCCTGCCATAAAACTTTTAGTGGAGTATGGAATTTTCTCTTGCTGCTGTGTATCTGCAAAGATATACTTAGGGAAACATGGGAGAAAAAATATGGGTTCTACTTGTTAAAACTCTTACTTTGAAGTAAGACAAATGCAGATTCAAGTTGCCTTCTCCCATTCCTGGCTGTGTGACTTAAGAGAAATTGTTTGACTTCAGGTCCCTCATATGTACAACAGAAATAATGATAACACTGTTATTTTTTGTGAGGTTAAACATGATAATAATTCTAAAGTACTTTGTATAATTCCTGGGACGTATAAGTAGGTAATTAATGTTCATTATTATTATATTTTATGAAATTATTTTTTAATTTGCATCAAAATATGTAATTGAATATAGGTGTTAGATGAATAAGCAAAGGTTCTCTTTTCCCCATCATTGCAACCCTGGCACAAGGGAACAACAAACCTTGTACAGATGAGTATATATTCTCTACCATTTCTAAATAACCAGCAGCTAATAATATAATAAAATAACATTAAAGTATTAAAATATGTGTAACTGATTCATTGAATGGGTTGAATTCATTTTGGGTACACAAACGGGAAATGACTTTTTCTCTAGCTTTGGCTTTCAGTCAGGTAGCTTAAATCACCCTTCCCCACTCCCTTGATGTCATCTTGGGCAGATCCTACAGCTTTCTGGAAACGTGAAGTATTACAAAGCTTTTTCCAATCCAAAGTTAAACTCCCATCTTATATCTGATTCACAATTTCCTCTGCCTCTTCAATTTTGGCCTCTGTGATTCTTGGACTGGCAGTTCCTGAATAGTAGTAGTTACACTTTCACCATAACTCTTTGCAGCTTCTGGCTCTTCCAGAGTTGAGGGGAAGTGAAATAACAAAAGAGGTATGTGGTATGCAGAATTGTGGTCCCCCAAAGATGTCCACATACAAATTCTCAGAACCTGTGACAATGAGCCTTACATGACAAAAGGTATTTTACAGATGTGATTGAGGTTACAGACTTGGGATGAGATTACCCTAGACTGTTTGAGTGGACACAGTCTAATCATATGAGTCCTTAAAAGTAGAGAACCTTTCCCAGCTGTGATCAGAGATGCTTTGAAGGAAGAAGGTCAGAGAGATGGCAACATAAGAAGAATTTTATGCACAGTTCCTGGTTCTGAGATGTAGGATATTATGTGAGAAGACTGGAGCAACATCTCTAGGAGCTATGGGCTGCCTTCTGCTGACTGTTGGCCAGGAATAGGAGACCTCAGTCCTGTAATGGAATGGAACTGAATTTTGCCAATGCCTAAATGGTCAAGAAAACAGATTCTCCCCTAGAGCACCCAGAATGGAATGCAGTCTGTCGACACCTCAATTTTAGTCTGTTGAGACCCATAACGATTTCTTACCCACACAACTGTAAGATAACAAAAATGTACTGTTTTAAGCCACTGAGTTGTTTATAAGTCCCTTTTAGCTGGGCCTGCTCTGCATAGCAGAATTCCAAATTCTGAATTACCTTCGGATGAATTTGTGAATTTTCAAAGCCCTCAATGGTCTTCCTTGCTTCAGAGTTCCCACACATGATGCAGTACTAGGCAGAAACTTCTTGACCATGTTTCCTCAGTTCATTCTAGAGCAATATACGGGATTGATGGAGTCCCTCACCCTGGCTGGCTGCTTTCTTGGAAAGAGTCCCATCAAAATTATTTGAGCCTGGCTATCTCCCAATAGACCCGCTTGACCTATGGGCAACTCTTAACTGCCTTCCCTTCACACCCCAAGGGTGGAGGCTGCCACAGCTTCAGTGATGCACTCTTGCTTTTCCCCATGGAAGTAGTTAGCTTAGCACAGAGGTGAGGAACGGTGGGTAGGAGAAATGCCACAGTAGTTCACACTAGACCTACAAGCTTCATGCTTCCCTTTCCTGACAAACTCTATTCTTATGTAACGTATGCTGGTGTTGGGGTGTTAGGGTGGGTAATGCTCACTGGTATGAGTTGACATCTTATATTAACTTTGAAATACCTTTATCTCCAGTACCCACTTTCTCAAACAACTGGGAAAAAAATACTTTTACACATTTAAATGCATTATATTAACATTGACTTTAAGTGTACTTTAAAGTTAAAAATAATAAAATTAATATAAATAAGATATAGTTATCTGATTCTTTCTATTGTGGTCTATGTACTTCGCTTTCTCAATGGTTACACAGGCTAGGAGGGGGATTGTGCAATTAAATATTGCCAGTGAAAGGCTAATGTTTAACCCAGTTCTCTGCCTGGCATCTTATTCTGCAAGTTACCTTCCTCCAGTTAACAGAAACAAGAATACCTTTTCAAGTGGCTTTCCCTAACCTCGTGAGAAGTGATATTAAAAATCATTAGGTGTTTTCAGGGACAACAAAACTATATTGAGGAAGGAGTTAGGAAACTAAGACCATAGTTGTCTCTTTTAACCAGACAGAGGCATATGAACACAAGCACCATTGGAAACTGACGAGCAATTTTCACATTTTCGTTAATAGAAAGAGCTCTCAATTTGTAGGGAAGGAGCTTTCCAGGAAGCTAGAAAGAGTGAAAAGAACACAGATTATATGAATCGAAGTGATAGAAGCTACCTTATTGGGCTCAGACAAATCTCTTTTTCCTTGATAACTCCTATGTTCATCACTGGCATGTATACCATAGAAGATGGAAAAAGTCATTCTAAGAAAGCTAAATCCAAGCTTTCATGAATTCCTCAAATGAGCTTTTCTCTTTGGCATAAACTTGAAAACTCACATAAAAATTCCTTATATATCTTTTTTATTATAAAAAATTGAATTGTCAAGCTATTTTTTTCATTGTCTACTACTACAACATGAGTACCATGGAACTCAGTGAAACAATTTTCAAAGGCAGTAATAAACTTGTCACACGAATGGATGATGTAAAAATTCCATTTCATTGGTTTCAAGATTTTCATAACTTTCTTATCCAGGAAGAAACCAGTATTAGCGCTGCTGGGAATCAAATGCCCTACTTGAAAAAACAGTAGAAACAGTAGCAAAGACTGTGGAAAGATTGAACATGAAAGGGAAAGATTTAGAGAATCAATCAACAGGAAATTGTCCGACATTCTTTCCCTGAGGAAACCCAGCATATAAGCCTGCTGTCTTTATTACCTAGCTTGAAGCAGCTCTCTCAGTGGGTTGAAACTTTGTTTACTTTTCAATTCTGTCTACCTTTCTACCTGCAGCTAATTCCTGGTAGGACGCCAAGGAGTATTTAATCCCTTTTAGATCTCTGTCAAAAAAGAAGAGCAGTTGACTGTATTGAAATAGATATTATTAAGACATCTTTCATGCGAAACAACACTAAAACCACGCAAAGGTGAAAAACAGGTCATTTGGGAGAGAAAAATGACAAATTTTCAAGATTCTCTAATTTTTAGTCCTTAAGAATAACATAATGATTCTACATATTCTAGGTTATGTTAGGTTTAATTTTAACAGTGAGGCATTAAGGCTTTATAGCATCATGGAAAAAAATTGTAAACTAGTTTCTCATTCTTTTTCTTGTTATCCATAGAATAATCGAGATATGTTAAAATAATCCTTAGTTTTCTTTAATGTTTGTTTATTGTTTAATGTGTCATTTATAAATATTATAGTATTTATAAATGACAAGGTTTCTATTGCTCTAAGAAACAAGAACCTGTTGACCTGTGTGAGCCTGTTTATCCTTCCTCTGTAATAGGATAAAAACGTTTATTCAAACTACATTTCAATGTCTAAAAAATCAGAATTTTTTTTGTTTTGGTATAACTCACCTAATATTGCTTTGTGAGCCTCCACTTCTCTCCGGTAGTGATAGGATTTACCATTGACAATTAACTGTATCTGAATTCTTTCTAGTTAAAAAAATTCTTTTTTCAGTTTAAACAACGCTTTTCATGTAAATGGTAGGCATTTTCAACTCCTTCCATTCTGGCAAGGCTTTGATCTAAGCCACACATTGCTTCTCCTTCCAGTTTTAAACTTTAATGCTTAATCTTAATGACTCTGTATGATCCCTTTGTTCAGAGTTTGAGAAACACCATCAGTCTCTAGTCTGGATTTACTAAAAAGAGATCTTTAGAGCATATGATTTTCTTCTTTCAGGAAAATTGTCTTGTGAAACGAATCAAAAAAGTCACAACCAATCAATGATGACTTATTCTAGGTGCTACATATATTCTCCTTCTGTTGGGTTCAACCTTGAAGAAAGACACAAAGCAATTGATTTAAGGGCAGAAGTGGGGCAATTCAAGGGTATGAACTAAATGTGTTCAATGTAATAAACTCCATTAGAACCTTCTTTTTCTGATTGCTTGCTAAAAGAAAATAAAAATAGAATACTATTGAGCTCCTTCCCAGAGGGGGGGAAAAAATCTTAAAAATAGTATATAATGCAGCCTATATGAAACTAGGGGAAAAAAGAGTATTTAAATTCCATTGTCTTTACTAAACTTTACAGAAGAGCAGGTTCAGGTGGGTTCTACCGTCTGTTTAGGAAAACTTATAGATCTGGGAAATAAACACAGAAAATCTAGCCACTAGAGCACTTATCCATCTGTAAAACATTTCCTAACTTTTGTTTATTTTATTTTCAAAGCAGAGATGCTCTTATGGCAGAGAGTCTGGAGGCAAAATATGAAGAAGAACAATATCTTTCATTTAAATGATACATCTAGGCTGGCAATCAGTGTGTGGTGGTCTATTTATTTATGCATTGGTGTTTACTCACTGAATAGATATTTTTAAATTGTGGGAAAATATGACTGATTACTTGTTTAAAAAATACAGTCTAATAATTAAAGGCAAGTACATGTTTTGTGGTATCCACTTGTTTTAATGCAGAAAGAATCTCTCCTCAATTAGAAATCAGTCAAGGCAAATCCGTAATTGTGTTCTTGAGATTAGCAAGCCAAAATAAGATTTGTTTTCTTTTTTTGTTTACCTTCAGATACCTTCAAATACTGGCAACTCTAGCATTAATTTACACACAACTATTCAGGAAAATATCAATTTCACAAATTAAGCTATTTCACTCTTAATATTTCACTATGCCTTTATTTTTCTACTATGCTTATGAGACCGAAAAGAAGATATAATAAAACTAATTAGAATAGGAGCAATGTCTCCAAAATGCAGTGTTGGACACCCCAGCCTCTTGTCCCCTATAAGACTTTGATGAAACAACAAGACTTGGATGAAAGAATTTGAAGAAGATAAAGACAAATAGAAAGATATCCATGTTTTTGGATTGGAAGAATCCATATTGTTATAACATCAATACTACCCAAAGCCATCTATCTATATTTTCAATGCAATCTCTATCAAAATTCCGCTGGTATTTTTCAAAGAAATAGCAAAACAATCCTAAAATTTGTATGGATCTACAAAAGACCCTAAATATGCAAAACAATCCTAAGAAAGAAGAACAAAGTTGGTGGCATCACACTTCCTGATTTCATACTATATTACAAAGCTATAGTAAACAAAACAGTACGGTACTGGAATAAAAATAGTCCCATAGACCAATGGAACAGAATCAAAAGTGCAAAGGGGCCGGCCCCATGGCCTAGTGGTTAAGTTCAGCATGCTCCACTTTCGCAGCCCCGGTTTGGTTCTCAGGCGTAGACCCACACCACTCACTGGCAGCCATGCTGTGGCAGCAACCCATGTACAAAACAGAGGAAGATTGGCACAGGTGTTTACTCAGGGTGAATCTTCCTCAAGCAAAAAGAGGCAGTTTGGCAACAGATGTTAGCTCAGGGCAAATCTTCCTCAGAAAAAAAAAAAGCACAGAAATAAATTCTCACATAAATGGTCAACTAATATTTGACACGTGAGCCAAGAATACTCAATGGGGAAATGATAGTCTCTTCAATGGTACTGGGAAAACTGGATAACCAAATGCAAAAGAATGAAATTGGACCCCTATCTTACACCACTCACAAAAATTAACTTGAAATGGATTAAAGAGTTAAACATAAGAACTGAAAGTGTAAGACTCCTAGAAGAAAAAATAGGCAAAATTTGCTTGACACTGGTCTTTGCAATGATTTTTTTTTCTAGTTATATTTTTGTGGAGACGTACTTGACATAAAGCATTATATTAGTTTCAGGTGTACAATATGATGATTCAATATATGCATATATTGCAAAATGATCACCACCTTAAGTCTAATTAACAGCCATCACAACACACATTTTTATTTTTTCAAAGCAGTATTGTTTATAATTGCAAAAATAAAACCAGGGAACAATCCAAATGTGCATAGTAGGAAAATAGATAAATTGTGGTAACTCAAAACAGTAAAAGTAATAGAACATGCACATAACAAGTATGAATCTTAGAAACAATGCTGAGTTAAAAAAAGCAAGTCTCAGACGACTATACAGAATATAATACCATTTGTATACAGCTCAAAAACAAGAAAAACATTATATTGTATAGGCCAATGTGCATATGTCGTTGAGGTGAAACTCCTTTTCAAAAAGAAATAAGGAATGAAAAAATCCTAATTACAACAATCAAGAGATTAGTTATCTCGCAGGTAGAGCTATGGAGAAGGATCAAGGAGGCACACACAGGGAACTTCAACTGTTTCTAATAATGTTCTGGTTCTTAAATTAGGTGGTAGGTGGTTCATGTTTTTATTAAGCCTTCCTATACTTTGTATCTATTGCATGTATCAAATAATACTCATACAAAATTTAGAGAAATTTTAGGGTAAAACAGTATTTGTAAACAATGATTTTTTTGGAAATGACAACAAAAGCACAAGCAACAAAAACAAAAAACAACAAGTGGGACTCTATCAAACCATAAAGCTTCTGCACAGCAAAAGAAACAATAAAAAAAAAAGAAAATGCAATCTAGAGAATGGGAGAAAATATTTGCAAATCATATATCTGAAAAGGGGTTAATACCCAAAATATATAAAAGACTCATACAACTCAATAGCAGAAAACTGAAAAATTCTATTAAAAAATGGGCAGTAGAACTGAATAGACATTTTTCCAAAAAAGACATACAAATGGCCAACAGGTACATAAAAAGGTGCTCCACATCTCCTATAATTAGGGAAATGCAAATCAAAACTATAATTAGATATCACCTCACACCTGTTAGAATGGCTGTCATGAAAAAAGACAAGAGATAAGTGTTGGTGAGGATGTAGAGAAAAGGGAACCCTTGTGCATTGTTGGTGGGAATGTAAATTCGTACAGCCACTATTGAAAACAGTACGGCAGTGCCTCAAAAAATTAAAAATAGAACTCCCATATAATCTAGTCATAAAATGGGATCTCAAAGAGATATCTGCACCTCCATGTTCATTGCAGCATTATTCACAATAGCCAGGATATGGAAACAACCTAAGTGTCTGTCAATGGATGAATGGATAAACAAGATATGGTACATATATATGTATATATATGTGTGTGTGATGAAATATCATTCAGCCATGAGAAAGAAAAAAATCCTGCCATTTGTGACAACATGGATGAAACTTGAGGGCATTACTCTGAATGAAAGAAGTCAGACAGAGAAAGACAAATACTGTATGATATCACTTATTATGTGGAATCTCAAAAAGGTGAACTAATAGAAACTGAGAGTAGAGATGTGGCTACCAGGGGTTGAGGGAGTGGGGGGAATGGTGAGATGTTGGTCAAAGGGTACAAACTTCCAGATATAAGATGAATAACTTCTGAGATCTATTGTATAGCATGGTGTTTATAGTTAATAATACTATAATATATGCTTGAAAGTTGCTAAGAGAGAATACCTTAAATCATCTCACTACAAAAAAAAATGATAATTATGTGACATGATGGAGATACTAGCTAATGCTATGGTGATAATCATTTTGCAATATATGTGTATCAAATCAACACATATAAGCCTTAAACTTACACAATGTCATATGTCAATTATGTCTCAATAAATCTGGGAAAAAAACAATTGTCAAAAATTTAGAAGGTAAAATAGGATAGTTATTCTACTACCGTAAGACAATCAATAATCATTTTATTTTCTTCTAGTCTATTTTTTTCTCTATGTTTGCTACAAAGATATAATCCCTCTACTTAGGTTTAATTCCTGCTTCTTTAGCCTCGTGGAATATTTCAAATATTATGCCCATCTGTCTTAATGGGTACATAATTTCCATTTGGGTTGATGAAAGGATTTTGGAAATAAAAAGTGCTGATGGTTGCACAACATTGTGAATGTAATTAATACCACTGCATTGTACACTTAAAATTGTAAAAATGATAAATTTAATGTTATATAGATTTACAATAAAAAAGGTATATAAAAATCAGACATTTCTCAATTAAAAATAAGCAAATCAATTTTTATAAATCAATATTACAAACATTATAAATCTAACATGCATAGACAGCAAGACCCAGACTGTGATAATGGGAAATTGATTATATTGAGAAAATAGCATGATGGTTATATTTTCTTATACATGAATTCAGTATGAGTTCCTTTGCAAATTTCTCCTTGACGTGAATAGTTCTTGTTGTAGCTGGGTAATTTGAGACCGGCTAAGTTATATCTCCTAAGGGCATCAAGGTTTAATGTCACCTTTTTCACTTTCCTCAGAAGTGTTTCAACAATACGCATGGTTCACTCAGTTTAATGATCTGGGACAATGGGAATGTGCACATCTTGTTTTGTGGCTTTCCGCAAATAAGACATTCATGAGTGTTTTCACATTCATGAGTAAAATGAGCCAAGTACCACTATTTTCCTTCTTACAGAAAGCTACTAAGCATAAGCAGAGTAAATTCAGATATATATTTTAATATACTGTATGTTTGTCCTGGATCTATTTCAAAAGGTGAAAGCTGAACAGAATAATTTCCCAGCAGTATATCTTAATCAAGATTTATTGATTTTTTTCTACTTTAAAATATTTTAAATGGTTCACTTTCAATATACCAATGAACCTCATATTGCCAGCCACCATTATGCTACGAAAGAAATATAGATTACGAAATAATCATAGAATTGCTTTTGATTACTCTTCACAAAAAATCCTAACATCAATCAGAAATAGCTTTGAGGTAAAAAAAAAAAACAAAAAACAATACAAAACAAAAAAACCTGAGGCACGTAGTAATACAATAGCAGGGTTTATGTTGTTTGCTATTTAAAAATAAAACTGGAACTAATGTAGGATCTGAAATAGAACCACTCTGGAATCACAGAATTTTAGAGTGTTAAATGATTCTGAAAGCAATTTCCCCATTTTTTTTAGCTAGTATTGTTCAAATCATGTTTAATTTTTCCAAATTGAGATGAGGAAATATATAGGCATGATAACAATAACTTATAATTCACATATATTTGACAAATTCTTTTGCCTTTATAATGAACGTAATTTAATCTGCTACCATGAAAATTTATTTCAAGTTATTTGCAAGAGTAGAATAAGAGTTTTTCCCCATTCTTGTTTGGGAGAACGTGTTAGCCACAACATCAATGGAGAAATTGATTTAATGTGTTTAAAAAAACAAACGTAGTCTATGAGCATTCTATTAGCATTTCTCTACTAACCTGGATCTTTAATTCTTTATCAATCTCCCCTTGCTCCTGTTTTTAACATCAAATTTTAGGCAAACTAACACATATCAAAATGTCTTTCATATATTAGACAATTGATAAATTCGTTAAAGACTATAATGCTCTCTAGTATATGGTATACTTAATTTCTTGTTTAAAAGTTCAAGTTCAGGGGCCAGCCTGGTGGCACAAGCAGTTAAGTGCGTGCACTCCGCTCTGGTGGCCCGGGGTTCGCCGGTTCGGATCCCGGGCACACACCAATGCACCACTTGCCAAGCCATGCTGTGGCGGCATCCCATATAAAGTGGAGGAAGATGGGCATGGGTGTTAGCCCAGGGCCAGTCTTCCTTAGCAAAAAAAGGAGGATTGGCAGATGTTAGCTCAGGGCCGGTCTTCCTCACAAAAAAAAAAAAAAGTTCAAGTTCAGCAATCAGGTCCACCACTTACCATCTAAATGAATGACCTTGCAAAAATTTAGCTAACCTCTTTACTTGAGTTTAGTCACTTGTAATATAGGACAGTAAAAGGACCTACACATAAAAAAAGAATCATTATTCTGTGATTTTTTTAAATCATATGTGTATGTGTATGTATGTATTTAATAGCAAATATTTACTGAAAAACTATGATATGATACAGGGAAACCTGATAGTTATTGTTAATTATTGTAAAGAAAAAAACAAACAGGGGCTGGCCTGGTGGCATAGCGGTTAAGTCCGCGAGGTCTACTGCGGCACCTGGGGTTCGCAGGTTCGGATCCCTGGCATGCACTGACGCACTGCTTGTTAAGCCATGCTGTGGTGGTGTCCCATATAAAGTGGAGGAAGATGGGCACAGATGTTAGCCCAGGGTCAATCTTCCTCAAGAAAAAAAAAAGGGGAGGATTGGTATCGGATGTTAGCTCAAGGCTAGTCTTCATCCCCAAAAAAATAAAAAAGAAAGAAAAAGACAAACAGAAACTCCACTCCCTCTAATACAAGATAATACCTGGGAAGTACACAAAAGCTAAAAATTAATTCAGTTCCTTATAACTAATACGTACAGTCACAGGTCTACACTTTAATTAAATCATGACCATTAACAAAGTATTTCACAAACGACTTTTAAAAATGTATTTCTGAGCCAGCCCTGATGGCTTAGTGGTTCAAGTATGGCCCGCTCCACTTTGGGGGCCCAGGTTTGGTTCCTGGGCACAGAAGCACACCACTGTCTGTCAGTAGCCATGCTGTGGTGGCAGCTCACATAAAAGAACTAGAAGGACTTACAACTAGAATATACAACTACATACTGGGGCTTTGGGGAGGGAAAAAAGTGTATTTCTATAAGGGACTCCAGAAATGAAACTATGTTGCTCTTCATTATAACTCTTGTGGAAGAGGGGTCCTGAAAATTATGGAATGATTAGGAAAATGTTTATTTTCTTCTTCAGTGATTCAGATTGTATAGGTTTGGCAAAATAATGCTTCTTGTCTTTGGAAGATAAATGTGTATGAACATTACAACAGTTATCCCCTGGGCAATCTGGAAGAATAAATGGACCTCATGTGTGTGTAAATTAATATAATCTTTTGGAGTACAAAACTTTGGCCCTGAAATTCTGCCTCTTGGTGATATACAAGAATATTAATTTAATCAATTTTCTAATAAAATTTTAAAATAATTACATCAATAAATAACTTTACATAAATTTTTATATGTCCATACTACAAAATACCTTGCTGCCGTTATAAACAAGAGAGTGGAATCATACATACCTATGTGAAGAAATGTTTAAGGTTACTTTTAGGAGTCAAATGCAAATTTGAAGACAGTACAATGGTATTACCCCAGTATGTACAAAATCACACATACATATATATTGCAACACTCTAACAGGTAGGTGTGCAATGGTACTGCAAATGGTACATATATATCTGAAGATATAGGGAAAGTATTTAGGAGGTCATAGATCTTACAGATGACAGTTCTCACCTCTGGGGAGAGAACTGAGGATGGTGGAGATAAATAAAGAATTTAATTTAATAATAAACTTAAAATGTAAGAATAAAATAAATCTATTACAACTGGCTATAGAATATTTTAGTCGGAAATTTTTCTTCTTAAGATTTCTTCATCCTAACTGTCTCAATAAATATGAAATTTA
The DNA here is from genome assembly GCF_020826845.1 of Diceros bicornis minor. NCBI lineage: Eukaryota > Metazoa > Chordata > Mammalia > Perissodactyla > Rhinocerotidae > Diceros > Diceros bicornis. Next base: position 39,766,629 of record NC_080759.1, read on the forward strand.
GGGGAGATGTGATATTTGATGGTTTCTGGAAAACCTACTATATGTGATTACATTGTATAAAACTCCTGGCCATCTCTTTAAGAAAAACCTACATTAACGACTCACCATTTAATGTAGCATTTTTTTAAATTATATTTTAATTTCCTTGAATGCAACTTTGTGTAGAAACCATGTCCCATTCTACCTCATTGCTTATCAAGATTATACTCTATCTGGGGGTAGAATTTTATTTGAAAACTTAGAGTTAAATCAATACAGAGTATTAATTAATATTGTGGCTCAAACGTCAGATTTCATAGGTTTTAGCCTAGGCCCTAAATTCCTAACTTTGGGCAAGTTACCTAACCAACATACTCAAGCCATGAGCACTATAAACTCAAATGAACAACATGGAGTTGAGATACTGTGTTTTTATTGATTATCTATTGCCACAATATTCGTGCATTAGAAAAACACTCCAAAACTCAATGGCTTGTAACAAAGCACTTACGTCCCCTTATCATTGCTGTGGGTCAGCTGAGATTTGATTTCAGGCTGTGGCTTGGATTCAGGTCTGTTTCATGTCATGCTCTTCTCTTGATCATAGTAGAAGATCAAGATGGCAAGCTTGTTTGCATAAACACAATGCAAGTCTTTGCTTGTGGTACATGTTCTATCACCATATTGGCCAAAGAAAATGATGGCTGAGTCTATCCTTACTGGGAGGGGAAGTTTACCACTCCTATCACCATGGAAGAACAAAGAAGTAAATATTTGCTGAGCAATAATCTAATTACCTCAGGGTGTTCTCTTGTCCATAAATGTTCACAAACTTCCCATATGAAAAGAAGCTCACTTTCTTCCCAGGACACCTAAGTCTCTTCAATAACAGCATCAGGCTCAATGTCCAGGATATCACGATATATATCAAGTTTGAATGTGGATTCTCTTGATCTATAGATTTAGGAACGAATTTTGTGTACCCCTCCCACTCATAAATATTTACCAAAACTACTGGTGGTGCAGGGACAGGATGACAATGATAGACAATCTCATTAAAAAAACAAACTAAACTAAAGACTGTATGACACATAGTAATTACTGATTCATAGCCATTCTGAAATTTCCCTAGGGAAATGTTACCAGGTCCCTCTACTTTGGGGATAGATAGTGGTTCTTCCTTATTTTACTCCTGGGAAGTAGCTCCCCTGTGCATTGTTCTCCTTGATTTCTAGCTCCAGCCTCTTGTTCTTTTTCTATCAACCTCCTTGGCCACTTGTGGATAGGGAAATATCCCCTCTTGGTGGCTGGCAGCTTTCTCAACCCAAATTCTGCTTGTCCTTGTAGATAGTTAAGACTCCAGAGGTTTTCTCTGTTTTTCTGTTTTTGACTCTTGAAATCTTTCCATCTTTTTTTTTCAGGGTTGAAATCACAATTGCCAACAAAGATCTCACAAAAAACCTAGTTTTCTGTGCATTTGATTCCAGTAGCTATGTACCATAAACTACATTCGCAATCCTTTTCCTCAACATCTTGCTGTTTTTTCCTGTTGAATTTGTTTGTTTTAATCTTCTACATGCAATGCACACAGAAATGTAGAGGAGGTAAATAAAATGTGTGAAATCAAAGGATATAACTATTAACTAACAAACATGTATCTCGCTAATAAACTTGCATTCTGTGGAAAAAGCTTTTTTTTTTAAATAAACTTACTTTGGTTAATAGCTTACATACGATTTTGATGACATTTAAAACAACCTCAGTTGAAAACAGGAACAGAATTCCTCTGCATCACCAGTAGTACTGTGAGGAGAATTGAATATCATTTACCAGAGAAAAGTCAAGGAATACATACAGAATAAAGATAATTCTGAGAGTGAGATGCCTGTATGTGCCTCCAGTCAAAGTGAAAATGATATAAATATATGTATTTGTTTTCAGTTGCTGCCGTGACAAATTACTTAGTGTCTTAAAAATAACACAAATTTATTAACTTACAGTTTTGTAGGTCAGAAGCCTGGCACAGTTCTCTCGAGGCTAAAATCAAGGTTTCAGCAGGGCTGAGTTCCTTTCTGGAAGCTCTGAGGGAGATTCTATTTACTTGCTCATTCAGGTGGTTAGCAGAATTTACTACCTTGAGTTTGTAAGGTTGAGGGCTCTATTTTCTTGCTGGCTGCCAGCTAAAGGTCATTCCCAGCTTCTAGAAGCTGCTCAGAATCCTTGACTCATGGTCCCTTACCTCCATCTCCAAAGCCAGCAAAAACAGCCTGTCTTGGAAAACCCCGAGCTGGTGTGTTAAATTAAGAATATGCAGATTATGACCTGCTGAACGAGGAGTCACAAGCCACCCACACGGAGCCTGCAGGTAGCTCCCTTGCCGTTTGACCTCCCACTACGAGGAAGTGAAATCCCTGGGGCCATTTTGATTGAAAGCACAATTTCAACACTCACACAAAAGAAGAAAAAGTCACAGGATTTATTACTTACAAATCCAAGAACAGAGGTGCAATGAGCCAGGGAAAGGGCAGTCCTCTGTCCCAGGTCACCAGCAAGCTGGAGATGGCAGGGTAGCAAGCACCTATTATTTATAAGGTGGTAGGGGCAGGGGTCACTAATTTTTTTGCCAGGAGGTCAGGATTGGGCTCATGGTCATAAAATTCAATGATTTTGCTCTGTTCCTAATGAGGCTGTGGCAGCTGGCCTGAAGGAATGGTGGAATGGCCTTTGAAGATTTAGTTATAGCATCAGAATGAGATGATGTTTTACCTTGCTGAGAAAAAGCCCTCTTCAATGTGCTGGAATCATACACGCTCAGACTCAACGGCCAATGAATATACAGTGTGGTCTCTAGCAAAGCCAGGATTCACAGGACCAGGAATGGAAGGGGAAATGGGATGACTGCTCTCACTATTACCCCATGTCATACATCAGTGAAATGCCTGCTTGCCTCTTGGCCACTTTGCGTTCCTCATGCCAGTGAATCAACAGGCGAGGAAGAGAGTTATTATACTGGCCAAGGTCAATGACCCTGACTATCAAGGGGAAATTCTATTCCTACTACCCATTGGGGATAAGAAGAAATTTGTTTGAAATGCAGGAGATATCCTGAGCCTGTTGTTTGCATTCATGTATTATAGTATTTAATGGAAAACTAACCCAATAGGCAGTTTTGCTAATGACCAAAACCCATCAGGTAGGAATACTTAGGTCCCAAGTTAGGCAAGGAACCAGGACCAACTGTGTTCATGTGTCAGGACAAGAGAAATAAGGAATGAGCAGCCATGATCATAAATATCATCAATAAGTTATGATCATGTGACTAGCTGCAGGAATGAGGACTTTAATAGTTATAGGTATTTCTACCTTATTTTGATATGGATATATTTATAAATATATTAACCAGTTCTTTCCTTTTTGGTTTCTCCTCATCCATACTTATAGTATCTAATATAAGATTGGTTCTAATTAACCTATATTTATGTTTCAATAACCCAAAGGCGAGTGTGTCTCAGCTAGAAGTAAAATGAATATCACTGTAGGAAGAATAAATTGAACTTTGGGACAATGTTTCATCTACTGGGGAGATTAGTGTATTTGTGATTTTATTAAATATAATTGCATCATGAAGAGATTCATTTAGATTATGACAGTGAAAATTCTTGAAGAATTGATGACATGGGTTTTGCATTGTATGAAGATACATCTACAAGAATAAATTGTCCGCTTATACATTTACGACATTAAAAAACTTTTTTCTGTTTGCATCAATTATTTTCCTGTTTATATAATATACTTATATTCCGTGAAACAGTTTCATTATTATGACAACAGATTTCTTCAAATTTAGAATTTTTCTGTTTCTTGGACTTCCTTTAAAAAAATGGTCTAGCTCTATGGTGGCTACCTGTATAGGCATTTATGTTAGTTTATTGTATTTTGTTGATTTTCCTGAACTCATTTGTATTGCTACCTCTGCTTTAGACTGAAACATTTTACACGAAACTCAATTACTATATAATTTAATGTGTTTGCTTATTAGTTCCATTAGTTACTACATTGCAGTATGAATCTTGATTTATCAGGAAACATGCTAGGTTTTGCTCCCTATTGTATAGCTCTATAAATTAATACCAGTACGTGTCTCTTTAGCTAAACTTTTATTTCAAGTTGGTACAATATTTCAGTATATTCAAACTTACATATTCCTACTGAATTCTAGTATGCAGTAAAGTATGTTCATAAGAAAAAAAAATCCATGCGAATAACACTAAATATCTTTCAAAACTTGCATAACAACAACTACTTAGTTCTTCTGTACTGCTGGGATGCATGTTAAGCAATAGTATAACTTACATAGAAATTGTATTTTTTTATGTAGTTTAATATCAGGTAAAACTAAACTCTATTGTTTATACAGATCATAAATCAATAAAGAAATAAACAACATGATAATTGTACAAACCAAGGTTTCAGTTAATTCTAAGGGCAAAGGACTAGCACAAAGAAGCTTTTGTGGATGATGAAACTTTCCTAATTATTGACCTAGACAGAGATGATATGGGTGATAGCACCATACTTATTCATTAAACTGCATTTTACGCAGTTCTTTGCATGTATGTTATATTGCACTAAACATATAAGAAGAAAAATTATATACAAGAAAGTATACAATTACCTTAAGAAAATTTACCACCAAGTATTATTATTATTATTATTGCTAAAAATAACCTAGTAATGTTTGCAATTTTATATTTTAAATTTATTTGTATTTGGATTGTATAATTTTATTAATATCTCTGAGAACAAGTATCATTATATCAATATTTCCTTCTTGACTTTTAAAAATTAATTTTAAATATAATATGAAATGCATAATTTATAATTGTCTTCACATATATACTGTTATATATTACTAATATTTTATATTGCTTGATGCCTATTTTATGTATAATACTCCACATTTTATACCTATTGAGCTATTTTCTCTAACTTAACTTATTCATAAATTATAACAATTACTAATGAGGAATTTCTTGCTCAAAGTGAGCTTACCTTAGAATTGTATCATTTTGTCCTTTTAATATTTTAATTTATTTAAAATTTCTTAATAAACCTTTCTAAGGACATCACTATCTAGTCATCTAATATGATATACTCAGTTGTTTACCCATAACACATTTGACAAGGGTTTGTTTGATATTTCAGCACTTCAATAGGCCAGTTTAGAAAACTTAAAAACTCTAGTTATGAAAGACATGGGAATCATTATTTTAGAGCAGATTTTTACTCTTTTTATTTAAATTGTTGCTTACAGATAGTTCATTTTAAGGATTAGAAGTAGAATATGGGACTATTTCTTTTATAAATTATATAAAATCTTAGATATTAGGGTTGGAACCTGTCTTAGAGATTTTCTCAATCAGTGCCCTCAATTTAATGATGAATAAAGCAAGATCCAAAGAGGGGAAGTGATTTTCATAAGGTCAAGTGAAAAAACCTGATCCTAAGGGAATAAAATTTCCTTAAAAAGATATCTTGGTTAAGTGACCCTTGAAGTTCCTTGATTCTACAGTAACATTCAATTCCCTGCATTCAATATTTTTAAATAAATTCTCTAAGAAGTAACAGAAATATAATTTTGATGCTGAATTAACCTCGGACCCCGTTTTTGTCTAGCTTCTAATTATTAGGCTAAATGCAAGAAAGTTGAATTTTAGATTAGTACTAATTTTTATGCAATAGGTATGACCTAGCAGGTGAGTGCTTGGAACACATTTTATTCTTCTTTGATTAAGCCTCGAGCATTTTGAAATAGTAGAGAGCAGTGTTCCATCAGACATCCCAATGCACACCTCTCCTAAAAGTTGCCAATTTAATGAGCTGTCAGCAGTAAGCCTATTTTACACCTTCTCTGGGACACCATTTTAATGGAATAATAGGTTGGTAAATCCATAGGGATGTTGCCATGACAATGTCTTCATAGAAAGCCAATGAAATGGAACACTAACAGATAAATTGGGATAATTATTAGCCAACTTCCTTCAGCCACTGAGAAACAAAATTAAGGCAAAAGGATTCAGAAACAGAAGACAATTCAACATTTTATTTCAATTTTTGTCTAGATATAAGTTCTTCATCACATTTCATTTGCCTAGATTTCAAACTACGCTCAACATCTAGCAGTTATATAAAATAGGGTTTTTTTTTTTGTAATTCTTTAATGCCCTTTGTTTAATCTCTCAATTGACTTTTTTAAAGAAGAAAAATAATATATCTGGGTAAATATGAATAATCTAATTACAAAATAACTGTTAAAGAAATGAAACACAAAATACCTATTTTTAGTTACTAATAGTAAAAGACACTTAAATGATTGAAATAGCAGATTATGCCAATTTATATTTCTCTGAATTATATATAGAAACGCTCTTAGGCATTCAAACAGATTTTGACAGTCGAGACTAGTGGATAGTGGAAAGGAATCATCAAATTTTTACTGTGTTAGAGGGAAAAAAAAGATCCACAAAGTGAACAATCTCTCTATTTCAAAGAATTATATTTAGAATTCAAACATTTCTCCTCTTGATATGACTAATTTTTGATAGATACACATATATTGATAGACAATATGCCTGCTTAGTTTCTCATTTAATAAATATATTTATCTTATTTCACAAGCAGAAATTGAAATTCTGTCAAATTAAGCATAACTAATATCAGGTCATTTGCCATTAGTTTTGGAAATTAAGTGAAATGGGGGGACATGATCTAAAATTATAAAAAATTATACTGAATAATGAACTTCTGATTTATACTCTAAATATCTATTTTATAACTATGGATATATGTAGTCACATATTCTCTGTCATAAGACATGACATTTATTCCATGTTAAAATTTTAAATCTTAGAGAATAGAGACTACTACAACCTTGTTCTCCAAGTGTACTGACAGAAATAAATATATAATTAATACTTTATATGGTGATTGAAGTAAACATGCATAGTGTTAAACATGTTTTTGTGTGTTGGCTTGTTAAGTTTTTCGAAATGTCCCCTCCGTTTGTGTCAAAATTTTCGTATCTCAGAATAGCAATATATATAAACAGTTAGCTGCGTTATTTTTTATTGTATTCTTGCAGATTCTTGCAGATTGTATGATTTATGTCATATTTATTTTTGAATCCCTGATAGTGTGGCAGGATGTCTGTCACAGTGATCATTAAATAAATGTGATGATAGATTTCATTATCTTAACACACCTTGACCTTGGAGTCTTGATAAATGTGCAATAAACAAATGAAACCATGTTCTACATTTTGACAAATATATTTCAAGGCAAGCAAATCTAGAAACTACAGATTTTTCTATACATACATACATAGATATGTATGCATATATGTGGCATATAGCTTATCATATGAAATAAAGATTGAATTTTTTATTAATGAGTCTTTCTATCCCTTTAGATGGTGAAATCCTCTATGTAATGGAGGTGCCATATCTAAACTACTGTTCAATTGATTGATCCACTCATCTATCTATCTATTTATCTATCTATCACCTCTCTCTCTCTCTCCCCTCTCTCTCTTGCTACTCATTCATTCATCCATCCTTCCATCTATCCAAACATCTGTCTATCCATCTGTCTACCCATCCATATATCACTAGGCATATTTACTGACTTGAATTATATACTAAATAAATATTTTATGGAATGAAGAACCAAAGAATAAATAAATCGTAAATGAATAAATGAATAATCTAACTCAATTAATATTTTTAAGAAATTCTTAAGATTATTCTTCTAAAAACTGAAATACTAAACATTTACCACTACAATTTTAAGTTTGAAATATAAAATTTTGAAATGGTGAAAACTTTATTTTGACTTTCTTTAGACTAAAAAAAATAAAACCAGCATAGATGACAGTTTGTAAATATTCGTGTGTGTGTGTGAGAGAGAGAGAATAAAAAGAAAATCTGCACAAATGTATGTTTGGCATTTCCTATATTAAAATAATTGAAAAAAATTGTGGGTTTTTGTCACAAAGAATATTCTTTATTAATGAAATTATCATTTCAATGTTGTTTTGCCAAGCCTGTCTTCTACATTATTTTATATGTAAGGGTCAATGCCCTGCTTTGTAGCCAGTTATGGAGACTTTTCTCTTTAAGAAAATAAACTCTTTCCTTATTGTATGGAAGTAATTTTGGATATGTTCCTATATTTTCAGATAAATCTCTTACTTTATTTCTGCCTGTTTTATTTATAATAAGGTTGTGTTAGTTATCCTTGATCATGTAGCAAATTACCAAACTCTTAGTGGATTTAAAGCAACACACATTTATTAGCTCACACTTTATGTGGGTCAGGAGGCTAGGCACAGCTTAGGGAATCCTGTTTAATTTCTCACAAGGCTATAATCAAGATGTCAGCCAGGCTCTGTTCTTACCTGGAAGTTTGGCTAGAGAAAGATCCACTTCCAAGCTCCCTCATTTTGTTGGCAGAATTCATATTCTTGCTTTTGTAGGGCTGAAATCTTCAAGTTTTTCCTGGATGTTAGCCTGAGGCCACCTTGAGCTCCTAGGGGTCACTCACAGTTCCATGCCACATGACCTTCTCCACAGATAGTTCACAAGATGGCAGCTTGCTAATTTAAAGACAGCAGAAGAGCAAGACTCTAAAGGAAGTCGCTAGCAAGACAGAGTCTTACATAATATAATCATACAAGTGATATCCCATCACCTTTGTCATATTCTGTTGGTTAGAAGCAAGTCAGTCCTACCCACATTTTTGAGAAAGAGATTGTGCTAAAATGTGAATAGAGAAGATTATGGTGGCCATCTTAGAGGCTGTTTGCCACAATGATTTATGCTCTTTTATGAAAGTTTTTCTTTTAATACTGGGGCCTGGAAAACTTTTTCTTATATATTATTTTTATATTTCCTAGAATACATTTTATAGTTAGAACTTAAGGTTATTTCTGGTGTCAAACATGAGAATCCTGCTCCTCTAGTCAGGTTCATTTAATAAATCTTCAGAATCTGATCATATATTTTCATATGAAAAATGGAATTACAATTAATCTTGAAAATCAATTTTATATTCAACACTTTAATTTATGTTATATTGTTTTAGTTTAAATATCAAAAAATAAATAATCTAAACCATTCTGTGTGTGTGTATGTGTGTATGAAAAACAAGCTAACTTTAAGGTCTTAAAAATGAGAAAAAAATCCAGAATAACCAATATAAATTTTTCAGTACTGAATTTTTTCCTAATAAATGACTTTAATAATACTGCCTATATAAACAGTAATCCTGAACAAAATATGTTTATTTTACCATCAACAATGAGTAAATTTCTCTTAAGTTTTCCTTCACTTAATCTTGAGTGTGTGTTGCCGTAATGTACGACTTATGTATTGTGTTTTATGTATATTTTAAAATAGTGGCATCCGATCCTTTCAGGTTAAATAAAGGGGAAGTCTCAGCATACATGTCTAGATTTATAAAGATTTTTATGTAAACTTATTTCCTTAATTAAAAACTTTTTTTTTGTCTTTATAGCTTGGCTGATTTTTACTCGTTATTAAACTTTGAGAGTCTATTTATTACACAGATAACGTAAAGAAGTATTTTACTGTGTTTCCACATAGAAATCATAACTACACTAAATTTGATGCAAGCCATATGGAGAGGGAAATTTCCTACTGCAGAGGGAAATATATTAAGAATATTCAAAATATGAAGTAAAATCATCTTCCTGAAAATTAGAAGAAATCTAAACGTTTCATTTTAGATTTATACTGTGCTTTATTAACAACAGTATTTTTTCCTTATTTTACTGGTAGGGATGATGAAAAGAAAGCGGTTAAAGGTAAGTAAGGTGTGTAGGATAGAGAGTCAGAGGAGGAGTGAGAAATCTGTATCCGGCTTTTGATGAGACTCTGAATGCTAACGTGAGCAAGCCTGCTGCGAGACAGGCACGTGGTGGGGGCGCCACGGCAGGCAGAGCAGATGCACGTAGGGCCTCTGAAATGGGACCCTGGGGACCCTCTTGTGGGGAGCTGGGAAAACATTGGGGATGTCTTGACCTCCAGCCAACTAAACTTTGTCAACATATTTCTGGATGGTTGTGAGACTAAGTCTTTTGTGTTTTAAATTGAACAGAAGGATTTCAAGCAATCCTGAAACACATCCAACATATTGAGAGTGGGGACAATATTCTTTTCAACTTGATAGTATAAATACCCAGTATAGTGCTGGCATTTTGTAGCTATTCAATGTACACTTTCTGAATAATGGATTAATACTAATCTTCTATTTTCGGACGCTTCAGTATCTGCTCTAGGGATTATTAATTCAGTAGGTATGGAAGTACTTTGAGCGTCATCAAAGTAATGAACTTCCTTTCAGAGATCCTTTTGAGTGGAATTTGAATACTAAACAGCTCAATAATAACTGTTTCTCCCCTAAAAGTGAAAGAAGTATTGGAATTGTGAAATGGAGGCTAAAGGAGTTATCACAAACCTTGTAAATTGATTATTACAGGTTGCAATATTCTTTATTTATTTATTTATTTATTTTATTTTATTTATTTATTTTTTTTCCCCCTAAGCCCCAGTAGATGGTTGTATGTCATAGCTGCACATCCTTCTAGTTGCTGTATGCGGGATGCGGCCTCAGCATGGCCGGAGAAGCAGTGCGTCGGTGCGCGCCTGGGATCCGAACCCGGGCCGCCAGCAGCAGAGTGCGCGCACTTAACCGCTAAGCCACGGGGCCTGCTCCTGATTGCAATATTCTTTAAAAAAAAAATCTATGGGGCCAGCCAGGTGGCGCAAGCAGTTTAATGCGCATGCTCTGCTGCAGCAACCGGGGTTCACCGGTTCCGATCCTGGGCGCACACTGACGCACTGCTCGGCAAGCCATGCTGTGGCGGCATCCCATATAAAGTGGAGGAAGATGGGCATGGATGTTAGCCCAGGGCCAGTCTTCCTCAGCAAAAAAAAAAAAAAGAGGAGGATTGGCAGATGTTAACTCATGGCCGATCTTCCTCACACACAAAAAAAATCTATTAGTTATAGCACCCCAAATGTTACTTTCTTTATTTAATGTGATAAAAGAAGCTTAGAAAATGGGCACTATTTAGGCCTGCCTTAGTAGTTGTATTTTTGTATAATAAATTTAGCTTGCTTTTTTAGGGAACTGATGTTTTAACCTCTCAGATGTAATCATGAATTGATCAGTGTAGATGGAAATGTGACTGTCCATTGCTTAGGCAAACATTGGCATGTACTACATTGGGGTAATGTGTCCAAGTGCCACTTTATAACAGAATTATAATAAAACTTTTTAATGGATGTGTGTGTATATATATATATGTATATATATATGAGAAGGGAATTTCTCTGGGAAAAAAAGAAAGAAAAAGAATCTCCAATAGTAAAGATTAAACAGCATTTAAAATATCACGACTTGAAGATTCACTCCTTAGATGTCTCTACCTAGATTTAACAAACTGACTCTCTCAGTGTTGGAAGGGTTCCCATGCCAAGTCGGTAAGGTTATCTAAATATGAGAGATGTAGAAGTTTAAACAAGATTTTTGTCTTTGATTCCTTCCACAAGCCAGTGCTAAGTGCAGGTCAATCCTATCGATCTCATTCTACCACACACCTATATTTGTAGGAAATAAAATAAAATAATATTCTGCAGAGCCGTGCCCAAGGTTGGGTTTGGGGAGGAGGAGTGGATAGTGATAAAGAATAGGAAGTTGTTTTATGATAGCCGTGTGCCAAAAAAAGATGTGCACCTGTCTCTGCTCGTTTATTTTAAGTCCCTGTATGTTCAAAAAAATTTTAATTTAATTTAATTTTAATTCTACTGGCTGAACAGGCTAAGAATGAAATGAAGGTTGTGAGTTTTCCATTTTCTTTAAATTCATAGTTATCAAACTTAAGGATTTTTTTTTTCTGTAATTACAATATCTCTGTGACTTTACCTTTGTCCACAGTGGAATGAGAAAAACTCAGATTCATGAAGAGACCTCAGAATGCAATAAGTCTTTTGGCTTTGTTTTTTCTTTTCAGAGAAGTCTAAAACAATTCAGAAAAATTTCTCTCTCTACTTTTGAAGGCACTAATTCATAAAATTTTACAAGTTCCCCTTACAACTGATTTCAGGATTTTAACATGGACAACATGAAGAAAGTCATTTGTGGAATAAAAATAAATAGTTTTTATGAAAGCATATTTTATCCCTTTACTGGTCACACAAACTGATCAATATCATCCTCTAAACTATTAAATATACATTAGTCAGACAACATTTTCTTTTCAAAATTGAATATATGACCTTGTAAATATTTTTTGTTTCATCTGGGAAACAACAGATGGTATTGGAGATACAAAGGATTCAGTCCTAAAATAGCCATTTCTTAACTGAACAGTGACAATTCACAACTTCTCCAAGTTAAATGATGTTTATTTAATCTCTATTTCTACTATACAGGGCTCTTGTAATAATTAAATGAAATTGCATACTCACATCTACAGTCTGATATTTCAATATATTAGGTCTCTGTTATCATCACAATCCAGCTTATCTGTTTACTTCTAATGGAAGCAATGTATTAAAACTTGCGGTCAAAAATTGTTTAGTTAGGGGCCGGCCTGGTGGCGTAGTTGTTAGGTTCTCATGCTCAGCTTCAGCAGCCCAGGGTTTGCAGATTTGGATCCCAGGTACGGGCCTACACACTGCTCATCAAGCCATGCTGTGGCAGCGTCTCATATACAAAGTAGAGGAAGACTGGCACAAATGTTAGCTCAGGGCCAACCTTCCTCATCAAAATTAAAAAAAAAAAAAAAACATTGTGTACTTAATTATTTGGATATTTCAGAGTATTTATTTTTAAATAATCAAATAATAATGAGTAACTTTCTCATTATCTTCTATATAGTATCTGACACCTAATTCATTGTCTCACCACATTTGGATCCCTTCATTTTCATCAACTGTGGAACTTATTCTCTCAAATCCCATAATCAGATCAATAGAGATAGCTCAGGATATTTGACATACCTCTCTAACATTTAAAGTTTGATGTTTGTTCCTCCCAAAATGACAGTTAGGAGACATATTATTTAAGGTAGTCAGTTCAGTATAGTGATTCTTCCTATCTAAATGTAAAGGTATTATTTTATGTATTTATTTTAAGTTGTGTTTAGTTTGACGTAACAGTCCACTAACCAATGTTGGCTCTCCAAGTTAGTATTTTAAACATGCTGTGACCCATTTCTGTGCAACTGATGACTACTGAGGGCCAAACAATATATACTAGGAATGCACTAGGTTAAGAGATGGAAGCAGCTAGAGTTAGCAAAATTGAAAATCACAGCCTCCTTCCTGTTAGATAATGTAATTCAGTGTTTCAAATACAGAGACCCTCTGTAATTATTCCGACATTTATCAAGCTTTTTGGACGAGAAAGGATAAGATTTTAAAGAATGTGACTTTAAATTTGCAGAAAATTACTTTTTCTGAAATAATGTGTAAGAGACTGTAGTCCCTGGATGACCCAGCTACGATGACCATGGGTAGAGTTTCAAGTATCTGAACACTCTTTTAATGTTAAATTCTTTTGTTGCCTATTGTTATTTCTTTTAGGAGGAAATATGGGAAATGCTGAACTTGAGAGGTTGAAGGCACTCAATTGTAATCAAATGAATGAGTGTATGAATTATTGAACTAAGATTAAATCCGTATAAGCACTATACCTGTATACTTCTTGGTTGAGTTTTCCTTTCTCAACTTCACTGTCACCTCTACATTGGGATAATATCAACTCACAGGTTTGTGGAAATTGAATGATACTATATATGAAAAAGGACAATGCCATATATTCATTCATACTTTCACTCATTAAACAAAAATTTATTGAGTAACTACTGCAGTCAAATCATCGATCTGTGTGCTTGGAATATATTAGTGAACAAAGTGAATTTACAATCATTTGTGATGATGACAGTGACAATGATGGTGATAATCATTATTATAAAAACAGTTAACAATCTTATAGTGCTTAATATGTGCCAAGTATTAGGTATTTTATATACAACTTAGTGCTTCCATAAAACTTATGAGATAGGTGTTTTGATTTATACCTACTCTATACATGAGGAATTGAAATATAATGAGATCAAGGAACTTGTTCAAGGTTATGGAGCTAGTAGACGGTAGAACTGAAATCAAAGCCTTAGAGTCTGGCTCCAGGATCTGTTTTTAACCATAACACAATACTGCCACCTAATTATACTAAGTGACTAGTAGTTGATTCTCTCAGTCTGTTATCTGAGGAACTTTAACACCAGATGAAATGCTACATCGAGTGAAAATACAAAGCTTTACTTGTACCCAGGGAAAGGATAGAAAAGTTGAGACAGAAAAATAATATTTATTTTAAGCATGAATTTTATATCTTTTAGGACTAATAAGCATAGAATGCAATTGAGCTAAGGAATTTGTATAATGTAAAATTGTCCAGCCACAAGGATCTTTACATATTTAATCAAAAACCCTTGATTTGGAGAAGAGAAATCTGACCACTCTAGAGCCTAATTAATTTTCTACATTCATGGGGATATACAATGTAAGGTTTGAACTAGGGTACCCCGTGACAGCTAAAAGCTCAGTGTTTTTACACATTGTTCTGTTTCTATTGTGATTTTTATTCAACTATAATTTATAAATGAATAGTTTTTTTAAATTAGTGATCACAAACGTATACACAAAAAGCTATATTCATTATTGAGACTTAGGTAAACAATGCAAATCCGAAGTTTTTAGTTCACAAGTTAACAATTCAAGCATTTTCCTTTGATGTTAAATAGTGTCCTTGTTGGAATTAATTCTAAAAATATCGTTAGATGCCAACCACACACAAGGTTTATGCTAAAAACTCGTGGTAGAGTAACAAACAAGTTGGTAAAATAGTCATTAAACAAACAACACCTATGTTAAGATTGCTTTAACCACACAGCCGAAACTGAAATAAACCTAAACAATATCATATAGTGATAGCATAATTCATTTGAAAAAAAATTGTGTCCCTTCTCAATTATATTATTATTAACTAGTTTTTTCTATATTTAAAGACTTTTGCTTGTTAAATATGAAAATCTATCATCTCATTTATCATTTATATATTGGTTACCTGTAGTACACAAAAATACTGTGCTATACACATAGATATATGCTTAAAGTAGCCTGTTGTACAATTAAAACCTGATGCAGGAAACGAGTGTATTTTCAAGAAAAATTGAAATGGATGTAAAATATACATTTTTATTGCTATTCATGTGTACATTTCCTCCAGCACGAGAATTATATTTTAATACCTTATGCTAAAGAAAAATGAGCAAAACATGTTTCTTTTCAAGATAATTTATAGTGTCAAGTCATGCATGAGTGTAATGAGATTAATAATAGAAAGTATAGATTTATTCATTCTCTGGATGATAAATCATGACAAGTCATTAGAGTCATTTAATTCTGATGCAGTAAAACCATGGGATGGCTGAGAGAATGGATGATACTATTTAGAATATTTCATGTCTAGTTGATGAGTTAAAATTAAGTCATAGTTGTTAGTAGAGTTTTGAAATTGTTTTACATTAATGGAAGTCTGGTAACTTTGAATGAAGTGTAAATCATATAAGAATTGAATGCTCCCTCTGAAGATTCCAATACCACACGTGAAAAGAACATTCCAAGCTAGTATCTCTTATAATTTATGACTCATATTGATTGA
Organism: Diceros bicornis minor; assembly: GCF_020826845.1. NCBI lineage: Eukaryota > Metazoa > Chordata > Mammalia > Perissodactyla > Rhinocerotidae > Diceros > Diceros bicornis. The sequence goes on from NC_080759.1 coordinate 39,782,421, forward strand.
GCACTTACATGAAACAATTCACTAGCTCCAATAATTAAATTAAAATGTAATAATAAACATAAAGAACATGAATTTTATTTCTAATCAGTAGTCTACAACTGTTTGTATGTTGATTATTCCCAGGTAAATTATTATTTTTATTATATTTTATAATTTTATTTCTATAACTATTGTTTTAAAGTTATATAAACACTCGGTTCACAATTCAAAAGTTACAAATGGATTTCTCTTGCTTGCCTCTGTCTTTCACACATCGAGTTGATTCTTCTGGAACTGTCCAGTGTTGTGAGTTTATTGAGTGATCTTGAAGAGATACTTCACATATAAAGTGTATATATTTGCTTACATATTCATTCCCCTACTGCTTTTTATACACAAAATTCAGCATGATAAGCATACTGTTCTAAAATGTTTCATTCTGTTTTATTTTGTGTTTATTTAATAAATCTTGGAGACCATTTCTTACAGTATATAAAGAGTTCCTTGTTAAGTGAAAGCATTATCTTTCATAAGAAAACATTTATCAAAAATTGTTAAAAAGTGAGCTATAGTAATATGTATGATTTTAAATTAATACATTAAAAAATGAGATCCAGGAATAGGTATAATTATTACCATGATTTTTAAGTGAATGAGTGTAAGCAATATTTTGAGATAGGTATGAAAGTGTAAAGCAATAGGGAAATAGCTAAGATTTCTTCTGTTAATTCTACTCATAGCTACCGCTCAAGTATCGTGCTTTGGAGAATGTGATCACAATTTAAGTAAATGCTCAATTTTAGATCTTAATGTGAATAAAGTTTTTGTTTGTCTGTTTGTTTGCTTTGTTTTGTTTGTAATTCAAGATCTTAGACAACTGAATGCTTTCCATGGCTCTGTGGACTCCATGTTAACGTTCCCTTGCTTACAGGAATACTGAGTCTCTACTTTGTTTTCAGATTTGTCATTTTAGAAAGTATACACATTGGTATAATTATTTTGAAAAAAATTACAAATTACTAATTTTTATATTATTTGATTTTTATCTATCAAAACTGAATCATCTAAAGAAATTTTGCCCATATTAATCTGGATAAAGACTCAATTATTCTAACTTCACTCTCTGATATATATTTACTTTCCATTGCACATGTAACACAGAAGAGTCCTTATAAGTCTTTAAGAGATACTGAAACAACAATTTAAGATCATATAGACCAATAGTTATGCCATACCTGTAATAAATTAGAAGACTTGTTACCATTGTTAATCATCTGATTTCAACAGCATTTCTCAGAATAAGAAATATTGTCTTTTGAAGGATCTGCTAGCTGAAATTGTGCACATCTGCATATGATTGTTGAAAGTTATTACAAATACTAATGTTAAAAGTAACATGGAAACTTCACCATAAACTGAAATTGACCTGGAATAATTTACCATTTTTACCATCATTGTATGGATATAAATTTAACCTTTATAATATATTGAAATAAGAGCTGATTTCAGAAGTTTGATTTACTTATATGTGGACTTTGGCATACATTAATAAGGGAAGATCTTCATTAATCAATGTATTAAGATTTATTGAAATGCAAATTTATTAGAAGATGATCAAATTATCAAACATTCTCCCATGAAAATTGGTAACGTTTCAACAAGTTAAAACCAAGAAAAATAAAATGTTCTCCAGATAAGGTAAAACAAATTCTCCCTCACCTCTTTCAGGTATTTACTCAGACATCTCCTCCTTAGTGAGAACTTTCTAGGCCAACATTTGAAATATTGCAGCCCTATGCTACTTTTTCCTTTCCCTCCTTTATTTTTTTTCCTGTGCACTTACTTTTATGTAGAACATTATACCTTTTCCCCTTCCTTCCCCTTCTTTCCTTCTTTCCTCGCTTCCTGCTTTCTTTCTTTCTTCGCTGTCTTGCCATCTAGAGTGCAAACTCTTTTGGAGCAAGCCTTGTTTTCCTTCTTGCAGCCGAGGCCCTATAACTTACCTGACACAGAGCAGGCACTCAAGAAACATGCTGATAGATATTTATCTGATTAGTGTCTACAATTGCACCAGTTTGTCCAAATCTCTTGAGCTTCCCTTCTTATCTAGCGAGTCTCAGTCTGCTCATCTCTAGTAATGCTAGTAAACGTCAGAGTTAACTATGCCCCAAGCAATGGTGCTCACCTTGTAGTGTCTAAAACCCCTCTGTGCCGCTTACTAAGAGTATAGCTCCACTGGCACTCTTCCAGAAGTTCTGACTCAAAATATTTCCATGATCTCCTGACCCAGTGCTCCAGAGACTATTCCAAGGGGCTTAATCTTAATAATTAAAATTTCTGAGCTCTGGAGCCTAGACTGGTTTGAAAGAACTGGGAACTCTATCTTCCCAAATTTGATTTATGGCCTGTTTACTCTAGTTATGCTAATTTCTGACCCTTGCCCTAACTATCATGTCAAAAATAGATGGATTTTTCATTCTTTCCAGCAAGGGGAGTTAGGGCTCAATGGCAAATAAATCACAGAGGTCAACGGGGTTTGAACTTTCGGACTATTTTGGCTCCAGACCAATGGTTCTCATGGATGGCAGCATGCTGGTATCACTTGGGGGGCTTTTCAATTCCAGATACCCCAGGCATCAACACTCTGCAGTTTCACTCATGTATCAATAGTGTTTAAAATTCCCCAGGTGACCCCATATGCAGCCATGGTAGCGGGGCCACTCTTCCATCCCTGCAGCATCATTCCAATCACTAAGAGCCCAGGCGTTCTCAATCAAGGTCGGAACTCTTATTAAATAATCAATGTTTTCAAATCAGCTATTACTGAAATTTAGCCATGCATGCTTTGTCTGAAGCTAGTTTCCACACATCATCGAGCAAAAGCTGCAGATTGCAAGAGAGTCTAACAATTAAGATAAAAAGTTGCTCTGTTTCGTTATCAGGTTTGAGCCAGACAATCTAAGATTTTGTCTTCTTTTCAAGTTACAAAATATTAGTAGAAGCCACAATTCAACCCCACTGTGATTTCTTATCTCTAAATACTGCTCTATTTTAGTGGCCACCAAGATGCCTAGCCCACCTTTAGTAGGTGCACAATCTGAGACCCCAAAAGATTAAGCTCTAGCAGAGCAGAATCTGTGTCCTATCTGCCTTGTGATAGCCTCAGTTCCTAGAACAGAGCCTGGCACACAGCAGGCTATGATGAAGAAAATAAAAACTTGGCAAAGGCTTAAATGGGCACCGAATAGTATCCTAGACTAATGGTAATCCATCCCAGGATTTGTAGGGGAGTATTACAGCCTTGCACGCTGTCACAATACTCAAAACAATTCAAAATGCCTCACATTCCTGGTTTGGAATTTATATGCAATCCCTTTCTGCAATCAGTTGTTGTGTCATGATCTTTCACTGCACATAGTTAGAGGTACATTGTCTTCTGGAAAATACGAGAGAATTCTTCCCAATTCATTTTATGAAGCTAATATTACTCTGATATCAAAATCAAAGGCAAATATCAAAAAGCAAAATGTCTACGTTGAAATTTACCTTTCCTTTTTTGCAGCATCTTAATCATTTCTGAGAATTTAACTTTTTTTATAATTGATAGTTTCATGGGAGAAAAAAGGCAACTCTTGGATTATCTAGTAATAAGAACTATATTTTTAAATATGTAGATAATTTTGATTTACAACATACGTTGTAGTTTTAAGATCTTTGTTTATTTTTTTTTATTGGTGTATGTGTTTGTGTGTGTGTGTTTAGGGATTTGAAAGTGAAAATATTTAACCATCTCAGCTTTTGCTTTTTTGTGTGTGCGTGAGGAAGATTAGGCCCAAGCTAACTTCCGATGCCAATCCTCCTCTTTTTTTGCTGAGGAAGATTGGCCCTGGGCTAACATCCTTGCCCATCTTCCTCTACTTTATATGGGACACTGCCACAGCATGGCTTGACAAGCGCTGCAGCTGTGCATGCCCAGGATCCGAACCCAGGGCCTCTGAGCAGAGCACACACACTTAACCGCTACGCCACCAGGTCAGCCCCTCAGCTTTTGCTTTTTTGTGTGTGTGTGAGGAAGCTCAGGCCTGAGCTAACATTTATTGCCAGTACTCCTCCTTTTTTTCCCCCTTTTTTCTCCTCAAAGCCCTAGTAGATAGTTGTGTGTCATAGTTGCACATCCTTCTAGATGCTGTATGTGGGAAGCGGCCACAGCATGGCTGGAGAAGCGGTGGTGCGTCGGTGCATGCCCGGGATCTGAACCCAGGCCGCCAGTAGTGGAGCACGTGCACTTAACTGCTAAGCCACGGGGCCGGGCCCAGCTTTTACTTTTTAAATGAATGTTTGTTGTGTTTATGATAGTTATCTTGTTTCGTTTTTCTTAAAGAGTTAGAATTTTATGGAGTCAAATATCAATATTTTTCCTTATGTATTTACTTTGATGTCATGCTCTAAAGGTATTTATCTACCTCCCAAATATATATATATGTGTATAGATATATAATTTACATATAACTATATATATTATCTATATACAATTTTTACTATGATGATATATTGAAATCCTAAATCTATATGGGATTTATTTAGGTATTTTGTATGCTATATAGATTTAACTGATTTTTACTATTAACCTGCTTTTGAAAAATATTTTTTACCCACCTATTTTATATACATCCTTAATCATGTAAAAGGGGTTCTTTGGACTCTTTTTTTTAATCTTATAAAACAATATTTCAGTTCTTGGAGTAACAAAGCTGTTTAGAAAAGTAAGAATAAATAATTAATAATGAACTCTCTACATATGAAATTACTCCATTCAAGCATTCCTTGTCCATATCTAATTCTACTAATCCAATCAACATCTTTGAAGGACAGACACATAGTGATATTGGGATGCAGTATAAACAAAGAGAAAGTGTGAAAATACGTAAGAAGATTTACAAAAACGAAGTCAAATATGAAGATCAAAAGGAAAAAATAGAGTTCAGTTTGTGCTCATAATCAGTTAACTATGTTGCCTCTGCTAAGGAAACTCAAACCTAACATGCAAAAATTATGTTACAAATTAGTAGGAAATAACTTGAATTAATTTACCCCTCTATGGAATTACATAGAGTATACTATTTTACTCAAGAATTTTATGTCCATAAATATTAGTATTTTAGTTTTGAATATGTAAAATCATTTATACTTTAATTTATCTGCTTGCTTTCTGTCAAACAAGTGGCGTCTGTTGCCTGTTATTAGGAATAGAAGATGAGCTCTTCTGCCCACTGCATCTTGGCATCTGAGTCATCAAGGAAAAAAACGCAAACACTGGATGGCGCAATGCTTTACACAGAGAAGAGACAGAACAAGACCAGCTTCCAATAGTGGCTGTTAGTCTCCCACGGCCAGCGGGTTCCTGCAGGCCAGCCAACCCAGGGCAATTGGCCTGCATGCACACCTCTTGTGCTGCAGAAAGACCTTGTCCCCTCCCTGCAGGGGACAGAAACAGCAGTGGGGTTGGCCAAGTGCCTTATGATGCATAAGCTTAAGCAGAACAAGTGAGCACATATTGTGTCTGAAACAGGGAAAGACTTGCCCACATAAGGTATAAGTCCAGCAGAAGCTGTGAGGACCCTTCCTCTCTTGGGAAGGGAAGGAAGTGTTTCACGACCACGGCCCCTTCTTACGTGGCTGAGAGGAAGTCAAAAGACTACGCTGATGAGACTGCATTTCCCAATAATTTCTGTGGATTGTGCCTTTTCTATACTTTTACCTTAGCACTAAAAATAGAATATAACCCCCAAGGAGGACTCTACAGAGAAGCCATTAGATAACGAGAGGAGGATTCATTTTACAGCCATTTGTAATACAATGAAGAGGCCAGAAAACAAAACAGAGCAGAACAAAACAAAACCCTAAAATAGCAGAGCAAAGTCAATTTATTCCAATTATTTTTATATTGAATACATATTTGTTACAAAATATTGTTACCTGATTTATACATCTTGTTTTCATGCTTCACAAAAACCGTGAATGTCAGAAAGCTAGGTATTTTTATTAGCACTTCATTGGAATAAAAATTGGAATTTAGTTCTATCCATACAATGTGGCAGAAACATTTTAATCGTAAATTGCCTCTGAGGCCTTTAGTCATAGCTATTTGCTTTCAATTTCTAAAATTTTTGTATTTCATTTTCCTAGTATATAGCCTCTATAAAGCAATGAAGTAGAATGTTAGGGTGACTTCTTAAACTCAAGAACACTGCTTAGTAAAGAGAACACTGGATGAAAAAATTAGAAATTTATTTGACCCAACATTAAATGTATAACAGGAGAATTTCATAACTCAAAAAGTTCAAATAGATGAGAACCTACTTAATACATTCACTTTAATATTTCCTAAAGTAAACATTGTATTATGGCAGAAAAAATTAACAATATATCATGATGGAAAATGGATTATGTTCAATAATGTTGGGTGATAACACAAAATTGTAATATATTTTACCTAATGTATCACAGTAAAAAATGTTGGCATTTACAGAACAAGCTATGGTTTCAGAATAATTTCACATAAATAAAACCTGCAATTTCTCCAATATGCTTTATACATCATTTATTTCATGCAAAAATTTATAGCTGAATGTGTACATATCTGTGGGCAGACTACAATTTGTCTATAGATTGGATTTCAAAATATATTAGTAAGTTTGTTGATTAAAACTTGAAACAGAGTTTCCCTGAGGACGGAAATAAAATAAAAGAGTTCATTGCAAATGTATAACTATTTACTCTTGTACAAGGGAAGAGACTCTCATAAGAAATACCTTTCTTTGATACTTTCCTAAATAATGTTTAATATTGTAGTCATGGCATCTTTATTGCAAGAATGTTCTCCTAGTCATTTATCTCTTGTTTATCATTACATCTATCATTTCAAAATCACTCTCCCCAAATTACTAAAACCATTATATATACGTTATAGTAACTCTGGTAACTACCATCTTGTTGGGTGATTTCAAAATTTGCTTTTTGAACAAAATTTATTATTCCTTGTCACATACTAGGAAAGAAGCTTTACATATTTAAAATGTACTTTTTTTACCCATACATATGTCAATTAGCTGCAAAAAACTATTGTCTCAACTTTAATACAAACACATAAACATATTAATTGTTGCCTCTTCGATTAGAATTTCTTGGTCATTAATTGCATAGTATTTATCTCTTTTAATATTTTCGTTTAGACCTACATGAATATTTACAATCTGCAATCAAGGTGCAAAATACTGTCTATTTATCTAGCAATACATAATTTTGAAACAATGAGAAATAATGCCAACAGCTTAACACTTTATCTCTTCTCCAACAAAAGCATATTGAAACATTGCAATTTTAATATTTTTGTTAGGAACATAGCAGTTAATAAGCATTAAAATGAGTTACATAGATAAGAAATAAATAGGTCAGCAGCTTAAATAAATGGGTACAGTTTTGCTGCTGCCTAATGGACTAACATGCACCAATGGACACAATTAACATCTTAAATCTGTTGTATGGTAAACTTAAAATAGAAGGAAAATCATCCTTCTTGAATGTCTTACTCTTTAGAATGAATTAACCTTTTTCCCTCTCATTGGAAGCAGATGTTAATTTCATCATTCCTTTTTTGCTTCCTGTTCTTATTACCCACTGTCCCCTTCCACAAGCCCAACACCCAAGGCTAGAACGCACTTGTTAACTACCCTGCAAAGTCTATATAGTTGCTAACAATCTAGAGAAATAAACGTACTTTCCTCCAGATTTCATTTAACAATTGTTGGTGCACGGATAAGATACGACTCATGAGACTGTCATCTTGCTCACCACCTGCTTTCTCTTTGAATGGTATAAGGGAAAATCACAGAGCAGATTGCCTAAAGAAATAGCCCTATATTCTTGGAATAACCATCCATTTTCATATTTCGCTTAAATAAGAGTAGATTAATATAAATTCATAGGTATAAATTATCTTGGTCATTCATTAACTCATTCATTTAGCAAACATTTGGTGAATATAACTACGACGTTCATCTAGGTTCCAGTTGTGCAAAGATAAGTAGGATATGGTCCATGTGAAAGCCAATTTTTGTTTTAAAATTTTAAAATTATTTTAAATATTGTCTTTTCATGATGTTTTAAATTATCAATATAATTTTAGATATGGGGCACTTTGTTCATGTATTCATTCATGCACGCATCCAAAAAATGCTTAGGAAACCTTCTATTTGCCAGGAACTATGGTAAACACTGGAGATATGGAAATAATTTTTTTTTAAAAAAAACCTCCTTGCTCTGGGAACTTAAGATACAGTATGGGAAGAGATATATGATGTAAAAATTAAAAATTCATATATAACACATCTAGGAAAGCTATGAATTCCATTGAGAAAAATAATGCAGGTTAATGGAAATAGGATGTTAAGAAAGTTGCTAACATTCATTCATTTAATCATTCATTCATTACATATTTATTAAACATCTAATATATATACCAGTGACTATGCAAAGTACAGAGATATTACAATGAAGAAAGCAGCTCAAGTTTTGTGCCCACACAAAGCTTACAATCCAATAAGGGGGATAAATAAATAAATAGCATGCCATAGTGACAAGTGCAAAAAATAAAATATAAAACATGGAGAAGGTGGGGGCCGGCCCGGTGGCACAGCGGTTAAGTGTGTGCACTCCGCTGCGGCGGCCCAGGGTTCACCGGTTCAGATCCTGGGCATGCACCGAGGGACTGCTTGTCAAGCCATGCTGTGGCGGCGTCCCATATAAAGTAGAGGAAGATGGGCACGGATGTTGGCCCAGGGCCAGTCTTCCTCAGCAAAAAAAGAGGAGGATTGGCAGATGTTAGCTCAGGGCTGATCTTCCTCACAAAAAAAAAAAAGGAGAAGGAAAAGGAAACATACGTTGGGGAGGGGTCGGGGAGGAGGGTAACCATGAGGGTCTCCTTGCGAAGGTAACTTGGGTAAGATTTAAATGACATGTGGGAACATGCCATGCAAGTAACTTACAGAAGAGTATTTCAGCCAGGACAATGCAAAGGCAAAACCAGTGAGTGGAAGGAGAGCGCACGCCCCTAACATCCAAAGACTAGCAAGGACGCCAGTTTGACCAGAAGATCTCCAGAAGCAAGAGAAGAGTTCAGAGAGGTAAATGGATATATGGCGAATATCAGTTTCCTATTGCTATTGTAACCAATTAACACAATTTAGGGGCTTAAAACAACACAAATGTATTCTCTCCCAGTTTTGGTGGTCAGAAGTCTAAAATCAAGGTGTTGGCAAGGCTGAATTCTTATGGAAGCTTGAGGGGAGAATCTGTTTCCTTGCCTTTTCCAGTTCCTAGAGGCACATATTCCTTGGCTTATGGCACCTTCCTCGCACCACTCCAACCTTTTGCTCCACTCCAACCTCTTGTTTCCACTATGGTAGCTCTTTCTCTCTGAATCTGATTCTTCCTGTGTCCCTTTTACAAAGAGTCTTGCAGTTACATTGGGCCCACCAGATAATCCAGGATAATCTCCCCATCTCAAAACCCTTAACTTGATCACATCTGTGAAGTACCTTTGTCATGTACGATAATATTCACTGTTTCTGGGGATTAGAACATGGACATTTTTGAGAGGTGTGTGGGTATTATTCAGCCTACTGCATCAGGCCTTGTAGATCATAACATATTTTTGTCTTTTGCTCAGAGTGCTATTTATATATGGGGAATATCACATTGGCAATGTAACATGACGGAAATAAGTAATTAGGCCATGCAGGTATCTGGAAGAAAAGAGTTCCAGGCAGAGAAGACATAAAGGCAAAGACACCGAGGTGTGAGCAGAGTTCAAGGTTGAGGAACAGCAAGGAGGAGAGTGTGGCCGGAGTCCAGCGAGCTAGATGGAGAACCTTAGCAGTTGAACTTATAAAGATAGAGGTAGTAGGAATCTGGATAGAAGGCCTCACAGGCCATTTTAATCTCCCTGGATTTCACTCTTGATGAGAAAGGAAGCCGTTGAAAGACTTTCCCTTGAAATAAGTAAAAAGACAAACTTGGAAATATAAATCTGAAAGATATATAAATGGTATTCTAAGCCATGAATTAATGAGATCCTCAAAGGAATGAATGCAATTAGAGAGCAGCAAAGTTCCTTAGCCTGAGCTAGAGAACAGTCAAAATGCAAAGGTCAGGGAAATGAGGAAGAACCACCAAAAGAGATGAGAAAGCACAGACAGTGAGGTAGGGAAGAACTAGATCTAAGAGGAATTTGGAAGCAAAAAAGAAAATTGTTCTAGAAAGTGGGACTGAGCAATTGTTTCAAGTATTGCTGATAGTTTAAATAAAATAACCGAGAACTGTTTCCATCCAGACAATTCTGGGAGCTGCCACACGTGAGAGAAGTGGATAGGGAGATCAACATGAATGTGCGTTTCTTACCTCTGGACAAATCCTGCTTTTCTCAAACAAAAGAGTAATTGATAAAATTCTCAACACTGATTTAGCAGTGAAATAATATAAATTTCCTCTTCACCACCCACTTCACCAGCCTGACTTTATCTTCTACTGACATTTATCCAGTTCTCTCTTAACAATCAAGCCCCACATAAGGATGAGGATAGAGGAAGGGGGCAAATTCCAGCAATGAGATCACCAGTTAGAGGAGATATTTGCTACAGCTGGGAAGAAGATGAATTGCTTGCCTATCTTCAAGAAGGGAAACACCTCTGGGCTCCAGAATTTCCCATCACATCTAATATGAAGCACTATGTCTCTATAAATACAGTCATACATATACTGAATGCAAACATATCTGTGTGTAAAACTGATCAGTTCTATTTTATTTCACAGAAAATAGCTCTTTATTTGGATAAAATAAGATTTAATTTCCATAAAAATAAAAAATTTCTCTAGGGAATAAATGCCTCAGAAAATTTGTAATGATCCAAACACAGTGCTATAGCCTTTGAAGGAAAATCCCCATGAAAACTGCTCTATCTCGTCACTTTGTCACCTAAACTCCTTTGGATGTGTACATATTTGTAAGATCACTAAAAGTCAGTTATCTAACTCTAAAAGAATACACTCTATATAAGCTATTTGCTATATCTATATGAAATAAAACTGGTTGAAGTAATGTAAATCTGCATACTTAATGATCTGCAACTTACAATGCACCCAATATCAACTGTTCTTGTTAACAAGTAAAGTTTAAATAAAGTTAAATGAGAAAACATTTGAAATTGTAATATGTCATTCAAACATGAAGAATGCTGCTCTTTTTCTAAGAAAATATTTATTATTACTATTTTTAAACAGTGAATAAGGTGATCTACTATTCAAAGAGATGCTAAATTTAGTCAGTCATCAACCTTTAGCTGATGATATTTTAAACTTTTTTTAAACAGCAAAGAAAACCACGAAACAAATATTTTCCTTAAATTCTTAAATTGCATATTTGCTTAACTCAGCAATTAAAATCATGAGTCCCCCTTTAGAGAATCTGATGAAAGAGTTGAATGTTGTCCTGAGAAAATGGCACATTCACACAAAATATTGTGTGCAATTACACAGTATTAATCCATTCTCCTGAAATCCTACACTACATTCCCTCCAAGAACTCTATCCCTTCATAGGCCCTAGTTAAAACCTCTTGACTCAATTTTATTCGCATCATATTTTTAATGTAAATGGTTTTCTTTAAAGAAAAATTTAGATGCTTCTCCTACACAATCAATATGCTTTACCCACAACATACTTTCTTTTATTCCTGTTAAGTGAAGAAAATTTCAGGATATGAAAGATAGTGAAAAGCATCATTTTGTTTATTGTTACTCGTCATATCTTCCTGAGATTAGTTTTGTAAATCAATATATCTACACCAGAAAATGTATCTGTTTTTATTGTAAATCAATACAATGAACAAATGTACATTGTTTAAATCCTGATATCATATGCCTCAATGCATCTGCCTATTTTGAAATATTAGGATATTATGAGTACATTAAAAAAAAACAAAGAGTTAATGTGTTAATGTAAAGTAAAAGTAAGAGGAAGTATTGATTTTTTTTTAAAGCTTATTAAATAGCCCTGGGGAAATGTGAGATCCAATAATACAACACTTATGAATTAAAGTATAATGGAAATCCATTTTTACTAAATTTTGATATTATGATTATATCCATTTTACAGTGTAAGAGCCGGCAAAATCATTAGTAAAACAAAGACAATGACTGCATGGAAAAGTCAGAATCGCTTATCTGTGAGGCACTCAATCACCCTTTATCACTATATTTTCTTTTACCAAGAATTTTGAGGAAGAAAAAAATATATGTATTTTTAATTCTTTAAATGTAAACATTCACATTAATTATTTTTCTTTAAAAACAAGGGCACTTAGCCAAACATTAATATTTCATAACACTGAAAAACATGCCCCCCAAAAGAATTGGCAATTGTTTAGATATAGATATAGATACAGATATAGATATGCAACTTTTGGCTTATAATATTTGAAACTTTTTTAAAAGACCAAAGAAAGCTACGAAACAGAAATATTTATATATATATTTGCTTGTACTCAGATTTCTATGAATATTTGTTGACTTTGTAGAAAAGATTTTTAAGTGTGCGTTGTGACTTTAAAAAATTATAGGCTGAACCTCTTCATGCATCTGATTTTTGATGATTTCACAAGGACAAATGTTAGTCATTTGAAATTCATCAGTAGTCATTTTACCTGAAGATACATCAATAGTGTGATGAAGCACTGAATTCATTTAGAACGAACTAATCATAAAATCATACCGTGATGAAATACGTGTCACAAAATGGCATAGCCATGCTTATTTTAAACCAAACATAGTCATCTAGAGGCACTAAAGGTGCTTAGTTTCTGAAATGAAAATCGGATTTAAATCTAAATATCCTGACTTATTCCAATGATTGAAATATAATAAGAATCTGAATGGATAAATACTTAAACATTTGGAAGGTCAAATAAAAAGCTAAGGAAAAGAAGTATGAGAATGTTAAAAAGAACACGGCAAGGAAATTTTCCTACAAGTTAGCAAGAATTATGATGAAACTATGATATGATGCTAGTAAAATAGTAGACAAAGAGACAAAGGAAATAGAAAAAAAAAACAGAGTAAGTGATTTTAGCCTGTTTTACTGATTTACTAGAAAAGCATTACAAATCCATGGGGAAATTCATTCAATAAATGTTGTTAGAAAATTGGCTATCCATAGGGAGAAAAGTAAAGTTGGATCTAATCATACCACATGAAACAAAATTCCCAGAGAGATTAACCACATAAATGTTTAAACAAAAACTCTCAAATGATATTTAGAAAATAGAATACTATCTTTCTGATATTGAGCAGAATAGAAATTATTAAAAAATGAAAACACAAGGATTAAAATAAATATTGAGGTATATGGTTATATTTTAAATATTCTTTCCTGAACAGCAAAAGATAAAAGATGTAATGTTAAAATATAAGCCACATACACACACAGAGACCCATACACATACACATACTATTCCAGAGCACAGGGAAAAGAGGAGATTCTACCCAACTCACATTCTTATGCTTGTAACATTGATACCAAAACATAAGAAGCACAGTATAAGAATAAACGGTTATAGATCACGTTCTTTGTGAAGGACACAGAAAAACCTTAATCTTACCAAAACAAATCAGAAAAATATAAAATAGGTAATGTACAATGACTATGTGGGTTACTCTAAGAATGCAAAGCAGCTTAAATATTAGAAAAATTCATTAATGCAATTCACCTTATAAACAGAATAAGTAGAAAAAGCATATTTTTTTTCACCAGATATTAAAAAAGAGCACAGCGAATTTGCTGGATACAAAACCAACACAAAAATTCCATTTTTATATACAAGAAAACATATTTTAAAAATTAACTTAAAAGGATACCATTTTATAACAGCATCCACAATAGACAGTATATATGAATAAATAAACAACAAAAAAAAGGTAAACAAGACCTCTATGAGACATAAAAGTCCTCCTAAATAAATGAAGAGATCGATCAAGTTCTTAGCAATAAATACTTAATATTGGAAAGACGTAAATTCTCTGCCAACTGAACTATAGATTCAATGAAATTCAAATCAAAATTAAAACATGCTTTTTATGGACCTGGCACAAGGGGTCTCAAAAATTTATATAAATATGCAAAATGCCAGGACACGCATATTTTTGTATAAGAAATACATAGTGTGAGAGTTTGCCCTACTCAATATCAAATCTTACTTAAAACCTATAATTAAGAGGATATGTTTTTGGCACTCTAGTAGAAACATAGATAAATTTAACATAGAGACCTCAGAAGCAAATATATAAAAACTTTGATATATTACACAGATGGTATTGCAGATTGGAGGGAAATGACTGATTTTTAAATAAACTTTACTTCTTAAACATTTTTAAGTTTATAGAAAAATTGTGAATATAGTCGAGTTCCCTTATGGCCTACAACCACTTTCCTCTATTATTAATATCTTACATTAGAAAGGTACATTTGTTGCAATGAATAAATTAATATTTATATATTGTTACTAAATTAACTAACATCCATGTCTTATTTAGATTTTTATAGTTTTTAATCTAACTTCCTTTTTCTATTCCAGGATCCCCCAACCCTCAAGATAGCACATGACATTTAGTTATTATGTCCCCTTATGCTCCTCTTGGCTTTGAGAGTTTCTCAGACTTTCCTTGTTTTGATGACTTTGACAGTTTTGGGTAGTAATAATCATGTAATTTGTAGAAAGTTCCTCAAGTTAGATTTGTTTGTTATTTTTCTCATGGTTAGACTTTTCTCATGGTTATTGGTTTTAGGGAGGAGGGCCACAAATGTAAAATGAATTTTATCACAATGTATCAAGGGTACCTGCTATCAATATGACATCACTGTTGACTGATGTTGACTTCTTGACCTCGATCACCTGGATGAGGTAGTGTTTGTCAGGCAATATGACATCACTGTTGACTGATGTTGACTTCTTGACCTCGATCACCTGGATGAGGTAGTGTTTGTCAGGTTTCTCCTCCCTAAAGATAATATTCTCCTCTTTTCACGCTGTAATCATTGGAAGAGCCTCATTATGCACAGCTGACACTTAAGCAGCGTGGAGTTAAGCTCCACTTCTTTGAGGATGGAGTATCTATGTAAATTATGTAGAATTCCTCTGCATGTAACATTTATTTATTTTTTTCCATCATTTGTTTATATCAGTATGGACCAATGAATATTTATTTTATGAGTTGGGTTAAATCCAATAATACTTTGTGGTTTTTATTGCTCAAATTGTTCTAGCTTTGGCCATTGGGAGCGCTTTCATTTGGTTCCTGTGTCCCTTTGGCATACCTCATCATTGTGGTATATATATATATTTTGTGTGTGTGTGAGGAAGATCAGCCCTGAGCTAACATCCGTGCTAATCCTCCTCTTTTTGCTGAGGAAGACCGGCTCTGAGCTAACATCTATTGCCAATCCTCCTCATTTTTTTCCCCCAAAGTCCCAGTAGATAGTTGTATGTCACAGTTACACATCCTTCTAGTTGCTGTATGTGGGACGTGGGCTCAGCATGACCGGAGAGCGGTGCCTTGGTGGGCGCCCGGGATCTGAACCCCGGGCCGCTAGTAGCAGAGCGTGCGCACTTAACCGCTAAGCCACGGGGCTGGCCCTGTGGTATATTGTTTTTAAGTCCTTACTCTCTAGCACAAAAAATTACTCCAGAATCATCTTGTATATGTCCTGTCCTAGTCCTAGAGTCAGCCATTTCTCCAAGAAGCCCTCGATCCTTTTTTTTATACAATGGTCTATCAGCATTTTTTGTAGAGTTCGAAATTGAAAAAACTCAAAGATTTATTAATATTGTGGTGGGTAAACATACTGTGGAGTATTCATACAATGGGAAAATATACATTAATGAATATAAATAATCTCTAGCTTTAAGTATTAATATGGATGCATCTCACAAAAAATGTTAAGTTTCAAATCATAGTAAAATGGATATAGTGTGACTCCATTTATAATAAGTACACATACTTCATTATAAATAATCATTCTATTAGATTTCTATTGCTATTATAACAAACTGCAACAAACTTTGTTTCTTAATACAAATTTATTGTCTTACAGTTCTGGAGGTCAGAAGTTCTAAATGCGTGTCAATGGGCTAAAAGAAAAATGTCAGCAGGGCTGCGTTCTTTCTGGAGGCTCTAGAATAGAATCCCTTTCTTTGACATTTCCATCTCCTTAAGGTCACACACATTCCTTAGCTCATGGGCCCCTTCTTCCATCCTAGTGCTAGCAATGTCAAGCTACATTCTTCCTACGCCTCCAACTCTTTAATTCTCCATCTAGTGCCTCCATCTTCCACTTTTATGGCCTTTGTGATTGCAGTGGGCCCACCTGGATAATCTAGAACAAACTCCCCATTGTAAGGTTAGTTGATTAACAAACATAGTTCCATCTGCAGCCTTGTTTCCTCTTTGCAATATAATGTAACATGTTCACAGCTTCCAAGCATTAGGACATGGACATCTTTGGGGGCCATTATTCTGCCTACTACTATTATCATTCAAAAATTAACTACGTTTTTTGAATGCGTATATCACTATCAAACAATGAAGAAAAGTAGGGCAATGATTCTCATTCAAGTTAAGAGACTGATTACTTCTAAGGAGAAGGAAAGGAGATGTAAACAGAGAGGGGCAAAATGGTGCAAGCAAATGGTGCCATGGCAGTGACTGAGTTCTTAAACAGAAGTTACATGGTATCGTTGTTCTTTATCCTGCATTAGTGGGTACAGTGTTGAGGTATGATATGTTCTACAATTTAAATTTACCTGGATTTTTTTCCCTTATAATTTTAAAGGTCATTAACTGTTTTTCAAAATCTATTTAAGATGACTCAACATGAGAAAGCATATGCACACACAAAAAAAGAAGTTATATTTTATTTATGTACACAAAGGTATGTAGTTCAATTAAAGCAGAACAGAATAAAAATTCTTAGATCAAAGGTATTGGATTAATTCTACTTTTCACTTCTGTTTCAGTCTACACCATGCTTAAGCCTGCTCTGTGCCACAGGAACATGGCTTTTGTCAACTTGGTTCTTTTGCCATCTATCTTCAGGTTTAGCAAATGGAAGGTACTGACAGGAGAATGAGAATTTGGTAGATAAAGAGAGAAAATGGTATTTCTAATATTTTATCTATTAAATATTTGAAAAAATGAAATATATAGTTCTGTTATTTTTATACGTAAAAAGCTCAATGAAAATGTGATTAAACATGAAAAATCACTTTTGTTGTTGCTCTTGTTGCTACCATTACCTTTCTCTCCTCCTTCTCCTTCTTTTTCTTCTTCCCCTTTTCCTCTCCTTCTCCTTTTTCTTCTTTTTTTCCTTATTCTTCCCCATCATCTTTTTCTTGTTCTTCTTTAGTTTATTTCCTGCATTTCCTAGTGTTGTTGTCCCAAGTCTTTCAGGGGGATTTGATTTTCTTACTGGTTTTCCTTTGAGTCAAAGGAGAACAGACCAGAGGATAACACAACTGGGTAAAATAATCTTACCATTGCTTATACAAAATAGTATACAAAGAAGTGCTTTCTAGAATTCACTCTAACAACAAACATTTTTCCATTGTTACCTCCCCTGCAAGCTTAGCTTTACTAATGTCAAAGACAACAATCTAATGTACAAAAGAAAAGAATAGAAAAAAGCAACCATAGCTGGAAACTGACCACTTAATGGTTTCCATTTTCATTCTAGCATGAGTGAAAAAATTCACTATTAGCATGTGAATTTTTAGGTGCAGTGCTATGAACATGTAAAGGAAGAAAGGACTCGAAAGAGCATTTGACTATGATAGAACCTCATATATGATCTTGAATCTTAATCGAACTGTTGACTTTTTTCTCTTTTTCCCCTGATTATTATTCAAAAATGATTACTTTTTATCCTAATCCTCTGTTAGAGTTTAGTGAGAAAAAGTAAGAAAAGCTAAGTTTATAGATTGCATGCAGTTATTAGATTCTGACAAAAATATTTTGACTTTCTCACATAGATATATTATAGAAATCTAGAAATGGATTTCTAAATAAGTGTGTGTGTGTTTGTGTGTTTGTGAATGCATGTGCATGTAATAATTATTATTGTAGTATTTCCATGAAAGGTTGTACATATGGGAAGTTTTATGGTATAAAGATCAAGTGTACTGTCTCTGAGGTCAAATGGCCTGAATTCAATGCCTCACTATCTAAATTAGTGACCATGTGATCATTTATAAGTAACTTAACCTCTAATTGGGGTCAGTCATCCATAAATTTGAAATAATAATAATAATAATTTCAAATATTTTTTTAAACCTTAAGTTATATACATAGAAAATCTTTTAAAAATACCTGGAATATACTAAGCATTCATACATGTAGGTATTACTTTATGGCAAAAAACGTAATCTATGAAATTTCAACTCATATAATGCATACCTATAGTTATATATCTTAATATCAAATTAATGTGTATTTGTATTGTATTTACTCATGTGTTCTTTAGCTTTTCTAGAAATAATTGGAGTCTGATAATAATAAAAGATACATGAAACATTTAAAATCAAGATAAAAGTCTTTGGTTCTTTAGTGTTACTGTAGCTACTGCTAAAATTATTTAAAGAACTGGAGATATTGGATTGTTAATGGTCATAATCACATGATCACGATCTTAGAAACCAACCAGAATTTAATTTTTAAACAGAGCTTAGAAAGTTTCTATTCATTTTAATATACTTTTACTCTTTTTTTTTTTTTTTTTGGTGAGGAAGGTTGTCGCTGAGCTAACATCTGTGCCCATCTTCCTCTATTTTGTATGTGGGACGCTGCCACAACATGGTTTGATAAGTGGTGCGTAGGTCTGTGCCCGGGATCCAAACTCATGAACCCCAGGGCAGCCAAAGCAGAGCACATGAACTTAACCACTACGCCACCGGGCCAGCCCCTACTTTTACTCTTTTGATTCTAACATACATCAATCTTTGTGGTGTCTCTTTTATATTTGCAATGACGTGGCCAGTAAGTATTCTGATACATGGAATGGCATTTCATGAGAGAGGTAGACTAGAGAAATTTCTTCAAGTTCTATCTTTAATTCTTAGCTCTTTTCTTTCTATAATTTTTCTGTTGAAAACTTCATTGACTGATGTCATTTTAACTTTCCCAATTATGAGCGTGTCTCAGTTCTGCATCTGGCACTCTGGCTTCTCTAATTGGATACTGCATTTTCAATAGCTGCTGATTATTTCTACATGTGAAACATTTCCATTAAAAATGTTATCTGGAAAAAAGAGAACTAAATAATAGACACATATTGTGGATATTTTATAGGTAAGAAAACTGGGTCTTTTAGAATTTATGTGATATACATTAAACCATAGATTTAGTAACTAAAAAAGCAGAGCCTAAAACAGATCATTGGAATCCAAATCCATTGCCTTTTCTATATGGTACTTTTATATGTAAATGTATTCCAATGTATAACAATGTTATAATAATTCAGTTTTATTATATCACTGCATTTCTATCATCCAGCGTAATCTGTGGTCTGCTCTGAGTTAATTTATTTCATTTGCTTTATCCGGTATTGTATATATAGAAAAAGCCCCTTACACTAAGTTATCTGAATGAACTGCTCCACATTATGCTTTGATGATGGCATTATTGCTGTGTGTCTCTTCGGGGTATTGCAGATTCGAAAATATAAAGCTCATTAACATGAAACTGCTCCCCGAGGAGATGTGTTATGTGGAATCCAATGTTTACAAACATTTATAGCCCTATTCATCTAAAAGTTGTCCATTAGTTGGCAGTAAATCAGTGTGATTTGCATTGAAATATACTATTTACCTTTAGTAGCCATGCAGCAATATATATACATGTAATATAGAATGACACAATTATGCAATATCATATTTTAAGTTAAAGAAATCTATCAACACATTTAAAGAAAGATACATTGCAGATTTATTTTCATGTTTAAACCATTGACAATTTATGGATTTGATTTTTCAATAGTAGTCCATAGCTCAGATTTCTTCAAACTTAACTTTATAGAGATCACTTTGAATTCTGAGAATGACTTTAAAATAAAATAATAATTATTTTAATCTTGAATGGTAATATTTCATATATATTATTGCAATGAATGCGTCTCAGTTATAACATAGGAAAAAACGTCAAGATTTTACATTAATGTATTCAGTAATATATTTGTTAAGTGTAAGTGAATATATACAAGGTGATCTGGTTTCACCCTTTATTCACTTAACAAACATTCATTGAGCTCTTAAAATGTGTAAGGCTCTTTACAGTAGACACACATATGAAGAAAAGAAATGTCTTTATTTTCATAATTTACATTAACAGACAGCACAAAAATAAAAACTAAAACTAAGTCAAAAATTAGAGAACAGATAGAGAGGGTATCTTTGGAACAGAGAACACTACAACTACACAAGAACTGCATCAGATAAGGGGGCAAGTTACTATCTCAATAACTTTCCTGTATGCCAAAACAAAGAGGCACTGCATTTATTTACCAAAATAGAGAGAAATGTAACATAAAGAAAAGGGAAGTGTGGACTACTGATGGTGGCTGGTTAAGGCTGACAGCCCTTACAGCGACAACTGTGATCCAGCAAACGTGTGATCATGCTTAGGAAAATCAAGAGTGAGCGTGTTACATATTTTATACATAGGCAACGACAAGGATATCAGAATCAACTTGACTAAATGAAGAAAATTACACTGTTCTTTGATTTGAATATTTTCCAGTGCAAATGACTATTCTTAAATGATTTTATAGGTGAAATCATATTTAAATTAAAATCCCAATAAAATTACTAACCAAAGTCAATCCTATCCCAATGTGCATGGTTTGGGGTGTTATATGGACTGAGGTTAAAACATCAGATCACTTGTTAATTAACTATATGTCCTTAGTCATTTGACTAACTTCTTGGGGCCAATCTCCTACACGAGGGCAATAATATTATCTCTTATAGTAATTAAGGAGAGTAAATAAGATTACATATATAAAATATCTAGCATAGTGTCTGGCACTCAGAAAGTGCTTCTGAATGTTGAGTTTTCCTTTCTCCTTCATATGCTCTGCGACTGAGAGACCTGTATGACCAGCAAAATCTGTGCTTTCTCCTCCCAGAGTTGTCACTTGGAAGTATTTGCCCAACCAAGGACTCTATTCTCCAGACCCATCTGTATCTATGTAAGGCCATGTTAGTAGTTCTTGCGAATGAAATGTGAATAAAGTGATGTGCCTCTTCAGGACTGGAATATTAAAAATCAGTGTTCTGGACCTCCAGTTTCAGCTCCAACATGTAAAGAGATTCTAAAACAAACAAAAAACAACAACAAAAAAACCTAAATAAATTGAAAAGCTATTACTTTTATTGGATCAATGAGAGAATTGAGATTGCAGGGCAGACAGTCACCCTTAAATGTGGAGAGAAAGGAGAATAGAGAGAATCACAGCAAAGAACTGTTTACCTAGAGCAGAAGCTTCTGGAGCCATAAACTGTGAGATACATTTAAATGGTAATGTTGTAAAATTGCTGGAGTTGATTATAGACTCACACGAACATGAGAAACTCCACAGGGTCACAGTCTTGTGGGTGAGTGGGGAGGCATCTTCATGAGCTTTATCTCCAGCTAGCCCATTAGATTCTCACTTGTTAGAGTCAAGAAAGCCTTTGTGGCTCTGGTAGACAGAGGGGAAGAATAACCGTTATGAAATATTTCCAGAGTGTTCTACATAACAATGTCCGTGGGAAAAGACTTTACTAGAGCCTCATTCCTCCTAAGGGGTAGGACACATACCAAACTCCTGTGCTCTTCAGTTTCTCATATCTGGTGAAAATAGTTATACCATGCCAACGCTTATCAAAGAAAGCTTGAAAAGCTGTATTAATTTCAGAAAAGCAGGTAAGATAACACCATCTTGATGGAGATATATTAGTTAAAGCTGTGACAGGCTGTTAAAATACAATATACTGGTTTTATCATTGTCATTAATGCAAAGTCGCAAATAATATTGGTCAAAACATATAAGTGGTGTCTATTTCATATAACAACAAGTCCAGTGGTAGGCAGTCCAACACTAATATATCATGAAGTTCCAACCTCCTGTCATCTTCCAATCCCGGCCACTTCATCACATAGGCCTTTGTCACCAGCACGCTTTTCACTTTCTGGACATTTGTTGAAGCTCTAGTTACAATATCCATGTCTAAGCAGGAGGGAAAAGCTTCCTTGCCTTGCTGAGCAAGGCAAGCGCAGGTAACAGAAACAGACTATTGCCCTGGAGTTAGTAAACAGAGGAAATCCTACTATTAGATTAAATTGAAGATATAGTCAGAAGAAAAATTAAGAAAAGTCTTGTAGTTTAAGCTGGATTTGATGGTAGGTAAGATTTATTCTTAGTACAATGTGAAGCTATCTAGTGGTTTTAAAACAGGGAGTGACTTTACCTCAGTTATATTTAAAAATATCACTCCGGCTCCCTATGTGGGCAATGAAATGACAGCAATAAATGGAGACAAGAAAGATCAAATTAGATGATATTAGAAATGACTGTTACTTTGGCTAGGGTGGCAGTGATAGAGAAAGAGAGATGGGATGATTCACATACATTTTGGAGGAAGACCCGTTAGGATTTATTGTAGGATTGAGGATTGAATGTAGGCAATGAGGAAAGGGGACAAACAAAATGTCTCCTAACTTGTGGTATGAACTGGCTGGTTAGTTAACTGAGAGGGTTGAGGGGAAGGGCAGATTTGGTGGAAGTGATTATCAAAATTCTATTTTGAACATGTTAAATTCAAGATGGCTTCAGACTTCTGAGTGGTTGTATACAGTCATAAATCAGAGATTTGTTTGGAACTTGATCGTGAACTAGAATGGAAGTGTAAGTTTTGAGGATTATTACCATATACATGGTTTTCACAATTTTGAGAATATATGCAATCATGGGGGCAGGGTAGGTATAGAAGAGAAAAGGGATCAAACCCTGAGAGACACCATTTAGAATACACATAATAAAGGGAGAAGCTCATAGAAGTAGACTGACCAGCTGCAGCCATTGAGCTAGAGGAACACCAGGAAACTGCTACAGAAGACATGTGAGGAGAATGTTTGATGAATGAAGCAATGAACAAGGAGCTCAATGAGATGCAGATTGAGTACTGTATTTTCAACTTGGAACATGGGAGAGCTGTCAGCCTTGACAAGAGCAGTATCTTTGGAAGGACAGGGATGAAAGCCATTTTTGAGAGGGACGTATAGTAAACAGAATTTGAGAAAGTAGAAATGCCAAGAGTTAACGGATCTTGGTAGAAGTTTTACCGTGAAAAAGAACAACAAAATGTTAGAGTGATAAGAGAGTCTTGTGGTATTCAGAGAGCAACTGAGTTTTGTTGTTTCAGTGGTCATTGTTACTGTTGCCAATGATTTTGCTGTTTTAAGATGGAATAGCTGGGGTGGATTTTTATGATACTGGATTGTTCCAGTAGCTAAGGACAGATTGATAATGCATAAAGTGTAAATTGTGAGGTCAATAGAGTTACAGATTGTACGTGGGAGGGCAGTGGTCAAAAGAGTTATGTAGAAAAATAAACACATTAGGCTAAAATTAAAAATGTGTGTGGGCAGGAGAATGGCGGCCATAAAAAATACTCAAAGAGTAGTCAGAGAGGACTGAATTACAAGAGACCCGTTACTAGAGCAAAAAAAATGAAGAAATCTATTAAAAAGTCCCTTAAAGTAAATTATCAACAGTGCCAAATGTTTTGTACACGAAGTGAGATGAAAACTAAGTGAGCCAATCAATCTTAGTAATTAGGAAGTGACTAATGGCCAGAGTCATTGTAGTGGTGACTAGACTCAAGTGGGTCAAGGGGTGAGTTTGGGATAAAAAAAGGGGAGGCAAAGATTTGTAGCAATGCTTTAGTGGAATTAAACGGCCTCGTCATTAACGGGGAAATGCAAGTTCAAGGAAAATTTCATTGTTTTAAGATGGAAAAAACTAGAGCACATTTTTATGCTACAAGAAAACACCCCTTTGAACATTTGAAAATATAAAAGACAGGGAATAACTATGGGCAGATACTTTATAAAGATAAGAATCCCTTGAAATTGGAAAGAAGGAAGAGTGGGCACAAATACAAAATAGCCTGTGGGTGTTGTCACAGAAAACTGACGAATTCTAGATAAAGAAAAAAAGTTCATCTAATGAGAAAGAGTTAAGATAGTTCTGTGATGGGAAACTTGAAGATGCAGTTGGGAATTGTGGTTTTGTGTCCAAACCAAGTCACGGTGATCCATGGCAATAGTTAAAAGCATTTTGTCATTTGTATTCCAAAGAATCCCTCGATTGATAATAACATCTGAGCAGTGGAAGAATAATATCAAATATTCAAAAAGACTACTAAAGAATCTTCTTGAGCAGGGAAAAAATAGACATCAAATAAGACATTATTTCCTTAATCTCTTATCTAACTCTACTATTTTATAAATTAATGAAAACCTCATAAAACAGAACGAAAGGGCAACCCCTTCTGAGAAAGCGGCCCTTGGAGGCACACATCTTTGATAGGCCCAGTTAATTGCCTAGGAATTCCTCCAGGCCAAGAACAATAAATCAGAGAACAATTGGGTAGGGATGGCAGTGCCAATTCCCTTTGGCTATAAAAAGTTTATTGGAATAGATGATTTAAATTGCTTTTCAGATAAAAGCATCCATGATTTACATAGATTATTCTTTGTAGTACAGTCCTTGTATACTCGACAAGTCTGTATTCACTACTCAATCGTATGCTTCCTTAGGGCAAGGAGTAGGTACTACTCATTCTTTTCCTCAGTCCAGAAGCATTCTTGATTTCCTTATACAAAAGACATGTTCAAAGACTAAAATCATAGACATACTAACAAAACCAAGAAACAAAAATATATTTTCATATAAAGAAAGCACCCAAATACTATCAAATAGGCATTATTTCTGCTTGAGGACTGAAAAGACAAAATTCCACTCAAGGGTGAGATTTAATATGTGCCCTCCGGTAAATTCAGCACTTTCAGAAATATTTGAGATGAATCCAGAAGAGAGAGCTCAAAGTGGCCCTGAAGGATTTTACAGACTTGCCCCCTTAAAATAGTTTTTAGCCAACAATTTTATATTCCATATACTACATAGAATTTGTATAGATTTCAACATTCCTTTGTCATACAAGCACTTATCATCTGAAATAAACACTAAAATAGCTGAGACATATTTCTCATGAGATATCAAGGATCCTCACCTATAGAGCTACTATAGGAAATCAATACAATTAACTGTTAAATGCTTTGAACAGATTTTGGCACAAGATGAACATGTAACAAATACTACCTTTTGTTTTAGCTTGCCAGGGCTACCATAACAAAATACCACAAACTGGATGGCTTGAACAACAGAAATTTATTTTCTCAGAGTTCTGGAAGCTAGAAGTCCAAGATCAAGGTGTCTGCAGGTTCCTTTCTCCTGAGGCCTCTCTCCTTGCCTTGCAGATGGCTGCCTTCTCCTTGTATTCTCAACGTGGCCTTTTCTCGGTGCACATCCCTTGCGTCTCTCCCTCTTTTTATAAAGACACCAGTCATATTGGATTAAAGTCTCAACCTAACGGCCTCCATTTAATTCAATCATCTCTTTGAAGGCCCTATCTGCAATATAGTCACATAAATTAGGGCCCACATATGACCTCATTTAACCTTAATTACTTCTTTAAAGGCCCTATCTCCAAATATTACATTCTGAGGTACCAGGGGCTGGGAATTCAATACACAAATTTTGGAGGGATACACAATTCAGCCCATAAAAAACTGTTGCTATCATTATTATTACCGAGATAGCTTGGCAACATTACCATTCATTTGCTATAAGCCAGTTTGTGAACTCCAAAGTGTTTCTTTACATTGCAAGTAGTCTATTTTCTCTAAAAGTTCTTGCGTAAGAAAACACCTCAAAACCTTAAAACAAAAATTTTCGTCACAGTTTTGTGAGACAGGAGTGTGGGGAGGGTTTGGCTGAGCAGGTAGTCCTTGGTCGACATTGTGTCAGCTGGGGTGGCCTGGCCTGGAGAGTTAGCTTCTAGAACAGCTGTACACTCAGAACTGGCCCCTATGAGCTCTCTCTCTAAACCTCTCCACATGAAGTCTCATCTTCCAGGGCCTTCCATATGCCTTGGGCTCCTCATAACACGGTGATCACAGGGTAGTTGGTCTTCTTACATGATAGCTGACTTACAGGTTCAGGAAGTGGAAGCTGCCAGGCTGGTTAAGGGCTATGTTCTGACCTAGCACAGTCTTACTTCTGCCACCTGTTAATCTTCTAGGCAATCACAGAATCTGCATAAATTCAAGAGAGTTAAGAAATAGACTGCACTTCTTGGGTGGGAGAGTGAGAAAGTCAAGTCGCAGAAGAATTTGTGAGATGGAAATGTTTTTGAGGCCACTTTTGGAAAATGGGATAGGCACTAAGTATGACTTGAGATGATTCACTAGAGTGGACTGAGATTCTGAAAAAAGAACTACTTCCAAAAATGGCAGCTGACTCTACAAGGCAAAGTTTCAAGTACCAAATGAAATGAAATAGGCTTATTTTAGAAGAATTAAATCAGCTAACTGAAACCCAGTTTCTAATCTTTTGTTCATGCTATTTCTCCACTTTGAATTTTTCTACCCCTCCTACGCACACAACACACACACACACACACACACATAAACCACACATACACATAGACACAAACGCTAAACACACTCACTGCCATTTTCCTTCAATTTACCTGTCATGTGTCAGCTTCCAAAACTTCCCTTATCTTAGTAAGGAAAGATGAATTGCCTCTTTTCACAACATTTTCACACTGCATTTCAATAGAAAATTTATTTGTTTTAGTTTCCCACTGGACTGCAAGGTCCAGGAAAAGTTATCTTTTACTCATCATTTTCTCATCATTTTTCCCAAAGTGACTGGAATATAGCAGGTGCTCACTATGTATTTGTTGAATAATTGAAAAAATAAATACACAAAAGTACTATTGCATGAACTGAATTTTCCCAAAGGTTTGAAATAATGTTGAGTAATGGAATATGGAGACTTTAGTCCATAGCAATTTGCTTTTATATAAAAACGAATTATTATTGTTTGATTTTCACTTTTTAAAATAATACTTTTTTACATTATCATGATTATTCTTGAAAGTGAGTGGATGAGTTAGTCTCAGGCTAATTATCTGCTTAAATAGAATAATTTCTCTGGTTTCTGGAAATGTTAGGTTTCTGAAACTCAAGATTGCACTTTGACACATTTTAAGAGCTTAACTTTTTCTAGTAAAATAGTTTCAACCAATAATTCCATATCTTTATCCTTAATATAATGTATAGAATAAAAATAATATTTTGGGGATTTAAACAAGAACCAACTTTTTGATGAGATAAACAGCAGATAGAGTAATTTAAATTTTTCAATTTACATCACATTTTTCTTTTAAAATCACTTTTTTAGAAATAATATAAAATATTTTCATTGAAGAAAAATCAAGGGATACAAGTAAGAAAGATGAAAACAAAAATTATGCAAAATCTCATGAAATGTTATCTACTTATCAATAAAATTTAATTATAAATTCATGTGCCCAGGATATCTCACATGATGTCACGCAAAGCAACTTATACAGACATGACCCCTGCCTTCTGGAATTTTACAATATGGAGCAGAAAACAGACTTCCACAAAAGAATTAAATGAAAACCAAAGCACTGAATATGTACATTCAGTGCAAGAAAACTGAGTCATTCATGATGTTATTATATTTGTATCAAACTTTTACTGATAAATAGTAACACTGATTAATCTCAGTTTTAACTCTTTAACATAGTTTTTATTCATATTTTAATACAAAACCTAACAATCTATAAAATGCTCAGATACGCCACAAAAAATGACAAGAAATCATAGGCTTGATATTAATTAACATTGAGGATTGGCTTTATACAGCTAAAATTCCAATGTATAATTTCTTGAGAGATTAAAATATTATAGAAATGTTAATATGGGCACTGAAAACTCAGAAAAGGTTCTCATATTCTATATAGTGTGATTTGCAAGTGTGTTTTTTAGAAGAAAATGTGTTTGCACATACTTATTTTTTCTCAGATAATATTCAAGGAAAGTTTTCTTTAAAATTTCATGGGAAATGTTGCCTATAATTTTCCAATATCTGCAGATCAAGATAGTCTTTGAATTTCTATGCTTGACTTAATTGACAACATATTTCACATAATGCAAATCTAAATTATTATTCAACAATGATAATGCTAGATTGAAGGCCATAATTAATGTTAGTCATATGAAAGAAACATTTGAAGATTCAGTAACAGTACAAACATATTGAAACATAGTGTTCTTTTTGCTTTTATAAACAACTTTGATGTAAGAAAATTTCCCTCTATACCACATTTTGATTGATGTTTTTCATGAAAAGAAAGTAAAGTGAGGGCTTTACAATTAAATTGTTCTAGGAGTAGAACAATTTAATATAATATTTTACCTCCTTGACTTAATTTTGTTCACCTTCAAAATACCTCCATTAATGTAGAAAGTCAATTACAAGTGTTAGTTATAGTCAGTTCACAATATTATGCATTTCATTTGGTTTAACATCATTTAAAATAAGTTAAAATCTAGGGATATCTATTAAGAAGGCAATTGCAACACAATACAAGGATTGTGTGGCTTTAGACTATCTTCTCACACAAAGACAAGTTAAGACAAGTTAGACAAGTTAGTGCCCCCTCCCATCCCTGGACTCCCACACTTTTGGGTTAATAAATATTCCTCAGTACCCTTTTTTTAAAATTAGTAGATTTTATTTTTTACAACAGTTTTAGGTTTACAGCAAAAAATGAGTGAAGGTGCTGGCCCCGTGGTACGGTGGTTAAGTTCGGTGCACTCCACATCGGTGGCCCGGGGTTTGCGAGTTCAGATCCCAAGGGCAGACCTACACCACCTGTTAACCATGCTGTGGCAGTGACCCACATACAAAATAGAGGACGATTGGCACAGATGTTAGCTCAGGTTGAATCTTCCTCAACAACAACAACAAAAAAGGTGAATGGAAAGTTCAAAGAGTTCCCAAATATCCCCTCAGCCCCCACCTCCCAAACAGTTTCCCTTATTAACATCTTGCATTAGTGTGATACAATTGTTACAATAGTGAGTCAATATTGATAAATTATTAAGTGAAGTCCATGATTTACATTAGGGTTTACTCTTTGTGTTGTACATTCCATGCGTTTTGACAAATGTATAATGATATGAATCCACCATTATAGTTTCATACAGAATAGCAGTTTCACCACCCTAAAAATCCCCTAGGCTCTAGGGGATCACCTCCTGCCCCATCCAGCCCCTACAACCCCTGATCTCTTTACTGTCTCCATGGTTTTGTCTTTTTCAGAATGTCATATGATTGGAATAACACTGTATGTAGCCTTTTAAAACTGATTACTTTCATTTAGAAACATGCATTTAAGTTTTCTCCATGTTGTTTTGTGGGTTGATAGCTCATTTCTTTTTAAATCTGAATAATATTCCATATATATGACTACAGTTTGTTCACACATTCACCTATTGAAGTATATGTTGGCTGCTTCCAAGTTTCAGGAATTATGAATAAGGCTCCTATAAAACATTTTTGTTCATTTTTTTGTGTGGACATAAATTTTCAACACACTTGGGTAAATATCAGAGTGCAATTGCTGGTTCACACAGCAACAGTAAGTTGAGCTTCGTAAGGCACTGCCAAACTGGCTTCCAAAGTGGCTGTACTATTTTGCATTCCCACCAGCAACGAATGAGGGTTCCTGCTGCTCCACAAACTCGACACCATTTGGTGTTGTCAGTGTTTTGAATTTTAGTCATTCTACTAGGTATGTAGTGGTATCTTGTTTTGTTTTGTTTTGTTTTTGTGAGGAAGATCAGCCCTGAGCTAACATCCATTGCCAATCCTCCTCTTTTTGCTGAGGAAGATTGGCCCTGGGCTAACATTCGTGCCCATCTTCCTCTACTTTATATGTGGGACGGCTGCCACAGCATGGCTTGATTAGTAATGCGTAGGTTTGCACCCGGGATTAAAACCTGCGAACCCTGGGCCGTCAAAGCAGAGTGCGTGAACTTAACCACTACCCCACCAGGCCGGCCCCCTGGTATCTTGTTTTAATCTGCAAATCTCTAATGACATATGAGCGTCTTTTCCTATGCTTACTTGCCTTCTGTATATCTTATTTGGTGAGATGTCTCTTCAGATCTTTTGTCCATTTTTTAAATTGGGTTGTTTATTTTCTTAACATTGAGTTTTTAAAATTCTTCGTATATTTTGTATATCTATCTGTCCTGAATCAGATATGTATTTTGCAAAGATTTCCTCCCAGTCTGTGGTTTGTCTTTCATTTTCATAAACATATATTCTTTTTATCTAGGGAAGGAACTTTTTAAGGTAAGATACTCATTTCCGTTACCCATAATCTTTTACAGTTTAGAGAGGCAGCTAGCTTTGAAGTTGAAGCAAAGTTTGCTTTATGAAGACCAAATCTGTTTCTTAATTTAGCATATATATAATATATCAAGAATATAGCATACCTCTTCATTGGTTTATGTACATCTCGGAAAATTTGTGAATCCCATTTCCAAAAATAACGCACACATAAAAATATTTATGTACCGCATT
Source organism: Diceros bicornis minor (assembly GCF_020826845.1). Classification (NCBI taxonomy): domain Eukaryota; kingdom Metazoa; phylum Chordata; class Mammalia; order Perissodactyla; family Rhinocerotidae; genus Diceros; species Diceros bicornis. The sequence continues at coordinate 39,813,294 of NC_080759.1, forward strand.
AGGCAGTTGTAGTAGTCCTATGCCATGGACCACATTAAAGAAAATTTTCCTTATGTGATATGCCCATACAATGACAGAACATCAGAAATGAAAAAAAAAATTCTATCATACATATGTGACTTTGGTGTCTCAAAGAGAAAATCAATTGGATAATTGTCTGGATTGCTTATATTGGCATCATGTAGACAAAATCCCATTTTTCATCTCAAGTTTCTAAACTGATTGAAATTGGTTTTAGGTACAGAGGTCTACCCCTTTTACTATCCATTCTATGCTTGAGCATTTTCATGTCATTTTGGTTTGTCATAGTGACATTTGACTTAATAGAAATGAGGTAATCAGTAAAAAAATTGCTTTTGGGAAAAGTACATATGTAATAAAATTATGGAAAAGTCTTTCATTGATAATAGAAAAAGTTCTATTGAATTAATTACATAGTCCAAGTAAAAATGCAAACTGTTTTGAAAATATCTTTTAAGGTTCTTGTTTATAATTAGACATTAAACAATAAAAAATGATAGCTAAAGATGATGCAAATGAACATTGGAGTGTATAGATTATAAATTGGCTATCACAGTCCAGCTAGTGTGGTCAGATTTTCTATTTTTTCTTTCTTTTTAAACTTTTTATTAGAGAAATTTTAGACATATAAAAAAGTAGAAAAAAGAGCATAATGAAGCTTCACATACCCAAGAGTTATCAATTGATGATCAAACTTCCTCTATGCACACTCCCCACAACCATTTCTCATCACCCCCATTTTACCAACAGATTATTTTGAAGCAAATTCAAGACAACATATTCCTTCTAAATATTTCAAAATATATATATAAGACAATTTTATGTCCTCTTTTTAAACATATTGACAATTCTTTGAAACCTTTAATATCATTAAACAGCAAGTTTCACATTTCCCTGAATGTCACGTAAATTTTTTAAAGCTTCCTACTCTTTTCTGTTCATAAAGTCACGAACATATTGTTTCCTGCTTTCTGAGATCTCCCTCCTTGTCGCCGACGCCAGCCTTTTCATCTCATCCATTCCCTGTCCTGCTCAGTTTGGATGCCACTCTCAGAAGTTTCTCCTTAGTGCATGGCTTTTTCCTTGAGTGATGCTTAGGCTTGTTCATTAGTTCCTGAGATTGCTCAGACACCAAGACATATTCCCATGGTTCCCAGGCACTCCCTGTAAATTTTAGCCTGTGGCGCCTCCATCTAATTTCTGCTGGTGCTCTCAGACTTTTCCAGAGTACATGATGGCAGTATGTAGGCTGTCTGGATCCAGGGACTATAAAAGGTTCCTTTACCATTCCTCATTTCTTCAGCTCACATTCTGATTCCATGAGATTCTTGCAGCTGTGGTGGTTGATCCTTTCTCACTCATATTTTGAGGTTTGCGGGAATATATTGTTATGAAATGTCTTTGTTTCTTATGGCTGCTGTAGCAAATCATTATAAACTTGTGACTTAAAACAGCACAAATTAATATCTTACAGTCTGGAGTCCAGAAGCCCCAAATCAGTTTAATTGGGCTAAAATAAAGGTGTTGGGAGGGTTGGTTCCTTCTGGAAGCTCTAGGGGAGAATCTGTTTCCTTGCTGTTTCTCGCCTTCTTGGCCTTCTGAAGGCCATTGACATTCCTTAGCTCCTGACGTCTGCCTGCCATCACTCCAAATTCTTGCTTCTGCCATCACATCTGTATTTCTGTACGAAATCTCTCTCTGCCTAGCTTTTATCAAATCACTTATGATTACATTTAGCACCCAACTGGATCATCTAGGAGAATCTCATCATCTCATCATACGGATCTTGGATCCATAACTTAATCACATTTGCCAAGTCCCTTTTGTCATATAAGCTAATGTAGGAGAGGAAGAGATATTACGCTACTCTTCTAGGTTCTTCTGGCTGGTCTAAGAATTAAATTGATATGAGACAAAATAACAGGAGAAAATCAAGCAAGTTTAATACATGGAGAGAAACCCAGGAAAACTGAACAACTCGCCAAAATGGTTGAAGCCACCAACTTAAATACTGTCTTTAACTAAAGACAAAGGAGGATGTTGGGATGGTGGTTTGGGACTTCAAAGAGGAGGAAGGCAATTCACATAGAGACGGAAAAGCAAATGTTTGGTAAAAAAAAATTTGCCAGGCCTTGCAAAGATGAGACATGGAGAAGACTTTGATCAAATGGGCCTTGCTAGGTTCCTCCCTGTCTACCACACTTAGTTCATATGACACTATAGTTATCTATAGTATTAGCTGCTTCCTGGAATAGGCCTTCCATCTAAAATTCTCTTAGGTGGTTAGGAGGAAGGTCAAAGTTTCTCCCTGAGTCTTTTGTTCTTAAAAATAATCAAACCAAAGAGACTCATTTTGGGGTAGCAAATTCTGCTCCCCTACAGTAACATCTGTCAGTTCCAAGGATTAGGACATGGATATCTTTGGGGGCCATTACTCAGCTTACCACATGAAATTTCATTGTAGATCTCACCCATAGATTTTTAGTTTTAGTATTTTTAGTTTTAGTTTGGTAAATTTGATGAGGTTCAAATGTGTTCTGATTCACACCTTCTTCCCTACCTCTTGTTCCTTTCCTATTTATTTAATGGAAATTGTGTATAATCCTGGATAAATTACTACTTGTCTTTTTTTTTTTGATAAATGAAATATTTCCCTAGTTTAGTTTTGCCATAACTGGAGGAAAAAATGCTACAGAAATATACACATTTTATCAGTAGAATAGACAACTCATAAAATATTTCCTGATTTTTTAAATAAATACAAGGCTCAGGATCTCATATTTTGAAAGGAAAATTTTAATTAATTTATTTCATGCATATTTCTAAGTATCAAGATGGATCCAAAAGTATTATGCATCAGCAAGTAATAATAATTATAGTAATAATAATTGTTTAGTTTCTATATTCTCAATATCAGTACCATTTTAACTTCAGATTATTATCCCAACAACTCAACCTGGTATTATTTTTACATTGTTAATAATAACAAATGTTTTTCTAGACATCTATAGACAATACCGTTTGTCCAAGTGCTGCAAATTAACTTCTATAGAATTTTTTTAACACTAAAAAATTTGATTATTTTATGTAGAAAATGCCAAAGTTTTAGTGTTTAATATTTAATAGCACAACTTACCAAGGTCCAAAATGTTAAATTACCATGTTCAAGAAACTGGGAGGGGAATCACTCTATAAACTAGTTATGTAGTATGGATAAGAACGCACACTTTATAGTAGAAAACCTGTCTACACACAGTAGTTGTAAAAAGCCGTTCGGTCTTCTCTTGGACTGTAAAAAGGTGTTTCAGATTTCAGTCTAAATTAGCAACCTTCAACTCGTGTGTGTAGCAGGTATCTTGTTTTCACCTTCCAATTCTTCCACCCCAGCCTGTGTCACCAGGTCTGCAATGTTTTTCTCCAGGTCATCAGTGCCACTACTCATGTTATCAATTCTTCCAATGACCTGATCAGATATAGTCTGAAATTTATCTTGCATCTGTTGCAGGAGTGTTTGCATCGCAGAGTGGAGATCGGGCACGGTCTTGAGGGTCTGTCTCAGCTGGCCGTCTCCCTGGTTCCCAGCTTGGCGGTGATGTCTCAGCCACCTACACTTCCATTTGTCAGAGCAGACGCCCCCCAATGGCTACGTCTCGCCACAACAGAGGCCAGTAGCGGGACCGCGGGGTCGTTGTGGGAGCTGTAGTTCGCGTCACGCACAGGAGAGGCTCGGAGGTCTGGCGCTTCCGGGTTTTTTGGTGGTTGTTTTTAATAATCATGTTTATTTATCTGTTGTTCATTTCCTATCTACGCCATTAGCCATCTTCCCCATCAGGTAAGTCTTTGTCCATCTTGCTCTTTGCTGCCTTTCCAGTGCCTAATGAGCATATAATTATCAATGAATGACTGAGTGAATGAAGTGAGCAAAAGAAGGTATTGAGAGGTGAGTGACACCAAAGTTATTCCTTGCAGATCAGCGTAGGAGTTCATTCCATCAATATAAGGAAGTCCCGTCCCTGACCCACAGCAGGGGAAGCAAGGAGAGGGCAGTGGCTGGGATCAAGCTGGCAGATATTCCTACTCTTTTTTTTTTTCAGATTAAGTATTTCTCTCATTACAGACTAGCCACAAAATTATATAGCAAGTAAACCATTTTGGACATTGAGTTTTTGGCTCTAAATTAAACTCTAAGAACATTTCACCAGTTCACGTATGGTAACTTGTTTAATACGCGTCTTGATACAAGGTCACAAAGATTTACTATGCCTTCTAAAAGTTTGATAGGTTAAGCTCTTACTTTTACGTCTATCATCCATTTTGATGAATCATTGTATACGATCTGAACTAAGGGTTCAGCTTTGTTCTTTTGCATATGGATATCCAGTTTTTCCAGCACCATTTGTTGAAGACAATTCTTTCCCCATTGAATTGTCTTGGCATTTTTGTGGAAAATCAACAAAGTATAAATATAAGGGTTAATTTTTGGACTCTCAAGTCTGTTTCATTGATATGTATTTCTTATCTTTATGCCAGTACAACACTGTCTTAAGTACTGTAGCTTTGTATTAAGTTTTAAAATTATAAAGTGTCCTTTCTCTGATGTTGTCCTTTTCCCAAGACTGTTTTGGCTCTTTCCGGTTCCTTGCATTTCCATATGAATTTTAAGACCATCTTGTCAATTTCTGCACAAGAGTCAACTGGGACTTTGAAAGGGATAATGTTGACTCTAGGTAAATTTGGAGAGCATTACCATCTTAACAATATTGTCTTTCTATCCATGAACGTGCAATGTCCTTCCATTTGGTTAGGTCTTCTTTCATTTCCTTCAACGTTTTATATTTTTCCATGAAGTCTTCCACATCTTTTGTTAAATTTATTCCTAAGTATTTTACTACTTTTGGTGCTATTTAAATGGGAATGTTTTATTAATTTCATTTTTCATATTGTTCATTACTTATGTATAGAAATAGAATCTAATTAATTACGCATTTAATATTCCCAAAGTTTTGTGTGTTTATGTGTCTGTGTTTGTGTATCTGTGTGTATGTGTGTTCATTCCTTAGGACTTTATATATACAAGATTATGTTATCTGCAAATAGAAATAGTTTTACTTCTTCATTTCTAAACCATAAACCCTCATTTTTTTTTCTTGCCTAATTGCCCTGGCTAGAACCTCCAGTGAAACACTGCATAGCAATTGTGAGAGCAGACATCCTGATTATAGTGGAAAATCATCCAATCCTTCACCATTAAATATGATGTTAGCTATGGGATTTTAGTAGATGGCCTTCATCAGGTTAAGGAAATTCCTTTTTCTTCTTAATTTGTTAAGTGCTTTTATCATGTAAGGATATTGGATTTTATCAAATACTTTTACTACATCTATTGAGATAACCATGTCATTTTTGTCTTTTATTAAATTAATATGGCATATTACATTGATTGATTTTCCTACATGAAAGCAACTTTGAATTCCTGGAATAAATCTCACATGTCTGTAGTATATAATCCTTTTTTATATGATGCCATTTTGGGTTAGCTAAAATTTGTTAATTTTTCAGTCTATAGTTGTAAGTTATATTGGTCAGTAGTTTTCTTGTAGTGACTTTATCTTGTTTAAATAGGGTAATACTGGCCTCATGGAATGAATTTTGAAGTATTCCTTCCCTTCTAATTTTGGGAGAGTTTTTGCAGGATTGTGCGAATTTTTCCTTAAACATTTGATAGAGTTCTCCAATGAAGCCATCTAGACCTAGATTTTTCTTTGTGTGAAGTTTTAAAATTACTAATTAAACAGTTTTCCTAGTTATAGGTCTATTGAGATATTCTATTTCTTTTTGAATCAGTTTTTGTATTTAACGTCTTTCTACGAATTTGTCCACTTTATGTGGAATATAAAATTTTCATAGTATTCCCTTATATTTCTCTTTATTTCTGTAAGGTTAACAATGACATCACCTCTTTCGTTCCTGATTTAAGTAATTTGATGTCTTTTTCTTTGTTTTCTTTTTCTTTCTTATTTTTTTCACCGCTATGAATTTTCTACTGATTATTTCTTTAAATGAAGATATAATTCTCTTTATTTATGACATTAAAATAACTAATACCATTTAGCACTGCTACTGACCAGTATGAATAATATAGGCCACAACACTGAGCAGTAATTTGGAGGCACCTGTCTGTGCCAGATGTTAATCTCTGTTTCTAAACCATGGAGATGTCCAAGGATACTCAGAAGAGGTTGAGAAGCAATCCAGGCACTTGGAGCAGGGGTTAGTACCATATGATACAAAAGTATTTCAAAATTTTAATAACTAGTGCTGCTGTACTGGTACTCATCTACTGAAAAGAAGTCTTACTTATAATTCTCATGACTGCTTCCTGAGGCAACTTTCTTTTTGGTGTGAGTTCTAGAATTAGATAGTGGTAATGGTTGTACAATTCTATGAATGTAATTAAAAAAACACTAATTGTATACTTTAAAAGAAAGAATTTTATGGGATGTAAATTATATCTCAATAAAGCTATCATAAAATAGTTCAAAATAATAAATCAATGTATTTTGCGTGAGTTTTTTTTTTTTTGTGCTGAGGAAGACTCAGCTGAGCTAATATCTGTGCCAGTCTTCCTCTATTTTTTAGTATGTGGGCCACCAGCACAGCATGGCTGCTAACAGAGTGGTGTAGGTCTGCCCCCAGGAACCAAACCTGGACCGCCGAAGTGGAGTGCGCTGAACTTAACCACTAGGCCACTGGGGCTGGCCCTTGCCTGAGCTTTAAATTCAGGATATTAAGTTATAAGTTGTATGAACTTAGAGCATTTTGGTTTGAATGGTGATCTGTAATTGTTAGGTTTATATAGATTGATCTGTTTCTCAAAGAGGTAAAGTTAGGAACAATTAAAAAATTTGTTTTATCTCAAATGTTTCAAAACTCTTTTTCAAATTTTTAGTACGTGAATGTACCTTTAAAACGTACACTGTGCATTTGCTTTGACTCCTTAAGAACTGTAGAGGTCTTGGCAGTAAATCATGTTTAAGGAGCTCTAAGGTGTCTTCCAAAACTATGAATGATTTACTTGTAAAAGGATGACATTTAACTATGCACCTTTCAAGGGTCCCCAGTGTAAAATGAAACATAGTGTTCTTTGTTGATCTTACTTGGTACCCCTATGGAGATTAGTGAAAAATTATTATCTTTCTTGACTTAAAGAGCTATTTCTTATGTTAATGGTAACGTGCAAGTAGCATACTTCATATGGGATATAAAAAATGTTAACCTTTTTTTTACCCTCGGGGAATTATAGTCAGTCATAAACTCAGTAAAAAGGATGAGATCATTACTTAGGTTGAGACCATTTCAAGATGAGAGAAGACATGAAAACTTGCACATGTCAAGATTTTTTGAAACGTTAACATTAAATTACACACTTTTAAAAAGTATGTGTTAAGGAAGTCAATTTAAGCTTAATCAAGCAAAATACATAAAAGCTGAATAATTTCCCATATTTGTCCTGGTGAGTAGAAATAGAAAAATCATAAAAATTTTTTTTAGATTATAATACCATTATATTTAAAGACAAACACATATATGACTTGGCTATTAATTAAATTAAATTAAATGATAAATTATAGGTGAATATCTAAATTTTAAACTTGAAATAATTGCAGTCTATATAGAATCCAAGTAAATCTTGATTTATCAAGTGGTAACTTGGTGCCATAAATTAATAATTTGCCACTCCTTTATTAATAACAAAAATAGATTATTATATTAATGATGTTTATACTTTTCTTCCTATCTTAAAACAGAATTCCATAGAATCACTATTATCATTATCATCATCATTATCATCACTGATGTTTATTAATTCCCATATGCCAGGTGCAATTATACATGATTTACTATATTATCATCTGATATAATCCATGCCACAAGTTTATGAAGAAAGAATAGCTATTTTGCGGTAATCTTAGAGAAGAGAAAAAACAATGTACAGAAAATGTAAGTCATTCATATAATTCCCCCCAGCTAGTACATGTTGGAGTTAGGATTGAGGATTCAAATACATGTACTCTTATATGGTGGCTTGTCTCTTCACCGTTTAACTTCCTTTAAAGGAAGTTTCTTTCTTATTTAAAAATTCATTGCCCTGAAGAAGAAAATTAGAAACTCTGGATTTTTAATTCCAGATCTCACTGTCTCTAGCTTTATGTCATGGTACGATCAGTTCCTCATCTACAAATGCATGCATAAAACACTACATATTTTATAAATTTCCTTCAATTCATAAATTATGACTCTATCTCTTGTTTCCTACAAAAACACTTCCAGAATATTGACTCCCACAATCCAATTGACTTGTCACATAACATAGTGTAGAAGCTTCTATAGTGCATAGAGAAAACGAAGTCTAAGACACAATTAGTGAAGGCTGTTTATTCAAACACTCGCAGCAAGAGAAGCCACGTATGTTACTTGTTTCATCAGGGTTCAAGAAAGGAGAGTCGATTTTACAGAGTAAGAGGAAATACTGAGATAGTCTCTGATCGGCAAGCATTCTAGTAGTATTTGGAAGTGGGGGAGACTTTCTAATTGGTCTTCCGATACCTTTGGCAGTGCTTGGCTGAATGGAAGGGGGGCAAGTTTGTTGGCATTTCAAAAGAGGAAACATTGTTCAATGTTAGGGCCTGAGCGTTTTCTGTGATGGGTCATTTCTTGGAATGAGTGGTGATTAATAGAGCGCTTTTTTGTGATCAAACTGTAGTAAAGGTCCTTAATTAGGGGGAGGAGGCTGCCATGACAGCTTCTCAACAGGAAGATTTTCAACTGCAAGTTTATCAAATCAGGATCATGCATCGAGCAATTCTTTTAATGGCACATATTTAAAATAAAAATTAAAATTAAATTAGCAGATGATACGTTCAAAATTTTTAAAAAATTTCAGAGTTCCTGGAACCCGGAGTGAATTACATGGCAGAAGCAGAAAGCTCTAATTTTTTTTCCATAACCAAACCTATATTTACTATAAAAAACATTCTTAGTGACATTTTTGTATTTTTCTAATGTCACTTGCACCAAGGACTTTTGGCTTGCGTTGGTGGGCTATTTGTTGACTAATTTCTTTTATTTGTTCCTTGCTTTAACATTTTCTAAATGCTATTAGATTTAGTCTCTGGTCTCCATAAATGATAAGTACATTTACTGTATAAAATATTTTTGCGGAGCCGGCCCAGTGGCGCAGCGGTTAAGTGTGCGCACTCTGCTTTGGGAGCCCAGGGTTCCCTGGTTCGGATCCCAGGCGTGCACCAATGCACTGCTTATCAAGCCATGCTATGGGGTGTCCCATGTAGAGTAGAGGAAGATGGGCAGGGATGTTAGCTCAGGGCCAATCTTCCTCAGCAAAAAGAGGAGGATTGGCAACAGATGTTAGCTCAGGACTAATCTTCCTCACTCCCCCACCAAAAGAAGCTATTTCTTGCTGGTGTTGTCATTGCTTTAAAACTATTATATCATAATTTAATATTAGTGTATGTGCATGCACGAGCACATGAATCTAAAGTTAAGCTCATGAACAAAACATCTCCCATGTTGGAGCCCTAACACTCACCAACATCATCTCCATTTCCTTCCACCTGACTTTCATCAGGTTTCTCATCCCATCACTTGACAAAATTAAAAGGTTTTGCATGGATAGATATTTCAAAAAATAGTGAATATTTGCCCTCATCGGAACTCTTAAAAGAGCCAAAGAAACATAGTTTGTAAATGCAAGTCTTTGGCGGAATACAGTTTCTCATGTTTTTAAGCAATATTCTGTATCTTTTAAGTGTTGTGAAGATTTGGTTTGCCTAATTTAATTTATTTATGTATAATATTCACCTGCAAAAGAGTATACATTCAAGAAAATACATTCACTGTTGTTGGATTAAATCCTAGACTTTGTGATGGAGCAGTTGCCTGTAGGAATGAAATCCCATCAACACATTAATCCATGATGCCCGAAAAGCTATATTGGAATTCTCCTATTTTACAAAAATAAATGAATGAAAGGGAAGTGGTCATTTCTAATAATTGAGCTTGCTTTCCATTTTGGCAGTATTATGGATTATTATGAATGCAATTTTAGAGAATAAATTGTTAATACATTTCATATCTTAAAAGCATGGTCAAAATTACAGCAGAAACTACTAAATTTGGTTATTTGAAGTAAATATACTCTGCTGACTTGAACTTCGTATTTGTTCTATGTTTGATGGAGTTTGTATAATGTTGTAACATTGGAAATCTTAATAAAGTTATGAAAATATTAGTCAAAGAATATTTCCAAGATCTTCTATATGTATATCCATGGCAAAAATATGATTTTGGAAAATGCTTTTAAACTATTCTGATTATTATAAGTTCATAGAATTATAATATTGTATTATATTATAAATATTATAAAATTTATTTAAAGGCTATTGAAGAGTTGAAGTGTATGGGCTGCTGCATGGATTTCACATTATTTATCTACCTGCTATTTCAGGAATATGAGACATACAATTACTGTTTTCTTTAGAGTCCATTACATATAATATGCATATTTCTATCCTAACTTCACATGCAAATTTTGGTAAATTAATAGATTTATCATAGACAATAATGTTCATAATGGCAATATGAAATTCATATTACACATTTTAGATAAAGGAAATATTCTATATTAGAGTATGATATTTTCTGGTAAAAAGTCAAACATAAAAAAAATAAACTGAAATTACCAACTGAACCAGAAATTTTAGGTGAGATTGAGAGGTGATACAAAGCAGCAAATGAGAAGTGATTTTTTTTCAGCTCAATTTAGTTTGTAGGCAAAGTTATTGGAACTTAATTATAATTCCTAAGACTTACCTTGCCTTTAATCTATTAGATAAGAACTCTTTTAATCACTCATATTAAAAGAAGGAAACTAAGGCACAGAAAAACTAACTTGCCGAAATTCACATAGTAGGTGAATGGAAAAGCAGATTGGCATGCTGACTGCAATGCCAACTCCTAAAAAGAGTTAGATGAACCTTTTCTAAAATTTGGATGTTGACATGTTAAAATTTGCCTGCATTTATTAGTATATTTGTGCAATGACATTCTAGGAGAGGTCCTGATATGATTGGAAAACTTCTTGTTTAGAGATTCAAAAGACACACGTATAGGATAAAGACTTTAATGCACTGAGGTTAGGAAATTGTTTATGCCAGAAATTCCTGAACTTACTTCAATGTGGAAAACAATTTCATGGAATACATGAGAGCGCAATCACTGGGACAATAATATTAACAATTTTAAATGATTTGTACTTGCTTTACCTTGCAAAAATACAGAATTAGAATATACAGAAAAAAATGAATTTTTAATAGTAAACGTAAAAGTCACAGGAATCTCCATTTTGAGAGGAGAGCACTCATAGAAACTGATATAGATAGATAGATAGATAGATAGATAGATAGATAGATAGATTCATAGTATAGAAAGTCATGAGTATGAGTAAATGAAGTGGGATGGTATAGTGGTTAACACATACAATGTGCTCAAATTTTGTTTTTTTCACTTATAAACTGGTCATACCTAGCTATTCATTCTCACTTTGCACAATGGGAATCTGTTAGTTTTCTTTTCATAAAGTTATTCACTCTATTTTTGCTTTTATGGTGTTTTCCTTAATTTAAGATCCATTCTCATATTTATTTACTCTTGTTAATTTCTTAGACTTATCAGTATTTGTATCTTCTTCTATCATACCACAAGTATTTTAACAGGTTCTCATGTCCCTTTGGTTTTCTCATCCACTCCCATCATGTTGCCAAATGCAAAATTTAAATTCTAGGTTTTGATGGATATGCTTTCTCTTTTTCATGTCTCTATTTAGGGCACCCACATTTGAAGAAAAATTTGGATATAAACTTGTGGGTCCAAGTTCAATTTCTTGCAAGAAACAAGCTATTTCTCAAACATTGTTTTGCATCCAGTTGCTGTGGGAAGTCTGATGTCTATCTGATCTATGTTCCTTAGCAGATGATCTGCTTTTACTATCTGGAAGCACTGAGAGTTTTCTCAATGTCCTTGCTGTTAGTCAAAATTTCACCATAATGTGTACAGGTTTAGATACTTTACTTATCATCCATGTTGGGTATTCCATGGACCTTTCAATATGAAGAGGTCTTTCATCTTTCTTTAAATTTTGGAATTTTATATTCATCTTTAAAGATTGAACTCCATTTTTATGTTCCACTCTTGCTGGAAATCCTATTATTCAGATAATGGCATTTCAACTTCTAACTTTCATGTCATTTAGGTTTCATTTTACACTTTCTCTTTTTTCTCTCCTCTTGCCTTTTTGGGAAGTACTTCAATTTGATCTTCTAACTTACTAATATATTTTTGAAATAGATACAATCAGCTATTTGTCTCATGTACCATATTATGTATTTTATTTATTATATTTTTCATATGCATATTTCCATTTTGTTCTTCCTAGTAATTTTTCTTCTTATAGGGCTAGTAGTTTCCTTTATCTCTCCAATAGTTCTGATTCAGTCCTCAATGTGGCTCAGTTTGTCTTTTTAAATTAGTCATGTACTCTTCACGTGCCTAATTATTCTGATTAATTCATGGTCCACTGATGTTATCAATTATTCTATCTATTAATATAATTGTTAGTTAGAACTAAGATTGAGCCTCAATCTCTGTGTACTTCAGTGACTAAGTTAAAGGGAGGGATACCCAACAGTGTGGAGAGTTCCAGAAACACTCCTGCTTGTTACAAATCCACGGTCAGTTACTCTGGTCAAGGAGTCACCTTCATCCCTGTGGGGAGAAGTATCAGTGGGGGAAGGTAAGTTGTTTAGATACGAATCCACAAATGCAGGGAACAGAGAGAAGGAAGTGAGGGAAGATTGAATGTCTAAACATAATGATTAGCTCAGAGAAACGCTGGGGAGAGACAAATGTCAGCCTTTAAACAGCTTGCCTCTTGCCTTTCCTGTCAACACTGCTTCTGCCTGTAGCTACGCTCTTACACACACACACACACACACACACACACACACACACGCGTGCCAGTTCAAGATACTCTTCCATTTCCCCAACAGCTTTTCCGAGTTTGTTAGTGTTATTGGTGGTGGCTATTTGGTAGTGGTTTCTGAATTCATGTTTCCATATCTTTTCCACATCCTTTCCGAGCTAATTTTGTAGAAAGTATCCAGCAGCGCTTGATTTGTGCATATCTTGTGAGGAAACTAAATTTTAATTTATCTTTATATTTGCAGCTTCATGTAAATAAAGTAGATGTGTAGGCACTCAATATATTCTAAATTAACTGAGGGATCTTGTGGATATCAATTTTTCTCATGGTCATATTTAATTTAACAAAATAAAAGACTATATAAATGGTGACCACGAAAATTGGACAATATCAATTAGCTGTGAATTATTTGTTGCCTATTGGGCATTCACAAATGTCTGTCCTTTCCCAACAATGTGTATGTATAAATATTGTATATATATGTGTGTAAATATTAATGTATATAATAATTACACATAATTTATAAGATTGCCTAGAAGCAAGATAAAATGTTCTATTAAATGAATAAATATGTGTATGTGTGTGTAGTTTATGGACATACTTATGAATGATTTTTATCCAGGAAAGTATAGTATTATATAATTTTATGTAAGTTAAATAATTTTCATTAATAATCTATGATTTTAATAAAACTAAAACTGATTATCAAATTAACATGGGTAATAAAAATAGAATATAGTTAAAAGATGGAAAAACTTGTGGAATATGAGATATAAAATTGTAGGACTTGAATGTTGCAATAGTTGTACTAAGCAATACTATATTTCAAGTGTAGCAATCTGTTAAAACGGAATTTGGCTTATTTTAAAATGTATCTGTCTTCTTCCATTGTATCAGATAGTCAGGTTAGATTACAATAAATAAAAAAGAACACTTCATATATTCAACATAATCAATATATTATGTTAGCAAAACACTTCAGTTTCTATAACTTTCACTTTGATAACATAAGGTGATATTATAGAGTACATATCTATATAAAATAGTGTTTTATTTTGGAACTTTAGTAAAATTACTGTGGAGCATCCAAAATAATGGCAAATAATGCTTATGGAAATTGTAAAACCCCATTCATGAACAGGGGTAGCTGAGTCAGAGAAGTAAAAGCTTATGTCTCATTTCTGCATAGTACAAAAAAACAAATCTTCAAAATTGCTTAACTAGGTGAACATGTAGATAAAATAATTTCTAGCATCCATAAGTTATGTTTGTTACAGTTTGGATGATTGAATTATAACAGCACAGAATGACCCTAGAAACAATATAGAAACCTGTTAAATATGGAGAAGCAAAGCACTGCATGCCTTGTATCCCATTTGTGAGAAATTCTTTTCTGCCCTTTTGTGGTTCTGTATTCTCAGTATTAAGCTCTTCTGGTTGGGTTTTCTTCCAGAGCTAACAAATGAAATTCTGGTGCTTGGGCCTGAGAAAGCTGCTAGGGCAAAAGAAAAATCAGAAAGATAAAAAGAAGAAAGTGTTTCCTTCTCCCTTATGGCTGTGCAAATGCAGGCACTATTCTGCATCAAGGAGCTAGTTTTGATAAAGTGATGAATTCAGAATATTAACAAAAGCTTCAATCTTACTCGCCTTTTAAATGTGAAGACTTGTATGAATATGTATAATCCTGTTCAGGTTAGTGTTTAATAAACATGTATTTTCAGGCAAATGTTCCACAGAGATTGTTACTGTGTTCTCCAAAACATAATCTTTAATCCCTAAATGTCTGCTCTTCTATTTGGTTCTCTTCCTTAACTAATAGTTGCCATGTTAATAATATTTAAAAATTTTTTATGTGTTTTTATAACCATTTAAATACTTGTAAAACCCTTTGTAAAGCCAGAGAAGAAATTTTGGATTTACCAGTCTCTCCCTTTATGTAGGAAAGCATAAACCATGACTCTGACAGATTTCTTACTAAACCAAAGAATTTAAGAGTCTTTCATATTTAAATTAACAAAATAAAAGACCCTATATAAATGGTGACCCCGTAAATTGGACAAAATTAATAAGCTGTGCATTACGCGTTGCTTATCTAGCATCCACCAATGTCTCTTCCTTCCCAGTGGTATTTAGATTTTCTTTGAGACATACTTGTAACCACTACGGCTAAAGTATACACTCTATTAAAAATGAACCACGCCTATTTAGTCTACCACTTTATTCTCAAGCACATATTACAGTTCTGACATACCAAAATCATTTACTAAATATTTATTTTCAAAAATAAATTATGGAATGGATAAATTATGACTTCAATGAGGATTTGGAATTTGAGGTGGTGTTCTATACCGTATTGCATTTATGAAAAACATAAAGTATTTAAAATATAATGTTGGATTATAGTACTTAACAGGATTACATAGCACCGTAGATTTGAAAGTAAACTTAGAAAAAATATTTTAGAGACCATTGATTTCCAAACTAAAACAGTTTTGAACTTTGGTATATATGAGCAAAGCATTTCAATTTCTCTTTTAGAAAACAGCAACTATTAAATAATATACACGAGTGAGAGACTAGAGGCAAGAAGCTCCATTAAAATGGTAATTAAAATTAAAATGTATTGAGTAAGTTAACTTTAAAAGCTAGAACAGTTTCTCAAATATATTTCTGCAACATCTACTGTAATAATAATTAAATGAAATATGAAAACAATGTATAAACAAAAGTCTCACAAAGAGTAATAAAAAGTTGTAATAACTCACCACTTATGAAATTTCTGGGACAAAACTAAAATTTCAAGGCAGTCAACATTGTCTTAAAATCTAAAATATAAAAGCCAGGAGCTGATAGAATTTGCCTTATTTAGAAATGCTTTATCTCCAGCTCTTAGTATATACTAAATGTGGAATAATTATTTATTAAATGAGTAAACGATTTCCACAAAATTTAAATTTTTATTACTTGTTACAAGGGTTTCCAGTGAGGTTTTACTGAAAAATGAAACATCTTGATTTGCCAGGAAAAATACTTGCAATCTACAAGGTCCAGAATCATATTCTTCAAAATCTAATTCTAAACTTATTAATGAGTCATACACATTAGAAAGACTTAACATCTATAAGAATGCAGAACACCTTGCTTTCATTAATTTAATCTATTTTGTGGTAGGCAAGTAGGCCTAGGTTGCTCAGTTCTACTTCTATTTGTCCCTCAGGCATGTATCGCTTCTAATCCTTTTTTAAATGTCTTGGAGGTTTCTGGGGGAAGATAAGACTATTAGCTTGAATAATATTTAATTAGGATGTGGTTTAGGCATTGTAGCTTTTCTCCTATGTATGAGTGTCAGAGGTGAATGTCAACGTACTGTGGACAGTATGTGGTAATGAAGGAAATGAGTACAGATATTGATAAGTTACGAAAATGGGTTGTTCCTTGGTGGATCCACTTTCTCAATTTAACTGCCAAAAATGGAAAAATAAATATTGTCTCTGCAGAGAAGCTGAGTTAAAAAATGGACCAATATCTGGTACAGTGATATAACCAGTGCTACCATAAACCAGTTAAGTTCCTGTGCTGGTGACCATGACTAGGACTAATCTATCGTCAGGGAACCTTAAGAGGTCAGTGACCAACTTGAGCCCAAATGGCAGTTAAAAACCTCATGTCTCAGCAAACGAAACCTCCTGGTCCAAGAAAACCTTCTGATCCAGCTTGAACACCACAAGTTACTCACTGAATGTAAGACATCATATAAGAAGGAAAGGTCACACATTTAAGTAATTAGGTTATTAAATGTCTCACATGAATTAGAATTTTTTAATGTAGAGTTCCCCCTCAGACTGAAGCAAATGGAAATTTGATGAATATAATTACTAAGCTCCAAGAAAATGGCATTTAGTGTTCCAGAAGTACACTAAAATTCAGAGAAAGGCGATGTATCAAAACTAGGAGGATATGTACGAATCGAATTGGAATATCTAAGTGTGAGTGAGGCAGTACAAAGTCAGGATATTTAATATCTAGGGCTGATCTCCCTCACAAAAAAAAAAAAATACTTCGAACAGTTTCCTCGTTTGCAATATAAATACAACCTCTGCTATGTTTTCCGGTAGATTTAATCTTATGGCATATTTAATACACAGAGCTTATTTCCAGCCACATAGAAAATCTTCAAAAGTTAAATGAATCACCTCCATTAATTTTATAGCTGTCATAATAAAAGGAAAAAATTAATAAAGTATCTCTTTAGTACTCAGATGCAGATTAAATAAAATATCTTTGTTGAGGCTTTTTTTTTTTTAATTTGTTTCCCTTGATGGGAATTGTGCTTTATATCTGTACGACAGACATGACAAAAGCTTGAAAAATTCTGCTTGATTTCTTTTCTTTTTCCCAAAGTGAAATGATTATCATCTTGACTCATTCTTTTTAGGCTGCTTCTATTTGATGACTAATTTATTCACTCAAAAAACTGGCCAACCCAGTACACAATATCCAGCTGTTCATTGAACAGAAAGTGTCTATAGGCACACATCAGCTTGACATGCCAAAAAAAAAAAAGTACATCTGAAAAGTTTTCTACTCCCAAATTACTAATCAGTTTGTTCCATCAGTAAATAAGTTAACAGACTTTTACTGAGCATTTCAAATATGAGGGAAAAAAGCTGACCTGGGAGAGAGTAGGTTCTTAATAAATATTTATTGCAAAAATGAAAAGAAACTGTTTTGCTGTTGAAATGGATAAGGAAGTTGGAGATGTGTACTTGTCTCAAGATGTTTATGTAAATTAAGGTTACTATACTATAAGATGACTCCATAACTAGAGCTTAAAAGATGTGCCTCATAAGTGTTACAAACTATAAATGTTGTAGGAGGTTTGTTCTAAAGGCTTTCTAATTAAAACGCTTCCAAAGAGGTGAGGTTTTTCTTAGATTTTGAAAAGTGAATACATATATAGCCTGAGAGAATTGATAATGTGTGTTCTAATAAGAGGGCAGAATGAAGGGCAGAAAAACAAACAAAACAAAAAAAAACAACAACCAGAGGAGACAGTGGAAGATAGACATTCTAGAAAGGTAGATGGAAAAGCCTAATCTGGTGGCTATTTTGCCAGATGAATGCGAGTGTGTCTTTTGGAATAGAGGGAGCAAGTTCAGAGGCAACAAGAACAGCGCAAAGTCTATTGCAATTATCCAAACATGAAGCAGTAGGAGGCTGAACTAACCAAATGGCAGTAGCATAGAAATGACAGATGTATGAGATATTACGCATGATGAATCAGCTCTCCTCTTTTCAATCTCCAAAATAGCCCCGATAGTTAAATATGCTGATAATACAAATTTATGGGAGTGGTAAACACAAGGCAACATAAATGAGAATTTGAAAAGGACTGGAATGTTTTGATAAACAAGCTAGTTGGCAAGCGCATTTAAATGACAGCTCCTGTGAAGAAAAATATGCTCAATAATAATTAAGTACCATCAAGAATTAATGATTTGATTCATACAAGAACAGTATCTCTTGTCTTCTAAGCAAGAGAACCCATAGTTACATTTATCATCCACACAAAATAATACTTATCACATTTCAAAATTTATAAAACATTTTCACATACATTGATTCATTTGCTATTAAAAGGCCACTGAAAAACAGACACAGCTTATATTGTGACATGCATTTTATAAGAGCAGTCACTCATTGCTTTCGTCATGTGGATACTCCATGCGAGGGAGGGTGTTTGAGCCTGTGTGGAGAGGCTATTGTTAAGCCGAGACATATTTGCATTTATATGCTTAAGAAGGTGTATCAGTCATGATCCTGGCAGGCAAAAGATGTCATTGAGGAGAGTTTAAAATTTAAAAATGTGGGCAATAACCAATGGCTAATAAAAGCAAGGAGTTTTTGTCTCAAAGACAGGAGGAGGGGGAAGTTACATGATCCCCACAGGAACTGAGCCCTTCGGTAGAGAAATGCAACTAACCTGTGGAAACCTGAAAGGGAGCGAGCCAGGAAATAAAACACTCCATTCTTACCCACCTCCTATGCTTTGATCTTCCCTTGCTGCCTGTTAATGGCCAAACCCAACCATAAGCCAGAGGCAAGCGACCCTGTTGACCCAGCCTGTATGAGTAAGCCTCTCAGGGCGAGAGAAGGGTAGAGTCATATGGCAAGTGGCTCTAGGAGGCAAAAAGAAAATATCCAGCAAAGAATTTGTGGTGTGTCTTTCAGACGAGGAGTCAAAATTACTGGAATAAATTATAGAAGACTATATGCATCTTCCTCACCCATAGCTCCATTCTAGGTAAATGATCAAAAACAGTTTTTCCCACAGAAGATTGCTCTGATTCATATATGTTTGTGATGTAAAAATATCCTAACTTAATCGGACCAGGAAAGTTACCTGTGAAATATATATGGGGCTGGGCATGAGTGCAACTGACCATTTCTTAAGTGACTACATGCTCAACTGCCCCAAACAGAGCTGTAATAAAAACACTATGTGTTTAAACAGAAAGCAGTTTCCTCAGGCTCTGGATAAATCCTGTATTAAAGTGACTACGCAATTTTCCTGGCTCCAAGAGTCTTTTTTTATAGTATTGTACAAATTGGGATGCCGTTTCATCTTCCCTTATGTATTTGTGGCCTAGAAAAGTGTTGGAGAAAATGTCAATAAAGTAGATTAAACTTAAAAAGTGTCTGTGGTTATTACATTGCAAATACACACAAAAATGTTGAAGAAATATTCTCCCAGTATTCAAAAACCATTATCCAACTCAGCAAAAACCATTACCCAACCTTGATGAACAAGCACAGTTCTGACATACATTTCCATTGCTTCACTTTTATCTTACTCATTGACATAAACAAAAGTGTAAATCAACTTTCATAGCAGAACCACACCTTGACAGCCAGTTGTTAAACATTAACCAGCACATCACTGCACAAAAGTTGCCCCATTCAGGAAGTTTTTCTTTATAATCTTCACTCAGGAAGTTCTTCATGGTAACCCAACTGTCGTGGACTGAATGTTTGTGTCTCCTGAAAATTTGTATGTTGAAGTCTTAACTACCGAAATGACTGTGTTTGAAGATAAGGTCTGTGAAGAGGTGACACAAGTTAAATGAGATCACAACGGTAGGGCCCTAATCTAATAGGGCTGGTGCCCTTAAAAGAAAAGAAACAGACACCAGAGCTCTCTCTCTCCACCATGTGAGGACACAGTGAAAAAGCAGCTGTCTATAAGCCAAGAAGAGAGCTCTCACCGGAAATCTAATGGGCCAGCATCTTAATCTTGGACTTCCCAGCCTCCAGAACTGTGACAAATAACTATCTGTTGTCAAAGCCACCCAGGCAATGGTATTTTGTTATGACAGCCTAAGGAGACGAAGACACCAGCCCAATCTGAGTAATGCCCTTCCTAATTTCTCTTATTGTTCCCTTAGCATAATAGTATCAGAGACCCTATTTTACTCCAGTATAAATGTTTCTATTAGTCACCACCAGTAGAAATAGTTATTGATTATATACTGCATAGGAAGTACTTTCTAAATGCTGGGGAAGCCGCTTTGAACAAGTCAAAAAAAAAAAAAAATCTTTGCTGTTATAGAGATTATACTCTAGGGAAGAGAGACAAAATAAATAAGATTAATAAAAATAAGATCACTTATGAGAGTGATAAGAAAATAAAGTAAAGTTAGGCAATGTTAAAGAAAGTGACTGTGTAGAGAAGGCATTTTGTATATCAAGAGGTGATGATTTGCTCCTTGAAATGAAGACCATGGTTTGCTCTCCAGATTTCCAATTTTCTGCTTTCAGGAATGAAGCATTTCTTCTCCTAGCTGTTGGGAGTATTAGGGACTGCCTCTTCACAGCTGAGTTTCCCTTGAAACATTGACCTTAGCTGGAGTGAGTTGCTTCTGTGAAGGAAAACTCCCTTCCTCATGGGCAGCACACATCCAATGACTGGACAATAAGGGGTTAAAGAGTCTGGCCTTATTGTCTCAAATCAGGTCATCCTGCATGGTTATTCTGGCTCCAGAGCGCCCCGTGAGATTGGCTGAAGCTTTTGTATTACTGTATCAGCAACCAGATTTTTCTGGACGACTGCATCAGCAACCGACTTCTTCCTCTGCCCAATTTTGCTTCCTGAACTCCCCACAGCTGTTAATCCTGAAAACGTTTTCTACCAATATTCCTACACACAAATACCTCTGTGTCAGAGTCTGTTTCGTGGGTAATTCAGCTAGAAATATTTAGAAACAGAAGTGGTCCAAATAAGCAGATGCTAAAATGGAATATTTGACCTGGATTACTCACTGACCAGTTGGCAAAGAGGTTCCCTTCACTGGTGGTAGATGGACCATGGATAGCTCTTGGCATGGCGCATTGTTGCAAATGTGCAATTATTAAAACTTCCATTGTTGGTGAACTATGGAAGAAAGTGGAAGAAAATGCACAGGCTCATGTACAGTAGCAGGTATCTTGAAATGTAGGGGAAATTGTAATCATGAGGACAACAGAATTGCATGGCTGTTGCTTGGGACAATTGACGCAATGGAGAAGGATAATAAAGACTGAGGGTGATTGATCAGCAATTAAATATAGAATGTTAATATCAGAAGCAGGCCTGGCAGCATATAAGTTGACTCCCATGAAGCCAGATTGCAGAAAAAGCTCAGCATCAGGCCCAGGGCTTAGTTATAACATTAGAACACTCCCGGGAAGGTTACATTTTCACTCTGGATACATCTGCTACAAAAAGGTCAAGGCACTAATTGGGGAGGAATGGGGAATTGCAATATGGATGAAGAGTTATGTTTGACACGGTTCAAAATCACGAATGCAAAGATAGCTGACCCCCTAAACCTGCAGAAGCAGCCCAGTGCTATTAGTTAAATGCTAGAAGACAGAGTTTAACTTACACGAAGAGAGTACCTTATACAACACTCTGCTTGCTCAGGGCCTGCCCCTACCTCCTGACCACCAGAACAAAACTAGGATGAAGGTACAACATAACCCTGTTTAGGAGGTGCTGAGTAAGCTGAGAGAAAAAGTATTGCCTCCCAAAATAGGAGCAGGTGAGAGAATATGGTTGGGATAGATTCTGAGGTTGGGATTGGATTCCCAAGGGGAATAAAACACAAATATGGAAGGGAAACATTTATCATTTTAGGAGCACTCTCCCAGCTTACAGTAGCTAACACTTTGGCTAAGACTCTCAGAGACAGTGCTAATTCACTACTAGGATTGGTCTTAGAAATTTGGAGAAAGCAAATGAGGTAGGAATTCCAGAACTGCTATGGCAGATGTTATGAGTACAATTTAAAATACTTGGAGATGTTGTTAAACGGTACAAGCTTGCTAGAAGATAAGGAAGTTTTGGAGATATAATGCACAGCATAGTGATTAGAGTCAACGATACTGTATTATATACTTCAAAACTGCTAAGAGATTAGCTCTTTAATGTTCTAACCACGCACACAAAAAGATAATTATGTGACATGATAGAGGTGTTAGCTAAAGCTACGGTGGTAATCATATTGCAATATATAAATGCATCAAATCAACACATTGTGCACATTAAACTCATGCAATGTTATATGTAAATCATATCCCATAAAATAAAATAAAATAGTTGTGGAAAGTGAGCATGCTAAAGTGATAAACTGTGCAGAGCCAAAAAATCCCCAAGAGGATTATGTTTCATGGGCAAGCCCCAAAGGACATCCCATTAACCAAAGTGATCAGAAATGTGATGGTGAGTGAAGTAAGAGTATCATTAAGAAGCTCAGAGGTTTCTGTCTTCTATAGATTAGGACTGAGAGTAGAAACTGTTGATACACAACTGTGTTCTGTGAGAACAATGAGAATGATAGTGCCTTAATATCTTAGAGGCCAGCACTTAACCATCAGCAGAAAGGTGAGCACAGTTGTCAAAATGATAAGGGGAGGCTGGAGGGGAAGGAGGTGACCCAGAGATAACTATGGAGATAGTTAACAGAATACAGTGTCCTTAGGGGCAAAAATAATGGTCCCAGTCAAAAAAACGATTGCTCAATCTACCAATAAATTTTAAAAATAAAATATTAGAAAATGAAAAGATCAAGAGGCTGAAAAATAGCCACTCCAATTAAAAGCCACATTCCCTCGCCCAGTTTTTCAACCATATGGTAGACTCAGAACCCACTGACTAAAACAGAGGCCAGGTTCCCCAGGGAAAGAACCTGGCAACACTATGTCGAGTGTGTATGGTAATGATTATTTTAGTCCTTCCTGACAGGAACCTACAGTTATTTATTCAGGTAACCAGCACCAGGGAAAGGACAATGTCTAAAACTCGTGATAACTGTTCGATTCTCAAAGGGCGCAGTTGATATTGATAACCAGAGATCCTTCTATTAGAATGTAGCTAACGAGAGTCCAAGTAATAAATAGAGTCTTGGCACAGGCTGGGCTTACAATGGGTCCATTGGGTTCAAGGACTTATGGTTACTTTCATTTTCTACAAAAATTGTATAATTTGCATGGGCATTGGTGGTAGTTGCAAGAAAGCCCATGTTGGTTCCTTGCTGGTAGGGAAAGTTCTATAGTAGCAAAGAAGAGCAAGCAGAAGCATCAGTAAATGCTGCTTCCTTCCCAAGATATTACATCAGAAGTAACACAGTATTATAGAACAGGGAGAAAGGTCAGAGGTCGAGGGTATTCTCAATGATGTAAGTGACACAGGTGATATCCCCCATTAAATCCTACCTTTAATTTGCCAGGCCTGCCCTTACAAAAAACACTCTGGAGAATGAAAGTAGGTGGATGTAAACTCAATCAAATCATAGATCCAATTACAGCTGTTATTCCCATGTAATATTTCTGCTAAAGTAGTTGATATTACCTCAGATATATGGTAGATGGACACTGATCAGAGAACACAATTTTTTTCCCCATCCCTATGAGAAAATCGGGGCTTAAAAGGTGACATTCGTGTGGAATAGATAATAGTATGAATTTATGTTAACTCTCATGCCCTCTATCGTAAAATAGTCCAGAGATCTGGATCAACTGTACATGACATAGAATATCACATTGTTCCACCATATTGTTGAGATCATGTTAATTATAATTATATCAAATCAGAAAGTAGCAAGTGTGTTGGCACAGAGGTTGTGAGAGAAAATTTACCATTTCAGGAGCCATGAAGCATGCCTGGACTTCCCTCCAAAATAAAGGATGGATTATTGCACTTTGTTCCATCCACCTTAAAGAAGGAAACAGGCTTAAATAGAAAAATCAATGTTTTTATATTAATATTTTAGAGTGAATGTTTTTGTATTTTGAGGAGAATGGGTAGTAAAATACACTAGCGGAAACTTAGAGATTGATTATTACAGAATTCCATTTTAGAAATCTTGGGGAGATTTCTAGGATCACAACAATGGAAATGTAAAGAATTGGAAAATGTATGATAGGTTTTAGGGGTTTAACTGAAACATCTATTATATTTGATGCAGGAGATAAGATAAATTAGGGATCAAGGATACTATATAAATTCTTAAATTAGTCTATTCTGTTGGTAGAAGTGATACCGAAGACACAGAAGACTTTTAGAGAAATATTTAGAACACGTTAAATTTAATTTACATAAGGAACACCCAAGTGGAACTAATATGGAGGAATTAAATATCTGAGTCTGAGCTGGAAGATACATATATATAATGTGGAATCCTAAGCACATATTTAGTACTGAAATTCAGGAGCCTGAAAGATCTCACTTGAGTTTGAGCAAGAAGAGAGATTAAGAATGACTCTCACTTATTGCAACAGGATTGGGTATAAGAAACAGAAGAAGCAAAGGATGTTAAGAAGAGACAGCCATTAAGTAAAAGAACAATCTTAGGAGTGCTGGGTTATGATATTCAAGACAGATAGATATATGTTTAAAGAAAAATGGAATAATAAACTATATTCAGTATAGTTGACAGGTGGGGTAAAATATGAACAGAAATCTGATCATTAGATTTGACATTGAGAATGTCATTTTCAAGTTCAGTGGAATGGTGGGAAAAAAAATAGCCAGAATAGAGACATTTAGAGCACAGTAACTGAGTGAAGCTGAGATGGAGCTAGCAATGTCCATTTTTTGGCGACATTTTCCTATAAAAGGAGTAGAATAATGAAACAGGATCTATTGATGTAGGAGATGATATAAATGCTTTCTATTTTGTTTCATTTCAAACATGAAGAGCCAGTGCACATTTATATGTTCTTTGAAATAATTCAGTAAATAAAGGCAAACAAATAAAGAAGGAGATAGAGAATAATTACAAGAATCATGTCCTTTCAAAAGCGAAATGGGATGGGATCCAGAGAAGAGGAGTGGAAAAATTACACTTTTATTATAATATTAACAGAAATAAGCCAACTACACGTTAATATCTGTCCTTCTAGTTATGCTTTCTATAAGACATCATAGATCAATTTACTGTGATATCATGTATATATAGTTCAGTTTTGGTATTCTTTGTCTTAAAACCCACCCTGAAGGAATTTGAACATTTGGTCTTTATTTTACTTTCATAGATTCTATTTGTTTATATTTCCTTTGAACAAACAATAGTATCCACCTTTATATTCCATTGATCTACCTCATGTCACCAACAAAACTATACTATTTATTACTCTGAAAAATGTGTAAAGTCTTTTTTTCTACCACCAGTTTTCTTTCTATTTGTTGTAGTGTTTTATTGCTTCCAATTGTTCCCCCAGATATTTGAATATTTATTCTGATTGTTTGTGCCATATCCCATTTCACAGTACCCCTCTGTTCCCATATATAATGCAGTCACTATAGAAGACTGTCCCACACAAGTGATTTGTAATGAGCAAGGCCTTCACATTCATGTACTATTTTCTAGACTTTCACTATGGGAAGTCTTTCACTTGCCATTCAATTTTGTGTAAGACGTATTGATGTCAAAGAATAATGTTTTCTAAGGAGTTGGACTGTCAAAGTCGTGGGACTTTCAATCTTAAAGAAGAATGGAGAGACAACAATTTGACTATGTGGCTTAGTCTAAAATGTAATCTTAGAGATTTATATCACAACTACAATACAATATATGGAGACACTGGATTTCTTTATATGCTCTTCTGGTAATGTAACTGCACCAGCTCTCAAATGTGGTAAACTCTCCAAAAGATAACTGTGAAAACCGCTTCTTCCTCTCAGCACATTTCTAATCATTTGTAAATAAATTAGTAAAAAGCTAATTTTTCAAACAAATGAAAAACACAACGCTTCTTCTCTAATATGTTTTTTATAGAAATAAAGGATTTTAAATAGTATATTATGCATTTTTGTTAAATTTTCTGCATTTTACAACAATTCAAAAACTTACTGAAATATGGTTCATTATTACTTAAATAATTTGATAATGTTGCTGAACGTGATAAATTAGTAGACCTTTTATTTATTTGGAACTATCATAAAATATTTGTGGTTTAAATAAAGCATTATCGGAGCCTTTATAATTTCAGTGTATGTTTATAGCTGTCCAGTGGAAATACTAACATTAATTTCACAGTGAAATTTTGAAATTTCAAAAATTACCTAAAATTCAAAAGATGTTTGAGGTTGTAATGCTACATTGATGTTAGCTACATTTTCTGACAAAATTATACCAACTATTCCAAATGTCATCTAACATCAAAGTAGGATAAATTAATTTTATTCTAAAATATTTTGAGTGCTCCCCTGTTGAAGTAGAGATATTCTAACAGACCAATATAAAAAATTGGCCATCAAAGATCTGAGTTTTATACTCACAGGAAATGTTCTGGATCACTGAATTGTCATTAGTTTTACAGTACATAAAAAGATGTTTGTGGCATAAATACGTTGTTATTGTACGAATTCAGATCACATTTTGGACGTCTATTGACTATCTCTTTGTTTTCTTGGCTTTATTTTTCCCCCCTGTCTTTGTGGCACACCTTATTTATCTCTAGTTAAAAATCCCAATGAATATTGTATGTCTTAACCACAGTGACATTCTCTTCACTACTCTGAGCCAAGAAAATCTGAAGTGTTGACAAAACTTAATGATTTCCAGATTTTGACAAACACTGCGTTCAACTTCAATTCCAGAGAACCAAAATGATCCCTGTTATAATACTATATTACAACCAATATAGGCGCAAATATCCATATAAATATTTGAAAGTGAACAATTATATATCTCTAAATTTAATTGGTATTGGGGTGTGTGTGTGTGTGTTTTAATCTGCATTTCAGACACTAGGAATACTGCATTACCTGCCATCTACATATGATAAATAAAATATGTTTAGTGAACACTTTAAGAACAGTTCCCATTTAATCCTTTTAGAGCTTTGCTACAACACTAGAAAACGGAAATGATTTCCTGGCATCACAATACAAATCCTGGAAATTTTTGAAGGTGATGTTTCCTGGAATGAAATCACAGCTGAATGTATCAGACAGTATAATAGATGAGAGAAAAAGCAATATTTAGTATCCTCATATTCTTGGTATATTAAATAATGATAAGTTTATCTCTTTCCTCACCATAATATTAAAAATGTATTAGTACTAAAATTATATATGTTTTTAAAAACTTTTTTCTTAAATTGTTATGCTTGGTGGATTTGATTTCAGTTTAATAATTTATTGACCGTTTTGTCTAGAGTTACATAACTGCCAGAATAGAGATGTTTTTAACATTCTCTCTTGCAACTTTCAGTAAAGTAGAATTCCAATTGGTGCGAGAGATGAATAAAACAAATGCTATAATATTAAATTATGTGGAAAATTCTTTGCTAATTTAAAATAAGAAGGAATTGGGCGATTTTCATGCTTCAAACTTTAGCAAAATACAATAATCTGGCCCACATGTATGTGAAAAGGCTACTTTTGCAGACCAGTTTTCTTTCGAACTAAAGACATGCTTCAATTTAGTATTACTGAAATAGTCAAGGATAATTTCTGCAAAGCAAATCATACTTTAAAAATAACTCATTAATTTAACTAATATTTATTACTGTATCCCAGTATAAAATCCTTAATATGAACAATTTTACCTCATTATTAAATCTTTCCTCTTTTACTTTCATCTTTTTCCTCCCTTTTCCCTCTCTTCCTCTTTCCCATTCTCTCTCTCTTTCTCTCTTGTTCTTTCCTTCTATTTTTTATTTTTTTATTTTTTTTATTTTTTTTTTTTTTGTGAGGAGATCAGCCCTGAGCTAACATCCGCCAATCCTCCTCTTTTTTTGCTGAGGAAGACGGCCCTGGGCTAACATCTGTGCCTATCTTCCTCCACTTTATATGGGACGCCGCCACAGCATGGCTTACCAAGCAGTGCGTCGGTGCGCGCCCGGGATCCGAACCAGCGAACCCCGGGCCGCCGCAGCGGAGCGCGCGCACTTAACCGCTTGCGCCACCGGGCCGGCCCCTCCTTCTATTTTTTAAAAGAATAGAATTTATTTTATTTATTATTTTTTTTTATTTTAGAATTCTTTAGCAGCAAAGAGGATTGGCAGCCAAACCAAAAATGCATAGAATATGAAGAGAAAATATTGACATTGAGATAAATCCTAAACAGCATGGTAAGTTAAGTTGTCATTAACTAGACAGAATGTGACTAGCACATGGGCATGTGGAAATACATAGAGGTGAGAGAACAGGGCAAAATCAAACAATTTAATGAATTAACATTGATAGACTAGAGTTTGCATTTGGAGAAGTGCCATGAAAGAAGGTCATAGATAAAATGAGCGTACAGATTATTACAACCCTGGGTGCCTTTACAAGGAATTTTGCTTTTAATACGAAAAGAACACGGGGAAAGCAAAGGATTGTAAGAAAGAAAGTGGCGGGATCATAATTGTTTTTTGAGAAAGTCTTCTTTAACTCTACTGTATAGTAAATTCTAAAGTGCCTGTGAAAAAGTCTCTGTAAATTGTTATAAAAATAGACATAAGTTTTGGTGACTAAAATAATATAGAGTAACAATAATAATTTAAGTAAAAACATAAAAACTCATTTAAAAATTGCATCAGAAATATATATATACACACACACAACATTTATATACACACACATATGTGTATACACATATACATCACTGTATTTCCTGTCTAGGCAAATAAAATTATTTATCTTCTAATGAGTAAATTATTTCAATTTTTAATTTTTAAATTTAACAAGAATATTTGTGTCCATTACTTTAGCTTAAGATAACATGAATACAGTTCCAAAGTCTATTTGTCCTTTACAAACCTTTCTGCCAAGCAACATTTTTCCAGCTGCATAAAAGCATTTTTACCTACATTTCTCAGAAATATTTTAAATACAATTTGTTCCCAACAGGATTCTCCCTCATGACATCCACAAATACTATTTCCAATGATTTTTTTATATCACTTATTACTATCCCCCCAGTCTACAAGCCAGAAGTCCTACTGTCCTCAAATTTTCCCCTCTCCTTAATTTGCTGTATGTTCAATCAAGAAATCTTATTGAATATATATCCTTATTAGCTTTTAACTCCATTTCTTCTGTTCATTCACCCTGGTGAGTTAGAACATATTTATTATTCTAAATAATAGAATAGATTTATATTGTTGATTTACTATTTTCCATAGTTTCTATAATTATTGATGAAATTTGGCAAGTCTTTGTATTTCCAGTCCTCCCACTTCTTCACTCCATCCTCCATTTCGCTGCCAGTTTCTTCTCCAAAACACAGGCCATCATATCTTTCTTCTACTCATATCCTTTCAGTTCTTCCCTATTGTCCTCAGAAATAAGATTTCTCAGAATACCTACTGAAGCCTATTATTATCTTGAGCTCTCTTAACTCTTAGCTTTATATGTTACTCATTTTTCCTCCCCTTCCCATACCTGTGTTTCTCCAATATTGAGCTAACTGCACTTTACCTAATTCAGTAATTGTTTTTGGCTCCATTCATTAGCTTATGCTCTTCCTTTGACCAAAATCTCCCTTCATTCCTAGTTATTCCATCTGGCTAAAAGATATTTATCCTCCAAGATTCAATTATACATATATTCCTCTCCCACATACTTTACGAATCACTTCAGGTTAAGTATATTTTCTATGTGCTCCAACAGAATTCTTAGAGCTACAGGTAGAGCTGTTCGATATCTTGTTAAATAAATCACAATGCAATTTCAAGCACTCTTAGGCCATGTTTTCTTATCATTCATTAATATTTTGTAGACTTCTCTCACTTATAGCCTTAGAAGTCTACTCTGAATCAATTATAAGGGCACAATATCACCCTTTAAAGTACCTTTAAAATCTCTCTTTTAAAATTCATAAGACAAGCATAAGGCAGTCCTTATGCCTGCCCACATCCTTGTTTTCAAGTGTTCTGACATCTTCAGAAAATGTTTCCTGAAAAAGAAAGCTGAGACAGTGTTTAATAACAAAAGAGGGAAAATGCCGGTTTATAAAAGATGGAAACTGCCTGCAGTTAGATAACAACATCTTTACTCTTTACAGTCTCCTGGGCACACAGGCAATCTCTAATTTATATAGTCGTATTTTTGAAAGTGTATCCATTTTCCTAGAAGGCGTGGATTCCTTAATAGGCTTTGTACTACTAATCAAAGGTCAATCTACATAAAATATCCTTATGATTACTCCTCAAGCCCCCTGAAAAGCCCTAGATTGTATATAAAGTTTTATATCTGCATGACCTTAGTGGACTTAGGCCCTTCAAATTTAAGCATTAAATGTTGAGGCACATCATAAAATGAGACATAAGAAGTGAAACTCTTTTCTTTGTTTTGGATATCATGCACTGCTTATCATAATTTTATGTTAAAAAATTTACTAAACTAGGATAATGGCTCATTGAATTTTAGTCAATAACCAAATAATTAATTCTTTAGAAATTGAGATATAATTAACATATAATATTGTGTAAGCTTAAGGTATATAAGTCGTTGATTTGATACATTTAAATATTGCAATATGATTATCACCACAGTGTTAGCTAACATCTCTATCACATCACATATTTGTAATTTTCTGTGGTGGGAACAATTAAGACCTAGTATCTTAGCAACTTTGAAATTTATAGTACAGTATTGTTGACTATAATCACTATATCAGAACTTGTTTATCTGCTAGTTGCAAATTTGTACCCTTAAACAACATCTTCCCAATTCCCCCAACCCCCAGCCTCTGGTAACCACCTTTCTACTCTCTGTTTCTACCAGTTCAGTTTTTTTAGATTCCACATATAAGTGATATCAGAATTCTTTGAAATGAAAAGCTAAGATGAATTTTTTTCTCCCTAGCGAGGATAAATCTATATGAGGTTTACCATATCATTTCAGTTGTAAAGTTGGTTTAATTTTAGTTATACATTATATTAGCAAACTGAACCTCTAGTAGTCTGAGATCCCTTCAAAAACCTGTTGCTCACAGAGACCTGCATTTCTGTCTTCAGAGGCCATAGCACTATGTTATGGATTTCCTATACTGAA
The DNA here is from genome assembly GCF_020826845.1 of Diceros bicornis minor. NCBI lineage: Eukaryota > Metazoa > Chordata > Mammalia > Perissodactyla > Rhinocerotidae > Diceros > Diceros bicornis. The sequence continues at coordinate 39,844,901 of NC_080759.1, forward strand.
TTACACTGAGCCTATGAAAGAAAATATGCAAGTTATTACAGTATAGCTATGGTCAGTCAATAAATCTAGACTATTGCTCTAATAGATTTCTGAAGGACCTACTACATCGGCCAGTGTCTTCATATCTCATACATTTCCTGGTTGACAAAATGCACATTTCTAAATTGCAGTCAGCCTACATAGACTATTCTTGTATCTAACCCTCAAGCTGCAACTGAAGAGACCTAAGACATATTAGGTATACATGACCTAAGTGAATTTGATCCTTCTAGAATATACAAATGTTAAAATGGGTTAGTGCTTAATGAGACAGATTTTTTTGCACATAAGTCGCTTTTCTTTTGGCAGTAACATAATGCAGCCCATTGATTCATGTCATTTTTGTATCAATATGTGAAGTTCACGTCAAGTTTATGGCTCACTTGAAATGCTTCTATGAAGGTGATTAAATAAATGAAGATTATCAATGTCTGGGGATCTACAATTTCAGATAACTTTGGTTATTATTGTTTGATTTGTTTAGTGTCTTTTAAAAGATAAAATGGTATAAATGAAAGGCTCAGGAAATAAGATCTAACCTTACATAATGCCACAAAAGATAATCAATAAAACGAAAAATATTAAATATCAGAAATGGCTGTGTATTATATAACATTAATAAATAATTCTGCTTTACCATTTGATACTTTGGAAAACTGTGTTTTCCATTCTATATTATAATCAATAAAAAAAATCTTACTGATTACTCTCCAGTACTGACCAAGTAGAATATTGTTTGTTTTGTATAAGAGTAAATCATTGAGCCTAAAATATATCAACACCCAATATTTAGTGTATAATCAATAATGTTGTTTTACTGTTTTTAAAAAAAAATCCTCCTGAAGCATAAAGGGTGATAAGTGACATATACAAGGCAGTATATGAAAAACACTAAATGAAAAATTTTGGTTATATGAGATATAAGATTTAACAGACCTTTGCAGGATCCTGTCTCTTCAGGAAAACCTCCATATTCTCATTGTTGCTTGTAGTAGGTGGATATGAGTGTTTGAACAACCTTTCATGGCATAATTGGATCTCTGTGCTTTTGCCATTTTGTACATGAATCTAAACTTGATTCTTTAGACTAAATACATTACTACAATTTCATTACTTATTACATAGAAGAGGGCAAATACATCTGTGAAAAAATCTTTCAAATAAGCGTTTTAGCTTAGTCATTAACACACCGACTGCAGAGCAGTACAGCTGGGGTTCAATTTTGTTTCCCTACTGACAATTTATATAATTTTAGCAAATTACTTAACTATCCTATGCCTCAGTTTCTTCATATATAATATAGCATCATTACACCCAACATAGATTTTTATGAAGATTAAGTGATTTATTTCCTCTAGTTTTGTGAAAACAGTTTGCACATCTCAACATGCACACAGATATGTCAGTGTTGCCTTTCTTCCTGCTGAAGGTAATTTGGTCTAGCATCAAACATTTAGATCACGGTTTCTTGAGGTTTATGGAGTTTGTGGGTGGAATTCAGGGGTTCTGTGAATTTTGGCTTGGAAAAAATACATCTTTGAAATCACAGATATTTTTATTTCACATTATACTTTTGCATATATTTAGAAATACCATTTATAGTCAGCATTATTACAAAATTACAGTAGTTATTTTGATCAGGAAAATACAGTGATTGCCATTTAGCTGTCCACAGATGCTTATGCAATAAATCAGGCCATCTATTGAGCTACTTTGAGCCTAGCAGTCATTTGGCCAAAAACCACAGATTCTGAGCTCTCCATTGCTGCCCCAGACAAAGAAGTTGCTTTGCAGTATTGCTCGTTGACAGTCATTGTCAATCAGTATGTAGAAGGCAGTTAATCAACCACCAGCCTAGAGTTTAATGTTAAGCAATTACAGTCTACAGTGACTCTCTTAGAACATGAAATGTAACTTGCCTAAATTTAAATGTGTTTTCTTGTTATATCTATTGTGTTAATTGACAAGCATCTATATTACTATACCATAATTTGTAAAATGCTAACTATTTCAATATATTCGCTTTCCTTTGTAAATACTATGCATTTGTATTTTACTTGGGCATTTAAAAATCTTCTTTTGACAAGTAGTCTATAAACTTCAACAGATTGCCAAAGTGGACCATGACACACACACGCACACACACACACACACACACTTTCTGAACACCTCTTCTAAGTAGTTAGTACAGGCTCAAATGAAACCTCCTTCATAAAATCTTTCACTGTTTTCCCCAAACAGATAATAATAGTGGTTACTATTTGTTAAGTGACTTACTGCGTGCCCGGTAGGCACTTCCTATATACTATTCTAATAAATCTGTACCGTAATTTTGCAGGCTATTTATTTTCATCCTCAGTTTAAAAAATACAGTCCAAAGAATTTAAATAAAAACTCAAGGCCATCCAGATAGGAAAAGGTTGAGTTAAAATTAGAAATCATGACTTTTTCAAAAACAATTCTCTATATATCCCATTCTTGTTTTATTTCTCTGTAGCTCTTTTATCCTTATTGCTCCCAGTACATTGTAAGGCTCAGTATTATTTATCTCAACTTACCTTATGGCAATTGGCACAAGAATTTATACGTAGTGGGTACTCAGTACATATTTATGAGACAAATAAAAGCATGGCTTTTACTTTAAAGAGAAGCAAAGGCAAAAGAAAATACTAAAAATGACAACAAATGAAAAACTTAAGCTCATACATTGAATATTTAGAAATTTGAGTCTTTTTCATTGTTAATTCATTTAGATTATACTGACTATTCCAGGGTATTTTTTCATCTTTGTTTCTGCTTTTCTAATGTATAAGACCTTAGAGAATTATTTCAAAAATAGAGGCCAGGCCTCTATATACTTATTTCTTAGTAATAGCATTTACTTTTCTAATGAAAATAAAGTACGTTTCATTCCTGCATAAAAATTCATAACAAAAAAATTATTTTATAAAATGTGTTATTCTATTCATAGATGGCATTTGTTTTCTAAATTAGCCGACTTTTCTTTCTAAGACCTTTTTCTAATGCAATTAATCATAATAATATTAATAATATATTAGCCTTTTTTTCTAGAAACTATTTCTAAATTGCTCCATAAGAAGCAAAAGCTCATTTTTTTCCTTTATTTTCCTTTAAGGAAAATAAATATCTAAGAGATTAAGTGAGGTTACAAAGTTCGTATAATCTCACAAATATTGATGCTAGGTATCGGAAACCCAATCTTTCTGGCATAAACAATATATTTTTCTAATAGTAGAATTATTTGTTGATTTCTTTGCTTTGACCCACTGTACTGAACACTTTAACATGTCTCATTTAAATTAAGCATGGCAAAAAAATCTATGCTTTATATTTCTTAAGCTTTTCATATTAGGAAACTAAGGAATCAGTGATGTAAAAAATTGCTCTGGTTTATAGAGTCAGTCACAGAGTCTGATCTGGAGAGTGTGTAAGTAGTCTGTCACAGACATATTCTTAACCATTAAGCTGGTCTGTCTCTTGGATTAAACCAAAACTTAATCTCATGGAGTTTGCATGTTAGGGATTTCCTCTTTAACTAAGGGATCATTTAGAAGTGTATTGCTTAATTTCCAGATATTTGGGGTTTTCCTAGATTCCTGTTACTGACTTCTAATTAGATTTCATTGCGGTAAAGGATACACTGCACACAATTTGAATCCTTTTAAATTTATTGACGTTAGTTTTATGGTACAATAAATGGTCTGTCTTGGTAAATATAAATACGCAATTGAAAAGAATGTTTATTCTGCAGTTTTTAGATGTAGTGTTCCATAAATATAAATTAGACAAAAGTGTTGTTCAATGTACGTCTTATTTTTATTTAATTGTTAGTATTATTGCTCAGTGGTTATATCAATTGTTAAGTGATGCACAATGTTTTACTATGATCGTGGAAATGTCTATTCATTCTTTTTAATTCTGTCAGTTTTTGCTTCAAATATTTTGAGATTCTCTTATTAGGTGCATAATTGATCATTGTCTGTTTTTCTGATGAATTTTCCTTTTTATCACTATGAGTATTCCTATTTGTTGCTGGTAATACTCATTTTATTGAAGTAGTTTTCTTAAAACAGACACACAGATCAATGGAACAGAATCGAGAGTTTCTCGTTTAGTTCAGAACTCAGGCATACAGAGGGGTGTTAATTACTGACCTCCTTTTAACACCAGAATTTTGTCATTCTTAACCTAATTGTATATACTAGCAAACCTATGAATTCTATTTAATCATATATGTGACATTCTAATTTTTTTAGCTATAATCAACAAAATTTTATTGTTAGAAAAAAACCAGAAATTTATTGTTTCCTTACATTTTCAAATAGTTTTATGGCCCTCATTGGTTATTCTCTAAACATTTTCAAATTACTATATTTTCTTCTCAATCTTGAGTCAATTCAGATTGTTCTCAAATTCTAATATAAACACTCTTGAGTATTTGTAAGTAGTCGTCATCAATCTTCCCTACCCACATGGAATGTGTAAAACAGAAAAGTATGTTATTGATTCATTGTGGAAACCTATTAGAATAATAAATTCAATCCAATCTGACAAGTGTACTTAAATTAGTATTATAGAGAATTGTTATAATGGTGGCTAATTTTTTTCCCGTTTCCATGATACAGTTATATTTCACATGTTTAACTCTCTAAGTCAATTTGAAATTCAGGTGAGTTACAACGTTCACTGATTATAAATGCTATTTTAGTTTAGCATTTTTCATTCTTTCAAATTAAAGCAATGGAAACTAAAAATCAAAGCATTTGGTGTGTTAAAATTACTCTAAAGTGTGCATAGTGATTAAAATCACTGAAAGGCTTTACATTTTATGGACACTCTACTGTGGGAGCACTTAAATAATTTTAAATTACTCTTCACTATACAAAGCAATTTAAATTTATTGGAAATGAAATTTGGAAGAGTTCAAATTCTGGGCAATGTTGTGCATACTGTTTGAAAATTACTAAAAGGACTTCTTTAATATTTTGTATAAGCACTTCATTTAAAGGTGATCTGAGCTTTGGCAAGGAATGATTTAGAAAGATTTAGAAGTGTTGGAGTCACTCCAATTTCAATTCCAATTTGGAAAACTAAAGCTCTTTGATAAATAAACTTATTTGATATTGTTTAACTCTTCAAATATTCATATCACAAATTTAAAATATGAAAATATACTCTGAAATATTTTTGTAAAAGTCTTATTTTCCAGAATTTTTGCAATTTATTCAGGAAAATCAGTGGAGTTCCACTGATTATAACTTGTAATGTTCAGAATAAAGGCCAAGAGAAGTTCAGAGGAATTCTGATACTATTAAAACTATGCCATCAAATGATTTTACCATCATCTACTATACCCTATGTCAGTATATACGACTACAAGAAAGTACATTACTGTGCAAATAAACTAATATGAATACAATATGCATTCATCATCAGTAAATACATTATTTCACTAAATAATTAATTGGATATAAAAATTAAAAACAATATCTATTATTTTGCCAGTGTGACTGTCTCTCAGGTTAAGAATTGGTAGCCTTAGGGGCCGGCGCCGTGGCTTAGAGGTTACGTGCACACGCTCCGCTACCGGCGGCCAGAGTTGGGATCCCCGGCGCTCACCTACGCACCACTTCTCCGACCATGCTGAGGCCGAGTCCCACATACAGCAACTAGAAGGATGTGCAGCTATGACATACAACTATCTTCTGGGCTTTGGGGAAAAAAAAAAAGGAGGAGGATTGGCACTAGATGTTAGCTCAGAGCCGGTCTTCCTCAGCAAAAAGAGGAGGATTGGCATGGATGTTAGCTCAGGGCTGATCTTCCTCACACACAAAAAAAAAGTTAAAAAAAAAAAAAAGAATTGGTAGCCTTAAACATGAATAGAATTTTCAACGATAGATACAATCTTCAGAACCATGATGTTTGAAAAAGTGATATTAAGGGCATGCTATCTCATGCTTTAACAACATCTTAGCAGTGTATTTTCTGTCCCTGATGGAACTCTATGTTTACACACGAAGCAGCATGCTGCATAACAGCAGTAACTAATGCATGATTTTGTCTACAGATCATAAGGAGTGTCACTTAAAAATGGACCTACCTATGCACAATATCATCCTGAACCTTAAAAAATAGAGAATTTTCTTGTTTTACCTTAGTGAAGAAGTAGGCCCTTGAGCATTTGTCAGCATTTCAGGAGTGATGAATAAGCTGGCTTGAAATACTTCATGCATGCATTTTAATGATTAGAAGGGACTATAATTCTCCCCAGCCTACCTAAAGTTCCATAGGAACCTAACTCCTGAAACTGAACCTGCATTATCTGGTAGGCATCTTTATAAATGAATCTAGAAATGCTGTTCACAGTATTTGCCTCCAGTGACATTCATCCTAATTGAATTGTAAATGAAGCAGTCAGGGTGTAAACCAACCTAAAGCTTTCTTCACTACTGAAAGGCAGGGAAAGCCCTAAAATATATCCGCTTTCATTGCCAGTGACTCTGAAATGACATTGAAAATTGTCCATTCAGAGTTTCTCTTTATAGGAAGAGCTTCATTTTAAATTACCTATGTCTTCAAGACTTTCCCTACAGTGTCCTTGAAACAAAAGTAATTTTAGAGTCAAATTCATATATATCATAAGTGAAAACACTAATCATGTGACCTATTACATCCAGTAATAACATCCAGTAGTTTATTAAAATGTGGTAAGTAATCACAGGTTAAGTGTTTTGACAAAATTTGGAAGATGCAAGTACTTCTCAAGGTGTCTGAAGACATTAAAATTTATCTTGATTTTGATTTCTGGTGAGCAGTCTCATTTAACACTTTCTGAATATATTAATGAAATTTATAGCAGAATCAGTTATGTTTCTATTTGTTTATTTTTTGTTTTTGCTGGGGAAGATTCACCCTGAGCTAATATCCGCTGCCAATCTTCCTCTATTTTTTGTATGTGAGTTGCCACCACAGCATGGCTACTGACAGACAAATGGTATAGGTCCGCACCCAGGAACCAAACCCAGGTTTCCGAAGTGGAGCACACTGAATTTAACTACTAGGCCGCCAGGGCTGCCCTCAGTTATGTTTCTAAAATACGCATATTCCAAATGTTAGAAATCTCATTTGGCATCATATAATTCTGATAGGAAGAAAAAAATGAATAAATACTTTTTGAATTGATTGCTAAGAAATAATTGCCAAGATCAAACAGGAAGTGACTGAAGTGAAAAATAAGTAATTTGTGAAATATTTACCGTAGATTTTTTAAAAAATGAATCACCATTGTTATATTTTAGTGAAAAGAAAACTCAGTTTGATGAACAAGAGAGCTTAGTCTAAGAACCACTGATATCTCTAGACAATCTATTTCTAAAAATTGAAGTTCCCTTACTTGCCAAACTTTGACTATGTCTGACTAGAATTGATTTTGACGCAATTGTTAACACAGCCTAATCTCATTCCATTTTGGCACAGTCAGCAATTTGAAATAATGAAGATAACAAATATAAAGGTATCAAAGGGTCAGAGTTAATGAATAAAATCTCATGGAATATAATGCAAAAGTGGGCGAGTTGAAAAAATGAGATACATTTGACACCAAATAGAGAAAATATTGTGAAGGTTCTTCTGCTCTAATACAATAGGATGCTGGAAAAACTACAATATTCTTTAAAATTATTTATAGACTGAAGAGAAATTAAGGGGAAAAAATAATTAGATAAAACTGAAATAAGCAGTGCTATGGGCTAAATTCTATCCTATCAAAATTTGTATCTGAAGTCCTAACCCCCTTTTGCTCAGAGCAGCATGCCTGCCTTGCAAATAAAAATTATAAGGCATAGTAAGTGGCAGAGAACAGTTTGAAAGGACTGAAAAAGCACCAAATCCAGAGTCAGACATGGCGAGAATGATAGGCTTAACAGACTAAGAATTTAAAAATATCTATGATTAATATGCCAAGGACTTTAATGGGAAAAGTAGACAACATGCAAGAACAGATGGGCAATGTAAGTAGAGAAATGGGCATTCTAAGAAAGAATCAAAAAGAAATGCTAGAGTTCAAATACACTAAATATAAATGAGAATGCCTTTGATGGGAGAAATGCCTTTGATGCCCTTATTAATAAGTGGGATGTGACTGAAGGAAAAATATCTGAGCTTGAGAATATCTCAATAGAGATTTCCAAAACAAGAAAAGAAAGAGAAAAAATACTGAAAAAAGAGGGAGGTGGGGTAACAGAATATAAAGAACTGTGGAACAGCTACAAAAAGTAAAACATACACATAATAGGAATACCCAAAGAAGAAGAGAGAGAAAAAGGAATAGAAGAACTCTTCAGAGCAATAATGACTGAGTATTTCCCCAAATTAATTCCAGACACCAAATCACAGATTCAGGAAGCTCAGAGAAGACTGAGCAAGATGTCAAAAAAATATATACCTAGGCATATTATATTCAAACATCAGAAAAACAAAGATAAAGAGAAAAAATCTTGAAAAAAGCCAGAGAGAGGCAGAGGAGGGGGAACATCTTATCTCTAGAGAAGCAAAGATAAGAATGACATTCAACTTCTTCTCAGAAACCACGCAAGCAGGAAAAGAGTAGAGTGAAATATTTATAAGTGGTGAGAGAAAAAACCCACCAACCTAGAATTCTATACCCTGAAAAATTATCCTTCAAAAGTGAAAGAGAAATATGAACTTTCCCAGACAAACAAAAATTGAGGGAATTTGTTGCCAATAGACCTGCCTCACAAGAAATGTTAAAAGAAGTTCCTTAGAGAGAAAGAAAATAATAGAGGTCAGAAAGTGAAATCTACATAAAGATAGGAAGAGCATCAAAGAAAGAATAAGTGAAGGTAACAAAAAAACTTTTGTTCTTAATTGATCTATAGCTAAGTAAACATAAATATCAGAATTCACCCTTATGCAAAGCAATGCCGTTTTCTTGCTCTTATCACAGAAATTTTAAAGAAGATAATTTATTTTAAAGGTCTACAGTTTTAATTTGTTTTACACTTATAATCTCTTTAAAATAAGTCCTTATAACAAGACATTGCTATTCCATTTTAGTATTTAAGAAACTGAGGTTCAGAAACACCAGGTAGTATGCCTAAGTCATAAAATAAAGGGAGCTAACATGAAACCAGACCTCTATAACCTCAAAATAATTACTTCTTCCCTTCCTTGTTGGCTCTCTCAAAGATAACTCTGCTGATCTGTTGACAGGTTTTTAAAGATATTTCACACAGTGTAACAGCAAGTCACACACAGTACAAAAACACTAATGAAGCTGAATGAGAAAAAGTCAAATATCACAGTACAGACCTCTAAACTATTCTCCCCAATGTCTCCTTTATGGAAGATAAATATAATGTTGAATAATCAAATATAATGTTGATAATCAAATAATGTTGAAACACAGTATGTAAATGGAGGATGCATTACAAAAGCCACAACATGTTTCAGGCACAAGCATTGCTTTGATGACATCAATAAAAAGCCTTGATGATAAACTGATAATCCACTTAGACATACAAAAGTATGCTGTATAAAGTAGTGATAATCCTAATTAGGTGTGGGCATGCCAGATTTTGGACATACCAAAAATGTGCTAAATTCAATCACTTTGCTATGAGGAGTAGTGGTGAATCTACACTGAAACAGACAGACATGACAGAATTTCCTCTTCCAAAGCTTTTCTTTCCACATTGATTTGCTCTCCTATTTCAGTTGCATATCAAGTTCCTGTAAATGTGTGAATGCACATACTCTCAATTCTGATTAACTGACATGTCTATCTCTGTGCCATACCACATTATTTTGATTATCTAGCTTTATAGTAAAGCTTAATATCTCATAGATCAAGCCCCATTCCCATTCTGTTTCAATATTTTCTTGCTAATTATGACTCCTTTAATATTCTGTATAAATGTTTCAATCAGCTTGTAAGTTTCAAGGATAAAATTAGTTTCAAGATATTTATTAAAGTTGTCTCGAATTTAATAGATTTAATTGGGTATACTGAAATTTTTATGGTATCTTATGATCTAACTAAATGCTTACCTTTCAAATATTTCTTAATTTCCCTCAATAAGTTTTTATAATTTTTAAGATGACTTTCATGACGTTTATTAGATATATGTCTATGTCTCATAATATTTTTGTTGCAATACTTTACTGAACTTTTTAAATAAAATTACATTTTCTAATTGATTCATGATAAATACAAAACTTGTTGATTTTTTATCTTGTCTTCTATCTAGCAACTCCATTCTATTATAATGCTAATTTATCTCTTGAGGTTTTTATGGAGAAGAATCATATCATCGACCTACAATTCATTATAATTTTTTTCTTCCATTGAAGTGATTAAATTCTTTTTTTCTTCTTAAGATATTGTTTTACTTGGCCAGTGATTTAAATTTGTTCATATTATTTTTATATATTATATATATTTTTGAGTTTTAAAATAGCATATATTCATTTTAGCAAATAGATCATGTTCTTGGTCACAAAGAAAACTGAAAGTCTTCCTTAATGAGAAAATGTATGAGCACAATTTCTGGTGATATATGTATTTTTAAAATTTTCTTAAATATGTTAAGGGGATAGATCTCACGTTAAGTGCTCTTAACATACATATACATACACACAAAACAAACAAAAAACACCAAGATATTTTTGGAGGTGATGGATATGTTTAGTGCCTTGATTGTGGTGATGGTTTCACGGGTGTATACATATATCCAAACTCATTAAAATGTATACATAAAATATGAGCAATATTTTTATATACAAATTATACCTCAATAAATCTTAAAAAACAAATGTTCAAAAATCTTATTTTAAAAAAGCTTTCAAAAACCAAAGAAAATACTATGTACTACTTAATGCCAGTAACTCTTAATATCTCATTATTTTCTTATACTGCAAATTATAGAAATTAATTTAAGAAAAATGAATAGACAAGATAATAGAGTAAACTGAACAAATAATATGATCATCCTCAAAATTTTAGAAGTTCTAAAACCAGAGTTTAACAAGTAAGTTATCTTAACTTCTAATAATAGAAGCTACAGAAGAATGTGTTTTAAAAAGAGAGTAGTGTAAAACACCCTAAGGTTGGTATATACACAAAAAAGTGAAAATTACAGACTGATCTCCCAGGAAAAATTTATATAATTACCAGAAAAATAATTTACTAAAATGTTAGTTAAATTATGTACTTTTAGCAAATAGAGTTTATTCCAGGAATGTAATGAACTGAACCATGCTACTAATATATACGGACCAAAAAGGACCCATTTAGTATTATTTTAAGGTAAGTTATTATTCTTTTTAAAATGTGAAAAAAATCAGCTCAATGTTAAATTTAATTAGAAAATTTTACACGTTCGTTATCTGTCTATCCATCAATTGATCTATCAACATATCTATCCAACCATCTATTGGTTTCATACAAGAAATAATTAAAAAGTGTATCTTTCTTCCAAATTATATTGTAATTTTAACATGATCAGTATCAGAACATACTTTGTGTGTGTGTGTGTGCGCGTGAGGAAGATTAGCACTGAGCTAACATCTGCTGCCAATCCTCCTCTTTTTGCTGAGGAAGACTGGCCCTGGACTAACATCCGTGCCCATCTTCCTCTACTTTATATGGGACACTGCCACAGCATAGCTTGACAAGCAGTGTGTTGGTGCACACCCGGGATCCGAAACTGCAAACCCCGGGCCACCGCAGCAGAGCATGCACACTTAACTGCTATGCTACCGGGCTGGCCCCAGAACATAATTTTTTTCAAAAGTCTGTACAAAATCATTTTAGCATTCATCAAGGAAAACAAAGGCATTTAAGTAAAAAAAAAAATAATAGCAGAAAGGAAAGTAGAACACGAAATAACAATACACACATACACACATATCTACACACAGATTATCAGCAACAAATGCACCTTCGAATAAATAAACTAATAGTATTTTCTAGGAGGAAGGAAGCTCATCTATTGAATGACCTTAAGAGAATATTAAGGATAAGTAATGACATATAAATCCAGAACCTATGAGCCATGGCTTCCTCAATAGTGACACATAAGCTATATATATAAAAAAAAGACTCTGGAATTTAAAATGGAGATGTTCCGTAACTTAAATGCTCTCTCCATTGGACAAGTGATCTCATGAACTGCACTTACTGATATCATATATGATTCTGAGTAGGAGGTACAATTCTAATGCAGGAAAGAAGGATCAGAGCAATAGTCCTCAATGATGTGTAAGATCTCTAATTCACGTGTGTATGATTTCACAATCTGATCTTAAGTGACAGCTCATGTAAAAAGGTGTGGCATTATTTGTGCTTGTTCTGCTTCAGTTTGGTGTTGCTTTTTTTCACTAATTCAGATATTATTTCATCCCTACCCTTGCTCTGCTTCTCTTCTATTATTCCAGTTACACATATATGAGGATGTTATGCCATGTTCCATGTTTCTTATGTAGTTCACATGTATTTAATGCGTAGTTCACACATAGTTCACATGCAGTTCACTTTGTAGTTCACTTTGTAGTTCACATATCTTTTCTTTCTACACTTCAATCTGACCCACATGTATTGATATCTATTTTCCAGGTCAGCAACCGAGCTTTTAAGTAACTGTCCAGCTATAAACCCATTTCAGAGTTCTTAGATTCACTATTCTAGATAGTCAATATTCAATATCCCATATTCTATAATATTCCATATCTTAGAATTTTAATTTGATAACTCTTTATACTTTTGATTTTTCTGGTGAAATTCTCCATTTGTCTTCTATTTCCTTTCACATATTAATCAACTCTTTCAGATTGTGTGCTCTTAACTCCAAAATAGGTATTAGCTATTATTGTTTCTATTATCAATTAATTTTCTTGGTTTGCATTTTTTCTTTGGTCATTTTGCCCTATCTCATTGAGCTTTTATTTTATTTTTTTAATTGAATTTATGCTGAGTATGAAAAATTATGAAGAAGATGTGGTTGAGTAGGTGAAGTAATCTTGATCCAGTCAGAGCCTGAGATCATCTGAGTCTGTTTCCGCTTTGTAAGGGCTGCTCTTTTCCCTATTTGCTTCAGTCTCAGGATGAAGCATTTCAGAAGGCTCAGCTGAAATCTTGGGATGTTTAATAGGGCCTCCCTTTTTGCCTGTTCCTGAGTTCCAATTTTTATGTCACCAGCACAGTAAGACCGACAGTATTTCTGCTTAGATTTTTAGTATCTCAGCTGTTGCTTTGGGCATGATCGCTAGTCCTCTCAAACCTCAAATTATACTTCAATCTGGCTTCTTGGTTTCTGAAGTTTGGGCTGCCTTCATTGCTTTTCAATGACCTCAATTTTCTTTATTTTTACTGCAATTTATTTTAAAAAATATATATTATCCAGCTTTTGTAGCGGTCCTCAGCGGAAACATTGCTCTGACAAATCTAGTTAATAATAGGCAGACTGGAAGTGTTGTTTGTTGTCTTGAATCAGTTATTTCATTCCCTTTTAAAACAATTAAGGAAACAATTTTTTTTATTTCCTTAAAAATAAAGAAATGTAATTGCATTCTTTATGCTTTATGTGTGTGCCTATTATATTTATTTTTCTGTTAAGATAAAGATTCTTTCAAAGAGAAACAAACAAAACAAAATAAAAACGTAACTAAATAAAAACTCTCAGACTAGTGTTTTATTTTCCTAGAGTTAAGCTGATTGGGGACTGAAAAACCAGCTTATCTTATATTTTATGTTGAAAAAATATTCAACAAAATACAATATCAATATTTTAAAAATTAAAATTCTCTCATATCTAAGAAATATATTTCTGTCTCAGTGTTTGCTAATCCCCAGCAAGATCTGTTTTCCTTTTATTAAATTTCTCATTCATCTTGCTAACAAGTAGAACAATGTCAGTGAATTTTAGCCAAAGGAATGTGAGCAGAATGGATATATGGTCAGTAAATATCACCCACATATATTCTTCATTGTCGTTCATGTGAGGGGTAACTTGGAGATAAGTGATGATCGTGGTGACAATACAGTAAGAAGCATGGACCCCTGTGCTACCACTTGTAGAGGAGCTACTTGACCTGCATTAGAATATAACATGAGCAAGAAATAAACTTTTATTTGGTTAAAACACTAAGATTTGAGAATGCATTGTTACAACATCTAGCATAGTCTATTAACCTATGGTAAATACTAAATATTTTAAATCAACTTACATAGATGTTAATATTATTCTATACTTATCCAGAATTGTTGGCCAGACTCAAAACATTAATACTGAGTTAATCATTCTAAGCAAAATATCAATGTGTCAAAATATGAAGTCAAATTCATAAATGTATTAATTAATGTAACAAATAGTTGTTAAATAACTCATACATAATAGGTGCTATTCAAAACACTAGAGATTTAGCTGGAAAAAATAAAAATTTCTGTCACCATGGAAATTACTTATTAGTTGAGGAACTACTGTTCTACTTGAATACATAGACAAGGGACTTTGAGAGTCACAAATATTAAATATTTTCTCACTTAGGAACAAATACAAATTCCATAAACAATCTGTTAAAATTAAGTAAATATTTTTAAAAAATATTTCTAGTTATCTATTTCTAGTTATTTCAAAATAGATAAACAATATAAAAGATATTTTTTTAAAAAGTTGTTGATGGGGCCGGCCCAGTGGCATAGTGGTTAAGTTCGTGTATTCCACTTCGGCGGCCCAGGGTTCACAGGTTTGGATCTCAGATGCAGACCTATGCACTGATTATCAAGTCATGCTGTGGCAGGCGTCCCACATAAAGTAGAGGAAGATTGGCACAGATGTTAGCTCAGGGCCAATCTTCCTCAGCAAAAAGAGGGGGATTGGCAGCTGATGTTAGCTTAGGGCTAATCTTCCTCGCCCCCCCCCAAAAAAAAAGTTGTTGATGAGTTACAACATTTTATTTGACAAAATATAAATGTTGTAAGTCTTCTTTTTGGTTATTTTCAGTATGAGAAGACATTAAAAATACTGTGATGATATCACTCATTTTTGAGACAACCATAATCAACGTCTCAACTCAAGTACCTCTTTTCTCTGATTTGTTTTCTGAGAACACTTTCAGTTGAATTGAAAAAATTGGGGTTCAGATTCTAATCAAAGCAGTATAATAAAAAGACATGAATCATTTGCAATGTTACAGCTGCATTTCCATCTCTGAACAGCTAGAACTGTTCTGATACAGTATTACTTGTTCAGGTAAATTTTCCCAAATATTTACCTTGTATATTCATGGATTTCTCTTAATTATACATATATTATTAAAAATGTATATTGCAAAGAAACAGAATAAGAGAATTATAACTTAATGATACATTATTCAGTGTTCAAGGTGCAGTATTTGTGAAGTAGATTTTAGCTTTCTTTGTTATTGAAGACTTTCTCATTAGATGATTTACCAATGTAGGCTTTGCTTGAAAAGGCAAAGTAACATTAATAGCAAGTCTCCTTTTAATGAGATCAGGTAAAAGTGAAACAGAGAACCAAGAAAAGGTAATTAGGACTTATAATTAGATATGACCAAAAATAGAAAGAGAAAGCCCATATGTACACTGAACCCCTTTCAAGAAGATAGTCTTGCTGCACAGTTTGGCTAATTGACATGCTTTCTTAGGGAAGACTTTGGACAATGACTGAGCAAAGCAGTGGTAACAATTGTCTTGCCTTTCTTGAGTGGCCCTCAGACAATGACTGTACAAGTCACTTGTTCAAGGGCCTAACCATTCCACCCAAGGCAGGACTTAGCTCCAGAATTCTCCTAAGGGCTGGCAGAGTCTGTCAAGTCTGCACTGTGGTCTGAGGCTCCCCTGTACACTTCTGTGTCTTGCCTAATCCATTCCATTCCTACTGTTACTCCCCAATATATTTTTTGTGATCTTAACTCGCTCTCAGCATCTACTTCCCCCCCAGAAAACAACTTACATCAAACATCTTTTGAATTAGGAGGAAAGAAAAGATCATAAAAATAGAATTTATCTTACAATTTCATTTCAGAGATTAGAGTTTAAAAGGATTAACTTTCCTTATTGTTACGTTCTGACATCAACACATGAGGTTGAAAGACTTGATTAGGTATGCATTGCAGTTATGTTTGTATCAATTTCAATATTTCTAAATGGATAAAAACAACACCCAAATCCTAATGCTTGGTGAATCTTGTCCTAGCTTATCACTCATGATATTATTTTATTTTTCATATCTTCAGTTTGTAACATTTGTATGAACTGACACTTTGCAACTACAATCTAAGTAAAATGGCATGCAAAAAGTATATTATCACTATAAATTTCCATTTTAAATAAACCAAACATTCCGGAAAATGGCAAACACGTACCCAAGTAAGACTAGAGAAGTTCGATGTTAAGATTAAATTAATACATAGATAGAGGTAAAATAAATTATTTACACTTTATAATTTCATAATTTTGGGAAAATCTGTCACATAAGGCAAAATATATCTTAATCTTGGCATACAGCATAACTAAAATTTGTTAGCCAGTATCTCTTTTTCAGAGGCACACAACAAAGACAAACTAATATCAAATGAACACCAGAGAAAACGAGTCTTGGAACTAGTTTTACAACAGAGTATGCTAAGTCCCAGAGTCATAGTCAATTGCCTAATGCTTTTCATGTCACTGGTAGATTGATATTGATAATATTTGGATTTCATCACACTTCTCCAACTAGTGGTATGAGTCATACTTATCACATTAGATATCAGTTGTGTGAAACAGCTGGGAATACCAGAGAAGCATTTTCAGCAGTTGCATTGGAAATAGCCTTATATCACCCAGCAGTACAGGCTCGTTCTCTCTACCGCTGTACATCTTCAATAGCAGAGAAATAGACTCATGGAATTAGTATTGATTCTCAGATACAAGCATCAAGTTGTTGTCATGACAATGAACCGTAGTTACAATTGTGTTCTTGTTAGAAACGATACAGCAAAGCTCCTCACAGCACACCACAGGCACAGCAGCTTACTCTGCTGACGCGCAAAGCCAGAAGAGAAGGATGCAGTCAATAAAAGCTTCCTATCTTGTCTGTATGCCAGTTGCAACTTGGATATGGACTAGTAAATTGGCCAAAGTGTTTGTCGGCCCATACGACCTGTGCACAAATTGTCAGATTGCTACATTTATCTTGGGCCATCTGCATTGAATACTGTCTTGCTCCTTTTTTTTTTTCTCCCACTCCAGAAATCAAATGGATTATCCTTAGTAGTTGTACACTGCTGTGTGAGCTGATTTGAGTAAAACAATGCGATTCTACTACTGGAATAATAATATAATGAATGCCATAAGTTCTAACAGAAAATAAATTTCTACACAAAAACACTGTAAACAAGATAATTCACATCTCTCCCATTTGTACATACAAATAAATAAAAAAGAACAACTGTTCTCAGTGATTGCTAAAATTTTGTAAATTGCCTTATACATGTGTGCCCAGGCACTTTTGATATACAGGTTATTTGCACATGCAAAATTATTATCTTAGATGAATGTAAATCTTGTGTTTCTATATTTTAATGAGATGTAGATTGACTTGTTCAATAAAACAATAGCTCAAGTCAAAAGAACTTATTTTTCAAAATTAGTTATATTTTCAAAATCTGAAATTAAAAGTTTACTTCTCCAATATCTCTGATTATTACTGTTCTAAAAATTTCTAAAATTCCATCTCTGACCATAAAAACATTTCAGAGATCTGTCTTAACACAAGTTGATTTTTGGGTGAAGTGAACATCATCACATTTAGCCTGTCAATAAAAGCAAATAAATGCTTTGGCAGAGAATACCTCTGTGTTGAAAATTGTGAGTGGCAGTGCTGTTATTGAAAATAAAATAATGTGAAATCTGATTTCACTTGTGTGTCAACTGTGTTTCTATATTTATATCACAATATATTTTTTTCCTAAGCCAATTTAAAATACTTTGGATTTCATTATATTGGAACTTCCTTATTTTTCACACTTCTAGTATCTTCCATAGAAACAAACAATTCAATTGGAGGTTGGAGTATGCATTTTAAAATGGTAGTTTGGAATGGAAAGTGGGATGTGTATTTATTTTGATTAATGGTAAATGTCTAAATACCACGTGATTTGAATTATTGTATGACAAAAATTTTTAAATTATGTAGTAGAATTAAAGAAATAGTTAATGAAATAATGGACAAATTTTTTTTACATCTCTGTTTTCTCACTTAAAGTTTAAATAACTTTATCTGATTTTTAACTATCTCTAATGATAGACCAAGCATGAATAATTTTCCTTCATGATAGTTTCATTTGTGTAAGGAGTGTTTCCATATATTCTTCATTTCTTTCTGCCTCATCAAAGAAAAGAGTAGTAGTAACCAAAACAGCATGGTACTGGCACAAAAACAGACACACGGATCAATGGAATAGAATCGAAAGCCCAGAAATAAACCCACACATCTATGGACAGCTAATCTTTGACAAAGGAGCCAAGAACATACAATGGGGAAAAGAAAGTCTCTTCAACAAATGGTGTTGGGAAAACTGGATAGCCACATGCAAAAAAATGAAAGTAGACCCTTACCTTACACCATGCACAAAAATTAACTCCAAATGGATTAAAGACTTGAATGTAAGACCTGAAACTATGACACTTCTAGAAGAAAACATAGGCAGTACGCTCTTCCACATCGGTCTTAGCAACATCTTTTCAAACACCACATCTGACTGGGCAAGAGAAACAATAGAGAAAATAAACAAATGGGACTACATCAAACTAAAAAGCTTCTGCACAGCAAAGGAAACCATCAACAAAACGAAAGACAACCTAACAATTGGGAGAAGATATTTGCAAACCATACATCTGATAAGGGCTTAATCTCCAAAATATATAAAGAACTCATGCATCTCAACAACAAAAAAACTACCAACCCAATTAAAAAATGGGCAAAAGACCTGAACAGACATTTCTCCAAAGAAGATATACAGATGGCCAACAGACACATGAAAAGATGTTCAAAATCACTAACTATCAGGGAAATGCAAATCAAAACTACAATGAGATATCACCTCACGCCCATCAGAATGGCTATAATTAACAAGACAGGAAACAATATGTGTTGGAGAGGATGTGGAGAAAAGAGAACTCTCATACACTGTTGGTCGGAGTGCAAACTGGTGCAGCCACTATGGAAAACAGTATGGAGATTCCTCAAAAAATCAAGGATAGAACTACCATATGATCCAGCTATTCCACTGTTGGGTATTTATCCAAAGAACTTGAAAACACCAATTTGCAAAGGTACATGCACCCCTGTGTTCATTGCAGCGTTATTCACGATAGCCAAGACTTGGAAGCAACCTAAGTGCCCATCAAGGGACGAATGGATAAAGAAGATGTGGTATATATACACAATGGAATACTACTCAGCCATAAGAAACGATGAAATCCAGGCATTTGTGACAACATGGATGGACATTGAGGGTATAATGCAAAGTGTAATAAGTCAGAGGGAGAAGGTCAAATACCGTATGATTTCGTTCATTAAGTAGTAGATAATAACAACAATAAACAAACACATAGGGACAGAGATTGGATTGGTGGTTACCAGAGGGGAAGGGGGGAGGCAGGAGGGTGAAAGGGATAATTTGGTACATGTGTGTGGTGATGGGTTGTAATTAGTATTTGGGTGGTGAACATGATGTAGTCCATGCAGAAATAAAAGTACAATGATGTACACCTGAAATTTTTACAATGTTATAAACCAATAAAAATAAATTAAAAAATTATTTGTAGAAAAAAAAAAGAAAAGAGTAGTAATTATCTTATTATATATCTTTTTAAAAGCTAATTAACTATATGGTACTTCCAAATATTTCAAATGACACAAAAATGATATTTTGTTTTTCTTTTTTTTTTTTTTTTTTTTGTGAGGAGATCAGCCCTGTGCTAATATCCGCCAATCCTCCTCTTTTTTTTGCTGAGGAAGACGGCCCTGGGCTAACATCTGTGCCCATCTTCCTCCACTTTATATGGGACGCCGCCACAGCATGGCTTGCCAAGCAGTGCGTCGGCGCGCGCCCGGGATCCGAACCAGCGAACCCCGAGCCGCCGCAGCGGAGCGCGCGCACCCAACCGCTTGCGCCACCGGGCCGGCTCTGTTTTTCTTTTTTAATAAAGAGAAATAAAAAAAAAAGCAAGAGAGAGAGAAACTCAAACTCCCATATATTTAAGTCTTGCATATTAGGAAAGTCTTTTTAGATGAATAAAGTAATTTGCGTTTTACAGACATGACCTGATGAAGAACATTGAAATGAGATTAAAAAAATGGAAATGAATAGATTTGCTACAAAACATTTTAGAACAAACGTTTTCCCTGGTGGGGAAAAAAGACAGAGTTCTTTATTTCCTAAAGACAATTTGTTCTTAATTATTTACCTGCCAAATTTATATGTTGACATATTTATTTCATTAGATGGAAGAGATTAATTATTTGATCATAACACACTTTGATGCCTCCACTGAGGTAAATATGAAATAATCATTGGTTTCTTTGCACTCAAAAAGTGAAAAGTGAATCCCTCTATGAACTGTCAATTCTTCCTAGTAGATTGCTGTAAATTATACCTAACTGTGTGTATCTATTGAATTATAAGGCAATAATTCAGGGAAGATGATCATATTAAAAACTCTTACTATATATTATAAATACTTTTAGAATTCATGGTTTGGCATGATAAATTTATACTGAAAATGTTACTTCTTCCTATCAGCCCTTTAGTTATTAAATAATTCCAGTGAAGAAATAATTTTCACCCAGGTTACTTATTCAGGACACACACTTTTCCACAGCCCTGTGGCCTCACTGATCTCACTCAGTGCCTTCAATATGGTCACTTCTTCCTATTTACTTGCTTTATGTTGTCTCCCCCATGAGCATGTAAGCTTCTAAGGGTAGACAAGAAATGTTCTCCATTCAACATTTTATTACCATCACCTTGCTAGATTTCTGGAACACAGTAGATAGTCAAAAATATGTTAAATTAAAAAAATGTATGAATGAATGAATAAGTATATGAGAATAGCCTTTGATAGTCCTTATGCCTGGCTAAGACATTTAAGAAGACTGCTCAGCAAACATGAAATTAAGGGCCCAGAATTAAGATTTGGAGAGGAAAAGACCTTTATTTGGTCTTGTAATAAAGATGTTCTCCTCAATTTAATATTACCAAGAGATAAGTACATAAGGAATTATGAGTTACTTTCTCAGCCCATTTATCAAGCATATTTTTGATCCCATTTCCCTGTTACTGTGATACTTGCTCCAATCAGGAAAAAACCTGATGAGCAGGAGGTATGAGTGTTATTTACCTCAATACCTCTCTCTCCAATCCTCAACCCTTATCGTGAACTTTAAGGATTCAATGGTGACAGGAGTTTCCCTGAATAGGTTTTAAACATTGTATAATTTGTTCTCACTAAGCATTATTTTAAACCTCAGGTCTTGTTCTTGGGTGAAAAAGGGGATTGATTCTCTTTCTGATTTTGAGACATGACCAATATGGAAAGATTGCTTGGGGCAAAATGCCATTACCCCAGCCATGAAATGAAATGGTCCTTGGATGCACTCCTGATCCAGAAAAGCATCACTGTTTTATGTCCTCACCTATAATTAATATAAATCATTATCATTTCTTTCTCTTAAAAAAATGCAACAGGTACATGTTAGTAAACCAGTGATATCTCGGGCTTTAAAATGTCTTAGCAGAAAAATGGGCCCGAAGGTCCCCTGTTGGAAAAATAGAACCAAATCCCAAAGGCCTAATGTCAGACAAAAGTTTAAGGTAAAATTAAAGTATTTGCAATTTTCTCACATAGAACAAACTGGAATCCCATGTTAAATATATCCAATAGATTTCATGCATAACATTCATGAAGTAAAAAAAAAATCTAATGGTAATGAGCTATTCATTCATTCATTTAATTTACAGATGTTTTATTGAACGCCTCTTACGTACAAAACACACTTCAGAGCACAGAGAAAGAATGTTGAAAATGATACACGTTTGTACCTCTCTTCGAACTTACAACCAAGCTTGAGGAGACAGACAATTAATAGAGGGGAAAAAAGCAAGGAATTTTTCCTGCTGTTAGCGCTATGTCGAAACTAAAATCATGGAATATGGTAACTGCATACTCAGAGAAGACTTCTCTTAGGTGGTGATATTTATCAGAGACCAACATAATAAGAGAGAGTTATCTATGAAAATATGTGAGGGAGGAATATTCCCAGATGAGGTTACAGCTGGTACAAAGACCCTACAGCAGGAATTAGCTTGTCTTTTCCTGGAAAAGAAAGGAGTGAGTATGTTAGAATACGTTAGTGAGTGAGGAGAAGGGGAGTAGAAGGTAAGTCTGGAACAAAAGTCAGGGAGCAAGTGGCTCTTTGCATGGAAGGAGCACACCTAATAAAGAATTCACTGAGCGCAGTTGCTCAATCCCGCCTCTTGTGAAAAACTATCAAACTTTCTTCATCTCTCATTTTAAGAAAAGCAAGCCTTTCTGGGAACATCTGGCTGGAGGAGCATGCAGTATTAGTTCGAGAAGCTAGAGTAAGAAAATTATTAGTGGCAATTCTGCTTATTCATCCATCTTTGAGGGGAGTGAGTGGGGACCAAGCTGATGGTAAAGTAGAGTCAGTCTGAGGTGGAACACTTGCTGTATTCAGAGATTTTCTATATTGGAAGAATCAGAAGCTGGCAGGAATGGACATCCTTAGGAACTCTCTTATTCCATAGTTTGAGGTAAAATTGGAGAGAATGGGACTCCATACTCTTGTGTTTTGTTTGACCAAGAAGTGCAAAATAGACAACCATGTGTTTTAAGAGTCTGAATGTCAGAACCGTTCAATTTTAATGGCCTATAATATTGGATAAAATTTTCCCTCTGTAACTTAGTTATGAAGGAAACCAGAATGTCACCCCAAAATTTACCTCTTGGACATAAAACTATGTTGAGCTGAAGGCAATTAAGAAACATTAAATGCAGAAAAACCTTCCAATTTTCTGCTTAAAGGAAAAAAATAAATTCTCCTTTTATTAGAGACAGATTCTTATCAGCCCAGAGAGGCTACCAAAGGAATCCCCAAACCCTTGTGAAACTAATCTTCTTTCTAGTTACTTCTTTACCATTTACTACCCCTAGCCCAAACTTGTCTTGTCAATTCTTCACAAATTTATTGTTTCTTTGTCTAAGAAGTACAAAAGTTTCCTGATCTGGTCACTTCTTCAGATCTTCATTCTCTTGTGATGTACATGTAAAAATTTAATAAAATTTGTATGCTTTTCTCCTGTTACTCTGTCTTCGTCAGATTAATGTTCAGACCCAGCTAAGAACCCTAAAAGCCTTGAGGAGAACGTTTGCCTTCCCTATAGTTACTTGGTCTTTTTATTGAATTCTATACAGAACTTGATTGAATCCTTTTGCAATCTCTTGAAGTGGCTAACCCATGGAAACACCAAAGTCAAATTGAACACCAGTGAGGGAGACACACTTCCCCCTTGACTCCTATATTAGTTCCTGAATAATTTGAGACAAGAAAGAAAAAGCCTTCCTAGTGTTTTGTATAGATCTATGTCATAATTCAGTAAATGTTCTATATTTTCACCATTCTTTACTGAAAGTCATGGAAAGCAGTGTAGGAATGTACATTAAAATGTAGTCGGTAGCCAGATGGGCTGAGAACACAAGAATCACCATGTACTTTCTGTGTAAAGTGGAATTTCAGTTTTCACCTAATGGCAGGGGCAGGGTGGATTAAATGACTTAATATATCTAAAATATTTGGACCATTTTCTATGACATAAAATGATGCTAAAATATTAGCTTTGAAAATAGACTCAAGATGAGAAAAGACCACCAAATGAGTTTTCAGTACACCATGTAAACATTTCAAAGTAGGATTCCAACGGTTTTCAATCTACAAGAAGATAATAAGTGAATCAAGGGTGTGGAAATTGAGAAAAGGTTTCATAAGAGGCTCTCGTTGGTGAAGCACTGTGCTACGATTCCCAATCTATAAAGGAGGAGGCAGTGATCACCTCTAACAAACCACCACCTTCCTTTCTGACGTAGTGAGGAGGGCTTCAAAGAAGACCACTAGAAAGATTCATCCAAATCTCTCCTAAAATTGGGAACATATTATCTCCCCCGAAATTTGGGAGAACACACATTGGAGTGGTGTTTGACACATTGCTGACATCTAACCAAGAGACAATCTGAAGTTGCCTATGATAGCCGAATATAAGGGGCCCATTATAGAGGCTAGACCATGCGCATTTGTGAGCTGGCTAAGCAGTCTATATAATGCAGATTTTTGAGATAGTGTCAGGCCTGAAGAGGAAGAGTATCAGAACAAACTGCAACCCGTGAGGACAAATTGAATCTTTATCTGTCTCTCACGACTTCTACTTTCTATGGTGAGGGTGACCCACTTGGTAAACAGAAGCCCTTTTCTACAGAGCTGCAAGTGTGCCTGGGCCAGGATTTAAAGTTGATGATGGAGGACATTTATTGGGTGCTGAAGGAGCTGCAATTTGAGACACTAGCCGAAGCCAAGGAGGTGAGCTTCTAGATCAGGGACAACATATGTAAGCTACAACAATGCCTGGTCTTACTCCAACCTTTACAGCATAATAATGGATGCTATTTCATCTCAGTCATCCAAATGTCAAGAAAATTTCTCTTGTTGTCAACCCCAACCTGGAACCACACAGGGAAAGATATTTTTGAAAGTCTAATATCAGGTGAGTTAAGTTGATACAGTACAAAGCCATCACAGCTCTTCATTAGAGAATAACTGAATTCTCTTTGTATGGTTGATCAGAGTGTATGCATATCGGAAATTATCACCTTTCTCATTTGCTTTGGTTTTTAGTGAAAATTTTCTAGTGAGAAGATAAATTACAGAACTAGAGGGAAACCTACCACACTCCATTCCCTAAAAGCAGATGAATCCATTTAAACCATGTCTTATTTGGGAAATTGTGAGAGTCATTTTTTAAAGGCAAACTGATGTCTTAATTATGAGATTGCACACATGCAATTACCAAATCGATGCTGTGTGTTTGAACCTCAATGTGACCATTATTAGTGAGACATTACTATTACCTGAGAGTAGTGAAAAATTCACGAGAACGTCCAAATTTTTCATTAAGCTGCAGGGAAGTTATCATTCCCTCCTGAAAAATTTTTAGAGGCAATGTGCAGACAAAAGTCAAGTTTCTCCTTGATTCCATTTTAATAATCATGCACATTTAATGCAAACATTTTGTACTGTATAAAAGTTAAGTAATTTTAACATTATATTTTCTAGTCTTACCATTGCTACATACCCATATTTATATTATCAATAACCATTCTGCATGTCCAAACAATTTTAGAATGAATATTCAAATTTCAGAATAAAGTGCCATTGCTTCCCTTATTTTAACCATTGGTATAGAAAGTTCTTCATTTGCAAGTAGCCGGGCAGGTAGGTAGAGGGGTTTTCAAAACCTATAGATTACCTGTTGCTGACAGGGTACTACATATTTAAAATTCCAACTTCCATTTTGAACCTCCTTAGCTGAGGTTATTACTGGATCTGCAAGCAGTGAATTGCAGATAACAACAACAGCAACAATTCTTACATTAAAAAAGATGACAAAATGGGACTTACTTTTCTAACACCTGGTTTATCAAGAATTGCTAGGTATTTAAAAATATTCTAATTGAAGATTAATACAACATCTGAAGACTAGGCAATTCAAAGTGCAGACATCTTTTTTAGCACATTGTAAAGCATATCTCTAATAAAGTCCTGAGGTCACAGCTGTTATTTTGGCAATGAAGACTGATTCTGGAATAAAATTACTTGATAATTGAACCTAGAGAATTATGTGGTGGAGGTTCAACTAATTACGAGGAAATATATTTTTCCCAAATCCACATAGAAAGTTCAACTGCTTTGATCTTTTTAATCCCCAGATCTCTTTTTTACTGAGACCCAACATGGTCTTTCCTCCTCACAGTAGTTATTGAAACCTACATTGAATACATGGGCTTATAAGATATTACAAGGAAACACTGAATGATGCAATCTCATCTTCATTAATATGATCTCCTTTATAACTGTTTAGAAGAACTAATTTATCCCATTCTTCAAAAAGTTTAAATCTTTACTCTGCTAAATTTCGTAACCTTTATTTTATTGGATAATTCATCTATGATAACACAAAGGTTTGGGTTGTCAAATAGATTCAATGTGAATAATAGATTTTACCCCGCACCCAATTCCAATAATCATTCAAGAAATAAAAGGATGTCTTATAGACTCTACAAGCAAACATCATTTGAAGATGAACTTTTTTTTTTCTTATTTTTGAGAAGTCCAAACCCATCAAACGAAAGTCCATAAAATGCCCTTTCCTTCAACAACAGAATGCATTTGGGCTTTGGATTTACCTGACAAACTTCTTTCCATCAAAATATGGGGGATCCTTAGGGAGCCATTTCAGTTATGAGGCATCTGCTTTATAACCCATTTGTTAAGAGTTTGCATGACTAGCCCTCATTCTCTGGCTAGCTATGTCCCCTGTAATTCCAATTCCACATATATTTAAATAAGCAATCTTGACTGACTTTTTATATCTTGCTAAAAACATTTTAAAGGGAAGAATTTTCTACACATTACTACCACTAGTTGGTTTACCAGGAGGTTTAGTTATTTACATTGTTTCAAGGATGTTTGATTAAGATCTTTCCTTTTTCCAAGGCATTCCAGAGTGCAAATTTTTGTCATCTCTTTGCTTAAATGAAAATTTGATGATCTCTTGCAAGTATTTTACATGAAAATCAGGCATGCTTTAACATAGTCCTTCTATTACAGACTTTATTTATTTGTCTGTTTATTTTATTGTGGTAAAATATATAAAGGTAAAATTTACCATTTTAATCATTTTTAAGTGTACAGTTCAGTGGCACTAAGTATATTCACATTGTTGTGCAGCCATTACCACCATCTATCTTCAGAATTCTTTTCATCTTGCAAAGCTGAAACTCTGTATGCATTAAACGGTAACTCCCCATTGTCACTGCCACCCCACCCCCAGCCTCTGGCAACCACCATTCTACTTTCTGTCTCTATGAGTTTCTCTAGTCTAGGTACCTCAAATAAGTGGAATCATACAATATTTGTCCTTTTGTGTGTGGCTTATTTCACTTAGTATAATGTCCTCAAGATTCATCCGTGTTGTATTGTAGCATACGTCAGAATTTCATTCCTTTTTAAGACTGAATAATATTCATTTTATGTATATACCACATTTTGTTTATTTATTCATATGTCTATTTGGGTTGTTTCCACCTTTTGACTATTTTGAATAACACTGTTATGAATTTGAGTGTACACATATCTGTTTGAGTCCCTGCTTTCAATTCTTTTAAGTATATACCCAGAAGTGGAATAGATCATTTTGTGTTTAAGTTTTTTGAGGAACCATCGTTTTCCACAGTGGCTGCACCATTTTATATTCCCACCAGCTGTGCACAGGGTTCCAATTTCTGCACATCCTTGCCAACGTTTGTTAGTTTCTCAGGTATTTTTGTTTTGTTTTTTGTTTTCGTTTTTTTGATAATTGCCATCCTAATATGTGTGAAGTGGTATCTCGATGTGGTTTCGATTTCTAATTTCCTAATGATTTAGTGAGTGATATTGAGCATCTTTTCATGTACTTAGTGGCCATTCATACATCTTCTTTGGAGAAATGTCTATTCAAATCTTTCACCCATTCTTAATTGGGCTGTTTGTTTTTTTATTGTTGAGCTGGAGGATTTCTTTACATATTGTGGATATTAATCCCTCATCAGATATATGATTTGTAAATATTTTCTCCAATGGGTTGCCTTCTTCTTTGATGCACAAAAGTTTTTAATTTTGATACAGTCCAATTTCTCTATTGTTTCTTTTGTTGCCTGTGCTTTTGATGTCACATCCAAGAAATCATTGCCAAATCCAATGTCATGAAGCTTTTAGATCACATTTGGATAAATTAACAAGGAGTAACATATTCAATTGTTTTTCAATATTATTACATTTACATAAGCTGTTGATTTTTTACAGAAGAATTATTAATAAGCAAATGTTAATATTGGCTTATACACACTGTTAATGATGCCTATAGGGATCTTTCTTAGTAATACCATCAGAAAAGGCAATATTAATAGTAATGGGTTATTGTTAGATTGCTTTAAAAGGTGTTATGTGGTATTATAAGAATGTATTCTTTTTTTGTTGAAGTATAATTGACATATAAAATTTATATTAGTTTCAAGTAAAGCACAGTGATTCCATATTTGTATACATTGCAAAATGATCACCACAATCAGTTTAGTTACCGTCCACCACCATACAAAGTTACAAAAGTTTTTTTTCCTGTGAAGATAATTTTCAAGATCCACTCTCTTAGCAATTTTCAAATATGCAATGCAATATTCTTGTCTATAGTCACCATGCCGTACATTACATGCCCATAACATTTATTTTGTAACTGGAAGTTTGTACCTCTTTATCCCCTTCACCCATTTTACCCACACCCATCCCTCTCCCCTCTGGCAACAAGCAATTTGTTCTCTGTATTGATGAGTATAGTTTGGTTTTGTTTGGCCATTTGTTTTGTTTTTCAGATTCCACATATACGTGACATCATGTGGTATTTTTCTTTCTCTGTCTGACTTATTTCACTTAGCATAATACACTCGAGGTCCATCTATGTTGTAACAAACGTCAAGATTTCATTATTTTTGATGGTTGAGCAGTATTTCACTGTATATATATATACCATATCTTCTTTATCCATTCATCTATCTATGGACACTAAGGTTGTTTCCATAACATGGGTATTGTAAATAATGTTGCAGTGAACACAGGGGTGCATATATCTTTTTGAATTAGTGTTTTTGTTTTCTTCAGATAAATACCAGAAATGGAATTGCTGATTATACGGTAGTTCTATTTTTAATTTTTTGAGGAGCTTCCATACTGTTTTCCATAGTGGTTGCATCAACTTACACTCCCACCAACAGTGCACAGGGTCCTCTTTTCTCCACATCCTCATTAACACTTGTTATTTCTTGTCCTTTGGATAATAGCCATTCTGACAGATGCGAGGTGATATCTCATTGTGGTTTTGATTTGCATTTCTCTTATGATTAGTGATGTTGAGCATCTTTTCATGTGCCTATTGGCTATCTGGATGTCTTCTTTGGAAAAATGTCTATTTAGATCCTCTCCCCATTTTTTGATTAGATTGTTTTTTTGTTGTTGAGTAATATGAGTTCTTTATATAGTTTGGATATTAACTCCTTAATGGATATATGATTTGCAAATATCTTCTTCCAATTGGTAGATTGTCTTTTTGTTTTGTTGATGGTTTCCTTTGCTGTGCAGAATCTTTTTAGTTTGATGTAGTCCCATTAGCTTATTTTTTCTTTTGTTGTCCCTGCTTTTGGAGTCAGGTACAAAAAAATCATCGCCATGGCCAATGTCAAGGAGCTTACCGTCCATGTTTTCTTCTAGGAGTTTTACAGTTTCAGGTCTTACATTCAAGTCTTTAATCCATTTGAATTAATTTTTGTGTTTCATGTAAGACAGTGGTCCAGTTTCATTCTTTTACACGTGGCTGTCCGGTTTTCTCAACACTATGCTGCTGGTCTACATCATATCAGCAGAGAAATACTTATTCAGGCTGATTGAACTGTACACCCAGCCCCTATACATGCACATTACTTGCCTCCCAGATATCCTTTTATTCTGAACGGCATTTGAAGCAATGTTATTAGCAATGAAAGCAATCATTGCATATAAAGTAACCACTACATATTTCATGAGAATTTTGTCAAAGATAATCTTAGTTTTATCAGTCATGTATTGTTTATGGAAGTTGCATTTCTGTAACCTCTCTGCATTTATCCAACAGTTATTACAATCCTGTAGCTAAGCAGGTTTGTTTTTGTTGTTGTTGTTTTGCAGCAACACAGCATAAAGCTATATTTTAGTCCATTCAATAAAAGTAAACGCTATGCCTTTTAATTTTCTTCCAATTTCTAGTTTATATTTCAACTTTGCCTTTTTAACTAATTTTCTCTCAGTTTTAATTTTTATTATCTTGTTTTGTGCTTGTTTTCTTGCTTAGGAATAACCCTAGGCTCAGTCTGAATCTTTTTTAAGAGAAATGCAGGTTTTTAATTAGGCTTAAACCATGTAAATGCTGGATATCTGACACTTTCCCTGTTTGTGAAAGGAGGTTTCTCCACATAGTTATTACAAGGATTCTGTTATCTAAATAAAGAAACCTGCAGAGGTTGATGGACTGTTTATGAAAACAAAATTACAGTATTTGATATACAAGACTCACATAAATCTATCAATGTTGTACTTTTTAAAAAAGGCACGTTTTAACCTTTGAATGAGAAGTCATCATTTTAAGACTTTCTAAGCAGATGAAGTCAAACCTAAATATTGCCTCTTATAGCAGAGGCAAATTTTTGGAGTGTAGAGATGAAAATAGAAAAATTTCTCCTTTGATAAATTTTGGTCCTAGAGTTAGCTTAAAGTTAGCTAGCTAGCATTAGAGTTAAGTGTCTTCTAAAACATAAGTCACAGCTCTTATAGAATTGAGCTTTTAATAAGCCAATCAAAAATGGCTAGTATAACTCACAGTCTAATTATTTGGTTTTGTTGTATTTCTATGTGTTATGTTGTGTGTGTTTACTCTGAGGTTGGTATTGAAGAACATGGCTGGGTATTTTCAATAATTCATGGGATCATCTGAAACTGATTGCAAGGACAGATAAGGCTTTTTACCAAAAAGTTCTATGCTCTAATGCAGTACTTCTTGATGTCAGAAAGAGGGATTAATTTCAGATTGATCATTTCTATTGTTGGGTCTTGGGCAGAGAAGGGGGAAATTCTCAGATATTCATTTTGTTAATCCTCTGACTTTTCATCTATAGGAGGTCTTTGCTATTTTTGTCGATCCTATAAATTTCTATGACATATTCACTTTAAAAATACTCAAAATGAATTTATTATCTTAACCTAGTACATTGCAGGGATTTAAAAGAGGTTCTCAACATTTCATTAAAACTGCCTACTACATACTTATATGTCTGACATAGTCATAATTTAAAATGATAAAAGAAAGCCAATGTTAGCCATAAATACTACAAAT
The DNA here is from genome assembly GCF_020826845.1 of Diceros bicornis minor. NCBI lineage: Eukaryota > Metazoa > Chordata > Mammalia > Perissodactyla > Rhinocerotidae > Diceros > Diceros bicornis. The sequence continues at coordinate 39,876,287 of NC_080759.1, forward strand.
TCTGGGACATATCTGAAAAGGTGACTTTTTTCCTAGATCATTTTTTCTATGACTCTTGGCAATTCACTTAAAATTCATTATAGATAAAAGAAATGGTATGAAAGACTATACATCTCACTGTACTTCAGTAATAATAACTAACGTGAATCAGATTGGTTTGAAAAGTGTTCAGGGATGGAAGTGTTCGGTCTGATTCTAATAAAATATATGCATACTTGGAAAAAAAAGAAAAAGACACTAATTTCTATCAGAAGAGAAAGAGTTAAAAAATACGGACATTACAGGAAATATTAAGTAAACTGCCTAATTAGGATAGAAACTACCAGGTAGGTGAGCTAACTAATTAAAAAACTTTATGCAAATAGACACTGCATGAAAAGTTCAGGAAGCTCACTACCTAGATTCTGACCCCAGGCTCCTCTCAGCCCTTCAGAACATGCGTCAACATAAAAGGAGCATGAATATTAACTTTACATGGATTCCTTCAGGCCAGTGGACACAGAGAAAGAATAACATTACACATTCTATCCCGAGAAGCTGAGTATTTAACTACTATCCAATATGCTATACTCTGTTAAATGTCAGGGTTGGAGAGAATACAAATATACAAAAATTTGATGGGAGAGGTATTCAATTTCTTTTTGGTGATTTAATTTGCTTTTACTTTACTTGCCTATTTTCTGTCTTCTGCAGATCACTTACAGAAATCGGTAATAATGGTGATGAGCAAGAACTCAGGAGGATGGTCAAAATGGAAACTTGGACGCTATCTCTCCTATGGTTTCCTGATTTCTTCTCTCCTACTAACAGTAATCTGAGTATAAGTTTCTTCAGACTGCTATTTTATGTGCCAAAGGTTATTTTTTCTTTTTTTTTTTAAATTTTTTGTTTATTGCAGTAACATTGGTTTATAACATTGTAAAAATTTCAGGTGTACATCATTGTACTTCTATTTCTGCATGGACTACATCATGTTCACCACCCAAATACTAATTACAACCCATCACCACACACATGTACCAAATTATCCCTTTCACCCTCCTCCCTCCCCCCTTCCCCTCTGGTAACCACCAATCCAATCTCTGTCCCTATGTGTTTGTTTATTGTTGTTATTATCTACTACTTAATGAACGAAATCATACGGTATTTGACCTTCTCCCTCTGACTTATTACACTTTGCATTATACCCTCAATGTCCATCCATGTTGTCACAAATGCCTGGATTTCATCGTTTCTTATGGCTGAGTAGTATTCCATTGTGTATATATACCACATCTTCTTTATCCATTCGTCCCTTGATGGGCACTTAGGTTGCTTCCAAGTCTTGGCTATCGTGAATAACGCTGCAATGAACACAGGGGTGCATGTACCTTTGCAAATTGGTGTTTTCAAGTTCTTTGGATAAATACCCAACAGTGGAATAGCTGGATCATATGGTAGTTCTATCCTTGATTTTTTGAGGAATCTCCATACTGTTTTCCATAGTGGCTGCACCAGTTTGCACTCCGACCAACAGTGTATGAGAGTTCTCTTTTCTCCACATCCTCTCCAACACATATTGTTTCCTGTCTTGTTAATTATAGCCATTCTGATGGGCGTGAGGTGATATCTCATTGTAGTTTTGATTTGCATTTCCCTGATAGTTAGTGATTTTGAACATCTTTTCATGTGTCTGTTGGCCATCTGTATATCTTCTTTGGAGAAATGTCTGTTCAGGTCTTTTGCCCATTTTTTAATTGGGTTGGTAGTTTTTTTGTTGTTGAGATGCATGAGTTCTTTATATATTTTGGAGATTAAGCCCTTATCAGATGTATGGTTTGCAAATATCTTCTCCCAATTGTTAGGTTGTCTTTCGTTTTGTTGATGGTTTCCTTTGCTGTGCAGAAGCTTTTTAGTTTGATGTAGTCCCATTTGTTTATTTTCTCTATTGTTTCTCTTGCCCAGTCAGATGTGGTGTTTGAAAAGATGTTGCTAAGACCGATGTGGAAGAGCGTACTGCCTATGTTTTCTTCTAGAAGTGTCATAGTTTCAGGTCTTACATTCAAGTCTTTAATCCATTTGGAGTTAATTTTTGTGCATGGTGTAAGGTAAGGGTCTACTTTCATTTTTTTGCATGTGGCTATCCAGTTTTCCCAACACCATTTGTTGAAGAGACTTTCTTTTCCCCATTGTATGTTCTTGGCTCCTTTGTCAAAGATTAGCTGTCCATAGATGTGTGGGTTTATTTCTGGGCTTTCAATTCTATTCCATTGATCCGTGTGTGTGTTTTTGTGCCAGTACCATGCTGTTTTGGTTACTATAGCTTTGTAGTATATTTTGAAATCAGGGAGTGTGATACCTCCAGCTTTGTTCTTTTTTCTCAGGATTCCTTTAGCTATTCGGGGTCTTTTGTTGTTCCATATAAATTTTAGGATTCTTTCTTCTATTTCTGTGAAAAATGTTGTTGGAACTTTGATAGGGATTGCATTGAATCTATAGATGGCTTTAGGAAGTATGGACATCTTAACTATGTTAATTCTTCCAATCCAAGAGCATGGAATATCTTTCCATTGCTTTGTGTCTTCTTCAATTTCTTTCAGAAATGTTTTATAGTTTTCGGTGTACAGATCTTTCACCTCTTTGGTTAAGTTTATTCCTAGGTATTTTATTCTTTTTGTTGCAATTGTAAATGGGATGGTATTCTTAATTTCTCTTTCTGCTACTTCGTTGTTAGTGTACAGAAATGCCACTGATTTTTGTATGTTGATTTTGTATCCTGCAACTTTACCATATTCGTTTATTACTTCTAAAAGTTTTCTGGTGGATTCTTTACGGTTTTCTATATATAAAATCATGTCATCTGCAAATAGTGACAGTTTCACTTCTTCCTTTCCAATTTGGATCCCTTTTATTTCTTTCTCTTGCCTGATTGCTCTGGCTAGGACTTCCAGTACTATGTTACATAGGAGTGGTGACAGTGGCCATCCTTGTCTGGTTCCTGTTCTTAGAGGAATAGGTTTCAGTTTTTCACCATTGAGGATGATATTAGCTGTGGGTTTGTCATATATGGTCTTTATTATGTTGAGGTACTTTCCTTCTATCCCCATTTTATTCAGAGTTTTTATCATAAATGGATGCTGTATCTTGTCAAATGCTTTCTCTGCATCTATTGAGATGATCATGTGATTTTTGTTCTTCATTTTATTAATGTGGTGTATTACGTTGATTGATTTGCGAATGTTAAACCATCCATGCATACCTGGAATAAATCCCACTTGATCATGGTGTATAACCTTTTTAACGTATTGTTGTATGCGATTTGCTAGTATTTTGTTGAGGATTTTCTCATCGATGTTCATCAGTGATATTGGCCTGTAATTTTCTTTTGTTATGTTGTCCTTGTCTGGTTTTGGTATCAGGGTAATGTCAGCTTCGTAGAATGAGTTAGGTAGCTTCCCCCCCTCCTCAATTTTTTGGAAGAGTTTGAGAAGGATAGGTATTAAGTCTTCTTTGAATGTTTGGTAGAATTCACCAGGGAAGCCGTCTGGTCCTGGACTTTTATTTTTGGGGAGGTTTTTGATTACTGTTTCGATCTCCTTACTGTTGATTGGTCTATTCAAATTCTCTACTTCTTCTTGATCCAGTTTTGGAAGGTTATATGATTCTATGAATTTATCCATTTCTTCCAGATTGTCGAATTGGTTGGCATATAGCTTTTCATAGTATTCTCTTATAATCTTTTGTATTTCTGAGGTGTCTGTTGTAACCTCTCCTCTTTCATTTCTGATTTTACTTATTTGTGCCTTCTCTCTTTTTTTCTTGGTGAGTCTAGCTAAAGGTTTGTCTATTTTGTTGATCTTTTCAAAGAATCAGCTCTTGGTTTTATTAATTTTTTCTATTGTTTTTTTGGTCTCTATTTCATTTATTTCTGCTCTGATTTTTATTATTTCCCTTCTGCTACTGATTTTGGGCTTTGTTTGTTCTTCTTTTTCCAGTTCCTTTAGGTGCATTGTTAGATTGTTTATTTGAGATTTTTCTTGTTTCTTGAGATAGGCCTGTATCGCTATAAACTTCCCTCTTAGAACCGCTTTTGCTGTATCCCATCAATTCTGGCATGTATTTTCATTTTCATTTGTCTCCAGGTATTTTTTGATTTCTTCTTTGATTTCTTCGTTAACCCAGTCGTTGTTCAGTAGCATTTTGTTTAATCTCCATGTATTTGTGGCTTTTCTGATTTTCTTCCTATAGTTGATTTCTAGTTTCATACTGTTGTGGTCAGAAAAGATGCTTGGTATTATTTCAATCTTCTTAAATTTATGGAGACTTGTTTTGTGGCCTAATATGTGATCAATCCTGGAGAATGTTCCATGTGCATTTGAAAAGAATGTGTATTCTTCGGTTTTTGGATGGAATGCTCTTTATATATCTACTAGGTCCATCTGTTCTAGTGTGTCGTTTAAGGCCAATGTTTCCTTATTGATCTTCTGTTTGGATGATCTATTCGTTGGTGTAAGTGGAGTGTTAAAGTCCCCTACTATTATTGTGTTACTGTCTATTTCTGTTTTTATGTCTGTTAATAGTTGCTTTATATATTTAGGTGCACCTACATTGGGTGCGTAGATATTTACAAGTGTTATATCCTCTTGTTGGATTGTTCCCTTGATCATTATGTAATGCCCTTCTTTGTCTCTTTTTACAGTTTTTGTTTTAAAGTCTATTTTGTCTGATATGAATATTGCTACCCCAGCTTTCTTTTCATTGCCATTTGCATGGAGTATCTTTTTCCATCCCTTCACTTTCAGTTTGTGAGTGTCTTTAGGTCTGAAGTGTGTCTCTTGTATGCAGCATATATATGGGTCTTGTTTTTTTATCCAGTCAGCCACCCTATGCCTTTTAATGGGAGCATTTAGTCCATTGATGTTTAAAGTAGCTATTGATAAGTATGTACTTACTGCCATTTTTTAACTTTTTTTTTTTTCTCAGTGTTTTAGTAGTCCTTCTCTGTTCCTTACTTCTTCTATAGAGAATTGATGGTCACTTTAGTTTGACTTCTGTCTGAAAGCTGTACTCTTTAACTCCCCTCCTCCCTTCTTTTATGTTTTTGATATCATATCTAACCTCTTTTTTGTGCATTTGTATCCATTACGTTCTAATCATGGAAATAGATAATTTTTCCTATTTGTGGTCTTCTCTTTTCCCCTTAAATCAGTCCCTTTAACATTTCTTGTAGCACTGGTTTCTTGATGACAAACTCCTTTAATTTTTGCTTATCTGGGAAAATTTTGATCTCTCCTTCCATTTTGAATGATAACCTTGCTGGGTAGAGTATTCTTGGCTGTAAGTTTTTTCCTTTTAGCACTTTAAATATATCATGCCATTCTCTTCTAGCCTGTAAGGTTTCTGCTGAGAAGTCAGCTGATAGCCTTATGGAGTTTTCTTTGTACGTAACTTGACATTCTCTTGTGGCTTTTAGGATTCTCTCTTTATCTTTAATTCTGGACGTTTTGATTATGATGTGTCTTGGTGTGGGCCTCTTTGGGTTTATCTTGTTTGGGGCTCTCTGTGCTACCTGTACCTGGATGTCTGTTTCCTTCCTTAGGTTAGGGAAGTTTTCTTCTATTATTTCTTGAAATAGATTCTCTGACCCCTTCTCTCGCTCTTCTCCTTCCGGGACACCTATAACACGGATGTTAGTGCGCTTGATGTTGTCCCAGAGGTCCCTTAGACTGTCCTCACTCTTTTTAATTCTTTTCTCTTTTACCTGTTCACCTTGGGTAATTTCTTTTAGTCTTTCTTCCAGCTCACAGATCCGTTCTTCTGTATCCTCTACTCTGCTTTTGAGTCCCTCTAATGAATTTTTCATTTCCAGTATTGTATTCGTCATTTCTGATTGGTTCTTTTTTATATCTTCCATTTCTTTGTTGACATTCTCACTGAGTTCATCTATTCTTCTCCCCAGATCAGTGAGCATCCTTAACACTCTTAGTTTGAACTCTCTGTCACGTAGGTTGCTCATTTCTGTTTCACTTAGTTCCTTTTCTGGGGTTTTGTCCTGTTCCCTTACTTGGAATGTATTCTTTTGCCTCCTCATTTTGCCTCTTTCCCTGTGCTTGTGTCTACGTATTAGGTAGGTCAGCTACGTCTCCTGCTCTTGGATAGGTGACCTTATGTAAGTGATGCCTTAGGAGGCTTCCAGTGTGCTTCCCTCAGTTCTCAATGTTCCAGGGGTGACCCCTATGTGGGCTATGTGTGTCCTTCTATTGTGGCCTGTTAGCTCTCCCTATAGGCACCCAGGGAGGCTGAGTTATGCTCCTGGCCAGCTGTTGTTATGCTCAGCTGCTTGTAGTTGTTGTGGGCCCTTCAGTCTCTTTATCAGGTGTGGGGAGCCCCAGCACAGTTGGCTGTAAGTTCTAATACCACATTTGTGTTGCAGTATTGCTTTTAACTGAGTAGGCCCCCAGTGTGGCAGGTTGTTAGGCTCAGGGCCTTACAATTGCTGTAAGCCTCTAGCCTATTAGGTCTCTTGTCAGCTCTCTGAGGATTGCAGCTGGGTGGGGCTGGCCTCAGGCACAGGAGCACCCAATTGTTTCAGGCTTTGGAAGGTGGGGCAAACCTCCTATGTGGGTCTTTGAGAAGCACAAGTCTTCTGTAGCTGACAAGCCCTGTTGCCCACAGGTCCACACACACAGTCAACACAGTCCTGCCCCGTGTGAGCGCCCCTACCTCCCCAAGCGGACCCAGTCTCACCATGGCGGGAGCCCCACACACTCCGCCACTGCCCCACACTCTCCACCCGCTCCTTGTGCACACCCTGCCCCGCTCAAGTCGGCTCAGTTGCCAGGCTGCAGAGAATCCAGTCACCAATCTATGCAGGCCCACACGTTGCCTGAGGGTTTGTTGTTGGGTGGGGCCAGTCTCTAGGGTGGGCTGCCTGCCCTGGCTGAGCTGGATTAAATCGGTGCGCTAGTGGGTGGAGCAGACGCTGGGCTAGCAGGCCTCAGGGAGAACTCCAATGGCGTCTGTGTCAGCACACTCACACCAGGCCACAACAATGGCCGTCGCCAATGTCCCAGTCCCTGGAGAGGTCTCACCCCTCACCGAGATGCACTCAGGGCCTATTAGGTGAGTCTCTTGTCACCAAAGCACTGTGCACCTTTCTTTCTGGTGATTTTAGGATGCTTTCTGGAATGGGTGAGTTTGTGTGCAGGCCCTTTAAGAGCCAGTTTTAGTTTCTTTGTGAATCGGGTTTTCTGGGGGTGCTCCCCAATGCCTTAGTAGCAGGCAAAGTCAGATATTATGCCGCTGGTCTCGATTGTGCTGGGTCCACAAAATGCCCACAGCGGGGGCGCTCCCGGCTCAGGGCCCTGCGCCTCCAGGGAGGCTGCAGACCTGTGAGCTGCTCCCGGAGCCGTGAAGCTGGCGGCTTGTGAAGGCGGCCTTTTTCCTCTCCAGAAGGGAGTCTCTGCCTCTTCTACCCCAGTTAGGATTGTCCGTTGTTGCAGGAGTTCCTCTTATCCAGTTTTCAGTTCTGTCTCAGGGGTAATTTTTCCACGAGTAGTTGTAAATTGGCTGTGTCCACGGGAGGAGGTGAGTTCAGAGTCTGCCTACGCCGCCATCTTGACTCCTGTCCTCCTATTTTTTTCTTATCTATTTATTCTGTATTCCTCTTAGTAAATCCTGTGGGACATAACTGGTCCCCAACACTCTGTAGTTCTTTAGACTTGGAATATGAAATATTGACAATCTTTTGTTCTCTGATTTGGAGTTTAGCCTCAACTCTGGAAAAATAGGAAATAACTCATTCAGTAGCCTATCATAATAGAAACACAGGAGATAAAATGTAGAAATGTAAATGCAATGATTGTAACAAATATATTCAGTTATTTTTGCTGAAATATTGTCTGAGTTGTGAGAATCACTTTAAAAATTCTCTGAAATAATATCCTACAATAATGAACATTTATTGACATATAATCTTTTAATCTAAAAAGAATGTCTTGTACTTTTCTTTCATAGCACTTAAAATAATTGACTCTAGATAATGATTTGTGTGTTTTTTGTCTTTGGATATGTCTCATCTAATGAATTATGAGATCCTATACTAAGTATGATTTGTTCACTACTCTGTCTTAAAAACAAATACGAATGCTCACTTTGGGCATAATAAATACCTGTTGAATTCAAGAATGAATAAGTGGATGAATGACCTGCTGTCACATAGCTTAAAGTCTGGTGCAGGAAGGAGATGAATGACCAGGAAAGGAACATTTTTGTTATACATGTATGGACTTAGATACTGGAGGGTTCCGTGAGAGTAGAAGAGAGAGACAATTAATGCACACCAACAGATTAAAGAATATTATTATTAGTAATACAGATGAAAAAGGAGTGTGTTTGTGAAGATAGGTGTTTTCCAGGTCAGAGGAGATCTTTGGAAAAGCCCTTAGGTGAATTCATTTAAAGCATTTTCTAGGAACTGAGCATTAATAGAGAGTCAAAATGGGAAGTTAAAAAACAAACAGGATGTGGAATATCAAGGCACCATACTATGCAGTCTTCTCTTCACCAGCTCATTGACTGTACATTGATGTTGCTTGGGAGTGATTAGAGGTTCATAGGAAAGCCAGAGGAACATGATGTCATGTTAAAAGATGGAATGTTGAGTACTTCTGAGAGGTGAATTAAGGTAAGGACTGACAATGATCATTCTATATATATCCAAAGACTTTTAGGTCCTTGAAAATAATTTTCCAGTGTCATAATGGTGTGTGGTTAAGATGCCCATATTTATATGGTAGTGAGTTGAGAATAAGCAAGTAGAAAGTAGGTGATGACAGCAGCCATGTATGCATTTTTCAGAAAGTTTTAGTGGGACAAAGATGAGAGAATAGTCAGTGGATGGTGGCAAACCTGGGATTAAAGGAGAGCTACTTTTTTTTTTCCCATTAGTTGGTTTTCCAAAAAGAGGTGAATTGTGCATGTTTAAAATACTATTAGAAAGAGTTCTTAGCTATGGCGCAGGCTGAAATAGAGGCAAATAGGAACATGATCCATTTAACAGTTATTTGGATTAGACTGAGAAGAGCCGCCTATTTTACTATGAAAATAGTACAAGTGAAAAGGACCTGAACATTGACAGGTAGGCTGGCAAGTAGGTAGGTTGGTAGTAACTTAATGTGTATGCCTGTGTGTGTCTGTGTTGCTTTTATATGGCTTCTATTTTTGTTTTGAGGTAGAATGGAGAATTGGCTGCTGAAAGGGAAATATGGGATAGGAGAGGCTTAGGGTAAAAAGAGAAGATGTGCAGTAACCTGTGTGGAGCATGGGATAGATAAGTAAACAGAGAGAGGTAAAAGTTTTACTAGTTAGTTTCTAGATTTTTGTTGGTACTGGATATAATGAATTGATAACAGAACCAATCTTATTGGCTGAGTGATTTTCTCTAACTCTTTGCAGCCTGGATGTAGGCAAAGGAAAAGTGGGTAGATTTATCATTGGAATATTGCTGGAAAGGTGGAAAACTTTGGCTGCAAATTGGTTTCAAGAAAGAGATTGGCTGAAATTTATTTGGGAAATAATCTGATAGATGGAAACAATTGCCAGTGGAAATGAGACTGGTAAAGGGACTGATCACTTCTGAGAAATTAAAAATTGATGAAGTGGGCCAAATGAGAGAGGGCTGAATGTGTGAGATTTTTGTGAAAAAGCATATATAGTTGAATTTAGTGCCTCTGAGGATAATGTTTTGAGTCATCGCACATGTCAAAAGTAATGAGGTTCAATGTCAGTAAAACAACACAGATCAATGTGCTGGATGTATTACCCATGTGGCTGCTGAAGCGACCCAGAGTTTAAGGCAGGGACTAAGACAGCATATGGTGTGATCTTTAAAATTGTGGATGTAAGAGGAACAAGCAATGGAAGTTCGGCTAATGTTGGAGAAAGTATAACCTATGATGAGAGGGACAGTTGGGAAGAGAAGTTTGACCAGGGAAAATTTTGGTTTGGTCAGTGAACAAGAGATACAGGGTATGAGGTCTGGTGAGTTCATATTGTTTTTTCAAGTGTGTTAGTCACAGTGGAGCTCTCGTGGGGGTGGCCTCATGTTTCTGGGTTTTAAAGTTTAGTACTCGGAAAGAGAACCCTGTGCTGTTCACTCTGGACTCTACGGCTCTAGTCTCAAGCAGAGAGAATAATAACCAACATTATGTTTTCCATCTGTTCAGACAATACTGAGAGAAAAATTTAAAGCCATAATGCCTTTAAAATCAATGTTCTCTTAGCATCAGTTTACATTCTGGGCCAACTCACGCACATATATATAACAAGAATAACAATAAACTTTGTATTCTATACAGAAATCAGTGATTAAACATTTTCCTTGGCCAAGATACTAAAGAAAAAGATGTTGAACCCCATGAATATGCCAGTCTTTCATATAAGGTTATTATTGAATATAAATAACAATATTATGAAGGTATTATTATTGTTCCCATTTTATAGATGAGGAATAGTGTATAGATTTTATACACTAGTAAGTTGGGAGTTAGAATCTGGACCAGAACAATCTGGCTCTTACATGAATACCCTTTCTATTGTTCCCATGTCACCTTTCAAAAAATTAGAGGAAATAAAAAGATGAAGTAGGCACTATCCTTGCTTTCCTGGAGTTCACAATTCAATTGGGGCTCATAATATATATTAAAATATAGAGTATGGTTTTCATTCTGATAATTATTGAATAAAAGCATAAAGTTTCTATGTATATTTCAAAGTTTAATATAGACACAGCAGCATGTAATGGAAATATCTTAACATTTAGACTCAGTACTGGGTAACCAACCAAGTAATTCTGTGACCTTGGGCAGACTACTGATGTGCTCACATGAAGAGGAATATATAATTCATGCCTTGAAAAATTATTGTAAATATTATAAAACAATGGGTATAAAACTTTTATTTTTGTGTCTGGAAAATAATAGGCATTAAATAAATGACAGTTCACATTAATGGCAATTAAAGACTACTATGAAACGAACTGTAATTTTTAAATAAATAGATTTCTTATATCAGCACGTGTATTAATGGACAATAGTAGGAACATCATATAAAAATTTTTTGAAATGTTTTATTATTTCAGAATTTATCTAAATGCCATGTCCCTCTTTCCCCTCCATTAATCGTACATATAATTATCATTTAGTAAAATATGTCTTCATTATTTGATTGTAATTCTAGTATTATATAAATATCAACTGAATCTTACTACTTGATATAAAACAACAATCATATAAAATTCAAATCAACCTTTGGAAATCCTAAGATAATATATATAACATTTCATGTCAGAGGTTAATGGTATAAATTGGTTTAAATGGTCACTAATATTTGTGTTAGTTTGTAAGATCCAACTGTCAAGGAGGTGAGTTACTTTCCCCCATGTGGAGACATGCCATACACATATATGGACTGTATCCATATAAATTCGGCAGTGTGCGTTAAAGCCTTTCACATGTCTATGATGGTAAGGGAAAGAAAGTCGAATGGAAAAGGTCATAAACATACTTAGTTTATAAGATAAGAATGATCAAATTCACAGGAAAATTAAAATCATTTTATATTAGCTTCAAATATTTTTTTTTATAATTTTATTTATTTTTTCCCCCAAAGCCCCAGTAGATAGTTGTATGTCATAGCTGCACTTCCTTCTAGTTGCTGTATGTGTGACGCGGCCTCAGCATGGCCGGAGAAGCAATGCATCGGTGTGCGCCCGGGATCCCAACCCGGGCCACCAGCAGCGGAGTGCGCACACCTAACCGGTAAGCCATGGGGCCGGCCCTAGCTTCAAATATTTTAAAAAAATTATTAAACTAAACCAAAGTATAATACTAATATGGCTTGGAGATCTATCTTGTATAATGCATTTACATTATATGCATAATGTAATCTTGTATAATGATTTCATCTTGTATAGATGATTTCAAACAATGTGGAATGTGTCTTCTAAAAAATGTTTTATTTAAATTTATGCCACTGAATATGCCACTGTGAAAGAAATATATTTTTAGGAAGGAAATAGCTGATTTCCTCAACACACCAATGCAACCCCAAATATTATTTTCTTGTAAAGTAGAACTATACAGTATATTAGCTTCCATAGTCTGATGAAAAACTGTCAAAAATAATTCATGTTCATATTTTTATGAATAAATAACATTTGCATAGTTAACCCTCTACTGTATCTCACAGTGTAGAATAGGAAAGAAGCATTTACAATAAAGATAATGGTGTTGATCGCAATGAGGATTTTAGCATCTCACAGACTGAACTAAAATAACTGAATTTTGAGCAAAATTGACATGAAGAAGAAATTGTTTCATGTATTCTTCCTCTATTAGGCATAAATCCAAATTAGAGTTCTTTCTTAGTTGTTGATGCCTAAAGTAACATGCCCACTAGGTAGTTTGGGAATCAAAGCTTCTACTGCCCTTGGAAAGATAATTGCCCAACTATGAATATTCAAGAGACACCAGAAATCATTATAGATGTCATTAATCTTCTTTATTTTAAAATCTGAACAAAATTTTGCTCATGCTTAGAGAAAAAAAAGAAAAATCTGAATGTAATTAATACATAACATTCTAGATTCTAGCATATTTTTGCTTTAGAAACTTTTTGCCAAACCAACTAACGACTAGACAGGTGAAAATTGTATTTGGCATTAGGGAAAAATTTGCACCTAAGAAGACATATGTTGATGTCACCACTTGATGAACAATGAGTTTTTATTTATTTATTTTTATTTTATTTTATTTATTTGAATCACAGTCACAGTGAGTCCAATTTCTCTCTTGCATACCTTTTTTCAAAATTTAGGTAACATTTGATATTTTTTCAAAAATAATATGTCACTTATTTTCAACCACTTAAACTAATGTGAGACACCTTATTTCCTCATTTATTTTGTGGAAATTGCTATATATTTCTAATGTATTATTTTGCTCACCTGAACATAATCAATAATTAATATTGAAGTGAAAAATTGTCTCCCTTACCTTGTATTGATTTATAGGAAAACTATGAAATTATAATTATGAAAACATCGTGAAATCAAAAACTGCATTGATTTAGATTAAAATGCATATTTAAAAATAACTTACATAAATATCATATAATGTATTATTCTCTCCTTTGTAGTGTTTTAATTCTTCATAAATAACAGTACATTTTGCTTAAATTGGGAGCATACCATTTTTTGACATCTTTAAATGTAAGAAATTATCTGCAGAAATTCATGTTTCTCTTATAATAGGAATGAGACATGACAGCTAGGTCAAGATGCCAGGCAAAATTCAGTTTATTTTAAGAAAGGAAAAGGAAGTTATATTTAGCTTTAGATATCCTGCCCCTTGCTTTTCTGTAGCTGTGTTTTCCCCTTCAGATATGCATTTGTGGATGTAACAAGGCAACCTGGGAGGATAGGAGAGGACAGCTAAGGGAAAAAAAAATGTATCGCATTTTCTTGAAGTTAAAATATCTAACTGATTTTTTTCACTTTCATTTTAATTAAATTTTATCCCAAAATACCTTGGATTCCCCACGCTGCAGCTTGCTTCAAGGGTATACCACAGACGCAGCGACGGAGGTCTTCCCCTATCAGACAGAGGAAAGGCCTGCACCTCTCTCCTCTCCATCAGTCCATTCAGTGCAAACATGCCGATTAACACGAAGATTAAAATGTGCAGCTTATATTAGGGATCTTGGCCTTGTAGACTGGAACAGCAAAACTAGAAGACGGTACAGAGTAGTGCTTAACGGGTAAAAGGAACGTCCAGGGCCCGGCAGCTCCAATACGTCTGAGCTGAGTACTTTGCGCATGTTATTTAACCATCCTGGACTGTATCTGTAAAACGGATGTAATTTTACTTGAAGTTTCCTCAGAGAGGAGATATGAGGATGAGACAATTTATATGTACCTGACATGTGAGGAGCAGTCACCGACAGTGAGTGATTATTATTTTCTTAATTAGCTAGCTTGATGTAGAAAGTAAAGTACCACTGTCAGATCTCAATGTAAATCAGAATTGCACATGCTTCTAGAACTACCATTTTTAGTTGACTGTACTCATATTCACAGGAGGCTAAAGTGAACTCATCAGTTGGATCAAATGAGGACACCAGTACATTCATTCTAAAGGAAAAAAATAATTGAGATTCACTTGGTATTTCAAAGTCATAAAAGGTACTTGACTTTCCTCTGCTTTTCGAAAGCTATGTAGACTCTTAGGAAAGATATCCTAGGTCACCAAATTCGATTTTTTAAAATTTCTAATAGGTAAAAAATGGAAATAATTTACTAGTTAATAGCACAGGCAGAAAAAAAGTCAATTTCAAAATATAACTTTCTCTATCATTATAGTAAGAATATTTCCTAAAAGTCTAAGATTTAGAGACAAAAGGAGATAAAAGATAAAGCATAACTTCTTAATATTCTTGTCTAAAATATATGTGTCTGTTGGTGTATGAATTTGACATATTTTATGAATATTTTATATAAAAAGCAGATGTCCACCAGATTAAAAATAATTCTATTATAATGCTCATTCTCTCTTAATAAGAGAATTCCAGGAAGCACATTACTGTACGCTGAAACCAATTCTCTCTACGTAATTTGGGATTCCATTGCCTATATATTACCCCACTCAATGATATTTTCAATTTTTTTCTTTGCAAAATGTTTAATCCTGTCTCTTTTCAAATATGTATTTGTGTGCTGTTTAAAATATCAATGCGTGTGTATGTGTGTGTTTAAATACATATATTCACCTGACACTGGTGGCCCTTGGTTACCATCCTACTGATTTCTCATTGTTCAAAATCAAATTCCTGAGAATGTGTGATCTGTAACTGCTGCCTCCACTTCTTATAGATCCCATCAGTTTAACACCACAAATCCATAATCACTAACCAGCAACTTTGTCAAATCCAACGATATTTTTTAACGTCTTTCCTTCTTCAACTGCTCCATAGCACTTGACTCAATTATTTAGAATTCAGTATTTAAAAGACTGACTTTAGCACACAACAGCCTTTAACTTATTTTCTGTGTAACCTTAGGAATGTTATACAACCTCTCTGAGACACATGTTCCCTATCATTAAGAAAAAAAATAATTAATACCACATACAGATGTTTTAAGAAATAATGAAAATTTTCCAGTTCCTTGAAAATATCAAATGTTTAATAAATCGAAGCCATTATACTTATTGTGGTTATTATTGATGTTATTATTGACCATAGCATTCACCTTTGAAGTTTTTCCTTTAGCTTTTCCGATGCTATTATTTCCCTCAACTCTTCTTTTAATTTATACCTTTGTGAGAACAACTTTTATGCCTATTATACTATATGTGTGCTAGATAATTTCTTGTGACCTTTCCAGACTCACATTTGACTATTCTTGAATAAGCTTTGTGGCCTGAGCTCTGACTTTAATTGACAACTTCAATGGTCTCCCTGGCACTGTAACTATTAATTGGGTTTAGATAGGTTAAGGTATTTATTCCTCTGGCCCATTCTCTGTCAGATCACTACGTGTTTACTGTATCCCTCTACCAAAGGTGACAGCTTTGATGAGCAGGCCTCTTCTAAAGAACCTTCTTCTTCCACTTTCTCTTCAGGTTTATGGTAGTAGAGTTCCTTGCTATTGCTGTCCCTGGGGACTACACATTTGTCCCTATACATTTAAAATAGCTCCTTTCTTAAACAATTCTCAGTTACTCATTTGAATGTGCTATCTGTTTCCACCCCGAACTCTGACTCATAGGGAAATTGGTACCAGAGTGGCGCAGAAAAATAGACCTCCCTAGGTTGTGTGGGATCAATCACCTGGGTGTGCCACTTATAATCTGCTAGCTGGCTAATTTCATGCCTAGGTTCATGGTTGCCTGGAGTAAAGGAAGTTGAATGTTGGAATTACTTTGCCTTTTTTTAGAGAAAGAAGTTAAATGGCTTAAATAAATGAAAGTGTTGAAATGAAACTATAATGTTGTTTCTACTCAGCTACCTCCTAACATGACCACCAGGGCCTGGTGGTTACACCCTTTACCCGTACTTAGAGAATTCATCGGAGAGGTAACCACCAACTTTGCAGAAACATCCGTGGTGGAAGTCCTCTATAGGCAGAGATGAAGGTGAATGAAGCCACAATGAGGTTGCATTCCTAAGCTTAATGGAAATACTGGAATTGGGGCAGAATCCAAGCTTTATACTTATCCAGTAAAGACAAGGGAACTTACTTATCATAGCAAGTGACAGAACCAAAGTAGCTCTCATAGTATTTTGACCAGCAGGGATCTGATGACGGCTGTTTGATAATGGGGTCTGTACAAATGAAATGCATGGGCAGCCTAATAAGATCCTACTTGATATACATAATCAGAAAATTTTTAAGGCTGGAGTGGCATAAAACTAACAGAATCTCATGCATTGGATGTAATCTGACCTGTCCAATCGTAAAACTGGACACGTAGAGCAGCCTTGCACTACAAAATAGAACTGGAAAATATTATACCGGGCTTCAAGACAATTAAATGAATGAAGAAGGGCTCAGACCAGTGGTGTTTAACAACCAGCTTCCCAGCTGGTAGTGATCAGAGGCCCTGATTAGTAGATTTTTTTTCTGATTTCCATAGTATAATACTCTCATGTTGGTCAATACTTGTATATACATACAATGTATATAATTGGCTCATGGGAGACTGTGCCAGACGGCTACAGCACACCACTGGATCAGACTCATGTGACACATGTTGTAACTGGCCTCTTGGTAGTTTCCCATTACCAGTTAACAGAGGACTGTCTTACAGGTTGATGAAGTGTTCAATAACCAAGTAGATCAGTGGTTGGCAAACTATGGCCTGTGGACTAAATCTGCCATCCCATCTGTTTGTGTAAATTAAGTTTTATTGGAACACAGCCACATTTGTTCGTTTATGTATTCTCTGTGGCTGTTTTTGTGCTTAAAACCACAGAGATGAGTAGTTACAATAGAGGTCGTATAGACCACAAAGCCTAAAATGTTTACTATCTGCCCCTTTACAGAAAATATTTGCCAATTCCCAAAATAGGCTAAAAACAAAACAAAACAAAATTGTTTCAAAATTTTGTAGATGCCAGCCAGCTTTTTTACCTTGCCACCTCAGTCTTGATCAAAGGGTCTATGGACAGATTTGCCATAGTGGCAAAAATGGAGTTGACCAAGATCCTGCTCTGTCCAGTTTCCCTAAAACATTGGCCGACAATTAACCCCTCATATGACACTATTCCTAGACAGCCCAGAGAACAGATGGATTATGTTGGATCCTTTCCATCACAGACAGAGCAGCTATTTGTCCTCCAAAAAATATACCTTAGATGAAGATTTGCCTTCCTTGCAGTGTCTCTGCCATCATCATCATTTTTGGAATTATAGAATACCAATGAATAGTCTCCTTTAATGGAGAAAGTAGTGGGACAATGGACTCAAGCTTAAGGGGGTACTTTTTCTAGTGCTCCATCACCACAAAGCAGCTTGCTTGATAGAAGAGCAGAATGTTTTACTGAAGTCTTTTTTTGTTTTGGTGAGGAAGATCAGCCCTGAGCTAACATCCATGCCAACCCTCCTCTTTTTTCTGAGGAAGACCAGCCCTGAGCTAACATCCATTGCCAATCCTCCTCCTTTTTCTCCCCAAAGCCCCAGTAGATAGTTGTATGTCATAGTTGCACATCCTTCTAGTTCTGTATGTGGGACGCCGCCTCAGCATGGCCGGACAAGCGGTGCGTCGGTGTGCGCCCAGGATCTGAACCCAGGCCGCCAATAGCAGAGCACGCGCACTCAACCACTAAGCCACGGGGCCGGCCCCCTGAAGTTTCTATTATAGTCTTAGTTGAAAGACACCTGGGGAGCTTTCATTGTATGCCTCAAACCAAAAGTCAGTATATGTCTCATCCCCACCATCAGAATATACAGGCACGACCATCAGTGAATTTGAGAGTGGTCCTTCTCATTATGACTCCAAATAATCCACTGAATAAATGTTTGCTTCCAGCCCCCACAATCTGGATCAGTAGGTGTGAAGGTCTTAATTACCAAGGGAGGAATACATCTATTAGCCTGTACATATTGTTTTGTTTTTCTGTTAAATTGGAAGTTAGGGCTGTTTTCTAGTCTCAAACAACAGACAGAAAGTTAGTCACCTAAGTGATAGATCCTGATTTCCAAGGAGAATTTTTATTGTTGTTATGTAATAAGAGTAAGCAGGACGAAGTCTGAAAACCAGATTCTTCAGTGAGACATCTCTTAAGAGTCACTAGTCTAACAGTCCTGGTTAAAGTGCAGTTATCCAACAAACACAGGACCCTAGGGTTTCAGATCTCACGGAAATGAAGGATTAAGTCACCCCTTCACATACTCCAATCTACCAAAGTGCTGACAGAGTTTAAGGAAAAATGGAAAAGAAGGAAGTTATTATTATCAACTTAGACTTTGTGTCCAGATACAGAAACAGGGACTGAGACAGCTCTGTTTAATTTCATTTAAATATTTCCTTTACCTCTTTTGTCCCAATGGCTTATGTGAAAGTCACCGGTGACTAACATTTTAAGGTTGAAGAGGGAGTATGATTGAATTATCATGCAACTTTATAATAGTTGATATGACTCTGTACATGCTCTGCGTTGGGAAAAAGAATGTTTGGCCTGGACACAGTACAATAGTGGATAGGATTCACCTATGCTGGATTATTTCCATCTGAATCTTCACAATGCTATGCGACTTTTTTTCCTCCAACTTATTCAGTATTCAGTAAAGCTAACTTTTCTAGAGTTCATCAGTGAGCTTTCTTGTCCTCTGGCTTCTAGGTGAGTTTTCCCAGGACAATTATTGGCAGAAGATGAGAAAGTTGGAGAAAAATAAGATTGGGAAAACTATTCCTACAACCCTCTCCATGCCAGACCACCATGTATTGGGAAGCCCAATTTTATAGTATTCCCAGATTTTTGTAATTTCTCCCTCCACTGACTAGAGCTATTAACACGACACTACCTTTGCTATTTTCTCAATTCCCTTTAGTTATACAAGATGTGCCAAAGGGCTAGGAAAATCTTAAAATGAATAAATAAAAGGGATATTTTAACATAAATTGTGCAGCTATACTCTGTTTCAGATGCTGTGGAAATCATTATGGTGGCTGTCGTTGAATTAACTTTCGTAGTTCCTGTCATCATTGATCTGACCAGCTCATGCACAAAACAGACTTTAAACAAGTCACTACCATGCTATGTGAGGAGCTGACTGTATAGAATAACAATGGAGTCTAAGGATCTAGTTATGAGGTCACTGCAATGGTCCCAGCAAGAATTGATGTGTAAAAAGACAAACATACTTGCTAATACTGGTATTGCATTACAATGTCCTGACAAGTGCAATAAGATAAAGGTGTATAAATATTGAAAATGAGATGGAGTTATTATTTTCAGGTGATATGCTTGGCTACTTATTATACCCAGGAGATTCAACTAAGAAAATATTAAAATTGATTCAGTAAGAAAGTCAGTTACTATTTGAATAATTTTCCTTTTTACAAAAAACAAAGACGTACTAGAGTCAGAATATACTATTCACCACAGCAAGGATGAATGTAATACAAAAGAAAGGGAGCTCTGAACTAGTGAGGAGGTCTGATTAAGGCTGGAAGCCTTTATAGAAACAGCTATGGTCTAGACACTGTGGTCTTGCTTAGGAAAAGCAGGAGTGAGAATATTGTATATTTTACTTAGAGACAATGGCAAACATATGAGAGTCAACTCCACTAAATGAAGAAAAATACAATGTTTTTTGATTAGAAGATTTTCCAATATAAATGATTAATTCTCAAGTGATTTTATAAATATAATCACATTTAGATTAACATTCCAATAAAATCTCTAACCTAGATCAATCACTTTCCATAGTATGTGGCATTTGGAGTTATATCGATTTAGGTTAAAATATCAATTGAGCTATTTGCCCTTGAGCATTTGACTAAATTCTTTGATCCAATCTCCTGCATGGTCTAATATTCTCTTGTAGTAATTAAGGAGTGTAAATGAGATCACATATATAAAATATCTAGTATAGAGTTTGTAACTCAGAAAGTGCTTTCTAAATGTTGATTTTGCCTTTTCCTTCATAGGCTTCATGGATGAGAGACCTAACTATCCACCAAAGCCTGTGCTTTCCCTCACAGAGCTGACACTAGGATATAGTTGCTCAACTGGGGACTACATTCCTCAGACCCTCTTGAAGCTAGTTGGGCCCATGTTAATAGTTCTTGTCACTTGTATATAGACATAAGTGACGTGCCTCTTCTGGACAGGAATGCTAAAAATCAGTATGCTGGACATGTATAGAGCTCAATATGTATAGAGTTTGGAAGTTGTCACTTCTGGACTCACAACAAGGAAAACGATGAAAAAACTGAAGTCAGTGCCTTTTCCTGAATTTTCAGAGAATTGAGGTCATAGGACACGTGGTGACCCCAAAATCTGGGAAGAAAGGTGAATACTGATAATTATAGCCAGAATAAATTTGCTAGCAGCAGAAGATGCTGGAGCCACAAACTATCATGAACATTTGCACAGTAACTTTTATGAATTGCTAGAGGTGGGATATAGACTATTATGAGAGTAAGAAGCTCTAGGGCCCACAGTCTCAAGGATCCTCACTCTTCTATGGGTTTACTTCCAGGAACCCCACCAGGTTCACAAGGTGAATCTCCCCCTCATGTTTCTGGCAGGGTGATGGCAAAAGTAACTATTTTGAAATAACCCAGAGCATTCTCCATAAAAATGGCCTACTCAGCAAGGAAAAAATACTTTACCAGAGCCTTATCTCAGTTGATGAAAGAGAAATTACCCAACTTCACTCCCTCTAACTTTTCTGTCTAAGGTGTGGGGAGTCAGGGTAAGATACTTTTGAAGGTCACAGCACAGGTACAATGACCCACTAAAATACTGTAATTTAAAGATAAGATTATAGAATGCTTCCTGTCCCCCACACCTTACTACGAAATCAACAGCACTCCAGTTTAATAATGACATTTGCAGCTGAAAGAGCTGCAAGGCACTGACTGTATATAAGAAGGAGTTCTCAGGGAAGCCCAAGACAACAAGGGGAACAAACATAGGATGTTAGGAGAATTTTGAAGCCTTGGGCACCTACAACTATAACAAACATTAAACACAGACTTAATGTGTTAAGATAAACTTAAAATCTCATGCTAAAAGCCTTTTACCTAAGTTGCTATTACCAAATACATCATGTTAAACTTTCAACAAAAATTTACAAAAGTTTGAAGAGACAAGAATATCATCAAAACCAAACTGATATATGACATATATTTTGGAAATACTGGACAGGAAATTTAAGATAACTATAATTAATACATTAAGGACTCTTAAGGAAAAAGTATACAACATATAAGAGCATGTGGATAATGTTCAGTGCTGTCAAATGAATTTTGAAAAGCCACAGACTGGGAGAAAAAAATTTGCATAACACATATATAATAAAGGACTTATATCCAAAACTAACAAAGAACTCCTAAAACTCAACAATAAAACAAACAAAACAAAAAAACTTAAAGATCTGAAGAAAAAAAATGAACCAAAGAAGATATACAGACAGCAAATAAGCATACAAAAAGACACAATATTTTTCATTAGCGAAATGCAAATGAAAACAACAATGGGATACTACCACACACCTAATATAATGGCTGAAATTGAAAAACAGACAAAGCCAAAGGTTAGTAAATATGCAAAGTAATAGTAACTCTCATTTCTTGCTGGCAGGAATGCAAAATGGAACAGCCACTTTGGAAAACAGTTCAGCAGTATATAGTATATATAAAGGCAATATAGTATATATATATATATATGGAACATATACATATATGTTTTTTCCATATCCAAGTACCTATGATACTTGGGGGATTCACAACAGTGAGCGGCTGGGTCTCCTCCCAGAGGAGCCCCCTCAGGCTGTGGGAGCCTGCTTGCTGGCACTCATGGACAGCCAGGTTGCCTGGGAATTTACATGTGCCCTGAGGTGGCCTTCAACCAATGACTGACAGGTACAGGAGGATGACTACTCCAGCTCCCTTGCACATGAGCAGGGCAACTCTGAGACGCTGCCTGCACTCTCTCCAGAGTTTCCCTGCAGGATTAAGCCAAAGTTACTACCTATCATACTTTGCTTGTTAGTTTACCCTTTCTTAACCTCCATCCTTTTCTGGTACTTTTTTTTTTTTTTTCTGAACACAGTTACTGATCTTTCCTGAACATAGTTGTTAATAAATTACGTTAACATAAATCCTTGTGTCAAGATCTGCTTCTAACAAACCAAACGTTTTATTTGTTTATTTCAGGTACCTATGGGATATTGGAGATGACCAGTCATTTGAATATCTGGAAATGGAGATAAAAAAGATCTGATTGAAGTTTTTGGTTATGTAGATATTGAGGAAATAATTTTTTTTTTATTTGTTTGCTGAGGAAGATTTCCCCTGAGCTAACATCTGTGCCAATCTTTCTCTATTTTGTATGTGGGACACCTCTACAGCATGGTTGACAAGTGGTTTAGGTCCGCTCCCAGGATCTGAACCAGCAAACCCTGGGCTGCCAAAGCACGGTGCGCCAAAGTTAACCACTACGCCACCAGGCCGGCCCCAAGGAAATAATATTTTTAACTGTTACTGTCTTCGATTCTGTATAATAGTATGCATTCATGTCTGTCGAAGTCTTTCAATATGTAGAAACAGCCCCTTTCAAATAAAAGAAAGATGAAAACAGGTGTATATATATATATATATATATATACACATACATACAAAGTATGAGTCTTGCCATATGGTCCATCAGTTGTACTCCTTGGCATTTACTCAACTGATCTTAAATTTATGTCCACACAAAAACCTGCATGTAAATATTTTATAGCAGTTTATTCATAATTGCCAAAAACTAAAACTATCAAGATGTCCTTCATTAGATGAATGGATAAACAAACTATGGTATATCCATGCAACTGAATATTTTTCAGTGATGAAAAGAATTGATTTATGAAGTCACAGAAACACATGAATGAACCTTAAATGTATACAGCTAGATGAAAGAAGTCAGTCTGAAAAGGTCACATACTATATTATTCCAATTATATGATCCTTGGAAAAAGCAAAGCTATAAAGACAGTAAAAAGATCAGTGGCTGTCAGGGATTTGGGGGAAGAGAAAGACAGGTTGAATATGTGGAGCACAGGAGATTATTAGGATGGTGAAACTATACTGTATGATAATATAATTGCAGATAAATTACACTGCAAGTTTGTCAAAACTCCTAGAACTTCACAGCACAAAGAGTAAACCTTACTCAAATAAAAAAAGATCATTTAGGAAGTTGGATGATCTCAGAATAGAAAGCAGACTCTGACAATATGACCTAACAGTATTACAAAATATGAAACAATCTCCTGAATAGAGTGGAGAGGAGGCAGGAAGGTGCTGACCATCTGACCTAAGAAACTTTAGAAAAGAATGTATTCTGTAAGATGGAAGGCAAAAACATACTACACAAGCACTGTACTTTTGTTGATAAAGTTATTTCTCATGAGAGTACAAGTTAACAGGTCTAGTACTGCTATACATGTGCACTGAAATCGAACAGTTAAATAAAGGGATGGGAGTCAGATTTCTCACTGGTGTGGAAGTTCACAGATGAGCAAGCAGAGGAGGCTTGAAAGACCCATGTGGTAATGGAATAGAATTGAGAGATCAGTATGAACTCATGTTTAGTTTAATTAGACACATACGTAGAAATGTTTTCATGTATGTGTTTATACATAGGCTAAGACACACACACATTTCCTTGCTTTGTCAGCTTAGAAGATCTAAAAGCAACAAGATCCCAGTAGCAATGAGCACACCTAGCACCAGGATCTTGGTTTCTAATACTGTTCTCCAATAAAAGGAATCAGAGCTCTTTGGAGAAATGGCTGATTCCAAGATGGAGGCAGGAAATATACATGATGGGCCTAGAGTATCTGGCACTAAACGTATTGTACTGCTAAAACAACAAAGTGCTAAAAAATAAATAAAACAAAAACAAATACAAAAATGAATTGATGGAAATGTGAAAGGGATGCAGCAGAAGCCAAATAAAAGAACACCCAATATCCAAAGCTGGAAAATTTGAGTAGCAAAATTAATAAAGATCATTGGATTAGAACTCAAAGGATAAAATAAATATCCATTAGTTCATACTGATAGAAATAAATAATTGAATAAATAAATATATGTGGAAAAATAGACAAATTTCTCATGCAGAGGAATTCTAAATAATTTATGTAGATATCCTACCCTCAAGGGGAGAGAATATAAACCCCATTCCATAAATGTGAGCTGCACAAAGTTACTTCCTTCCATAGAGTACAAAATGGAAAAGAGAAGAAAGAGTAACTTTACAGTGGAGAAACCTGACAAACACTAACCTCAGCCAGGTGATTAAGGTCAATATAAACAGTGATAAATCATGCTGATAGTTGACATTCCTGACATAATACTACGAAATGGAATTTTACCACTGTGGTCTTCCACCTTAAAATCTATAATCCCAGTCTAATCAGAAGAAAAACGTCATAGAAATTACAATAGAGTAGTATGCTACAAAATACCTGACCAGTTACGGTCATCCAAACCAAGGAAATTCTGAGATATAGTCACTTCCAAGAATAGCCTAAAGAGAACAAGCAAATAAATGTAATGCCGTATCTTGTGTGGGATCATAGAACAGAAAAAAGCCATTAGATAATCTGAATAAAGTATGGACTCTAATTAATAATAAAGTATCAATATCAGTTCATTATTTGTAACAAATACTACTATACTAATGTAAAGTGTTAACAGGGGAAACGGGGTGCAAGGTATATGGAAACCCTTTGTAGTATCTTTTCAATTTTTCTGTAAATCTAAAATAGTTCTAAAAAATAAACGTATTAAAAAGAAAACAACAGTGTAACTAATGCTCTCAACCCCATTAGTTACTAGAGTACAGAGATCTTTGGAGGCCTATGAAACCACAAGACAGAAGGAACCTGAGTCCCCAAACCACCACGCAGGCATCCCGCAAGAATGCTGTCTGCAGATGGACAACGACACATTGCATTATTACATCAGCATGAAATAAATGCCCATTGTGTTATGCCATGAAAATCTGGGGCTTTATTTGTCCCAGTAGCTAGAATCACCCTATGAGATACCATCTTATTATGATGTTTACTTTAATATGTTTGGCTTCCTATATGTGTGGTTTTTGATTGCAGACATTAAAAGGTAAGAAAATATCCAATAACTAGGTAAACGTATCTAGACGTAAAAGATAAAAATATAAATTTGGGATTTATTTGATCTTTCAAAAAATAAAATTGAGCTAGTTTTACAAATTGGGCACTGTGTGTTACTCACTGGGGATACAGTGACAAACGGAGAAAGTATCTGCTCTTGGTATAGCAAAGTCATCTGGAAAGGAGAATAATGTGGAAGAGGAAGGGCAGGGAGAGAAAAGGAAGGAAGAAGTGGTGACGTTAGAAAAGGGAACAAGGGCCCTATGGGAATCCTAACATGGTAATTATTGAAGAGAAAGTACAAAAATAAAATCTAAAGTTATTTTTCATGTTATTTCTTCCTCAAATTTCCTGTGTCTATTTCAAAATGCAAGAACAATGATGTCCTGAGTGGATGGGCTCTAAACAATATCAACTAATATTTAAATATGTATTTCCTGAAGATTTTTAGCACATGTTGGCATATCTATAACTTCCAGAAGAAAGATAAATGTTGAGTGGTAGTGTATGAGGGAAAAAGGGAAAAAAAACATTCGTCTTTGGTCTGTCATAACATAGGCTTTTAATATCTATATTTCAATAGTCAAATAGTGAAACGCCTACTGTAAAGAATATGATGTTTTTCAAATCATTTTAAATACGCATATTTAAGGGAAAGAATATAGAATTCATTTTTTTTAATTTTATTTATTTTCCCCCCCAAAAGCCCCAGTAGATAGTTGTATGTCATAGCTGCACATCCTTCTAGTTGCTGTATGTGGGACGCGGCCTCAGCATGGCCGGAGAAGCGGTGCATCGGTGCGCGCCCGGGATCCGAACCCAGGCCGCCAGCAGCGGAGCGCGCACACTTAACCACTAAGCCACGGGGCCGGCCCTAGAATTCATTTTTACACAGTTTTTTTTTTTTTTTCCTGCTAATAGGGAAATAATTGTTTCCTCTAATTAGAGCCATATTTCATATTGGGTGAATATGTAAAACAATTTGTCTGTAATATTTAATTAATTGGTAAAGGTTAGTTTATTTAAGGAAGTGACTTACCAGCTTAGTTTGAAAATCAGATTGTGACCAAAAGATAAATTTGAAATTTATATCAAATAGTAGCATATGTTAGTGTAAGAGAAAACTTTCAGATGTGATAGGATGATTAATCAATGTGGATAATTAACTTTTATCCCCTCCCTACACAAGCTTTTGTTTTTTATAACATGTCTCACTACAAAGGAAAGGTTACATGTTTACAAAGACAATTTTTATACATTCTTTATTTTACTTAATCTCTTAAGAGATACCTTCAAAATGGAAACAAATTAAATGAAACCATTCTTGGAATTGTTAAAATGAAACATAAAGATAGTACTTAAGTTTAGGTTTCTTAGGAACTTGTTCTAATAAAGAGAAAATAACTGAATGATTTTTTTTAATTGCTTTTATGAGCCCTAATACAGACAGTGTATCTGAATAAGTTGAGGTAAATTTTCAAGGAAAAGAGAAGAATGACCTCACACAATCAAGAAAATGAATAATTTTAAAAATTTATAAGCTAAAATATGACAGTAATTTTCTCAAGCACTCAGGCACACTGCCCTTTTATATTACCGGGCCCAATGAATTATGAATGTTGGCTGAATAAAAAGCCTGAGGGTGACAACAGAGCCACGTTCTGTCATCTGCACTAACAGAATGTCTACTCCCTAGCTGGATTTCCAAATCTTACCAGGATCACTGCTGCTAAGGACTGGCTGCTAAGGAAATACATGAGAGTCCTTTGGGGGCGGGGAAGATGAAATACTAATTGCTCACCAGGATAATGAGTCTAAAGCACATAGACACTTTGGTCTTTTGAGCTACACAAGCAGTCAAGCTCAGCAAACTCCCACTGTCCTAACCTTCCAAACATACAGAAGCAAAAAATCAAAACGCAAAGGCAGTTTTCAAGTGCGTACATCTCAGCTGCAGGAATTATGAGGGGGAAGAACAGGTGTTCTGAGAGATTCGACAGTGCTTCCGTTGCTAAGGAGACCACTTGCATCAGTTCAGAAAGGCTGCTAACCTGGACTTTGGCTGCCAAACTGGTATCAACAAAGGTTGGAACTGATATAAACATGCATACACAAATAAAATGGACATGAGTAGTTTTAAAAACAACTCAATGATAAGGTTGCATTGAGAGATACGTGGCAAAATATTTGAATATCAAACTAGAATAGTTGCCTAATTGCTAACTAATTTGAAGCAGATTAATCCGAGCACATAATTCCAAAGTTAAAGTATAAAAACAGAAAAAGTTCATTTATGTCCATGATCTTAGTGGGAACAGTGTTAATGCAATTAATAACATATATGTTTTAGTAATTACATAATAAAGCTCAAGTTATATTTTAACACGATGTTAATTATACAAAATAGAGAAAAGTGAGTTCTAGATAATTTTATTAGACATTAATAAATACTAATTAATTATTTCCTGCACAAGTTGTATATGAGACAGAGAAACATTTATGAATGATGTGATATAACTGGTATGTAAAGAGCAAAATATGATTAACTTTGCATATGCCTCACTCAAATATTTTATGCTAATAATTGGTTTATGAAGGTAGTGCAATCATCTTTGTTGAACTGTTGAACTATTTCTTGAATGATGTAGAATCATTTTTTCTTTATAGTATCAAGTAACATAAAGTATGTTTCTGAGAAATGAGAAAGAAAAGTAGTAGCAAGGAAGTATGAGAGAAAAATCTCTCCTCCTTCCCGGATTTGCTTAGTGCAAGATTAGAAATATTCAACTTACGTATAATATATAAGATCTTTCCATATTTCATACTACCAAAAAATAATTACAATCATGATTTATAAATTAATGCTTAGCAAAAATTGTATCTTTCAGTGAGGTTGCTATAATTATTTTTAAAAAGGTTCAAAGTTTTGAAAAGTAGCATTGTAAATTTGCCTTCAAAATATCCAAAAATATTATTAAAATTTAATATTTGAAGTCCAACAGCAAAGTATGATTACATTATACTATGTTATGCAATCTTTTTAAAAATCTTAAACAATTAAATTTTGTCCATTCTATTATGTAAAAATTAAAAATTGGAGGCAAAAAGAGACATTGTATTTTTCACTTTGTGTCATTTTCATCATAAATTCATTTGTTTTAGAAATAGTTATGTAATTTTGGAAAAGTTTGACAGAACTGGCACATCTGCAGATAATGGTACAATTTGATATTTATAAAGTATCAAGTTTTCTATAAATATATGCTTCTAGTTTCCATGGAAATTGAGTGATCGCTAGAACTGATTTTTATCTTCTTTTACTGGAATTAAATAATGTTATTTACAGGGCTGTTTTTAAAAGTCTGTAACAATTAACTCTTTGATTAACCATTTTATAAAATTAATAGCCGCTTGAGTGTTTATAAACTCAACACATATATTTCAAGACTATACCTGCAAAAAATAATCCCAGATTTAATTTAAATGCTCAAGTGGAAATTACTTAAACTCTGTTTTTTTTTCCTTTTCCTTTGTTTAATTTTGGTCTACTAGTTGGTAAAATGAATATATTCAAATGTAAACTACTTTACAAGGTTGTTGTAAGAGTTAAATGAGTTAATACATGTACAGTATTTAGAAACATGCACTGTATGTGTTTAAGTGCTGGTACATAGTAGACACTAAATAAAAATTTGTTAATTGGCTAAATTTGAAGTTTATTGATTGTTTCTCTTCTTATTGGATTTTAGAATGGTAAATGTGAAATGGGAACCCCGCATTTTATACCAGTGGTCTTTAAAGTGGGAAAGGTGCAACTCTGAATTTACACAAAGACTTTCCAAAGTGTATGTATGCGTGGATAGTCACGGAGAATGAATTTTTAAATGAAATTTTAAATAACTACAGTAAATATTGCACATTACCAAAAAAAATCTGCTTAAGGTGACTCGACAATTTTCTATTTCCATTTTACACAAAGAAGATCATTTCTCCTAGTCCAATTAGTACCACAGCCTTTTCCCCATTGTTTAAAAATATCCTTTGTGCTACAAAAAGTACTGATGTTTTAGTGCTCAAATTGTTCCAACTTTGGTCATTAGGAAAGCCTTCAGATTGGCTCCTCGGTTCAATATTTCAATATTCCTTCTTCTTCCCCTTCTGTTCCTTCTTCTCCTTAATTATGGTCTTACTTTCTGGAACCAGGAGATGTTCCAGATATCTTGTATTATGTCTGCCCCAGCCCTAGAATCAACTACTTCTACAAGGAGCCCTGGTTCCTTTTATTAAACAATGGTGCTCAGAAACCAATGTAAAATATTAACATTAGATGAATCCAGTTGAGGTATATAAGTGAACTCTTTGTACTGTTTTGCAATTTTTATAAGCTAAAATTATTTTAAAATAAAACAGTTGAAAAATATCAATTTTGACTTAAAAAAACAATTATCCAAAACTTAGATATAAAGCAAGATGATGACCGGATGAACTTACAATATCACACTGGAGCACAGACATTCACAAGGATAATTTGCTCCCCAGAAAAATGTATCTTTGAATTTGTTATTTGCAATTAAATAATATTTCAGACACTAAGTTAATTATTAATTTATAAATTATCTACTAGAAAATATAACCTGAAATGTACCATTTATTACAAATATTGCATTAACAATTCTGTATTTATAAGCAAATTAATTTCAGCATTCCTTTGACTGACTGATAATAAAAGTCTACATTCCTCAACTTCTCCTTGGACAAGCTTCACTATCACACTTATTCTCTCATAGAGTCAAATAATTTTTGCCACGTGTTCATTCTACTTTTGTTTTTTATAAGATTCATGGGTTTAACTTTTCCAAAATAAGATCTTATTATTTTAGTCAAGGCACTATAAACTCATGAAAAGTCTTCTCTCTTCCCTTTTATACATATTTTGAATGAGGATGAAACTATCATTAAAAATGCAGTATTTCAGCCTTCATTGATATGTTCTAAATTCAGATATATTCAGAGTGAGGCAATAGAAGTGCTGAAATTTTAAATTAATTTACTTGCCTTTTTCATTCCCCAAGTATTGTCAAAAAATGCAGTGCACCCATAACAGAGAGGTCTTTGTGAGTCAATAATAGTATCTATAAGAAATACTGAAGAAAATGTGATTTTTTATCATGCAGACCCAGTGCCGTGTCTGTCTACTATAGAAATAGATTTCAAAAGTACAATGGTTGTCATAGAGATGCATATTAATACATTTATTTTAATTGAAGCCTTATAAATAGTCTCCTCCAAATTTCCTTTCCTGAGAAATTATTAAAACTCTGTCAAGGTGGTACGTATTCTCCCTCAGTGTAGCATGTCTAATAAACTTACTTTTGTTTGCTACATTCTATTTTCTGGTGGAGTTTTGGAGAGTCAATACATGACATTCTCTGGAGGTCCCATTGAGATCCAGTCAAGACCTCCTCACTGCCATCATTTTGAAAGGATCTGTCCTTCTCTCAGATGGTGACAGTGAGGTGGAGTGAAAGTTACATATTGGCTGTAAGTCGCAATCTTGAATTCCAAAATGCTTAGTTCGTTTTGTCTTCTAGGAAATAGAAATTTTTTAAAGAATTATTTGATCAAATGATTATATTTGAAAATTCTTATGCTAGAAAAAATATCTGCTCTGTTTGTAGTAACACTACCATCTATCTTTCCTTCTACTGTAATCATTGCCTGTTATGAGTTTAAGAGGAAATATATGGGAAGAGGATCAGCATAGGCCTGGTGGTCCATCCTTGGGCCATCTCAAAGGACTGGTGGGATCCTAAGATCTATTTGGATGAGTATGCTTTGTGTAAACTTGGCGTTAGGTCAACTTTTCAGAAACCTACAGTCACTTTCTGTAGTTTTATCATTTATGTCCACAAGAACAGCTTTACTTAGTTTCACTTGCCCAACTATAGAGTTCATTGGACACTGAGTGTGTGATGGCTTACCTTTGCCAGATTCTGGAGACACGAGGTCTTCACAAACAGAATTCTTCTTATTGATATTGCAGTTCTGATGTGCATACCTTTCTAACAGGCATAATTCCACCAAATAAAATCTGAAAATGCAGTGGCTATTTAGGGGATCTTTGATTGTTCATTTGAGAGATGATTTGGAAGAGGAAATGGGATAAAACTTGCATAAGAAGATTCTCCTGTATCCACTCTAAAAGAGAGACCATATTGACTAACATAGGACATGCCCCCTTTCCTTCATTTCTGTATCTTAGGGGACATTTCTGTACCTTTGTTTGCTGTTAATCATACAGCTGATAAAATTTTCAAAGGCACATGCTGTTGTTTAAAACAGCTGTAATCTCTTACTCTTTCTCTCTTTTTTTTGAATTCTTGACGTTATTTTTTCCAGCTTTATTGAGGTATAATTGACATATAACATTAGATAACTTTAAAATGTGCAATCTGTTGATTTGATACATTTATATATTGCAAAATGATTACCACCACAGCATTAGCTAACTCTTCCATCCTGTCACATAATTTCTATTTCTTTTTTGTGCTGAAAACATTTAAATCTATTCTCTTAGCAACTTTCAAGTATATAATACAGTATTTTTAGCTGTAATCACCCTGCTGTATATTAGATTCTCCAGAAGTTGCTAATATTATAACTAGAAGTTTATACCCTTTGACCAATATCTCCCCATTCTCCCTACCACACAGCCCCTGCTAACCACCACTCTACTCTCTGTTTCTTTGATTTCAGCTATTTTAGTTTCTACATAGAAGTAATACCATACAGTATTTGTCTTTCTCTGTCTGACATTTCATTTTGCATAATGCCTTCAAGTTTCATCCATGTTGTTGCAAATGGCAGGATTTCCTTCTTTCTCATGGCTGAATAACATTGCATTGTGTATATATATACGTATGTATATACCGCCTTTATTGATTTATCCATTGACAAACACTTAGGTTGTTTCCATTTATTCGCTATTGTGAATAACGCTGCAATGAACGTGGGGGTAGAGATATCTCTTCAAGATCCTGTTTTCATTTCTTTTACATATATACCATGAAGTTATATTGCTGGATCATATGGTAGTTATATTTTAAATTTTTTAGAGAACTTCCATATTGCTTTCCAAACTGCTGTAACTATTTACACTCCTACCAACAGTGACAGGGTTCCCTTTTCTCCACACCCTTGTCAACACTTGCAATCTAGTCTTTTTGATGATGGCCGTTCTAACAGGAGTGAAGTGATATCTCACCGTGGTCTTGATTTGCATTTACTTGATGATTGGTGATGCCGAGCACCTTTTCGTGTACCTTTTGTATGTCTTCTGTGGAAAAATGTCTATTCAGTTCCTCTGCTCATTTTTTAACCAGGTTGTTTGTTTTTTTCTATTGAGTTGTATGAGTTCTTTATATATTTTGGATATTAACCCCTTATCAGATATATAATTTGCAAATATTTTCTCCACTTCCATAGGTTGTCTTTTCATTTTGTTGATTGTTTCTTCTAATGTACGGAAGCTTTTCAGCTTGATGTAATTCCACTTATTTATTTTCGCTTTTATTACTTGAGCTTTTGGTGTCATATCCAGGAAATCTCTCCTAAGACAAATGTCAAGGAGATTTTTCTCTTTTTTTCTTCTAGGAGTTTTACAGTTTCAGGTCTTGTATTTAAGTCTTTAATTCATTTCAAGTTCATTTTTGTGGGCTGTGTAAAATAGGAGTCTGATTTCATTCTTTTGGATGTGGTTATCCAGTTTTCCCAGCACCACTTGCTGAAGAGATTATCCTTTCCCCGTTGAGTATTCTTGGCCCCCATGTCAAATATTAGTTGACCATACATTTGAGGACTTGTTTATGGGCTTTTGATTATGTTCCATTGGTCTACGTGTCTATTTTTATGCCAGTACCATACTGTTTTGATTACCATAGCTTTGTGGTTTATATTTTGAAATGAGGAAGTGTGATGTCTCCAGCTTTGCTCTTCTTTATTAGAATTGCTTTGGCTACTTTGTGGCTCCATACAAATTTTAGGATTTTTTCTATTTCTGTGAAAAATATCATTAGAATTTTGATAGGAATTTCCCTAAATCTATAGATGGCTTTGGGTAATATGGGCATTTTAATATTAATTCTTCTGAACCATGAACATAGGATATCTTTCCATCTGTTTGTGTCTTCTTCAATTTCTTTCACCAAAGTCTTCGAGTTTTCAGTGTATAGATCTTCCAGTTCCAACCAGACTTTATACCTCAAGGAACTAGAAAAAAAGACAAACTAAACCCAACGCTAGCAGAAGGAAGGAAATAAAGATTGGAGCATAAATGAATTAAATACAGACTAGAAACACAACAAAAAGGTCAATGAAACTAAGAGCTGGTGTTTTGAAAAGATAAAATTGACAAACTTTTAACTACACTAACTCAGAAAAAAAGGGAGAGGCCTCAAATAAATAAAATCAGAAATGAAGAGGAGACATTACACCTGATACCATAGAAATTCAAAACACCTTGGGAGCCTACTATGAAAAATTATGTCAACAAACTGGATAACCTAGAAAAAATAGATAAAATCATACAAACATACAATCTACCAAGACTAAATCATGAAGAAATGGAAAATCTGAATAGACCAATAAGGAGTAAGGCAATAGAATCAGTAATCAAAAAACCTCCCAAAAGAGAAAAGTCCAGGACAAGATGGTTTCACTGATGAATTCTACTAACCATCTTAAGACTTAATGCCAATCCTTCTCAAACTTTTCCAAAAAACTGAAAATGAAGGAACACTCCCAAATCCATTTTATGAGGCCAACATTACCCTGATACCAAAGTCAGATAAAGACACTGAAAGAGGGGCTTGCCCCGTGGCTTAGCAGTTAAGTGCGCGCTCTGCTACTGGCAGCCTGGGTTCGGATCCCCGGCGCGCACCGACGCACTGCTTCTCCGGGCCGCGTCCCACATACAGCAACTAGAAGGATGTGTAACTACTTCCTTGAGGCTTTGGGGAAAAAAAAAAGGGAGGAGGATTGGCAATAGATGTTAGCTCAGTGCTGGTCTTCCTCAGCAAAAAGAGGAGGATTAGCATAGATGTTAGCTCAGGGCTGATCTTCCACAAAAATAAATAAATAAATAAATAAATAAATAAATAAATAAATAAATAAAGACACTGAAAGAAAATTACAGATCAATATCCCTGATAAATACAGATGCAAAAATTATCAAGAAAATATTAGCAAATTGAGTTCAAAAGCACATTAAAAGGATCATACGCCATGATCAGTGGGATTTATCCCTGGGATGTAACAATGGTTCAGCATATGCTAATCAATAAATGTGATGCATCACATTAATAGAATAAAAGATAATCATATGATCATCTTAATAGATGCAGAAAAAGCAGTCAACAAAATACAACATCCTTTCATGATTAAAAACACTCAACAAATTGGGTTTAGAAGAAACATACCTCAACACAATAATGGTCATATGTGACAAACCCACATCCAACGTCACATTCAATGGTGAAAAGTTGAAAGCTTTTCCTCTAAGGTCAGGAACAAGACAAGGGTGAAATGGTCACCACTCCTATTCAACATAGTACTAGAAGTCCTAGCCAGAGTAATAAAGCAAGGAAAAAAAAAAAGGCATCCAAATAAGAAAGAAAGAATTAAAATGTCTTTGTTTGCAGCTGATATGATCTTATACTTAGAAAATACTAAAGACTTCACCAAAAAACTGCTAGAACAAATCAACAAATTCAGTAAAGTTGCAGGATACAAAATCAACATAAGAAAACTTGCTTTTCTACACACTAACAACAGACATCAGCAAAAGAAACATAACAATCTCACTCACAATAGCATCAAAAACAATGATATTTGGGCATAAATTTAGCCCAATTTAAGAAGGTGAAAGATTTCTCTCTCTCTTTACGTGTTTGTCAAAATGGATCTTTCTACAAAATCATCCTCTCCCTTACTTACACAGGGAATTAGCTCTTCACAGTGGTAATTTTATATAAGTTTGTCCAAAGTAAATTCCAGATCCTTCTTTTTTGTCTTCTAGCAGTTCTTTTCTTCTAATTTTGCCTTCCCTTGAAAAAATTTGGAGATTAGAAAGCATAAAAATATCTTTCTATCATTATGTCTATATGCTGGGCATATCTAGAGCAAACAATCTATACTTTCTAAAAATATTTTTAAGTAACTTTTTCCATCTTTTTCTGTTATTGGAACCATATCTCAAAAGAAAAATATTAATAAAGAATTGGTAATGGGCTTCCTCTCTAGGTAAAAAGAAAAAGTAGATACTTAGAGTTTTTGGTATGAATTAAAGAATTTTAACAACTTGTGATATAACAATACAAAGTTTCATTTTTATTAAAAGAGTCCAGGTAGTAGTTCTCATAAATAGACAAATTTTTTAACAAATTAGAATAATTTAATTTTAGTTTTAAAATATTGGATGTCTTCTAATTGATTGTATTGTCATTTAAAATTATTTTAACACATTATTTTAATTGATTATATTGTATACATGTATATTTAACAAAGCAAAAGTAAACATTTTAATTGTATTTTATCTATTATAATCATAGCTATAGATTTGTGCACATCTACACACACAAAACACACACGCACCAGCATATTAAGATTAAACCAAAAACAATAAATAGTAAAAAATAATTTAAAAATATAAATTTGAGGTCACAATGCAAATTTAAAAGGTTAGATAAAATCACCTCTACTTGTCTAGGTTTATCTTGCTTTCAAAAGAAATAGTAAATTGTCTTTCTAAGATAGTTAGTTTAATGCTAATAGATTTACTCATATAAGGAGAGTTTATGAATAATTTATTGCAAATTACTACATGGAAGAATCACAAAAAGTAAATTTAAAATTTGTATTTGTTTATATAAAATGACCAAGGTTTTTGTGCTCAAAAACAGCAACTCATTTTAATCACTAAGTTATTCTGTTAGTGCTACAAACATTTGGCAGACTCCTGATTTATTTAGATCAAAGATTCCTCATTAAAAATACTTGCTAATTATTATTTTTGCTTGTTTCTGTCTATTTTCAAAATTCGCCAGGAACTATTTCTTGCCTTTAGATACTATGATTTTTGTTCTTATCCTGTCCCCTCTCACAATCCATCTTGATTTGGCTGATGACAAATTAATTCCTTAGTTTCAGAATAATTAAATATGTCCTGACACTGAATCCTGTCTAGATGGAATAAGCCCACTACAGTCCATTTCTCCTGCTGATTATAACTAAAATCTCTGGACAGAATTTAAACAACTCCTTGAGAACTTGGAAAAGTAAGCAAGAGCCAGCAGATGGGGAAGGGAATGAAAACTCGAAGAAGTAACTTATACAGAAATGAACTATGTGGTTTAATTTCTTTGTTTGTTCTGGTTTTTGTTTTTGTTTTGTTTCTCTTTTCCCAGCATCCTAGGGTGAGATCCTAGCAGACCTGTGTTGCACAGCAAAATTTCTAAGGGAAACATTCATTTTGGCCAAGAAACTAAGGATAGTGCCCCTGGGCTCTGGACAGTTCAAGGAGAATCTCCATTTTTTTTTCTTTTGAACTTAAATCATGTTTGGGTTTCCTGGAATCATCCCTAGTTTATACAAACAGAGACTCTCTCACTTTTTGTAAGGAAGGATAGAAAAAGTAATTGTGTTTGCTCGGCATTCCCCAAATTTTAATTAACTCAAATCTAATGTGGTGCTTTTTCATGTTTCAAACTTAAGAAACAATTATCAATATATTTAAATGATTGTAATTTTTAGGAACACAGTCATGTTCATGTGTAAGGAACAATACAAGGAGTTTGCTTGGATGTCTGCAAAGCTTATCACTACCAGAAAGTTGTCTCATTAGCTGAAGCCACAACCTTATAAAGGTACTGCACCCCTGAGGATAATGGTTTTGCTTTCAGCTGCACCATCTTATTCACATGAGACTTCCTCTCATTGACAAATTTCAACCTGAAATCAAATATGGGAGGCGATTCTGGGAAATGTAGTTTCCTGCTTTAAATGAAACTGATTATGATTCTGTATTCTAATTTACTTAAACAAGAGTAATACAGCATATCAACACTTCACAAATGAAAGCCTTTTTACCAAAGATGATTTTCTATTAGCTGGAATTTACCATGAATTCACTGATGACTTCCTTAAAAATAATTCAAGGCAATTCAATTTTTAGACGATTTTTATCCATTGAGATATTTATTCCACCAAAAATGAAACTATTATGCAATAATTTCATAAAACTGGTGGGCTAGGCATATGATTAAACAAAAGCAAGCTATTTTTTTTCCAAACACAGGTTATCTCTTAACCCTTCTGCACTTTATTTAAATCATAATTATAATTTTAATAATTGTACTGTTACTCAAAAGTAAATTATAATTTGAGAATTCAGGAATTGTCACTAAAATATATACATATATATTATACAATATTACATTTTATATATATTTATCCTCCAAAATTCATATACATATATAAATTATACACATTATATATATTATTTGTATATTTCTCCAAATTCAATTTCAATCCTCAGGTACAAGAATTGATAAGCCTCCATAATTATTTCTTTTTTCTTCTTTTCCTTTTTATTTAAATGGACCTTATATATATATATTTACACAAAGTAATATAGTTTGGCTATCTCTCTAAGTCCGTATGTATAGACATACCAAAATTTCTCAAGGTCAAAAATAGTACTCAGTGTTCTATTATTAACATAATCTAATTAATGTAACTAATCCTTTTTAGGTAGGCATTGGAATTGATTCATTTTCTTTTTTAAATGTTGCAAAGTACATATTGATAAATACATCTGTGTATATTTCACTTAATTTACAGAATACTGATGAATAAAACTTTTCATTGAATAGAGCTCGAATTAATGCAGAATTATGAAATTTAAATGTGAACACATTCCTAGTAATAATGTAATTTACTTTGTACTCTATACGTGGAGAAACCAAAGATCTAGAAGAATATGACTTGCCAAAGACACAACAAAAATAAAAATAAAAAATAAGCACTAACATTTTTATTGTACTTAATGACTAATATTCTCTAAATCCTTACAACTTCTTTACATATATTAACTCAATGAATCCTCACAAAGAACCTATCAAATAGGCATGCTATTATTATTCTCAATTACAGAGGACAAAACTGAGAGAAGCAGAACCAGGTCGTAGTCATGGTAGTATTAGTAATAGTCTCAGCTGTGGAAGCAGCTATCAACTATACAGTACTTACTCATGTAACAGGCATTGTTTTAATAAATTTACTCAGTTATCCAACAACAGTATGAGATAAAAATGATTATTATGATTATTTTGCAGAAAAATAACTCAGGATCCATCCTAGACATGCTTTTTGATAATATCTGCTAGGATATGGATCAATTACCACGTGTTACTCACATCATCAGCATTACTATCCAGAGAAGACATATATTTAGTCATTCATTTAATGAATATTTCCTAAACAACTATTGTACATGTAACCATTTTTTGCTTGAAGCTTTGAACCACTTTCACTTCATTCTTTATAAAGACGTCTATAAGAAAGTGTATTAAAGTTTTATATCAGTTTAATTACTTCCACGCAGATTATATACAAGTTTAGAAGTTTACATTTTTAAAAAAATTACCCATATTACTTTATTTTATTTACTGATATTTATATTATTGTTCATAGTGTTATGCACATATACACATGCATTTTACTATATAATATAAAAATTCACGACTATTTATTAACATCACTGCTTTGTATTCTTTCTCTCTTTGAAATATATAAAACTATGAGAGACGTATTTTGCTCATTTCAGTTCTTTCTCTTTTATCAGTCTTATGAAGATATACACACTATACTTTAATTAGATTCCAATCCACTAATTTACTCTAGAAAAGGAGAAAAATTGGTTTGATTCTCTATGTTATGAGTACATTCGAATATTTTTATGGCTAGCTAACATCAAACTAAGAAAAATTCACAAATTAAGGAAATTTCAAACTAAAGAAAACATGAATTTTGTTGACCTCAAAGGAAATTCTCTCACACAGGATTAGGTTTTCTTAAAAGTAAATGCTAAATATATATTGAAGAAATAAATTTATTTGAGGAGAAAAAAGTTAGTCACCAAAGTATTTATGACATGAAAATGTGATAAAATAATGACAGATTGATGTGAAAAAGAGGGTTTAGGCATACACAGAAAATATCTTCAACCATATGTTTGTGTAATGAAGCCAGAAATTCATTCAAATTGTTTAGCTATAAAGAAGGTATTGTATTTATTTAGTTTTTGTGAGGAAGATCGGCCCTGAGCTAATATCTGCCAATCCTCCTCTTTTTGCTGAGGAAGATGGGCTCTGGGCTAACATCCGTGCCCATCTTCCTGCACTTTATATGGCACACGGCCACAGCATGGCTTGACAAGCGGTGCGACGGTGCGCGCCCGGGATCCGAACCTGCAAACCGCTGGAGCGGAGCGCACACACCCAACTGCTTGCACCACTGGGCCGGCCCCAACGACATATTGTATTTAAAGTAAGTAACTCCTTACTTCAGTTGAATTTAATTCAACAAACTATTTTAGATATTACTATTTACCAAATACTGTGGCAGTTACCTGATGTATAAAAAGTTATATCTATTTAAGATGCTTAAATCTAGAGAAAAATTTAATTATATGAGAAAATTATGATAATTTCAATGCAGTTGTATAAGTTTTAAGAAAGTAAAGGGAATAAGGTAGCTAAAGGAGAGGTACAACTTGTATCATTTATAATAGCTAACATAGGTAGATGTTTGTCATATACTGTACGTTTAAACAAACTACCTATACCCCTTTTCTTGTTTAATCCTCAGTGTGAATCTTCATGGGAACCAATTACTATTACTATTATTATTGCTATTTTTTAATGAAGA
This sequence comes from Diceros bicornis minor, assembly GCF_020826845.1. Lineage (NCBI taxonomy): Eukaryota > Metazoa > Chordata > Mammalia > Perissodactyla > Rhinocerotidae > Diceros > Diceros bicornis. The sequence continues at coordinate 39,916,665 of NC_080759.1, forward strand.
ATATGAAGATTAGAAAGGTTTGATGTCTTTTCCATGGTTCCACAGCTTGTGAATGGTGGGGCAGGGATTATAAACCACAGCCGTCTAACCACGGAGTTCTAGAGATGACATGTGATCCAAATCTGAAGTATGAATTATAATGATTTAAGTGTGGAAGGTGATGGAGTTGTTGGTTGTGTTGATGCTGATGCTGATGGTTGTGTATGTGTGTGGGTATAGTAAAAACCGCACAAAATAGAATAAAATAGAAAATCATTTCAAAAAATGTGTAAAGACATAAATTATTGTAGCATGTGCAGGAAAGTAAACATATTTTTTATTTGAACATGAAGGTATTTTAAGAAGGTCAAGTTGGAAAGTTGGGTACTTAGGAAGAAAACAAGGTAGGCAATTGTGTGCTACTCAGATCAGAGAAGGCTCCTATATAAGTTCTAAGACGCTTGCTATTTTCCTGAAGAATAGAGGAAATAACTGACGTGCCCAAAGAAAGGTAGTAGAGCAGTCATATTTGTCTTAATTACAGCTCATTCTGAGCACCATATGAAGAACAGATATTTTATTAGATTTATTGCAATATAATTTACACACATTAAAATGCACCTGAGTGTATACACTTGCATAACTAACTCCATCAACCCAAAAGTTCCCTCATGCCCCCTTGCAATCAAACCTACTCATCTTCAGCCGCAGACAATCAATGATTTATAGTAGCTGAAACTTGGAAGTGACCTAAATATCCATCAACAGGAGACTGAATAAACAAATTGCAGTATATTTATGCAAGGGAATTTTTTCTAGCAATAAAAAAGCATCAACCATGATGCATGCAGCAATATAGAAGAATCTCAAGAACACTGTGTTGCATGAAAGAAGCCAGGCACAAGAAAACATGTTTACGTGAAATTCCCAAACAGCAAAACTAATTATAGAAAATAGATCTGGAGGCACGCAAGACTGCTTAAGGTAAGGACATTGTTTAGATGGCTTGATAAGGAACACTTTAATTATGGAAGTGATAGTTTTTGATAAGTAGATTTGGGATATTAAATTTCCTGGACTTGGATATCACAACTGGAACAAAAACATTGCTTTGGAAATCAAGATACTTGAAATTCAGATTCCATTTTTGGTTCCACCATGTATTAGCTGTAACCTCTTTAGAAAGTTATTGTGCCTTACTGAGATTCAGAATCTTATAACCAAAGTTTGACATAACTTTTCTCACCGAGCTTTAGTAATTATGAAATGGCATGACATATATTAAAATGCTTAATAGAGTACCTGGCTCATAGTAAACTAATTTCAAGTGAGCCGTATGTAGATATTATTTCAGTACTCTTATCTTATGACATTTTTTTTTTTTTTTTACCTTTTCAAGAGCTGAGGAAATATCCACTCACTCTTTATAGACCTTGAGAACTGGTGACCCTCCTCTCCTCAATCTCTGCCGGGCTGGGTGCTGAGATAACAGGACGAACTGGGGGGCCAGGGCAGGGCTTGTGATTTGTGCCTCTGCTGAGAAGACGTGATCAGGTGTGGGGGCAGGTCTGTGGGCAGCCTGTGGCCCTCCAGCTTGACTTTGATGAGGTGGCTGCCCAGGGCACATCCCTCATCATCCAGCAGCGTGCCCTGCTCCGCATCGCCAGCTTCCAGGCCTTCCCCAGCACAGTACTGGGCGGCTTGGACTTCAGCATCTCATTGGCACTGGCACTTATGATCTTGCATTTGACAGGTGACAGCATGTGAAAGAGCTTGTTGTAGGTGGTCTTGTCCTTGTCCACCACCCACTCAACATCATCAATGTCCTCACCGGCCCTCTCGCAGTGGTTGTGTCCAAAGGGCCTGTTAACGGTGCCGTCTGAGACACGGCCCCTGGAAGGGCACCAGGCACTCTTCCTGGCACGCCATCGCCATCAAGCAGGCAATGTCGTTGGCCAGCATGTCATTCATCGTCTCCAGCAGCTTGAGCTTCAAGGCCTGGAACTTGAGGAAGTCCTGGGTCTGTAGGAGTTCCTGCATGTGGCGGGAGGCTTGGGAAGTCACCAGCGGAGATATGATGCTTCTGCTCCATCTTCTGGTGGGTCTCTCCCAGGTTGTGCACCAGATCTTTCCTTTTGCTCTCTTTACGGAAGGCAATGGACATCTTGAAGGAGCCAACATGTAGCATGAACCTTGGCAGCCGTGCCCACGTGGTCAGGTCATTGGGCTTCCTGAGGACAGTGTTTGGGGGAAGAGACTGGATGTCTTTGAAGAGATCCTGCTCCTTGGCCTAGAAAAGCTTGCAGTCGTTGGGGCCGAGGAGCAGATGGAACCAGAAGGAGTGAATGTACAACCTGACCCCCTTAGGAGTGTTGATGCTCTTCCCCAGGGACCACATGAGGGCCCGGAGACCCGCATCAGCTGCTCGGTCTGAATCTGTTGTGCCTTGTTCAGCACAACCCGTACCTCATCCTCCTGGTCCTTGAGGGCCTTGATGACTTCCGAGAACTCTCCGCAGATGTCCAGCTTATGGGCAGCAAACAGGGGTATGATGTAGGGCCAGCCCGGTGGCTTAGCGGTTAACTGCACGGGCTCCGCTGCTGGCGGCCCAGGTTCGGATCCAGGCCGTGCACCGACGCACCGCTTCTCCGGCCATGCTGAGGCCGTGTCCCACATACAGCAACTAGAAGGATGTGCAACTATGACATACAACTATCTACTGGGGCTTTGGGGGGAAAAATAAATAAATAAAATTATTAAAAAAAAAAAAAAGAGGGGTATGATGCTGTTGACACGCTCAGCAAACTGGTTCCTCCAGGGCCTCCACCAAGTTGTAACCTCAGCTGACGCGCTATGTCTCTTCAGGCAGGACCCCAGGAGTGTCAATGATTCGTGTGCTGTCCAACACTGGGCACCCATGAACCTGCTGAGGACTCCGTTGCTAAAGGTGTTGAGCTTGTAGAAGGGGCGCGGCAGGCGCATGACCAGGGCGTTACCGGGCACCACGCCCTGGTGAGGTGGTGCGTGGCGGCGATGAAGGAGGCAGTGGTGTGCTCCGCCCATGCGCATGCCTGGGACGTCCTGCTCCATCAGGTGCTGGATGAGGGTGGTCTTGTCTGCACTGTACCGGCCCACGAGCAGCAGGGGCTTATGGTGGAGGTGAGTGTCCTCTTGTGTGGGTGAAGGGAACACGTGGAAGGGGCAGCAGCTTCTGAGTGTGCAGCGGCCACAGGCCCTCAGCCAGCACCCGGAAGAGCTCCGGCTGCTTCTCATGGCAGGTATACTTCCTGAGCCAGCTGAACATGCTCCCAGAGCCAGGACTGGTTGCTGCGGTGCAGACCAGCAGCTGAGATCCGGAAGAGTGCACGGAGCCAACGTGGTGCCTTGCCTGGTGGCAGACGGGCAGCAGGGCCTGGGACGGGGAGCGGCCTGCACTGCGCAGGCGCACTGCGTGGACCTCGGAGGCATCCTCTGCTGAGCGGACGATTTGCTGGGATTGGGGAATTTTTTACAGGGGGTTGGAGGATTTCCCCCAAAAGAACAAGAGAAATGCATCTATCTGCATGATCTTGAACCTCTACCATTTTGGTGCACACTGTGTGATGCCAGGAAAGGGATCTCTGCTTTCACCAACTTAGAGAAATGGTAGGAATCAAGTGTTTCTAATGAGAAGATCGTAAAAGAAATAAAAAGCTGCGCTAAAGTAAAATTCTGGAGTTGTTAAGACCATGGGAAACATTATTACTAAATTTTCAGAAACTCAATTTATGGAGACGTTATTCAAAATGTAAAAACATTAACTAGGTGAGGTTAGCCTTAAGAACAAGTTAGGAATGAGGTAAAGAAAACACACCAGTATATATGATATAATTCATAATTTAATGCATTTGTTTCTTAATTTATCATACTTGACCCATTGATGTTTAATCAGCTAAGTTTGGTTATTTACTATTTCAAAATGTTTCTTTAAAAAAGAAATTGGCCCAGACTCAGACCAAAAAGTGCCTTTACTGTCTTCATCAGACAATCTGTCTGTGTTGGGATACACGTGACATAGGAACTTCAAAATGCTCAAGTTTAGTTAAATATCGACAATGGACAGTTTCATAGCAAAGGACCAAATAGTTTGATTGTTCCCATATGGTCCCAACTAAATTATTCTGTCCTGAAAGAAATTAATCGAGTAGAATCAACTAGTTGTAAATCTTACTCTTATTTATGAATTTCTTTTGTTTTCCTACCATGGAATACAGTAAAACTATGATGTCATAGGTGTTTAATTTTAATATACATTAAAGTTTTATAGCACATGATGGGATTCTTCTTAGGTATTTTTACATTTCCCAGAAACGACTCAGTGGTATTATTTTTAGTGTGCCCATAAATATCTAATGAATATTCAATGAACCATTAAGAGAAAAAATATTTATTTACTGCCCCAATAGCTTTTTATAAAAAAATAATAAAATGAAAAATTGACGGTCCAATGGGAGTTGGATACAAAATTGGAATACCCAACACAGTATCAATTCACATGAAATATAATAATAATTAATGTGAAATGCCACTACATGACAATTTGATTGCTTTGAACCTATTCATAAATAATGCTATCATTCTAAAAGCCCAGAAATGACATTTATGCTTTGTAAAAGGTGGATATAGTCTAAATCAACTCTCAGAACATGAAGAATTATCTTAGATCAATGTTGTGCCATAGAACTTTCTTTGATGATAGAAATGTTCTATAATTGTGGATTGTCTAACATGATAATCATTAGCCATAGGTGGCTATTAAGCACTTGAAATGTGATTAGCATGACTGACAAATGGCTTTAAATTTGAATTAATTAAAGCTAAAATTTAAATAGTTATATGTGGTTTGTGGCTATTGTATTGGACAGAAGAGTCTTAGATTGATAATGGAAGTTATTTCCACATTGGACAATTATCCAAAGCAGAGATTAGTAACTGAGAAGAGGGCCAATGAAACAGGATTTTTTATTTGACACAAGATCAATGATCTCTTCTTTCTTTGAACTTAAGCAAGCAAGACAAAATTGGCATATATTTTACAAAGATTTCCCACAAGTCTTTATAAGCAAAGCTTGTTCATGTGATAGCATGAGAAATTTTCCTTTCCAAGAATGGTATTGAGAATTGAAATCACTTGCATTATCATAGCCTGGCAATCTTAACTACGAACTGAACCCCCCTCCTACCATTTCAACTTGACTTTGTCCCTAGACAATCTTGCTCAGGAATTTAAGGCTAGAAACTAGTAATTAGATTTTGTATTTGATTCAGGGAAATCCTGTAAGCCAATATAGGATAAAATAATTAGCTCATTTAGGCAAACAGCTATCCTAAAAGGAAAAATTTTGCTCACCTGGGCAAGCAGTATTGTTATCAGAGAAGTTTATTAAGCCATTTCCTGTCTGTGCCCACAATCCTAAACTTTATGTCAAAAATGTTTCCAGCCCCAATCGGCTGCTCACATTGAAAACTTGCTTTAAACCAGTTGGACCTAGACGCGAAAAATTCTATGAATATCTTCTTCTGACATCCCCTTTCTGAGATTCACTAAGATTCTGTCAAGGCGATGTTCTCCATACCTGCATTGGTCTAAAAATTAGTTTGCTTAATCAATGTTTTCTTGTGACCTTTCTGAGTAGTCAACATTGCACAGAGATCTTAAGGGGAATTCCTAGTTAATAACAGTTAAAATTTACACTTTATTATTTCTGGAAAGGAATGAAAAGAAGTTGGTAAAGGCCCAAATCCAAAGTTAGCCACCTTTGGTTTCACTCACCTTTTGTGTAAAAGGAGAATACTAATAGTGCCAATACCACATGGTTATTATAAGGTCTGAACTAATTGATTCATAAGATTCAATTAATTTTCTCCCATGTAAACCTTCAAGAGACATTGATCATTTTTAGTGTTTATCCAAAAAACGAAATATGAAATTTTAATATTTTCCCAATAGAGTGAAAAATATCGTTAAATGTTCAGATGAAGTAAGATTTATATATTTAAATTATAATATAATATATAAATATAATAATTATGCTAATATAATATAAACTCAAAGTTAAAAGTAGAGCCTTTCTCTTCCTAAGAAACTGTTTCAGTAGTGTGCTCCAGTCCAGAAAACCAGAAAACTATGTATTGGCAATTTTAGACACTGGCCCAGCACATAGTAATGTCCCCTAGAAAATTCATGGGAGGAGAGGTGGTTGGAATAATGCAGGACTGTATGTGGCACTTCAATGCCATAATGTCTGCACACTTTTCTTTTTAGTAAAATTACTGCATGCACCAGTTATTATGGTGTTTTTCTATCAGAGAAAAATCATCACTGGGCAATACCACGTTGAACTTCATATGAAGGTTATTAGTGAAATGTTGAAAAGAAATGGGAAACATTGTGGAATGAATATGCTAAAGACAGGAACTGATTATCTACACTGACAAATGAGAGTACATTTCAATTAACATTTGCCAATTATGGGAAATCCAAATTCAACTTAACCGACACCTATATCAAAGCCTTGAGGCCTATAAATTAGCTCCCTGGGACATATAATTCCAGGAAAGTTTAACAGAGGCATCTCTAATTGATGTGTTAGCCGTCTCACAGTATGCCAGGGAGTGCATTTAGGTGTCACTAGGCTATTTCAGCACTAGTTGAGATGAACAAATTACCCAGCGGCAGATCCTATGGAGTTTCACAAGAGTCTATTTTAAGTTGTCCTGTACTTTGAGAAGATTTAGGAAGAAAGTATAAGATTAAGGAGTTATACAGATAGGGGTAACAGATTTTATAATGCAAGCAACACCATCACTTATTCAACTATTTTTGTCTATCGATACAAGCTCTTTATCACCATAGAAACTCATAATGGCATTATGAAATCATTTTATGCTTAGTGATTGCCAGCATAATAACAGGTGTTAACAGCAGAATCTAAGTCTACATGATATTGTTAGTGCAGCAAATTATTTAATTTTTCAGGAATATGTAGATTCTGGTTTGGATGTAAATATAGAACATAATGCAAATTAAATGTAACTTACTAAGGGAAGGTAAGTGAATCCAGAAAATAAATAAATCGAAAACTTATGCATTTATACCTGCTCTTTCAGCAATTAACATATGTAAGCATTCTTATTATTGTATTCCTGGAATATATCTATCATTGTCTAAAGAATAAATCCTACCTAGCTAATATGAACGTGACAACAACATAATCTTAACAATTTACTATCACAGAGATAATTGAGCAGAGACATTGCTTTTGTTAATTAATCTTTGGAATTGACAAAGTATTTTTCACAGATGAAAGAAATTAAAAAAGAATTTGATTTATTATATTTCCAGAAAATATCAAGTGCAAAAAAATATTGACAATGTTTGAAGAAAAAGCAATAGAATGCCAAAATAATACTTGTATGGAAATTAAAATAGTTGCACCATAATCAACGGAGTGTAAAATCCCTAAATAGTGTGTCTTCCATCCGCATAATTATTCCATGAAATATTGTAACAATTGGCAAATTTTGATATTTATTCACAAATTTATTTTCTCTGTGAATATTTTCCTATGACTTAAATGGAATAATCCCTAGTAATTTAAGTTTCACCAAATCTATATTTTTATAGAATGTTAGAAATTTTTGAATAAGTAAAAAGCAAACATATTTAATCAATATAGATATTTTAATATATTAAATAGCAATAAAATATATTTGGATGCCTTTGTAATATGTCCACTTGGCTAGACCTAAATGCACTTTCTCGGAAATCCCTTTCCTGCTAATTTTGCATTAGGATGGATCATAAGAAAGATTCTTGTGTGTGATATTTGAAAGATAGAAGTGAAACAACAACCATTTTGTAGATCATATATGTTGCTGCTTATCTACTGGCTCATCGTATTAGCATGGCACAGCTGCTGGCCCTACAAATACTCTGCTTTCCGTGGGGTCTTCCTTCAGCTTCTCTGGCTCTTGGCCCTGGTATGTGTGTCCAGCTTTATGGTGAAGGGCCCTACCTTGTACAAGACACCCATAAAATCAAGGTGAGATGCAACGAGAACTAACATCAGCGTCAGCTTGTCCCTACGGGCTTCAGCTTGTGTTTGTGGGTTCAAACTTGTTATTGCTCTACCATGGTCAGGGCTAGCATGAGATAAATGAGGCACATAGGGCACACAATTTAAGGTGGTATTCACTGTCAGGGTTATGCAAGTGCAGGTGTAATATTTCTTTCATCATTTAGTCTTGAATAAAATAAATAAAATTATCAAATATATTAAGCAGCATGTAACATTGCAACAATAAACTAGGTGAAATAATAGACCGCTATATAGTAAAATATTGTGCAATTATTCTAGATCTGAAATGTTGAGAATGCTCTGGACGCTTGTGATTTATTTTTAAATTCAACATATTAATGATTCTGAGTGACCAATGTAGCATGCCTAATAAAGAAATCAAAACAATTGATTTTTTTCAGTTAAAGCATATCCATGGAAGACCTCTGTGCATTCTCGTGAAAATTACTGCACTTTCTCAATGGTATTTTATTATATACTTATTTATTTTTGTAAATTAGCTTTTGTTTGACACTCTTGTCAAAACCCACAAACAAAAAGCAATCAACTTGTGAGACATCACAATTTTGCTTTGAACCCTCAGATCCTGCAAGAGCCTAAATCCACATCATTTTGCTGTTTGACATGTAGCACAGGAGTACTACAAGGGCTGGTACGTGGAACAATGTGTTCCTCTTTGTTTAATTCTTTCTACAATGAGTCTCAGCCTATTTTTGCTTCAGCACTTGAAGAATACTGAGCAAGTTTGGCCATAGACTTAGATGAATTAATATTTTCTTTGATGGGCTGAGTACCCAATATTTTCTATGCATCAGTGGAACTCTTGGTCCCGTAGAAACCTCAAGTTTGAGGTTGGCTTAAGTTTAAGTAGATGGGAAAATCTACATATAGCTGAGCAATGCAGAGTCCTTGGTCGTTTCAAGAAACAGCCAGTCTTAAGAACATTTGATTTGGCAGTTTTATTTATAAAGGGAATGCTTCTCTCTCCCTCTTTTTTGTTATGGTTAAGTGAATTTGTTTATGCCTCCACAATGCAGTCATTAAAAATGTACTTTGTTGAAGAATATTTAATGCAATATAATGTTCCAGGAAAAAAAAAACAGTTCCCAAAACTTTATGTGCAATTTTGTACATTATAATTTTGTAATTATGTATATATATTTGTAAGTATCCATATATTATTTTTTTGACTGTTTTAATTTAAATTTTACTTCCTTGATTTAATTTGTATTTTTTTCTTTTCCTCTGAAAATCTTGGTTTCTAACAATACTTCCTCTGTCTCTCTTTCTCTACAAATGGCCAATAAGCACAAGAAATGATGCTCAAAATTACTAATCATTAGGGGAATACAAATCAAACCACAGTGAGATACCACTTCACACTCATCAGGATGACTACTATCAAAAGAATAGAAAATAACAAGTGTTGGTGAGGATGTTCACATCATTGATTTAAAAAAGCGTAGTTCTGACATATATTTTCATTTTATCTTGAAGTTTCACTTTATCTTACTCATTAACATAAAGTATTGATCAACTTTCATAGTACAACTACACCCTGACAACCAGTTGTTAAACATTTACCAGCACACCACTGCTCAAAAGTTGCCTCATTCGGAAAGTGTTTCCTCATAATCTTTCAGGAAGTTTTTCATGACAATCTAATTGTATTGGACTGAATTTTTGTGTCCCCCTCAAAATTCATATGTTGAAGCCCAACTCTCACACTGCATTTGGAAATAGGGCCTATGATGAGGTGATAAATGTTAAATGAGTTTATAAGGTTGGGGCCCTAATCCCATAGGTATAGTGCCCATATAAGAAGAGGAAGAAAAATCAGATCTCTCTCTCCTCACCACGTGAGGACACAGTGAGAAGGCAGCCATCCACATGCCAGGAAGAGGGCCCTCACTGTGAACAGACTCTTTCCATACCTTGATCTTGGGCGTCCCAGTCTCCAGATCTGTGAGAAATAAAAGTTTATTGTTTAAATCACCCAGTCTATGGTATTTTGTTATAGCAGCCTGAGCAGACTAAGACAGTCCTCTTACCTCCCTTTTCTTAGAATATTTACTTTAGAAAACTTATAAATGCAAATTCTTTCCCAACCCATTTAAACTATGTATAACTCTCCTTAGAAGTTACCTGCCAGTTTTGAGACCTGGAGTATGTCTTTCTCGAGGACCTGGGAAACATCTCTTTGAAATGTAAACATTGAAGGAGATAGCTCCCCTAACTTCCAGTCTGCTTGAAAGGGTAGGAGCCTAACTACAGTGGGCTCCTTGCTCCCAGTTGTAAAACTATCTCCTGTCATGAAGATATGAGAAAGTTTACTTTTCTATTGGGTAAGGTCAATTAGTAAACATAAGTAGTCAACAATTCCCCTTACCCCAGCTCTTAAAATTCTCCAATCTTTTGTTTCAGTGGAGTTGAGATCAATTCCTCTCCCCTATTGCAATAATCTTGAATAGTCTTCCTTGCCCATTTGGCTTTGTCAAGTGCTACTCTTACTTTAACAGTGTTGTTGGAGGAGGTCATTGAGAGGACATGATCAGCGCTTGACCCAAGAGCTGGACCTGGCCTGTAGGAGGCTCCTCGGCCCCTCCTCTGATCTTGGAATGTATGTTCTGCCCACCATTCCCATGGGGGGAACCGTTTTCAAGGACACAGCCTTGAGAGAGCAATGTGTTGTTGAGACCATCTGGACAGTATACACAATTAAACCCAAGTAAGGCCTCTATATAAACTTTCAAGATTCTGGTGGGCCAGTGCAAAGATCTACTTGTCTTGCAGCCACCCAAGACAAGGCTCATAAGTAAGTTCCCTTGCTTGTTAAACCTGCCACCTATCAATTTGGAGTGGCCTGCCTCTTTCTTTGTCTCTCTTTACCCTCTATGTATGGGGCCAGTTTCAGATTTCACCCAGGAAATTCCCAACGTTTCGAGCCAACAAATGTCTAAAAGTATTTTTCAAGTAACTTCTGAAGGCTCCAGTTATTCTCTGACTTCAACTTCATAAGACTCAATTTAGGTCCAATCATTTTTTGAGGTAAGATTTGTGAAATCTCTTTGAAAATGTTTTGTCCTATCACCTGTGCTATTTAACGTCGATTCTCAGACCTGGGATATCCATGTAAGTTTAAAACCTTCCTGGGCCATATTTTCCCCCAATCATTCGCTCTGTCCAAGTTTTGGTTATTAAATGACCAATGGTCTACTCAATGTTATAAATGCAGAAGACCAGGATTACAAGCTCCCAGAAAATTCAGAATTCCTCTAATTTTTTCCCCTTTATTCTCTTAAGTTTGGAAATTTTTGTGACAATGTTTCAACCTTCCCATGACAATATGTTAAAGTCAACATACCATGGATTATTGACCTTAAAGAGGTATGCCAGGTGGTGGAAAGGGATTATTATTTTGAATCAGAATTCAATCTTGGAGGTAGGAGTAAATGTGGGGGAAAAGCCAGGAATTTCTAGGAGTACAGCTGTCTGAAGTTTTTTCTTTGTTTATTTTCATATGTTTGACTAGTCTGCAGCAGGAAAAATCATTTAGGAAAGTGATTTTGGAGTCCAAATTAGGTTCTGATTTTTCCACATACCAATCAAAAAAGGCTAAACATTAAATGTTAGATTTTTTGTTCTAAGTCATATCAAAATGTTCCTCAAAATGACCATCACAATGCTCAGTGGTTGTTGGTAAAGTGTGCAATTTCTGAAAGATAGAAACACCGTTTAGGACTATGATGAGAGAACATGTACGAAGTATGAGTTTGCCTGGGGGGAGTGAGGACTTCAGTTGAGACAACCCTGTGAGAACTGACCCAGTTGGAAAAAATGTGTTGCTTTTACATCTCGGGTGTGTATATCCTGACCAAATGCCAGCTGTCACCGTCTAATAGATGGAACAATCAAATCAATTTTCAGGGAAACAAAGAGAAGAAAGAAAAGAGTCCATTTAAGGTCTTGAATAATAACCCAATGCAAATTTGTCCAAAGAACACTAGCGTAAAGAGACACTCTACGTATTAGTCTTTGGGGCTGGTTCCCATTGTCAGGCTTATTGAGCATATTCCTACCCACTTACCATGTTCTCTTTTTAGCAACAAGAGCAAATTCACAAATATGAAAGGGAAACAATAATAGAAAATAAAGATAACACAATCTGATCAGATTCCTAAATTATATACTGAATCTTAGGAATAAAATAAACAGCAATACAAGGTTCAAGAAAACTTTTTGTGCTTTTATTCAACATAATATTTCAGTTAAAAGCTAGCTGGTTTCTAACAGCTGGAGGTAAAAGGGTCTGACATATGAGCACTATTATTGAGCCCACCAACTAAGGACAATCAAGGACACGACACACCTTTGTTGCAACCAAAACCGAGTTTATTACCATGGTGTAGCAAGAGAGAATGCAGCTCAAATAATCCTTAGGAATGACTCCTTTCTTTTGAATCTATGGGGAAATGTTTCTTGTGGTTTTACTTCATCCAGAGGTTCGTTATTGGGGCTTATAAGGTACCATTTTGGAGGAGGCCTGTCAATGGTTTGTGACTATAGCAGGCTATAGATTTGTTACACACAAATCCCCTAGAAAAAAAATGAAATATAGGAAAAATCAGTGGTTATAATTTTGCAACATTTAAAGGTCAGTAAATCTAATGATAACTTTGCTACGTTTGCTTTTTAATAGTAATCGTACAGCAACCAATGAGTTATTTAATGTATGGTTGATTTTTAAAGGAATAATGTATATCTTCCAAAATATGTTTGCCTGAAGCTTGGTCTAGAGCTGAAGTTGGAGCATCTTTACCTTGTCTTTTAAGTGATGATACAGATGAAGAATCCTTGAAAATTCTCAGCTACTCTTAGAGCAGTATTTTGGTTACCTATGATAAAAGGAAATTTATAGACATAAGAAGAAGTTGGACTCAAATCTAATCTTCAGCTACCTGGGTAGCCACATATTGTGACTAGTATAAGAGCTGGGTGTAACCAACAGAAATGATTTGTAGATTAGGAATTTTCCTCATCCCATCTCTGTTTTACCTTTCATACTGATTATTTCAACAAGGGAGAGGACAAATCTTATTCACTACAATGTGATTCTCTATCTTTTACAAATTGTGAATTAGAATGTCTTATCACCATTCATCAGTTCAAGCAACATAGACTCCCAGCACTACTTTCTATGATTTTCTACTGTATTATTGTGCAACTATCAATAAGAATAAAAAAACAAAGTAGATAGTCAAATTATGAAAATTTTCACATGAAAATTTCATATTTACATTAATTTTGAGAAAATCATAAAATTACCTAAAAGAAAATTATTAAGAAGAATGTGAAAAATGTCTCTGATAATTTTTTTTGATATGACATCAAAACACATTGAAATTAGTCATTGTATCTCCAAAGCATTTGATATTTCTATGGAACAGTAGTAGTTTCAAAAGTAGTGTCTGCAGGGGCTGGCCTGGTGGCACAAGCGGTTAAGTGCTGGTGCTCCGCTGCAGTGGCCCCTGGCCGCCGGTTCTGATCTCAAGCATGCACTGATGCACCACTTGGCAAGCCATACTGTGGCGGCACCCCATATAAAGTGGAGGAAGATGGGCATGGATGTTAGCCCAGGGCTGATTTTCCTCAAAAAAAAAACAAAAAAGTAGAGTCTGCATTGATTGATTACGTAATTTGAGAGACTTAAAAATGTTGGAGATCTTCAGAGAGAAAATTCTTGCAGCAGTTGTTACATAAAATATTCTGGAATTTATTTTTTATTCATTTTAGAAGCTAAGCACAATGATATTAATAGTTATATGTAGAGAGGAATTGCAGGAATGTATCATTTTATTGTCCTTTTAATGATATTTTTATACTTTATAATTTTAGCAAATTTTGCATATTCATTATTACTAACCCTAAAATATTTTAGTACCTTGGAATCCTTTTATCTACCCTTTCTGAGTTTCTTATTAATTCTGTATTTGCAGTTAGTAGTAAATGATTCAGGAATAATACTTAAATTCATTATTTTTCAACAACTATTAGATAATATGATTAATTTTACTATTGCTGATACTATGTCAAATACATTCATTGGACAATAATTATGTTAGGTTTTACTTCAAGTGTGAAACTATTAGATAAATAGACTGATTGGATTTAATAACTTGTAATGATATCTTGCAGAATGATAGTGACAGACTAAATAAAAGTGATTAAGAAGTTCTCCATTAACTCATTATATTTAAGCTTAAAAACTTTAAATAAAATAAGTGTTTTAATAATTTCTAATATTTGAGAGTTCCAAGGCATGTTACATCAAACGGCACTAGTGACCATTCCTTTCCTCTACTCCCAGGGAAAGGCCATATCTGCTTAGGTATATTATGTGTGCATGCATGGTTAGTCAAGGGGCTTTGTGTACCTTGTTTCACCAAAGCTTGAAGTGGGTTTCATTTTCCCCAAGTCCCTATATCTCTATCTACATCTATGTATCTATCTAAGTATCTATCTATCTATCCATCTATCTATCATCTAGCTAGCTAGCTAGCTAATCTATCTCTATCTCTCTCTTTCAATCAAGAAGAAAGTCTTAAATTAAGCTTTTTAAAAATAATCTCATCATTGATCATGGGATTTATTCATTAATTAATGATATTAATCAACTTTTCTCTCTTTCTTAACCATTTTCTTAGTTAATTGCCGATTATGCCTTCTCCATGCCTCTCCGTTTTGTTCTCTATCGTTTACTACCGAGTTTACTATCTTCATTAAACTAGTGAGGTTTTGAGTTTAGGCTCTTTTTGTAATCTGTAACTAGTCAACTGTCTATATTTTTGCCTTTAAACTATCTTTCATATTACCAGCAAAGGTTTATTTTTGCATCACGCGTCGATGACAAAGCTTAAAACTCTTAGCAAGCTTATATGGATATATAACATCTGGTCCCATTCAATCTAACTATTCAGTGTGATTCTATATAGTTCCTTTATTTCACATCTTATGCTCTACTCCCATTATTTATCTTTTTTGCTAATATAACATTGCTCTAAATCCAGTGAATAATTTCAGCGGAGCCCAACTACTTCTACCCTTAATGTCCTATGTAGTTTCACACTTGCGTCTTGGTTTATGCTATTTCATCTGGCTGGGGTAGCCTTATCCATTGGCGTTGCCTCTTGAACAAAATCCTATAAATTCAAGCTGTGAAAATATTTGCACAATTTGACAAAATTCAGTATTCCCTCTTCTGCACAGTTACTGCACTGTGTTCTATTCCCGATTATGTCGTTCCCTGTCCCACTTTTACTTGATCATTTCTTATTGCCTTCATTCTCTAAGAGGTGATTTAGATTCGGCAATTAAATTTGATCCATCATTATAAGTGTACACACCAGACACTTCTTAGAATATACTAAATGCTCAAATATATGTTTTTTTAAATATAAAAATTTAACAATTTTTGGACAAGAATCTGTCCATATGCAGATTATTTCAAGTAACTAAATATGAGGAACTTTCTGGAATGTAACCGTTTCTAACTAACAGTGTAGTTAATCCTACAAAGTATATCATTTTAATTATACCTTTTTAAATAAGGGCTTCATATTTTATAGCAAGATGGAAAGTGGTCTCATTCTGATTCTATATACAGTATTTCTATAAATTCCTCTTCTGTCATTAAACTGTGTTAATAAACTATAAACTGATTAGAGAAAAGAAGAAATTGATCGTCCATGTGACTATACATCTTCCTTTTCAAGAAGTTAGTATTACTATGTTAAATCTATTTTTTTCACTTTTCAATATCGTTGAAACTGTCGGGCAATCAATGGCATTTAAAATTGCTACCAGCCCGGCATGTGCCAACTTGGCTGTTATTCTTGGTGGTGTGACTGCCCAACTGTAAGCTCTCAACAATTTAGTCAACAAACGAAGAAACAGTGAAAGCAGGCACACGAGTCCTAGTTGTTGTGTGAAAATGTTCAATTGCAGGAAACATCAATTAAGAACAAGCATCAAAACATAAAAACAGATGTCAACAACTTGGAAAAACAGTGAAGATTTCTAGAAGAAAACCGTTAAAGAGAAAACACTTAAAAAATTGCTGTATTCTCAGAATTCTTAATTGGAAAGAGATGATACAATGTGGAAAAAATTTGTGTATCGGTGGCTTTCATTTAAAAAGTGATTCAGAACAGTCACACTACGTGAAGATGTTTTAAAAAACGTTATTTTCTTATTGTCCACATATTTAATTTTAAAATACATATTCTTAACATTTAAGAATATATATCCAATTTAATATATCTAAAAATATCTAAAATACCTTTTTAATGTGAATATTTGTTTAAATCAATTATATTTTATACAGGACAATATATGGTGAAAGTATCTTAAGCTTATTAATCATTTATTGAGCTATTCATTGAGGCCATAGTCCAGACTATAGCTATTAGTAATAGTTACTTAAGCTTAAAATCACATATTTTTATTATTATGTATAATATATGTTATATTGTATGTATGTATAACATACATATATGTACATATATACATATGTTATATATATGTATAACATGCATTGGGACAAACTAATAATCATACACAATACACATACACACACATAAATGCATAATTTAAGCCTTATTTTGGTAAGAATTTGGTTGAGGAAGATGATAGTTTTTATTGCAATTTTCCACCCATCTATGTCCTTGTTCTTTAATTTTCAGAATTAATATTTACCTTTAAAAATTGCCCTTCAGACTCAATGTTTATTTTCATAATTGTCTTTCCTAATTCTGATAGCAAAATCAAATATTTCGGTTAGTTTAATTATCATTTTTCCCAATTTCAGTGACATCTGACAGGTTTTGTGTATTTTTCATTATTTTTTTCTAAAATCGCTATGATTCCTGTGGGTTTTTTGGGAAGATTTTCTTTTAATCAGAATCTAACTCATGACTTTTTTTTCCCATTGACTTGGAGTTAGAAATATTACCTCCAAAATTTAGGCATATACCCTTAGGGAAAATTAACGTTTATTATATACCTTCAGAAATATTTTTTATGTTAGTTCATCTATTTATATGGATGTATTGGCAAATTTTTATAAAATATGTCGTTATTTGAAGAAATCTATAATAGAGAATTATATACTTCATAGAAGATGAATGAGAACCTTCAGTTTTCAAATGAGAAATTTTAATTTTAAATTTGTTCATGATATTCTCTTTAGGTAATGCAGTATACCATGCACACAGATTTCAGAGGAGACCCTTTGGTATTGTTACCTCTGTTTTTTGATTCACTGTTTCAAAATCAGCAGCCATTTGCTCCTCAGTTGTGGCAGAGTCTGCCCATTTGTTCTCCAACCCATTTTTTTTTCTTTCTGGACAGAGCCAGATTGCATTTCCTAGCCTTCTGGCAGTTAGCTGTGGTCATGTGACCGAGTTATGGCAAATAGAATGCCATCAGAACCTACACAGGTCACTTCTAGGCCTGGCAAATACTACCCATGCGTGATCCTCTACCTTCTTTATCTGACATGCTGGCTGAATTCAGAGGATTCAGAGTTCTAAAGCAGTGTGGACCAAATTGGGGAAAGGTCCTGGGTCCCTGAATGACCATATGCAAGGCTACACACTCACCAGGAAATCCCACTATGGATGTCGCATGAGTAAGAAAGAAACTCCTATTGCATTAAACCAATGGATTGGGGGGTTAATTTACAAAAACTTTCCTTACTAATATAAATAATACATTAAGGTATCCTAAATTTTTCACCTTCATAGAATTATGCGTGCCTTCAAGCTTCCCCTTGCTACTTGGAGCTCAGCAAACAAGAGATAGAGAGAAACTAATCTAATGTGGACTCATTCAACAAGGACTCTAATAGGAAACTAAAGGAAAAACAAATCTAAAATAAATTTAAAATGCAATATTTAAAGTTAGGCTATTTTATAAAGCCTTAAAATATGAGATATTTTATAGTCTAGCCCCAGACTCCTCAGCTGGTATAATTTACCAGCCATATGGATAACTCTATGTAACATGGATGGATAAGTCTATGTAACAATGTCATTCAATCATTCTTAAATTAAAGTGGACATGGTTTTTTATTTAGTAGAATTCTTAGTCCTCCAACAACTTAGTTTCTTGTCTTCTCTTTGACCATGGGACATTACTAATTTCTCCTCTGGCTCATGGTTGAGCTGTACTTCTGCTCAGTCACTGATATTTGTTGTTCAATTATTCTCCGATCTTCTTCACAATTGATTCCAGCTATGGTCACACTGTATTCTTAAATGGCCTTGAGATTCTTCCCTGATATTTTTAAATTTGGCCTGAACATTATAATTGAAATAATTATAGCATTTTTATAATAGGCAGAAACCTTATATGCACAATGCAAATGCACCAATAGGCACATTGTTTGTGATGGTTCATTTTAGAAGTCAATTTGATGAGGCCACAGAGTGGCCAGATATTTGGTCAAACATTATTCTGGGTATTTCAGTAAGGGTATTTTGGATGATATTAACACTTAAATTGGTAGAGTAAGCAGATTGGTCTCCATAATGCAGACGGGCCTCATCTAATCAGTTGAAGGCCTGAATGGAAAAAAAAATAGCTGACCTTCCCCCAAGTAAAGGATAACTCTTCCTGCCTGATAGCCTTCAAACTGGGTCATTAGTTTTTTTCCTGACTTCAAATTTGAATTGAGACATTGACTCTTCCTGTGGTTCTAGTCTACTGGCCTTTGGACGAGAACTATATCATTGGCCTTCCTAGCTCTCAAGCTTTCAGGCTTGGACTAGAACTAACTCATCAGCTCTTCTGAATTTTCAGCTTGCTGACTCACCCTACAGATCTCAGGACTTGGCAGTCTCCATACTCTTAAGAGCCAATTTCTTATAATAAACCTCTCTCTCTATGTATGTGTGTATATATATATATACACATACACATATATATATACACACACACACACACATATACATCCTATTGGTTCTTTTTTTATGGAGACTCATCACTAACACACTGTTATCAAAACAATGTTCCTCGGAAGAACAGCTAGAAAATGTAAAATGAAAATAGCAAGTAAGTTTTTGTAAAGGCAGCTATTTATAGAACTAGACAAAAGCATAATAAGGAAGATAATAAAGTTCTCAAATGACTAAAATATTAAAATTGCTGTGACAATCTAAGAAGTTTTAGGCTAGTAGAGAAAAATCAGGCCCTTCAGTAATTAGCTTCCGTAAACAATGAAAACTATCAGCAGAAAAGAGAAACCCAAAGGAAGTAAAATGTTTTTAAAAACATCCTTGATTGTAATATACTGATTAATTTTTTATTTCAAAATGTCATCAAGTAAGATGTGATACTCACCCGAGAATCCATCATTGCAAAAAATAAATCGGTTTTGTTTATTTTTATACAGCAATTTGACAAGTATTGATTTAGTGTCGTCTAAATACTGGGTAATAAGATTATAACAGTGTATAAGACACAGGACCCGGTTTCAAAGGCATTTAAAATTTGGTGAAGCAAAGTCATATTAAAAAACATAATAGTGGGGCTGGCCCGGTGGTGTAATGGGTAAGTGCACATGCTCCACTTCAGCGGCCCAGGGGTCACAGGTTCGGATCCTGGGCGCGCACAAACACACTGCTTGTCAAGCCATGCTGTGGCGCCGTCGCATATAAAGTTGAGGAAGATCTGCACGGATGTTAGCCCAGGGCCAGTCTTCCTCAGCAAAAAAAGAGGAGGATTGGCATTCGATGCTAGCTCAGGGCTAATCTTCCTCACCAAAAAAAAAAACTTAGCAAAAGTAAAGGTAAAGTGTATAGAAGGTATAATTCCAAAACATCATAGTAACATAAAAATAAAGAGGTAAACTCTACTAGTCTTAGAAAAGAGATCTAAGAGGGGTTAAGGAAGGCTCCCTCAGAGGCAAAGTTACATGAGTGGGGTCTATTAAATCAGCACTGGGTTAGTAGACCAAGTCGCAGAGGTAGGGGATCAGAAAAACTAGCATAAAAAAAATACAGAGACTTGAAACAACACACTATGTTTGGGAGATCATAAGTTGTGCATAAAAGTGTAGATTTGAGAGAGGAGATGTTACCTGCAGGCGACAAGGTTAAAATGTAGGTGTAATTAAGTTTTTTGTATGCTATATGTAGGAAATACTTTTTTTTGTTTTCTACCCATCCGTCCACTCTGTCCTTTTCTTCTTCCTGAATGCAATTTTGTTTAGTTAACAAATTATGAAATCACAGACTCCAGGAACGTCTTGTTTCTTCCCTATGTATAAGAATGGGTTCCGTTTGTACTGGTTTAGGAGTTGACATGGATTATAACATGGGCCGATCGTATTTGAAGACAAGTTAACTGAGGATGTTCTAGGAGGGGTTCTCTTGCTCTTAATAAAAAGAAACTAAAACTATTGGCTAATGCAACATTGCCTGAATTTCTTTTCTTTTATTTCTTTTTTGTAATTTTTGTTATTGCTGTAACATTGGGTTATGACATTTAAATTTCAGGTGTAGATCATTATACTTCTCAACATTGCCTGAATTCCTGAAATCTTTTTATTCCATTCACTTTTGCTTGAAATGGACCAATAATTTTTCTGAGCTCTTCTTTTTTGTATTAATAAGAGTTTACAATGACTTTGAAACTCACTATGTTTGGTGTTCTGACCTGTTCACTTGGACCCTAGGGTTTTTTGTTTTGTTTTGTTTTGCTTTGTTTGAGAAAAGTCATCCATTTTTTTAAACTATTTTGTCACTGCATAACATGTAATACCATTTTTTCCATCTCTGAGATTAGTGTCCTCACATTTGAAGCTCACTTTCTAAGCCATTGCCATATGTTTAGATGTTTTGTTAACAATAACACCCAGTTCCTGATAGCAATATTCTGAGTTAGCTAGCATAGACTAAATTATGCAGCAGAAACAACAACAATGATGACAACAACATTCTCATTAAATTTGTATATCACAAATGTATTTTTTATTCACAGACCATGTCACATGTAGGTTGGCAAGGGACTCTGGCAAGTCAATCATTCTGGGACACGGGATGGTGGAGAGTTTACTAGCTTTTAACTGCATCACATGGGACATACCCACATCCTCCATCATAGAAGTGGAGAAATAATGGAGTGGTTAATGATAAATAAAGATTTCCCTGATGCTTCTAGGAGTTGAAAAACATTATTTCTGCCTATATTTCATTAGCCAAAATCTTATGTGGCTCAGTCTACCTGCGATGGGCTGGGACATTCAGAGCGGGAGAGTATGTATCTCTGCTTTAATAGGAATCTTGCATGTTTTATTGCTATTGAAACAATTTTATTGTTTTTTAAATATTTAAATATAATTTTAAAAAAATTTAAAAAAAATTTAAATATAATCCTCATTTCGGCATGTCTAGGAATTTTTTTCCAATTGATTCATTGTATTGCTTATAGTCTTTGTGGTGTGCTAAATGCAATGCATATTTCACTATCTCCTAACTATAAATTTGTATTTCCTTTCAAATTCTTGTATGTTTTATTTTCTTTTTTTACTAGTTAAGAGTACTGATTAGGATCTCAAGAACAATAGTTATGGTGGAAGTTCCTGGTTCCTTTGTGAAGTTCCTTTCTCAAATTATGCATTATTATACTATTCTGTCCACTGAAAGTTTTGCTTTTTGGGTGTGAGCATCCGTGCAAAGATATCTGATCCAACCTCCCCCGTTGCTGCTTCCAGTTTGTTGATTCTTGTATCTCTAGTTCATGCCTAATTAAAATTCAGAAATATGGATTACCGAGATCCAGCAAAGACAGGGATCAGCACAGAACCCTGGGGAAATGATACTTTCAATGCTACTTATATCTCTGGATATTTCTTTATGACACTTCCTTTATGGTACTTTCTGGCATTATAGGGTAGCCTTGTTTATTTTAATATTATTTATTTTCTTATTATTGAAGTCTACTTTAAAAAAAAATTCTGAATGTAATCCATAGACAGGAATGCAATTTTCAAATATGCTCTCCCATTATATGACTCTTTTCATTTTCTTAATAGTGCTTTTTGAAGAGAAAACTATTTTAATATTGATAAAGTCTAATTTGTTATGATTTTTTAAAATTGTGTTTTCAGTGTCATATCTAAATATTTTCAACTAACTTCAAGGCACAAATGTATTTTCCTACATTTAGTGTAGAAAACTTATGGTTTTAGGTTTTACATTTAGAACAATGATCTGTTTTTAGTTAATTTTTGTATGAGTTGTATGTGCATTTGCATTTGAATATTCAGAATGTTCCAGCACCATTTATTGAACAGACTATCTTTTTTTCCTATGGAATTGAATTCTATTGAATTTCAATCAATTGGCAAATATGTGCAGTACTATTTCTGGGCCCTCCTGTTCTCTTTTATTGATCTATGTGTCTAAACTTTCTCCAACCACATCACTGTGATTAATGAAACTTTACCGTAGATCTGAGCATCAGATAGTTACAATATGAAACTTCCAACTCTGTTGTTTTTAAATATCGTTTTGACCATGGCGATTCATTGTCATTCCCAAAAGTTTCAGGTTGTTGTTCTGCAGGAGAGATGGGGAGAAGAATCTGGGTTCATTCCCTTACCGCAGCGGCCACCGCTCACTCTGCCCCGCCAAGGCCTGCACCAAGAGTAACACTTTCTCAGGATTCTTCACAAGCTTTTTGTCAACACCTGGTATTGTCCTTGGAGATGAGCCCGAGAGAGGTTGGAAATTTCTCCAGTGTATATGGCACTAAAATGTCCTATAATATTTCGCTGGCCACTCTTACTAACTAATCAAACATTTTTCCAGAATCTTCGTACTGGTGTCCAGCAGCCTCTGTTCCAGATGAGCTAGTACTGGCATCACTTCTTTTTGGAGATGCCTGTCTTTTCTTAAGTTTCGAATTAGTTGAGCATCCTGTGACCTCAGTTCTTTGAGGGATACAAGAAAATTTGAATTTGCAGATTGTCCAGTGTTTTCGTGTGTTAGTTTGCTTTTGTTGTTATTATAAGAATGAGAGTGAAGCTGTTTGAAGCATTTTACATCCTATATGGAAGCCAAAAGTCACACACATAGCTCTTTAGCCAAATTTTGGAGATGTTCAGGAGAGCAGACACGTTTCCAAAATTCAGCTCTGCTCTCCTTCTGGTTTAGCTGAATGGCATAAATCTTCACCCAATACGTACTTTCTTCTTATTTGACTTATTTTTTTCCCCCAAGACTCCTTATAAGACCAATAACAACAATGCTGTTGACAGGCATCGAACTAGAGGTAGATAAATTTGGGAATGAGCCCAGATAAGAAAAAGTTCGTAATGTTAATGAAGAATGTGGTAATATGGATAGAAAAGAAATGGTGGGTTCAAGAGGCAGAAGGGAATTAACTTAATGATTTATTTATTTCTGAGATATTTAAGAAGCAGACAATAAGAAGGATACTCATGTTTTTAGTTTGCATGACTATGAAGAGTGTGAAAGTCTTTGTATAGCAAGTTATACATGTATGGAAATAACTTTTGGAAAGAAAGCAATTAACAGACATTATTTGACCTATTTCTTGCACTGAGCTATTGTCCATCAGATACATTATTTTCTTTAATCTTCACAATTACCCTTTAAGACATATGTTATTTTGATCACACTTTTGCATATGAGAAAACTCAGTCTTAATGAAATTAAGAAGCATGGCTACTATGTGGCAGAGCAGAGAACATACTGTATAACCTAGGGTTTCTAAACCTTGATACTATTGACATTGTAGGGCCAGATAATTCTCGTGGGAAGCTCTCCTGTGCATTTTAGGATCCCTGGCCTTTACTCACTAGACACAAGTAGCAACTCCCCGTCCCACCAGTTGTGAGAACCAAAAATGTCTCTAGATATTGCCAAAAGTCCCCCAGGGAGGACAGATTTGCTCCATTTTGAGAACTATCAATCTAATCTCTCTTACTTCAAATCTTGTGCTATTAGCCGCTATTATATATTGCCTCCTGGAGTTCAATATGCATCTGATTTTGACATTAATAGATTATTAATATTATATCTACTCTAACTCTAAATAGAGGCAATGATATAAGATAGCTTATAAGTATTCAGAAATTTGGGGAAAAGAGTGAAATTTTCTTGGTCTGATGGTAATTTTAATATCCCTAGCATATGCCTAATTAGTGATACTAAAGAATTTCACCTATCCCATTTTGTTCCATATTAGATTTTATTAGCACAATTAAGCTGCTCTTTAAAATCCATAAAAGTCCATCTGTCTCTAGTCTAGAGGCAGGCACATCTTTTTCAAGGTCATTTAATGAATTGATAATTAACCTTCTAAAGATTAGTACTTCATACTAAAGGTCTTTTGTCATCTCTGATTAAAGCAATACTGTTACATTTATATCTCCCACAAGATATGTGGCTTACATTTTTATTAACATTACAGTTAAAATGATGTTTTCTTGGTTTTCCTCAAAATAAAGTGGTGGATGGAAACACAACATCTGTTAAGATGCCAGCGGTATTATTTGTATATACACTTTTAATAAGCTTTTATTCAGCACCTGCTCTTAGTCTGAATCAGAGATTTGAGAGTTCAATATGGAATCACACAGAAAAACATGGAATTGGGAATACAAAGTGAAACAAATGCTAAAAATTCAAACATGAGAGCAAAGTCTTGAGCCTATTGCTGTATGGAATCCCAAGTTGGTTTAAAACTGAGAAATTAGAACACTAAAATTAAATACTATTGATGAAAAAGCCAAACAAGCCCGTGTTAAAAGAATAATTGAAATGCCTGAGGAGGTCTAGTAAATTGAGCAACAGTGAGGTAGACTACCGTGTAAGGATTAAAACCAAAATATTAAGTAATAAATTTGTTATTGTTTGGCTGTTATGTAATAAAGCAAGGGTCTAGTTACTGGAGAATTGAAGGAATACAGTTAAAATATGATGGGCCACAATACAAAGAATACACTTTTTTCTTTTGAAGTTTTGAAGGTGAGCTACCTTTGTAGTCAAGTATTTGTATATTCTAATTCAAGATCCAATGAAAATTGTTAACTTTAGGAACTTGGGAGGGCTTTAAACTGCAGTTCCCTCATTGATAAATGGAGAAGTCCATGTCTGTCTTGCAAGATTTCTATGAGGATTAAGGATTTATTTTCCTTGCTTAAGGCCAGTCTTGGCCTTAACGTTTGGTGGGGGTGGAGAGTCGAGGAGAATGATAAGTAACACATTGTATTTTCTCAACTACGCGTTGAGTGTAGGATGGGTAAATGTAAAGTATTAAGTATATGTTGACAATGTAATTTATATTCCAAACCGGGAAATATTTTTAATTCTTTTTTTAGGAAAGAAAGTTTAAATAAATACAGTGTAGAAAGAATATTACAATCCACCATTAACAATTATTAATGTATGTCCAGTCTTCTTTCATCTATATCCCCACTCAATTCTCCTTCCCTCCAGCCACTTAACGTGAGACATACACAACTTAGAGAAAATCATTGTATTTTAAATATGCCAGGATATATATTTCTAAAAGATAGTTACTACTTTAAAAGGGATAAAATGCAGCCTCAATTATATGTCACATCAAAACGATAAATACCTCTTCAATATTAGCAAATATAGAGTCATTCTTCACACGACACTGACTGTATTATAAATCTGTTTTTAATTTCTTTTTTTTTTTTCTGAACAGTTTGAAGACAAATCTAAGTGAGACCTGTGCATATAACTGGATGATAGGACTCTTAAGTCTCTCTTTTTTGGACATTTTCTTTTTCTTTTTTATTCTTTTTTTTTTTTTAATTTGAAGCATAATTTGCATGTAGTGAATTTGTAACACAGCTCTTATGTGTACATTTGATGAGTTTTTTATATATATATAGGCTTATAGATCTATATGTATCTATATCTATCTATCTATATCTATCAACAAAATGAGATGAACATTTACTTTACCCCAGCAAATTTATTTTTTACGGTATATTAGATAGTTTTAAGTGGGTTTTTTTGCTTTCTGTTTGTTTGTTGTTTGTTTTTTTTAATTGAGATATAATCGACATGTAACATTGTGTAAGTTTAAGGTGTACAATGTGAGGATTTTTTACACTTATATATTGCAATATGATTACCACCATAGCGTTAACAAAAAAATATTTCTTTATGCACCTTTCAGGGCAATTTTCTTCCCAGAAGCAACCACAAACCTCATTTCTGATTTCTCTAAGTATAGAATAATTTCACAACCCCAAATTCTTTTATGCTTTGTTTATTCTTCCCTCCACTTGCTCAAACCCTGGCAATCAGTGATAGAGATGTCCCCACCTTACGATGGTTTGACTTAATGATTTTCTTTGACTTTACAATGGTCCGAAAGTGATAGGCATTCAGCAGAAACCATACTTTGAATTTTGAATTTTGATCCTTTCCTGGGCTAGCAATATGCAGTACCTACGAACCTCTCTCCTGATGCTGGGTGGCAGCAGCCAGCCGCAGTTCCCAATCAGCCATGTGATCACAAGTATAAACAACCAATGTGCTTACGACCATTCTGTGCCCATACAACCATTCTGTTTTTCACTTTCAGTACAGTATTCAATAAATTACATGAGACATTCAACACTTTATTGTCAGTAAGGCTTTGTGTTAGATGATTTTGCCAAACTGTGGGCTAATGTAATTGTTCTGGGCACATTTAAGGTAGGCTAGACTAAGTTATGATGTTTGATAGGTTAGGTGTATTAAATGCATTTTCGACTTACGATATTTTCACCTTACGATGAGTTTATCAGGACAGCACCCCATCATAAATCACAAAAGATCTGTATTTTTTACTATCCTCATAGTTTTGCCTTTTCCACAATGTTACGTAGTTGAAATCACACAGTACGTAGCCATTTTAGACTGGCTTCTTCACTTAGCAGTGTACATTCAAGGTTCCTCCATGTCTTTTCATGGCTTGATAGTTCAGCTCTCTTTATTGCTGAATAATATTCCATTGTATGGCTGTGACACAGTATCCTGTTTATCCATTCATCAATTGAGAGACACATTGGCTGCATCCATTTTGGCAATTACGCATAAAACTGCTATCAATATTCATATGCAGATTTTTGTATGAATATTAGTTTTCAATTCATTTGAGTAAACACTGAGGAGTGTGATAGCTAGATCTTATCCCAACACTATGTTTAGCTTTGTCACAAACTATTAAACTCTTGTAAAAGGGCTGCCCATTTTGCATTCCCACCAACAATGAACAAGAGTTCCTGTTGCTCCAGATTCTTGCCAGAATTTGGTATTGTCGGGATTTTTTTATTTTAATAGGTATACAGTTGTATCTCATTATTGTTTAATTTGCAGTTGCTCTCAAGATTATTTTTTCTTTGATTTTTCTGCAGTTTCAATATGATATGCTTAGGTGTAGGGGGTTTGTTTTGGCATTTTTCCTGCCTGGTGTTCTTGAGCTTCCTGCATCTGTGGTTTGGAGTCTGATATTAATCAGAAATTCTCAGTCATTATTGCTTCAAATATTGTTTCTATTCCTTTCTCTCTTTTTCCTCTTGGCGTTTCCATTATATGTATGTTACACCTTCTGTAGTTGCCCCTCGTTTCTTAGATATTCTGTTCCATTTTTTTCCTTCTCTCTTCTCTTTGCTTTTCAGTTTGGAAGTTTCTGTTGAGATATCTTCAAGGGCAGAGACTCTTTCCTCAGCTCTATTTAGTCTCCTAGTGAGCCCATCAAAAACGTTTTTCATTTCTGTTTAGTGTTTTTGATCTCTAGAATTTCTTTTTGATTCTTAGAATTTCCATCTCTCTGTTTACATTATCCATTGCATGTTATCTACTTTTTTCCATTAGAGCCCCTAGCATATTAATCATAGTCGTTTTAAATTCACAGTGATAATTCTAACATCCCTGCTATATCTGAGTCTGGTTCTGATTCTTGCTTTGTCTCTTCAAACTGTGTTTTTCCCTTTATTATGCCTTGTAATTTTTTTTTCTTTTTGAGGAAGATCAGCCCTGAGCTAACATCCATGCTAATCCTCTATTTCTTGCTGAGGAAGACTGGCCCTAAGCTAACATCTATTGCCAATCCTCCTCCTTTTATTCCCCAAAGCTCCAGTAGATAGTTGTATGTCATAGCTGCACATCCTTCTAGTTGCTGTATGTGGGATGCGGCCTCAGCATGGCCGGAGAAGCAGTGCATTAGTGTGTGCCCAGATCCCAACCGGGGCCGCCAGTAGTGGAGCGTGCGCACTTAACCACTAAGCCACAGGGCTCCCCCGCCTTGTAATACTTTGTTGAAAACCGGACATGTTGTGCTGTGTAAAAGGAACCCCAGTAGTTAAGCTTTTAGCAATGTGGTGGTAAAGTGTAGGGGGTGGGGAAGCATTCTGTAGTCCTATGGTTAGATCCTAGATTTTCAGTTTTTCAGATTTTTTTTTCTTGTTACAGGGTGGGAGAGATGACTTCCAGGCTCTTTACGTGCCAAGGCTAAAACCACTGTCGTGTCACTGTAAATTATATTTAAAACATTGTACATAATAATGGACTGGAGTAAAATGCTGTCCTTTCCTGGATTTTCTATTCTGTTTTGTTGGACTGTATTTCTATACATGTGACAATACTAAATTATTTAAATTATGGAGGCTTAATAGTATATTTTATGTCTTACAGAAGTAATTCTCCCTCATTGTTCTTCTTTTGGCATGTTTGTTGTTCCAAATGAATTTTGCAATTAATTTTAATAACTAGAGAAAAAAGAGAAATGATGGCAC
The DNA here is from genome assembly GCF_020826845.1 of Diceros bicornis minor. Lineage (NCBI taxonomy): Eukaryota > Metazoa > Chordata > Mammalia > Perissodactyla > Rhinocerotidae > Diceros > Diceros bicornis. The sequence continues at coordinate 39,945,612 of NC_080759.1, forward strand.
TTTATTTGAAATTGCATTAAATTTATAAATTAACTTATGAAAATGTAATATTTATTATGTTAATTATTCCTATCTAAGCATAGTGTTTTCCTCATTTTTCAAGTCTATTTTCTTGTGATTCAAGAGAGTTTTATAAATGTTTACATTTGCTTTAAATTGATTTCTTTCTAGGTTTACTCCTAGTCATCTTTTTAAATTGTTGTTTTTTATTGTAAATGGGGATTTTCTCTGCAATTTTATCTCCTAATAAGCTTTTGTTTGTATTTACATAAACTACTGGTTTTATTATGTACATTTCATTACTGTTACTTTAGTAAGTTTTTCTATTTTTTATGATAGTTTTTCATTGATTTATTTAGGCTATCATCTATAATATTTATTTTTTTCCCAATTTCTATGGTTTAATTTTTTCTCTTGTCTAATTGCATTGACAAATGTCTCTCACATTATTTTAAATAGCAGTGAAAACAGGTGGCATTATATATTTGACTTTAGCAGAAAAGGTTTTTATGTTTCTCCATTAAGTAGGTGGAGAACTTTAGGTGAAAGCATATCATTCTATCAATTGTTATTTTATTTAGTACTTTTTAATTCTAGTACCCCAAATGGGTATTTTTTTGATTTTTATAATTGACGAACATTATCATGTGTTTCTTCTTATATACTTACGGTTGGTTACATTAAAACAGTTAATACTATTGAAACTCTTGGATTTCTGGGGTGGTGGAAACTCCATTTAGTCATGAGTTTTCATTTTTCTGCTCTTTCAATATGCTATTGAATTCTGTTTGCTATTTTTATTTAATATGTCTGAATTAATATTCATAAATGTGCGTGGTATATGGCTTTTGTTTTAGTAGTAGTTTTTGTTAATTTGGGGAAACACTTTTATCATCTCATTATAAAACTAATTTGGCAGTTTCCCTTCTTTTTCTATTCTCCGAAATAGATGAAGTAGCATTTGCATTAACTACTGTTGAAAGGTTTTGTAATATTTTAGAGAGTAAATTTGGGTACAGTTAATAATTATGCAAGTTCTGTAAAATAGTAACCAAGACATATGATAAAATTAATAATGTGAAAATATAAAATCCTGTGATTCCATTTGTGATGAACTAACCATATTTATATACATCTTTAAGTGTAATTTTCTTCAAAATGACCACTTTGGAAATATACAAGTGTTGTTTCATTGCTTGTTAAAATATTATTTGTCATGTTGGAATTGCATGCAAAATATATTTGCATGTTATTTATAAATATGCTCATCTATTTATATACATAATACTTTTATTAACAGATTCCTCTAAGTTGATTATTTATAATTAATTCCATTATTTCATTTATTCATTCATGGATGCATATGTTAATTCTACACACTCTACTGGTGCTATGTTATGGTCATGTGATAAGCATAGTTAATGTATTAATGTGAAACTTAAATTTCCTTTTTCTCATTTTGGAGAAACTAATAGTAGTACAATACAAATCCACAGGCAACTCTATAGCTCTTAACAGCTGGTGAAAAGCATAATGATACTATATTTCAAGTATCATATATTAATGAAGTGATCCTCAGACATGTTAATAATTTAAGCAACTTAGTCTTACGAGATGTTCTGCTGACACCAGGTTCAAGACTTTGGGAAATCATAATGCTATATCTCTGAGATTTTTAGCATGAAATTGAATATGTATGAAACTTTATCATGTTGTTTTCAATAATGTATTGGAAGAATACTCTCAAGGTATTTAAATGTGACTGCAAACTCAAGAATGATATTACATGATGATGAAAATCATGATTCTTAAATTCAGTTGGCTTGGGTTGTAATAAAAGCTCCATCAATCGTAGTTACTCTAAAGACTTTGGACAAGGTATCGGACCTCTCCAAATTTTTGATTTCAAATCCAGAAAAAGGTGACCCTAGTAAAAACTAGCTTATAAAGCTGGTTCAAGGACTAAATATACCTGTCCTTTAATAAGCAGTCAAATGTTTGCTATATTTTTTATTCAATAAAAAATGGCAAATGACTGGTAAAATTTAAGTTCCTTATTCTAAGACCTATCAAAACTCAAGGATTTCCATTTCTTCAGGTTACTCTGCAAATCCAATTGATATATACCAAATTGTCAACAACAAATTTGGTTACCTTGGGCATAGTTCCTAGTTCAGGCCCCTCTGATGGCCCATTTGAAACAGTTCTCCTCTGAGGCAGATCTCAGGGGAAGATCTAGGAACACACGCTTTAAAAGTATATGGCCCCAGTTGTATCTACTAAGTTTGTGGTGAATATCTGGGGTGGATACAAACCACACTTTTTTCTCTCCTTTCCTGATACTTAAGGTCCCTGAGGCAAGAATTCTACACTTCCTGCTTCTTCACTCCCACCATGTGGCTCTTCATTTATCCAACCACCATGGGGGCTTATTGTCCAGCTGTAGATCGGTATAAGAGATGGAGGAGAGAATAAGGATTATTTTAATTCATTATGCAGTTTTTTCTTTAATATAATTTTCATTGTCACATAAGCAACAAGTTCTGCTATCCCGCAATAGCAGAAATAAGATGATATTTTTATTCCCATTTGGAGATTATGTCTATTAAATGAAATTCTAATTAATTAGAATTCATTAGGGAGGAGTAATAATTAATTAGGTTCCCCTGGACCTCCTACAGTGTAGAAATTAATTAAATAAATTAAAAAATGCTTTTTCACATTCTCAAAGTGATATTACCCCTTGTAATTTTTCAGTAAATTACTTTCTACGCTGTTGCTTCTCTACCATTGTACCTGTGGTAGAATTGAACACCTCAACACCCAATTTTTAAATACCTCTTAATTTAATCTTCATTACATACAAAAATACTTATTTCTCCAGAAGATATGTATTACTTTTCCTCTCAAATTTATATCTTGCAGATTTTTAATAATTGTTTTAACTTTTTAAAATCATCTACACTTGTATTTTTTCTCATTTTAGAAGCTGATATTGAAAAAGTATGTCTGTTAACTATTTTTCATAGTAGCTAACAAAGGACTATTATATAGTACACATACAAGTTTGACTGATGATGTCAAACAAGTATGATGAGAGACTCATCGTATGTGAAAAAAAGGATATGAGCTATGGAGTCAGAACATGCATTTCAATTCTGCTCTGTCACCGACTACATATATATGTGTAGACCAATTACCAAGTCTTTATACACCCACTTATACTTAGGTTACCTAGGGCTAATAATCATTCTTAATGGTCTGCTGGCACTATGTGTATCCGTCGTGAAATAAGATTGTTTCCTGTCATATAATTCCAATATTTAAATTGTCAAAAGTGAATATCTGCTTATTTTGGATAATAAAAATGAAAATCTACCACGTGAACACTTTCTAGTAGTATAACCCAGGACCATTTTACACCAACATGCTCAGCACTTTGTCTGTATGGCAATTAATTTGTAATTGAATTTGAGAGAACCACTTTTTTTCTCAACATAAATAACCTAAAGATACAAAATATATCAATTATAAGAGAATAATAGATTCAGGATTATGTCTTCTCATAAGCTACCACTTACCATATGGGGGGTCAGATTACAAATTGAATTACTAGACAAAATTTCCTGAAAGGAGTCTAAATAGCCCTTCAAATTTTTCTCTAGTAGATTTTCAATTATTAGTCTTCAAGAAATTATCTATATATGGCTTTATTTAGTATATGAGACTATTTCTCAAGAACAAGCTTACTTTCACAGTAAGTATGAAGTGATAAACACACATACACAAACAGGAATATGTAGAAACATTTAGTGATTGTAATTAACTTTTAAGAAAACACAGAATTCTATGTTTTGAAATATATTAACAATTTATTGATATCAAAAGTCATGTCATTTCCAAGTCTTGGCTATTGTGAATAAGGCTGCAATGAACATTGGGTTGCAAATATCTTTTCAAATTAGTGTTTTCCTGTTCTTTGGATAAATAACCTGAGTGCCCATCAATGGATAAATGGATAAAGAAGATGTGGTATATATATACAATGGAATACTACTTAGCCAAAAAAGGTGAAATCTTGTCATTTCTGACAACATGGATGAAACTTGAGGGCATTATGCTAAGCAAAATAAGTCAGACAGAGAAAGCCAAATACCATATGATTTCACTCATATGTGGAAGATAAACAACAACAACAATAGTAAACAAACACATAGACATAGAGAATAGATTGGTGGTCGCCAGAAGGGAAGCGGGAGGGGAGAGGGCTAAAGAGGTGAGGGGACACATGTGTACCGTAACAGACGGCCATTAGACTTTGGGTGGTGAACACAATGTAGTCTACACAGAAATCAAAATGTAATGATGTACACTTGAAATTTATATAATGTTATAAACCAATGTTACCGCAATTAAAAAAAAAGAGTGATAAAAATTTTAAAAATTGACAAAGATCTGTGTTAGCCATGTTAAAGGAAAATGGGAACCTCAGGCATTATTGGTGATGTATTATGATGAATAAACACAGGCAAACTTTCATATGTATGTGAATAAGTAAATCTTTGCACAGAAAAAAAAGTCATGTCACACATGTTGGTTGTATAAAAAGACAGAAAAAATTTAAAAATCATAATAAACTGATTTGACCAAGAAAAAATACACTTACATACAATACATAATACCATATGCACAAATGGTAATGTAATGAATTCTACTTTTTTTTTAACTGAGATATAATTGACATAACACATTAGTTTCAGGTGTACAACATAATGATTCGCTATTTGCGTACATTGCAGAAAGATCTCTATAAATAAGTCTAGTTAACCTTTGCTACCATACACAGTCACAAAATTTTTTTTCTTCTTTTTCTTGTGATGAAGGCTTTTAAGATCTACTCTCTTAGCAACTTTCTAGTATACAGTACAGTATTATTATCTATAGTCACCATGCTGTATATTACATTCCCATGACTTATCTATTTTATAACTAGAAGTTTTTACCTTTTGACCCCCTTCACCCAGTTTGCCTACCCCTCAATCCCCCCCACCTCTGGCAACCACATATCTGTTCTTTGTATATTTAAGCTTGTTTTTTATCTGTTGGTTGGTTTTGTTTTTTAGATTTCACATATAAGTGAGATTTTACAGTATTTATATTTCTCTGTCTGATTTATTTTACTTGGCATAATGCCCTTAAGGTCCACCCATGTTGACATAAATGGCAAGATTTCACTCTTTTTTATGGCTGAATAGTATTCTATTGTATATATATTTCACATCTTCTTTATCCATTCATTCATCAGTGGACACTTGGGTTGTTTCCATATCCTGGATATTGTAAATAATGCTGCAGTGAACATGCGGGTGCATATATCTTTCTGAATTAGTGTTTTCATTTTCTTTGGATAAATACCCAGAAGTGTGAGTTCTGGATCATATGGTAGTTCTATTTTTAATTTTTACAACAATCTCCATACTGTTTTCCATAGTGTCTTCACCAATTTGTCCCCCAACAGTGCACAATGGTTCCATCTTCTTCACATCTTTTCCAACACTTCTTATTTCTTGTCTTTTTGATAATAGCCATTTTAACAGATGTGAGATGATATCTCATTGTGGTTTTGATTTGACTTGATTGTGGTTTGCATTTCCCTGAAGATTAGTGATGTGGAGCATCTTTTCCTGTGTCTGTTGGCCATCTGTATGTCTTCTTTGGAAAAATGTCTACTCAGATCCTTTGCCTGCTTTTTAATCGGATTGTTTGTTTTTTTGCTATTGAGATGTATGTGTTTTTTTGTATATTTTGGATATTAACGTCTTATCAGATATATGGTTTGTGAACATCTTCTCCCATTCATCAGGTTGCTTTTTCATTTGTTTGATGATTTCCTTTGCTGTGAAGAAGCTTGTGAGTTTGATGTAGTTATTTTTGCTTTTACTTTTGTTGCCTTTGCTTTTGGACTCAGATTAAAAAAATTATCATCAAGATGGATGTCAAGGAGACCAATCTTAAGACTGATGTCAAGACCAAGGACCTTGATGACCATTGATAGCCATTATCTCAAGATAATGACTTTGAGGATATAATTATTAGATACCTGATGTTCTTAAAAATCATGAAATGAAAGTCAATGAAAAGCAAGTCCTATTCCTGAAAAATTGACCTTCAAAAAGAAGAAAAAGTGAGGAAGAATCTCGTGTTTTTAGGGGAGTAAGGAGACAGCAAGAATAGGACAGTAGTTTAAGAAGATTGAGGCTTGTTATTATGAAGGGTATGGAGCAGGAAAGGGGTGCCTTGTTTAAGTTGCATTATATCAGCACATGTGGGTGTGTTTAGAAGGGCTAGTATGTTACATAGGAGTGGCAAGGTGCATCTTTGGTTGAGGTTATGCAATACTCTACATTATAATTATAAACTTATTATTTGGATAATTGGGTGTTTCGGACGTGTATGTGTGTTTTAATTGCTGCACACTTTGAGGAGTGGTTTGTGGGAGTGTTCTAAAATTCAAAATTTGTTAGGCTTTGCTAAGAGTCTACTCACTATTGATGCCCAGGAAGGAAGGAGAAAAATGCTCACCAGGCAGATGCTAGGTGACTCTCACATTTTATGTCCTAAATACAAAAATTAAAAATAGCAGCCTCCTTTTATATGTTGTTAAAACCTAAAATTTATTTTTAAAATTGTCTTATGGTCAAGTAAGGAATTAGGGCCTCATGATACTCAAGTATGAGAGAGCAGACCTTATTATATTCTGCAGGAGAGGGGACCTTCAAATCTTGATTTATAAAGTCCAAAAAGTCATTTGAAAATCTTGCTAAAAACATACCAGTTATTCAAAAGTGTGAATTTGTCTAGTAAAATATTAAGAATATATTCTATTTAGACTTTTGTTATTGTTTTTTTTCTAAACAGAGACATGCAGCCTTGGAGGGGCTGAATTCTTGATTAGTAAACATTTCCCATCTCTCTAGAGCAAGAATGTCATTCCAGATAAGCAAATTAAGCCATTATTTTGATTAATCAGTACAAACGTGGATATAGTGGGCAATAAAATTCAAAATGTGCTTGAATTTCTAAAACGAATCGAGCAACTTCAAAGAATCTTTGAGTTTATGGAGCATTTATTTATGCTATTTGAGAGTACAATTTCACTCTCTTCTGCCATTAGCTGGAAATTAATATATTAATTAATTCAATAAATATATACTGGTTGCATGTAGTTTGGCACAATGAACATGATCTTGACTATAGAATGGTAAAGAAAAGATATACTTTTGTTGCTCATGGTCCTTGCATTTTAGTGGAGACCAAGAATAATTCATCTATTATACGCATAAATATTTAAAAATAGTAAGCTTTAGGAAGAAAATGAACATAGGGACTATGATTGAGAATAAGGAGTGGTAGGGTAGTACTCTATGTAGATAACATGAGAAGGTAAGACATTGTAGGGTTCTCTATCAATCTTTACAATGTTGATTCCTGTTTTTTAATAAATTCTCTTCCACATTATTATAGTTTCTTTTTGTATTCTACTCTCCTTGCCTGGAGAATCATTTTAGACAATTAGTTTTTCCAGAAATGTATCTAGTGCTAATGACATCTGAGCCATTTCACATGCAAAAATGTCTTTCTATCCTCATTGTAAGAACAACAACAAAAACAACTACTACAACAAAAGCAATCTTTACTCAGTGGCTGGGAATAAAGTTATTGGGTGATAATATTTTCCAAGTAAAACAGAGTGGAAACTCTTCCCATTCTTGTGGCATTTATTTTTGTTCAGGAGTCTGAGACAGACAAAGTCTGAACTGACTGAAGAGAATTTCCTCTTCATTGAAGACTTACAGGATATATTCTTGGTTCTTACAGTTCAGCACTTTGCCCTGATTATAGTCAAGACTGTATTGGACTCTTTTTGGATACCAAGGTATGAATTTACCATTTAAATCCTCTCAGCCTCCCAAGCCAATGTTAAATTGACTGGTTGAGAGAAAATTTCACCTATGTCACAGGTTCACCCTCCCAGTGTTTGCCTTAGTACCTCTTTCTTCCAATCTTACGGCTTTTCCATGTGACAAAACTGCCATTCACATATAAATTCTGTAAATGCCTTGCTTGACTAACAAGGGATGCTAGGCAATGGGTAAAGGTTCCCTTTTAAGAGCCCCACCCTGTGCACAGTTCTGAGATTCATTTTGGAAGGCTCCACAGAATGTCTCACAGGATTAATTTGACATCAGTTGCCAAACTGGAGACCAACTTCATAAACCATCTTCCACAGCTAATTTTTGAATTTCACTTTTTATCTTTGCTCTCTCCCTGTTCCACTTCTATATCCCTCATTCCTGCTCCTTAATACCACTTTGGAAATAAGCTAACCACATTCAAGCCTTTGATTCATGTTCTACCAGGGGAGAATGGGGGGACGTCATTGGTCAAGGTAAGGTCTCACTTGAAAGCCCTTTAATCCAAAAACACCAAAATTTTTCCACTCAGTGATATTTTGATCACTTATATTTTATGATTATTTGTTTTCAATTGTTCCAGAGACTCCTTTACTACCACCGTTGGTTAGTTTGCTGCATTTTGATAAATTTTACTCATTGTTACATAAGGCAACATCTGTTTAGACCAACGATTAACCACAAAGAAAATAAATTAAACTTTAGCCTACTGGCTTGCTGGTTGAATGGTCTTTCAAATCTAAAAGGAAGGACAAATTAGTGTGAGCGCTCTCATTTTTCCTCTCCGGTGGTTCTTTTCTTTTGTAATTGTGCTTTATTTAAGGTAATCCTAATTTCTAGGGTCGTTACATTTCTCTGATACTCTGAACATTATGGTTCATGAGAAACTACAGTTTAGCTGATGTATTTAACCATCTTTTTTTGTTTCTAATAAGCTTAGAACTGCAAGATTTGTTCATGGAAATTATACCTCCCGTATTCTATTATGCCTTTACTATCCCTCGTCCCATTTTCACACCCAGCTCTTTTTTGACATCTAGAATTTCTCTGAGGTTGCTGAACGAGGTTGTACTCACTTGGATCAAAGTATTATTGCAGAAAAAGGGTTAGGGAGGCACCACTGGCCCTCTCACTAATTAGGATAGATCCAGGACTTTTGATGTCTCCATATTTGCTGAGCACTGCTCTAAATCCTTTGCGTGCATAATCCTTACACCAACTAATCTAAGCCCCATTTTACAAATGAGGAAACTGAAGCACAATAAAGCGAAGTAATTTGCCTCCATGTCACACAGCTAATGAAAGGTAGATCCTTGAATTAAACGACACAGTCTGAATTCTGAATTCAAACACAGTCTGATTCCAGAGCTTATGTTCATTACCTTTTCAATACCTTTCCTCACTCTCATATTGGTAACAATTATGGAGGGCATATTGTGGGCCAGGTGCAATTTAAAATAAATAAGACAACTTACAACAAAATAATTTATAACAAAATTGTTGATGTCTCCTATGTACCAGAAAATACATTAGGCACTGAGAAAGATGGGGTGAATGTCTCTACATTCATGTTTATTTAAGAATCTTGTAACTCTTTTTGAGTTCTCTCCTGACCCCCACCACGATCGCTACTTTAGCCCACTTTTATCTCTCATTTATTTCATTAATACAGTGAGCTAACCAGACACTTCCATGCTCCACGTCTCTAATTAATTCTCCAACCTGCACTCAGAGATCTTTATCAAGTGTAACACACACACACACACACACACGTGCACAATTAGGTTAGTCCCCTGAAATTGTGCAATGCCTTCTCATTTATGTTTGTCTTTACAATAAAGTCAGATTTTCTTAACATGGCTCATAAGGCCTTCAATATAGATCTTGTCTCTCTCTTCTAAGTAATGTATCAATATTCTTACTCTCACGCTCTACCTTTGACCATCATAAACTTATTCATATGCCATGTTTCATGCTCTGCCAAATCCTGGGACTTGGCACATACTTTTCCCTTAGCGGACTATGAGCTCCATTAGGGCAGGGACTGGATATATTTCTAAACCGATGTACCACATGCCTGCCACATATTAGGTACTTGCGAATGTTTATTATCTGAGAGAATAATTGCCTAACAGCTAAGCTATCCCTTATTATTCCTTTATTCATCCTTCAGGTTTCAGCTTATATGTTATTTCCTCCAGAAAGCTTTAAATCACTAGCCCTAGAAGAAACACACATACCTACAAGAGCCTTGTATTCAAGAAAAGCAAGTGTTTTTTGTTGTTCTTTTCTTTCTTTGTGTAGTTTTTACATTTTGTATACAAACTGTATTTTAACTGGCTGGATAGCAAATGAAAATGTCCACTGTCCACCTCAGTGTCAATCCATAAACATGGAATAATGGGATGTATAGATCCAAGCTGACGCGTCCCTTGTCTAAAAGGGGTGACCCCTCTCAAGCCCAGTGGACCAGTGTCACACGGGTGTTTGCCCAGGATTGTCACATCTTCCAGCTTTCAAAAGAAGCCAGAAATACACAGACTTTCTTCTCTAATGTCAATTTTAAAATGTTGGCACTTTGTGCAAATTTTAAATAATTTTAGGCCAGTTTCCCAATTTAAAACTTCCATCTAAATTATACTGGAAGACTAAATATTCCTTCAGATTTATTCCCAATTGTTTCCTTATGTAACTGTAGCATGTAGAATACTTTCTAGTATTAATTTTTCGCCTCTTTGTCTCTTGCTAGACTGAGAGCTCTGGGAAGTCAGTAAGATACATAGATAGATATAGATGTAGATATGGATATTCACAGCTTTAGATTCAATTCATAGCCAACAGCCTAGAAACAGTAGATCCTAGACATATGACTCTTTAAACAAAGAATAAAATTAAAAAAATTGTATTCTAGCCCATCAATCCTAAATACTTTGTAAACTGATTATATATAAAATATTGGTAAAAGAGCTTGAGATGTAGTAAACCAAATGCTTTTTGTGTGCTAATTCTACAAAATATATTCCACACAAAATGTGATAGTTCTACTAATATTCACTACTCTCAATGTGTAATTTACTATCCTCTTTAGACTAAGCAGTATAAAAGAATACAAAAGCTACTCACCCCCCTCCCCACCGCCCTTAGCTGAATGGATCATTTTGAATATTTAGCTTAATTCTTTTGGCCTAATTTTTGCAAGTGTTAAATTTATAAGTTTAATTATAAACTTTGTTCTACGTTACTGAAATATTGTATATATTGGGGAAAATACAAAGGATCAATAAAACAAAATTGTGATTTAAAAAAAAGCTGTTTTCTCATGATTTAAATCACTTCTTCTACACACATGTTAAGTATTTCCTCCTAACCAGATTCCAGCTTCTTGTTTCTCTTTGGTAAAACAGCAGATGTTTCCTTAGCTGCTACTGTAAAGAAGGAAATTCGCTGTTTTATACCATGAGGTATCATTATATTTCCAATTCTGTCTAAGGAATCCTTTATATCTTCATCTTTATTCATTAAAAGATTTTTTCTGGGCAAAGATGTTGAGAATCTCTTCCTTTGCCTTCGTACTATAAAGGACATAATGGTAGAGTTAAGGAAATAGACTCAGCCTAGATACAGGAAAAGATACGAAATGAGTAGGCAAACAACAGCAGGCACTTCAGAGCATACAGAAGAGAGGTCTTCCAACTCTGTAGAAGCCACTGATAGGATTTTACTGGGATAATTTTGACTAGTGATTTAGGATAATCTGATAGGAATAATGTACTTCCTGATTCAAGGGCATAACTATGACTGTACAGAACACAGTGGAGGCAAGAATGGCCTATGACGTCAAAAGAGATGGTCAAATTCATTTGAGAGAAACAATGGAAGCCATCAGGGGCTAAAATAGAAACTGCTTAGCCATATTGCTTAATTGTTCTATTGTTTGTTCTTTATAGAAAATGAAAACATTTATAAGTGAATTTCACCATATGTTATCTATAATTATGTTATTTGTATATAAATGTATAAAGATCTTAAACATTTCCTATATCACCAAATAATTTCAAACATCTTCCATATTTTTTCTCTAAACTTGCAAGATACAGAATTCCAATCCCAAGTAGACCTTAACTAATTATTACAGTAGACAAGCTAGTCAAAAGCTGAAAAATGATCGACTTTACAAAACTTTTGATTCATGAAGCTAATATACATTTATTTAAGCTGTGTGTTCACTAATTCATATAATTGTTGAATAAAATGCTTTCTCTGCTTTTCAATGTCATTGAGTATCGTTGAACAGCTGAGGAAATCTGGAGTGCCTATTTTTAAATAATCATGAAATATATACTATAAGCCATTATCTGTGTTTATAGAGACTCCCACTCTTAAAAATATTTCAAGAAATTGGTCCTGCTCTGTTAAAACCAAGAGCCTGTTCACAACTCCTTATCAAATGGCAAAAAGTAAAACCATTCAGTAGTTTAGAAAAGAAAGAAATATTATTCGGTAAGATTATCAGGGGGATTTAACATGGGCAGCAACTCCTGTAATTACTTTTATGATTTTTGGATATAAAACCATAGTTACCTTTGCTATTATTACATCTGTTTCCAGGCTAGTTTTATAAAGTTCAAGACTTCTGGATTATATTTTATTGGAAAGGCAATATAGTTTCAAGAGCAATAACTACTATTAATAATAATACTTTCTCTAGAGGTTGATATAGAAACATAATAGCAAAAGCAATACAACATATTTTGATATATTTTTTCCCATTAGAGTTTCTTGCACCGACTATAAAAAGCTGATATGTAAGAATTTGGGATTTATTTGCTTATTTTTGTATTCTATAATGAAGCCACTTTCTTTGAATACAATAATTGCTCGTTTATCCATTTAGATAAGAATAGATCTCTAGCAATAATAGATCTCTGACTATCTTGACATAGCAGGGAATAAGCTATCTCTAGGTAGCATTATAAAGTTCGAAATGTTTTCAAAGTCTGCTTTTCATGTTTCAAAATTGAACATATTAAATTCCCTTTTAAGGCAGTTAGAAAAATATAACTGTGGTATTAAAATAACCTGGAACTATTTAAGGCAACAATTTTAACATGCTTTACATTAAAAAATTGGGGAGAAGTAGGGCCAATCAATTTCACTTGAAAGTGTTTATTCAAGTTACATGTCAGCTTCATCCCAATGCAAAAATCTGTTCCTTCAAATCTTATCTGCCCCTTCCTGCTACAACACCCTGCCCATTTGAGAAATGCTGTTTTGGACAATCACACCAGATTTTTCAAACGGATATGGAGTAAAGAATGAGATATGTGTGATATTATTATCTATTTTATTGTACAATATTCAATTATTCTAATTCATGCAAATTAACACAATAGAAGCATTTTAAACGTTTTAAAGTTGATGAGAATATGAAGTAGATATTAGTTGAATACATTGCAAATAAAAATCATGAATCTAATAATTTCACTCAGCTAGTGTAGTGTCATGTAGCCACTTCAAAACTTCAGTCTTCTGTAATCTTTGATAAGATTTGTCAACTTTGTCTCACTCTGATAAGTAACCTTAACTTGCACCTTTCAATGAAAATGAAAGACACTAGATAAGAATGGAACTCCTTTCTTGCCACTAAGCTTATATGTTTTCCTGAATACCCGCTGTCTCTCCTAGATCCTAAACCTGATCCATCCGCCTGGATTATGATTCTCAAATATTCCTGTCTGCTCAGGAGTGGGATGTCCCTTTTTCAATGATCAACTTTCTTCTACTACTCCTTCCTAATTAGATCCTTCCCATAAAGAATTAATAATATACAATTCTTTTCATCTTAAAAATATACCTTGTACTTAAAATCCCCTCTTTCTACTGTTGTTTTCTCTTTTCCCCTTTATAGGTAAACCTGTTGAAAAAAATGTCTTTATCCTAAGTTTTCCTAATCCCATTCAGGCTTAAACTCCGCATTTTAGCCTCTGCCCCCAGAGTGAAATAAAACTGTCTCCCCAATCATCTTTTTTTTTTTTTTTAAGATTTTATTTACTTATTTTTCCCCCCAAAGCCCCAGTAGATAGTTGTATGTCATAGTTGCACATCCTTCTAGTTGCTGTATGTGGGACGTGGCCTCAGCATGGCCGGAGAAGCGGTGCATTGGTGTGGGCCAGGGATCCGAACCCGGGCCGCCAGCAGTGGAGCGCATGCACTTAACCGCTAAGCCATCAGACCGGCCCTCCCCAATCATCTTGATGAACAATTTAATAAACTCTGTATCTAAATGGACCCTCTGCATTATTTGAATCTTTTGACCACGTCCTCACACTTCAAGCAATCTTATCTCTTGCATTTCATATCATATTCCCCTAGTTTTGTCGAAAGCCATTTCTTCTGGTCTCCTTTGCAGTCTCTGCTTTCTTTTCTTTTTTTTTTTTGCATTTAAATGTCTTAAGAATCTTATTTTCTTTCTCCCCAGTGCTAACTCCAAGTGAGCTCATTCAATAGCATGCTTCCAGGTAGCAGTCATAACAGAAGATGACTGACATTGCTAAATCTCCAATTTAGATTGCTCTCCTGAGCCTCATCTCCTCCTATATCACTGTTATCTGGACATTTTCACTTATATGTCCAACAAGTAACTAAAATTGTGCTGTTCACATCTTTCTATTAAAAAATATTTGTTTTTTTGTGTTTCTTTTCTTAAAAAACAATGACAGTCACTTTCTTTTCTAAGGCAGAAAATTAGATATATTCCATGACTCTTATTTATGCCTAACTTATTAACTACATCCAATCAGATAAAAAGCTATTAATTACATGTCTATAATACCTCTTCAAATCATGTATTTTCCCACCATCCTCCATTTTCCTAGACTTTGCCGCCATTATCTCTTCCTCGCTCAATGGGATGTCTCTGTCTCCTAATTACTTTTTTGGTAATTCTCAATCCATTTACATAAGACAACCAGCTAAGCTTACAACTCTCCATTTCTTATTTGGCTTCCCTCCAGTCATTCATTTCAACAAATATTTATTGAATACCTACTACGTGCCAGTGATGATCCTATGTGCTGATCATCTGGTGATGAACAAAATAAATGAGGTAAATTACACTTGGCTTCCAGACAAGACGTTATTGAAAGTAAAATATTGAAGCTAAGAATTAAAGGATGAATAGGTGTCAGCGAAAAGATGAGGACAGAAGAGAGGATGTAGGATACAGGAAAAGTAAATTTGAACTCACTTACATAAGAAGGAACTTGATTTGAGAAATTGAAAGATCACTGAGGTTGAAATACAATAAGTATTTCGATAAGTAGTGGAAAGAGATGAAGCTTGCATGGGAGATAATGTCTAATTTGCCTGTCATATTGATAAAATGTAAAGTATTGGATGGCTTTAAGAACCTAACTATTAGCATATGTTTTATATTTTTTTAAAAGCTCATACTTTCTGCTGTGTAGAGGAAAGAGCAGAAGTCAGGAAGCCAGCTAGGAAGCTACTGCAGTAGAGCAGAGAAGAGATTATGTGTCATGGACTACAATAGTGGCAGATATATTTTACATGTATTTTTGATAAGACAGCCTGATCTCTTGCCATCTCCTCACTCTCTCCCCAACCAAACAATTTATCCTGCAGTCATATAACACTTTGTTCCAGTCCTAAAAAGTGCTCTTCACTTTTCATATTCCTTTCTTACTTAGACACTTAAAGCTATCCACTTAGACCATACTTCTTCTGGGAAGCACCCTCTGCTTCTATAATATCTTGTACTTATTATAAGATAAAGCTAATCACACTTCATCGCAATTGCCTGCAGACACCTCCACTTCATAGTAAGCTCTCCATGGGTGGATCAGTGGCCATGCTTAACTTTTAACAGATCTCTAACATTTAATAGATTTCTTAACATGTGGTAGATATTCAATAAATATTTGCTAAGTGGTATTAAAAGATAATGTTCTCCTTTATTCTTCTGCCCTTAATAAACATATCAACCCACCTGTTTGATTTAATAGAATTTGATTTTCATCATTTAAAGTCAAAATATTTTCTGGAACTGAAGATCATTTTTCTGTCCTTTTAGTAATACTTTCAAGGCTTAACGTGCAGCAGATGTTTTAATGATAAATACTTACTTCAATTTGGCTCCTGAGGTAAATGGAATTAATTTACACCAACGGTAAATTAGAGATAATGATTCACCTTTAAAAAGAAATACTTTTAAATGAATTAATCAAGTAATAAATGCCTGTTGTGTATCAAAAACTGTACTACTTATTATGAAAAAATGAAGAATACAGCACAACCTTTGCTCTCAATTAGTTTGAAATATAGTTGAAGAAGCAAAATTAAGGACAGAATAGTAAATAGGAGGCAAGTATTAAGCAGACCCTGTATTAAATATTGCCCTAGTGATAAATATGTAATCACCGGAATACATATAAGGATGGAAGGACTTCTTTTCACAGTAAGGCCAGAGAAGACCTTATTTAAGTTTAGGTCTTGACCATGGCATTCAATATTGGAGTGAGGAATGGAAGGTGGGAGAGAGGTAAATTGTGGCTTGGGGACAAAAAAGAGTAATTAAATTAGCATGATGTCTGAAGCATTGTTTAAAAGCAATATTGGCTGAAGTTAAATGGATGTTTTGAGATGAATCAAAATATGTTTTGACAAATGTGAAAGAGCAATATTATAGTGAGTCTTGATGGCAAAGAAGAACACCGTAGATTTTACACTGGAGGTGACGAAGTGCCATTAAGTTTTATCAGTGACTTTTATTATTTTCTTTACTGAAAGATGGTTAGATATTGGTTAGACTAGGAAAGAAACAATAAATACCCATCCTGCATCATAGAAAAGGAGAGGAAAAATAATAAAACAATATATTTTATGATGAACATATACAAAACATTTAATCAAATTTAATGTATTCAATTACATAGATTGAAACTATATTGAACATTTTGCTCCTATAGCCAAAGCTTCAGGAATTTGGCATTTTTTTATCTTCAGTTATTTTGGGAAGAAAGAGAAAAACCCATGCCAGGTTTAGAAGTGATGAGTGTATGAACAAAAAAAGCAACATTTAAACATATGTTATTGTTGTTGTTTTCTTGAGTGTTCTTTTATTTTCATGCATGATTATTGGTCTATTTTCAATATTACCTATTGGGATAACTTATTTGCTTTTTTCTAAAGTTTGTATAGTTTATTTTTTTAAATTACATATGCTTATCAGGAAGTTTTTAAACAATATGACAAAGCATGAAGAAAAAACACAACAAAGAAAAAATTTGAAAATAATGTCTAAACTCATACTGTCCATATATAACTTATAAAATTACATAACATTTTTCTAGACTGCTCTTGATGCACATATATGGATGGATGGAAACAATTTTATTGAAAAAGGATGATGATATCCATGTCATTTTCTTAAGCGATTGTTTTTATTTTTTTTAATTGTGGTAAAATACATATAACCTAAAATTTACCCCTTAACCCTTTTAAGTGTACAGTTCAGCAGTATTAAGTATATTCACACTGTTGTGCAACCATTATCACCATCCATCTCAGAACTCTTTGTCTTTCAAAACTGAAACTCATACATGTTAAACAATAGCTCCCCATTCTCCTCTCCTCCCAGCTGCTGGCAACCACCATTCTACTTTCTGTTTCTATGAATTTGCCTACTCTAGGTATGTCATATAAATGGGATCATGCAGCATTTGTCCTATTGTGACTGGTTTATTTCACTTGACTTAATTTCTTCAAGTTTCATCCATGTTGTAGCATGTAATGGAGTTTCTTTCCTTTTTAAGGTTGAGTAATATTCCATTGTATATTTGTCTTCAGTCTGAATAAATATTTTGTTTATCCATTCATCTCTGGATGAACACTTGGGTTGCTTTTGGCTATTGTGAATAATGCTATTATTAACATCAGTATACAAATAGCTCTTCATACCCTCCTTTCAATCTTTTGGGTATATACACAGAAGTGGAATTGCTGGATCATATGGTGATTCTATTCTTAATTTTGGGGGGAACCAACATTGTTTTTCACAGCAGCTGCACCATTTTACATTCCCACCGGCGGTGTAGTAGGGTTCTGATTTCTTCACATCCTCGTCAACACTTTTTTTTTTTATAGTAGCCATCCTAATGGGTGTGAAGTGATAGTTCCTTTTTTTATATCTCCCAATTCTTCTGAGATTTTCAAATGTACTCCATGCATATCAGAAATGAGAAAGAAGGTTGAACAGTGGTTGTAGACATTGAAATTATAAGAACATGCCCACCTTGACATTTGCAAATCTCTTAGGCTATTTTCTTCGTTGGATTTCCTCTGAGTATTTTTGTTTTTATCTAAGCTAGCTTTTATTTTGACAATTTCTTATTTTATTAATGACTGCTTTATATTATTTTATTGTGGTAATATATACATAACACAAAACATTAGCATTTTGTTCATTTTATGTGCACAGTTCAGTAGCATTAAGTACATTCCCATTGCTGTGCAAGTGTTATTTTTAATATTATAAAAAACAATGCCAGGAGTACTTAAAAAGAAATAATATAAGTATAAAATGAAAAGTAACCATCCCACCACCTCTACTCCTCCTTTCCCCTAACACATCTTAACCCTACTCCCCATTTTCTGCTATATTTAAGAGTTTGTATTTTAATATCTTTTAGTGGTAGTTAACATTATACATATAACCAAAAACACCAAATACACAGTTCTTCATTAAAGTACAGAATTATAATGAGAAAAATGTGAAAATCTAACCAATTTCAGTTTTTCCCTAAAGGAAATTACTTTCAATATTTTGAGACTTCCTTTTCTACGTTTATGAATGTTTTTGTTTGTATTTTTAATATTTATGGTATCCTAGTCTTTTGCCTTCCTGAACCCAATTTTAGCATGTGTGTGCTGAAGGCGAGGGGGTGTCTTCCCCACACCAACAAGCAATTCTTGGATACCAGAAGGATGTCCAAGAATTCAACTCAATTCTGACGCTTTCTACCCAGAGATAGCATCAGATTCCACAGGTTAAGAGTTCAGTCCCACAAGACTGTCCCCCACACTACTTCAGATGCCAGTCACAAGCCCAGGTTGTTACCTATAATTCTGACAGATCAGCTATAAATTGGAGGTTCCAATGCCTTCCTCCAACTCTAGATGCCAATCTCAAGTCCAGGTTATTACTTGTACTCCTCACCAAGTGGCTATAAATCAGAGGTTCCCACGTCTTCCTCTTTGGGTTTGATTAATTTGCTAGAGCGGCTCAAAGAACTCAGAGAAACATTTTACTTACTAGATTACCATTTTATTAATAAGAGATATAACTCCTGAACAGGCAGATGGAAGAGATGCATAGGGCAAGTTGCCCAAGAAGGCGTGCAGAGCTTCCACGCCTTCTCCTGTCATGACACTGTCCCCACATCTCCACGTGTTCACCAACCCCAAGCTCTCTGAACTCTGTCTTTGTGGGTTTTTATGGAGGCTTCATTACATAGTCATAATTGATTAAAACCCTGGCCACTGGCAACTAATTCAACCTCCAGACTCTTTCCCCTTCCAACAGGTGGGGGATGGGACTGAATGTTCCAACCCTCTAATTACATGGTTGGGTCTCCTGGCAACACTCACCATCCTTAGGTGGGGTCCAAAAACCATCTCATTAACAACAAAAGACACATATGCTGCTCTCCTCACTTAGGAAATTCCAAGAGTTTTAGATGTTCTATGTAAGAAATGGGGACAAAAACCAAATATGTATTTCTTATTATAAGTCACAGTATACCACATACTTTTTTATCACTTGCTTTTCTTCTCCCTAATTCTTTAAAATAAGTATTGTTTTCTAGAGGAAAATGAACAATAATTAGTTGTTTTCACGTTAGTAGACACAAAATTTTTTGCAATTTTTCATTGAAAGGTACAACAAGGATATCTTTGCAAAGATACCATCACGGGCATGTCTCTTTTTTACATTAAAGGGACAGTGTCATGAAATGGTGAAGAGCCTGGAATTGGGAGCCTGGATTCCCTGAGTCAAATTTTCTATCTGCTACTGATTAGCTCTGTGACCATAGGTAGGTAAGCTGCTCTAACCTCTCTGTGCTTCTGTTTTCTCACTCATAAAAGGAGACAATATTAGTAATTATTTCATGGTATCATTTTGAGAGTTAAATAATTTGTACAAGCAAACATCTTAGATTAGTTTTGGCCTAGAGTAAACATTCAATTAATGATGGCTGTTATTATAATTGTTACTACTTTAGATGTCTACAGATGGAATGGCGAGATTAAAGCAGAAATTATATAAAATTTCAATGATTTACAAATATTTCTAAAATGTTTTCTCTAATTTATACCACTGTGCACTCCCATGCAAATCACATAACAAAAATTCTCACATTCTTGCCCTTTATAGCATAACTCTTGCTATTTTTGCCAAGCTTATGAGAAAAAGTGAGATCTCATTCTTGATTTGTGTTGCAACTATGTTTACCAATGTTGATTAGCATCTTTCATTTTTTATTGGCACTTTGAAGAGATTCTGTAGGTTTCCTGCTTATAGATTTTTGGGATTTTTTATTTGTTGTTTTATCTATGTCAAACTGGTTTATGGGAACTTTTATTAGTTCTGATTATTTCCAATTTTTCTTTTAAGTATGTTGCACACATTTTTCTATTTTGTCATTCTTTTTTAACTTGGTTTACTGTGTCTTTTCTATATTTCCACTATAATTCTCAGGTTTGTGTCTCCCATAATAAGTAAGATCTCACCATTCTTCTCTCTCTTTCTGCTCCGCATTTTAAAGATGGTCAAACCAGATGGCTTCACTTACTTTTCTGGAGCTTTGAACAAGGATATGATATCTGCTCCTGTAGCAACTAACAACCATGATACAAGAGGCATGAGAGAGATGTCACAAAAACCAGAGAATTTCTGATAATGGGTTCTGAAACAACCTAATAACTGCTTTCTTCAGACATATCATTTTGTGATAAAAATTTATCATCACTGATTTCTGAAGGATTAAAGCTTATGTTTCTGTTTACTTGCATTTAAAAGTATTCTAAAGAATCTAACTTAAAATATTTTCTCTTGGGGCCAGCCTGGTGGCATAGTGGTTAAGTTCACGCATTCTGCTTCAGCAGCCTGGCTTCGCTGGTTCGGATCTTGGGTGTGGACTTACTCACCGCTCATCAAGACATGTGAGGCGGCGTCTCACCCAGAAGAGCCACAATTCTCCAACTATGATATACAACTATGTACTTAGGCTTTTGGGAGATAAAAAGAAAAAGTGGAAGATTGACAACAGATGTTAGCACAGGGCCAATCTTCCTCAGAAAAGATATATATTTTCTCTTAACAATACTTTCTCTTCATTATAAAAAATTTCGCTAAAATTTCTTCTAATATTTAAAAGTTCTTTATTTGAGTGTCTGGTAATTTGGTCATGCTTCGCTTTTTAACTCAACTGGCAGCTATTAGTTCATGAGAGGAGAACGCAGTTACAATCTTTTTCTGAATGTAAAGACAGCTTTCTAAGCAAAGTTTAATGCATAGCTCATTCTTTCAGTCTACAAATTTGATTTTTTGTGTGTGTGTGTGAGGAAGATCAGCCCTGAGCTAACACTGATGCCAATCTTCTCCTTTTTTCTGAGGAAGACTGGCCCTGGGCTAACATCCATGGCCATCTTCCTCTACGTTATATGGGATGCTGCCACAGCATAACTCGACAAGCGGTGTGTCGGTGCGCGCCTGGGATCCTAATAGGCGAACGCTGGGCCGCCGCAGCAGAGTGCGCTCACTTAACCACTTGCCCACTGGGCGGGCCCCTCAGTCTGCAGATTTGAAATGTCACATTTGAGGTATATTAAAATTCCATACATGGTAAACATGACGTTTTGTTGTTTAACACTGTTGCATGATCTATAATTCTAGCCTTCTTAAAAAAATCACAAGATTTCAACTGTACCTTCATAGTATATCTGATATCTACTATGGCAAGGTCTCTTTTATTATTTTCTCTTTTGTATTTGTCTTTGATATTCCTCTTGGGCTCTAGAGTCAGAATGTTTGGTTAAGATTATTAGTTGTTATACTCACTAGTTTTTTGATTTGGTGCAATTTAATAAATATACATAATGAAAATAATACATTAATCATATATATATCCATTTATTAACTCATACTTTTATTAATTCATAAATAGGTAGATGTTAATTCACAAATAGATGTTTATCGTTTTTTCTGTATGTGCCACTATAAATGCAGAGAATACTGAGATGATCAAGGCAAACAATTCCACTCTATTTCAAGATACCCATTGTGGAATCAAATAAACTTTACACAAAAGCACACACAGACACTTATTTAATACAGTGGTAAGGTAAGATACTGGCTATAAAATAAGAATAAAATAGAGACTTGGAGCAAGTGGCAATTTTTGATGGTAATTTTGGGGAATGTTTGTTTGAGGACGTGATATTTGAGCTGAAACTTCATGGATGAAAAGGAGCCAGCCACATAAAGATCCAAGTCAACTTTAACAGTCATTAGTCTAAAAAAATTCTCTAACTTCCACTTCCGTTGTGACAGATTAGCTTATAATCAGAACAACTCTCCAAACTGATTCCAGAAACAGGATGAAATGCATGCAACAGCTGTTTGAAGTCATAGAAGAGCATCGAGGAAGCACAAATTTAGGATCTGATCTAAGAGAGAAGGGAAAAGAGTTTACGTGATGACTTTCCCCCTCGCCGCGTTAGCTGATTCACAGGTGTGTGAGGCTCAGAAGCTGAGACAGGAGCAGCAGTTCAGAGCCGTCATGATCTCATGAGTCAGGGGAGAGAAATTGGACTTCAGTTCTCTGATGACAGCCAATAGAATGATCCAATCTGACAGAAAAGATATTGGCAGAAATGTGAGCCAGACGTTCCTTGCTGCTTTTCCACTGAAAGCATTTTCCAGATCGTACTGTGTGCAGGACAAAAGGCAAATAAGCCAAGCAGAAAATGGAACACAGAGTCAAAAATGAAAGCAGATCTTGAACAGTCTGATTGTACTGGCAAACAAAAACTGGAATTCAAGAGCCACCAATGAAGAGAGAATGTGGTACACGCTCCAGACTTATGGTTGAGATGCTTAAAAGGATATATTCTAAAACTGAAGACACTCTAGACCTAGAACAACCTCCATGAAGATTGAAACCCATCTCTAAGACATCCCAAACCACTATTGGACTAAAGTAAACTACCTTATTCTATACTACTGTAGTTTCTGCCAGTGTTAAAGAAAAAATTACTCAGACGTGTTAAAGAATGGTAAGGCAGCGCAAGCAGTTAAAGTGCGTGCACTCTGCTGCGGTGGCCTGGGGTTTGCCGGTTCGGATCCCAGGCACACACCAACACACTGCTTGGCGAGTCATGCTGTGGCGGCGTCCCATATAAAGTGTAGGAAGATGGGCATGGATGTCAGCCCAGGGCCATTCTTCCTCAGCAAAAAAAGAGGAGGGTTGGCAGATGTTAGCACAGGGCTGATCTCCTCATACACACACACACACACAAAAAGAATGGTAAGGCAGTCTTTAGTCAGGAGGACAACAGCAATAGGGTTTTGTAGTAGGGAAGAGAGTTGAGTTCCACTGTGAATACAACAAGTAAAAATGGGAATTTATAGTCAAAGAGCAGAGTGAGGAGAGGATCACTGGATGAAAAATTATGAAGAAGGAACATCAGGCATAACAGAGGATCCTGGCTAAACAGACTTGACAAGATTCTTGCGGAAGGGAGGCCAGGGTGACCAGATAGTTTCTGGGGTATGGTGAAGGATTAGGGATTTGATCAGATATTGAATGTGATCAGATATTGAGGGTGAGGGACTCTGGCTAAACCTACTTGGCAAGATTCTTTCTAAAACTGGAGTCTGCGAGGATAGA
Source organism: Diceros bicornis minor (assembly GCF_020826845.1). Lineage (NCBI taxonomy): Eukaryota > Metazoa > Chordata > Mammalia > Perissodactyla > Rhinocerotidae > Diceros > Diceros bicornis. The sequence continues at coordinate 39,969,553 of NC_080759.1, forward strand.
GATGGAAGCTCAAGTTTGGGACCAGTCGAGCAAAGGGCTCAGAGGAACCTGGTCAAGGAGAGAATGTTTGTCACCAGAAAATGGCGTAACTGTTTTCTAGAAAGAGATAAACCCACGTAGAGCTTCTACATTGTTTTTGTACATAATGCAAGATTTAACAAACATGAAATAAAACTAAATGAGAAAAATTAAAAAGACAAAGACAAAAAGTAGAAAGTAGGCACAGAATCAAAGCCATTTCAGATATCGATGATATGTCATAAACTTTAAATTACAGTGATATGCTCAAAAAACAGATGATAAAATGAGAAATATCACTAAAATATCAAAATATATAAACAAAAAGATGAAATGGAAATTTTAAATTTGAAAGTTATAATAATTAAAATTAAGAATTCAATATACCAAATTAAATACACCCGAAGACATTAGTGACCTGGATGGTATATCAGTAGAAAACATCCACACTGAAACATAGACGGCCAGAAAAGGACAGAAAATACAGAAAGGAAAGTGAGAGAGATACAGAATATTGTGAAAATTGTGATCTATATGTTCTTGCTGTCTCCAAAGGACGACAGAGAGAGAATGAAGATAAAGCAGTAATCAAAAAAATAGTGACTGGAACATATGGAAAGTGATGAAACACAGTAATTCTCAGATCTAAGAAGCTCTGCATGCTCCTCAGAAGATGAATTCCAAAGAAATCTTTACTAGAAACATCATTTCTGTAGAATACCCAAGACAAAAATAAATCTCAAAAGCAGTTAGTGAAAACAAAAACAATGGATGGCTTTTAAAGAGTCAATAATAAGACTGGCAAATAAATTAAGGAAAATAATGAGACCTAGAAGACTGAGAAATATCTCTAAAGTTCTGAAAGAGCACAATAGCTAATTTAGATTTCTGTATTCAGCTGATATGATTTACAATGAAGGCAAAAAAATGTGTTAATGCAAATAAAACCTGATAGACATCCTGACTACAAGACTGACTGTAAAAATATACACATGTGAACTAAAAGACAGTGTTCTAATGTTTTTATGTGTGTTAGTAACAGTCAAAATCTCGAATCAACCCATATTTTCACCAATAGTGTAAGAGCTAAGCACAGTCATGCACCACATAACATTTTGGTCAACAATGAACCATATATACGACAGTGGTCTCATAAGATTAGTACCATGTAGCCTAGGTGTGTAGTAGGCTGTACCAGCTAGGTTTGTGTAAATACAATCTATGATGGTCACACAATGACAAAATCACCTAACAACACATTTCTCAGAATGTGTCCCCATTGTTAAGCAATGTACGACTGAAAATAGTTATATAGTTATACAATATCATCAGCTGTGCATAAGCTGATCTAGGCTGAGCTCAGCTGGAGTGGTTAATCTCTACTCCACATATTTCAAATCTTTATTCTGCAAGATAGCTTGCCCAGGCGTGTTTTTCTCATGTCAATGGCAGACTGCAAGCAAGTGCAAATGCTTTTCAAATCAATGATAATGTCGTGGCCACCATATGGCCAAAGTAAGTAATACGGCTGACTCAGAACCGCTTTAATAAGAACAACTACAAAGACACCTATTGGAGAGGACCATACAAACAGGATTAAATAAGTTGCATCTGTAAAGCAATCTACTACATAATTCGTTTTCTCTTTTATTTTTTAAAAATATTTCCCTAATTAGCTGTAATATAGAAGGATTATGATTATAACAAATGCAGATAAATTCAAATCTATATCCTTTTGTGAAATATTACAAAATATTTTATACTCTTTTCCATGATCTTCACAACTCTATCCTCATTACTGAGGTCAGTCGTAGAGCATGGCATGAAAATTGCTTAAACATTTAGTGCTTAAATCACAGATGTTTAAATATCACATCCACCATTTTCACCTTTTTTTCTGGAAAAATGACAGATCATTAATCTCATCTACATCCAATCTCAATTTATCAGTTTTGAATTTCCTTTTACCTAGCTTTATAAATCACTCAGTCTATTGATTATATGTTCTTTTGTATATTAAAAAATTTTACAGAACTCTTTGCAACAATGTTGAAACATATCAAGTCTTTTCTCTCGTTTGTATGTCTGTGTGCTTGTGTGAGCGTGAGCGTGTATTTGTTCATATATCTCCAGTCCAGAACTTTATTAACATTTATAGATATTAGATCAAATCACATATTGAAAACTCTTGGTGAAGGTCCCATCAGCTTCTGAAGACCTATGTACAAACCTCAACTCAGTATCTTTTTCATACTTGCTGTTGTTATTTTTTTAATCTAGTTAAATGACATCACAACCCATCAAATTTCCTAAGTTAGGGAACTTAAATTAAAAATTGACTCTATCTTCTCTTTATCTAATGAGTTATTAACATTAATTTACAAGAGTTAAGAAAAAGTACTGATTCTCTCTGTTAACCTTTGTTCAGTTAATGATCGTATCACCTAGCCTGCTACTGGCGTCCTATCTTCAACTTGCCAACTCTAATGTGTTCTTCAAATTGATCTAAACATGATCTTCCCAAGACATTGATTTTGTCATATTTTTGAAGCATAGGCTCTATTAATATAAAGTAATTCATTATCTGGACTCTGCAGTCACTTAACATCTTTCCTACCTCACTACTCCTGAATAATACTGATCCCAAATTGTTTGATTAGGTGGCCCTCTTTGGACTCACTTTACCCATAAAATAATCCTATCTGTAAAAATTTACAGTTACTCATTTATTCCCCATGGGAAAGTAAGTAATTTTGTTAACAGGGGGGCATGAAGAGAAAAAGGGAGAGAGAGAGAGAAAGAAGAAGAAGAAGCAGTGGTAGAGGAAGAATAAGAAGAAGGAAGAGGAGGAGAAGAGGAAGGAGAGAGGAAAATAAGCAAAATGAAACACTCAGTGACGGGGAAATTTTGTCTTGACTGCTCTTAGGTTTCTGGAACCTTGAACAGGCCCTCAAGTATAACCATGCTTTGGATTGTCTGTTGTCCCCTTGGCACCGTCACCATTGTCTTTTTAAGTCATCTTTGCATTCCCAAGGAGGATAAGGAAATTCCATTTTCCAGTATTTCTATCCCTCTCTTTCCAGGTTAGAGTTTGGCAATGAGAAGAGAAACTTGTGGGGGATTAGGAAGGTAGACAAGAGGCAAAGCTGTTATTCTCAGAAGTAGTTGTTGCTAGATATGTGGTCATATTGAAGCTTCACAAACATCGCCTCAGGGTATATTTGAGCACCTCCTATTTTCCTGTTGGAGACTGAAACACTTGGTGGGAGTTTCTCAAAAATTCTTACGGATTGTACCATTTTCTGAAAAGCGATGCTTCAAGCTGAGGTTTTCAGAGTCTGGTTCTATGACCTGGTGGCTGCTGCTTCCTTGATTTTCCTTGATGCATAACTTCATACATTTCCTTCACACATGACTTCTCTAAACCCTACTTCAATTTTTGCAAAGTTTGTGTTAACCACTATTTCTAGTCTATAGAACAAGTAGAGAGTTCAGTTTTACTTATTGAGCATGGACTGATACAAATAGTTCCTTTGATAAATATTTTTACATTGAACTAAGTTATTCTGACATTATCAAATTTTTGGAATTTTTATACTTGGCATTAATGTATGATTAATCCAGAGATAGTAAGGATTTTAAGATATGTATTCAGTATATGTAGATGGATAGAATTTAGATAGATAGATAGGTAGATAGATAGATTGATCATCTTGTAAATTTTACTTCCTCACTGGACACTCAAAAGCAATAATTAAAATTATTTTAGTCCATAGCTAAATTGAAACATTGATAAAATCACATAAAAAATTTCACCTAAAACTTATTTCCATTTCATGCTTAGAAACTACAATTCCATAGTTTATAATGAATCTAACATTGTACAAATCCTTTTATTAAGCATAAAGTAAGTAGTATATAACAAAGTGTAATAAAATTTAACATATTATTTTGGTAATCCATGAAATTTTATATTGTGATCATTTCAATTTTACTATCACTTTGATTACGTGGTGGACACTATTTATTCACACCTACCCTACTACCACTGATTCTCCTTCAGACATAGCTAGGCTTGATAGACAGAGTAATGTCCCCCTCCCTCCACAATGATGTCCACATCTTAATCTCTGGAACCAGTGAATGTGTTAGATTATATGACAAAAAGAATTAAGGTTGCAGATAGAATTATGGTCTTTAATCTGACCTTAAAATGATGGGATTATCCAGGATTATCTAAGTGCTCCCAATGTAATGACAAGGATCCTTATAAATGCACAAGAGAGGCAGAGAGAGAGAGAGAAAGAATCAGAGAGATGGCAGCATGAGAAGGACTTGGTCTCATTTGGTTGGCTTTGAACACAGAAGGGACCACAAACCACAAAATGTCGTTGGCCTCTAGTATCTGGAAAATGAACAAAAGTGATTTATTCCTCTCCTCTTGAGCCTTTGGAGGGAATGCATCCCTCTCTAAACCTTAAATTTAGCCCAGTTAGATTTGTTTCAGACTTCTGACCTCCAGAGCTTTAAGATAACCAATTTGGGTTGTTTTAAACCACGATGTTTGTTGTAACTTGTTACAGCAGTGATACAAAACTGATAAAATAGGATTTATTCAGAGTGCATAAAATCATATATAGGAACCACCAATAACGTTTAGGTGCTTTCTAAAACCATAAGTATTCAAGACACATAAGATACAGGTCAATGAAGGTTAATGAAAGGCATGGTAAAGTGTAATATGTGGCCCCCTACATTAATAATTTCCCCTAATGTGCATAGATTATTAAAATAGCATGTAACTGGCTAATATTGCAGAATTAAATTGGGTTTAGTGTGAGTAGAGAAAATATTTGATTTTAAAACTATATACTTTTACTTTAGTATATTTCTGAAAAAAAGGATAATTAACATTCATTTCTTTAAAAGTCACCTCATTTTTAAAATTAAATCAAAACTTACAGTTATTTTAAAGGAATTAATTTTCTCTTCGCTATGTGCCCCAAATTAACATGTCATTGCTAAAACTGATATGCATTTTGCTAAATTATTCAGATACTATCATTAAAGTCCCATTTTCTTCGTGAGTGTGTGTGTGTGTAACCAACATGAGACATATTTTTGGAAACTAATCTATGTCCATTACCAAACTTTTAGGTACATAATCTAATTTGTAATTATCAAAAAAAGTATATAAATGAAAGAAACAATGTATGATGACAGGTGCATTCAGCCTGGAAACACAAAGAGGTGGAAAACAATACTATACATTTGCACGATAATGTAGAGTTTTTCTCTGTTCAATGGAATTAGCAGTATAAATTGTAGCAGTATAAATACATCAGTATGTTAGAGGTATATTCAATTCATTAGACCGTGACAATAATGATAAAAACAAAAATAGTAGCTAAATGGAAAAAGTGATCTATAACTTAAATGCTTCCACAAACATTATCCTTTATCTCATAAAATTCTCATTTAATCAATTTACAGGATCTTTAAAAAACATGTGTCCATGAACTTAGAGAAAGCAAAAAATTGGTCTCTATATTAACCTTCAATAGACCAGTTTTCATTATTCTTGTTGTAACTATTCTATCTGTTGCTATTAAACAACATCAGTTAAAAATACAACTTCGTTGCAATATATGATTTTGTAAGGCAAACCAAACAAAATTCATTAAAACATAGCCTCAAAGTTCAAAAATAACATATTTATTAGTTAAATATTTAGAAATATACCTTTTTTAGGTTTGATTTTTTTCTCTCATGTATTTTTTAGACAAGTGATCACATGAAAAAATTTCATTTCAGTACTCCTGAAACTGTTTTGAACAAAATGCAAACTCCCTAATTTTGTTTTTTTTTTTTGATGAGGAAGATTGGCCCTGAGCTAACATCTGTTGCCAATCTTCCTTTTTTTGCTTGAGGAAGATTTGCCCTGTGCTAACATTTGTGCCCATCTTCCTCCATTTTGTAGGTGGGATGCTGCTACAGCATGGCTTGATGAGCAGTGTGCAGGTCCACACCTGAGATCCAAACCTGCGAACCCAGGCCGCCGAAGTGGAGCATGTGAACTTAACCACTATGCCACCAGGCCTATTTAAGGCCCTAAACTCCCTAATTTAAGGCCCTTTTATCACTTCCTCTAGCTCTCACCTGTCTCCTTGCTCAGACCTGCACTTAACCACATGAACAGCTGGTGGAGTCCCCAAGGTATGATGTTCTCTTTCACCTCTTACTCTTTGCATATGCCATTTCCATTGCTTATTAAACAATTAAACATCACTTACATGTATTCCTAATCTGAATTTCCTTTGATAAAATTTCTTACTGGCATAGTATTCATAATTCTATTCTCTATCTTTATGTTTAGTCACTATAAAATCTACTAATTCTTCTAATTCTTTCTGATATCTGGTAGGAAATCTTTCCCCTGATCTTGGGAATGCAATCTCTAATTTCAGTGTAGTCTTCCTTAAAATTTGGTCAAGGTTTAGGCATGACTTTAATTTATAACTCTGAACATTTTGGATTGGAAACAACATACACACTTGTTTTATTTGAAATTCTTAATAAAATTTGGTTTCAAAAATGGGTTATGGGACAGTGTTTGCAGATATGCCATTCATGTTTTGAATATTTAAAATTCTAATTGAAAGAAATTTTCCGAAATTTCAGCCTTACTCTGACAGGCAAATACATCAAACAAGTTTTTGCATGCAAAGAAAGATATATTAGGATTGAGATCAGACCATGTAAAATTTTCTAAGATATATATTTTATCTGACTACTTTATGTCACTAAAGCAATATTGTCTGTACTTACAACTTTCTTAATATGTCCTATAGCACAAGAAAATTCTTGTGGGATTCTGTAGCACAAGGCATAAGCTTAAAAGGTGAATAAAAGAATTGGGTGGATTTATCTTCACTAGATAAGATTGAAGGAAATTTAATGAGTAGCTAAGGAGGACCAGAACTAGTTCCATTTTTATTCTATCACATATTTCTTATATTGAAGCATGCAGACTAGTTCTATCCAGATTTTCCACCTTACGTTTACCTTAGCCCCCATCGGCTCTTCATAATTAATATTGAGACAATGTCTAAATAAAACCAAAACAACAAACAATAACAGCAACAACAAAATCTAATCCTCTGAAAATGCCAAATGAATAGTACATTTACCTGAGGGACAAGATGAGAGATAAGAAGCTAGATGATATCATTTTATACCACTATTGACAAGCACAGAAAGTGATCCTTACAATCGCTCCTATGTTTCATTGCTATCTTCCTCCCTTTCTCCATCCCTTCCCTCCTACTTTCCTTCCAGAAACACCTACTAAATATTAAATTAGAAAAAAAATTAAAATATGAAATGGAACAGAGTGTTAGGAGGCCAACAGGATGATAAGATCTGGTAAGAACAAGCTAGCATGCAGAATTACACAGCAGGGAAGTTTGACTCCAGTAGGGTCAAATTACAGGCACTACATGTTAGAGTAAAACGGGAATTTGCATGAGACAAAAGATTCCTAGGAGTTTGTTTTGGAATAAGGCACTATTTACTTTGACATGGGAATTTAAACAGAGAATCTAAGATGGCAGGACAGAATCCATAATTGAAAAGCTTTTTTTCTTCTTAAAGCACTGTTTAATTTCATGGATGATTGATATTTTCCATTTCAAAATATATTCAATTCTCCAAGAAAGTTACTTGTCTATAAAATGTCCACTCCTGTTAACATGAACAAATAGAGATTCACAGAGGTTGGTTACATATACAATAATTAAAACAAAGGTAATTTTGATTTGCTTAAAAATGAATGATTTCATTTATGAGAAGTTGAGTTCACTTGCAGTTGAGAATGAAGCAATACAGATCTTCCTCTACCTACAATGGGATTACATCCTATAACCCATCATAAGTTGAAAATATTGTAAATCAAAAATGCATTTAATACACCTAATCTACTGAACATCATAGCTTAGCCTAGCCTATTTTAAATGTGCTCAGAAGACTTACATTAGCCTACGGTTGAGCAAAATCATCTAACCAAAGCCTATTTTATAATAAAGTGTTGAATATCTCATGTAAATTATTGAATACTGCACTGAAAGTGAAAAATGGAATGGTTGTCTGAGTACAGAATGGTTGTCAGTGTGTCAGTCGTTTACCCTCATGATCACACGGCTGACTGCGAGCTGCTGTTCGCTGCTGCCCACCATCACAGGAGAGTATCAGACTGCACATCGCTAGCCTGGGAAAAGATCAAAATTCAAAATTTGAAGTATAATTTCTACTGAATGTGTATCACTTTCGCACCATCATAAAGTTGAAAAATTATAAGTTGAACCATTGTAAGTCAGGGACCGTCTATGTGTCTTTCTGACAATTATAAGGTCATTTTAATACAAGTTGTTTCACTTCATTAACATTAGCTTTTTTTATATAAAGCTGCAACTGAGTAAATAAATTCATAATATCTTTCTTTTCATATACAGATATAATGTGATTAACGTACACTCAAAATATATGCCTAATTTTACTGGACTTTCATTCTAATATTTCATTTTTATGATGTAATCGCTTCTATGTTTCATTGCTATCTTCCTCCAAATCATAGATTTGGAATGATTAAAATTGTTATCATTGTATAATTGAATTATGACTTTTTTTTTGTATTTTCCAACTATTTTAGGTATTAGAGAGGAAACACAAATAGTACTCCAATGATACATAAGCAGAATTTGACTTGCAGAAAATATGTTGTATTTGATTATGTCTCTTCATTTTGTTTTCATTAGATAAACCTTTAATTGAACTAAAATATGCATTAAGAAGTGTATAAATATTTTATATATAGACTGATAAATTTTGGCAAAATGAACACATCTGTGTTACTATTATCTAGGTAAAAAATTGGAATATTACCAGCACCACAAAAACACTTTGAAAGTTTCTCTAAACACTATCCAAACTCCCAATAACAACATTCTTCTGATTTCTATTACCACAAGTTACTTTTGTCATTTTTACTTTATACAAGTGGAGTCATACAGCGTATACTTTTATGTACCTAGTGTTTTTTATGCAATTCTATGATGTGAAGTTCTTTTTCCACAGCTCATTTTTATTACTGAATATCAACTGTTTGGCTACACAACAATTTATCTATAAACCTAATGATAGGCATTTAGTTGCTTCTAAGTTTTGTTTATTAAAAATAATAATGCCAGGGGACTGGCCCAGTGGCATAGTGGTTAAGTGTGCATGCTCTGCTGCTCAACCCGGGGTTTGCAGGCTTGCGTCCTGAGCGTGCACCAACCCATCACTTGTCAAGCCATGCTGTGGCGGCGTCCCATATAAAGTAGAGGAAGGTGGGAATGGATGTTAGCCCAGGGCCAATCTTCCTCAGCAAAAAGAGGAGGATTGACAACGGATGTGAACTCATGGCTAATCTCCCTCACCAAAATAATAATAATAATAATAATAATAGGGCCATTAAGATGTGTGTCTTTAAATGCATATACATATATATATATGTATATACATTTTTTGTTGAGTATAGTTCTAAAAGTGTAACTGCTAGGTTTTAGAGTGTTTTTGTGCTCAACCTTAATATGTATTGCCAAAGAGTTTTCTGAAGTGTTTTTACCAATATAGGCTCTCATCACCCATGTATAACACTTCCTGTTATTCTACTTACTCAATAAAAATTGTGACTTTCCATATTTTAAAATTTTAGCCATTCTGGTAGGAGCATTTCATTTGGGGTTTAATTTACTTTACCCTATTTATATAAGTTCAGATGAGCAATTTGCCATTTCCTCATTGATTATTTGACTATTACTGTGAAATGTTCATTCACATCTTTCCTTTTTTTTCTCACATTTTCCTATTGGCTTGTCTGATGTAATTTGACGAATTTCTGTATACATTCAGGATATTAGCTCCTCGTTGGTTATATGTGTATCAAATATCTCCTCCAACAACAATATGTACATTTTCACTGTTCTGATGATTTCTTTAGATTAACAAACATTCTTAATTTAATGTAATCCAACTTGTCAGTCTTATATATTATAATTAAGGGCCTTTTGTGTCCTGTTTTACAAAATTTTGACTTACCCCAAAGTCATAACAAAATTTTTCTATATTAACTTCTGAAAGCTTTAGTGTTTCACTTTTGACATTTAGATATACAATACATGTTAAATTCATTTTTATACACGGTTTGAAGTAGAGATCAAGTTTCACTTTTTTTCCATTTATGTAGCCAGTTGATCTCATACTATTTATTGAAAATAGCTAGCCCTCCATGAATATATTATGATGTTACCTGTCATCAGTTAAGTGAACATGTATGAATGAAATATTTCTGAACTGTCCTGTTTCATTGGTTTTATCCTTGTGCCTATAAGATGTGGTCAAATTTATATTAGCTTCATAATAATTCTTGATGTATCATCATGTTATTCTTCTAAATTTGTTCTTTCTCAAGTAGTTTTTCTATTCTTCTTTTGTTTTGTTTTTGTGAGGAGGACTAGCCCTTGAGCTAACATCCAATGCCAATCCTCCCCTTTTTTCTCGAGGAAGAGTGGCCCTGAGCGAACACCCATGCCCATCTTCCTCTACTTTATATGGGACGCCGCCACAGCATGGCTTACGAAGCAGTGCATCGGTGTGCGCCCGGGATCCAAACCTGCGAACCCCGGGCCACTGAAGCGGAGCGCATGCACTTAATCCCTTGTGCCACCAGGCCGCCCCATGTTTTTCTATTCTTAACATTTTTTATATATAATGTTTTAAAACCAGGCCATCAATTAAAACACACACACACACAAATCTACTATGATAGTGATTGGATTTAATTTGTATCTAGCATAAATATAGCAATAATTAACATATTTACATTATTGAATCTTCCAATATATGGGCATGATGTAGTCCTATATTTACACAGATCTTAAATTTCTCTCAACAATTTTGTGTGTGTATATGTGTAGATGTCTTATAATGTTACATTTACTTGATTTTGTGTATAACATTGTGAATGGTATCATTTTTAAATTTTTCATTTTCTGATTATTGCTTTCATGTGAACAAACATTTGGTGTCCGTATATTGACTTTGTAGGATGCTGAGTTCTTTCAACAATTGCAAGAATTCATCTGAAGATTCTTGGGTTTTCTAAGTACACAATCATATTCTTGCAAATAATGACGATTTTATTTTTTAAGCCATTTCTTGTAACTTATATCATTATATCTTTTACCTTAACTAAGTTCTCCAGTATTATTGTGAAAAGACATGGCTATGTAATCATAGAGAGTATCCTGGTCTCATTCTGGAATAAGAATGTGGTTCTGAAGATTCTTGTGTATTTTCAGTATCACTGGATCCCTCAGTCTTCACCCTTTTGCAGCTGCATACGATTTGGATAAACTTTCAAATTTACGTGGCAGAAAGAAAAGCAGGACGTTATTGCCATACTGTATGTTTTGATATTTAACTTATTCTGAAATACATTCCACACCATTATACACCTTTGCTGTGGTAGAAGGGAAGCTTAATCAGTCCTGTGGAGCAAGACCATCTCCTGAAATTCGACAGTTACAGTACTCTAAAAGTCTGTGGTAGGTAAAAAGAGATTGATTTTGTATTAAGACTTCCAGTTAACTATCTTTTAAACTTATGATTGATTTAAGTAGTGAAAAACATCCCTAAAGAGAATTGGGGGTTATAAGTGATATTATTCCTTTGGCCTAAAGGCAAAAAAAGCCAATAACATTACTGATTATTTCAAAATTTAAAAACAATAAATGTAACAGCTTAAAACTTGTCTCTGCTTAAAGTGAGATGTATCCTTTAACTGTTTTGTTACCCAGCTGTTTAATATTCCAATTTCTCTGAAGCGAAAAAATTTGTATACAGTTATGTGCCACATAACGATGTTTCAGTCAATGATAGACCTCATAGATGATGGTGGTCCCATAAGATCATAACGGAGATGTAAAATTCCTATCACCTAGTGGCATTGCAGCCATCATAACATCGTCGCACAATGCATTACTCATGTGTTTGTGGTGATGCTGGTGTAAATAAATCTACTGCGCTGCCAGTTGTATGAAAATATAGCACATGCAATTATGTATAGTACATAATACTTGATAAAGAGAATAAACAACTGTGTTACTGGTTTATATATTTACTATACTATACTTTTTATTGTTATTTTAGAGTGTACTCTTTCTACTTATAAAAAAAAAGTTTACCATAAACAGTATGCTGTGTTACGCCAGCAACAGCCTTATACATCTCATGTTACTGTGTTTCCTGATTGCATCATTTTCTCTCGTGCTTGATTTAATCTTGTGTTGTTGTGTTCATCATGGCTCCGAAGCATACAAAATCCACTGCTGACGTTGCCAGTAAGAGGCCACATTGAGTAATTGACCTGGAAACAAAATTAAAAGTGATTAAGGACTACAAAGGTGGAAAATCAGTGATGGTTATTGCTCGCCAGTCAGGCATGTCCCATTCCACCATAGCTACAATCCTGAAGAACAAGAACAAAGTGACCAACGCTGTTACAGAATCTGCTTCATTGACGGCAATGAGACTAATAAAAATTCGAGAAGGGCCTAGATCAGATGCAGAAGTGTATCCCTCTCATCACCATGGCAGTTATGCCAAAGCAAAATGTTTGTTTGCAATGTTGAAGGAAAAGGGTAGAGCCGACTACGATGTTGAATTTACTGCTAGCTCAGGGCAGTTTAAATGATCAAGAATCATTATTCATTACATAATGTGAAAGTGAGTGGTGAATCTGTGTGTGCTGGTGTGAAGGTGGCTGAAGAATTTTTGGAAACTCTAAATAACCTAATTGTGGCAGAAAATTACTTGCCAGAGTAAATATTCAGTATGGATGAAATTTTCCTATTCTGGAAATGGATGTCTGAAAAACTTTCACCCGAAAGGAGGCCAAATCAATGCTTGGTTTCAAGACTTTTAGGGACAAGATAACAGTCGTGCTTGAAAGGAATGTTGCAGGCTACAAATTGAAATCCTTTATGATCTGGCACAGTGAGAACCCCAGGGCCTTCAAACTTATCAATAAGCACACACTGTCAGTGTACTACAGGAACAACAAGAAGTCATGAGTGACCCAACTCCTCTTCCAAGATGTCTTCCCGAATTGCTATGCCAGTGAAATAGAGAAGTACTGTTTGGAGAATAACATACCTAAGATTTTGCTTATTGTTGATCATACTTCTGGACATTCTCCTTTTATTGGTGATCTCCCCCCCAATATCAAAGTGGTGTTTCTCCCTCCATGCTTCACCACTTTGATCCAACCAACGGATCAAGGAGTTATAGCAGCTTTTAAAGCCTACTACCTGAAGAAGAACTTTGCTTAGGCTATTGCTGCAACTGAGGAGGACACTGAGAAGACATTGGTATGATCTGGAAGGATTACAACATCTATGACTGCATCAAGAACCTTGCTTGGGCTTGGATTGACGTCACCAAGGAGTGTATGAATGGCATCTAGAAGAAGACAGTTAAGAGGTTTGTCCATGACTTCAAAGGATTTGCCAAGAATAAGGAGGTTGCAAAAATCAAGTGGGCCATGGTTGAGATGGCAAACAACTTTAGCCTGATGGTTCCTGAGGAAGTGACTAATGAAGCATTGTTGGAACCGGAACAGGAACGAATAGCTGAAGAAGAAGCAAGAGAAAAGAAAACTGCAGGAGAAGAAAAAGAAGAAGAACCTCCAAGAAAGTTCACAGTGAGGGATTTAGAAGAAGCTTCTGCAGACCTCAACAAGCTCCTTAAAAAGTTGGAAAACGTGAATCCCAACACTGAAAGCTTTTCATTGATAAAGAGGAGTGTTCATGGTGCATTATCTGCTTATAAGCAAATCTATGATAAATAAAGAAACAAACCAAGCAAACCACCATGGGCATATTTCTGAAAAGAGTGACACTTCCTCAAGAAGAGCCTCAGGCAGGTCCTTCAGGAGGTAATCCTGAAGAAGGCGTTGCTATCATAGGAGATGACAGCTCCATGCATACTATTGCCTCCGAAGACCTCCCAGTGGGACAAGATGTGGAGGGGGAAGACAGTGATGTTGATGATCCGACCCTGTGGAGGCCTAGGCTAATGTGTGTGTTTGTGTCTTAGTTTGTAACAAAGAAGTTTAAAAAGAAAAAGTAAATAAAAAATTTTAAAAATAGAAAAAATCTTATTGAATAAAGATACAAAGAAAGAAGATATTTTTGTACAGCTGTACAATGTGTTTGTGTTTTAAACTAAGTGTTATTAAAAAGAGTTAAAAAATTAAAAATTTCTAAAGTAAAAAAGTTACAGTGAGCTATGATTAATTTATTATTGAAGAAGGAAAAATATTTTTTAATAAATTTAGTGTAGCCTAAGTGTACAGTGTGTATAAAGTCTACAGGAGTGTACAGTAATGTCCCAGGCCTTCACATTCACTCACCACTCACTCACTGACTCACCCAGAGCAACTTCCTGTCCTACAAGCTCCATTCATGGTAAGTGTCCCATACAGGTGTACAGTTTATTTTCTTTTATACAGTATTTTTCCTGTACCTTTTCTATGTTTAGATACACAAATACTGACCAATGTGTTACAATTGCCTACAGTATTCACTACGGTAACATGCTGTACAGGTTTGTAGCCTAGGAGCAATGGACTATACCGCATAGCCTGGGTGTGTAGTAGGCTATCTCATTTAGCCTACTGTGTAAGTACCGTGTAAGTACACTCTATGATGTTCTTGCAAGGGCAAAATTGCCTAACGATGCATTTCTCAGAAGATATCCCACATTGTTAAGTGACACATGACTGTACAAGTGAGTTTTCTGTGGTTTAATAAAAATACATGATGCACACATGCAAAAATTTATTTCCTCAAGATAGCTAAGTTTGATAGTCTTCTCAGCACTTGTTGTTAATATGTGTATTTTAAAACTGTAAACCCACCTGATTTCCTGGAATAAATGTAAATTATCCTTCAGTATTATAATTTTTATATACTATTTTATTTGAATTGCTGATTTTTTTATATGAGTATTTTGTTTCAAATTTTATTTTCTTGGAATATCCTTGTCAATTTTTGATATCAAAGTTATATTAACCTCAAATGTAAGTTGGGAAGAAGACCCTATTTTTCTAGTCAATGGGAGTATTTAAGTAAGATTAGTATAATTTATTCTTTAAGTGTTTGGAAAAACTCACCACTGGATCCATCAGGGTCTGAATTTTCTTTGAGGGAAAATTTTTAATCTAAATACAAGAGTATGCATATTTTTTGTGTGTGTGGTAAACTATCCATAATAATAAATTTACCATTTTAAAGCATACAATTCAGTACCAGTAAGTACATTCTCAGTGTTTTATAACCATCACCACTATCTCATTTTAGAACTTTTAATCACACCAAAAGGAAATCCTGTAATCTGTTACACAGTCTCTCCCAATTTGCACTCCCCAGCCTCTGGCAGCACCTAATCTGCTTTCTGTCTCTATGGATTTACTTGTTGTGACTATTTGATATAAATGGATTCAACATACAATATGTCACATTTTTTGTCTGGCATATTTCACTTACCATAATTTTTTTAAAGATCATCCATGTTGTAGCATGTGTAAGTACTTAATTCCTTTTTTAGAGCTGAAAGCTATTGGATTGTATAGCTAAAGCATATTTGTTTATCTATTCATCAATTGATGGACATTTAGGTTGTGTCTACCTTTACCTATTGTGAATAGTGCTGCTATAAATATTCCTGTACATGATCCTGTTTGACCAATTCTTTTGAGCATATACCCATCCAGCTGAGTGAAATTGCTATGTCTTATGGTAATTCTATGTTAATCTTATTGAGGATCTGTCAATCTGTTGTTCACGGTGGCTGTGCCACTTTTTTTTATATTCTTCTTAGCAATGTGAGGGGGTTCCAATTTTTCATATTCTCACCAACACTCATTATTTTCCCTTTTGTCTTTCAGTTTTTTATTATGGTCATTTTGTGGGTGTGAATTATCTCATTGTGGTTTTGATTTGCATTTCCCTAAAGACTAATGACATTGAGCATCTTTCATTGTGCATGTTGACCATTTGCATATATTCTTTGGAGAATTATCTAATCCTTCACCAATTTCGTGAATTGGTGGTTTGTCTTTGTTTTTGAGTAGTAAGAGTTTGTTGAGATTCTTGGATGTATAGATTCACATTTTCCATCAGACTTATGTGTTTTTTCACTTTCTTCCACTATCTTGTTGGAATTTATCATTTTATTAATATTTTCAAAGACCTAAATTTTTGCTTTCTTGGGACTTTGTGTCTTTTACATGATTTAATGTGTTGTATTTTTACTATTACTTATTTAATATGTTTTATAAATGTCCTTCAGTTTTATTTCTTTGGACTAGTGGTTGTTTAGAAATGTAGTGTTTAATTGTCCAGCATTGGATTTGTAGCTAATTCTATCTTGATTAGAGAAATTATTTTGTAAGATTTTTCAATCTTTTAAATAGTGTTTTAGTCTTGTTTATAGTAAAGTGTATTTTCAATTTTGTTAAATATTTCATCTTCAATATAATGTATATTCTGCAGTGGCTGAGTATGCTGTAAAATATATGTCAATTAAGACATTCTGTTTAAATATTGCTATGGACTGAATGTTTGTATCTACCCAAAATCCATATGTGGAAACCATAACCCCCAATGAGTTTGTATTAGGAAGTGGGCCTTTGGAAGGAAATTAGATTTAGAAGAGGTCATAAGGATGGTGCCCTCATGATGGGATTAGTGCATTTATGAGAAGAGATCAGAGGGCTTGTTCTTTCTCTCTCCACTGGTGAGGATAGAGACAGAATGTAGCCATTTGCAAGAGAGCTCTCACCAGGAACCAGATCAGTGGGGACCTTGATCTTGGATTTCCCAGCTTGTAAAACTATGAGAAATAAATATGTGTTGTATGAACCACTCAGTCTTTGCTATTATGTTAAACAGCCCAAACTGAGTAAGACAAATACTTTGCATTCTTTAATGCTTCTTTGCAGTTGAGGTTTGCCTATTTCTTTCTCCTTTTTTTTTTTTTTGGATATTTTATTCTTTATAAATTTAGAGGCAATATTTCTAGGTGTACCCAAATTAATATTTAATTTGAACATAAGCTATATAGGCTAAGATTTGCTCTCTCTCCCCCAGTTCATCATTATTGATTGATTCTCACTCAAACTCTTCATTCCTCTCACTACAGGAAAAGTTTGATCAATTGAATCTGTTGTTGACAGAGTAATGGATGCATTCTGAGCGGTAAAAGAAGGATATCCTCTACTCTTGGCTTTAAAGAGAGATTTCCTAAGTGATTTGATACCATTATTTTTAAAAAGTATAGTGTCTCTACGTACTAAAGCTATATAGAAAATATAAATATCTGATATACATGTGAAATATTTTAATGACCAAGAAACAGATTTAATATGTACCTAGTATACTCATTTTATCATTACTATTCAGGACAGCAAATAAATTGCTATAAATCTAAAGTTTCTACTGATTTTTTAAACTCTTATCAATGTTTAACCATTTTCACATAATGGTCAATTATAGCAATTAAATCTGCACCTATTCCTTGATATAATACATGCAATTTTTTACATTAAATAAGATAGTTTTACTATAATAAAAATGATTTTTCAATGCTAAATGCTCTGTGGACACCTTTGTTTTATTTTATTTTGTTTTATTATTTTATTTTATTTTATCTTTTATTTTATTATTAATGGCTGAGATAGCTACATGATTACACTTGTCTTAAACATTTCTAGTTAAAAGAGTTGTGAGTAGGCTATATGTAAAAGAATTTTGAATGCTCAGTTCTCCATCCTTCTGTACAGTGTGGTGGATTAGAAGCTCTGTTCAGGGAGATCTTTACCCTGCCTTCAGGCACTCATTCAAGTACTGACCCAACCAGCATCAGATAGCCTTTTATTCAAGCATACATCCTGGCTAGACTACTCAATTTCCACAAGAGAAGGTCAACTCTATTCTGAGCTTGACTGTCTGGTAGCACATATAGGTCAATATTTATCTGACAGCATAGAATTGCTTTATTCCAATTACTTGCCAAGGAATACAATCTCAAATTCCCTCCTGCCCCATATCTATCTATCAAATGCCCTTCTGAGAGAAGTCTATTTGTGGAGCATTTCTTCAAAGCTGTTCTGTTTATAAGTTCTTCCATATAATCTGAAATCTACTGTTCAAAATTTCAGACATTCACAAAAGTCCGTAATTGCATCATGCCATATTTTTCTGATTCCTCCCCTAATAATCATAGCTATTTAATTATGTAAATCCATTGCCATTAAAAGAAACAACCAGTCATGTTCTTTATAGTTAGGATGTAATGGGGGTTATTTCCTTTGAAGACTTCTTTTTGTTTTTTTTATTAGGATTGCTGTATTTCTCCTGAGCAAATAGATTTGCTTTGATCTTATGGACTCTACATATTGTTACACAGACCAGGGTTCTCGTTTCTGTCTTGCTGCTAGAAAGCTAAGGACGGCATTGAAGCTCATCCCTGGCAAGTGTGTAACTCCCTTACATACGCATTTTACAATGTTGTTCTATTCTTCAAACCGTTTAATATGCTGGCTTGTTTTACTCTTTCATTTTTCAATTAATTCTGATTTATATTATGTATCACCAAATGTTACATTAAATTATTTCTGGAAGAAAAGTGGAGCATAAACAAGTTTATAAATACAGAGAAAAATTAAATATTATAACAAATTATATTTCACAGTTTTAGCTGGTAAATTTGACTTTGCAGATTTATTTTTTTTAGTGCAATCAATTGTGTGGGTAACTTTTGTATAAAATTTTGTTTAAGATTTAAGTCTTGAAAAGCTTTTCTTTTATATTGAAACTAAATCATAACAGAAGAGAGTGATTCATAATGCTGTAAACTCCTTGTTTCAAAACATATTTGGTTTTTCTTCTCATGATCCAATAATTTGAGATACATTGTCTGAGACAGATAGAAAATTTAACCAAATTTTTTTGCCAGATTCCATTAAGGAGGAGAGCACTACTCTGAAGAACTTTCTTTTGAAAATCCAACATTTGATTATACATCTAAACATGTCCTAAGTAGTGACCACTGTTTGATGATAATTCTATTTTGAAGTTGCTATAGTATAATTCATTACATATGGATCTTAAATACTCTTATTATTTTAGTTAAGAGATAATAATTTTTTATATAAGCTATTATGTCCTAATTTTGTCAGTTCAGTAAATGTGATCATTGAACTTTATAAAAGATGGGTAATGATATTGAACGTGGAATTATTTAATCATCTGTAAAATTAAGAATTTTATCTAAGAATTTTACCAAATTTCCTTACAGCTCGTATCCAAACCTCATCCACATCCTTATTAGCTATATCTATATGTAAGTTAAACATATTTTTATTTAAATATGCATACATATGTATACATATACACATACATATATGTATCTATAGCAACATGTTTGAAACTTTATTAGAAGTCACTAATCAAATATATAGCCTAATTAATTAATTGAATATACATAATAGAAGTTTATAGAACTCATGATATGTACCTTGTAAATAGTTGAATTAAGGTTACTAAAACTTAAAAGTGAGGTTATATACAAAATTGTCATATTATATATGTTTTTATATAGTGTTTAAGTTTGTTAAATCATTGCATTGTGTTTTATATTTCATAAAACTCAGTAATAAATCTAATAAAATGCTTATTAATTGGTGATAAATTTTAAAACATTGTCCTTATTTCCATATTGATAATATGACTAATATAGAAATATAGCTAATATAAAGTTATAAAATATGTGCAAAAAAAAAGACTAGGAATAGTGAGAGCAGCATTCGAATATTAAATGACAAACAACATTGCCTTACCTTCAGTCGTTTTCAATAGTGAGACTCTATGATTTTATTATAATTTTATATGTATACATGTTTATATATGCATGCATACATGTTCAACATAGTAGATTTGTGTGTGTGTATATATATATATACATATATACTTCTAAAGTATTTTAAATGCAAGTGTGTTCTATTAAATTTAACACACCAGCTTCCCTCTTCATTTGTATTATAAAGTCTTATACTAGATGATCTTTGATTTCAATTTATTAATGTTGAAATCAATCTGGTCAGACATAGCACAGCACTGTAATTTTCCTGTAGCAGAGCATTGAAGACTAAATCATTGAATAGTTTAGAGAGTTGTTGGTGACTTTTATGATTCCCTTTATATATTGTACTTATAGCACATTTTATACTTGATTTTTAAATAAATGATTATACATTGTGTATTTTCTGGCATGATTTTAGGGTTAATTGTGGAGTAAGGCATAATGTGTCTAAATTTTGCTCTATATTTTACTTACAAATAACTCTTTGAGAAAAAAAAAAACATTTTAAAACTAGTATTCTTTTCCAAGTAAAAGCTTAACAGTCTTTCATTAATCTGGGCTATCTAAGATCATTGCTTTTTTTTTGTTTTAGAGAATATCTGGTTTTGAAAACTCCTCATTTCAGGTAGATTATTAAATGTCAAGCAAAAACAAGAATGTTCAAGAAAATGTCTAGTCTGTAAAATATATTTTGGAATTAATTTGGAAATATATGAGCATTTTATGACACTCTTCTGGTTCAGGGTAATCATTCAGTCATAACGCATGAGGAGACAACACATAAGAATTACCACCCTCTATGTTAAAAATCATCTTTTGAGGTTAAAAATAAATGATGGCTCTGAAAATGTCTTCTCTATAAAGTAGAAAAACACACTTGGAAGTACAGAATACAATGCCCCTTGTAGTATGAAATTACCATTGCTTGCAATATTAAAACTGCAGGAAAACCCGCTCTCAAAGTGTAACCCTTGGTGATGGCAAGAGGTCATTTAACTACTAAATTTCATGTTTGGCCACTTTATTCCCAAATGAGTGAAAGAGTTTTAAAATTTGCTGTCAATTTCTTTCTTTAAAAAAAAAAAACGTGGGTCTCAACAGTAGCATAACTCTGTAGGATTGGGATAAAGCACACAATCCTAAAACATCTCCTTCACGTGGGAGGGAAGGAAGTGGAACTTGCCCCTAGCACTGGATCATTTCAGGGCCCTGCCCCAGGGAAAAGGAGCTGGCAGCTCTCAGCTCAGGAACAGGGCCACCAATTCTTCCTTGTTCTATGTTAGGTTCTTCAGTTTATTGCATTAAAAGAATACAAGTGCGACAAACTTTTATTAAGTGAAATATTAATAAAACAATATTCTGGACATACAAATTTCAGAAGGATAAGGAAGATGTTTTGTTGTCATTTATTGTTACCAATATATTGATAAACTTATGATAAAAATGATAAAGGCATAATTAGATAAGAACATACATACATAAATAGATTAATAATAACTCCTGTTCTTGAAGATAAGAAATCAAATAATTACTGAGAAATGAATGATTGAAAAATAAAATTAACTTATGGTATATCACTTGTGTAGGGGAGCAGAATTTGCTACACCTTTCAGTTTTCATGAAACGGTATTGTCAATCACGATGCTTGTCATGAAATGAGTTAGCTGGATGTGGACCTTTATTTGGTGGAAGCATGAAAGGAATAGGCATTTGATTTTAGTGTCAGAGTATCCTAAAGAGCGGTAATGCTGATGCTATCTTCTTATCTTTCTATAGTCTATCTCTTCGACTCTAATTAGGTGAAGACAGAAGCATTTAATTACTTTAGTTGTTTTCATGAGGAAAAAGAAATTACAAAAGAAATTCAAATTCTGATAATTTTCATCAAGTCATTCCTCAGGTGGAATGCTAGTGATTGGTGATTACAATGATTTTAAAAATGAAAATTCAACAATGAACTGTTTGTAAGAAGGATTTTGCTTCAATCTCATCTTTAACTATGACCCTGTTACAATAAATAACATAATATGGATTTCCCAAAGCAGCATGTAATGGATTAGCTTTTGGGTAACTATAGTATTATTTTACTGGTTTGTTGTTTTTTTTTTTTTTGGCAGGTGATGTAGATCTAACAACTTCACCATAGTATCATTTCCCATAAAAACAAATAACATGATTCAAATACTAAATCTATCACTAGAAACATCATTTGTTTATGAAGTTTATCATAATTAAATATGTGTATTCTAAAGGATTTTTCCTTTCTTGCTAAGTATTCTTAAAGCAAATTATGCTCTCATTCATTTCCTAATTTTTTCTATTTGCCCACTGAAAGATGCTCAAAGGTGTGAATTTATTAATGATAGCTGTATACAATTATTTGTAGACATACTGGGGTGGTTCACACAAAATATGTATTAGGGGAATTACGTGCTTTCTATAATTCAATGTCAGTCTTTTCTTTATAATGAGGAAAGAAAATTTGGTAATATGTATAGCCCAGGAATAGCATACATACATTAGGGCACATAGGAATACTCTATCAGGCAAATAAAGCTATAAAGTATATCAATTTATCAGTGTAGCAGCTCTGCTTCCTGGTTTTCATTTTGCTGTTACATACCTCTTTTGGGCATGATTTATGGGGAAGATATTTCATAATTTCAAGTAAGTAGATCATGAAATGAGATTCTGTCAATAACCTCAATATATTCTATCTTCTATGATAAAAGGGATTCTCTAGTCATATGGAGAACAATGGTTAAATATGACCAGTATTGAGAATCCAAGCCGTCTCAAGCATAGACAATATGGTATAAATAGAATAAAATATCTTTGGTTATTTTGACCCTTTTGAAAGCTAGAAGAAATCAGACCTCAATTTAGTGTAGACAAGTTTCCAAGACATCAGTTCAAATAGAAGGTTTTAACTCATTGTAGTCCTATATTCACGCTTCTAAAAGTCCTTCGGGATAACAGCAAACCACAAGAAGTATGCTTCCATACAGCTGGCAAGGACAGTGCTGAAAGAAGTCATGTTGTCCCCATCTCAGCCCACTAGCTTGCTGCTACCAGCTTGGTGTAAGTTATCTGGTCCTTCAGCATTGATTTCACTCTGAGTTCTGCCATAGAGAAGCCAATCAGGAGTGATTGTTAAATTGTCTCACTTCTAAAGCAGACATTGAACCTTAGTGTCCCAGTGTCCACTAAGTTTTTCACCTTGAAAGGGTGGAAAGGATCATAAGAAATAGCAAAGCTTTTTTTAGTCAATTGGAGCAAAGAGCCACATTTGAAACATCTGAAACCTTAGACATTGGTTTATCAAGAAAAAAAAAGATTAGCTTAAAATATTTTTAGTTAGAGGGATCTCAGTTTAACCATTGCTATGTTTTATCTTTCTCATTCTATGTTCGTGGGTAAATCATACATATAAGAATGTCTTGTGATAATGTCAGGCTACACCATAAAAAAACTTAATTATGAATTATTAATCTTATATTAGATAGCTCAACTTTATCTTAATCAATGTACTTACATCGTATCAAGATAATTCCATATTGTGCCTCACAAAAGTTTATTGTGTTCATGCATTTTTACAAAGCAATTATTATTTTGACTTTTATAATAAGTTCAGAAAAGTATGAACAATTTTTGTTGACATTTACTTTGGATTCAGATTGCGTATAGACCCTATAAAAATAAATTTAAAAGTGATTTCTTTCACACATGAAAGTGAAAGTTATTTAGGAAGATGTGGCTATTCCAATAAATAATTGGAGTTGTGTTTCTCAAGCAGCCTTTGTCATGATTGTGGAAGAAGATGCCAAGATTCTCTTCTATCGACACCTTGCTGACATCTTTTACACCCCAAATCATCTTAGGAACCTAGGATACCTGTGCTATAGACTGAATGTTTGTACCCCACCCCATCCTACCTCCTGAAATTTGCTAAATCCTAATGCCCAAAGTGTTGGTATTTGGGAGTGGGGCCTTTGTGATTAAGTCATAAGGATGGAGGTCTCATGAATGAGATTAGTGCTTTTATAAAATAGACCCCAGAGAGTCCCCTTGCTCCTTCCACCACGTGAGGACACAGGGAGAAGACAGCCATCTAGGAACCAGGAAGCAGGCCCTCACCAGACACCGAATCTGCCTGCGCCTTGACCTTGGACTTCCCAGCCTGCAGAACTGTGAGAAATAAACTTCTGCTGTTTGTAAACCATCTAGTCTATGGTATTTGTTTATAGCAGCACCAACAGACTAAGACAAATAGTTTACAAGTAGTTTGTCCCAGTCTGTGGCTTGTTTTTCGCATTCTTATTGGTGTCTTTTGAAAGTTTTGATTAAACCAATTTATCATTTTTTTTCTTTTTGAATCATGCTTTTTGTGTTGTATCTAAGAACTCTTTACTTAATCTGAGGTCAGGAATATCTATCTTAATTTTTCTTCTAAAAGTTTTATATTTTTATCTTTATGATCCGTTTTGAGTTAATATCTGTTATGACGTGAGATATGGGTCTAAGTTTTTGTATTTGGATATCTAATTGTCTCTGCACCATTTGTGGAAAATACTTTTCATTCTCCATTGAATAGCTTCAGTCCACTGGTGCATTCTCCATGAGGCCGAAGGCACCCAATCTCATATATTACAGTTCCATTAAATGATGGTATGCTGCAGAGGGTACTCGGATTTATGGTTTGATAGGTCAAACAACACACATTTTATAAAGACAGCTCTGATCACATGGTAACCTTTTGGCATACATTCAAGCATTCGGTCTCTACTACTGAAACCTGAGTCTCAAAGAGTAATTGCTTTAAAGTCCTAAACATTTTGCTGTGAGTCTTCATTAGAAGCCTGCCCAAGTCTCCAAAAACATTCCTATTTGCAATAGACACTTCAGGCACCAATCTGATCTCCTGGATCATACTGCCCAGAAGAAGAGCAGCTCGCACAGCTGTCTGGGACTACAAATACTTTCTTTTATGAGTATCGAGAAAGTTCTGATATTTCAACTTTATTTAATTTAAGACACCTTTTGGGTCCAACTTTCAATCAACCAATCAATCAAAATTTTAGATTTGCTCCCAGCCATCAGGTTAACACAATAAACCCAGAATCTGATTAGTGAATCCATATCAATGAAGTCGGTCTAAAACAATATCGTATTCCTTCCATCATGATTCAACACCTTTAGACTATTTTCCCATATATGTTCTCTAGAATTTGGTCAATATAAATTGGCAAAATCTTGCAATTTCTTTCTATGCGTGTAGTAACTCTTCACTAGTTATACTTTGTACTTTACCTTATGGGTCTAGCTGAGACTTGAATCTGATTATAGGTCCAGGAACCATGAGAGGTGAGTAGGTCTGCAGAAGCATCAGCAGTTCTTTGCAAGCAGCTATCTCAGGAAACACTATTACAGATTCTTCAGGAAAGGGAAGATCAATGTCTTCAGATAGGAGGCAGGGCTGCTCTATTGACAAAGAAGGCTTTGGGGGATTTAGAGGTCCAAGGTTTAAGATTCATTAGAATCATCCCATATAGCCTGTCCATATGTGTAGCAGAACAGGAAGACATAAGGTGAAAGAGGAGAAATGTTCAAAACAACATTGGCATAGCTAGGAGAGTGTGATAAGCCAGGATAATAAAGGAATGCAAGGAGGAGAGCATGAGTAACAAAGTTTCACTGCTGCTTAAAGGCAAGTAATGTAAGAACTCTCTGCCCAGGTTCCTCTCTTCTCCACTTGAAAGCTCACCAATACTCCTGCCTTCCTGATTACCCCAGCCACTCTCTCTAAATGTCTTCCAATCCTTTGTGAACCTCCTAAACCATGGCAAGCAGAATTAAATGCAGCTCTGTGTCATTGTATGTGATATAAATTGTGCAGGGGGAAAAAGATTATTAACAGTGAGATCAAATGGAAGACACTTAAACTTACTGAGATGTAGTTCACTCATCTTTAAAAGGGTGTTAATGATTTTTAACAGTGTTTTGAGGAAGATTATTTCAGAAAAGATGCAAAAAATTCAGTCTCTTAAAAACATAAACATTAAAATGTAAACTGTTGCCATTATTAAAATACATTTTAGCTACTACTAAAAGAGATAGATATATTTTTGTAGCCACAGCACTTTGATGACTATGTTTAGCATAGTGTTTACTATAACCTCTCGGTCTTTCTTAGCCCATTGCTAAATCGTAGCTAATCTCTTCTGTACTTCAAAATTGTTTCTTTAAAATACTTCAGACACTAAAATTTGTTCCATATACCTGACAATAAGATTTGATATCAGAATCATGTAGTACAGATTATCTGTGTGTAGGGGTCCTCCTGTTATCAGTACCTATCAATACATCTGATAAACTCATAAAATTAATTCACCAAATTTAAGACAAAGGCCAATTATACACTTTTAGAAACCACTTCCTCATATTAATAGCAATGCTTCATCACTGCTTACAGTGTAAAATCTATCAGTTAAGACTATATTCAACTTTTCTATCATTCAACTACATTTCTGCATCGTTTGTACAAGGAAGTAAAAGAATTTGTAAAATGCATTTAGGAAAGCACATTATATATGCAACTAATTTTGACCTGCTCATGTCGTAATTTTTTTCTCATATTGGAGAAAAGAAAAAGTATAGTGTTATTTGACTGTAAAATATATTTGGTGGTAGAATTGAAATCCTTTGCATAAAAGTGCAGTATGGTTTGATAATTGATTTCTTGTTGAATAGAAACTATAAGAAAAAGACAAGAAATTAGCTCAAGTACTAAGGTTATTTGTAAAATGTGTAAGAGGATGATATAAGAACAGATGAAAGTAGTTGCAGTAAGTGGATACATTTTATAAGAAATAAAAAGAAGCAAAGTTTACATCTTACTGATTTTCAAGTTATACCAAAGTAGCAAGCTGGAAATATTTTAAATAATGAAAAAATAACTATATGTATTTGCATGTTAGTGTGTGTGTATATATAATTATGTACATACAACATATATATATATATAATTGCAATGATTTGTATTTTATAATAAAGGATTGTGTGTGTTTTTTTAAATAGTAAAGGGTCTCTTTATGCTGCTTATAACTACTTCCTTTCCATTTAAGCTTTCTTTTGTTTCAATTTTGCCCTTATATCAATCCTTGGTTGATCCCTTGTCAGTCTTTAATTTATCATAATTGATTGATACTGACTACTTTAGGAGGAAATTATTTAACTCTGATTGACTGGGGACATTTAACTTTATTGAAAAGAAACAGCAGGAGGAAAATGGAAGAAACAGTAAATGTGCTCATTTGTAAGAAAAAGACTTCAGACACAGTTTGGCTCCTTGAGCTGAATAAAGGCTTATTGAGATTAAGTTGACATAATTAATTGAATAGAAATTTTACATCCTTTCTTGTAAAATGGAATTAGAGATGAAGATATTTGAAATTTAATAAGACATGAATATGTTCAGAGACTGTATAATAAAATACATGCCAATAGAATAAAAATCAGCAAAGTTATCATATTTTTAAATCATTTCAGAAATATTTACTTCTGAGACATATACCTTTGAAAGACTTAATCAATAGACTAGATATTACATACTATATATTGATATGTATGTATAGTCGTAGAAGATCTTATAACCATTCACATTTTACTGATAAAGAAATTTACGTTCAAGAGACAAAACCACAGCATCAGCAAGTGGCTAGTCGGCCGATCAACCCAAATCTTCTGACTCTACATCTTGTTTTATTGTTATTGTTGTTTTTCTTCAACATTTCTTTTCCATTTCTCCTTTTGCTCACCTCAAAATATAAGATGAAGTGCTTGCTGATGCTTCTGATAGCAACGCTAATGGACTGGCTATTGAAAGTGTAGGGAAGGGCAAATAATTTTCCCTCTGCCCTTCTAGGTTCATAGCTGAGACTCTCCTATAATAAAAGACAGATTAACAGGAGAAGACAAACAGTTTAATAACATGTATACCTCCTCTATGTGTGGGAGACATCCAGGAAAACTGAGTAACTACCTGAAATGGCCCAAGTCATCACTTTAAATGCTGTCTTCAACTAAAGACAAAAGAAGATGTTGGGGGGAAGGAGGCCAGTTATGGGAGGTGAGCAGGAAAACTACAGTAAAGAAAGGTAAGGTTGTTTTGCAGATTTAATTCCTTGACTTCTCCGTTGATAAGAGCTTCTGGAGTTTAGAATCATCCTTCTCTTCCTGATATAGAGATAGAGATGCCCCTACAAATGGAGATTTCCTTTATAAATGTAGATGTCTCTTATAACAGGGTAACTTCTACATGGTTTTCCGAGCTTCTCCTGTGTCTGCTATTTCTTAAAAATAACAACTCAAGATAAGCCTTAAGCCAAAGAGGTATATTTTGCTGTGGTAAATTCTGCTCCTCTTCAAAAGTCATGAGCCAACAGCTAAATCCCTGATGAAAAATGTTTATACAAAAATTAAAATAAAGCTATCTTTTCACAATCCAGTTGGTAGATAAACAAATTTAATTTTTTTTTTAAAAAAGAGGCAGATTTAATGTATTTATTTGTCTGTTTGAATAGGTAATATAAAAAATTGGGAAATATTCCCATTCAAAACTCTGTAAGATATTAGTTTATAGTAATTTTTATCAAAATTTACTCAACATAAAAATATTTAAGGGCAGCTAACAGCCTAAATGTGGTTGTAGATAAGGTTATTAATTACAAGAAGTCTGTTTGTAAAATTGTAAAAAAATATCTTTTAAGTTTGCATTCTTTACAATCCAAATCATGCATTTCTAAACTTTGATCATAGTGACAAGCTGAGTAGCCAGAAAACAGGTGTGGGGGGTCAGAATTTGACACCCCAAAATGTGTCTCTTTGGCTTGATTATTTTTAAGAACAAAAGACTCTAAAAGAAGCTTTGACCTTCCCCCTCACTACCTAAAAGGATTTAAAATAGAAGACTTGTTCCAGGAAGGAGCCCTCACTATAGATAACTGTAGTATGATATGAACTAGGTGTCATAGACAGGGAGGAACCCAGCAAGAGCCTTTTAATCAAAGTCCTCTCCATGTCTCATTGTCATTGCAAGGCATGGTCAACCCTTGTTTATCAAACATTTGCTTTTCCTTGTCCATGGAAATTGTCTTCTTCCCCTTTGAAGTCCCAAACCACTACGCCCAACATCCTCCTTTGTCTTTAGCTGAAGATGGTATTTAAGGTGGTGGCTTTGGCCACTTTGGAGAGTTACTCAGTTTTCCTGGGTTTCTCTCATGTATACATGTTATTAAATTTGTTTGATTTTCTCCTGTTATTCTATCTCATGTCAATTTAATTCTTAGACCAACCAGAAGAAATTAGATGGTAGAGGAATAGTTCTTCTTCCCCTACAGAGGAAACATACAATAGGCAGAGGTGGAAGGGCCAACATGAAAATTGTTTCTACACATCATTTAATCACTTCCCTATCTTCAAATGCCGTATTTATACTCTCACCAAAAAATACACCCTCTTTGCTCTTTCATATTGTAATCTTCTAAATCTCTTCTTATAGTTTGAAGCACATGGAGATTGTCATCATTATGACAAAATTATTATATTTTTCCTTAATTATTCTTTTTTCCAGACCGCTCATTTATTCCAGTATTTCTGCAAACAATGCCGTGTTAATCTCCTGTAAGTAGGGAAAATGCAACCATGTTGTTGTAGGGTTACCATTAGACCACTAAGTTCATAATACATTTAATATGGTTACATAAAAGCTATGAATACAATCACACACCACCATGGCAGAATTATATATTAGTGTATATGATGAAAAGAATTATACAAACACCAATGTTAACATTAAATAAGGAAATAAATTAAGGTAAAAGGTATTAGAACTGAAAGTACTGACAGTTTTGCATTCATGAGCAATCCTGGTTTGCTTTCCCAGTGTCATCACTCACCAGAGTCTGTAATGTGGCATTTTGATGAAGGTTGTCTTTATGTGATTGGTTGCTTTCATTTTTTAGATGTTAGAAACAGTCCAAGAAACAAAATAATATATCAAACAGTGCAAGAGAAAATGAATTCAGGAACTTTATGCGTGTATTTTGAATGATGAAGGCAAACTTGCTAGAAAACAAAGTTATGCTAGCTAATATATAGTCAGCTAATAAAAAATAAATAATTCTCAAAATCAAAGTGATATTTAGATAGAAATATAAAATAATATTAATATATGCATCTGAAAGGAAGCAGGTTTTCCTTCCAAAATATGCCACTTTGACATGAGGATTATTTTGAGCCAAAGGCAATCAAAACCCAGCAGATTCAGGAAAAGCTCTTTACCTCCCCCACAACTGCTTAAATTTACATTGGAAAGAGGGCCTGTACCAGGAAGAGAGCTATTACCAGAGATATCTTTTGATCTAAGGAGCTTATCCGCATAACAGAGCAGCCTTTGTTTTCCAAACATCTTCTCTGCCTTCCTGTGAATCGCCGTCCTCCCCTTTCTATTGCCAGACCCCCACCCCTTTCCTTAGCTCAGGATGGTATATAAGCTTCAATTACCTGGCTGCCTTTGGAGTCTTCATATCTTAATGGGGCTCCCATATGTAATTTTGTTTATTTTTCTTGTTAATCTGTTTTATATTGTCAAACTACAACAACGGAAACCAGTTTAAGAGGCAAAGTGTTTATTTGGGATCAAAGAATTGCACTTTGGGGAGCACAGATTCAGGTAGAAACCCAAGTAGTGTCCCAATTACAGGAGAGGAGCTCAGAGATTTTATGGGAAAAAGGGAGAAGTTAAGGTAAATTGTATTAAAGAAGAGTTCATTGGTACTAAGTGAGGCGAGGCTAGGTTTGCACTTTATGGATTAGCTTGAGATTCAGTCATGAGGTGAAAGGCTAGACCTGTACTTCATTGATTGTTTAGTGGTTCAGTCATCATCAAAGTCCAGTTTCATCAGTCCTTACAGACGGGATATTCTTGTCCTTACTGACTTTTTGGAATGTTGGCAGTTTGGTCCAGTTTGGAAGATAAAGAAAACAAGGTGATTCCTCTGCAATGGCTGCTCCAGCTCTATTTTAGCATGACTCTACTCTTGTTATTTTTAACAATATCAGCTTAATTATTAGCCCAGCCAGAGAACCTAGAAAGGACGAAGGAAAAATTTTTCAACCCTTACAAGTCCGTTTGGTCAATGAACCTTATTTTTTATTACTTTATCTCCTAAAATAGAATCTTATTTGCCAAAGCACATGTCTTTCTCTCCATGCTATACACACTTAGCAAAATCTCTGGTAAGCAGAAAACAGTGTTAAATATTGAAACTGGCATAAGTATTGAAATGGCCATTTGTTATAATTGTGTGCACATATTTAATAATTCTTAGGATTTGAACTGGGTTATGTATTATGATTCTTAACATAAAGCAAATGAATAACACTGTTATTTTAATGTTTCTGTCTTGAAATAGCCTCCTAAAATTATTCTTCCAAATTTGTAACTTTGATGAAGGTATAAAAATTTCTGATTGTCAAATTCTCAGTATAATTTTAAGATCTGGAAGGATCTTAGAGGTCTTGTCGTAGCACCACGTTTCAAATGATGAAATTAGTGAGTATCAAAGAATTGGGTGACTTTCCTATTGTCTCATAGTCTGTAATACAAATATCTACTTAAACAAAGGGTAAAAATCTGTTTTGGCAGCTATCGAGACAAAATGTAAAAAAAAACGGAAAATTTCTATTGAAAGGCCTATTTACACAAAAGGATCCTTATTCTCTTTGTAGGCCCAAAGTGTTGAAATTCTGCAAATTGAAAAATGCACTGCCCTTGCATCATCCTAAGAAAAAGGTGATTTATGTTATTTTATCATTTGTTGGCTAAAAGTCATTAAATTTACCATAAAATAAATACAATTGAGCATTATTTTTAAGAATCTCTAGCATGCTTTGAAATAATTTGACTTTATTACATTTAAGAGTATCAGCGAGGCCATGGTATTTCGACAGCCCCAGTTGTATAAATAGATGTGTGTGTTCTTGTGTATAGATATTATATCAATTACCTTTAAATTTTTTTCAGACACAGTTTTCACGGAAGAATATCTATTTTGTACCTGTATGTGTAAATTTTTAACCTAATTGTGTATTTCTTAATGTACAAGGCACACCTGTATGATATTTGAAAAACAAAATGGAAATTTTTAAGTGTGAAAACAGAAAATTAAATCCATATCTTTTACTTTCACATACATGTATCAACAAACAACAGAGAGTAGAATTGTGGTTGTCAAGGGCTGAGGAGTGGAGGAAATGGAGAGATGTTGGTCAAAAAGTATGAGCTATCAGTTACAAGATGAATAAGCTCTAGGGATCTAATGTATAGCACAGTAATCACAGTTACTAATACTATATTGTATACTTGAAATTTGCTAAGAGAGCAAATCTTAAGTGTTCTCATCACACACACACACAAAGGGTAACCATGTGAGGAGACGAATGTGTTAATTAACTTGATTGTGGTCATCATTTCACAATGTATATACGTATTAAATCATCAAGTTGTAGCCTTAAAAAAAATCATGTTGTGCAACCTAAATATATATAACATTTTTATTTGTCAACCATTCTTCAATAGAGCTAAGGGACAAAAGTAAAAAACAAACAAACAAAACTTTTCTGAAAAAATCAGGTACAATAAAATGTGTAAAGAGTTGCTTTAGCATGGAAACATCTGCTGTGTTAGCTAAGGAAATTGGCATAATTTAACCAAATCCTCTGCAAACCTCACATATGGTCCCATTTCATTCAGCTTTCTTTAATACCATGCCTATTTATTGTGTATAATGAGCCAAGAAGGAAAAGACGACAGTAGCACCAGCCCCAATTCTCTCTAATTTCTGAACCTTAGGATGAAGGCAGAACATTTTTAAATGTTCATGCCTTTTTTTCTTGGGAAGTGCATCGCCTACAGCAGAGGTGATACAAGTGGTCACCTTGGAGTAGAGTGTGCACCATGATTGCTTAACTGAGGAAGTCAAAGGGACAGATATTATACCAACAAGTGTGACGTGCACCAGAGTAGTCCAACCTTCCAGATGAGTTTTGTTCTCTTCTACTGGCCCAACTCATTTAAAGGGAAATCTGCTTCTCCCTGTTTGGTACTTTAAAAAGGAGTCACTGTCTTTTTATAAGACTTTCTCAAAAACTTTAGAATTTGGTTATTACTGGCATGACTGACTTGCTCATTAAAAAACAAAATGGTAAGGCTACACATCATAGCATTTTTTTCAGCCATGTGTTGGTATCTGCCAAGACAAATCAAACAACAGCAAACAATACAAAACCTCTAATTATTTATTTATTTATTTATATTTTTGCTGAGGAAGATTTATCCTGAGCTAACATCTGTTGGCAATCTTCCTCTATTTTTGTATGTGAGCCGCCACCACTGCATGGCCACTGATAGACAAGTGGTGTAGGTTCAAGCTCAGGAACTGAACCCGGGCTACAGAAGCAGAGCACACCTAACTTAACTGTTAGGCCACTGGGCCTGGCCCTCTAATTTATTTTTTCAACTATTCTAAATTGAAACAAATTCAAAGTGGATTTAACTTTCTCTTTTGCCAAAATCAACTATACAAAAATGTACTCTAATAAATTTTGTTTGTATGTATTTAAAATATATTTATATGTTTTCTATATAATCCCACACATATAAACACAAACACATATGTGTGTGTATTTGTAATTTAAATTTCCCCAACATTCATTGGATTACTTTTTTCCAAAGATTTTTCCTAAAGTTCAACTGAGCGTGGTTTGTAAGTCATCTTTCCAGCCAACACACTTACATCCTTATTGGTAACATTACACCAATTAAAGTCTAAAGAAACTAAACTAAGCATTAGACAGAAACAGCTAGAAAAAGGGAGAAAGAGAGTGTGCATATGAGTGGGTTATTTCCATAATAAGAACTATGGTAAAATT
Source organism: Diceros bicornis minor (assembly GCF_020826845.1). Taxonomy (NCBI): domain Eukaryota; kingdom Metazoa; phylum Chordata; class Mammalia; order Perissodactyla; family Rhinocerotidae; genus Diceros; species Diceros bicornis. Next base: position 40,003,588 of record NC_080759.1, read on the forward strand.
GAGAGCCCTAAATTCAGTGGCTTAAATCAATAAGCGATATTAATCACTCTATGTTCTGCAGGTTGCCTTCAAATTAGCTGTGTTAGGCTAGTCTCCAGCCTCCGATCTCTCTTCTTCAGTCTCTGGGTTCCAGGCTGTGGACTGGTTCCAGTCGCCTTTTTCAACCAGCAGTGGTAGCAGGTAGTGGGGCTGAATCATTGTCTCCTCAGGCTTATTCTAGGCCCAGGCTGTGACATGTCCTTGTGGTACATCATTGAAATATACTATAGCAAGTGTAACACTGCAAACATATCTCATATTCCTCTTATTGTTCACTGTAGTTGTGAAGATATATCTTCCAGTTTAACTTTCTTGAATAGCAAATTTGGATTCCTGGGACATTTTTTAGAAATTAATATAATTTTTGTTTTTCCTTATGCTTTTCTAACATTTGGCTGTGAAAATGACTTTTCAAGATTTAGTACGAGGAGGCAAGATGCAACTTTTTTTTTTTTTTCTGTGAAAGGAGGATAATGTTTAGGAGACAAACCCTGCCTACACTATGCTCTTTTCCTTGAAATTTTTTAGGCTAAGCTAAGATAACAAGCACTCTCATAAATGAGAGTTTATCACTTGCCAATGAAATCCAGCCATTTGTGACAACATGGATGGACATTGAGGGTGTTATGCAAAGTGAAATAAGTCAGATGAAGAAGGTCAAATACCATATGATCTCACTCATTAAGTAGTAGATAATAACAACAACAAACAAACACATAGAGACAGAGATTGGATTGGTGGTTACCAGAGGGGAAGAAGGGAGAGGAGGGCGAAAGGGATAATTAGACACATGTGTGTGGTGATGGACTGTAATCAGTATTTGGGTGGTGAACATGGGAACATGATGTAATCCATGCAGAAACAGAAGTATAATGATGTACACCTGAAATTTATACGGTTATAAACCAATGTTACCACAATGAACAAAACAAAACAAAAATAAATAAAAAAAAAAAACAGGTTTTACAAAATAATAATCATGAGGGATGTCTACTTACAAGGTAACTTATCTGATTTTACAGAATGCGAGAAACATGTCAGTTCCAGGTTTACGCAAGTCTCACACACACACAGACATATTCCCTTTGACCATATTTCAGTTTTAACTGGAGAAAGCATTACTCACACTTACAGTTTCTGACACTTATTTGAATCTTTGAGGATATTTTGCTATTGTAATAGATTCTTTCCCATTCTCTTCTTCCTTCTGTTAGCTCTATGCAATGCCTTTGCTAACTGATCTTTACTGACCACACCCCTTCAAATCAAATTATAAGAGGACATTTACACATCAACCATAATGTTTAGCAATTCGAATGCTAAGTTTTGCTACTTCCTTAATAAGGATGTTCAAGTAATATCTGAGTAACTGTATTAAGGTCTATTTCGTTTGAAATAAGGAACTATTTTACTCCTCAATAAGGACCAATTAAATTTAGAAAATGTAAAGTAACATAAGTCTCAGTGAAGTACATGTCTTGGGAAAGGACTGCAAGAATATATTATCTTTTATGGCTTATAAACTTGGCTGCTAATAAGAATCACCTGGGAAGTTTGTTAATAATACAGATTCCCAAGATGCTACACAGACTTAATGAAGCAGAATCTCCAGAGAAGCAGTATGGGAATTCTGTTTTTAATAAGTGTCTCGAATGATTTGTATAATCTGATGATTATATTTGAAACTTAAGCTCAAGGCTAGATGTGCCACATGACTGACAATAAATGGGAAGAGTTCTGTTGTGCTGAGACCTTTAGTTTTCACAGTAGATGAGGAATCATTGAAATATTGTGATTATGAATGAATGAGCGAACGTGTATCATAGAAAGATACACGTTCTCTGACAGCAACGTCACATAGGGTGGCCAAGACTAGAGGCTAGAAAGCCAAAAAATGACATTTGTGACCCAGATGTCCATTGAGGCAGGCATATAATAGGACCGTGACTGTGGCACTTACAAAAGAAAGGATGGCTTTAAAAGATACGAGGAAGTAGTCTTAACCCAACTTGCTGAGTAAACATTAAGGAAAAGAGTAATCTATTGTACTGGCTTGCTTGGGCTGCCATAACAAAATACCACAGACTGGATGACTTCAACAACAGAAATTTATTTTCTCGCAGTTCTGGAGGCTGGAAGTCCAAGATCAAGGTGTTGGCAGTTTTGGTTTCTCCTGAGGTCTCTCTCCTTGGCTTGTAGATGGTCATCTTCTCACGGTGTTCTCACATGGTTTTTCCTCTGTACATGACCAACCCTGGTGTCTCTCTGTGTGTTCAAATTTCATCTTCTTATAAGGACACCAGTCAGATTGGATTAGGGCCCACCCAAAGGGCCTCATTTTAACGTAATCCCCTCTTTAGAGGCACTATCTCCAAATACAGTCACACTCTGGAATACTGGAAGAGAGGGCTTCAACATATGAATTTTGGGGGACATAATTCAGTCCATAACATGTATGAAGCTCAGAAGACTCCAAGTATGATGATTCTGACAGCTGAGTAGGTGCTGAGGCCCTTCTTCAAGATGAAGAATACAAATAAAAGACAAACAATATGGATAATAAGGTCTATTTGAACACGGCATGTTTGAATTGCTTATGGGAAATTAAAACAGAGATGCAAGTAGAAAACAGATATATGTATGTGTGTAGGAATGTGTGTGTGTGTGTGTGTGTGTGTGTGTGAGTGTGCATGTAGGTTGCTATATATAATAACATTACTTAATTTGAAAATATAAACTGAAGGAAATATTGGATAACAAATAGTTCTCATAATCACACTTCAGAATATCCAAATTGTTACCAATGATTATTTTAAAACTAATTCTTTTTTTCCCTCATGCATCTGTATTAGTTGTGCAACCAACAACTTTAATCCCTTCTAGTGAGAAAGGCTTAATTGCATGCTTTATTAGTTTAAGCTTAGACATGTCTTAGCCTTTCTGGTTCTCTGCTTTGTGTTTTTCCTTATGTGTAGCTGGATGTAAAACAGAGTGGTTAGCTAGGTATTTCTGAACTAATATAATCTCCATTGCCTTGATGGTCTTTTCTGGAAACTGGTGTCTCAGCTATTTGACACATTTTAAGGTTTCCATCTTTTTTTGTAATTAATCATTCTTTAAAAGATTTAGTAAAAATTAGTTATTTCATTCAATTAGAACATACAAGACTATGTGTTGCAAAGAGCTTTTCAATATGATTAGTGTTACAAATGCATGCTTACATGAGATGATAAGATTTCACTCAAAAATTAAATAACTCAGAAACATTTTTGGACCTCAATCTACGACAGAATCACCCAAAGCAATATTAAACAGAAAGCATTTAGGAAAATCTCGTAAGATTAATAACATCCAGTGATTTTTTTCCTCATATAAGTATGAGAAAGTCATTAGACTTTTATGTCATCAATTTGCAAAGGAATCAGTAACGCAATTCTATGCACTAAAGCAATATTATCAAGAGAATGTCTCTTTTTACATGAGTACTAATTTATTTATACAAGCGCCTATGAACTTAAACTTGATATACTACGTGTTTTTCATGAAAAACAACACAATAACATTTCTCTTAAGTGATTTTAGAAGAAAACTTTTAGTAAAAGTTAGATAGTGAAACATTTCTCTTGTCTTGGGATTTTATGTTGCTCCTAAGGTTTCTTTTCTTGAAAAGAAAATACCAAATACCAAGACCAAAATACTGATAATAGTATCTATATTAGTATACCAAAAAAAGTAAAAAGCTAGTATGTTGCTCTCAGTTCATGTAAAGTCAGATGGAAAATTATATATACATTTATAATTTATATATATGTATTTGCCATCATATATATTTAATATTGTGTGTATGTTTATCATTTTCTTTGAAAATAATCCTTCTACAATAATTAAAATTTCAACTTTAAATTTCATTTTTTAAGAATATTTTATTTTTGTTGACAGCAACTTTCAGACAAAGGCAATTCAAATAAATATAATAGTATTATAAGGATTTACAAAGCTATTAATGGAAATATTTTTTGAATATTCATATTAATTTCTTTTCCATGAATAAGATGAACAATTGATTGTCAAAGTGAGAAAAAACTCTAAGACTTCAAGGGCACCCTAGAAATGTGTTGTCATGATTCATCCTAGACCATCTGCATGAAGGCAATACACCAGTACAAAATATGCCCATGTGTTCCTTTAATTCCATCCACCTCCTCCGCCAAACTTTTTCACTTCCCACTGATGGTGATTATATTTACCTATGTAAATATGGTGGAAAAGATCATCGTGTCTTTCCATCTGCAGTTACCTAGAAATGGTTCCTTGATTATAGCTCTCATCAGTTTGGGGTCACCTTTATATATACAGTGAGCCAGGTCTCCCTATATCCTTTTGGATAAAATTGAAGAATATTTTTCAAGGTTTCTTGTTTTTCTTAGCATTTACTGTAGTTAGTATTCTTCCACATTTTTACAAAACAGAACTATCCCACAGAGTCTAATTTCAAGAAGCAAATCAATGTGTGGCAAGTATGCACATCCTTGTGCTATTGAGTTACTCCAACACCAGAACAAATTGTTGTCTATCTGATTGACCCACGATGTTGCTGCATTCTAATTCTAGCTGGACAGAAATTCATGATTTTTAGATATTCTTTTTTTTCTGGGTGTTTTTGTGTTTACATTTAGAGGAATGAAATATAAGCTGCTTATACAAAAAAAAACACAAAAACTAGCAGGTTTTTAATAGCTATTGTTTTACTCAGTGTTAGAAGATGTGCATATATAAACTGATATTCAGAAAGCTTCAGTAACATACTGAAAGTTGTCATGTCAGAGCTATAAAATATATTCACCTGTCTCTACTCCATAATTCTTTTTCCCAGTATACCACACTGCCTCTAAGAAAGAAGCTGTTGACAGAGGTTGATATGAAGCAGAATCTTATTTTTAGTAGTTTGAGGATGTCATTTAATGCTATTTATGCATGATTATTTTGAGCATTATATTATTTGTGATGACTATTAATTCTAGGTTAGACATGCACTCAGGCTGACTTTAAAACCACTCTCGCTTTTTACTAAGATTCCATATATGTTTCAAAGTTTCAATAAACATAAACTCTGAATATTAACTTTATATAGATCCAATCCAATTTAATTCAATCAGAAAAATGATTTTTGTGTTAACATAAAGCTTTATAGTTATTTGCTACTCATCTTCTAATCTGTAGTGTACTGTAATTAGTTTTATTCTCCAAATATCTGATGATAAAAAGGATGTAGTGACACCTGACTTTTACCTATTTGATTTTCACAAATTCCTCCTTTTACAAATCTAAAGTAATTGGCCAAAATACTAACTTTTAGTTTTTTTCACTTCTGGTTTCTATTTAATATGAGTATGCACTAATGATTCTCAAATGAATTCTTGCAAGTCTGACATTTTCTGACTTCCTGAATCATATAATTAACTAGCTAATTAATATCTCCACTCATATGTCTACAATGCGTTTTCAACTTAACATGTGTAAAATAGAAATATTGTTTTCGGGATTACCACCTCGTCACCAAACCTGCTCTTCTCCCACTCTTCCACAAGTCAGTAAATGGTAACATTACTCACCCACTTGTTCAAGCCAAAACTCGAGATTCAACTTTATTTTTCTCTCACATCTAACTTTCACATCTTGAATAAATTCTATTTGCTTTACATTAAAATAAATAAAAAGTTTCACCAATTATGTTTTGTCCGAGACGCGTCAAAATTTTTATGCTATCATAATGAGACATTTTATTTTCCCATTATATTTTTCACCATGAGGACAAGTCTGGGCTAGCCTGCTGGAGTTTCAGAGTCCACATACCGCATAGCCAAGACCTAGCCCCAGGAAGGTTAGCCTAGACCAGCCAGTCCATCAACTAACTGCACTAACTAACAGCTGAGATCAGCAAGCCTGTACCACTCAGACAACCCACAGAACACTGGGGAAAAAAGAGTTTATTTCTTTTTGCCATTGACGTGTTTTTTTTTTTTTTTCCGCAAAGATGTCGGGTAATTTAATACAAGCAGAGATATTCTACAATCTTTAGGTGGTACTGAAAATAGCACTTTGTTACAGTATAGTAGAGTAATTGATTACCATATTGATTATACATTTTAGATATTTTAAAACTAAAGTTATTTATAACACCTGAGTGTGGAATTATAATTAGTTTCTCTTTTTTCTAATGTTCAAGAACTCTCCATGAAACTTCAATAACCCACTTTTGGCCATTTAAATAATAACACAGTGTTAAAGCTTCTTGTTTTGAAAAAATAACAGTTAGTCTCAGAAGTAAGGCTCCAAAAATTGAATTAAGATATACCCAATTGATGGCTTTTGAAGTAAAATCCATTTAATGTGTTTCAAATTTAAATACCTTTCTTGGTAAGTGGATTATGCACCTCATCACTTAGCACCCAACCATCAATTCTGCTTTCTTCTTTGAGCAGGAATGTCATTTATGACATATAAGCAAGCTTGCATTTGGTTAGTAAGTTGGATGAGAGTCATCTATATTTACTGTCAAAAGCAGCAGCAGAACTCTCACATCTGTGGAAATGAATTCACTTATAGTATGAAACGATAAATCTCTTCAAAATGGGCTTTTACAAAAAGAATGCAAAAGCAGCCCAGCATCACATTGCTATTTTAATTAGGAAAGTGGTAATAATTAGTCCAATCTCCACATGGTAAAGTGACATCTGGGAACAGTCTGTGTGAATTTTGACTATAGATATAACCAAAGTAGAAACTGACATTTTGGCAGGAAAGAAGTAGGAAAACAATAACAGGGTCAAAGTACTAGCTTAGTTTTAGGAAATAGTTTGAATGTCAAGGAGAGATAATGATTCTCTGAAATACTGTATGTGTTTGTGTGTGTTAAATGCACTACAGCAGAAAGACAGGATAGCATGGTAGTTAAACTCAAAACTAAATAATTGTTAAAGCAGTAATTTCTAGAAGCATTGCAAAGACATGGACTGTGCTAATAATTGGAATTACTGGAAGAACAACATAGGACTTTAGTTGAAGTAACTCTAGAAGTTTGTACACTAAATGACCTCTTTAGTGATATAAACAAGTGGTTTTGTATATCCTGAAAATGCAATATAAAATCTCTATAAAAGAAGATGAAATTGCTTTAAACGTATTTATTTTTCCCTTTAGCTTTTTTATGCGGAATAAAATCTTTCAAAAGAGTCCTGGAAAAAAAATTCTGGGAAGAATGTAGTAGAATTTTTGTTGTATAGTGAAGATGTTACAGATAAAGGGCTTGCTACCCAATGTGCACAGAAGCCGACACTGTGGCAGACTGGTCTTTGAGAGAAGAAAGCCTTTATTACAAGGTTGATCATCAGCAAGGAGACAGGAGACCAGGCTCTCAAATCTGTCTTGCCTGTCCAAGGTATGAGGTAAAGTTTAAGGGATCAGGGATGACCAGCTTGTATGCAGAAGTGCTGGCAGGATGAGTTTCAACCGGCAGATCAAAATGTTCTCTTCTGCACATGCTCCTGGCTGGCTCGCTGCCCCTGAGAAATAACTTTAACATCTTGTTGTTAAGATGGAGTCAGTTATGGGAGGTTACTGGGAAAAGTACAGTAAACAAGGGTAAAATTATTATGCAGATTTAAATCATTGCCTTCTCGAATGATGAGTTTCTAGAGATTTAGAGTCATCTTCCCCTTCCTGGCACAGAGAGGGAGGCACTCTTACAAATGGAGATTTCTTTTATAAATGTAAATTGCCTTTACAACAGGGTAACTTCTACTAGGTTTCCAGAGTTTTCCCTGTGTCTGAGGTTTTTTTAATAATCATCAGCTCAAAATAGCCCTTATGGCAAAAAGGTATATTTTGGGGTGATAAATTATGTTCCTGGTCCTGTGGTTACAAAGAGAATTCAAAAGACAAACCATTTAAAGAAAGGTTAATGGAGAAATGTAGTACATAAGACATCCAATAAAGATGGTAATCAGAATATAGAGTGAAGGGGAACAGAATTTGTCACCCCCAAATATGCTTCTTTGGCATAAGGATTATTTTAGGCTGATTATTTTTAAGAAGGAGCTGACATAGGAGAAGCTCTGAAAACTGAGTTGAAGTTACCCTTTTATAAGAGATATTTACATTTATAATGTAAATCTCCATTTGTAATGGTGTCTCCCTCTCTATACCAGGAAGAGAAGAAAGACTAAATCTTTAGAAATTCTTACAAGTGGAGAAGGCGGTGACTTAAATCTGCATAACAACCATACTTTTGTTTACTGTGCTTTACCTGAAATCTTCCCATAACTAACTCCCCACCCCCCAATATCTCCTTTTGTCTTTCCTTGGAGATGGTATTTAAGAGAATACCTTGGGCCATTTCAGGAGTTACTCAGTTTTCCTGGGTATCTCCCTTATATAAAGGAGGTATACATGTTATTAAAGTTCTATTTGTTTTTCTCCTTTAAGTCTGTCTTTTATTACAGAAGGATCTCAGCTAAGAGCCTAGAAGGGTGAAGGGAAAATTATCTTTCCTCTCCTACAGGAGTATTAATTGATTAATTGATTTATGCATTAATTTAACAAAGTTTGAGTTAGAGGCTTGATTTCCTTTTTCAGGTATAGGAGAAAATAGCAAGAATTTTGACCTTGTGGACTAGTTTAAGGGGATGATTGTAAATACTGGACTGAAAAATGACATTTTTATAATAGTCAATAAAAATAAAAATAATTTAAGATTAGGTGAGAATAGGGCAACAATCAGGGAGCTAGAGTGACTAACAGAAGTGTAATATCATGTAGAATGTCCAAGATGATTGTCAAACCATGTAAAAGAGATGAAATAAAATATCTCATTATGGAAACATTGCAAACTTTGGATATGAAGAAAATACGAAAGGATTTAATTGGGCTTAAATGAGAAAAATGTGAAGAGATACTGGAACTATTAAGATGAAACATTTTTTGCTTCATAGTTCAGTGAGGGAGAGAAATGATAAAACAATTTATAATTATAATGTTGTATAATATCTGCTTTGATGGAGACTTGGATAGACTCATATAATAGTTCAAGCAAACTTAGACTGTTAGGTGTGGAAAATCTTTACAAAGACCTCATAGCATTTACAGATATATAGCAGTTCTCCCAGTGTAGAATTAATGAGAGAGGAGAAATGGGAATGTCATTTCCTGACAAATGGGAAACCATTTGGCCAGGTACAGAGGTTTACAATAGCATTTGACATCCAGGTAACAGTCAACAGGAGTGTGTACAGAAAACGGCAAAAGATGTGCTGCAAACACACAAGCTCGGTCATGAAGGATTTTTGTGCCAATCAAAAAATTTGAAACTTATCGTGAAAGGTTTGTGGAATCAAGATAGATGACATCATCAAATTTGTGATTGAAAAACACTACCTTGTGGTTTGTAGGATGAATTTTAAAGGGCAAGAGAAGGAGCTAGTGTAATGAAGTATTGAAATAATCCTGGGTAATGTTGACAAGGAACCTAACAAAACAACCCTGATGAGAATGGAAAGAAGGGAGAAATACCAAGAGATAATTAGGGTAGTGCCCTCTCCAATTTGCCTTTTACAGGCAAGCTAAGTGTATGCTTTTAAAACATGAATCAGACCAAGACAGTCAGCTATTTAAAACCCTTCACTGCTCTTTACTCCCTTCACATGTAGTAAAAGTCAAAGGCATTACCTTTAATGGCATTTCTGATCTCATCATCAACCACGCTGCCCATCACTTATCCTTTTCCAGCCACACTGGTTTCTTTGATATTCCTCAAACCCACTCAGCACTGTCTGTCTCAGGATCTTTACACTTTCTATTTCCTCTGCCTAACATCCTCTTCTCAAGCATCTTCAGGACTTACTGCTTCACTTCAAGTCTTTGCTCAAATTTCACCTTCTCAATGAATCCAACTCTGACCACCTCAATTAAAATTGCATGCCGCAAACGCTGCCTTCTAATACCCCTCAGTCTGCTCTATTTATTTCACAGCCCATATCTCCTTTCAACATATGCTTATATGTATAATTATTTCCATCTTACTGGCATCTAGAAGAGCACCTTTATCAGAGTATTGACTCAATCAATACTTGTTGAATTGTTTCAACAGAAAGGATGCAAAGCTAAGTGGTCATAATGGTGAGAATAAATATAGATTTATTTGAGGAATAGGAACACTTTATTCAATGGAGGAATACTAAAAATACCACAGAAGTTTAAAAAAATCATATTACCTTATTACCACATCAAGCAAAAAATATCACATTGAAGATGATTAGTGACAATCTTTCACAGAGTATAAAGTGCAATATAATTTGAGTGTTTCTGCTTGGAAGATGTTGCATGTTTTTTGAAAATTAACTAGGACTAGTTTAGAAAGCAATTTCAGCCAATCACTGGCTATTGCCCAGTGTTGCATATTATACCTGGAAAAAAAATAATACAGTTAAAAGGAACCAAATATTCAACTTTGGAGAATGAATATTCAGGTAGGAAGTATAGGGGTTTATATCATGTTTGTGTATCTAGTGAGTGTGTGTTTGCATGTGCATATGCATATTTGAGTGTAACTACACAAATAAAGGAACTATGTGAAGAATGGAAATGATAGATTTGGAAAATAAAAAAATGGGAAAATGTCATAAGAATGAGTATAAAACATTCAAGAATATACTGGAGATATAACTTTAACCTGATCAAAAACAGGTAAAAGTGAAATTTGAAGGGAGTGGTACTTTAAAACTAGATAATGAGTAGGATAACTATGTGCTGTACACTTTTTAAAAACATATTTCAGGATATTTCTAATAATTCACACTTTCTAATAATAACACTATGGGCTTGGTAACTTAGCATATGGGCAATAAAGTGTGAATTACAAATTATAACCCCAATCCAATATTATGGATAAGTCCAAGACTTCTTGGAACAAAATTATAACTAGAAAATAACAAAATGCAATATTCTATATTTTCAAGAAATATATTTAATAAAATGCTAAATAAAGCTAAGTGATAATTTAAAAAATAAATATACCTCTACAGAAACCAGCCAATATATATTTGGCTACCATAAACAAAGGAAGGTGACATTGAATGTCTTGCCATAAGAGGGTCATACACACAATTTACCTAATAAATATTGAAGACAAAGGCAAGATACATTTCTCTGGAGTTTCATAGACTCCCAAGGAACTTGCATTTTAATTTCCCTACAATTATCACTACTTATCACTAGATTCTTACTAGTAGTATAAACTTTGTCTGCAGGATTCCAGACACCAGAACAACATGTAGCAGGACAATTTTAAAAATACATTCAATACATTTTTCTCTATGAGTCCAAACATTCGTTAATATGCTCTCAATTTTTTATGTTTTATTTACTGGCTATCTCCAGAAACTCAGTCTATGATGCAATTTTTCTGAGCATTTGCCATCTTATTTGCACAATGGTTTATAAATTAATCATTTTCCACTATAAATGAATAATACCTTTAACACTAAACCATAAAAAGAAAATAAGAAATATTAGAAGTTATCTGTAAATTCTTCCACGTGGGCAACATTTCTGTAAGGACTGATGATTTTAGAAATTACGTCAGTACGACGGTAATGATAGATTCAATTATTCCATGCTACAAAATAAAATTCCACATACACTATGAAAAACAGTGACTTGTCCATTCAGATAACTTTTAAATCAGTTTTAATCCACTCAATTAAGTTGCTTTATTTCTAATGTAATATACTCAAAGCTTCATGAAGTAGTTTGTATTACACTTTTTGATATTAAATATAGTCAATACAATATAAAGAAGATTTTTTAGAAATTCATTATATGCATTTTTAGTATTTCAACTTTTCCTAATGTAAGCCTGTGATAACATCAGGCATATAAAAATAAAAGAATCACACAAATAAATGGTCAGCAACCTCATTAGTTAATGATTAAACAAGCGCCCTAGCCATACCAAAATATAATATGAAGGAAACAACTACGAAAATATTTCAAAAATTTCAGCATTCAATATTTTGGCTTTACCAAAATAAACCACTGTGATATTCTTGTGCCAATAAATTCTAAGATGAATGTTTAAATTGTATTCAATTCACCAATAAAGAATATAAATGCTTGCAATTATAAGAAATCTTGGGGAGAAAATAAACATACAAAATCTGAATACTTTTTAAAAGAAATCATCTTAAAATACTTATTGTTCTGTCAATCTAATAACTTTTAATAAATTACATAAATATTTTAACACTGTTTTCTACTGAAGAAAAAATTTTAACTATAAAAGTCTCTTTACATTGTGAATTTAGCAAGTTCATGTCTAATGCCATATGTGCATCATTCTGTTCTGATGGTTTTAAAGTCATCCATGTCCAATTTCCAAATACAGACTGTGTATTGTGGACTTCTGTGAGATTTCAGCACCCAAACATCTGTCATCTCTTTCTGCCTTATAACATCCTATTTCCATTCGCAGAATCACCCAGTTTTTGCCTCTTCCCAATTTTTATAATCTTGTTGGGAGAGTAAATCCCAATACTTTTAGTAAGCTGAGGAAGACAAAATAACATGATATTTTATCCCCAGATCCTAGGAAAGGATTGTAAAGAAAGAAGATAAGAAGTAAAGAAATAATTGTCTATTACTTATAATGCATACACATTCAGGTTGTTACTGTTATCAGGGGATTTTTGCTTCTATATGCCTGATCCCCTGGAATTTCCTAGATCCCATTCTCAGGCCTGTTTCCCAGCCTCTCATCAATCCATTTAACCCTTGACATCCTTCTTATAAATTTGACTTTACTTAATTTATCTAGCATGATTTTCTATGAATAGTTACCAGTTAACCTCAACTAACTAGGGTGGTCTAGGATATGCTGTGATAAAATGAACTACAAAACTTCAAAAACTTTCAGTTTTGGCTCATGTGTACATGTCCAAGGCGGTGCAGAGGGGCCTAGCCTGGTGGAGACTCTACTTTCTTAAAATGCCCCCATTTCAACAGGAGCCTTCAAAGGCAGTCCTAGCAGGGCAAGAAGTCTCCTACGTTGAAGTGCTTCAGGAAATGTTAGGTGTCACTCAGAGCCCACTGGCCAGAACTCCTCCCAACTCAAAGGGGTTGGATATGGACTCTCAAGGGCATGAAAGGAAAGGGGAACGAGGTAAGTTTGAGAATTGGAAGTCACTACCACACATGCCTAAACAATACACAATAATTTAACGTATTAAACAACAATCATAAAGAAGACTCAACAAACACGGCCTATATATTTATCAACTCTTTAGTTTTACGTGTAATAACCTAGTGCATATAACACATTATTATGTATTTACTAATTTTTTAAATAGCAAAAGGAATATTGATGCATTCTACCTGTAAAAAAGAAGCTAAATTCCTTTTGGACTGCCACCCCATTTCAAGGCTCCAGCCCAAGGATAAATCTGTTTTTACTGTAGGATGGATCTGTCAGACTGCATGGGAGCAGAGGCTAAGTAGCAGCATAAACTCTTAGTGGCTCTCTGGGCTTGGTTTCCACATAGGTAGTACAGCCATGATAGTATCCACATGGTTTGAATTAATGGTTGGCTCGGTTAGTCATGTAGATCTCTAGAACAAAAATATATAGACAACCCACGAAAGATCTTCCTCTCATGTATAACAGCAATACGAAGTATAAAAATTAACTGGAGGCCACACTGAGCTAGATAACAGGAAGTAAGTGTCTCATGTTTAGCACTACATGACTTCAGTCAATCTAGAAGATGTGGAGTACTTTGAGTAACAAGAATGCCAATTTGCTGGTGTTTAGTACCGAAACTGAACAGTAGAAAGTACAAATATCCTACGCATTTGGGGGATTAGTGTACACTGACCCTGAGCTGAAGTTAATTCCCGAGGAGGAGTATCACCATGGCCCTCTGCTCAGAAGGGAATCTTAGGGCTTTTGGATCGTCAGTGCAATTGTTGCTTTGAGTCTACTTAATTTAGGCCCAATGAATGGTTTGAAAAGATATTCACAGCACAAAAGAAATCCTAGCATTAGATCTTGACAAAAATTTTTTTGTTTTGTTTTTTTGTGAGGAAGATCAGCCTTGAGCTAACACTCATGCCAATCCTCCTCTTTTTGCTGAGGAAGACTGCCCTGGGCTAACATCCGTGCCCATCTTCCTTCACTTTATATGGGATGTCGCCACAGCATGGCTTGCCAAGCGGTGCATCGGTGTGCGCCAGGCTTGACGGTGCGCAACCAGGATCCGAACCCGGGCCACCAACAGTGGAGCGTGCACTTAACCGCTACACCATGTGGCCAGCCCCAACAAAAATGTTTTTAAAAAAGTATCTATTATGGTAGGAATGCAAGGGAAACACCCTGGAGCTGCAGGGCATTCTAAAAATAGAAAAGGAAACCACATCTTTAAGGACAGAGAGATTAATCCTATTCTCAATGATTTGAAAATACATTACGGTGAATCCTATACTATCCACATTTAACTCACTTGTAAAGATGAGTTATCTTAGAGAATTACAGTCAGTTAGGAACTTCAATTGATTCTGTTGTCTCATATATGGTCTCTTTTCCAGAACAAACCAAGATCTCCCACCCTCTTGTGCAGTCATTGATTTGCCCAAGATTTTTTTTCTCTGTCTTTATAAAAACTGTATACCATAAATGAAAAGGAGTCTTGCGTCAGGCTAGCTGCCTTCTCCAGCTCTATGCTGTGAATCAGTCTGCAAGGAGCTTGACTGTCTCCCTATCCTCCAGGACATCACACTGATCCAGCATGTTGATCTCAATAAGCTGTTGAGTATGGAGATCAGGAAGTAGCTGTCGCCTAAGATGACCTGGTGAGAGGTGCTTGTACCATGGAATGAGAGATAAAGTCCACAAAAATACAAGGTCTCTATTCTTAGCGAAGTTTCTGGTGGTACATTTGATTGAAGGTATATCAATATACCCCTGCAAAATAAAGGTCACACTGTTGTGCCTTGCGCTCACTACTTCTAAGAAAAATGTGAAATGCTCTGTGAGCTTTATCAGATATTGGGGAAATGCATAACAAATTTGACTATGCTGCTCTCACCCCTTTATCAGGCTTTAAGTTTTGAGGAAGCCTCAGAGCAAAGGAGTATTTTCCAGCACATTCAGGCTCCAGCACAAGTAATAACTTGGTCATCATGTGTGAGTGGTTCCAATGATTTTTAAAGTGTCTATAACAGATTGTAACACTCAGTGGAGCCATAGAAAGCCATGAACAGAGGTCATTGGGTTTTTCAAACAAAATTGTGTCTCTATAGCAATTTTGGATGGGTTACATATACTTAGCGTCTGACCGAAGCCTCATATTGGTTCCTTGAAATCTGGAGTGACTATAGTGATAGCAAGGGTTAAGTGGAAGCCATTGAAACTGCTCCCTCACTTCTGGTCAAGGAAGCAAATCAGAATCAGAAGCACATCTGCCTCTGTGAAGAATTGCATCACCAACGTACATTTGAAGAATGCAGTGGGGGTGGTCTCACTATGTCTGCTTTCAACTCACCTTGTAAGTCCTCTATAGAAACCAGAAGGTCCATGACTTAAGACCGATGACAGTGCACTGATATATATTTAACCATATCTTTGCCCCAACTACAGCCTCTATTCTAAATATGGTATCTTTACAGGATTAGATTAACCCAGCCTCTGGTACTTGGTATGTGCCAATGATAAAATGAATACTTTCTCCTCAGTCTGCATCAATAGGGAAGACCAAAAGCATATCTTCTTTCCATGGGAAAGAGTTACAGTTATACACATTTTCTATTTAGCCTGATTATCTGTAAACTCTCCTGGGCTCTGTCATGAAAGAGTCCACAGTGCAGGACAACATGTTGACACATGCAGGTATGACCTAATAATCAGTGTATGGCAAGTGCTCTAAATGTCTTACTAAAACAAATGCATATTGGAGGGTGGGAGATGAACCCCATGAACACTCAGGGTACTTTTATGTTAGTGAAGATTTTAAAGGTCCAATGGTCTGCAGCATTATGAATCTCCCATTATTAGGTGAAGCATGCATTGTTGCATCTTAGACTTCCTCTACTAATAACAAGTTAGTATGTTCAGTTGTGCTACATGAAATTTAGAGGCAGGTTATAGAGCATTTAGGGAAATGGCTTCCCTACCAAATAGCATATATCTTGTAAGGCTGAGAGTTCTGTAGGCACCCCAGAACATGCTCTGCATCAGGGAAAGCCTGAGGTGGAAACTACTCTGCCACAAGGTCCATATGACCCACTGGATAAGAAGTTGGGATTGGAAGTAATAGTGATAGATAAAGATGTGTAGAGAGTCTCTAGCAAGTGAAAGCCTAATTGGAGTTTGAGCAAAGACTCCCTAGGGTTCTGGTGCAAGACCATGCCATTGAGATCAGAGAAATTCACTCTGTGTGGGAAAAAGAAAAAAAATTACTGACTTGTTATTGAGACTTGGTAGAGAAAGAATGTCCATGAAAGTCCTCATGTGACTATGCAATGTGAGTTGTCTGAGTCAAATGGTGAGGCTTTTGCACCTGCAAACCATTTTATAATGGAAGTATTACATTTGGGATGGGCTTGAGCAGGTCTAGAAGACATGAGAAAATGCATGAACACATGCTCCAGACTTGCATATTCTCCACTTCTTTTGTAAAACTGTCTCTGCCTCAATTCACATTTAGGGACTCACGGCATTTTCTGGAAGAAGAAAAAAAACTTGGGCCTGATTTATAGTAGAATTGGTATGATGTGATGGCACCAATCTAAAATGAACTGTTGACACTTCTGGTTTCCACTTGGAGCATAAAGACAGGGAAAGAGCACGGCTCCCTCATCACCAGGCTAACAAACTTCAAGTGCAAGCCCCAGTGGAATACTGCCGAGAGAATTAAAGCACAGTGGAGAGAAATCCTCTTAGGTATAGTGCATAGAGAAGACTCAAAACTGAAGGTGGACCAGACATTTATAAACTCCTTTAGCCAATTCCCACCCTAAATGCAAGGTTGTGAATTTGAAACCTGCAGTATACTGAGAGTAACCATAGCAACAACAGACTCAAACAAACTCAACTACTGAATAAATTGACTCTAAACTCCACATTCTAAGCCTAGCAGGAGGAAAGATGTGCAAAATTTTGGACATAAAATCTACTTACCTCTGTATCTATTGTCGTAAAAAAGATGTCAAATTGCAAGGCCTATGAAAAAGCAGGAGTAAAAACAAAACATATTGCTAAGAGACAAAGTGATCAACAGAACTGAAACAAGATACAAATGTTATAACATTTAAAATAATTATGAATGTTGTGTTAAAGGCTCTCGTAGGAAAGGCGGACGGCATACAAACTAAGATGGGTAATGATGGCAGAGATGAAAATTATAAGGAAAATCAAATAGAAATGCTAGAAATGAAAAACAAGAGGACAGAAATGAAGGCAGCCTTTAATGGGTTAGGGGAGGAAAAAATTAGTGAACTTGAAAATAAATTAGTAGAAAATACTCCATCTAAAACACAAATTTTAAAAAAGTGAAAAAAATAATAGAACAAAGCATCCATGAGCTAGGCAGTAGATGGGAGTTAGGGCATGGATAGCAAACCATCTAATATACATGTAATTAGAATCCCAGGAGAAGAGAGAGAGAACAAAATCAATATGTGATGGAACAGGAATATTCCAAAATTAATGGTGGATACCATTCACAAACTCAGAGGATACCAACTGAAATAAATGCACAGATGTGTACACATGCACACACATATATAAATATATCATATTGAAAGTGCTGAAAACCAAAGAAATTAAAAAACAAAATTTGAAGGCAGCCAGAGTGAAAAAGAAACATTATATACAGACATACAGAGAAACAAATAAGTAATTACACAAGGGTTTCATTAGAAACCATGCAAGCTAGATTATGATGTGATCTATCAGGTAACAGAATAATATCTTTAAATTACTGAAAGTATAAAAAACATTCTGCTAAAGCAGAAACCTGTACCCAGTGAAAATATCTTTTAAAAATGGAGAAGATGTAAAACTTCCTCACAAAATTAAAAACTGAAAGAATTCATTCTCAGCAAAGCTACAATATACAAATGATAAAAAAAAAGTTTTTCAAGTAGAAGAATATGACACTAGCCAGAAATTTTAGATAGACACATAAAAAGGAAGAGTGCTAGAAATGGAATAAATAAAAATAAAATAAAGTTAAATTTTCTTTTAACTATTCTAAAGGATTACTGATTGTCTAAAGGAAAAAAGAAATAGTAGACATGCAATGTGTGTTTTTTGGCATATGTGAGCATAAATAGCACAATAGCACAATAGTACGAAAGATGAAAGGGAGAAATTGGGAATATAGTGTTTCAAAGACTTTATACTACACATGAGACAGTATATTATTTGAAGGTAAAATCTGATTAAGTAAAAATGTATACTGTATGATTCAGCAATTCCACTTCTGGGTATATGAAATCCTTCATATATAAAGGAAATGAAATCATTATCTAAAAGAGATATTTGCATTCTTACATTCATTGTAGCATTATTCACAATAGCCAAGACATGAAAACAACCTAAGTGTCTATCAACAGATGAATAGATAAAGCAAATGTGGTATATATACCATGAGCTATTGCTTAGGCCGTAAAAAATAAGGAAATCCTGCAATTTGCGACAACATGGATAGACCTTCAGAGCATTATGCTAAGTGAAATGTCAGGTTGACAAAAACAAATACCAGATGATCTCATTTATATGTGGAATCTAAAAAGCTAAACTCAGAAACAGAGAATAGAATGGTGGTTGCTATGGGTTGGTGGGTGGGAAAAATGGGGAGATGTAGGTGAAAGGGTATAAACTTCTAGCTAGAAGATGAGTAAGTTCTGGGGATCTAATATACCACATGGTACCTGTAATTAACAATATTATATTATATACTTGAAAGTCGTCAACAGAGTAGATCTTAAATGTTATCATCACATGCACGAAAAATGATGATTTTGTGAGGGGGTGGAGGTGTTAACAACTTATTGTGGTAATCATTTTGTAACATATACGTGTATCAAGTCATCACATTGTATGTCTTAAACTTATATGTCAACAATATTTGAATAAAGCTGGAAAAATGTATTTTGCAAATGCTCGGACAACAATTAAAACATTAAAAAGGAGATATAAATAATGAATTAATAGTAGTGACAAAATGGAATAATAGCAAATGCTTATATAGCCTGAAAGAAGGCAGGAAAACAGGAAGCAAACAAGTGAAAAAAATACAAAACAGGTAGCAAGATTTAAAATTTAACCTAACCATATAAATAGTTACACTAAATATAAATGATCTAAACATTCAAATTAAAAGACAGATATTGTCTGATTGGCTACAAAGTAAAATCTAATAGTATATTGTTTACAAAAAATCAGTTTAAATATAAATATAGATGGAAAGTAAAATAATGTCAAAGATATACATTGCAAACACTGATCAAAGGAAAGCTGGAGTAGCTATTTTAATGTCAAGCAAAATGTATTTCAAAACAAGGAATATTACCAGAGAAAGAGTGAAATCACATTATAACCCAGGGTCAATTTTCCAAAAGAATATAAAATCCTAAATATGTGTGTATGTATCAATAGTATGTGAAAATTCTCAAAGTAGAAATTGATAGAGAAATAGACAAATCTATAATTATAGTTAGAGATTTACTCTCTTTTTTCAGTAATTAACAGACAAAATGAAAAGAAAATCAGTAGAATATAGAAAACCTGGATAATATTCTTCACCAAATTTACTTTAAAGATATTGTAGAATGTTCTACCCAATAGCATATTCTTCTCAAGTGTACTTGGGCATTCACACAAATAGCGCACATTCAAAGCCATAATAAGAAACATAAATTGCTACGTAATAATGAAGTACTCTTTGAATAATTGTCAATATAGATGATTCAGACAAATGTATGTATGTATAGAAAATTATATTTCCTTTATTTAATTAAAAAGAATGCTGATATTCCTAATATCACCCATGACAACATGGTGAAGAGGTAAGTTTAAATGTATTTGACGTCATAATTAATGATGACATAAGAAATAATAACACAAGAATTCTGACTTTTTAAAATGTTCTTTTTAAAAATTTATGTAGAAAGTTTGCAGAAAAACTGGAAAACACCCTTTACTCATATCATTCAAAAATCACTCATATTCCGGAGGTTAATTATTGTTAATAGATGGTTTTACACGGAAGAATTTTTCCATTAATTAATCTATGTAATATTTGGAGGCAGAGAATGTGAAATTGAGTATTATGATATCATTTTCTTTTCTACTAATTGTATGTATTAGAGAAATTTCTTGTCCAATACTCACATAGCTACTTTACCTATTTTTAACAGATATTTGGTAGAATAAAGGTTTTCTGTTTATTTAACCACAAATCTCTGGATAGCTGTTTCCAGTTTTCTTCTATTATCAATATTTCCCTGGAGAGACTTATCCTTACTTCTTGGTTTATTTGAAAATGTGTTTGTTTGAGACATTACTAGAAGTGGAATTCAAATATTTGTTCAGTTAAACAGTTTAATATATATGCCAAATTGACCGCAGAAAACAAAACAAAACAAAAACCCCACAAAACTGTACCATTGTCCCTTCTTCCAATAATAACACATGAATGTCTATTTCCCCAGACTCTAGTCAACTCTGGAAATCACCAGTTTGGAATATAAAGTTAGAGAAAGTCTCATGGACAGATCAGAGTAGTCACAGTTGTACAGAAACTCACAGGTTTGATTTCACTTGAGCCACTATTGCAAACTATGTTAATGATTCTTAAAAGAGAGAAAAAGCTTGAAGATCAAGTAAGCAACGTAAGGACAATAAAATGTATCCATTTATTCACACTTGAGCCATTATTGGCAGCTAGGTTAAATTTTAGCTTTTTAATCTATGTAAGTTTTTCATGCTTTTGAGTGGTAAAGTTGTCTAGAAAACGAGTAAATGATCTCTAGATGGCAAAGCATGTGAATAAAGAATCATCAAATGATTTTGCTGCTGACATGCAGAACATAAATGATCACTATTCATAACCATATCTATATCTATCTATCTATATAGGTAATTTAGTAAAAAATATTGGTATACATATAGCAATTATTCTTTGTAGCAGTAGAAAGCTAATTCACTCATAATATTGTCGTGTGTATCATCCCTTGAAGCATTTGTTTCCTCCATGCCATGTTAAAGAATTTCATGTACCTTTTATGTAGAGTTAACTGAAAGCCTGGCTACTGTCCTGGTGCCCAAATAGAGCCCCTCTGCTCACCCATCAGAACCCATCATTAAGTCTTTGAGCTGTACTGACATTGCTACTTGTGCCATTCAGATAATATTGTATAAATAATAACAGTGCATTGAAACTAGTTTTGCTTTTGAGTGGTAGTGGGTGGTGGAGAAATTATGTGCAATCTGTCAGTTTTCTAGGTTTAAAAAATGCTGTTCAGATTTACTAAAAACGCTTTTGCCAAAAACTCTCAGTTAAATAAATGATTTTGAGAATAAAACTGTTAACATTAATTATCAAAAGCATTTCTATATCTTAACATTAAAAGAGAATACAATTTAGTAGGAAAATGGAAAAGGCTCAAGGTATTTTTTTTTTCCCAAAGGTGTTTTGAAAAGGTGATGTTGTTGTGGCCCCAGAATTTGTATGGCTCCCATCACCTGGTACCCACATAATGGAGCCATCAGCGGTCAACGGTAGGTGAGGCTCCACTAGAGTATTTTAAAGTGTTCCTGGGAGACCTTCAGTCTGGATGTGGCTGCTCAGTTCGCCCTTTAGTAATGCCCTCTGTGTTCGTGGTTCATATTTTGAGCTTGGGCGTGCACTCAGCCAGTAATGGCATCCCTGCCCCTGTCACTCAAAGACTTGGCTGTGACCACCTGCCCAACAACACCAAGTCACTTCTAAGCTGTCAGATTCACAGTTTGGGGTAAATATAGAGATTTCTCAAGAATAGTGCTGAAGACTGATAGAATGATGTATTGTGCTGTGAGAAATGTAACTCTGACTGCCTGGGTTTCGTTGTAACTGCATGCCTGGGGAAGAAACAGAAGTACATATTCAGAATCATTTGATACATGTCCTTTTTATATGAGAGAAACTATAAATATCTATACATCCCTGATTGTTATCCTGAAGAGTTTAAGGGAAAAAGTAATCTATTTCAATTCTGAAACGATTTTCAAGAAAAAAAATAATGTAAATAGTTCGAAACCTATTAATTCTGTAACAGAAGCTTTGTTTATCTAGAGCACAGCCTTATTTCGCTTGCAGAAAATGTTTAATTAATTATATTGAAGAAACATTAAGATTTCATTTGCCATTTTTTATATAATTCTTGATATTGGTTTTTACTGAAATCTACTATTACATCACGTTTCCTATGACCAGTCTTATTTCTTATCAGTCTTACAAATTAGAATCAAACTGATAAAGGGCACTTTTCACTTTTTAGTGCCTAATTTTAGTGCACTTTTCATCTGTGTGTGTTCTAATATTTCTATTTCACAAGCCGTCTTTAGACACAATGACATATATTTGTGAGACTGACTCTCCTATGTGATGGGAGAGTTATCTTGTGTGGATCGAGGCAGTGCTGTTCACATTACAGCTGAAGCAGGTGGATGATAGTTCACGTAGTACACAGCAAGATGAGAGGAGGCCTAGAGCTAAATTATTTGTTGGAAATCTGTTTCTATTGTTTATAGCAGATGGAAGCAGTGTCTGCTCTGAAATTCCCCTGATCAACTTGAACACGCAGCAAAATATTCTAATATCTGTATAAGATGTTCTAGATTTTGCTTTTATTCATTTCACTAGTCATGGCAAGAGGTACCCACAGTTCAATGAACATAAGATGTCAAATATACATTTTATTTTGCATAAATGCTAAAATATTCAAAATGCAAAGTTTTTTGGTTTTTTGGTGTCTTGGTTTTTCTGAAGCATATGTTCCAAAATATGTGATGTGTTTACTTGGGTGAAGTAAACTGAAAAACACAATAGGATTCTTTTCTATCGACAACTTTTTGCCATCAAGTACCATGCTAGCCTATAGAAAATAAAGTAAGGCTCTAGCTCAAACAAACCCAAATAAACACACAAAACAAAAATCATGTAAAACCTAAAGTTCAAAATCTCAGCAGATACTCTTTCAAGTCTCATATTCTCCTCCTCCTATGATTTACATGAATTAAATTTTCAGTTTTACCAAGTGACATGAAATCTAATTAGATCCTCCCCACACCAAGGAATTGCCAGTTGTATCGACACTATGACTTTATCAAATTAAAAACATAAGGGTTTACCAAAGAATATGCACTTATGATTAACATAAATATGTTTCTTTTTTAATACAAGAATTATTTTTACTTTTGAAAATATAATATGTGAACAACTGGAACATCTTAAAGTAATATTAATTAAAATATAGTATAGTATTTTATTAAATTGCAAAAAAAATTTTGGTGATGAGCTAGGAGATAAAGCATTATATGAAAATATAAGGCAATCTGATCTTTAAAGTCTTGAGAGTGTCAAGCTTTGATAAAGAACAGTTACATAGTAAAATCATATCACATGATAGCTTTAGAAACTATTTTAATATAATGTAGCTAACGTTTATTTAAAACGTATAAGTAGGTTTGAAGACATAGTTAAAAGTACTAGTTATTCTAGAAAGACAGTGAGGTGCCGGCCCCATGGTGTAGTGGTTAAGTGCGCGTGCTCTGCTGCCGGTGGCCTGGGGTTCAGATCCCAGCCATGCACTGATGCACCGCTTGTCAGGCCATGCTGTGGCGGCGTCCCATATAAAGTGGAGGAAGATGGGCATGGATGTTAGCTCAGGGCCAGTCTTCCTCAGCAAAAAGAGGAGGATTGGCATGGATGTTAGCTCAGGGCTGGTCTTCCTCACAATAAATAAATAAATAAATAAAAATTGAAAAAAAAAATAGAAAGACAGTGAAAGCAGCAGCATAGATCTCCACACAAAAACAGACAGAAGACCCCCATGGATAATGTGATCAACAAAGCTAGGTGACAAGAAAGCTCCATAAGACCCATAATATGACCAGGTTGTGACAAACTGCCAGCAACTACGAGATGGTCTGCCTCAGAAAATCTACAGGCTTAGCAAAAGAAGAAATTTGGTTTAAAAATCAATCAGAATTTTCTTTACTTCCTCTCTGTCTTCCTGCCTCCCATCCTCATTTCATTTCTTCTTTATTTAAAAAATAAACTTTTTATTTTAGAACAATTTTCAATTTATAGAAAAATCATGAAGATTTTACTGAGAGTTACCGTATATCCTCCACCCAGTTTCCTGTCCTGACATCTTACATTAGTATAGTACATTTGGCACAATTAATGAAACACGACTGATATAGTATTATTAACAAAGGGCTATAGTTTTTTCAGAGTTTCTTTGTTTTTAACCTAATGTCGTTTTTCTGTTCCAGGCTCCCGTCCAGAATACCACATCACCTTTATTCATCATGTCTACTTAGACTCCTCTTGGCTGTGAGAGCTTTTCGGACTTCCCTTGTTTTCTATGATCCAGACATTTGTAAGGAGTACTGGTTAGGTATTTTGTAGGATGTCCCGCTATTGGAATTTATGTGTTTTTTTCATGATTAGACTGGGACATATATGTTTGTAAAGAAGACCACAGAGGTAAAAAGCCACTGCATCCCATCGTATCAAGGGTACAAGTGTCAGTGTCACATCACTGTTGATGTTAACCTTGGTCCCCTGACTGGGGTAGTGTTTGTCAGCTTTCTCCAAGACATTTACTGCTCTTTGCTCTAAACTTTGTTATATTTCAGTACTAGTGTATTTTGTTGCTTAAATTGTTCTCTCTTTTGCCATTGGTAGCTCTTTCAGTTAGTGGCTCCTGTGTCCCTTCGACATAACCAATGGTTTTTTTTGGATTTCCTTATTGTCTGGCACTACATGTTCCAGTCTCATCTTGCATTTTTCCTGTCCCAGTAGTAGAATCAGCGATTTCTCCAAAAGCCCTGTTTACTTTTACTGGAGAGCAGTATTAGAAATCAAGCGCTGGGGCTAGTTATGCTCATTGCTATTGGGACGCCATTGCTTCTGGGTCCTTTCAGCTGATAGAATAGGGAAATATATGTGTTGTTGAAACGTAAACTGAGGCATATTAAACTTTTTAAAAGTTTATTTGAGCTAAAATCGATTTAAATCAGGCAGCATCAAACCAGAAATGGTTAGGAGTGCTCCACCGGCAGGAGCTCAGGAGAGACTTATAGAAAAAGTGCCAAAGCAAAGTAAGGAAACTATGGATTGACTGGATTGTATAGTCTAGTTGGCTGTTTGTGATTGGTTGTTCTTAGGTTTCAATTTCTTAACCTTGATGCATTTACAGCCTTCAATTTTGGTGTGCTTACATAGGCCAGCACAACATTAGAGCTTACTCCCTGTTTAATTAATTTAACAGTGTGTATACTAAGTCATATATATACACATGTGTATGAATATTTCTATATGTGATCATCTGTATCCATATTAAAGTAAATATAAATTCATACCAATGTCTCCAACTCTAATCTGTTATCACCAGGATCATTCTAGCCTCCTCCCCTTGTTTACCTGTAAACTCCTTCTCAGCAGTGAGAAAGCTGGGTCCCATCATTCTCCAGCCATTTAATTAATTGTTCAGTTCCACTGTGAGTGTATAGCAGCATTAGAATTGTTAACCTGTGCTCTATGGAAACTACTTTATTAACAAATACAGTGCTTGTGCACAGTTTGTTTTATTTTCAGTCTTACAGAATCCATTCATTTCCAAAATTATTTAGGTCAGCACTCCCCCCACCCACACACACACTTCTTCGTGGTTTTTTCATACATGTGATATAGTTAGATTGTTTAGTCACATTCTCCATTTCATCCTGGTTCCTGCAACTTCCTAAATGACTTTTTAAAAAATTTGTATGTACTAAGGTTCATTCTTTGTGCTTTAAGGTTCTGTGAGTTTTAACGCATGTGTAGTACTTTCCTATTTCTTTCTCTCTTTCTTTCCCTTCCCTCCCTCCTTCCTTCCTTCCTTCCTCCTTCCTTCCTTCCTTCTTCTCTCCCTCCCTCTCTCCCTTTCTTCCTTCCATCCCTCTCACTCTGCTTCTTTTGTTGTAATACTGCTTTTCTAGTTCGTATGCTGACAGTCTTAGTTTATTGAGTTAGTGCTATCATTATGCTATGGAGATCACACTGTAAATACTTTGTATGAACTATTGTGTGCCTTTTGTTATTATTCTCAGTAATTTCTTTGTTACTGTTAGACTCCCCTTCCTCATTCTTTCAGGAGAAATTACTGCTACAGAAAAGGAAGGAGACAATAGACATAAAAGGAAAAAAAATATATCACATTCTGAGTTTTTAGGTAAAAAGACTCATTTTAGAAGAAATAGAGAAAGATTTGGTGACAGTTTACTGTCAGGCAAGTTATTGTTTTGTTTTTGTGTGCTACCCCTTCCCCCAATCTCATATTAGATAAGAACCTTCAGGTTGCTGGAAAAAAAAAAAAAAAAGATGAGATAACGTGAAACAGAAGCATCAGTTTTTCAGGAGAGTGACCTTCAGAAAATGCCAACATGTCCCCAAATCCCTTATCTACCACAACACACCTTCATAGAGGAGGGACAAGGTGACAGAATCCAAAGGAAAATGGTGTGGATTCTGGAGGTGAGGGTGCTTCATGCCCAATTGCCTTGTGAGCCAGCCAACCCTGCAGAGATCTCTGGCCTCTAAAGCGTAGGAGACAGCAGTACTGGCTGAGTTGAAACAAGGTTCTGGTGCTACGTAAGTTGTAATATCTGAGTTCACTGATGGGGTTTGTGGAAGAGTAACTTCACAGGTTACTATTACTAGACACAAATGCCACCAAATCCTGCAGAGGGGAACGTATAACATAACAGGGCAAGACATGAAGAGCTGAACCCAAGGCAACAAAGTGGGACAGAACTCAGGGGCTGGCAGTGTTGAGGGAAGCCCACGGCAGAGGACACACAGAATTGTAGACTTCAGTGACACGAGCATAGGATCAAATGTACCCACTGGCCAGACACCTCCTCTCTAGCACATCACAAGCTCAGGCCAAATTAATTAAATGTGTCCTAGAATAAGGATCAGTTTGAGAAAGAATAAGAGATAGAGTGAAAGTACAAAATCCTCAAATTCACCGTTTAATACTATAAAATAATTGAATTTGACAGTCTCCATTTAAGTGATTAAAGTTTCTACCACCATGTAGAAATGAAAACTTGTGATACAAATTAAGTCCAGTTATATGAAAATCACATTACATGTTTGCAATCTGAATTTGAGATTTGTGAAAGTCATATGTCTACCCTGTACTCTGCCTTTGATAATGAAATTGTTTGATGTTTGCTTTAAGTCTTGCTATATACATTTATTTTTATGGTGAGCTGGCTTTTCTTCTGTATGCTTTGCTAAATGCTGACTGGATGTTTTTCCATTTAACCTTAGAAAAGCTTATCTCTCCAACTTGAGTGTTCTTTGCATGCCTATGTGCTATGCAGTGATATTTTTCTGTCACACTGTGGCCAAGAGAAGGGCTAAATCACACTATCTCTGACAGAGAATCGCTTCCTCATTGAGATCTGAAAATGGAGCTCTTATGGTGTATCCAGGGTTCCTCACCAGACAGAATGAAATTGTTCTTTAACCATTTTATACCCATTCTTACAGCCATCAACATTCTGACTTAACTTATGATTGAACAAACTTTCTATTCCTTTAAACAAACTTTCTATTCCTTTTGATGACTAATGTGGTTTATTTCCATGTAAACTGAACTGAAAGTTATGTTTTAAGAGAAGAGGACCCTTCAGATAAGTTGCTGTATGTTTTATATTTATGTAACATTTAGCCAAGTTGCAAAAATAAGAAAAATGTGACAGAAGAAGGTTGGGATCTAAATATTTAAATTTATGACACCTGACTTTTAATTTGTTGAAATTAAATAAATGTGTCTTTATGATTGAAAGGTTGAATTTGTAAAAAAATATTGTAGAATAAAAATTTACACAAAGAATATCAATTTAAGAAGTGTAGGGGAGCAGAATTTGCCACCCCAAAATTTGTCTCTTTGGCATAAGAATTGTTTTAGGCTGGTTATTTTTTTTAAGAAATAGCGGACATAGGAGAAGTTCTGAAAATTAAGTAGAAGTGACTCTTCATGAAAAACGTTTACATTTGTAAGGGAAATCTCCATTTGTAAGGGTATCTCCATCACTGCACCAGGAAGAGGAGGGTATCTAAATCTCTAGAAATTCTTACCAAAGGAGAAGGCAAGGACTGAAATCTGCATATCGACCTTTCCCTTGTTTACTGTGCTTTTCCTGGTAACCTCCTGTAACTGAGTCTCCTCACCCTCAAAACCTTCTTTGTCTTTAGCTGGCAATGTTATTTAAGGTGGTAGCTTTAGCAATTTTAGTGAGTTACTAAGTTTTTCTGGGTCTCTCCCATGTAAACATGTTATTACTCTTTTGCTTGATTTTCTCCTGTTAATCTGTTTTATGTTAATTTAATTCTTAGACCAGCCAGAAGAACTGAGAGGGTTAGAAGGAAAATTTTCCTCACGGACAGAAGCCTACAGATTACATAGATTAAGCTCATTAAAATGCTAATGGGAAATCTTAAAATCTAGAAAAATAATTTACACTGTTTTTGTCAGCTTACAATATTGTTCCAAATAAAGACTATGTTAAATCTAAAAAGTGTAGTGAAACTTACTATATCATTTAAAAATTTTTGTAAAATAATAGTAAACAATATATAAACAGACCAGAGTGTGACCCTAACTCATACTTTAAAAGAATGAGTCCTGACTGGCTTTATTGCTACCAATTTGGACCCACACATCCTCATCTATTTCTTTGCTATTAATGGGAGTATATTGTCTATGTTTATTATAATATACCAGAGCCTTTTATTCATGCCACCAGCCTGTGGCCTCTTACATCATTAAAGTAACGTAGTTACATGGCATCACAAAATGGCTATGGAAAAGGAGACACTGATCATTGTTTGCCAATGAAACATGGTGTGATATTGTGATTTATAATACGAAATACATATGTGGTCTTCATCCCCATTTCTGGCATGCAGCTTCTAAAATCCTTGGAATTTCCTAAGTGTTGAGAGCATAAAGATGTCTTTTGTTATCTTAATGAGGTGACTTTTGGACCACCTAAGTCTGGGGGCTGCTGCCTGGAGAACCAACCATGTGATTAGAGGGTTGAAACTTTTATTCCCACCTTCAACCTCGGGGGAGGGGAGAGGGGCTGGAGGTTGAATCAATTGCCAATGGCCAATGATTTAGTCAATCATGACTGTGTAATGAAGCCTCCATAAAAACCCAAAAGAATGGGGTTAGGAAAGCTTTGAGGTTGGTACACACATGGAGATTTGGGGAGAGTGGCACACTTGGAGAAGGCATGGAAGCTCCTTGCCCTTTGCCCACACCTTCCCCTACCCATCTCTTCCACCTGGCTATTCCTGAGTTGTATCCTTTTATAATAATTTGGTAATGTAGTGAGTAAATTGGTTTCTTGAGTTCTGTGAGGCTTTCTAGCAAATTGACTGAACCCAAGGAGGGGGTTGTGGGAATCTCTGATTTATAACTAGTTGGTCAAAAGCACAAGCAACAGCCTGGGCTTGCAATTGGCATCTGAAGGGGGTGGGAGGTAGGCAGTCTTGTGGGACTGAGCCTCAACCTGTGAAATCTGATACTATCTCTGAGTAA
Source organism: Diceros bicornis minor (assembly GCF_020826845.1). Lineage (NCBI taxonomy): Eukaryota > Metazoa > Chordata > Mammalia > Perissodactyla > Rhinocerotidae > Diceros > Diceros bicornis. The sequence continues at coordinate 40,033,549 of NC_080759.1, forward strand.
ATAGTGTCAGAAATTGTTACTGAGTGAAGGCCCACTGCCTGATGTGCCTAGAAGCCAATACTATGGCACCAGCTTTCGAGAAAATAAAAGGCTTTATTGTGAGTTTGACTAGCAAGGAGATAGGAAGCAAGGCTCTCAAATATGTCTCCTTGATCCAGAGTTTGGGGTAAAATTTAAGGGATTGTGAAGGGCATGCTGGTATGTCTAAGCACTGACAACACAAATTTTGATTGGAAGGACTCCAAACAAGACCATTTATGCTAAAGTATGGAAAGGGACTTTAACACTGGATCTTCCTGGACAGCAGACACCTCACTTCTGAAAAAGCTCTGTCTCCCCAGTTCCTGTTGTGTTTTGGTCATTTTGGTCCTCTAGGAGTGAGAATTTCTGGTTCTAGGTTATTTCAGGTCGAAATTTTTCCTCTGTGCGTGCTCCAGCTACATGAGTGGCAGTTTTGGCTCATTTCCCCTACAAGAGAGCTTTGGCATTCTGGTATCGATAATATGGGGTCAGTTCAAACTGATCCTGTGGTTATAAATTGAGTTGAATTATAGGACACCCAGCTGGTGTCTGGAGCATTGCTTGCTTGGTGGTATAGGGGAAACATTCTCTCCCCCTAAACATAGTGGAATTAGGTGTAGAAACCAAAAGTCATGGGAGCTTTCTTTCCTACATAACAAAATGAAGACTGGGCTTGAACTTTTAATAAGCCTCAATGATAATAGGGAATGAAGTACAATACAAAAAGTAATTTTAAATTACAACAGAAGCTTACAAAACTCTAGGGCTCCTTTTCGAGGTACTTCACTTTGAAATCTCACCCTGCATTTAGAAGAGCAAAGGCAGCTTTGCTCCCACCTATGTTATCAGAATTAGAAGTAATCTGAGTAAATACATGCCTTTCCCCACCCCCAGCTTTATTGAGATAGAGTTGACATATAACATTGTGTAAGTTTAAAGCGTACAATGGGATGGTTTGATACACATATATATGGCAAAATGATGACCACAATAAGGTTAATTAACACACCTGTCACCTCACGTAATTACATTGTTTTGAGTAAGATGAGAACAAACATGTGCTATGGACACTGGACCAAATTGAGCCTAGGTCCTAGGAGGAAGAAACGGATTTTATGTCACCCTTGTCCAAATAGTTCCCCAAGATTGACCATACCCCACATAGCTGACAGAGTGATCACCATGCCTTCAAGGGAAGGGTGATATATACCTAATGAATTTGATATACCCATAGGCACCAACAACATGGTTCTACTATAGTTTGATATCAGAACATTTTCCAAAACTGGAGTAATGAATCCTAAGAAATACCAAAGTCTATCATCAAATGTTCAGTTCAGTTGGGTCTACACAAAGCTCAGTCCAGCTTTTTTTTTTAGGTTTCTTCTCAAAAACTGCTAAAAAAATTTTTGGTATCAAGCTTGCCACATGGCCGATTTCTTATATAATGGGAAGATACCAGCTATTTACTTTCAGGCAAGAGGAAAAAAACAAGTTAATGTGGAAAATTAGACTGATAAGTACTACTGAAATATGGACTTTATTGTCTTGATTAATGTGTTCCCATCTTTTTTTCTGAATTAATCATGGCTTATCTCACCAAAACAAAACTTCACCAATAAATAATAACTATCTGCAAAATTTCTGAAAATAGTGGAATGCATTTTTAACATGATGACTATTATACCACCTAGAGAACTTGACAGCTTGATCTAATAATGCATTGAAAACCAAAGTCTATCTCAAACAATTTAATAATTTACTGGCTTCGTCTTTGGATATGGTACATGAGAGCCAGTAGACACCTCCTGAGGGTGTTTTTTAAGAGAATTGTTGTTGGATAGAAGGGATCATTGCTCTCCCTATAATTTTACTGTAACATTCTCTGAACTTCCTCAGGCAAACATGCTTTACTTGGTTACTGAAGATTTCAAAGTTTTCTTTTTTTGCTTAACTCTCATAGATCACTCTATTGAAAGATGTAATGAATCTCTCTATCCCCTTTTAGCATCCATTGGTTCTTGGAAAAAGCATGATGAAGTTACCCAGAGTCTATATTTTGTAACTAAAATTTTGCCCAATCACTTCATATTGACTCCTGATTTGTCAACCTGCCACTTTTTTTAGTTGTCTTTTGCACTGCACCCAAAACTGAGTCTTCTCACACTTTCTTTTCCAATTCTGGAGAAGACCTTAATTTAACAGTGTGTTGTTAAAAATCAGGTCTGAGTTAATTTCACATTTCTGGACTGGCAATTAGAAGGAAAATAAACGTAGTCCTAATTTCCATTAGGTTTTAAATATTAAGGCAACTTCTGATAGAAAATCTATTTTTTTTTTTAGTATAAAATCTTTTGAGAGATCAAGTTTTTCCCTGTACTTTCCCATTAAACATAATTTCCATTCTTATTGCTCTGACAAAAAATACACTCTTATCTTCCCTCTTCAAAATTTAAACAGACAATTACGCCCACCACTACTAGTCAGCATACACTCATAAAAGAAAGGATCTTTTGTTTTGTTTGCCTGTATAGTTTACATATTTTCTCAGTTGGTTTCCATTTGTGTACAACAGACATCTTGAGAGACAAAAGAACTCTGTTGGGTCATATTCCTGTTGATATAAGGGAAAGATGAAAATCAGATTTTCATAGTTTAACATCTAGAGATCTTGTAATCAGTTTAAAATCTAGCTAAATTACACTATCATCTTAACTATTATTTTAATATCCCTTTTAAGGCTATAAGGTATATCTAGTCTGAACTCTTCTCTTAGTACTTGATGAAAATTTATAACTGTCTGTAGAGCTAATATTATTCTTATAGCTCACAAACTCTTCAATCCCAATATTTCCAGAATAAACTTACTATCTTTCCTTCCACCAGTCTTGACCCCTCCTCCCCACAGTGTTTTTTATCACCTTTACATGACATTATACACCAATCACTCAAGTTTTTCCTGGATGCCTTGTTTAACTAATCCTTCATTCTCAATCCCAATCATTTGCAACACCTGGTTAACTTTTTCCACTTAAGTAACCTTTACATTGGATTTCAACATTTCTTTTCTGGGCTAATAATATAATTTGTTTACTTTTCTCCCCATTACTCCTTTCTTCAACTAAACACCAAGTTAGTGGATGAGTTTGTCCTCATCTTCCCTTCTCTTCCTCCATCTCCTTCTCTTCCTCCTCCTCCTCCTCTTCCTCCAACATAAATCTGATTATATCACCACTACGTGAATAACTTGGAAGGATCCCATTTATCGCATATTGAATCTAAAGTCATTATCATAGCATTAAGATTGTTTCTTTTTAACCTATTGTGCTTTTCTGCTCTCATCCCGTGTACCAGATCCTTAACGCTTCACAATCACAATGACCCAAAACTATTTATATCTACTAATTCAGCCCTCTGTTTTGGAGGCTTTCTTAGACAAAGATCAGTGACATACACTTTTGCTTACTGGGTTTGATAAATGCTTTTTCTTTTTAAAAAGATGTCATTGAGTAATAGTCATAACTCCAGGAGGCCTATATTGCCAAACGATTTCAACAGACTTTCCTTTATTTTATTCCCAAATTAATATTAAGATATGCTGACATTGTCATCTGATTCTCAAAATTTTGAAAAGTAAAGTTATATCTTCCCTTCACAATTTCTTAGGCCAGGTCAACAAAAGTAAGTTTGGAATTCTCTGGAGCAAAATGGCTTTAATTATGTTTCATATAAATATGTTTGATAAGAGAGACATTCAGTTACAAGTTTTTTTTTTTGATTGGAGCCTGAGAGATAGGTGTCCTCTATTCTAAACATAGAAATATTAGTATTTGCTGTGTTGTGATATATGACATGTCAAATTTCAAGTTTTTCTTTAAAAACCTCATATTTTAGAATTCTTATGCACTTTTCTTATTCGCTTTTATGCATTTTTTCTAATTTCTTATTCACTTATTCTCATTTAAGTTATGTAAAATTTCTCTGAGGAATGAAATGGTCCAAATCACGTGGGACCTTAGTCTCCTAGTGTTGGTATATCCAATCTATCACTAGGAAAGGAGGGTTATTGTGTGGCAAATGGCCAAGAATCTAAGATTTTTCTAGATTGTTTTAGGAACAGGGGTGTTGTGGGCAGAATTTTCCTCCCATGATTTTCAGCCTGTGATATTATGCTCATGGAGATGTTATGCTTAATGGCAAAAGGAATATTTCAGATGTAATTAGGGTTACTAATTTATTTACTTTAAATAGGAAATTATCCTGGATTATCTTAGTGGACTCAATATAATTACTTGAGGTACTAAAACCAGAGAAGTTCTTTTTGGCTGGTGACAGAAGAAGAAGGAGTCAAAGAGATTCCAAGTTTCAGAGAGAATTAACCTGACATTGCTAGCGAGGAGCCCCATGAAAAGCATGAGAAGGAATGAGCTCACCATCTAGGGGCAAGGACTGGCCTCCTGACCAACAAACAGGAAGAAACAGGGACTTCAGTTCTACACCCACAAGAACCTGAATTTGGCCAATAACCTGAATGAGCTTGGGAACAGATTCTTCCCCAGGGCTCTAGTAAGGAACAAAATCCCGCCGACACTTTGATTTCAGTTTTGTGAGACCCTAAGCCGGGGATCAGTTGAGGTCACCCAGGCATCTGATCTACAGAAGCTGCTGAGAAATGACAAATTTATTTTGTTTTAAGCTGCTAAGTATATGGTAACTCGTCAAGGCAGTGATAGAAAACCAATACATCACATTTCTCATCCCTTGCATTGTTCTTAGTCACTATATCTGCCTACTAAAATACTATTTATTTTTTTAAGGTCCAACTCAATTGTCATATACTTGATCTTTCCATTCTGATGAATTGTTGTTCCCGTCTTCTGTATTTCTATAATACTTGTGTATACTTGTATTTCTCACAAAATTCTGACATTAGAGATGGTTCTGTATTCATCTATTTATTTCATATATCTGTCCCATTTAGTACCTGAGACAGTGTCCAGTACATCATAGACTTTCCAAATATATGAAATGTTGACTTGAAATGAGTTCATGTATTTGTCCATTCAGTTGTTTCTTTTCTTCCAGATTTTCTAGATGTCTTCTTCTATTTTATTCACCAATTCTCATTGAGGGCTTATTCTGTACCAGACTATATTCAAGAGAGGAAGCCCATGAACAGCACAAGCATGTTCTTTGCCCTGGTTACAATTCTAGTAAGTTCCTATTGAGAAGATCCAATTACCAAATAAATGAAAATGATAATTTCAGAGAATGATGATCAATCAAGTGGTATGATTAAAAATAAGGGGGGAGGGGGCCGGCCCGGTGGTGTAGCGGTTAAGTGCACCCACTCTGCTTCGGCAGCCCAGGGTTCGCAGGTGTGGATCGCAGGCGTGCATGGATGCATCACTTGTCAAGCCATGCTGTGGCGGCGTCCCACATAAAGTAGAAGAAGATGGGCAAGGATGATAGCCCAGGGCCAATCTTCCTCAGCAAAAAGAGGAGGATTGGCACTAGATGTTAGCTCAGGGCTAATCTTCCCCACAAAAAAATAAATAATAAAAATAAAGGGGGAGACTTTGATGGAGAGTAGGGTAGGCTTTTCCAAGGATCTGACTATGACTATGCCTTGAAGCTGAGACTAGATTGTTTTAAGGAGCCAACATGTGAAGATCTGAGCAGAGTGTTCCAGGCTCAGGGAATAATAATTGTAAAATGAGGTTGAAAAAAAGCTTGAAGTACTTGAAGAAGAGAAAGACTTTCCTAGTACTATGCAAGCTTAATGTCAGAAAGAAGCTATTTCAGCCTTTCTCAAACTTCCAGTTATAAAACAAACGTCAATAGACTTTAAAAGGAGTAATTATCTCTGGTTTATCTCTGGGCCAACAAGGCCTAATATAGAGATTGGGATCTAGATTATTTGAACTAAAGTAATTAGATTCTAAACAGAATCAATATAAAAAAGCCAAAATAGCATATTGTATCTGTTTGACGATATCACGCCCCCATCGGAGAGTTTGTAGTATAAACAAAGAGCCCACATGATTTTGTTTTTACATATAAAGTTTCTGTAGCATTTTTAATTTTTTTCGGTTACAGAAAAAAAAAGATCAGTAGTCCTAATCAATACATTATCTCCAAAATTGTCCTATAATCACATTTTTTTTCTTAAGAAAGTTTGCCTCTCTACATAATTGTAAAAACAGATTCAAATGTGTTACACTGGGACAATTAAACTGAAATATTCTAGAACGTGACACTAAATAGTTTTGTACTGATCGGGCACCTCAATTTCCTCATCTACAAATCATGGGATTCCAAGAAAGTACTCTCTGATCTTCCTTCAGCACTACAAATGTGTGCTTCTTTAACCATATTTAGCAACGTCACTTTTTAACTATATGCATATATAGACATGATAACATAACAATGCTGCATTATTCAAAGAATTTTTTATTTAAAAGGGCTACATTGGCGTGTTTAAAAGGAAGGTGAGAATCACAGATTTCAACCATTCATCCACAGTGAGAATTTTAACTGTTTTGAGTTATCTGTATATTCAAAGACATAGGTCTATGAATACTTGACAAAATAGATGATTTGAGAAACTCATCTTTAGCCCATCTTTGACTATTCAAAATTATAATAGTTCCATCAAAAAATATTGTATTGGGCCCGCCCCATGGCTTAGTGGTTAAGTGCGCGCACCCCGCTACTGGCGGCCCGGGTTGGGATCCCTGGAGCGTACCGACGCACCGCTTCTCCGGCCATGCTGAGGCCGCGTCCCACATACAGCAACTAGAAGGATGTGCAACTATCACGTACAACTATCTACTGGGGCTTTGGGGGGAAAAAAGAAGGAGGATTGGCAATGGATATTAGCTCAGAGCCAGTCTTCCTCAGCAAAAAAAAGAGGAGGATTAGCATGGATGTTAGCTCAGGGCTTATCTTCCTCACAAAAAAAAAAATTATATTAATTGCATGGTCTGCAGGAGCCAATTGTAAGAAATTAAGGTAGCAATGGTACACTTTAGGATATCCACATATTTTCCTCCCTTATCTATATTTGTCTTCCTGACAATTTATTCACATATTCTGCCTTAAAATTTCCTTTTACTCCAAAACATAAGACTTTTGACTTTGGTGACAGAAATCTCCAGGGAAGAGAAATACAGTGATCCAAAAACTTAACCTGAGGAGATAATTTCATACCCTGACTTGTGGCTGTCATACTTTCCTCTTAGAGACAGACCATGTAACTTTTTACAAAATGAATATTTCTGGATTCTTACTCTCTACCATCATTTGGTCTTCTCTCTTGTTTGAAATTCTTGGAATAGTTAAAAAGGTGAAAACGCCCACGGTCCAATCCTTACTGCCTTATATTTGCTGTAATTCTGCCACTGTGAAAACCTTTGTCTAAGTTTCAAATTTCACCTCTTCAGTTTCCAGTGGGTTGCTGTAGAACAGTCTGTGTACCACATGCTGAATACCAAGGCTTCACTTGGCATAGCTGCTAACTGGAGACATATGGCATTTCACCCCAACCTGGACTCACAGCTTACATGTCATTCCTCACACACTTTTCCCCTAAGCATTAAAAACAGCTGCAAATCAATTATTCAATATATATATACATGTATACATCTCAGGTTCCTACAGCTCAACAGCAAGCCACCCATTTTCATGCCTTCTTTTTATTTCTTTCCTTCCTTCTTTCCTTCTTTCTTTCTTTTCTTTCTTCTCCTCATTTTTATTAGCAAAACACATGGGCCTCACTCTTTAATTTTTAATTTTAATTTTCCTGGAAACATCAATTTACTTTCTGATTTCCTCTCAGAAAAGTTATTACCATCCTTTTATTCTTAGTATGAGAAAAAGCTTTGTGCAATATTTTATTTTTCAATAGTGCCTTTTAAAGTATTCACAAGTGGATTGAATCTGTTAATGTATGATTATTAAACCCAATTTTTCAGCTGCCAGAAAGTATACCACATTGGAAAACAGGCAGTCAAGAATACTAAGAACAGAGTCACTGCTGATAATATGTCAACAAAGTTTTACAATATAAAATCCAGGCTGTCTCTTTAAGTTACAACTAGGTATGAAGTTTAGTTATTCTTTTATTGATAAGTGTATTTTCTGATTCCCGAAGTGAAATAAATGATGTAGAAAATATATTTTATAATTAAAAATTCATTTTTGAAAGAAATTTGAAAATTATAGAAATTAAAATCATACTAGTTGTGCAGTTAACAATTTATTTTTATTGCTTAACTAGTTGTGCCCTGGTTAAAAGCAAGGACTCTGGAACCAGACCCTGGTGTTGAAATCTCAGCTTCAGGACCTGAAGGTGTATATACTATTGTACAGTTTAGTAAGCTTCTCGTTGTCTCAATTTCTGTTTCTGAGAAATGGGGATAATTACTACACACACACACACACACACACACACACACAGTGAATAGGAGATTATCAGAAAATACATATATATATTTATATATACATACATATATATATATTTTTCTCATCAACACTGGGCAGATAAGATCAAAGTCAGTTTATTAGCTACACGTATTCACAGCCTGGCAGAGAAAGACATTAATCCTTGCAGGGCCACTCAGGGGTTGCATTTGGGAATAGAGTGAAGAAGCAGCGGTCGAGGAGGGCAGGCTTCGTAGTAACAAGAGTTTGAGGTGGGCCTTGATCCCTGCAGGAGGATGTGATTGACTTTGAACAATTTTGTGGGCTGGCTGGGATGTAAAATCCGTTCTATTCAAGACCAAGTAAAATGTAGTTTGTCTACCTGACAGGGTAGACACCTGGGTGTCTGGGTGAGGAACCTATGCTGGGTGAGGAACCTATGCTAAGAATTTTGGTGTGCAGGGCATTGTTAGTGATCAACGTATATTGAAGAGGGGGCAGGGAGCAAGATTATGCAGTGAGAGAAGTCAAATTGGGCTGTGAGCCCAACCAAGTCTTGCCCTAGCCCACCCAGACCTCGGTGGCACACAGAGTCCATTAGAATTTTCCCATGGTGGGCCAGCATGGTGGTGATTTATACGCCTACCGCAATCAATCTTTGGATATAGGTCACTCCAGGAAGGATGCACCCTTGGTCAAGTCAGCTCTCTGCAGCTGAGACAAACCCTAAATGAGTTGACAGCAGCCTGCTGACCACACTTACAACACCTGGACAACATGTCCTTCCTTGTTGGGTGAACTGCATGGTGCAACTCAGTGTCCAACACGGCCTATTCCTTACACCACTTGGATCCACTTCATACATTTGGAACCAGTTCCCTCAAGATTTCACTAAACCTCTGTTCCTTGGAAAAACTTAGGAGAAGAGAGCTAGCAGTATGACTGCAGCTTCTAGCTCCTTGGCTGTTTGTAGGGCCTTACTTGACACTCATCACCTCCCTCTGCTACTATTCATTCTCAGATTCCCTTCACCCTCAGTTGCCACTTCTGATTGATGGTGACTTTCCTGCAAGTGTGACCTGAGTCCTAATTTTTGTTGCTACCTTTAAATCAAATTAAAATGTATGCAGATGAGAAAGAACATGTTATTTTAAAAAACTGGTCCACAAACATCTACACATATATTTACTAGAATTCAAAGTTTTATTCAGGCATTAAAGAAAAATGGGGAAGAGGGGAAATTAATCTTTAAAGCAAGGAAGGAAGGGTAGAGAAGAAGGAAAAAGAATAAAAAGGACCATCATATATCTTACGCCTTCAGAACACTAATGTACTGAAGCTTAAAATGTTTAGGGTTGCTGAGTTTCTTTCCTACCACTAAGAATTGCCTGAACAATATGCATAGTGTGTAGGCATTGTGTCACATACTCATCACAAGTTTTAGCATGTTTTATATATCTAATTTATAAAAAAAAGACTAAATATGGAAATGAAACTATAAAGTGACACTTAAGCTTTTTGATCTGGGCATTAAATTCTCAGGAAAAGTGATTTAGTTTTCTTAATAGAAGCCTGCTCATTACATAAGGCCAAGCTGAGAAGCGTTGGTGTATTTTTTTCACCCTCAGTGCTATATTACAGCATTCCACTGACAGTAAGGTATCTCCTGCTGTGACAAGTATTGATCTTATTTTTCTTTGAGACTCCTAACAAGCCAAACTGTAGCTTCCTAAAATATTCAGCTGGAGCAGTGGTTTGTCAGAACTATAAGTTAACAAGAAATTTACTTTTATTCTTCCTTGGAAAAATAAAACACAATTAGTATTCTCCACGTGTTTACTGATTACGTAATTGCTTTATCAGCTAAATGACTGAATGTTCCAAGAATTGAAGCCAAGATTCTTTTTCATTTTACTTAAGTATATATATGTTTTTGTCTAGAGAAAAGAATAATCAATATTTTCATACATGATAAAGTAAAACTGAGGGATATAAGCAAGATGGAGAAAATTACATAGCTTTAATTTTATCTTGAAAAAATATTTTAGTGCACAGTTTTAAATTTATTCTTACACATAAATGTATATGAAATTAAACAGTCTGCCTAAATAATAAGGAAGCAAGAAAATATTTTAAAATATGTCTCTATTTCTTACTTACGCCATGGTTTTATGAAAATCATAATTGAATATAGTATTGAAAGCAGAGAAGATATACTATACTCTTGATGATATTTAGTTTGCACATTAAGTAATAGAAGTTTACAGATAATGATAGTAATAGTTTTTCAAATATAATTATTCACAAAGTTTGGTCTAAGGAATTGTTATAAAAATAAGAATACAATTGCCTAGAACACTCGAAATTACTGTATTATGTAACAAGTAAATAAATATATGACCTATTTAAGGAAAATTGCAGAGTTTGCAATGGAAATCCATTCTTGAATGACATATTTCAATTTTCCTTAAATTTTATAATATTATGGTACATTTTCCTATTCAAACATGGGAACAAATAAGTATTTACTCTAATTTCTTAAAATGGCACTATGAATGCAACTAAATCTATTCAGTTGGTAGTTAGGAATAAGTTATCCAGTAGTTAACGGAACCAAATATAGAAATGAAGTAATATCAAATGGATTATTTAATTCTTTCCCTCAGACTTTAGGCAGCAGCATTCTAAATCATATTAGAAAAAAATAGCCTACTTTTAAAAAACAACTCAAGAAAATTAAAGGCAAAAAAAAGATTCCATGATCATAAGTAACCGCAGTCAACATTTGAAATATATAATGTGTCATTCAAAGCTTTTATTTATTTTAAAACTCTTTTCTTGTGACCCTTATGTGAAAATGTCATTCTCTGCCTTATACTCACAAAATACAGGCTCTAAATTATGAATTTCTCTTCTATTGGAAATCATACATTTAACAATAAATTTCCATCGTTTGAAGAAAAACTTCCTATTACATGTTACATTTACTGAAGAGACATAGTAACATCACAAACTGATTTGTGTGCATCCAAGGAGGAAAGTCTCAGGACTGGTAAGAGTATACTCACTTGGTTGAGCATTGAAAATGCCCTAAATATTTATGCATCAGAATAATCAAATTTCCCTTTTTAACATAAGGGTTTGTAATTCCAACTTTGGCCTCAAAAGAATGGAATAAAATTGTATACATGTCAAATAAAGAAAAATAAGAAAATCAAATTTTTCCTCTCTGAAGAGTTCATAAGAAGAGAACTTTCCTTGTCAATCACATAAACAAATGTTTGGTACAAAAAATGGAGTATCCACTCATATGACTACGAATTATTCAGAGTGTCTTGTGATCGTTTTGTTTGCTTCTGCAAATAAATATCAAAAAACGAATAATAAACTAAATATCCCTTAAATTGAGTATAAAAGTGTCAAACAGTCTAAATCCCACAGAAGGAAGACAAAAGATTTATGCAGTCTCTTCATGGATAAAACTGTAGTCCATGTTTTAGAGTAGATCAGAAGACTTCCACAGTTTAGTACCATGAGTTGCATGAAATTGTCACTAACACAAATTTAACACGATATCTTATCCACACAGTCACATATAATGCTTTAGACATCTTGTTTATTACATATGGGAAAATTGGAAGTACTATTTTCAACGGCTATATGGCTGATTTTTCTAGTAATTCCTCATGAATGTCCACATTTCTTATTTGATGGAATTCCTAAATATAATTTTTGGCTTTTGGTACATTTTCATTTTAATACAAAATTTTTTTGTAACATTAGCAAAATTGCAACATTTTCTAGATTAAACAATGAAAGTGTTATTATTTATTTAAGGAAAATAATTTTTTATAACAGTATCAAGTTTTTGTAACTTTTTTTTTCATTTTACAGTGTCTCTGCTGAGGGTTATTTGATTTATGTAACCTGTGTTCCATAAGTCTTTTGGTATATACATACAGGCATACCTCAGAGATATCGCAGGTTTGGTTCCAGACCACTGCAATAAAATGAATATCAAGATAAAGGGAGTCACACAAATTTTTTGGTTTCCCAGTGCATATAAAAGTTATGCTTACACTATACTGTAGTCTATTAAATGTGCAATAGCATAATGTCTAAAAAAAATGTACATACCTTAATTAAAAAATACTTTATTGCTAAAAAATGCTAACCATCCTATGAACCTTTCACAAGTCATTATCTTTTTGCTGGTGGAAGGTCTTGCCTCCATGTTGACGGCTGCTGACTGATCAGGGTGGTGGTGGCTGAAGGTTGGGGTGGCTGTGACAATTTCTTAAAATAAGACAACGTGAAGTTTGCTGCATTGATTGACTTCCTTTCACCAAGATTTCTCTGTAGCATGCAATGCTATTTGATAGCATTCTACCCGCAGTAGAATTTCTTTCAAAATTGAAGTCAATCCTCTCAAACCCTGATGCTGCTTTATCAGCTAAGTTTACGTAATATTGTAAATCTTTTGTTGTCATTTCAACAATCTTCATACCATCTTCACCAGGAGCAGGTTCCATCTCAAGAAACCACTTTCTTTGCTCATCCATAAAAAGCGACTCCTCATCCATTACAGTTTTATCCTGAGATTGCAGGAATTCAGTCACATCTTCAGGCTCCACTTCTAATTCTAGTTCTCTTGCTATTTCCACCACATCTGCAGTTACCTCCTCCACTGAAGTCTTAAACCCCTCAAAGTCATCCATGAGGGTTGGAATCAACTTCTTCCAAACTCCTGTTAATGTTGATATTTTGACCTCTTTCCGTGAATCGAATGTTCTTAATGGTGTCTAGAATGGGGAATGCTTTCCAGAAGGTTTTCAACTTACTTTGCCCAATCCATCAGAGGAATCACTATCTACGGCAGCTATAGCCTTATGAAATGCATTTCTTAAATAATAAGACTTGAAAGTCAAAATTACTCCTGGATCCATGGGCTGCAGAATGGATGTTGTGTTAGCAGGCATTAAAACAACATTAATCTCATTGTGTATCTCCATCAGAGCTCTTGGGTGACCAGGTGCATTGTCAATGAGCAGTAATATTTTGAAAGAAATCTGTTTTTCTGAGCAGTAGTTCTCAACGTTGGGCTTAAAATATTTAGTAAACTATGTTGTAAACAGATGTACTGTCCTCTAGGCTTTGTTGTTCCATTTATAGAGCACAGGCAGACTAGACTTAGCATAATTCTTAACAGTCTTAGGATTTTCAGAATGGTAAATGAGTATTGGTTTCAACTTAAAGTCACCCTCTGCATTAGCCCCTAACAAGAGAGTCAGCCTACCCTTTGAAGCTTTGAAACCAGGCAATGACTTATCTCTAGCTATGAAAGTCCTACATGGCATCTTCTTCCAATACGAGACTATTTCGTTTACATTGAAAAACCTGTTGTTTAGCGTAGCCACGTTCATTAATGATCTTAGCTGGATCTTCTGGATAACTTGCTGCAGCTTGCCTACATCATCACTTGCTGCTTCACCTTGCATTTTTACATTATAGAGATGTTTTTTTTCCTTAAACTTCATGAGCCAACCTCTGCTAGCTTCCAACTTCTTTTCTGAGGCTTCCTTACCTCTCTCAGCCTTCATAGAATTGAAGAGTTAGGACCTTGCTCTGGATTAGGCTTTGCCTTAAGGGAATGTTGTGGCTGGTTTGATCTATCCAGACCACTAAAACTTTCTCTATATTAGCAATAATGTTGTTTTGCTTTTTTTATCATTTGTGTGTTCACTGGAGTAGCACTGTTAATGTCCTTCAAGAACTTTTCTGTTGCATTCACAGCTTGGTTAACCGCTTGCTGCAAGAGGCCTAGCTTTCGGCCTATCTTGGCTTTCAACATGCCTTCCTCACTAGGCTTCACCATTCTAGCTTTTGGTTTAAAGTGAGACACGTGCAACTCTGTCTTTCACTTGAACACTTAGAGACCATTGTAGGGTTACTAATTGGCCTAATTTCAATAATGTTGTGTCACAGGGCATAGAGAGGCCTGAGGAGAGGGAGAGAGATGGGGGAATAGTCAGTCAGTGGAGCAGTCGGAACACACAACATTTATTGATCAAGTTCACCGTCTTATATGGGCACAGTTTGTGGTGCCCCAAAATAATTATAATAATGACATCAAAAATCACTGATCACAGATCCCCATAACAAATATAATAGTAGTGAAAAAGTTTGAAATATGGCAAGAATCACCAAAACGTGACACAGAGACAGAAAGTGAGCAAATGCTGTTGGAAAAATGACACCAATAGACTTGCTTGATGTAGCGTTGCCACAAATTATCAATTTGTAAAAAACACAATATCTGCGAAGTACAATAAAGCAAATTGTAATAAAATGAGGTATGCATGTATATATATCTGACATAACATTTTATATAAAGAAATTTTTTTCTCCAGTTATACATTGGAAAATCCCTAGTGCCATTTGGAGATAAAAGTACTTATTAAAATATTACATTAAGAGTTTACGTGTGTCTTCAAAGTCCATTTATAAAATAAATAGTTAACTTAGCATATGCCATTATATTTATGTGATTGTATAATAGACAGCCCATAATTTCTCTCTCTTTTGATTCACTCCAGTTTAATTTCAAAGATAAATTGAATGTATTATTATAACTAAATAAATAAGATATATTTCCCAATATTTTATTATCAATAGTTCAATTTAAAATAAGAATTTCTTTTAAAATTAATTACTAATTACAGATGATTTTTTTATATGTTAGTCATATTAAAATCACTTCTTAAAAACAAGAATAGTCAGAGCACTAATATTGAATGTATCATATTTAAAAGCTTTCCAAAGCAGAGTTATGTTGATCTAACCTCATTTTATTTTATAGTCTAAAAAAGAAACAGATAAGGAATAAAAATCATAGTTCAATAAATTGTTAATCATATGGTATTCATCATTCAATTACTTTACTTTTAATGTAAAAAATAAAAATTACTCTTAATCATTGTTTCAGGTTATATTTATAACTAGTTTTGTTCCATTACATTAAATGACTTCAGAAATATAAATTCTGATTCAGAATGTAAGTCTAAAGGCAGTATCATGCAGGTATTTCTCTCCTTTGGCTTAACATAGCCAAATTAACCACCTTCCACTCACGCTTTGTTCTAAACAAGTTCCAAACATTTATGCCTGTCTACCTCCTTCAGGCTACTCTCCTGACAATGATTCCTTTCCTGGAGGTGTTTGCAAAGAAATCTCTAAGAAACTCCAGCTGAAAACAGGATTGACAACCCCCATTTACCTGGTAATATTAGTCTATCTTTAGCTATTATTATTTTTTTATTTTTATTTTTTGAGGAAGATTAACCCTGAGCTAATACCTGATGCCAATCCCCCTCTTTTTGCTGAGGAAGATTGGCCCTGGGCTAACATCCATGCCCATCTTCCTCTACTTTATATGGGACGCCTGTCACAGCATGGCTTGACAAGTAGTGCCACGGTCGGCGCCCAGGATCGGAACCTGCGATCCCGGGGCAGGCCATCGAAGCAGAGCGTGCAAACCTAACCACTATGCCACCAGGCCAGCTGCTAGATATTATTTTTAAGGGCCATCATTTGACCTGTTTTATATAAGAGTTCAGATGAAAAAGATCGGAGCATGCTTTGGTTTTACTTAACGGAGTAATTATCAGCATTGTAAGGCTGACTGTGGACAAAAGAACTGGAGCAAGTCCTGTACAGGTAATAGGATTGAATTATTTCCATATTTTAAACAGCAACTTAAGCTTTTATTTTTATCTATATTTTTATCTAAATGATGGATCAAAAAACATCAACACAATTTATTCTTATTACAACTGTTGTAACAGAAGTTTTATGAGAGCCAAGTATTCAGGAAATGTGATGTGATGGGATCTATGTATACATATCAAAGCATGGCTTGGCTTATAATAATGATTATACTAACTTTTTTTAGAGAAATTACTACATCTAGACAATAGGCTAAATATTTTACCTGTGGTATTTTATTTATTTCTTATCACAATCTTATGGCGAGTAAGATGAGTATCTTTCTCTAGAGCAAGAAGTGTGAGGTGATATTTTAATAGGGACGTTTGCAAAGTTCTAGGCAGTTATTGTTTAACAGTGATCATACATGCCTTTTTTGAATACATATAAAATATTATGACCGATTATTTTTAAAATGCATTCAATTATACACTCGTGTGTGTTGTGTAAAATTTCCATGATTCCTAATTTTTAAGTATAAGATTAAATGGAATTTAGAAATAAAGAATGGTCCAAGTTAGCTATACAAAAATTTAAATATTCTCATGATATACCCAGACCTGTTAGTTTCTATCTGCAACTGCAGTTAAGGTAAACATTATGAAACAAACCAAAGAGAGGAGAGAGAGAGAAAGAATTGGAGTATCAATGAATAAGTGAACTTAAATAAAAACAAGGACAAAAGAAAGGCAAGGAGTAACTCCACATTTTTGTAACTCTTTTCATTTAATACAGAATAAACAGTGCAAACACTTACTTTGTGGGTACTATTATCCAAAATAAATCTAGACATTTCAATTTGCTCCATGGCAAATTTATCAAATTCATTTAATGTCTTTCACAAACCATATTGCACAAAGACTGCATGTCAATTTTATTTTACTTTGTTTTTGTTAACTTATCTAGCAATCTTTAAAGACATTTAAAATGTGTTCATGTGTAAGTTGTGGAAAATAAACCACTGCTGATAAGCTGAATTAATATTCATTTATTAGAAAGCTGTCACTATCAAGTATGCAAAATCACCAAAATAAATATGCATGTAAGTGGCTTGAATTTATTTTTCTTTAAAAAAGTGAATGGAACTGACAAACCACGGGTCAAACCATCAGTATAGCTGATGAATGAAATATACTAGGTTAGTGGTTGAGCAACAAATTCTGGAATTATTCTCTCTAGATTTGAATCTAGATCCCTCAGTTGCTAGCTCTGTTAACTTCGGCAAGTTACTAAGCTTCTGCATGTCTCATTTTTTTCTCCTGTAAAACGCAGCTGATAATAGTGTTTACCTTGCAGATTTGTGCTGAGAACAAAATGTGATAATACACGGAAGGTGTTTAGAATGCAGCCTGGCATGAAATAAATATTTACTATTATATAAATGATCATAGGTAAAGTAAAAATGTCCACCTAAATATTATATTTTAATTATAAAATAATTTGATTTCAATTCAAAAAGGATTTTTAAAATACATGTAGAATTCCAGGTAGTACTGATACTCCTAATTCATAATACTACCACTAACCTATATATTGCTCATCTATTTAGGGGAGAGTTTTTATCCTACTGTAAAACCTGAAATATAAAATGAAATCTATATTATCCAATATATTTGTTTATTATATTAAATTATGCTTGAATTTTTTATCCATAAACATCCTATTAAATATTATATTGTTGTTAATGTATTTAGGTTTTATTTTTAAGCTTCAATAAAATTGCATCTCTGTACTTGCACAAATATTAGCATTGTATTGATGTAAAATACAGCATTTTTCAGTCTTCTCAATGCTATTTTCCAGCCAGGATTGTTTACTAAAAAAAAAACAACAAACTCTTCTTCAGAATTAGTACCTACTGAGTATGCCACTTTTTACTTTTCCTTACCACCACACTCTGCTATCACTCATATGTATATACAGCTCACTCCACTTTTGCTTGTCTTCATTCACGTTCATTAAGCAGTTCATTTTCATCTAAGACATTAGATTCTACTTTTGACCAATTTTCGCTCAACCACCTTGTAGTTGAAATTTTCCTCTATAAAAATTCTCAAAACTTAACCCCAAAAATCTTTTATTTTATACCTCGTTACTTGTTACTGAAACAGAAGGGTCCAGTTGTAGTTTCCATATGTTATCAAGGTCTAACTGAAACTTCTCTTTTCTATTTATACAGCACTAATTTCACAAGTCTGGTTTCTGCCCTACGATTATCAGTTCAGTAATGGAATCAGAAGCCTGTAATCTATTGTAGGGTGATATGTGAATTCATATTCACAATCTAAATTCAGATTCTTTAGTTGTTCATTTTGTTTTGTCAGAAAGGACAGTTCCTCTCCTCTGCCTATTTTCACTCATATGATTTAGTTTTTTAAATTACTGAGATGACGTTTTCACATATTCTGTTCTCTGCACAATCTTCCACCACTTTCCTGGTAAAAACTTTCCTGACAAACCGGAAAGAGATACATGGACATCCATGTGTTATCACTGCCAATCCAATAGTCCTCAAAACTCCTTCTTTCCTTCATCAAAGACAAGGAAAGTCTGAGAAACCGTCATAGCTAAAGGAGCCTAAAGAGGCAAGACAGCTAAATGTAATGTGATATTCTCAATGAGATCATGGAACAGAGAAAGGACATTAGGTTAAAACTAGGAAATCTGAAATCAAAAATAGTGGACTTAATTAAGCATCAGTATCAGTTCACATAAAAATAATTTAAAATGTTGAGTGATGATCTTCTACTTCCAACATGTGGACAAAACTACAACTGTACCACTTGATTTCTCAACAGTAGTCCAGAATTGAGGTCTCCTGGTAGTGCTCGCTCCCTAAGTTAGGGAAGGGCTGGAGAGTAGTGGGCTCTGCTGGCCACCCAGATCCCAGAACAAGGCACTGTCCCTTTGCTGAGCTGGCCTGGGGGTAGGGGAGGCCATACCTGACACCCACCTGGACTCCTTGTAACACACCCTCATAGCTCTCCTTGAGCCCTTCTCTCAAGTTTCCCAATAGACTTTCTTCTGTTAAAACCACAGCACATAGGTAATCAGATATAACTAAACTTCAACAGTATTTTACAATAACTAGTATATTTCTATATAAACAGATATGTACACTAGTTTTGTGATCATTACTGGGAAAGAAAAATGTTAAATGGCTTATAGTATTACATAGGATTTATTTTCTTACTACTTTTTGAAATGATTCAACCTTCTTACAATAAGCATATGTTTTATAATTTTTAAAAAATGTATATTAAGACAAGGAAATGTAATACTCTTAGAAATGGCCAAGTCTTCCCTCCCTACCTGTGCCTTAAATGCTACCCCTTCCCCACTCTCCCCAGGCCCTCACCTCTCCAGCACTGCTGGAACATCTCATCCACACACAAAAACATTGTTAAGTTCTTCTTACCTTACCAAATAAAACCCTCTCTTTATTTACAGTTCATTTATTTGGAATACTCCACTATCAGGAATAATCAATGTGTAGTATACTTAATGCCAGGAAGCAACAGTCTTTATTTGGTGAACAGACAACAAAATTTGGTGCAGAGCCCAGTGATGTTAAAAAAAATAAAATGTGTGTGGGTGTGTACACGTATATGTGTGTATATATAGAAAAGACTGAAAGGGTATATACCAAATACTGACAGCAGTTATCATTATGCCATTATCCTTAATTGTATTTTATTTGTCGTGCTTATATATGTGCAAATTTCTATGGTGAGCATGTATTACTTTCGTCATAAAATAACATAGTAAATGTGACTTTTAAAACACTAAAAAAAAAAAACTGAACATGCCTTCTCCTACCTAGCTTCTGTGATACTTCTTTTTTTGTGAGATTTCAGCTTCCCTGGCTATTCTTTTTGGTTTTCTGTCTGGCTTCACCTCCCTTACCCAAATAAATAACTAACGTTCGATTTCTTCGGGGATTCATTGTGGATTTTCTACTTTTCTGTCTCCACATTATGTCCTTAAAAGCTATCTTTAAATAACATCATTTAAATAACATATATTCTATGACACAAAAATTATATATGCAATGCAAACTACTGTTTTGCTCATAAAAATCACCAATAGAGTCCCCATATGCATGACTCACAATATATTAATGTGTCCAAAACAGAACTGCCAATCTACTCTCCAAAATCTTCTCCTTATCTAACATATTTGCCTAATCAGAGTAAATTATATCAGCAGCATACACTCACGCTGGAAACATTCAAGTGATATTCAATTTATTCCTTTTCCTCGCCACCCTACATGTCACGTCTGTCAGCAAGTCATGACATTATATCTCCAAATGTAATTCTGTTCCACATACATCTTTCCATCTCTCTTGATGTAGCCTTAGCCCAGATACTGTCATTTCTCCTACTGATTACTCCAACAATCCCTTAAGAGGTTTCTGGGTTTTTTCCTTAATTTTGTCTCCTCCCATTTTTAAAAATTTTTTTAAATTTTTTTAAATAAACGTTTTAATTTAGAATAGGTTTAGATTTTCAGAAAAGTTGTGAAGATAGTAGAGAAAGTTCCCATGTACTTCTCACCTGTTTTTCTGTTTTATTAACATCTTTCTTTAGTATGGCACATTTGTCAAAATTAACCAATCTATATTGAAGCACTGTGATTAACTAAAGTCCATACATTATTTAGATTTCCTCAGGGTTCACCTCATTTGTTTTTTTTGTTCCCAATCCCATACAGGATGTTACATTATATTTAGTAGTCACATCTCCTTAGGCTTCTCTTGTTTGTGATAGTTTGTTGGATTTGTTTTTTGATGGCCTTGACAGTTGTGATGAGTACTGGTTAGGTATTTTGTAGAATGCCTCTCGATTGAAATCATCTAGAATTTTTCTCCTATTTATACTGGGGTTATTGCTTTGGGAAGGGGACCACAGAGGTCAAGTGAAATTCTCATCACATTGTATCAAGGGTACATACTTTCGATATGGCTTAGGATTGTTGATATTAATCCTGAGCACCTAGATGAGGTAGTGTTTGTCAAGTTTCTCAACTATAAGTTACTCGCTTTCCCCCATTCCATACTGCTCTTTTTGGAAGAAAGTCAGTACAGGCAGCCCACATTTAAGGAATGAGAAGTGATCCTTCACCTCATTGAGGGCAGACTATCTTCATAAATTTTTTGGACTTTTTCTGCATAGGATATTTGTCAATTATTCCTCGTTCAATCATTTAATTATATCAGTATGGATAGCTATCCATTTTTGCACCTAGTTTCAAAAATCATTTTTTAAATGCATACAGGGTAACAATTTGTCTCTTCCTAGCATGAAACATTTTAATGGCTCCCCATTGAACCCATTATTTATCATCCTCTATTCTCACTTTCAACCTAACCATTGATGACACTGTTCTTCATCTTCCTACTAGCATTTTCTGGTCCTAATGACTTTTTACATGCTATTTTCTTTGCTTGAATGCTTTTCAAACCACTCTCTGTGTAGCCCCTAAATACCATCTTAAACATCGTATTTCAGGGAATTATTCCCTGGCCTAAGGTAAGTCAATTATTCTCTTTATGTGCCAAGATTTCTATGACAGGCATAAATTATTTTCTCTTTCCCACGTTCACATCCTATTTCCTGTGTAATGTCCACACATAATGTAATTAAAAGAACTGACTTAGTTAATATAATTTTTAGTCTAGAATTCATTTTTTATGTTTAAAACTATTCTCATATCCTAACATATACCATATGTAAAAATTGTAGCCTCAAATATGTTATATATATCAATATTGTGTGTTTTATATGCAAAAGTAAGTCACTCGCTGAATTTTGAAATTTTGAATTGAATGTGTCTTTCTTTTTCTGCAAATTGTTACCATATAAAGGTAGCCCTAGCTAATTGTAGAGACTAGCTAATTTTTAAGACTTTGATGGTCTTAAGTTTTCCTTCAAGGAAAAAATAAAGTTTGGTTACTCTTTACTTGGTCCTGTTGAACAATAGTGTCCATGAACGCAATATTCTTGTAAATGGTATATCACATTGAAATTGTCATAAGGTTTCAAGTAGGTTTTCTTTTCAAAGTTTATTAAAAAAACATAAGAGAAAGGACAAATTATAACTGAAAAGAAATCTCAACTTCCCTAACTAATATGTGCACAGTCATAAAATATTTTATATCTTTACTGGAAGCAAGGAAAATAAAAGGCTTGTGTATGCCATGGCTGTGACACAGCAAGAAAAATTAAACCTGTTTTGAATTTTTATGAATTTTGAATTTTAACTTTACTCTGTGTGGAAAATGGAACACTATTGTTCAAATGTGTACATGAGGAAATTGATGTTCCTTTTTTTCTTTCTTTCTCCCTAGCTTCCTTGTTTTGTCTCTCTTTTTTTGTGAGGAAGATCCACCCTGAGCTAACATCCAATGCCAATCCCCCTTTTCTTTTTTTTGCTGAGGAAGATTGGCCCTGAGCTAACATCCATGCCCATCTTCCTCCACTTTATATGGGACACTGCCACAGCATGGTTTTGACAAGTGGTGCGTCTGTGCGCGCCTGGGATCCGAACCTGCGAACCCTGGGCCTCGGACGTGGAACGTGCACTTAACCCCTTGTGCCACCAGGCCGGCCCCTTGTTCTTCTTTTCTGGGTGGCTCCCTTCCTGCCTCTCTCCTTTCTTTCAAGAAGCACCATTGTTGACTGCAGATTTAAGATAAGTTTTGTAGTCTAAATGTCAGTCCCAACTTGATATAAATTCTTCTTGGTGTTTTATTTTATACATTCCTTTTTTTTTTGAAAAATCATTTTATTGGTATATAAAGTTTTTTAAAAATGAAAATATAGTTGAGGAATTTTAACCAGTACTCTGGCCTTATTCTGGGTACCACATTAAGGAAATTTAAAGTTATCTTAAAAAGGCAAAACTAAAAACATTTCCTGTAAATTCAGCACAAATGTAGAATGCCCTTGATTTATCAAAAATGAATCATTTCTTTATTAAAGAAAGCATCATTAACTCTTTGGCCAATCAAGATAAGTGTTTGAGGCTGTGGCCTTCAGTATTTAAATTCAAGAGGCTTACATATATATGTAGATGTGAAATCTAAGCATATTGAAACTTGAAACAGAGGAATCAATTAGCTACGCCAAAGACAAAATAGACAACACCATGAAAAATGTACATAAAGCATCAGCCAGCAATTTATACACATTTAAACTTATAACCTCTCACAACCTCAGCCTTAAAGTTATTCTGCCAATGTCCAGATAACTCAGGATATTTTGGAATACTGGAATCCCAGCTATCTCTCAATTTTTATTTACAAGAAATGTCATAAAATTACACAAGTAGAGGTTTCATTTCATAGTAGTCAAATCTCTCCTCTCTTTCTCCTTCTCTCTCTAGTCCTTCCTCTCTTTCTCTACATAGTTATTCACTGAGCATTCTTCATATTTGTAAATTTTTTTGTTGTGCCCTATTATTTATTGCCATTTCAGTTGGAAAAGCTAAGCTATAACTTGGCCAGGGAAAAAAGAAGCAGAGGCATCCATGTCAGGAGAATAATGTGGGATATGGTGAAGACATGATGTGGAACTGAGTGAATCCAGCAAAACTTCCACAATAATACACGCCTTAAGTGCAGTAGTGTAATTAATTGACACAGGCTTTCAGCCTCAGACTATATCCGGATAATCCATATTGAAGTAGCCAAAGCAAAGATGCATGAATAGTACCCGCAGCTCAGCTATGAGTTGAAGAGTAAACATAGACTGATTTCTTTAGGTTATGTAACAAGACATGGCTTATAATACTGCTTGAAGAATATCTACCCACATCTTAAAAGGCAAGGACATTTTTGTTATTATTTATAATTTAAAGTGATATGTCATTTGCAATAACATTTTGACAATAAAATGATGCTGAAAATTCATCAAGGGCTTTATTTAATATACAATTTTTTAGTAACGACTCTTCATCTAGTCCTAAGGAAAACAGGCCAAATTGTACATCCTCGTAATATTAATTAAGCATATTTAATGATCTCTTTCTCTACACCATTGTCATCACTTCCTTTTCACAATACCTTAGTGTAGTTATTTCATGAACATTTTACAGGTGAAGGATCTGTAATTTAAAGAGTTAAATGACTGCAGTAGATCATGTAATTAGAAAGTAGTTAAACCAGCATACAAACCAACTCGCATTAAAATGCAACTGTGGAATTGGTGATTATTTAATATACTTTAAAAAGTCTAAATTTTAGTTGGCCATTTAATTAAAGCACTTTTTAAGCAATAGATTAACAGATAACGATGGCCAAAGGGTCCAAAAATAATTCTGATTTTTAAAATGATGGTATAGTGTGCTATTTTCACAGTGAAAAGTAGGAAATAAATTTAAAATACAAAAATAATTTTTAGGCAGGAATCCACCTTTGGGGATACATTTTTCATTTTCAAATTTTAGCTAAAACCAATATTTAGGTAGTGTGATTTTCCTATTTCCTAGACAAGCTAGGCTCCAGCACATGGAGCCACAGTTGGGAAGGGAATTTAACAAATCCATTGTGTACCCAGAAATTAGGTGTCAATTGTCCTTGTAGAAATAGAACCAGAGCTAAAGAAAATCAAGCAACAACAAAAACAGAAAAAAGATCATTCAAAGGAGCCATCTACTTGAATTGCAAAAAGAACATTGTTTCAATCCCTTGAATTGAAAGATATATGGAAGATTTAAATCAAGTAGTAGAAATGGGGGAGGGGTGCAAAGCCAAGGGATGTTCTGGAAAAACAGATGGTAGCTCTTGCTGATTTTTAAATTGCTAAACCATACCAGACGTCACTTATACACAGATCCCGACTTCTCTTGTCGTGGGATCCGTGTCCTCACTATTTGCAGGTAGAAGTTACGAGAGTACTCTGGAATACATCTTTTTGACAAAATGGTTGAATGCAATCGTGCCGTGAATGGTTCATAAACTTGAACCGAGCTATTACCACTGCTACGATCCATTACAATCCAGAATTTAATGAAGGCATCCCTGCCTCTTGATATCTATCTACTTAAACTTCACTAACCTTAAGAATTCTTTAAGCTACTGTGGGAGTTCAACTCCAGATTTGAGCAAACCTTTACAGTTTGAGAGCTCATATTCACATTGTCTCCTGGGTCTCCTGAGCTGCTGCTTTCAGCTACCTTTATACACTTCATTGACCTGAGCTTAAATCTCAGCTCCACTTCCAATTCCAACAAAAAATAAAAATCACTCAAAGGAAGAATTTGTGCATTTAGTAGATTTCAGCAATTTGCCCAAGGAGCTCTAACTTTTTTCCATCTATGTTATCAAGAGCAGTTCAACTCTTCTTAACTTCAGCTCAAGGAAGAAGAAGGTTATCTGTTAAGCAGGAAATATCTTCTGACAAACCACTCCGATGGTGATGCTCACACAGCCAGGTTTGCTGAGGGTGGTCTTGCTGATTCCCAGGTGGAAGCGTGTCTGAGAGAGCAAGGAAAGATAGAAAAGTAGAGCATGCTAGTGTCCCACCTACATCAAAGGATCAAAGTGATACCGAACCAAGCGGGCTCGCCTCCTGGTGAGTTAAATAAGACTCTACACCAGTGGAAGTTGTCTCACAAAGTAAAGGGTATTTGCAGCAAATAGTAGGCCATGAGGAATCATTTTCAAAGTCAAGGCCTTCCGGAACGAAGAAAAGCAGGAACTTTTATTTGGCTGGGGAATGAATATTCAAAAGAGAGAGGCACCTATTCGCTTGCACAGGCTCAGTTGGAGAACATGCTTGCACATAATGAGGCCTAAGCTCCTCCAGGAGAGATCTTTGCATTACAGATAAGGCAAAGGTCATGGGCACAGCTCTTGTGGTGAGGCTTGGTCAGTTTCAGGCCAGCTGGTGGTTCCATCCTGGCTTGGTCAGTTTCAGGATGGCTGGTGGTTACAACTTCTTAAAACACAAAGGGAAAAGAAACAACCTGGAAAAGCAGTTAATTGCTTCCAAACCCACCTTTGAGTTTCTCAACGCCCCTAGTCGGTGACAAAAGGTAACCATCTTTCAGGTTCTAGCACATCTGTGTCTGGCATATGTGCCAAAAAGCCAGATTGCTACGCCTACTAAGATACCTTTATTCCACATAGAGTACTATTCAGCTTACTTCTTGTGCTTCAACACCAGTATGACATCCTGCAAGTTATAATAAGTGTCTTAGAGCCTTTCTGGGGACTAAAGCACTACTAGTTTATCGATTATAGCATTACCTTTGCAAACGTTTTGAGGATGAAACATGCAGTTATTACTAAAGGGAGTGTTCCAGGTGAAGATGTACAGTGATTTGTAAGTAAATCTAAGGAAGGATGGTAAGTGGATGAATAACATTTTTAATAGGAGAAAAACTGGAAAAATTTATTGGCTTTTTAGTTTAATTTATATTATTTAGAGATGTTTACTCACCGATGTATGTTTTGCAAATAGAACATACTTATTAAATAATTTTAAATTTAACTATCACTGTTTGAAACAATTGAGGATGAACTGGTGCAAAAGACGAGGAGGCTGACTTGCCCTCTGGCTTCACAGGTGATGGCATGCAAGGAGCTGTCACATGGAATATGAAGCCACCAAAAGCCAATGAGAGACACTTAAATGTTTTAAGTGTTCACAATAGATTGTTTAGGAGGTTTTACAGTGCAGACAAATAGATTTTGATGTACACATAGATTGCCGGACTATCCATCCTGAAGTTTCAGATTCGACACAGATCAAGACTGCCTCCACACATGTTAACATCAGATGGGAGATATTTTGTGCACGTACCCATTGCTGATGCTTGCTCTTTTTCAAATTGTAAATAGGCTATAGAGATTAAGTATTTGAATTTGATTATTTTAAGGAGGCTCTCCCACCTGCTTCATTGTCTGATACTCTGGTTTCGGAGGTAAGTTACTTACTTGCGAATTTTTCTGCTGGTGCACGGATATGGTTAAATGATTCTCAGATAGAAACAAGGATATGTCTGTGTCTACCATTGCCTATGCCAGACCTTTATCAAGTCTAAATAATCTAGATAGATGTAAAACGCTTGGGCTGCAGAATTTTGAGAGAGTAGGTCACCTGTTCCATCTTTGGTAAGTAGATTTTAGAGGTCAACTATTCAACTGGAGTATTAGCTGCCTGGGACTAGCCATGCAGCTTCGTGAGATGTGGCAGCTCTCCAAAGTTATGGTTGCTGATGCATCAATCATGGGATGGTGAACCTTTTCAAGATAGTTCCTATAAGCCTCAAAGTCGGCATATATGAAATCAGTTCTCAGTCCCAAAACATATATTTGGTTTTCAAAATGATTATTGCTCTACATTCATAGATTGCTGGGTGAAGTTATGGATGCTGCTACTGACACAGTACAGGGACTCCAAGGTATGGGCAGGTTTTCACAAGTACTTACATCAAGTCAGAAAGCCTTAAGTGTCAAGGGTCATGACTACTTCTTCATGTTTTCTTCCACACATAATTTTTATACTCTATGGCCCAGAATAAAGGTCATTTTTGTGTGTGTGTGTGTGTGTGTGTGTGTGAAATACTCCCTGAATAACCCCAGTCAGAATTCATTAACCTCTCCTCTATGATTCACCCTCTGTATAGTGTGTGTTTATATTGCTACCATAGTTCTTATCACTTCTTGCTGGTCTAATTATTTGATATACTGGCCTTCTTTTGCCCTCCCATTAGGCACCTAGCAGGGATTTACTAAACAATCAACAACCACAAACCGTTACTTTCCAAGTTAGAGTAATATTCCAATCTGGTTTCCAGCTGCTTCTAATTTAAAAGGGCAAATTTATTGTTTATAAGTAATACACTTCTGAAAATGAAATTAAACAGTTATAACTCAATTGTAAAATATGAAAATACAGAATAATATATTATGTTTAGTAGACGCTATTAAACAAAAATGCCAATAACCTTCTGGGACTTGATAATATAGATTGCTTTTGCTTTTGGCAATCTTTGGCTTTGGACATATACAGTAGAAATGTTCTAATCCTAGTGGATACTCATTCAATAATTTTTAAAGAAGAAAAATAGACTTCTGAAAGAAATATCATGTCCAGGAGTCACATAGATTTCTTCATAAACAATAAAAAATGTAGACAATAATGACTAACTATCAATATTCAGGCTATAGAGAAGACTCAGGCTTCACCTAACATTGTTTAAATAGAAAAAAAAAGAAGAAACAAAGCGAATACTCCCGCTCCCAAATATTATGTAATTGACATTTATATAACTTTCAACAAATGGGAATGACATCCTGTGGTTTTATATATTGGAAATTAAGAAAGCCGGCTTGTAAATCACCCTTGTGCTTACTGCCAAAGAACACGCTGCGCTGTAGGTCATGTCTGTTCTGAGTGAGGAGCCCTGTTAATGACCCTGGGGGGCGAGAAAACACCACATGCAGAGTCATTTTTAGACCATATTAAACTGTCAGGTAAGCAAGCAGTGCGGTTACAATACATCTAAATATATTACAGAGATTGAATGTTTTAAAAAATGTAACAAAAAGAAGTGTCAATGGGGAAAAATGGATCTGTGAGAAGTAGTTATTTAATCAATAAAATCTGGAACATTTTTATTCTGATGGTGATAATGAACAGGAAACTCAGGCAGAGTTTGCAATGTTACATGCAACCTCACTTGGAGCTGCGTATAACCTTCTTTGAAAGGTTCCGTGTGTATTTCCATTATTTCATTAAACTCTGAATACCCCTGTGGACTAAATATAAAATGTTAATATATTAGATTAAGAGAGGTTAAGTGATTTACCTATGCCCGTAGGACTTGAAACACCCGGTTGTCTACCAGCTTTCCCTTTTGATCTAAACTAATGCTGCATAACAATTTTCATTCTGGAGTATGAACATAAAATGTTTGTTTATCACAGTATATCTAAAGTTTGGAAATTCTGAAGGAGATTTTAATAGTGTATGCTAATGAAGAGAGCTAGGAAGTAGATGTTATTAAAACAGTTTAATTATTTCATCTCTTACTGCATTGCTTACAGTATGATTTTTTTTGTACATTCTTTTCAGTTCCTTTTGTATGGTTTTAAATGTATTATATGTAATTAGATGTAGATATAGATATACAGCTATATCTATATATCTATCTACATCTATTTATCATATAGAGACAGAGAGGGGATGAGAGGGAATACCCTTTTTCCTGATATAACTAGAAGCTTATTCTGTGGTATGGCTATAGATTTTAAATATATTGTTGATGATAGGAAAGAACATGACAGATATTCTAGAACTGTAATGAAACATGTGGCGTAGAGTTTAGTGATATAGAATGTGGCTTTTTGTTGTTTTTGTTTATCTTCCCTTCACCTTGAATTTCTAACTTTCTTTTCCATTGTACTGGGTGCATTTTTGTAAAATTCCTCAGAAGTCTTTTTTTAGAACAAAATGGTATGTGAAAATAGTGGAAAACACTAATATGCAAGTAAAAAATATATAAATGATCATACACTAATGCATATGTATATACATGATGTATATAGAAGTATATACACAGTATATAGAAGTCCATAGGAACAAGGGCAATATCTAATTTTCTCTCTACCTTATGCACAATGCATATCACAGGATAGGTGATCAAAATATTACTTAATGAATGATTAGATGGATAAATGAAAGAATGAGTATATATATTTATTTTTTACTGTTTTTCTTTTTATTGCTAATTTTTTCAAAGTTATTGAATTCCCAACCACCATAGAAAAACAAATTCTGATCAATCACTTTCTGATGTCAATTTATCAATAGCAGTTCTTTAGTTTTTCTGGGTTACCAATTCTATTCCATTAATAAATCTAACTATCCTTGCATTAACAACATACTAATTTAATAACAGTTTTATATCAAATAGATGGGGAAGCCACTCAGTAATATACCTGTAGTTTTTTCTGAATAATTTTTAAGTACATGTAAAAAAAAAAATGTGAAAAATCATTTTAATAAAAACCACATTAAAATTATAATTGCATTTCATAAAAATTCACGTCTTTAAATATTCAGTCGTGTAATTCAACACACATCTATCACTCCATTTTCTGGATCTTTAAAAATATCTGTGTTTAATAAATACGACACTGGATTTTGTATTACATTTACTCCTAGAATGTAAATTTCCTACTGCATGATCCTATCTGTTTCTAATTTATTGGAAAATTTTGATAATGGCTATCTGTAGATACCTACGTATCTCAAATCCAGATATTTCCTGATTTACTGATTTTTTTTTAATTTTACAAGTTTGGTGGCTCTTACACTTATTAAATAGACAAAAGTACCAATTATAACATAGATAATTCTAAATCTTTTCAAATTACCTTTAATTTTTCTTTTTTATTGTGGTATTGGTATAATGGTATTGTGACCATTAACATTTCCAAGACAGTGTAAAATAATCATAGGATGATGCTATTTAGCATCCTAGTTTGTTTCTGATTTTATTAAGAAAATTTCCAGAATTTCAATGTTAATTATAATGTTATATGTTCAAGGTGAATTCTGAAACAATATAGAGGCTGCCTTCTTTTATTACCGTTTTATAATTATTTTTATTTTTAAAGTATTACATTTTCATCACATACTATTTTAGCATCAAGATTTTGTCCAAGCAGTTCTCTTCATAGTAAGCTTTCATACAATTTTTCCCATGATTTTTAAAAATCACCTTTAATAGACTTTGTTTCAAATAGTAGTTATTTAAAAATTCAATTAAGAACCTATTTAATATTTCCCACTCACACTGACCTCTAACCATTCCACAAAATCGTTGAAAGAATTAAGATATACCCTACGTCGTGACTTCAAAATTTTGCGTATGCTGTTCTTGTTCCTGTCGTGCTTCTTCCAACTCTCAATTTATCCACACTTTCCATTTGATGGCCTCTCTTCATCCTTAAGGACACACATTAATGTCACTCTCCAAGAGAGGGCTTCCACTTTGTTTGCTCTGTTGTTACTTTTCATAGGACATTGCTTGGTTATTTACATAACAATATATCGTATATGTCTCATATTAAACTATGCATCTATTTGTTAAATTTATTATTTTCTGCATGTGTTAAAGTTCATTGAGATGAAGGTCTATGTTTGACTATCACCATGTTTTCATACAGAAGGTAATAAGGGGTAATGAGTAAATAGCCAAATAAGTCACAGTTACTACATATTTTCTTAAAAAACAACAGTATCTTTTTGCAACTGGTGCCGGGATCAATTTTAAGGGAAAAACATGTAGAAGAGATGCATTCAAACGGTCATAGTCTAAGATGAAAACTAACCATTAAGATCTTAGCAAAAGTAAACATTTCCCAGTTCCTCTTCTGAAAACTACAGATTGAACATGACTGATAAATAATACATTTTATCTAGACTGAAGCTGAAAGATACTCCTAAATTTATAACACTATTTCCTGCATGTAGTTGCCTGGTATCACATAATTGGACCTCAAATTACTCTAATAGCTCCACTACAAGTTATAACACTGTGTTGTGTGATAAGAGGGGACTTTCTTCTTAGGGAAGAATCCAGACAAGACTAGAAAACACTTTTGCTAAAGAGGACTTGGAAATGAAGGATAACATATACAGACATCATTTTAAATGCACAGCTGAACCTGCAGAAGCATAAACAAAATCTGACACAAAATTAAAAAAATAGAATTGTCATGTGCTTTTGGGGAGTTTGTCAAACTCAATACCTGTGAGGATGGTTTTCTTTGTTTTAACTTTTTTAAATTTAATTTAATTTTATTGAGGTCACATTGGTTTATAACATTATGTAAATTCCAGGCGTACATCATTATATTTCAGCTTCTGTATAGAATACATTGTATTCACCACGAAAAGTCTAGTTTACATCAGTCACAACACACATGTGCCTCTTTTTCCCTTTCGCTCTTCCCCCAACCCCTTCCCCTTGAGTAACCACCAATCTGTTCTCCATATCTATGTGTTTTTTTATCTTCTACATATGAGTGAAATCATATAGTATTTATCCTTCTATATTTGACTTATTTAACTTAGCCTAACACCCTCAAGGTCCATCCATGTTGTTATAAATGGCAAGATTTTGTCTTTTTTGTGGCTAAGCATTTCATTATATATATTTCATTATATAATATATATATATTATATATATATATATTTTATATATATATATATATTCCACATCTTCTATATCCATTCATCCATTGATGGGCACTTAGGTTGTTTCTAAGTTTTGGCGTTGTGAATAATGCTGCAACGAGCATAGGGGTGCATATATCTTTTTGAATTAGTGTTTTCAGGATGGTGTTTTAATTGATATACATGGATATAATGCCAGTTAGAGTGTTGGACTTCTGAATCCAGCATAAAGATGGAATTCACAAAATAATAAACCAACAGTAAAAGTATGGACTAGAAAATCAATCAGTCTTTATCAAAGGTTAAAAACATAGAAACTTGTCTCCTAGGCTAGACACTCAGTGAAACCTGCCAAATATTCTCCCTTAATAATTAGTAATTAGTGGCCTGTGCACAGATGAAATAGGGACTACAAAGTTTCACTTTTTCTCTGGTCTAGTAAATACTAAGTCAATCGATTATTATTAAAAAAAAAATTGTCCCTAGTAAGGCCCTGTGTGACCAGGCAGATACAAACAAAAAATCCTTTCTGAAGGAAGCAACCTTTAACTAACACCTCAGGGTTTCCCCCGAAATAAATTCTTACACAGGAAAATGAGCTGACAGCCCAAAATTACACCACACAATTAAAAAGCCACCATGGGCAATCATGATTAGGAAAAAAAAAAAAAGAAAAGCGTCAGATTTAGATCCACAAAAAATTCAAATGAATAGTGATAAGGAAACACAGTATGTAGGGAAAAAAAGAGAACACCAGGAAAAGAAAGAGAAAGAAACATCATAAATTCAATCAGAGAAAAAATTAGTTGATTTACAAAGGCTACAGACTTCTCTATAGTGAAAAAGAAACGTGAAGGTTAAAAAATAATATATTAAAAATGCTGAAAATAAATAGCCTGCAACCTCACCTTTTATAACAAGCTAAATTATTATTAAGCACAATATTTAAGAGACATTTTTCAGTCCCACTATACCTGAGAAAATTTGCAACCAATAGACTCTTAGGGAATCAATTTATAAAGGATATATTTCAGGAAAAATACAGTTGAACCCAAAAGGGAGAACTTATATGCAATTATAAATGAACCAATATTAAACAACAAAGCAATTATTAATTATGGGTTGGTGAGATTAAAATAATGTTGACATCATAATCTTTTTAGTTAAAGTGTTTAGTAGTCCTTGAATTTTCAAATGGCAAGAAGAGATTTTTTTTCTTTAGATGTAAATTGAAAATATCCGTAAACCCATAAGGGCAAATATTCCAACATGAAACAGATTAATTATTCTATTTTCCTCTATATTTGTATATTTATTGTAAAAATTTTATAGTGTTTATACTGACATATACTACATATATCCTTGACTGATGAAAGCTTAATATCCAGGAAGATTGGTACAGATGTTAGCTCGAGGCAAATCTTCCTCAAGCAAATACAGGAAGATTGATGACAGATGTTGGCTCAAGGCACTCTTCATCAGCCAAAAAAAAAAAAAAATTACAGTACTTTAACTTTGTCTACCTTCTCCCAACAAATGTGCTTTTTATAGTGTATTTGGTATGTGCATGAGAGTATGTGTGTGTGTGATGGTTAATTTTATGTGTCAACTTGGCTAGGCTATAGTGCTCAGTTTTTAGTCAAACACTAGTCCAGATTTTGCTGTGAAGGTAGTTTTTAGATGTAATTAACATTCATAATCAGTTGACTTTATGTAAAGCAGATTACCCTCCATAATGCCAGTGGGCCTGGTCCAATCAGTTGAAGACTGTAAGAGTAAAGAAAGATTCTCCAAAGAAGAAGAAACTCTGCTTCAAAATTGCAACATAGAAATTCTACCTAAGTTTCCAGCCTCCTGGCCTGCCAGATTTCAGACTCAAAACTACAACCTCAATTCTTCTTCCAGCCTACTGGCCTGCCCTACAGATTTCAGATTTGCTAGCCTTCCCAAGCTTATGAACTGATTCCTTAAATCTCTCTCTCTCTTTCTCTGTCTCTTTCTGATTGATTTTTTTCCTCTGGAGAACCCCGAATAATACAATGTTTGTGTATATATATACACATATTTGTGTGTGTATTAGATCCCTGAAAATATTATTAATGTGGCTTTATGCAGTTCAAAAGTCTTAAATCCAAATTTACATTTATCCACATATCACTAACCATTATTTACTAATTATATTATTGCTGTTAATTTTTGTTTTAATAATTAAATTAGAATTGATTTTGTTATATCATTTTTTTTTATTACTGAAAATTCCTTTTTTTAATACTTTCCAGATTGTTGCTGAAATTCTTTGGCTTTTTTTTTTTTTTTTTTTTTGCTGAGGAAGATTAGCCCTGAGCTAACATCCATCGCCAATCCTCCTGTTTTTGCTGAGGAAGACTGGCTCTGGGCTAACATCCATGCCCATCTTCCTCTACTTTCTATATGGGATGCCTGCCACAGCATGGCTTGATAAGCGGTGTGTAGGTCCGTGCCTGGGATCTGAACCGGCAAACCCCAGGCCACGGAAGCAGACCATGCGAACTTAACCATTATGTCATAGGGCTAGGCCCCTCCTTGTTTTTTTAAGACATGAAACAAATTGATTGCATTTATTTTAAAGACCATGTCTAATAAGTGCATTTTGTGGGTCTCCTGTGTAACTTTTTTTAATTTATAGTTTTGTCTCTGTTTGCAGTCAAATTTTATCTTCTTTTTTCCCCCAAATATCTTTTACTTTTAATTAAGTAATAATTTTCCCAAGTATCATTTAATTAATATAAATTTTTGATGTTATAAAATGCATAGATCTTGGGTTTACAATTCAACGACTTTGTCATATGCACATACCCGTGATTCCAACACACAAATCAATATATGTAACGTCTCCACCATCCCCAAAAAGTTTCCTCATACCTTCTTCCGGTCATGTCCTACTTTCCATAGGCAATCACTGTTATAGAAACTTATGATTTCTATAACTATGGATACAATTTACCTATTCTTGAACTTATCTAAATGGAATCATGCATTAAGCATATTTTTTTACCACATAATTTCTTTTGTTCAGCATCCTGATTTTGGGAGTCATCATGTTGTGGTGTGTATCAGTAGTTTATTCTTTTTTGTTGCTAAGTAATATCCCATAATATAAACATTGCACTTCTGGTCATGGTGGAATAATTGGCACCAGACTTGTAATCACGTTATAGAGTAATATAAAACTGAATCTGGCATTGGACAACTGGCAGCGCAAAATTGTAACCCTTAGATCAAATAGACACACAATTCCTTTTTGCCTTGATTTTGTGACCATGATACAAAGATACTTCCCAGATTATGAAAGAAAGACCTAGAACCAAAAAAGAACATAGCAGTTTCCCTGAAATGAAGAGGTAGTAAAATGAATTCCATTTTGCTGAAGCAATGAACATCTTCAGGGCTCAGTTCCATGGAGGAGTGGTTTTAGGACACTATGGAGTTTCTCAACATATCCATGGTGACATTGCATATGCTTAAAAAGAATTTCTGGAGGGACTCTAGAGAGCAGCTCCTGTGGGGCTGAGAGGTGAAGAGAGATACCAGAGATCAACAGGGAGAGGAGATGTTGGAGTTCTGGCTCAACCAGAGTAGAAAAACTTCACTGAACACTTGGGCATTTAGTTGCGACTTTAAAGACGTCATGTCTTAGGAGTAAGAAATGCATACTAAATAAGAGAACATGTTCTAGAACTAAAAATAAGGCCCAAATTGCCCCTCTTTTAACAAGGCAAAAGACCAGACAACAAAATTAAGAGAATACATCAGCAATATCACCACTTGCCAGAACAAAACACAAGACTCTTAACAAATTAAAAATATTT
The DNA here is from genome assembly GCF_020826845.1 of Diceros bicornis minor. Classification (NCBI taxonomy): domain Eukaryota; kingdom Metazoa; phylum Chordata; class Mammalia; order Perissodactyla; family Rhinocerotidae; genus Diceros; species Diceros bicornis. The sequence goes on from NC_080759.1 coordinate 40,069,805, forward strand.
AACATTGAGCAGAAAACTATTGTTGATATTTCTACATTGTATCATCCACAATGCCTAGCTTAAAATAAGTAAGACAATACTAGACTCCTGAAGAAACAAATATGTGATCAATAACCAAGAAAAAGAAGAGTAGTCAGAAACTATTACAAGATACCTTAGATGTTGGACTTATCAGATAACGGTTTAGAGAGATCATTCAAAAATATGTTCAAGAACTTCAAGGAAAAGTTAAACATAATGAATGAAGAGATGGAGAATCTTGGACGAAAAATTGAAAATATAAAAAAGAAGCAAACGGAAATTTTAGAAATGAAAATTACAATAGCTGAAATTTAAAAATTCACTTGATGCATTTAAAACAAATATGAAACTGCAAAAGAAAGAATCAGTGAATTTGGAGACAGAATAATAGAAATTAAATAATCTAATGAACAGAGAGAAAACAGATTTAAAAAAACTCCTGATAGCCTTAATGACATGCAGGACCCATCAACCAGTCTTACATACATATACTTGAAATTACACAGAGAGTGGATGGAATTAACAGAAAAATATATTTGAAGACAGGAAGTTCAAAATTTCCCAAAGTTTATAAGAAAATATAAAAGCGACCTCACATCCAAACTTAGGAACCCCAGGTATATAAATCCAAACACACACACACACACACATGAACACACATCTGGGCAACTCATAGCCAAAGAATTATAACCAAAAACAAAGAGGAAATCTATTAAAGGAAATATATTAAAATTAAGGAAATATGGTAAAAGTAATCAGCAGCAGTTGGGAGGGAGGGAAAACAGATTTCATACCATAGAACAATGACATGAGTGATAGGTACTTCTCATTGGAAACAAGGGAACAACATCTTTAAAATTCTGAAAAATGAAAAAATATTTACTGACTCGTAATTCTATATTCTTCAATTATTTCTTTAAAAATGAGGGTGAGATAAACTTACATTTAGATAAAGGAAAGCTGGGAGAATTTGTTGCCAGCAGACCTGCACTATAAGAAATGCTAAAGGAAGTTCTTCAGGCTGAATGGAAAAAAATATCATGTCGAAGCTTGGATCTACAGGAGGAATGAACATTTTCAGAAATGGTAAATATGTGGGTTAATATAAAAGATTATTTTTTTGTTTTTTTCTCCCAAATTCTTCAAAGAGAACTGTTTAAAACAAAAATAATAATGTTGAGTGATGTGGTTTATAGCTATGTGGAAGTAAAATATGACAGCAATACTATAACACTAGCAATAGTAAAATACGACAAGGTACAAGAAGTTAAGAAAATTCTACTGTTGTAAATTGTAACATTTTATATAAAGTGGAACAATATACATCTAAGTAAGATATGATAACATAATGGCACATATTATAACCATCAGAACTATCACTAAAATGGCAATTCATACACCTAAGTGTCAATATTCAATATAAAAAACAAAATAGAATAGTAAATACATTTTCTAATCTCCCAAAAATGACAGAAAACGAAGAAATGCGAAACAAAGTAAACAAAAAGGAACAATAAGAAAACAAACGGCTTGATAGTTTACTTAAACTCAATCATATCAATAAATACACTATTTTTGATTAAGGTATGACATATTGTAATGTCTTCATACTTATTTTATATATATATAATCTACTTTCCATTTAATGTTAATATTAAAAAATTTAAAAGTGAGTATATTTGATAATATTAAAGAGAAAAGCAAAGACAATAAAAATATAGTGGAAATAATAGGTAATTAAATTTATAAAATGCAGATGGAATTAAAATTATGAAAATTAAGTTCATAATAAATTAAAACCACATGTGATAAATATTGTGAATTGTGAAAAAAATCTTTCTTGGAGAATAATAATCATTTCCTAGGAGCAAATGATTAATACTAGTGATCTCTAAAACAATACTACATAGTTTTAGGGAAGCTGGGGGCTGGAATTATTGTATTTGAAAAAAACTAGAGATAACTTTAAATGTTGTATTTTCTTATAGTCCTTCAGATAATATTTAATTAATGTGTTAAGCCAATTAGGAATTTAGACAATTCAAAGAAAATTTTAGTTCCCGCAAGCCCTGGCCTGTTTCTGGTTAAATCTGCTCTGAGACTGTTGCTCATCCAGATCCCTCACAAATAGCCTAGAATGTTCAGCAGACTTCCTCATTAATAAAGATACTGAACTCTAATTTGGACCTCTAGGCCTGTGATTCTAGTTAGCTCTGCTCACCAATACCAGGCTCACCTTTCTGAACTTGCCTTCTTTTCTTGATTTTGCCGTCATAAATCATAATCAGCTTGTTAGCACAACTTCCTATTGGATTTTTAATTTATATTTATCCTTCACTTCTGCGTGTTCACAGAATAGCACCTTGTTTCCACTTGTAAGAAACAGAACCTAAACTGATTTTGTTCTAAAAAAGAAAAATGTACAAGGTAATTCAATTCAGTTTTAAATCTGTGAGCAAGAGGAAGGAGATTTTGTGTGTAACCATTAAAGTCCAATCGTTTTGTTTCACTGCTAAGTATAAAATTTTGAATTTAAAAAAAAATTGTAAAACAAAATAATTTTATAAGATGGAAGAAAACTTAGACAAATTCATTGTGGGATTGCTTGCAAAAAATAGTATTTTATTTATTAAGAAAAATTGAATGAGTTCCTACTATGTGCAAAAATCAAAGATATTAGTTTCAGTCATATTCTGTTTTTCATGGTATAGTCACAGCTGACCACAAAGAAAAACGTGGCAAAAGAAGTAATCTGAATGTCACCTGCCTCAAAGATTAAGTGAAATCTAGGCTGAAAGAAAATAATTACGTAAAATCGTTACAACTATTTCTTAGGGAGTATTTCTGGTAATAATACCGTGATGAGAAGGCAAGTTACGCTAGCTTTTTAAACTAAAAATTGTCCACAAAATATTAAACATCCGTTTCTTTGATTCACTGCAAATTATTCATCACTTTCTTTATAGTTTCAACTCCCTGTCAGGGCAAGTTAAAAACAACTGTAATTATTATGACAACAACATGAACATGTAAATACTTTTCTTATATCAACAAACTGGTTTTGATTTTACTGCCTATGAATGAAAACTGGAGAGAGGAGAGAAATTAATATTCGGTTAGTTCTTTATTTATGAATTTTTGCTGCTCTAAAATTCAAAAAATTTTGCAAGGCAAATGCAAATATCTTACTTAACCGATACCTAATACAAAACTGTAGAGCTTACACTATCATCAATTACCAGAAACTCCTCGGTGGTGAGGAAACTGATTCAGCAAGTTAAGATTGACTTTTCTAGGAGGGAAGAGTGAGAAATTTGGAGTCCAGAGTCTTCAGCTCCAGGTCACCTGATCCCAGAGCCATCTTCCCCCCTGCCATGGAGCAGTGCTTTAAAGATCAAATCTAATCTTCATCTTTGGTTTTTCGGAAACCCTCCTCCTGGAAGGGATTTATGTTGTTTATAACTTGTTCCTATTTATCACATATAGTTTTCTTTTTTTATACAACTTAGTTTCCAAAATTTTTATCCCACCTAAATTTTATATTGTTTAGCTTTTAGCTATTTCAGAATCTTTTATTTTTTCTCTTAATATTGCTAAATATATTCATTTGCCATCTTCTTTTAATGTTAACATGTTGCATAGTAGGGAAGTAACCACAATTAGAAAAAATAAGTGTGAATAGATTGCACACATTAAGCAAGGGAGAATGACTGTTTTTCCATTCAGTTGTTTCAGCAGCAGTCTTGATGAATGTCCACATTTTGCCAGATGTTAAAGCCCTCAAAAATGCTACACCCAGGAACTCAGGGGCACAGGATCAAAATCTCTACCACATAATAACAGTGTGCTTTGTTCAAGTCACCTATAGTTCAAATCTTCTGTCAGGCATTACATATCCTACAATGCATGGTAGTTATTATCTACCCCTACCCTCCCAAATCCAGTGGTCTAGTTGAGGCTTCTACATAGTAAGAAATGCAGGTAAACATAATTACAAATTCAGGATAGTCTTCGTAACATAATCCCTCATGGCTAGTTTAAAAGAAAAAGAGCTTACGTATTTGTTAAATATGTAGCTATAATTATTGGTGCTGCCATTTTTTGTATTTATGTGTCATATTTTAACATAAGCTGACTGGATTATCTAGCAATATCTCTGCCCTTGACCTTATAAAAAACAGTTCTAATCAATGTAATCGTTTCAGATAATGAATTATATATATCATTAGAAGTCAGAAAATGTTTATTTGTGACTAATAATCCAGTCTCTAACTTCGAGGGGCTCATAGCCCTGTAGTGGGTACAAACATAACTAGTACAAAGTGGTCTGTGACACAGAGATTTCAGTTCATAAGGTATCTTTTTATCTTTAAGAGTTTAGCAAAGTATCAAGATTTTCTATTAGTAAATCAGACAGATTTTTTTTTGGGGGGTGAGGAAGATTAGCCCTGAGCTAACACCTGATGCCAATCCTCCTCTTTTTTCTGAGGTAGACTGGCCCTGGGCTAACATCCGTGCCCATCTTCCTCCACTTTCATATGGGACACCGGCACAGCATGGCTTGACAAGCGGTGCATCTGTGCATGCCGAATGTGAACCCTCAAACCCGGGGCCGCCAAAGTGGAACGTGCGCACTCCACCGCTGTGCCACCAGGCCAGCCCCAAATCAGACAGATTTTTGATATGGTTTGTTAAATTAGGGTCTGTTAATCTGATTTTTAATAATCAGATTATCAATAACATTTCAAAGCTCCTTAAAAATGAAAATGAGATTTAAATTTAGAAAATATGAAGCTTGAATGCATATTCGAAACCACCGTACCTACTATCTCCTTGGTAATGCTACTGTGGAATATGCAGGGCTAAGTCTAGAGTGACATAAATGAAGTACTTGCCTCAGGTACAAAATTTAAAGTGGCACCAAAAATCCCAATAATGAAGACTAGAAATATTTTCAGTTCATTATTTTATATAATTAACATTAATACCAAAATTTCTATGACGAACAACATATCAATATTTTAAATAAAAACACTATCAGTATCACTGATCTTTCCTTTTGCCTTGGGCTCCAATGTGTCTCTACAGGGAACTGTATACTTATCTCATATTTACATACAATTTCTTTGTTCCTCATGGATTTTTGCATTAATTTTGAGTTGTTTTTAAAATATTGTATCCAAATATTATTTATTTTAATTACTGAGTTTTTGGTGCCTCCTTAAGTGTTGCACTTGAGATGACTGCCTCACTCGCCTCGCCTTAGCTCTGGTTCTGGGTATGAGACTGAATTGCCCCTTCTCGGTGTTAGCTGTGAGAGCACACATTGGATTCTCCACCTTGAGAATATACGTAGGGTTGTACTTCTCTGCTCCCTTGAAGTTTAGCTTGTCCACACGACTTGCTTCAGCCACTAGAAGGTGAGCAAGCTTAGCTTATGTCATTTTTTGTTGGAAGCCTTTTCAGGTCGGTAGACAATTTGCCACATTCCCTTACTTTTGTATTCCGAGTGGTAGAGGCTTTTCCACCTTGTGTTCAGATGAGGATGAGGCAGAGCGGAGCTGCAGGTTGATCTGCAACGGGCGTCAAATGAGAATTGAATCTTTTTGGTTTTATACCTCTGAGATTTGGTTCTTTGTTGTTACTGCGGAAATAGCCTAGGCTATTTTCACTAAGATACTCCCTCAGCAACTTCAAATCTTTGCTAGATGTTGTTTTCTCAATGACTTTATCCTGAGTTCCTGTTAGAAATTTCAAGCTACACAAATATATCCTCCCCTGTAATTCTGACTTTTCATTACCCTGCGTGTATCATGTTTTGACATGCTGTATTAGTAACTTATGTATTATGTTCTATGTCTACATAACATTCGATGCTAAGTTTACAGGCTCACATTTCTATGGGCCATAGTGCAAAGTTATAATCTCCAATGCCAATGGACACAGCAGCCAGCAACTGGAGTTGCAATTTTGGATCCACTGGGCAGAGCAAATAGGAAAGAACAGAGAGCCCTGCTCATTCAGCAGCTTGCTGATCAAGTACACCCCTGGGTTCTTATACTCACTGATGATATGCCTAGAATCTTGGGCTACTAGATGTTTCTCCAAGGTGGGTAATTTATTATTAGACTTCACAATATGTCTTAGCAACACCATTTTAAGGTTAAATGATAATTGAATATTTGGCTTTTTATCAACATTAATGCAATTTAGGGCCCCACATGTGGATCTTAATATACTCTCCTGTGTTATAAAATTGCTAAAGCCAAGTTAACCTTCTGCAATTTACTTTGAAACTCACTTGAAGTTTTGGAAGCTTAAGAGAGCAGAAACTTGATTAGCAAACCCTCATGTAACTAATTTATTGGATTAAATTACTCAGACTGAAGGGCATAGTGCATTGAAATTACGCATCTATGTGGCTACTCTTGAAGCCACCCACCCACCCACTGCTTATTCATCAAAAGTCAATGGTGAGAGGCATATATTTGCTTTTCCAGTTGTATTTCTTTTTTTTTTTTTTTTGTGAGGAGGACTATTCCTGAGCTAACATCCGACGCCAATCCTCCTCTTTTTTTTTTTTTTTCCTAGAGGAAGACTGGCCCTGAGCTAACATCTGTGCCCATCCTCCTCTACTTTATATGGGACGCCACCACAGCATGGCTTAACAACCAGTGTGCCTCTGCGTGCCCGGGATCCTAACCTGCGAACCCCGGGCCGCTGCAGTGGAGCGTGCGCACTTAACTGCAACTCCACCGGGCAGCCCCTCTAGTTGTATTTCTTATTTAATTAAATTAATTATATGATCAGAGTATGTAAAATAATGAAATATATATAAAAATAAATTTTTTAATTTAACTATTTAAAAAGATAAAACCAAATAGCCATGAAAGATCACTTTTAAATTAGTTATTGGAAATATACAAGATTAATATTGGAGGAAATATAAAAATCAGAAAGGAGATTCTGCAGTGAAATTGATTCAACAGTGTCTTCATTTTTTGAAGGTGTACAATGTTTGTTTGATACAATTATATATTATAATATGATTTCCATTACAGCAATAGTTAGCACCTCTATCAACAAGGTCTTTAAATTGTCTTTCCATTTTAACCTCAAAAGACTGCATTTTGGGTTTTTATGAAAGAAAGAAAATAAGCCAACCCACACTCAAAAGTTCTTTGCAACACACAAGACTTTTGAATTAATGTGTGTGCATATGGTTTAAAATAAAGTGTATAATTTGTGAATGTGTCATTTTTATGCATCATCATTTTTACCAAACCTTTCAATTAATTTATCCACTATGTGTCCTAATGGCATCTAGATAAAAGGGTTTCTAGTTTAGAATTCTTTTGAACTGCAAATAATTTTAGAGGTCATATATTCCTACTACTCTCACTCCTGTACTTTTTTAAGTTTAAAGTGTACATTATCAAAACCTTTAAATTGCTTAGCAAAATGCAAGTTAGTGTAAAAAAAAAAGGGGAAGAAAATATTTCTTCAGATTTCTAGTCTAGGTATTATTTTGTTACATAATGTGGCTTCCCATTTTTCCCCTTCTCTCTTTTAATCATATTGACAAAAAAACGATTAACTTCTTCTTTGGTATACAAACCCTACTCTCTTAGTTTGGGTTCTCCCAAAAGCAGATCATAAGATAAAGATTTGTGTATGGGTAGTTTGTTTAGAGGTGATCTCAGGAGGAGCAAGAGAAGGAGAGGACGATGAGAAAGGGTGGGAGTTAAATCAACACAGTGTGTCAATGAAAGGATTACTGTTGTGAGTAACGTGGACACAGTCATGTTAGGGACATTCTGAGAAGTCATGTGGGACACACTTCAGGATATCCTCATTCTAAGATGGGGAGACTCGGAGGTTCATCCTCTTGTCTCTCAGTGGCTAAGCGTTGCCCCAGGAGCATCACTTCTACGAGACTTCCAAGTTACACTTTTCCACCACCAGCTACTCTGTTCTCAGAGAAAACACATAGAAGAAAAGCAGAGAAGTTCATTAATGCACCTGGTGCTCTCTGCCTTCCAGAATACGTGTAAAACATCTGTAGGTGAACTGAGAAGTGGAATGAAATGATACAGAGCATTGCATCAGCAATATCTGCTACAATCACATGAGACCCATAAATAAGTGGGCCAACCTTCTGCTTGCTAGAGGATAGCATCTAGGATTCTTTATTGTTCTGTTATCCACAGCAATGAACTTATAACAATACTTGACTAATTTCTCCCAATACAATTATATGGCATCCATATTCTTGAAATTGACTGAGCTATTTCAACTCCAATATACCACTTTGTTTAAAAATAATTATTAAATTATTTATATTCCTCCAAATAGTTGACTTATTAACCCTTTTGGACAATTTAAGGTCTCAATGTTTTACAAGTTTTTTGTACATAACAGGTGCTAATACTGTTTTTTTGAAATACTAAATACATAACTGTCACAGAATTATAAAACACATTTGATCTTTTTTAAGAACATTTTAAGTCTTATCATCTTATCCCTGAAATATTGTTTATGTTATTTCTATGGATACACACGGATCATTGTATATAAAACAAACTCATGATTGGTCAACAGTTGTAGTGATCTGTTCTTTTTTTTTTCTTTTTTTTGAGGAAGATCAGCCCTGAGCTAACATCTGTTGCCAATCCTCTTCTTTTTGCTGAGGAAGATTGGCCCTGAGCTAATATCTGAGCCCATCTTCCTCTACTTTATATGTGGGATGCCTGCCACACTATGGCTTCGAAAACATGTGTAAGTCCGTGCCCAAGGTCCAAGCCCACAAACCCTGGGCTGCTGAAATGGAGTGCGTGAATTTAACCACGATAACATGGGGCTGGCCCAGTGATCTGTTCTTTTATACATAGTTTCATATTTCAAATTTTTCACCATTTCTTGTTTTACTTTTGGAGATTCTGTCAACATTGTGGTATAAAACTCTTAGGAACCGTTCTTGACCTGTATTAAACTAGCACCAATAGAGGAGGCAGGGAAAACAGTCGGCAACCTTTCAGGAAGACACACACCTACTAATATTGGAAGCAAAAACCAATCTAAAATTGGAAAGTCAAATATATTTACATTGCTCCTGAAATTGTTAAAATATTCTTGTTATTGCTGTTGCTTGTTTTTTTTCTCTTTCCTTCCCAGGCTTAAATTTCATCAAAAGCTGTGGTGTTACTAGCATAATTAATAAATGATAGGCCTTCTTTGCTAAATATTCTTCAGTTTATTAAAGTAGAAGTGGATGCTTCAATTTGAGGTATCAGATAAAAATGAATGTTGTTCTCAAATTCAAAATCAGTGTAAGATTTTGTGTAATATAGTGCTTAAAAATAACAGTATGACTCAAAATTTGATATCCAAAGTCACAGTGGTTGACAACTGAGTGATTTCTAGCTTTTCTTTTTCCTTTGCATTTTCAGAAGTAGGAACTTTCAGGCATTATTGGACTTTTGCTGATTGACAGTTTATATTTTACCAGGATATTTTTTTCATTTTCATTACTATTGGGTATACATTAGTAGTTATTCTATGGAAACATAAAGGTTTCTCTTTTATTAGTTTTGGTTCCAGCTATAATCCTAATTTGATCCAGAAAACAGGAAGCCATCACTGCACTAACAAGCTTGGTAGGTAATGTTCTTTCATTTTAGGCAATATCATAGACAATATCAAGCTTCAAATGCTGCAATTTGTCTCCAGGTAACATCTTCTGCTCAGCACAGTAGCAGTTGTCAGATTACAAAAGAAAATTCTGATTTTGGTAAACTAAGTTTACCCAGAGTTAATGCACTATGTGCCTATTACACTATCACTCATGTAACTAATTATGGGTGATATAAATAAATAGTCATCAAAAGAATAATTTATTTTGTTTCTTTATTTTTTTTATTAAGTGGCTCACTTCCTTTTATAATTTGCATCTTTCAAAATTTAATTGAAGTATTAAATGTTCAATTTTATCACAGCAAACATCTGAATTACAAGCAAATATAGAACACAATACGAAGCAACTTGCTGAAAAGGCAGAAAGTAGCATACGATTGCCTTATGGTGATAAAAGGGTAAAGCTGGAAGGAACTCTCTGCTATTACAGATGCATAAATTTAGGCCCAGATCTTTAAGTGACCTGTTCAAGGGCACTCAAAGATTGTTATATTGGGCCTAGAATTCATATTTCATTCAAAATATTTTGAATAGAGATATAAGCAAATTAAATTGATAAATATATAAATCATCTTTCATTTCAAACTACTATGGTCAAATACAGAAACTGGGCCAGTAGAAGTGAAGCTCTTCATTTTAACAGCTGGAGTTTCCTGGATCAAGAGATTTTTCTTAGTTTTTTTAAAATCACATTTGAAAGTTCTGAGCTGATATCCTGGGGTTCCAATTTTTATATGTTGAATGAGGAAACCTTAGTATCTTAAGGTAACATGAGGGGTTACTGTGATGATCTATCATTACAACTCACTTTACTACAAATTTATGACTTCACCAAAGCCACATCATTCCATATTTGGTCTATTATTACCCAGCAATGTTGCAGGACTTGGAATGGATTCAGAGTCATCTGTTCACTCAGGTGACAACATAAGTGGTGGACTAATGACAATGGACCATATCAAACCCATGTATCTGAATATATGAGTGTGTTTTGCACAGAGTTGTATTAGTGTGTATGTGTGTGTGAGAGAGAGAGAGTGAGAGAGCAATAGAAGAAAGTAGTGAGAATGTAATAAACCACAAAACCACATGTGGATGTGATTAAATGCAGATTTTTCTGATCATCTTGTTTAAGAAATATTTGCATTAGAAACCATCTACACTATAAGAATAGAATGTTTATTGCAGAAATATCTAACTAATTTCATTAACACAAGCTAATTCGGGGTTAATATACAAATCTGGTAAATTCTTCTTCCCTTATGCTTTCAAAAGTGTGACATTATGTATTACCTCCTGATATAGTCTGCAACTATCCTGTTCTCTCCTCTCATTCTGTGACTCCTACATCTCTTACACACTTTCCTCTGATTTCCAAACCTGTCTCTCTACAATTCATTTTAAGTCTTTTCTTCTGATAAATTTTACAATTCATTACTTTTCTATTCAGGTGTGCTTAAACCAATATTTTGAATTTTAATTTTATTAGTGATTTTTTTATTTCTGAAATTTTCATTAAATTGGTTATTTGTATTTTTTTAGTTCTCTGTTCACACTTTCTGTAATTTAAAAATTTCTGGGACATATTAATCATGTGTATTGGTAGTTCTTGTCTATTATCTGATTTTTCTCTAAATTTCGGGTCAAATCTTTTAAAAATTAATTTTTGTTATTATTATCATTTTTGGTGACAAATTATAGTGATAATTTAAACATCTTGATTTTCATCTACTTCAGAAGAGAATGTATTTTACTTATGTCTAGCAGTAAAACTAGAAACAAGTTACATTAACGCAATGAGAGTGTGAAATGATCTGAGTCCCTGTTACTGGTTCTATGTCCACCTAAGTAACTGCCTTTCAAAGAAATTGAAACTTGTTTATTTTACCAGATTCCCTCCTTTTTGCAGGCCCTGCACTTCAATTTTTGTCCTCCTAGCTCTGTAAAATTTAGTTTCTTGGGCTCTCTTCCCTTTTCAGATTTGGTAATTTTGCCAAGGAGAAAATAGACACCAAATGTTGGGCTCCCATTTCTAGTCCTTCTTTTTCAGTGAGATCATAGTGTTATTGGACCAAACATGGGTCCCCTCTTTGGAGTTATATCAAACCGCACCAGAGGTAGTTGCGGCACAAAGTAGAATTTTTATTTGCAGCATGCAACAATGAAAAATGGAGACCACAGGGAATAATTTCAAAAAGCTATGCACCCGTCCCCCCCCCGAACACAGGGTGGGTGGGTACCTTTATTTGAGGTAGGGAATGAATATTCAAAGGGGAAGTTTCATCATTGCATGTAGAGGTGAGCATAAGCTTGCACATGTGTGGTTTGAAATCATGCTTCTACATACATTACATGACCCAAAAATGACTGCTTCACCCCTCCCAGGGGAGGGAAATTTATGATGTTAATGATGGCAGGTTACTTTAGTTCAACTCTCTGTCTATCTGTGCAGACGCCAGTCTTGTGGTTGCATCTGGGCTGGTATGGTCCAGTTCAGAGCGGCTGGGTCCAGGGTGGTTGTAACTAACTTAGAGCCACTCCTGGAACATAGCTGAAAACCACATATGCTCAAGGCCCCAAGGTGTTAGATAAAAGAATACTTACACCCTTCAAGAAGACAAGAGCATTAGGTCAAACACAGAGGTTAGAGTTTAGGCAGGACAAGAGAAGTGGGTTAGCGTTCACGTCTGGTGACAATAGCCTTTCAGGTCCTGACTGCCTTTTAAACCTCCTGATACTCTTAAGCAGATTTATAAAAAAAATTTTTTCTATGATTTTTGGAGGAAAGGTTGGTCTAAACAAACTGGCGCAAAATTACAAAGAACAGATTCTCTTAGAATTTTAATCGTTTGGTAGCTCCAACATGAGTGCCTATTACTTTGAAGCCTAGGATTAACCTCCAAACTTCTTTTTAGTCTTTAAAATATATGAGTGCTAGGCATAAAAAATATCAGTTTATATTTGTTTATCTTAATCTTCTATAGAGATGTTCAATTAAATGCATATTTTATAATAGTTCACTGTAAGTCAGATTACGTTGAGCTAGGAGCATTAAAATATAATTCTCAGTAAAACTAAGCATCATTATTTGTAAATGTCGTCATTTGATGGTACTGTAAACCATGTGCATTTGAAACCAGAAATTATGTAGAATTGTTATGGGGCTAATAGTCCTGCAAATAGAGCCATAACATTTTTTGATGCACTGCAAAATGTTAATTCATATAGATGATGAGTGGCCAGTTTAAAATGCCAAGAATAGTGAAGGAAGTTTCGCTCTTTAGTATAAGGCCCTATTGCCACAGTGAAATTAAACATTTGTTGGTATAAAAATTGTATCATGAAAAAAAAAACACCCCCACACAAATGTATATATTTAATGTAGTCATTGAACTAGCTATATGTAGAATAGACACAATTGCTCCAGTGTGATTTAGATGTCACTAAATATATCCCTAAATAAAATAACTCCCTCTTTGGATCATTTGAAGGTCTGCAATTACCCTTCTTAAGGATTCTCATATTTTAAGTCTATTGCAGTATTTTGCTCTCCGGAAGGGGCAAACTTTTGCGAGTTAATATTGTTGAAGGAATATTTATCTAATCAACAACACAGTTATTCATTTTTTATGTGGTAATAACAATAATAGTGCCTACTATTTTTCAAATGCTTGCTTTGTGCCAGAGACAATATATATTGTGCCAGGGACTATATACACACATCCACTATATATGCTCGTGTGTGTGTGTGTGTGTGTGTGTGTGTGTGTGTGTATGTGTGTGTGTTTCATGTTCTCTGGGATTATAGCCTTTCAGGTTCGCACAGTCTTTTTAGTCTTTTATATATATCTATATATATCTCTCAAATAAAATATATATATTATAACCCCACACAGAAATCTTAAAAACGTAGTTATAATTTCCCACATTTTGCAAAGGAAGGGCAAGAGGCTTAAAATGTCAAGTAACTTATATGCTATAACACAACTAAGAAATGGCAGAGCTCAAATCCACACGGAGGTTGGATGGGTGCGTGGGACTGGTCAATGTTTCTCAAACTAAGCCCACCAACCACCAGCTGTCAGAAGACAGAGCTTCAGATGGAACAGTGTTGTGTGATTTTTCTTGTTTGAAAAAAATTTTTCTATTTTCATTGCAATCCAAAAGCAAAGTAATTATTCTAGAACCTCTGTCTTACAACCTCATATCAATTTCTGACATAGTCTCATAACCAATTGTGGAGGTATTTGTCTTTACAATTGAGTTGCACTAAGTCCTACACCATTACTTGAGTTCATGGGAAAAGAAACCCAGAGTAATCTTAATTAATGAATTATGATAAATATGATTGAAAAATTTGGAAATATTTGAGTCATTATCTGACATAAGTTTGTATAGATATGTCAAACTGAATGAACCTTTCTGTATAAGTCAATATCATATTAATATTAAGAGAAGCAATTAATTTCAAAAATTTTCAGAAATTTTTTCTGTACATGAAATTAACATTAATTGGAATTATGTTGGCTTGCAATGCCTTTGCAGTTAAATGCCTTTTTTTTAATTTTGTAGTAGCTATTAGCATATATAGTTTAAACTTTGTTTTAAATATACGTATATTCAATATCTCTGAAATAAGAATAATTTAAGCCAATCACATGGCCAATGTGAATTATTTTCTTTTAAAATGGATTGATGTATTACTTTTGTTTTAGAAGCAACTGGCATGAGAATAGTTAAGTTTTGATGAAGTAGGAACATTAATAGTATAAGGCACACCAGCAGGTGGGAAATCAGTTAAATGAGAAAGTACGAGGTCTCACGCACTTATCATGAGGCCTTAAGATAATTCAGCATCAACTAGGAAGGTTGGGAAACATAGTGCATAAATTTACCACCTTCTCATTTTTTCCTTATAGCCTGATCTGAGCAACAGACTCCATAGTGTGATAATGAAGCAGAGTAAAGTCAAAATTCTAGTCATCTTTTGTTTTATACGATACTACCTGTTATGGAAACACATGCTGAAATTTTAAATGATTTTCTTATAAAAGCAGTGATAAAGTTAACCTATAAGCATAAACCAATCTGAAAAAAATATAAATACACACTCATAAAAACAGAGAAAACCGGATATCAGAACCAAATAAAAATAAATATACTTGCCCATGTAATGTGCTCATTTTTCAATACATCCCAAATTACTATAAATTTAAAATATTGAATTCTAACAAAGTACCAGAGGTCACTTTGCAAGTGATTTTGCATTTATAGTATATAGAAATAAAATTTTAGTGTTTAAAATATATCATCTACTCTCTTTCTAACTTCCCTCTAAGTGGCAATCCTTTCATCATTTTAAGTAGACATTCAATATGAAATATCAAAGTTCACATGTTATCGATCAAGACAAGTAAAACTAGCTTTTATTTATTGCATTTGAGAAATGAATGTTCAACTATTTCTGTCAGTTTAATGAAAAAGCTTATTTCCTTTTTGATAGTCATTCAAACAACAATTTTTCTTCATAGGCATTTGTACTTCTAAAGGAGCAGATGAACTACAAATTTCAACCTATGAAAAAAGAATTCTCCTGTTGAGGTCATGACAAGATTGACTTACGTGGAAACTCCCTGTTTCACTGGTGGCAGATGGGGTGAAGCTGTGGAAGGTGGATTAGAAAGTCTTTTGCTAATTGAGTGACTTGCATTTTATTAACCTACAAAAACTACAAATAAACATCGGAATATATTTGTTACACAAAATATTTACACAATAGATATTAAACTCAATGGATAGTGCCCATTTCCTCAAGCAACACAAAATAATGTATAATTTCTAAACAAGAGAAAATATTAAAACAAAGAAATTAAATTAACTTAATAAAATTAGAGGAAAAAAATAGTCAATTGGTTTGCATCCTTGTTAAAAGAGAGTGTGTGTGCACCTGCGCAGTCTACACACATCAGTAAATACAATCGTTGTGAGTAAGCTAAATCCAATCTTAAAAAGGGACTCAGATTTATTCTAAACATAAAAATTAAGAGTAAATGAACCATTAGTAAATAGTGTTCTATAATGTGCAAATGCAAACATCTAAAACAATATAAATATATAAATATAAAAATAAAGTGCTTATAATATTTGGAGATGCTGCTTTACATATATTAAACTTATTTAATTATGCTACCCTCTGAGGTGGGTGACCTATGATCCATATCTTAAAGATGAAGAAACTGAAGAAGTCATTTGTCTAAAGTCACATTGCTGGTCATTGGTGTAGCTAAAATTCAAATCTGTGTATTTTTACCTTCAGAATTCATGTTTTTAATGACTATGCTATAGACAATTTTGACAAAAATAGGTGAAGAAAGAAAATTAAATAATAAAAAAAGATGTGTAAGAGAAACACAAAACAAAAAAGAAATATGTTTACTACTAATAATAGAAGTTTAAATATAATGTATATTGAAAACAGGAAAAGGGAGGTTATTTTATGCTGCTGAATTATACAAAATAATGAATATGTTATCATCTAAATGTTCATCCACAAAAACTTCAAAGTATATAGGATAAAAATTTATAAACACATAAACACAATGGATTCCATTAACATAAATCTGTTACAAATCAACATTTTATTTTAAAAATAAAAAAGTGATTTAAATAATGAAATTAATATACTCCAACACAACATATGTATATAAACTATGAAGCATATCATATTTATTGTTATGTAATTTTCTGGTACACTAGAAATTGATAACTAAAAGATAGCCAACTTTTCCATTTCTTTATAAATTATTTATAATTCTTGGGATATGCTGAATAACGCCTCAGAACCAAAGATACCCGTTCCCTAGTCCCCTGTACCTGTGAGTATATTACCCAAAGGGATTTTCCAGATCTAATTAAGTTAGGGTCTTTAAAATAGGGACATGATCCTGGTTTATCTGGGTAAGTCAATCTAATGAAATTGCATCAGCCCTTAAAAGCTGAGTACGTTCTCCAGTTGGACACATTAAGAGATTCAGCAGGAAGGGCTATCAGAGGGATTCACAGTGTAAGAAAGACTCCACTCACCAGTCAACTGAAATAAAGAGTCTAAGTAAAGTTTAAATGAAGGCGTCTATTTGATAATCAAAGTGAGGTGCTCGAGTCCTGGGAAACAGTCCAACAGAGTATTCTGAGGAACTGCTCTGAGGTCTACAGATCTGAGCATAGTGTCTATACTTTTTTTAAAAAAGTAGTGTATGTACAGGAAAGGGCTTAAGCATTTGATAGTCATATACTTCAAAGATAACAGAAACAAAAGCTTTTTGGTCATACATCAAGCAAGGCTTGGAGTGTTGGTGTTATCTATGGGTGGAGGGAGGCAAGGACCAGGGTCCTTAATTTTTCCCTCAATCTCTAAGAAATGCAGCTGGGAAATGTGAGAGCGAGGTGCCCTGTATCTTTTTCTGTTGCGGATCTGTCCAGCTGGCGCCTTCAGTCATGAGGTGTGGGGTTGCAAGGTCACTTTTATACAGGCTTAGGGTGGCCCACATGGCTGCTTCACAGTACAGCGTGGATTTCTGCACTGACTTGAGCGCTATGCAGCTTGCTTGCTAGATTCGCCTGTTAGACCAGGGAGAGGGGTCTCAAAAGTTTGTTTACACAACTTTGCTGGCTTTAAGGATGAGGGACAATGGGACAAGGAATGTAGGTGGCCTTAAGAAGCTGAGAGAATCTCCAGCTGAACACCTGCAAGGAAACAGGAAACTCAGTACTACAGCCACAAGCTACTGAATCCTGCCAACAACCTAAAAAAGCTTGCACTGATTCTCCCTGGGAGCTTCAAGGAAGAAGTAGCCGTGCTGAAAACTTGGTTCCAGTTTTTTGAAACTCTAAGCAGAATATTTATACTTCTGACTTACTAAATTTTGAGAAAATACAAGTGTTCTCTTTTCAGCCACTAATTTGTGATACCGCATCAGGGCAGCATTAGAAAACTAATACAATTATTGAATATTTTTAAAAAATAAAAGAAAAACTATTTTTAAATGAAGCAAAGGAAAACACTTCATATACTCAATTCCTATCCAAAGCTAATGTATATTTTTATTGAAATATAACTCAGATGTCAAAAAATTCATCATTTTAAATGGCACATTTTTTTGGGTTCTAGTGTATTCACAAAGTTATGCAACCATCACCACTATCTAATTCCAGAACATTTTCATCACTCGAAAGAAACTCCGTACCAGTAGCAGTAACTCCCAACTCCATCTGCCTAGCCCCTGGCAACCGCTAATGTACTGTCTGTCTCTATGGATTTGTGAATTTACAACATTTCATATAAATGAACTCATAGAATACGTGGCCATTTGTTTCTGGCTTCTTTCACTTAGCATAATATTTTCAAGGTTCCTCAAGGTTGTAGAATATATCAAATAGAAGAATTGATGGGTCATATAGTAACTCTATGTTTAATATTTTGAGGAACTGCCAAACTGTATTTCAAAATGCCTGCACTATTTTATATCCCAGCAATGTATGAGAATTACAATTTCTCCATATCCTCTCTTTTTTTGATGATAGTTAACTAGTAGATGTGAAGTGTACCTCATTGTGGTTTGATTTGCATTTCCCTAAGGAATAAAATCATTGGACATCTTTTCATGAATTTATTGGCCATTAGTATATCATTTTGAACACATTTATTCAATTCTTCTGCTCATTTTTAAATTGGGACTTTTTTTAAATTGTTGAATAGTAGGACTTTATCTTTATATATTTTGGAAACAAATCCTTGTCAAAATATGAGTTGAAAATATTTTCTGTCATTCCGTGAATTGTCTTTTTACTTTCTTTATAGTGTCCTTTGAAGCAATTGTTTAAAAAATCTTGATAAAATCCAATTTATTTATTTTTGTTTGTTGATAGCTTGTGATTTTGGTGTCACAGCTGAGAAATCATTGCCCAATCCAAGATCACAAGAATTTATATCCATGTTTCCTTCCATGAGTGTTATTGTTTTAGCTCTGTTTAGGTTTTTGTTCCATTTTGAGTTATTTTATCTGTATGGTGTGAGGGATCCAACTAAATTCTTTTGCATGTGAATATTCAATTGTCTTAGCACCATTTGTTGGAAAAAATATTTTTTCCCATTGAATTATCTTGGCCTTTGTTGAAAATCAGCTGACCATAAATGTAAGGGGATATTTCTGAACTCTCAATTTTATTCCATTGATCTGTATGTTTAGCTATATGCCACTAGCATGTTTTCTTGCATAATGTAGCTTTGTAGTAATTTTTGAAAGCAATAAGTATGAATCCTCCAACTTAGTTCTTTTTCAAATTCGTTTTCACTATTTTGTGCCTCTTGTATTTCTATCAGCTTACCAATTTCTGCAAAAAAAAAACCTCTTATTTTGTTTTTATTTAAAATACTGATATTTTGATCATCATGGAATTATTTATATTAATATTGATTATTTACAATAATAAATTAGAATGTTTTTAATCTTCATTACTGGGATTTGTGGTTCCACCTTAAATTTTGATCCCAAGTACTTCACTTATAGCACTCTAAACCCAGACCTACATATTCAACAGTAGTATTATGAAGGAGATGGTAGGACCACATGAAACCCAAAAGATCAATTTGGGAAGTATTATTGTATTTATAATATTGTCTTCCAATCCACAAACATAGGATATCTTTCCATTTGTATAAATTTCAACTATTATCCTTTTTAACTCCAGAATTTCTATTTTGTTGCTTTTTGTGATTTCTATGTCTTCATTGATATTCTCTAATCAGTGAGACATCATTCGCCTACTTTCCTTCGGTTTTATAGAAGTAGCTCCTTTTAGTTGCTTGAACATACTTAAAATAGCTGATTTAAATGTCTTTGTGTAGTAAGTCTAATGTCTGGGCTTCCTCGGGAACAGTTTCTGTTGGCTACTTTTTTTTTCCTACATGTGGACCATAATTTCTTGGTTTTTTGCATGTTTTATAAAATTTCATTGAACATTGCACATTTTGAATACTATAATGTGGAAACTGGAATTCAGAATCCCTGCTTTCACACGCTTGTTGTTGTTATTATTTGTTTTTGTTGTTGATAATGTTTATTTAGTGACTTTGATGATCTAATTCTATCATGTTTTCTGTTGTATGTGGCAACTGAGGTCTCTGCTCAGTTTCCTTCGTGGTCAGCTAATGATTGACAGATATTTCCTCGAATTCCTGGAACCATTAAGTCTTCCTACTGTGAAAAATGACATGAGCGGAGCTCTAGTAAAATAGAGCTGGAACAGCCATTTCAGAGGAATTGCCTTGTGTGTCTTGTTTTCTTTATCTTCCAAATTGGATCAAACCACCGACATTCCAAGAAGTCAGTGAGGATGAGAATATTCTGTTTGTAAGGACTGATGAAACTGGACTTTGCTGATGACCGAATCACTAACCAATCAATGAAGTATAAGTCTAGCCTTTTGGCTGATGACCGAATTTTAAGCCAATTTATGAAGTACAAACCTAGCCTCACCTCATCTAGCACCAGTGAACATTTCCTTAATACAATTTATCTCATCATCATCCCTTTCTCCCATAAAAACCCTGATCCCCCTCCTGTAATTGGGACACTATTTGGGTTTGTACACAATTTGTTCTCCCCAAATTGCAATTCTTTGATCCCAAATAAATACTTTGCCTCTTAAAATGGTTTCTGTTTTTGTAGGTTGAAACTATCTTTAACAAGAGCTCTGTGTGCATATTGTGACACATCTTCAATGCCCAGGCATTATACAATGTTGGCTTAGTCTTCACTTCCTGCTTATGCAGAGCCTTAAGGTCATCCAGAATCGAGAGCTTAGGATCTTTTTAGGTCTTTCCTGGACATGCACACAGTCCTGCGCACAGCCTTTTGCTTATGTGTGGCCAGCCCAGGAATTTATCAAAGGTTTTCAAATACAGGAATATATCAGAGATTTTCAAAGCCACTCATGGGCAGAACACTCTCAAGGTGTTCATTCTAACTTTTTGGTCAGCTTGTTGTTTGACCCAACTGTTATTGTTGCCTCAGGCATCTGTGATGTTAAACAATTGCTGTTGATTGTTTTTGAAAAATTCCTGCAGAGAAAATGGTATTTGAACTGGACAAGCTCTGAAGCAGGTCAAATAAAGACAAGCCTTGCCAGTCTTTATTTTTGAAGGAATTTCCAGACAGCTCAATAATGCCAGTTGTCGGGAAATGGGGATTTGGAAGATATCTTACCATGTTCTTTCCCCTCCAGAGGCTGCTGGATTTCCCTGTGATTTTAGGCCCTTGGTTTTCAATGCTGCTATAGAGCTGAAGAGGGGGATATGGGAATAGGGCAAGTGAAAACACCACAAAGCTCTCTGTTTTATTCTGAGATTCAGTTTTCCTTGAATAAACACTCCCTGGATTGTTGCAAGACTTTGGTTAATTCTCAGAATTCTACAAAAGTTGATTTAGGCAATCTTTTCTTGGGTTTTTATTGGTTTTATGGGGGAGAGGATTTATAGAGCTATCTCTCCGTTCTCATTTCCAGGGTATATTTTAAATGTCATTCTTAAAGAAAATGTATGGTCTTAAATACATTTAGTAAAGAGAATATAAATTATTTAAGCTCTGCTCAAAAATATTAAAACAAGTATAGCAGGCAAAATTTAAAGAAAGAGGAATAAAAGAATTAGAGGTAAAAATATAATTAAATAAGCATAAAGAAGGAAAATTCACTCTCATCTAAATTATGTAGTATCAAAAAAAAATGTGTGTTGTGATGGATTGTAATCAGTCTTTGGATGGTTAACATGATGTAATCTATGCAGAAATAGAAGTATAATGACGTACACCTGAAATTTATACAATGTTATAAACCAATGATACCACAATAAAAATAAATAAGTTAATTAATTATATAGTAGCAGAAAAGTTTTTAAAAACTTTTTAAATTCATGCCGTCAAAGCTGCACTACCTGTTAGGCTGGCAGGCTGAGTTCTAGCTTTGCCCTGATGAAAGTATAAAATATACACTCTTTGCCATCACCACTCACACACACACATACACACATAACACTCACCCTATACAGTATGTTGTTAAAAATAGAGTAAAAATTCTTTCCAATCAGAGTTTAAAGAAAGTCTAACATCAGTCTCTGACCTTTACATAAAGGTTTGTGTTTTTTTTAAACTTGTCATTATCCAAAAATTTAAAGCAAGTCAACTGATAATGACCAAATTGATTAAAGCCTAAGTAAATTGTCTCTCAGGATAATTGCCAATTGCATTCAATTTTGAGATTAAATTCTTAATATATTTAATGCTAGCAACATTTAGAATACAATTATTAACTTACATTAAAGTATGGCCCCTAGCTTCCACATTTTAAATGTCAGGTATTTTTGTGTCTCTGACAGTGACACACACACACACACGCACACACAAACTTCAGAGGAGTTATTATCATTTAACAATTTCATAGTTTTTGTTGTAAATATTATTTTAATTATTAGCTCTCTTGTGCTTCATAAAGCTCTAAAATGATGTTTAGTATAGTGTTTACATGATAGCTAAAATAAAGGAGTATTTAAATATCTTCGATTCCCTTTTGTGTTCAGATCTTTTTATTTCTGTACTCTCTATTTCTGAGCAATACAGAAAGGATTTACTCATTTATGCTTCACATCGTTCCAACATCAACAAGTAAAAAGTTGAAAAACTGCTTTTTGTGCAAGTCAGTTTCATTTGATGAAGTGTTGTATGAAATAAAGTGAACTTATTTTGATGTGCAAGCCTGCTTTAAACACTGCATCCACATTTTATTAGACTATAAATTATTGTTTGACTTCTGTGATACACAGCCTCCTCATCTGTATAATGGTAATGATTTTGCCTACCTTCTTGTTATTAAGGGGATGGGATAAGTTACTTCTTATTGCCTCCATTCTTAAGTACATCTAAGACTAAGTAAGTCTGGCAACTAAGTAGTTAAAGACATTTTTGTTCACACTGTGTCTTACGTAGGCTTACTTTTCTCTATGGATCAGATGCCCAACCTGAGCTACAGAAAGGAATTCATTTTCTAATTCTCAGTTCAAGCCTAATGTTTGACTTTAAAAGCTTAGGTTTTTCTTCTTCATTCCACTCTCATGAATTTTTTTTTTTCTTTGTGAGGAAGATTAGACCTGAACTAACATCTGTTGTCAATCCTCCCCTTTTTGCTGAGGAAGAATGACCCTGGGCTAAGATCCGTGCCCATTGCCCTCTACTTTATATGTGGGATACCTGCCACAGCTTGGCTTGATAAACAGTGTATAGGTCTGCACCCAGGATCCAAACCTGCAAATCCTGGGCCGCTGAAGCGGAGCGTGCAAACTTAACCACTACACCGCTGGGCTGGCCTCTATGAATTTTTAGTTAGAATTACTTTTTTCCTAAATTTTGCAACTAAGTTCTTTATTTGAATTTTAACATTTTATTTCATGATTTTTATAAATTTACCCGTTAGGTTTGGCATGAATTGCTACTCGAGAAATTCTAACAACATCCTCATTATTAAGTCCTACTATCCTGATTTTGAAGGTATGGAATCTAAAGTATAGAGAGATTTAGTAACTTGTCCAAGGAGGCACAGCTTCTAAGTAATGGAGGTTGGATTCCACCCCAGACAATTTAATCAATATGCATCACTGTACTATTAGAAATATAAAACATTAGGGAAAAAAACTGCAGCATTTTGCTAGAAGTAAATGCCAAAGGGGAAAAAAATAAGTATGAAAGGAAGATAATAAATGTAGGTGTTGGAGATTGAGTGTAATCAAGCCAGAGAAGACCTCACTAAGTGACATTTGGGTAAAAGCCTGAAGAAAGTGAGACAGCAGATATCTGCTGGGAAGAGGTTTCTTGCAGGTGCCAAGACCCCATTAAAGCCTGAAAATTCTACAGAAGAAAGGAGGGCAGTGTCGGCGAAGCAGGGTTATTCCTGGGGAAACAGAATATGTTCACACTTAACATAGCCGAAACGGAAATCCTGGTCATTGCATTAAAACCTCCTCCAGCCACAGCCTGATGCTCCTTCGATCCTTCCTGTTGTTCCAGTCAATAAACTTGCATTCATTCTTTTGCTGAGGAAGACCGACCCTGAGCTAACGTCTGTTGTCAATCCTCCTCCTTTTTTTTTCTCCCTTTTCCTCCCCAAAGCCCCAGTAGATAGTTGTATGTCGTAGTTGCACATCCTGCTAGCTGTATGTGGGACATGGTCTCAGCATGGCCCCACAAGCGGTGCTTCGGTGCGCGCCTGGGATCTGAAACCGGGCCGCCAGTAGCAGAGCGTGCACACTTAACCGCTAAGCCACGGGGCCGGCCCCACTCGCATTCATTCTTGACTCCTCTCTTTTCCTCATAAACTACAGTCAGTGCACCAGGAAATCTTGGTACCTTCAAAATATACAGAGAATCCATCCTCTCTTCCCTTCACCCACTGCTACTCCACCCACCACCAGTTAAGTGACCCTCCATTGTCTGTCCAAAATACAGTACAATGTGGTCCTATTAAAACACGTGTGAAATCTGTTATTTCACTTCTCAAAACTTGCGATACCCTTCATTGCCTTCAGAGTCATATCCCAGGACTTGTTCTTATTGTTGCTGTTGTGTTCTAGCAATTGATTGTTTGCTTTGCTCTTTATCCTGTTGGCAACATATGAATATACTCAATTTGAAGAACAGTCAAATATTTATGAATTCTGTGAAATTTTCAGCCATTTACTTTAAATTCACTAATTAACTTTTTAACTGAATGTAATCTGCTATGATTTTTACCAAGTGTGATGATTAGTTTATGTGTCAATTTAGCTAGTCTATAGTACCCAGTTATTCAATCAAACGCTAATCTAGGTGTTGCTATGAAGGTATTTTGTAGATGTAATTGTGATATTATAATTTATAATAAGTATATATATTTTTGTTTTCATCCATGGTTCCTGGCTCAGAGCTCCTAAAACTCCTGGAATTTCCTAAACCATAAGAGCAATGGAATCATCTTTTGTTATAATATTTGCTACTTTGTCCTCAGTTTCTGAAATCCCTCCAGAGCTATAAAGGTGAAATAGGTGTGATACCAGCTCAATAAGGGGTTGACATAAGGGAAGCCATATTGCAGAGGGGCAGCTCTGTGACTTGGAATGACCTCTGCCTAACTAGACTTTATGGCCCCTCCCAACTGCTGTAAGTTGATAACTTTGTTCTTTTGACTTCCTTAGGAGTGTGATGTGATGACCCCCAGGCAGATAGTCTATGCTGATAGCCATCATCAGTGACAACTGAAAGATCAGGGTAGAGGGCCTTGCTCCAGTCTCTGATGCATATCAAGTAAAACAAAAGACTGCCAGGAACTAAGACCAGATGGATGCCCCCACCCTGAGACCAGATGCCGCCACCCAGTAATCAGATGGATGCCCCCATCCTGGGACCAGATGCCTCCCCCACTTGGAGACCAGCTCTCTATATAACTGGCCTGTAGTCTTTGTTCTGTAAGATGGTTCTTTGAGACATTAGTCGGCCATCTTCCCCCTTGCTAGCAAGCTGTAATAAACTGCCCTTTCTTTTCCACCATCTTGCCTCTTGATGAGTCGCTTTTGTCTCGTGATGAGCAGATCATGCCCTTTGTGTGGTAACAGGTGTGTTTTGGGTCATACAAGCCACTTTCAACTACATCTGAGTTTATGTCAATGAGATGACTTTTGGAAAGCTCCCATGTAATCTAAGTATGGAGACTAGTTGCCAGGGGAACCAACTGTCTGATTAGAGGATTGGAACTTTCAGCCTCACCCTTTGACCTCTGAGGAGGGGAGAGGGGCAGGAGACTGAGTTCAATCACCAATGGCCAACGATTTAATAAATCAGGCCTACATAATGAAGCCTCCATAATGATCCCTGAACTAGGGGGTTCAAAGACCTTCCAGGTTGGTGAACCAGAACGCATCCTTACTCTGGGAGGGTGGCACACCCAAAACTCCACAGGGACAGAAGTTCTTGTGTTCAAGACCCTTCCAGACCTCACCCTATGTATCCCTTCATCTGGCTGTTCATTTGTATCCTACAATATCCTTTGTAATAAACTGGTAATCTAGTAAGTAGACTGGTGCCCCAAATTCTGTGAGCTGCTCTTGTAAATTAATTGAACCAAAGGATGGTCTGTGGGAACCTCCAATTGATAGCCAGTCAGTCAAAAGCACAGGTAATAACCTGTGCCTGCAACTGACTTCTGAAGTATGGGCAGTCTTGTGGAACTGGGCCCTTAACCTGTGGGATCTGACATTTTCTCAAGGCTGCGAGTGTCAGAATTGAGTTAAATTTGTAGAACGCTAAGTCATTGTCCACTGAGAATTGGAGAATTGCTTGGTCATTTTGGAAAACACACATAGGAGTGATTAACATCTACAATCAGTTGACTTGAAATAAAAGAGATTTTTGTCATGGACTAGGTACCCCCAGAAACTCAAGGGTAGGTTTGGAAGCATTTAACTGTTTTTCCAAGTTGTTTTTTTTTTTTTCCCTTTTGTTATGTTCAGGAGACGCAACCACCAACCACCCTGAAACTGACCAAGCCTCACCGCAAGAGCTATACCCGTGATTTTGCCTCATTTTTGTTTTTTGAGGAAGATTGGCCCTGAGCTAACATCTGTTGCCAATCTTCCTCTTTTTTTTTTTTTTCTCCCCAAAGCCCCAGTACATAGTTGTATATCCTAGTTATAGGTACTTCAATTTCTTCTATGTGGGGCGCCGCTTGATGAGTGGTGAGTAGGTTTGCACCCAGGATCTGAACCAGTGAACCTCAGGCTGCCAAAGCAGAACATGTGAACTTAGCCACTATGCCACTAGACCAGCCCCATTTGCCTTATTTTTAAGGCTAGGATCTCTCCAGGAGGAGCTTAGACCTCATTACCATAACCTGCAGTGTATGTGGAAGCATGTTTTCCAACTGAGCCTGCACAAGCAAATACCCACCTCTCCCTTTTGAATATTCATTCTCCATCCAAAATAAAGGTCTCTGCTGCCCTTTGTTTGAGGACACCATGACTCTTGGAAATGATTCCTCATGGTCTCCTATGTGAATTGCCTTCCTCCCCTTTGAACTCCCAAAGCACTACCCCCAAGATCCTCCTTTGTCTTTAGCTGAAGATGGTATTTAAGGTGGTATTACTCAGTTTTCCTGGGTTTCTCTCATGTATACATATTATTAAATTTGTTTGATTTTTCTCCTGTTATTCTGTCTCATATCAATTTAATTCTTAGACCAGTCAGAAGAATCTAGAGGGTAGAAGAATGTTCTTTCTTCCCTACATCGTCTATCAGTTTTTTCTTTCATACATATCAATTTATATACACTTTAACTGAGTTAGTATAACATTGACAAATCACTGACTACATTTTATTTATTTTTCCAATATGGCAGGAATTAAGGCATCCACATCGATTTGCAATGCTTAATAAAGACTTAATTAACACTTTAATTTTTTATATTTTTTAAAGCTTAGCTATTATCCCTTATGAAAGTCTATGTATCTGTCACAGTTATAACAGTTATTCTCCTGTATAAATCCCAAATCTGCCAGGTTTTTATATAAAAAATATAAACATATAACAGTATGTGTTTTAAATTAATGTTAATTTTTCACTCTTTGTAGATCCATTTTTTGACTTAAATACAGAGTGAAAGCGTTCCAGAGATTCTGGTGCTTTTCTCATGATTCATTCTGTCAATTTTCTCTCTATACTGCTGAACTTCACAGCATAGCCTTTACTTTCTGAAATTTGAATGTCTATATAGATATATTCTTTAAGGTTCGCTGAAAATAATTAAGCACATTGTTTTTTGTCATGCAGTTTCTCTTTTCTCTTTGTCTACTTTGAATGATTTCAACTTTTCCTACCTTTGTCCTTCCTCAGTGATTTTATTTGTAACAGAGAGATGTATTCTTTATATTTTTTACTACTATTAAAGGAAGAACAAATTCAGGGCATATAACACTCAAAATCCTCAATTCTTTTTTGCCTGTTCTTTTTATTGCTGATTTTCTGTCTTTCTGGGTTCTGCCTGGCTGATCCTCTGCCTGGCTGATCCTCTGAGTGTTTGAATTGCTGTTGTGTCTCTTAGAGCCACTCACTCTTCTCCAGTGAGGCTCATTTGTTTCTTTCAACAGTCCTCAGAGGTAGACAAGGTAGGCATTATTAATCTCAAGTGAATTCTGAAGTACTTGTTGGAGAGGTTGAGGTACTGAAAGTTCATATAGAATAGGCAGAGGAAATGCTACAGGCGTGTTTTCAAGCTTTATTTTTAAGTGACACTGAATAGAATGCTAGGAATAATATCCAATAAAATCTGGCAACAAACAATTAAATGGGTTTACTAAAGAGAAAAGACTGAATGGCCTGTTAGTGTAAGAATTCAAATCCAGCTCATTTCAAACCCAAAACACATGCTCTTTTCACTACACAACACTCTGTCTACAGTGAGATGCTCTTGGCAGACATAGAAATAAATGTATCTTGACACACACTAATCATGATTTGATATAGGAAGGGTTGAAGAAGCAGAGAATCATGGTTCATTAAAATCCTAAAATCATCCAGAATATCTCACAAACACTACCAGAACATTTTTGTTAATTCTACCATTCCTGGTGAAAATGAAAAATTATTAGGCTCTGTCTCACTCAATCCTTTACGTGATTGTCATTTTCATTGGATTTTTTTTAAATAAATACTCAAGTTACAAACATTATCCTGAATGCTGTGTTTGTCTATGTTTATGTGTTTGAATATGACGAAAAACAGGGAAGATGCCTATAATACCAACTTCCCTGATATGTTTATTAATGTTAAAGTCTCTTTTTGTTCATGATAGAAGCTTTGCTTTGTGGATGAGACATTTACTCTGGTAGCATGGTAGACTCAGGGGAGGAAAATGTTGATATTTAATCAATACCATCTCCTCCTTAATATTCCTCTACCTCTTACGTTTCATTTTATGTGTAGTATCTTTGATTTCTTGTTATTTATTAAAATGCTACATTGTAATTTGGAAATTGCATTTTGGATTAAATATGTACTTTGCTGGCAATCTTAAATGCTCCACTACACCCTTATCTAATTTCTTATGGATATAGTTTGAGATACACTAGCATGAGGCTCTGAACAAAAGGTAAGCTCCACATTGGTTTTTAGAGCATTGACAATCAGTCTCTCTCAAGGATTCTGAGTATGCGACAAAGAGGAATGTAGAGCAGAGTGCACAAAACCACACAAACACACAGACATTACCAACAGAAGACAATAAGCAGTAGTTAATGGGATAAAAACAGTCATGAGCAAGTAGTAACCACATTACTCAGTTCAAAAAGACTGATAATGAGTATACATAAGAAGCGGAATCAAAGACAGAGTGATTAAGACGCCATGAAGGCAGAGCTAGAGTAAGGAACAAGTATGCCTACTTTGGGCGAGACAAGATAAGCATCAGACGGGTGTTGGTCAACTGGGGATGTTGTCTCCTTGAGTTAGAACCCTGCAGCCTCCAGTTTCCTGTTCTTCCTCATTTCCATGAGGAGATTTCTAATAATCTGACACTAACTGAGATTATCAGGGCCCTGCTTCTCCCTATCAGTCTTCAGGAACTCAAGTAGCACAATAAAATACCTAAGAAAATGTATCTTCAGGAAGAAAGCTAGAACTTCTTTGTGAAATGGCATTTCAATCTTTAAAGCCATGCAGATTGCATTGTCTAAAGGAAGAAATCTAAAATACCATGATGAAAATGGATTTTATACTATCTGAGATTTTTCAGGTGAGGTTGGTTTTATCTAGAATATTCGTACAATATTAATGAAAAGTGTTAACGCTGAGGGGAACGGCCCATGAAATGTACATTTCACAGTGTTATAACGTACTGCACTCAGCAAAAGGAGTATACTCAAAGAAAAATCAAAGTCCTAGTGGAATAAACATGCTCACAGGACTCTGCTTTTTAAATGATGGGCACAAGAAAAAAAATAGTCGTGAGAAAGAATGTACTACTTGTGATAATGTTATCCAAGAGATGACCGATGAATACAATTAGCACCTGCTTTCTGAGATACTTATTCTTCAACCTCTTAAATAGGTAAAAAACAGTTTTGTATACAAATATGTTGTACAAATGAGTACAATGCAATTGACAAAATTTTATATTTAGAAAGAAATATGTTGACTACCCCATATAACTCATCAGAAATATATCAGGACATTTTATGAGTTATAATTAAATATATTGCTTCCAAATTAGTATCTAAAGCACATTACTGTATTTACTCCACTATGGAAAGAAATAAATACTTGAATCCAAAATAATTGGGGAAATACATTTATTTTAATATATATTAGAAGCAGCATAAATATGAACTAACTTCCATTGATATATGGTTAGTTAAAATAAAAAATATACAGAAAAATAGTTTTTTCATGTGGAAGAAATCAGCTTTCTGTTCTACATTTATGAATCAGAAACAAGACTATCACAATTTTTTAAATTTTTTCCAGCTATTAGAATATCTGTGGATGTTAGGATTTCTTTATTTTGGTGCAAGAGTAGATATTTTACTAAGTTGGTGCTACAAATGGTCACTTGAACATTACTGATTCACAAATAAATTTAGAAGTCACCTATACTATAAAGAGAAGCCATGAAAAACATCAATTATAGATTTTTTCCCAACAGGTTTATGTTCATCTGTAGCATATTTATTGTATGATCAGCAAGATGATTAACATTTCTAAAATAGTTCAGTAATATACGAAAAAATTTTGCAGCCTTATTAGGAGACCATTGTGCTCTGAATCTGGCACATTTGGTCTATCACCTCATTCAAATGGAAAAGCCCTAGGTCCTTCATCATACAGCCTTTAATACAACTGTAATACAAACGATGATCTTAAGCTTCTTAGTATTGTCTATGCTTTGCTTTCCATATTTGCTTCTAAGACTCATTGGCATAATTCTATAGATACACAATTTTTGTTGTTACTGCTGTTTTTATTACTAAGTGTAAGACATGCATTTATTCCCATTCAACAAGCCTACGTCCTTGTTGAATCTCTGTTCTGTAAACCTGTGATTCCCAAACTCTCAAATGCATCAGAATCACTCCAAAAGCTTCTTATAACAGATTACTGTACTTGCCACCAGAGTTTCAGATTAAGCAGAGGCCCAAGAATTTACATTTCTAAGAAGTTCTCATACGACGCTGCTGCTGCTGGTCCAGAAATATTTATTAAAATATTCGAAGGAGTTCAACTAAAAGCTACCCCAATGTTTAATCCTTTAGTCTAGTTGGTAAACTTGTTTCTAATCCACACAGCTGTTCTTGCATCCAGGAAATTTAATCTATTCTGAAGTGACATAAATATATTTAATAATACTTTTTAAAAATCTAAATAGAATGCTTTATCAAAACTTTTCTTTAATTGTGTACTTTTAAATATTCCTGGTCAATAAAGGTAGAAATATCATCATTACTTATTACATCGTTTTGTAAATTTATAATAACACCAATATTTTGATCAGTGTAACTCAAATATGAAATGAGTTTAAAGACACTTTTTGTCATGGTCATTTTTACTAAGAAATGTGTAAAAAAGAACGGAAGTGGGGCCGGCCCCTCGGCCTTGTGGTTAAGTTCGGTGCGCTCCACTTCAGCAACCAGGTTAGGTTCCCAGGCACAGACCTACAACACTCAGCGGTGGCCATGCTGTGGCAGAGACCCCCACACAAAATAAAGGAAGGTTGGCACAGATGTTAGCTCAGGGCAAATCTTCCTCAAGCAAAAAGGGGAAGATGGGCAACAGATGTTAGCTCAGGGCAAATCTTCCTCAGCAAAAAAAAAAAAAAAAAAAGCTGAAGAACAGAAGTAAAAGCATGTTATAATTACAATTTTTAAAGCATTTTTGTATTTGTCCAGTTATAAAAAGCAGGAATAAAAATATGTATCAAAGTAACATGGCCTAGCTTTAACTCCACATAATTTCAATTTTTGTGCCCCAAACCATTCTCTAACTATTTTCTTTCATATTATTTCTATGGTCGACTACAATAAATATAATTGGTCTTCAAGTCTTATCAATACTTTGTAACTTCTCCCAAGGATAAATCCTTCATTAACTTTAGTTTTTTTAAATATGACAGTTATCTTTGTTGTGAAGGTTAAAATATGCATTATTCAATGGGGAATTTACCTTTCTTCAACTGCTACAAAATTATGGTGGGGGAACTGGTTGCCATAAATTAATAGAACATCAGTTTAAAGGTTAAAGCTTTCTACTGGCTAAATGTTGCTTACATTCTTTGAGTGATAAAATTGAGTATCTTCTCCCTAATTTGAAGAGTCGCATCTCATTGTAGTATTGTTTGACATAAATAGTGTTTGAGTGTGTGTGTGTGTGTGTGTGTACTTTTGAGTGAGAAATTTTATATGGTGAAGGTTAAATAAATTCAGATACTCATTGCCTTATTTAACTAAAGCAGCTATTGAGTGAATTTTCAAAATGTTGTTGCTATGCCAATATCAGTTCTTACATTTAATACACAATGCTAATTTTATCACATAGTGATATCAATTTTAAAGAGACATTCTTCCACCATACACTCCTTCATTTATTAGATGTGTATTCGATACTCACCTTGTGGCAGGGACTGCATTAGAGACGCATGGATGAGCAATGAGTTCTTTCTAGCATAAGCTAGAGTTTTTGGACATATCCCTACACCCTTTGTTGTTGTCTTTTTTTTTTTAAATGTATCCAGTTAATTGCTGAGTCCTTGTTAGGACTTTAGAGGACTTTTATTCATCTGAATGAAGCTGTACTACTTAAAATAATTTTAGAAGGTCGTTTCTGGAAATATCTTCAGAGTTGCGACACTTTATTCTGGATATTCTAAAAAGGCAAGAAAATATCTATCTTTGTGGATTCATAGTAGACATTCTCTTTTAAAGGATACCTCTCCTCCTCATTCACACCACCTGCTGAATAATGACTGCCTCTTGGCACAGCTGGATTTGATTTGATTAGGCTGGATACTTTACCCAAGCAAATCAACCAAACTTTGTTCCCCTGGAATTTTGATTCAGGAAACTTCTGAGAAATAATAATAATCACCCGAAATTTTCACCCGAATTATAAGTTCGAAAGTACAGAAAATGGAATTAATTAGAGGAGTAACAGAAGACAGCTGGTTTTGTTTACCAAGAAGAGAGGAATAGAGCAGTTGCACAGGAGAGACGACGTAGCTCCAGGGGGAATGGTAGGAACCATTAGGATGCTGATATATAATTCCAGACACCCCTTCTTGACTTAAGGGGGTTTATGTTTTCCTTGAAATTAAGTTTCTTGACTGTAACAGAAATGATTTTGTTTCCTGAAAACAGCTTCAAATAATGTGAAAAAAAATTGTGTGGAACACAAATTTAGTAATCTAACAGTTTTTGGTCCAAATAACCTATCAGATTATAAATTAAGAGATCTTTTATACACTCAGGTAAAATATCTTGAATATTGCTGTCGTTCAGATGAATGAAAAAAGAAATAGATTCTAATGTATTTTAATGATTCTTTTTTGATTTCTAAACAGAGAGAGGAGCCGCGACATATTTTGAGAAATGGCTTCATTATTAAAATAACTTCCGATTTCACTCAAAATGACAATAACCCATTCTCATATTTTGGAATGCCCTTTAAATCACACAAAACTTATTGGTCTAATGATCCTTGTCTATATGCAGTCTCACAGGTTTGTTCTTACCCATTTTCAGCTGTTAATTATGGGTAACTCAAAATTAAGAGCAAATGTATTATGCTCTAGAGTGTAAAGGTAAAATTCTATTTTGAATCAAAAGGCATTCACCATGAAGTTTTTCATGCTAAGAAATGTTTATAATCTTTTTCAAAAGAATATATTAAAAGTTGCTGAGTTTCCACCACCTGTCCCTGACAGCTATCTCAGTGTAAGTGATACATCACAGGGTGATGGCAATCTGATGATGTATTGGAACTATACATCATCGTGGTGACGGCGCTTTAATGACAGATGAGTAATACATCTTCAGGTAAAGCTCTCAAATTTAGGCCTGCTTGGAAAATAGAGTTTCTGGAAGAAGAAAACATCTTATCAACTTTATAAATGAATGCATGTAATAAAACATAGTTTGCTAAATCAGAGGGCTGTAAGTTTGGATGCAAAATTAAGATATCTTTTCATGCCCATAACTTTTTTTCTTAACATGTTTATTGCAAGTCAAAAATGCCTTTTCCATTAAAAAGGGTTCCCACTTATTTTTGTCTTCTTTACACTTCATTTATTCATCATTTCAACATGTATCTTTATGTATTTCTTTTGCATTTTTTCTTTGGAACTGGAAGAAATTTCCTTTTAGCTTAGAATCTTTAGAACCAATGACACTCTTCTTACTGTTAAAAACTCTCTAACTGTGTACACGTGGGGATATTATTTGTCAGTTTATTTCTACTTTTTCTCTTTAATAAACTGCTCAAAAACACATGTTCTTGGGGTTTTATTTCCTTCAAGAGCTGAATTTTTTTTTCTTTACATGGATATGAAGAGCAGTAATCTTTTACCTGTTATACTCATTAAGGGTAAAAATCAAAAAAATCTTTGGAAAAGACTTTATCAATATTCTGCATTTTTAATAAAGATTATTATCTTCTATCTACACTAAAAAGTAAAAGTTATAACTGCGGGTCCTCTAGGACTAGTTCAACTGACTCCATCTTCTCAACAGAATAATTAAGAGATGTTTTTCAGGATGTGAGAGTTCCCTCTTATCCAGTTAAGGCCAACTGAGATCACCAACCCATCAACTGGGCCTGCGCAAATGCCCAATAAGTGACGTTTTTGATGTCAAGGAGCTAAAACTCCACCTTCAGATCATGGTAACGCTGCCATTTTGTGAACATGCGTCCTATGAAGAGGCATGAAGCTTGACTACTTGCAGAGATCATCAATTACCTCACCTCTCCTTACCTCCTATCTCCACACTTCAGACCACCCTGCCCTTCCTGCCATAAATTGTGCCCCAAGCCCTGGATAAGGGAGACCAATCTGAGGGTACGTGCTCCCTGTCTTCCTGCACTTTGATCTTGCAGAATAAAGCTGATTTCTTTCCCCAAAAGCTGATGCCATAATAATTGGCTTTTTTTTATCTGCATCAGGTAAGAGAATCCCATTTGTGCGGCAACAAAAGGACATTTACATTACACAATCTTTAAAATTGTTAAACCATTATAGACTGTTGAAATATATATTTAATTTTGAAACTTAGGGGGAAAAAATCCTAAAGGATGCATTTTATACATGTAAATTACAGTCATAATCCCTGACAATACACAACAGGACTTGAAAAAGGTAATAAAATGTGTTTTTTAACTAAAATATTATAATCAGACTGTCTATAAAAGGTAAAATGACAGTTATGATGTGTGTCATATGCCTAGATCTGTGTGTGACATGTTGGAAATGTTCAGTGTCTCACATTGTGACTCTTACCCCAGGTTTGCCTCTGTCATTATTAGCATAGGATAATTACCCAAAATGAAAACTAAGATTAGATTATTCTGTTCACCTGTTATAGGAAATAATCCATAACCTGGGTCCGGAATTAGAAGCTGAATTTATTTGGCTTTTTCCTTTATTCTAAGTTAGATCTAAGGATTATATATAAATTTTTCCTCTCTTTTTAGTAAATTGTTTTTGAAGAAGAGAAAATATATCCAAAGGATGCATGGAATATGAAACACAGTGCTAGCTACGCTGTTTTCAAATAAAAGAGCAGAAGAAAGAAGTGGTAAATTGCTTGTGAGCGAATCTTGTTGAGATGACAGGAAAATCAGAAATATGGCCTTTTGTGGCAGTCAGATCTGGATTCCAATTTCAGCTCTGAGACATCTCAGCTGGGTGATTATGGCATGACACTTAATTATTTGAGTTTCAAGCTGATCTTCTATTAAATTTGCAGATATCATACACCTCTGGATGGGATATTGTGAGAATTAAATTAGAAAATGTATGTGAAAGAGGGCCTGGTATATTTTAGGCACTCAATAAATAAAAATTATAGATTAGAGTTAAACAGATAACTCTTTAAACAGACTCTTCTTTGAATTAAAAAAATGTATTTTGTAGTACATTAAAAAAATACCAAGAAGAATAACTACTATGGTAGAACTTACCCAAATGACAAGAAACAAAAGAAATCTAATACATTTAATATCTCAAAATATGTCTTTTCATTTTTTCAATTTAGACTCAGACTTGCTCTATTGAATCAGGCCTTTGGTCCATCAATTTTAACATCCTAAGATGCAACTTTTTTTTCTTTTTTTGGGTTGGGGAGTACATTTCTCTTTCATCGTATCCCTAAAATGTGAGAAAATATTTAAGTAAATATTCCTTTGGTTGTAAGATAATTTATTTTGTGAAATACAGGTTCAAACAAATACAGGGTGCTTCATGACGGGCTGAAATGCAAAATTGAAAGAGTGAAAAATAGCCTCTTAGGCTCCATTGCTGGGGCTGCATGCTTCCTGCATGTGTTTTGTTTTATCCATATAAGAAACAGATTTCTCTGCATCCCTGGACACCTGGTAGAAGATGACTATCTCAAATCATCTCATTTTGAATGAGACCTGCAGAGAGAGATTAGCATCTTTACCTTTCAATGTAAGATTCCTTAAAAGAGAATTTGATTGACCTAGCTTGGGTCAGTGTGAACACTTCACTCATCCACTCAGCCTTTGTTCTAGATTGAGTTGAACAGACAGAACTATCAAAGTCAATATCCTTGGCTAATAAATAAATGCTCTTACCCTAAGAAAAAAATAACTTTTCCTCTACTCTGCTAGGGTCTTGATTGAGAACTCACTGTAATAAAAAAGACAGAATAACAGGAAAAAAATAAACAGAAGTTCAATAACATGCGTACATGGGAGACAGCCAGGAAAACTGAGTAACTCCCTGAAATGGCCCAAGCCACCACCTTAAACACCATCTTCAGTTAAAGACAAAAGAAAGATGCTGGGGAGGGTGGTATGGTTGCTATGCAGCTTTAAGTTTAAGCTTTCTCCATTGACACGAGTTTCTAGAGATTTAGTCTTCCTCCTCTTCCTGGGACAGGGAGGGAGACACCCTTACAAATGGAGATCTCCCTCATAATGGAAATGTCTCTTACGAAAGGGCACCTACTGCTGGGCTTTCAGAGCTTCTCCTGTGTCTTCTGTGTCTTAAAAACAACCAGCTCCAGGTAACCCTTATGCCAAAGAGACATATTTGGGGATGGCAAGTTGTGCTCCTCTTCAACCTAAAGTTGAGAAATGTTGTTAGACAAAGGAATTCCTAGGCTGAGATAATTTATTAATCGTTTCACTGCACTATCCATGCACATTTTCCTTAAATAGGAGTCACTCTGTAGTGTTTAAAAATCTGTCTGAATTGTTGAGTGATGCAAAGAAACACAATATTATGCTGCATTAATATTTAAAGAGTTCACCTAATCTAAGCTATGATCAAGCTAATCAAAAATAAACATAGAGGGGCTGGTCTGGTGGCGTAGTGGTTAAGTTCGTGCACTCTGCTTTGGCAGCCCGGGGTTCGCAGTTTCGGATCCCGGGCATGCACCAATGCACCGATTGTCAAGCCATGCTGTGGTAGGGTCCATATAAAGTAGAGAAAGATGGGCACAGATGTTAGCCCGGGGCCAATCTTCCTCAGCAAAAAGAGGAGGATTGTCAAAGGATGTTAGCTCAGGGCTAATCTTCCTCACACACGTGAAAAATAAATAAATAAACAGAAAAACAACTTATTTGATGTTGCCAACCTTCTACAAAGTATAAGAAAGAAGTGATTTACAATAAGCCCATTCTTGTAGCCATTGTCACCAGATAAACTAATAAAGTATATGATGTACAAATTATAAATAAACACTTTTGTGGAAATAAATATTTCTGTGAAGTGTCTAAATGCAAAATAATGAACAAATAAAAGGTACCATTTGTTGACAAAAGAAAGTAACAACGCACAACTCAGTATGCTTTCTGTAGAACGCAGAACTCTGTAGGAATCACTAATAAAGGAAAATAAAATCCTGATAAAGCAAGTCATTTTGCATAAGTTGAATTTAAATAATTTAATACTTTAACTCTAAAAGGTATATAAAATTGTGAGATGTGGCCAAGAGATAAAAGTGTGTGCATGTATCCATACACTAATTCTTTAGGCCTTGATTTCATTGGACCCTGGTGGCTTTTTCCCTTACTTTTAAATTTTTAAGAACAAAAATGTGTGATATATATTTGCAGTTTTGGAATACAATTCAAATCCCTAGTAACTTGAGAAAGAACATTAAGATAACACAACTCTATTTATAGGATGGCAAATTAATAAAGGGTATATTTGGGTATTTGTGATAATAAATTTAACAGCTATTAAGCAAAAAAAATTGAGATTTTTAAGTCACTATGAAATAAAGACAGTAATTTGCTTACTCAATTGCCTGATATTTTCTCAAAATTCCAGAATGTATTATAAAGTTTTGTAAATTTTGATATTATATATGCAAAAAGTATATAATTAAGGATCATGCATTATTACATAAATACAAATGTCTTTTATATAAAGGCTCTCTATCATTTAGCAATATAAAATATAATAAAATTCATAAAACATAACAGTTAGTTAAAATCAACAATGAGAAGTTCCTTTTAATAAAATTCATTATGAAGAAATTTAATTTTGTAAAAAATTGCATATTACTAAAGGTCAAAAATGTACTATAAACACAAAAAGTACTCTACTTTGTCATCATATTCTTCAACTTTTTCTTTTGTTAAATTAATGAATGGCAAACATATTATTTTAGTTCTTCTTCACTATTAAACTCTTGCCCAGTTTTTTCATTGTTGTTGTAGGCTGAGTAATGGCCCCATAAAAGATGTCCACGTCTTAATCTCTGGAACCTGGGAATGTTACCCTATATGGCAAAGATGTTGCAGATGTTACATTAAGGATCTTGATATGAGACGATTTTCCTGGATTATTTGGTGGAATCAAAATGCAATTACCAGTGTCCTTATAACAAGGAGGCAGAAGGAGATTTCATACATAAGGGTAGAAGGCAATGTAACAGGTGGGCAGATTGAAGTTTTGCAATCAAAAGTTGATGAATCAATGAAAAGCAATTAGAGTATATGGGGAAGCCATTTGGTTTAAAACTAATTCCACCTGACCTTGTTTTTCAAAAAGGGCCTGATGTGGCCTGTTAAGCATGCACCATACATCCACTTTAAATACTTAAAATGTCCCAAAGACAAGAATGATGCCCCTAAAGATAGGGATGTAACCTCCCCCTTATCGGCCTTTCCTTTAGGATAAGCATCTCTCCCTAAACTAAGGATTCATTACTGACCTACTGTGCTCACCTTGTGACCACTGACCTTCTGACCCCCAACCTGCTGTGTTCACCAAACTGCTGTGCCTGCAAAGCAATCTCGTGACTATTGTAAAAGGTATCTTCCTATCGTATGTGATATATGCTCTTTGTTCCAAGACAGTATATAACCACTCTGTACACCCTACTTCTATGGTGCCCTTCCTTCCTTTGGGAAGGAAGGCCCCAGGCTAGTCTTCAGATCTGGCTCATAATACACTCACCCCAATTTTGATTTATAGATTGATTACAGATTATTTGCATTGACAAAGCTAAAGAATGCTGGCAGCACCCTGAAGCTGAAAGAAGCAAGAGATAGATTCTCCCCTAGAGCCTCCAAAGGGAGTGTGGCTGTGCTGGCACCTTGTTCTTGATATCAGCACTGTGTTGTTGTATTCTGACTTTAGGACTTTTTACATATACAATTCACTTGACGATGTTGATTTATCGTAGTCGATTTATCATCTTTCACAAACTCCCTTTTGCATTGTAGACTCCAAACAGGAGTCTAGGAGCACATCTTGAAGCTCATCTGCCACTTCTCTCAACACGAATCCAACCTCATTTGTTTCTTTAGTTTATTTTCATCACTTGGCATTCCTTTATCCTCAAAGAAATGAATGTCATTTAAAATCTACAAACTTTAAACCTCCTCCCTTTCTCTTTAAAATTACATATGAAAAATCTAAAAAAGAATAACCCTAGTAACAATTTCACTCCTTATACCTTTCTAGTCAAAGATTCTTTTATTGAATCCTATATGTTGCTGATTACTTTTAGACAATCCCCCAAACATGGGGGAAAATTTCATTGCCATTTTTATAGCTACTCAATTCTGGAAAGAGCCAATTTTGGTGGTGAGAAGAAAGTCAACCTGTGAATAAATTAATACTTACTCATCTGTTTAGTAGTCTTTCTCTTTTTCTATGTTTAAT
The DNA here is from genome assembly GCF_020826845.1 of Diceros bicornis minor. Taxonomy (NCBI): domain Eukaryota; kingdom Metazoa; phylum Chordata; class Mammalia; order Perissodactyla; family Rhinocerotidae; genus Diceros; species Diceros bicornis. Next base: position 40,109,996 of record NC_080759.1, read on the forward strand.
AGATTAACGTATTTTGTAACGCTTTTCAAATACTTTTATAAATCAAGGTTTTGTTTAATATAATAGGGACCTCTCAACTAAGCCAATATTCATGGACATATATATTCAATTTCATTTTATCCAAGGTACTTAGTAAGTAGATTGATACCTCTGAAAAAGAATATTAATATTAAATTATAAATAGCAAGCATCTCCCTGTTAATGGAATGAAAAGCTGTGGATAGTTGTAAATTTAAAAACTCAATGAGCATTATTTTCTTTACAATAATACGAATTGAAAAGAAGTATGGTGCATTTACCTTGAAAGGATGTTATGCACTTACATTCAAAGATATGGTGTATTTATTGTCAAAGATGAAATTTCCTTTACCAAATATTTACTTTAGATTCATTTGTATGAAGAACGGCTTCTCTGTAGCTAATATGTTTGTATAAGGAGTAAGAGGAATCCGTAGCCTTGAAATAAACTGATGTAAGAAATATTTATTCAGAGTCAGTTGTAATTTGTCTGTTATAATTCTTAATACATTGTGATTCTTCTATTCTGTAAGCTACCAACGAGATTATTATTTCTCAGCAATGAACCAATTTTAATAGTTATCAGGCACTTATTCAAATATTGCAGATCAGACTTTTTCCCCCCTGTTTACAAGCACCTTTCTTTATTCAAAGGAAATTGCTACTGGCATTTATCATTTGGGAAAGAAAAAAAGATTTAACTTATTGTTTTTTTTCTTAGGTATAATGCATCTTAGAGACTATGGTTACATGCACAAAACAATTAAATTGTTTAAACCAACATAACTAGCTTTCAGGCAAATTATCAAATCTACAATATAGATAAACATAATCCATATGAATTGGATGGGGAAAAACGTTAAGTTTACAACTACTTTCTTAGTGGGACTGGTAAAACAGGAAGAAAATCCTCTAGAAAATAGCTTCTGTTCTATACAAATAATCTTTCCTTGTTTTACAGATATTGTATTAATCATTTTAATATTTTGCAAAAGAATATCGCTCAGAAAATATAGCTAGAGGTACTACATAAACCTTCTAAGCCACTAGTAGATTTATTAGAAAAGATGTCTTTAGGAAGGAATCTGAGTTTTTTCTCCTCCAAATGTCGGGCATTAAGTGGCAAATCCATTACTTTTGCTTGCCTACTATGTACAAACTATGAAACAGAACATGGCATACAGCCTTTCAATTTATAATGCAGTCAAGAAATCTTATTTTATGTATATTTAATGTATATTTAAATTTACTTCACTTGAAATTGTTTATCTGTAGTGACATCTCCTTATCCTATTCTAGATTATACTATCTGATACCTTCTATTGTTGTAAACAGGAAATGATATTAATCAAACAGCTTTCAGTAAATTTAATATTTATGGCTGTATGGTCCAACATAGTAGCCACAAGCTGCCTGTGGCTATTGAACATTTGAAATGTGACTAGTCATAATTGAGATGCATTGTAAGTGTAAAATACACACTAGATGGCAAATACTAAGTATGAAAAAAAAGGATGCAAAATATCTCAAGAATATTGTTTTATATTGATGACATGTTGAAATGATAGTATTTGAGATATTTTGGGTTAAATAAAACATTAAAATTAATTTCACCTTTTTTTTTATTTTTTAATGTGGCTACTAGAAACTTACAATTATGTACATCACACTCATGTTTCTGTTGAATGGAGCCATTATAAATCATTAAGCAGTTTACAAAATATATGCAAAGAAAAAGTCCTATTTAATCAGCTATAACAAGGAAATCAAAATTCACTGAGGTTAATTGGCTTGGTTAGCTCACCTAACTCAAAAGTAATCTTCTGCCTCCAAGTTCTTTTTTTATTTCCCAAAAACATTTGCAAGTTGCTCAGCTTGAACATTGCTTAGGCAGCAGATGGCAAGAGTCGAAGGCCTGATCATTAAACTGTTTCTTTTTTTTTAACTTGAAAAATTTTTTATATTTTCACAAAGTATCATTCATGATCTGGTTTACTAATAAATCAACTCAAAAAAGCTAAATATAAATGAAATTAACATTAAAAACGAGTATTATTTATTGTTCTGGCTGTTGGTAACATGGGTATTTTTTCACTTTCTGAAAACTTTATTGAGCTATTTATTCACGTTTTTTGTTGTGGTCTATATTTGTGTACACCTTTTGGGAGTTTGCTAACATATTCATGGTCTTAGTTTGAGAATCTGAAAAACTATAAAATTTGTAATCATGATATTCCTTTGATGAAGTTATACAATGTTGTTTTCCCATAGACATATTAAAGAATTTAACTCAAGGTAATTTGGAACTCATAAATTAACAATAAAAGGTAAACATGAAAAAGTCCAATTTGGGTGCTAAGTGTCTACACTCAATATATTTTTAAGAAGGTGTAGCAAAAACATAGCACAAAATGTCAGTGCAAAATATTTGTTTACAAAAGTGTACAGAAGTTGATTTGGTAAAATTGGGAAAAAATAATATAAATAATAGTAAAAATATTTTGAAATATACGACAATATCTTCAAATTTTTTATTTTATTACTAAATTTTCTAAGTGTGATTCATACATGTTTATTTTAAGTTCACATTATAATTGGTATTAAATTTATCTAATACTCGTATGTAAATTTCAAATTTGATTAAATTCTTTAGGAAAACAAGCTCAAATTCCAATGACATTAAAAATTAATACATATGGTTCTATTGACGGAATTTTATGTAATCATCTGCTGTCATTATTGTAAAAGTGTGTTGGATTAACACAAAATCATGGATTTTGAAGTCAACCTTAAAGTTATTTTATTTCAATCATACTTTACTTACTAATCAATTGATTTGAAATAGGCAGGAAGCTAGATATGAGTTGGGAGCAGTGTTACTCCACCAGGTGCAGCGACCTAATGACCTGGTGGCAGCTCTTCTGATGTGCAACACTCCCCAGACCCTGACCAAGAGTAGCCCCAAGCCTCATTATACCCTCATTTGCATTGCAATTTTGACGCCTCTTGAGGGAGATCACCGCCATGACAGTTCTGGAGATATCTGTGTAAGGAAAAAATCTCTCCCTCCCGACGTGGGGGTGGACACAATGCCCTGATTGGCCCACATTCCAAGACCCTCTCCCACCCCCAGGGACCTCACCTTGCAAAGCCACCAACCATCACCATTTTGGGGCAGTTGCTCCCCTGGAGCCTGCCTGCCCCTCCCCTTGGGGCTGTACTTTCACTTTGCTAATAAATCCTCCTCTGTTAAAACTTCCGCTGCGTGTCTGCTCTCAAATTCATTTGTGTCTATGGATCGACCAAGAACCTGGGACCCCACCACACCAATCCGACTGGTGTCGGTGACAGATTGATGGACAGTTTGGAGAAAATCGTAAACAGCGACATGTCTCATTGTTTTGGGATGAAGTCAGTGAAGAATGAATTATAAAATTAAAGCAGTGTGCCTCTCCTTAGTCATACTTAGTGCAGAGGTTGTCTAATCTGTCAGAGTATTATCAGTCTAACATGCTAAATACCGTGACCAATCTAAACTAATCTATTTCTTCACTAATAGTCTCTATTAAAAAATAGAATTCATAATTGGACTCGAGAGGTTAGACTAAAATATAATGTCTTAATTTTGATTTAGGCATTTGTCATTAAAGTATAGAAGATGAAAAAAAAATTTAGTTTTCATATGGTTAGTAAAAATTAGTTTTTTAAAATTTTTGTTTATTTTGGTAAGTAATGTTAGGTAATTGAATTTTCACTTTCTGCTCAAGCTCCATTTTATTTGCCAATGTGGAAAAAAGAAAAAAAAATGTATCTGTATATAAAACTCATTCTTTCCTCAGATCAGTATTTTAAAATGCTCCAAATAGATTCCTTACTAAGCCAGACAAAAGACTATTCAAATTGGTTTCATATGGACCAGAAATAGAGATTTTCATGGTAGTTCCCAGGATGATCCTTATATTTAAGACTTTTTGTCAGGAGGTGGGGGGTGGGTCAAAAGACAGAGGTAAGGCCTTCATTAGAGATGGTTTCTGGAAGGTATAGGTTTTGTAAGCCTCATCTTCAGATGTCAGCATGGTAGTCAAAGTCCAGTGGATCTTTCAGGAGTCATCTCAACAGGAAGTCAAATACTCCAGACAAGGGACCTTAATATGTTCTAAGTCTGTTTAAAGATTTATGTTCTTATATATGTTAGTTTTAACTTTCTTTGTTTATTTCTCCTTAATGACTTGAAATTAAATACTGAAAATGCAAAGACTTGTAGTTTTCCTAAGGAATTGAGAACCTTGGGAGATGACATTCACTTCACAGCCAATTAAGGAAAAAAGAGAAAGCTGTTGAAGTGAATATGGTAGTTTGGAACATTATTCAAATGGTGGGGTAGTTTACTACTTAAAAAAATAAAATTGCTATAAAGAGGGTAATATTTCGATGCCTGTGGAAGTTACATCTTATCTATACCTTGCTTTGCATTAATTAGCGTTTGAAGTAGCTTTATAATGTCTGACCATTCTAGAAGGTCAATACCTTAATACTTGACATTCTATAGGAAAAATCTAAATGCAAGAGTTTGTTAATCAACAAAATTGACCTTAGAGGTATCTTGTCATTGGTGAAATGAATGGATTCAAAACAAAGTGTTGTTGAAGAAGATTATTGAGGTCCCACCATTCTTCAGTGGATGAGATAGATAACAGCAGACAAGCTCAGCGGTGTAACACTGTTGGGAGTTGTGATAGCAATCAAGGTCAAGAGCACCACTGAGTCTACTACTTGCCACTTCAGAGAGGACCCTGTTGCCTAAAATATCAGGATATAGTTGTACCTGCCTATTCATCTCATGCAACGGTGAAGGTTAGTGTTTTCCAGGGCAGAGAATGGGGCTCCCCAAAACAGCAAAGGAGTCTGTGTGATTGTTTCTGTGTCTGTTTGTTTACAATAAATGTTTCCACTTTGGGGCAGAATTTGGATCTAAGACTTCCTTTCCTTACATCGGAACATTTTTTGAATAGGTGAATCAGTTCAGGTCATTTTGCAACATATTGTGTATTGGGCTGAATGCCGGCCGAGCAAGTGAAGGTAAAGAGGAATAGTACTTATTCTCAAGAAGTTTACCATTCAGCCTCAACTGCTGGTTTTTTTCTTTTTTTTAAATATCCTTCTACGTACCTAGTGGTATAAGCAGGTGCTAGAGATATCCTGATGAATTATCTAGACGAAAGACACTTTTACTTTTTGTAATGAAGTCGTTCATTGTATTACTTTACAAAACACCCATCGTAATATCTCTCAGAACTAACTACTGATAACAGAATTTCACAAGCAGTGTAGTGAACAGTATAGATACTTAATGTTAATATTAGTAATTCATTTCCATTACTATTGTCACAATGGAAAGTGTATTAATTTCAGAAATATATAAATTTTGATCCTCCAAACTAGGCATTGTACTTGATATTCAAATATTTAATACTTACAAGTACTTAGAAAAATTAGATGTGAATAAGAGACTTTGGAGTTTTATTTCCTAGTAGAGGCTGCTTTTTTCTTCTAAATCACCATAAGCAAGTGCATTAACTTCTACAACATGCATTATTCCTTTCTATGAAATGGCAAATGACATTGGAAATAATTACCTTTTGGTTGCCAGAAGTTTGAGGTAACTCTTTAGCTAGAACCTTTTTTTTTTTAAGTGTACATATATTAAGAAATGAGCATAATAATGGATAGATCATAAAATGAACTCCACTGATTTGCATTAGTTGGTAAACAGATCAGTCTAAATTAGTGACATGCCTAAAATGTAGGTGTATGACTTTCAAATAGAATAAACTAAAGGCTATGTAAGAGAAAGAAAAGTACTTAAAGAAATGGCCTTAATAAATAAACATTTTAAATTAACATATCAATAAATGGAATGTAAAAAGAGGGTTTTGTGTGCCATGTGTGCTGGAAAAGAATTTGGTTATATAAAATAACATCATCTCCCTTAACAGTCCTGTTTGCAAGTATGTGTTTTTTGAACAGCTTGACTTCATCTGATAGTGATGATATTTTTCACCTTTGCTATTTCCCACTTTAATATGGAAATCTGTCTAGTTTTGCATTAGTTTACTTTCCATTACACACTTTTTTTGGTAACTTACTTAATGCATCCCGGCATATTTTCTGACTATAAACATAAGATACATCCCAGGGCAGGATGAGGTAAGAAGTGGCCGTCAGCTCAAAAATGGATTAAGGAATTCAAGCCATTGGCCCCTTATCTGAATATGCTACCTCTCTATGCACAGAGAAGTTCATACAGAGTCAAACTGATACTCCTGGAAATGTCAGCTTATTATCTTAGTCACATTATATGCAGCAGGATTGGGGTTTTGACTAAAAAAACAGACAAGTAATATTTCTGGTGACATTTCTAAAAGTGCTTCCAATCGATTCTCAGAATGACTTTAAGTGATCTTAGGTCCATCTCAAAGATGAGAATTGTAGGAAGTAAAGCTCTGCAACATCACTTCCCCAGACTTAACGTTCTGACTAGTCACTGTTTTATTTGCTGTGGGTTGGAGTTGCCTTGAAAAATTAAGAAAGTTGTATGTAGAACCTTTATCAGAAATGTTAGAATAGTACACAGTTACCTTTAATAAATTGTCAGACCGAAAGAATGAACCACAAAGAATTTACCAAAGCTGATTGATGAAATGAATTGACCCAAATAATAATAGCAAGTAATGGTGAAATATTGCTGAATTGCTTAGTTCCCAGTCTGTCAGTAACCAGCAGGTAAAACTTTGAAACTACACTGAAGTAACCAGTTTCAGCTTCCTCATCTATAAAATGAGGATAATAATAAAGCCTTTCTCATAGGACTGTTGTGACAATTAAATGAGATTGTCCACATAAAAATTCTTAGACTCATCTATCACACATGGCTTAGATTTAGTAAATAGCAATCAGAAAATCTATCTAGATCCCATTTCAGCTGCTCACATTTTATGTGATTTAGATCACAATGTTTAACATGCTAATATGTTTCTTAATTATTCCTTAATTATTTAGCCACATCTTGATCATTTGTTAAGCTAATTTATTTGAGAGAGCTATCAGAATTCAGTAACTAAACGATAGTAGTGATTAATGCAGACTATTTCCCCTAAGTAATTGAAAACAACTCCATATGTGACATTTTCCTAGACTTGCATCATAAATACCAAAACATAGTATAAATTAATACTGTAGGTCACATGTATTACTCTGAATATCTAAAGGAAAAGTTTTAGAATTCCCCACAATCTATGGAGTGTAATTCAGGAAAACTAAGGAGTTGTTATCTTCACTTGTACCTGCGGGGAAGAAGCTCTGTCTTGGACCAAAATAAGACATCTTTTTTCTTTGCTTTTGTTACTGAACTTCCCAGTAGAAGTAGGAAGTAGAGTTTTTAGCTTTGTTTTGTTCCAGGTCTCAAGGTAATGATGAACATTTACACAATTTTCATTTGGTGAACATGTGCATGCATTGCGAAATATTACAGAAATAGAAGTAGGTACGTGTATAGTCAGTTCTAACGCAAATGCAATTATCTTGAGTAGATAATGCCAAATAATTTTTTAAGGTATATTTATATTTATATGTTTGTTTTGGGGGGGATGGTTAATTTATGGTACCAATCATTTGTCTTTCCTACATTAATCTATTAATGTAGCATAGTGGTACCTTAATAAACATACTAATGTTGAAAATGTCACAAAATCCTATGATAAAATTTGCTTAGACATTTGATTACTACTCTGATAAATGTGCTTTTTCTCAACATATAATATAAGCCTTTATAAAAATATGCATAGCTGAGTTTGTTCTACTATTTAACTTTGGCTTGTCTGCTTGTTAAGTTTTGTTATCAGGATTATATTAGTCTAGTTGAATGAACTGAGAATATTTCAGTTAGTGTATTAGTTTGAAATATTTGAAGAATATAATCTCTTTCTTTAATGCATGATGGAACTATGATCAATCTGGGCATAGATTTTTTTCCCCACTACCATTTAAATTAGATATTTTCTGCTTGGTCATGAACAAATTTTGGCATTTATATTTTCCTAGAATCTAATCATTATAGTTTTCAAATATAATCATAGAAATGTATATTAAAATCTCTTAAATGCTTAAAACTGATCAGTTTATAGAATTAGGTCTATATTATTTTTAATCATGTAGAGTCATGTTTTCTACTTTTTGTTTCCTTATTTAACTTGATGAATTTTCACTATTTTTTAGCAGCTTTTATATGATTATTATGTAAAACCAGAAACTGATTTTTTTCTATAGTTTTAATATTTCATTTTATCTTTGTAATTTCATACTTTGGAGTTACTTTGATGTTTTCTTTACTTTTCTCCTTATGTTAAAAACTTAGTAGAATCACTTTTCAAGTCTTATTCTAGTAAAATTTTGCTTCTATGTAATGTGATCCTAAAATGCCTTTACCGTATCCCATGGGTTTTGATATGCAGACCTGGTATTTTATGTCTGAATAATTTATAATCTCTAAATTTCTAACCTTATTCAAATTAAGTGAGTTATTCAAATTATACTTTTACTTTCTAAATGACAAGGACATTGGTTAATTATATTTTATCATTATTTTCAAATTGTCTTGAATAATTTTCAATCTGTATCGCGTTTGTAATTTAGAATGTATTAAGGTATATTATTTCTTATTAGTTTTTGCTTTTCTTTTGTTCATTCATTTTTGTGTCATTTTGTTTCTATGAATATCTGTTTTTTAATCAAAGAATTTAATTCATTTATATTAATTGTGATTAATGATATATATATATATATATATATTTTTTTTGCTGAGGAAGATTCACCCTGAGCTAACATCCATGCCAATCTTCCTCTATTTTTTAGTAGACCAGCACAGCATGGCCACTAACAGAACAGTGTAGATCCACAACCAGGAACCGCTGAAGCAGAGTGTGCCAGACTTAACCACTAAGCCACCGGGGCTGGCCCTGATTAATCATATATTTTGATTTATCTAGACTATAATTTATTTTTTGTTTATTGTAATCTCCTTTCTATAAATTTTCTGCCTTATTTGGCTTGGTTAAGTATTCTTTATTTTATATTTGTTTTGATTTTTTTCTTTATTTCTCTCCCACAGGGATGGTAAAGTTTTTACTTAAAGGGCCAAATAGTTATATTTTACATCTTTTTGGCCCACATATGGTCTGTGTCACATATTTTTCCTTTTTTTCTCCTTTGCAACCGTTTAAAATTGTAAAGATTATTGTTAGCTTGCCAGCCATAGTTTTCTAACTCCAACATCCCGTTTCTCTTCTTCTAGTGTTTACCTTTAAATACTTATGCTTAAACATTTTTCTTCCAAAATCTATAGTGAAAAATTATCTCTCTACTCTTTACAAAAGTATAAGAACCTTGACAATCGTTATACCTTCCATTCCTCTCTCCACCTCTCTAAATTCCATTTGAGATCATCTAGGGGTTTAGCATCCAGATTGTTGTAAATTACATGGTATATTTTATTTATATACCAATATACATGTTTATTGTGTAAATATTTATTATACAGCACTTTATAGTCCAAGCACTATTCTAAGTGCCTTAGAGGTATTAACTCATTTCATTTTCAAAATAATCTGTCGATTTGATTGCTTTACTGCCATTTTACAAATGAGTAAATGAGAGACACAAAGAAGTTACATGATTCACTCAATGTCAAACAACTATTGGGTAGTAGAACCAGAATTCAAATCCAATCTGACCAGCTTCAAAGTACATGCCCTTAACCATTTAAATTTAACTATAGTCATGGGCTACGTAACAACCATTTTGGTCAATGACAGACTGCATATAAGAAGGTGGTCCCATAAGATTAATACCATACAGCCTAGATGTGTAGTAGGCTATACCACACAGGTGTGTGTAAGTACACTCTATGATGTTCACACAACAATGAAGTCTCCTAAAGACACGTTTCTCAGAACATATCCCTGTCATTAAGCTATGCATGACTGTATAGGTATTTCCACTTTCCTTCCTCATCACTATCTAAATTCTTCCATTGAGATTCTCCCTCTTCCATTTTTTTTACCAGCCGTCTTCTCTCAATTTATTTAGAGAAGATTCATAGTAAATGTTGTCTATATATTTTAAATTCTTATACTATTGTTATTTACCCTTGTATTGGGTGACACTTAGGCAAAGACTTCTAAGTACAAAATAAGTGGTGGTGGTTGTTTTCCAAATTGCTGAAGTTATTGTTCAAGTATTTTCTAGAATGAATTTTTCCCATTGAGAAAATTAATATAATGCAATTCCTTTAAAAAATTTTTATTTTATTGTGGTAAAAACACAACATGAGATCTACCACCCTAACAAAATTTTTAAGTATACAATGCAGTATTGTTGACTACAAGTACCATGTTATGTAGCAGATCTCTAAAGCTTATTCATCATGCTTAACTGAATCTTTATGTCCATTGATTAGTAACTGAAGCTACTTGTGGATTTCTTTGTGTTTGTTTCTTTCTATGTGTAAATGTTTCATCATTATTTTATTTCTGGAAATATTTCAGATTTCTCTTAAATCTTATTTTGATGTGATGTGCCTAGTGTGGGCCTTTTGATTTGAATAATGGAAAAAGAATTTCTTTTTGTATAAATTAAAGAGAAGATGTGAGAATTTACTTTTTGTTTGTTTAATTTCAATTTCATCTTATTCTAGTTTATTATAATAATGCTTTCTTTCTTCCATTTAAAAATCTTAAATGGTTGTTTTTGCACTTTTTTTCAGTTGAATATTTAGTTGTTTCTTTATTTCTTTCTCAGATTAATGCACTTATTATACTGGATGTCCCTCTGACTAGGGACTAGAGATTTGGCTGCTTTCCACTGCCTTTGTTTTATTCTTCTCTGATAATAAAACAAAATACATAAATTGGTAAACTAATGCAGACAAATTAGGGCTATATATTGAACCAGGATAGTATCATGTGCAAATATTGTCCTGCTTTTCAATAAAAAATAAGAGTGAAATTCAGAACTTAGAAGCCTAAAGGGCAGGTGAGGCCATAGCAAAAGTGAGGAAATATTTATCTTCCTTGTCAAAATACTATATGTTATCATTGAACATGTTCATTTTTATCTCTCTCTATCCAGGGTCATCTTTTAGGATTGAGCCAGTAAGGTGATATTTCAATATTTGTCTTAAATAATAAAATGTAAAAAAATTACAAAAATCTGAAAAAGTAAAAAAAAAAATCAGAAAAAAGCAATATAAGTGAGAGCAGGAATGAGGAAAATTGAACTCTAGATTTATCTCCAATTCATACTGGCAATGTAATTTTGATCAACTATACATATTTTTAATGTCTTCACAGTGTAAGTAAAAGTGTTTAATTATTTCAATCAATGTTTGTCAGGTTTTGTTTCTCAGATGTTGAAGTATGCATTAGAAATAGAGTGATGGTTACAGTTAGATTTATTTCCTTTGCTGTGCAGAAGCTTTTTAACTTGATTCAATCTCCTCGTCTATTTTTACTTTTGTTACTTCTGCTTTTGGTGTCATATCCAAAAAAGCATTGCCCAGCCCAATGTCAACAAGATTTCCCCTGTTTTCTTTGGGTAGTTTTATTCTTTCAGGTCTTAGTTAAGGTCTTTTTAAGTCTTTCAGGTCTATTTTAGTCTCTTATCCATTTTGAGTTGATTTTTGTATATGGTGTGAGATAAAAGTCTAATTTCAGTTTTCTACGTGTGTATATCCAGTTTTTCCAACATCATTTATTGAACAGACTATCCTTTCCCCATTGTGTGTTCTTGGCATCCTTGTTGAAGATCAACTGTAGATGTGTGGTGGATTTATTTCTAGGCTGTCTTCTGTATATTGATCTATATGTCTATTTTTATTTAGCTTGATTTTCATAATCATAATACATTGTAGATATCCATCAAAACATCACGTTGTACACTTTAAATGTATACAATTTTTATTTGTCAAATATATCTCAATAAAGCACGGGAGGAAGAACTTATAATAGAATGGCTAACATTGCTTAAAAACAGTTAGATTTACTGTGTTATGGAACATAAAATCCAGGACAAACACCCAAAATTACAAAAGTGATAGTTTAAAGGACCTATAAGCATACTCAAGAGGAAAACAACATGGCCTTGAACTTAAGGAAAGCCTTAGGTGGAAGTGGGAGAAAGAAGGAGTGAGCAAAACATAGACACTTTCAAGAAGTAGAGAGACTACAGGAGAGAGCAAATTAGAACATGACACTTTCAGGGACTGCAAGTAATTCCAAGTTGCCAGAATTTACAAGGAAGCTGAAAAAGAGTGAGAGATGAGATAGAATAAGAGACAATACATGGACAGTTCTGGGAGAATAATTCAAGTCATACTAATTTAATTGGACTTACACTAACGGCAATAGGAAAGGTTTTAAGCAGAAGAGAGGCAGAATTAGTAAGATAAATGAGAAATTAAGAAATAGAAAAACATAATAATAATCATAGTGAATAAAATATCAATTTCAATCACTAAAACCTCAAATTGCCCTCTTGTAAAGGTTATTAAATTGGGACCCAATTTGGAAAATTGGATGAAGAAAAAATATAGAAGATACAATAGTCTTAAAAACAGGAAAGAGGACACAGTGCAGATTTTTAAAATATAGGTATGTGTATTGATTTAATAAACTTTTGTTGTTGGGAGGCAATTTGCTAAGGGCTTCTTACAGTCCTACATATCTATGTTGTGACTGCAAGATTCTGACCACTCTTTCATCCTGGTCCTTTCTTTCTCCAGACGTTTGTGCAACTAGAAGTCTTGGAAGCTGAGATAAATTCTTTCTCTGGACAAAAAGCAAGGTTGTTTACTATAAAAATGAAGGATTCCCTAACTCCAAGATCCCTCTGTGTGCAAAAGTCTCTTATTGGTAACACAAGGCCCAAGTAAACTTCATCTGACCCTCCCTGTAACCTCATGGGACTTGGAGGCAAAGGAAACTTCCACAAGTTTCTGCTATTCCTAGTGTGGGCTGTTCTGTGAATAATAAAATCATTTGTCTCTGACCCAGGAGTCTCATATCTTCTGTCAGCATCCATGGAACAGTGACAGGCTGACTCACTAGCCTGCATGTGGGATAAAATCAATCTCCTTGCAATTATATCAAAGATACAATTAAATTTGAAATTATAAATAAAAGTTTAGTATTCTAGAAAATACAAAATCCAATCATGGAATTTAAAATATGAATAAATTACTGCATTTTAAAGAAATTAAATGTTATTGAAAAATTATTCTGAAAAGTATCTCAGACACTGAACATTTTTGGATGGTTCTTCCAAATTATTTAATCTTAAAAAAAAAAAATCTTCATGACAAACTTTTTTCACAGGGGAAAGGAGGATTTTTAAAAAACCATGCCAATTCATTATATTAGAATACTATAAGTTTGAGAAGGAAAAAATAACAGAGAACTCTACAGATCAATTTCAATTTTATGAACATGGCTGCAAAAATACAAATACAATTATCACTTTAGTATATGAATCAAATAATGATGTGCAGTACCTATGCCCTCATCTATCAGTTTATAAAACTCCATACTGCTGAAAAATCTTTTCGTGATTTTAGTATCTGATTTCATTAGAGACATAGCAGAGATAGTTCTGGATGGGATCTGTGAACACCAATTTCTATTCATTTTTTAAGTATATTTATTAGTTTGAAAAATTAAGTTCTAGACTTCACTAAAAATATATTAGATGGCTGGCTTCTTGAGGAGAAGAGTAATTTACCTTATATTGACAGTGCCTAGTATAAAGTCAGGCATTTGGAAAACCATTAGTAAGCATTTAATATGAACAATAAATAAGCTTTTTTGAAAGTCTACTGGGGCCCTGTGTTTTATTGAATGGTTTAGGCATATTTTAATATTTATAGCAGGACATGTGGAAAGTGAGGTCCAGAAAGGTTATATAAACTTGACATCTTCATTTGCAAGGGGAAGAAGAGTTTATTTTGTTATTTTTAATTTTGCAATGCAAAGTTTACCAATAGTGGCTAAATGAGTAGTACTAATTTTCTAATGCTGCTGTAAAAAATTCCCACAAATTTAGTGGCCTAACACAACCTAGAGTTGCTATCTTACCATACTGTGGTTCAGAAGTCCTACATGGGTTTCACCTGGCTAAAATCAAGATTTCATCCGGACTGCGTTTCTTTCTGGACACTGGAGAAAATCTCTTTCCTTGATCCTTTACGTTTTTTGAAGAATTCAGTTGATTGTATTGTAGGTCTGAGATCCTCGTTGCCTTGCTGGCAGTCAGCTGACAGCCCCCTATTCTATTTTCAAAATCAGCAAGACTGGTTTGAGTCCCTGTGCCCCTTGGACCACTTCAGCCTCTTCTTCCTTTTTTTTGCTCTCTTATCCTCCCTTCTTCTAGTGTTAAGGGATCATGTGATCAGATTAGTCCTCCAAATTATCCTCTCTATTTTAAAGATCTCTAATCTTATTTCCATCTGGAAAGTCTTTTTTTTTTCTTCTCTGTAAATGTATCATATTCACAGATTCTGGCAATTAGGGTATGGATCACTATTTTGGCTATCACATTAGTTAATAAAACTACCAAATTGATTACTTTGAGTAACTCAATAAATTTATATATTTTTACTTGAATAATTTAATTCGTGTACTAGAAAACATAATCCAGGTCTATTTTCCAGAAAATATATATTCTATGAGAAAAAGAACAGATTATCATTTTAAATTTATCATACTAAAGTTTAAGCATGTGGCATATTTGGAAAATCATGAGTGGGAACTATTTCTAACTGTAAGAAATTCCTTAATAATGGAGAATTTTTAAAATTTATATATGTATATATATATATTTTTTTTTTGGTGAGGAAGATTAGCCCTGAGCCAACATCTGTTGCCAATGCTCCTCTTTTTCTGAGGAAGATTGGCCTTGGGCTAACATCCATGCCCATCTTCCTCTACTTTATATGTGGGACGCCTGCCACAGCATGGCTTGATAAGCGGTACATAGGTCTGCGCCCAGGATCTGAACCCGCAAACCCCGGGACACCAAAGTGGAGCATGCAAACTTAACCACTACACCACCAGGCCGGCCCCTAAATTTATATTTTAATAAACAAAATAACTAAGCCATTTTATTTCAAATTTTAAATAAAAATATATCAAGAGTTTTAACTGAAGACATGTGAAGACATTTAATGTTGAGAAGAACTCTTGGAAATTATTGCAATTAGCAATTTTGTAACAGTAGTGTTAGTTATGTTGCATACTTTAGTTTAACACAATATGTTAAGCCACTTATTTTTCTTTTTGTGCTTCCCCTTGGGAGGTTTTGTATTTTTCTCATTTTATTATAATTTTACTTTAAATAGTCATGTTCTTTGAAATAGACTCCAAAGTGTTATTCTGAATTTTTCAGAACAAAACTTCAGTAAGTTATTTTCTGTATGCTCAAGGAAAAAAACAAAATTTAATGGGCATAATTTCTGTACCTTAAAAGCAGAGTTGTTTGGCAAAGCTTCTGAGTTCATAGATGTAGTTTCATATTAATATTTATTAGGTAAGGAATGGAAATTAACATCACTGGTATTCATAAAGTATTTTAAGCAAATTATAAACAAAATTCCTTAAATGGGATAACAAACAATTTTGTACTTTCAGCTATTAAAATTAAAATTTTTGCATTTCACATATGGCAAGATTGTTTCAAGTACTAACGAAAAGAGGGTAATACTTAATATCTAGAGCACTTCTTGACATATAATAGCAAATCAAAAATTGTTGAACAGATTTTCTGTGTAAAACCTTTAGTAAAAATGTAATAATAAACCTGAAAATATATTCTCTATAAATATGGAAAGATTCCATCATATGAAGCTGTTAATTCACCTCGTATAAATCCGTGAATCCAAAGAAATTCCAGGAAAATTTTCATGAGGGATTTTCAAGGTGGCTCCAACATTTAGGTGAAAGAGTAAACATATAAGAATATTCAATAAAATGTTCAAAAAGAGAGGGAGGAAGTGGAGAAAGAAGCAGAGATAGAGGAGCAGAGAAAATAAGGAGTAGGAAGAAGTAGAGATCAGCCCTGCTTGACATAAAAATTTAAAATAAAACCATACTCAACAAATTGTTAAAATGTTTCTAATGAGTTAACTCAGAGCTCAGTGTGCCTAGAAAAGAAAGGGGCATATTAGGAAATAATGTTGGGTGTATATAAGTACTAATTTTGTAGTACATGTTAAGCAGGCTATTTTTTTAAGTGTAACAAGAAAACTTTGTGTTTTGTGTGGAAGCTGGTGTGACATGATAAAATACATATTTTGGAAAGATCATCTCATCTATAGTAAGGACAATAGGTTGAAGAGGAACAAAAGCACTTCTGGAAAACCAATTATTAGTCTATTGTGGAAGCATAGATGAATCATTATTGTGATTCTTTCAAGTTAATCATTGAATCCAATGCAATTTTTCTCTGACTTGAGTGTGGTCATTGGAGTTTTCTGGTCTGTGGTATTGAACGAATGTTGAGTTTCCTATATGCTATTTTTATACCAATTCACCTCTGCCCAAGATTCATTAACCAATACGTTCCCCTTATTTTGATACCATTCATTCAGAAAAGAGGTTTTCATATAGCCAGCAGAAGTTACTGAAGATGACAACTGAATCTAGTGAAAATTTGATATTAGCTGAGGAACTAGTATTCATAATTATGCCTGTTTCTATTATTAACCAAAAATGAAATAATAAAACTCATTGAATCTGCATATTTGCCCATAGAGATGATTCTTTTAGGGTATTCTGTTAGAGTTATATATTAAAGAAAGGATAGGAACTTAAACTGTTCACACTTGCTGTGATTGAATGAGAACTATAGGAATTAATCAGATTTCATCAATTTGAGAAGTCCAATAAATCTTGCAGAACATGGCTTTCGGGAAGCAGTCAGTATTTAAGACGTCAAGTAAATGCATAAGCAGGACCAGAGATATGTTTACAGATAGAAGGGCATACGATATAATCTTATGGTTATATAGGATTCCTTTTTTTTTTGAGGAAGATCAGCCCTGAGCTAACATCTGTTGCCAATCTTCCTCTGTTTTTGCTTGAGAAAGATTAGCCCTGAGCTAATATACATGCCAATTTTCCTCTATTTTGTATGTGGGTTGCCACCACAGCATGACTTGATGATTGGTGTAGGTCTGCACCTGGGATCTGAACCCACGTACCCAGGCTGCTGAAGCAGAGTGCTTGGAACCTTAACCACTTGGCCACAGGGCTGGCCCCTCTATAGGATTCTTTTGTTAAAGGATTATAAAGAGAAAATTATGGATGGTAGAAGCAAGATAGCCAGATAAGGAAATGTTAGGTATGTATGATGGTCTTAGCTCCTTAAATTTGCTCTAAGGTTCACACAAAAACCTGCATGTGAATATTTATAGCAGCTTTATTTGTAATCATCAAAAATTGGAAGCAACCAAGAGGTCCAATAGCTGAATGGACAAACTGTGGTACATCCATACAATGAAATGTTATTCAGTGATAAAAAGAAATGAGCTATCAAGTTGCAAAAAGACATGGAGAAAACGTTAAGTATGTAGTGCCAAGTGAAAGAAGCCAGTGTGAAAAATTGTATACTGCATGATTCCAACTACATACATTCTAGAAAAGGTAAAACTATAGAGCGAGTAAGTGATCAATGGTTGCCAGGTTGGGATGTGGAGGCAGAAGCATGAATAGGTGAAGCACAGGGAATTTTGGGGGCATTAAAACTGTTCTTTATGGTACTCTAGTGGTGGATTTATGACATTATGCGTTTGTCAAAATCCATAAATATGTACAACACAAAGAGTGAACCTTAGTGTAAACTATGGAAATCAGTTAATAAAAATGTTATCCATATTGGTTTATTAAATAACAAATGTATCACATTAATGCAAGATGTTACAACTGGCTGGGGCAGGCGACATATGGGAACTCTCTGTTATCTATTCAATTTCCTGTAAATCTAAAACTGGTCTAAAAAAATACAATCTATTAATTAAAAAAAATAAATAAAACCAAATTTTATAAAATTGCTCTAAAGAGAGGCTTGGCCACATACTATGATGTGTATTTAAGCTGGATAAAGTGAGAACTTGTTATTCATAGCAGAGAAATTTAGATGCAGGGATTTAAGTGGCCCATGTCTATTGTTTCCTTCTTTGTGCATTGCAAGTAAAAGCAGTTGACTAATAAATGAACATGTGCAGTGATTGTCAAATACTTTTTAGTTATGAGGAAATGCCATAGTTATGTGTGTGCGCATGTGTTCACACACAAATGTGCTTTCATGGATGGATGTTTGTATAAAGTAACAGAGATGTTAGCGTACATTATACCAAGTAAAAACATCACAGGTTAAATATTTACTATATTCTTACTTCTAGATATACAGATGGCAGGATACAACAGCTTCCTTTGGGAAGCTTCGTGTTGGGTCAACACGAAGGCTGTATATCCCATTCAATGAGTCTGAGAGAAGCTAGTAAAATCTCTTCATGGCTTCTGTAGCATTTAAGAAAAATGCATTTGTTTTGTGTGTGCCTGTAGCCTATTTTCACACAAATTCACCTCTCTCAAGATTCAATAATGAAGATATCACATAAATACACACACATACACACATACCCATCCCATATTCGAAATCTGGCAAATATTTATATTCCTCTATCTCTTTCTATGTTAGTCTCTAAACTTGTTACAAAAACAGAAATGAGTTTCTTTGTGACAATTTATCAGTATCTAATTGTCATGTACCTTATTTTTATATCACTTTTCCTTCATGCCCAAACACCCTTATTAAAAAAGAGCCTGTTTTACCCAAAGGATGAACAATTCTGTTGCTTAGGGATGGAGGCTATTTATTGCTCTTATGTGCTCAATTATAGGTGGCAGAAGACGTAACCAATATGACAGCTTGTGAAGCCAAACAGTTGGAAGAGACATATAAAATATCTTTAGCTGGGTTTTCTAATCCCTGTGGTAAGAAGTAATGAGAGAACACATCACACTGCCACCAACCTCATTCACTTTCACATACTTCTGAGGCTGGCTTCAAGATAGATCTTTCCTTTCCATGTGAAAAAACAAACAGAGAAACAAAACCCAAAAAACTCAACTTATTTTCCATCAAATTTATTTTTCTGGCAAAGGAAAAAAATAAAGGTGGGAAAGAATGTTGTACGTGGGAATAAAGCATACTCATTCTTGTATTCCAAGCTCCTTGTAGTCTACTCTCATCATCAGTGTGAAGAGTGACTCAGTGGCCCCTTAATTAGCAGAGTTCTGGAGTGAAAGAGGCCACTGGGAATAAGGCCAGGCCAATTTAACACTAATATTCCCATCCTTGTGAGTTAGAAGGGGTTCCTAGACAACCACTCCAAACCCAAGCCCTCTCCAACACAGTCTGCGCTAAATCCACTAGGATCAACCCCACTATGTCTTTCATCCTTATTTGTAGTAACCAGAAGAATCCCCTGACTCAGTACTTTCTATATCCCCCAAATACAATGTTATTTAAAGCTCTGTAATCCCTTTTTATTTCCCTATCCTGCCATCTGAGTTCTTGATACCATTATTCTGTGCCTATGGAATTATTTTACATTCTGGGATAAACGCGTCTGACCATTCTCTTCAAATTATTTTTCTGATGGAAAAATGGATCTCCCCTGATGACATAGCTTCCACTGCTGGCCTCTCAACCGATATCTGTTTTTGTTCCCACGGGTTTCATGTAAGTGAGCCTAGATATTTTCCTTAGATTTTATTCCTGGCTTCAGGCCATTCTTCCTCTCTTCTCCCTAAAGACTTTTGGCTTTGATTCTCATACATGTGATTAGATTCTCTGACCTGCTAACCTCTATTGTTGCTGACATCTGCAATCTCCTGGTTCATTTCGCCTATTCCCCCTCATAGCTCAATGATTTTAGCACTGGTTCCAATACTACTCCTGCCTTAGTTCTCTGTGATTGCAATAAACACCTAGATGATCCTTGGTACTTCATTTCCTTGAACTTCGTTTCTCTAAAATTTTTGTCTTCATCTCAGCTATAACCTTTCATAATTTTCCTCATAGTCTAGAACTTATGGTTACCATGCAACACCTCCATGATCTCAGTTTCTTGGATCCTATTCTTCGAACACCACCACTTCTCTCTAATTCACTCTATCACCTCAACCCGAACTAAACTTCAAATCCATTAAAACCTCCATTCTGTTGATTTTACCAATTTTTCATTATCCTTCTTTTACTTGATGTCTTATGTCTCGATCCTTAGCTTCAATTCTATGGCCGTTAATTAACTCAACAGATATCCACTAACTACCATGTGCTAGGCACTATTTTAAATGCTTCAGATGTATTAGTAAACAAAGATGAAAAGACCTCTGCCTTCATGAATCTTTAATTATAATCATTCCCTTGCATATATCCTAGTGTATCAGTCACTTTGGGCTAAGCTAACCTGTGATAACAAATGATCCTCAAATATTAGTGACTTGCCAAAATAAGGCTTTAAATCTTATCCACAATATATGTATATTGTGAGCTGGCTTAGGTTCTCCTCTACCAAACCAGGACCAGGCTACTTCTTGAACTTGGCCATCACCGCAGAGAGAGAGGAAATATAACAAGTCAATGTGATAACCCTAAAAGTTCCTACTTCTGAGTGGAATATGTCACTTCTATTAAAATGTTATTGACCCATATAAATAATGTGGCCAAAATTGGAAGTATAATATACCTAAGGATGAGGACCACAAGAAGGGGCCTGGTAGACTTCTGTCCTATTTTTTTTGTGTGTGTGTGAGGAAGATTAGCCCTGAGCTAACATCCGTTGCCAATCCCCCTCTTTTTGCTGAGGAAGATTGGCCCTGGTCTAACATCCGTGTCCATCTTCCTCTACTTTATATGGGACGCTGCCACAGCATGGCTTGACAAGCAGTGCGTCGGTGCATGCCCGGGATCCGAACCTGCAAACCCCGGTTGCCGTAGCAGAGCGTGCCCACTTAAACAAACGCTATGTCACTGGGTTGGTCCCCTGTCCTTTCTTAATAATAAATTTACTTGGCAAAACTGTAGCCTTAGCTAGTTCCAACTCTCTGATTACTCTCATCTGCATCCATACAGCTGAATATGGATAGAGGAAAAAAATGTACACCAACTCATGAACTAGCCAAACTTTAAATGGGTGACCATAAAAATTGAATGGATTATTCATGATGCCAAGAAATAAAACCATGGGTCTCTGTTATAAGTTGAATTTGTCCCTCCAAAATTCATAATGTTGAAGTCATATACCCTAGTATCTCAGAATGTGACCTTATTTGGAGATAGGATCCTTACAAAGATAATTAAATTAAAATAGATTCATTACAGTGGACCCCGATCCAATATGGCTGGTGAACTTATAAAGAGGGGAAATTTAAACACAGAGACACATAGAGGGAAGATGCCATATGAAGACACACAGGGAGAAGATAGCCATCTACAAGCCAAGTAGAGAGCCATGGAACAGTTTCTTCCCTCACCGCCACAGAAAGAATCTATGCCAATACCTTGATTTTTTTGACTTCTACCATCCAGAACTGTGAGACAATAAATTTCTGCTGTTTAAGCCACCCATCCTGTGGTACTTTGCTATGGCAGCCCTAGCAAATTAATACGGTCCCTAAAATATTCACATGCTTATTCTCCCATCTAACATACCCCTTCTCTTTCAAGCCACCAATAGCACTTGCCCCATCCTCAGCCTGATGATGACTTCAGTGAGCTGATGATTTCATTTCTTACTACTCTAATATTCTAGAGTCATCAGAAAATATCAGAGTCCTTCTGCAGACTCTCTCTACAAAATACCCTCCCTCACAACCTCTGCATAAACATACTCTGCATTACTGCCAAATGCCACAGATGGACTCTATCCTCAATTTATTTAAAATCAATCCCTTCACTCCCCTTCTCTCATCACTTCAAGGTTGTCACTTCAGCAATTATCTTCTCTCCCTTCTACATAGCCAAATCTTCTTTCTTTTTTGAAATATTTTCATTAGTATACAGTCTCTCACCAAATAAAGGTAATAATATTTTTAACTCACTTCCTTATCAAAGACAACACCATTTCTTTGCTTGCATTTGCAGCAAAACCCATTGAAAGTACTGACAATTCTCATTGTTTCCAGCTCCTCTTTCATTTTCATTTTTTTTTTTTTTTGGCGAGGAAGATCAGCCCTGAGCTAACATCTATTGCCAATCTTCCTCCTTTTTTTCCCCTTTTTATCCCCAAAGCCCCAGTAGATAGTTGTATGTCATAGTTGCACATCCTTCGAGTTGCTGTATGTGGGACGCCGCCTCAGCATGGCCGGACAAGCAGTGCATCGGTGTGCGCCTGGTATCCGAACCCGTGTCACCAGTAGTGGAGCACGCACATTTCACCGCTAAGCCACGGGGCCGGCTCCCTCATTTTCTTTTAAATTTGCTCAGATCAGGACTTCTCACCTACTGCTCTACTAAAACTATTCTCATTGTGGTGGACAGAACATAAGGTGACCTTCACGATCCCTGCCTTCTAATACTTATGCCCTTGTGTAATCCTTTCCCCTTCAATGTGGCTGGGAACTGTGACTGGCTTTTAACCATTACAATATGGCAAAAGTAATGGATTATACATGATTACATTCAAGTGAATATGTAAAAATCTTATGTATGCTTCTTTCTGAGAGACTCTCCCTTGATGGCTTTGATGAAGCAAGTGGCCGTGTTTGATGAGGCTCACACATCATGGAAATGGGGGACAACTTCCAGCTAACAACGAACTGAGGGCGGCTTCTGGCCAACAGCAAGAAACTGAAGCTCTCAGTCTAACAGCCCACGAAGAATTGACTTCTGCCAAAAACCACGTGAACTTGGAAAAGGATCCTTTCACAGTTGAGATGAGAGCCAGCTGACACCTTGATTGTGTCTTTCAGATAACGTCCTGTAGCAGAGAACATAGGAAAGTCATCATAGACTCCTAACCTACAGATTCTGTGAGATTAAGAAAAAAGAGTGTTGTTTTAAACAGCTAAGTCTGTTTCAATATTGTTATATAGTAATAGGTAACTAATCCACTCATTCAGGTCAACAATGACTGCCATGTTGTTAAAGCTAAAGATCAGATCTTATTCTTCCTCTTAGGTGTTCTATCAACTGTAGTTAACATGGTTTATTACTCCCTTCTCCTTGTTTACTTGCTTCTAGGATGATCACATCTTTGTTTTTCCTTCTAACTGGCTGGTTGGCATTTCTCAGTCTCCATTATGGGTCCTCATTTTCTTCTCACATTGTTGATGTATGACTTTCCTAGGGTTCTAGATTCAGGCAATGATCTATATTTCAGTTACAACTGTTTGTCTTCCAGATATTGAAACTCAACTCTATCTTTGATAAAGAGAAATTTATAATCTCATTTTTTTAAAACATGGAATGGATAGAGGTACACCTGGGCACAAAGAAGGACTAGATTCTGGCATCCATGTTGTCATCATTCTTCTTGTCTTTCTTGCCCCCTTTCTCTGGTCTCTGTAGGCTAGCTTATTGCCTCATTACATCTTTTTTCCCCCCAGCTCTGAGATCATTTTTTCCTTTCAACTTCAGTGCCAAATATGCATGTTTTTTCCCCATAGAATCTGTGTAAAAAAGCCTATGGATGAATTCGGATAATCTTTTCCTGGATTCTAGCAAGAGGAAGGTCACTTGGAAAACATGACTAAAGGGGTAAAGAAAAGTTTCATGAAGTAGGAGTTACATTTTTGGAAAATTAAAAAAAAAAACAGGAGAGAAAAGAGTAAATAACCATCATACGACAGTAAATTCTATTAAATTTTAGCTTTTCTTATCAATGAATTGCTTAGCTAGTTTTGAAATGTGCTTCCTGAAATCTAGGATAACAATGATAACAATAACAATAGTAACTAGTTTATTTTATCTCAATATGTGTCATGAACTCTGCTAAACATTTTAGAAGCATGTCATGTAATCCTAAAGAATCCCTAAGGTATAGATTCTATTATTATTATTATTATTAGCACATAAGGAAATCCAGACTTCTTAAGGAATTTTCCAAAGGTAATCTGTTATTAATATTTAGAGCTGGGGTTTAAATATAGACTGGCTGACTCCAAACTCATGTGTTATACCTTAAACCTCATTGAAGAGAGGTTTTAAGAGAGAGAGAATGGGTGTACATATTATACATTTTATCAGCAAAGTCTCATCAAAGGAACAATGACGCCACACTTTACAGGTTTGGCTGGCTCCTAATTAAAGAAGGATTTTCCCTGGGATGGATTGGGAGCCTCCAGAATATGGTAGCCATTATCCCCAACTGACCAATAGCCATAATCACTCCATTATTAAAAATTATCTCTTTCATATTCAGCCTCATTCAATAATAAATTATCGAACTTTGTTCATTAAATTATTAAACTTTGTTCAAACATTAAAATTTTGTTTTAGAAGGTCACTACATATGAAATTTGGATTAAATGTTTTAGCTAGTATTTTTAGTAAATTCCATTGAGGCCTTATGAACCTTTTCCTTCATTTGCATTCTTTTTGTGACTGAATTAATCAAGCGCAAGCAACCATATATTAAAAGATTTATATGGGTTTGAGACCATCATTTTTGCCCCTCAAGAATGGTGTGGGAGGATGGGATGATTTGACTAATTCATTAAATTTACAAATCAGTAGTGATGGAGTGAATTATAGATTGATGATCATGTCTTTAAGCAGAACACATTTTTTTTAATTCTTTCACCAGTTTGTACTGGTTAATTATGTATGAGAAGTTTTATTCTTTTATTTCAAAGGCTTGTCAATGTGTGGGATGACAGTACAGAGGGAGAGAGCAGCTCTTTTTAATTGCTTCCAGCACTGAACACTCCTTTGTGCAGAGCTGGGATCTGAAATAATTTGATCCTCATTGCTCCTATCTAAACAAATTTAGACAGTAAAACAAAAATATATAAACAAATACCAAAACACACCAGTGTTTTAACATGGTTCCCATTAATCCGGTAAGACTGACACACTAAAATAAAAGCGTTGGTATCGATGAGTTGGTTTGAATAATTTTTAGAGAACAGACTGGAAATTTTTTATGAAACTTTTCTTTGGTTCATATAAATGTAGTGACTCAAATGCAAAAGTTTGTCATGTAAATGAGATCTAATTAATTTAGAGTTTTATAGATACTTACTTTAATAATTTTGATGTAAAAATAGATATTGATACCCATAGTAAATGCTTCATGATGTGATAAATTTTAACATCCTCTAACTATATTTTCTTTTTTTTTGAGAAAAATTGGCCCTGAGCTGACATCTGTTGCCAATCTTCCACTTTTTTTCCTTTTTTTTCTCCCCAAAGCCACAGTAGATAGTTGTATGTCATAGTGGTACATCCTTCTAGTTGCTCTATGTGGGACATCACCTCAGCATGGCTTGATGAGTGGTATGTAGGTCCACCCCTAGGATCCAAACTGATGAACCCTGGGCCACCGAAGCAGAGTACATGAACTTAACCACTACCCCATCAGGTTTTTCTGATCATAAATTTTTATTTGATATAGTCTTCTAAAATCAAACTACTAAAATCATTCAATTATTAAAATTATTTCTAAATTAAACTAAAAAAAGAAGAATCTGTTATAGGTAAGGTATATATGATATATTTTCAAAATTTATTGAAATAATTTGTACAGTAAATGTGCTGTGAAATAATTGAATCTTAATTTAACACTACTATAATTTCCTAGTCATCAGTATATCAATGTAAAAAAGCAAAGCTATTATGAAACTCATCTTTTGTTGAAATATTTTCTCCAGGATAGAAAGTCAGAATATTTTTAAAAGTTTAAAATGTAACCAAATATCCTATATGTCACATTTGACTCTAAAATGAGGAGAAGATAAAATATATTTGATTTCAGTCTTGCCCTTACTATTTCTGGGTACAGTTTTTGTGTCATCCTCATTCTTCTGTCTTCTTAGCATCATGTTATGTAAGTGTTTGGTCACTATTTTTATCTATTTTTCAGAGTAATTTCTCTCTCTGATTCCTCTTACTCACTTAGCAACTGAACTGTATCAGCCAACTCCAGGCTGATGCCAGATTCAATTTTGTACCATGAGTAACAGAATTAATAGCTTTCAACTCTAGGCCTTCAGTTATCCATGATCCTTAACCCATTCCAGGTGAATGTACCCTCATAGAATAACAAAGAATCCATTTAATAGGAAACAGATGGTTTGGAATTTCATATACGGCAAAACAACACAGGGAAAATTATGTATCCAAATCTCCATTACTATATATTTTTCTTTCAAAGACTAAATCTTCAAAGCTTGTGTACCACATTATATCTTGTGATTTTTATTCTGGTTTGTGAGTAATTATTTACTTTCTTCTGTGTTCTTGTTGTATGTTTTACTGATCATGTGTATTTACTTGCATGTGTGCATTTATTGGAAATTAGTAACTACTATAGAAAAGACTATACTCAGAAATAGTCTTTGGAATATAATTTTGAATTTTGATTGTCAGACCAAAAACCCAAATATTTGAAATTTATTGATTTGTCCCCTACAGTAATTATTTTATATGAGCTATGCTTTGCTTTTATGCCCATAAATTATATTTAGGATAGAGCCGTACATTCTTATTGTTTCATTCATGCAACTAAACACAAAACGTGGTTCGAAGTGGCTTAATCAGGATGGGAATTTACTGTCTTATGTTAGTACTTTAGGGAGGAATTCACAGTCTTTTTGAGGTGGCATTAACATTAAGGACATGTTGTTTTTACTTCTTTCTGTCTTGCCTTCAGCACAAAACTGGATCTTTGTGGTTGCAAGATGCTTGTATGCAATTTCAGGACCACAAGATACATTATCCAAGTCTAGAATACAAAAGAAAAAAAACAAAAAAACTCCCATCTAAAAGTTGAAGAAAGTACAGGTCATCACTTGGTTTACCTTGGAAGCTGTCACTGTGGCAGTGCAACTAGGATGATGCTGATGGGCTGTTCTGAGCAGACTCATTCCTGAAGGTCTGGATGTGACCCATCACGAACCCGTAAGAGGCAGGGAGGTATGAGAGCACAAATTATATAATTATATTACACTAAGAATAGATAATTATAGCTAATACTTTATAAGTGTTTCAATGTATTAACCGTCTGCTAGATACTCTAAAAATTTTTATTACCTCAATTCAATCCAGTAAATAAATTGCATGATAGAGACAATACGAAAAAAAGAGCTGTTCTAGAGATTATTAGTCACTTTGTTATTCAATATAATCTATTTAAGAATTCTGTAAGAAATTTCTTTCAGATTTAGGTGCTGGGAAAAGCTGCATTTTTCTCCTGAGGTGTGAAATATATTATTTTTCCTGATAAACAATAAAAATCATTTAATTGACTAAATTGTCTATCACAAGACACTCAGGACCAAATTTGGTGCTAAACGTTTATAACCATCTGTGACCCTAGTGCCTACATGTTAATATTCTAATTTACCTCTGGTTTCAGTCATCTATTAAAATGATATTTTCCTGTTAAGGGACGTCTGTGCTTGGAGAGCAATGGCAACAGCCTGATTCAGAATCTTTCTTGCCCTTCTGAAACAATGATAAAATCAACAAGAGCAACAAATACTGTCAACATTACTAGGAGATGGAGAACACCACAACTCTAGACAATCTTTAAATTGAAGAAAATGGAAAAAAAATCCCAAATGAACATTAACCACATTTCCACGTCTGTTCTCAGCCTGTGGGTACAGAAAGCTTGAAAGAGGATGTTGGAAAGAGGCAGTGACAAAGAAGAGACAGGAGCAGAGGACTTCGAGGAAACACATAGTCATTCTCAGAAAGAGAAAGTGAAATAATAAATATATTCATATTGAACACAGACTGGGAATTGTTAGTTCAGAGTGTTCCTAGACTGGTTACGGACTAAAAACTTGAAAATGTGTGGAGTCATTGTGGCAGCTTTGGGGAAGCTGTGCTTCTGGAGAAGAAGTGCTTAAACATCCCTTGGAGATGACTGAGTGAAGGAAATAGAGAGGGAAATTAAGTATCATGCAGAAATGGAAGAGAAAAGACAGCACCAGTTTTTTCTTATCTCTCCTCACAATCATATACTAAAACACACAAAATTTGATAGAACTGACAGAAGAAGGAACTCACCAGTGAGGAATGCTGTTCTCTAAATAAGAAATAGGAAAAAACAATACAGAACTACTGCTGAAAGTCAGGTGTTGTAAAATATAGATTTTTCTGCTGGTAGAAAATCTCAACAATAAATGAACCATGAAGCTGAAAAAAACTCACACAACATTGAAAACTGAACTAATATCTTAAAAAATATATATTAGAAATATGAAATACCAGCTTGACTAAGAAATACAAAACCTAAGCTTAGATATGAAAAGATTAAAGAAAATGAAAGTTAATTGAAATCAGGAAAGGAATACACGTAAAAGACAAAATCATATCAGAAATGAAGACAAAATTACAAAGTGACGAAGATAGAATAGATTTGAATGAACCCTTAATAAAGAATATTGAATCAAGGCAGGAAAATAATCAAGATAGTAAATCTAAGATTTATAAAAAGAGGTATAAAAGGACCAGAGCAAAAATGGTTGAGATGGAAGATAAGCAAAGGAGTCTGAATTGTTGTATTATTGGTTTCCTTGAAGAAAAAACTCAAAATAATAGACCAGCACTATAGACTCAAACTATAATCCAAAACCGATTTCCAGAAATAAAAGTAAACTGATATATGCAGTCTGTCCTGCTATATTTGGATAGTGCCCCATTACTGCTTCTGACCAATGGACTGTGCATGGAAGTATTTTAGGACACTTTGGGAACAAATCACTCACATTTTTTTCCTCCCTCAATGATCTTGAAACCCCATATTAAGATAGAAGTGCAAACGGATCAGTCTCTTGGAATAGCAAGCTTCCACGTGGAGAAGAGTTGAAGGGACATTGGCTTGGACTGACTTTGAAATTTGAAGGAATAAGAAATAAACTTTGTTTTACTCTATCACTGAAATTTTGATGGTTCTCGTGGCAGCACAATCAAACCTGTTTGGCCTGATACAATTATTCATATTTAAAAAAAATGATACAATTTTGTGAAATAATTTATGTAAATAATAAATTATAAAATAAATATCAAACTCTAAAATTGATGAACTCGGGCCTATTATATCACAATACCTTTGGGCAAAGCCTAGGAATTATTATTTTTAAAAGGTTCTCCAGGTTCATAGCTACGGCTGAAGATCTCCTTTAGTGAAATGAAGTCTGTACGTAAGTATGAAAATGTTTCAGTGAAAATCTATTTCAAAACAAAATATATAGAAAATTTATCATTACAGAAATCATTGTTTTTCTTCTTTAGAAGATCATTTATTGTTTCAATGTGATTCTAGATCATCATGCGTGACTTGCACCTGTTGATGTTTTGCAAAATTCTTCGTTTGTAAGATGATTGCTTTGTGTGGTTTGCACTTCTTCTGTTTGAATTTGCATCATCCTCTGAAAAACTACTTGTTTCTGAACTAGGATTTTCATTAAAGTTTTCAGGGCTGATTGCAGTTGATGTGTACTGTATAATCACAAAGCTTAGTCACATAGCTTGGAACAAGTATGGCATCTAGTTTTTCTTAGAAAGTAATTAGGTAAAATTTAACATCTTTAAAAATAAGTTCGCTTTTCCTTTAAAAAAAGTTTTTTTCCACCTGTCCTCAATTTCATTTTCATGTCACATTTTAGCTTTTTTTAATCCTCTTATTAATGATTCCTTTTTTTTGTGTGTTTCTATTTTTATTTATTTTGACTCAGCATCCTCGGTAACTTCTGCATCTTTTTAAAAAAATGATATTTTATCATTTTCCCCTGGAACAACACCTTTAATGGCTTGTGATCTAAAAATCTGTCCTTATCACTTAGTTTCTGTCTCATGAGAATTCTCTTCATTGCTAATATTGTCATTTATGTAGAATCTTCCCTTGTAGTGACTCTGAATAATATTATTTTTCATCATTGTCTCATCCCACATAAGATCTGGTTGCTCCTTTAGGAAATGTTTCTCTTCAATTCATTTATAAACATGAAACATACAAGGCCTACGATGAGCCTTGTATGTTGACAAGCAATTCAAAAAGTTAGCCATATTGCTGTGCAAAGGGAATATTCAGAGAAGGCTGGATGGGCACAGAGAGGTTGAGGACCTGGACAAGGTACTTTAAAGTGTGGTCAGGAAGAAAGTATTCCTAAGAGTAATTCATGTCTTATGCTATCCAGTATGCAATTTCGTATTTTACATATGTTTTCTAAATGCATTGTCTTCTTAATAATATATTAAATTAGAAATTCCACATGTTTAATTGTCAGTTTTCTGAAGGTGTCTATGATGGTTAAAAGCTATAAATTTTACAAGGTTTTGTTAGCAAGCCTGTTGTTTTGGCTTTAATTGTGTCTTCCAAATGATATGATGAACTCTTAACTCCCACTACCTCAAAATGTGATCTTATTTGGAAATAGGTTCATTGCAGATGTAATTAGTTGAGATGAGGTCATTCTGAATTAGGTGGGGCCCTTAATTCAATGTGACTGGTGTCCTTATAAGAAGAGAAGAGACACAGAGAAAGAGAGACATACTAAGAGAACGCCATGTGATGACAGAGGCTGAGATAGGAATTCTGCAGCTGCAAGCCAAGCAATGGCAAGATTGCCCCACACCAGATACTAAGAGCAAATCACAGATTCTCCACTAGAGCCTCCAGAGAGAACACTGCCTTGTCAAAAGCTTGATTTTGAACTTCTTGCCTCCAGAACTGTGAGAGAATAAATTTCTGTTGTTTTAAGCCACACAGTTTGTGGTACCTCGTTACAGTGGCTCTGGGAAACTGATACACCACTTAACGATAACATTCCATCTAGTATGGGTCGCATCTTGCTCAGAGCTTATGGGGCTACCAACTCCCAAAATATCAACAAACCCATTTGTAGCGCAGTTTATTCTATTTTTCTTTCTGCTTTTGTTTTGGGAATATCATAAAAACACGTTAGTAGTATGATAACACAGCTTTACCTCCATAAGCATCAATATTGGAAAATTAAACTAAAGTTTAGAAACTCAGCCAATGCATAGCAATATAGTTGACTAGGCAATGCCCATCATGTTTTGTTGACGTCTATTCTAATTAGCCAATGCTCATTTCACACCTGCCATTGCGTCTTTTGACTAGCACTCATGGACCACATCATTAAAATTGTCACCTTTGAAATTAAAGAACAATGCTAGATAATCCACCATAAAATATTCAAGAAAAGATAGACTTTATAAAAATAGAAATAAAAACCAAAAACAATAACTTAAAAAACCACTTTCTGGAGTGGAGTTTCAAGTAATATCAGACTAACCTGGAGCTTAACATTAACTGAAATGTGACTAATACTATTGGAAACGCCCCTTTGTTTTTATTAATGTCTATTTAAAAATCTGTTCAAATGTTATAAATGGGCATCAGCAGAATAACTCAAATCCTCTACAAAGCAGTTTGTAACATCCATGATTATCAACTAGTGAAGAAATTATTTCAATCTATGTGTTGATTAGAGGAGCAAATGAACCACAACAGAATTGTCAACTGGTAATTAAAATACTTCCTTGATACAAGAGGAATGAAACATTTTTACGTAGTCTGTTTTATTTTATTGAAACTGTCGCCTTTAGGTCTTTTAAATTTATTTAAAATTGTTTGAGGTTACTACTGGTTTGGATTTCCTAGAAATATTTGGAATCACGAGTTTACTCTAACAACATAAAGAAGTTTGGATTCTTAATTTTGAATGTCAGGGAAATTCTTTTCTGAGTCTTTTCACCCCGGTTATTTTCCTCCTGATGATGGCAGTTAGCTGTGTGCTAGAATGCCTCTCCTGCTGTGGTGTTAATCAGATGAGAGAAGACCCTGCTGGGAGTTGTGGTAATTACACTGGGATAGTTCATCTCTTTTTCAACTCTCTCTAGGTCTTCATTTTTCCTAACAGCAACAGTGATACTAATTAAAAATGGATGTTAATTATAAAAGTTTAAAATATCTTTCTTTATAAGTTAGTGTAATGTTTTCTAGCAATGAAGGAGATAGGTTTTTATATTCCTGTAGGTCTTTTGTCTAGCTTTTTGAAACAAAAAATAAAAATGTTTTAATATGACTATTTTTGTAAATGATAAATGTTTCTTTATACAGGGTCATATTTTTCACCCTCATTTAGGCATATTTTAGTCCCTGAGCTCTTTTCATTTATTAATCAGTAAACCTTCTATCAAACTTTATGGCTTATAAAATTGGCATCCTGCTTACAAAAAGAATAGAATGTTTATTGAGGCTTTGAAAACCAATCTTTATTTATAGAGGGTTACTAAGCATCAACTAGCTGATGGTTTTTCAAGAATGACAAATGCAAAAAGAATTTAATCTTAATGTACGTATATACCTATTGAAGTGTTTCATCTAAATCTCATTTTTCATTGAAATTCAATTCATAAAATCCCTGTTATTGCAAATGAATGTGAATAACATTTATTAATAAAATTGTGTCTCTGAAAATAATAAAATCAACCAAATAATCACAAATATATTAGTAATGTATGTTGGTCATAGATAATGGAGAAAATTGGTAGTAAAATTGTGCTAAGAGGACATGAATATCCTCTTATAATGGATATTATAAGAAAATCTTGTGCATTTTATATGCTTAATTTAAATGTGAAGCAGTAATTCAAAAATTGGAACTATTAGTTGTGTCTTCCAATTTAAATTTATTTTTTTACTTTTCATAGAAAGTATTAAAATGTCCTGAAAACATTCTCTGAAAGAATAAACACTTCTGACTCATAAGAACCAGATAAAGTTCTAGCAATTATTCCATGAAATCTGGGACAAAGAAGCTAATTGAGTGTATTATTATAAAACTCTAGGGGGAGAAACAACAAGTTCAGCAGAACTGCCAAGGTTTAGAATATCTCTACCCTTTATAGGATTAATCTCTCTGGAAGCCCAAGATCTGAAGAAAATCATGAAAGAAGCAATCACATTTTAAGTGCTAATGTGACTGAAGAGACTTATTTTACAGATAATCCTAGCATATTTAAATATCAGATACTCAGAAAAGTTAGCGTTTTCAATTTAATCCTCCATCAAATTCTCCTAAAATACATTTGCATATTTTAAGTGAAATAGGTCAAATATTAATATATTATTTAAAAATAAATATTATTTCACAAATTTTGTATATTTGAGTACTGTAAATAATGCCAAGTGTAATATAATTTCTTAGAAATTTATGTTATCCAAAGTTATTTAACTCTATGATCACCTTTTGTTGATTCTGAGATTCTTTAGTTTTAAAATTCAGAATATATAGTTCAGGTTAAGAATACATAATTCAGATTTACTCTGTAGATATTGTTACAATAATAAACCATTCGTGAAGGGCTGATCTTTCAACTCCCAACTCGACTACCAAAAATGGCTTCGACAGCCATGAGCTCTACGTGACACTACTTAAAGAATCTCATTTCAGTATAATTTGAAAGGCCTAAAGAGATGGGTCTTGTGCTGGAGAAGTAATACAACATATAGGCAAGTAGAAGAACAAAGCAAAAAGCTTGGTTTTCAATTATTTAACCATATGACTTTTAGGAAGTTAATTAATATATTTGAATCATAATTTCTTCATTTAATTTGTTATGAAATTCAATGATGTAATTGAATGTAGGAATGTACATGCATTTATGTAATCTATAATAACATTCAGGAATCCTATAGACAGCTTACATCATTCTGACTTTACCAAATATTTCAATATTTGATATACTCATGGGAAATTTGAAGGTTCTTTGAAAAAAATAAATTAATAATCTGGTTGCATTGGAAAATATATTAGAGAAATTATTTGGTAACCGTGGACCAAATTTATATGAGCACATATGATGGAGGTTTACTATAGCACCTCTTGACTAACTAAATGTTCCATTTCTAATGACCTATTATTTACAAAATTCCAGTTATGAAAATCACACCACTTTATGCAAATGAAGTTATATTCATAGATTGCACAAGTACAAAGCCATTGGTAATATACAATTTCAAAACTTTGGCTATAAATCTTCAAAACAAAATAAATGAATACTCCTAATGTTGATGAAGCAGCTCAATCTCTCATTCTGCTCAAATTAATAAGAAATATTGCAGCATACTCCTTTCAGTTACCATAACGGATAGGGAAAATTTTGCTCGGGAAATGTCCACATTGAAGGTATATAATGAACAATATGTATTATA
Source organism: Diceros bicornis minor (assembly GCF_020826845.1). Classification (NCBI taxonomy): domain Eukaryota; kingdom Metazoa; phylum Chordata; class Mammalia; order Perissodactyla; family Rhinocerotidae; genus Diceros; species Diceros bicornis. The sequence continues at coordinate 40,144,542 of NC_080759.1, forward strand.
AATCCTGGAACTTTTTCAGCAATTCATAGAGTTGATCCTCAATATTCACGGTTTCTGTATTTGTGAATTTGCTAACTTACTAAAACTAGTTTGTAACCCCCAAATCAATACTTGTGGTACTTTGTGATCATTTGCAGGCTAGCATAGACAGTGAAAAGCTTGAGTCACCCAACGCTGACATTCCCAGCTGAGGCTGAACAAGCTGACGCTATGCCTTCTTGTCTCAGCTCTCATACTGTAAACAAGCATCCTTTTTGTGGTCTATTTAGTGCCAGATTTTTAGCAGTTTTGTGCTTTTTGTTGATGATTTCACTGCTTAAAGTGGCCCCCAAGCATAGTGCTGAGGTACTTTCTAGTACCTAAGCACAAGTAGACTGCAATTTGCCTTATGGAGAAAATAGGTGTATTAGATAGGCTTAATTTAGACATGAGTTAACAGTACTGTTGAATGTGAGTTCAATGTTAATGAATCAACTATATATGTGTGAGTGTGTATATAATTTTATATACATAAAATAAGGTGACTGTACACAGAAACACACATAACAAAATGTTATGTATTGATTGGTTGGCAAAAATGTTGTGACCAGAGGACGTAACCCTATATTTCCCTGAAGAGCAAGAGTTCAGTATTTGCTAATTCTGTGTTTTCTGAGATTTTATAGAATATAAATATTCTATAGAATATTTATATATAGAATATATATAGAATATAATGTAATAGACTGTGTTTCCCTACTTTGATCATTTTTTATTCATAGAAATGTATTTCTCACCTGGTGTAAACAATGGATTCATTTCATCAATCACACTCCTTGATATTTACTTAAATGAGTTGAAAATTTACGTCCATACAAAAACCTGCACATCAAATGTTTATGACAACTTTATTTATAATTGCGAAAGCCTGGAAACAACCAAGATATCCCTCAATAGTAAGTGGATAAGCAAACTGTGGTACATCCAGACAATGGAATATTACTCAGCAATATAAAGAAATGAGCTATCAAGCCATGAAAAGACACAGAGAAACCTTAAATACATATCGCTAAGTGAAATAAGTCAATCTGAAAATGCTACATATTGTATAATTCCAACTAGATAACTTTCTGGAAAAGATAAAACTATAGAGACAGTAAGAAGTTCAGTAGTTAGCAGAAATTCAAGGGAAGGGAGAGAGGAATGAATAGGTGGAACATAGGGTATTTACAGCAGTGAAACTACCTGTATGATGTTATAATGTTGGATACATGCTATTTACATTTGTCAAAACCCATAGAATGTACAACACAAAGAGAGAACTTTGATATATGAATTATAATTAATATCTATATATCAATACTCCTCAATTGTAACAAATATACCACACTAATTCAACATGTTAATAACATGGGTGACTGGAGTGGGGATGGTGGTGATGAGGAGAATATAAGAACTCTATATTCCTGCTCCGTTTTTCTGTAGACCTAAAACTGGTAAAATAATAGTGTATTAATTTTAAAAAGAAAAAAATGGATTAGTTAAGCTTCTTAGATTCAAGTAAGACAAGCCAAGTTTAGTTAATTTATCAGAAATAAAATTGGGCTTTCAGAGATATAAGAGTTCAGGAGAAAGAGGCTTTGAGGCACCTTAAAACAACATCAGAGATTATACTATAGAATTATTGCAGCATCGACAGGTACAAATACTGTTCTTTCCACTGCCAGCATAGCTGTCATTGGACTTAAATGCCATAACAAACATCAACCCTAGTGCTCTCCCTGGAAATCTGAACTTGTTGCCTCAGCCACTATCCACAAATAGGCATTTCTGCTGTGACTTCTTTTTTGTGTTACTAGCTCCTGACAGAAAGTTCATAGCCTGCTTAGGCAAGGTACTGCGCCTTGATCTAGTGCCTGTACCTAGTCTTTAAGGGGACTCTGCTTTCAGCTAAGATGTTTAAGGTAACAATTCTCCATGCATAGGAAGGAGGTTCAGATTCTGAGCAGCCAAAAAAAAATATTAACTGTCCACTGCAAAAACATAATGTAGTAAAAGAAGGGGTAATATAAAGATATTGTCAACACAGCACCTTTACCCATTGTAAAAATTTAGTGGTTGATAAACTAGCAAGAAATAGTGATGCTTTTGAAAAATGAGAAACCAAATGAGGATTTAATATACGTTTATTTTTTTTAGGTGACACATTATGGCCTGATTGGTGCTTAGGAGGTTATACTTCCATTCTCTATTTTTCCAGTACCAATCTGGACAATTTCCTATTTCACTCCCTATTTTTACAAGGAAGTTACTTCAAAGAACACTCTACCTGTGCCAGACTTCATCCTCTGCATTCACTTTTCTTTTCCTACAACTTCACTGCAGTCGCTCTTATTGACCTCTAAAAGGCCCTCTAAAATTTTTGTATTTTAAGTTCATTCTAGCTTCTAACAAAATTACAACTACTTACCCTGGTGAGGACTCCCACCTTGAACCACTCAACCTCTTCTCTTCTGTGAAATCATCCCCTCTCTGTGTCCACCTATTTCTTTGATTGCTTCTTAGCAATTTATTCAAGAACTCCTAAAATCTAGACGATCATGAAGCTTCTTTTCTCTGTATACTCTCCCCTGGATGAACTCATCCATGTCTATTGCTTTAAGCACCACTTGTATACTGCCAATTCTACCATCTAATCTCTATATTTCCACTTTCATTCAATACAGACCCAAAATTCCCCTGTGAATCTAGAAGTGTCCTCTAACATCTCAGGATCCCTTCTAAGTTAGTACACTTTACAAGACTAAAATCCACTCTTCCACCTATAGGCTTTTTCTAAATTAAAGACATTACTGCCAAACAAATAGTTAAAACTTGGACATTGTCTTAAAATTTGCATTCTTACTCGATCCTCATAGCTAACCTATCCCACAGTCCTTTACATTCTGCTGCCTAAATAGCATGACTGTTTTCCCTTTTCTTTCTACTGTCAATGCTTTAGTTAGACCCTCAATGTTTCCTCCCAGTACTATTACATTTTTACATGGTCCTAACTCTTTTGTTCTCCCAAATCACTTCCCTCACTAGTCTCTTTCACATAATTTCTATAGTGAGATTTAACATACATAAATCTCCTTCAAATTCCTCAATCGTGTAACACAATCTATACAATAAAGTTCATGCCTTAACTTGGCAGTCACAGCCCTTCACAATGTGGTTCCTACTACCCACTTTTAACTCTGGGCTTTGCTCTTTTTTTTTTTTTTTTGAGGAGGATTGGCCCTGAGCTAACATCTGTTGCCAATTTTCCTCTTTTTACCTGAGGAAGAGTGGCCCTGAGCTAACATCTGTCCTCATCTTCCTCTATTTTGTATGTGGGTTGCTGCCACAGCATGGCTTGATGAGTGGTGTAGGTCCGTGCCCAGGATCTGAACCCGGAAACCCAGGCCACCAAAGCAGAGTGTGCTGAACTTAAGCACTATGCCACCGTGCCCCCTGCAACTAGGCTTTGTTCTTAATGTAAACAAACAGTATCTCAACCGTTTGCATTTGTCTATACGTATATATCATCCTCTTTTACAATTCTATGGCAAGTTAAGAGGTCGAGTGATGTATAGTAAAGATATACGGCTGAGATTTAGATAAATCTCAGTATGAATCCTGGCTCTGCATCTTACCCTTAACATGAGCAAGGTCGTTTTCTGGGCTTCAGTTACCCGATTTGTAAAATGGAGATACATACCTGACAATGCTGTGAGACTTATAAACAGTTTAATATAGCTCAAGAGTTTGGTACATATTATTCAGTGAGTTCATGTTTATCTGACCCTGCACAGACCATCCTTTTATTCCTTCAGTTATCAATTACTGAGTACATGCTGTATGCCAGACAATACACTAAGGACAGGAGATGTGCATATCAATATGAACAAGACAACCATATTTCCTTTGATTGTCTTTTCCATTTTTACTTTGATATTACTGATCCAAATGTTTTTCTGATCTTAGTTGTTTGATAAACTACATTTGCAAACTCACTGAGGAAACTCACATGCATTTCCTGCCTCCCAAACTTGTGAAATTTACTCAAATTACCCTTAGCGCAGCTTGTATGCCCATCCATTATGATATTCATTACTTGATTTCAATTTATTTATTTGTTCTTACTATTGGACATCTATGTAGTATAAAGCCTATCTTATTATTTCAGGAGCTACTCATGAAAAATAGCACAGAGTAAATAAAAAAAAGAAATAATTCTTTTCGCAGATATTTTAAGCAAGTATTTACATTTCTTCACATATATTTTTAAAGCTACATATTAAACACTATGTTAAAAGGACTGGCGATAAAAAAGTATAAAAATCATTGCTAAAAATTAATTTGAGTAGAAAAGGCATTTCCCTGAAAAAGAAGGTTGAATTGCAACACAGTGCTAATAGCTTATTTGACTAATTAGTAGTTCAGGTAATAAATTCCATAAGAGTTCAGGGTAGACTAACATCACTGTGGATTACTCCAGTTAAGTGAAATTTCCATGGAGAGTTCAACTTTAATGAGAGGAGAGAAAAGGCAAGGACATTCCAGGTGATAGGAATGAAGTCAGCAATGGAGCAGAGCCAGGGATTTGCAGCATATTTTATGGGGAAAATATTAAATCAATTTTCTAAAGTAAAGAATTCACTTAGGGAAGTAGTGAGTGATAAATTTGGAGACATACAAACTGGCTTATGAGAGATTTGAAGGCCAGGGCTTCAGTGAGGCTGTATGATTTAGGGAGAGGAGAGTTATGACAGTTGATTCAGGAGATGGAGGTACAAAGCACTGTTTCCGAACATTTGGTCTGGCTGTGAGATACTCCATGATTTGCTGTCAGTATCTCTAGATCTGGAGAGATAGTTAAAAGCCAATGACAATAATCATTTTTTGGGGGGAAATTAACTTATCTTTTATTTTAAAGTCCAAACTAAAGATATATTTTTTAATTCATTGATGATAATCTTTATGTGAATTAATGAGGACCAAGACTAGGGTTTTAGTACACTCTTTGGTACATTCTAGTGAATTTAATCCATTCTTGATGTCAAAGTGATTGCAACATTGCCAAATAAAGTATGAAAAGTTTCTGAAATGCATGTACTTTTCAATTTTATTTATTTCCAAAAGATATCTGAAATACATTGTATTAAAATCATGTGAATTCTGAAGACAGACATTATTTTTATATTTGTTTGAGATAAATAATATGTAAATTTACTTTTCTCCTTTAAACATTTGAGTTATTACACTGTAGTAGAGAGAAAATGAATGGAATAATTTCTGCTTTTACAATGTTTACAATCTATTACAGAGACAGTTGAATTTATCAATACGATATAAAAAATAATGAGTGGGGGATATTGCAAATATTTATAAAAAACAAAAAGTCTCATGGGAGCACAATTCTGGCAGGAATAATTAGAGCAATGCCGCTGAAAAAGTTGTGCATAGGATCTGTTTTGAAGTACGTGTGGAATTTTGAGCCACAGAGATGCATGCGTGAGGACACACAAGCAAGAGTGTCAAATTAGAGAGAGAAAAACATATGTATGGCATATTTGGAAATTGGCAAGAAGTCCACAGTGGTCGGAACAAAAGGAGAAAGGAAGACCATCCTGAGACATAGAGAAGGTACGATTGACTACGATCATGTCACGGAGTGTATGTATGTGTGCACACATACATGTTCATGAATGTGTGTGCTTGAGGAGCAGGGCTTTAAATATCGTTCTATCAATTTTTCATGTTATTTTGGAAGGAATAGGGATCCATGGGGGAGGTAGAAGAGGGACAAAACAAAATACTAAGAGTGATGTGCTGGGGCCAGATCAGGGCATAGGAAGGAGTTTGGACTCTGATGTAGGCATCAAGGAATCATGGGAGATTTGTGAGCAGAAGAATGAGATGGTTTATTAAATACCTGGCTTAGGAAAATACATCTGTCAGGCAAATGTAAGAGAGTTTGGAAATGAGAAGTTGTGAGAAAACACAGACCATTTAAGAGATTTTTGCAAGAGTTAAAGTAAGATGTAAATGTACCCCGAAACTCTGCCTCTCACCAAATGCAAGGTAGGGATGTGTAGGGAAAAATAAACTGGATTCTAATAAGTAAAATCTGGTCATACAATCTGTAATTAAATACTCTAGTATCTATTTAGGTTCAACTAAAGTTTATAATAACAATAATTTTTCAGACACAGGATAAAAACTAATTATGTACACAACTAACATATAAAGGAGGAGAGGTTTTCTGTATTTTGCCGAAAACAGAAAACCTTCTAGAAACAATTATAACAAAATGTTTCCGTTTAAAAGCTATACTCTCTAATAAATCAGCATAAAATTTTGATTTTTAACATTTATAAAACATAACCTTAGAGATATTGGATATTTTAAAGCTCTTAGAAGATTAAGTATGACTACAGTCAAACACATACGAGGTCTAGTTATTTCTTATAAAGATATATTCCTCTTGCATAAATATAATCTCTTATTAGCAATGTTTTGTTTTCAGTCCAACTGGAGAATATACTATAAGGAGTATATTTTTCTTTATCATATACATACAATAATTTTGAATTCTGAGAAAATTTGAGAGGCTAACATCATCAACTTAGAACCAGCAATTTGTATATGAAAAGTGGAGGTAACTTTATAAATAATACATTCTACCAAAGTGGGAATGGGCTACACAGGCATGAGTTGCAACAGACCTTAACCGTCTGCTACTGTTACTGACAACAGGACTATGGCTGTCAAATAACATACCTTCCTCACTTATTTAACTGGTGGTAGAACCAGGACTAGATCCTAGGACTTAACACTTACTCTAGGTTTTCTTTCCCCACCATTGAGCTCTCTTATGTTTTAGAGTGCCATGATATCAACTATATCTTATATACTATAAGTTTAATTTTATTTCTATAATTATTAAACCTTAAAACAATTTTTTTCCAGTTTCCCTCATTAGAAACAGTGTGATGACATTGTATGTTTCATAAGAGTATTCTTAATTTATTATTAAGATGATGACATTTTAATTGAAAAACATTTTATCAATCATTGAAGAGTTTAAAAGTTTATATATAAAGCATAGCTTCAATTTATTTTATCTATCTTAAATAATCTAAAAGAGTTTAAAAATTTATATAAAAATAATCTAAATAATCTAAATAAATCTAAATAACTTAAATCTAAATAATCTAGAATAATCTTATCTACTCTATCTTAAGTAATCTAAAAGAGTTTAAAAGTTGATATAAAAAGCATAGCTTCAACTTATCTTGCCTATCATAAAATCAAATATTGTGAAATTGTTCTCTATAATCTTGACATTGTCTTCATTTAGCCAGTTGTCTAGTTTTAACTGACTTGTAAAATATTCCAGAGATCTAATCCGTCCTAGTATTTGTTTTTCTTATAATTAAAGGAGAGTTTTATTTTAATGTAGTTTGTAAAATGTTTTGAACACATGTACTTACATCTTTTCTATCTTTAGAAGATTTAGTGTATAAAAATTAACTCTTATGGTCTTTATCCTTATTCAAAGAATCTTTAATAATATTTTACAGGCCTTTTTTTCCCCTGCATGTAATACATTTAGGGATTTATAAGCCTAGACATTTCCAGAAATACTACAAGGACAACTATCATTTTTTTGTTTGAATTTAGCTTTTTGGTTATTTTTTTAAATGTACGTTGTCTGAATAACAGAGAGTTACTATATGCCAACTGAATTTCCACAGAAATATTTGTACAATTTTGATTAATAAGATAACTGCCATGTAGCTACTTCAACCTCCTCTCTGAGTTCCAAAGACCATAAATACTTTTTGAGTTTAGTTTCTAAAGGAATCTGGTAGAGGCTAGAATCTCAAAAGTTGCATGAAAACTACTACTATCTTTCTCCTGAGTAGCTGGTATTTAAAATTGTATTCTGGTTTTCACTACCTTTTCAACTGAGTTTAGTGTTCATAAGTCATTTTGTGTACTTTCTGTTTTGAGAACTACAACACTGCATTATCTTGGAGCTGACTTGAGGACATTGGGTTCTATCAGGAAGCCCATCTGTGTTAATTCTGTTTTTTTTTTTTTTTTTAATAAACTGAGGCAGATGATTCTTTTTTGACCTCATTATTGTGCTTGTTTTATTTCACCTATCTCATCCTTCTACTTTTTCTACTAGGAGATTTTTGTTTTTAAAGAAAGCTTTTGTCATGGTTGTTGTGGCCCCCGCCTTCCCCCAAATTTTCTTTAGGAGAAGAAAAATATCACTGGATTTCCAGGTTGTTTTATATCTTGAAAGGTTTATCTAAGTGCAAGAGAGAGAACTAAATTAGTCATTGCAGATGAATTGGTAATAAACAATGTCTCGGGAATCTTATTTCATATTCGTATACTATGACAGAGAAAACTCTCTTTCATAGTCTTAGAGTAAAACAATGCAGGAAAGCAAAGGCATCCACATCAGTATGGTGAGGTATTTCGTGGGGCAGAGGTAATTTCTAGAGAAAGGAATAGGCCAGCTCCCTTCGCTGACATGATGTTGTTCAGCCAGGGGCCAGGATCCAGCTCACCTGAGCCAGAATCCATAAAATGGGACATATAAGAAAGCACAACACCCTTCTAAATTCTAAGGCTTAGTCTGGTGGCTTGGGCTAGATACTTAGATATATTTAATGGAATATATATGTATTTATATAACCACCCAATAAAGTAGGATAAGGATAAGGTCTATGCCCCAGCTTCTCATCCTGAAAGTTGAACTAAAATACCATCCATACCCCCTTTCCTGAAATCCTGCCTTCAGATATTGCTGCCTGACTGAAGAACTTTTGGTGGAATTACATCTCAAGGTGGTGAAAACAGCCAAAATAGATTATGTCAGTTATGTTTTTAGATTGCATTAGGGCCCAAACCACAGCCATGCTTGTATATTACTGCCTTTTTCTTTTTTTTTTTTTTTTTTTTTTTTTGTGAGGAGATCAGCCCTGAGCTAACATCTGCCAATCCTCCTCTTTTTTTCGCTGAGGAAGACGGCCCTGGGCTAACATCTGTGCCTGTCTTCCTCCACTTTATATGGGACGCCGCCACAGCATGGCTTACCAAGCAGTGCGTCGGTGCGCGCCCGGGATCCGAACCAGCGAACCCCGGGCCGCCGCAGCGGAGCGCGCGCACTTAACCGCTTGCGCCACCGGGCCGGCCCCTGCCTTTTTCTTTTTAATGATAAAAGTAAAAACTTATAAAGCTGAATTCTTTAACCAAACATAAAAAGATGGTCAGAATTTGGAGAGCCGAGAGTCAATCCCAAACTGTGGGATTTCAAAATTAGTTTTATTTTCTGTCTTTTGAGTGTTACTCTGACACTAAAAATGAGAATTATCTGAATTTAATAAGGTATAATCTTTTGAAGCCAGCTCTGGTGATCTAGTGGTTAAGATTCAGCACTCGCACTGCTGCGGCCCTAGTTCATTTCCTGGTCAGGGAACCACATCACTCATCTGTCGGTTGTCATATTGTAGTGGCTGTGTGTTGCTGTGATACTGAAAGCTATGCCACCAGTACTTCAAATACCAGTGGGGTCACCCCTGGTGGACAGGTTTCAGTGGAACTTCCAGACTAAGACAGACTAGAAAAAGGGACCTGGCCACCCACTTTCAAAAAAAATTGGCCATGAAAACCCTATGAATAGCAGCAGAGCATTGTCTGATACAGCGCCAGAAGGTGAGAGGATGGCGCAACAAGACCGAGCAGGGTTCTGCTCTGCAGGACAAGGTCACTAGGGGTTGGAATGGACTCGCCAGTACTAACAATAACAATATTTAAGAATGTTTTATCTACTTCCTAGATCAGAAGGTATTATTAGTTTCCTAGGGCTGACATAACAAAATATCACAGACTGGGGGGCTTAAACAACAGAAATTTATTTTCTTACAGTTCTGGAGGCTGCAAGACCAAGATCAATGTGTCAGTAGGTTTGGTTTCATTCTGGGCCTCTCTCCTTGGCTTGAAGATGGCCTCCTTTTCACTGCATCCTCACCTGGTCTCTCCTCAGTGCTTGAGATCTCTATGTGTACAAATCTCCTCTCTTATACGGACACCAGTCAGGTTGGATTAGGGCCCAGCCTAACAGACTCATTGTAACGTAATCTCCTCTTTAAAGGCCCTATCTAGAAATACAGTCACATTCTGAGGTACTGCAGTTTAGGGTTTCAACATATGAATTTTGGGGGGGACACAATTCAGGCCATAAGAGAAGGTAATTGTGGGTTAAGTCAAAGAGCATTGACCTTAAAGTCAGAAAATCTGGATTAAAATAGTTTCATGACATTTAATAAGCAACTCAAAATCTCTGAACCCCAGTTCATCATCTGAATATGGTAATAATAATACCTATCTCAAAGTAATTGTTATATGGTAACACACATAGAGTACCTGCCTTTTTGCCTTTTCCATATTAGTAATACATTCATTGAATGTGCATATTGTACCAATGTCACCACGCATTTTTGCACATCCTAAGATTAAGGGAATAACATGGTAGAAAATGCTGAAATTTAAATGAAGTGTCTTCACTTTGCCTTTGCAAGCAACACATTTTCTGCGAAGAACATATTCAAGCATAATATATTAAATGTGTCTTAAAGTTATGATAGCATTTTTAAACAGCTCCAATTTAAATTCTTTAGTTCTATTTAGTCCTCCATAAAGTTTCATTTCATGCATCATTCATTTATAGACAGTTGTCACAAACAGGATAGGCCATATGTTAAAAGCACAGGGTATTTTTTTGTGACTGCCCTCAGATTCAACAGATTAATGATGGTAATAATCGGCCATCTTGATTTTGTTTTTTTTTTGATGTTTTAATGGTTTCTAACATTGTGAAATTTTGGGTTGTACATTTTTGTTTGTCCAGCACCACATATATGACTCCCTTCACCCCTTGTGACCACCCCCCACCCCCACTGCCCTGGTAACCACAGTCCAGTTTTCTCTGTCCATGTGTTGGTTTATATTCCACATATGAGTGAGATCATACAGTGTTTGTCTTTCTCTTTCTGGCTTATTTCACTTAACATAATACGCTCCAGGCCCATCCATGTTGTTGCAAATGGGACGATTTTGTCTTTTTTTATGGCTAAGTAGTATTCCATTGTATATATATACCACATTATCTTAATCCAAACGTCAGTCGAGGGACACTTAGGTTGCTTCCACTTCTTGGCTGTGGTGAATAATGCTGCAATGAACATAGGGGTGCATAAGCCTCTTTGGATTGTTGTTTTCAGGTGCGTTGGATAGATTCCCAGTAGTGGGATGGCTGGATCATAGGGCATCTCTATTTTTAATTCTTTGAGGAATATCCATACCATTTTCCATAGAGGCTGCACCAATTTGCATTCCCACCAGCTGTGTATGAGGGTTTCTGTTTCTCCACATCCTCTCCAACATTTGTTGTTTTTTGTCTTGGTGATTATAGCCATTCTAACAGGCGTGAGGTGGTATCTTAGTGTTGTTTTGATTTGCATTTCCCTGATGATTAGTGATGTTGAGCATCTTTTCATGTGCCTATTGGCCATCTGTATATCTTCCTTGGAGAAGTGTCTGTTCATTTCCTCTGCCCATTTTTTGATCGGGTTGTTTGTTTTTTTGTTGTTCAATTGTGTGAGCTCTTTATATATTATGGAGATCAACCCCTTGTCAGATGTATGTTTTGCAAATATTCTCTCCCAGCTGGTTGGTTGTTTGTTCATCTTGATTCTGGTTTCATTTGTCTTATAAAAGCTCTTTAATCTGATAAAGTCCCACTTGTTTATTTTTTCTTTAGTTTCCCTAGTCTGGGTAGGCATGTCATCCGAAAAGATTCCTTTAAAACCAATGTCAAATAGTGTGTTGCCTATATTTTCTTCTATGAGTTTTATAGTTTCAGGTCTCACCTTCAGGTCTTTGATCCATTTTGAGTTAATTTTTGTGAATGGCGATAGCACATGGTCCACTTTCATTCTTTTGCATGTGGCTGTCCAGTTTTCCCAACACCATTTATTGAAGAGACTTTCCTTTCTCCATTGCATGTTCTTAGCACCTTTGTCCAAAATTAGCTGTCCGTAAATGTGTGGCTTTATTTCTGGGCTTTCAATTCTGTTCCATTGATCTGTGTGTCTGTTTTTGTACCAGTACCATGCTGTTTTGATTACTATTGCTTTGTAGTATGTTTTGAAGTCAGGGATTGTGATGCCTCCTGCTTTGTTCTTTTTCTTTAGGATTTCTTTAGCTATTCGGGGTCTTTTGTTGCCCCATATAAATTTTAGTATTCTTTTTTCTATTTCTGTGAAGAATGTCATTGGGATTCTGATTGGGATTGCATTGAATCTGTAGATTGCTTTAGGTAATATAGACAGTTTAACTATGTTTATTCTTCCAATCCACGTGCATGGGATATCTTTCCATTTCTTTATGTCATCGTGGATTTCCCTCAATAATGTCTTGTAGTTCTCATTGTATAGGTCCTTCACCTCCTTGGTAAGATTTATTCCTAGGTATTTTATTCTTTTTGATGCAATTGTAAATGGTATTATCTTTTCGAGCTCCCTTTCTGTTAGTTCATTATTAGCATGTAGAAATGCAACTGATTTTTGTAGATTGATTTTGTACCCTGCAACTTTGCTGTAGTTGTTGATTGTTTCTAATAGTTTTCCAACAGATTGTTTAGGGTTTTCTATATATACAATCATGTCATCTGCAAATAGTGAGAGTTTCACTTCTTCGTTACCTATTTGGATTCCTTTTATTCCTTTTTCTTGCCTAATTGGTCTGGCCAAAACCTCCAGTACTATGTTGAACAGGAGTGGTGAGAGTGCGCAGCCCTGCCTCATTCCTGTTCTCAGAGGAATGGCTTTCAGTCTTTCCCCATTGAGTATGATGTTAGCTGTGGGTTTGTCATATATGGCCTTTATTATGTTGAGGTGCTTTCCTTCTATTCCCATTTTATTGAGAGTTTTTATCATAAATGGATGTTGTATCTTGTCAAATGCCTTCTCTGCGTCTATTGAGATGATCATGTGGTTTTTATTCTTTGTTTTGTTGATGTGATGTATCACGTTGATTGATTTGCGGATGTTGAACCATCCCTGCATCCCTGGTATAAATCCCACTTGATCATGGTGTATGATCTTTTTAATGTATTGTTGTATTCGGTTTGCCAATATTTTGTTGAGGATTTTTGCATCAATGTTCATCAGCGATATTGGCCTGTAATTTTCTTTCTTTGTATTGTCTTTGTCTGGTTTTGGTATCAGGGTGATGTTGGCCTCATAGAATGATTTAGGAAGTGTTCCATCTTCCTCTATTTTTTGGAATAGTTTGAGGAGGATGGGTATTAAATCTTCTTTGAATGTTTGGTAAAATTCACTGGAGAAGCCATCTGGTCCTGGACTTTTATTTTTTGGGAGGTTTTTGATTACTATTTCAATCTCTTTACTTGTTATTAGTCTATTCAGATTCTCCATTTCTTCTTGGTTCAATTTTGGGAGGTTGTATAAGTCTAAGAATTTATCCATTTCTTCTAGATTGCCCAATTTGTTGACATATAATTTCTCATAGTATTCTCTTATAATCCTCTGTATTTCCATGGTATCCATTGTAATTTCTCCTCTTTCATTTCTAATTTTATTTACTTGAGCCTTTTCTCTTTTTTTCTTAGTAAGCCTGGCTAAGGGTTTGTCTATTTTGTTTATCTTCTCGAAGAACCAACTCTTTGTTTCATTAATCCTTTCTACTGTTTTTTTGGTCTCAATATCATTTATTTCTGCTCTGATTTTTATTATTTCTCTCCTTCTGCTGGCTTTGGGCTTTGTTTGTTCTTCTTTTTCTAGTTCTGTTAGGTGTAATTTAAGGTTGCCTATTAGGGCTTTTTCTTGTTTGTTAAGGTGGGCTTGTATCGCTATGAGTTTCCCTCTCAGGACCGCTTTTGCTGCATCCCATATGGTTTGATATGGCATGTTATCATTTTCGTTTGCTTCCAGATAGTTTTTGATTTCTCCTTTAATTTCATCAATGATCCATTGGTTGTTCAGTAGCATGTTGTTTAATCTCCACATTTTTGTCACTTTCCCAGTTTTTTTTTCCTGGTTCATTTCCAGTTTCATAGCCTTATGGTCTGAAAAGATGCTTGTTATGATTTCAATCTTCTTAAATTTATTGAGGCTTGCTTTGTTTCCCAACATATGGTCTATCCTAGAGAATGTTCCATGCGTGCTTGAGAAGAATGTGTAGTCAGCTGTTTTTGGATGGAGTGCTCTGTATATGTCTACTAGGTCCATCTCGTCCAGTTTTTCATTTAAGTCTAATATTTCTTTATTAACTTTTTGTCTGGATGATCTATCCATTGCTGTAAGTGGGGTGTTAAGATCCCCTACTATTATTGTGTTGTTGTTGATTTCTCCTTTTAGGTTTGTTAATAGTTGCTTTATGTACATTGGTGCTCCTATGTTGAGTGCATATATGTTTATAAGTGATATGTCTTCTTGATGTAGTGTCCCTTTTATCATTATATATTTCCCTTCTTTGTCTTTCTTAACCTGTTTTATCTTGAAGTCTACTTTGTCTGATATGAGTATGGCAACACCTGCTTTCTTTTGTTTGCCATTAGCTTGGAGTATTGTCTTCCATCCTTTGACTCTGAGCCTGTGCTTGTCTTTAGTGCTAAGATGTGTTTCCTGAAGGCAGCATATTGTTGGGTCTTGCTTTTTAATCCATCCTGCCACTCTGTATCTTTTGATTGGAGAGTTCAATCCATTTACATTTAGGGTAATTATTGATATATGAGGGCTTAATGTTGCTGTTTTGTCACTTATTTTCTGGTTCTTTTGCATTTCCTTTGTTTCTTGTCCCATTTGTTTTGGACTGCCAATTCAGTTTGGTTGTTCTGTCTTATGATTCTTCTAGTTTTCTCTTTGTTTATCATATGTGGTTTTGCTTTGATTATTTGTTTAGTGGTTACCTTGAGGTTTGGGCAAAAAATCTTGTGTATGAGATAGTCCATTATCTGATAGCCTCCTATTTCCTTATACTAAGTCAATTCAGTCACTTTCTTCTTCCCCTTCTAAGTTGCTCTTGTTATACCTTATTCTATCTTGTGTTGTGGCTGTGTGTTTACAGTGATGAGGTTAAATTTATTTTTGGTGAATTTCTTCCTTTGATCCTTGAGTTTAGTATTTAAGTGGTTGCTAACCTATTCCGGTAAAGATCTACTATTTCTCTGATTTTGTCTACCTACTTTTCTCCTTCCTCCAAGCTTTGTGTTCCCTTTCTCTTCTTGTTTTTAGGCCTGAGGGCCTTCTTGAGTATTTCTTGTAGTGGGGGTCTCGTGGCCATGAACTCCCTTAGCTTTTGTTTATCTGGGAGAGTTACTATTTCTCCATCATATTTGAAGGATATTTTTGCTGGATAGAGTATTCTTGGCTGAAAGTTTTTGTCTTTCAGTATTTTGAATATATCATTCCAGTCTCTTCTAGCCTGAAAAGTTTCTGTTGAGAAATCCGCTGAGAGCCTGATGGGAGTTCCTTTGTACATTATTTTTTGTTTTTGTCTAGCTGCCCTTAATATTGTTTCTTTGTCGTTGACCCTGGCTAGCCTTACCACTAGGTGTCGTGGTGAAGGCCTTTGTCTGTTAATATATATAGGTGTCCTGTTGGCTTCGCTTACTGGTATTTCCTGCTCCTTCCCCAGATTTGGGAAATTTTCAGCTATTATTTCCTTGAATAGGCTCTCTGTTCCTCTTTCCCTCTCCTTTCCCTCAGGAATACCTATAATTCTTATGTTACATTTTCTAATAGAGTCAGATATTTCTCGGAGTCTTTCTTCATTTCTTTTTAGTCTTAGTTCTCTCTCTTCTTCCATCTGGAGTATATCTGTATTCCTATCCTCTAAAGTACTAATTCTTTCCTCCATATTGTCAGCTCTGTTCTTTAAAGATTCCAGATTCTCCTTTATCTCCTCCATTGTGTTCTTCATCTCCATCAGCACTGATTGGTTTTTCTTTATGATTTCAATCTCTTTTGTGAAGAAACTCCTAATCTCATTGAATTGTTTGTCTGTGTTGTCTCGTATTTCATTGAGTGATTTTATGATAGCTATTTTGAAATCTCTGTCATTTAGTTTATGGATTTCTGTGTCTTCGGGGTTGATTTCTGGGTGCTTGTCATTTTGTTTCTGGTCTGGTGATTTCATATATTTTTGCATTGTGGTTCCTGTGTTGGTTTTGATTTTCCTCATCCTGGAAGTCTCTGGTTGCAATTTCCACCTGCCCCCACTGTCTGGTGGTAAAGGGCTGTGTAGTCTAAGCCCCCTGCACTCTGCCCCGGTTTTTCTGCTGCGATCCGCAGTTTTGTTTTGTTTTTTTTTTTCCCCCTGCTGCGATCCACGGGTCCAGTCGTTTGATCAGGTCTGCCTCGGATCGCTAGGTCTGGTCTGGTCGAGCTGCAGAGTCTGGGTTGCGGGGAGGGGGGAACTCTCTCTTTTGCCCTCTGAGTCCCTGACGTGGGAGGCTTCTCGTTTGCCCCTCTTTATCCATTCTCTGGGGTGCTCAGATGTTGATGGTAGCCCTGTGGCTCCTCTGAGTCCTCTGTGCAGGAGTTTCCCACTGGCTGAGAGAGTCCGAAGAGCCACGGTTTCCCCGCCGAGGGCCGCCCCTTCCCCCTCTCTTGGAGCCGCGCGGACTGGGATCGCTGATCTGATGGGGAGGGAGCGGAGTTCTCCTTACCTCTCCCCACTTCCTCCGGGGGTCCAGCACGTTCCGCTCTCAGATGTGCGACAGTGTGGATCCCTCCGCTCTAGGTTTTCACTGTCTGGGATTCCGTTGTTGGTCTGTGACTGTTGCTTTTGTTGTATCTTGTTGGGGGAAGAGTTCACGGGAAAGCTCACTCTGCCATGATGCTGACGTCACTCTGCACTATATTTCAAATTCTTTAACAGAATAACGAATTTCACCTTGAATAACTGGTCTGTGATCTAAAAGCCTTGAATGAATTTCTCCAAGATCCTTGATAATGAGGTGCGCTGGCGAGCCTGCAGTCCCTAAGGAGTCCCTCTTCTTGTCGCGGCCACCTGGGGAGGCTTCACAACCCACAGGGGTTTCCGTCCTTCCGCCACTCATTCCGACCAGCTCCGCCCACCCGCCCGGCCATCTTGATTTTTAACTACAAGGTCTTAACTATCCAACTCTTCCAGCTTTATCCCTTAATCTAAATTATTAATCTCTTTAGGACTTATTACAGCCTCTTTTTAGGCATGTTGATCTATATTCAGTTTGTACCTCTTTTGTAATGCCCTTTTTCTAGGTTTCTAGAGATTTTCATAGCAAAATGTTCTTGTTGATTGATGTGTTGATGTGTTGTTATATTGCTTCACCTTAAACACCTTTTTCTTTCCCCACCAAATCTCCTCGAGTGGGGAAATATTTTAAATGCTTTAACCTCTTCTGTGTCTTTGTGATGTCCTTCCATGTAAGATCAGGTACAGTGAGTTGACTGTATTTTCTAGTGCAAATTAAAAACCCATTTGTTCAGCTTGACTTATGCTTAGTGACAGCTCTGTGTATTTTTCCCTGTGATGTGACTACATGAAGGACACAGCATAAAAATCACTGCATTATACTCCATCTGCATTGTGAGGAAAATGTGATCGGAGTAATTACTACTGTCTAAGTTTTTATTCCTTTTTTCATTAAAGCTGTTATCATGCCAGGGACAAGAATAAATAATACCCAATACCTGGCTTTTATTAGTTGCTGTCTTTGTTAAATGCAAATGACGTGAATGGCAATAACTAAGGCTATAAAAAATCATAAATAAAACATTAGCACATTTTTTTAATAGTGCAGGTGTAAATGTCACTAATGAAGTAAGAATAAATATGTGATGTTAATTACTCTGGTTTGCCTAAGTGTAAAATGTGAAAGGAAATGCAGTGCTTGACGAGAATGAAAATAAGAAAATTAAACATATATTTTTTTCTAAGAAATACTCGTTTTATTTTTGTACTTGCCATACAAGAGTAGGTTATACTACAGACTGGACCATGAATTTGACCTGTTTTATAGAGTGATATTCTAAGCACAATAACTCATATATGTCTCTTTTACTTTCACCAGCTGCTCCTAAACTGACGTAGTGATCTATAGACTATGTCCTGGAATATGTTTTTCTCTTTGTTTCTTCAGGATCAAATATCACACAGGACTTGCTTCATCAGTGCTTAATATTCTTTCCTTCTGCAAATCTCTTCTGTTATGTAACAATACAATCCTCCTCTCTCTACTTTTTTGTATGCAGAGATAGGAAAGCCAAGTGTGTTAGAATTATATTTAACCAAATGTAAATAGACCAGGAATTAACATTTAAAAAGCCAACTGATAAAGTTCATGAACTCTAAACAATGGTTTATAAAATTTCATTTGCTTTGAAATATTTTGTTTGTTTGTTTCTCTGCTTGATTGAGAAAAAAAAAAATGCGGTATTGGAGTTTATGGCTCACTTTTGGATGTCTCATTGTTTCTATGAGTATGGGTTGCGGAGATAGACTACCGCCTCACCCTTAGAGTAGATAGCCACACAGAAATCACATTCTAATTTCTACAAGAAGTTAACTCTAAAAATCATTCACTGTTCTCTGCTCATTGAATGCTGTTGCATCCAGGAAAAAAAAAAAAACCTAAGTGCCATTCTGCTTGCTTTATAAATCTATGCTCTGTCTTATACACAACAATGGTAATAATTAAGCAGATTGAGCTCCTATATAATTGCAATTCCCCGTTTCAGAGATGAAAAGTCTTTGGATCAGAGGGGATAATTGACTCTTCCAATTTCACACAGCTATCAAGTCTCAAAATCGGAATTCAAATTAGAATTCATCATAAGTAGTAGATAATAACAACAATAAACAAACACATAGGGACAGAGATTGGATTGGTGGTTACCAGAGGGGAAGGGGGGAGGGAGGAGGGTGAAAGTGATAATTCAGTACATGTGTGTGGTGATGGGTTGTAATTAGTATTTGGGTGGTGAACATGATGTAATCTATGCAGAAATAGAAGTACAATGATGTACACCTGAAATTTTTACAATGTTATAAACCAATGTTACTGCAATAAACAAAAAATTAAAAAAAAAAAGAATTCATCATAACATTTTGCATCTAAGCTTTAACGCTCATACGTCCCAAAGAATTATCTCCAGCCCAGACCCATGTCCTGAGGATTGTGCCCACTTCCTCAGACACGGCCTCTCAACACATCCATTTGGATGGTGCAAACTCATGTTTATCCTGAATTGCTGAAAGTCCATCTACTTCAATTTTCACTATTTCAATGAACGACACCACCATGCAACCAGGGACATGGCAGTGTCCAGCTTTAGTTTCTTAAACTGGACACTGGCCTTCACCTTTCACAATGCTTTCTCCCCTGCTCACTACATCCAGTCCATCACTTTGTCCTGTCATCTTTGCCTGGCAGATATTTCTCACATCCGTTCACATTTGTTCATCGACAATAGCATCATTGATTACTACAGAACACTATGCTCCTCTTTCTCGCAGCTGCCCAGATGCCTCCTGATAGCTCTCCATACACATCGACTTCTTGTCTCTCTTCAATCATTCCTTCCTACTGCAGTCCAATGATTTAAAGGTTAACATACTACTTTCTTTTCATTCTATAACACTTTTCTCTTTACTTTTTTTTTCTTATTTACTCAATTTTAAACATAAATTTATTTATTTAAACTAAAACAATAACAACAACAAAAAAAACCAAAACAGTTCACCCATTTCTCCCACCTCCCATCCCCTGCCACCAATCTGTCCTCTGTATCTATGGGCTTGGTTTTTTTTTTTTTTAATTTTTATTTTTTTCAGATTCCACATATAAGAGAAATCAAATGGTATAGGTCTCTCTCTGTCTGACTTATTTCATTTCAGAAAATGCCCTTGAGGGCGTAACACTTTTTCCTTTACTTTCGATGCTTCAATCACTTTAGGTTTCTTTAAGTGTGTTAAATGAACCCCATTAACTTCTGGCACAGTGCCTTTGCATGTGCTGTCCTACCTGGAAAGGTGCTCACCACCAGGAACTTACTTTGCCCTTGTCTACATCTATTCATCCTTCTTATTTAAGTTCAAATACTATTTCCTTAAAATAGCATTAACTGAGCTTCAGATTAATACAACCTCCATTTTACAGTCTCACAACAGAAAACTCCTGTTTTATAACATTTTCATTTATAATTGAATATTTACTTGTGTGAGTATTTACTTGTATGATATTTTGTGTACTAATACATTTTATGGGAAAAATGAACATGCCTGTTTTTTCTCATTGTTATATCCTATGGGTCTAGCACAGTGTCTAGGATCAATTATGTAATAATTAAACATATGTTGTAGGACTGAAATCATGTTTCATAGTAAAGTTAATGTTTTCACATTAACTATGTTGATGTACTACAATGATAGCTAAAGATATGCAAACATGAAGGTACAAATATCTTCTATTTTCCAACTGATCATTATGAAAGATTTCACCTTGAAGAAGTTTTGAAAGAATACAATGAACACCAGCACAATCGTCATTAAAATTCATTAGTTTTTTAAATAATTTGCCATACTTGCTTCATCTAGCCTTCTTTTTTTCCTCATTCTTTTCTTTTTTCTTTTCTGAATCATTTGAAAGTAAGTTGTACATAGTGTGGCATGATACCTCACCCTTAATTTCTTCCACACTTATTTCTTAAGAACACAAATATTCTTATCCATATCCTAAATACCATCATCACACCCAAGACATTTAACAATGGAAGGTTATAATGTCTTGAAGGTTATAAAAAAATAATTCTCTGGGCTGTCCATGTGGCCCAGGGGTTAAGTTCAGCGTGGTCCGCTTCAGCGGCCCGGGTTCAGTTCCCAGGCACAGACCTACACCACTCGTCAGCAGCCACGCTGTGGGGGTGACAAATGCACAAAAATAGAGGAAGACTGGCACAGGTGTTAGCTCAGGGTGAATATTCCTCATCAGTAATAGTAATAATAATTCACATATGCTTCTGATTTTTATTGTAAATTTGTTATATGATAGGTATAATGCTGGATATTTTTTATATATCTTATCACAATATGCTAGAAAATGGGTTTGATAGTTTATCTTTCTACAAAGATTCTAAGTGTTAAAAAGGAGTTTCTAACTGAGATCTACTGAACTCCAAAGCACATTATTATTCTACCGTACCTTAAAAAGATCATGATCATATTGGTAACATTGTTTCTAGGATTAACTGGAAATTAGACAATGTTTATGAGCATTTAAATAGAAAATGTAATAGGAAGGCTTACTACGTACATTTGAATGCCAAGTAGACAATAGGACTGTTTTTAGATATTGTCTTCTCTAAAACTAGCTCTGTTACCATATGTGGATATATAATATTTTTCTGAGCCCATTATGGCATAACAATACTAATAGCTTCTATAGATAGAAATGGAATTTTAAAATTTGTGAGAGTAACACTTCATTCCAGACATATTTTGACAAGGTTTAATACTGTATTAAAATATTTGTATTAAAAATATTCAGTGATCACTCCTAGAAGACTATTGAGCAGAGTTGACCAGGAGACACATTTTGGACAAAATAGCGTACTTCATTTCAAGTCATATCACCTGATAAAAATGCTGCTCCTGCCATGGGACACTGCCAGTTCCGTAATCCATAGAACTTAACACTTGGATAAAATGCATGAATCTCTACCAGGAAAACATCTGTCCAACCATCCGTGTTACTCCGTTACAGAGAGTCTCTGCCTGAGGAAGATGTTGAAAATATGTTAAGAGTATTTTTACCACACCAATGTTAGCAAGCAGAGAATGATCTCTAGTCAGAAAAAACAAACAAAGAAACAGATAAGTTGAAAAAGCAGAAAGAAAAGCCCACTATGAAGGGACACCTAATGAGAAAAAGAGGAAAAATTCATAGACTCAGATTAAGAACTCTTAAGGACATATGAGTATAAAACCAAAGAGTGTTTCTGAACCAAATGTATGATTTCTGAAGGACCCTAGCAATTTTGTTTTTATAAATTTGTTTTTCTTAAAGAAGGGTCCCTAGATTGTATAAGCTTCAGGCTCATAAAAAGGTACATGTTCCTATATTGGACTTCTAAATTTTTAATAGGGGACTGAAGAAAGAGTCATCATAAATGGACATAGAATTGATACTTTGAGAGATACCTCACAAAAAAAGTACAAAAATTAAAAAAAGATACTGGAACTACAGGTAAAAAGCAAAGAAAAGATAGAGTATATTCAAGATAACTAATATATACCTGTCAAGCTTTATGCAATATCAGATAAAAAAAGAAAAGAAATAAATTATTGCATTTACAATATAAGAAAGTTTCTTAACTTGCAGAAAAATTTGTCCCTATAGACAGAAGGTGAATAATGAGCACCAGCAATATTTAATTCATTAATTGAATGAAGTCTTATTGAGTGTCTTCAATTAGCCAAGCAGAATTCTAAGCACTGGGGGTTCAGCAATAGACAAGAGAAGCCGGACTTCTCCTCTCACAGGGTTGAATGAAGTCAGGGGAGGCAGACAATAAATGAATAAAAACATCATTGCACAAGATCATTTTAGGATCAGTATACATCCTAAAATATGAAAAAGTGGGATGAAATGGTAGCGAGTGGCTGGGGGCACAACTAATTATAATGCTGAAATATATGATCACTAAGTATACAGAAAACATCTCGCCATTTTCCAGTAAAAAGAAGTTTTTATTAAAAATTTCCAGACGGCAAAAGCGAGGCATCAAACTAAGCGCAGGGTCCTTCTACGCAGAATCCTGTGTGATTACACAGTGCACAGGCCCATGAGGCTGGCCCTGCCACTGCCTCCTAACGGGAGCTAGCTGGAAGGGAGTCTGGAAAATAGGGTTTTCAGGAGTCAGCCCCACTGTGAAATAGAGAGGGGTGAGGAGAGGGAAGGCTGGTGAGCGGATCTTTAAGCAAACAAGCAACTGACCAGCACAACGTGTAAAGAGTGTGAAACTTGTAAAATTTGAATTGGCGAAACGGAATTCAAACAAAAAACTTTAAATAGAATAAAAAGGATGTTAAATGCATAAGTTTACTGAAAAACCCACCTTTCAAAACCAACAGGAAAAACTGATTTACCCATTGAGAATACCTTATATCTTAGAGAAACTTCAAATGATACGTAATTCTTATTTCACTAAAATTATTTTGATTAAAGAAATTTAAAAAATTAATATATTTTAAGAAAGGATAAATTTATTAATAACATCTAATGAGTATAGCTCAGAATGAAAACATAACTCTATTGTATTTATGAACTTCTGAGCAAAGGTTGAGTTCTCCTTTCTGTCCTGAGTTATTTATGCTAGTTGAAAAGATCTAAACTGATATATTTCAACCATATTTCATTCAGAATCATGTATTTGTATGAAGGCTTGATTTTTTTCCCCCTAGAATGGTTCAGAATTTCTTTTATCTTTTATTTCATATCTTACATGAAAAAACCTTAATCTTCCATTAAGATCATTCTAGGACAATAGCCCAGATCACTTTAATTGAGTTGCAATATTAATTTTTAGATTTTTTATGTATATCTGCCATATTTTAATTCAGAACAAATTTCATTTTATAAAATAAATATTTGCCATAGTTGAATTGAGAATAAATCATGCTTTATAAAGTAAATATTTAGGCAATAAGTACATCTACTACCTGTTCATTAAAGTGTTTTTTGTTTTTTTTTTGCTGAAGAAGATTCATCCTGAGCTCACATCTGTTGCCAATCTTCCTCTTTTTGCTGAGGAAGAGTTGCCCTGAGCTAACATCTGTTGCCAGTCTTCCTCTATTTTATATGTGAGCTGCCATCATAGCATAACCACTGATAGACGAATGATGTAGGTCCATGCCTGGGAACCAAACTCAGGCCGCCGAAGTGCGGAATGCACCAAACTTAACCACTAGGCCATCAGGGCTGGCCCCTCATTAAAGTTTTTATTCATGTTTATGTTGTGCTGATATTTTAAAATTACAATATCTATCTATCTAGTTAAATGAATTCATTTAAAAATATTAGGTAAGACTAACATCATTGAAAATGAAAAAATTAGATATGAAAATCAAGGTAATTTACTTAAAAACTATTAAAATTAGAGAATTTTATGAGCTCACTGAAAAAAAAAAACAAACAAGATATAAAATTGCTTTTTTACTGGCCATAATTAGACAGAAATGGAATCGGTTTAAAAATCTTATTTTCAATGGTAACAGAAATCTATAAAATTACTTAGGAATACAATCTACAAAAATGGATAAGTTATATATAAATAAAACTGCTAAAATGTTATTAAAATACAATAAAAAACAGAATTAAGAGGAACAATTAATGTTCCTAGAGATTTTAATATCAAAAGGTAAGTTATTGCAAAAAAGTAATTTATAAATATAATACGTTAATGAAATCCAAAATATGGAATAGACAATTTTAATTTTTAATGGTAGAATAAATTTCAAGAACTGAAGATATCTTTGAAAATAATTCAACTTCAGAGAAATATTTTGCAATGTACAATAGAGTGGATGTTAATAGTCTGCAATCTAGCAATTCCATTTCTAATATACAATGCAGAGAAATTTTCATAGAAGAAACTATCAAATGTGAAAGAATATTTAAGACATAAGTAAGAATAGTCTGTCTAAAAGCAGTATATTGGAAATAAACTGTATGTCTATCAACAACAAAAAGAATAAATTGTGAGTATATTCATATAATTAAATACTATGCATAAATAAATATATATGCATTAGACCACATTGATGAATATCAAAAACATGGTATTGAATGATGAAAACAGTTTCCAGAAGTATACAGTATAATATTATTTCCATAAAGTTTAAAAACATGAAAAACAATACCATATAATATTTATGTATCCATTTAATTATGTTATGAAATATTTAGAAAGAAACATCAAATTCAAGATAATGGTTATCTCTGTCAAAAAGAGTTTATGCAATAAACAAAGAGTGGACAGTTGTCATAAACTGACTTAGTAATGTTATATGTATTTATTTATTTATTTTTTAATTTAATTTAATTTTTTATTTTTTTGGTGAGGAAGATCGGCCCTGAACTAACATCTGCCAATCCTCCTCTTTTTGCTGAGGAAGATTGGCCCTGGGCTAACATCCATGCCCATCTTCCTCCACTTTATATGGGACGCCGCCACAGCATGGCTTGACAAGCGGTGCGTTGGTGCGTGCCCGGGATCTGAACTGGCAAACCCCAGGCCGCTGCAGTGGAGCACACTTAACCGCTTGCACCACCTGGCCAGCCCCTTTATTTATTTTTTTAAATCGTGGATACACAAATGTTCTTGGAAATAGTTTCATAGAGTTCTGGAGGTCTTAAATATTTTATAACACATATTTAAATAGAGGATCTCTTAATATAAATTATTTTCTTATGTAACTTAAATCAAAATTTAATTTTCAAAGGATCGGTAAAAACTTTAAAATTTGTTTTATTTACATATATGCTCATTATTATTGTTATTATCATTATTGATAAGCCATTTGTATCATGACTTCTGTGGCTTTTTTTTACATTTAGCTGTTTCACATTCTGTAAGGATGTGTGTGATGGTAAGAAAACTTAGTGTTAAAAATGATCAGATATAGGGCCGGCCCCATGGCTTAGCGGTTAAGTGCGCGCGCTCCGCTGTTGGTGGCCTGGGTTCGGATCCCGGGCATGCACCAACGCACCGCTTCTCCGGCCATGCTGAGGCCGCGTCCCACATACAACAACTAGAAGGATGTGCAGCTATGACATACACCTATCTACTGGGGCTTTGGGGGAAAAAATAAATAAATAAATAAAATTATTAAAAAAAAATTATCAGATATAAATGTTTGCCTTCTTGAACTAGAAATATTAGATAAGACAGAACTGTGATAGCAATTGTATTACTTAAATAACAAACATAGAAGAAGACTGGGGTATGAAGATGACATTTTCTACCAGATGATAAAACTTTCTATAAAGGACCAGTAATCAAGAGAGTAATGAATTTGTACATAACCAAATAGATAGTTAAAAGAGAAAAGGGTGGTTCCAAAAGATTGAAGTGCATATGAAAACATAAGAAACACAAATAATATAAATAATTGTGTTAATATTAATCTTACTAGTTTAGGTATACGGAAAGCTTACCATGCCCCAGAGTATCAATTGGTGAATGCAAATTAAAACATCAGTGAGTTCTTCACTGTCCGCCAGAAATGGTGCTCTTATGGGCAATAGGTAACCTCATACATTCTACTGATGATCACTGTTAAAATTCATTCTGGAAAAAATGTGGGAGAATCTACTAATATTTAAAATATACATATTGTTTTTTTAAACAGAAGTTCAACATTTTGGATTCCACCTACACAGAAATAAAAATTTAAAA
The DNA here is from genome assembly GCF_020826845.1 of Diceros bicornis minor. Classification (NCBI taxonomy): domain Eukaryota; kingdom Metazoa; phylum Chordata; class Mammalia; order Perissodactyla; family Rhinocerotidae; genus Diceros; species Diceros bicornis. Next base: position 40,171,097 of record NC_080759.1, read on the forward strand.
AATTCCTAAATGGAAAGATACAGGTGAATTGCTATCTAGGAAAGAAGTTTGTAATTGCAAAATGTGTGTAACCACTTAAATGTTTATAAACAGGAGAATAGAGACTATAGACAAAAGAATATATATATAGTCTAATATATCTATTTAAAAATATTCGATGGGCCGGCCCGGTGGCACAAGCGGTTAAGTGCGCGCGCTCCGCTGCGGCGGCCCGGGGTTCGTTGGTTCGGATCCCGGGCGCACACCGACGAACTGCTTGGTAAGCCATGCTGTGGCGGCGTCCCATATAAAGTGGAGGAAGATAGGCACCGATGTTAGCCCAGGGCCGTCTTCCTCAGCAAAAAAGGAAGAGGATTGGCGGATGTTAGCTCAGGGCTGATCTCCTCACAAAAACAAAACAAAACAAAAAAAAAATTTGAATTGCTAACTTTTGACAAGGATATAGGTCAAAGATATTTAGCAGGAAAAATAACTTGTATCTATTATGGGAATTGTTTTTATATATAAGTATGTATTTAAGCATATCATTTAAAATAAACTGTGCAAGTGTGTATGTTCTTTGTGTGTGTTTATGATCATAGAGAAAAGTGTAAAGGTTACACAAAAACCTACGTTCAATAGAAACCTAAGGAGTTTGCACTGGAAGGAGGAAGTCATACATAAGTCTTTCTATATTATCATTTCCTTGGCCACCATTAATATCTATTATTTGTGTGAGAATATTTTAAAAAGTTAAACAGCATGCAAAGTAAGTGAAGAATCATGATTGTGCTACACTTCTTAAGAGATCATAAGTCAAGTACTTTAAAGGGAAGTCATTTTAGAAATAGATATAAATATAAAGTAAAATTTGTCTACTACATTAGCGTACAATTTTTATCTTTTTAGGATATACACACATTCCTCTGAAAACAGTAAATGAGGATTTTTTCTTCCTTGTCTTAATCTGATGTTGTATGATGGTGATTAACATCTGGGAGTGGAGATGACAGAATTGGCAACTGAAAAACCAAAAGAAGTTTCCATTCGTGTGTTCAAATCAAGTCTTTTGATAATGATTGCAGATATGTTGTGAAGTGCTTAATGTGAGTGAGTCATATTTTGCTACAAAAAGCTTCTTGATTCTCTAACTTTTAGTAAGTGATAAGTATAAGAGGCCTCTGGCAAATGAGAAATTTGGAGTAGAGCAACAGCATAACATTCTTGATTGTCCCTCCCCATGGCTGAACCCACTTGGTAACATACTCAACAAAACCGAACCTAACGTAAAAAGTGCACAAGCTTGAATAAACAAAGAGCTGCTTCTTTTTGTAATCCATAAATGTGGATTAAAAGACAGATGATAGAAGCAGAGGGAAGTATCCAGCTGCACAAAAGGAGTGGATTCATTCTTTGAGGGCTAAAATGGCCCTAAGTAGAAAGGCTCTCACATACTAGTTACTTTCATCAGCTGATCACGTCAGTTTCTTCTGCTTGTGCACACAAAGTACATTTCTATTTACGTTTTTAAGCAAAATCCTTGAAAGGCTATTTGAAATTCTTGAGAAAGAGAGCTATGGGGGAGTTGGCAGAACTATTAAGAAAGTTTATAGAATAGAAAGATGAAAATAACTTCACAATTATAATAACAGGAATAATTTTAACATCAGCATGTCTATAAAATTGCAGAAACTGAAAGAGTTGATCTAAAAGGAAAAACAGAATGAAAGCCATGAGCACTACATTTCTATCTCATCTGGGTGTATACTTCCTTAAACTTTCCTAGGTGAAGAAATTCCTTTTTCTATCTCAAATCCAAGGGAGAGAAATGAAACAAAAGATAAAATGAATATAATATTATAATTTATAGACTTCTTCAATCATTGATATAGAATCATTGGAAAGAAGCTTAGATATGATTTAGCCAAATACCTTAGGAAAATTGTGGCATAGAAAAGTGAAGAGATTTGCACACATGAGAAAAAAGCCAGTCATTATTAGAACAGAGATTAACATGTAGGACTACTAACCCTTGTTTGGTGATTTTTTTGTTTGTATAAAGAAATAATAAAGCAATTCACTTTTCCAGTTGAAAAATAAATATTTATTGAACAGATATTTTCCTAGGACAGAGGATAGAGTTGAAAGCAAGACTTGTTCCCTATTGGGATACAGTTTAGATTCTATCAGGGGAGATAGATGATAAAAAAGCAGAAAAAAGGATGCAAAGTGATAAATACAAATGATTGTAGCATAATAAGCAGTATAAAATGAGTGAATGGGAATAGATAGCCAATGAAAGTGAATGGGAATAGATATCCCCTGAAAAAGTGATATTTGAGCTAGGCCATGGATCACAAAAACTCTGCCGTTGAAGAAATATTTGAAGAGCATACCAGGCAGAGGGACTTGAGACTCACAAATTTGAGAAGACAGAACAAGTTTGGGGTATCTAAGCATCAGAGAGAAAGATATTGTGTTTGAAGAGTAGTAACCATGCAGAAAGGTGTTAATCAAAATGGCGGAAAATTATCCAAGGGTCAAGATGTGAAACATTGAAAGCATGTAACTAAACCTGGATTTTATTCTGAGGTTAGAAAAAGCCACTGTTATATTTTAATCAAGGCAACTACAAGATTTGGTTGCTATGAATAAATTGATTTATAGAATGGCAACAATGGAATCAGAGAAATCAGTTAGAAGGCTATTGCTTTCGTTCAGACAATATTGAATAATACTTTGACTAAAGTGCCTGCAGTTAAAAAAAGGGGAATCATTGGATACTTATGTTTATATTTTGAAGATAGACCTGGTAATTCTTTAAAATAAATACAATATGAGACATTAGAGATAAAGAAGAATTAAGAGTGATTTCTAAGTTTTTGGCTTGAGCAGCTGAGTGGGCTGTGGTATCCTTAACATGAGAAAGAACAGGGCTGTTGTAAGAGTGGGAAATTCAAGTTTGGACATGTGACATTTGAGAAATGCATGGGACGACAATATAGAGATGTCAAGTAGGTCATTGGATAAATAAGTCCAGAGTTGAAGGCACTCTTCTCAGTAAGGGTCTAAATGTGAAGGCATCTGTATTTAGATGTTATTTAGAGTCATGTGGCTTGAGGAGCTCCCCCTAGTGAGACTAAAGATTAACAGGGGAACTATTAAATCTAGCTCTGAGTATCTATAGCCCAATGAACAGAAGGCTGCGAATGCAACTGAGATGAAATGTCCTATGAGGTAGTAAGAAAATGACAATATCATGATATCACAGAAGATAGCAAGTAAACGTGTTTCAAAAAAGAAAATGTGGTCAGCTCCTTTAAATGCCATGGATAGGTCACATAAGATGAAAAAAGGGTTATGTCCTTCCGACTTGGCATATTGCAAGTTACTGTTGACCTTGACAAGAGCTGTTTTATAGTAAAGGAGGGAGGAATATTTTATGAAATTGCCTATGTTAGTACAAAATAGGAAAGAACAGAAACAATTTGAAAGAAAGAAGTTCAAGGATTGTTAATAGATTTCATCTGGCGTGTACTAACTTGCACCATTTGAGAAATTTCAATGGCATTTTCAGTGAGAAAAATCTGGCCCTATATAATTAACCTGAGAAATTCATCTAGGCAAAAAGGTTAATGCTGACAGAAATGAAAGTTAAATCATAACTATTCAAGTGAAATAAATAGTCCTGCTTCACTGTATAAAATGATTACCTCAAAAAATGATGTATGAAGTGAGTATGCTGGTTAGAGAGAACATCACATGGTTGAGTACATGATATATAAAATTACCCAGTGCTTTAGAATAATAGGTAAAATCCTGCCTCATTTCTATTTTATTTTTCAATCTATTTTTTAAATATATTGCTTTTCAATTTATTTTTCTTTTTGAAATATATCACCAGGTGTTTAGACGGGCATTTCCAAGGCTTAAGTCACTCTAGAAATAAAATAAACTGTAGGATAATTATTATTTTTTAACAAGTCCAGATATCCTTTAAATAAATTACTTACCCCGCAGTAGAAGCTTATACAGTTGATTGGCTAGTTCTTTTTGTTTTTAAGTAGCTTTATTTCATTTGTTAAAACCATCATAGTGATTTGAGAATACAAATTACTTCAGTTGTATTCAGAGAGTCTAAAACATACCCTCAAAGAGTAAATAGGACTTGAATTTTATTCTGCAATTAAATACACTGTTAACTAATTCATTTAGTTAACTTTGTTGGCTGGGGTAGGTACGAATACGTAGTGGGTATTGAACCACTATGAACAAAAAGAAAGTAGCTATTGGTAATGCTTCAAGTTTACCTTGAAATGGAACTCCAACTAATTGTAGGTGTTATTTTAATAAGAGTAATTTATATTTTTGATGCAATGAGGCTCCCCCCCCCTTAACAGGCACTCTTTTTTTCATATTAGGAGAATAAAACACTGAAAGTATCCTCAGAAATAACACACATCCAATCTCAGAATCCTCAGCATTGTGTATTATAATGTGAAAGATTCTTGGATATCAAATTAATTAATTGAATTCCTGCTCTCTTTGCTCCTGTAGGGTGTGGGTAAAATTGCAGTATAGCTCTCAAAAAACAGAATTAAGTATTACTCTGATTTATAGTCTTGCTTTTTGTCTTGAAAAAGACACGCAATGCATATACTCGTTTGCCTTTAGGAAGAGTGGTTTCACTTATGTCAAAATAATTGAGAGATTTTTCCACTTAAAAGAAAGGCATATTTCCTAATGCCCATTTTTTACTGGAAGATATTCAACTTAAAGATCTTCAGTTGGTTTTGTTATCTGTAACAAATGCATGAGTTAGGGCCTATGATATTAGAATAGAAACCTATACAGTTAAAAGCAGAGAACTGAAATACTGCCCACTGAAAGGTAGAATTCAACTGTTCATAATTGCTTGTGAATGCAGAAAGTGAGAAAAAGAAAAAAAGGTCCTAATATTTCTGATTCATTTTCATGATCCGTTGGCCAGCTGCTACGAGGAGAATCACTAATGAAGCATGTGGTTTCATACTGTTTGGCCCCACAGCATGGGCCACGCATCACCTTATGGTCACATTCTTTACCCATTCCTAACACCAAAAAGGTCCATGTGTTTTGAACACATTGAAATAAGATATGTACATATTATTCAACTTTCTTTGAAAATCACTGACAGCTACCACACCATTTGCGAGAGCGACAGTGTTCAGCGGAGCATTGTTCTGTGAAATAGAGTACAGAATCACATGGTGTGAAAGGAAAAATGGAAAATCAAAAGTTTTCCAGAAGCTATTATTTAGTAAGGTTTTGTTAAGGAGTTAATACTGTAATAGCTCACCTGTAATTTTTGTTTCTTCTTCTGAAAAAAATTGGGTTTTGCAAACAATCAGATCGTGGTGTTTATTACATGTTTTTGATGTTCCTGTCACTTATTAGTTTCTGTTGCATTTCCTAGCGCTGTAAAAACCTACGTGGTCTTTGACATTACAGCTTACTATTGAGTGTTGACAGCATAACAATGAGATTTTCTTACTAAGTTATTCTTACAAGTATTAAAAATAAAATTCATAAATGTACTTTGAGTTCTGTCATGTCAAAAGTAAACAGTAGTGTTTTTTCTTAAGCTATCTACCGGTTACAGAGATTGCTCAGTTCATTTGAGGAGTGCAAATACGGGGCTCATTTTTTTTCCTGCATCTTGTCCTGGTCTTGAAATTGAGATTGATTTTCAAATGCAAACAATTTGAATTCCATCTGTGAATACTAGTTGTCATTAAAATATGAGCGTGTATCCATTGTTTATCTACTAAAAGATGCCCTAACTCAGAATGTTTAACCTAAGTTAGAAGAGCCTTAAGTGAGCTTTCTTACATGATTTAGCTCATTATATCATGAGTTGGTTCTATGAATAATACATTATGCGTATAAGGAGATTAGAGAAATTGTAGTAACACAAAAGGCCACACTCTTGGCTCCAGCTGAGTTAAAATTACAGACAAAGCACTTTCCTGGACGTTACGGATAAAATAGGAATTCACTGTGGTTACCAATTATATAAAGCATAATGGTAATTTTTAAAATCCTTAGAAACATCATATTTTTGTTTTCTCTCAGAATCTCTCATCTTGGGTTCCTCAGAAAATAGGATCTGAGGACCTGAGATCAATGAGAAGGCAATCTGTTGAGACATGTTCTCAGAAACGCCGCCTGTTGAGGGGAGCGAAATAGGATTTGCAGGGTGGAGAGTGGGACTTGGATATTGTGGCTACAAAGGACTCAGTTCCTCCAAAGGCCAGCTTGGGAGCTAGGATGGACCTTGAGGCAAGGAGACAGGCCAGGACTCCAAACCCCAGCAAGATATGTGCTGCTCTAGGAACAAGACATAGCCTTGGGCAAGGTGCCTTTCTTCTTCTAAGAGCAATTCCCAGGGAGGGTCTCAGCTTTCACTATTCTGCCAAGACTATACCTACCAACACTATTTTACCTGAATTTAGGCATGTTCAAATCTTCAGTCTATTATTTAAAGTTTAGCATTGTTTTCATGACTAACAGTGTATAATATTACCTTAAATATTGGAAGGGATTGCAAAGTTTCATCCATTTTAAATAATGAAAATGATATTTATTAATTTTTCTATGCTGCTGATGATATTAATGGCTTATGAATATGTGTGTTGTTAAATTTGGGGGTATTAACATTTGTCAGAGACGCTTTACAAAGTCAGTTTTTGGTTAGGAAGCACCTAAAATCTTTTGTTGGAGTTTGAACACGTGTTTAACCAAATACTAAAATCGATGAAAAAGATGAAAAAAATCTTAGAGAAAATACAGCATTTAAAATTCCTCAATATATTTTATTACAAAAAATGTGCTAGGTAAATTTTTTTAAAAAAGCTGTAATGTAATACACTCGATAAACTTATGGTGCTTAGCAAAGGGATAATATAATAGAATTCAGTAAAACCATCATCCACTCTTCAGAATTTCTGGAAGATGTCCTTATATATCCTTTTGCCAGTCTTTCATAAGGTCAATGTTGTTATCCACTTTTTATAGATAGGTAAATTGAGATTCAGTGAAGATAAAGGAGTTTGTCATTTAGCTAAAAACATGAAAGATATAATCATGTCCCCACATTTTCCTGAAAAACTTCCACTTAAAATCAGTGACATCCATTGTGCTAATAGGAAGAATGGGTGGAGAGGAAAAAAAAATCACAAAAAGAAGAAAAAAGGGGAAGGAGACATTGCCTTTGTACACTGTAATGGTGTAATTTATATATGGTAATGACAGAGAAAAGCACGTACATGCATTGACTTGATAAAGCTCTATACCCCATATTTTGAGCTGTAATTACTCAGTTAAGTAATTCAACAAAAGCGAGCACCTCTTATATACCAGGGGCAGATACATAAGGTATTTTGCACTGACCAGAGCCAACTTTTAGAAATTAGGGATTCTCCTATTTAACTAGAGTCTCTTTATCTTTAAGGAATGAATTGGTATAAGAATAAGGAGTTTTTAAAAGGGAGCTGGGTTTTCTTGCTATTTTCTTTTAAAAAACTCACCTTGGGGCCCTGCCGGTGGCATAGTGGTTACCTTTTGCATGTTCCGCTTTGCGACCCAGGGTTCACAGGTTTGGATCCCGGGTGCGGACACATACACTGCTTATCAAGCCATGCTGTGGCAGGCATCCCACATATAAAATAGAGGAAGATGGGCATGGATGTTAGCCCAGGGCCAATCTTCCTCAGCAAAAAAGAAGAGGATTGGCAAAGGATGTTAGCTCAGGGCTAATCTTCCTCACCAAAAAAAATAAATAAATAAAAAGTGAAAAACTCACTAATAATTGATAACATCATATATGCACTCTAACTTTAGGGATATCATTCAATAAGCTGTAAAAAGGAATTATGAGTTTAGAATTCAAAAAATCAATTTACTATTGAATGCCTAGTTGTTACTGCACAAAGGGCATGGTCTGTTCCCCACAAGACAAAAGCCAATTGTCAAGAGGCAAGATGGTGGCAGAAAAAGGGCACTTATTAAGCGATAAGATAGCAAATTGGAAGATGGTAGACTAGTGTCCAAAAGAACCATCTTAAGGGGGGCACAGAATCTTGAAGCAGTTATATGGGCCAGTGGGTTATAGGGGAGGCAGTTACGAATGTCGACCCTCTGGTGTTACAGACTAGGAGTCGCCACACCAGATCTTTCAATTCTCATTGATGATGGCTATCAGCGTAGACTCTCTGTCCGGGGGTCATCACATTCCTAAGGAACTCAAAAGAACAAAAGTTATTGACTTATCACAGCTGGGAGGTACATACACAATCAGGGGCCATAAAATTTACAGAGCCTGCAGATCTCCTGGAGGGTGCATATCCAGCTGAGTTAGTTAACCAGAGGTGTTTCAAAGCTACTGCATGATTTCCATTCTACAGTATGGCCTCCCTTATGTCAACTTTGTCTTGAGCTGGTATCATAGTGACATTTTGTCTTTGACTTATTGAAGTCATTCTATTTCTTGGAATCAGCCAATAATTTGATAGTGGTTTGGCAGATATTACTGTACATCTTTCTAAAAGATACCTGGTGCATTTCAGAGTGATGTTCTTATCTTTTTGTATACAAACTTAATTCTGATGTAACTTCTAGTATGACTTTATTTTAGGTTTCCCTTCTGGCTTCGCCCTGTTCTGATATTTAGCAAGAAAACTTACATAAAATGTTAATTTTTAGATGTGAAGTTCTGTATACAAAGTCATGTGAGAAAGTAAACATGATTTCTGGAACTTAATAGTTGTCAAATAATGGAACACAGAATAAAGTTTAAAATAACTTTTCATATATAATTTTTAGAGGTATAGGCCTAAGGGTTGAGAAAGAAAGAAAAGGAAGAAATGTGTAAAATAGAAATGTTCACAGAGAAAGTTCTTTTATATTTTTTCCAACATTTTATCTAAAATGTTCAAACATTCTATGAAGGCAAAGACGTTTACAGTGAATACCCACTACCAACCATTAATATTTTACTATAATACTCTGTGTAAATATTTTAATATTTTTGACTTAACATACATGTAACTGTCTATTTATTCAGCCTTTTTCCATCCATGCTTCTTTTTTATGTATTTTAAAGTTAATCGTGTTGTGATTTTTAAATTATTAGTCAAGATTCTCACAATAGTCTCCTGCAGATCTTTGGAAAAATATTTTCTCAATCAATCCTGCCTTGAACACTCTATTCTACTTAAAACTGCAACCCTCCCAACACACACACACACACACACACACACACACGTCCAAATTCCTATTATACCATCAATATTTTTACATAACCCTTACCACTTCCCAGCTTACTATGATTATGTAAACACCATAAAGGCAGGAATTTCTACCTTTTATTCTATAATTTATTTCAAAAGCCTAAAAGACCCTGGTGCGTAATATGAACTCGACATATATTGTTTGTATTTCATTGTGTGCATATGTGATGACACAAGATGTCTCATTGCACAGTATCCTAAAGTTTATAGGATATAACTTCAAGTTTCCATATACAATTGTATAATTTTAAGATGCCTATACAACTCCGCAAATTCATCCAAAAGCCCCTTCCCAATAATGTCTTCCATCAACTTTAAAAAGTTTTTTCAGTTTCTTTCTAAAGTTACATCTCTGTCCTGGAGATCTAACTTCCAAGGTATAGTTTTAATTAAGAATAATTGCAAATAAACTGATTTCATCCTTAGTTTGCAATTCCACCATCAATCTCATTTTCTATTTGTTATTATCTATTACCAATTTCTGCTATTTCTTCTAGTTGTTTCTAAAACTTCTATATTCACACAGATGCCAAAACTAATAAGGTAATTGAAAACCACGGACACATAAAAATACAGTGTCTCTCCCCTCTTTCTCTGGAATTATGTATGGAAGAACAACAAACTTTCAATATCAAAAAAGTTGTGTTAGAATAACAAAGCAGTAGGCTGGGTTTTTGAGGGTCCCCCTACTCTCTGTCATGCCTTCAAATTGACACAAAGCCAGCCTCCTATGCTTCCTATTATAGCTGTGCGGTTCTCTGCTGTTTTGACAATCTGTTTATTATGATGAGGTCTCAGCTTTGACTTAATGTTGACATCAGCTGGCTTTTAGCTGAAAATCTGCAATCGAGATGGTGAAGCTGTCACTCTTGTTGACCTTTTAACAGCCTGGTGACAGAGACTCATTTCCTTTGCTAGACTTTAGGTAACCAGAGATTCTGTGGGCCAGTTTAAATCAGAAATTTGGAAACACGAGCTAACAACCTGACAAATAGGATTAAAACATTTAACGTACAAAAACATGCCTGTTATTCTAGCAGATGATAGAAGAATTTGGGATTGGCTTACATAAGCTGCTTTTGAAACTACATGAGCCAAATTCAGCAGACAATTTTTCATTTCTCCATTTGACGTTTTTGTGAAGATTCCTCCTGGAAGTAAAATTTTTTAATTCTAGAGAACAGAATATTTTAGGCTAAAACCTTTCCTGATGATATTGAAGTGCAATGGAAATTGTATATCATAAATAAAAGATATTTACGCAAATAGAGTGTTTACTATGGCTTCAGCATAAAATACTTTTAAAAAATATTACAAAGATAAGTGTCTTTTAATTATTAAACCATAAAAAATCCACAATAGCCAATAATAGTTGTAAAAATATATAATATTGTTTATAAAGTAATGGACATTTTCTGTAGTTAGATAATTGTAATCTAAACTTGAAATTTTAAAAATATGAAATTATTTACTGGTATTTATTCATTAAATTTAGGTACACATTTACAGAAAAGAGTACTTTTGGTATATGTTTCATTTTTATAAAAAACCTCATGCTCTTAAATTCTGTATAATTCCCCCACAACATTCTCAGAAAATGTGTATTCATGATCTATATTTGGGGTCATACTTTCTCTTCTTTCCTGACAATTTTCTCTTGTAATCCTTCCCCATTACATGCTTGATTCATATTAATCCTTTAATCGTAATTCTACCTCATCATTATAATAAGTCATTTTAATGAGCATTTTTAAAAACACTTCTGACATTCTTATCAAGCATTTAATAGCACAAATTAAGTAAATGGCAAATCATGATTTCATTTGTATTCACTGTAATAATGTTATTCATAAGACATTATTTTGGCATTTGTGTGAATGCAGCTCTCTATTTCCATGGAAATTTATTTTTATTTTGTTCTTAATTGAGTCAACTTGACTCATTGTTCTAGATGAGAGCAATGTTCTCATCTAGATGTTTAGTTAGTTGGCTCAGAGTACCTAAGAAATAGTTCAGGTACAAACAAGAGAAAAGAAGTTCCACACTTTTTTTTTTTTTGAGGAAGATTGGCCCTGAGCTAACATCTGTTGCCAATCTTCCTCCTTTTTTCCTTTTTTCTCCCCAAAGCTCCAGTAAATAGTTGTATGTCACAGTTGTACATCCTTCTAGTTACTCTGTGTGGGACGCCGCCTCAGCATTGCTTGATAAACAGTGCATAGGTCAGAGCCCAGGATCCAAACCAGCAAACCCCAGGCCACTGAAGTGGAATATGCAAACTTAACCTCTACTCCACAGGGCCGGTCCCCAGAAGTTCCACACTTTTAACAAGTGTTTTGTTTGGACTGTTCAATCTTTAAAAAGGTATTAATAATTAAAATTTGGGAGAATTTATATTGCAGAATTTCTACCTTATCTTCAAAAATATGATTAGGGAGAGGTACAGGAATAAACTTTGCATTTGGACTGTGTTTTCCAGTTTAAGGACCCATTTGACTTTCATATTGTGCTGGCTTTCTACTTTTTATTAACTTCCTGTCTCTTGCAGACCAGAGAGACTGCATTGGATATGGCACAAGCTTCCTTAAAGAGTATTGAGGACACCTTTCCCTGTGTTACCTGTCAAGATTGGTTCTAATCTCAGTCTAGGTACAGGACCTTATGTAACTAAAACTGTTATCAGTAGACAGGTAATTAGGTACAATTTGTTAGAGTCTTAGTAAACCAAGAAGGAAATATTTGTAAGAGAATCAACCACTTACCTGTACTAAACTCCTAGTCTTGATTACAATCAGGATACTCTTCTACCAGGTAGATGTGGAAAATAAATTGGCTGCTTGTGATTCTTTGTGTTCATGACAATTGCTAGATCCTAGCAAAAAATGCTTGAATTGGGAAAGTGTTAGGGAACCAAGTTGCTTTTTAAGACACTGTCAGAAGAAAAAATTTAAATATTCCAACTATCACAGTGCTCGATGGTGACCACGCTTTGTTTTACCTTGTTTTGTTTTTCTTCCCTGTCCTTAAAGATGACTCTGAACTTCATTCTTTCACCTCCTTCAAGATTACTGCATCAGAATAGGGAGCTTAACATGGCAAAATACAGTATTTCAAATAAGCACATTTTTCTACTTAGCAGTTATTCTTGAATTAAAGATTTCTTGTTTCTAAAAATAGTACTCACAATAATTAAACTTCCTTGACACTTGATCAAATTTCCTCATCTTCCAAAGAGGATGAGCCCTTAGAAAAGCCTTCAGATGTGAGTCAACCCTACATCACCCTTCCTTCTATTGGTAAACCTTTATATTAACTATCCTTTAGTTTTTATCTTCTCTCTTACATTTTCATCACGATTGAAGAGAAAGCCCATGGTTTGCAAACACAAATTCTTGTTTTGCCACTTTCACTTATGTGCAGAAGGTTGTCCAAGCTGTGCCTTTACAGTATGACCTTCAATAAAAAAATTACCTTTTCTGGGTTTCTCTTTTTCATCTGTAAGTGTGGATAACACCAACTTGGTTTACCCACCCCATCAGGGTATTTTGAGCATCAGTGATGATTATGAACTTAAAGATAGTTTTAGACAAAAAAATAATTGCTCTTACAACTAATATTTCAGGCCGAGTCATTTTATTTCCATATCTTCACATCTGAATGAAACCTGTTAGATCTGGAATAGAAGTATGATGGTAGAAGGAATAGAGAAGGGTAGGAAAGTAATAAGACTTCACTGTTAGGAATTAAAAAAGAAAATCAGATTGAATGGTTTTTTTAAAATAATCTATTCAAAGCAGAATTACTTTTCTAAAACCCAAGTTTAAATATGTTGCTTCACTGCTCAATGTCTTTGTCTATAAGATAAACAGCAAATCATTATGCATAGCATGAAAGGTCCTTGTGATCTAGACCCTCCCTAGATCTCCAGTCCTTTATTTTTCCATTGTCTATTGTCTATTTCCTTAACTCTATGATAAGCAAACTTATCTAACTGGTAATTTCCCAAATAAGCTTTTCTGTTTCATGTGTCCAGTCTTTTTCAATTGTGAGTTTTTATTCTTGGAATTTCCTAGTGCCTTTGTCACCTGTCTCTGTCTTCCTGACATTTTAAGAATCCAATCTGGTGACATCTATAGTGTGAATTATGCTTAACGTTAGGAAGTAAAGTGATTACTCTTTTGCTTTAGCTGTCTTTGTGATTTCTATTCAGTCTTTTCAGGTATGGCAGTGGGATAGCTTGAATGAAATTAATAGCCAATAGTAAGGCTGAAAAGAAAGAGAAGAGACTATGTTTTGGGGCATATGGGAGGTGTCTGAACAAGCTTCTTTGGAAACTGCACATGTACTGTTTTTGTGTCTATCTGGAATTGGCTCAAAAGATGGAGGAGAGAACCTGCTTTTGAACTACAGATCTTGGAATTGAGATTGATACAAGAGGCGGTGACGAAAATTTGAAGGGGCCATATCAGAGAAGAATCCAGGCGTGATAGTTACTAAATCAGAAAGCAGAAAGTAGAACCAGAAGTAATTCTTTATAATGAAATGTAATGAATAATGACTGCAGAGATGGATTTTTTGTTGCTTGTCTGTTTGTTTGTAGCAGGATATTTTCAGACTCATTTATAGAGAGGGAACAAGCTGTTAAGGAAACCAAGCCAGTTCAGAAAGAGAGAGAAAAGGAAGACCTGGGATCAGGCCAGGGTCTGAATAGCGAACTTTTGGGCAAATTAATTATGAAGAGTCTGCTTTGGCTCTGTCACACAAGCCTAATAACAGTCTTTAAATCGATTTCCCCAGGATATGATAAAAGGAGTACATAAGTAGATAATGGCTCTTAAAGCAAAAGTACTCTTTTTTGAAATAGTATAAGATGATAAAAATAATACAATAATGATGATAAACATGTTACAATTATTGAATAGCTGTTATGTTCAAGACATTGTGATGAGCAATGTATCATAATCTGCTTTACTCCTCTTAAGAAATTCTAATTACCGTTTTATAAAAAACAAATTGAATCTTGGAAGCGTTATGTAATTTGACCAAGCTCCATGAGTATTAATGAAAACTAGAATATAGAACAGGTGTGTCTGTCCCTTATCTCTTGAGCATTAAAAGTTTCTACTCCTCACAGGCTATCTCATCCCTGTGTGCTTACTTTGTGGGTAACTTTGTAGGTAACTTTTTGCAACCCTTCATAGAGAAAGCTGCTTACTTTCCCATAATTTCAGTTCAAGACCTTTTTATTTTAAGTATTCTCACTAAAATAACTTTGCACATATCAACTTTATGATTAAGTTTTATATGCACAAACTAAAGTTAAAATCAAAGGCAAACGTTAATAGAAGCCTCACTGCACTCACAAAACAGTATTCAAAAAAATTTGATGCAAGGGCAATAAATTGGAGTTTCCTTTTTTACTTGAAATAATTACTTGCTGACTACGTAACATTATTGGGAGCAGATTCAGAAATATTTTTCGAGTTCTGCCTATGGAATTTGTACTAATTTACATATTTTAAAGGAAAATAAGGTTTATTATTGAAGCTTCCTATACAACAAAGAAACATTTTTAGGTTAGATGGAAATGCACGTATTCTGCTAGTGAAGAAACTAGGATTATTTTCCCTAATCCTTAGCAAAATGCTTCTTAGGATATAAAATATTCTTACCTTTAGGTAACAAATTCTCAGATTTTTTCCTTCAATCCTTTCTAAATCTTTCATAGTACTTGATATTTGTGAATAGGCTTCTATTTGAAAATAGACACTGGTATTTCTGTATTGCAGAAAAGAAAAGTGTTTTATTTAACTTTGCCTCCTTTCTCATTCTATATTATAATTTATAGTTGACTCTGCATATGAATATAAGAAATATGAGGAATTCAGGCTAGTAACTGCTAACACAATTTTAACTACAGGGGAACTTGGTCGAGTTTCCAAATAATTTATCATTAATTTGACACTGATAATATGACTGGGTATCATGTTATTACACTTTGGAGCAGAGATTTATACAAAATCATGTTTTTGGGGAAAAAAACACATGTTTATACAATTAAAAAAAATAGTCCTCATTCTAAAGTTGGCTCATATCATCCATTAGAATTAACCTCCTGCCAACTCAGAAAATCCTGTAGGAACCAACAGCCCCAGGGACACCAGAGTTCAACCAGTGATACATCACGAGGCCGGCAGTTCTTGCACACAGTAAGGACGTGACCGTTAATATTTATATTTTTCCTGGACTTCTAATCAGAGATGGCTTTAGGAATATCCCATATTAATATGGTAAAGCTCTGGGGGAATTTATAGGTTTGTTTTCTCAATAGGTCAAAGTGCTACTACTTTTTTTTTTTTTTTGTGAGGAAGATCAGCCCTGAGCTAACATCCGTGCTAATCCTCCTCTTTTTGCTGAGAAAGACTGGCTATGAGCTAACATCTATTGCCAATCCTCCCCCCTTTTTTTTTTTCCCCAAAGCCCCAGTAGATAGTTGTATGTCATAGTTGCACATCCTTCTAGTTACTGTATGTGGGACGTGGCCTCAGCGTGGCCAGAGAAGCAGTGCGTTGGTGCGTGCCTGGGATCCGAACCCAGGCCGCCAGCAGCAGAGCACGTGCACTTAACCGCCAAGCCACAGCCGACCCAAAGTGCTAGTACTTATCAAAGCTTACACATCAAACTCTTAACCATGAATTTAACATCACTATTTTTTTCTCATACTGCTTGCATCAAGAAATTATTTAAGCAGATTGGAAGCAAAACTAATATGACGGGTCTTTAGCTATAGGTATTCAAATGCCATGATAGATCTAAAAGAGAAAGATAACCCTCAATATGGGAAAAGTACTGTAGATTGTTCCAAATCCTCATATTTTTACAATAATTTCTATCTCTGGAAAAATAAACTTAGTTTTCTTATTGGAGTGGTTACTGACTACTTTTTAGCTAAGGTTGTCATTAAAATGAAAACATCAAGTTGAAAAATATTGCAAATAAAACATCAAGAAATTAATCTATTTTGTTAAACTAATTTGTTAGATTAATTTAAATGAAAAAAGAAAAAACTAAAGGAAGGACTTTCCATATAAGAATAGCATGTTTGTTTATAAAGATGAAATGATACAAGACCATTCAAATAGCAAAGCTTGCATCTCAAATTAAAAAAACAGTAAAGTTTTAGAAAAAGTGTATTGTGAGGAAGAAAGACATATAAATAAAATACGGGTTCTTTATTACAAATAGAAAGTGCTGGCTGTCTAGATACTGAAAGCAGATAAAAAGTCTCCAAGTAAAAACGTTTTTGCTCAAATAGACTTATTTTATCAAGCCCCCAGTTCCTAAGGAAAACAGGAATTTCCCTAGTACTAATAAACATTATATATTATCATTACATGCAGTAAGACCCTTCATATACTTCAGTTATTTATGGATTAATTTTAGACAGATTTTATGTCAGAAAATAATAGTAGTTGTGAAAATTAATGTTTTTCATAATTATATTCATTTACACAAATTACTCAAAGGCAACATTACTGAGGTCTAAGAAGGTGCATTAGATTCAAAAACTACTGCACTAAAATGTAATTTTTTATCTTTTTTTCTGTAACCAAGACACAAAACTATACTTATGTTTCATTAATTTTTCTTCTTGCAATGTTCAAATATTCAGTTTAGAACAATTAAAAAGAGTATGTTCTACGTAGGTAATAAATTATAAAATATTATACTGTATAGCCAAACTATGTTTATGATTTGGGAATGAATTTTAGTAGAGTTTTAGTAAATGATGTGAGCATTTATTTAAGGGAAGTAAGAAATGTTGAATCTATATAGCCAAATTATTTGAAGTTGACATTTTGAATACCTCCAAATTATTCTACAATTTATATGTTTTATACTAAATGAGAAACTGAATTCAAAACTGGAAAAATCCTTCAATTGATATTGCACCTCAATTATTTTATGCATTATGAAATTGATACATTTCAAAGCTTTACCACTTGGTTGAGAATAACAGGCCATATATAGCTCATCTTGAATATACGATCATGTAAAGGACAGGGAATTTTGTATGTTTAACAGAAATATCTTTCCTTCTATTCCATTTCTGCCAACAATACATCTATATCTGATACTTTATGCTACAATTAAAAGATACCAAATGATCTGATACTTATAAATAAAGACAGATTGAACATAAAACAATGGGTAAATAAAGATATACCATGTAAACACTGATTATAAGAAAGCCAGACTAGTTATCACAGTATCAGAAAAAAGTAGACTTCAAGTAAAGGAATATTTCCTTGGATAAAGATGGACATTTCATCATGATGGAAAATTCAATCAACAAAATGTTAAAAAGACATAAATCTGCGTTATTAACAGAAGAGTCAAAAACCAGTAAAATATATAACAAACAATATAGAAAATCAATGAAATTAAAGATGATTGTTTGAAAAACTTTAATAAAATTAATAAATATGATTAAAAAAATATAGATGATACAAGTCACTAATATTAACAATGAAGGAGGAGGAAAAAACCCTAATTTATTTTATAAAACCAGGATTACTGTTATACAAAATCAAAGCTAAAATACTGCAAGAGAGAAGAAAACATGATCATGTCAAGAAATGTAGAAAAGCATTTGACCAAATTCAACACCAGAAAACTAAGAATAAAGGGAAACTTCTACATGATAAAGGCCAGTATGAAAAATCAGCAGTAATTAATAGTGAAAAACTTAATATTTTCTCCATATGATTGAAAATAAGACAATGATTTCCACTCGTACTCTCATTCAATTTTTTATTGAAGGCCCCAAGCAGCACAGTAAGGCAAGAAAACGAAAGAAAAATGCATACAGACATAAAATTCTCTTGAATCATAGCAAAATCATAAATATCTTAAATTAAATTAGAGATAAGCTAATTAGCAAGGCCACAGGATATAAAATCAATAGACAACAATTACGAGAAAACACAGATACTTGAGGTTAAATTTAAGAACCTAGAACTAAAAACAAAGGCAATTTTGAAAATGAATGAAAGTGGAACAACTAAACTACCTGATTTCAAGATTTGGTATAAAGCCACAGCAATCAAGAGAATGTGGCATCAATATAAAGATCGACACAGAAATCAGCTGAACAGAATAGAGGGCCCACAAAAACATTCACACACATATTCATTTGATATTTTATACAGGCACCAACGTCATTCATTTAGGGAAAGACTCTCTACAAGAAAAGGATGCTGAATTTCTGCACACCCATATGATAAAAACAGGGATCTTTATTCACATCTCACACCATTCACAAAATTTACCTCCACGTAAGAACATGTACCGATACAGAAACACGGGCACTGTAACCTGGAGTTGCGGAAATTTTTCACATCCTGAGATACTCATCAGCAATAAAAAGGAACAAATTAATGATTCACAGAAAACATTATGCTGAGCCAAAGAAGTCTGATGTAAAAAAGGAACATTCTGTACGATTACATCTATGTTAAGTTCTAGAACAGGGGAAGAAATCTTTATATCAATAGTTATCCATATGCAGGAGCAAATAAGGTTTGTTTGGGTAAATATCTCACTTTGGGTCTTTGATTTTCCTATGTCAATAAATCTTTATAAATCAGTTGCCAAAAGAGGAAATCTAAGAATTCTTTGACCTGTGGTTAAATTAATTACATTGTGAGCCAGCCCTAACGGCCTAGTGGTAGAGATTGGCGTGCTCCACTTTGGTGGTCTGAGTTTGGTTCCTGGGCGTGGAACCACACCACTCTTCTGTCAGTAGCCATGCTGTGGTGGCGGCTCACAAAGAAGAGCTAGAACTTACAACTAGGATATACAACTATGTACTGGGGCTTTGGGGAGGAAAAAAAAAAAGGAGAGAGGAAGATTGGGAACAGATGTTAGCTCAGGGCAAATATTTCCCAGCAAAAAAATAAATAAATAACTATGTTACTTTTGTCCACTTTTAAACCACTATAGTCTCAAGAATTTCCATATTTTGTGGTAGGTGACACTTTTTATAGCATTGATTTTGCTAAAAAGTCTCGAACAAAAACAACGATAAAAAAATTGGTTTTGCTTTCAATTTGGTCAATAATGAATATCTCCAATTAGGAGTTTTTACCTGGGATGACACTAAAGATATTAAAAGTCTAAGTGTATAAACACTGTCAAAATTCTTCCTCCCATTTCTCTCCTCTTTTTTTGTACTGCTTCAGATTTCAGTCTGCTGTTGTATTGGCTAGCAAGTTATGGATTTGAAGAAATTAAGAAATAAAAGGCAGAAACTTTGCACAGGTAGCGCTTGGAGAGAAGAAGAGATATAGGAAGAGACAAGAGTCTCAACAGTGAGAGCAAAGAGAGAAACAATTGAATAAGTGGCTGAGAGAGGGGTTTGGGAAATTATAGAAAAATGAGATATGAATGGAAGAGTTAACCTGATGTGGATCACCACTCAGAAGGATTTTAAAGAGATTTTGCTTCGTGTCCTTTTTTTTTTTGGCTTTCTCTAGAGATACTCTGTATAAAGCTACATTAATTTTCACTTTTTAAAAAAATCAGATTTATGTTTATTTTTGATCCTTTCCTATGCAGAGTTTTTCTTCAAATGGCTCAATTTTATTTGTATCACTCGTATATTGGGTTATGATATGGCATTAAAAAATTTAGGAATTTTGATGCATTTATTTCTATTCATCAGAAATTCTCTCTCTCACTCTTGGTTGTGATTTTTTTCAAATTTTGAAAACTATGTCTAATTTGTTTTCAGTTATGTAGTTCCATTAAAAAATCCACTCATAATAGCTAATAATTAGAAATAATTATACCTCCTACAACAGGAAAATTGTGATGAAATAAGGTTGATTAAAAGAAAAAGTATACACAGTGAGAGCAAAGTTTATAAAAATTGGTAACTATGATGATGTTCTTCTTACTATTTTGCAAAATTAAAAACAATTATGAACCTTAAATTAAAAATCCCATCAAACAAACCACGAAACAAAAACTTATGTTGTTGTTTTATTCTTTCTTTTATCCCCCAACTTTATAGTTTCCTCTTACTATGAGTGCAAGGCAAACTCGTTACAAGAAAATATGGATACAACAAAAGAACATATAGAACAATCATAATCTTGATTATATTGTGTTGAGTTTGATGCTTATCTACATCATTTTATTTGCATATTATGATCAATATCATTATTATATAGAATCATATTGCACATGCTATGCATAAATTTACCATAATCTATTTCATCTATTCAACATAGCCTCTAATATGAGGCTGTTAGCTTTTGTCATGGCCTAATGTGAGATGATTTAATGATTAAGACTGGGCGTGGGTAACCCCAGCTTGCCCACATTCCATTGGAAGATTTTAGTTATGTGGCTGTCTCTGGGAGCAAGGGAGATGAGAAATGTGGTCTATCTGCACTATTGCTGTACTTCTAGGATTTTCCAACTGTGAGCAGAAACCACAAAATAGAAATAAGTGCCTAAAACTTAACATTTGAAAGGTAAATTAAACAAAGCGAAAAATAAATAAACTTATTTAAAATGTGGACCAGTACAAATTTCTCTGAATGGTATGTTAACAATGAAATGAGTGAGGCTAATTCTTTGACCAGTCATAATTATAACTGACCTATTTTGATAAAGTATAATTTAATCAATTATTTAGATTTATTCCTGCCATATTTATTCTATGCAGTTTTTAAAAAAAATATCTAATGTACCCATTGTATTACTGGTATTTCTAAAGGAAGAAGAAGGTCTATAGAATTTAAAAATTAAAACAAAAATATCATAAATAAAGAAGATAGTTTTCTTTTAACTTCCAAAGATCTCAGAACCTAGGGGAAAAAATCTCTCCAGTTTAAGCAGAATCATATTATCTCTGATGTTTAGTTTTTCTCTGACATTTTTTTTTCCTGCAGCAAAGGACTCTGATAGAGTCAAACGTAATTGAACAAAATAAGAAATTATTTCCTTGTATACAGAGGATGCCGAATAATATTTAACTTTGTATGTAACCTTGAATTGTTATTTATCTTTTTATATTCAAGGCATGCCTATTGATTAGTTTGTAAATTTTATCATGACTGTGACCTTGTCTTTGTAGATGGTGATTTTGAAAAATACAATTGTGTCAGGCTTTTCCATATTGCCCTGATGATGGTAGATAAAATTAGAATTGGAACATTTCAACCAGGACAGTGGTTTGGATAAACATAAATTTGGAGAATATGTCTCACAAACCTAGGATCTGTGAGGACTGAAGTATTGTCTCGTTCACTGCTCTGTGCTTGGCACTTATCATAGCCCCTACCACATACGAAGTGCTCAATAATGTTTGATAAGTGAGATAGTAAATAAGACTTTTTGTCCCGCTGGCTTGGAGCTGTGTATTTTAAGCTTTTGGTTGGGAAATAAATGACACCTCTCTTCTCATGTTGTTTTTATATAGAGAAAGAGGCAGTAATTGTATAGTGATGAAATAGGATTATGACGGAGTTAGACTGGTCGGGTTCAAATCCCTGCGCTGTCACCTATAAAGTGTATGATCTTGAGCAGGATGCTAATCTCTGTGTTATAATTTCTCAACTAGAAAAATAAGAGGTAATAATAGCTCATATCTACTATGGCTGATGTGATAATCTAATGTGCTTATAGCCATGCTTGAGACATGATAAGCACTAAAGAGACGCCATCTAGCTCATTTCATGAAATAGGTAGCTAAATTGTGTGCCGACTTATCTCAATATTCTAGAATTACTTATTTTTGAGTGACTCCAACTCTATAAACACAAAATTGTTAGCGTTTTATAAATTAAGCCGCAGTTTATGTTTTAAAAGGCATTAAAAAAGTAAGTGCCTTGAAGGTATACATTTCTAAAACATTTTGAAAATAGTCACTTATAATTTGTACTTTTCTTTTAGTGGAAGTAGACTCCTGAATAGCTTTCCTTTGTCGATCAAATCAGATCACTTGCTATCATATTTTAGAACAACTAATGGCAATAAAAATAGATAATAGGTAGGTAGATAGATAGATATAGATGATAGATAGATGATAGATAGGAATTACAGATAAATAGATGATAGAAGATAGAGATGATAGAGAGATAGATAAATGATAGATAGATAGATAGATGATAGAATTTTAATGTTTCAGAAACTAGCAATATAAATTTTAGGACTTTTGTCCAAACAGAGACAAGGGTATAGTTTTCACTGGTACTGTACAATGAAAATATGAACAATATAAATAAATTACATCAATAAATTTTTTTATATTATTCATATTTTCATTTACTTTCAAACTCCACTATCTTTAGAAATTATGAATATAGATTCTATTTGGCCTTGTGTCAAAGTAATTTTCCAGGGTAGGAGTTTTTCTGCTTATCATTTTTATTCATTTTATTTGTTTGGATTTGCCTTTTCAGTGAAAAATTACACATTGGTTTCAGGATTTTCTCTGTTGAATGAACATAGTAAACCCAATCCCCAAGTTGCTGAAGTGGAAAGGTAACTGTTACTGTCATCAGAACTAGGACTTTAAAGCTGAAATTGGTGACATACAAACAGTGCTGGTAGCCATATTCCGTACAGAAATATTATTCAAGGTCTCTAAATAGTTCTTTTAGAATAATAATAAAATGGCTTTCCATTGTATAAATTGGCCATCTTTTTTAAAGAATATATAACTGGTCATCTGAAAGTTGAAAATTGAATTTATTCTCTAGTTCAGGGAGGAGTGTAAACTGTAGAATGTGGTGATGATGCTAACCCTCTTGAGGTCGCATTAATATCATTCTCATTCTGCTCCTCTTAGACAAAAGTTGATACAAAGATTTAGGGACTTTACATGATACTACAAGACCCCAAGAAAAGAAATCCATTATATTTAAAGTAAGAAGACTTTTTGAATGAACACTTTTTATATGAATACATTTTTATTGAATTGTTAGCCTTTTAGATATAGTCCTATAAAGTTATCTTTTATTCCTGTTATTCCAACATATAATACAAAAATACAAACTAATGTGAGGAAATGTGCAATTAATTCTAGTGCTTCTGGAATATTCATATCACAGTGCATTGTATCCATTTGAAAACTATGCAATTATGTGAGATATGTAACGGATATTATAAACTCAGATAATAACCAAATGAGGACAAGATAATGGTATATTCTCAGAAATTTGTTATACAGATTAAAAAAAAACTTAGAGTAGGAAAAAAAGCTGCCCAATGATTGGATAGTTAATTTCCAACTGATGTAAAAGAATATTAGTGTGGTTAACAACATACATTTTTGAGCTACATAGACTTGGACTAGTGTCTTTAGTTCTAACTATCCTCTGCCAGCAAACAGATTTTTCCAAGTAATTTAACTCCTCTGTTTTGTTTCTTGATCTCTAAAATTAGGATAATGATATCATGAAATTGTTATGAGCATTATATGAGATCATTATCTGGATTTAATGAGATTATAATTTACTGGTCCAGATAAATCACTTTCTAATTCATAATCAAGAAGACGTATTATAGGAGTATTTCCTTTTCACCCATTTGTACTCACCTCTTCAAATGGAGAAAATATTCTTACTTCCGATATTGAGTTAGTTTTTATGATAATTAACTAATAATTATTGAATCACCATGAAACGGGGTGATACTGAAAATTTTCTGACTTGTAAGATAAAGGCATGGTCAAATCAAAATAGATGCCAAGTATGAACTGACAGTAAGTGAGAAGTATTACAAACCAGTGACTATTAGTCCAAAAAAGATACATACGTAAAAAAGAAAATATATCATATACGCAGAATGGGCATAAGCATGGCAATAGTTTCTATTGCAAATGTGTCCTTTGAGATCTGATTTGGTTTTTGTTTGTTTCTGTTTTTTGTTTTGTTTGGGGCTATACTTGAGTTTTTCTGCTAATCTAATACACTTTGTAATAGGTGGATCTTGTTTAAGATGACAGCTGTCAGCTGTGAAATGCTTGCATAGAAAAAAAAATTTTATTTTTCACAAACGTATTGATAGTATACTATTAATAACTGAATCCAAATTAAAGAAATTTCTTCTTGCTTATAATATAGTCATTGTTATATGGGGTGTCTTACACATTCTGCTATCTTTCTCCAATTAATTTTTTTTAATTACTCAAAGTCCGGAATTTACCTTGGTTCACTCTTGGTGTTGTACATTCCATGCATTTGAGAAATGTATTATGATGTGTGTCTACCATTATAGTATTGTACAATTCTCTGTGCTCTGCCTATTCACTCCTCCCTCCTCCCTCCCCCAGCAACCATTGATCTTTTCACTGTCTCCATAGTTTTGCTTTTTCCAGATTGTTGTATAGTTGCAATCATACAGTATGTAGCCTTTTCAAATTGACGTATTTCACTTAGTAATATGCATTTAAGATTCCTCCATGTCTTTTCATGTCTTGATAGCACATTTATTTTTAGCACTGAATAATATTCCATTGTCTGCGTGTATCAAAGTCTATTTATCCATTCTCCCGTTAAAGGACACCCTCGGTTGCTTCCACGTTTTGGCAATTATGAATAAAACTGCTATAAACATTTACTTGCAGGTTTTTGTATGGACATAAGTTTTGAGCTCCTATGGGTAAATACCAAGGAGGGCGATTACTGGATCATATGGCAAGAGTATGTTTAGTTTTATAAGAAATTGCCAAACCACCTTCCGAAGTGGCTGTACCATTTTGCATTCCCACCAACAATGGATGAGAGTTTCTGTTTCTCCACATCCTTGCCAGTACTTGATGTTGCCAGTGTTTTGGATTTTTTGCCACCGTAATAGATGTGTAGTGGTATCTCATTGTTGTTTTAATATGCAATTCCCTAAAGACATATGACATTGGGTATTTTTTCATATGCTTATTTGCCATCTGTATATCTTTTAGTAAGGTGTCTTTTTGAGTCATTTGCTCATTTTTTAATTGGCTTTTTTGTTGTCTTGTTCAGTTTTAAGAGTTCTTTGTATATTTTGGTTAACAGTCCTTTATCAGAGAAGTCTTTTGCAAATATTTTCTCTTAGTCTGTGGCTTGTCTTCTCGTTCTCTTGATGATGTCTTTCACAGAATAAAAATTTTTAATTTTAATAAAGTCCAGCTAATCAATTTTTTCTTCCATGGATTGTGCCTTTGGTATTGTGTCTAAAAAGTCATTGCCACATCCATGATCACCTACATTGTCTTCTAGGAATTTTATAGTTTTCCATTTCACATTTAGGTTTATGATCCATTTTGAGTTTATTTTTGTGAATGGTGTAAAGTCTGTGTCTAAATTTATTTTTGTGCATGTGAATGCCCAGTTGTTCTAGGACCATTTGTTGAAAAGACTATCTTTTTCTCCATTGTATTGCCTTTTCTCATTTGTCAAAGATCAGTTGACTATATTTATGTGGGTATATTTCTGTGCTGTCTATTCTGTTCCACTGATCTATTTGTCTATTCTTTTGCCAATACCACTCTGTCTTGATTACTGTAGCTTTATATTAAATCTTGAAGTTGGGTAATGTCAGGTCTCTGACTTTATGTGTTGGGAAAAGCATTTTTTAATTTAATAAAATACAGACTGAGAATTGTTTTACAAGTATATTTGATATTCTAGAGCAAGGATTGGCAAACTTTATTAAAGAGTCAGACGTTGTATATTATAGACTTGCGAACTACATGGTCTCTGTCTCAACTCTTCAACTCTGTTGTTTCAAGTGAAATAGCATTAGATAAAATGTAAATGAATTAGAATGGCTGTGTCACAATAAAACTTGATTTGCAAAAACAGCTACTGGGCCAGATTTGGCGCATGGGCCGTAGTTTGCTGAATCCCTGTTTTAAAGTATGACGTCCCCACCAGCAGGGACATTTATGGGAAAGGGACTGTATCTGTCTTGTTTACCACCTTATACCTGGTGCCAAACAAAGTTCTTAGCATGTAGTATAGATTTAATAAGTGCATGGTGAAGAGATAAATAGAATATTTTTTCACTGGAAACATCATTAATATTTTAGTTCATAGAAATTATATTTTACCTATAATTCAGTAGTATATATCCTATTTTCATCAAAGCTTAAACTCCATTAAAATGATTCTGGTTATAAGAAGCTAATAATTAATGCGTCTCCCTAAGTGAGAAGAGTATTATTGTATATTACTCTATGAATAATGTATACAATCATCTGTATTTACTGATAATAGTTTGCACAATTCAATAGGAGCATGTAACATGAGAAGAAAAAAATAGATGATACTTCCATTAGGTAACCTTAACTTCTGTTTAATGCTAATGACTATCCGTAAGTATTTGTAACTGAAAAATACATTTATCTAACATGCATATTGTATGGACAAGTTCCATGCAATAGGATAGATACTGTCAGTCAAACACAGCAAGATATAATGCTAACATTTTTCAGTAAGTTTCATTGTACAAGTGAGAGCCTTTTTCTGAAAACTCAGTTTATTTCATGTTTTAATTTAGCATTTCAAAATTTCTGCATGAAGTTATGTAGGAGCGCATTTATTTCTGTAAATTACAGCCTATTTTAGTAGTCAATTGTAGTATTAATATTCATATTTCATTCTAGCCTGCTAATATTCCTTATTATAATCAGAATATGCAAACTTTTGTTATTATTCACTGTTAACATCCTGTTAACAAATCACAGGGGAAAAAATGTTCTTTAGCACATCGAGAGTGCAATCTGAAATAGGGATTTTGTTCTTGTGGGATCCAAGAGGTATATTGGTATAGATAATCAGAAACAGGGAATTATCTAGAAGAGTGTTTTCTTTTTGCTCAGGAAAAGATATATTTATGGGATAAAACTTTGTTTACTTACATAGATATATATGAGAAATGCCAGTCTACAAGAAAATTACATAGGGGCCTTTCTTTTAATAAAATTAATCTCAATAAATTATTGCCTCTCAATTAGAAATTAGAAATTTGTCAGCACACAAAGTTTTACTTTATGTTTAAATTTATACTGTAAAATCTTTAATGCTTATACTATAGCAGAATCATGGAGCTTAAAGGAGCCCCAAGAGTTGTCTGAAAATTAATACAATAATTTTTTTGTGGAGTGTAAAATTACCATATTTATTGGTGCCATTTTTGACCATGAGAAAGCAATACAAATGAGTAATGATGGAAATTCTCAGGTCAAATTCTCCGCAATAGCCATTGAAAATCCAAGCAAATATCTTAGTGGTTTTCGTTAATGTCAACAGGTATCCACTATTTTAAGTAAATTCCTCAAGTACAGTAAGCTAATTGGTCATGTCTAATATCAGCCATTATGTTTTCTGAATTTGTTTCCATAGCAGCATATTCAGACCCATGGTAAAGAAAGGCTTTATTTACACCTTAGATTACTAATGAACAAAGGCCAGAGATGTTAAAGAGTAAAAACATAACGATTTGATATAGTCTATTAAACAATTCTCTTATTTTTTTTTTTAATTTATTTTTTGTGAGGAAGATCAGCCCTGAGCTAACATCCATGCTAATCCTCCTCTTTTTGCTGAGGAAGACCAGCTCTGAGCTAACATCTATTGCCAATCCTCCTCCTTTTTTTTTGCCCCCCCCAAAGCCCAGTAGATAGTTGTATGTCATAGTTGCACATCCTTCTAGTTGCTGTATGTGGGACACGGCCTCAGCATGGCCGGAGAAGCAGTGCGTCGTGTGCACCCGGGATCCGAACCGGGCCACCAGTAGCAGAGTGCATGCACTTAACCGCTAAGCCACGGGCCGGCTCAAATTTTCTTATGTTTTAACAAAACATTTCCCACAATGCACAACCACAAGTTATGATGGCCACAACATTCACTCCTGTGGCACTCCAATCCGGGTCTCTCGCCTTCTTCTTGCACACGAGTCCTATTTTCATATCTCTCTAGCAGGTTCTAGGACATTTCCACTTGTGTATGCTGCCCTTGCCTCAAAGTGCACGGTTTAAAAATTGACATCATATTTTTCCTTTCTCTCTCAGCATTCCTGTCTCCTAATAAACAAGACCAGAAAGCTTAAGTTTTCCTTCGGGCAAGTCCAAACAACAATTACAGATGCCTCAAAAATTTAACCTTCCCTATGATCTGCATTGAAATATTTTGTGTGGGTCTAGACTCTAGCTCTTTATGAAGAAGGCATCTAGTGAAAAATAATACTTTAATCCTCAAACCATCACAAGGGCTAATATTAACTACAGTTTAGTGATGCAAAGAACTGAGGCTTAGAGAACTTTATCAGCTTGTTCAAAACCATATTGCTGGCGCCGGCCCGGTGGCGCAGCAGTAAATTGCGCGCGCTCTGCTTTGCAGCCCGGGGTTTGCAGGTTTGGAACCCCGGGCGCACACTGACGCACCTCTTGTCAGGCCATGCTGTGGCGGCGTCCCATATGAAGTAGAGGAAGATGGGCACAGATGTTAGCCTAGGGCCAGTCTTCCTCGGCAAAAAGAGGAGGATTGGCATCAGATGTTAGTGCAGGGCTGCTCTTTCTCACAAAAAAAAAAAAAAAAAAAAAATATTGCATTGCTGATGGGACTGGAAGAGGCTACAAAGAGAAAAGGAAGCAGATACTTAAGGAGAAAAAGTAGGAGGGAGTATCTGTGAGAGAGACAGAATACACAAATGAGAGAACAGAGGAAAAGACAGTAAGGTATTGCATGTGCCAATTGAGCAATATTATCAAACACTGATACTATTAAATATCAATACTATGAAATATTGAAAAAATATACAGGCATTTTTCTTCTCATTTTAAAAATTTTGGGGAGCTGGCCTTTGGCCTAGTAGTTAAGTTTGGCTTGCTCCGCTTACGCGGCCCGGGTTCAGATGCCTAGCGTGGACCTACACCACTCATCAGCAGCCATGTTGTGGTGGCAACCCACACACAAAATGGAGGAAGATTACCACAGATGTTAGCTCTCATTGAATCTTCCTCAGCGAAAAAAAAAGATCTTAAAAAATTTTTTCAAAATTGGCCAATTTGAAACCACTGTAATTTTCTTTGATTTATTTAATATATATATTTTTATCTACCATGTAAGGATCTTTATAATTTTTAGGATTTTGAATATGTTTTTGAAAATGTTCCGCCTACATTAATTTATCATTATTGGTCGTTTCAACACTTCTATATCAGCACAGTCCAGTGGACCACAGGCCAGTGGTCCACATGGCCACTGACAGACAAGCGGTGTGGTTCCACACCTAGGAACCAAACCTGAGCCGCTGAAGTGGAGCACACTGAAATTTAACCACTAGGGCATCCGGGCTGGCCCCCAAAGCCCTTTTAATCTACGGTAGTAATGATACCACATTCAGCATGGAGCTGTGATCAGGACTCTTAATTGATTTATCTTGCTCTAGCTTACAGTCATTCTCCAGGATCTATCTGGTTACCATAGCAGCCAGACTGGTGGGTTAAATGCAGATATGATGGAGATCATCAGCCTTGAATTCTTTAGGCTAAAGCTGGCGCTAATCTTTGCCATTTGGGGGCAGGGCCTGAGTCTTTGACTGCAACTCCCTTTAGAGACTGCAGTGCATTAGCTGAGCACCAAGTCTGGTATGGGGAGAACGGCATACCCCTGCAAGACTTTCCGAGTAAAGACTTCATAATCACATAAAGAACGATAATCTAGAGCGGGACTTCTTAAGGCCCTTTGGCTGTTCCTCCACGGTTGTTATGGTAATTGTAACCCTTTGACTTCTGGCAGTCTACAATCTGGCTTCAATTTCTTCAGGGCTCAAAAGTCCCCATTGCCATTAATGAGTCAAGAGACTACATCCCCCAACCTCAACCCTGGCCAACAGAAGAGACCCAACACCAAACTTCTTAGTGAAGCCATCCTGGTGGCTTTAGTAAATGATATGTCCTCTGAGTCTTCTCATGGAATCCTCTGGTGCTTCTTCTGACCCTGTATAATATATCCATTCCTGCAGACCTGTCTCCCTGGCCCATTTGCTCCTCCATCTGAGATAATAACCCAAGCATTTCAACTTATTTCAATACGGGCCACTGCTTTCTCCAGACTTCTATGAGCCTCTCTAGTAGTGAGTTTACCCTATTTGCTGGGGTCCTTGATAGGGAGTTAAATCATCTGTCCCAAAAGACTCTTCCCAAATCAATGAACTCTTGCTCATTTGGTTTTGTGTACTAAATCCATTAATCAAGCATTCTCAAAATCCAGCCCCACTGGTGGTACCCAAGTCCCTGCTTGTACATGCTAGCTAATTTGGGGTGTAATCTCTTCTCTCCCTTATTAGCCCAGAATATCTCCAGCTTGCATATGCTTTGATTTAATATTAGCAATTGGCCTGGAAGCCAGGAGAAAAGACTAGAGCAGCCCTTGCCTTGTGCAAGAGAGGTTTCCCTCTGTAGGGTATTTCCACATGGGGAAAGTTCCAGTTATTATTAGCAAGGGATGAACTTCCTCTTCAGACTCTGAGGATTCAGAGGAATCATCAGAGTCATAATCCTATTCGGATCTATCCAGATGTCTCCATCTCGTGTTTAAGAGTCTCAGGTTTTCTCTACCAAGGCCTAGATCTTAGCATAGCAAGCTTCTCTTGGCTGGAAATTCAACCTTTGAAAAAGTCTGAAACTCTAACTATCAAATTCTAAGTATGCCACCAGTGGTGTCTGTTCCCCTACCACATGAGATAAGGACATGCTGTAAGTCCCTCTCTCTTTCAAAAATCACTTTTACTGTTTGATAACCACTCTCAATTTCTATTATCCCCCAGAAAAGTGTCAAAGCACCTTAGTAATAACCAGACAAACTCAAATATTTTTATAGGTATTCCTTCCTATCCCATATCTTACAAATACCTGAATCTTCTTAGAGACAAGGGCAGTCTCCTTTAGTGGGGCATTTTCCCAAATCACAACGAGAAGAATTTTTAGCCTCTGGGCTACCACCTATACCAGGGACGGTTTAGATCTCATATACTTCATCAACTGTTAGGCAAGTGATCCAGTCCCCAGACCCCATCATACTGACTACTTTCTAAGACCATTTCTGACAGGACTACTGTATCAGTTTGGGTCCTCCAGGAACCACAGTCCAAGGTAAAGTTTGAAGTGCAAGTGAATTATTGTGAGTTAACCCTGTGCAAGATGGAAAGTGGAAAGAGCAGGTATAGAAGGAAGAGACTTCAGGTTGTGATGCTGGTCTGATACCTATGAAAAGAGAGGAGGAAGGAAGCATTATTATTTAGAAAGAGTCTCAGCGTATGATGCATCTCTAAGAAAATCTCACCCATTCCGAAGTGGAACTCTAGAGCAAATATTGCTTGTTAGAGGATAAAGGCATTGGGCAGACATTGCCAGCTGCCAGTAGCCACCATACTTGGTCATTTTTTGGAGCTGTCTGGAGAGAGCAAAGCCTTGGCTTAAATGTTGCAATTGATCCCAAGGGAAATGCATCTGGAGGCTATCGTTTAACTGCATTCCTCATGTAAGAGTCTTTTATGAAAGGAGATCTGAGTGGGACACCTCCATGTCTGTCACATGTTATGTATAGGTAAACATTTTTTATTGTATTGTCAAATACCTTGTACCTTATAATTATTCATTTATTCAACACATAGTTTTGAATACACACTTTGTGCCTGACATAGAAGTTGAGTGATGAGCAAGAAAGGCCCTTCTGTGAGGGAGTCATTATAGATTGTGAAAAGGAATTAGAAAGGAGATACACAAGGTAGTATTACAGAATTAATGCATCAAGGATGGAAGAGTGAGGCTGTTTGAGTTGAGTGGTTAGAAAATTATTTTTTGGATGGTAGCATTTAATTTGAGGACTAAAGGATGTGGATAAACCAGGCATAGCTAGATCAAGGAAAAGAGCATTCTAACCATATGAAAAAGCAAATGGAAAGCCATGAAATAGAAAAAGGGGTTGGCGGGCTCTAGGAACTGAGAGGAAACTACTGTGAATGAAAAATACTAGATGAGAGTTAGAAACAGAGAATGGAGGCAGATTATGCATTTTCCTGTAGGCTCAGGAGGATAATTTAATTTTACTCTATATGCCATGAATAGCCAAAAAACTATTTTAGTAAGATAAATTACCTGATTTGATTCTCTTTATTAAATAATTAATTTGTTGTTTGGTTAATAAACACAGTGGTGGCAGTGGGAGTTGAAATAGAGACATCAGTTCTGAAGATCTTGTGGTAGTACAGAAAAGAGATTGAGAAAATCTCTTAGGTGCCCAATTCATGTTTGCAAATATATTTGAGTTGTTAGTCTGAACATCTCCAGGCCATATATCTAGAGAAGATTGTGAAGGCACCTAAATCAGCCTGAAGAGATCACTAACAACGCCATACACTTCATGTTAATGGATAATAGTACTAGGAAAATGATGGCTTACTTAATATTCAGACAAGTGAGCTTGTCAAAGTAGCATAGGTGGGGCTGGCCTGGTGGCATAGTGGTTAAGTTCGCATGCTCTGCTTCAGCAGCCCGAGGTTCGCAGGTTCGGATCCTGGGTGCAGACGTACGCACCGCTCATTAAGCCATGCTGTGGCGATGTCCCATATAAAGTAGAGGAAGATGGGTGTGGATGTTAGCCCAGGGCCAATCTTCCTCAGCAAAAAGGAAAAAAAAAAAAAAGAGGAGGGTTGTCAACAGATGTTAGCTCAGGGCTGTTCTTCCTCACAAAACAAACAAACAAACAAAAAAGTAGCATAGGCTTACTGGCCTACTATTACATAGATGTCAAATTTATACAGCTAACTTCTTTGTATCAAATCATAATTATGTCTGCTTATCATTGCTTTTGGACAAAGTCCATAGTGTTACCTTGGTTCTCCCCCTGATTTGTTTAGTAGAATGTGATCTTCTTGAGGACAACAGAGGTCTTACTTATTTTTGTATCTTTGGATTTTAGCCAGTTCCCAGCATACATGTTCATTTAATGTTTTTTTGAATAAAGAAATGAAATACTGATTTAACAGAGTGGAAAAGTCTAGTAACGCTTGCTAAGTATATTTGTTTGGCTAGTGACACGTTATTTAAGTAACAAATAGGGAATTATATTTAATATTGAAAATTAGATTCACACAAGTAAGAGAGTACAGAATCTGAAACTTGAATTCGTTCGCTGATTCTTGACAGGCTATAAGAAAACTAAACTAGATGAGGATAAAGATGTAGGTATTACTTGGGAGTGAGGGGCAAGGAATAGTTACCAAAGATACTGTACATCAATATAAAGGCACAGACTGGGACGTGGAACTTTAAGATAAATTAAAGAGATGTCTCAGAAAATAGAGTACAATGATAGGTTATTTCTAAAGTCCAGTTGTAAAAGTCAACATTTGGTCAAAAAAGACAAAAGCTCCTAAATCCATCCCAGTTATGAAATATGTAACATAAGGACTTGTGCTTTTAGCACTGTTGGAAACACTGAGAAAGCTCAAGTCAGAAAAGCCGTCATCAAATTTCGGAAAAGCTGTTCTTGTAGAGCAGCAAAGTCATCATAGAATATTTTCACCTGAAGCTCCAAAGGGGATGTTTCTCAAGAGCTCACCGGGAAGTCTCTGTGAATCTTGTCTACTCCTGTTTTAGCTGCAAATGCCTCTAGAGAATAATGGCTTTTCCTTCCTTTCTGCTTTCCAAATCTCATGAGAGTACTTCTCAATGTCAAACTACAATCTAGAATCACACAGGGAAGGTGATTGTGGGAAATGTAGTTCCTGGCATCTCTTATGAGGTGTAGAGATCAAAGACCATAGAAGGAGGTCATAGTGAGGCCAAATTGAAAACAGATATGGTACAAACCAACTCTTCAACCACTCAATATCCACACATACCCTTTTAACCATACTTAATTTCAGAATAAAGTAGAAAAAATTATCTTCCAAACCTGATGCAACTATTCCTTGTGCAGCCAAAAATGTACTTGCACTTTCCCTAAAAATGGAGACACTAAGTTCTATATTAAATTTTATCCATCTCTAAGTGGTGATCATATATTTGGCAGCTCAGTCACAACAATTCTTAGACATACGGTAACTTAAATATTGAATTATACAATTAAAAATAAATAATTACCTTATAATAATTCAAGCTGACTGTGTAAAGGTGACTATTGGTTATAGATTACCTATGAATAACAAAAATGGAAAGAAAATATACTTAGCTACTACCTTCTTCATTTTTGCAACTGGCCATATGGGCAGAATTTGTATTTATAATTTCTTTATACCATTGTACAAGTATGTTTTTTTCCCTTTGTTTGGCACCTCAATTGGTTATGATTTCTTACCTGAAGAAGTAACTAAAACTTTGTTCTCGAAGGGACTTTACTATTAACAATCCTACGTGTATTGAATGACTAAATTTTCATTAATTTTATCTATGGGCGTGGCATAATAAGAGAAGGCCCAGAGACCCTACTGCGTTCCAAACATGTCTCTTCTTGCTCCCATGGTACAGTAACAGTTCTATTTCCCCCATAATCATGATCAACCCACTCAGTATAGTCCCTCTCTTCTTCATCTGTAATTGCAATAAAAACAATAGTCCAAAATGGTCAGGAGATGACCTCAGCTTACAGGTCAATGGAAACCTTGTTGGGTTCCTTTAATCCAGTAGGTCTCATGGTATGGAGATGGAAAGCCATTTTTTTGTTATGTTTTGTTTTGTTTTCCTAGCAAATAATTGGGAGTAATAGAGAAAGTAGTCACTCCTATTTCCATATCTCTGTTCAGAATATATTCTGATAATCTGGCTATGGGAAAAAAGCCTTGTACTGGTTGCTGATAAAAAGCACATAATACATCATAGGACAACTGTTCAACTCTAAGAGCTGTTGCCACCCAGCTGTTGGTATAACTGAGTCAACAAAAGGCCATTCCATCAGGTGAGCTGATTTGGGGCAAGGATTATGTAGAATACTTGTAAATTCTCTGAGTCTAATTCACTGTCTCACTTCCCTTCCTCTAAAATGTATTCCTTGGTCAAAAGTGATGCTGTGAGGAATAAAATGATGATGAACAAAATATTATGTAAATCCATTGATGGTGGTTTTGACAGAAGTATTGTGAGCCAGAAAGGCAAACCCACATCCAGAAAAAGTATCTATTCTAGTGAGAACAAACCAATGCCCTCTCTATGATGAAAGAGTTAAATGTAATCAGTATGCCACCACATGGCTGGATGGTTCCCCTGGAGAATACTGGAATATGGGAATTCAATGTTATTCTCTGATATTAAGATGTTGGAGGTAAGCAGTGGCCAGATCTGCCTTGGTGAGGCTTGGAATTGTTACATAGACTT
The DNA here is from genome assembly GCF_020826845.1 of Diceros bicornis minor. Taxonomy (NCBI): domain Eukaryota; kingdom Metazoa; phylum Chordata; class Mammalia; order Perissodactyla; family Rhinocerotidae; genus Diceros; species Diceros bicornis. The sequence continues at coordinate 40,206,776 of NC_080759.1, forward strand.
CTTTTTTTTGAGCCTCACTAAAAATCTAGCAGCCTTATAGATTGCTCGTTATTGGGGCCCAGTAACATGCCCAAATAAAATATAAGCTGCATTCAAAATGCAAAGAACCTCCTAAGCATGATAAGTTTTTCCTGGTGGTGGGAAATACCTGTTGCAGCACGTCCCTATCATTGTAGGTGATGTCTCAACATACCCCGGGCCCCTGGAAGCATAGACACATTACTGAGCTCACAGGCTTCTGATTTATGGATCATATTTCTCACTCATCTTCATACTTATTTCTAAACATGGCAAATAATGTATTCACTAATTCTCAGTTACCAGGTCTAATCAACATTGTCCTTTTCCATTGCATACCTAGCCCATTTTCTACTGCTAACCTGGATGCTTTCTCAGAGGACACTTTGCTACACATTCAACAGACTGAAAATACTGTGGAACTGACACCCATTCCTCAGGAGCAGACCTCACCAAGGACTGAAGGAAGACAGGATGTGCATACCCCAGATCACTTGCCCCTTCAGCAGGATAACTCCTAAATACTTGTTTTATTCTGTCTCCTGGACTTCCCCAGTGGTATTAGGTCCCAAGGACTGACAATGGTAACTTGACTGATAACAATACATTTTCAGTACAGTGTGATAAAGAATAAAAAGCTATAAATTTCATATGGTTCTATAAGTCAAAAATCTGAAAGAAAGATTCTGTTTTTGACTAAATTGGCTTAATATCTTGATAACATATCATAGAAAAATTAGTTTATTAATTATAAGTAATAAACCAAGGAGATAAATAAATAAATAAATCTAAAGTTATTAAAAAAAAATAAATGAAATCTACTTTTTTCTGTTACAGTGAGCTGGGTAATTAAGGCTTAATCAGATTTATTCCCTCCTATTAGATATAGCTAATTAAAGCAACCCTTTTAATTTAGTAACTGCATTCTGAAGTGTTGAGGATTATGGCAAGTGAGATGTGTCAAATTTTTAGGCCCAACCTTCCAGGATTTCTGATTTGAATTTGCTTATAAAGACATGCACAGAGTTTACATCCTACTTTTAGGAGGCAGATCAGAATTGCTCATAAGGTTTGCGCGCGCGCGCGCGCACACACACACACACACACACACACACACACACAAATGATAACTTCCTAGTACCAGCAATGGTGTTGGAAAGAAATTCAGTCTTGCACAGTGGGAATGTAAATTGTGAAAACTTTGGAGAAAATATCTGGCAGCATGAATTAACATAAAACACGTGCATTACCTTTGATACATCAAACCAGATCTTAGAATTCTAACAGAAATGATAACACTATATATATGTAAAACTGTAGTGGGAGAATGTGGGAAATAAATTAAATGTCCATCAGTGGGGAATAGCTGACCTTTTCTATATCCATTCAATGAAACTGAAATACCACACATCCATGTCTAGCCATCATAACTAAGTATGAAAGCATGTTGCACAATTAAATACATGAGAGGAGAGGGAAGGAAAGAGAGGGGTGGGGAGGGGAGTAGAGTGGTGGGGAGGAGAGGAGAGAGACAGTTGAAAAAATATGAAATCCAAAAAAGATACCTACCAAAACCACCAAACTGGCTGCTTCAGGGGCCAAGATGAGACAGAAGACTTTTTAAAAATCAATACCAAAATCATACTTAAAATCTAAAAACAAATAAGCAAAAACAGGATAGTAAATGAAACATGCACATGGATTTCTTAAAGAAGGTATTAAGAATTTTCATTTAAATATAGAATTTGAATAAGGGAAGCAAAGGAGCTTCTTCCTTTCTCTCTTAAATATCCAATTATGAACATAGTCACAATTTAGTGTGTTCAACCTCTGAAAGTTCATCGATCATTGTTTTTTTGGTCTTTTTATTATTCACAAGGAATATATTATCGCTTTAATGAATTAATAAAGAGAGTTTTGGTGATATTTTTCTCTTCAATTTCTTGGGTAGACAGCAATGACGTGCTCGAAAAAGCAGGTCTTGGGGCTGGCGCAGTGGTGTAGTGGTTAAGTTCATGAACTCCTCTTCAGCGGCCCCCTGGGGTTTGCACGCTTGGATCCTGATGTTAGCTCAAGGCCAATCTTTCTCACCAAAAAAAAAAAAAAAAAAACCAGTCTTTATGAACTCAAAACTTTTTGTGAAACCCCTTTTTAAAATATATTTTAACCATCAAGTACAAAATCAACTTTTTTTTTCTTTAATACTTATATGGTCACCAGGTCATCCAATACCATTGTTTAAAAAAAAAAATCATGGGAAAGTTAGAGATTTCAATAAACATAGTTGATACTATGTTTATATGAGGTTATACTAACCTCATATTTAATTCTAATTTGAGAATTTACTTGATCAAGAATAAGAAATATTTCCTAGATTCTTTTATTCACTTTTAATTTATAGCATTATAAAGTTAAATTTCAAATGTTGAAAACAGTTGCAACAGATGAAAATGTTTTCCAACTGAATTTTATTAGTCATTACAAAGGTAGGTTTATAGTGCAATTGCTGACAGGCTCTTAGCATCTTGATGTTCATTATTCATTTCTGTTGCAAGGAAACTGAAACTAAAAACTTGATTTTTGGTAGCTGACACTGTTCAATGCTTGACTTATTTTAAGACAATGGAAAGGAATAGTCTCATAAATAAATTGATCTGATTTAATGGTCAGACACAATTTTGGAAAGGAATAACAAGACAATGTAGAAAAAAAGTCTTGTCTGTTTACCTGGGGACAAGAGAGCCCACAGATATGCAGATACTTCCCTTTGCTGTTTTCCTATTTTAGCGAATAAGCAGAGCTAATACAACCTCATCTTTTCATGTCTACTAATTTTCATTCTTTCTTTCTCTGCATCCATCTAGAAGCTGCTTCTGTGGTATTCTATATAGACTACAACCTTTCAGTAAGGTATAGAAAAAGCAAGATATTAAATTTTATTTTTCTAGTTATACCAGCCGTTGATTGTATGATCTAATTTTGTGACATTTTGTACTTTAGTGCAAAAATTGGTGTATCTAAGGAATTGGAAAAACTCTTCTATTTGTACATTGAAATTAACCTGCCAACATAGATGCAATAATTTCATGGTTAGTTGCTATATGCCAATAATGTGTCCCAAACTAGAAATCACTCCAAGTGAAGAAGAGGGAAAAAAATAGGAAGAAACAAAAAGAGAGAGAAAGAAAGAAAATGACACTTTGGCACAAAGAAATTTGAAACTGTGTCAATTACTTGGAAAATCAATTTAATAGCAAGTCCAGTCTCGAAGTGATTGGTAGTTTGAGTTTAGATAAGCATTTATAAAACGCATTTCTGCATCTTTGGTTTAATCAGTAATATTATATTATGGCAGGAGAAAAGTCACAGGGAGGGGTGCCGAAATCAGAAACAATTTTGACTTATTAACTGTGTGATTCATAAAACCTGTTTGAAACAGAAAACTTAATTCTATTGTCAAATGCAATATCAGTGAGGAGACTTATTCTACTTTCATGGTAGAATAATAGGAGATATATAATTCTGCCTAAATTTGTCTCACTCTACAGTTCATAATTAAATACATTGTCACAAGTGCCTTCTCTACTTTTATATTAGTGATTAACAAAAGAGTCATTTCACCTAGATGGTATAAATTACTATTCAAATGGAATAATTACTTTATATGTGTATATATAAATCATCCACACTTAACTTTTAGAGAAAATTTTGATTCAAGTTGTGTATACCTGTTTATAAAGATTTATGAGACGTTGGTTTGGTTATACAGTTAACAGTTTTATAAATTTTTAATGGTAACAGCAAATTAGTCACATGATTACTAAATCATATTATATAAACATATTTTATATATGTGCTTTCTAATTCCAGAAAATTCTGAATATATTATTTACTTTTTCAGAGTGTCATGTTTTTCCTTGAAGTTATGAGTCCTATTTTAAGAAATTAGTAGTATATATTTACTAAAAAATTACATACGTGTGTCTCCCTGTGTGTGTATTAAGGTATTACATTCAAATTAACTCAGTTTGATGATTATATTCTATTCAATATGGATTATAACATAGAATTAAAAGCTTTTTTCTCATTTCTTATTGTCTTAAAATGTCATCTACATAATTTAAATAATAATAATTTTGCTAAAAGTTCCATTCAAATTGAGAATTACATAGCCAGTTTTGGCTAGTGGAAATAATATGGGATCTAGAGTCTTAGAAAAACAGGTGATTAGTACTGGATTCATGATGAACTATTATGTGAACTTTCTCTACCTCAGTTTGTTTGTTTGTTTAAATCTTACATTGGAGATTGGTTAGGATAATCAGAGATTATCTAGTGCCTTTCATCTAAGGCACTAAATATATCATACCAATATTGTGCAATAAATCAAATGCTTTATTACATAAGGTCACTTATCTTTTACCCAACAAGTATTAATTAATCCCCCCACCATGTATCTGTACCAGTGGGAGAGATAAGAATACAAATAATAGGAGAAAAAAGATGTTCTGCTTGAAAAGTATATAGTCTAGTATGCAATATTAAACATAAAAATGCTAATATAGAGTTATGTTCAATGGTTTATTGGAGCATAAAGCAGGAAGTTCTTAATTCTGCCTTAGCGGGTAGGGCATAGAGTTAAAGAGAAATTGATATTTGAACCATGTCTTGAGGGTTGAGTCTGTGTTCTTTAGGCAGATTGAGTTTGAAGATAGGATAGGCAGGGAGGGAGAGTTTAAAATGGATGGAAACTTTCTAGGCAGAGGGATCAACACATGGAGGTAAAAAATAAACTGACATATTCAGCTACCTGAAAATAAGAACCCATGGCTCAGCTTAGGGCATGTGTGCAAGAGATGAGGTTTTATACCATAAGGAGTCATATAAGCCGTCTTTAAAGAAAAGAGATAACAATAGCAGATCTGTGAGTCACCTCTTCCCTACCTGAGGTCAATTTAATTGAGACACAAATTTTTCTCTAGGACAATAACGAATTCAGTGCTATAATACTTGAGATAAGGAAAGTATAAAAGGTGAGCTCCACATTTATCTCAGCTTTTTCCCTTGATGTGTTTTCCAAAGGTGCAGAGGAAAATGGAGTACCAGAAGAAAGTGGCTATATTGCCGCATGGACGAAACAGAGCTTGGAAACCAAGGTAGCCAGGGAAACTAAGTTTTGGAGATAGGTTATGAGAAATGTAGAAACTACAAATAAGAATTCCCCAAAATCTACATAAAAATTCCCCTGGTATCCTTGGCTGTAATTTTGGGATACCTAGGAGAGAAGTGATGCGGGAAGACTGAGATCCAAATAGAAAATGTCAGAGGTTCATAGAGCTGAAATACTTTAGTGTATGAATTCAACCAGGATGGAGATAACTTAGTGAAGATTCTGAGTAATCAGTTGAGACCTTCAAATCCACTGGCAGAAAGATCAAACAGAAATAAATCTGCTCTAATGGGCCTGTCTTGACATGAGTACGGCCATGTTTGGCCGCTCCATTGACCTACAGCCACCAGCACAAAAAGAAATATAAAAGCTGCTTTCTGCGTGGTGGGAACTGGCCCTTCTCCCATGGAGATAGTTGTAATGTGTAAAAATTTCAAGGCCCTTTGGGCGCCACAGCCTGGGACGGACTGTCCATCTGTGCCGGGCTGGGAGGATAAGCAGGGTAAACAATGCACGTACACAACTACTGGGCTGGGACGATAGCCAGGGGGCTCAGTGCACGTACGCCACTGATAACCATTTGTGCATGGGAAGACTAAATGCTTGCTCTGTAAACTCTGTAACTGCTTATATAAACTGCTGAAAACTGAGGCTTGGTGAGAGTTCCACCTGTGGAAGGGGTGCCTTGCCCAGGACGTGTGATTCCCTCCCAGCCATGTCGATTGACAGGACTCTCCGGGCAGTGGGGCGTGGATGTTGTGAGTAATTGATTTATTGTGAAGTAATTGATCTGATGTGTTCTCTTTTCGTTCAACCTGGTGTTTCTCTTTCCGATTGATTTGTATCATTTCCCTTCAGTCGATCTGGTGTTTCCCTTTCCGATCGATCTGATGTTCTTCCCTCTCATTATATGACCTATTCAAATCTACTGCTATCTCAGCCGATGTGGATGTTTTCCCTTTCCAGTCGAGCTGGTGTTTTTTCCCTCTTATTATTTGACCTATTTGGATCTGTTTGTGGATTATCACCTTTACTATTCCCTATATAATAAAATATACCTTCAGTCCATTTGTTTGGAGTGGAAAGTTTCTTTTACGTCTCTGATCAAATCCCCAAACCTCTCATAACAGGGCCTAAAACAAAGTGTCAACAGGATCAAAGTTATCCAAGAGAATTAGACTGCGTAACAGAACAAATATCAATACCCCTCAGAAGAAGATAGCATAATCCAAATTTTCAATAAGTATTATCCAGGATGTTCATTCAGTATACAATAAAAATCACTAGACATGTTAAGAGAGAAAACAGTTAAGTAATATTCGGGAGGTGAAACTGTCAATAGAAGCAGGCTTGAAAATAATGCAGATATTGGAGTAAGCACAAGATTCAAATGAAGATTCATTTGTTAAATGGAGAAATTGTTGACAAAATGGATAAAATAGATGAGTTAAAAAGATGATATTAGTGAACAGAATATGGGATTAGAAGACAGTTCAAGGAAAACTATCCCATTTGAAACAGAGAGAGAGAAAAAAAGAACGGAAAAGAGAGAGAGTATTAGAGAAATGTAGCTTGTGATAAAAAACTAACAAACACATAATTGAGGTCCTAGAAGAAGGGAGTGGAAAAATGGAACACAAGCAATTTTTAAAAGAAATAATGGACAATAATTTTCCAAATATAAAAAAAAAAGAGATATAAGATCACATATTCTAGAGAATGAATGAATAAACCACAAGAAGAAACACAAAGAAAACTATACCTAGAAAAAGTATAACCAAACTGCAGGGAATGAAATATAGAGTAAATCCTAAAATCATCCAGGGAAAAGAGAATTATTATCTTTCATGATGAATAATAAGAAATACAACTGACTTTCCAACAGAAACTTTATCTCAGCAGAAGGTAAAGAAATGTCATCTTTAAAGTGATAAAAGAAAATAGAACAGTTAACAAAGAATTCTATATCCAGCAAAAATATCATTCAAAAATGAAGATGAAATAAAACTAGTCTCAGAAAAATGAAAGCTAAGAGAATTTGTTTTCAAGTATACCTCCACTACAGAAAATGTTATATCTCAAATGGAAGAAGATAAATCTAAGATGTAATAAACAAACAGTATTGGGAGTGGTAAATATGATTAAATATAAAATATTATTCATTGTTTAAAGCAATATTACAGTCATGTGTCGCATAATGATGTTTCAGTCAATGATGGACCACATGTAGGATGGTCCCACAAGATTAGTGCCATACAGCCTAGATATGTAGTAGGCTATACCATCTAGATGTGTGTAAGTACACTCTGTGATGTTTGCACAATGATGAAATCACCTAATGACACATTTCTCAGAAGGTATCCCTGTAGTTAAGCAACGCATGGCTACAATACGTCTTGTGTTTTATTAACATATGTAGAATTAAAATACATAACAATAATTGTACAAAAAGTAGGAACAGGAAATGAATTTACTTCATTATCATTTTTTTCATTGTTTTATATGCTATAAAAATACTAATTTGTTGTCTAATAATAAAAATATGTATTGTCATCTCTAATACATTAAGGTTGCATTTTCAATTTCTAAGATAACCAGTAGGAGATAGTAATAAAAGGTATAACAAAAAAGCTAGTAGAAGAGAGAAAATGAAATAAATGAAATAAAAAAATATCTAATATAAAGAATGGCGGGAAAGGAAGAATAAAGGAGAAAATGATTAACAGAAAACAAAGAGCAATGTGGTAGATTTGAACCCAACTATATTAGCAATTGTATTATATGTGAATGATCTAAACATTCCAATTAAAACACAAAGATCATCAAACAGGATTTTTAAAAAAGATAATTCTGTTTTAAACACACACACACATTAAATATAATTAATTATATGTGAAGCTGAAACGCCCAGACTGCGGCATGCCTCACTATAGGAATGTCTACTATATGAAGCACAGATTTAACATTGATGACATTACGACAACAATTTTTTTATTATTGTGCTTTTCTCCCCCATAAGTCAAGAGATGTGCTCTCATGTTGCACATTGCAGAGGTTCAGTAAACAAAATTTGTATTTCCTCCTTTGGCATTCTCTATAACAATGTTGGAAGATTCTCTCTTCTCTACATGCCAAAAAGTGATTTTTCCCAATCATCTTGTCTTTGCCACATTTTCCTTAATTGAGTTAATATTCCATGAGCAGGCTTAGTCAATGTTAGCTCTCAGTGCTAGTCTGGGATCTCAAAAGGAAAAAAACAATCAGATAACTGAGACTTCAGCCGTGAGGGAACTGACGCAAGACCAAAAGTTAGGGGCTGGTCTGGTGGCATAGTGGTCAAGTTTGCGTGCTCCACTTTGGTAGCCTAGAGTTCACAGGTTCAGATCCCAGGCATGGACATACACACCGCTCATCAAGCCATGCTGTGGCAGTGTCCCACATACAAAATAGAGGAAGATTGGCACAGATGTTAGCTCAGGGACAATCTTCTTCACCAAAAACAAAAACAAAAGTTAGCCTTGGCCCAGTAGCCAAACTAGAAGAAGAGCCAGTGTCAAACAGAATGGTATAAATAGGGCACTGGCACCAGAAGAAGTCTTGAACTAGACCAGGGCCTTATCCCTGTAGGTACACTTTGTCTGTTTCAAAAGCAAAAATTCCAAATTTGATGCCAGTCACTTAAAAGTTAGTTCTCTACAGCAATGTCGTTGCCTCATTTGGTCCTCATGGAAATACTATGATTATTTCCTCCTTTGTTGTGTGAAAACTGATGCTGGGAGACACGGAGTCACTTGCCTAGATTCACACCGCTGGCTCGTGGAAAACTTGGAATTGTTATCTAAATAGTCAAATCCATTCCCCTGAAGAGTGGATTATAAAAAGAAAATCAGACATGTGTGCTCAGAACATGTAATCTGATGTTCCTGTGTAGAGCACACTAGAAATAACAAAAGTGTCAGAGTAAAACAAATAGATTTCGGTTCAATCACAGCTGTGCCACCTGCCTGTTACATTTGATCATTTGTGAGCCTACATTTCTCTATTTGTAGGGTGAGAAAAATCATGCGTGCCTTTTTATATTATTGTGGAGATCCAATGAGGTAAGTTTAGGAAGTACTTAGTACAATAACTATCATAGTTGATTTTTTCAACTTATGGTAGCTCTTTGTTAAAAAACAACATCAAGTATACTTAAAAAAAACAAAACACAAGTACAGTATAGTTCTTCTGGGTGCATTTTTCAATTTAAGACCTGAAATTAGTATTTAGGTAAAAAGATATTAATCTTCATACACAATAGCTGAAACCACGAAACCAAGTGTTGACTAATATTACACTGCCTTTTCAGGTGTGTTTGTAATAATTGCTACTCTAGCTTTGCCTGTTAAATGATCCCGGTATATAGATAATGTTAGTCATATTTTACAGATAATGAAGTGATTGCAGGCAGCTCTTCATTTTAGAAAAAAAAGTTGAGATCTTATATATTAGTCAATTGGCTACTTTAAAAATTAGGGGACTCCTCTTTATGAGCCTAACTATACACTAGGCAGGTAATAATGTATGTGCTGGTAATATTGCAACATATGAACGAGAAAAAATTCCACCTCCAAGGAATTTACAGTCTTATGGAGGGAGATGGACCTGTCAACAACAAATATAAGAGGCAGAAAGAAATGTACACCCATTAGCAGTACCTGAAGAGGAGTGGTAAACTGTTACCCATACATGAGGGATATCTTCACAGAGGAGGTGACATTTACACTCTTGAAAGATGAAAAAAAAAAAAAAATACAGAGAACAGAAAGACTTTCCTGGCAGAAGGAATAGTGTATGCGAAGTATGCAAAACAAACAAAAAGCATTACATTCAAGGAAGTATGAAAGATTCCATTTATCTTGAACAGTGCACGTTGGGATTGGAAAAACTGGAACCTGAAGGCTTTGGAGACCTCTGGACATTGCATGCTTAGACCCTGTCCTGAACATAACTAGGGGCTGAATTCGCAAGTCCATTCTCAGGGCAACTCCCCAGCCTGTGGTTGTTATCTGACCTATCAGCTCATTGGAATCACCTGGGAAGCTACTGAAATTGCCAGGATCTGGGCTCCACCCTAGAAAGTTGAATCAGAATCTCAAGATGAGGAACCTCTGCTCAGATGATTCTCATGTACAACCAGGGCTGAGAATGACTGATCTAGTTACTCCAACCAGGGTTAGACGCTAATAGATAGTAGACAAGAGTTGAAAGTCTTTCTTTTTAGTTCATTTAGAAAGAAAACTTCTCAAGGTCACCTTCCCTCTGAAAGATATAAATTATCCCTTTGGTGTCTTAAGAGAAGAAACTCAGACTTTCTACTCTGGTGTTTCAGTGCTTCCAGCAAAGTACTGTGTCTGTGAAAGTATTCTTTAAAGATTTGCTTATTTATAGAGATGATGTTAAAGTCACTGTTTAACTCAGAGCTTTCCAATTTTTCTTGGTGGTGCACTTAAGATATATATATATATATCTGTTTGTAATATATTAATTATAATTTTTGTACAATTCATAATGTATTTATTACAATTATATTTTAATACAATGTACTGATATATTACATTGTAAAACACACAATGTAAAAATTTGCAAAGATGAAATAAATATAAGTTTAACAATATTTTAAAGTTTAAAAAAATTATAAAAGAAAAAATAAAGAACTGATAATTTAAATTAGATGTTTATCTTTGGAAGACTTGGGGAATAAAAACAAAAGGAACATCATTAGTTGGAAGCTTTGCAAGGCATTTATATTAAAGGCATTGGTGGAAGTATCCTTATGATCCACCTATTAGAAATTGCTGTTAACTAAATCAAAAGATGACACACATAGAGACATAAGTATTAGCTTACTTATTTGGAAACTTAATTTTCTTCTTTAAGTTCTCCACAATTTCTGCTGTTTGCATGGGCAGTCCCCTCTTTTGAAACTTTTCTTAGAGCTTTTATTACAAAGCTCTTTGATTTAAGGGTCAATGTTTTCAGAATTTAAATTAATACCGGGATTTTCATATCAAAGTCTCTTAATTTGTATTTTTCTTTTCAAATCTGGTGGAGCAATTGCTATTTCTTTTTGTTCTTCCATTCATTAATGCACTAAAACCAAACCTAGAACCTGTGTAACTCTGAAAATTGAACACAGATATATAATTTCATCTCCCAAAGGAGAAAATAGCAGGATAGAAGTGAATAAGTAAATTTCAGAAGCTTGAAAGCAGATGAGAGACGTATATTACCAAGAAAAACAAATCCCAAATTTTCAATTGAAAAAGCTGATAAAAACTTAAAAAAAGAAAACGTCCATGAATATCAAATAAAATAGGATATTTGGCAGCCTTTGAAACAATATGTTTATCAATTGACTTGTAGGGATGTCCGCAATATGTTGTTAAGTAGAAAAACAAGATGCAGAGAAGTTAATGAAATATGCTGTTTATTTTTAATTAAAACACTAAGGGTACATATAAACAACACAGATAGATGATAGAGAGAGATAATAGATAGAGTTTCTAAATATGATTATATAAGGTACAGAAAATTATGCAAGAGGCTGTTAATATCAGTGCCTACATTGGAAGAAGAGATAGCAAAAGAAAAAAGGGGTAAGGATGAGGGAAAATAATGGGAAAAAAAGCAGTGTTAAAACAAAAATTTTGAAGTATCCATGATAAAAATAATACACAGGATATGATCTCATTTATTTAAAATTAGTTATGTGAGCGATTTAAGTTACATGCTAAGTGATAGAAATAGAAATTTTCTTTTATTCGTGTTCTATCAAGTGATTTTATTTTCTGTTTGACCCTTAGGATAAGAATATAGTGTTTATGTACAAGCTTACCACAAAACTATTTTAATCAAGAAAGAAAATAAATGACAAGTGTTTTTATTAAATTTTCATTTTGTTTAAAATTTATATAAGGCACATCATATATCATTTACCGGCTAACTACTCTGTGCTTTTCCATGTATTAAAAGGATACGAAGATGAATAAATTCTAGGGGTTTTTAAACTATATCTTTCTTTAATGCAGGTGTCAGTGGAGTTTTTGTTATAACATATTCTTTTTAGAATATTTTTCTAACATAATCTGTACAAGCATTTGTAAGTATTTCCAAAGATTTACCCATGAGCCAGAAAAAAAAGCTTTAAGATATTCTTAATACTTATAAATCATTTATACATTGGCATGTTCTTCTAACTTAATTCCTTACTAGAACTTATTCTAAATCTAGATACACATTTCCTATATTACATTTAAACAAATCTCTTTAGCAAAGATAAATATTTTACATATAATTCTATGCTGTGTCGAAACTTTAAGGATAAGAAATCTCTCCACAGGATACACTATATTTCGGTTATCTTTGCCTATCAGTTCCTGAGCTGGGATGTACTGTGTTGTCAATGGGCAACTGAAGGAGGCTGTGGAGAATATAGTGCTTAAGAGAATCAGCATTAAACTTAAATAAAACTGGTTTCTACGCCTGGCTCTATCAACTGCCTAGCTAAGCGAATTTTGACAAATCACTGACTATCAGTTCCTTGTGCTGTAGCCAGAAAAAAACAAAATCCACCTTGTAGAGTTGTTTTAAGAAATTCATAAAATGCTGGCAGTTATTAACGCAAGTATACAATAAAGTATTATCATTGCTATTATTATACTAGTGATTCTGCACGTTTTATGAATATCCAAGGACAGATTTCAAGGATTCTGTGAACTTTCTAAACTTTCATCTTCCATATAAAGCATGGATTATATTGAAGCTCTCTGAACTATGAAGTAAAAACAAAGAGCAATGAAGGGCAGTAACTCTGACTCCAAAATTCTACTTCTGCTGCATTGTTTGGTGTACAGATCACTCCATGATCCCAGAGTCTGTCTTTGGTCCATTTTTCATTGCCACAGACATGATATAAAGTCCCCTTTACTTTATCTTGTTTTCACCATTCTCTAAGAAAGTATTACTCTCTAGAGGCAATGTGTGTGGGCAATCGTGGAGTGAGAGCAGAACAAGAAAGTATACAAGGGAGTGTTTTTGATGATGGACTTTGAGATCAAACATGAGTGAGCAGAGAAGTAAGAATCTCAGAGGGGTGACAAACACTGAAAATGGTGTGGGGTCAATGGATGAGAGATCCTGCAGGGGAGGTAGAATTGTTGGCATCAGATCCAGAGAAAATGACTTGAAAGTAGGGGTCAGAATAGCAAAATTTGGATTTTTCAAGAAAATGTACTCATACGATTTTTGATAATTACAAGTCTAGGAAGCTACAAGTTAGGAACAAACACAAGTAATGACACACACATAAGAACAAGGCAAGATTTATCCAAGAAAAACAATCTTACAGGAAAAAAGATATCAATATAATCCTGCTATGGTCTGAATGTTTGGTTCCCCATAATTCATGTGTTGAAATCCTAATACAAAGGTGATGCTGTTAGGAGGTGGGGTCTTTGGGTGGTGATTAGGTCGTGAAGGTGGAGCCCTCACCAGTAGGATTAGCGCCTTTATAAAGAGAACCCAAAGTGATCCCTCACCCCTCTCACCAAGTGGGGACATAGCAAAAGAGGTAAAGCAGGATTTCTCCAGATGCCAAATCTGCCGGCACCTTAATCTTGGACTTCCAGCCTCCAGAATTGTGAGAAAAAATTTCTGTTGTTAATAAACCATCCAGTCTATGGTATTTTGTTATAGCAGCCTGAAAGAACTGAGGCAAAGCTTTTTAGTGCTTCACATTCTCCATCTCACAGAGAGAGTTGTTTGGGTTGGAAACTCTAGGTAATTCTCCAGAATTGAATCCCCACTCTAGGAGGGGGCAGTGGGCACCAGATCATTTGAGCTTTCTAGTTGAGTTAAGGCCACATGGGTGAAAGAACATTCTCTCCTCTGACTGTATCCTCCAGAGACATCCATTTACCAATTGTAAACAGCAAGTAGAAATCTAGTAGCTTTTCATGCTGATCCAGTTTTATTCTACTGAGCCAATTAATTGCTAGTCCACCTTGAGGCATAGAATGGAGGAGAACTATCAGTGTTGTCCAGAAGAAAGAAAAAGTTTTTCTCTTCTCAATAGGGTATGATCATGGGGTTACAGCCGAAGTAGAGAGGAGGAAATGATCATTAGAAATGGGTAAATCAAGGCAAGGAGGAGTCAATGCGTTGTGTGGATTCTCTAAGTGTTTGCTGAATTTATTAAGAATGATGACAGTAGTGGTTAAACACCAATAGAAGAAGAAGGAGAAGAAAAAGAAGGAAGAGGAGGAGGAGGAGGAGAAGAAGGAAGATGAGAAGGAGGAGAAGGAGGAGGATGAGAAGGAGGAGAAGGAGAAGAAGAAACTAACCCAAGTACTCATCTTCAATGAATGATGAGTAACCGTCTGGGTTTTAAATGATTTCAACAAGTTAGGCAAGATAAAATCTATGGCAAACATGGATAAAGGAGTGAGGAAAAATATCCCGGCAGTGACAAGCAAGATCATTTTTTCCAACTCCAGGCCCTGTGGTACTCCAGGCTAGGGGAGTAATATCATTTCTCATGTGAGAAACATGAAATGGAAAAGAATCTTCAGACAACATCCAGCTTTGAGTTAGAGCAGGGAATTCAAGGGAATGTTCAAGAAAAAAGGCTGAGGACACAAAGGATTTTCTGATGTTCAAGAGACTCACCAGTAGGCATAATTGGTCTGAGGGAATTCTGATGAGATATGGGGATACCTCAGGCACATAGTGATAAGAATCAAGGTGATTACGGATAATTGAAGGTGATGATGGTTAATTGGAGAAGTTTCAACTCTGGAGAGGGCCTGATGTAAGTAGGATGTGAGCAATGATGGGATTAATATTGATGGTTTGTTAGGGAAAAGGGGAGAAGAATTTATAATTTTTGCTCCATTCCCGAGTATGCTTTAGTCATCAGGTTGTAGGAGCAAATTCTTGAGGTCTGGTAGGGTCTATTCATAATGGCAGCATGCAAAAACTGTTGTGCAAAGCATTTTGATTTTAGCTGGGAAGGAGTGAGCAGTTCTTACCAGGAGAAAATGGTTGTCTTAAATTCCTGGGTGGTCCTTTGAGTGGCGTCACAGCACAGCGAGCCTCTGTCTCACAGTTGTCCCAGGGCAATACCCGTGTCTTTATGGTCCTCTCTGAACACTGCAGGACCAATTGCATGCTTCAAATCTTACTTAAATATAAAGTTTATTTTATTCATTAATTTATCATTTTTTGTTTTCCATTTCAGGTCAAGATAAACTAGCATTCTGACTACTTTTTCAATATTTCTTTCTCAACAATTTGTAAAATAATTATTGCATGATAGAATAGTATTTATAATAATGAAATGCAAAAAAAAATTGGAGTTTCTATGTGGCAGAGTAAATAGGTTCTGGTACCCATTCCAGTGTGGGGAGCTGATTCCACACACCAACAAACAATTCTGCGGACACCAGCTGGGTGTCCTATAATTTAACTCAATTCTGACACTATCCACCCAGAGATTGCATCAGATTCCACAGGTTAAGGGCTCAGTCCTACAAGACTGTCCCTGCCACCCAACGTCAGATGCCAATTGCAAGTCCAGGTTGTTACCTATACTTCTGACCAACCACTATAAATCAGAGGTTCCCGCAACCCACCCTCCGGTTTGATTAATTTTCTAGAGGGGCTCACAGAACTCAGAGAAACATTTTACGTACTAGATCACTGGTTTATTATAAAAAGATGTAACTCCTTTTATATGATGAAAGAGATTCATAAGGCAAAGTATTGGGAAAGGGTGTCATTTCCATGCCCTCTCCAAGGGCACAATTCTTCCCAAATCTGCACATGTTCACCAACCCAGAAGCTCTCCGAACCCTGACCTGGTGGACTTTTATGGAGGCCTCATTACATAGGCATGCTTGATTAAATCACTGGCCGCTGGCGATTGATTCAACCTCCAGACCCTCTCCCCTCCCCAGAAGTCAGGGGGCTGAGACTGAAAGTTCCAGCCCTCTAATCACATGGTTGTTTCTTCTGGCAACCAGCCCCATTCTTAGGTGTGTTCCAAAAGTCACCTCATTAACGTAACGAAAGACACCTTTATGCTCTCAAGACTTAGGAAATTCTAAGGGTTTTAGGAACTCTGTTTCTGTTTTTAGGAGCCAGAAACAGCGATGAAGCCTAAATATATATTTCTTATTATAAATCGCAATATCACACATTTGTTTTGAACAGTATTAAATAGAGTCCTCAAGTATGGAGATGCATTATGTTCAAAGAACAAAAGAAAAAAATTCTGACATGTTTTTTGCAATAAGGTACTACATTTAAAGTACCAAATGATTAAGAAAAGTTAATTCAAACTAGTCTTGAAAAGAATAATTCAAATAATGTTTTACATTTACTGTTAGTGAATTTTGATGTCTAAATACATTGGAAAAGGAAATATACTCCCACCACTGTAAATAATGATGATTAATATTTTTGTGCAAATCTGTTTGCTGAATATTCATAAACATTATTCTAAGTATTAAAAATTGTTTTATATGATATAGAATGCTACTTATATTTGAAAACATACGAGTAGCTATAGAGGTGATACAACAGAATTTTCATAATTCCAAGGTGTTGGCCCTTTGTTTTCAAATATTCCATAATCACTATGACAAACGAGAGAAAGGCAGAAGACTCCTGAGATGGTAACCATTTTTTACTTGATAACACTTCCCCCCACTCCTTTTTCTAGGAGTAGTAAAAATAACTTCAAATCAGGTAATAGAATACTTTGTTGGAATGTGGATTTCACACAAAACAGTCTTTCCCTATAGCTAGGTTTCAATGGGAAATAAAATGTATGCAACTTTAGGGATTTAAGGCTTTTATTTGTGCATATTTACCTTAAACTATGATAAAATATTTTGTTTGGTTTCTTTTTCCCGCTTTACATAACGTTACTTTATCTCAGCATTAACAAAGGGACTAGTATAATAAGTACGTTTATTTAAAGGAACAAGTAGACCTGGAAGAAATGAATATAAACGAGTGTGTGAATTTTATATTAAGTGTCTTCGCCTCAAGAAAACACTCTTAGCCTCCATGAAGAATTCACTAAGCTGTTCTTAACCACTTGGATCTATCTAGCCCAGGACAATGTGCATAAAGCTTTATTTCTTATTTCTTTTCCTTCATTTATATATGAACAAAATAAATTCCCCATTTTTGCCCATTTCCTACACTTCAAATTCACAATTATTTAAAAACCATGTACTACATATTCAATTACCATGCATTAGTAGTGTCACATTTTATTTTGGGTCATGTAAAACTGTATTTTCTAAGTATTTGTTTTCCCTTTTAAGAAATGAATTTCCATAATACCCATGCCTCAGCTAGGCAGCTCTATTATCTACACTTCATGGATAAGCTTCACCATTGGGGGAAAAAAAAAGAAGTGGCAATTTATTTTTATTTTCTATTGTCAGTTTTCCTTTGAAACATCAAATAGGATATTGATATTTTTTGGCACTTAAGCTATTTACTTACTGTGACTTAACGAGCCATTATAAGGTGAGCCATATTCCCACCGTGCATTTCATACAACTATTACTAGAACTTCTTTTCAGAAGGATTTATCTACTAATCAATATCCTTCTTATTGTGCCATTTCCAGGAGTACTAAAGAGACTTTCTCTTCTGAAACAGGGTTTGACTATTATGGTTTACTCTCTCTAATGTGTTGTACGATGTACAGGAGTGAATCTAACAGGTGACCCATCTCGTTCTTGTGATGTGGCTGTGATCACAATTATTTTTGGACATTTCCGAGGAAGGTGAAAATCCCTCAACTGCATTATCAATTAAAAAGTGAAGTGTTGTAGAAATTTGAAATACTTGAAATCATTCTCCTTACTGAAAAAGAACATGTTAGGACATCAATTATTAGATGTTTTTGAATTACTGTTTTTAAAAGATTATTTTAGTTTATAAATTCATAGAGACAGACAAATATTCATCATTATCAATGATAAATATAATCTGGATTCTTTCTCTTCCTTTTCCTAAGCTTGGAATTTTGGTATTGAATTGAAATAGGTAGTGGTGAATTCTGCAGGGACTAAACACAAAATTCCTTTTGAGCAACACCACTCTCCATGTGATATATATTTTCTACAGATGATTTACAGGTTACAGACATGCTGTGGCCTTTCTCTCCCAATTGCAAACAGATTAAGCAGAGCTGATTAACGGAGCCTAAAAACACTGGGTTATTTTCTCTTATGGGGGTCTTTGTCAAAGCCCTCCTCTGTGAGCCCTCCCACTTCATTCGCTTGCAAATCACTGTGCCTAAAGAGGTCTTTACTCCCCCGGCCCCAAACCTGGAGCCCGGCAGCGCCATCAGCGGCAGTATCTTCCTATGTGAGGGACGTCTCTTATTAATCAGAAACGCTGAATGGAAACCAATCAGATAGAGAGTTTCTTTGGCTTCGGCTTCCTGCCTATCTGAGTTCAAAGTGATGCTCGAAGAGGGAGGCACACTGAGCTGCATGAAGATTCAGCTGTGAAGAGACTATAAAAAGAGAAGAGGAGGAACGAGACAGAAGCAACACCGGAATTGTCAGCGCTGAGCAGGGCTAAACTCAGTTCCATTGCTAAACAAGGTACACGTTATTTACTTTGCTTGACAATATAAGCTATTCATTTTTTGCTTTCTTAGAATGAAGTAGTACGAATATTGCTTTTCTCCTAGTTGCTATATTTTGCTCTCTCGCTCTCTCTCACTTGCTCTCTCTCCCTCTCAACATTTGGAAGCAGGTAAGAATATATTTTGTAGTTTTTGAATAAGATATTAAAATGCTCAGTGAGAAAAATTGCAACGTTTGCTTCTTATTTTACTTTTACAAAACTGATACCTACCAAAGCTCTTTTTATAGTGCTCAAATTTGCATATGAGGCATTATTATAAAAATAAAACTAAACTTTACATTGTGTTAGTTGATTTTGGTGGCTTTGAATTACTAACATTAATGTGTTTATGTTTATTATTATATTAATTTGAAATGGACTCGGTTTTCTCATAACTTTTGTTTACATAATTTGAGTCAGACCTGTCAAAAATAAAGGCATCTTTTTCATAGTTTAATCAGAAGGGATTTCTTTATTTTTAATATTAAAATGAAATAATATATAAATAGTAAAAGTAGCCCATATATAGATAGACATAAGATGTCAGGAGAAGGATGATCACTTTACCTGGTAAAGGAGGTTTCTTCACATATTTGTGCTTCTCACTCAGGTCAACATTCTGAATGTGTACATCTGTTGGCTATAATTGCTCTCCATTTTCGTAGGCAAGTGTATTTTAATGTAATAAAGACTGGATGCAAACCACAGGAGGGAGAGAGCTTCAAAGGCATTATTTGAAGTGATTTGAAAAATGCAATGATTTGATGGAGCATTCTTTTTTTTCTTTGCATACTCGATATAACCATTCACATCAATTAAATTTTCAAGAGCACTAACCTCAAAAAGTCATAATGAATTTTAACTATAAGGTTATCAATATTCTATAGTATTTACATTTAGATACTATTAATAGTGTATGTTCTCAGAATCTGTTTTAAATAACAAAGGTGCACTGAAAGAAAGGTAGTCACCTGTAGGAGATAAGTTCACATTTATTTGTATGATCAACTTTTGATGAGAATGTAATGGACTATAGATTGGAGGAGAAATTGGAGGTCTTATCTGGAGATATGTTGTGATTTAATATATTATGTTATGGATCTATGATATTAAGAATAAAGTTTTATTCCACAATGTTTTTGAAATCTTTGTAGCCTGAAAAAATGAGTGATTTTGTGACAGCAAAAGTGATAACTTTTGCATGACAGGAGGAAATCTTCCTTTGGCTCTCTTTACTTTATCTATGGAATTAGAAAAGTTATCCATCTTCAGCCATAGCTGACTAAGAATGAATATAATCATTTGATGTTCTTAACTTGAAAAAAAATTGTGATTTAAAAACCTCCTTATTCAATAGACAATAAATCTTATCTGCAGAATCTGACACTTCTTCATTGCCTAGGCAATGGTATGTCAAGTGTAGAATAAATACATTTGTGTAACTACAAAACTGGTTAATCCGGGTTCAAATGGTAGATCTTTAGAAAGATAAAGAAAATGAAATCACATGCTATTCCAGTACACAGCAGCAAAGAACTTGGACGTAACATGAACAGCATGCATTTGCGGTCTTGTCATCAAACATGTTATGGATTCAACTGAAGTTTTCTCAAAAGAAGTGTACAAAATAATTGTATGCAATTAACAGATATATGCTGAGATGTTGAAATAATGTCATCTCTGCATTTGTTTTGAAAAATGAGAAAATATAAAATAAAGCACATCATATGAGCAAATCTAATTCTGGAAACACTTGCCTACGATAAAGAAAAATGCTTTAGAGGAAGCAGACAGTAGTATCAGTTTAGAAGTAATTCACTAACTTGAAGTCAGATAGATTAGGTAGGACTAATAAAGCAAGTCATATAAGGTAATATTATTTTCTAGGATGGAAAAATATGATTTTTCCCTGTATTACACTATTTGATAGTTTTAAAAACAATTTTGAAATGGTTTACATAATTATACCACCATTATTGTATTCATTGCATAATTGAAGTAAACATGTCTTGTACTACTGCCTGTATGTGACAAGATCACAATATCAAAGTGGGCTTTGAAATTACATTTCTAAATGTTGTGTTGTTCGACTTGATAAATGGTATGTTGGATCACAAGCTCTTCTGAATGTGACCTTGCATGAAGAGATTTCATTTGGTATTTTCCTGTGATCCCTAGGTACATAAAGTTTAGCCAGTGCAGTGTCCCTTCCATGGTACATTTACCAAATGGGATTAAAAAAATTAATTGGAGAATTTTTTTTCTGCTGGCTTACCTCTCTTTAGACATCAGTGGTGATTTGAGACAGATACATATGCCTTACAATATGTGCACAGTATATAGGTGCAGTTAATCAAAATGCTTTGGATAATACTTAAAATTACATAATATAAAATATGTAATATGGCAATATATTGTATGCAAGAAAGTATAAATTGAGATGAAAGTTAATTTAAAGAATACATGGGAGTGTGTCATGAATAAACATTGGCTGTAACTTGTTCTCTATGAAAGTGAAGAGTCTAGGTGGATAATTATTTAGCATTAATACAGATGCTTCAATGTAATGAATCATTAGTTTGCTATTTTCTTTAAGAACAATTTTGTTCCTTCAAATGAAAATTTAAATACAAACTATAAATAAATTTAACATTTAAAAAACAGAATGTGATACTTTAAAAAATGTCCATGATATTTTAAATATTTGTACTGCTGACTTCAAAGATATATATTATCTTCCAATATATATTTTCCTCTTATATACTATCCTATTATATATAATATCAAATCAATAGTAAGCTTAATTGTAGAGTAAGTTTGGTTTATGATGAGGTATTTTATTATAAAAACTCTAGTTAGGTTCTTGAGTATTTTACTTCTTAAATTATCTACTTAACTAAAATTATGTTTTCTTAAGAAAGAAGAAAGCATGCTAAATAGAATCAAAGGACATTGGTTTTAACTAGCTTCGTTTTTACCTAATGCTAATTTAATAATATGATCATTTTTATTGTAGAACATAAGAGATGTTTCCTAAGATAAAGCAATTTCTTTCTTTATATCTTGCATATTTGTTTTCAAAAATGATCTGTGCCTTAAAATATATCCAAAAAAAGTCTCTTAATATCCATGACCTTATCTTATTTAAGTATTTACATGAAATTCTAGAACTTTAGAAATAGGATTTTAACCACCTCCAACTCTGATGTTACTAAAGAAAACCGAAGTTTAGAAAGATCGGGTTATATATCCAAGGCTGTCAAATTGTATATGAAAAGTTGGCAACATTATATGAAAATATATCAAGTTGAGTTATGAAAATCATATTAGGAATATACACATACACAGTGATTAGTTGAAAACAGTGAGTCCTGGATTGTTTTAAACATCCTGAAAAAGTTTTTTCTCTTATGAGTCACTTAAAATTCCTCTGCCTGGAACCACCATTATCCTCATCATTAAAATATGGTAAGGAATGCACTGTGAGGAGAGTGTCTTTATAGCACTTTTATACATTTCCATAACAATCCTAATATGTTAATTCACGTATCCCTAAATTTAGCACTTGTAAGAGATGGTCTCATAGCCACATTAAGAATGCAAAGTGCCTGCATAAAAGCAGGATCTCTGGAGCCTAACCAAGATATTTTATATTAGCACTACCAAGAAACACCTCCCAAAACATAAAACTCATAATAATGAATCTTACTGTGTATGAAGGGAAAATGGAAACTACATGAGGTATTGTTGTTATTTTTGCTGTGGGGTGTGTGAGCGTATGTGTGTGTGTGTGTGTATTTCTTTATTTTAAAGAGGAAAAGTGGGAAAAATCAGAAGACCTGAATATTTTCTTAAAGTGACATTCGAGGTTTTTCTTTTTCTCTTTTTTTTCTATTCCATTACCTTGCCAAATTATAAATCAATTGGAGGAGGAATGAGTGCTCTTGTATTCTCTATTTCTCTTCATGAGCAAGATAATTCTTGGACTTTCTAATTAATCAATGAAACACCAGAGCATATGATTGTTTCATGAGTATGAATTACAAAGCCTGCCCCTCATATCGCTTTTTGAGATTGGCTCTACAGTTGTGAAGAGCATGGATGACTTCATTATATTTTTTACTTCAAACACTTATTCAACTTATAATGGAAATAGCAGTGACTAATAGTTATTATTTGATTTCTGAGTTTAAAGATTAATGAGTTCCTAAATGTATTGTAAGAAATAGATATACCTGACAGAATTTATATTGGAATATGCTAAGCTCACTACACTTTATGTATTGCTGATAGAGTATCCAAGGCATAATTTTTCCTCATAGTTACCGAAACAGGATCTTAGGAAAGTCATAAAAAACAAGAAACAATTTTTACAGGAAACCAGTGTAACTAGGGAGACGACAACGCATAGTTGTAGACAACAATGTGTACTCTAAGCAAATAAACACCAATAATTGACTTCCTTGGGCAAAAGACATATATAAAATATATTGTTTTATAAAACTGGAACATCCGCCCTAAAAGTTTTCTAGAGTTTTTCCCCAGACAGTCAAGTAACTTTATCAACAATGTTTTTTCTACCAAAGTAGGTTACTGAAATAATTCAATGTAATTGCTAGAAATATTTTTTCAAAATATTCACCTTATGTGTTATAAATACTTTACAATGCAAAGAATGTATCCGAAATTCAAGAAATTCAAATCTCTTTTCAGTGTAACAGTGATTAAGCGATAGATGAAACATCCAAGAAAACTTATAGGTCAAATTACAAAGTAACATCTACATATCTGTATCATCATATCTTTATGTATACATCTGCATATATATCTGTGTTTTCATTTATATTTCCGTGCTCAATATCTGTATCTATACATAAATCTGTGTTTGTGTATACCCAAAATAAATTTGAAAAATAGAAAGAAATGACATAATCAATTATTTCAATGTATAAATTAATTATAGCCTTTAAATTGTTACAATGGTGTAACATTAACTAAAAAGCAATTTCGTCAAGCAATTATAGATATCATGATCAAATGATAAAATAGCAATTAGAACTTTTTGTGATTTTAGAAAAAGTGAAACTCAATTACAGTTCATGTGTTATGGCCGATTTAAATAATTTTTTGAATAGGGAAGATTAGACTTTCATTTTTTAAAACCATGACTGGAAATAATTGTTTTCCATTGAATGTCCACAAGTCTTGAAGACCTCATCAAAATATAATCTGTTTACCCACTCTTATGGTGAGTAGGAAAGTATTATATAAAGTAGGAATGGTAATGCTATCTCAAACCATATTAGGTAAAATCTAGGTTATTATCAGAAAATAAAATCCTTATTATTTTTTATTTGTTATGTATAATACATATTTATTTGGCCATTTTCCCTAGCTGAGGTTAGATCAATAAGCATTTTATATTTGTTGTGTTATTGGGTAAATTAACTATTTACTTAATTGCAAATTTGCTTTATATTAAAAATATGATACTAAGATTAAATAGCATTGCCTTATATCTGGTAAGATATACACAATAATTAATGAAACGGTCAAGGATAAGCATTTGTATTACTGCCACTCCTTCCAGATTAATGTTGTAACTCATTAGTACATTATAAATCAACTACGCATGTACCAAGCAGGGATTGGAATCGGTTTAACTATTAGAAGAGAGATGATATTTTTCCTTCTCTGCTAATCTTTTTAAATTAGCCAGTTTATCTAGACGATAAGACATTTTATATATAGTTTCAATTCAGGTTTTTTTTAATACAAGAGCATTAAATAAGATTCAGATTTGTATTTGTGATAATACTCTTCCAAGGACTAAATAATTAATGTATGATTATAATAATATGCATGATTATGTATACAAATTATATTTGTCTATCTTTTATGTTTAGCTTAGAATTGCCATCCCTGATACAATCATTAACAATGAAGAATAAATTATACCTGCAGTAAATATATTTTTCTTTATAATTAAAATTAACTTTGGTCAGTTTAAAATAGAGAGTTCTATTAAAATACAAATAGTGAATGTCAATAATAAACATCTTTTTTAATACTGCAGTCTTAATACATTAAAATGAATAGTTTGTATTGGTACTATCTATATCTGTATATTTATCTCTATATAACTAGATAGATGGATTTATAGATATGTACGATGTGTCTTAAGGCCACTACTTTGGACTTGAGACCTGGGTTAAATTTCATTTTCAATACCTAAATACGGAAGATTATTTTATTTCAATAGGAAAGAAAGTTCCAACTTTGGAAATTTTTTGTGATTTTAGAAAATTAAGAGGAAAATTGTTCTGATAGAATTTTTTAAAAATAAGTATATATCAGGAAGCTACTTGAGTTGATAATTACTTAGATTCAAAGATGAATATTGAAATGGGCGGAGACTGAATCATAGAATGAAGGGAGAGAAGAAAGTGGTGGGAGTCCATCACAGACTCAGTAGCAGGGTCATACAACAATTTCAATTTAATAATGATGCTGTCATGGATGTCTGACGTCTCCCGAGACCTATGCTGATGTAGATTTGCTGCTTGACAAATGAAGCATTGCTGTTGGGACCACCACACCCTTTATTTAAACATGGACATGGAGACTCTTTTCCATTACACCCAAGACTAAACTGTGTTTATCGAAGTCTTACATTGAAATTGAGCTTTAAACATATTCAGGGAGGAAAAATATGTTATTTTAGAATAAAAATGTCACTTATATACGTCTTGCATTATATTTCAATGTCCATATTTATAAATTGCACTGTTCTAAAATTATAAGAAAGTGTAGGTAAACAACCCATATGGAAAAAGTATGAAGAAATCCTACCCCAGAGTGAAAATTTTATCCAGATTGTGAGTTTGGACAAACATTTCTATACCTATTTATAAATAAGATGTTGTTCTATAGGAGAGTAAATCCTATGAGTTCTCATCACAAGGAGAAATTTTTTTTCCATTTTTTCTTTCTTTTTTTTATTGTATCTACATAAGAAGATGGATTTTAGCTGAACTTAATGTGGTGATCATTTCACAATATATGAAAATCAAACCATCATACTGTATGCCTTAAACCTATACAGTGATGTATGTCAATTATTTCTCAATAAAACTGGAAAAAATTAATTAATAAGATTATAAAAAATGATTGAAGAGAACATTTAAGAGGTGTGCATATTATTTTGTTATTATGTCTCAATTTTAAAAAATATGGATTTGAAAGATTTTAGAAAATAAGTAAATATTTGATCATTATAAATTCTATATATGTTCATGCAATACAATGGCTGTCTACAAATAGATGTTTTATAAACTATCAGTGATATATATTTTTCATTAAAATTGCAGTTTTAGATCATTTTTCTAAGTGTAATTATTTGATATTTTTATTATTTTTCATTCCCAGTATTTTGGCTTATGACAACTAGAACTCGTATGAAAACTAATCTTTATCTTAATCATGAGAAAAAGTTAAAAGTATTAACTACTAAGCTTCCTAAAAGTAGATTTTTAACCAATTTAATATGTAGGAAAGTAATCATATGTTAATATTACAGAAAGGATTTTTAGTATTTAGCATGTGAATAAAAAGTTAGCCACAACATGTATACTAATAAGCTATATCAAAAGTATATAACTATATATGTATATATGATGCATTTATAAGTTACTATTTCTAATATGCTAGGTGACATGTTTTGTGCTGAAAGTGTTACATGTATTTTCTCCTTTAAATATAATTATAATCTATGAGAAAGATATTATCACATCCATCTTCCTTTATCCTTTCTCTTCTGCTTTGATTCTAAAATCATTTGGTGGCTAACATAGACTTCATAAGTCGTACATTGTCCAACGCCTTCTACCAAATTGAGCACAAATCTATGGTGATCCATAGAAAGCAGATTTATTTTTTCCACCTAATGAACTGTGATGATTTATTTCTCTTGCTGCCATTAACTACTTGTGCTTTGCTGCTACTTCTGTTTCCATATTACTGCTTGCTTCTTTCCCCTTATCGTTCTTCCCCACCCCATTCCTCCACTTCAAAGACAGAGTATATTTAACTACAAGTGCTTATCCTTCTTAAATTGGCTGGCGTTTTGGGGAGATGATTCAGTGAACTGTAACAGAAAAGGAGATTTTCCAACATGAGAAACTCCTTAGATGTGGAGCTAATAAAAGTTGATCAATATATTCGTGGAAGATTTTAGAAACACTTCTCTGCTCCACCTCTCCCTACTTTCACTTTCTACTTGACTGGAAGTGGGCCTTATAGGGAGTTGAGTATTGTCAAGGTCACAATTCATTAAGAAGAGACAAGTAGAACAAGGAGACGTATGCTACTGACAAGAGGGTTTGACTGTAAGTCCGGGAATGCAGCCCTGCATGTATACAGCTGCACGAGGATTTTGGAGAACTGTTAAGAAAAATTGGGGCTTGAAAGCCCAAGGCTATCCTTGTATACTTCATACTCACAAAATGTGTGTGTGAGGAGACAGATTGACAAAGTGTTTTGATATTGACTGCTTGGCCTCAGGAGTTTCAAAATGGATGCATACAAACTTTGGACATTAAGAAGCTCATCTTGTGTCCCATTTCCATGTAGTAGAAATGCCAGTCCATCTTACAGTTTGCAGGTGGAGGCAGAAGCAATGCTTCTCATCGCATCAGTACCATAATGTAACACCCTAAATGTGTGCAGGCTTGTTGAGAAATCTATTCAGAATCCTATATGCACACTTTGTATTCTTTTCTTTTAAACTCACAGAAAAAGATCTTCAGATTATTTGTAATAATTCATCCATTAGCTGATTATTTCATTTGTTTACCTTTAAGTGTACTCATTATTGAACACCTGCTGCATCCTAGGCTCTGTGCTGTGGGGAATGATGTCCTGGGGAGACCTTCACATGGAAACCGCTGTTGTTTCCAAACAACTCCAGTTGTTAGAGGTTCTTTTCTTGCCATAAATAAGTGACAATACTTGTCTGCTTGTAACTTCTCTTTTTGTCTTAGTTTTGCCCATATAGCTTGGAACTATTCTTTGTTTTACCCGTATCTAACAGCAGTAAACTCATTTATAAGAAAACTTTGTCCAGCTTATACATTCTCTTCAGTATAAACATCCCTCGTTACTTCAATTTTAAAATAAGTAACATTTTACAGACCCTACCATTCTAGATACCCTGTGTGAAGTGAACTCTTGTTTGATATTGTCCTTAAATTTGAAATCAATAATCCTAATATGAAATAGGGAGCAAAAAATAAGTAGGACTATAAATCCCTCTTAAAAGCTATATTTCCAATTAATCCAAGATGGTGTTTTTATTCTTCCTCACTGCTTCCAAAAGACATACACAGAAAAAAAATGTCTTTATGACTTGTAATTGTCTCATAAGATTTTGCCAAATTCTGAGAGATAACCCTTGTCACGTCTTACATTGGTCTTTCACTATCTAGTACTTGGGCCACTCTTCTTGTAACAACCCTAGTATATTTACTGTATTATTACCATAACCCTTTAATTGTTTAGCCAACAATATCTTTAACTACTGATACAATCCACAAGTATTGTTTTGTAAATTAAGGATATGTCTAAGTAACCCTCTCTCTTCTTACCCATAACCCACACCCCATGATATCTAGAAATAAGTCAGTACTTCTTAGCCTTGAATCCAAGTTTTCAGCAACTGGTTTTATCTTACATTTTAATTTTTTTCTGCTAAATTCTGAGTCTTAAAAATATGACCACACCTTAAATAGCTCAAAGCATAGGTTTCAAATGATCAAAACTGTCCTTAAATCTTTACAAAAAATTTTATATTTATGATTTAAAGAGAGTTCCCTGGAAGAAAGTCCAAAGCGTTCGTAATATTCATGCAGTTTGCATATCACCCCCCAAAAAGGTATAGACTGCTTAACAGTCCATAAATTAAAATATTTATGCTGATCAACACACCTTTGTTGGAGTAACAGTAAAAATGCACTAGGCTGGTTGTGTTAGTAGACATACAGTCTCTTCCCAGCTCCTTTACTTGTTCTGTTTTGTTGGTAGGTTGTCTTCATCTCTTGATGCAAATTGGCTTATATATAAAATGCAATAAACAGGAAATTTAGAGGTAATATTTTATGGTGGTAAGAGCAAGCAAAGTCCTGGAGTCAAACATCCAAAGTATGAAAAATAGTTTTACTATATACTTCATGGTTGAGTTTGAGAAAGTCTTTTAATGCTTCAGAGCTCTAGGAACTTCCTGTGTAAAATTAAGTTATTAGAAGTATCTACATTATAGTGGATTATGAGGAGACACAATTGATTGTTCCTATAATTGTTATGACTATTAAGAATGTTATTGCTCAGATTCATTACATCTAGGTAGAGTATTGGGACTCTCCATATAAAAAAGTACAGAGAGACCTAGCTTAATTTGATGACTAATTTCATTATTCTTGGAATCAGATAAGGTAAGTCTGGAAGTCAGTTACAACATTATGAATATAAATATTCATATATATCATATGATTTCTTACGTTGACATAGCATACAATGGAAATATTTTTATATTTTGTAACAACTTTGTGTTGTAAATTTGTACCTTATTGAAATTAATATAGAATGTTTACAATCAATTTATTGCTTTAAGTTGGAATGAGTACATTATACATGGATCTTGGAGATAAGAATGAGTTATGAAAGTATTTTAAATCAATGGTAATAAAATTTCATAATATCTCATATCATCACATATTTTAATGCCAGGTATTTAACTTTCCTTTTCTATCATTTTTATGGTTTTCTCCCTTTTATTCTTTGAATTATATTAATGACTATAAAGTAAATGACATTCTTGACCTTAAAATGAATAGAGCTTATAAAGATGGTTTATTTGTGTAAGAATTTTACTGTGCTTTGAAAAATAAAGTTCAAATAAAAATGGTAACAATGATTACATGTTTGTAAGTAACATTCACTAAAATTACCTTGGAAGTTAGGTTTGTGGTGAATGTTAACAGTTTGATATTTATCCTTAATCTTCGTAAAAGGGAGTTAATGTTATTCATAAAACATAGAAACTATTTTAAGTTATATTATTTAGTAAATTTGTTATATAATCAGGTATTCATACCAAATATTTATTTAACCTTCACTATGCAGATAGCATTTTTCTGGGTGCTGAGATTATAGCAGTGAACATGAAACGAAGAGTTTCTAATCACAAGATGATACTCTCTAGAGCAGTGATACAAATAACAAATAATATGAACTTGGTATTGATGAATGCTGAGAAAATGGGTGGTGTGATGGAGAATTACTGAAGAGGTGGGTGGAACTTTATCAAGGCGGTGAGGGAATTCTTTTTGAGAAGCTGATATTTGAATTGATGTTGAATGGAAAGAAGGAAAATAATATGAGAAACATCATTTTAGGTAGAAGAAATGGCAGACTCAAAGGGCCTGATATGTTAACAAACTGTTCATTTTATAATATAATCCTAATTACAATTAATTTAATTTATAAACACTACATTGTTATGTTATGCTTATCCAGATGCTTATAAACTTAGTAATAAGAATGTGAACTGGACATTTTCCATTTTTCATAGTAACGTTAACAGCAACCTGCATTCTTGCATTTTTCCTCGCTTCATTGAATAAGTGGTTCCAATATAATATAATATTCATCTTTTTATGTATACAAAGTTGAACTTTTATTAAATGTTACTATTTATACACTGGTGGGAATTTTAGACAGCTACAGTAGAATATTTATATATTAACTATGAGTGTCCAAAATATTTAGGCCTCTAGTTTCTCCTGGTTATAAGTAGAAGACTCACTCAAGCTAAGGCAGAAAAGGTTATCTTATTGTAAAGAGGACGTATACCTGTGTATATATCTGTATATTTCTATGTCGTTATCTTTAATAATAAGGGACAGTTAGTCTTACAACTCAGCAAAAAAAAAAGAATTCTGTAATAGGCTTGATCCTTCTTTATCCTGAATGTTGAAGAAGGTTCTCATCCTTCTTGAAGGCACGAGGAACAGCAGGATCTGTTCTAGAATTCTCTCAAATGTCTCTAAATGTCGATTCCTTCCTATCTGTGTGATTTTCTTGAACATGATTCTCACACTTTTAATATAGTTTGCAGAAGACGAAATCTAATTATGTGACTGCAGTTCTTCTCTGCTTCTGAGGATCTGCGGTCCTACAGGCTCCCCTCTCTTGCTATGTCATGCCTTCCTTTATCTTCCGGCACTTTTATGACTTCTCTTTCTTTTTTACTGATTTACTTTTTTCGATGATCTCCAGTTAAATTTTCTGAGATAATTGTATTAATCTAACTCTTGTTTCTTTGTACCAGGACCCTAGAGAGTCTTTTGATTGGTATTTAATATTTTCCTAACCATATCTGATTAGATGGCCCCAGTTATCTTCTCTTCGGCCTCCGATATACAACATATTTGCTGAAAAACTGACCTTTGACCTCACAAGGACTGGTTAGACACCCTTCTTTTTTTTTTTGGTGAGGAGGTGAGCTTTGAGCTAATATCTGTTGTCAATTCTCCTTTTTGCTGAGGAAGATTGGCAGTGAGCTAACATCTGTGCCCATCTTCCTCTATTTTATATGTGGGATGCCTGCCACAGCGTGACTTGATGAGTAGTGTGTAAGTCTTCGCCCAGGATCTGAAACCGCAAATCCCGGGCTGCCGAAGCAGAGCTCGTGAACTTCGCCATTATGCCACTGGGCCGGCCCCTAGATACCCTTCTTTAAAAGGACCTGTCAGCATGGTACTCAATGTATATTGACAGGTCCACACCATTTCTGCAAAGTAAACAATTATAGCGACAGTATTTTCCCCCTAAATAACATGTAGGTAATATGCTTCTCACACTACACAATAGTGTTCATTTTAACTAAAATGTATTTTATAATCATAAAACAAAGCTGAAAATATGCCCAATTTGGCGTTTTAAGAATATAGTATAAAAATTTTTTGCATGTTTTCAACAAGGAAACAAAACAGTCTAAGTATTTTGGGTGAATCATGTTTTGCTAAATTATTCCTTCAGTACGTTCTACATTGCTTAGTTATGAAATTGACTCATATATCTCACAGGATGGTACGTATTTGTAACTTTTGGTCTGATGCTAGTTCTATATCTCTTAACTTCTTCTTTTCCCAAGCCAAATCTGCCTGCCTTTCTTTTGAACTAGAGTGTAGGGAACAAATCATGTTTACTTAAATATTAACTGCAATGGTTAAGAGCTCAGATTCTTTTTTTTTTTTGGGGAGGAAGATCAGCCCTGTGCTAACATCTGCCAATCCTCCTCATTTTTTTTGCTGAGGAAGACTGGCCCTGGGCTAACATCCATGCCCATCTTCCTCCACTTTATATGGGACGCTGCCACAGCACGGCTTGCCAAGCGATATGTTGGACTGCACCTGGGATCCGAACTGGCGAACCCCAGGCAGCGGCAGCAGAATGCGTGCACTTAACTGCTTGCGCCACTGGGCCAGCCCCAAGAGCTCAGATTCTTGAGCCAGACACACCAGCTCTGTCTCTTGCCTCCAGTGAGATCTCAATGAATTTATTTCATCTTCTTAAATTTCAGTTACCTCAAGTGAAAATGTGGATAATTATAATCATTAGGGTTGTTGTCAAGAATAGTTATAATAACATATGCATCAAAGTGCTTGTCATAGTAGACCCTTAATAAGTATTAATTTTGCTTTCTATTATTGTATTCACAGTATATTCAAACTATGTTTCTAATACTCTTTTTTTTAGAGAATTTTACCATTGTATTTGTGGAAAGTAGTTACAATATTCTGTACGTTTCAAGACTTTTCCTTGTTTAGACTTTTAAACGAAGGTAGAAAATGAACAATAATTATACCTCCAAATAATTGATAGAAAAGATGCTTTTGGCCTATGCTAGTATTTTACTTGATTAGGCAATATATTTTCTCCGAAGAAATCTACGCTGACTTTTAAAAATACCGTATGATCAATCATGAATGCAGAGAGCAGGAGTAACAACAAGAACATATTGCAAAAAATTAAGGAAATGTTGTTCAAAATAATTTAAGCAATCACACTTTCAAAAGGCATAGAGCACTAAAAAACACTCCCAATTATCAGAGTATGAAAAATACCTTTGAGTCTTGGAAAAATATTTGTTCAATTTTCATTATTAATGAAAACAGGGTCAGGTTGTCATAATGGTTTCTAATGAAATTACATGCTATTTTTAAATGAAAAAAGTTTATCCTATAAAATGTGATCTCTCTTGAAAGGAAGATTTTAAATTAAGAGAATGATTCAATATAGTCAGGGATTATTACAGCAAGAAGGAACCTAACTGACATATCATTTAATTGACTGATTAAATAGGTAGCAACACCAAGGCCCTGAGAAATTTACTTAAAGTGATCCTAAAGAAGAAAAATCAAGAATAGAATCAGGTGTCCGGGAATAGATGATGCGATTAAGAATGTCTGATTGATATAAATCATTACATTTTTACAAAATTGTTTTTGATTCATAATCCTTTCATATAAACTATGGCATTATAGTAAGCATGTGTAGCCAAAGGTAAAAAATGACTGCCATTTAATTCACTACCCTGGTTGGACCTGGCTTTCTTCACAAATCTTAAAGAAAGAATAGAATGAACCAACCAAACCCTGCATGTAGAGAAGGAAAAATAGATTTATGCCGAGTGTCTATGCTATTTGCAAGAACTAAAGTGCAGTTGACTAATTATTTCTCAACTTTTACATGTTGGAATTACACTCTAATCTGAATATAGTAAAGAGAACAATGGATGGGGATAAAAAGACCAGAGAGACGGTGTCTGTATTCATTCACCACTCTGGGATTTAATTACTTCATTTTAAAAATGGTGGACGGAGACTAGAAGACATCTAAGGGCTTTTTCGATTTCAAAGTCAACCGAATCTTTGTTTGAAAATAGTTATATTAAACTTTCAATAGTTTCTCGAACAAGCTTCCATCTTGTAGGGAAAAAAATAGAACAACAGAAATAACTGAACTACTTGGAGGATATCATGGTCTCTTACCTGGTCCTCTTGAAGACTTTGTCTGAGATGTGGTTCCTCTGTGTTGGAGTCTAGTCTAGCACCAGACCTACTGCATCTCCTCAGTTGACCTTCTCCATATTGCCTAAATTTCCTGCATTGACATCAGAATTTCCGTGTATGAAAAGAATATGAGTTGGAATTTTATTATTGTCACGTATTCAGAAATGTATTCATTTATCATGTCTACAGAATCACTCTGTTTCAAACATTCTGTCAGCGTGTTCACAAAGTATTAAAGCAAATTCACATATCAATCACTAAAAGAAATACAAGTTTCAGTCATTTATTTTAAATAGATTTTGTGTTCAGATAATTCCAGTAGTGTAATCTACACATTTGATTGAATTTGTATATATTTCTGCAGTTATAAAATTATGTCATTTTTATGTTATTTATATATAGAAATTATTTCTATGTTATAGCAAAGATTGCATGATATGGAACAATTTGTTAATAAAACTGCTCAATGCTTGGGCAAAAGGGTATGTCAGTTTGCCAGTTTTAAAGATAAAAATTGGCTTCCTTTGAAAAGTAAAATAATGTAATGTCAAATGAATCCCTAAAAAACATTCAATTTGTAAAAGACTAGAGTTTTTAAAAAAGGAACATAAGGTCAGTTATTTCTTTAAGACATTATATATTGACATTTTTGAATAATTCTATCCTTGGATATCATTTCATTGGTTTATGTCAAAAAATAACCTATCAGGCATTTCAGGTGTTAGACCCTCAATTAAACCTAGAAGAAATTGCTATCCTAACCATGTTTTATCTCTAGTGTTATGAAAGTAATAAGAAAAGTGTGAGTATGTAAGATAAGTTCTCCCAAACCTCAAAAGAGCAACGCCCTCTGTTTCAATGTAATGTCTTGAGTAAACATAATAATACGAGTTTCCGATAGTCAATTAAACATTTTGCTGCCACAATCTATTTACATGAGAATTAATTATTTATAGGTAAATTATCTCCTCTCCTTGTGATTTCCTACTGGAGTTACAGATTTCTTTCTGATGTTCTGAAGAAGGAAATTAATCTATTCACTATTAAATTAATCCCATTGTAAAATACCATTTTGTAATAAGGAACTACAGATTCTGTTTTCCTTTGGCAATGAACCTGTATTTATAATGATATTTTGCCCTAATCTATGGGGAAAATGGGTTAGCAACTGTGTTGGATAAATCACACACATAGTTAGCGTATAGGATCTCTTAGCCAATGATATTGCTGAAGTTATGTAAAATAGTATACATTCCTGGTGTGTGTTTTATAAAGATGTATCACGTTTTATGTTACTTTTTTTTTTTTTTTTTTTTGTGAGGGCGATCAGCCCTGAGTTAACATCCGTGCTAATCCTCCTCTTTTTGCTGAGGAAGACCGGCTCTGAGCTAACATCTATTGCCAATCCTCCTCCTTTTTTTTTTCCCCAAAGCCCCAGTAGATAGTTGTATGTCATAGTTGCACATCCTTCTAGTTGCTGTATGTGGGACGTGGCCTCAGCATGGCCGGAGAAGCAGTGCATCGGTGCGTGCCCCAGATCCGAACCCCGGGCCGCCAGTAGCGGCGCGCAAGCACTTAACCGCTAAGCCACGGGGCGGGCCCTTATGTTACTTTTAAGAGTGTTCATGTACGTGAAAACAAGTTCAATATTATTAGTTCTATTTATATAAGGGCAGAGAAAAATCATATAATTCAAGTTACTTGAGGCTTATGTGATTCCTCTTCTTCCTTTATAAGACTCAATATTTTAATAAATTTTAATTAATGTTCCTTGTGTGTTTTGCAGTTTATTTTTATAATTTTATGATGGCTGAAAAAATAATTTTCTTCTGGGAAAATATACAATTTTAGGGCTGTAAGTTAAGTATTGTTCGTTAATGTGTAATTGTTAATAAGTCAATATCAGACTCAGTTAAATTTATATTTAAACGCAGTGTGCCATTCATGTGTGAAACTGATCCAAAATCTCACATTCATAAAACCAAGCTACTTAGCACAATACTTTAGCTCCCTCTTTTGGATGGCCCAGATTGCAATATGAAAATAAGAGAAAATGCTCTAATATGTCCTCATTTCTATTGGCATATTACAATATTTGGCACAATATTTCTTCCATTATTAAACTGCATAAAATTAATCATTTTAATGTTTTGTAATGAAAATAAGTCAAATCTACATCTGGAAATTTTATTTACTAGTTGAATGCTAAGTTATTGAACACTTCATATTAAAGCTAAATAGATATTTTGATAGTGTTTTAAAATGATTTAGTATTTTATTCCATGAGAATTTTAAAATATTATTTCTCCAAATGAAATGTTTGAGTTCAATTGTCTCATAAACTATGTACTAATTATCCTTAAAATGTCTGATAACAAAGAAAGTTTTAAAAGTATTGAACATCAGATATTATAAATTTGGTGAATTCTTATTTTAAAGATGCTTAACTATTTTCCTTAGTTATTGCAGTAATAAAATAAAAAATAATACATAAAGATGTACATGACAGATTTGTGCAATCTCTCAGATATATATGTACGTGTGTATATGTATATTGTGTGTGTGTATATATATATAATAAATACTTAAAATAGTTATATGTATCTTATCTTATAATATCATCACTTAAAATAGTTTACTACTACTAATAAAATAGTCTAAACTCCTAAAAATCAAGTTATCATATTTGGTTTTAGGCTTTTATTTTTTGCAATAATTGACCTTTATGCATTGAAGTGTTTAATATTTAATAGCTGTAAGTGTCAATTATGTAATTATACTGTAATTGGTGGAATTGTTGCCTTTCAGGAAAAAAAAGGTAACCTATTAAGTATCTTATAGTATAAATGAAAGGATATGTTTTTATTTCTCTGCAATTGAAATTTATTCATTTAACTTTATTTTGGAAATAACATTTTTAAATAATTAAATTGTTTTTAAATACTAATTGTCACTATACTCAAAATAGTATAGTAGGCAATTAAGACAAACTTCCAGGTTAAAATGCTATTGTCTAATTATAGAAAATAAATTATAATAGATATGTCATCAGAGGACAGTCAGAAAGCAATATGATATTATCTCATCTATTCCGGTTGTGCCTACTTTCTAAACCCAACTTCCTAATAGGATAACATTTCTTCTAATGTATCTAATTTCATGGATACTTTAACTTTCAATCATTGTTGGACAACTCAGAAATATGAAAATATTTTTCAAAGTCCATACATGGTAGGTGAATACTGGGAATATTTGTATGTACGAAAGTAAATCTCTTCTCTTATATATTCTATTTTTAAAAAATCTCATTTCATTTAAAAAGATATTTAAAATCATTATTTCCAATGATTGAATTTAATAATCAGCTCCACTTGTGTGTATTTATATAATATTTTTATATTTCTTGATTGAATGGCCAATTTTTCCCAGCTAAATGTGAGTTGACTCCATCATCCCTATACTAATTTTTCTGCTCTCTGTATTCTGTTGAAGTAGAGGGTAAATAATAAATATGCAGTAGCTTTACCATAAACTTGATTTCAGCATGCATAAATGCTGAATATGGCAATTATATCTCCTCAACCTATTCACTGGATGATGCCACAATCATATTAAGATAAAACTAGAACATTTACTAATATTTTCCAATGCTAGAAATAGAACAGAGTAAAATATTTAGAGAAGCAAGCTGGAATTAATTCTGGGTTATAAAAGTGGGTCAAATATCAGGTTATTTTTCTAATGTTACATACAAATAGTAAGATAAATTAAGCATTTCAGAAAAACCTTAGACTCAAAGTTTTTTTCCAAAGAAACACATGCATATCTCATTACTTAAAGATAATCATGTGAACCTATGAGCATATATATATATCATATATCTGTTTCTCCATCTTTATCAATATCTGCATCTACAAACCTATATTCTCATCTCTAGTAGCAGGTGTGTACCTAATTTTTCCAGTCTTCCACAGTTGTCATTTCCTTTCATGCCCAAATACCTAATCTTAGTTCCAGTTTGCGTTATAAAAGCAAACCAATTCCACCCCCACCAAATATTTATTTCAAATTTCTAGGAATATTTCCGAAATTCTGGATTTCAACTTTTATCATTTGCTTGGGATTTGTTTTCTAGTTTCTCCTCTGATCTCAATGCTTAACCCTAGTAAGTTCCTTCTTGTTTCCCTCAGCTCTATTAATACTAGGACAGAATAGCAGTTAATAATAATATTATAATTTAACACCCTTTACAGAAGGATAAATGGAATGAAGATGATGTTAGAGAACAGAAGGCATCAGGAAAGAAAAACTAATATGCTAAATTGAAATTTCGCAGTCCAGAAAGTTGACGACGGCCATCTTCATCCTTTGATCTCAGCTTGCTGCCATGTAGCTGGGGGGCATTTCTCTAACCGACAGATATTGCCTTGACGCTAATTGTTATTTGGGAGTGCAGAATCCTTAATCCTTCTCAGACTATGGGAAAGGATAAAAAAAATAATAATTTACTCTGATAACATTATCCCAGAGATGCCAACATTTAAAAAAATTTTACACTATTAAAGAGAGAGCTTAAGATCCCTTTATAATACGTGAGCATTTGGATTTTTCCATCCGAAAGTGCAGGGTTATCACTTAACATATCTACATGATTGAAAGGACTCCCTGAGAACAGAAAGAGCTTTCATAAACACAAATCACACCTTCTAATAGTGGAATCTAAAAAAAAAAAAAATCGCCATTAATTTTATCAATAATATTGTGTCTAATAATAACTACCCATGGGTCAGATATATTTCGTACTATTTTTCTCTCCTAAATTTTGATAGATATAAAAATAACGTTATTTATATTTCATATGTGGTTAAGTGAAGATGATCTATATCTGAGGAGCATTCTGTATGTAATATGTGAAAATGAAATTTCTTTAGCTCTTCCTGTAAATAAGTAAAAACTTAAATCAGTTTGAATGGCTTTCCATTTTTTGGGTTACCTCCATTTATGAAATGTCCCATTTGTAAAATAGGAATAGATCCAAATAATTTTCTGAGAAAGATAATAGGTCTTAAACTGTTTCTTTTTTTTAAAAATGAATAGAAATTAGAATTAATTTTTTCTCAGCCTTATCAGAACGAATGTTAATATCATCTCTTTCACACACACACATCGGAAGAGGATATGTGTTAGGATAGTGGGACCTGAGGTTGAAGAGGCAGCATGTGTTAGACACTGGAGCTCTGCACAAGAGGGATTTGAACTTGATGTAGGTGGCAGCACCAGAGGCTAGTTTAAAAAATATAGATGGAAGTTTACCAACAGGTTCTCTGAAATGAGATCATCTGGTTTCATATTCCAACTAAGTCATGTCCTAACTCCCTCTGATCCTAAGAGAAATGATTTGATCCTTCTGAGTCCTAATTTCTTTATAAGAGACCTATAACAGTTATCCTTATATGTTCATTTGTGAGGATCAATGAAATATACCTGAAAAGTATGTGCCTATTATGATAAAGAAAATATAAGGCAGTTCAAAGTATTTTGAGAAAGTACTTTGACGTGTATGTCAGAAATTAAAGAAAATCCAGAAAGAGGGAGAATAGAAAGAAGATGAATGGTTTTGAGGTGCTAAGTTCCTCATCTATTTATTTAACTTGAAACTTGTCACTTTGGAGAAGGGGAGATAAAGAAAGAAAAAATAAGATAGACCTGATAACACTCTAGCATCTGAAACTCCAAGTGATCTGAATGCAACCCTTTAGAAAACTATCAGGGTATAATTTTTCAAATGAATAAAAATATGCCTTTCTTCCCTGTGGATTATGAAACAATGTGTTCTTTGAAACTTTCTATCTGCTTCTTTAGTTTTTCTCTTGATCTTACCAAAATGTCATCAAGTTATCATATCCTAAATTTTTGGCTATTAAAGGCATTTTTAACTTGGTTAAAGAAAACAGAATTTTATTTCATGGATAATTTTCACATTGGATTTAAGTTACTGTTGGATTTAAAACTACTACTTAGGAGAAAATTATGTGGCCAATCACACTAAACTTCCTCCCCAAATGGACAGAACTAAATCCTCAGATTCTTAAATGTAACCATTGAAATATTCAAAGTTCACAAATAGCTAAACCTTAAATAAGCATTCTTATAAGATGACTAGCATATAGGTTTTTAAGTATATTGGCCAAATGGGTTCCTTTTCTGTATTGATGGTAGACTCTAATGTGCACGATGATTAAACTTTTTTGTATAAAATCCTATAATTGTTTGTGTTCACACTGTCGCATTTTGTGATGAGTAATGCATTTTTTTCATCAAACAGCAATCTCTCACCTTCACTTCTCGCCTCAACCTAGTACTGTCTATTGATTCCAGCACTGTGTCATAGAAATGACTTGTGAATGTACGGCCACAACCCATACTTGATATTACATCAGTGTTCTGGAAAATCCAAGATAAAGTTTATTAATAGTTGGTACTCACCATCTGTTAGAGATTTATTGAGATGCTACAGCATCCCTTTCTGAGGATAGTTACAGTTAAGGAAAAATAAACTGTTCAAAACCAGTAAAATATGTAGAAATGTTAAAGGATAGATGATCTCACTAATAAAAACTACATAACATGTCAGTACATATCATATCTGTCTTTGTATATACAATCCCTCTATTTACCTACATCAGTTCTGATGATGATGATGTCTCATTAGATTGGGATGACAAAATCATGAACTAAAAATGATTTTGCACTAAGTTATTATCAGGAGATAATGACATACTGAATGTTCTGAGTAACAGTGTTGACACAGTGACCCTCATATGCATAATAAGCAGAATCCTAT
Organism: Diceros bicornis minor; assembly: GCF_020826845.1. Classification (NCBI taxonomy): domain Eukaryota; kingdom Metazoa; phylum Chordata; class Mammalia; order Perissodactyla; family Rhinocerotidae; genus Diceros; species Diceros bicornis. The sequence continues at coordinate 40,247,640 of NC_080759.1, forward strand.
TAGAAAAGACAGTGGTGTCAAGTGTCTGGCAAAGTACGTGATTATAATATTATGCAGTAGAAACATGAACTAAATAATTCTTGGACTATTAAAGTCCAAGAAACCAGAGCATATATTTTAGAATTTATATTTAATAATAGGGACCTTCTTAAGAGGCAACCATTTGAAGATCTTTTTTTTTCTTTTGGCTTTGATAAGTATATTTCATTTAGTATTTCATATCTCTTATGTGTAATGATGCTATTTAAGCAGCAAACATATGTTCCTTTGGCAAATACATAGAGAAAAAATAGAAAATAAACTGGTCTTACTATTTGGCAGACTTAAATGAGTTTCCTACAGGGAAGGATCCATAGCAAGAGGTGTAAAGAACTTCAATAAAGTCTGATTTTAAGAGATTATCTCTGATGCATTTTCACTGTTTAGATTTCCTCTTATAGCAAAGAAAAGATGTCCTAACGAAGATCAATAGTGAGAGCATGATTATTTAAAGTGAAAATAATAAATACTCTCCTTTTGAAATTCAGTGGGTTAATAGAGATATTTCACTCTTTTATTAACCTCTTTGTGCAGTATTTCTCTAACTAAATTTTAAGCATTTTGAACTTTGCAGTGCTTTAAAAATGAGATTCAATTATGTGCAATATGTGTAAAGTGAAAGATAATATGTTCAAATTGTTGCAATAGTCCACTATAGTTAGGTGTTCCATTACATCCCGTCTTATAAGGCATAGACTGAGTGCATTGAGTGTTATTCTTCCTCCAAATCAGACCATAATTCTACACTCACCTCCGGGTACATGATAAGGATAATTAATTTTTATTGTAAACACTTTTGATTCTCAGGTTCTTATTTATTGAAAAATCCTTAGGAAAATTGGGGAAGCTGAGAGTGGCAAATGAAGAGAAAAATAAAAATAAATCAATCAGTAAAACAAGAAAAGGTCCTTGTATGAATCAGCAATAATTACAGCCCCTGAGCTGGGAGTATAATTGATTCAACCCTCTGCACGTGAAGTTGGGATAGTGGGGTGGGAACTAAGCCTACTTCTTAACAATTTTTCCTTATAAATTCATATATATGTGTGTATATATATGTATACAAACCAATAAGTCATATTAGTGCCAATTTTACTATGTTGTTCTTTAACATATTGTTTTAATTGGATCATTTGATTTGTTCAGTAAAAGCTGTCTATCGTAGAACTGCTTTAAGAAATAACTTATGTTAATTTCCTTGTTAATTCTCAAAACTCATACTGCTTTATTGTGATTGCAGCATAGTGGTTACATCGTGGGTACTAGATCCAGACTCCCTAAATATAAATCTTAACTACCGCTGGAAAAGCCCAGTGTCCAAAAGACCACCAGGAACAGGGCTGTAGTCAAAGTTAGGTGTATTAACGTCCTGCAATAAGGCATACTGCCTATCAAGAGGAAATTTGGTCAGAGGGAGTTAGGATAGGCTTGTTGTAGAGTTTGGGAATATACTGGGGCATTTGAGAAGTGCTTATAAAAGCAGGGATCAGCACATGATTGGATAATGTCAGGAAATTGGGGCATTTCTGCAGATGTATATTAATTTCTATATAGAAACCTGGAAAAGCAGTTTGATGTTGTCTTTGATAAAGAAGTAATAATGAGGAGAGGAAGCTAATTGGTCATCTTTGGGGTGACTAGTGCCCCTGCTTTTGTCTTGTTCACTCACAGCTGTTGAGTGAGCTCATCTGATGATGATAGTCTGTTAAATTGTTTTTGCTCAGCAAAGGAAACCGTAGCCCAGCTCTTAGTTGCCTGGCCAGACACCAGCCGTCAGCTCTCGGAGCTGATTTTTGTTTCCTCCCTCACTACCTACTGGATGTGTGTCTGAGGCAATTTATTTAAACACCCTGAACTTTCATGTTTTTTGTGTGTAAAATGGGAATAATAGGACCTTCAACAAGTGGATTTTGAGACTGTTATGTGATTTAAGATATATGTATCACTCATAAAGAACTAGGGTGTGCAGTGGAGCCTAAAACAAACAAACAAAAAATTTATTTTTCTCTCCCACTGTATGTTCATCATAGGCTGGTTGGTGGGAGTGTGGGGGGAGCTCCCTGTTGTCTTCATTTGGGGTCTTAGGCTGCGAAGTCTTGCTACTTGGTGTGGCAAAGGGAAAAGGACAGTGGCAGTTCATAAATCTTCCCGGAAAGAACACGTATCACATTCATTCTGACTTCACTTGCCAAATAGCCACACAGAACTTCAAAATGGCAGTGAATCACAATCCCAGTGGGCTAGGAAGATGGAGACACAAGCTGTTTGTGAACAGAATGAATGATTACCACAAACTGTGAGACACAGAAGAGTGCCCCGTCCATAACATGTGCTTATAAATGCTAAATATAACAATAATAAATGACTGTTATTATTATCATCTCCTTTTTCCTTCCCCATATTTAATAATAATGATTTATCTATCGTATGTGAATTTATTTTCAGATGGACTTTCCAGATGAAATTAACACTGGATTTTTAACATCAGTGTCTGACAATGAGCTATTAAGTAAATTTTTTATAACTGTATTGTGCTCAAAATAGGTGATTTGCAAGGTAAACATGATAATGTATTTTTTTACTAAAATATTTGAAAGTTTAGAGGGTATTTGAAATTTGAAAGCTAGGGATAGTTCACAGCTGTTGCTTGTTTTATTTCTTTGATCTATTCAAATTTTCTTTGACTGATAAAATTAAATAATCTGTATAGATTATTTATGAAGTTCCCAAATGGTACACTAGACTCATGTTATGCTGTGACTGTGTAGCGCTAATTGAAAACATTACCATGGTGATTGCTATAGTAACATTTAAATTGGCATTAGTGCCAAGAAATCTTTACTATCGATCTGATAAAGCTTATTTCACAGTATGTTTCAAGAATATAAATGGCATTTTGCTGGTGTTTTCATTCATACAGGCTGAGGAAAAAGAATATATATATAATTAAAAAATAATAATAGATTTTTTATAAAAATACTTAAATGTAAATGTCCATGACATATATGACTTTATATTTTAATGATAGAGTATCTCATATAGTTTTCTTCCATATTACATTATATTTCCAGTTTGAATTCTAAAAAAATAAATTAATTCAATATACTAAATATTAATTCAATATGCTAAATATTAAGTATTTTAATATACTAAATTCAATAAACTAAATTCAATATATTAAATATACTAAATATTCAACAGACTAAATGGTAACTCAATATACTAAATATTAAATATTTTAAGTTTGTTAAGTTATTTAGTCCCTCAACATACATTTTTAAATTTTTCCTCTGTGCTGTGTAGGATAATTTAATATGTGGATGAAAAAAACAATCTCTATTCTGTTTTTTTTAAGCTTCAGTGCATGGTTGTATATCCTAGTTGTTAGTTTAGTTCTCTTTGCAAGCTGCTGCCACAGTATGACAACTGACACACCGGCAGTGTGGTTCCACGACCGGGAAATTAACCTGGGCCACAGCAGTGAGAATGCCGAATCTTAAATACTAGACCACCAGGGCTGGCTCCCTATTTTGTTTTTGAATCATAGTCTGGGAAAGAGAGTCATAAGTAATATAAAGATAGCTAATGTTAATTGAGTATTTTTCTAAGCCTTTTAATAGAAATAGCAGCAACTCCATGAGTATTATTATTATTATTATAACTCTGCTTTACAAATTAAGAAACCGAGACAGAGAGAGAGGTTAGTGTCTTTCCAAAAGTTATAGCTAGTAGGTAGCACAGCCTTCTGAAACAATTTTGTTTATGGTCTTAAAAACTCTTTATGTTAACTCTCTGTCTTTAATACTATGGACTCAATGATGCTGAAACATAGAAAAAGAATCTCTTACCTTTACCTGGTAAAGTCAAGGAAATATTACAAATTGTAATTAATTAGTAGTATATTGGTTTCCTAGGTCTGCCGTAACAAAGTACAACAAACTAGGTGGCATAAAACAACCGAAATTTATTCTCTTACAGGTATGGAGGCTAGACGTCTGAAATCAAGGTGTTGGCAGGGCTATACTCTCTCTGTAGACCCTAATGGAAAATGCTTCATTGTTTCTTCCGGCTTTGGGTAGCTTGGCTTGTGGCAGCACAACTACAGTCTCTTCCTCCGTCTTCACATGGCTATCTTCCCTCTGTATCTGTGTTTCTTCTCTTCTTCTGATAAGGACGCCAGAAATATTAGATGAGGGCCCACTCTAATTCAGGATAGCTTCATCTTAACTTGATTACATCTTCAAAGACTCTATTTCCAAGCCACGGCCTAATGGCGTAGTGGTTACCTTTGTGCACTCTGCTTCGGCAGCCTGGGGTTCACAGGTTCGGATCCCAGGGGTGGATCTCCGCACCGCTCATCAGGCCATGCTGTGGCGGCGTCTCATGTATAAAATGGAGGAAGATGGGTGTGGATGTTAACTCAGGGCCGATCTTCCTCAGCAAAAAGAGGAAGATTGGCAACAGATGTTAGCTCAGGGCTAATCTTCCTCACCAAAACAAACAAATAAAGACCCTGTTTCCAAATAAGTTAATATTCATAGGAGCCAGGGATGAGGAGTTGAATATATCTTTTTGGTGGACACAGTTCAACCCATAACAGGCATTTTCATATGCTAGTGAAGCAATCATCAGAACTGTTGACCAAATATTTCTGGATTTCTCACTTCCAAACACATCACAGGACTGTACTTCTCCCCCACCTCTGAATTTAGACATAACAATGGGATCTTCTTTGCCCATTGAAATGTGTGTGCAAGTGAGTGTGTCTCTTCTGTGTGGAGGGCCTAAGGGCCATCATGAGATTCTCCATGTTCCCTCACTCTTTTCTCTTGCAATCACAGGAGAGTGGTGATGGAAATTCCTTTGCTTTAGCTTACTGGTGATTAGGTTTATCACGGCCTCCCAGGAAAACTAGTGGTCATATACCCTGAGCAAGAATAAACATTTGTTTCTAAAGCCACTGAGATTTTGAGAGTTTTCTGTTACCACAGCATAACCTAGCCTATTGTGACTGATGCATAGATATCTACTAGAAGTGATAAGCTGTCCTGACAACAATAACAAGAAAACATAGAATTTGTAACATTGACTAAAAGCCTGGTCATCCAGCAGTGAATAAAGCCTTATAAGTCTCAAAAGATGGAAATTCATTTCACACAGGAGTGTAACATTTGGTAAAACTATCACTTGCGATGACTTAGAAGGCAGATCCTGGGCCCAATGAACTTGTAGCCATAGGAGAAAATGTGAGAAAACAGAACATTGGTAGGATGTCTTTGTCGCTACAGTTCTATCGTCAAAGTACTGTAAGAAATAAATTCAGAGAGCTATTTCCTGTTTGCTGACAAGAATGTAAGGAAATGAAGATGACATGGATGGGGGACTGGGAGATTGAGAGGAAGAGGCAACTTTTTCAATGTTCCTTGATTAAGGAGAAATAACACTTTTGTGTGAAAATGGCTGATTGAAACTTAGGTAGCAAAATGCAAATCAAGAGAATGGCCATCACAGCTATTTTTAAAACTTCTGAATGGATTATATCAGTAAGGTTAAGGATCCAGTTAAGTGTTTGGTTCCCAGTAAATCCTTTCACTTGGACAAAATAATTTCACGTTAAAAACACTAAAGCTGTGGTTCCCCCAGTAAAAGCCCAATAAGACCATGGAATCTATAATCAAGTAGACGTGGCAAGACCTGTGGAGCAGTGGTAAGAAAATAAATCAATACAGAAAATCTAAGAAATATGTTTACATAGAAAATATTTCTATGAAGTGTCTCTTGACACATGAAACTGACTGGAGCCAAATAGAAAAAGGGGATTTAGCTTTTAAGAGTTGTCCTGCCAGAGAAACCACCAGCCCAGACCAAAAAAATCTGGGTCTCATTGAGGTTAAAATGATCCTCAGGTCATGAACTTCCACAGCCAGTAAACTGGGTAAGAAATCTGTTCAACTCTCAAGGATTGATGCTATCCACTGCCTTCTTCAGAAGTGGTCAGTGAGGTCAATGAATATGAAAGATTTCCAGAAGGTGAAGGGCCATGCAGAACAGTAAACAAGGGAGCCCCTCTCAGGAAGCAGAACTGAAGAATAAGTTCTAATTATAGCCTAATTCTCCACTGCCAGTATAGCAGGACTCGCCAACAGGATTTGGAAATTGCCATGGCTTTCAGGAGAAAAGTATTTTTTATGTTTATACTGCCCCTGTGTCACTACTGTTTATTGCATGTGTGGGGAGCAGATCCACTGTCTTTTTTGTTCATAGGTCTCCAGTCATGAGAAGCCTCCTTGGGACTTGATATACAGATTACTGCATGATATTCCCCTTCCACACCCCCTCAATTTGAACTTGATGACAAGTCTGGCTGTGACTTGTGAGATGTATTTCTTGTATGTTTTTCTCCAGGGGGAAGAATCAACCTCATATTTGGTAACCAGAGCTTCAGTTGTTATGATCACTTGCGTTATTTACCAAATATTTCTAACTTCTGAGTGTTTGGTAGGAAAGTATTTCACTAGTGTCTTTGAAAATAGACAAAGTATCCTGATTTGGTCAATGAAAAGTCAGTGGAATTGATGTGTGTCAATTCTGGGTCGAGGAGTTAAGAGACGGCATACCAATTGCAAAGTTATTATTTTTCCTGCTTTAGCAATGGAAGAAGCAGAATTTGGAGCATGTCTGCCTTAGCTTGAAATTCTGATAAAGATGAGGTGGAGCAACATTCACTAGCCGATCTGCAATAAACACGCTGTGTGTGTTATTGTTGTAATAAACCGTTATCATTGCATTAACCAGCCCTTTCAAACTAGTCTGTTCAGGCACTATTCTATGTAGCTCATGTGTATCAACTCATTAAACTCAAAACACCATAAAAACCACAATAATACAACATGCGCGTCAAGGAAACTGGGCAAACAATGGTTAAATAACATGTTCCAGGTCACCTAGCTGGGACTGGTGGAGCTGGGATTTGAAACCAGGCATCCAGGCTCCAGAGGTCATTCTCTTAAATAATAAACTGTAATAATCTGAGTCTTAAAGTTTTAACAGTTTTCCAGGCTAACTCCACAGAAAAGTGAAATCAAGAACAGTTGCAAATATATTTGTCACTAAGAAAGATTGTAGCATGTTCTAGGAATTAATAGTTAGATCATTTGAATAGTCCAAGTAAAAGACAATTTGCATTTACTCATAAAAGCATTGCAATATGTTAATTACATAGTGAAGGTTATAGTTTTAATCCAATGGTCAATTTTCAGTCCCCATATTTTTGATCACTTCGTTTGATATCACTACCTCCTCCTCGATACACTTTCTTCTCTGGGCTTCAAGAACACCCCACTGTCTTGGTTGCTGTGTCTTCTTCTCTTGTACTCTCCCCCTCACTTACTCTCTCGTGTAGACATGTCTAAAAGCACTCCATTGCTGTAGGACCATTGCTCTACCTTTTATGCTGACTGAAAATACTTCTCTCATGTATCTACTTGGATAGCTCCTCTTTCTTCAAATACTTACTCAAATAACACCTCAATGAGGCCAACCTGGAATTTCCCTTCCCTTTCTTTCCTTTCCCCAGCCCCAATGCTGAGATCCCTCTATGTTGCTCTGATTTTTTTCAATAGCACTGAATACCTTCTATCTACTATATGTTTTTCATATTTATTATGTTTATTGGGTAGTGTTCGATTCTTTCTGCTTGAATAAATTACATAAGGGCAGGAGTCTTTGTATGTTTTATTTGTATCCTGGTACCTAAAGTGTGCCATGTGCCTGGCAAGAGTAGGCACCAGATAAATATTTGAAGAATAACAGGGTGGCTAATTTCTAATAGAGCAGATGCTCATTCAGACCATATATATAATCCTAGAATGAGTCTGAGACTTGGATTTGGGTGCAGGAGAGAGATTGAAAATGTACCTCTCAGGAGAAAACTGTAAGGGAGGGAATGAAGCAGGAGATAGAAGGAGAAAGAACACAAAACTAACATGGTCTCAGGTTGAATCTAGCCTTGGCCTGATCCACAGAGAGAAGGCACTGAACATAAAATGGAAGGAAGAGTTGACCCACCTTGAAGCAAGAGGTCTGGCTATTTGTATCTCAGTGTCATTCACTATAGTGGTGAGTGTAGAGTAACTTTCCTGGCTTGCTGTTTCTCATTAGTCTAGAAAAATTCTCAGGAGAAGGGGGAAGCTATAAGCAGTTAGCAGCTAACCCTCACAGTAGCTGGCTGGTAAGTAGACTGGCTTGGTAAATGGGATCTGCATGGAGCACCATAGCGTCTACTACAGAATCCGAGTCAATACAGTAAACCGTGGGTTTTTAAAATGGTTAATGTAATAGTTTACAATGACCCTCTCAAATCTCATTTAGAGTTTCCTACGCAAATGCATATTGTTTTATTGCACATTAATAGAATATGATTGTATTCTATCTATATTAGTGACCTAATCAATAGTTTCAGTTTGAAGTAAAGGAAGACTATAATTACATATTATGGATCTAATATATTTCAGGTCCTTTTTATACACATGATTTTATTTAACATTTTTCTCCTTATAAGGTAAGCTTATAATTCTCATTCTAGATATAATGAAAATAAAACCTAGTTGATAAACTAGCCTAAGCTCACTAAGAGAGTGACAAACTCAGAATATTAATCTGTATTTCCTCCCTACAGGTTTACTGTTCATTCCATTCTTCTGTGTACATCCATAATGTCAGTGTAAAATTATATATTTTTTAAAATTTAAGTCCCTTTTATTTTGAAACTAGTTCTAAGGAATTTTAACATGGAATCCATAAATTTAAACTGAAAAACATTGCATCAATATTTGTACTAATTTCTAAGTGAAATTTAGCCTGTCCCTCAATTATGTTTATGGATTATGTATCAGTCCACAGAAGTATTAAAGGTATCTATGACTTTAACATCAGTAGAAATTAAATATCATAATAAATACCTTGTATGTTTATTTTTTCTTTGAAGTTATGATACTGATCAGATCTGCTGCTGGGTCTTGTTACTTATTGCATTAATTAAGAAGCATATACATTATTTTACTACAACTGGTTTTTAAAAATATTTTGATAGCTTTATTTTAATAAAATTGATTTCTTTTCTAATACTATATATCTTGTATCTTAATTCATGCTTTAAAAACGTTATTCTGTCATCAGACTGACCAAAAGATTCATGAAACAAAAAAAGTTGAAATTCCTGTTTAAAATCCATGATACTTCTTGAATATTTGATTAAAATATTAACTTATTATCTGTATCTCTACTGTGGAAATTATTGTAAATGCTTGCATATTTTTTTTTATAACTTGCTCTTCCATAGCTGTTTAATTTCCCTTCTTCTCTGCAATACTGCCAAGCACGTCCTATCACCCACCCACTTGTTCCCATTCTCCCCCGCACTACGACATACGCTGGCTAACAGTTTGGTCTGAACTATTGCTTTCTAGAGCTAACTCAAGAAAGAAGCTCTGTCAAATCGAATACTGTTTTAAATATGGACAATTTTTAGCACTATGTGCTTTCTCTTAAATGAGAAATACTTAGTGCAGGCTGATGCATGTGAGACACTCATTAACTTGCATCGGACAGACTCTGATGTTCATTTCTGACACTGAAAGCTGACGTGAAACCACAGGCAGAAAATTCAATCACAGCTTTCTGCACTGATTAAAAATTGAGATATAAATTTAAGTTTTTCTTTCATTCTCCCAGTAGATTAAATATTATGCAATAAATGAATTCTAATGTCAGTAAGCTATTCATGGATGTGTCATAAATAAACTCTCTCTTGTTATTGTATGTAGACTGTATTCCTAGAATGTAAATTCCTCAAGGATTCTGCTGTTCTGTTCACCTACAAAATGCTTAGAAAAAGAGTAGGGACTTCGTATGTATTTGGTGAAAGAATTAATACATGGATTTTTTGATGGCTTCATGACATGGCATTATATAACATGTAAGTTGCATGATTTATTTATCATTCCTCTATCCTTAGGTACATTTAGTTCATTTCCTACTTTTCACCAATGTGTTTGTCAGGATGTTTGCAGAAAACAGATGACATACTCAATGATTGGGAAGGGTTTAATAGAGGGGGTGGGCAGGGTTAAAGGAATTAACTAGAGATGGTACCACAGCAGGAATTAACAACAGCATGAACCTGTTACCCCTCCTCAGCACAGCCCTTGTCAGTAAGTAGCAGCTCTAATCTGTTGTTCAAACCAAGGCCTTGGATTCATTCCTAACTCCTCCGCTTCTATTAATTTCATCCCAGTGAGAACACTTTCTTATCAGGATTATTTCAATTGCCTTCTCTCCATCTTCTTGTCTCCTTTTTTGCCTTGTAAAGTCTATTTATCATATGCCAATCAGAGCTACATTTAACATTATGTCTGCCACAAACCCTCACATGATTTCAATATCATGAAGGTTAAAACACCTTATCATGGCTTGTAGGACTCTGGAAGCCTACTGCGTCTTGGACCTCATAGTCCATAAGTCTCCCCTTGTTCACTTGGTAGTAGGTACATTTATGCCCTTTCTGTGACTTGAAGACTTCTAGCATGAATATCCTTTCTCCTCCCACCACTTTTATGCCAAATGTTTGCATTTCGTTAGTCCCTTTCACTGGAATGCTGTTGCTGTTGAAATCCTCATAACTCACTCCTTAACTCTCTTCAGCTTTCGGCTCATATGTCATCATAATTGTGAGGCCTCCTCTTTGACCATATTATCAAAAATAACAATATCTCCCCCAACACACATAATATATCCTCTATCCCACTTACTTCGTTTTTCTTAAATAAACTTCATTTTTAGAATAGTTTTAGATTTACAGAAAACTTAAGAATATAGTATATAATGTTCCAATATACCCATCACCCAGTTTCATCTATTATTGTCATATGACATTAGTACACTACATTTTTTACAATCAATGAACCAATTTTGATATAATATTATTAACTGAATTCCATAGTTTATTCAGATTTCTTTAGTTTATAGCTAATACTTCTTCTGTTCTAGAATTCCATCCAGGATATCACATTTCATTTAGTAGTCATATCTCCTTAGGCTCCTCTAGGCAAAGACAGTTTCTGAGACTTCTCTTGTTTTTGATGTCCTAGACTGTTTTGGGGAGTACTGGTCAGGTATTTTGTTGGACGTCCCTCTGTTGGAATTTGTCTGATGTTTTTCTCCGATGAGACTGGGCTTATTGGCTTGGGGAAGAAGACCACACGGGTAAAGTGCCATTTTCGTGATATTATATCAAGGGTACCTACTATCCACTTGATTTAATATTGTTGATATTGACCTTGATGACCTGGCTGAGAGAGTGTTTGTCAAGTTTCTCCATTAAAAACAACAACAACAACAACAAAAACTTGTTTCTCCCAATTTTTGTACTATACTCTTTGGAAGAAGTTACTATATGCGTCGCAGACTTATGAGCTGGGGATTTAGGCTCTTCCTCCTTAAGGGCAGAGTTTCTATACAAATTATTTGGAATTCATCCTTAAGGAAGATTTGTCTCTTCTTCCCCAATTCTGTATTGATTGAATTATTTATGTATATCATTATGAACTTATGGATATTTATTTTACCCATTCAGTCATAGTGCAATACTTCTTTATTTAATTTTTTGCTCAAATTTTTCCAGTTTTGTCCATTAAGAGCCTTTTCATCCTGTGTCTCTTTGATATAGCCCCATCAACATAGTGTTTTTGATGTGTGTGTGTGTGTGTGTGTGTGTGTGTGTGTGTGTGTATTAAGTACTGCTTTACTTTCCGGCACTACAAGATGCTCCTGGCTCATCTTGTATATTTCCTGCTCTAGTCCTAGAATCAGCCATTTCTCCAAGGAGGCCTGTTTCCTTTAATTGGAAAATGCTATTATAAACCAAGATCTGGGTGCTGGGTGAGTTTATTGGTACTGTGTGGCACTGCTCTTAGGCCATCACAGCTGACAGAGCAAGGAATATATGTATATATGTATACTAACTTGTATATATATGCATATCTATAAATATTTCAATATGTAGCCATCTGTAATATATTAAAGTACATGAGATTTTATTGATGTCTCCAATTCTAATTCATTACCACATGGACCCTTCTCCCCTGGCTTATCTATAAATTCCCACAGCAACGGTAAGAAACCTGACTTCCAATATCTGTCATCCATTGACTTAATTGTTCACTTTCAGTATACAAGTATAGCAGCATGAGAGTTGTTAACCTATACCCTCAGGAGAAACAACTTTATTAACTAGAATGCAGTGCATCTGTGCAATTCCTTTCCATTTAGCTTAGAGACTCCACTCATTTCCAAAGTTACTTAAGTCAGCACCTTTTCCTCCCACTCTCTTCACTGAGGTTGTTTCATACATTTGTAATAAGTTAGATTTTCTTGTTATGGTCTACATTCTTTCCTGGAGCCCCATCCCTTGAGCCTCCACCTCCTAAATGATTTTTTCTTTTAATTTGCATATGTTAAGTTTCATTCTGTGTTGTGAAGTTGTAGGGGTTTTGACAAATGCATAATGTCATCTAGCCACCATTGCAGTATCATGGAGAATTCACTGCTCAAAAGCTCCCCTTTTGTTTCCCCTTCCATCCCTACTACCCTCCTCCCAAACCACTGACAACCACTGATCGTTTATTGTCTCTATAGTTTTGCCTGTTCTGGAGTGTCATATAGTTTGAATCACTCAGTATGTAGCCTTTTCAGACTGGATTCTCTCACTTAGCACTATGCATTTAAGTTTTCTCATCTTTATTTGAGATAGCTCATTTTTTTTTTATCTCTGAATAATATTCAATTATATGGATATACCACAATTTGTTTATCCATTCACCTGTGCTTTACATTGGTTTCAGTCTATTCTTAACTAACGAACATTGTGGCTGGACCGGCCCTTGTGGTTTTTATTATGAATGCAAGACACCCTCACCAATAACCATCAGGAAACTTTGAAAAAAAACAAAGGCTTATTACTGACAGCTCCTGGAAAGCACATGGCACAGCTGGAGGCACACAGCAAGGTCATGGGGACAGAAACAGAGGGAGAGAGGGAAAGAGAGAGAGAGGAAGAGAAAGAGAAAGAAGTGAAAGAGAGAGAGAGAAGGGGCCTGGTGTTCTGTTTTTATTGGGGTCTTGGGTAGGGGTCTAGGGTTTCCCAGGCTTACTCTTTATTGGTGAATTTAAAACATAAGAGTGAGAATTTATAGCTCAGAAGAGAAGCAGCCCAAATGGTGAGTTGTGGAAATCAACTAGGATCTCTAAAACAGAGGAGCCTCAAAGGGGTGGAGCGGGGGCATCCTACTCTTTATCTTGTTGTGTGGTTGACAATGTGTTTATTCCAGACAGCCACCATTGAAGCTGATGACTCTTTGAATTGGATGCCTGGGGCAATCAAAGTTTGCATTACAAAAAAATAAAATAAAATAAAAAACAACTCGAGGCTTACACTATAACCTATCGAAAGGCATCTTTTTTCCCCCAGTTTTTGGTGATTATGAATAAAGGTTCTATAAACATTAATGTGATGGTTTTTGTGTGGACATTATTTTTCAGTCAATTAGTTATATACCTAGGAGCATGACTCCTGGACTGTATGGTGAAACTATGTTTAGCTTTGTAAAAATCTCTCAAAGTAGCTATACCATTGTGCATCCCCACCAGCAATGAAGGACAGTTCCTGTTGCTTCACATCCACATCAGCATTTGATAGTGTCAGTTTTTGGATTTTAGCTGTTGTAATAGTTTTGTAGTAGCCTCTTGTTTCAATTTGCAATTCCCTAATGGCAAATGATTTTAAAAGGTTTTTCTCTTTTTTTGATATGCTCATTTGTCATTGGTACCTCTTCAATGAGGTGTCTTCAAACCTTTTGCCCATTTTTAATTGGGTGGTTTGTATTCTTATGAATGAGTTTTAAATGTTGTTTGTATATTTTATATACAAATGCTTTATCAGATATGTGTTTTGCACATATTTTCTTCTAGTCAGTGCCTTGTCTTTTCATTCTCTTAACAGCACTTTTCACAGAGCAGACATTTTTAATTTTAATAAAGTCCATCTTATCAATTTTTTATTTCATGAAATGTACTTTCCATGTTTTATCTACAACTCATTGCCAAACCTAAGGTCAACAAGATTTTATCATGTATTTTCTTCAAGAAATTTTGTAATTTTGCGTTTTGCATTTATATCTGTGATCCATTTTGAGTTAATTTATGTGAAAGGTATAAAGTTTGTATCTAGATACATTTTTTTAAAAAAAATTTTGCATGTGGACTTCCAGCTGTTCCAGCACAATTTGTTGAGAGAGCTGTCTTTTCTCCATTGAATTGCCTTTGCCCTTTTATCAATATCAGTTGACTATATTTGCATGGACCTAATTCTGGAGTTTTTACTCTATTCAATCAACTTATATATATTTTGCCAAAACTATATTGTCTTGATTACCGTAAATTTATGGTAAGTTTTGAAATTATCTTACTTTATGTTTTTTTATAACAGCACCATCTTCTACTTATTTTATTTATTTGTTGGTTTTTGGTTTATGTATTTGTCCTCTGCTACCGTGTCTACAGGATAAGGTACTTTACTTCATTGCTATATCGCCAGTGTCTAGAAAAGTCTTTGCATATGGCATGATTTTTATTGATTTTATTTAGACAGTGAATGCATACATGTCTATAATTCATTTGTACTTCTTTTTACTTGCATATAACACTACTATTTTGTTACTAGTTTTTAGGAATATTCCTTGTATATTAATGGTATTGACTCATTCTCCATAAAATTTGTTGTTGTCTGTTTTTTATCCTTTTCTCATGTAACTAAGGGGAAGTCCACCCAGACTGTGAGAAATGTTGAGACTGGGCACTTCCATATTCTATACTAGCTTAGTTACTCTTTCCCATGTAAAGCCCTCTTTTCATCTTATTTCCTGCATTTTGATAGACCCTCTGTTGTGCTTTAGTTTTTGTTTTTTCCCTCAGATAAAACTGTTATTGCATGTGCTTATACTGATAGGATGCTGTGCATTCCCACTGGCTTTCTATAGCCCAATTTCATGCTGCATATTATGTCATTTTGCCACAGCACCTTGTAAATCCTTTTGTCCAGTTTCCAATGTTAAGAATACATTGACTAAAAATTTCACAATTTGTTTGTGATAATATCAAATTCTACTTCTACTTGTTCCCTACACCAGTAATGTTAGTCAACGTTCTTAAATGAGTCATGAATATAAACAGCTCTCTCCTAAAAGTTAGTTTTTTCCTCTTTGACAGACTAAAATGATTTACTTATAAGGCGTATCTCCAAAATTAAAATGCATCCAACATAATATACCCTAAATTGTCTCATTTTTCCCCCTTGTTCTCTTCTATTACAAGGAGTGCATTAATTGAATAGATATAATAGTATTTTGGCTGGCTTCAAAGGGGGCATCTTTGTAGTAGAGGATCATATGTAAGTTTTAATCCCCTGTATCCCCATTCAGGGGACCAATATTGGGAAACAACTTGCTTGCCTATCTCCTTTTAATTGAAAGTTGATGAGTTTTTCATATACTGTAGAGCGTCATCAATCATTATCTATTTTCTTAATCTAGCTCCACTATCCTTATAGACATTGGTTATTTTTCTCAGATTCTGGCAATAGGTTGTTTACATGTTTTACGTTCTATAATTCTCTGTATTCTATATATGTCTTTCTGTCTATTATATGTATTGTTATTATTGTTATTTTGATATAATATTGGCAAAATCTGATTCAAGAGCTTCTCTTCTGATATCAATTTATACTGTCAGTTTTTTAGGGAAGACCTAAAGCTAAATTTTTGAAGCTGAGAGTTTAGTAGTGTTAACTATTAAGACTTGCTTATACAAAGCTGGCAGTTCATATTTCTTCCATCAATTTCTAGTTTTATTGAAATCATTTTATAACATTTGTTTAGATAAGAGTAGAATCCCAAATTACAATATGACAATAATTAGGCAGAGAATTCTTGAAAAAAATCAGTAAATGATTTTTGAGACCTTAAATATATATATAAAATAATAAATAAATATAACAAACTAATGATCAATTATACATATTTATATACACATACACACAGATTTATATAATGTAAGAATTATCAATTACTATGAAAAATAGGTATGTTAAAACATATATTCCTAAATAGTTCCTTGATTATGTAAGCCTCATAATTTTGGCGTCTATTTGTATTCATAGAATTTATTCTTTATATATGTGTTATTTACCTAACTGAGCTGTCAGACTTGTCTAATTGATATTAAAAAAACACCATAGTGTGTTGGAAAGATCACTGGCCAAGGAATATGAAAGACTTTTGTCAAAACCACAAATAACTGTGTTTTCTTCATCTCTCCAAACCTCATATATCTCATTTGGAAAAGAATTTAAATCATATAACCATATCACACAGGTTTTTTTTTTTTTTTAAGATAACTAGGATAATGTATGTGGAAGTACTTTGTTGATTACAAACCGTATAATTAGATAGTCAAATTAATCACATGCACTTGTGTTATATGTACATTTCATTTGAGAAACTTTGAAAAACAAGATTGGAATTATTAAAATAATTTATCTGAGTTTAAACTATATGGATAAGAATAATGATATAATTTAATTTTGGATATGGATTTTATATGCTGAACATCCTACTTAATTACAATAATTCACATTTTTGTGACTTACAAATAGCCAACGGCCATTTTTCTCAAATGCAATCGAAATATAATTAAGGGAACAAGGGAATAATAATGAAACAATTTTCAATTTTTAAAGTTAACAAGATTCAAATGAATTCCCTGATTACAAAATCAAAGTTAAACCAAATTTAAAATATTGTACTTTATAATGCATCTGATGGTATTTATTTATCAACAAAAAATGTGATTAAAATGCAGAGTATTTAAGGCTGATAGAGATAATTAAGCATAGAAAATTTAGTAATCAGCTTGTTGCTGTTGAATGAATAAAGGATATGAGGAATTTTTAATAAACCCCATGGGATAAGAGCTTGCTAACTTTAAAACCACTTGCAACAAAAAAACCTTTTAGAATGTGCACTTTTGTCTAAGAGCAGAGGAATGTACAGGTGTTAAATTGGCCACAGGTGGGGTGCACTAATATTTCCTAAATGTAAAAGAATTATGCAAAGAATTATGAGGAAAATAAAGAAGATGTTTAGTAAAAGGGCGTCAGAGTTCAAACATTCTATAATTTATACCAATCAAGTTGTGAAGTTCATACTTAATTCTGTGTTATGCAAATTTTTATGACTATTACTCTTACTTCACTGCAGATTGTACTAATTTGTTAGGAAAAAAACACCAGAATTATTTCAAAAGGCACATTTCCTCCTAGTTCAACACTTTCCAAATCTCTATTAGCTTGTTTATGCAATGGAATATTAAGTCAATCACATATGTGATCCTAGGATCAAATTAGGAATTATCCATTTTAGGCATGAATCAATTAACCGATTAATTTTACAAATACGTGTTAAGTACCTACTGTGTGTCAATAACTGTTTTTTGCAGAACACAGTGACTTACAAAATATCTCACCACCATAAAAGTTACATTATAGCCAAAGGAAACAGTCAGTAAAAGTATAATCCACTAAATGGAAGGGATAATTAAAATCACGGTAAACAATAAGAAGGAAATAAATGTATAGTATGAAAGAAATCAATAAAGACTGTAGTGGGGTAAGCTATTTTTGAAAAAGTGGTTATAGAAGACTTCTCAGGAAAGCAGAATATGATATAGAGACTGAAAATAATGAGAAAGAGATGGTTATGGATGAGCCAGGGAAGATTGTTTCAGGTCAGAGTGTGACTAAAGACAAAGACCCTGATTTGGGCGGGCTGTTAAAGCACATGATTGAAGCCTCCAGGTGGATGCATATAGAGCAATATTATTTAGCAGCAGCAGGATTAATACCAGGAGCATTGACATCAGTCCTACCGAATTCAAATCCTGACCACTTCCACCTTTCCCAAAGGTACCTACCACCCTGTGATATTAGCAAGTTACTTCAACAAGCAAAGCTTTACTTTACCTCTTCAACTAACGTGGTCATACCTTCCTGGTAATATTCCTGCGAGGAGAGTTAAAGAAACAGTGCTTGAAAAAAGACTCAGCAGAGTGCCTAGAATGCAGAAAGCGAGTTAGAATAAATGTTGGTTGCCCGCATCACAGATGTTAGTGGGCTGCTTCTGAAGCGGTACCGTCCAAGTACAAGTGAATGCCTGATAATAATTCTCAATTCTTTTGTCTCTACTTATAGAAACTGGGGCAGTCATATAACCTCTCTGTACCTCAGTTTTCTCATAATAATATGAGGGATTATAGAAAAATCTACTTTAAACTATTGTCATAAATAAACAAATTACATAAAATCAGTAGGACAGTGAATCACTCTGCTTCCTATTATTAATTATGTCTAAATATTGTTAGTAGTAGCAGTAGTATAAAAACTAGTTCTTTATTTTGACCAAGAATAAGAAAAAAATTGATTCTTTATTATTCTAATAGGTCTTCTTCTCCCCTGACATAAATGACACTCAATAAATGGCTCGTTCATCCACGTAGTTCACAAAATAATAATCAAGGAATTATATTTCTCCTTTTTTTCAGCCTCCATAACCAATACATGAGAAAGTAGTATTTACTCTTCTGAATATGTGAATATGTGGATTTTATTCATGTCTTAGGTCTGGGTCCCCTGAGGCTAGGATTTGTGTGCAAGTGATTGGTTAACAAGTTGCTTTCAGGTCAGGAGATGAGGGAGAGAGTGGGAAGGCAGGACAGGAAGAAGAATCAAAAAAGGGTGTGATTTCAGTCAAAGTTCCAGCCTCAGCATGATGCTGTAGGAGAGCTCTGGGATGTAAATAACGTGTGGGTGTTTATACTTCTGCACCTGTTAGACGATGGCTCAGGGATTTTGTGGGAGATGATTGTCAACTTGCAAGCACTTCAGGCTCCCTGTGCATGTGGGCAAAGTGGCTTCAGTAGCCGAGGGGAGTCCTCCAAAGAGAGTTGCAGGTGCAGGCCATTAGAAGCAAAAGCACACAAAAATTGTAGTGTATGTAGTGTGTGTGTGTCTGTGTGTGTGTCCTATTGTGGAAATCATTCACGATATACGTAAATAAAATATGTAAATCATCATGCTGTATGCCTTATACCTATACAGTGATATATGTCAATTATTTCTCAATAAAACTGGAAAAATAACCAAACAAAATAAAGGGAACATGAGCTGAGTACGCTTCCACTTCAAACCTCTTCTTTAGATACCATCAACATATCTTCCTGCACTAGAGCGATAGGCTCTAACCAATCTTCCTTTTAACCAAATCCCTTTCCTACTCTCTAACCTATTTTCCACTCTGCAGACAGATTGATCTTTCCCAAACCTTGCATGCTAAAATCTTCCAAGTGCTTTCCATTTCACTGAAAATGCATGCAAATTTCCTACTCTAGCTCATGAAGGCCTATGGGATCCTGGCCTCTGCCTAAGTCTCTGGGACCATCTAATATAACTGGGCTTTTCTGCTTAAAGGTTTACATTCCATCCCAAGTGGTCACCATAGTTAGAACAGACTGCAGGAAATGAAGAATGCTCTCCAGTTTCTCTTGCAAGAGTGATCAGCAAGAACGATGGCCAAAGAAGATCTCTCAGTGGGAAGAAACCAGGGGAACCGGTGTGGTCAACTAAGGAATTTGTTGTATTTTATCAAAGTGAGACATTAGCTGTCCTTGAGATTCTCTGGCTGCTCATTTTTCACTGCACCATGATAGATGAACAAAATTCAGAGCATGTTCTGAGCTAGTGGCCACTAGATGGTACTTTTCCATTATACTTTTTCCAAGCACTACTTGACATTGTAGTTTTCTGGTATTTATTTCAGAGTTTTACATTGCTTGTGGTTAAATCTACTAATTTCCTGTAGTTTACAGGATTATGAATAGGCACATAAAGTCCTGATAAATGATGATTACCATCACTCAAGATTACAGAGTCAAAAAGTGATGTGACTTTGGTTTCTCTCATTCTGGAGTATGTGGATTTGTGGCCGTATATGTGTATTTTGTTAAGTAAGAGCATTTTTAAAATAATAGGTATGGAAATTAGGGTACATATGTGCTGGACAGAGCCAACAGTTCTGGACCATAGCAAGCATCTGCCAAGCACCATTCTCTACTCTGCTATGTTGGAGATCGTTCGATCTATCTATCTATCTATCTATCTATCTATCTATCTATCTATCTATCGATCATATATCATCTGTCTATGGCTATCGTGGGAGCAACCATGGTTGACGAGGATGATCATGATGTTGATGATGAAAACAGTAACATGTTGAGAATTTGTATGCTAGTACTATGCTAACTTCTTTACATGTGTTACCTTATGTAAAAAATACTGTGTAAGGCTGTGGGTCTAAAAGCTAGTTCCAGCACTTACTACCTCTATGATCTTTGTCAAGTTACTTCAATTCTTCATGCCTCAGTTTTCTTATAGGTATATGCTGTTGTGAAAATAAAATAAGTCCATGTAACACAAATAGCTATTATTTTGTATTGATAAAAGTTCAAAATAAAATTAATAATGATACCTTATGAGTCAGGTACTAATTATTCTTCTTTGACAGGAGTAGTCGAGACCTGGTGATATGGGTAAATATTCCCAAATCTCATAGATAATATGGGAGAAAGCCAAGCTAAAGGCTTATATTTGAACTTTATGCCTTGATAACTGCAACTGAATCCACAAATGTATGGTCCAGTAGTGAGCATCTGCCCTAAGCCGGGTAAATCAGAGTCCATTCCCAATATTTTTTAAACCCAAGTTAGAAAAGACTATCAATTGCTTTCTGGATTGAAAGATGTTAAATCTGAACTCCATTCCTGTATTCCATTAGGTTGAGGAGGCTTAGTTCAAAGCAAGAGAGGAGAGAGAGAGAGAGAGGGAGAGAGGGAGAGAGAGAATGAGAATAGTATTCAAGTACCCAAGCCCCAAATTCCAGTTTTTATGAGCAGGAAGGGCCCAGTTGCTTCTTTGCTCCTTTTGTTCTTTCTTTTCCACACTTAATTTGATTTTATAATCCAATGAATTCTTCTTTTGCCTGTGCTGGTTTGAGATGGTTTTCTATTGCTTACCAAATCATTATCATCAGCAGCAGCGTCATTATTATCTCACATCTTCTAAATTGAATTCCTTACAAATTAAACCAATTTGATAATAAATAAAATTAATTCTGAAAAACCAAATGAACTATTGTTTTTACTTCAAGAAGAATCAACTTACTCTCTCCATAGAGAGACAGTTTGTTTCAAAATTCTGGATCAAATTATCCCGTAGGTAAAACCCCATATCTAATTTTACAATACCAATTTTGTGTGCTCCTTTTCTTTATTATTTTAGGAAATAAATTTATGTTGGTTTTTAATTATCAAGTGAAAGGATTCCATTTAGAGCATGTTCTCCTCAAATTCAAATAAACTTGAGTGACTTAATTGAGTGTCGGGAAAAAAATAGTTATCGCTTGTAAAGGATCAACATGGTACGGTGCTAGGTATTGCAAGACACGATCCAAAGTACATTTGATATCATTTAATTTGCCTTGAGGCTACATCTCGACATATCACAGAAGAACGAGGAGGAGGAAGAGGAGGAGAAACAGCTTGTAAAAGTTGGTATATTGTGGACAGGAAACAGTGTTTTTCGAAGTATATAGGTTTATGTATATGTATATATTAATAAATATTCTACTTTTATTAGTCTTAAGGACTTTAGGAAAACTCTATTATCTTTGTCATTTGTAGAGCTTAATTTTTTTCAAAACACTTAGTATTTTAAATTACAAATGTATTCACATATAGTGATATTAATGTCAGTTGTTTACTTCCTGTTTAGTTTATTTGCACTATATATATAGTCTCCCTACTTATCTATATGATATGTGAGTTTTTAATGATATTTCACCGATGTAACATGGAAAAATACTGTGTATAGAATATGTTACTTATAAAATTTAAATAACATTTAGAAAAGTTTTACAGTTTACAGGTTATGTGAAAGTGAAACACAGCCTAATAAACCATTTTTCTCTCCCTGCTCCTCAGGGGAAACAGACGGTACGTTGAATTTGACATCCTGCTGAAGCCGCAGATAATGAGGACTTACCGTTGCCTACCACTATTCATCTGGACCTGTATGTTTCATATGGTTGATGCTATCCTATTACAAGAAAAAGCTAACAGTGATTTACCAAGCAAAAGGATAGTGGGACTGCCCAAAGATGATGGTAAGATGCTACATCGCACCAAGCGTGGCTGGATGTGGAATCAATTCTTCTTGTTGGAAGAGTATACAGGGACAGACACACAATATGTAGGCAAGGTAAGAATTTTTATATGATAAATGTAGAAGCTGAAAGTGATAGCAATTTACTTATTTTTTACAGTAACTTTCCACGTCACTAATGATTATTCAGAAATATTTGACTAATTAATTACGATGTGCAGAAGGCATAATGTTACAAATTCCTTCAGTAGGGTAGGGTAGGGAAGGTGATTTATTCAGAGAGCTGAATGTAAGTCAGTATCCATAGTAAGCCTCAAAATAAAGTAAGTCATATGTAGACTTGATTCATTATTAATCAGTTAGATATGATTTAATTTTGTGTGTATCTAAAAGATTAAAAAAACTTTGACATTTAATTTAAAGTCATGGGTAAATAATAACAGTGTGATATATGAGGCAAAATAAAATGCAATTGTAATATACAAAAATTACTAAAATATATTGGTCTCTAATGATCAATAATTT
Source organism: Diceros bicornis minor (assembly GCF_020826845.1). Lineage (NCBI taxonomy): Eukaryota > Metazoa > Chordata > Mammalia > Perissodactyla > Rhinocerotidae > Diceros > Diceros bicornis. Next base: position 40,270,585 of record NC_080759.1, read on the forward strand.
ATCATAATTAAGCATAGTATGATGTGTATGAGAAATAAGTACAAATACTTCTAGATGCTTCTGTTTCTTAATATCAAACTGTACTACTTCCTGCCTATAACCCAGACCGAAGGGTTCGAGGCAGAAGGAGAGAGAAAGAAAAAAGAAGTAGCAAGAAGACATTACCTTTAGGAAGATTTAATACCATCCTAGTAGCAGCAACATCGGCAGTTGCTCATTATCAGTTGGGAGCAAATGGAAATAGAGAATATATAACTCCCTTCTTGTATCCAATTTTGAGGAAACAGATTCATTACCTTTCTCTTTCTCTTTCCTCTGTGTCTCAAAATAGGTGACAGGATCTTTCCCAAGTCCAGAATTTTCTATTTCTCATTCATACTATTTTATATGCAGAACAATTCCTTTGTTCGCTGTGGATTATCCCCAATTTATGCGCAATGCTGAGGTACTTTCACATTCTGAGAATAAAACAAAATAAACCATTATGAATACTAACATTGCCCAGAGATCATGTATTTACTTTTCTTGATTTTTGGCACATGATGCTAGAAGTGACTGTAGTGGTATGAGTCCTAGTTGACTCGCTGGCAACAGCAATAAATGAGATACAATTGGCCAAAAAGGAAAACATAAAAAGTATCTAATATCACAAAAGTCATGCCTGTTTCTTTTAAACCAGAAATACATTTATCTGTGAAATTGACAAAACCTTGATCTAATTCATTTTCTGTGTGGGACAGTATATTTGGTCAAATGCAGCTTCCTTTATCAGAAGCCTATTATTCCCTCTTCTTTTGATATCTCTCTCCTCGGGTTCCATAGGTCATACTCATTTTGCCCCACACAGTTCACTCGCTGATTCTTCTTTCCCTCTTATTTCTCCTCAGGTTAGTAGTATGGCATCCTCCAGCATCCCTCATTTAACATCACTTTTCACACTATAGTTAATAACTAACACTAGGATATTTCAAGTTCAACTGACAAATGTTTGTGTCTAAGAACTTGAAATTGCCTTCTGATTCTTTTCCTAAGGCAGTCTATAAAGGACACATTCAGTTCATGGGGACTTACATAAAGGATTTCATCCTTGGAGATTCACAGAAGAATAGCCACAGATAAAAAGAGATCCTTGTAATCATAAGGCAATCAAAGCTCCACTAGATGCATTTATTTTTAGCTGTAAACAAAAATGCCTCCTTCTAAAAACTGAGTGTGCATTGATTAATTGACCACCATTATTGCACTGACATTTTAAAATATACATTATGCGTTAGATCTTTTTATACCATCTTGCTTATTTTTAATCAGTTCTGTAATCTTTCAAAAATAGTTACTAAAAGTGTATGCATAGTTTTATTTAATTACTTTTCATAAAATAGTTTATCGCTTGTCTCAGGAAAACAACCTCTTTTTTCACCCATGGACAAGTTAAAGTGTTAAATTTTTGGTGCCTATTTATCCTTGACAATCAGATCATGAGGCAAAAATGGAAAACCCAGTATAATAATCAGAATTTTTGTCAAATGAGGATAATCAAATCAAAACTGTCAATTATTTTTATATCACCCAAAGAAAACAATATGCATATGAAAGAGAAACTTCAACAAAATAAAACACCTATACTACTCTTTGAAAAAAAATTAATTACTTCCTCTATTTCGTAATAGGGCCTTGTCTTAGATATGCCATGCGCCACATCTCTAGTTCACTGTAAAAGTGGACTTCAAACTACTTCTTAGCATTTATTAATTTCTTAAGAGTCTATAAACTCTCTCCTAACCTGCTTTCTTGGCTTTTGACATCATTATTCATTTGTATATACAGAGACTAGCTAGGCCCTTACCGATGAACTTGGCCAAACATATGAGTTCTGAAGAGGATTTAACTTCTTGACTACCACGCAAATTGTCTTTTTTACCACATTACTCTGGTTACCCTGGGTAAACACAAACCTAGTCTTCTAGGATCCATCTCATTGGCAATATCCCATGTGAAGCAGAGGACTCCATATTTTCCATGCACCATGACTGGGAAAGAATAGGTAACTTCTAATGGGAAGAGATTTTCATAGATTTTTCTTAGTTTTACAGAAGATAGGTATCACAGAAAATAAGACCTGTATTAATTTGTGTGTGATATAAAATTATATAAAATCAGAAGGATATATAATCCTTGGATGTAAAATCTAGGGTTTGATCCTGAATTTAGAGGAAGCTGTTTTAACACAAATAAAATAGTAGGAGCAAAATTTAATAAAATAAACATGTGCACACAAACATGCAGCTTACAAGGTTCAGTCCTAATTGTGCCATTCAATAATTGTGCAGAACTTAGAAGTCAATCAATCTTTCCAAACCTCAGATTCTTGTTAGGTTAAATTAAAGTATCATAAAGATTTCTTTAATTCTAAATTTTTGGTATTTTCTAGGATTGTGGAGGAGGCTGCATCTGTGGGCAGGAAGAGTTAGTAAAAATTTAATAAAAATTTGCATGTGGATAAATCTAAGGAGGTGGGATTGCATATGGCACATTAAAATAAATACACACACACACGCACACAAAAACGAGTTTAATGGGATGAAGTTAGACCACTACTGTGAAAGGCCCAGAATTCCATGCTGAGTTGTTTTTACATACAGCATGGGATGTGAGTCCCTGTTGAAAGCTCTTGTACAAATTAGCTATGGGTGGAGCACGAGCCTTGGATGATCAATTTGCTTTCATTGTCAGGATGGACTGGAGGAGCAAAAAAAGGAATTATGATGATATTTTTGTAAGGAAATACTATAACATACTTATTTCAGATATTTGCAATACAGGAGAGAAAAGTCAGAAATGTCGACATTAAGAGCAAGTTTTTGTTTTTCACAATAATGCAATCTGAAGTTTGGTTGCTTACTTTTTACTGAAACTATCAGAGATTTACTAATTTTGTTTTCTGTAATAAGAGAAATCTTTGGTTCTGCTGAAGATTACAAAGTCGTAACAATTGCCCTGTAGCTTCCCTGTAATTTGAATAGACACATGTGACTGAATTTCTTGGGCAGGATAGTAATATCGCTTAAGAAATGAACGAAAATAAATTGAACAAGAAGCATACCAAAGCCTCCTATTATTCCGTTAGAGAATCTTCATATACATTTGATTTTTTTATACATTAGATCTAGACCCTGAAGAATCAATCCCTAATTATTAGTAATTAATTGATCATATGCTTATTATTTTTGAGAATTGAGCAGAATTTAAGTATTTGATTTTAATATTTGTTTGTTAAAACACATTTATTGCATGAGGGAAAACCAAAATTACAGGCATAGTGTTTATTCTTTTGAAAGAAAACATTAGTATTTATAAAATAATTTTGAAATATCAACTTGGTTGACCATTACACTTTAATTCAAAGATACGTGTTTAGCACATGTTTTGCTCAGGGCAATCAACATAGTGCCATGGAACCACCTACAAGTCATCACCATCTAAGACAATATGGTATCTTTTTCACAGAGTTAGCTCTCAAGTTTTCATAGTTTTAATTGAAACCTTTCTATTCCATATCTGAAATCATCCTGAGTATAATTATAGAATCCTAGAATGGAAGGATATTTTAACGGTTATCAAGCTCTTGGTTACAACTGAATACAGTTGGTTTCGGTGTTAACTAAAACAATGGAAAACACAGGTACCAACTGCAAAACGGATAAGTTTGGTTTATATTAGACTGACTAATCAAACTATGAGATGACTCTCTTTTGCATTTATGCATGTTGATGTATGCACTAAATATTAATATTTCCCCAAAGCATATATAAAATAATGTACTTGGATAGGCAATTTTTTCTTAGGCTTTTAGGGTATGGCAGTTTGATGAGTACAGAGACAGAAATCAAGTTTCAAATTTCCTGAAGGACGTTTGATAAATTTTTATAGTATATTATAGCGTTTTTCAGAATCTAAATAAGTTATCTTCATTAAGGCTTTTTAATGTCATTACTTATGCTGCAGTACGTGTAGCAGCTGCTTCTGATTCATGGGCACATTGTATTCCAGAATTCTCTTTGTCAGTCGGTTGTTTAAGAACTAATAACGTATGAGAAAAACATTAAGTATTAAAGCTAGGGTCTCAGGACGTCTACAAAGGCTTGTTTCACACAGAGTTCTATAAAAATCTACTCTATTATAATAGAGTGCTGTCATTTAATTCTTACTGCCAGTCCCCTCCCTGCCAGTACTGTATTACCACTTCACTACACCACTGCGTTAGCATACTAAGTAGCCTTTTTTCTTGACTTTATTTTTTTTTAATTCTCAAAAACATATTATACACTATTTCTTGAATGATACCAATCTCCTACGTAAAATGCCTATAGAAAAATAACTCAAATTTATTTAAGTAGAATTTAAAGTGTTCAATATTATTGCATATTTCCAACCTATGTTCTATGTCCCCATAACTGTGTAGCCTTAGCTGTACACAAAGTGAAATATTTCCTCATCCATACAACTTGACCTCTATTTCATCATGTTCACAGTCTCTTTGCCAGGGAGTGTCTAACCCTCTTTTCCATAATCTCCTCTCTTCTCTTTGCTTTAAGTCATGTCTCAAATGCATCCTCTTACATAAAGCCCCTCTTCATTTTCCCCAGCTAGAATTTCCTGTCAAAAGTATATCACCTATCAAAATCTTATTTGTGGTACAATTTTGATTATTCTGGTCTCCTATTTTATCACCTAGAATCTGTGAGCTTTGAGCTTTGACTCTGTGTTGGATTTAAGTTGTTTTATTCTCCAAAATGTTTGACAAGGCACGTTTACTCAAAATTAACATTCAGTTGCTATCTCAATAGATCTTTATTGAGCCTTTATTAATTTGAGTCTTGAGAGATTGAGGCTATGAAACACAGAAAGAGCAGAGAAAATTTAACATAAATATATTCTGTTCTCCTGACACATGTTACAGCAAAGTCAGTTCCTTTCTTGCATTTCCATTACACTCGAGGGCCCCAATTGTAACCAAGCCCCTCTCATTTTGCTCTATGCCATCAAATAGCACATACTTTAGACTCGCTTTCACTCCAAAATAAGTTCTATGTCCTTAACAAAGAAAATTTCAACAGGTATTAACAACTAAATATAAGATTAAACAAATTCTGACTGAATAAGGAAGGGCAAGTACTCCCAGAAAAATTTGCATTTAAAATATAAGTGATTTTTTTTTTCCCTGGAATATAAGTAACGGTTAAACCACTCAAAAAAATATGAGTGTGGTAGAATATTTTTATTATTATAATTACTAAATTATATGTGTGCTTTTTCCTGACACCTTCCACCAATTTCAGTGATTTAGACTATTTCTCATATTCTAATATTGTCTTCCTCTGATTCCAGACTTGCAGAAGATAAAATCCACGCTTACATACTTATCAGTGTGAGAAAAAAAGGAAAGAAAAAAAAGAAGAAACTTAAATAGAAGCAGTAGAGTGTCCAGGAGAGTACAGAGAGAGAGATGGGGAAAAATTTTAAGCACTAGCACCATCAATTATTATTATTATTATTACTATTATTATAAAAGCAATTTGTGCTCCCCACAAAAAAATCAAATTCAGAAAATTAAAAATTAATGAAGAAAACACCAAAAATGACTATAATCATTTGTTATTATTTCCATCCAGTCGATTCTGACTCCTAGTGACCCTGCATACAGCGGAGTGGAACCCTGCCCCGTCTTTTTGCGTCATCCTGTCATGTCCTGGCACTATAGCAGACAATGCTCCACTGCTATTCATAGGGTTTTCATGGCCAATTTTTTTGGAAGTGGGTGGCCAGGTCCTTCTTCCTAAACTGTAAGCATGCTACCAAGAAATGGTTAAAGTATTTACATATTTCTACTTATTTACTTATTATATTTTTTAACATTTGATTTTCTATTGTTTGTACATATTTTATTTTGCCTTTCTCAGTTAATGCTGGGTTTTTGCATATTTTTCAAATGTCAGTCTTAGCCATATCATATTGTATCGTATATATAATCATAGTAAATTAAATATTTTCCAAATGTTCTATCTAGACTCTGTCTAGACACACGCGCATACACAAACACACACCACTCTGTGATGAAATTTTGTACCTGATAACTTTTAGTGTTTTTTAAATTACTCTTATTTAGGCGAGATTACTAGAAGTGGAATTCCCAGAGTCAAAGATATGAATGATTTTAAAGCTCCATGTACATATTAGTCAATTACATTTCAGAAAATTTATACCACTTCTCCTCCAACAATATACCAATGTAGGACATTAGTATGTTGGATATTTATTTTTAAAGTTATGACTGTATTTTAATGTGGATTTTAGCCCTGTGTATTATTATTCAGTTAGTATTAAAAACTGAACACCTACAATGTGGAACACTATGCTGAGTCCTAAAAATAGGAGTACATCGGATGAACTGGTTCCCATCTTAGAAATATAGAAATAGCTTATTGTAGACAGAACATTCTCTATCTACAATAAGCAAAAGTCTATTATTGCTGGCCTGCTAGGAGAAAGACCTGACAGAAGTCTCAATTTAGGGGAAAGATGACATATTTTTTTTTTTATTCAATAGGCTCAATTCCTAATACCTAAACTCTGTTTAACCTAATTTGGCACTAGAATCATTCTCCAAATTAATAATGTATGCATGTTTATTTGATTATTTGTTAATTTAGGAGCTGCCATTTTCCCTATTCCAATGAGCACAGACATTTTTACCAGATATTCACAAGATATTCAAACTTTGCTTGTGCAATCCTTTTGGAATTTGTCCATAGTATATCCTAATAACTCATATTAAAGTTCTTATAGCTACGCTGGTGTTGTTCATGTAAAAGGTGTTAGGAAGATATTCTAGAAAATGTCCAGCCTTCTGTACACTAATTTCATAAGACCACTGAGGTCACTTTAGATATGCCATTGACTATATACTTAGAGGAATTTCCTCAGTAAATATTTTATTTCACAGCCAGAATTTTCTAGGGATGATGATTATAGTAAATAATCATACTCAGAACTATATATTAAAAAACATAGGCACAGGAGCTGGCCCAGTGGCATAGTGGTTAAGGTTCATGCGCTTCACTTCAGCGCCTTGGGGTTTGTGGGTTTGGATCCCAGACACGGACCTACACACCACTCATCAAGCCACGCTGTGGCAGCGTCCCACATACAAAATAGAGGAAGACTGGCACAGATGTTAGCTTAGGGACAATCTTCCTAGAGCAAAAAAAGGAAGAATGGCAAAAGATGTTAGCTCAGGGCCAGTCTTCCTCACCAAAAAAAAAAAAAAAAAAATAGTAATAAGACAAAAAAACCCCAGAGGCACAAAAATGAGTTTGAGATTAATGAATAAGTGACTTGGCAAATCTAAGGGGAAAGAGGCTTTTTTTCTACAATGGGAAGGCATATATTTGTACCTGGCTATTTTGTGAAAGTTTCTGTTCCTTCAATACTTTCTAATAACAAAATTTTTTATCGAAAAATTAAAACCGTATTCTCCCACAGTTTATATTCTATTGATCTTACTCTACATGCAAGTCCATTGCTATCATATGCTAATGGTTTTAGAGAGAACTGTAATTTTAAAAACTATTTTGGTAAATGTGTCTTGTATGCCTGAACAGAACGTGTATTGCATACTTACTACCTATAGTCTTCTGCATTCTTAGGTCAAGTTGATGACGGTATTGTCCAATGGTATTCATCACAATTCTTGTGTCTCCTTGTTCCAATTCTTAATGGGAGAATCATAAAAAAAATTTCCATTCTTTAAATTTCTCTCTTTATCTGTGTCAATTTTTCTTCATTTACTTTTATATAATTGTTACGTGTGTGGCCAATTTAATGCTTCTGATTAATTGACGTTTTACTGTTATGAAATATCACCCTTTATCTTTGATAAGACCACTTTTTTGAAGTTAACTTTGCCTGATGCAAATTTACCCATGCTACTTCACTTATGGTTGTGTTTCTGTGGTTTATCTTTTCTTATCCTTTTGCTGTCAGACTTTCTGTGTAAATCTATTTCAAACACAGCTCTTGCAAACAGCTGACTTGGTTTATCCTTTTTTGTCCGGTCTCACAATCTTTAACATTTAATTGGAGTGTTAAGTCCGTTCAAATATTATGAAATTATTGGTATGCTTGGATTTAAGTCTACCATTTTCATTTGCCCCATTTACTCTTTGTACCTTTGTTTCTGTTTTCCTACCATCTTTTGGGTCAATTGAGTATTTTTTTAATATCTAAATTTATGTTCTTTATAATTTATGCTTAATCTATTATAATATAAATTGAATTAATATTATATATTTTAGCATATAATGTAATAATCTTATAACAGTATAGTCTTATTTCCCCTGTGGGACTTTATTTTTGTCACATATTTTCTTTCTGTATATATTATAAACTGCACCATACATTGCTAATATTTATAATTTAAGCATTCATTATTTACATAAAATTTTTAAAAAATAATCTTATATATTATATTATAAACTTACGTAATTACCAGTTCCAGTCAGTGCTTTTTATTCTTTTTTTGTAGATGTGAATTTCTGTCTGCTGTCATCTCCTTTCAACCTGAAGACTTCCCTTAACGTTACTTGTAGTGTGGGTGTGCTGGAAACAAATTTTCTTAGCTTTTCTTATCTGAAAATATCATTGTTTCACTTTTATTTTTGAAAAGTATTTTAATTGGATATAGAAATATAGATTGATCTGACAGGTTTTTTTTTTTCCTTTAAGCACTTTAAATTTTCGCTACGCTGCATTGAATTCTATTACTTTTCACAAGGAGTCAGTCACTAGTATTGTTGCCCTATGTGTAATGTGTATTAGTCTCTGGTTGCTTTTAAGGTTCTGTCTATATCCTTGGCTCTCAACGGTCTATCTCAACAAGTATCATACATTGATATCTAGATGTGTTTTATTTATCTAGCTGGGGATTCACTGGCCTTCTTAGACCAGCGGGCTCTTTTTCATCAAATTTTAAAATTGTATGGTCATCTTTATTTTGTGGCCTATTTTCTCTTTCTTCTTTTTGAGAACCTCAAATACAAGTATGTTAGGGCACTCCATATTGTCCTGTAGATCATTTGGCTTGTGCTATAAATGTTTTCAATACATTTTTGTCTCTGTGCTTCAATTTGAATACTTTATTTTTGTTGTCTTCAAATTTATTGTTTCTTATGTTTCTCTGTCCAATCTGCTGTTAGACATTTTTATTATGGGTGCTATAATTTCCAGTTCTAGGTTTCTTATTTTGTCTGATTTTTCATATATTTTATGAAATTTCTTATGTACCTACCGATTATTTTAGTATGCCCTACAAATTCGTTAATATATTTATGATAGTTATTTTTAAAGTCTTTGACTGTTAAATCCAACATCTGAGTCTTATTTATGTCTATTTCTATTGACTATTTATTCTTTCATTTTTTTTTTTTAATCTCTAGAAAGCTTAGGTTTCATACTGGTCATAATGAGTACTACATTGTGGAGATTCTGGATTTTGTTTTCTTTCTGAAGAGTGTTGAGTTTTGCCCCAGTAGGCAGTAAAATTGCTGGATGCTACTATGATTCTGTGTAGGCTTTTAGAATTTTCAAGGGAAACTATTTTGTTTGTTTCCTTAGTCCTATGGTGTAACCCTAATTCTTAGTGCATCTTCCTTACTCCTAAATTATCACCTTTCTGGTGTTTCATTGGAAATCTCAAAATGTTGACCAAATATGTCTACCTACAAGGAGCTTGAATTTTAAACTCTTCATTCCGAGTATCTGGAATGGCTAAAACCTCTCCTCAGTTTTTAACCATTAGGCTGCTCAGTTTTTAACCTTCTTTTTCTCTGGATTCCTTCGAGTCTTACTCTATCCATAGTCAGTTTAGAAGTGACACACATGTTATGTGTAACGTATATTCAAGTTTTAGGGCTCTCTCCTCTGTGGCTTCCTCTGTTCCTGAATTTTCTTCTCTCAGTATTTAGCTATTATAGCAGCCCTGAATCCTGACCTCTGATTCCTCAGTTCATAAAGATTGCTTATTTCTAATTGAACTCTGTCTTCTGCATGACACATAAAATGTGGTATGCTTGAAAGGAAAAGGGAATTAATGGGGAAATCACTTTATCCCCTATTTGATAGCAATCTTCTCAGTTTTTGTCTGCTCCTGGTGCTATCTGATGCCTTTGTAAAGTTTTGTTGTTATTTTTTACTAATTTGTAAAGAGTTAATTATTTGTATCGATGACAAGAGTGTTGGTCCCACACAAGCTGTGCTCCATGATTGGAACCAGAACTCATATGTGTTCGGTTTTTATTGACACTTCGGTTTTCTGTAAATAAATGTCTGATGATTGAATTCATGCATGAAATGAAGTTCTACAAGATAGAGTTAGCAATACAAATATAGTTTACAGCACATAAGTTAAAAGTTATTCTATTCCATTTTTTTCTCGAATAATTTTTATTTCCCATAGTATAGGAGGAACTGACGGAGGAACTGAATATTAATATAACCAGTATGCCATACAGATAAAAATTTTTATTAAAGACATTCATTAAAATTGTCTCACACTTTAAGAAAAAAAGAAGATTTCATATGTTGAATATTTTTTTCTTTCTTTCTGCAGATCTTTGATAAAGGGCTGTAAGAATTCCACATAAGTTTTAAGTCCCTGCTTTAAATGATTATTTTCAGATTTTTAATTGAAATAGCATTTTCAATCTGTTAAGAAAGGTGCTTGAAGGAAACAAATTTCTTGAAGAAAGTATTCAGTCATTAGCATATACTACTCCTAACACTATATGAGAGTCATGGCAATGACTAAGCGAAGGTACATATTTGGATTTAATTGTCCTTTATATCCACCTGTGCTCTTAGGACTGTTGTTTCTTCCTCTGTCAATCACTGTTGAAATTCAGCCAATATCTTTAATGAGTTAAAAGGTAATTAACTTTTATGGAAAAAAGAAGTCTCACCTGCAATTCTATCGATTTCAATTAATAACCAATGTTTTCCGGTAATTTTCTTGATGTGGGTTTCGAAAACACACAGTTTTTAAGTTCCTATTTACTTAGAAGATCACTCTTTTAGTCACTATAGTATATTTCATATTAATATCAATAAGGAATGCAATATTAAATATCTTTAAAGTAGTAAAATACTAGGTTACTTATTGACAAAGGTTTAATTTACAGATCTCTAAGAAAAGCTTTATTGACTTTTTTATATTTACCCCAATAAAGCATGTCTTAAACTGTCTTAAAAAAGCTTTGTTTCAAAGTAAGTGAAGACATTTTTGTATGTGTACATGAGAAAACAATCAAAAGTGGCTTAGTCAAATAACAGACTAAAAAAGTCTTTGTTTACATACATTATGAAGCAAATTTTCTAACATATAACAAAATCAAGATAAACTCTCTTCCATTTGTCATGAAATATTTTGATTTTGACAAAATGGATTTAAAAATCAAATTTACAATGAGGCAAATTTAGCAGATATATATTTCACACAAATGAATATACCCATTTGACTTCAACATTAATGTAGACAAAGGATGTTGAGATTTTATTATAAAATGGATATTAGGGAAATAGTTAAAAGGAATAAAATAAAAGATCACAAACACAAAAGAATGTTCTTAATATTTCCCCCAAATCCATTATAATGGCAGCTCTGAAGTAAGTCAGGAGTTTTCAGTATCCAAATTACATTGAGCTGGGGTACTGGGTAATTTTCATTTTTCTTCTTCCTAATTCTGTTAGCAAAAATCAACTTGTTTTGCTGGTGATAAATTGGAAGATCAAGTTGAAAGTTAAAAACTCTGACCACACCCAGCCAAGAGAAGAAAGATAGGATCAGCAGTGAGAAGGATGGACACACTCTTAGAGAACGCCTAGCTCTTATCTCCGCAGAGTACCCGATCTGGCCAGTGCTTATGGGAAGAAGCCACAGAAAATGTCCTAGTAAAAATAAGCACTGAAACTATGTGACATTAAGAGTGCCAGTAAGTTCAAGAAAACAGTGCCGGAGTGATTCTCTGATTATGAGAACTGATAACATTTTAGAACTAATTTTATAGAGGTTATTTTTTGACCATTTATTAGGAACTTTAGGGAGATTGAAATAAATTCAGGTGAGGCATAAACACAAATTTAAAAATGATTCTCTGAGATGCCAGGAAATGGGTGTTGCAGTCTTTCTCCAACTTTTTCTTGCTCATTTTACTCTTTTTGCCTTGGATCAATCAGCCGTTATCACTGTGTCCTTTGCTATTCTCTTGAAGTTTTAAATCAAAAGGCCGTAATATAAAATGTGAAGATTTGGAATGAGAGTGTAAAAAGCAGAATTAGAAGACTTGAATAATTTTAAAATTAGAGGTGACCAAAATAAAGTAAGAACCACTCATTCTCTCAAAGTGTACAAGGAGAGGTTGAATGTACACTGATTGAATGCATGCAGTAGAAAATTTGAGACATGAAGAATAACATATAGAAGAAAACACAAGTTAATCCCACAACTCACAGATAAGTAAGTTTATGATGAGATAAATTCCTTCTGGTATTCTTTTTTATCGTAAAATGTGTATGTAGTAAGTATATGCAAATACAAATTGTGTTCTTTGTGTACCTAAAATTAAAGTGTGAGCATATTTTGATGTCCCAAAATGATTTTCCAGAAAATAGTTTTTATTTCTATGTAATATTGTATCAAATAGAAAATAACATTATAAAGAACCCTGTTACAAATAACAGAAATAAGGACTGTGAACATAAATAATTTTGGATCAATAGATAAGGATTAATGAATATGTGTGTGTGTTTGTACGTATATTAGTTGCCAACTTGGTTTGTTTAAAGCTGTTCGTGTATAAACTAATGTATGCACATCTTAACTGGACAGCTTAATATAATTTTATAGTTGTATATACCTATGTTAATATGACCAGGATCACAATATGGAAAATCTCTGGCATCCAAGAAGGTACTCTCTCATTTACCCCTTTCTAATCAGTGCCCTCCCAGAGGTAACCACTTTGCTGACCCCATCCCTATTGATGTTTGCCAGTACTTGAATTTCATATACGTGAAATTAAACATTATGTCTGGGATTTTTCAACTTATGAAGTATAAATTCATCCATGACGTTGTGTGTAGAATTAATTTTTCTAATGGCTGTACAGTATTTCATTGTATAAATATATTGCAATTAATTTATCTATTCTACTATTGACAAATGATTGATGTGCTTCTAATTAGAGGCTATTATACATAAAACTACTATAAACATTTTTACACATTTTTATCGTCACATGTGGATTCATTTCCTTTGGGCGTATTTCAGGAGTGAGATTGCTGAATCATAGCGTGAGCATAATTTATCTTAGTAGATATTGGCAAAAGGTTTTCAAAGAGATTCTACCAACTTACACACCCACCAGGAGTTTGTGAGAGTTCCGAATACTCCATATACTTACTAATTCTTTACATTGCTAGTCTTATATATTTTTAAAATTTTAACCATTTTTGGTGGTGTGTCATACTATCTCATTGTAGTTTTAATTTGGATGACCCTGATAATTTAAAAGATAGGCACATTTTTGTTTTGTATTGGCCATTTAGATGTCTTAGTTTTGAATTGACTATATAGGCTTTAGCTCATTTTTTTTTATTGTTATCTAACTTTGTCTTGTCACTTTATAAAGGTCTTTATAAATACTGGATACAAGTCCTTTATTAGATAGAGATATTGAAATTATTTTCTCCCAATTTCTTCTTACTTTCTCATTGTCATTTTAGTGTCTTTTAATGAAGAAAGTCTTTTATGTTTAATTCAGTTCAATTTACCAATCTCTTCTTTTAAGATTATTAATTTGGTGTATTTTCAAGAAACATTTGCCTATCATTAAGGTAATATCTTTTGTTTTCTTCTAGGAACTTCATCATTTTATCTATCACATTTATGTCTATAAGCCACTTTGAATTCGTTTATAGACTAGATGTAAGATAGAGATCACAGGTCCATATAGATCTAGAATTGCTCTAGCATTATTGTTTTTAATATCGTTTCTGCGTTTAATTCCAGCGGCCATTTTTTAAAATAATTCATGTGTCTTTTTATGTGTGCATGTGTTTGTAGTCTTTTCATTGATCTTTTTGCTTATGCTTTTATTAATACCAAGCAGCCTTAATTATTAAAGCCTTATTGTTTTATTTTTTAATCTAGTCATTTAAGTCTCCCAACCATGTTCCTCATCTTCAAGATCACTATGGCTCTCTAGGTCTTTTGCATTTTCATAAAACTTTTAAAACTTCTGAAATTAGCCCTTCAATTTCCACTAGTCTCAGGAATTATTTCAGATTAAAGAGACTAAAATGACATACCTACTTAAGGAAATGTGTGATCCTGGATTGAATCCCAGATTTGAGTGGAAGATTACTGTAAATACATTATTGGAATAATTGACATATTTGAAGATGAACTGTTTATTTTAATGTGAAATATAATTATATTGTTAAATTTCTTCAATTTTATAATTGCACTATGATTATATTAGACAATTTCCTTGTTCTTAGATTATAGATGCTGAAATATTCATTTCGAGGTATAAATAGGTAAGATGTCTACAAATGGGAGAAGATAATTTTAGTACATATAATACCTACAATAATAGAGATGACAAATATTCACTTGCCTACAGAAGTCTATAAGTCAATAAGAAAATGATGAAGAGGCAAATATAAAAATGAGCAAAAAAATTGATATTTCACAAAAGATGATATCCAAGTGGCCAATAAGCATATGTATGATAAAGTATATAGCTCATCAGAAAATGTAGATTTAAACCACTCAAACACCAGCATGACTGAGAGTGAAAAGATATGAAATCCCAAGGAGAGGTGATGATATGAACAAGCTGGACCTCTCACAGACTCTGGTTGAACGACAAATGCTAGAAACATTAAGGAGACTCAAATGGAGAAATAAAATATGCTCAGTGATTAGAAGACTGAAAAATAATGTAAAGATTAAATGCCATCCCAATCAATATCCCTGTGTATTTCTTTTAATTTTATTTTGAAATAATTTTGAACTTTCAGAGAGTCACTCAAATTATGCAAAGTACTTCTGTACACCATTCAGCAAGATTTACCCGTTATCAATATTTCACCCAATTTGATTTATCACTCTTTCTGTTCAGACAAATTTTATATTATGGCAGAACTATTTCAATTTTATCATTACTTCTAGAACTTGTCCCTTCTTGAGCACTACAGAAGATTTGAAGTACTTGCAAACCCATGCTAACTTGGCAAGGATTCAACTCTAATTTCTATTTCTTGCTAATGAAATCTTAGCTTTTTGCTGACATCGTTATCTATCTTGCTTGTAGTTTTGTCTTGTGCACATGAAGTTTAGGCATCAACTAAATACTTAGAGATGTTAACAGAGACTTGGGGGATCTACTCGTAGTGATTCTCTCCTCCCTAAGATTGTGGTCTCCAATTTCTAGCCACTGTAGCAGACCCAAATTCTGACTACTACCTCCTCAGCCCAATAATACTCCTTCTCTCTGCTTGGGCTCTAATTCCATAGTTCCTAACCCTATAAGTAGAAAGTACCATCAGTAGAGAGAATGGAGAGTGACTGTTTAATGGGTATGGATTTTCAGTTTGAGGTTATCAAAAAGTTCTGGAGATGGATGGTGGTGATGGTTGTAAACAATGTAAATGTACTTAAAGACACTGAACCCAACACTTAAAAATAGTTAAAAACAGTAAATTGTACGTTATGTACATTTTACCACAATAAAAAATCCCCAAAGTCTGTTCACCACTATTTTGTAAGAAAAATACAGAATTTTTTATTACAAATTTTGATCTTTAGTAATCCCTTCTATACATCAGAGTACAACATTTTTTTGTAAAATAAAGGGTTCAACTTTCATAGGAAAAAAATGGAGTACTTATTTAAAACAACTCAATCAACTCAAGGATAAAATACAGAATGAAAGCCCCCTCTGTACTTCCCTGAATGCTACCAAAAAAAAAAAAAAAAAAAGAAGAAGAAAAGAAAGAAAGAAAGAAAGCAAATACCCTCAGAGGAAAAGCCTGGTGATGGTATAGGCCACAGAAAGCTTGACTCAAGGTCAGAGGCTTTGCAGCTCCTCCTCCATTGGTTGGTGTCCGGTGTCATCAGACAGTTTTGTCTGTCTGTGTGTCTCTTTGTTTTGGTCATGCTTTCATAGTTATTCTCAGTGGGTATATTTTTCCAGTGCAGCTACTTTGTGAGGACAAAAACCTGATTATCAAGATTGCTTTTGAGAAACACGTCATGATGTGAATATGCAGGTTTCATGCACCATGAAGGATTATAATATTGTAAGATTTAAAAATTTTTCTACGGGGTTGGCTCCGTGGCTTAGCAGTTAAGTGCGCACGCTCCGCTACTGGCAGCCCGGGGTTCGGATCGGGCGCGTCGCTTCTCCGGCCATGAGGAGGCCGTGTCCCACATACAGCAACTAGAAGGATGTGCAACTGTGACATACAACTATCTACTGGGGCTTTGGGGGGAAAAAAGGAGGAGGATTGGCAGTAGATGTGGGCTCAGAGCCGGTCTTCCTCAGCAAAAAAAGAGGAGGATTAGCATGGATGTTAGCTCAGGGCTGATCTTCCTCACAAAAAAAAAAAAATTTTTTTCAAAAGTGCTAAGTCAAAATAAGCTCTTTTTTCCCCCAAAGCTACACTTATTATTTCTGTTTCATGTTTTATTAGATTAAGTAGAACTTTCAAGTGCTTTATATCATAGATGATAGTGTGAATCAATTCCTTACTCTGATAAGTCACTCTTAAGGATAAAATAGTTGATATTTTGAGGTCCTCTAGCATATTAAGAAACACAATGGCTCACTGTTTCCTTCCTGGCAGAGAGCTCAGACCTTCAAGTGGAAATCTACAGTGGCCGTTTGTAAACGTTTTCTCTTCTCTTCTTGTCTGGACCAGCAAGTCTATTTTAGTTGCACTCTCGTCCAGTCACAACATCTCAAGTATCCTGTGAGATCAGTGATTACTGTCCCTTCTTTCCAAGGCAGTTTTGAACATCTCCACTTACTCCATCAGTACATTAATCAGAGTGTGAGAGCAGAAGTCAAATGTCACTAGTTAGCCACTATCTTTTGAACTATCTACTCTTTCATTCTACAGTATATGTAAAGAGTTATGTAAAACAATCATCTACATCACCATTTTGTTTTTATTGGATTTTATAAAAATATCTTCATAATGTCTATTCAGTCTGGTTTATTCTTTGAAAATATGGATTTCCCCCCCTAGTTCCATGCCTGCACATATTAGCACTCAATTCAATGTTGATTTTAATCTAGGTTTTTGAGTATAGGACGGTGATGTTGTCATCAGTATTGTTATTACTGCGTTCTTTAAGCATAAGATACAGCTAAAAATGAACAGTCAGATATCTTGGAGACTCATTGAACTGCTTTAGTGGAGTTTTTCCAAGGGAAAAAAAAATCATATATCATGCCTATTTACTTATTTGTCTTCATAAGTACAAAAATCATCATTTTGCTCACTAAAGATGGCCTTTTCTTAACATTAAGACATGGTGTTAACAAAGTGGAGCTGAAGAGGGAAAAACGAAGTTTTAAAATATATTATTTGAGATACCTGGGTAAAATTGAGCCGTATTAAATAATATAAACATTACATGTCATTTTGTTGATTTTTCAATGTATTTTAAGACATAAAAATGCATTATAAGCACTGTTTTGAACCTTAAATTCATTCTCAATATTAAAACAGAAAATGAGATCACAATACAAAACGAAAGAAAATCCATTCAAGGAAATATTCATTAACACATGTTCCCTAAGGTGTATTAGGGAAGAGAGACAGACACTTATATCAGTGAAATTCTTGCTTTTTAGAATCACTTGAAAAGCTTCGGTCATGGAAGAGTTTAAAATTGATGGATTATATTCTATAATTATACGTTTGTGATAAATTTAATTTCTGTCTCAATGGTTATCAATAGTTAATACAACTCTCACTGCTAATCTTCAAGTAACTTCTTTAGTAAAAGAATACAAAATAAAATAGATGCCATAAAGGTGATTGCAAGCTAACATACAAAAGCAAATGATATATTCACATGATCAGATATCTAGCAGGACCTTCCACAGGCTGTACAGACCATAGTAGCTTAGATTTTCCAATTTCTTGGGCTATTAACTGCAGTCATAGCATAGAGCTAATATAGACAACACATTCAACAATCACTTTTAAAGCCTCATCTCATGATCAGGTATCACTTTGAAGTTGGATAAAAATATAAGCTTACTATTACTTTGCTGCAGTTAGCAATCCTAAGAGGATAGCAGGCGTACATACACACTCACCGACACACACATTTCTTAGAGCAATAAGAAAGCAGCTTTCTTTGCAAAGAGATTAAACTTCGCAAGCAATTATCCTAATGCAAAACTTGTGGTCAAATTACATTTCAGAGATGTAGTTGATTTAAGCAACATATACAAATAATATGTTGTATGCTAATGATTCACTCTAAACTCCCTTCTTTTTGACTTACAAGTCTTATGGTTAATTAACTTTGTGCATAGCCACCGACAAGCATCCGGTAGAGAAAGCACACGAAAAGTATATTCAAGAAACACAAATGCATTGAGTTTATCATTAATGTCTCCTTTTTAAAATTCCTCTTCTGTGATGGATCTGGTTCTATTGATTTATTTTCTAAACTCCTAAATGTGGTGATAATCTGTTGCTATTGTAAACAGTTGGTCTCTCAACGTCTCTTGTCAGCTTTCTCATATTAAATTCCTAACTGGTCCTATTACCCTTGATTTCATTTTCCTTTCAAATTACCTTGCTATACTCTATTAGAGTAATTTTTTGCTAAATTATGTATCACAGTGTTATCCTCCTAAAACATTTTTAATGGTTCTGGCATTGGGAAAATGCTCAAATATGTTGAGATTACCATTCTTTTAAAACCCTTAAGGATAGGGCATTCACAATTATTCACAGCATAATCACACCATATTTAATTTACCATTTAATCCCCATAACTCCACAGATTATTTATACCTTCCATTTTATTCCCTCAATATTACATCCTTTTCTGATTTATAAGGTCTACATTTGATGTCACTCTTTATGACCAGTTTACCCATTTGCCAGTCAGTGGTTGCTGTTTTTTCTATTCTGTTACTATATATTTTATAGTGTTTTTATATCTTCTTATCACATAGTTGTATCTGTGTGTGTGTGTTGTGAGTGCATTTATGTGTACGCTATAAAAAGAAAAATTATTTAATCCCCTTACATTCCAACGCCCCTAGCACTGTGCACCCACATAAACACACACACACACACACACACACACACGCTTGTTAGAGCAATAAGAATAGCTTTCTTTGTAAAGAGATTAAACTCACAAGCAAATATCCCAAGGCAAATCCTATTGTCAAAGTACATTTCAGCCATGTAGTTGATTTTAGCGGTATATACAAATAATATGTTGCATGATAATGATTCACTCTAAACTCCCTTCTTTTTGACTTGCAAGTCTCACATTTAATGAATGTTGTGCATTAAGAAGACAATGGATAATACCATTTAAAGTTGTTCTTACTGAACAAGTATTTCTCTAAAGTTAGAATGAAATAGCGAAGGTGATAATACGTTGCTATAGTTAGCACTCCCTAGAGTACAAAAATTGCCTCTTGAAAATGATGTGTTCAAGGCTATAACCTTCGTTTGTGTTCTATGAGATATAATATGACTGATGAGTGAATTCTAATTTTCTCTCATGTCACTTCACTCCTGGTAATACGTGCCTCATCTTAATCGCTTCATGGTGAATAATGCTGGAATCATACAGCACACACTCTCTTTTCTGACTTTCTGTTCAAGGCTAGAAATAGAGGCTCTCATTTTAGCTTTGCATAAAGCTAAAAAGAAGCAGAGTTTACACTTATGTCAAAAGGAACTTCATAGAATAAAAGGTGACAAATGTGTGAATTGTGATAAGAACGGCCTTTTCTGTGTCAGAAGCATTTCTGAGGTTTTTACTGCTAACATTCTTTTCCCCACTCTGGATCAGAAAATTTAGAGGAAATGAAAGTTTATGTTGGTATTAAATTTGAATTATATGTGAAGATCCCAGGCCCATTCTTATTGTATTTACACTTGACATTTGAATCACTGCAGGATTTGTAACGTTTATGAGAAAAATCATCTTGTTTATATGTATACAGGTATATAGGACAAGGTCAAATTTGCAAAATGAGTTTTTTCTTGAATAAATAAGGTCTAGTCTATGTAAATATATGGTAAGAAAATTCAGTGAAGGCAGAGAAATGAAGGTTCTGATTACTAATGCAAAAACTTCAAGGAGTACTTAATTATTATATCATACTTCTTTGGAGTTGTTGCAATGATTAGTTATTTTCTGAGTTTATTTAAGGCTAACAAGCCTGGTAAATATGATGTAATAACTTGAACAATGAGGATAGATCCTCCACCATAGTAAACTGCTTATTGTCTTAAGATCATATCATGCTTCATATACTTCTGGCATTTTATAAATGATTTGTTCTTTTTTAAGTGTCCTGAGCTATCTCTCACCTCTTTGGGTTGCCAGCCACTTAATATAACATCTATTCATCTTTCAAATTCATCTCATATATCATCAATTCCAGAAAAGTTTCCCTCAAATCTTTCCTGAGTTTTTTCTCTCCCCAGAACATATTTCCATATATTTTCTAATGTTACCATTTTATATTTTCTTTGTTTGGATGTTTACCACTCCAGAAAAATGTAAATACATTAAATTAATGTTTTGTGTTTTTATTTCGACAGGTATAATGTATCGCATAGGTGCTGGTACACAATAGGGTCTATAATTTGTATCTAATGAATGAGTAAAAGAAAGACTATAATAAATGAAAAATAGAGATTTAAAGAGATGGGTGTAATTTAAAATAGGATAGTGTGAGTACCTGTCATTGTTTCTCCCTACTAGAATGTAAGCTCCATTCAGCAGGCATTTTCATTTATGTGGTTCATTGCTATATTCCTAGTGCCTGAAAAAGTGCCTGGAATATATTTTAATACTTAATAAGTGAATACATTCATACATACTCTTTCTGAAGAAATTTATAATTGGAGTAATTAAATAGCTTTCCTAAGGATTGTAATTTACAATCAGTTTAAATTTGGATAGATATAGTTTTAATTTCCAGAGGAGCTGTCCAACAGAACTTGGTCCTGAAACTTACGAACCAGGCTATTGCTTTAGGGGGACTTACTCAGATAAATATGGTGTTTGATGACACTGGTGGGAATTAAATTACCAGAGCAACAAGTATAGGAAGAGAAGACAAGACAAGAGAAAAGAAGACAAGACAATAGAAGAGAACTCTAGGATGGAACACTGAGGAATATATATATTTTGGGGAGCTAGAAAAGAACTAGTTATTCCAGAAAGAATCAGAAAAATGCAAATAAAGAGAGGCTACAGGAGAACCAGAAAAGTTCAACATCACAAAGTTCAAGCAAGGATAGTTTGCAATGATTGTGTAGTAAACGATGTCTCAGTAATGTATTTATTTAACCGGGCCAAGAGAAATACTGGGTTTGTTAACTCTGAAAGAACATTTCACTTTTGTGAGTAGAAGCCAAATGGTGAAGAAATCTCTTGGGGATGTTAGAACAGTAATTGGAGAAAGTTAGTAGAGATTCTCTCATTTATTGTAGGGAAAAAAATTAGTAGCTTTAAGTCAAAACAGCAGAAATAAAATATTTTATTCTCTAATGTGTAATTAAAAAATAACAGGTGTTGTGTGTTCGGAAGAATAATTTGAATATGGATTGCATCTTAGATTGTCTCCTAGGGAAGCAGATCTTGAGACAGAGCTTGCATGAGAAAGATCTATTAGGGAGCGCTCTCTGAACAAGAGCCACTAGGCAGTCAAGAATTCAGGCTTGGACAAAGGGAGAAGCTGAACAGTGATATGGTTATAAAAGCCAATCCCATGAGGAGTTCTGGAGCTCGAGTTGCCCTTCAGAGCTGCCCCAAATGGAGACAAGGAGCTCGGGTCTTTGTACTCTGAACTAATGAATCACTTGATGTGGGGAGCCCAGAGGAGGGGTGCAACCTTGGGTGAGGTGGCTCCCTTTCACTGAGCTGCAATGACTGAAGAGAACCTCATCAAGAAGCAGGGGAAATGAGTGCCCTAGTTCATTTTTTGTTTGAGGAAGATCAGTCCTGAGCTAACATCCATGCTAATCCTCCTCTTTTTGCTGAGGAAGACCAGCTCTGAGCTAACATCTATTGCCAATCCTCCTCCTTTTGTTTTTTTCCCCAAAGCCTCAGTAGATAGTTGTATGTCATAGTTGCACGTCTTTCTAGTTGCTGTACGTGGGACGCGGCCTCGGCATGGCTGGAGAAGCGGTGTGTTGGTGCGCGCCCGGGATCCGAACCCAGGCCACCAGTAGCGGAGCGCGCTCACTTAACCGCTAAGCCATGGGGCCGGCCCAGAGTACCCTAGTTCTGAAGGGGAGATCAGATTGATCAGAACATACAGGTTTATAATGCTAAATTCAATTAGCAAAAATAGTATATAATACACTATATTATAATATAATGAAATAATGTAATGTAATATATCATGACATAATGTAATGTACTGTATTATACTATACTATACTATACTATACTATAGGTTTAAATCCACCAAAAAGATTTATAGTTATTTAACATTTTAGATGCTTATGGAAATATAAAATGTTTGCTTTATTCTATAATGTCATAGAATTAACTTAAAATCTTTGATTTTGTTGTTGCCATTGCTGTTATAATACTTCTGAATAAGTTCTACGTAGAACATGAGAAAAAAATGAACCAAATTAATCTAGTACTTTGGCTATTTCTGTCGCTCTGGGTTCCACATTTGTTGGGACAAGTCCAGAAATATTCCAACAATTAGGCTAAAATAACGAATTCAGTTTCTAGTTGTCTGATTATTGTTTCCTGTTCATAAGCTTGTAAGTGTATCACTAACTGTGAGAGATATTTTGTTTTTAATGATGTAATAGGAAAACTATTAACAGCTATGGCCTAGTTAAAAAGTCAGTATTAATGTTACTTGGATGTTTTAATTAAAAGGGATTCCATTTTTTTGATAGAGGGATTTACAACCATTCTGTTAAAAAGGAATTTCATGAGTAAAGGATATTCTAACAGTCTCAGGTAATTGATCAATCTCCTCATTGCCTGTCTTGGTAAAATCACTAGGGGACCAGTAAGAATGAAAGTTGTTAGCTGGAAATTTTCACAGAGGAAATGAATAATAGGAATTTTGCAGGCTCAGAAGCTATTCTACTTATCTTTCCAAAAAAAAAAAAAAAAAATCACAGGTGCCTAAATATAGCATATTGAGAACATCTGTTTGATTCATGAAGGCAAAATTCTTTTATTCAGTCAACACACTTTTTATTTTTCTGGGAAAAGAGAAAGATGAATGGAGAGAAAATAACAAATAAATTTATAGTTTTATATATTTTATCATTTTGGTACCTATGCATTCATTGAGAAAGAACATACCATAACTTAGCAGAGCAAATTCTTAGAGCGTAGAAACAACTGTTTCCTTGTGATGCTCTTGGAAATATGGCTTTAGTGAAATATAGAATTGAAAAATATTTCTCAATCCCCATGTTCTAAAATGAATGCATGTGTGTATGAATCACCATAGAGGCTTGCTCTATATTGAACATAAGTTTTGTGAAGAGAGTCTTTTCTTGAACAAAACAGTAAAACAAAACACTATGACAGCTCTATTACAAAGCTTGTGAAACCACTATTCACAATTTCTTGATTACATTTTGCCTGAGTACTCATACATTCTTTTTTATTCTAATGGAAAACTATGATGTTAATCCTGCAACGGACCTTGAATATAATTTGGTAAAAGCTCTTCAATTTAGTGAGCTGGATTAAATGTCTTTTCCAATATCATACCAGCATTTATTCACAAGATTTTCAAACTCCTAATCAGTGTTATTGTTCTCTATTAATCTTCAAGTTCCCATTAAAGGTACATTTTCCCACATCCTTATTTTGTGATTCAATTAACATTCACTGAGTTAGCTAATCTCTGGGGATAACTTCACAATGTCCATTGAAATAAGGTATCATTTTTTAGAAAATGACAAAGGCATAATCACCAATCTCACTGATGTCCATAAAATGTATGGTAAGAGTCTATGGGCATTTGTGTTCATTTATTCTAGAAAAATATATACAATAATGAAGTAAAAGCTCCTGGGTTTCTCTACTTCAGAACCTTTGAGGAGAAGGCTAATAGTGGCTGTTTATTAATTTATTTATTTAGTGCTGATTTTACAACTTTGTAGCAAGCTATGAGGTATTATCCCATAATGTTCTGGGTGGGCTCAAATGTCAGCAATGAACAGTTGCTGTCACCATAAACCAAGAAAGATAGAATTGGCATTTAATGCTTCTGTGCTTAGCCTTATTTTCTCTTTGTACTTTGAGACAGTCTGAGTCATAAGTGGCTTATTCAAAACCAACTTAGAAGCAATCCAGCGGAGGGCACCTTAAAGGGGACTGGAGGCAGAAGCTAGATCCACTGCTATCCTACAAAGGGAAGTAAACTATTTTGGTACTGTTTCATGCTGTACGTTTTCCTCTAGGCAAAACAAGCCCTATTCCTCTAAAAGGACAAAAGTATAAGTGCTATAGATTGAAGATTATATCATTACCAGTAGATCTAAGTGATCAATTCTAATATGATTTAATGAGTTCCGATCAATTATTGCTCAGTATTTATGTGTATCATAGTATCATTATTTGCAAATAAGAGTAACAGGTAATTTTTTACCTTCTTTTGTATTCTCATGAAATCATATGCAGATTAACTAGTTCAAAGAGAATAGATTTTTTTTTTTTTGGTAGAAAACCATATTGACTTAGCTGCCAGGAGGGTTCTTTTTATCAAGAAAATAATTTTTGTTTAGAAAAAAATTTGATAAACTCGTTAGATAGAAGGTGAGATCTAATCTAAAGAATCTAAACCAACAAAAAATAGTTAAAAAGGGAAAATTTTTTTTTCTCCTGTTGGTGGGTAGTACAACAGAAGAGGACAGAGGTTAAGGAGAAACTAGTGACAGAGGCTAACTGCTTTGGTGAAGGGTCGGTAAAAGTCAGTGAGAAAACTTTGTATTTGGTAGCAAAAATTAAGACAATGGGCACATAGTACTAGACTTCTGTGTAGTGGTCAAAGAGACTCCATGCTTGGGCTTTCGTATAATAAATAAAATCTCCTTCAACACAATAAAAATTGTATATGGATTTGTTAGTAGGTATGTTGGTGAGTTCATTGGTTGGTTTGAGTGGAAATTAAGTGGATTAAATTTCTTTTTTCCTATTTTCTTTACTTTAAAAAATATTATATTTTGGATCACTTGGAAAACAAGCAAGAGAAGAGGAGTAAAATGATAGAATATAGGCATCCTTGATAATTGTTCACCTAATGGAGAGGGCTTTGCATTTCAATAGGATGTTAAAGGGGAATTTATGTGGTTCTAACTAAAATTTCAAGAGTCAGAATATACCACCTGATACCCAGTTTGTAAGTGAAACTATCACATATATATGAAAATTAATGTCACTTAAATGACAAATGAAAATATTCAAAGCTTCAAGATCATATGAAGTCTCTTCTCTTGGTATCTGCCAGTTATTAAAATCACGCTACTTTTTAGTTTGTTTCCTAATTAAACTGTGAATATTTTCCAGAGATTTTTATTTTTTGGAAGTTACTGATTGTCTTTTTTATGTTTGCAAAATTTATAAATATCCTTCTCAACAGAAAGCCTGCAGTGTCATAATTATATCACTAGTTGGAAAGTCTAATGTGATGTCTAAACTTCTCAGTTGTTTTAGAAATGGCATATGGGAGGTAAACTCATATGGGAGGTGTCCATGCATGAATTGTCTTGGTTTTATCCTCACATTTAATTCATAACTTTACTGAGTGTAGAATTCAAGTTTCAAAATAATTTGAACATGAACATTAACGCATTGATCACTCCTTTAGCTTTTAGTGTCCAAGGTTGTTGATAAGAAGTCTGCTGTTTATGTAACGCACATTCCCTGGCAGGAGATCTGCTTATTTCCCTCACTGGAAGCATTTAGGGTGACTTTTCTTTATGTAGTCTGATAACATTTCATGAAAATAGAAGAGAAAGAAAATCAAATTAAAGAGGATCCAAATTCCTGTTTCAACACTTCATTTTTTTCCTTTACTTTTTTGAAGTATTTCTAACATAAAATTAGCCATTTTGAAGTGTACAATTCAATGGAGTTTAGTACATTTTCAATGTGCAACTGTCACCTCTATTTAGTTCCAAAACATTTTCATCATCCCCAAAAGAAAACACATCCATTAAGCAGTCACTCCCTAACCCCCCTGCCCCCAGCCCCTGTCTACCACTAACCTGTTTTTAGTGTCTAAGGATTTACCAATTCTAGATAGTTCATATAAATGGAAGCATACACTGTCTCTTCTATTTCTGGCTTCTTTCACTTAGCATAATATTTTTGAGATTCATCCATACTGATCTGTACATAGCACATATCAGTACTTCATTTCTTTTTATAGGTGAGTAATATTCTATTAAATGAATATACCACATTTGGTTTATTGATGTATCCATTGATGAATCTTTGGATTCTACCTTTTAGTTGTTGTGAATAGTGCTGCTACGAACATTCATATACAAGTAATTGTCTCCATACATGTTTTCAATTCTTTTGGGTATAAAGTAGGAGTTGAATTGCTGGGTCATATGGTAATTCTATTTTAACTTATTGACATACTATCACCCGGTTTTCCATAGTGGATGCACCACCTTACATTCCCATAAGTAATACATGAAGGTTCCAATTTCCACATCCTAGCTGAGACTTGTTATTTTCTGTTTTATTTTAAATACCCATCATAGCTGGTGTGAAGTGGTATCTCATGGTGGTTTTGATTAGCATTTCTCTAATGACAATGTTGAGCATTTTTTTATGTTCTGTTGGCCTTTTGTATATCTTCTTTGGGAAAATGTCTATTCAACTCCTTTAGCCATTTTTTAATTGTGGTGTTTGTGTTTTTGTCGTTAAATTGTAAGTGTTCTTTATATATTCTGGATATTAGATCTGTATCAGATATATGTTTTGCAAATATTTCCCCTCATTATGTAGGTTATTTTCTCACCTTCCTGATAGTTTCTTTTGATCCATAACAGTTTTTTGTTTGGTTGGTTTTTCTAAGACATTCAATGTATCTATGTTTTATTTTGTTGCTCATGTTTTTGGTGCATATTTAAGAATCCACTGCCAAATCCAAGGTCATGGAGATTTACCTCTATGTTTTCTTCTAAGAATTTTATATTTTTAACACTTAAATTTAGGTCATTGATCTATTTTGAGTTAATTTTTGGTATCATTTTATTTTATTTATTTATTAATTTTGTGAGGAAGATTAGCCCTGAGCTAACATCCACTGCCAATCCTCCTCTTTTATGCCCCTCCTTTTTTTTTTTCTGAGGAAGATTGGCCCTGGGCTAACATCCATGCCCATCTTCCTCTACTTTATATGGGACGCCGCCATAGCATGGCTTGACAAGCAGTGCGTCAGTCCGCGCCCGGGATCCGATCCTGCGAACCCCAGGCTGCCGAAGTGGAGCATGCACACTTAACCACTACGCCACCAGGCCGGTCCCAGCATCGTTTTATTCTTATCCCAACTTTTGTTCAAGCATTCTTATTAATATTTTTGCATATTTTCTTATTACATAGATTCTTTCTGGATTTCTAGTTGTCCTTCTTCTATAGTGAAATATTTTACTATGGTGAATGTAAGTTTTTCAGGAGTAAATTAAGCATACATTTAGAATTTATTTAAAGTAACTTTGTCTTTATTGTACTGATGCAGCATCTTCTGGGTTCAGGTTTCTAATCGTAACTTAGTTACTTTCAAGTCACCAGTTTTCTTCAAATGTATCAAGAGCATTTTTTTGTCTATTTATGTCTATGCCTGCTATTATGGTCACTATCCCCTAATTTATAGGTGAACTTCAGTTTTGTGCATATGAAAGATGGCTACCGAGTGACAGACTTTATCTTAAGAGGCATGTGTGGGAATCAGGCAGGAATACAAGCAGGGCATCCTTTTGTTAAATAAACAAGGAAGACTAGTGTAAGAAAGACTTCTGATGTCTTAGAGAGCATATCTCTTGCTTCAATCTGGCAGTAAGCAGTCTCTTTCCCCCATGTTGGTTAGGGGAGAAGGGTAACAAAAACCAACCACTCAACGATGCTGTTGTGTAAACCATTCTTTGATTAACTCCCTCAATGTTCATCCTTCTTCTCATTTGCACTTTCTTTTTCTGTTCACCTTAGGGGTTCATATGTATTCAAAGAAAAAAAAAGACTCCTCTATTCCTCATTAGAACATTCTTGTTACTACCCTCTGAGATTTGTGTCTCTCTTCTTAGAATCATGTGTTAATAAATTCCATCCATTTGCTCTGCTCCAGGAATTGGCTAGAATTAACTAATGCATCTCTTCTTGTTCTCAACACTATTACAAATCCAATCACTTTGGTATTTCTTTTTTCATATTTCAATTGATTTTGGGGAAAGAACAGAGAGCTAAATTTGTTTGGTTAATCTGTCATTTTAAATCAGAAATCTCACAATAACTTTGAGGTAATCTTTAAATAGAATCTATATGTAAAATAATGGTAATTTGTTTAAAATATAAGCAGTGCCAGGACATATTAATTAATTTTAAGTAGAGAAAGCATAAAATTGTATGGCATGGAATCTGTATAATGCATGTGGTTGTGCATCACATTTGCCACCAAGAAAAAAAATTAGGTAATTCCAAATACTCATGAGAACATCAATTGTAATTCCAAATATTCATGAGACTATCAATTTAACAACAAAATAATCTTCAATAACTAGATTTTATTATTCCTAACTTATGTTTGTAAGAACATTTCTCATTTATATTATATATAAATGGTCCTCATTAGTATTACATAAAATGTCCTCAATATCAGTCCTATAGCAAATGTGACTATAAATTTCAAAGAGTTTATTTCTTTTAGTATTTTAAATGCAAATCAAGAATGTGATATTAAAATTCACCTAAATAAAGGAATATTTTTGAAGATGCAAGTAAATAAAATAAAAAAATAGTAGGTACAGAAGTTAACCAGTTAATTCCACCATAATATTTTAAGGAAATGTTAAAAGCTAAATACTAAGGATAGAAGGGTAGTTAAATGTCCTCATAGATAAATGAAAAAAGCAATGGAAAGACAACTTCACTGAATTATGTTAATGATTATTTCTAATATTTATTGAGCACTAACCATGGCCCAGGCACTTTTCTAAGTGTTTCATATATTTAAAAAAATTTAATCTTCAATTCTAAGGGTGATAGCTATTATGATGATGATTTTATGGAGATACAAAAACATTAAATCACTCGCTCAAGTCACATAGCATCAGTTTGCAGACTGAGGATTTGAATCCAGTCTGTCTCCCTGTAAAAAACATAGTTTTAACCACTGTCCTATACTGATGCTTAGTGTAGCTTAGTGTATGGTATAGAACTATCAGTGTAAGAAACTCTACCTGAAGCTATGTGATAGGCAGAATGATTGTCCCAAATATACTTATGTCCTAATACCCAGAATCTGTGACTTTGGTACATTATATGACAAAAGAAAATTGAGGTTGCCAATCAGCTGATCTTGAGACCATCAGAGGCAGAGAGAGAGAGAGAGAGAGAGACTCAATCGTAAGAGCAGGTTCAGAGAGGTACCATGTGAAAATCACTTGACCTGCTATTGCTGGTTTTGAAGATGGAGGAAGACACCTTTGAGCCAAGGGATCAGGCAGCCCCTGGAAACTTAGAAAGGCAAGAAATGGATTCTTCCTTAGAGTTTCCAGAAAGGAATGCAGCCTGTTGATATCTTGATTTTAGCCATTGGACCTGTCAGTCTTCTGACTTAGAGAACTGTAAGAAGTGTAAGATAATAAATGTGTGTTTCTTTAGGCCATTAAGATTGTGGTAAATTGTTACAGCAGCAAGAGGAAACTAATATGGGGTATAACTAATGGCTTCTAAATATTGTAACATTTAACCTGAGCCTTGAAGAACAATCAGAAATTAATACTTCAGAGAAGTGGGGAGAAGACATTGCAGATAGTGGGAGCTAATGTTCAAAAATATATTATTGCACAAAATGGGAGTTGTCTGCCTGATGCACATAAACAAGACAATTAATTATGGCATCAGCCTTTAGGGGAGAAATCAGCTTTTATTCTGTGAGATCAATCTGCAGGGAGACAGGGGACATGTGTCCTCAGATCTGTCTCCCTGATTCAGGCTTTGGGGTGAAATTTAAGAGGTTAGAGAGAACAGGCTGGCATGCAAAAACGCTAGTCGGACAGGCTTTGATTGATGGGCTTCAAGCATTTATGGTAAGGTTTTAAACATTGATGACAGAGTGGGGAAGGAATTTTAACATTGGATCTTCCTGAATGAGGGACCATTCGCTTCTGAGAAGAGTTGGACTTTCAAATTACAGTCATGTCCCAGTCCTTGGGTTCCATGGGAAGGAGGATCTTTAGATCTGAGGTCATTTCAGGTCATGATTTCTTCTTTTACGCATGCTCTGGCTACTTGGCTATGTGACTTTGCAGTTTTTCTGAAAGACAATTCTTAATCACTCTGTTCATAAGAGATGGGGTCAGTTGAACTGGTCCTGGAGGGCTTGTGGTTACAAAGAAAGATGGAGACAACTGGTAAAAAAGGAACAGGATAGTTGAGGAATGATAGCCTGTGCTGTTTGGTTTTAGTTTATAGTGAGTGTTTAACAGCTGTTTTGAAAACAGTCCAATAGTCTATCATAAATTGTTATTTAAATTGAATTTTATGATGACATACATGACACAGTCAGAATTTGACTTTATGAAGTATTGTCAGAATTATCATAATTTAAAAAATTATCATTTATTTTTCTTTCTTACATTATAATTTTTTTATCTTCACCATAGGAAGGGAGTTCTTAAGATCCAAAAAGTGGTGATTTAGCTTTTCAAGCATAGGGAAAATTGGGCAGTTACCAAAAAGGAAAAGCTCATAACTTTCCAGAACTCTAGTTAGAGAGAGAATTAATATTCAAAATTGATAATCACAAAGTGAGGAAAGCTGTGATATTGTTAATTGGAATTTACATATTTATAGAAAGGAATAAACAACAATGAGGAGGAGTCAGGAAATCTGGATTTAAATACCTTCTGCAATAAAATTCTAACATGACCTTGGACAAGGTAATTAATCTGTCACTCTAAATTAAAGAGTTTGTGCTCAATTATATTGAGATCCATGGTGAAGAAAGAAAGCCAATATGGGTATAGTTTAGTGAGTGAGGAGGGAAATAATGACTAGATAACTTTAGAGAGGTAGGAAGAGGCAAGGTCATGTAGGTTCTTAGAAACCATAAAAATCTTTTGGTTTTATTTGTTTTTTTGGTGTGTGTGTGTGTGTGTGTGTGTGTGTGTGTGTGTGTCATTTAGTATAATGAAAAGCCATAGGTGCATTTTAAGCACGTGGTTTATGTAAACTGATTCTATTTTGAAAGGAATCAGTCTGGTTGTCTTGTGGAACATGGATTCTAAAAGAGAAAGAGGTTCAGGGAGACTGAGTAGTAGGCCACTGAAGTCATTGAGATGGTCAACAGTGGTGACTTAAACTAAGATGTTAACAGAAGAGATTGAGACCATAGGACTTACAGGTAGATTGGATGAAGGGGATGAAAGAAAGAGAGAAAATAATTTTGATGAGATCAGTTGTACAAAGGGTAACACTATTTACCACAGTGGAGTGTCCTGGAAAACGCAAGGTGAGGGGTTGAGTAGTGGATGGCTCAGAGAGAAGTAGAGAATTCTATTTGGGCCATATAAAGTTTAACATGGCTTACTTGACACACTGATGGGTATGAAAGGTAAGCATGTAAATACTAGATTTGAAAAGACAGTGGAAAAAGTAGGAATGGAAATGTCACCGTGAAGGTCATTACATACAATTTGTATGTAAAGCCGTTTGACAAGGTAAACTGTTTAGAAAGAAGGCATGAATAAGGACTCTTCTTATTGTATAATGATAAATTCATTAAGGCAGTACATATCCATGGCAATGTCTAAGAGAAAATGCTTTGTGTGTATACCTGTAGTGTACTAGTGCCTAGGTTTTATTTTTAAAAAACATTTTTGGGCCAGCCCCGTGGCTTAGCGGTTAAGTGCGTGCGCTCCGCTACTGGCGGCCCGGGTTCAGATCCCGGGCACGCACCGAGGCACAGCTTGTCCCATCCATGCTGAGGCCGCATCCCACATACAGCATCTAGAAGGATGTGCAACTATGACATACAACTATCTACTGGGGCTTTGGAGAAAAAAAAAAAAGGAGGAGGATTGGCAATAGATGTTAGCTCAGAGCCGGTCTTCCTCAGCAAAAAGAGGAGGATTAGCACAGATGTTAGCTCAGGGCTGATCTTCCTCACACACACACAAAAATTTTTTGAAGAGATAATAGAGAAAAATTTAATAGAATAATAGTCACATTTTTAAATTCACTTTGTAATAATTGAATCAAAATTATATAATGTCTGTATATGTCAAAGTATTGCCTCATTAGGTTTTCTAAAGAAGAATGTTTGCTATATTACTAAGTGTAAACTTTAATGCTTTCTAATAAAAATGAGGAAATAGGTTGCAGAATTATAAAAGCTTCTATAAACACTGAGGTTACACTAAAGTTAATGTGAAGAATCCACTGCAGGCAGTGTGTTTTATGCTGATACTGCATAGAATATCAATTATATAACATTCTTCCTAATTACATATTTATTTTAACTTTCTTTACTGTTTTTAAAACAGCCTCACTATTCAACTCTGACTGTTCTCTCTTTAACCTATGTGTTCTTTAAGAAATACAGACATTTTGGGTTAATTTAATGAGAATTAGTCTTAGAACAGCAAAATTCCTAGGAAGAAATAATTCTTTTTTTTTTTTTTTTTTTACTAGACCTATGTGCTGAGGATGAAAGTTTTGTGGGCACATTTGAACCAAGGAAAGAGATATATGTGAGAATAGCATTGGGTGTGTGTGTCATTTATTAAGAAACGATAAATTATCGTCCTTTCCTTCTGAGCTAAGACAAATAATGGGAAAATCTCAAATGAGACTCACAGAGATCAGAGATTTTGCCCAATATCAATCTTTAATAATAATTTCAAGGACACATACAATCTATGGAAAAATGTGAGAGGGGGAAAGGTGCAGGATATTCAGTACAGCTTCCCAAATCCCCATAGGATGCATCTCCAGCCCACATCTAAAGAACAGGTCTCTAAGGAAGATGGACCTGAGTTAGAAAATATGGTGTATTTAGGTTATGAAGTATCTCCATTTTATATTCAAATAGCTTATGTGACATTCTCCAGAGAGCACACCTCATTAATCATAGATTCTTGATTTAATTACCAAAGCAACCCTAAACCAAGGATCGTCCACTAAAGCATCTTAAAGTTAGGTATTCTCCTCCTACCAAATACCATTAGTTTAAGACATCTGTTCTTAGCATGTTTGCAATGAGATTAGATCATGTTCACATGCCTTCTTTCAACCTAAGTGGCTCTCTGATAGTGCAAAGGAAACATGTTGAAGGCAAACTGTTTAATTTCCTAGTCTATCCTCTGTCTTCAGTCAATATCTCCATACTATGTACTTCTAAGATACATTTTCATTTCTTGTCTTATAGTTTGTGCTATATTTTCTACAAAGACTAATCTTACCGACGCCATGACAATGAGTTTGATTTGACTCATGCAGTTTTTAATAGGAATGTCCTTCCTTTTCAAAGCTTGTTAAACACGATATCCCTTCAGAATTGTTTTATTTATTTATTTATTTATTTAGTTTTTATGTTTTATTTTATTGTGGTCACATTGGTTTATAACATTGTATAAATTTCAGGTGTACATCATTATACTTCTATTTCTGCATAGATTACATCATGTTCACCACCCAAATACTAATTATAATCCATCACCACACACACGTGCCTAATCATCCCTTTTGCCCTCCGCCTTCCCCCCTTCTGCTCTCGTAACCACCAATATAATCTCTCTCTCTCTTTGTTTGTTTTTTGTTGTTGTTTATCTTCTACTTATGAATGAGATCATATGGTATTTGACCTTCTCCCTCTGACTTATTTCACTTTGCATAATACCCTCAGTGTCCATCCATGTTGTCACATATGGCTGGATTTCATTGTTTCTTATGGCTGAGTAGTATTCCATTGTGTATATATACCACATCTTCTTTATCCATTCATCCCTTGATGGGCACTTAGGTTGCTTCCAAGTCTTGGCTACTGTGAATGACGCTGCAATGAACACAGGGGTGCATGTATTTTTATGCATTGGTGTTTTCATGTTCTTTGGGTAAATACCCAACAGCGGAATAGCTGGATCACATGGTAGTTCTGTCATTAATTTTTTGAGGAATCTCCATGCTGTTTACCATAGTGGCTGCACCAGTTTGCACTCCCACCAGCAGTGTATGAGAGTTCCCTTCTTGCCACATCCTCTCCAACACTTGTTTCCTATCTTGTTAATTATAGCCATTCTGACTGGAGTGAGGTGATATCTCATTGTAGTTTTGATTTGCATTTCCCTGATAGTTAATGATGTTGAGCATCTTTTCATGTGCCTGTTGGCCATCTGTATATCTTCTTTGGAGAAATGTCTGTTCAGATCTTTTGCCCATTTTTTAATTGGCAGTTGTTTGTTTTTTTGTTGAGATGTATGAGTTCTTTGTATATTTTGGATATTAACCCCTTATCTGATGTATTGTTTGCAAGTATCTTCTCTCAATTTTTAGGTTGTCTTTTTGTTTTGTTGATGGTTTCCTTTGCTGTGCAGAAGCTTTTTAGTTTGATGTAGTCCCATTTCTTTATTTTTTCTATTGTTTCTCTTGCCCGGTCAGACATGGTGCTTGATAATATGTTGCTAAGACTGATGTCGAAGAGCGTACTTCCTATGTTTTCTTCTAGTTCAGAGTTGTTTTAATATCCTTTTGTCCTTGCAATTATTCTTATTCCTTTAGCAACCACCATCATTTGAACTTTTTTATTTGTGTTGATGTAAGCATTTATTGAATGTGCAATTTTTACAAGGTCAACTTTACTTCCTTTTATGGACAAACAGTTTTCAGAGGCCTTTCATCAAGTGTTGGCTTCCATTCAGATTATAAAATATTTTCTCATCCTGAAGAATTTCATTTACATAAGTCTGGTTTTAATTTAATTCTGTAAATCAATTTGCAAACTGTTTGCTCATCATATAGCTTTGTCAGAGAGATTAAGTTAGTAATTTCTCTATGTGCCATACATTCCAACTGACTGAGATGGTGACCAAAGAGCATCATTCTGTGAATTCTGGGTCACATTTGGTTTGTGGATGTCACAATACCCCAGTTATTACAGGAAAGGGTTTAGGGCACTGGCTTCCAGGTGTCAGTGGCTTACCCAGTCCATCTATACCCAGTAAGGATGTTAGTTTTGCTCCTCTATCTATTCAAACTCAATGAGTTGCATCATAGTGAAGACTCCTTTTTATTTGTGACATTCAGGCCATTAGAAAGCACTGGTAAAAGCCACACTTCTTTGTGATGACCTGCTATTATTTAAGTTTAATATAGTATTCCCATAACTGAACTTTGGCTCTCTATGCCACACAGTCGCTGACCTTTAAAGCCATCAGGGATTATGATATCTGATCATCTTTCCTTGTAATGAATAAGCCCTCTTCCACCATGGTTGACAGCTCTGCTATTGTTATTATTAAATTAATCCATATCATTAGAGCTTTGTTTTCTTTCAAGACCAATTTTCAGCTATTGCCAGTCTCCTGGAAAAGAGCTTTTTCTAGTGTCCCTATTCGGGTAAGCAAGACTTTTTCATCATGCTGACAGCCTTCTAGGAATGTTATTTCAATCCTACTCAGAGTCTCCATATGAGCTCCTAACATATCCACAGAACATTTGAAACAATGGGGCAAGTGCCTATCAAGTGACCATGTACGTTGCCATGGCAGAATGAGCAGGAGTTCAATATTTCTTCTGTGAGGGTAACAAGTCCTGAGGTTTTCCCTCCACTTGTCGTTGTTCATCATTAGATCTAAGAAGGATAACTAGAGTATCATTCTCTTGCCCTGAGATGCTCACTTGGAAGTTGCATAGCTGCATCCCTCCTTGGTTTATTAATCTTTTCATTACCTTTTCCATCTGTTACAGATCCCATTTCTATTTTTTTACTTTCCTTCCACCTGAGGTTGACTTTTAAGCTTAGCAGGCATATTCACCTATAAAGCTGGTAATAAAAACAGCTTTACTAACACTGCTCTAGGCGGATGTGGGATTTGACAGAGAATATAGGACCAGCCCTGCTGCTTGGTAATGGAACTGCATTTAAACATAGACCTAATTAAGCCACAAGGGTTGATTTTATGACTCAACTTAAAATACCTGTAGAAATATGCATTGATAAATTCAATGACATCAAAATTAGGCCTTAGGCATTCTTTACATATACAATTTTTTAAAATGGGTATGGCATCACTGGATAAGGTAGAAAAATTTTATTAGATGGAAAGATGAAGTGTTTTGTAATTGCATGCCCCCACTCCTCCATTTCTATTTCTAGATTGTACAAACTATTCCAGTGAGGATCTCACCTTACTTCCTCTTGTAACATGTCATGTTTATTTAAACAATTAAGCCAACCCATAGAGTTTTTTCAGTCACCCGTTTTCAATAACAAGTGTTTCAATTGTCTATTGAATAGAGCATTTCTCTGCATGTAATAAATACTGTGATATATTCATAAAATGTACTTTTCCTTGATTCTTTCTGTATGGTAATAACAGTGTAAAAAAATGTGTAACTTGAGTAGAAGAAATATACCCATTTAGGCTGCATTGACAGAGAATTTGCTGTTACAAAACTTTAAATGTATTTTCTGATGTTACATCTGTTACGTGATTAGCAAAACTGAAATAAGAAAAAGTGTGAGGTCTGGATAACACGTTGGTAACCCCTAGGGCTACCTGTAGAGGTTACGCAGTACGTGCTATGTCATGTCCTAGTCCTTAGGAACTAGAGCCACAGCCATTTTCAAGCAATTTCTTTTCTGTTGATATTGGATGAATTTCTGGACATATTAGATATTTTGTTGGACGCTAGGGAAATTTGTTATCTCTCAGCCCATCAGTGATTGGCTGAGCCCCAACATGTCCTTTCATTTCATAAATTCAAATAGCTAGCTCCAGAAATCTGAAGGCTCTGCCTTAGCATTCTGTTGCGTTTATGAACTGCCATCTGTGTTTATTGTTGCTTAAGGAACACCATTGTATAGTGATGTTAAGTAATAATTTACATACAATAAAAATGAAACTATTCTTAAAAGCTTGATAATGTCATACACGTTTATACGTACTAATACACACACACACACAGACACACACAGACATTTGTGACCACTTCTCAGATCAAGGTACAGAGAATCTCCATCATTTCTGAAAGTGCCATTGTGATCTTTCCAGTCAATGCCCTGATACTCTGATTTATATCACCATAAATGCTTTGCTTTTTTAAAAAAATTTATGTAAATAGAATCATACAGGATATATATTTGTATGTTTGTTTTTAGTCACTGTAATGTATATGAGATTCATACATGTTGCTGAATGCATCAGTATTTTGTTTTTTAATGCTGAGTGGTATTCAACTCTATGGATATATGCAATTTGTTTATCAATTCTCCTATTGGTTGTCAGACTATTATAAATAGAACTTATGTGAACAATTTTATAGAAGTGTTTGAAGTGGGTATTGGCATATGTGGGTACATACCGAGGAGTGCGTATGCTCCGTCTTAGGGTAAGTGTGTAACTGATATTATTAGACACAGCAAGAGAGTTTATCAGATCTGCACAATACGTTACCCTTCAAATTGAACAGCGTTTTGCACAGCCTATCTTTGTCAGTTTAGTGTTTAAATTTCAGGTATTCTGGAAGATGTATAGTATTCCCTGTTGAATTTTCAAGGTTGAAGAATTTTGATTAAGAATAACACTGCTGAGAACGTTTTTATATGTTTATTGGTCATTCAAATGTCTACTTTTATGAAATGCCTGTTATTCTTTTACTCATTTTGTATTCATTGGATTCTTTGTTCTTTGTTTATTAATTTGTTGTATTTTCATATTTATAGAGATGAGTCCTTTGCTAATATATTGTTTGTTAGTGCTCTGGAGTGGATTCTGACTCCTAGTGACCCTGTGTACATCAGAGCAGAACCTTCTTGTGTGTTTTTGCACCCTCCTCTCACCTTCTGGCTCTATATCAGACAATGTTCCACTGCTATTCCTAGGGTTTTTATGGCCAACTTTTTGGAAGTGAGTGGCCAGGTCCTTCTTCCTAATATATCTTAGTCTGGAAGCTCAGCTGAAACTTGTCTAACATGGGTGACTCTGCTGGAATTTTGAAATGCCAGTGACATAACTTTCAGCATCACAGCAACATGCATCTGCCACCGTATGACAACCGACAGATGGGTGGTATGGTTCCCTGATGGGAAAACACGCCTAGGCCATGGTGGTGAGAGCACCAAATCTTAACCACTAGACCACCAGGGCTGGCTTTGCTAATATTTACTATGCAGATATTGTATTCCAATCTATGGCTTCATTTTTACTTTCTTTACATTGACTTTTTTTGTAACTTTGTATTTTTTCTTTTGTTTTTAATTAATAGCCTTTGTTTTTTAGTTTTAAAAATGTTTTCTGAAAAATGGATCAGAAACTAGAGTTTCCTCTCCACTCACCCCATATAGCTTCCCCCATCATTAACATCATGAAAAAGTGTGGTATGTTTGTTACAACTGACGCAACAATATTGTCACATTATTATTGACTAAAGTCCATAGTTTACATTAGAGTTCACTCTTTGTGTTGTACAGTTCTATGGGTTTTGACATACGGATAGTGTCTTGTATCCACCATTACAGTGTTGTATACAGTAGTTTGTCCTAAAAACCCCCTGTGCTCCATCTATTCATCCTTCTCTCACTCCCCGAGCCCCTGGCAACCATTGATATTTTAATCATCTCTAAAATTTTGTCTCTTCCTGAATATCATAGTTAGAATCACACAGTGTGTATTCTTTTCAGACTAGCCTTTTTCACTTAGTACTATGAATTTAAAGTTCCTCCATTTCTGTTTTTTTTAAAGAATTATAATTGACTTGCTAAGAGTAGAGAGAAAATGGAATATAGAAAATTTTCAATAAAACCAGAAAAGGCAGCAAAATATTAGAAACAAAAAAAGAAACAAAGAACCAGGGCAATGGATAGAAAATAATTACAAATATGGTAGATATTAAACCAACTATATCAATAAACTCTATAAATGTGAATGGTCTAAATACACCAGTGATAGAGATAGAGTGGATAAAAACATACAAAACTCCACTATATCTTGTCTAAAATGAACCCACTTTGAATATAAAGACACAGACAGATTAAAAGTAAAGAGATGGAGAAAGATATTCCAAGATAACAGTAATTGAAAAAGTTGGAGTAGCTATATAATTTCAGATACAGCCAATATCAGAAAAAGGGACATTTATCAGGAATAACTAGAAACATTACATAATGATAAAAAGGTCAGTTCTCCAAAAAGACAGAACAATCCTACTGTGTATGCCTCTAACAGCAGAACATCAACATACATTGTGTTTTGATGAGTACAATTTAATTTTTAAGTTAAAAATATTGTTTTTATTTTCATTCTTGTTAGTGCCTATTGGTTTTGTATAAGAAATATTTGCCTACTTTATATCATGAAGTCAAGGTCATGTTATTTCCAAGATGCTTTTTTTGTTCCAGCTATCACATTTAAGTCTGTAATACACCCACATTAATTTTCATGGATGATGTGAAGAATGGGTGGAGTCTCTTCATTTTTTTTTTATTTGTTTATTTTTTCCCCCCAAAGCCCCAGTAGATAGTTGTATGTCATAGCTGCACATCTTTCTAGTTGCTGTATGTGGGACGCGGCCTCAGCATGGCTGGAGAAGCGGTGAGTCGGTGCACGCCTGGGATCTGAACCCCAGGCCACCAGCAGTGGAGCGCGTGCACTTAACCGCTAAGCCACGGGGCCAGCCCATTTTTTTGTTTTTTTCCTTCATTTTTTAAATACTGATATCAAGTTGCTTCAGCAGAATTTACTGAGAATTCTTCGACAAAAAATTTCATTAGCACCTTTTTCTTAACTCAAGTGACTATGTACCTATGAGTTCATTTCTAGATTTTCTATTTTGTTCTCATTTGTCTATCTGATATTAACTATTGTCATTATTGTAGTTATGCAATGTTTTGAAATATAGTAATGTAAGTTCTCATGCTTTGTTCTTCTTCAAAATT
Organism: Diceros bicornis minor; assembly: GCF_020826845.1. Lineage (NCBI taxonomy): Eukaryota > Metazoa > Chordata > Mammalia > Perissodactyla > Rhinocerotidae > Diceros > Diceros bicornis. The sequence continues at coordinate 40,311,303 of NC_080759.1, forward strand.
GTCAGGGCTGCTCTAAGTTATTTGCATTCCCACATTAATTTTAATTTTAGGTTGAATATTTGTTATAAAAAGTAACTTGCTGGAATTTTGATAGGGATAGCATTGGCTCCATATAAGATATAAAATATACATTTTTTTTATTTGGGGAGGATAGACATAATAGAAATCCTGCATAGATAGGCTGTGGGCCATATTTTGGTCAACCCCTACCCAACTTAGTATGTATTATATTCTGGTGAATGTTCCATGTGTACTTGAAAATAATGTCTATTATGCAGATGTTGGGTTTTGTGCGATAGAAATATTATTGGGATTGATTTGGTTGATAGCATTGTCAAAATATTCTATATCCCTACTAATATTTGTCTTTTTTTCTGCAATTACTGAAATTAATATGCTAAAATATCCAAGTATAGATATCAGAATGAACTTTATATTGATACATCTAGTTACATATATATGTGTGTATACATGAATTAATATATACACATGTATTTCGTTGTTCTGTCAGCTGAGAGGTTCTAAAAGCAACATCAGCCCAGTAGCTACAAGCACATCTAGCATCCAGAGTTTGTTTTCTAATGTCATTCTTCAATAAAAAGAATCAGAACTTCTTGAAGAAATGGCTGATTCTAGGAACAGGAAATATATAAGATGATCCTGGAGTATCTTGTATTACCAGAAAGTAAGAAAATGCTCACACACAAAACCACTCAATGGAGATGAGGTTATGTCAAAAGGACACAAGAACTAGCTATAAGGGCTCCCAGTGAGCATAGGTGGAAAAATTAGAGCAATAAAATAAAGTAGTATTGGATTATAACCCAAAATATAAAATTAAAAAATCCCAAAGTCCATACTGATATTAATAAATAATCATAAATAAGTAAAAGGGAGGATAAACAAATCTCCCATTCAGAGTAATTTCAAACAATGTATGTAGATACTCCACCTTCAAAGAGGTGGAGCATAACTCCCCATTCCTTAAATGTTGGCAGAACATCATGACTTCCTTCCAAAGCAAACAGTGAGGAAAGAAGGAAAATAAGTTTCTTACAGTGGAGACTCTGGGAAAACACTAAGTCAACTAAGTTAACATCAACAGTGATATATTGACAGTATATACCCTTGACATGATGTAATGAATACAGCATTCTACTACTGTGCTCTTTCTCCCCAAAATATATGTTCTTAGTATAATCATGAGAAAAAACATCAGATAAATCCCACTAGAGGGATATACTACTAAATACATGTTATACACTCCTCAAAATTGTGGAGGTAATACAAAACACAGAAAGTCTGAGAAACTGTCACAACGCAGAGGAGCCCAAGGAGCATAAAGATGATGTGTACCTAACAGATATTACGTAAAAACTAAGGGACTCCAAATAAAATACAGACTTTAGTTAATAATAATTTGTCAATGTCAGTTCATTAATTGTAACAAATATACCATAGTAATGTAAGAGGTGAAGTATGTGGGAACTAACGGGACTATCTTTGTAATTTTTCTGTAAATCAAAAAATATTCTAAAAACATTATTAATATCCATGTACAGTATTATATGAACATGTCTCTTGTTTGTACTTTTGTACATACATAAGAAAGAATCACTTTCTTATTTGAGGTTTTAATCCATTAATATGTAATGTAATTACTAATATGTTTGTGTTTATATCTAGTACTGCCCTACTTGTTTTACATTTGTTGTAATTATTCTTTGTTTATCTCCTCTTTGTTTCTTGCTTTTGTTTATGGAACAACCTTTCTATTTCTCTGTCTCCCATCTCTCTCTTTATCCCCTAATTAGTATTCCATTTTACTTCCACTATTGTCTTTTTAGTTTTATCTTGTATTATATAGTGGTTGCTTTAAGGATTGCAAAAGGATTATGAAAATAAGGATAATATCTGTCCTTAACTTACTCAAGTCCGGTTGAAACATGATGCCATTACCACAAAAAGTTAGAAATTTGCAAAAGTATAATTCCATTTACCTTTCACACACTTGGCTATTACTGTTATATAGTTTACTTTTACTGTGTTCTATAAACCTCATAATATCTTGATATTATACTAGATTTAAACAGTAGATTGTCTTTAAGGAATATTTAAAAACAGTCTCTTATGTTTACCAACTGTTTTGCCCTTTACAAGGCTCCTCATTTATTTCTTTATGTCAAGGAATCAATCTAGGATTATTTCCATTCAGCCTAAAGACATTTATTTAGTATTTCTTGAAGTGAAAGTCTTATTACAGTGAGTTCTCGCAGCATTTTTTTCTCTCAAATATTATTATTTCTTCATTTTTGAAGGTTATTTTAACTGAACAATTCTGGCTTCCATCATTTCTAATGTGAAGTCAGCTGTCTTTCTTGTCATATATTATTTTCCCCTGAACATTTGTTTATTCCTTGGGATGCTTTTAAGATTTTCTTTCACAATAGAATCAGACTAAAACTGATAAAAAAATAAGAAAACATTAAAATATTTGGAAATTATTAACACATTTCTAAATAACCAAAGAGAAAATCACCAAAGAAAATTTAGGAAATACAAATATTTTCTCTAAATCTTTAGTTTTCATTGATTTGACTATGATGTGCCCAAATTTACTTTTCTTTGTAATTATCTTGATTGAAATTCTCCAAAATTGGATCTGTGGCTTGATGCTTTTCATTACCTTTACCTTGGAAAACGTTCACCATTATCTCTTTAAAAAATCATTCTCTGCCATATTCTTTTCTCCCTTTTGTAACTGTAAGTACATGTATATTATTTGGTTCTCCAATTACATGTATGTCTGTTAGTTCATATATCTGGGTTATCTGTGTTTCTGTTTCCATTGGAAAAAAATATATACATATTTAAAACACACTCTTCTGGTACTTCCTAAGTATAGTAATTGATTTATGTTACCATATTAATATATTTGGGGCGTTGTAGGTGATACAATGTCCTGTCAAGTCTTAATTTTAGAAATTGTTTGAATGGGTCTATTTTAGTTTGTCTTTTTTTCTTAGCACGTACTCTTCACTCATAGAACACAGTCCTTTCTCTTAAGTCATGGATTTTCTCGTCTTAACTTAATGCCCATGATGTTCACTTAAGACTGAATCATTCTGGTGATGTCAAAACTCCAACCTCTTCCCAGTCTTTGCAATGACCAAAATTCTCTCTTAAAATCTTAGATCCCCCAGAAATGTTCTTTGCTAGGTCTCCCTATACATGTATAGTATGTGATTCTACTACAAATTTTAGCAGAAATACCTTGGTTGGGCTCCTTCTCTTTGGCTCTTTCCTTTTTGTACTCTGTCCGTCAAGTTGGTGCCACAATAGCAGCCCTGAGTTCTGATCTTTTTCTCTGCCCAGCAGAATTGCTAATCTCTCTACATGCTCCACTTCTCTACAAGGCAGAATGTTAGGGTGAATTTATAGCTCGCCTTGTTGCTTCCCTTCAAGTTCAGGTCTTAACAACAGTGATTTCACATATTTTGTCCGGATTTGTAGTTGCTGACTATGAGAGAGTAAGTCCAGCAAAGACGTCTTAGCCCAAACTGGAAATCTTTATCATGTAAATATATTGCATATCGGTGGTCTTATATTTAGTTTTCACTTACCATAAAACTGAATATTAATATATTATTCATGAAGCCAATATCTAAGTAAATTTAATAATAAGTTGATTTATCTGAAATAAACAAGAAAAATCTACCTTTAAGACTGATGCACAATGTACTGTTCTTGAAAATATATTGCAAATGTATTTTAACATTATTAAGACATCAGAAATATTATAACCATTCAGAAATATTATATTATAATTGTTACTAATGGTTATTTTTGGCAACTGTCAGAATATATGAGGATAAGGATATATGAGGATTGTTGATAATAAGAGCTGGGCAATATGACATACTTTTGCAATGATAAATACTTTAAACAAAAATTAAAACAAGCAAACAATCAAAAAAACCCTTACTCCTAATATTTAAGGGAAAATTGATTAGAGATGAATTTACTTTGATTTTGCAAATTTGATCACGTATATACCGCTTCCATTTGATGGTGGAGCGCTGCTGTACACACTCAAATTTATGACTTGATGGGTCACATAGCACCCAGATAACATCTCAGGTTTCATGGTAACTTGGTGGCCCATGGGTAAGCATCCAATTTTTAATGCTCAGTAGTAGGCCAAGAGCGGTTTTAAAAAAGAGGTTAGTTCTCCACAGAGGATAGCAGGGTTTTCTCAAAAAATCTAAGGACTTGCACTGTCAGAGGCTCCAACCAGCATCTCGATCTGCCACTGACACTTTAAGCACCATTGGATCTGCTGGATTATATGGCCCAAGTGGTAGAGCACTTCGCATGGCAGCCTGGACCTCTTGCAGAGATTTCTCAAATTCTGGGTCCTACTCACAGCTAGCAGGTTTTCAGGTGACTCAGTAAACGGACAGGATAACACACCCAAATGAAGAATATGCTGCCTCCCAAATCCAAAGAGGCCCAGTAGGCATTGTGCCTCTTTTTTTTTGGTTGTAGGATGCGCCAGATGTAACAATTTTTCCTTCATCACAGAGTAGGTTTGAGGACCCACTGGGCCTATGAGATGAACCTCAGGTAAAACTCCATCGATCACCTGAGTTTCATATGCCTCTACTCTGGTTGAAGATCACAGTAATGTTTTGGGTCTCCTGGAATCAATGCCAGTTGGGAGCCAGTGTCCAGTAATCTGAAAAGGTCTGATTATTTCTTATTCCCCCAGTGCACAGTTACCTTGGTAAAAGGCTTAAGTCTGTTTAGGAAAGGCCGTGAGAAAGACTAACAGTATAAATTTGGGGGCATGCACTGGGGTCTTTCCGGAAGGGGTCTGTGCATCCCCTTCATTCAAGAGGTTCAGGGTCTGTAAACTGGCTCAAGTTTGGGAATTGACTGAGGAATCATGACTCTCTGTTTTTATGATTCAAGTTAGTCTTTTGTTCTCTTGACCTTGAACTTTTCTGCTTTTATAGATCAAGTAAGACTTTAGTAGGCTTCTTATCTATTTCACTTCCAGAAGCACCTTGATCAACTAGCCAATGCCATATATCTACATAAGTCAGAGTTTTCTGACAGCTGCTTTGACTCTACTGTCCATTATGGTAATCTCGCCACCTTTCTTTTGGCAGTTGATTGTTGCCACTTGGTCCCTGCCACTCTGGGATCCAATTACTCCCACTGTATTTGGGTTTCCCAATTCAGTGACTGTAGTTCCCACTGTAAGAACTGACCTACAGAGAAGAGTGATTCCCAAGCTCTTCAGGGATGCTGGAGCTCCCACACAAATTTTTCTCATAGTAGTGGTGAAAGGTATATCTTCTGGACCCTCTCAGTGTGGGTGAGTAGGTCTTAAATGACAAACCTACTCTAATATTTTACTCTCCCTAAGAACTATTGATTCTCTTTCTCTGGAAAACCCAAACTAATACAGATTTTATTTATATAAAATATAATTTACATATATTTACATTATGTATGTATATATATACATACACAAATTTGATTCTCTTTCTCTGGAAATATATATATTATGATATACATTATATTATTATATAATATAAATATTTATTTATAAAAATAAATAATATAAATAAAAATAAGTATAATAATATAAATTATACATAAATTATATATAAACATATATAAAATATAAATTGTATATAAATACATATTTATATATTATATTATAATATATATATACACGATGTAAATATATACAATAAAGAATGGTTCATATGATCATGGAGCCTGGAAAGTCCCAAGATCTGCAGTGGGCAAGCTGGAGACCTAGGAATGCCAATGGAATAGTTCAAGTCCAAGTCCAAATGCTCGAGAACCCAGACAGCCAATGGTGTAACTTCCAGTCTGAATCATAGACAGACTGGCAGAGAGAATGATTTCTCCCTTACTCAGTCCTTTTTGTATTCAGGCTTTTAAAGGATTAGATGAGGCCACCCACATTGGGGGAGGGCAATCTACTTTACTTATGCTTCAGATTAAATTGCTGATCTCATCCAGAAGCATCCCCATAAACACAACCAGAATAATGTTTAGCCAAATATCTGGGCACTCTGTGGCTCAGACAAAATTAATAATGTATGTGATAGAGAAACTCAATATTTTAACATGATAATTTTTGTTTTGTTAAATTGCTCCAGAAAATAACTATTGGCAGCTTTCCTTCTTTTTTTTTTTTTTAACTTTTTTAATACTGTTGTTTATTCATTTATTTATTTATTTATTTATTTATTTATTTATTTATTTATTTATTTTTTGTGAGAAAGATTGGCCCTGAGCTAACATCTGTTGGCAATCTTCCTCTTTTTGCTTGAGGAATATGGTCCCTGAGCCAACGTCTGTGTCAATCTTCCTCCATTCTGCGTGTGGGATGCCTCCACAGCCTGGCTCAATGAGCTGTGTATAGGTCTGCACCTGAGATTCAAACACACAAACCCCAGGCTGCAGAGGCAGAGGATGCAAACCCAACCACCACACCAGGAGGCAGGCGCCAGGACCTTTCATTCTTAAAATGAAATTGTGAACTAAAGACACTTTTGAGATGTATATTTGATTTTGTGTAAAATAATTCTTTTAAAATGGCATTTTAAATTAACAGAATAAAGAGTATACATAAAATATTGTGGGAGGAATTAGAACAGGTAGGAATAGGATAACAAATGTAAATTACAATAATTTTAATATATGGATGCCTAAAATAATATTATTGCTAGGTTGAAAATATTTTATTTTGTAACTAAAATTCAACGTTGTCAGACAACATACTTATTCTGAAAACCTTGTAATTCCATAACGATTTTAATTTCTCTTTGGACATCACCTTCAGTCCAAACAACATAATTTTAATACTGAATTTTCCTTGACATTTTTTTTATTGATGTTTTAATAGTTTATAACGTTGTGAAATTTTGGGTAGTATGTTTTTGTTTGTCCATCACCATGTATATGTCTCTCTTCACCCCTTGTGCCCACCCCCCCACCCCCATTGCCCCTGGTAACCACAATACAGTTTTCTCTGTCCATGTGTTGGTTTATATTCCATATATGAGTGAGATCATACAGTGTTTTTCTCTTTCTGGTTTATTTCACTTAACATAATACCCTCCAGGCCAATCCATGTTGTTGCAAATGGGACGATTTTGTCTTTTTTTATGGCTAAGTAGTATTCCATTGTATATATATATATATACCACATCTTCTTGATCCAATCATCAGTCGAGGGACACTTAGGTTGCTTCCACTTCTTGGCTATAGTGAATAATGCTGCAATGAACACAGGGGTGCATAAGCCTCTTTGGATTGATTTCAGGTTCCTTGGGTTGATTCCCAGTAGTGGGATGGCTGGATCATAGGGTATTTCTATTTTTAATTCTTTGAGGAATCTCCATACCATTTTCCATAGAGGCTGCACCAGTTTGCATTCCCACCAGCTGTGTATGAGTGTTCCTGTTTCTCCACATCCTCTCTAACATTTGTTGTTTTTGTCTTGGTGATTATAGTCATTCTAAGGGGCGTGAGGTGATGTCTTAGTGTTGTTTTGATTTGCATTTCCCTGATGACTAGTGATGTTGAACATCTTTTCATGTGCCTATTGGCCATCTGTATATCTTCTTTGGAGAAGTGTCTGTTCATTTCCTCTGTCCATTTTTTGATCGGGTTGTTTGTTTTTTTGTTGTTCAGTTGTGTGTGTTCTTTGTGTATTACGGAGATTAACCCCTTGTCAGATATATGTTTTGCAAATATTTTCTCCCAGCTGGTGGGTTGCTGTTCATCTTGATTCTGGTTTCATTTGTCTTGTAGAAGCTCTTTAATCTGATAAAGTCCCACTTGCTTATTTTTTCTTTAGTTTCCCTAGTCTGGGTAGGCATGTCATCCGAAAAGATTCCTTTATGACCAATATCAAATAGTGTCTTGCCTATATTTTCTTCTATGAGTTTTATAGTTTCAGGTCTCACCTTCAAGTCTTTGATCCATTCTGATTTAATTTTTGTGAATGGCAATAGCAGATGGTCCACTTTCATTCTTTTGCATGTGGCTGTCCAGTTTTCTCAACACCATTTATTGAAGAGACTTTCCTTTCTCCGTTGTAGGTTCTTAGCTCCTTTGTTGAAAATTAGCTGTCCGTATATGTGTGGTTTTATTTCTGGGCTTTCCATTCTGTTCCATTGATCTGTGTGTCTGTTTTTGTACTAGTACCATGCTGTTTTGATTACTATTGCTTTGTAGTATATTTTGAAGTCAAGAGTTGTGATGCCTGCAGCTTTGTTCTTTTTTCTTAGGATTGCTTTAGCTATTCGGGGTCTTTTGTTGCCCCATATGAATTTTAGTATTCTTGCTTCTATTTCCATGAAGGATGTCATTGGGATTCTGATTGGGATTGCACTGAATCTGTAGATTGTTTTAGGTAATATAGACATTGTAACTATGTTTATTCTTCCAATCCATGTGCATGGGATGTCTTTCCGTTTCTTTATGTCATCATCGATTTCTTTCAATAATGTCTTGTAGTTTTCATTGTATAGGTCTTTCAGCTCCTTGGTAAGATTTATTCCTAGATATTTTATTCTATTTGATGCAATTGTAAATGGTATTATCTTTTTGAGACCTCTTTCTGTTAGTTCGTTATTAGCATATAAATATGCAACTGATTTTTGTAGATTGATTTTGTACCCTGTGACTTGGCTGTAGTTGTTGATTATTTCTAATAGTTTTCTAATGGATTCTTTAGGGTTTTCTATATATAAAATCATGTCATCTGCAAGTAGTGAGAGTTTCACTTCTTCATTGCCTACTTGGATTCCATTTATTCTTTTTTCTTCCCTAAGTGCTCTGGCCAAAACCTCCAGTACTATGTTGAATAGGAGTGGTGAGGGTGGGCAGCCCTGTCTCATTCCTGTTCTCAGAGGAATGGCTTTTAGTCTTTCCCCATTGAGTATGATGTTGGCTGTGGGTTTGTCATAAATAGCCTTTATTATGTTGAGGTAATTTCCTTCTATACCCATTTTGTTGAGAGTTTTTATCATAAATGGATGTTGTATCTTGTCAAATGCATTCTCTGCATCTATTGAGATGACCATGTGGGTTTATTCTTTGTTTTGTTGATATGGTGTATCACATTGATTGATTTGTGGATGTTGAACCATCCCTGTGTCCCTGGTATAAATCCTACTTGATCATGGTGTATGATCTTTTTAATGTATTGCTATATTCGGTTTGCCAATATTTTGTTGAGGATTTTTGCATCTATGTTCATCAGCGATATTGACCTGTAATTTTCCTTCTCTGTATTGTCTTTGTCTGACTTTGGTATCAGGGTGATGTTGGCCTCGTAGAATGATTTAGGAAGTGTTCCATCTTCCTCTATTTTTTGGAACAGTTTGAGAAGGATGGGCATTAAATCTTCTTTTAATGTTTGGTAAAATTCACCAGAGAAGCCATCTGGTCTTGGACTTTTATTTTTTGGGAGGTTTTCGATTACTATTTCAATCTCTTTACTTGTGATTGGCCTATTCAGATTCTCCATTTCTTCTTGGTTCAGTTTTGGGAGGTTGTATGAGTCTAAGAATTTATCCGTTTCTTCTAGATTGTCTAATTTGTTGGCTATAATTTCTCATAGTAGTCTCTTATAATCCTTTGTATTTCCATGGTATCCATTGTAATTTCTCTTTCATTTCTAACTTTATTTATTTGAGACTTTTCTCTTTTTTCTTAGTTTGTCTGGCTAAGGGTTTGTCAATTTTGTTTATCTTCTCAAAGAACCAATTCTTTGATTAATCCTTTCTACTATTTTTTTGGTCACAAGTTCATTTATTTCTGTTCTGATTTTTACTATTTCTCTCCTTCTGCTGACTTTGGGTTTCGTTTGTTCTTCTTTTGTAGTTCTGTTAGGTGTAATTTAAGGTTGCTTATTTGGGCTTTTTCTTGTTTGTTAAGTTGAGCTTGCATTGCTGTGAGTTTCTCTCTCAGGACCACTTTTGCTGCATCCCATATGGTTCGGTATGGCATCTTTTCATTTTCGTTTATTTCCAGATAGTTTTTGATTTCTCCTTTAATTTCATCAATAATCTATTGGTTGTTCAGTAGCATGTTGTTTAATCTCCACATTTTTTTCACTTTCCCAGTTTTTTTTTTCACGGCTGATTTCCAGTTTCAGAGCATTATGGTCTGAAAAGATGCTTGTTATGATTTCAATCTTCTTAAATTTATTGAGGCTTGCTTTGTTTCCCAACATATAGTCTATCCTTGAGAATGTTCCATGCATGCTTGAGAAGAATGTGTAGTCAGCTTTTTTTGGGTGGAGTGCTCTGTATATGTCTACTAGGTCCATCTCGTCCAGTTTTTCATTTAAATCCACTATTTCTTTATTGATTTTTTTGTCTGGATGATCTATCCATTGATGTAAGTGGGGTATTAAGATCCCCTACTATTATTGTGTTGTTGTTAATGTCCCCTTTTAGGTTTGTTAATAGTTGCTTTATGTACATTGGTGCTCCTATGTTGGGTGCACATATATTTATAAGTGATATATCTTCTTGGTGGAGTGTTCCTTTTATCACTATATATTTCCCTTCTTTGTCTCTCTTAACCTGTTTTATCCTGAAGTCTACTTTGTCTGATATGAGTATGGCAACACCTGCTTTCTTTTGTTTACCATTAGCTTGGAGTATTGTCTGCCATCCTTTCACTCTGAGCCTGTGCTTGTCTTTAGAGCTGAGATGTGCTTCCTGGAGGCAGCATATTGTTGGGTCTTGCTTTTTAATCCATCCTGCCACTCTGTATCTTTTGATTGGAGAGTTCAATCCATTTACATTTAGGGTAATTATTGATATATGAGGGCTTAATGTTGTTGTTTTGTCACTTATTTTCCAGTTCTTTTGCATTTCCTTTGTTTCTGGTCCCATTTGTCTCGGACTGCCAATTCAATTTAGTTGTTCTGTCTTATGACTCTTCTAGTTTTCTCTTTGTTTATCATATGTGATTCTGTTTTGATTATTTGTTTAGTGGTTACCTTGAGGTTTGTATAAAAAATCTTGTGTATGAGATAGTCCATTATCTGATGGCCTCTTATTTCCTTATACTAAGTCAATTCAATCACTTTCCTCTTCCCCTTCTAAGTCATTCTTGTTATACCTTATTCTATCTTGTGTTGTTGGTGTGTGTTTACAGTGATGAAGTTATATTTAATTTTGGTGAATTCCTTCCTTTGATCTTTGATTTTGGTATTTAAGTGGTTGCTAATGTATTCCAGTAAAGATCTACTATTTTTCTGAGTTTGTCTACCTTTTTCTCCTTGCTTCAAGCTTTGTGTTCCCTTTCTTTTCTTTTTTTCAGCCCTGAGGGCCTTCTTGAGTATTTCTTGTAGTGGGGGTCTCATGGCCATGAACTCCCTTAGCTTTTGTTTATCTGGGAAAGTTAGTATTTCTCCATCGTATTTGAAGGATATTTTTTCTGGATAGAGTATTCTTGGCTGAAAGTTTTTGTCTTTCAATATTTTGGGAATATATCATTCCAGTCTCTCCTAACTGTAAAGTTTCTGTTGAGAAATCTGCTGAAAGCCTGATGGGAGTTCCTTTGTACGTTATTTTTTGTTTCTGTCTAGCCGCCCTTAATATTATTTCTTTGTCATTGACTTTGCCCAGCCTTACCACTAGATGTCGTGGAGTGGGCCTTTGCCTGTTGATGTATTTAGGTGACCTATTGGCTTCACTTACTGGTATTTCCTGCTCCTTCCCCAGATTTGGGAAGTTCTCAGCTATTATTTCCTTGAATAGGCTCTCTGTTCCTCTTTCCCTCTCTTCTCCCTCAGGAATCCCTATAATTCTTATGTTACATTTCCTAATAGAGTCAGATATTTCTCGGAGACTTTCTTCATTTCTTTTTAGTCTTAGTTCTCTCTCCTCTTCCATCTGGAGCATATCTGTATTCCTATCCTCTATAATGCTAATTCTTCCCTCCATATTGTCAGCTCTGTTCTTTAAAGATTCCAGGTTCTCCTTTATCTCCTCCATTGTGTTCTTCATCTCCATCAGTACCGATTGGTTTTTCTTTATGATTTCAATCTCTTTTGTGAAGAAACTCCTCTTCTCATTCAATTGTTTTTCTGTGTTGTCTCATATTTTGTTGAGTTTTTGTATGATAGCTATTTTGAAATCTCTGTCGTTTAGATTATGGATTTCTGTGTCTTCAGGGTTGTTTTCTGGTTGCTTGTCATTTTCCTTCTGGTCTGGTGATTTCACGTACCTTTGCATTGTGGTCCCTGTATGGGCTTTGTTTTTCCTCATCCTGGAAATATCTGGTTGCAATTTCCACCTGCTGCCACTGTATGGGGATAAAGGGCTGTGTAATCTGAGCCCCCTGTGCTCTGCCCCAGCTGTTCACTGTGATCCACCAGCCACTTGGTCTGGTCTGGTAGGCTGAGGTGCAGTGTTTGGCTTGTGGCGAGGAGGGGGCTCTCTTTTGCCCGCTGGGTCCCTGGCATGGGCGGCTTCTCGTTAGCCCTCGTTATCCGCTCTCCTGGGGTGCTCAGATATTGATGGTACCCCTGTAGCTGTTCTGAGTCCTCTGTGTGGGAGTTTCCCACTGGCTGAGAGTGCCCCAAGAGCTATGGTTTCCCTGAAGAGGGCCACCCCTCCCCCCTCTCTGGGAGCCTCGTGGACTGGGATCACTGATCTGATGGGGAGGGAGAGGAGTTCTCCTTACCTCTCCCCACTTCCTCCGGGGGGCCCATCACATTCCTCTCTCAGATGTGCTGCAGTGTTCATCTTTCCGATCTTGCTTTTCGCTGTCTAGGAGTCCGTTGTTGGTCTGTGACTGTTCCTTTTGTTGTATCTTATTGGGGGAAGAGTTTACAGAAAGCTCACTCCACCATGATGCTGATGTCACTCTCCCTTGACATTTTTTGAATTGAATATAAAAATTATTCAGAGAAAAGTAAATTGATTATGATTGCTACCGTGTTTGGCTAAATATTTTTCCAGAGGCCAGAATATTTTGAATCAGGAGAAAATATTTGAATAGTGAATTATTTCTATGCGTATTTGAATGTAAGTAGGATGTAGAATCATATCTAACTTGAGAGACACAGATTCACTTCTCTGCACATTTTAATACATCACAATAAAATGTTAAATAAAATATTTATTAAATACAAAAAATAAAGGTATAGCACAATACTGTTTTATAATATTATTATAATTATGTTTAAATATGTAGAAAAATAATGGAGAGGGATATAGAAAAATTAAAACTAATTTTCATTTGTGTGTATATATGTAAATTTCCATTGAAATCTTATAACAGTATAAATTTGTTCCAGCTTTTTTTTTTTGGCTACTTTTTAATAATTTCCATAAGATAAGCATTCAATAGAGGTCCCTGATGTAGTCCATGGTCTTTGCCCTACAGTGTTTACTATTCCATAATTTTCAGTACATTACATTGTCATCCCTAGATTTCCATTGTTTCAGTTTGAAATATATTTGACAATATTGACAGTCAACCAATCTCTCATGTTTCTTTTTCTGAGTGTCTAAATGCGCAAATAGTAGAGTATAAGCTGTGGGAGATATTTTATAGTTTATTTTATATATTTTTCCTGACTAGTTTTATTTATTTTTCCTTTGTTTCATTGAGAAATTAATACAAACTTATTCATAAAAATGTACAACCTAAAAATAAAGAAAAAAAAATTTAAACTATATAACTACTTTCAATATTATGTAGTTGAGAGTATTTTTATGAAAAAATAAAGATATAAAAAGTTGAAATCATACTCTATATGCTGTATTTAACATGGCTATCTTACTTAAAAGCATGTACCTGAATCAATGATTTACATCCAACAATGTATGTATAAACCACAATTTTAATGGCTCTAAATAGTACTATTATATATTAATTAGCCTAACCAAATCAATAAGGTGAACGTTTTAGTTGTTTCCACAATTTTTGCCAAATTAAATAGAACTTCTAATACATATCAATTCTCTGTCTACCCATCTATCTTTCATCTTTTCCTAATTATTTCCTTTCATTAAAAGTATCTTCTTTTTCTCCACTTAGAATAAAAGTACTAGCAATGCAAGATATATATATAAAAATATTTATTATAAAATAGTTTGAAAAAGTATTTGAAAAATTCAGTCATTAAAAGAATGTTATTGAGGCTGGCCCCGTGGCTTAGCAGTTGAGTGCATGCAGTCCGCTACTGGTGGCCCAGGTTCGGATCCCGGGCACGCAGCGATGCACCACTTCTCCGGCCGTGCTGAGGCCGTGTCCCACATACAGCAACCAGAAGGATGTGCAACTATGACATACAACTATCTACTGGGGCTTTGGGGAAAAAAGGAGGAGGATTGGCAATAGATGCTAGCTCAGAGCCGGTCTTCCTCAGCAAAAAAGAGGAGGATTAGCATGGACGTTAGCTCAGGGCTGATCTTCCTCACACACACACAAAAAAAGAATGTTATTGATATATAGAGATCTCTAAAATGCAGTTTAAATTAAAAAGACAAGCTTTATTTTATATGTGACCTGATTTTTCTAGTAATAAATGACACAAACTTGTTGTAGGTATGTGAAAACATACTACTAAAAGAAGATGAAACATTTGGTTTTCAAGAGGCACGTGTTGAAATCTTAGCAATTTAAAAGAAAAATACCTATCTTTCTCTTTTGGATTTTACAGTGTAGTGGGCATAGTAAACAATTACACCAAATGTGGTGAGTATCATGTAGGGAAGTGAAAGGTGCTGTATAATTACAGAGCAGGCATATCTATTCTAACCTAGGGATTCAGGAAAGGCATCCCTAAGGAGAACATTTTAAAATAGGATATGATAAATATTCAATTAGGGCAAAATGCAGAGAAGAAGAAAGGCGTTAAAGTGTGAGCAACACATATGCAAACATCAAGTGTGAAAGCTGGAACAGGCCTTCTGAGAAATGAAGAAAATAACCAAGGCAAAACACAACAATTGGTATGTATAGAATGCATAACCAAGGGGGAAAAGGTAGCAGAGATACATCTGGAAATAAGAACAAGATTATAGAAGATGTATAAATAAGGCTATAGAGTCCAAACAATTATGATAAAAGTAAAGATTATTTTCTAAAGAATATTATCCCCTTTTAACAGAAGAGGCTTAGATTAAACACACACACACACAATTTGCCCAATATAAAACAGTAATTTGCATGAGACTAACCCTGGTTTGTAAGACTTTAGACGCATGGTTCTTATGCACTGTACCTTGCTGAAGATTTTTAAACTAGGAAGTAACATGACCAGATTTGTATTGTAGAAAAATCAATTTCTTTAGTATTGAACATTGTTTAGGTAGAGCAAGAGGGGAGGCAGGCATCAATTAGGAGATTGCTGCAGTGGTCCAGAAGATAGGTTGGTAGCCATAGAGATGAAGACAGGATGGGTGGGGAAAATATTTCAGGGAAGAAAAGGCTGTATATGGCTATTTTGATATTGGGCTTAAAAGTGATGGAGGGGTAAAACATGAATCCTAAGTTTGCAATTTCGGCTACCATAGAAAACAGATTCAACCAGTCAAATAATTCAATGATGGAATGGGACACCAAAGACATACGTGGAGCTAGGATGTAATGGGAATTGTGAAGTACAGGATGGAAGATAACACAGCAGGGGTAGACTAATTAAGATGCAAGTTTCAGAATAGTGTTAGCTTTGCAAAAACATTAAGATTTTTTCCAATTCAAAATTTCTGTGAATACATGGTCCATTCATCTGTTTTAAATACTCAGTGAACAGTCTTCTACATTGAGAAGTTTTTTTTAAGACAGGTGTGTATCAGAAGAAGGAAGATAATTTATGAAAAAATCCTAATGTTTCCATTAAGAAATTATTTCTATTGCCAGCGGAAAAGTCCTGTGTGCTTTTTATCACTTGGCATTTCAAATAAGTGTATAAAATATGTCAATTTCCCAAAAATGATAACATTGTGGTTGAAAGAGTAGTCTCCCAAAGTCATGTAGAGAATAATCTATGAGATGATCTCACTAGTCTCTGATGACAGAGCCTGTGCTTCTGCAAACAATATTATACTGAAGGGGATAAAATCAGTTTAAAATTAAGATATACATCCTAAACTTATCATCATACTAAGTTCAGAAATTTGTCACATCATATCTTTGAATTTAGTGATTTTAAATGTAATCAAGATTATATTAATATTTCCACTCAAGATCTAGGGTAATGGATTTTTTTTCTTGTTAATATACTAGAGGTTTAAATCTTCATAGCATTCTACTCAAAAATATCTTTGAAACACTGTGTTTGGAAAAATATACACTCATTTTCATTTTATTTTAAATCTAGTCTATTATGATGTATAAATATAATTGTTTGAAAATTTGAGAATGACAAAAACTGAAAGGTTTAGTCTCCCCACAGTGAAAATTAAGATAACCATTGTGATCTTTGTTCCAGTGATACTATGTGGAGACAAACTGGTATCTGCCAAAATTATTTTTATTTTGTAATAACAATGCACGTATTTATAAAGCTCTTCTTTTCTACCTCTCTGAAGCTTCACACTGACCAAGATAAAGGAGATGGAAATTTAAAATACATATTAACAGGAGATGGAGCTGGCAGTCTGTTCGTTATAGATGAAAATACAGGAGATATTCATGCTGTAAAGAAATTAGACAGAGAAGAAAAATCCCTGTATATTCTTCGTGCCAAGGCTATAGACAGAAAGACTGGGCGGCAGGTGGAACCTGAATCTGAATTTATCATTAAAATCCATGATATCAATGACAATGAACCAAAATTCACGAAAGACTTATACACTGCCAGTGTTCCCGAAATGTCTGGAGTTGGTAGGTATATGCTAATCCATGTCAACCAATTTTTTTGTCTGTTTGCTAAGATAATTTTTATGGACATACAGTTATGATATGTGGCCTCTTTCCAGATAAAACTATAACTGAAAACTATTATTTAGTATTAGCTATCTCACTTCTAATTCTTTTCAATGGTGTATACCAATGCTTCCTGCTATGTTGTAACTGATATCTAGGATGACTACTGAGAAGAGTTATTCCATTGCATTTCAACCAACATCTTCACCTCTTTGGAAGGCAGTCAAGTTGAATGTATTTTTCTTTGAAATGAAAGGAATATCAAATAGTGTCAGCAGTTTTGGACAGTGTTGCTTGCATTACTTTGAATAGTAACAGCTAATGCTTGCATTTGACAAATTTCTTTTGATCATCTCATTTGATCATTGAAACTCTATGTGGTAGGCATGGGAAACAGAACTTTAAATCCACATTCTGTTAATTAGGAACCCAGGATTCAGAAAGATTAAGCAACTGAATTAAGATCAAATAACCTGGTAGCATAACAACAATATTTCAAATCATTTTATGTTATTTTAGTTACATTCCATTACGGAAAAATGGTTCATCATGCAAACTAAAAATAATTGTTTCATTTTTTAAGGCTGCCCACAATTTTAATTCCATTTGTTATTAGGCAATGTTTTTATCAGTATATGTGACATTTAGCTTTATTTATATGAAAGATTTAAATTTGTTATTGAAATAATAAGAGCTGACTCTTAAATCATAACATATTTTTTAAAAACCCACTGATATAAACTTACTATAATATCCAACATATGCAATCAATTTTCAAAATTTGTACTATTTAGTTGAATATTATTTAAATATCTGTTTTAAACATAACTGACACTTTTATAATTAATACATGTTTTAGTCTAAAATAATTTCTTTATGAGGAAAAATAAACTTATAGCCACCTTTATTGAGTGATTGATGTAAAATGGTTCTTAACTATGTGTGCCATCCAGCCAGAAGAACCAAGAGTTTGTAAAGAAGTGTTATTTTCTCCAACCTCAAATGAAATCTCACCTGTCTAGATGCAGTTCTACTGCCTTTTCAGGTATTCATTCCGATAATATGAAAGAGACTTATCAAGTTGGACAGGAGTTCTATGAAATCATAAAGCCTAGGATGAAATATGAGCGATTGAGTTTTCTTTAATATTTTTAAACATCTGTTAACCTGGTACAGTTACATGGAAATTACTGAACTGGTCCATATAGGTCGACCGGTGGGCTAATGTAGATATATACGTCATGATCTCTTCATGGGCTTATATTTGAGATGAAGATATGTCTAAAATAATATTCTCCATTTCTACTTCCTACTGATGAGCATTCTAAAGTAATTTGGTTTTCTGGTTAATCCCCTTTAACCTTTGTAAAACATTATTGTTTTTCTTGTATGTATGTTAGTTTGCCAGATATTTTGCCACCTAGTTGTGCAAAAACTTTCACTTATCCTTCTCCAAAAAGATTTGATATACTCATGGTAGTAAAAAGTATAATTAAGATGACAAAGATATTTGAATATGATAAATTTTGATACTAATTGATTTAAATTTGAATAACTTCTAAAATTTCCAATGCATTATCTTATTTTTTGAAATAATATTTATTATCAGAGACTATTATGTACTATTATAAACTCACATAACCTATATTTTCTCCTATATTATTTTCTGTCAAATAATGGAATATTATCTCTCACTCTGTATATTTCTATCATCTATCTACCTAATTGAAATGTGTTCTCTCTCATTTGAAATACTAATACAATCTAGATTCCATTAATATTTATAAAGTATGTAATAGGATGAGACTGGACTAAGCAATTCTATATTTTATTATTTAAAAACCCTTCTTTTGTTCAATTCCCACAATAAAATATAGAATATATAAGTTTATACGTGGAAGAAGGCTTACAGATTACCTTGTTCAGAAAAGTCCTTCCTGTAGAGCAATCTATATTTCATTTATATAAGCTTTAAATTGAGAGCAGTACAATTCCTGATTATTGCAGGCCTTAAAAATGAGATTATGAGCCATTTCAATTGCCTTCCCTTTATGTTTATAATTCCAACAAAACAGAAAAACGTAGAAGGCAGCTGTAGGGCTCTGGTTGCAGTTTCTGGTACTAACAAATAAAGATTTAAGAACTGCAGGTAAATCTTGATCCTATTTCTAGAAGATAGTTATTATTCTTTATTACTAACAATATAATTGCATTAATTGCTTCCTTCTTGGCCCACCCATAGACTTTGTATGTGTGTCTATTTTGAAATATAAATGTACATATTTATATATACAATATGCAGAAGATACTATACTTAGTTTAAACACGTCTTTTAATAAATAAGTAAAATTGAGCCCAAAAGAGTTACTGACTTGCCCCAAAGCACACAGAGACAGCTTATTACTATACTAGTTTTAAAACGGAAAAAAAAGGTTAATAAATGCAGAGATGGCTTCATAATTTTAACAGCTTAATAGTTATGCTTATTATGCAAAATGTAGTTTGGAGAATTTCTAATTTTATTAGATTCTTAGTAACTCCTTGAAAGCCACATTTTTCTTATTTTATTCTTTTAATTCAAATGCCCCTTTCAATAAAGTTAAATTCAAATAAGAGTAAGAGGAGGGGGGACTGCCTTTTACAATAAGATTTTAGATCCATTAATACATCTAATAATATGTCTAAACAAGAAATAGCTGTATTTTATATCCTAAAATTGTATTGTTCTTTTCTTGTAAGTATCTCTCCTGCTTTATTTAAAGGACAATAAGGTTTAACTCATTATAATTTTGTAGATATGATTTTCTCCCCTTTTACCTAACAAATAATCATTTACAGAGGAAAACTAAAAGGCAATACTTAGGAAGATATAAAGGCCACATGTAACCCATATATTAACCATTAAAGCCGTACATAATCAAATAGTAAACAATGCTTCAGTAAAGGAAGTAATGCACAATGATTTAATTCTAATATTATTTTCATTATATTAGTGATTTTCATTTAAATCGTTGCGAGGATCATTTAAAATCATTGTGATTTTCATTTAAAAACAGCAATTTTCATTTAAATCAAAGAGTTGAAAAACTGCGATTATTAACTTGGAAGGTAAATGAAGTCTAATGGAATAATATGAAATGTCTTTATTATAATTTCGCCCTTTTTTCCAATGTTATCCCCCGATATTCTACTCTATATTGTCCCCCCTTCTTGTTTATTTTTAATATATTTGTCTCTTCTTTTTCCCTTTCACCAGCTCCTCTCCTTTGCTTTTTCCCTCTGCTCCTATTTCTTTCCGTCAAAAAATGGAATTCCTAATTCCATTTTGGGTCTCAGAATCTCATGCCTTCCCCCTGAAAAGTTAAAATCAAATGACTCCAATTAACTTTAGAAATCTGAAACGTATTAGCATCTTATGATGAGAACACATAATCTGGAGAATATATGAGAATAAATAATGAAGAAAAATGCGATACATTTTGATTTAAATATTTGTAGCAGATCCCTACTTTTTTGGTGGTCCATAAGACTTTGATTAAAGATTATCTATCAACTTTCTATATTCGCATGTATTCGTCTTCATCTAGGCAAATTCCTATTGTGTAAATTTTGTGGTTTTGGATGCATACTTTCTCATTGGCTGAGTATTTCCTCTAACTGGTCTCTCATAAACTTATCCAGTTCTCCTCCCACACCATCCCCCCAACAAGGAATCCCTTTGTAGGTTTTCGATGATCACACAAATGACTCATCAGTGAATCTTTTGTGTCCTAATCCAGGCCCTTTCTTAGAGGTTCATTGCCTGTGGATTCAATAATGTGTCCAATCATACTCATACGACCAGACAGGACATTTAGTAGAGTATTCAGAATGGAGCTTCTTTCCTCATACTTGAGAGGTTGAATCCCATCCCTGTCACCTACTAAGGGTGTGATCATGAGCAACCTCTATATGCTCCAGGGCCTACATCCTATGTTTATCATGAGGATAAAGTAATGATACAATTAGACATCTGTAAATGTTAGTTCTCATTATGACTTTGTGCTAGAAACTCTACCAGGCTTTAGAGATAAAATGTTGAATAAAACCAGACAAGGCACCTGCCTTTGGAGAGTTTACATCACACAGGACAAAACCTACAAATAGCAAATATCATAAATTTGTCATCTAGGCTTCATTATATTTTACTTAATATTTTTTATCTTTGTTTAATATAAACGTAAAATATTTATTTTAAATTATTCAAGAACAAATGAATATTATAAATATTTAGAAATATAGAGAGATATAAAATTTAGAAAATTTAGAGAGATATAAAATCAAAATGGTGTATTTCCTTTTAATCTGTCTTTATAAACAAATATTTATAAAATTAGTAAAAAAACATATAAACCACTTTCTCATTTTATTATAAATAGTACTAGCTGTGTAATAAGTCATTACATTTATGGCAAAAAACCTCAACAATCCATTCCCTAAAGTCTAACACACCGGTTGTTTATCAGTGTTTAACAACACGCCTAATTGCTACCATGATTCTGAGAAGTAGGATAGTACTTTACATGGGTGTTTGCAGCAGTTTAGCCACATTATAGGATTGATTTCGATTCTTTAGATTAATTTCCTTTTTTTTAAGTCAAATATTTTTGGATAAGTTCAAAGACCACATACCCACAATAAAGAGCAAAGGATCAAAACTAAATTTAACAAAAAAAATATTATTACAAGTGTCAAAAACGTATAGAAGAGTGATTTTCCCTGTGCCCATTGTGAAATGATACCTAGAGTAAAAGAGAATTGAAACTGGTAGCAAAAGAAAAAGTCATAAAATTGATGAATTAACTAGTTGTATTTAGCATATTGGTTATGATTAATAAATCATATTTCAAATAATCCTCAAGTATGAAAACAATTATTATTCTAACTAATATATGTTTACACAGGGTAATATAAAAAATTTTTAAATGAATCAGAAAACCACTTTAGTTAATCTTCTGAACATTATTGTAGGGGGAAAGTCACTTTATCATTTTTGCTTTGGTCTAGCCAGGACGAGAGTGGATAATTTTTAAATGGTACTACACGTGAGATTGACTGAGTGAGTTGTAGTGTGTCTTCTCTCGGGACACATCAATTCTGTCACAGTTGAGGAAACAGAGGCCTCTAGAGGAGAGCTCAAGTTCTCTCTTATGCTAATTAATTTTGAGTAAACATAAAAAAGACTGTTGTTAAATTCATGTGTTAGTATTCAAATACGTTGATCAGAAATGAGCTGTTAGTTTAATCTTAATGTCCAACACATTAATTTTTAGAATTTGCAGAAGTATATACAAGCAAATTTTGACAAACATTCACTACAACTCAATTAGACAAGTTATGAGTGTGTAATATATGCAGAGTATTAAAGTAGGTGATAGGATCAATATGGAACTCACCCTATCCTGAAGAATTTTAAAAGCTATGTAAGAATCAGATTCAAACTTTTGATGAATTATATATAGCATACTGAAAAATGTCATACAAACTAACTTTGCCCAAGGGATTCATGGTAGGCTTCAATTAATAGTAGTTTTACAACCACGCTCTGAATTTTTATAGCAATCTAGTGAAATATAAGAAAAGTCCATAATATGTTGCATTATGTTTAACTCTTGAAACTAACTCCTTTAAAACTTTTTTATCTTTTAAAGATAATGACTTGTGACAAAATTAAAATAAAATAATTTAAATTTTATACAATAAAATTAGAGTGTAATGTTAAACTACAATATTGCATATGACAGAATTATACATGCATAATTCTTGCATTATAACTTAATATAATTAACTTAACTTGGGGGAATATCTACTTATTTACATATGTGCAACAAATAAATAATAATATGTAGCATATCAATAGGTATAATCATATACGATTGTGTTAACTACATTTTAAAGGAAGGCACACTTAATAATCATATATATGTATCTTACACAAAAAAACTTTGCAGATCAATTTTATGTCATTTTTGTTGTTTGTTTTTTCATAAAAACAGAGCCTCTCTATTTTTCATTCTATTTACAATATATTGTTAATTTCCCAGAGTAAAAAATAGCAGTGTTATCAATGTTGGGTTTATCTTTAAATACACATATCTAGTTAGCAATAAATGTGTTACTTGAAAATTGCATTTGCATTGTATTCAGTTAAAAATTCATGTCCCTCACAATATTTTCAGTCCATTAAAAGTGAAGTATATTTGTCTCATTATATTTACCTTTGTGATAAAATATGTTTTTGATTTTTCTTAGCTCAAACAATAAAATTAAGGAATATTTTTAAAAAAAGAATGAAGGAGAAAAGTGTGAAGTTTCTTTTGAGGCAGCATGATTTAAACAAATTTCTTTAAATATATAGCATAGTCTAACTCACCACACTACCAGCAATAATTTTTCAGAACGATCGTTTCAGATTTAGAAGTATTTAAGTGTGTGTGTTTGGGTGGGGTTTCATGCAGGTACATCTGTTATACAAGTGACTGCGACAGATGCCGATGATGCCAACTATGGCAATAGTGCCAAAGTGGTCTACAGCATATTGCAAGGGCAGCCATATTTTTCAGTGGACCCAGAATCAGGTAACAGCATTGAATACTTGGTATCTTTCTCAGTATGTAATACATCCTTTGCAGATGCACAATTCTGTGTAGATTTTTCTGTATTATAAAAGTTATCTATTCAGTATCATGTTTCTACTTATTCCGTGGAAACAAAAGCAAATTTCCTATTATTTAAATGGAGTATTTAAATTGTTAGCTCTTCAGCCTATCATTTATTGAGTTTAAATTTATGACACTAAATACAAAATTTCACAGAGATTCACCACGTTATGTGTCATAGGAAATACTCAAAACCTAAAGAATGTGATAATTATCAAAATTAAGCAGCTTTTTCATCTGAATATTTTTGATTGAAGTTAATTTTTTTAATCAAAAGGATAACTAAATTGATTTAGCAAAACTCATCCCCTGAACAATAGCCCATGGAAGAATTCTTTCTGTTCTGTCAATTATGTTAAATTGGTATGGACTGAAAGATTTATTTAGGTACACCAACATTTTATCTGTTTGTTATGATTAACTTCTATAAAATGGATCTTGCATAGCTTAATTTTAAAACTCAGTGACTAATATTATAAAATATTTGTCTACTTTTTCCAAAAGGCATAATAAAAACTGCATTACCAGACATGAGCAGAGAAAATAGAGAGCAGTACCAAGTGGTTATACAAGCCAAGGACATGGGTGGCCAGATGGGAGGCCTTTCTGGAACCACCACGGTGAACATCACTCTGACAGATGTCAACAACAATCCTCCTCGATTTCCCCAGAGTAAGGAAGCTTTCAGTGATTTCATGTCGGAAGGCTTCTCCAACACACTACAAACAGAGGCTAATATTTGTACTAATGGTTTCACTACTAGTTTATGCATAAAGGCAAATCCACAACCCCTTCCCTCACAAAATATCATAATTTCCCACAAATTGAAAGTGATTATGATCATTTTTATCATTGAGTAGGTAGTGAGAGAAAACATGGAAATGAGGTTATTTTGGCAACTTCAATTATCCTCTTCTACCTTTTGAAGAGTTATAAAGTTTTCTAGACTACCCTTCCCAACATTTGCTATGAGCATCTCCTTTTTCTTATCTCTTTCCTGGTTAAGAGTGTGGACTCTCAAGTCTGACTGCCTGGCTTCAAATCCTGTCTTTCACTTGTCTTGCCTTGGTTCTCTCATCTCAACATAAGAATTATAATCGCTGTTTAATCGAGTCTAAAACGCAGACTTGATGTTGCAATGTCTCTGAAATCAGATACTATATTAAAATCAATGCAAGTTGGTTTACTTGGCAGCATTTTTGTCTTTTCTTAGTGGCCCATAGAGTTATGGTATACGTTGGTTGTGATGGCATCTGAGACTTGTTCAAGTTTGCTGGTATCTGTTTCCTACTCGTCAACATTAAATCAGTCAATACCCTTTTAGTCATCATCAATTTAGGCATGTACGTTAAATCATAAATGTAAATGCTTTGCATGCCATGAGGTCCTACAAAAACAGATTCCTATTCTCTGCTGAAAATGTTTCCATTTTGCAGTGAATAAAAGTATAAAGTGTCCTATCTTGAAAAGTTCAATTAAGGGTCTCAAATTTAAATTTATGACATTGATTGTAATATGGTAAAGCATTTTTCCAGGCTAGTCAAATTTAAAATATTTAATGATTCAGCTTTGGAAGGTGGACATATACATATGATAAATGTTAAAAATCAAGTTTGCTGAGAACATGACTAATAAGCCTAATTAACATAAATCTGAATTTGCATTCAGTTTCTCTAAATATAAACCAAAAGAGTATGATTTGATGAATTTTGAAATGGCCACACTATAATTCTATGATCTATTATAATCTTAGCAAAAGTTTTGGAACTTTAATAGTAATAGTAAAAAGGTTCCAAAACTAGCTCCTGGGCTAAGCATATTAAAGACTTAATTTCATCTAATCCTCATAACAAACCTATGAGTTAACTGCTATCATTATCATCCTTATTTTATAAATGTGGAAATCAAGGGTTAGAGAATTTGACTAACTTACCCAGTGATGAGAATTCAAATCCAAGCAGTTGGATTTAGAAGTCCCTCTTCTTAACCACCAAGCGAACTGGAAAGAGAACAGACTTTGAAGTCAGAGAGACTTGGCTTTGCATTCTGCTTTTCCCACCTTTGCAGGATAATTTCCTTGAGCCCTATCTCTGAGGATAATATACCTATCTTGGTCCTCTGAGGACTGATGTTAGAATTAAATAAATTAATGTATATGGCCTGCAGCCTTATATAGAATTCAGCACGTATTAAGTGGTTTAGAACATTTCTGGCTTTCATTAACATTTTTTTGTAATTTTTTCCTGTTGTGTCTAGAATAGATGGTCACAAACTAAAATGCTTTCAGGGACAGCACACTGCAATATAATGATTGGCTGGAACTAAAGGAAACAGAAACATTCAATATCTCACTTAAAGACATAAATAAGGAAAAAAAAGAAATTGATGTGTATGGCTTTATTTTTCTATTCCTAACTTAGAATATAAAAACAAGTGCATGTTCTTCTAATTAATTTAATATACCTAACAATTTGTAATGACAATTTTGAAATCCCCAAATAAGCAGTAAATAATTGGTTTTCTTGCCCTCTTAAGTCAAAAGTTCTGGATTCTAATATCAGGCCTACCATTTGTTATCTAAATAACCTTGGGACACTCACTTAATATTTCTGAAACTTATATTTCTCATTTACAAAATGAGATTGTTCTGCCTTTGTAAGTTATTTTCCAACTTAATAAATCTATAATTTTTGACAGCTTACAATTTAACGTGATGAACAACTCTCCCAATTTAAAATTAATTTATTTAAGTAAAAAAAAGGCAGAGGAAATGAAAGATTTTTGTGATCTAAAGATGAAATGTCAAAACAGCTCTGGTTTAATTTTCAGGTACGTATCAATTTAATTCTCCTGAGTCTGTACCTCTTGGAACCCATCTTGGAAGGATAAAAGCCAATGACCCTGACGTGGGGGAAAACGCTGAGATGGAATACAGCATTGCTGAAGGAGATGGAGCAGACATGTTCGGTGTCATCACTGACAAGGATACACAGGAAGGCATTATAACTGTCAAACAGGTTTCTTTTCATTGTCTTCATTTTTTCATCGAGAGCTTTACGGTTTATTTTTGCTTTTCAGTTAAAAAAAGAAAAGCCTAGGATTTATTTTTTCCCATCTTCGACATGTTGTCTATCCTTCACAGAAGTGAGAATAGTTGTGACTTCACTTCAAATCAGTTGTTAAATATCTTCATCATTGACACTTAAAAAATTGATACAAAACCTCATATAAAAACTTGCTTGTGCTTCTAGTTAACAATAATCAATCTAGGATTAGATAACCTCAAAAGTACTTTTTAAAATATTTCTCCAAGGGAGAAAAAATAGGCCTGTAGCCATTACTTTATTTCATGCACTTTTCAAAATATTTGAATTATTAAATGTGATGGTCTATTCAAATAGATGAAACCCGAACTTGCTTTGTATTTTATGTTGGATTTCTTCATTTTTAATGTAGTGTGGGAGAACATTACAAACCTTTACATAGGATGATCCAGATAAATATTAATTACTTTATATTGATCTGGCTTCTCTGCTTTCATTCATATCTTGCTTTCCACAAGAGTTCAGATTAATGAAATATTTTTCTTTCTTTTTAAAATACCAGTTTTAGAAATATAGGAGCTAAGCAAGCAACTTATATGAGTAGTTTTCTAAATCTCTACTTCTTTAATCTTTCCTCTGATTTTAACTGTGTATAACTTTAATAATAATGATAGTAGTAATATATAACCTATATAACCATTAAATAACACTCCATTTACCTGGGACCACCAATATGTGAAATACATTATTAAGTGGGAATCAGTCTTAATGTGTATACTATTATATTCAGTTACCCCAAATAAGTTTAAGGCAAAACAGTTATTTACTAATTTATTTGATATACCTAATGAAGCAATATTTGGGAAAGTTATGTAACCAGAATTACTGGTAACATTAAGAGGGCTGGTTATTAAAATTTGAAATTATCTTCCATTGTTACGTCTGCTACCTTGTGCTAATTTACCTTATTTTATTTAACTTCAGAATTTAGATTTTGAAAACAAAATGCTGTACACTTTAAGAGTGGATGCAAGCAACACTCATCCTGATCCACGATTCCTACACCTGGGACCTTTCAAAGACACAGCTGTGGTCAAAATATCTGTGGAAGATATAGATGAGCCTCCTGTGTTCAGTAAAATTTCATACTTGATAGAAGTAGATGAAGATGTAAAGGAGGGCACCATCATTGGACAGGTTACAGCATATGACCCAGATGCTATGAACAATTTAATAAAGTAAGTATTTTGAGAAAATTTATGTTAGCAGAAAAATAATAATCTTCTCATTATTTACAAGCTGTGTGAAAAAAATATGTTGTACAACGTACGATCGAGTACTGTAATAATACAAAATAATTCCACAGCGCAAACTCCTAGTTGGCTGTCTTCTAACTGCTCTGGATATATTATTTCATTTGACTCTTATCACTTTACCAGGTAGATCCTGTTATTATACCTTTCTATAGATGATCAGACTAAGGCACTGAGCATTAAATAACTTGCCAAATAATTACTTAGTTGCAAAGCTGGATTGAGAATCAGGCAGTCTGGCTCCAAAGTCTGTGATTTTAATCCATTAGTTGTTGATGTGATTCTTGTCACATTGTCCTTCTTGGATAAATCATAGTTCAAATAATAAGTGATTTAAACAAATAAATTAGAAAAAACTGTGTTCTTTTAGTAACGCTAATAAGAGATACCTTGTAAATGTTGAAATATCTTCTTTTGAAAACAGCCCACTTAGCATACTGTATCAAAATTTTAGAGAAACAATATGTCAATTATATTCTAATAATACTAGAGAGAATTAGTAAAGGGAGTAATGGTATTGGAGAATGGTATAAGTATTAAAAATTAGTATTAGTATTGTGTAGTATAGTATCGTGTACAACTTTCCCAAAGTTTATATGTTGTATTGACCATTTAAAAGCATTAAAATATGCCAGAAACTTAAATGATTCTCATTCATGGTGCTTAAGAAGAATGTAAATATAGTTGCAACATAAATGGATGAATAGGATGAGTGGATGAAGATAGATATCTGGATGAAGACATAGAAGGCTGAAGAGACAGATAAATAATGTATTATCTGTTAATGTGTGGCTGGTAAAATGCCTGAAATTCTACTTTTTTAAATCTATTTTTCTAATTAAGGAAAATGAATGGTTAAATTATTATTGGGAATGCCCAAGTTTCCTAGAATTCATGTCATACTATCACACATAGAAAATTAATAACCACAATACTAAATATGGACTTATTAATTGTTGTTTAAGATGTAATGACTATTCAACAGTGTTAATTTACAAAGTGATGTTTATTACACTAAATAAATCCTAATGAATATTTAATTTGTTGGTTGATTAATATATTATTAAAATAAAGACATAGGCCATAAAATTTTAATCTGTAGCTAATACTCAGATTATATTAGCTTGAAATATTTGTTTAATTTTAGGTTAATCAGAATATAATTCACTCAACTTCCTCTTCTAAATAAATGTTTGGATTCAAATTATGTATTTTGTATATTGTTCAACATTACTTTTAAAACATGAGTTATAATAATACCAATGAATATATTATTTTACCCTGACATTTTTTATCAACTTGCATCAAATGTATTAATTTAAAATCTCCATGTTGTATAAAACAAACTCCTAAAATGAAATGAATAAGTACTCTAGTTTTCCAATGGTCTATGTATATGTACTAGCAACTTTATATCCAAAATAATGTTTATTTGTATTTGATTGAAAGTGTATGTGGTGGCTTGGTTTTGGCATCTCTTATATGTACATTTTTTTTAAAGTAACAAAAGGAAGTTTAAAGTACTTTCATATTCTTTGCAATACTGATATCAAAATAAATCACTGCTTAGATTGAAAAAGGATAAGGATTACTCATACTAATAGCTATAAATGCTCAATAGTTTTTGCCAGATTCCAAAAAAAAAGTAGTCAACGTTGGCTGTGTCTTCATTTCTCCTTAGTATTTGCAGCACTAAATACTTATTCTACAATCCCACGTTCGTATTTTTGAAAAAGTCATTTGTCAATTAACATCGCCCACTGTTAGAAAGTTCTGTAGACAAGTGGCAGTATATTACCTCTTTCAGATGAAGAACCATTTATTGCCAAACTATTGAGCATTTCTTGGTATGAATGCGATCAAATCTTAATAATCTGCTGATCCTTTCCTATTCATTTTGTATGATATCTTGCATATTAGGAATTCAGTACATGTTGGTGGACTCGAGAGGCACGCTCAGTCTTCCATGTTGCCAAGGGTATTTGTTTATTTATTCAGAGAACATCAAGAGTCTCATTAAGCTTTATCTGATTTTTTTTTTTTTTTAAATTTACTCAACAAGCTCTTAACGATAGTCAGGCAAGAATAGCTTTATTAAATACTGAAATGTCTTTTTTGTGTGTGTGTGTGAGGAAGATCAGCCCTGAGCTAACATCCATGCTAATCCTCCTCTTTTTGCTGAGGAAGTCCGGCTCTGAGCTAACATCTATTGCCAATCCTCCTCCTTTTTTCCCCCAAAGCCTCAGTAGATAGTTGTATGTCATAGTTGCACATCCTTCTAGCTGCTGTATGTGGGACGGCGGCCTCAGCGTGGCCGGAGAAGCAGTGCATCGCTGCGCACCGGGATCCCAACCCAGGCCGCCAGTATCGGAGCGCGTGCACTTACCCGCTAAGCCACGGGGCTGGCCCATAGCTTCATCTGATCTTTAACACTGCTTTCTGCACAAATGTTTTCATCTTATCATTGAGTCAAATACAAGCAAGAAAATATATGTTCTGTTATTCATATTGTTTAAATTTGAATTTATTAAAATTTAAATTCATTGAATTCAGCACGAGACTGTCAAACATTTTGCCTATCCTTTCCTCCACAAAATAATTATCATTTATGGAACACTTGCTATGAATTAAAAACTGTCTAAAGAGCTTTAAATTTATTAGCTCATTTAAGCCTCACCACAACTTAGTAAGGCAGGTACAATTGTTATCACTCTCATTTTATAGAAAAATAAACCGAGATGCAAAGAGTTTAAGGAACTTTCCCAAGGACACAGTAGAAATAATTAGCCGACTAAAGATTCAAACTATTGTTGATCAGAATATGTAGCCAATTCTTTAGCAGATATACTGTGCTTTCTCACTGAGCGGATCATTAGATAGAGATAATTAATATAATGTTTCTCATTTGTGGGCTAATTCAACTGACCTCAGTGGTACTACGCAGAGCTCTTAAGTACAAAATTATGCAAAAGGCTTCTGTCCCTCAGACTTCAGTCTACTTTCTCTTGATTCTTTCCATTGCCCACAATAGGGAATTTCACAGGCTAACTCTATAGACATGTTAGCCTAGAAAATTATAACTTTATTTTCGTTCTTCTTTAACAGATTTATTAAGGCATTATTGACCACAATAAACTGCACAAACTTAAATTGTGTGATTTGATGAACTTTGGCATATTCATACACCCATTAGAACGTCACCAAAATCAAGATAATGCATATATCTCTAACACCAAAAAGTTTCCTCATGTCCCTTTGTGATACTTCCCACTGTAACTTCCAGAAACCCAACCCCATCCTCAGGCAAACATTGATCTGATTTCTGTCAATATCAATGAGATTAGATTGAATTTTCCTGAATTTATACAAATGAAATTATACAGTATTTATTCTCTTTTGTCTAACTTAGCATAATTATCTTGAGATTTTTTTTCCATATTGCTGCGTGCATCAATAGTTCATCTTTCTAATTGCTGAATAGTAGCCTAATATACGGAAGTACCACAATTTGCTTATCTGTTCACTTGTTGGTTGACATTTAGAGTTGTTTCGAATACTTGGAGATTACAGTACCTTTATACACATTTGTATACAAGTACACATACAAACATTTGTGTATTAAAATTTGCATAGTTACATGCTTTCATTTTTCTTGGGTAAATACCTAGGGGAGTTACGACTGGACCATATGGCAGATATGTGTTTACCTTTTAAGAATCTGCCATGTTGTTTAAAGTGGTTGTACAATTTTACAATCCTACCGGCGTGTATGATGGTTCCAATTTCTCCACATACTCATCAACACTTGGTACAGTCATCCTTTTTAATTTCAGCCATTCTACTAAGTGTATAATAGTATCTCCATTCCCCTTATGAATATACTATAATGGCTAAAGATGTTGAGCATTTTCTCATACGTTTATCTGCTACCCATATGTGTTCTTTGATGCAATGTCTATTCAAATATTTGCCTAAATTTTACTGGGTTGTTTCTTTATTATTGATTTGAACATATATATGTAGATACATGGATAGATACACACACACAATACAAATAAGTCCTTTATCAGGCATGTGGTTTGCAAATATTTTCTCGCAGTCAGTGGCTTGTATTTCCGTTCTCTTCAAGCGACTTTCAAAAAGCAAAAGTTCTCAATTTTGATGAAATACAATTTATTAACTTGTGAATTTATGGATCAAGCTTTTAGTGCCTTATCTAGGAAACCATCTGCCTAATCCCGAAATTTTTATTGTATGTTTTTTTCTAGAAGATTTATTGTTTTCAGCATTCTGCGTACATCTATGATTCATTTTCAGTTAATTTTTATATGGTGTGAGGTATTGGTCAAAGTTCTTTTTTTTTGTATGTGGATATCCAATATGTCCAGCACCCTTAGTTGTAAAGACTAACCTTTTCATTGAACAGTCTTTGTATCTTTGATAAAATTCAATTGTCCATATATGTATGGATCTAACCCTGGGCTCTCTCTTCTATTGTAATTATATATTTACCTATGTTTACAAAAATGACACACTTTTGTGTAGCTTTATAAAAAGTCTTGAAATTAGTTATGTTTGTCATTTAACTTTTTTTTTCTTTTCTAAAGTTGTTTGATAATTCTAAGTCCTTTGTATTTTCATGTGTCAACTGCAACAAAAGAGCCTTCTGGGATTTTTATTGGGACTGTGTTGAATGTGTAGATCAGAGTAGGCAGAATTGATGACATCTTATTGATATTGAATCTATTAACCCGTAAAAAATGCATATTTCTTCCACTTACTATAGGACTTTTTTAAGAAATGTTTGTGCTTTTATGTGTACAAATAAAGAACATCTTTTATGTATATTTTTATTGCCTTATTGCAATGGCAAGAATCTCCAGAACAATGTTAAATAGAAATGATAAGAGCAGAAATTCTTGCCTTCCGCCTTATGAGGAAACTATTGAGTCTTTCATCATTCAGTATGATGCTTTCTGTAGGTTTTTTAAAATAGTCTTTATAGAGTTGAGAAAATTTTCTTCTATTCCTTTGATTCTGACTATTTTTTCAGAAATAAAAGTTGGATTTTGCCAAATGATATTTTCTGTGTCTATTGAGATGACCATACAGTAAAATGATGAATTATTTTGATTGATTTTTCAAATATTAAACAAGCCCTGCAATATTGGGATAAATGCCACTTAGCCATATTATACTATAATTATTATATATTGCTGGATTCAATTTACTAAATTTTAAAAATAATTTTGCATCTATGTTTATAACAGATATTAGTTTATAGCTTTTTTTCATGTAATGTCTTTAGATTTGGTGTCATGGTACTAATACTGTCTCAAAGAATGTAGTATAACCTCCTCTCTTAATTTTCTGAAAGAGTTTGCATAAAATTATCATTATTTTTTCTTAAATGATTGGTGGAAATTAAAAGCAAAGATATTGAGGACTGTAATTTTCTTTTTTATGTGTGTTATAACTACAAATTGTATTTTTCTAATAGTTGTAAGCCTCTTCAGGTTATCTAATTCTTGCATTGTTTGTTTTGCTTTGTTTTAATTTTTCTTCATCTTTCAGAGAATTTGTGAATTTCATCAAAGTTGAAAAAGTTGTTCAAAATATTTTCATATTATCCTTTTGGTATCTTTAGTAATGACAGCCTTCTCTGATATTGTTAATTTGTATCTACTTTCTTTATTTTTCCTGACCAGTGTGACTAAACTCTCGTACAGTTTATTGATCTCAAAGAACTAACTTTTGGTTTCATTGATTTTTTTCAATTGTTTGTTCATTTGTTTTCTATTTCATTGGTTTTTTGCTCTAATCTTCATTCTTTTTTCCACTTACATTGTTTCATTTATTCTTATTTTCTGTTTCCTTGAGTTGGAAACTGAAGTCATTGATTTGAGACCTATTATTTTTCTCATATGTACACTGTAGTGATATAAATTTTCTTCTAAGTACAGCTTTAGATATGTCTCAGAACAATCTGACATGAATATAAGATTTCATCTTTCCTTAATTACGTTTTAAGAATATATTTCTATCCTTTTGCTGTTACTCTATTTCTGCCTTTATATTTAAAATATGTTTCTTGTAAGAAACATATAGTTGTTTGTCACTTTATTACACAATCTAACATTCTGTACCTTTTATTTGAAATATTCAGACCATGTACATTTTATGTAACTATTGATTACATCTTGTTATTTGTTTTCTGATTGTTCTGTCTTTTCTTTGTTTCTTTGTTCTTATTTTCTCTCTTCTTTGTATTAACACTGCTTTTTATTTTGGATTTCTTTTGCTTTCTTTGGTTTTGCATTTTTGTAAATACTCTTGAGCTGTGTTCAGATGTGTGGTTAAGTTACTTGAAACAGTTTAGTCCTTTGGACCTTGCTTTTGTGTTTTACTAGTAGCCCTTTGTCTAGGACTAATTTTGTCCCACAAATCAGGTAAGAACTTTCTGAGTAGTCTACCAAAGCTCCAAGGGTTATGAGTGTTCCTACTTTGGCTGGTGGGAACTAGAACAATTCTCAGTCACATACTAGTTCACAGTTTTGCTTCTTCTAATCCCAGTGATTGGTTACTTCTTTGACTTTGTTTTATCTGCTCCCGTGTGGATTCTGATAAATACTCACTTGAAGATTTGAATGGAATCCTCCTCAAATTTCTGTATTTCTCTGTGATGCTCTCTCCTCTGAAGTACCCTGCTGAGCAAATTCTAGCTACTATGGTATCCCCAAATTCTCATCATTGTGTCCTGAACTCAGGGAACTGACAGATTCCATTTGGGCTCCCATTTCTTGTGTTATTGTCTAGAAACCCTCCTAGGTAGCAAGCTAGAGAAGTTTTAGGGATCACATAATTTCTTCCTCTTTTCTCAGGGATTACTGTCTTTGTTTCCTGGTGTCTAACGCTTCAAGAATAATTGTTTCATATATTTCATCTCGTTTTTAGTTTTTTGGGAGAGGCAGAGGTGGTAAATCCAGCCACTATTAATCCATATTTGCTAGAAGAGGACATTCAAAATATCATTTTTAAACATGTTTTTGATTATATAATCATAGTCATTCATTTTAGAAAACATGGATTGCACAGGAGATTTGGTAGCAAATATGATGTCTATAATTTTCCCTTCAACAGATACTCCAGTGCTATTTTATTCTAATTCCATCAAGTATTCAAACTTCAAACAATTTATCAATTCCTTAACTAATTTTCATTAAGTAGAGCACCTTAAAATATACATAGAAGTTTATGTATTTTTATTAATTGTGAATATTTGCTAATTTCATTAAATTCCTTAAACTTTTATTGTATAAATAACACACTATCTTGTAAGTGATACATCACTGATGCAAAATTAGATTGTTTATTATTTCCTCAAGATACAACTTGAGGGATAAAATTTCTGGGTCAAAGACTGATCGTAAAATTTGCAACCTTGCTTCATAGTATGTAAAAGTGGCTGATAAATTTTAAAGTTCATAGGTCTGCCAGAAATATTTGCTTTTTATAGGGTATTCAAGTCTTGAAAAAACAGTGAACAGTAGTTTTAACTGTAAAATCTCAAGAATTATGACAAAGAGAAGAAAAATATTGAGAGAAAAAATTAATCTCAAATTATGTTCCTAAAATTATACTGCCAAGTCTGCCGATATATAAGACCATGCCAAAAACTATAGCGTATAGGCTGATTCCTGTTAGTATAAAAATGTATGCAAGAAAAAAAAAAACTTTCATTATCCAATTATAGTGTGAAAAACCAGCAATAATTCAACAAGGAGGCAACATTGTAATATGTGATTCTTTTGTTAGCTCTGATAGAATTTAGAAGGGTGACTGGTCCCCAGAGCAGAAGTAGGCTATGATAAGTATCATGGAGAAACATTTTTGAGGGAAAGCTTGGGAACTAATTCTCACCCACCAGTAAATCTGTTCATCCAACATATTTTCTGAAATACAGCTGCCACTTGCAACATGAGATTATACTTACAATTAGCAGCTGTTGTCAGCTCTGCTTCATCTCATTAGTAATCATGGATTTCCCAAGTTATAGGGTTGATTATAGCTTTACAGGTTCTGAAAGAACATGTTGTCTCATTTCACACCTATTTTATGCTCGACATATTTAAAGTTCAACGAATTTTAGAAGAAATCCATTCTACTGCAGTCAAATCAAGATGTAAGTACAAAACAAACTTGGTGGTGAGAAATTCAGTTATGCCTCAGTAAAATGTACATGATTCTACCATAAGCTGGAATAAGCGAATAAGTGCATTTCCTATATATCAGTGCTTCCCTAATATTTGCTTGATTTTATTACAGAGAGTAAAATAATAATTTTAAAATACTGTCACTAACATCTGCAAAAGAAACAAAAAAAGATTTGCACTATTTGTTCAAGCATTCTATAGCCACATTCTCACTTTGAAGAGGAATGAAGCTTTCATAGTTCATAGCTAGGAAACACATTTCTGGAAAGCAGGAGCTGGAAAGCAAAAAGCAAACCCACAGCCTAATTATGTTGTAGAAGATATACCTGGAATTCAGTAAAGGAAAAGGAATGCTATCTTTGAGATATTTCTGCATGTTACTGATTGGTTCTGGTATCTGTAATTTAATTTACATGTTTTCTTGTCATAGATAAAAATATAGGGATCTGATGTGTGTTTGATTCCTAATAGTAGAACATAAAAACAAAAAGCAAAGAAAATAAAACCAGAGTTCAGCTTCTGCAGGCTGTTCTTTTGTGCTTTTTCCCTTGTTATTTGTGGCCTATATGACTGGATCCTGTCTTAGCAGCAGGTGTTCATTCCAAAAATGATGCCAGTGGTCTTTTTTTAAAATTTTTGTTCAAAATTCAATGTAAGGAGATCAATAAAATATTGTTGTTTTAATAGACCATCTGCTGGCACATAGAGATTGCTTTGTCCTATGTTGTTTGTCAGACTCTTTCTGGTTATTTGTCGTAATCCAGTGTATTTATTATTAATAGGTAAACCAGAACGCCCTATTCTGTGTTGAAAATAGAACAGTGGCTTCTAAATAAAAGGAAATTATCTCTGGGCTTTGACAAATTGTGAGACATCATTTGCACTAGGGCAAATTTCTGAATATAGACCTGAAAGTTTGCAGAGTTAATGTTAAA
Organism: Diceros bicornis minor; assembly: GCF_020826845.1. NCBI lineage: Eukaryota > Metazoa > Chordata > Mammalia > Perissodactyla > Rhinocerotidae > Diceros > Diceros bicornis. Next base: position 40,348,465 of record NC_080759.1, read on the forward strand.
GTGAGCTATTTTTAAATCGTCAAAGAAGTGATTCTCCTTCATGAATTCTTAACTTAAAAAATAGTGCTTTTCAAGGTTAAACCTTAGAGTAGAGCAGGCAGAAACTCAGACTTATTTTGATCACACATAAGCTCCAAGTGAGTCAAAGCTGGACTTGTATAATGTTAGAATTGTTAGCTATTCTTCAATCATAGAAACCCCCATGCTAATCCCTAGGGCAAGTAGCAGTGGTCACAAAGGGATTTTTATTTTTGATTTTGATCTTCAATGCAAACAGTAGGAAGAATCCAAGATCTATTCAGCTGTAAGCAGACAATGGTTAACTATTGACCTTTCCAACAATGGAGAGAAATATATACAGGTGAACACATAGATGTGGTTGGGTTATGTTCTTTTACTTTGCTTTCTTGATGTTCATTTTAGGTTTGTTTTTATTCACAAGAAGAGTTTGGTGTAAGTATTTAAGGAAAATAGAACATTTTAAAAAATATTCCACTGACTCTCTCAGCCCGTATTAGGAAACAAATTGTAGGATGGTTGACACCTAGAGAGAGGAAACACTATATTTTGTTTTATTTTAGCATCATTAAGCAATAGAGATTAAAAAAGAGAAAATTTAATATGACTGCTCTCCTCTATTTTAGTACATTAATAGTTATTTTAAAAATAAGATCTATCTCAAATCCTTGTCTGACAATGAATTGTTGGTTAAAACCCAGTATAACTTTTGGTTCTAGGAAATGTGTATACACAAAACATACACACACACACACACACACACCCCATTATCAATTTTTATATATTTATTTTTATTGCTAGGTTTCTAATTATGCTCTATTTCCTTAGGATTTTCCACACCATAAGTATAGCTTCTCTTGGACAGTGACCATATGTCACATGAGTTTTTTTTTTTTAATTTCCAAAATTATTCTTATAACACCATGTAAGAAAATGATAATCATGATTATCAAAAAATTGAGGGAATACAACCATTTCCACGCAGCTCTATTGTCCATTGCACAACCTTTCCAAAGGACAACAAGAAGGTGATCCAGCTGGTTCCATGTTTTGGGAGTAAGGTCCAGAAAGGAACGGAGACCAGCTACGTAGTTTTTAGCTATTTCGTCTTTGAGATGAAATGCAATATATATAAATATTTTTCCACATACCCAAATACTCACTTTGAAATAGTATCTGAGAGTCTGAAACAATTATTTTACAAAATTTAGCAGAAAATAAATTAGGCAAGAACCATGATGTACTATATTAAATCGTTAAAATTATTTTAGAAATCTGGATTTACCAATGGATCCCTTACATTCAACATAGTTCTCATAGCAATAGACTAAGTCATGGATTCTTTATTAAAATAACCAAAAAAACCAAAAAATTCATAGAATTTAGATAAATATTTGCCACTGATATTTTAAAAATTGCCAACGTTTCACAAAGTTTAGAACATTGGGTACTAAGTATCTATTACTTATGTTTGACCAAGTCAGTGCCTGATAGTGAATATGTTACAGATTTATAATGGAAGCTGTAATTCTCTAATTCACAGATCAAAAAGGAAATCATTTGCTAAGTGCTTTTGGTAAGATATCTAGAAAAATGAGAACTACACCAGAAGCTGATTAGTCTGTTACTGTTACTTGTCTGTCATTGTTCTTCCTTTTCCTGTCCTTATTCTAACCAATTTATCCCATTGTCTTTAGTTTTGCTATATAAAACCTTATCCATAGCCCTACAACATGAGATTCACCTAAAAGTTTGTTAGAAATGCAGAATCCCAGCTCCCATAGCAGACCTACTGAATCAGAATCTATTTTTAACAAGATTCCAATGTGATTCATATGAACATTAATGTTTGAGTAACACTTAGTTTTCTACATGGCTCAATTAAACACTCAGTAGCAGAAATCTCAAATGGATGTAAAAATGTTAGCTAGTACACCCTAACATGGCCTGATGTAACTAAAGGATTTTCGTGTAAGCTCGCCTTTTAAAAGATTTCTCTTTTGAGTATTAGCCTTCCATTGCTGCCATACCAAATTACCATAAACTTAGTGGCTTAAAGCAACCCAAATTCATTATCTTACAGTTCTATAGGTCAGAAATTTGGTATGAGTCTCACAGGGCTGAAGTCCAGGTGTTGGTGTGGGCAGGGCCACATTCCTGTCTGGAGATCCCAGGAGACAATTGTTTCCTTGCTTATTCAGGTCATCAGCAGATTTCAGTTCCTTGCAGTTATAGGACTGAAATTCCTGTTTTCTTGCTGGCTGTCAGCTGAAGGTTCATTTCCAGTTTCTAGAGGCCACCTGCATTCGTTGGCATGTGGCCCTCTTCTGCCATCTGCAAAGCTAGCAAGAAGCGGTCAAGCCCTTATCATACTTTGAATCTCTCCCTTTTTTCGTCTCTATCATCTCTGTAGAGGACTTCTCTGCCTTCCTCTTCCACTTTAAAGCGTTCACATAATTAGTTTAGGGCCATCCAGATAATTAAGGATAATCTCCTTTCTCAGTGTTTTTTTTTTTTTTTTTTTTTTTGTGAGGAGATCAGCCCTGAGCTAACATCCGCCAATCCTCCTCCTTTTTTGCTGAGGAAGACGGCCCTGGGCTAACATCGGTGCCTATCTTCCTCCATTTTATATGGGACGCCGCCACAGCATGGCTTACCAAGCAGTGCGTCGGTGCGCGCCCGGGATCCGAACCAGCGAACCCCGGGCCGCCACAGCGGAGCGCGCGCACTTAACCGCTTGCGCCACCGGGCCGGCCCCCTTGCTCAGTGTTTTTAACCAGTCGTACCTGTGAAGTTACTTTTACCATATAAAGTAACATATTCCCAGGTTCCAGGGATTAGGAGGTGGACATCTTTTTTTGTGGGGGAGAGGCATTATTTTCCAACCATAGAGTGATACAAAGTTTATGGTGACATCTTCTATATCCAGCTCTGATGAAAAACAGTCACAGAACTCTGTCTGATATGTCATTTTTATATGGAGTGGGTTGCAGGGATAAATTGGAGGATGGCCTTTGATTCAGCTGAGATGTTCCTTGAATAGAGAGGCATTCAAGAGCAATGTATTTTACAACAGCCTCTCTATATTCACTTATACTCATAAGGACTCTGTGGGCACATATCCTTATGTGTTTTTTTTAACATAATTTCAATTTATCTAAAGCGATTGACTCTATCAAGTTCAATATGACTGTTTAATATGTTTCAAGCACTGCAATAGGTCTATAATAGGATAAGTAAATCAAGTGACAATTAAAAATTCACTTAAAAGTTGCCACTAGGATTCCTGAGTATAAACAATAACTCCAAATTACATGTAATCATAGAATAATAATGATGGGAACACCCAAATATATCAAATTGTCTAGATGGCAATTATATTAAATACAAATTCAAGAAAATTATTAGCATTTTGTTAGTCATGTCTTTTTTAGCACATTTTGTGAATTGTCTATCAGAAATAGTAGATAAATTTATAATCTTAAAACAATGACTGGGTTTATGAATCTCTTTTCTGCCAGATACTCCGTTGACCGGCATACTGATATGGACCGGATTTTTAGCATCCACTCAGAAAATGGCTCTATTTTCACTTTGAAGTCTCTTGACCGGGAATCATCTCCTTGGCACAACATCACTATTACAGCCACAGAAATAAGTAAGTTGGAAATACATCCATCTGAACACATTATTTTTCACTGAAGTGGCAAAATAATGGCGTTAAGTAGACTCTGTTTCTTGAATGTAATGATTTTATCATTAGCAAGATCTGAGAGAAATGATTTAGTGTGTTGGATTTTTAAATTATTTTAATGGTTGTAAAATATTCATTTATTTTAAACATGATTTTCTTTTACACCTTACTGTGGGATAGAAATATAATCTAACCTTATAAAAATAATTGATCAGTCTCAGAAAATTATCTCTTACAAATAGTACTTCATTCTCAATCATATTCTCCTCTTTTTATCATGCTTTCCATCTAGACCATGTAAGAAAGCTGAGATATCCATCAGCAATGCAATCAAGAAAGTGAATACCACCGAAATGACCGGTTGCTAAGTTACAAATGGGGCACGTGGTATCATGGCTTCTCTGTAAATGAGACTGAAATCTTACACGTGTTCTCGTTGCAGATAACTCAAAACAAAGTAGCCACGTCCCTGTCTTCATCAGAATTCTAGATATAAATGACCATGCTCCGGAATTTGCCATGTACTATGAAACATTTGTTTGTGAAAATGCCAAACCTGGGCAGGTAAATACAATTATTATAAACTTTACAAAAAAATTTCATCCTCACAGAGGCATTTGACATTACATTAATTAACTTGCACAATTTTTTTTATGTCAACTATTGTCAATCCTCCTTGTCACTTATCTCCTCTTACCAAAAAGCTCACAATGATCTCAAAATGATGACTTTCAAAATTGTTTTTATTATGAAATCCATGATATAATAGGGTAAATTATAATATATACTTTAATTTACATACCAGGTATATAACGAATATCATGTATGTAAAAAGTTCCTACCTGGATTCACGATTATGCTGATACTGAGTTATATTCATGAATAGAATGGAAGTATATTATTAAATAAAACCTGCAGTATGAAAATGAAATTGTTCTATGTTAGTATAAAAAGAATTGTAGTAATGTTTTGTTGATTACATTTTGCCACTTTTAATTGCCCAGTCAGGCCGTTTTGGTTTGATATAGCTCATATTTTGTTTGTGATTTTTTGACTTTAATATTATTAAGATAAAAAAGATTTTTAAAAGTTACAAATTCCCCTGCAAAGTAATAGTTAAGATATCTCTAATTTTAAGTGAATGTAGGGTATGTTCATTTTTGACACTAATATAGTATTTTACAAATAACAGAAACTGCACAAATTTTACTGAAAGCAATTTTAACCAGTTATTTAGATATTTCTTTAAGGAAAAAGTAAGCGGAAGTTAGGAATACATAATTCCATCATATCTTTTTAAATATAGAAAATAAAGTGAAATACAATCTTTCTTCTATTCCAGTAGAGATTATAATGAATTGAATGTTTCTGTCCCCCCAAAATTCATATGTTGAAGCCTTAACCCCCCGTTATGGCTATATTTGGAGATGGGGCCTCTAAGGAAGTGACTAAGGTTAAATGAGGTCATAAGAGTGGGGCTCTGATGTGATAGGACTAGTGTCTTTTAAATGAGACACCAGAGTTAGAGGAAGCCTAGAGGAGAGCCAGGACTTTCACCACTGCCCAGCCCAGCAGTAATGAGACCATCCCCTATGCCTTTAGTATAAGTGAAAATCAGATGGGGAGCAGTAACAAGGCACTCCTACCCTTCCCACCCAGGGTGCTATCAGCAGAGGCCTAGTGGGGAGATGGAAATCCCACCACTGCCCAGCAGTAATGAAGATCCCCACCTTGGATGTGCACAGATGTTGGGGGGGAATATGGACTTCCACCCCCACCTGGAAATAGTGAGGTGGCCCCCCCTTCCCCTGCCAAATCAATGTTAAATTTCCCAAATGTCATAAAACATATAAATCTACAGATTCAAGAAGCTAAGTGAATCCCAAAAACAGTCCATTTAATTAAGATTCTTGAAATGACAAAATTTTAGAAATGGGGAACAGATTAGTGGTTGCCAGGGATTAGGAGGGGGTGAGGGCAACAAGGTAGTGGGTGTGGCTATAAAAGGATAACACAGGGGATCCCTGTGGTGATGGAAATGTTCTGTATCCTGACTGTATCAATGTCAAAATCTTGGTTTTGATAGTGTACAATGGTTCTACAAGATGTTACCATTTGGGGGACATTGGATCAGGGGGTGTGAAACCTGTCTGTATTATTTCTTACAACTTTCATGTACATTTGTCTCAGAATAAAAAGTTTAATTAAAATAAAATAAATTAAAAAAAAGAAGAGACACCAGAGAGATCACTCTCTCTCTCTCCATGCACATGCACAAAAGAAAGGCCATGTGAGGATGTAACAGGAAGGCAGCCGTCTGCAAGCCAGGAAGAGAGCTCTCATCAGGAGCCCACCATGCTGGTACCTCGATCTTGGACTTCCAGCTTCCAGCATTGTGAGAAAATATATTTCTGTTGTTTAAACCATCCAGTCTGCAAGTACTTTGTTATGGCAGCCCAAGAAGGCTAAGAAAGAGATACATACCACATTGCACTTACATTCACAAAAATAACAGTGAGGTTTTTATTTTCCTTTTGCCAGCAAAGAATCATTACACAGTTATTTGGATTAAAAATTGTTTTCCTCTTTTCACTTTACAACATGTAATGGGCATAGTCTCAGTTCAGTAAATGACTATTTTTAATTTGATGCTTAATTTTCACGGCATAGCTATACGTTAATAAGCTTATTCAACTACCCACCTATTAATGGAAATTTGGTTTATAAACAAACTGCTACTCTAGCAGACAGCACTGTAAAGAGCACTGCAGTACATTTATATTTATACACTATCTGGTATTATTTCCCTTGTAGATAATCTTTAAAGTAGAAATAAATAAATTTTATCTATAAATACTCATTGATGCTTTCAAATATCTCTCCAAATATGTCATATACCTAGTGATAACTCCCACCAAATGTAGATGATTGCCTATTTATTGGGCAGCACTAAATTTTAAATGTCCACCAATAAGTAATATCTCATTATAATTTTAACATGAATTCCTCCAAAATTATTGAGGCTGAACATTTTTTCATAAATGTGTGGCCATTTTTTAAAAATCTTCACAGATGTGTTAGTTCCCTAAGGCTACCATGACAAATTACTACAAACCAGATAGCTTAAAACAACAGAAATGTATTCTCTCACACAGTCTGGAGGCTAGAAGTCTGAAATCAATGTGTCGGCAGGTCCATCCTCTCTCTGAAGACTCAAGGGGAGGATCTTTCCTTGCCACTTCCTAGCCTTGTGATTGCTGGCAATCCTTGACATTCCTTGGTTTATAGACCCAAGTTACTCCAATTCTGTCTCCATTGTTGCACGACATTCTTCCTGTATGTCTCTGTTTCCAATTTCCCTCTTCTTAGGAGGACTCCATTTATTGGATTAGGGTTCACCTTAATCCAATATGACCTCATCTTAACTTAACCCTCCATTTATTGGATTAGGGTTCACCCTAATCCAATATGACCTCATCTTAACTTTTTTACATCTGCAAAGAGCCTATTTCCAAATAAGGTCACATTCACAGGTACTGAGGATTAGGACTTGAACATACATTTTGGAGGGAAACAAGTGAACTGACAATAGCCTATAGATATTCTTGACTTGTTTGTCAATTAGTATGCTTTTCTCTTATTGATTCAGATGAGTTATTGATATATTACAAATTAATAATTGATAATGATACTGTATAATTGATAGTAACCAATTATAATTAATATATTCTACTACTATTAAAATTTCTATGTCATTGTTCATATACTTGGTGCAAAACAATTTTCTTGTTAAAATTAACAGAGTTCAAAATAAAATATAATATATTTTAAGCTACTGATATGTATTCTCTCTTAAAATATGCTTAAACAATGGCCTATCTAATCATTTCAAGAACTCAGAGTCCTATAATCAAAGGACCAATGTTGTTTATGATTTAAAATATTGGATACGTTATTGCTAATCTTGAAGAGAAGGTTGGGTAAGAATATTAGACATTATATAAAATGTTTTCTATGTCATGATCTAAACTTCTAAGGATAAAAAGTGCATTAAGCTTGTCTTAACTGCATTTTCAGAAGCGTCGTATAAAGAAATATAAGGTTACATGCCACTGTCAATAAAATGACTTAAATTATAGTTAATATCAAATTAAAGAATAAAAAGTACTGAATAGTGAGTATGCAAGTTGGTATAGCTCTAGAAGGCACACAATAACGAAAACAATGGATGCATTAAACTGCTGTGAAATTCCAATTATTGTTCATCACAGAAGTTGGACTATTATACCTGGAAATGGTGCAACTGTTTGTTTTGTGGAAGAGAAATTTGAAAGTCAGAGTAATTAAATGACTGATTTCAAATCACACAGATGGCAGGCCCCGGACTAGAAAAAACAGGCACCACGATGTGCAGCTTAGCGCTACTTCTACTATAAAATGCTCAATGGAATTTTTCTGCCCAGTGTGCCATTTGCTGCTCCATCTTGACACTGTGGCACACCTCTGACTTACAATGAGCACAGCTAAGAGGTGCTGTAATTTCTCAACTTTAACACTGATTTTACAACACTTTAAAAGCTTTTATTTGTATATCTTGCTCAACTTTGCAAATATCATTAAAGGAAAAACAAATAATTTGAATAAAATATGCAATATGATTGCAGTTATGGTGCCCCATAGCTTTAAAATCTTTTGCTTTCTGGTATTATATGGCATATTACGTATTTTTCTAAAACTATATGAAGAGTATTCTTAATCTATAGGAGTGGTTGTGCTAAACACTTGTGTTTTTTAAAAATGCATCTGTTATGTTCTCTGCCTTTGAGAAAACCATTATCTAGTAGAGGCAACGTCTTGGTAACCAATTAATAATAAAACAGACTGGTGCTCCCTAACAATGTTAAAAGAGGATAGATGTCAGAGTGATCAAATTTTTTTTTAAGGTTGGACACTGCAGTGGCCAGGAATCAGATAATGATTCATAAAGATTCCCTGCAGGCTAATAGTTGATGGACATTTTTTCTTCTTAATTAAATAAGAAACATTAGACAAAACCATAAAACAAACCTTGTCATCATTTTTTGAAAATAGCGTATTTTTTGTTTCTTTAATTTCAGTGACGTATTTAAAGCACAAACACTGATTTAAAATGACTTGTAATAACAAGAGTTGCTTTTTGTTGTGCTTTATTCAATTTACTTATTTGGTTTCAGTTGATTCAGACTGTCAGTGTCATGGACAAAGATGATCCTCCCCGAGGCCACAAATTCTTCTTTGAACCAGTGCCAGAATTTCCGCTTAATCCAAACTTCACCATTGTAGATAATAAAGGTATAGAATATATTTAAAACTAAAAATTGTGAGACCTTAAGAAGCAAAAACTAAAACTGGTCTGAGGTTTTTTTTCCCCCACATCTCTTTTTTCCCCAGATAACACAGCAGGAATCATGACTCGGAAAGATGGATATAGCCGCAACAAAATGAGCACGTACCTACTGCCAATTTTAATCTTCGACAATGATTATCCAATTCAGAGCAGCACTGGCACACTCACTATTCGTGTGTGTGCCTGCGACAGTCAGGGAAACATGCAGTCTTGCACTGCAGAAGCCTTGGTCCTCTCGGCTGGCCTGAGCACCGGGGCTCTCATCGCCATCCTCCTCTGTGTGCTCATCCTTCTCGGTAAGCTGCACCCCCAACTGCTCACTTAACTCCCAGAATTCTCTCCCTCATTGCCCAGTGATGGCACACTGAAAAGCACTCTTCTCTAGAGCTAAAGATTGAAAATTTTAACTTTTCATTAAAATTGTTCTTTCGATTACAAAGAAAAAATCGAGTTTTTGTCTCTGAAGATAGGTCTAGTTTTCTAGAGACCAAAACCAAGGATATAGTAGCTAGTGCTATGTATATATATTTTTAAATATATTTTATGTTTATAGTGTTTAGTTGTAACTAACCATGGTCATTATTCTGAGACTATTTAGCTTAATAATTGCTTTAATTTTCATATCAACTCTACAAGGCAAATACTTCTATTCTTCTACGGAAAAGCTGAATAACTTACACAAATTGGGAAAGTGTTTCAACTAGCATTCAAACTCAGATTATTCTATTTCAGAATTCTCCTTTCTAACGATTATTCTCAAAACCAAAGACTACCTTGACAAACGATAATACTAACAAACACTAAGTTACGTATCAGGCATCTAACTTGCACATGCATTTAAGTTGTCACAGTAAGATAAACTTTTTTTTTCATAAAATTTGTTATATGGAGAAGTAATACACCAAATTAAAAGCTTAAATTCATTTTTTTAAATATCACTATGGCATGGTGGTCATACCTAGTCCTGCAATGTTTTCTAAATAAAGTCATGCTTCCAATAGCAAATGTTTTGTATGAGCATGCTCTAACAGGACAACGATTTAATTCAATTAAACAGTTGTTCCACTGTAAAACATTCTCCCCCAAATTGTTTCCATCAAATGTTCATCCAAAATGCTTATGCTTAGGGCAGAAGAGCTAGCCAAATTCACGTTCTAGTGCTCATATGTGCTGGCTCCTTTTCACTGCAAATCCTTTCAAGCTATCTGGATGAAATCCCTTTGGCCAGATTTCCTTGCAGGACTTCAGTGGGGGATTGAAGAGAGTGGGAGGAAAACATTTGTCTCAGTTAAGATGATCCAAGTATTTAGAAAAACATTTTCCCAGGGTGGTTTAGAACATACACACCCAACCATCACCATCAGCAGTCCGAATCTCCACCTACTGCTAGGAAGTTCAACTCCTCTGTAAAATATTTTTGTATCCCCATGGAGATCGAATTCTGTCTTACCCTTTCAGCTGAGTGCTACTGATATCATACTGTTTTATTTGCTGAGATAATTCTACTTTCCTAATTCAGAATAGCATGGAAATATGTATATTTCAAACTTGATTTTTTTATTTCTATGTTAAGATAATACACATACATAAAGATACGCATGTATTCATGGGAGGACAAAAGCAACCTTCAAATAAGTTTAGATATTATAATATTATTAAATGGTATAATATTTTTTTCTATGTAGAATCCTAGATGGCTGCTTCTTTTCTTTTGAAAAGTTTGCCACCTTTCTGCCCTGAGTAATATAGAAGGCACACATTTCTTGTTTTTCACCTTCTCAATTTGTTGTCTAAATGTGGAGTGATTTTTATTATTTAGTTAAAATTAGTTCTAATTCAGGAGGTTTCATTATCAAAGTTCCTAAAGCATTCTTTCTGTTATTTTGAGTCTTTGTACCAATGACTGGACACAGTTACTGCATTTCTATAGTTAAGAGAGTCTGCTCTTTGCAAGACAGTTAGTGATATAGTGTGGCCAATAATACCTTAGAACTACCTGCTAATGGTTTGAAAAAAAATGTGGTTCTTAGTTTATATCTATATTACAAGGCAAAGTCAGGGATTAAAACCTAGGGCACAGCTTTTTAACCTTTTTGGTTTCTTGGACATTGCTGGTAGTCAGATAAAACTTATGGATCTATTTAGAACAGTAATTTAAATTTGTAAGAATAAGATGTCTAAGAAAAAATGAAATATATTTATCCAAATTAAATAAAAAACAAAAAGCAAAATGAGCTTGATTACTGTCGCATGTGCCTTCTTCTAGTGCAAGTTTACTGATCATTTGAGATATATTGTAACTATGACACAATATAAATTACCTGTGATTTCTATTGGTTTAATAGTCACACGTGTACTGTTACTATAACTATAGTTTATGGTGATGTTCATAATAGAAAGAAATGCTAAACTCGAGTTACATATGAGTGAAAATAATGATGCACTTTCTCTATTTCTTACCTTAGCCTCTTTCAATTCCGTTCACATAACCCTGATACATAATCTCAGTCCAGGAAAACAAAGAGGATAATTTTGACCTGACAGAGGAGAAAAAATTCAGAACAAGTTCTTAGGTCCATCTGTGGGAGTTGTTAATATTATATTAGCTAAGAAGCCCTTAAAATAACTTGACCATATTGTTGTTCTTTTATAGTCAGAATTTATAAAAATTCTGAGAAAAGTAGAGAATTTATAAATTAATTCATTCAATATTAAACTTAGAACCCTCTTTTTCTACTGCATGGTTCACTAGATTGGTGGATTTCAGATGCTTGCTGGACTTAATTAACTTATATTCATCCTTTAGTAGGAAAGAGTATAGATACGTCTTATTTTTACTGGATAGACTGAATATAGTAAAAATATATTCAGAATCATATTATATGAATATAGCTTGGCACTCAAAGCCCGTTCTGTGAAGGTTAATTTAAGAAGCTTCTAATGAATTTTTTTTCTTTCTACCAATTAGTAGGAGCTGAGGAAAATGTGTTGGCTAATATGACAATAGCACTGGACAGGACTTTAGTGGAATTTTTCAACGTCAGAGCTCCTTAGTGGCCCTCAAGGGCCCTGGTGAAGTAGAGTCTCAATGTACATGAGTTGCTTTGTGTAGTCTTGATACAAAGATTGACAAAAGGAATGATAGATTTTTGAGCCAAAATTTTCTTGCTTTTCAATGAAACTATTTGTCAAATACTATTGACAAAATATTTAACTGGCCTAAAGTAAGGGAAAACCTGTTTTGTTTTGTTTTTTTCCTCACAGGCAATGTGTAAGTGTGATTTGGAGAAATTTTCTTTATTTAATTTTAAATTTTTCTTGTATATAAAATTAGGGATTTGGTCCATTTTCAATGGAAAATTTATATTTTGGAAATCATATTTTTTTCTCATTTTTAAGAAATAATGTATTTTTTAATTGCAAAATGCATTTATTCTGCATATGTTCATTGTCAAATATATGCATATGTTAAATTCCAGTAATATAACAAAAAATAAGAAAGTGTATCATATGTGGGGATGTTCACAGTTAACTTCATAACATAGGTATATGAATAATATAAATAATTCAGCAAATAGAGGGACTACAATTAAGATTTTAGCCAAAAAACTTGAATGCAACCGCATAAATCAAGGAAGTCCTCAGTAACAAGTTAATATATGAGCTGTCCTGTACGGTGCATACAAGTTAAACATGAGTTGAGTTTGAATTTTATATCGTGGCTTATAGAGTTATATTTCAGATTTTAAGCAGACTTTCAAAACTAAGTCAATCAAGGAATTTACCTAAACAGATATGAGCTATGGGAAGGAATAAGTTCAGTATATATGTACACACGCACACATATATATACATGTGTGCATATATGCACACATATATATAAACATATGTGTATATATATATATAGATATATACATGTGTATAACATATATATAGACATAACATATTTATATAATGAATATATATGAGTAATGTATTGCATATTGGGTCATTAAGAAAATATTAAATTGGTACTGAATTGCTCTTGGGGTAACAATGATCCTAGCTTTAGAGTTTTAGTATTTTTAAACCAACATGCATTTGGGAGGAATGAGGTATCACATAATTACATTTGGCTAAATGCATCAGCCGTAATTGAATGAGGCTTTTTCAATGTCAGAGCTCCTTAGGAGAGTGAGTTTTGAAAGTAAATAAATGGCACTGTGATATCTGCTTCTTGATCAATACAGTGCAGCCAGTCATTGGCCCAAGACCCTCTGTGTTTGTATAGAATAGTTACTCTTTTTATCCCAACAATCTTAGCACTTCCCACACCACCCAAACTTCACTCGCAGAAGTGTGCTATATTTAATTTAAACCCTGAATCATGGCATCTCACTAATTTCTGGGATTTTTTGTTGTTGTTGTTAATAGTTTTGGTTGTGCTGTTTGCTGCTTTGAAGAGGCAAAGAAAAAAGGAACCTCTGATCATTTCAAAAGACGATGTCCGGGACAACATCGTGACCTACAATGATGAAGGCGGAGGGGAAGAAGACACCCAAGCTTTTGACATTGGCACGTTAAGGAATCCAGAAGCAAGGGAAGACAGTAAACTCAGAAGGGATGTAATGCCTGAAACTATTTTTCAGATACGGAGGACTGTGCCTCTGTGGGAAAATATCGATGTACAAGATTTTATCCATCGAAGATTAAAAGAAAATGACTCAGACCCAAGTGCACCCCCTTACGACTCACTGGCCACATACGCCTACGAAGGGAATGATTCCATAGCTGGTTCACTCAGCTCTTTAGAATCTCTCACGGCAGATTGTAACCAGGATTATGATTATCTCAGCGACTGGGGGCCTCGTTTTAAAAAACTTGCTGATATGTATGGGGGTGATGACAGCGACCGAGATTAAGAGTACCGTATGACCTGATCCATGTTAGTGGACGTATTCTCTTTGTAACTAGACTGAGTGGCCTGCATTCTCTTCCTTGAAGGAAATTTTAAAAAAATCGAAATTACAAACAATACATAGGTGTTGTCTTAGTAAGGGTTTGCTTAATCAGTAAGTTTCTGTGAATGAATACGAATGACATAGATTAAAAAAAGTAATAATACCCAGTTCACCTTCTTTGCCTAACAATCTCTGAAGGAAAATATATCACATCAATAATCAATAAAAATTACATAAAAGGCTTTTTGTGCCTTTTCTTAGATATAAGAACTTTATAAATGTTTTCTGAACTGACTTTCAGTCATCTTTACTATTAAATGAAACATTGTGCAACTGCTTTGTAAATTAATATAAAAAATATATATCCCTAAAGAAATAGGAATGACTATTACTGCCATATTTATTTAGTTGAAGAATGTCTTTGTGTTAATTCATTCATATTTTTATAAATGTATATTTATATTTTTGTATTTTTATGAAATAAACTAGTATTTATAAAAATAAATTTCATTTATTTAATTTTTAGAAGCAGTTCTGATTTCACTTAGAAATTTTTTACATCTTTAAAGGTAAAAAGTGATTTACTCGGGGAAAAAGCAGCTAAGTTACTGCATGTGATTTGAAGCTAGAATGTAGCGAGACTATAAAAGAGCTTCAGTACAAATTGTGATTTTCTGCTTCAACAATTTAACTATGGAAAGTTTTTATTGAACCACTGATGTCTACCCATTAATAGGATACGAGATACATTTGGAATATAAAATAGTACAAATATACTTGTGAATAATTAGCTTAAATTTTTTGTACAATTCTTTACTATGGGATCGATCAGTGAATTTTAGTTGAGTAATTGAATACGTGTCAGTAATGTTACATAGATGAAGAAAAAAATCTAAATTACTCCTCCTCCATTAATAGCACAGTTTTCAGAATGAAGAATGATAGTTCTGATTTTTTTCTTCATGATAAGACAATTCATGGAATATAATCTGGGTAACATTTAAAATGTCTATCAGCAAACTAGAGGAGGTCTTTTTAATTGATAATTTTATTGAGGAGATTCGAAATCACTGTATTTAAGGAAATCTTTAAAGAACCAGTGACGTGTAGACTGGAGATACGAAACCTTAACGAATGCAAAGTTTTACTCATGATTGGGATAATCCAGAAAACAGAATACAGACACCTTCAGATATGGAAAAGAAGAAGAAAGTGGGAGAATTGTGTACAATAATCATTTGCAAATCTTTGAAAGACTGCCATGCACAAAACTTTGGCCTGGAAAATAAAACCTAAACAAAAGATGGAAACTTCACAGGGAGATTACATGGTATCCATTTTCTTTGCCATGAATTATCCTTTTCTTTCTCTTTTATTACTCATCCTTTAAGGAGCAAATACCACGCCCAGGGTGATTCCTAGGTGGAATTTATATAGAAATTTAATATTGATTAGTCTGTTACCAAGCCTTTTTAAGTAGCAAATACCAAGTTATCAACAGGCATTTATGTGTTCTGTTATGTTACTATCTTGCAAAATTTTTGAAGACTATTTCAGTAACTTTACCACCAATAGCTAACAGAGTAAAGATTTAATTTAATGATAACAAAACAAAAAACCATATTGGGCACTTAAGAATTATTTGAAATTTTTCTCATCATTGGAATTTCCCAGAAAACAGAAAGTTTTAGTTTTAGTTCAGAAAGTTTTCATTTTAGCTTAGGAAGTAGTTAGTTTCCCCCTTGCTAGAGATCTTCCAGAATGAATCAGAGAACTATTTGACATGGATGATATAAAGTGTCTTTATATAAAGGTAGTCAGAAAAAAAATGTACCTTTATATATATATATACCTTTATATATATAAATATATATATATTTATATATATATATAAAATAAATATACCTTTATATATATATAAAGGTAGTCAGAAAAAAAATGAATTAGATATCTATTAATGCCTCTTGTAATCACTTTATTCTATAATCACTAAAGGGATGAGTGACAGTAAGTAAAGAAATTCTAAGGAGGTCTATAATGACTGTATGTGTAACAGCTGCTTAAAAAGAAGAAATTATGTCAAGTCAGAGATGAGGGAATTGGTAGTTACAATTCCTGCATGGATTTACCATGCTTTAAACGCTAAGAGCACCGCAACAAACCAAACTACCTACATGTCGTAGGCCTACAATTGCTATGAAAAAATCATATTGATACTAGATAGAATAAGACATAGTAAATTTTTGTGCTCGATTATGAAGAAATTTTAATTTGACTACCACTTTTTGGTAATTAAATAATGAAGTGACTTTCTGAGTTCTCCCCTTTCTTGATCTGAGAATGACTGATATACTGGAGTCTTTATAAGAACAGAGCTAACAGATTTCAAACTTAATGGGTATATGATTGTCTTTGCTACAAATCAGAGTATATGATTTGATCAAAGAAATTACCAGATCTGTGTACTACTAATACTTCCTATAATTTTCCATAATCTGTGAAATTCCTATAGTGGGGAAAATGGATTTAGGAGTTAGATCAGATTTCGTTATTTCCTTACTGGCAAGTAAAGAAATTATTTAACTTCTCCAGAAAATAGACATGATAATATTTACCCTGTTGGATTTGGATAATTCTATTTCACTAGATGCACACAATACACTTAATAATATTAGTTTCCATCACTTGACTCTCATGAACTGTGGAGTGGTAAAATTTGAGGAAAATTAATTCTTAATGAGTGCTTGCTTTCCAACAAAATAAATTAATTAACTTTGACTGTTTAAACTTTAGAATGAAATTAAATCCAGTTGAGAAACCATTTTCCAAATATAATTAAAACTTAATCATTGTTTTATTTTGAATGTTCAATAATTTTCAGAATAACATAACATGTCTATATTTATGTATGAATTTGTTTTCAGTGATATGAACCTATCTACATTATTTGAACTTGAATACAGAGCCTGGATATTATTACATTTAATCCTCTCTCAGACACGTGAAATAGATACCAATGACTTGAAAATCAAACTTAGTAAAGAAAACGGAACAGCATTGACAACAAAAGAAAGCAAACAAATTTTAAAAAAAGCAACAACATCTTTCCTTAGTCCGTGGTTGAACCGACTCCAGTCGACCGTTCCTTCCTCCCTGGTGTAACCACCACAATTGGATTCCCGGATTCTTCATTATTTTGGACAATGTTTTACTTTATTCAGTCTCCTTGACTGGTTCCTTCTCTTCTTTCTAACTCTGTATTTTGGAGCAGTCCAGGCCCTCATCTTCTTTTCTTCTTCTCTATTTAAATTCTGGCCCTTGATGATCTTGTCCATTCTTCCAGATACTATACATATCCATATCTATTTAGACACATAAATACATTTATGGATATGGATATAAATTGAAAATTCCCAATTTAGATCTCTCATCTTCATCTCTTTCTTATAGTCCAAACGTAAATCCAACTAACTACTCTAAATTTCCACCTGCATGTCTAATTAAGTGGGATATGTCCAAGTTTCTGATTTTCATCCCTAAATCTGTTCTATGCTCAACTGGCCCCATGTCAGTTCATGACAAATCTATCCTTCTCTTTGCCCAGGCCAAAAACCCTGTAGTCATACTTCATTACTCTCATTCTGTTATCCTCCATATCCAATACTTTAAAAAATCCTATTGACTGTACCTTCAAATTTACCTGATATACAAAGACTTTTCCTCACATCTCCTGCTACAATTTTGGTCTAAAAATCCTACTTGGATTATTGCAATATGTTCCTAAGTCTTCTTTCTTACTAGCCTTTGCCCCTACCATCTATTTTGAATACAGAATACAAAGTAAGTTGCATTTCTTTTTCTTTTCCTTTTTTTAAATAGGTAAGTGTGAACATCTCATATTTCTATTCAAAACTTATCAATTGTTCTTGAGAGTCAGTCCTCAAAAAGGATCTACTGGATCAGGTTTCCATTATCTCTTTGATCTTATTCTCCTCTATTTATTTTAAAATAAATTGGAAAAGGAGAAATGGGTTTTGAGAGTTGCAGTTTTAAATGAATTGTTTAATACAGTCCTCATCTAGAAAGTGGCATCTGAACCAGGACTTGAAGGAAGTTACAGAGTTAACTTCATAGATAGCTGGGGAAAGATCATTCCAAGGAGCATGACCAGTCAGTTCAAAGGGAAAATGCTTAGCGTTTTTAAGGAATATCAAGGAGCCCAGAATAACTAAGTGAAATAAGTTGAGGAAATAGAGGAGAAAATTGATATTTTCCGTAGTAAATATTACCATTCAACATGACACAATTTGTTTATCATTTAATTTTTTTGTCTGCCTACTTCTACTAGAATGGTTGTTGGTTCACAAACTGGTGCCTGTACATGGAGGGCAAGGAGAGACCAAAGAAAGAAGCAGGCCATTCCATATTGGTAGGTGGCAAGTTAAATAAGCAAGGGAAATTACATCAGGTTTGTCTTGGATGGCCGCAAGACAAGTAGATCTCCACCCCTGCCCACCAGAATCTTACAAGTTTATGTAGAGGCCTTAACGGCTCAGTCACGTATTCAGTCCAGATTTTCTCAACACCACCTTACTTTCTCAATGCTTCATGCTTGAAACAGTTCCTAGTGTGGGAGTAGTGGGTGGAATGTACATTCCAGGGACAGGGGAGGTGGCGAGGAGCCTCTGATTGCCTCTGTCCAGCTCCAGGATCAACCAGAGGTCATGTCCTCTCAACGACCCCCTCCAAGAGTCGTTGATCTCTTTGGGCAACAATTTTTATCAATTATGTTCGCTAAAATATCCCATGTGCCTAGATTAGTGCCTCATACCTTGTTGACGTGCAGCAAATATTTGCCAAATGTTGAAGGACATGCTCAATATTTAGATGTAATATTTTTCTTAACTTGGTAAAATATTATGAATACGTAGGAGACTAAAATAAAACAAATGTACACAAAAAAGAATTATACTCAAATTTATAACAATGTACATGCCTTCAACATGATATTGATTACAGCTTAGACTGTTAAATCCAGGTACTGTTTGCTGAATGCTGGTTGATCATAATTAAGTTACTATTTGAAAAGATCTTTTTAAAATTACAGAAAAGCATGCATAATTTTTCCAGTTTTTTAAAAAAAGCTTCACACTGAACTAAAGGTGTGTTCAATGATCTTTTCTTCTAAAAGAATATGGTAATTGGATTTTACTAGATTTCAGGCCATCAAGTCTAAATGTCAGAATCAACACAAGTCAACATAAAGAAAGAGTAAAATAAATAGCCTTCTCTTGTGCAGTTTATTTATTTTTACAGTCTCCTAATCATTGTACTGCTCTCAACCCACTATTTTCTTATACTTGGGTAGTAGAGTACGGATAAAGGCAAGCTGAACAACTCTATGAAAATATTTTGTTACTTAAATATGTTTAATTGTTTTCCAAATTTTGTAATAATATATGGCTATTTAAAAATAAATATTATTTTGTGACAATTTATATGAAATAGAAACCTTGGCTATTTAAGTCTATATGGTCAAAATAGTGATGCACAGACATTGAGACTTATTTGACTTGCAGTCTTAGCTGTTGTTGCTCAACAGAATATTGTTAACTAATATAATGTTAAAAACTGGAACAAAAATCACTATATTATTGCCAGCATTTAAAAATCAAGATATTTTACCTATAAGTCATTTCCTCTGGATTTTCTTGAAGAATTTGCTAGTGAAATATAGCATTTTTTCCCTTATATTTATGTGTTAGTTAATTTCACAAATTGCCAGTTCATGTCCATGACAGTTTTCTTTTAGATGTTTTTATTTTCTTATTATCTCTAAACATATACAATTTTGATAGCAATCATTTTTCAATAATATATATTATAAATATCTTTCACAAATGCATGGCTTGTGTTTTCACTATAATTAATTTAAGTGTAACCAAAATTATATATGCTATGGTTCATGGTTTCCCTGCTATTTTTTACTTGGTTTTCTATTTGTCCTTATTACTAATTCGGCTCCAAACTCTGTGTCAATTGTCTAAATTTTCTCTCTAGAGTTTCAAAAGCACAAAAAGGTAGAGGACCAATTTTATTTCACTGAAGAAATCTTGCCTTCAGCTGCTGAGCTGCTCCAATGGGATGGACTAATTTCTAAGGGCATCCTGGTACCTCCTCCCACCATCAAACTTGGCATTCCTGGGATCTCTCCTTCAGATTTGGAGTCCTGAGTCCCATATCCCATGTCAGCACTTGCGGTTTGCTTTCCTTGTTCCTCTTCCTCATCATATTTAAGATAATTCAGTCTATGTATCTCCCAAATGATGTTATTGCTTATTTGTGTCTAATATTATAGTTCCATTATATTTTAAACAAAAAATATTCCTTGGTGGAGCCGGCCTGGTGATGTAGTGGTTAAGTTCGCGGGCTCCACTTTGGCGACCTGGGGTTCACAGGTTCAGATCCCAGGCGCGAACATACACACGGCTCATCAAGCTATGCTCTGGTTGCATCCCACATACAAAATAGAAGAAGATTGGCACAGATGTTAGCTCAGCGACAATCTTCCCTAAGCAAAAAGAGGAAGATTAGCAACAGATGTTAGCTTGGGGCCAATCTTCCTCACATACACAAAAAAATATTCCTTGGGAATCAATAGGTCTCTGCTTTAGTTGTATTTGGTACCCTGAAGTTTCACTAGTATGAAGGAAGTATTTTAACTAGTCACCAGAAATTTCTCTTACAGACACTTACACAACTGCTCATTAATTAATATGACCTGCCTGTTCCTCAAAGACCTTAGGTATTGAGTTTGTAACTCTTATTATATAACATTGACTAGAATTCTAAAACATGTACAAATGCTATTATTAATAAATATTATTTCTTGATTTTTAATTATTATAATTTTAGTATATAATCATTACTCATACTAATAAATAATAACTTTGTATATGTGGATTATATGAAAATACGTTTTCAAGTGATTATATATTTATTTTATTGAAGTATAATTGACATACAGTATCATATTAGTTTCAAGTATACAGCATAGTGATTCAACATTTGTATACATTGAGAAATGGTCGCCACAATATGTCTAGTTACTGTCTATCACCTTACAAAGTTAATACACTATTATTGGCTATATTGCCCATGCTGAATATTACATCCCTATGACTTACTTATTTTATAACTGCAAGTTTGTACTACTTAATCCCGTTCATCCATTTCACCTCTTCCCTACTCTCCTCTGGCAACCACCTATCTGTTCTCTGTATCTACGAGTGTGGGTTTTGTCTTGTTTTGTTTTTTGGATTCCATTCATAAGTGAAATCATGTAGTATTTCTCTGTCTTTGTCTTTCTCTGTCTGACATTTCACTTAGCATAATACCCTCAAGGTCCATCCATGTTGTTGCAAATGGCAAGATTTCATTCTTTTTTATGGCTGAGTAGTATTTCACTGTGTATATGTATCTCACATCTTCTTTGTCCATTCACCCATTCATGGACACTTAGGTTGTTTCCATAACTTGGCTAGTGTGAATAATGCTGCAAGGAATGTAGAGGTGCAAATATCTTTTCGAAATAGTGTTTTTGTTTTCTTTGGATAGATAGATACTCAGTAGTGAAATTGCTGGATCACATTTTAGCTCTATTTTTAATTTTTTGAGGAATCTCCATGCTATTTTCCATGGTGGCTTCACCAATTCACATTCCCACCAATAGTGCATGAGGTTTCCCTTTTCTTTATGTCGTTGCCAACACTTGTTATTTCATGTCTTGTTAATTATAGCCATTCTGACAGGTATAAGGTGATATCTCATTGTGGTTTTGATTTGTATTTCCCTGATAATTAGTGATGTTGAGCATCTTTTCATGTGCCTGTTGCCCACCTGTATGTCTTGTTTGGAAAAATCTATTCAGATTCCCTGCCCATTTTAAAATCAGATTGTTTGTTCTTTTGTTATTGAGATCAAGTGATTATATCTTGAGATGAATATAAATATTCAGATCTGTTTTTGTCTGTTTGTTTTCATTATGTCTATTCAGTACTACTTTTCAGTGTGTAGTATCCTACAAAATTTAACACCTTTCATATACTTGGAAATTCAGTATGCTCACATCCATTTAATAATCAACTACAATAGGCTCTAGAACAGTATTTATATGACAGCAATTGAAACTAAATCAAGTATACATTGCCTATCTATATATTTGAATTAAAAGTTATAATTATCAGAGTATATTACATTTATAACCACTCTCTAATATTAACTTCTTTTTAAATTTATTTATTTTATTATTTTATTTATTTATTTAGTGTGTGTGTGTGTGTGTGTGTGTGTGTGTGTGTGAGGAAGATCACCCTGAGCTAACATCCAATGCCAATCCTCCTCTTTTTGCTGAGGAAGACTGGCCCTGGGCTAACATCCGTGCCCATCTTCTTCCACTTTTTATGGGATGCCGCCTCAGCGTGGCCAGACAAGCGGTGCGTCAGTGTGCACCCGGATCCGAACCCGGGCCACCAGCAGCGGAGCGTGTGCTCTTAACCACTACGCCACGGGACAGACCCAATATTAACTTTTTAAGAATGACTCAACTGTGTGATATGTTAGTTTCAAAATTTATTTTTTCATAGGAAACATATTGGTGCCTTTTTCTATTAATTACAGTAGTATACTGAGAAAAGAAATGATTTTAATAAAAAGTGCCATTTTAAATTATAATATAATTTGAAGATGCTATATAAATAAAGAAAGTTCATTGATAGGATCTTATATGTTAATGATTAATTGATTGATTTTGTAAATCCTTATTAAATGCTAGCATTTTGTGAGGCTAGTGAAAAATAAAAAATCATACAATGTGGAATCCATTTCTTTTAAGGTTTTAGAATTCAATTCAGTAGATAAAACTTAAGCACAAATAGCTAAAATATAAAGTGGTATGTGATTAGGGTTTAGAAATGATATAAAGATCAAGAAAGGGTAAGATAATATTTTTTTGGCTTCAGAATTATGTCTTTTAAAAAGAGGTGAATGAGAATTACTAAACCAAGTAAAAATCAGTTGAAGCCTTCTTTGAAGAAAATATGACAAGAAACTGTTTCTACTTAATTAAACTTAGTCAATTTTAGTATTAAAATTTAAGGTCATAGAGTAATGAGAATATCGACACCATATTTTGATATTTGACTACTGATAATTTTAAAGCCTTATCCCACCCTCTCCCTCTTCAGCCCCACATCTAGACAAGCTGATAAAAAAGCCTGGGTGTTCCTTCCTTTGGTACAGGCAGAAGATTCAAACCACATAAATCCTACCCCGAGGAGCAAACTCATACCCATCCGCATCCCATAACCGCAATAAAAACCCAGGCTGAGTCTTTGCTTTCTCTCTCTAGCTTTGCTTCAGGGTCCCACCGTGTTCTCCCCAGAGATCTCAATTATGTAAATAATAAATCTTCTTACACCTGATTGGTGTGTACTCACAGCATCTTCAGTCTCCACATCCAAACCAAACTCTGAGTGAGAGTGATCTACCTATGCTGGTGACCATGACACACAAATTATAGCTGAGTTTTTGATACCTAAAAATGGTAATTTGATATGGCTAAAAACAATTTAAATAACATATGTGGAACTTTTATAAATATTTAAAAATATTTTTATTGCCTTTTTATCCCCATCTTCATAGTACTTTAGAAATTATGTTTCCTAATGATTCTATTAATTATGAAATTGCTCAGATTTTTATTTTACTTATTTATTAAATGAAATATTTTAGTATAAAACATGTTGTGATTTAATTATATTGTTATGTGCATCTGGTTATTGAAAGACTAAGGATGTGGGTAAATAGAGAATCACTTTATATTAACATGCATTGAATGCTTACATGTGCCAGGCATCATGCTCATCATTTTATTAAGAGTCTTCACTTAAGTCTCAAAAAGGTTTTTATTCAGGTATGTTATCCTTGTCTTCATCCTATATAACAGGGAACTGAAACCTATATAAGGTCACAAATTAGTAAAGGCAAAGCAATGTTTTATTTTTATTTTATTTATTTATTTATTTTTCCCCCAAAGCCCCAGTAGATAGTTGTATGTCATAGTTGCACATCCTTCTAGCTGCTGTATGTGGGGCATGGCCTCAGCATGGCCAGAGAAGAGGTGCGTTGGTGCACGCCCAGGATCCGAACCCGGACCGCCAGCAGCAGAGCGCGGGCACTTAACCGCTAAGCCACGGAGCCGGCCCTGAAGCAGTGTTTTAAATCCAGGCTCCCTGACTCAGTTGGCTCTCCTTTTCACCAACATCCTATACTTGAGCATCATCATTTCATGAAAATGAAAGCATGGTAATAGCATTGAGCTGGGAAGTATTTAATCATATATTTGTCTCAGACAATTTCATTCATATTCAATTTACTTAAAAATATAATGAAATGTCCAACAAGAGTTTTAAAAAAACAAAAGTTATAAAATACTTTCTTGTGAATGAGTCTGAAATTACACAAACGCATTCTAGATAAGAATAATACCTGAATCTGAAACCATATAATATCTAAACATAAATAGCAAAAGCTAACTTAAAACCATAATATATTAAAACAAAATATTAAAAATTTGTACTCTGCTAAGGTATAAAACAAGCAGTTCAGTAGAGTACATACAAAGAAGACTTATGATGTACTTACAGCGACCAGGATCCGAGTCTGCACTTCATTACCATTCTTTAATGGCATGAACGTCAAGTCTTGGCTGGATGGAGCAATGGGCACTCTCATCCTTGAAATGCTTACTATTAAATAACAACATACATAATAATCTCTGCTTTATAGAAAAGAATCCAATGAATGAATAAGTATTTTTCACTCACCATATAAACATGGCAAAATGTTAGGATAATATGCAAAAAATATCACTAACAGTAAACACTAAAATGCAACAATATGGATGAGATTTCTGTTGGTTATTTCTCCTCAGATAGGAAAATTAACCTGTGATTGGGAAAATTCCCACAAAATTTTGTGTATTGTTACTTTCCTTGGAAAATAAGTCATATGCAGAGTGTGCGTAGGATTAGTTATGGCTACTTCTCCTTAAAAGCTAAAATATATTTGAGTTTACTTTGAAACTTTAGTTAAAACTAGCAATAATAGGTAAACTTGTATTCTCATTTTGAAGGCAGGTAATAGTGGGAGGCTTGCCCTGTTCTCTTGCACAGGACTGGGGCAGAGGAAGCACTATGAAAGAACAGGGATTTGAGGTCAGAAGTGAAACCTTACATCCTACATTTCCGTATGATGCTTTGAAAGCTTTGAAAGACCACTTTTGAGTTAATCTGTGGAACAAGCAAAGAAGATGGGAACTAGAAGCAATTAAGTCTAATTCCAAGAAGGAATATTGAACATCACATCTGTCATTAGCCACAGTTCATTCTAACGGGGACAATCTAGAATTTAGGAGCGTCTTACTAGGATGAAAGAATAGACAACTAGGCAATAGTGATACCAACCCCATTACTTTTTTCTCTAGCAGTTGAATAATATGTATGTATGTTGTTGTTGTTTTTTCCACGTGTATTCGATTAAATCAAGTCGCAGAGGTAAGCCAGGGAGGCATTTTGATGGCTTTTCCCTCTGCCCCACACACACTCATTCCCCCGCATAATTTCAAATTTGTCAACGTGCAAATATTTTCCTGAGTGCTGAGACAGCTTTTCGATGATGGAAAACTCCATACACAGCTATGCGTAAAACGAGAATAATATTGTGCTAAATGCAAGTTCACATATTGATTCCCAGTCGTTGTTTGCATCTATATAATAATATATTTTGAAAACTAGACGATTGTTCACATATGTTATCTGTGTGTTTACATAATTAGATTTTAATTTTTATAGAAAAAAATACTTTGAATTACAACTCACCCAATCAATGAGAAAGAACTATTTATGAAGCTCACAGTATACTAAATATTCCACTTGTTTTTCTGGGGAATGGTAGCTTCCTCTATTGATGGCATTATGCTAATAAATTACTTAACTTACAAAAAAATGTAGCTAACAAATTCACAATTGTTTCAGTTTCCCAACTGTTGATGTATTTGCTTAATGAAATAAGGCATCTTATCAAGAGATAATCATGTAATATGATCTAGTTCTTACTTGGGTATTATTAGTGAATTATATTAACCTAATGAACTGATGGAAATGTCGATCTCGTGCCACTAAATAAGAGAAGAGACATGTTCCAAATAGGAGAGTTGATTATACTGATCTAAGCATTGGTTAATAAAATAGTGGGAAGTTATTTCCATTTCATGGTCTGTAAAATTAATTCCTTAACCTTCCAGCTCTAATGAAAGATTGTACTCTGCATTTTTCATTAGTAATCTACTTTCATACTTATTATCACAAAATTATATTAAATATTCTCAACATTTACTCATTAAAACTTTAATGCAATAACCATCAGTTTTGCTCACTGAATAACAAATAATTTAGAAACAATGTTAAAAGATATTTAAATGCAAATCTATGTTAAATGGAAGAGTGACCTGAATGCCTAAAAAATTTTATTTAAAAATCTACTCTAATTCAGTTCAAATGAATAGAGCTAAACTGCTTGCTGTTAGTTCATATATGACAAATTAATTAATTAGCATGATTTGTTTTTATTTTCAGCGGCTGATCAAAAAATACGTTCTATTCATTCTCTAAATACTGTATTCATCTTCCCTTTAAGAATAAATACCCATGCCACCAGGCAACATAAGCCTACAAATAAAATAACATTACAGAAGAGAAACGAATATGTACTTGACAATTTTAGGCATCTATTTTTGATAAATTTCTGCATATACGGCAAAAACACCTTTGTGAATTGGGATCAAAGATGTGAACTTAAGATTAAGAGGAAATTCTGCTTATCTTTGAGGGAAAATTTCTTTTTACGTATTCCTATGAAGGGTCCAAGAGAAAAGCAGCAAATGTAAGCGACCAAAAAGAAAGCCTCAAGCTAAAAAATGTTACAAATCTCAAAGGGCAGTTGCATTTTCAAGATTTTTTTAAAGTAGAATTCTCTTCTGAGGAAAAAAGGAGAAAGTTCATGCTTATTCTTCTTCAATTTGTGAAGAAGAGAAAATTACCTCACTAAAATTTAATTTAAAATTAAATCCCAAAGAGAATAAAATCAGCCATAGAAGTGAGTTATGTTCTAATCCACTGATAATCAAGATGACAGTGATTTGAGGAAGAATATGCTCATATGAAAGTTCTTCTGTATGCTTACAGTATTCATCATCTTTGTAGACAAATGTCCTTTGTGAATACAAAGCCTAGTAATGTAATTGATAGCAGAAAAAATAAGTGGCCAGGGAGACAGTAAACAAGAAAAAAGAACACACGCCCTTCCCTGGTTTATCTTGTCTATTTTATTTAAATTATGTTTTTTATCGTTTCTACTTAGGTTATTCAGTAATGTACATAGCCAAAGGAGAAATGTTGAACTCTGAAATTGTTCATAAAGAATAGGAACATGTTGAGGCCGGCCCCGTGGCATAGTGGTTAAGTTCACGTGCTCCGCTTTGGCGGCACGGGGTTCACAGGTTTGCAACCTGGGCGTGGACCCACACACTGCTCATCACACCATGCTGTGGAGCATCCCTAAAGCATACCTAAAGGAATTAAAAACTCAAGACAACACTTAGAAAAACAACAGAAAAAACTTACTGTCAAATTCTAACAGTATCTATGAAAATATCATCTTCTCACCTTTAGGCACTGAGTCACTTTTTGTGTAGTACCATTCACTGACTTGACTAATTGTCTTCCCACGCACAATTCAAAGTTTTCCCATTTTTCTAGGGATCAGTAGTCTCTTTACTCCAGGCAAATTCTCTGTGTTTTCTGTGTTCCTTCACATGGGAATTCAGAAGTTCTAAGATACTCTTCTTTGCCCTCTAAAGTCATGGAGAATGTGGGGAAGGGGACAAGATTGAGGAGAGAGAGACTCCATCTTTCCCACAGGTACATTGTTAGTCCATATTTTATTCTTACCCCACTAACATGGATGATTTCAGTATTATAGCTCTAAACATCTAAACAGTACTGGAAAGAGCCTCCACAATTTTGTCCCTCATTCAAAATTAGGAGGTACGTGTTGGATTTATACCAAAAGGTGTTTTGTTCTGTTTTCTCTCTTCTGCTTTGATGACAGCAACAGAGCAAGACATCTATTCAGGAGTTTAGTAAGAATCTAGTTAAGGAGAAAAAGGAAGCCAGATTATATTTTTTAAATATATGCCTATCTGTTCATGTGAATTATTTTTGATTCTCTGGGAGCAACATTCCACCTGACTTTGGGAGGTAGGACTAGCAGTATATTGAAAAAATTGGACGTAGATTGGCTACAACGCCTCCCATCAAGAATTGTAATCTATTTCCCCAGGCCTTGAATCTGGGCTGGCATTTCAACTTGCTTTAATCTAATAGAACATGGCAGAAGTGATTTGTGCAAGTTGCGAGCCTATACCTCAAGAGGTCTTGCAGCTTTGCCCTTGCCCTGAGAAATATTCCACCCCAACATGAAGAAGCCTGGCTGGCTACCTGGAGGATGAGATCACACTCATATGAAGAAAGCTTCTAGCTAGTCCAGCTAATTCCTCAGAACTGTGACCAAGCCCAGAAAATAGTACCCATGCCAATACTAGAGGGAACACCCACCTGAGCCTAGGCCAAATTGCTAACTCATGGAGTGGTGAGCTAAATGAAATGTTTTTGTTTTATACCACCGAGTTTTGAGATGGCTTATTATATAGCAACAAGTAGCAGAAGCTCAGGGGAAGAATTATTTCCTCCCCTGCACATTAAGGAAGGCAGTTAAAATGCCATTTTTCCGTGAACAAGATCCTTTGTAACCTCTGACATCTCATGACTATCCCTCTGCTTCCCTGTAATCTTAAGCATGTAAAATTAGATGAAGAGTAGGTGCTTGGGGAATGGAGAGCAGAGACATTTCAGGGGTCTGCTAGTGATCCTGAAAGAAGTATTTACTGAAATATTTTTGTTCTCACCTTATATTTAATTCATCAAAAAAGAAAAATGTCATACTCAATGTGTCTAACCGAAGAAAGGGATTATATACGAAAGATTGGACAGAGTGAAGAGAACCAACAAGGGAGAGTGAAGCACCCAGTGATGAAAGACGATGAGAAGACTTTTCACTCGTAATGCAAAAAAAATAAGGAGAGAAGCAGTGTGATAGGAACAAAGTTTGAAATAGGGTTCCCAGTCAGGATGCGTGGGTAGAGAAATCTGTCTAACACCACACGACAACAAGGAGAGAGAGGCATCAATATTTTAACCTCTCTCTTCTCTTGCCCTTTTATTTACTTCTGATGTTTTCCATTGGCTAAACTCTATGGACAGCTAAAAGACAAGGAAGACCAGTGATGCAGTCTGTAGATGGAGCATCCTGCAGCACAGAGCGTATCAACACAGAGCAGATCAGAGAAGCTTGGAAAATTTATCTGGAGAGACATAGAAAAGAACCATCGGGTTGTGTACTATGAGATCTTCATGTAAGTCCCATCCAACCTCCACAACACTATGAGGTTAGTATCATTATTATCCCTATTCCACAGTTGAGGAAACCAAAGCACAGAGAGTTAAGTTAATTTCCCAAAGTCACACAGCTAAAGGGAAGAAGATTGAGGATTCAAAGAAAACGCACTCTGGCTCCAGAATATATGATTTTGTTGACTTTTCTGTATTACTATTAAAAGATTCTATAGTATCATTAGTGGTGAAATAAGTAATGCTGATAGCCCTAGAAACCTAGAGCAAAGAAGCACCACTGAAATTAAGGGGCAGAAATTAAAGCAAGTTTTTCAAAAGGAAGCTGAATATCTAGAGGTACGTTCACTACCTCCCTGTTATTTCCCACAAATATTGAGCAGACTCAGCCAGGAGCCATCTTTACACACACGCTCAGTCAGATTGGAGGAGACAATTATGCTCATTCTACCCCTGGCGATTCCATATGAATTGTTCCCTAAAACATGGAAGTAAACGCTAACATAGTGCTTTGTACTCAAACTTGTTTAATACATACCTAGTAGCTGTTCAGTCAGCAGATCACTCAATTGATCTCAAGATGTCTCTGAAGAATCTCCTTAGGGGACTCTGAACAAGCTGAATAACTGTATGTGTCAACTC
Source organism: Diceros bicornis minor (assembly GCF_020826845.1). NCBI lineage: Eukaryota > Metazoa > Chordata > Mammalia > Perissodactyla > Rhinocerotidae > Diceros > Diceros bicornis. The sequence goes on from NC_080759.1 coordinate 40,378,732, forward strand.
TTTCCAAAGTGCCCAACCCTAGTAAACATTCTCATAACTCAAGGCAAATAGCATCTCCTATCAATCTGAATATGATGTTACAGGACTGTGATTTGCTTCAGAGACTTTAAAAGAAATTGTCATATCAGTTATAAATCAAAGGTAATCTGAAGAGGAAATGATTTCAAATTATTTTTGAAAGATGATATTACTGAAATAGTCAATATGTATAAATTCTATGATTTCAATTTTCACAAGAAATTTGGAAATTTATTTTCAATTTTGTATATCTGTGATGGATTTACTATATTCTATATTAGCAGTAATAGCATTCTAACTAATCAAATATATGTAAGAAAGAAATTAACCTACAGGTATACAAGTTAATTATAAAACATTCTGAAGGTCAAACTCTGATTATGCAATTATTCCATACTCCAAAAAAAAATACTACTCCAAAACCAAAAAGGTCATCTTGGAAGTATTAAACCTTAGCATTATGGCAATAACTTCTTGATGTTAATAAACCTGGAGAAAAGTGAAGATTACTGGATTCGTAAAGTCATAAGTTCATACATTCTCAGGAAATGTGATCTTTTTGATGATTTAGTGGGATTTTGTACTTTATTCATGTTAGCACTGTTTCAGTAGAAAATATGAGAGAGGAGGATCCTATATACCTAAAATAAACGATTCCTAATTCTTGGTAATAGACTGCCTTTTAAAATACAGTGACTAACAGTAAAATAAGGGACATTCATGAAGTTTCAAAGTCAACCCAATTAATATCCTGGGTGAGATGTATATTTCCCTTTGTTTTTTAAAATTTAGTAAATTAGATAGCTTTAATATAAGCTTTAAATGCACTAGCTACATTTCTCCCTTTCAGTCATCTTCAGCCATCTACCCCACTAGTGTGGTAACTCTAGGAGCACACAGACCAAATCCCACTTATTTACTTATCCTAAGCACATAGCACATGCCAACACTCTGCAACCAGTTAACATATATTTTTTGGTTACCTGAATGAAAGTATTTGGGATGAATATTCTTTGTCTTTAAAGAGTAGAGAAGACAGAAAAACCTTACCCCATAAAACTCAGAGGGTGTTAAAAATGATTGTGTAGAGGGAAAATTAAATGAGATACAGAAATGTTTCCAAAGAGATTGTCTCCAGTAAAAAGACTTATTCAATAATAACAACGGTGATAAAGTCAAAGCTCACTTGCTTATCCTTTGTCGGTGAGAGAATTAACAAAAAGACAGTAAGTGTAAAAGAATCTGTGAAGACCTTTCTCAGCAACTGTGCTTACTGGATCAGAGAACCAATGCCTGAAAGACTTGCAATTCTGAGACATGATGGCGAAAAATAATTCATTTAAATAAAGAAGCTATTTGGAGGAGACCATGTTTCTGAGAGGTTACTGAGTGGCAGTCCTGTTAAATAATCTCTCTTTTAAGGAAGAAAGATGTGATTGATTGATCACAGAGAAAATGGCTTACTTGATTTTATATCTCAAGAACACTGTTTCTCTAAATCACCAGGATGAATCACCAGTTGGCATTCATTGCAGTCATATACCAGTGAGAGCAGATGGAATATAAAATGGTATGAAACACGTCTACTGAGAAAACAAGATTTTAAAAGTTAATGAAAGACAAAACAACAAGAGTATAAAGTAGGCCTAGTGAATGTTAATGTAATTACAGCTAAAGAGAACCCCTACACTTTTAATGATTATCCACATGGTAAATAATTACAGTAGCAATAATAATACCAGTAAAATATTTATCATTTTTCTAAGCATTACCTTAAACTCCTTGGTCACATCATATTACCTGATCCTACAAACAACATTCTAGAGGTGTGCTTTTATTAATCCTGTTTTACTGATAAGATAAATGAGACCCAGAGATTAAATAAATCTTAAGGAGTGGTAGATCTAGCATTCAAATTTGATCCATCCCAATATGTTAGTTCACAAACATTATGCTATATCAATTATATTAAACTATATTTTGAGTACTGGATATTTTTGTATTAACAAATAGATAAATGATATAAGATATTTGGGTGGAATACTTTGAAATTTATTAACTCAACCAACATTTCAGTGCTTATATACCAGGCACTTTGGGCACTGGAGATAAAATAGTAAACAAAAGAGAAAACACCACCTTACTTCATTTCTTACCTTTCCTCAAGGTCCTTTTTATTTTAGTGGACAAAGTATTTGTTATGGCTTTGCTACTATTCTAAGCTCTTTAAATCTATTAATTAATTTAGTCTATCATTGGGGTAGGACTATTATTACATACATTTCTGATATGAGCAAATTAATTTTTACTCACATGTGTCATGGGACACAGAGTGATTAAAAATTTTTCTTAGGTTCTAGTAGTAATAAATAACAAATCTGGAAATATTCCCCAGGCAGTCTGCCTCTAAATTCTGCAGATGTAACCACTGTATAATAATCCAGGAATATTTTATCAGAGGGCTATCATAGCTTTTACACTATTTTAGTCAACCCAGTAATTTTCCTTCTTAAGGATGGATTAAATAATGGAGTCTAAAGATGGAAAAGTTCCTGAATAAGTTAAATACAACAGCCTATAACGGGAAGATAAACCAGCCTCAGATATCAGCGAAAATTCGTGGAGCTGAAGATCATAGAGAACAGAGCCACGCCTCTATGGAGCAGAGCTGTCAGCTGACTGAAATACTGACCTTGATTTAGTACATGAAAGAGAAAGAAACTCCTATTCTTTTTAAGTAACTAAATTTTTGTTGTATCTCTCTGTTACAGCCTAACTTCACCATGACCAAAAAAAGATGATCATTAAATAATTTAATTCAAGTCTTCTCATTTGAAAAGGATATAATTAACAGTACCAAAGAAATCATGTATTTGGAAGAAAAAACTGAATCTAGCTTATGCATTAGCTGTCCTCCGAATATAGAATAGGAGAAGTTTTAGATTTGCGAACATTTACCAAATGTTATCCTTAGGGAAACTGGAGTCCTCATGCCGTTTAAACGAAATGCCCCAGACTTAGTAAATTCCATCTGGAAATCCAGCTAAGGCTTTAGCATCCTACTCATTGTGCTAGTTCTCAGCTTGTATTATTTATTTAAATATCAGAATCAGGACCAGAGTTTCTATTGAATTTTTTCTTAGAACATTTTTTCTCTTACAATAAATGCTTCATTTATAAAATGATATGACATTCATTCCATTCTGATTTTGATCCAGACTGAGATCAAGTTTGCCATGCTAGAAAAAGGGTTGAATTCAATTGTGGTAGATTCTTCCTACAGTCAGATCTTGGTTGTGTATTTTTTCAATCCCAGAGGTATTCTTAACCATAAGTATTTCACGAACTATTTGTATATTTTCAGGATTACATAAAGTGAGACTCAAGGATCTGAAAGGTGAGCATTATTGGTATTGGCTTGCCTCTGCTTCTGAATTTTGAGGTCAGAAACAGAAGTAGGAACAGAAACAACAGGTAGTGCACACTTACTCCAAGTCTGCAAGTAACATACAGTCTGGGCCTGCATTATGGTTTTCATGAGCCGTAGGAAGTTTTGCCTTTGTGGGACCCTTCTATAAAAAAAATTAAAATCATATTTTACATCTTGACATGAATATATATTTCACATACCAAAACATTAACCCATTTAGAGTGTATAACTCAAAGGTTTTTAATATTTTCACAAAATCGTGCATGCATTACCACATTTTGTATCTATTATCACATGTTCTAGTAGTTTTAGGACATTTTTATTATCTTATCCAAAACTCCACTCCCCTTAGCCATTACCCTTCTGTCTCCCCATCTCTCTCAACCCTAGGCAAACAGGGTTTCTGTCTCCATAGATTTGCCTATTCTGTACATCCCATATAAATGGAGTTATACAATATGTGGCCTGTTGACTTCATTATTTCCCTTATAATGTTTTCAAGTTTCATCCATGCTATAGCATGTTATCAGCACTTCATTTATTTTTATTGCCAAATATTTTTCAATTGTTTGGATATATCAAAATGTGTTCATCCATTTGTCAATTGAAGGACGTTCAGCTTGTTTTCACTTTTCTACTATTATGAATAATGCTGTTATGTACATTTGTGTACAGGCTTTGGTGTATAGACATGCTTTTATTTCTGTTGGTATGTAGAGATTATTTTTTTTCTAAGTTTTTGGTTTTTCTATTTATTTTATTAAAGACTATTTTTTTTAGAGAAGTTTTAGGTTATGGGCAAAATTGGAAATAATTACAGGGACCTGATGCAGAACACTAATCGGATTTTCTCCTAACCACTCCTTCATGTACGCAAAAACACACACATTCACACACATACACATAAACCAACCAGCCTGACTTATGCTCATTTTATCTTTGTCACCACTGACAACTATACTCAATATACCTATAACACAGGAAGATTAGAAGTATGTCAGAGGACAATTTTATTAATGCTCATTACAAAAGAGCATTTTCTATCCCTGTTCTTTTGTAAGGAAGATTTTTTTTTTTTTGTGAGGAGATCAGCCCTGAGCTAACATCCGCCAATCCTCCTCTTTTTTTGCTGAGGAAGAGGGCCCTGGGCTAACATCGGTGCCTATCTTCCTCCACTTTATATGGGACGCCGCCACAGCACGACTTACCAAGCAGTGCGTCGGTGCGCGCCCGGGATCCAAACCAGCGAACCCCGGGCCGCCGCAGCGGAGCGCGCACTTAACCGCTTGCGCCACCGGGCCAGCCCCTGTAAGGAAGATTTTTGATGAGATCTTGGAAAGGGCACTCCAAAGATGTTTCTAAAAAAAATCCTTGTTATTAAATCTTTTTTTTTTTCTTTGTAATTTCATTACTTCAGGTTTGGTTTGGAGTCTCTCTCTGAGGGATTCTAGACTCATGCTAGAGGTTCTAGGGCAACAGTTTTGGCAAATTTGCATTTGGGACTGATATCAAGGCATCAATCATATCTTCGTGCCTCTAACAGAACTCCAATTTTAACATCTTAGAAGAGAAGAGTAAACTCTTAGAGGAGATGAATAAAAGTGAGTAAAATTGGAGAGGCTAAAGACATAGGAAAGAAGTGAGATGGGAGAGAATTCTGAGAAGAGAACCAATGGAGCTCAGAGCGTAGTTGGAGGTGTCTCTTTAGGCAAGAGAGGAATTAAACAAATCGATGCAAATACAAGTAATTTTACTGGATTTCTGTTAGGAACTTGATTGACATTGATTTCTATTGTCTACTGAATATTAGATGGGGGGTGTTAGAAATGAGAAATTTGGAGAAAAAGGAGAGGCTTTGAAATAGCCGACTCAAAAATGTCTCAAAATATATTTCATGAAATATCTACCTTACAAGGTGCATTATGAATAAAAACTTCTGTAGTCAAAGTAGAAAGCATTACCTGTGTATTCAATAAAGATTCTCTCCCTATATTAGCATATTATAGGGTCCAGATTATGGTGCTGAGAATGGACATGTCACCCAAAGTTTAACCAGTGATTCCTCCAAAACATTTAAAACTATAACTTTCTTTGACTATATCTTTATAAATACCATTGAATTCAGCATTTCATATAAGCCATGAGAGAGTAGTATACATTTTTTCAAGTGCTAGCAATTTTATGACATTCTCAAAATTAGAAAAATATAGATTATGTCCATCCAATTTGTTCTCTCTCTAGACATATAACCATCAAACACAACAATTATCTCAAGCCTTAAAACGATCAAGCTGAATGGGTATGTGGATGATTGTGGATTGACTCACTTTCAATTCTCCTGTGAGACCATACTGCAGGAAGGAAAAATACGTAGAGGTTATGGTAAGGACAAGCTCATTTTCCAGCAGCTGGGAGATATATGATTGCTTCTGAACCCTAAAAGTCATAGTCATATTTTTTTCCTAGATCTCATTGGAATAAATTCACTCTTTTCCCATGTGGTGAATTTATCAGAGGCCCACAATGAAATGATTGGTCCATTCCATTTCAGAGTGAAAGAATGAAGACCAAAGTTAGAACCCGTTGAGGTTCATGGGATTTTATAGCTATTTATTGAAGTGAAAGTTCCAAATGTATCATTTAAGAAGACAAAGGCGTTATTCAAGTCCAGCTGAAAGAAAAATTTTCCCCAAAGCATCCAGAAGTTACTGCGCAGGTCAACTCAGTAGAATCACTTCCAATTTCATGTAAATTCAGTCTTTTTGCATAAACCCAGCAAAATTTTGTATAATATCATGTAAGAAAATTACCTTCAAAAGGGGATTGTGGTAATCTGCAATATTTCTGTTGTTATCATCTGAAATTCTTATTTTCTTCTGAATTCTTAGAACTACTTGATATATCAACTAATACTGTACAATTTATTGTGTATACTTGGATCAAGTTTATAATAAAACACTTGGATCAAGTTTACACAAAAAAATCCACATTTGTCTTTCCAGATGGCACTCTGACAATCTGTGCATGTAAAATAGTATTTAAAATAACTTACATATTACAGAAAAAATAGGGAAAATGCATATCAATCTAACTAATCAACAATTCCAGGGCTGAAAAATGCTACAAAACCAAAACTGAGTTATTCATCATAAAGGGTTTATTCCTTGACAACTATGGGTAACAAGGAAAATAACAACACTTAAAGCGATTTACTCCCCTTACATCAATTCCATTGACATATGTCCCCATTTTAAGCCAATAAAAACATATTGTATGATTTACCCAACACAGAATGTGGTACAAAGAAGTTAGCTTATGATTAAATGTATATTTAGATTTATTAACTCATTACATTAAATATTAGAAGTTTTTCATAAATAAAAAAAAATTATCACAGCAATATACAAAAAGTGTAGTCATTCAATTTTGGTGTCAAGATATTCACTAGGTAGTTTATAAGACTCTCTATTTAGGAATGCATTTCTAAAAGAAATTTCTTTTTTTCTGATTCATCTTCATTCATGTGGTATTCTATTCCTCTGTGCACTTTTGCCTATTTCTGTGCACTTTGTAAGCAATACTGCTCTCTGAAATGATGCAATATGTAAAAAAGATTAATTCTATGAAACTTTCTTGGTACTCAATGAGAAAATGTATAAACTCTCTATATCCTTTGTTGTCTTTATTTATACTTTTATTTTGCTCTTTGAAGATTCTGCTTCTGCAACTTATTGTGTGTCTTATCTTCTTGCACCTCCACCTCACTTCTTGTGATACTAATATCAATGCAAAATAGATGTTCCATTGTGTAGGGTGTTCCTTTGTAACTTTACCTTTAGAGGATAGTTACTTTACCCATTTTTTTCGCAGTAGGAACATTATATATTTTTCTTAGGAATCCCCCAATCACAATTAAATTTAAAAAAATGATCCTTGGCAAAATACCGAAAGGATAATCATACCCTCAGGAAACAAAGTTCCTTTCCTGTCAATGAAACTCCTGGTTGTCTCACTCCAAAGTATCTCAATTATAGCTATTGAGCAAGATCAAAGAAGCCATCAGTCAGGGAAAGTAAGAAATGTAATAAGAGCACTTTCCCTTTTGACTTTTGTGGCCCGCCACGTGTAGATTTAAATGGTACAGCATAATCTGAGATCCGCGTTGGCAGATGCCTCTACCCGTCTGCATTCAGTAGTGCTCTTCCCTGTTTTTAGATAAATGTGTCATAAGCATTAAACAAAAGGCTAGTACTGACTGGTGATAAAATTTGAAATGTAGGCTTATCCTTAGAGAAATGTGGTTAACGACTTTTGTGATCTGCGCCACTTGAAGAAACAAGACAATAGAGGCAGTTTTAGAACTTCTTGGAGGCCCTTTTAGGCATCAAAAAATTTAATAAATTAATTTTTTAACTGATGTCCTTGCCTAAGCTGGTGCTGGAAGTAAATGTTAATTTATCTAATGGTTAATCCTGCGAAACCTAGAATAAAGACGATGTGAAACGCCTCTGCTAAGTGTACTTTAAAAGTATGCTCTCCAATCATAGCACTTATTTTTCTGTGTAGAAATTGTATGATGGTTTTTCTCCCTGGTCAATGATATCTAATCTTTTTCATTCATTTTGTATACCAATTATTTAATGTGATCTCAAGCACCTGATAGACACTCAAAATCATTCATTTAAATCAGGAAATTCTGAATGAAATTGAATCCTAAGGTTTTATAGATGAACATAGAATAATAGTAATTAATTATTTATCTGGAAAAACAATAATTAGCCACGTTGATTTTTTTCTATACAAAAAAATTCTAACTATATTCTGAAATCATATTTTAATGCTTGCACATTTCTAGACACCCTTGGGTTTTCCATAACCTCTGAAACTTTATTCACATCATCCTGTTCATTTATTCATTCATTTATTTATTCAGTCAGTCAATTGTTTTTATTTAGAAAATCTTATTGTGGGATTAATATGTGGTACACTCAGATTTATGCATCATTATTACAGCCGTGAGTAAAACAGACAACCTCACTGTAGTTATATTCTAGTGGGTGGAGCTTATACTCTAGTGGAGAAAACAGACATAAACAAATACATAGATACGTTATAACATAATAAAGGGCTGAATAAGTGCTATGAAGAAAAGAAAGCATATTAAGCAGGACAAATGTTCTTTAAAGGTTGTGTAGTATTTTATATAGAGATATTGGGAAAACGTCCCTGATGTAATATTTGAAGAGATGCTAGATGAAAATGGAAAAAAAAAGTGCTTGAAAATCCCAGAGGAATATTTCCCAGGCAGAAAGGAAAACATACGCAAAGTCATCGAGAGAGGAATTTGCTTGGCATGATATTTGGAACAACAAAAAATCCAATGTGGCGAAATGAGAGTGAGAGGAAAAGAGGTAAAAGGGAAGGTCATCGGCATAACACTCGCTCAGGTCACGTACATCCTGGAAGACCATCACCTGGAATTTAGACTGAAGTATGACTAGGATTGGGAAACTCTGAAGACTTTTGAGCAACATAATGTGACATATTTTTAAAGGATCGAATTTGGTGTCATAGACAAGGATATCTGCAGTGGAGGTGGCGAGAAGTGGAAGGACAAGGGATACATTTCAGTTGGACAACAATAGTATTGCTGATGTATTGGACACGAAATATGATGGAGAAGGCTCAAGGATGATTCCACACATTGGGTCTGGGCAAGTGGAAGAATGGAGGTGCATTTTCACTGAGATTGGAGTACCGAGAAGGTGTAGGTTTAACGGGGCAATTAGTTTCATTTTGTGCACATTAAGTTTGAAGTGCCTCCTAGACATTCAAGTGTAAGTAACTGAAGAGGTACTTTTCTGGAGTTAAGGAGTGAAATCTGGGCTGGAGATATGAATCTGCAGCTTATCAATATATAGAACATTTTAAAAGTTAAGAGACAGGAGAAGATTACCTAGATAAAGATCAGTTTTGTCAAATGCTGCTAGTAGTTGAGAAAGACGAAGTTGTCCAACTGCCCATCGGATTTGGCATCCAGAGTCTATCTGTGATCTTGTGATGAGCTGTGTCAATGGAATCATGGGAAATCAATCATGACTGAAGTGTTTTCAAGGAAGAAAGGGAGGAATAAACCTGAAGATTCAAAAATTCAAATTCAAATAATTTCCTGTAAGAGAAGAGCCAACAAAGTTTATGTTAATTGGAAGGGGTTCAGAGTCAAGAAGAGTTTTTGAAGTTGGAAGATATAAAAGCCGGAATACACGTTGATGAAAATGATGCAACAGAAAGAAAATATGCTGGTAGAGGAAGTAGAAAGTGGGGACAATTTCTGAAGTGGTGGTAAAGAAGGGAAGGGATAAAAAAGCACAAGTGTATATTTTTGGCTTAGAAAGGAATGCAAACAGTGTATCCATTGTGCTAGGTAGGAAGACAAAACATAGGTTAAAAGACAGATTTGATAGATTTGATGATAGACGCACATAGAATTTTTCTTCTCATTGCTTCCATTTTCTCAGTGAAAAAAAGCAAAAGTTATCTTCGAACAAGGCAGGAAAAGGAAGTCTTAAATGATTTAGGAGGGAGGAGAAGGTGTGACATAGGTATGTAAGAGAGTACCTCTCTGCCATCAACTGTACTTAAACTTAATTCTATCGGAAGCAAGAGCACTTACTCCTTTTCATCCCTGTAAGACTCTAAACCCCACCTCCAAGTAGAATTGACCACACTTTCCTTCGGGTTACTACTTGATCTGAGTCCTGTTCTCCTCCTATAACACTCTCTGGCATTTTAGTTTTATAGTGGTCTCACTCTGATAGACTGTAAAGTGGCTCAAAGGTAAGAACTCTTGTCTTATAGGTCATGGTATGCTCAGTACTTTTTACATAATATTCTCTTACTGTGTTTCACTGAAGGAAAAGGTGATACTTCATGCAATGAGAAAGTCTTAGTAAAGAGATACCATTTGAAGCTCTCATGATAAGCTTTCCATGAAAGAAAATTTCCTACAGTGTGATTACTAAGGAATATTCCACATTGCACTATTAACACACTCCCAGAAATCTAGGATATAAGCACCAATTTCTTCAACAGTCCCACTTGGAGTAATTAAAATGCCTTTTGGTGCTTCTGAAGAGCCTAAATCTTCACTAATAAAACAAATCAATCAAATGTTCTCGTCTTGGGTGATGGACTTTATTTTGGCATGGATTTGAACCTATAAGTGTACAGGAATATTCCATTCAGATACCACTATTTGTTTTGTTTGAATTAGATTGTAATTTTTACTTGAAATTTCAATATGTTCTTAAATAGTAATTTAAAGATCATCACTAATTTTAGAACAGAGGAGGTATTACTCACTTGCATAACAGTCATATTTGAGAGTGGATTTTAGGATGTGACTACATTAAACTGGCTTTGATGAACACAATTTTAATAAAGGTTCTATATTGTCAGCCAACATTACTTTAAAAATTTTTTATTTCTGGCCAGAACTGCTTCCACTTATAAAACTTTTTACCATAAAATACTCTTAGCTCTAGACCTACAGCCTTCATGGTTACTCGAATTACTCCCTAGCTGACTTAAAGGCAAATTAAACCCAACAAGACCAAACTGAAGTCCATGATCTTTCTACCCTCAAAAGTGATTATCTTCTAGCATTTCCTATCTTAGCAAATGACGACTGATTCCACCCAGTTGTATAAGCCAGAAACCACACTGTCACACTCTCCTGCAGTCTCCATTATATAACCCATCACATTCCTGTCCATTTTTTTCTTGTCAACATGAACATGTCGAACATGTCTACTTCTTTCCACAGGGAAAACTACCTCCTTACTCCAAGGTCTTGCCCTATCATTCCTGGAGTTCAGCAATAGCTTTTGAATTTGCCTCCAAGTACACTGGCCTCTTTCAAATCATTTTATTTATACTGCATTTGGGAATATTTTTACGAATTAAAATCTTATTGATGTTACTCCATATCCTTAAAAATAAAATTAAAAACAAAAATCAATGCACCCCCATTGCTCTTAAACTCTTTAACAGGACACGGAAGGTCTGGCTCCTATATGCCTCTCCAGCTTTGCCTCAAATACACTCCCCACTATCCCTGGATACCAGCCATTTTGTCCTTTTGACATTTCTGTAAATGTGACATGCTTCTGTTCCAAGACTTCAGATGTTGACTCCATTGCCTGGGATACTGTTCACTCTGCCTCACACACCCTTATACTTTGTGAAATTGTACTCTTCAATTTTAACTTAAAAGTCACATTTTCACAGATTTCTCTGGTCTATCAAAACAATCAACTCTTCCTCTTACACCATTTCAAGGCTACAACATGTACTGTTTCATTAGAATTATGGTATTTTATGTATTTGTATATTTTGGTGATTATTTGCTTGATTACTGTCAATCCCGTTAGATGGTAACTCTACAAGGTTAGATTAAGAACCTGTGTGCTTTGCTCATAATTATCCCACCAATGTCCACTCCGAATGGAGCACATAGAACGTCCTCATTAAATACTTCCCGGGAGAAAAACTGAATAAAAATACACAGTCATGCTGACGTAGAGCAACAGCTGTCCACAGAATATATAATAATTTCCCAGAGACAAAGCCATTATAGACTTAGTGGATGCATTCTGGTTTTAAACTAACTAAAGCAAGTTTGTTTATTTTTTTCTTTTTCAGAAGCAAGGTGCCAGAGGCAATTCTGGAATCAATTGTTCAGAATTGCACAAGCTAAAAGAGGATTTTGGAAACCTTTTTGTTTGTTTGAACAGATGGCAGCTGCTCATATAAGAAAATACATGCTATGTAAAAAAAATGAAATTAATTAAAATCGAGTAACAAAATATATTTGTGTGGATGATATATCTATCTATAAAGAACATTTATTCTTCCGATAATTGTTCATAAATCATTACCCAAATTTTCCTTTTTCATGGCCTAATTTGAAGAGAGTTCCTTTTACAATTGACAAAAAGATGAGGAGTTTCTTATACGAAATTATTCTCTGTTTTGTTTTACAATAAATAAAATATATAGTGTAATACTTAATGAGCCCATTTTAACATATTAAAGGTTATTCGCTAGAATTTTTAAGTGAAATATCACACTACCAAACAGTGTGAATTTTAAACATAATGTTAATGGAAAAGTTTCATAAGGGAAGTATTTTCTAGAATCAAGTCTTTTTTTAAAAATAAATACATGCTATGTAACAGTATACTTCATTCCTAATTTTATAGATAACTCCTTCAGTTTGTATTCTGTATTTGTTACAGCTTGAGTAAAGAAGTCCCCGAAAAGGAATAAGGAGAATTGTATTTCCCTGGGGTCTCTGCCAGTCACTAGCTACTTGGCCTTGGGCAATGCACATTGGCATCCTGGATCTTGCTTTTCTTATATCTCAAATGAATGTGCTATTCTTGATTATTTCTAAGGGAACATTCAAAGCCATGATTCTGCAGTTTGATTTTCTAATTCAAATAGAATACAGTATTAATGTAGTCATAGATTTTTATCCCTGGAGTTTCTTTAATGGGGGAATTAAAATAGCTTAAAGAAAAATCACAAAAGTATAAGTAAAAGGGTAAGTAGACCTGGGGATTATTTCCCAATTTGGACAATTTCGTTGCTGAGAGATTGTTTCCATGGTACACATTCTGTCAAACTCCCTCAGAAAAGATGTCTATATTACCATTATTTGCTCTGACAATATCAGCTGTTAGTCTTATACATCCTTTTCAAAAACAGAGATTGAAGCAAGGACAAAGAATAAAATGGTGTAAACTCATTACTGTGCCAAAATTTAATTCAAACTCATTATCATTTTAAAAACTTGTGCTCTCTCAAGATGAGATACTCAGGGATACTGCATCATTATCTTTCCTCAGAGACCATTAAAAAAAATTCTCTGCAGTGAAGTGGAGGCCAACAAAAATCACCATCTCGTCTATTTAAGACAAGAATATGTTTCATCTCTCTACATATTAGATTTATTTAGAAATTTAATTTTTACATTGCAATTGTAATTAAATTACATGTTTATATGTACATGTATCTACATATATATGTAGATATGTATGTACCTACATACACACAAGTTACAAACAGAGTATATATCTTTTAATAAAATTGTCCTCTGAAACACTTCTTCCAGCTAACACTGAATCACAGATATCCATTTAAGTAAATTAATAAAGTTTTAACTTACTCCTTTAAATAGCTAATTATTCTTTATATAAAGTTGTTTTTTTAAAAATTGTACTCTTGGAGCAACTGAAATTAGGTAATGTATTATTCAGCATATTTTTGTATACTATATATAATCAGATGGTTGATCCACTGATCCACCATTTTGTTAAAATTAATCCATGTAACGAACCTTGTCATGACTTGACTGCTTATTACTTTTTTCTGAATTTGTGTTTTTCTCTTATATTGTGCCATTTTATACCTGTGGTGTATACCAGAACACAGAATCTGAAATGCAGCAAGCAGTTGGCTTTAGTACAATAATTATCTTTTACACAATAACATATTCAAATTTTACATTGTATTATGTTAATACTGTTAGTTCTGTTCTTTACGTGAGATATCTGAGAACTCACAGTAATTAATTTATATTCCAAAGTATTTTTCAATGATAAAATTAGTATGTAATAAAATATGATAGGATTCTCAAGACATTTTTGATTGGTTACCAAAGGAAATCTGAAAATCTCTCTTTTAACTCATCATTTTTCATCAGGACATCATTTGAGTGGGTATTCAACCAGGGCTCAGTTCTTATATTCTAGGATGGTTTAAGGCTCGAGCAGGTATATGGACATATAGATATAAGTAGAGAATTCTTTTACAGAGGTCAATATTTTTCTGAGACATTAATCTCTAACAGAGAAGGTAAAACAGTAATGCTATCAAATTTCTGTCAAATAATGGTAAAATGTGTGAGTATTAGGAAAGTATTATGTTCATGAAGCCCAGGAATACCAGAATCCTGAATTGTCAGCATTCCCCAATTCCATGAAATCTTTAAGGACAACGTGTATTTTGGAAAAACCAGGCCAATTCATTAATAGAAGTCTAACAAACTGGGATTAAGGTCTTAAAATTTTTCTCAACCCTTAAACCTAAGAAAACAAATTTACACAACACTTTTTAAATAAATACTTTTATCTTTTATGAGTAAATGTCAATTTTGTGTGTGTGTGAGGAAGATTGTCCCTGAGCTAACATCTGTGCCAGTCTTCCTCTATTTTGTATGTGGGACACCGCCACAGCATGGCTTGACGAGCGGTATGTAGGTCTGCACCCGGGATCTGAACCCGTGAACCCCAGGCCTTCGAAGCAGAGCACGCAAACTTAGCCACCACAGCACCAGGCTGGCCCCTAAATATCAATTTTTGGACATGCAGTTTTAAGTGGAATATTCTTTTTTTGGTATAATGATGTGAAATTTATTTATATGTGATTTTAAAGGCCAATTTTAAATTATTCATTATGACCATATTTAGTTATATTTGAAACCTAAAAGATAACATAGTGTTTAATTATATCTGTAACATATAGGACAGTAGAGTACAATAGAAAAATTCATTAGTACAGAACACTACAATAAACCATATGGATAGAAGTATCTATGCATTCTATTTCTTCCTTAAAAAGTTTCTGTTTATTATGAGACCTCAGTACTCATGATGCATGAGTATTTGGCAGGTTGCTTAAATATGATATCTCATATTTTTCACATTTTTATTTGAAAATATATGTACTTGAAATGTATATACACTGTACTTGAAAATGTACAGATGACATTGTAAGCAAGAAGATACCTTTGATTCTTAAGTTTATGTGAATAATGTTATAATCATTTCCCTGTGACTTATATTTTCCACTGATTTGAACTGTTGTGACATTGCCTTTAACTTACTAGTCTTTTAACTTGTCGAAACATCTCTATATAGAAATCTTACTGAATAAACTAACACAAATATAAGAAGACAAGATTACTCATTAGTAATTGATCAATTAATCACTTACTGATTTTTTAATATTAATATTAGCATACTGAAATCTTCTAGCCTTGATTTACACTGGATGCAAGAATCATATTTGGGGTTCTTGTTGGTCTTCCGTAAGTGCCAACAATGGAATCACATTTTAACAAATTTATGTCTTCCTTGGGCCTTGCCATGTTGCCATACTATAGACAACTCAAAGCTGCTGATAAAATATTGATGTTTTCAAAAGCTATTGTCACCTGCTAACATCCCAGATTAAATTCATTTCTGAGGTTAAGAATCCTGTGTCTGAGCAGAATACTACAGGGAAGAGAGATGAAAGCAGTCGTATGATCACTGGGGAAGGTGTTGAGCTATGATCCAGTGGTGACCTAGTGATATGATATTAGGCAAGCTATTTCATATTTTAATTTCTCAGCCTCCATATTTGCAAAGAATGGCTGATACCCGCACTGATATTACATTTGTAAGATGTAGATCATTTCTTTTCAAAATAGAGTATTATAAACCTAGCCTTCACCCTGATCTTCACATATGAGATAATTAGCCAGGATAAATTCAAAAGTCATAATTACACTTGCAAATAGAAAGAAAAGAGTATTATGAAATTTAGCTGGTTCTGGTCCACAGTACATAGTTATAAACCCACGAGGCCAAATGTGTCTCAAATTAAGAAATTTTGGATTTCAAGAGTCTAATTTGATGCATATACTGTATATTGATTACTATACCCCCCAATCAAACATATAATATGTATGCAATGAAACATGAATATTCATTTAAGTGGGACAAATGAAGACTATGAATACATTATATCAATTCAGGTCAGTTTTTGGTTTCTTTTGGATCAGAAAATAATTCAGTTTTCAGAAAATTTCTATTTCAAAATTGCAATTAAGTAAGTTAAAATTTTATTTCATGTAGTCAACATGAACATCACAGAGTAAAATATAAATTTGGCCTTAAATTTGAAAAGTAAAGCCAGGGATTTTCTGAAAATTCTATACCTTTGGTCAAAAGCTTTGAATTTCTGAGGATTCCTGTTTGCTCTCTGTCATTTAGATATTATTATAATCAACCAATTTGAGAAGCAAGGTGTCAGAGTTCAGTGTAAAAATTAAATTATGTAAGAGATAGAAAAGTGTACTAAGAACATACACCTGTTAGTGTAAATAACTAAATAATTACATGAATAAATGTGAGGTAGTATGCTATGGTCTATGGAGGATGGAAGAACAAGGAAGCCCAGAATCAGAAAGAAGCTGGATGTGTGGGGCAAGGGAAGGGAGTGGGCATAAGAGAGGTCGCTAAGAGAAGGGGCTGTTATAAAAATACCAGAGCAAAATGCAAAGAAAATGGAGATGCCCTGAAGGCACTATTATCCCCCTGAGTCACAGTACTGTTAAGGCTTGACTTCATTTCTGTTGAAACTATGCTGTAACTTCTTAAATTTGATTTAGAAGTATAATCATCACCAAAGGACATAATAAGAAATACGTCAATTTGTGATATACATATTCGAAGCAACTTTCAAGTGTACTTACAGAAAAATAAAAATAAAAGTACCCTAAATGATTCACTAAACAAATTCAGATCATTTTAAGATTTAACCTTTTCACTGATAACATAATAAATTATGTGTAATGATTTAGAAACCTAAAGGCAAGCATGTTAGGTGATTTATGGAAGTGATTATTTCATACTTTGTTTTTAATTCTATTTTAATGATTAAATATGATAGAATAAAATCAAGCTCTTCATTACTGTAAGAATGTCTTTCTCTTTATCTTTTTATCTATATGCATATATCTGTATATCTTTTTATCTATCTATATATATATAGACATAGATATACATATTTATTCTGCATACTAAAACAGGAGATTTGAAGAGAAATAAAATAATTATGAGTAAAATATGGCAATGGAGAGGTATTTAGAGACATTTTCCTAAATATAAAGCTATGACCTGATAATCTAGAAGACAAAGCACTTACTGAATCTTTAAACTTTAGTGTCACTGAAAGGCACATTCTCTTGATTTATGAAATAAAATTTGACCTTAGCCCATATATCACATACATCACATCATGAGGGTTATGGGAAATTGACTGCAAGTATTCATCATTATTCAATGTGAATAAAAGGTAATAACACTGACATTTGTAAAGTACACAGCAGGAATCACGTCCACCTTGTAGTACTGCCCATTTTTTAATGAGCCCATAGAAGAAAAACTCTACATCGCTTTGTTATCTCTCCTTTTGTGTTTGTTTGCTTCTTGTACTTTTATAATTTTCTTATATTGTTTTGTTTACTACAAATGTCATTTTGCTGGTTAATAATCTCATGCTAATTAGCCACTTGAAACTTTTAATTGGTTTCCAATATTTAAATCAACAAAATTTTTAAGTATAAATATATGCACCAAAGACAACTCAAAATTGAGTTAAAAAACAGTAGGCAAATAGTGTTATGTTTATGTTAGTATAAAACTTTCAAAGGATCTACTTCTAAGAAGACAATGTTCAAGTATTATTTTATTTTTTCATGTTTGATTTTTTCAGAATTAAAAAAATAAGGAACTGTCTGAATATTGTTTACTATATATGGACAGGTGTGCTTTGATGAAAGATAAGTTTCAATAAATGACTAATTTAATGATTTACATAAGAGAGAGGATTTTATATTTGAAATATATTTCCTGAAATTTTGCAACTCTATTTTATTAAGCAAGTACATTTTCCCATAACAAACAAAACTCTAAGCCATTGTCTAGGTTATTATGAATCAAAAATGATTGAGTGCTTGTTAATGAAGAATTTTCAAGAAGTAAACTGGATATGTGGGATGAAGGAAGAGTAACAAAATATTCAGAAGACTTTTGTCTTCTGTGCTAAAAATGTTACCTCATTTTAATCCTCAAATATCAATATCATTAATGTCATCACGTGTGAGGAGATTAAAACTCAAAAGAGTGGCATAATTTGTTCAACATCAAACAGCTAATAAGTGGTATAGCCAAAACTGCGTGTATTCACAAGTCCCTACACTTTTTTTTTTTTTTTTTTTTTTTTTTTGTGAGGAGATCAGCCCTGAGCTAACATCCGCCAATCCTCCTCTTTTTTTTTGCTGAGGAAGACGGCCCTGGGCTAACATCGGTGCCCATCTTCCTCCACTTTATATGGGACGCCGCCACAGCATGGCTTACCAAGCAGTGCGTCGGTGCGCGCCCGGGATCCGAACCAGCGAACCCCGGGCCGCCGCAGCGGAGCGCGCGCACTTAACCGCTTGCGCCACCGGGCCGGCCCCTCCCTACACTTTTAATCATATTCTTTTCTAACATCTTAATAACTTTTCCTTTTGAAAGTAATTCATAAATTCTGTCATGAAATTTCCAATACCATTTTATATTATTTTTTGCATAATTATTCTTTTATAACCTTTAAAATGCTTATAATTGATTTCCAGCTGTATAGTCTCTCCATAAATCAAATCTCGATTACTAGTGCCAGCCAAATTCTCAAATGAGCCTTTGGATGTGTGCATCTGGGCCCTAGGACTTGTCTTTCCCTTGGGGCTTCAGTAGGCAAGTATATGGCAGATTTCCTTGGTTACCTAAACATCAACAATTCCCAGCTGAGTCTTCCTGGCAGAAGTGACTAGACCATCCTTCTGCAGGTTGAAAAGACTAGTTAACTAAATGCCTCACCTCTCTTGTAGCTAGGGGTCAGACACTGGGCCTGATTCTGGCTGATTGAATTCAAAACAAAATATGATGGGAGCTTCTGAAAAGTTTGATAAACTGAAAGATGAAAGAAGTGGAGAAACTAGCCTTGCTCTTCCTGCTATGGCATGTTATTTTGGGAGTACAAGAGGCTAAAATCCATTCCCATCCTCAGAAGAAAGGGCTGGAAAACAACAGAGAAGCTGACTGGGAGAAATATCAACATTATTGAGTGATGGACATAACTCTGGATTCCACTACTTTCACTTTTCTTGGCACGTAAGTAAGTAGTAAATAAATATTTACTTTTTAAAAGCCTTTAGTATTCTATATTTTCTGCCAAAACTACCCTAACAGATAAAAGGTCTTGAAATTATCAGTTATCAGGATGATTTGGAGTTGTGCATTTATGCTCCCTCCCTTCATTATTTGAATTAAAACATAGGAAATAATACATACTTTTTCAGTTATTTAGGATTAAGTTTTACATGAATGCTTGAGAATACAACTAATACTTTTTACATACCAACATAATCATAGAAAGTCATGCTGAAGATTCAAATATAAGGTTTTGATTAAATCTGGTTTTGATGACTAAATATATTTTATTCATTCTTATAGTATTTTTATATTTTGTACATTAATCATTGGTTAGTAAAATTGTTTAAAATAATCTTTAAAATCCCATTTTTTCTAGTACCTACTTTCTACCTGTTATAAAATTCTGTGACTTTGTTTATAACTATGCCGTTTATATGCACAGATATTTTTGTACTTTTTTGTCACCACTAAAAAAATAAGTTAAAACTTCCTCTTAGTAATTCTGTGAAACCAAAGAAAGTTGTCTTATTCATTCTAGTGTTAATGCATTTCCCAAATGGAGCTGATTTCTTAAGCAGCCTTCCAAGATTTCCAAAAGAATGATATTCACAGTATCGCAGCTTCATTACACTATAAGCTTGAGTTTAGTGTTCCTTGTCTTAATTTTTTAGAGAATCCTGTTGTGTTTAGGGCAAATCATAAGAACCAAATGATTCACTAAAGTATGGATAGCCAACTGTTTCAACCATTTCCTAAAAAGGAAAGAAAATGCCCTTCTCTGGCTGGAATTTGAGAACACATGAAATTATATAAGGCTGTAGCACGTGGTAGTACAATGATTGTCAAAATATTTCCTTATATTAGTATAGAAAGACCTCTCAGTCATTAGGGGAAATTTATCACCAAGATAGTTTGGAATTAGGTTGACACTACCAAAAACGCTTCAGTCTTATGTAACGAATATCTTTGGGAAAGTGCTGGAGAATGGACTCCCCAAGTAACTTGACCATATTTTGTACTCTGGAGAGATTCCAGTCAATCTTCAAATCTCACAAATCATCTTACACTTTGAAATGTATTAGGCAGGAGCTCCAAATTTCGGTGTGAAAGGGTTTTCTTAACAGAATGAAAAAGGTTTAGAGAGAATCTCTTACTAGTGACCTATCACCATTCTATTAGACAATATTAAAAGAAATGCTAATATTAATGTATAACACATTAATTTTAATACTACTTCGGTAAAAATATTGAAAGTATTACTACTGCTTTCCATTTTGTTTTCAGTTCTAATTACTCGTTAGGTGCTAGAATATTATTTTCCATTATTTTGCATCCTCAAAATAGCAATCAATTTATTGCTTAATAAACAGGTATGGGTTGTAAATGCTTTATTTATAGTAAACAACCTAAAATATATATTATAATAGAGTGAAAAATATTCATTTCATATGTCTATCTACCTATAGATATATCCATACTTAGGTAGAGAGAGAGAAAAATTGATGATTATATGCATTGAGTAAACTGCCTAAGCTTTAGGATTAGAACTAGGATTTAAAAACAAATCTCTTAATCCAAGGTGCTGCATGATCTAGATGATTAAGCAACATTCCCTATGTCTCTGATAGGTTAGCTCAAAAAGTTAGAACATGATGGGAGACAGAGAAACAAGATTGGGAATTACATTTGAGCCAAGAAAACATCATGTTCTCTCTATCTTTGAGTTACCTCTTTCACCACAGTCAGAATTTTCGCAGATAAATCTTGTTAATCATAAACGGATTCTGGTTGAAGCCTTGTTTATACTATATCAGTGTATGTACACATTTATACTGCCTTCTAATTGATGAATGATTAAAAGACATTCAGTTAATATTATTAGTAATTTATGCTAGTTAGAAAAAAGAAAGAAAAAGAGAGGAAGTGCACATTTACACATGAGATTCCATTATTGAAAGGAAGAATTCTGTGATGAAGTGCAGAAAAATCTTAGCACAGCTTTCGGCACAAAGTAAGATGTTAATAGTTGATAGCTAATACATATTTTTAATCAGATGGATAAAAGGAGGAAACAATGATAAAAAGAAAAACTCAGAAACTGTACTAAAAATAACCACAAACCTCAAGAAGATAGTTTTCTATTGCTGCTGTAACAAATTACCACAAATTTAGCAGCTTAAAACAACACAAAGTTATTGTCTTAGAATTCTGGAGGTCAGAAGTCCAAAAACAGTCTCATGGGGCTAGAGGCATGATGTCAGAAGATCTGGTTTCTTCTAGAGTCTCTAGGGGACAATCCATTTCCTTTCTTTCCTAGCTTCTACAGGCTACCTTGATTCCTTAAGTCATCTCTCCTTCCTCCATCTTCAAAGCTCCTTCTGCTTCCATAGCCGTGTTTACTTTTCTAACTCTTACCTTTCTGCCTCCCTTTTATAAAGAGCTTTGTGATTACATTGCACTCCTGTACACCTGGAAAATCCAGTATAATCTCATCTCAATATCCTTAACTTAATCTCATCTGCAAAGTCTCTTTTTCTATTTCAAGTTACCTGTTCATATGTTCTGGGAATGAGAATCTTTTTTGGGGGGGCAGTCGGGAGTCATTACTCTGTCTACCAAAATTACCAATAACTCACGACCTTAAGTTACATCAGTGATGTTGATCCATATACCAAGACTCCTACAAAGACCAGCTTTCCCCATTTGCCCAATACTGTACCAGTTTTTATCACCAAAAGTTCTATGCCCTGCTTTACCTCTCAGTCTTGGGCAAACAGGGTTAGTTACCTTACAGGGCCCCTAGGCAACCCTAGTCTTTATTCATCTCTCATAAACCAAAATATTATGACATCTGTGTCTTGGGCAATATTGGGCTTCACTTACAGAATTCTTGGCTGGATGTGAGATGCAGTGGTGACCATGGTTAGAGGGTTGTGTTTGGAGAAGACTGAAAAGATTGTGAGCTATGTGAAATCCATCAGGGACACTGATATATTTACAGTCTTCATGATATCTCTTGACTATGGCTATGGATTTTTATTACCAAATGTATAATGAAAGCTAACTTGATTCATCCTTAAAATGTGTCAACCTCTAGGTCACTCAAAGGAAGTCAGAGAGGCAAGGGCTCCTCAAAGAAGATTTAGCTAATATCATAAAATTTGGGGGAGGAATTTTGGAATCATCATTTTTTTTTAACATGTGCTGGAAAAGCTAAAATTTTAGCATTGATTATTGTCAGGTCAAAGCTATCGTCCAAGAGACCCATAGACAAAAGTCTAATTTACAAATATGTCCATATATAAATAAATTAAATGCAAGTTTATTCCTTATTTTTCTATTTTTCTAAGCTATAACTACAATTATTTTATACTTACTGCTAAGAAAAATTATTATTATTATTTTTTTTTTTTTAAAGATTTTATTTATTTTATTTTTCCCCCCAAAGCCCCAGTAGATAGTTGTATGTCATAGCTGCACATCCTTCTAGTTGCTGTATGTGGGACTCAGCCTCAGGATGGATGGAGAAGTGGTGCCTCGATGCGCACCCGGGATCCGAACCCGGGCAACCAGCATCGCAGCGCGCGCACTTAACCACCAAGCCACAGGGCCGGCCCTAAGAAAAATTATTTTAACTAAACTTCATTGAGTGACTTTTGGATACGTGCTTCGTAATATCATAACATCTTACAAATGAATATTACTCAGGAACCACAGAATGCTTT
The DNA here is from genome assembly GCF_020826845.1 of Diceros bicornis minor. Taxonomy (NCBI): domain Eukaryota; kingdom Metazoa; phylum Chordata; class Mammalia; order Perissodactyla; family Rhinocerotidae; genus Diceros; species Diceros bicornis. Next base: position 40,401,993 of record NC_080759.1, read on the forward strand.
TAACTATTGGTGATGATTCTAAGACCCATATTAATTATTCATAAATATTATTATTTCTAGTTAAATTCAAAATGTTTTCATTTCAAGCAAAAGTTTTTACAATTAAAATATGCAACTAGATATAATTAAGCTTGATTTCCTTTAGGATTTAGGCACTCAAAGTTTCTGAAAAAGGTATTTTCAAAAAAGACACAACAGTTACTTTCCAGGACTCTTCTGGCATTTTAATCATCTAGTATTGAAGGGAGGTTTGGTCATTCTCTTTCCCCAATATCACTTCTCTAAGTCTGATAAAGCATAAAGTATGGATATGCTGGCCAAATACAAAATATAGAAAAATCTCTAAATTCTCAAGCTATTTTCTCTACAAACTTCTCCTGGGCAAAATATATGACCACACTGCAAATATGGTAAACATCCAACACACTAAACACACACACACACACACCCCCCACTATGACAAAATAATAAAGTCAGATAAGTTACTAAAAGACATATTTTCAAGGAAGCAAAATCTAATATCTACTTCTAGAGAAATTTTGGAATAAATATAGAAGGAGACATATAAAACAACAAAATGCACTGGAATTAAAAAGATAAGCTAGAGCCAACCCTGACAGCCTAGCGGTTCAAGTTCAGCATGTTCCACTTCTGCGGCTGGGTTCAGTTCCCCGGGCACGGAAGCACACTACTCATCTGTCAATAGCCATGCTGTGGCGGCAACTCACATAGAACTAGAAAGACTTACAACTAAAATATACAACTATGTACTGGGGCTTTAGAGAGGGAAAAAAAAAGAAGAAGACTGGCAACAGATGTTAGCTCAGGGCGAATCTTTCCCAGTAAAAAATAAAATAAATTAAATCACCCTTAATTGTTTTTTGATATTCTGTTTTTAGACAAGAGACTAAATATAAATAAGCAACTGAAAATCAAGGAACACTTGAAAGGAAAATAGCCTTTTATGATATATTAACTTGTGAATTTCTTATTCTACTATAAGAAGAGGAATGGAACTGTAACCAGGTGTAGAGATAATTATTTACTTACAAAGTGTGAGCAGCTAAGCAAGCAAGCAAGAAAGAATATACACTATAATTAATAATAAAATAGTAATAATGTTAATAAAACAATAACAAAGCACAAGTCAAAACTCAAAAAAAAACATAAAGTTAATCCAAAGTTGCAAAATATTAGGCAAATTAACATTATGATATCAATCTGGAAATTAGAACAGGAGTTAAGGGATAAATAAGACACAGACCAAAGCTTTAAGCTATTTTAGCACTGAGTTTGAATGAAGGATGTGAATTCATTTTTTAAAAGAACTAAACACTTCATATCAACTTAATAATATTTAATATATTTCTATATTTTTTGTTGTATACAAGGTTATATTATATCATATTCCAGTTTCCATTTGTTATTTCTGGTAATATTTTTCTGTTCATTTTATCTTAACGGAAAACTTAACCCAATTATGTGGTAAATAAACTGTCAAAACTAAAATATCAGTGCTTAAGGTAAAATCAAAGAAAAAAGTCAGTAGCTATTTGTAAAACTATGTATATTGGGTACTGTTATTGCTGCTATTTTAAGATAAACATTTTTGAGCCTGTAACAAGTTGTGTTATTTTAAACCACTAAATTTGTAGTGATTTTTGAAGCAGCAATAGGAAATTAATATAAATTGTTTAAAATGTTTCATTTGGCTAACTACTAATCTGAGAGATGGATATAAAGGAAGCTATAAAACAGCATAAGTGAGTCCAATATCTCCCCAAAGAAGGCCAAGATTTGTAGATTTTCCAGAGATAGAACATATCAGGCAGTTTGGATTGTTTTTCTTAAGATGTTCTTAAGGAATCTTGGAAGAGGTTACAACTTAAGTTGAGACATAAAAATGAGAAGGAGTCAGACATTTAAAGACAGAATGGGGAGTTGGCCAGAGAGTATCATTCTGATTAGAGTGAACGATATGGATAATGGCACCAAGGAAGAAAATAACTTATCATGCTTATAAATTAAGAGAGCATGTGTGTGGCAGAACATTGGAAATTAGATGGAGGAATATTATCCTTAATGAAGGAGAAAATAGATCAGATTTCTTTAAAGATAGGATTGACCTATTACTTAGAGATAATTTGATACACTGCATTAGAGGGGATACAGGAAACAGTGAATCCTTGTGGGGTACAAGAATCTATCTGTGAGGTCTTTGCTACTGAAAGTGTGGTCCATGGATCAGCAGCATCAGTTAACACCTGGGAGATTGTTAGAAATATACAAACTGAATGCCATCCCTGACCTCCTGAATCAGAACCTGATTCATTTTAACAAGATTCCCGGGTAACTCATATGCACATGAAAGTCTGAGAAGAACAGAAGATTCTGCTTCAATTTATCTGAAGGGGTTGAGCTGGAGAAATGCTGTCTGTGGATAGTACTTTACACAGTAAGGGACTAGATTCTGGTCTTGAATAAGAAACGATGTGTTCTTCTTCTATAAGAAGAGGTAAAGTGGAGAAGATGGTTCGAGAGCAGTTAAGATATGTACATTTATTTGATTATTATTAGTAGTTTAATTTTAAGAAATTAAAAGTGCTGTCCAATGGCTAATTTTGTGTGTCTACTTGGCTGGTCATGGGGGGCCCAGTTAAACATTGTTTCTGGTTATGTCTGTAAGAGGGTTTCTGGATGAGATTAGCATTTGAATTCGTGGACTCAGTAAAGTACATCTGCGCTCCCCAATGTGAGTGAGCATCATCCAATCTGTTGAAGGCCTGACTAGAACAAAAGGAGGAGGAAGGAAGAATTCGTCCGTTTTTGCTTCTTGCCTACCTGCTTGAATCGAGACATAGCATATCATCTTCTCCAGCCCTCAGCCTGAGATTTAAACCATCAGCTCCCCTGGTTCTCAGGCATTTAGACTCAGACTGAATTACACTACTTTCCTGGGTCTTCAGTTTGCAGATGGCAGATTGTGGGACTTAGCCTCCATAACTGTATGAGCCAATTCTACTTCATAACATAAAAATTCCTTATAATAAATCTCTCTCTCTCTCTAAATATATATAAATATAAATATATATATTTCCCTAGTGAAACAGAACCAGTATATAAATATACATATGTATTTTTATATAATAAATATACATATATATTTATATATAAATAAATACAAATATATACTGGTTCTGTTTCATGGGAAGACCTTAACATATGTTGACATCTCCTTTCTTTGATACTCTCATAACATAAGAGGGAAGAGTATCAGTCAAGAGTAAAGAAAAGGAAGAAGATAAAGGTTCAGGAGACATGAAAAGTGTTGAAATTTCATCTATTCTTTCATTTATTATAATCACTATCAACATCATCATTATCATCCCAATAGCAGTAGCAATAAGAGCAAATATTTATTTTGTACCTATTATATACCACACAGGGATGAAAGTGGTTTAGGTGTCATTTAATTGTCACGACCTCCCTATGCGGTGAATATAATTAGGACTCCAGTTGCACAGGTAAGCAAGAAGGCACAAAGACGTTAAGACAGTGAGCAGTGGAACTGTGTTTTAAACCACAACCTTTTGATTTGAGTCCTCTTGACCGCTGTTTCCACTGTTCCTCTTTACGAATATAAAACCTTATTTAAATATAAAATAATACATATTTAAATAACACATTTATCATTTGCATGATGTTTAGTCAGATATGTGTCTATTCTCTCACAGTTCATGATCTCCCGGAGGGGTCCACTTGTCCTCACATCCTCGGATTCTTAGCACAATGTCTGTTAGAGCGGATTTCCTATAGATGTGTGCTGACTCATACTTGATTTTAAGGTAGCTAGGAAATACATATATATCAAGGCTGAGGTTAGACACATAAGCACCTTTCTTTTCACTTTAGTATGTTTGACAAATAATTATCAATTTCTTAGGCAAGTAGAAATATGTGGGAAGAGAGAAAGATAGAGATTGATAATAGACATCATTTATATCCTATGGTTTCAGAGAGGTAATTAGTGAGAGATTATTTTATAAGCCTGTGGTCCTTTCTAATACACTTTATTTTGAAGCACAGAGTATGTAAAGAAAATTTTCTTTTAGGTTAAATGGATATAGAAAGGTGAAGTTTAAACAGGGCCCTGATAATATTCTTGAAATGATTGATAGCTCCTTGGAAAGTGGGGAGAGAAGAGAGAGAAACTGAGGGAGATTCTTTTAAATGAGGGTCCACCCAATATATGGAAAGACATTTCCTTGCTGAATTTGAATATTCATTTATGGAGGTAACAGAAAACAGAGATTAAATTGTTCTACTTAATCAAAGAGAGACTCAGTGGAAATTAAAGAACTAGGTATAAGTTTCCTAGAAAAAAGAAATAAAAGTCAGAGACCTGAGTATTATATGGGGAAAGAGCAACCACAAAAAACTTAGACAAGAAACAAGTACAAGGGGGATTTTTCAAGTGAAATGCTGTATTCAGTGTACTGTGCAATGTGACCCTTCTTGTAACCCCACAGATCTTGAATAAAATTACAGAAAACAAATTATGCTGGTGTGATGAGATGCCTTCTGGAAGCCAGTGAAGGGGATGAGTTTTATGTCAGGGCTGTCTGGGGCCAAAAGGATAACCATCTATCTGGACTACCTTCCATAATTCAGAGGATTTTTTTTTTTCTGTTAGATATCAAAAATAAAGAGGAAAATAAATTACGGGCTTCACCTTAAAGTTTGGGTAGTCTGCATAATTTTGAATGTTATTTGCTTTAAATTGTTTTCCTTCTCAAATCTTTCTCGTGCTAATATTAGTCTCAAAAAATACCAATTTAAAGGGAAATATTCTGTGCAAGTGTGTTGGTACCAGTGATATCAACGAGAAATATCAGGTAAGATTTATCAAAGGAGTTGTGCACAAAACAATACATCATGCGTTCTGTAGTACTGATTAAAATACACAATGTTTTGCCTGTAACTAGCTAAATACCTTCATAGTACATGGATATACGCTCCCAGAAAATCTACTTCTAAAAAGATATTTTCATGATAACATTTATCAGGGATAATTTGAAGGGACATCTGATAATCTATTTTCTGTGAATATATATATACACTCACACAGACACATAAACACACACACTAAATTTATATTTGTATACACACATGCACACATACACTCACACACATATATATATATTTTTAAAAGTGCTTTAGAAAAAAATTCTGATAGTAATACACAAGCCAAGTGTTATTATGCCCCATTTTTTGTTCATGAGGAAATCAAGGCATGAAATAATAATATTTTTAAAGAGATAATGTTTATTACACGTTAAGTATGCCATATTAATTTCCTAGGGCTGCTATAATGTATTACTACAAACTAAGAGGCTTAAAATGGCAAAGATTTATTTCTCAGAGTTTTGGGGGCCATAAGTGCAAATCCAAGATGTGAGCAGGGCCATGCTCCTTCTGAAGATCCAACCTTCCTGTCCTCGTCCTAGTTTCCCATGGCTCCCAGCAAGCCTGGACATTCCTTGGTTTGTACGTGCATCACTCCAATCTCTGCCTCCATCTTGTTGTGGCCTTCCTCCATGTGTCATTTTACCTCTTCTCCTCTTCTTTTAAGGACACCATTCATTGGATTTAGGGCCCACTCTAATCTCATAGGACTTCAATTTGATTACTCTGCAAAAAGCCTATTTCAAATAAGGTCACATTCACAGATACTAGGGATTAGACTTGAATATATCTTTTTGAGAGACACAATTCAACCCACCACAGATGCTAAATATTTTCAATCTCTTACCTCGTTTAATCCTCAGATTAACCCAATGAGGTAAGTACTAACATTACTTGTAACTTGTATTTGAAAATCCTATAGCCTAGAAATGGAATATTTTATACTAGACGACCATTCATCAAGTAGGAGGTGGAATTGGGATTCTGAGGCAGACAGATTCACTTCAGAGCTCAAAAAGCTTAAACACACAGAACACTTATGCAATATTCTAGCTGGATGTCACAGACAAGGATATGAAATTTCGTCTTCTGACTCCATCATTTGTGTTTTCTCCATTACGTCAGAGCCACTTCCTAGATCTCTTTGTATACATTGTTTCTACGCTTATTCTGATTACTCAATAGCTAGATTATTGAAAAGTTAACCAATACCACTGTTCTCTCTTTGTTTTTCATTATTTGTTTCAATTGGTATTTACTGAGTACCTGCTTAAAGCCAGGCATTGATCTAGGCACTGAGTATACAGCACTGAACAAAATAGACAAAAATTCTTGCCCTCATATAACTTGTAGTCTGGTGATAGGCGTTATATTCTGGTGTAGGCTCCATCATACTACAAGGGAAATTCTGTATGCATCTGTGCATTTATGTGTATGTATGTATGCATGCATTTAAGGTGAACATATTTCCCTATCCAATACTATTATCATAGGACTTGGCTCATTTTTAAAGAAATTTTCTTCAAATACTATTGTAAGAAAGCATCAAAGAAAAAATTTCAAGTCAGGTCCTCAAAATAGACATAATGATTGAAATTTTGACCATTTTCTACAACCTGTAATTTGAGAATTTCTTAGGAGACAGAAATGGAATGTTTTGTGTTCATGTGAGGATAAGATAATACGAAGATATTAGGGAAATTTTCTGAAATACACACAGAATGTTCCGTCAGAAGAGCCTGGTGTTTCTGTAGCGCCTTAGCTAATTCTGCAGCAGTGCGGAACTGTCAGTAGTACACATTGTTCAGTAATTGACTAGTACTGAAGAGCTGGATGACCTTTGAAAATGTCAACTTCTGATCAAGACCTAATGTAAAAGACTTTAGGAGACTACAGATCCCTGTTTAGGATGTCACTACTCCTGTAGCTCTCATTCCTTTACTTTGAATGCCAAATTAGTATCAACTTTTGGTTGACACATGACTGATGACTATCGTTTCTCACATAATAACATTCTGAGTTAAAAACTGTACGACCATGAGAAAATCAAAAAATAAAATAAAATAGATAAATTTGAAGGACATGTTCCAGTATATTTTCTTTGTGTTTTTTATGCAGCTGAACATTGAAATAATTAAAATTAAAATTATGTGTTGGGAAATATGTCACAAGGTTTTGTTAGGCTTTCTATGGTGTAGCTTAGAATAAAAAGAAGTTCCGGGATCTGTTTTTTTTTTTTTTTTTTTATGGAAGAGTTAGATCACTGTATGGGTACAAATAGCATCATTGTGTGAATTAAAAGCAGCTATAATTATAATGATAAAATTCTCCTGATGTTATTGTAAGGTACTTATCCAGAATAAGATTAAATACCTCTAGCAGTAGTGGAAATTAATAAAATTAATATAGTAAGGAAACATAAAAACACAACTTACTATTTCTTTAGTTATATTTAATACTTAGACTAGTAAAATAATATTATTGGATAGAACAGAAAATCATAAAATGTCATACAAGAAGAACACCACATTTTATTGATCTTCCAAATATTCTATGTATCAGTTTTCTTGGGATATAAGATCATATTTTGAGAATTATAAAAAGGTTATGTGACTTTTAATATGGGACCTATTTTAGAAATCTTATTGATATCATTGTCCTCTCTCTATTTTTTATTAGACTTTATAAGAGAAATTTTATTCCCATCTCCCAATGCCATGGAAAGATGGGTTTCTCTAGATTTATTTTTAGCCTCTGCATACCAGGATTATTGTAACTGATTCTGATTTGTTTTGTCTTTTGCCTGACAGAATCTTATAGCTAACTTTGTAGAACAGTCCCCTAATTATACATAGCCTAATAACATACATTTTCATGTACTATTTCCCTTAGTTATTATTTTAATTTCTACTTTTAATTCTCATTTCATTTAATATTTTCTTTAATTACTCTTGCAAGCACTGTAATTTATAAATTAAGTACAAGCCAAACAAATGAAATAGTGAAGAAACAATATAATAATAAAGAGAAAATCTATTAGCAGTGGTTACGATTGGAGAACTATTGACATTTTATTCTTTGTCTCCATTTCTTTGTAGTTATAAAAGTGCATATATTTTATTTTCAATATAAAAATATTTAAAAAGTCAACTACAATAAAGTTTTAAAATGAATTATTGACACATATTAAAGGACCTACCTTCTTACAGATATGGATCCAACATAGTGTTCTCTAAACTATTTGTTGTGCAACTTTGCTATTCAAACTTCAGTCCAAGGCATCACTAGGGGCTTTTGAGCAATGATGATATTGTGAGCAGTATCTATGGCCTCACCACAGAACTACTGAGTCAGGACCTGCACTTTAATGAGATTCTAGGATCTTGTTTGCATCATTGAGTTTTAGAATCACTGTTGGAGAACACATCAAACAAAATGTCCTGTGTAAAAGAATAGTTCTGTAGTCCAATACTTTGGAACATGTTACATGTTATATCTTCTGCATCTGTGTAGTATATCTTAACTTTTTCAAATTTCTGAGGTTGCAAACAATATATTTACAAAATTGAGGGGCTGGCCCCATGCCATAGGGGTTAAATTTGTTGTGTTTCACTTTGGTGGCCCAGGTTCCCGGGTTCGGATCCCTGGCATGGACCTACACTACTCGTCAGCCATGCTGTGGTGGCTACTCACATACAAAATAAAGGAAGACTGGCACAGATGTTAGCTCAGGGCTAATCGTCCTCAAGTGAAAAAAGAGGAAGACTGGCAACAGATGTTAGCTAAGGGTGAATCTTCCTCAGCAAAAAAAAAAAAAAAATTGAACCTTGAATATTGCAAATATATTTGATAAAGATGACTTTTTTCAAGTAAAAATTATTTAACATGCTAAAGAATAAATGTTCTATATAAAGTATTTGAAATCACTGGTCTAAGCCAAGAGAAAAATAAACAAACAGCAGAAAATCATTTTAGGTACAGAGGGTAGAGGAGGATTAAGAAGCAAGATTAGATTCATAATGAAATATATTTCTTCTATTTTTCTATGCTGAGAATTTGCTTATATATAGAAAAAATATTTTCACAATTCATTCAGTAATGCATTTATCAGATAAGTATTAAGTATCTATTTACCCAGATGTTAGATACTAGTACCTATAAGAATGTTAGTGAAGTAAGTAGCAATTCATAAAAATACTTTTATGTATGCTATCATATGAAAAGTATTATTATTAATAAGTTTTGTTTAAAAGGCTATGCAGAGGGCCGGCCCCATGGCTTAGTGGTTAAGTGCGCGCCCTCCGCTACTGGCGCCCGGGTTCGGATCCCGGGGGTGCACTGACACACTGCTTCTCCGGCCATGCTGAGGCCACGTCCCACATATAGCAACTAGAAGGATGTGCAACTATGACATACAACTATCTACTGGGGCTTTGGGGATACAAAAAAGAAGGAGGATTGGAAATAGATGTTAGCTCAGAGCTGGTCTTCCTCAGCGAAAAGAGGAGGATTGGCACGGATGTTAGCTCAGGGCTGATCTTCCTCACAAAAAAAAAAAAAGGCTATGCAGAGATAAATATATTTACCATTAGTCTTTTAAAATTTGCATTATTAGCCTTGAAATTGGAAGTGTATTTTATAATACTGTTTTTGAAAATATTTTCTATATAATATACATTTTTAAACAAATTTCAGTGTGGTTTACATCGGAGTTTATACATTGCTAGTTCATGGAATAAGACAAGACTGCCAAGGCTGACACACTCAGTAAGCTCAGTCTTTAAAAGGTGTGATATACTTTCTATGTGTTGATGGATGAAATTTTAGACCTTATGTGCTTTTCTGCATAACATCCCAGTCTTAATGAAATCAAGTCCTGTCAATAACGCTTAGTGGAAAGATCTAGAAAAGAATTAATTGTTTAATTGTTTACTACTTTGACCTAGTCTTCATGCAAAGCTTGCATCAAATCCCTACTGCAATGCATAGAAATGCCAAAAGGAGAAAAACTGGTCAATTTTCTAAAGATTCTACTACTTTTATTATCTCTGGTAATATTTTCCAAACGTAACTCTATGCTGATGCTCTTACAGGGCTTTTATCGAGGCACTCTCCTTAGGATTTAAATACATACTCTGCTGTCAAACCTTTGTTAAAGGGATCTTGAAATGTATAAATCAGGCAGCAGCCCACTGGGGAACATCTTGCACCACTTTTGTAAGATTCCTGACCTGTTAAATCCAATTTATTTGTGGTCCTGGTACAGAAAAGGCAAAGGATGATGTTGGAATCTTGGAAGATATTATCTCTCAGAATTCTTTTTAAGGTAATATTGGTTTATAACATTGTACACATTTCAGGTGTACATCATTATATTTCACCTTCTATATAGACTACATCATGTTCCCCACCAAAATTCTAGTTGTCGTCTGGCACCATACACATGTGCCCCTTTTATCCTTTTGCCTTCCTCCCTCCCCACATCCCCTCTGGTAACCACCAATCTGTTCTCTGTATCTATGCATTTGTTTGTTTGTTTATTTTCCACATGTGAGTGAAATTATAAAGTATTTATCTTTCTCTGTCTGACTTAGTTTGCCTAGCCTAATACCGTCAAGGTCCATCCATGTTGTCACAATAGCAAGAATTCAATTTTTTTATGGTTGAGTACTATTCCACTGTATATATATCCCACATCTTCTTTATCCATTCATCCATTGATGGGAACTTAGGTTCTTTCCAGGTCTTGGCTACTGTGAATAATGCTGCAATGAACATAGGGGTGCATATATTTTTGGCATTGATGTTTTCATATTCTTTGGATAAATACCCAGAAGTGGAATAGCTGGATCATATGGTCTCTGTTTTTAATTTTTTGAGGAATCTCCATACTGTTTTCCATTGTGGCTACACCAGTTTACATTCTCACCAGCAATTTATGAGGGTTCTCTTTTCTCCACTTCGTCTCCAACACTTCTTATTTTTTGTCTTTTTAATAATAGCCATTCTGGTGGGCATGAGATGATATCTCATTGTGGTTTTGATTTGCATTTCCCTAATAATTAGTGATGTTGAACATCTTTTCATGATGAGGAAGATTGGCCCTGAGCTGACACCTGTTGCCAATCTTCCTCTTTTTGCTTGAGGAAGATTATTGCTGTTCAAATCTATGCCAATATTCCTCTATTTTGTATGTGGGATGCCACCACAGCATGGCTTGATGAGTGGTATATAGGTCCATACCTACATATGGTCCTGGGATCTGAACCTGGGTACCCTGGGCCACCAAAGGGAGCATGTGAACTTAACCACTATGCCACTGGGCCAGCCCCTTCTGCCCGTTTTTTGATCTGGTTGTTTTTTTGTTCTTGAATTGTATGTGTTTTTTAATATATTTTGGATATTAACCACTTATCTGATATATGCAAATAACTTCTCCCAATCAGTAAGTTGTCTTTGTGTTTTGTTGATGGTTTCCTTCTCCAAGCAGAAGCTTTTTAGTTTGATGTAGTTCCATTTGGTTATTGTTTCTTTTGTTTCCCTTGCCTGAGGAGATGTTAAAAAAGATACAACTAAGATTGATGTCACTAAAATAATTAAATTTTGACATGATATTGAATTTGCTTCCATTTTTGCCAAAAATCTATATGGCACCAGACTTTCTATAATGATTGGGGTTTTAAAGTATTAATCTCAATTTCGATTCTGTTGCACTCTATTATATAGATACTAAATTAACAAAAATTTATCAGTGAAACCAATACAAACAATGCAAAGTGTTAAAATAAATTTTGCTTATACTTTGTTGCTTTTAACATACATTTATATTACAAATCTTGTTATAAAGTTACCAATATGTTTTTGGAAGAAAGACAACCTTTTATTGTGAGATAATATACTTTCTAATGCTCAAGTTCTAAAATATCCTTCTTTTTTGAAACATTGTGAGAGAAATGGTGGTTTTGTTTGAGTTGCTGTATGTTTATTTTGAATTGTCTTACATTTGTTATCACTCATCATTAAAATGAGAAGTTGTTTTTGTAAGTTTACCGTTTAATAGAATCTTAAAGTACAGGAAACAATTCTCTAAAGTACCCATCATATTTCATGGATATGGGTTTTAAACTTAATGTTAACTTCACATTAAAACTCTTTCCTACAGGAAAAATACAAAAAACAAAACGAAATTTCAGGCAGTGTTTAAAAATACTTTTAAAAAATTCTGCATGAAAATTCGCACCATCTAACAGATTTTGCATGTGTCTGGTTTTTTTCAGTTTGACTTTTGTTTTATGATTCATTTTATTTCCTTTAAAGTTTTTGCAAATTATTCAGCATTCATTACAACCAAATCCTAAATCTTCCTTTAAATCTGATATATCAACTCATTTATTTAATTTAAACTTCATGTTATCAAATTTGGGAGAATTTTGTTTTCTTTTAATATGGATTAATATTTGCCCTACCTCATGACTAGTAAAATCTAAAGTTGAATTACAGTCTCATTCTGACACTAATATTCACATTACTGTTACTGATACTAAATCCTGTCATTTCACTATGTAATTGAACAGTAAATTGTGATTAGACAACTTTAGGCCAATTGCTATAGATATTCTAAGCAGTGAGGAACTCCTCCTTTATTTAAGCCCACAACATTTTTAAGAGTGTGGTTTAAAGTTCAAGTTAGATTGATTTATACTGCACATTGTTGGATATGAATTATGATGTGTTTAAAATAGTATTTCATAGATATATACATTATTGAATCAACCATATCAACTAATAAAGTGGGCCTAGATATTTTAAAAGAATAGTAAGTTAAGACTAATTTATAATTTATAAATTCAAAATAATTTGATAAAATTTAAATAATTTTGAGAGATATATCTATATTTTATTTACATTTCTGAACTTGTAATGATAGTAAGCAAAAGTAGAGTCTAAGCTTGATTTTCTAAGTTCAAAATAGATTCTTAAGTTAAAAAAATATCATGACGTTTCCTTCTCTAAATCATCAAAATTGATGAAAATATATAATGTATTAAAAATTTCCCTTATTAAATTTTAAACATATGTTTATTAATAATAACTTTTTCTTTATATCCAGCACAGATATAACAAAGATTTTAACAAAAATTGTTACTGAATTTCCAGGAAAATCCTCAAGCAATATATGTTTCAAATAATTTTAATGTAACTGCCTGTAAGTCATTGCTTTGTAAATAATTGCACAGAAACCATGAAACAATTAACCAGTAAAACCTCCTGGGGACGAAGAGTATTTGTTTAATAGAAATCAACAAAGTCTGCATTGCTAAGAAATGGAATCTGCCCTTTTTCAATTTGATTCAGCCTGAAAGTTGTTAATATCATTTCCCAGGACCTTCCAATCCCACTACAAAGAATCTTCCAATCCTTCCTTTAAAGAGGTATTTGCAAGATGGAGATACAGCAGAAAATGAGATAGAGGCGAAAGCTTAGAGGTACAGCTTGTCACAAATAAAGAGAAAACATTCCAAAATAATAATAAAATGACTATTAATTACTAATTATTTATTATACGCTAGGCACTCTTCTAATCACTTTACGTATTTAACTCATTTATATTTCCAACTAGCCTTAGAGTGTGGTCCATACATTATTTCTCTCTCTCTTTTTTTTTTACAGAGGATAAAATTGAGTAATATTATAAGCTGTATTTTATTGATGTATATTTTTCCCAAATTTAAACATTTCTGAAAAATATATCTTACAAATAATGATATGTTAGATTCATGGAAGATTAAGTTATCCAAGGTTACGTGGATAGCACTTGTTGAAGTTTCGTTTCAGCCCCAGGCCATCAACCATTGTTCTCTTAACCACACTAAGCAAACACACACTGCCATTGTTTAGAAAGCAATGAAAGAAATGGTTTTGTGCTAAACATATTCATAGAAGACCATTTAAAATTTAGATTACTGATGAAAATAAATTGAACTATATTAGATGGTCAATGAGGACCCTGATTCTAGGAAAAAGCCACTCAAATGCACATTGATCTGGGAAAAAGACCTGTGGCAGAAAAATGAAACCAAAAAGGAAACTATTATCAGCACAAAGAAAATGTCCTTATTCATTCCTAAGTCTATCATTATTTTGTAGGGCAGAGGTATTCAAATTAATATTTTAGAGACACACTTAATTGAATTTATCTATGTATGCAAACGTGTTTATTTCTAAAAGCACATTAAGTATATTTCATAATGTGTATTGTGGTATATGATTTCTCAATGTATTCTTGTTAATTTTATGCATTTTTTTTTGCTGAGGAAGATTTGCCCTGAGCTAACATCTGTTGCCAGTCTTCCTCTTTTTGCATGTGAACTGCCATCACAACATGGCCACTGACAGATGAGTGTGTAGGTCCGTGCCCAGGAACAAAACCTGGGCTGCAGAAACAGAGTGGGCCAAACTTAACCACTAGGCCACCAGGGCTGGCCCAATTTTATGCGTTTTTAACAGAAGTACATTTAGGTACTTTAACAGAAAGACTATGGAGTTGGAAGATCCATAAATATAAATTCCAGCTATGAATCTGATATCAAGAATAAGAAGATCATGAAAACAGTCATATTTATTGAACACTGTCCCAATAAGTTTTTCTACTGGTGTATTTCACATTATACTTATGCACCATAAGTAAATCCTTGCATTATTTAGGTAAACATCTTTTTGTTTTTTCTTTAAATCCAACATTGTATCACTAAATCTTTCTCAATATTGTTTCTTCATGCTCATAGCACTACCTATCTATTCAGATTATTCTGCTTTCTATTTTCTTTTCTCCAATAAGTCTTTTCAAATTTAAGTTGCCAACCTTCACAATCTCCATGGTTACTTTTTTTCCTTACTCTCTACACCAAAACATTGCTTATTTATACAATGTTGTACGTTGTATCTTCACTCAAACTATTGCTTAAGAATTCTTCAATCAACATCAATTCCTAAAATATGAGATTTGTGAAATGTCTTACCCATTTGAAGCATGTTTATCTGGCATATGGTTATATGCAAAACATGATATAGATTTTCACAACAAACACTGAAACCAGCCATCACTGTTTGTCCAATGAGTTAAATAATCTTTTTTTCTACTTGTCTATACGCCCTAATTCTTCCAACATTTACTATTTGAGAAAGTTATTAAACTCTTGATGCCTTTACTTATTAATCTGCCAAAGAGGATAAGTATAATATCTATTTCATATGTTTACAGTAAGAATTAACTAATTGAATATAGGTAAAATATTTAGAATATTGCCTGGCAAATAGTAAGTATGTAATTGTGGGATATTATTATTGTTATAATAACAGTTAATATTATTGATGATATTAATGATAAAAAGCAGCAAAAAATTAATGACAAAGAAATAGCCTCTTCTCAACTCATAGGTAGTAAATATCTCCATGGAAAATTGTACGATCAGAAAATATTTGCTGAAGCTAATATATTAATGTGATTTTAAAAATTATTGGAAATGAGATAGGAAAAATATCTAAACATAGCTGTGGTACCAACTCTCATTCATACATGTTTAAAACAATAATACATTTACATTAATTTATTTAAAATTCTTGATTGCAAACCTCAAATGAAAACTTGGCATTGCCTAATGGTTTTATTATTTGATATATCACATTCTGAAATAACTATTTCATCTCTATCCCTTTCCTCAATTCCCACACATCGTTTCCTCTCTCCATTGCCCACATATAGCAGATGCCCTTGCCTTATACTTTGTCAGGAAAATATAATCCATTTGAATGTATTTAATTCATCTTCCCAACACTCAATATGAAATTCTACCTGCATGCCTCCCATTGTTCTTCCATCTTTTTATACTATAAGAAATTTCACTTTCCTTGCCTAGGATGAGTCTCTTTTCGTAGTTTGGTGTCCAAAGTTATCTGCAATCCTAAGGGTGTCTCTTGCCTACATCATTAGTTTATCTTGTTCCCATTCTCTCTGCATACAAGCTGATTCTAATATCTCACATCTTAAAACACACACCCTAAAATTACTACTTCAAAATGGCTTAAATATCTGAATTATTTAGTCATGGTCCATAAAGTTGCATCACTGGAAAACAATATTAAAGCTGTGACCAGCCCACGTTATATTCAATACCATCCCAGCCTTGCTTCTTCCACCAATGAATGGTTCATTTTTATGTTCCCCTTCAAAAAGCATTGAATACATTGTTCCATTATCCCTATTAGGCTCCTAACCCTTTCAAAAGTTGGATCATAGAATTTCTCAAGACTGATTCCCAGGATAACTTCTTTCTGTGCTCTCGCTTTGGGGGTCTTATCCTACCTAATGGCTTTAGATACCTTGGATTTGCTTTTGTAGCCTATAATTATCTTTGCGGTTCAGATTATTCAAAGTTCAAATACTTTTTAAATATGTTTCAGTCTCATGTTTCATAAATAGTTCAATTAAAATGATCAGAATAGAATTCTTGATATTTTCCTCCCAACACCTAGCCATACCTCCTTTGTTTTCATCTCATTACAAGGCAACATCTTCTAGAAACGAACTTAAAAAACAAAGGGGGAGGTATTTTCCATATCCTTTCTTCTCCCTTTTCATCTCTACAGTATGTAATCTCTGTGCAGATCTACTTTTCTTCATTTCCATTGCCACAACTCCGATTCACATTTTGTCTTTAATTGTTAAAGGACACGTATAGCTTTTATCCTAATATCATGATAAAGGATCTCTCTTTTGTTTTTTTTTTGTGAGGAAGATTAGCCCCTAGCTAACATCAATTGCCAATCCTCCTCTTTTTGCTGAGGAAGATCGGCCCTGAGCTAGCATCCGTGCCCATCTTCCTCTACTTTATATGGGACGCCACCACAGCATGGCTTGCAAGCAGTGCATTTGTCCGCCCCAGGGATCCAAACCTGTGAACCCTGGGCTGCCAAAGCAGAGCGTGCTAACTTAACAGCTATGCCAACATGCTGGCCCCAAGATCTCTCTTTAAAGATATCTTTTTCTTCAGAATTTATTCTGCTGCAAAAGAAAATTTCAAAATTAAATACTTGAATACAATCTTTGTAATATATATTCATTAACTCTATAGTTATTTTTCTAAATGAAAGTCTTCATGAATGTAAAATATACTAAATGTTTTTATGGCATTAATGTCATCTCAACAATATACCTTTAAACACATATCTGCAAAGAAGTAGCGTTTTCCATTCTCTTGGAAAATACTCTTACTATGAAACTTTCTTCTTCTGTAAAATATAGATAAAAGCGTTTATTTTCCAAGATTATTATGAGCACTCAATGAGATGATGTATGTAAGAGTTTTAGTAAAAGGTTTGTGCATTAAAATTCATCTGTAAGTGTTCATTTTAATCACTTTCACTTGAGTTTTAAAAGATCTAATGTGATAATATTTTGTATAAAGTATCATTGTCACTGTTGATGTTATGATGGTGGTTTAAAATATTTTTACAGGTAATTGTAAAAACCCATTACATTTCACATTAGTCTATAAAATTGTTTAGTTTCCTCAATCGTCAAATTAATTTGTAATTGTAGCTTAGATATAGTCATTAGCAAATGTTCTATGGCAATAAACGATCCACAGACTATCTGTCTGATTGATTTTACAATTCTTAGCTTTATTTTTCCCTTGCCTTTGGTTGTTTATGGTTCAAAATTGCAAAGATCAAGCAGAACAAGGACAGGGTAGAAACCCATCACAGTGAGCCGAGGGCCAATTCAGCAGAATTTCTTTGAAGTCCCACTTTGAAGTTTCATAAGACAGAAAATAGGGAGAAAAAATGAGTTGAGATATCAGAATATCTCTGAAGGAACTCTAGAGAAATGATAGTAATTTCATTAGTTCTAAGATGTAAAATGATGTTCTCATGTTGAGGCTATCTCTCACATATTGTCCTCAATGAATTTTATGTTTTTTGTATGCTGTTGTGCTGTAATCATAATATGTAGGACTTTGATGTATTTTTGGTATTACATTGCATGAACTTGAAAATTCTGACAAATATATTGAATGTTCTATCTCAGATCCTGCTAGGAAACGTCTTCACTGTGCAGTCAACATTTTTCCATTGAAAAATTGTGCATAAAAAGACATATCTAATGAATTTTTTGTATGGAATTATTTATTGATGTATATACCAAATACAAAAAATTATATTTGCTTAAATAATAACTATCTATTTAGATATAAAGAGATTCAAACTATTTTTTTTTCCTAATATAGATCTGAGGATGAAATGAAGTATTTAAAATAGCGTAGATTACCAATTCTTTTACTTATTATTGGAAGTGATTTATTTTGTAAAAAATAAAACTCATAAATAGTAGAATATTTACAATGTTTCCATATAAGAACTCCTGTTTAGCAAAAATATATTTGAAAGAGCTAAACTTAAAGATAAGCTATGTGTTTTTCTATCACAAACAGACAATAGCTCAAAATTTTCTTACCATCTCGGTGATGGCAAATTGTTGTAAATATACTGCCTTGTAGATACTTTGTGACCATCTAATGAATGAAAAGTTACTGATTTATGTTTTTATAAACTTTCTTCTGGAATAATTGCAGATTTAGGGAAAAATGAGATAGTATAGAAAGCAATCATGTACCCTTCCTCCAATTTCCCTTAACGATAGCATTTTATAATCATGGTATATTTTTCCAAACTAAGACATTAAACTTAATATGATTAACTAAACAATAAACATTATTTGCATTTTGACAATTTGTTCATTAATGTCCTGTGTGTGTTCCAGATTCCAGTGCAGAATATCACACTGCTTTTAGTCATGTACGTATGATATCTATACCTATGTCTATGTCTATGTCTATGTCTATGTCTATGTCTATGTCTATGTCTATCTATATCTATATCTATATCTATATCTATATCTATATCTATATCTATATCAATCTACAACTATCTATTTTGCCTAAAGTTTAATTTTTGTGTAGTGTGCCAATTCAAGAAATTAGACTCTTTCTTCTAAGTTGTCGAATTTATGGGTTTACAGTAGTTCCCAGAATAGCTATTATTCTTCAATATCCTTGGGATCAGTGGGAATGCCCCTTGTTGTATTCAGGATATAGAGAATGTATTAATTTTCTGTGTTGCTATAACAGTTTACCACAAACTTGGTGACTTAAAATAATGGAAATGTATTCTCTTACAGCTCTCGAGGATGAAAGTGTGAAATTGTAGCACTGGGCCAAAAATCACAGTGTCAGCAGGGCCATACTCCCTCTGAAGGCTCTAAAGGAGAATTCATTCAGTACCTTTTTGGCTTCTGGTGGCTACTCCCATTCCTTGACCATGTTCAGAATACTCTATGTCTTCCAAAAGGGTCATAGTGCCTTCTCTTTTGTCTGTGTCAAATTTCCCTCTTATAAAGATACATGGGATTACAGTTAGGGCCCATCCTTATAATCCAGGATACTCTCACCATTTCAAGACTCCTAAATTAATCACATTAGCAAAGATTCTGTTTCTATATAAAGTAATATTCATGAATTCCAGAAATTAGGATGTGGCTATCTTTTGTGGGGCCATTTTTCAGCCTAACACAGATAGGCTCATTTTTTTCTTTGTTGACTTGATTAAAGGTTTATCAATTCTATTTCATTTATCAAAGAACCATCCTTTGAATTCACTGATTTTCTTTATTATTGTAGTTTTAGATTTATTGATTTTTGTGTTAATTTCAATGATTTCCTTTCTTCTACTTACTTTGGGTTTAATTTGTTTTTCTTTCTCTTGTTTCTCCAGGTAAAAGCATAAGGTATTGATTTTATCTTTCTTTTTTTCTTAATATAAACATTTAATGCTATAAGTTTTTCACTAGGTACTGCTTTAGTTTCAGACCACAAATTTTGATATTTTATTTTATTTATTTATTTTTTTGCGAGGAAGATCAGCCCTGTGCTAACATCTGCCAATCCTCTTCTTTTTTTGCTGAGGAAGACTGGCCCTGGGCTAACCTCCATGCCCATCTTCCTCCACTTTGTATGGGACGCCGCCACAGCATGGCTTGTCAAGCGATGTGTCCGTGCACACCTAGGATCCGAACCAGCCAACCCCGGGCCGCCACAGTGGAGCGCGCGCACTAAGCCGCTTGTGCCACTGGGCCAGCCCCGATATTTTCTTTTTATTTAGTTTAAAATATCTTTTAAAAATTTCTCTTGGCCCTCTGTGTTATTTAGAAGTGTCTTTAATTTCTAAATATTTAGAGATTTCCAGATATCTTTCTGTTATTTATTTCCAATATATTTTCCTTTTGATCTTAGAGAACACTCCATAGGATTTCAATACTTGTATTTGTATTAAGGTTTATTTAATGGTACCAAATATGATCTATCTTGGTAAATGGTCAATGTCCACTTGAGAAGAAAGTGTATTCTTCTTATTGGGTGGAATGTTCTAAAATGTCAATTAGATCAAGTTGGTTTGTCAGGCTATGTTCAATTATTACTTATTTTCTGCTTGCGTGGTCTATTAATTACTGAGAGAGGAGTGAAATCTTCAACTATAATTGTGAATGTGTCTATTTCTTCTTTCAGATCTATCATTTTTGGCCTCATGTATTTTGAAGCTCTGTTGTTAGATACATACACATTTAGGGGTGGTATATCTTAGAAAATTGATCCATATACAATTATCTAGTGTCACTCTTTGTCCCTCATAAGTTTCCTTGTTTTGAAATCTACTTCATCTGAAATTAATATAGCTAGGTTAGCTGTATTTTGAGTTAGTCTTTACACAGTATGTCTATTTTCATCCTTTTCAACTTGTTTATATCTTTATATTTAAATTGGGAAATTTTTAGGCAGCATATAGCTCAGTTGTTCTTTTTTTAAAAATTCAATTTAACAATCCATCTCTTTAACAATTGTGTTTAGACCATTCTCATTTAAACTGATTATAGATAAATTTGGATTAAAATCTATCATCTTTCTAGCTGTATTCTATTTGTTTCATTTGCTATTTGTTTATTTTTCCCACTTTTTCAGTCTTCTCTGATGACTGAATTTTATGGCTTCAGCATAAATTTTAATACAGTATTTTATGACTATTGTTTTTACCTCACCTCTATTTTTGTAGTATTTGTTTATCTTTTCTTCTTTGCTTGACTTTTCTACTGGTTTTGCTAGGGTTTACAATATATATTTATAAATAACATGAGGTTGTATTAATATACTTGTATACCACTCACTTGTAGTATATGACCTTATATTCTCAATATATTCGTCCTATTCCATATTTTATTGTTGTCATACATTTTACTTTTATGTATGTGTAATTGCTATATATGCGTACATACATATGGGTATTACCACTTTTGCTTTAAAGAGTTGATCGTCATTTATTCTGCAGCTGATTCTCTCCATTTCTTTGTGTAGATACAAGTTTCTGATTATATTTCTTCTTCTTGAAGAACTTCCTTTAACATTTTCTATAAAGGTGTTCAGCTGACAATAATTCCTTCAGGTTTTGTTTGTCTGAGTAAGCCTTTTTATTTCCTGTAATATGGAAGGATATTTTCACTGGTATTGAATTTGGGCTTGAAAAAGTCTTCTTTGAGCACATTAAAGATTTCATTCATCTTCTTTTTTGCATGGTTTTTGATGATAAGTCTGCTGTATTTTTTATCATTGTTTCTCTGAAGTTAGAATGTCTTTTTCTCTGGCTGTCTGCAAGATTTTCTCTTAGTCTTTGCTAGTTTGACTATTTTATGCTTAGGTGTATTTATGTGTGTTTGTGTTTGTGTGTGTGTGCACATGTGTGTGCAAGTGAGCGAGTGTGTGTTTTTGGTATTTATTCAGTTTGGTACCGTCTGACCTTCTTAGAACAACAGTTTGCTGTCTGTCATTACTTTTGGAAACACCAGCCATTATTTCTTCAAACATTTCTTCTTCAGGGATTTCAATTATGCATATATTAGAGCATTTGATATTGTGCCTCAGATCTTGGATTTTTTATTCTGTTGTGTTTTTTCACTCTTTTTTCTCTCTGCATTTATTTTGAGGTAATTTAATCACCCTATCTTCAAGATCACTGATTCTTTCCTCAGCTGTTCTGAGTCGACTGATGAACTCATTAAAGACTTTCTTCATCTCCATACATTGTTTTGAATCTATTATTTCCAATTGATTCCTTTTTATAGTTACCATTTCACTGCTGAAATTACCTATTTCTTCTTGCCTGTCATGTACCTTTTTTGTTAGAGGTTTTGTGATATTAGTCATAGTTATTTTAAATACTCTTTCCATTCTACATTGTGTCATGTCTGAACCTACCTCTCATGATTGCTTTTTGATGTATTTTTGTATGCCTCGCAATTTTTCAGTTGTTGTTCATTAGGAGACATGTTGTATAAGACAGTATCTATTGAGATAAATATACTCATGCTTATCCAAAAAATTTTTTATAAGAGTGTTTTCTTTGTTGTTTTGGTCCTAAGTATATCGTAATTTTCTTTGTTATTTTATGTATGTATGTATGTTTCTGAAGTATTTTTAGTTCCCAAATTATGCTATTTTACCTATCTTTATTGTTATTAAGTTATTTGGTTTTTGCATTATGGCTAAAGAAGAAGGCACAAATGATTTTATTATTTGGCATTTTCTGAGACTTCTTTTGGTGGAAGAGATCATGGTCAATTTTTATTTTAGGTGTGCTTGAAAGGAATGACTATTTTCCAGAGTAAACTTATAAATGCCATCATTTTTTTTATTATTCTATGAAGAAATTTCATACTGTTTATTAACTCTTAGTCACATCAGGATCTCTATCTATTTTTTTAACACATGCTAGGTTAATATCTTTAATACTCATAATTCATAGGTCTATTCTTGCACATTTTTAAAACACCCACATTATTTTTAAAACGGCCACTTATGGAATATAAATGTGAAAGAG
This sequence comes from Diceros bicornis minor, assembly GCF_020826845.1. Classification (NCBI taxonomy): domain Eukaryota; kingdom Metazoa; phylum Chordata; class Mammalia; order Perissodactyla; family Rhinocerotidae; genus Diceros; species Diceros bicornis. The sequence continues at coordinate 40,424,937 of NC_080759.1, forward strand.
ACAGTAAATTTTCCCTAAAAGACACAGTACATAGCAACTAACTAAAAATGTCTACCTAAATAACTGATATGTGTGTGTGTGTGCATGTACAGATGTGTTTGTGTGTCTATGGGGGAGACCTAGAGACATTGTGGTTAGTCTAGCAATTTTATAAATAAGGAGGTCTGGAGATGGAACAAGTGTGTTACTGTAAATATCCCCTTCACCTTTTGTAGAGCAGGAGTAAAGCTATACTTTTTCAGAATTCCTCTCCTGTTTTTTTTAGGTTGATTACTTCTGTAATTGGAAGACAGAGGATAGAACATACAGATGAGCAGCATCATACACAATAGCTTCTTAAACTATAAAGTAGAATTTGAAGGAAAAAAAGGATAATTTTTTTTTAGCTTTGTGTACCTTAAGATAAGTAAGCAAAAATAGGAAAACTAATTATTTGATTTCATTTATTCCTAACTGAACCATTATTTTTCTTTTTTTTATTTTTGGAACATGCCATTCTGATTTATTACAGTGTGTTCTATCGCAGATCACTGGCGTTTCAGTTACAATGATTTCTTTAGGTTTTGGTACTGTTTGCAAACGCACATCAGTTACCACCCTCACCCTTCATATCCTAAATCTTCAGTGCCTGATCCCATCTTAATCCAATCTTTGTTTTTGCTTCTCTGCTGGATCAGATAACATAAATGGATTTCTTAGAACACCCTTTACATTTTACGATACCTTGTTTTCTAAGATTGCAGTAATCGGAGGGCAGAATGAAGAACAAAATCAGTAAAAAAAAAAAAAAAAAGCATCAATCCCTTTTTTAGTCAATGATAAATGTGACAGGAAGACTACAGAACAGCCAGGAGCCAAAGTTGTATCAGCATCTATGCAGCAGCAGCAGCATCTTCTGGACAAAAAGAAAAAATGTGAAATGACAGCAATGAGGCTGTAATTAGCAGAAAACAGTCACTTGCTAATAAAACTCCATTTCTTTTCAGGTCATTATTAGAAATGTAAATAAAACTGAATATAGAAAGTAGATAAGCTATAATGAGTGTTTAATAATCTCTAACAATCTTTCATTTAAATTTAGTACTCTTAGAATGATTTGACATTCTTAATTTTTAACGAAGGGGATTATCTTAGATAATTATGAGATAAATAATTAGATCTTCTGTTAAAAATCGTTATGTGCACTTTTGGTTTTAACATTCACATCATGACAATTATACTATCTTTTTCAGCTGGCGTTTAATCTTGCCAAGTAAAACTAAATGTTGTAAAATAACGCTGTAATCAACCATGTGCAATAAATAATATGTGTAATAGTTATTTTTAAACCTAATGAGTTGGCATTTGTTTTCTTATTAATAGCTTTCTTCCTAATACAATAGTTAAATTGAGATATATAATAAATTTAATCTCCATGTTTTGGTTTTAAGAATTTGAAATAAAGCTCTTATTTTTACCACTTAAAGGTATTGATAGAATCTTGTGTATAATAAAAAGAGTTGGAAAGGTAGAGAAACCAGTAATTACACTTGAATGAGGGTCCCCTCTCCACCACTTCAGGTGGAAAGGATACAAGAGGGTACTTAGTTTGGGCCTGTATAGCACACAGTAGCACCCAATAATTGCACCACAGAGTTACTAGTACTAGAATCAGATCTTAACTGGAGACAATTTTATAAATTCATATGTAAGAACAAAATAAGCAGTCTGCTCAAGTCCTGCTTTCTTTTTTAATTTTTTATTTTGTTTATTTTATTTATTTATTTTTTTTGTAAAGCTTCTTGTTTTTTTAAATTTATTTATTTATTTTCCCCCCCAAAGCCCCAGTAGATAGTTGTCTGTCATAGCTGCACATCCTTCTAGTTGCTGTATGTGGGACGCAGCCTCAGCAAGGCTGGAGAAGCGGTGCGTTGGTGCACGCCCAGGATCCGAACCCGGGCCGCCAGCAGGGGTGCGTGCACACTTAACCGCTAAGCCAAGGGGCCAGCCCAAGTCCTGCTTTCTTTGACCAAATCTGTTCCCTCTTTATTTATGTGAAGTCCATCTGTGTGTAGAATTCTGAATCTTTTGTAGTTTATATGGAAAGACCAATACATGGCAATAGTACTGAGCAATGTTGAGTTTACTACATGATTTTGAAGAAGACTTGAAGTCGCTAAAATAGGTTGCATCACACGCCCCCAGAAAATGATTTTAAAGTTGTATTAGCATTAGATATCTTAATTATTTTCTGCCTTGAGCACCGCAGCAAACTGCCTGCTCGTCTTCCAAAAACTTCACATTCTCTCTTGTGTTGCTCAAAGTCCCTTCTTTCTCTCTTTGGGCTAGCAATCAAGTTCTAGAGTTTGAGATCCTTAAAATATTTTCTCTATAAAGGCCAGTCTCTAGTTCAAGAAATTCTTATACCAGCTGCTTAGAGAATTAAGGCGTCTCCACTTGATTATATACATTAATTCCCAGCCTCTCTAAATACACACACACACACACACACACACATGCGCTCACACTTCACAATCTTTTCCTATTTTCTGCTTCAAGGGATCTCTTCATTTAGAGGTCCTAGAAATTAATTTTTTTGAAAACAGATAATTTTCCAGGTGCTTACATATTAAATATTGCCGAGCTCCACATGTGAGAGGATTAGATTATTCCTGGATCAAAGCCTGAATGGTATTAAATTAAAAAATGATTTTAAAAGTCCATATGAAAAATGCAAATCTGTGTATTTCGTTAGCATAGTTTATGTTATGTTACATGATGAGATTTTATATTTCAAATGTAATCAGTATTTCCAGGCACTACAAGCCAAGGAATAAAAATAAGATTTTTTTCTGTATATATCTCTGAGCTTGTACTGGGCTAACCTTTGTGGGAATACACCTCAAAATTTTTGCTATGTGATGATTTTCTTGGAGCTTCCTGTGTAACATAACAATGTTAAGTTTTAGGCAAGATCACTTTCCAGATAGAAATCGCTAAAGGGATAGAGATAGGATAGAGGGGGTTTATTTTACCTGTTATTACAGCCACTCCCTGAGGCCTGCATATTGCATATTTACAAGTGTGTGATTTATTACAGCTTCTAGTCTCTAGCTATATTCTCTACATTTTATCTAAATGAATCTGTAGATCTCTCCTTTCTCCTTTGCAGGTTGGCAATGACCTTCTCTTTCTTGGAAAAACTCACTTCAATTAGGCGATGGGGACGAAAGCATAGCTATGAGGAACTTTAATAAAAAAGCACCTTCATATACACTAAAGTCTTCTTCCCATAATATGTGAATGTTCTCCTGGATGGGAAGGATCGAGGGTAAGATATTGTGCAGAAGAGCCTCAGATTGGACCTGGTAGAACTGCTTGATAGAGTCCACAGCATAACTCAGAATTCTCTAAATTGTCTCTAAGCATTCCAGGAGTGAATTATTTTCTCCTCAGACCACACAAAGGACTTAAATGGGGGTTGATGTTGATAGTTTTGGGTGTTGAGGGAAGAATGTTGCCTAACTGATTTTGTCTGGATAAACCAGTCTGTAAAAATTAAAATATTGACATCTATTTAAAATATGTTCTAGTCCAGTGGTAATCTCATTTTCTCTCTCTACAGGATCTTCTCACATTTGCCTAGAAAAAAGCAGGACTAAGTGATATCAGATAAATTCACAGTGGGTCTATGTACCATAGAGCAAATGGAATGTTCATTATATGTTCCAAATAATGATGACTGAGTTTAATACTGTTGTTCCAGAAGTTATCAAGCCTTAGAATAGTAGGAAGTAGAAACAACGGAAACTGAGACCATTACATTAGAAATTATAAATTTTAGTCTTAAAAAGAGTTTGGAGGCAAGACAACTCCAGCTATTCATGTGGGTCTTTGCCTGAAGCTGAAGGAGAATCAAACCAATTGGTTCTTTGCCTTGTTCGTAGTAAGATATCCTTGGAGGGAATGTCAAAGCATGATGTAATACTGTTCCTAAAGTGAAGTAGCTTTCCACTTAACCAAGAAATGAAAGAAACAAGAGTGTTCTCCACTAAATAATAAGTAATTCTTTTCAGTAACACTTTCAAAGTCAAATCTAAACTACGTCATTCATCAGAGCCAGGCAGGTGTCTAGTTCCATCTCTCTGACTCTCAGCCTCTGTCTCTGTGTGCATGTGTCTACCAGGGGAAGTAGATATAAATATCTTGGGTAGTAGCAGTAGCGAGAATTTTTAAGAATTCATAGGAACAAGAGAGTAGAATTTACAAAGTTTTTCATTTTGTGGTTGAAGGTGTTTACAACATCACAGGAGATTTTGGCAAGAAACTCTGCACACACAAACCCACATACACTCCATATAGGCACAACTAGACAATGCAACTTACAAAAGCACATATTATTTGGCTCCAAGAGACAATTCAAATGCAGTAAAGCAAATGTTACTAGAGTGAAAATGAAAATTTTTCTTTTCTTTTCTCAACAATGATGTGTTGAACAGAAATCATAAAATATTACAGGTAAAAAAAATTAGGATCTTTTTTAGAGATCATCTAAATCTTTAATGCTCTTTAGAAACCCTCTAATTTGATCTCCTTACTGGCATATTAAACTGCTGTATAATATCCTTGAATGTTGTTTATTTAATCTATGCCTGAATTCTTCCACTTTTGAGGACAAATTTGTTTGTGAGACATCTTATTTCATTTTGGGGTATAGCTTCATTTTAGAAAACATCTCCTTGTAATGATCCTAGAATTCTACTTCTTAGCCCAAATCTTGCTTCTGAAGCTACAAATTATGTGCATATGGCTTTCTCATAAAACTCTTCAAACATTAGAAGATGGAGATATTTACCCTTTGATGCTTCACTTTGTCAAATTTTGAGGTATAACCACTGCATCACTGGACCGGGCCCAAAAGTCAGTTCTTAATGTTTAAATCTCTAGGTTCAGGTAAAAGGTTCTGTGCACAATGCACACAAAATAATTCCACATTTGCTTACTACCATTAGTTAAGGAGGTGGTGTTCCTTATCAGTTATTTTTCCCCACTTAATAGAATCTTACTGCTTCAGTATCTCCATGTTCATTTTTCTAATACAAGTTTTATTTCTAATGAGCCTAAAACATATTACCTATTTCATTTATATGCAAAGTATACTCAATATAATCTCATCCTCTCATGATGAATCATATTATACAGGTGAACATCAATTGCTCTACTAGGCTACACTACACAAGTTTTCCTAATTCCCCACACCGCTAGGCTATCAGTGGTCACTCTTGCTGCAGTGTATTTGGATCTAATTAACAAGTTCCCTATCCTAATTGGCTGCTTCTAATATTCTGAGGTCTGAAAATCATATAAGAAAGCTTTTCAGACTGTCCTTAAAATAGAGTAATAACCACTCATCTAAGGAAGCTAACAGTAAAGAACTCTTTCTATATTTTTAGTCTGAAGGCTTTGTGATACTTTTTCAATAGTTCGGCGCTCAGATAAATTTTACATTTTCTTTTGGTTTTGGAACTATGATGAAAACAGGATTGTGTTTAAATCCTGGATTCAACACTTTCTAGCTAAATGACTTGGGCATTTTAAACCCTCAGAGAGTCTCAGAGTCCACTTAAAATAAATGAGAATGATAATACATACATTTCAGAAATATTTCAAAAGTTAAATGAAGAAACACACAATGTTCTTAGCAAAGTGAATGGAAACTTCAAATACTCAACAAAATCCATTTACATTTTATATATTTTTCTACTTCATCTAAATTTATATCTATACATACATCTCTATTGAAGCCCACATAGTCATCTATGTCAACATTTCCATCTATTTTTTATGCCTATATGCATCTATAACAGTTTGCAATTGAGGATCATGCAGAGCAAAACAAACTCAGTAACTTCATTAAGCTCAGATCTAAACGTCATTAATTTGAAAAAGAGAGACCATAAAGTTAACTTGATGTCATTTGTGGAGAGAAAAGATTAGTATACTTAAGGATAAGGAATGAATCAGTGAGATTTATTAAGAGAGGAGGGAATCAAAATGTATAAAATAATTTGCCTATGGACAGTTTATTACTGCCCATAATTTTCATTTGATTTTCTAGGCAATGTAATGTAATAAAGATATTCTCAATCATATCCTTAATTTTTGCCATGGAACCCTCGATATTTGTTCTATTTAGCATCTAATAATCATATCCAAATTTTGACCTAAATTTTGGAAGAACAGTGTTAGCTGTATATAGTAATTTCATAAAATTCTTTAAATGCACACATTAAAAACTTTCACAAATGTAATAAAAACGTTTTAATTTAAAAACAACCGTTATAAAGTATTATATGCTGGTGCCCTAAATATGCCCTAAAAATTGATACTCACATTTTTTCCCTAAACAGGAACATAGAAAGTAATAAAAGGGCGTAAATGGTATCACGATAATTAATAATAGAAAAATCCAATGACTATGGATGGGGAATTCTAGATTTTTGGATGGCATACCAGTACAATTATCTGATACTGACTTGTCAAGGTGTAATAATCACCAAAGCAATGGAAATCATGAAGAATTTTCTTGCCCAGGTCACTATGTGCACTGGTTTTAGAGTTTTATGTCTATCATAAAACAAATAAATTTTGACATTTTTATATAGGATCTTTATGCAGTAGAATTTTAAATATACTTTTGAATTTTATCTAATGTAAATATGAATTTCAAGAATGAAAAAGACTTTATATGCTTTTATTTTTATTAGAGATGTATTTTTTCCCTACTTTTTCTAGGAAATGACCTGAATTTATACTTCAAGTTCTTTATTAATAATTGATAACTTAGAAACAGATCCTTGTAACTTTAAAATTAGCATGTATTCTGATATTTGTATAAAGCTAAAAGTAAGAGACAAAAATGTTATGGTTTAATTTTCTCGTTATCAGAGAAGACTCGTGAAAAGAAAATCTTAAAGTCTTACTTTTCCAAAAATCTATACCCAGCATTTCATGAAAGACTGAGAAAACAATTGTAAAAACTGTGTAACATTGTCTTGGATCAGAGAATTCTTGTACTAGAAAATAAAATACTTTTTCAGCAATAAATGAGTTATACAACTAGAAAATTGTTATTGGGTTGGCATTAGGCCAACACAAAACTTGAATTTAGGCTCACTTCCAATTTTATATCCTTGGGAAAAAAACTTTCCCTCAAAGATCTTAAATTTCTCTATAAAAGTTATGGATTTAACTAGATCATCTATAAAATGTATGTCAATGCGAAAAATGTAGTGCTGTATTTAGAATTAGAACTCAGTTCTCCAGAGCTCAGATTTACATTTAAATTGCCAGATGGCAAAATATTTGTGTGCTTATGTGCCAATCATGACAAATGCCTTTCTTATAAGGAACATAATTTAAATAATTATAATTCTTCATTATTTTTCTATTTAATCATTTGACTGCCATATACAGAAGTAAGGCAATTCAAGTAGAATATGGAAACAAAGATTCTGTGTAATAACTAATTGTTAAACTTGTAGAAAGTGACACTGTGTACTTTTAGCCATGGAAAAAATCTAATTCTATTTTGGATGATATACTCTGCAGTCCACCTGGGCATCACATGACACTTTATTTCTCTATAAATTTCAGCATCTGAAAGGATATATTTGCAAATGCTCTCTTAAGTGATAACAAAATGGTAGAAGAAGAAATAAAAGTTATTGACTAATGCAAAAATACTAGGACAGATGGATTAAATTAACAAACTACAGATGCATCAAGGAGAAAACCAATAGCAAACTGTTGGTCTTAAACCTAATTTTTATGATAATTGAATCAAAATAAATAAAATGTCTGGTTAATAGACAAAGATTAAAAGACTGGATGAAATAAAAGACCCAACCCAGTGCTGCTTACAGGAAACACACTGAAATAAATAAATGAGCAAATAAATAAAACACAGGGCCGGCCCTGTGGCTTAGCGGTTAAGTGCGTGCATTCCGCTACTGGCAGCAGGGTTCGGATTCCAGGCGCGCACTGACACACCACTTCTCCGGCCATGATGAGGCCGAGTCCCACACACAGCAACTAGAAGGATGGGCAACTATGACATACAACTATCTACTGGGGCTTTGGGGGGAAAGAAGGAGGAGAATTGGCAATAGATGTTAGCTCAGAGCCAGTCTTCCTCAGCAAAAGGAGGAGGATTAGCACGGATGTTAGCTCAGGGCTGATCTTCCTCACAAAATAAATAAATAAATAAATAAATAAATAAATAAATAAATAAATAAATAAATAAATAAAACACAAATAGGATGAAGAGAGAATATGGAGAAGATAAACAACGTAAAAACTAACCAAACAAAGATGGTTTAGCTTTATTAATACCAAGCAAACAGATTTTAAAGCGAAGGGTAATCAAAGTGAGATAAGTCAGAGGGAGAAGGTCAAATACCATATGATCTCCCTCATTAAGTAGTAGATAATAACAACAACAAACAAACACATAGAGACAGCGATTGGATTGGTGGTTACCAGAGGAGAAGTGGAGAGGGAGAAGGGTGAAAGGGATAATTCGGCACATGTGTGGTGAAGGGCTGTAATTAGTATTTGAGTAGTGAACATGATTTAATCTACGCAGAAATAGAAGTATAGTGATGTACACCTGAAATTTATACAATGTTATAAACCAATGTTACTAAAATAAACAAAAAATTAAAAAAAAATAAAGCAAAGGGTAATCAAGACTGAAATCTCTTAAACACAATGTAACATATCTTCAAAATGTATAAACTTATTGACATAAGTGTAGAGCACTAGACTAGATCACAAAAACTATAAGAAATTTAATAGTAAATATAACAGAAGGAATAAGCTAGAAACCATACAATAAACAAAACTAAGGCTATGTCTCCAAATAAGTTGGATAAACAGCTAAAAGACATAAAAAGGCAAAAACCCATATTACCAATATCAAGAATCTTTTTAAAGGAGATATCACTAAAACTCTACAGATATCCAAAGGATGATAATAGAAAAAGTTTATTCTAATTAATCTTAAACATTAACTAAAATTACAAATTCCCCAATAAACAAACTTTTCAAGCACTGTCAGAAATAGAGATAAAATATAGGCATAGAATTATGAATATTAAAGAACTTGAATCCATAATTTAAATAATATATACACAAAGAAATTCCTACGCACAGATGGTTTCACTATTAATTTTTTTTCAAATACTTAGGAATTCATATCAACAATTCATAAAAAACTTTCAAAGAATATAAAAAGTGAGAATATTTCCAAGCTCATTTTATTAATCAAGAATAAACTCAAAAATGTAATGAAAATGTTACGAGAGGATAATTGCAAACTTATATTTCTCATAAACATACACCAGACAATTTTAAGTAACAATAGTAGCAGATAGAATCCAGCAATATATAAAAAGAATACTACATCATAACTCATTAAAGATCATTTATGGACTGCAAGGCTAATTTGACACTTAGAAATCACTGAATATAATTTACCACAGTAGCAGTACAAAGGAAAAATAATATAATAATTTATACTGATGCAGAAAAACCATCTGATATTATTCAACATTCATTCTAAGTTAAAGAAAAGAGGCAAGAAATTAAGAATTAAAGAGCTTTCTCTTCTGATGAAGAGCATGGTCAAAGATAATCTACATTGAATATAATATTCAATAGTGAAATATTGAATTATTTCCTACTGAGGTGAAGAATAAGCCAAGGATGGCCAATCTCACCACATACATTTAAAATTGTACTAGAGATCCTAGCAGTGCAATAGTATAAAGGCAGTGGTAAATATTTAAAAATAGGCTGTGATAAGTTAAAGATGCATATTGTAAATCCTCAAGCAACCATTAAAAATTAAACAAAGAAATGTAGCTGATAAACCATAAAGAGTTAAAGGGGGATTCCAAAAATGCTTAAGATCCAAAAGTATCCAGGAAAACAGGAAAAATATAGAACAAAGAACAAATGAGACAAATAACTAAGTGGTAGACTTAAACCTAATCATAATGATGACTACTTTATATATAGATGGTATAAACACTCAATAAAAGATAAAAAGTGTCAGACCAGATTTTTTTTTAAAAGGTTTCATTCTGTTATATTTTCAAAAAAACACGTCAAATATAAAGACATAAATTCAGAAAATAGAGCAAGAGAGAAGACTTGCCTAGTGATTTTATGAGGCTAGGATTTTTCTGGCCTTGTGGGAAGAAAAAAATTAGAAGATTCAATATTTTTAAGATGTAAATTTCTCCAAATTAATCTATAGATTCGAAGCAGTATGTATCTAAGCAGATGAATCATAATTCAACTACTTTTTTGAAATGGCAAGAACTTACAAAAGACATATGTTAGACAAGACCATGCTGAATGAAAATATCAAAGTTGGAGAACTTACAATATCATATTTAAGGAAATACTATAAAGTCATTATAATCAAGATACTGCGACATTGGCATGAGGATAGACAAACATCACAATGGAATAGAAACAAATATCTAAACAGATCTACACGTATATATCATTGGATTTATGACAAAGATGACATTTTACGTGGAAAATGATCTTATCAATAAACATTTAGATGTCTCTATGAAAATATTAATCTTGACCTTTATACCATATATCAAGCAAAATTAATTCAAAGTGGATCATAGACCTAAATCTAAATTCTAAATTTGTAAAGATTCTAGGGAAAATCATAGGAGTATTCTATTTGATCATGTTATAGATAACAATTTCTCAAACAGTACAAAAGCTAGAAACTAGCCATGAAAGAAGAAAAATATTAAATGAGATTTTATTAAAAGGAAGAGTTTTGTTCATCAAAACATTCATGAATAAATTGCATTGGCAAGCCAAAGACTGAAAGAAGATATGTGAAATACACATACATACACTCAAATCACACATATTCACAATATAGAACTTCTAATATAGAATGTAGAGCTTCTAAAAATGATAACAAAAAATCGAGAAAAATACACAATTAAAAATGGCAAAACATTTAAGTAGTCACTTCAGGAAAAGAACATTGAAATAGCCAATAAGTATATAAAAATTGCTCAGTATCATTAATTAACAAGAACTCTAAATTAAACCCAGAACAAGATACTAGCATACAGCAATGACTAAACTTAAAATAATAATAAAACTAATATAAGTTGCATAAGAATTTATGCAACTGAAACTTTTACACATTGCTGGTGGGAGAGTATGTTTGTTCAATCATTACATTCAACAAGCTTTTATAGTTTTCAGTTTAAAAGTCATGCCTTTAGTATGCTTAATATATTCTTAAATATTTTGTTCTCTTTGATGTTATTGTAAATAGAAATTTTTTAAAATTTCACTTTCAGATTGTTTATTGCTGGTGTATAAAAATACAATTGATTTTTGTACATTGTTCTTGAATTTTCTCCATGAACTCGTATGTTAGATCTAGTAGGGTTTTGGCCCGGCCCTGTGGCTTAGCGGTGAAGTGCTCACGTTCCGCTACTGGCGGCGTGGGTTCGGATCCCAGGCGCGCACCGACACACCGCTTGTCCAGCCATGCTGAGGCCAAGTCCCACATACAGCAACTAGAAAGATGTACAACTATGACATACAATTATCTACTGGGGCTTTGGGGAAAAAAAAGGAGGAGGGTTGGCAATAGATGTTAGCTCAGAGTCGGTCTTCCTCAGCAAAATAGTAGGATTAGCATGGATGTTAGCTCAGGGCTGATCTTCCTCACAAAAACAAAACAAAAAAAGATCCAGTAGGGTTCTTTTTAGTGGATTTTTTAGGATTTTCTATATACTAGATCATGCCATCTTGAAGAAAGAGAGTTGACTTCTTCATTTCCAATAAGGATAACTATTATCTCTTTTGCTAGTCTAATGGCTCAGGCATCCACCTTGTGGTTTCTTCCTTAAACCATTGATTATTTAGGAACTTGTTCCTTAATTTCCATAAATTTGTGAATTTCCCAAATGATCTTCTCCTCTTGATTTCTAATTTATTTATGCTGTGTTTGGGGAAGATACTTTGTATATTTTCACTTTTTTATTCATCAAGATTTGTCTCATGGCCTAAAATATGGCCTATCCTAAGGAAGGCTTTACGTTCACGTGTATTCTGCTGTTGTTGGGAAGTGTGTTCTGTAGACACCTGTTACATCTAGCAGGTTCGTTATATTGTTCAATAGTGTATCTAGCAATGACTTATGTCCTCTTCATTTTTGACAGATAATTTTGCTGGATATGGAATTCTTGATAGACCATCTGTTTTATTCAGTAATTTTAATATGTCATCTATTACTTTTGGCCTTCACTGTTTCATGGGTCATCTATTAATCTCATTGTGTATCTTTTGAACCTGAAGAGTCATTTTTCTCTTGGTGTTCTCAAGAACGTCTCTTTATCTCTCCACAGTTTGAGTATGATGTGACTAGTTGAGGATGTCTTTGAATTAATCCTACTTGGACTTTGTTGAGCCTCTTGGGTGTGTAGATTAGTATTTTTCATCAAATACTAAGCTCAAGCAGAGAATTCGCCCTTCCTCTGCCTTTTCCTTTTATTTGGGTTCCAACGGATTGGATGACGTCCACTGGCGTTGGTGAGGCATTTACTCAACCTACTGATTCAGATGCTAATCTTTTCCAGAGACACCCTCACTGACACACTCAGAAATAACTTCCTGGGCATCTCTTAGCCCAGCCAAGTTAACACATAACATTAACTATGACAATAGGTATCTCCTCAAGTAAACTGTAAGCTCTTTTTGGCCAGGGTTGTGTTTATTGTGTTATACATACACCATGCAATTAAATATGTGCTGAATAAGTAAATGAGTTTGTCCATTAATAATACATATTTAATTCAGGAAAATATTGAAGATGAGCTCATTTTCAGTGAGTAAAATTTTCAATGGGTGCAAACAGTCTTTAGAAAAATTCCTTTCAGGTGGATTCAAATAAATTTTCTGCTTATAATATGTTTTCCTTTTCATGCTGCTTATTAACTTGTTTCTTATGATAAAAGGTGATAAATATGTTTGGTAGAAAAAAGATGACTTTATCATTATTGTTATTATGTTTTATTGTTATTATTTATGTTTTGTTGTATGAGAGGTTCCTTTCTTTTCAGTATCACATACTACCTACCAATGTCCTAGTAAGTTTAAATTTATTCAGTATTTCTCACCTTTATCCATTACTCTAATAAGTTCAAATAGCCGTAATAAATTTTTTGGTTATTAAAATGAATTTTTAATTTTAATTCTGTGGAAAAGACACGACTAAGTAACATCATATTTAAGATTAAGCATATTCTAATATATAGCATTAAACCTAAACAACATACAATAAAAAATACAGGGTCTGTAAAGAAGGATAATTGATGCTCACAGTGATAAAACTAAGGTATGGTCAGATCCTAAAAGAATGTCTTTTTGGAAAAAATAAGCAAAGACTGAAATAATGAACATTTATCCTTATACTACCTCACATATGAGAGAAAAAGAGACTTGTACTTTTGGGTCTTCTTCTTCTACTTTACAAATAAGGGCTCCCTAAGTGTCTTGAATTCTAGTTTCTTTATCTATGAAATAAAGTAAAATCTATGAAATGATTATAATGTTAACTTCAAAAGATTTATGTGAATATAAAAAAATTAATCTTATCATGCAACTACTACTACGATCACCATCAGACACAAACATTATGATAATTTATTAATTCTTTGATTTTATTGCCTCATTTGCTCCTCAAACATACCTTATTATGTATGTCTTGTATTTTTGCTTGTATAAAGGATGAAGAACCTAAATTCTATTGAAATCTAACAAGCTGCTCTTGAACACATGACTCTACCTTTTGAGCAAGGATTTGAATGCATGCAGTTTGAAGTCTTTACCCTTAACTACAATGTATAATATATGTGAATATTCGTTAGTAGCCTGATCGTTGGTACAATCTTTCTCACTTATCCTGAATAAACAGAAGCTTCAGCATACTTGTAAATATATAAATACAAAGCAGAGTCAGTAAGCACTTGTTTTGCTCCTAAAACTTGGTGAGGTTCAGCTGCAGTAACGCAAATTAATTTGAAGTGTTACTCTTACAGCATTCTGTCAACAAATATCTCTAAGTGAATGGAAAATTACAAGGGTTGGATTTATTCTATTTACCAAATGAAAACTACGATCTTGCCTTTTTCTTACTATAGAGAAATCCAATAAAAATACGTCATTCTGCAAATGCCAAGCGTGGCTTTTTGGACAATTACAGTACTGACTCTTCCTTTCCTAACTGTACATTTGTGAGTTTTATATACCGACCAATCAAGACTATTTGCTTCACTTAGAACTTCTACTGCCAAAAAAGCAATTTTGTATATAAATGGCTCCAATCTGGGAAGCCATCCAAAAGAAGCTGTTCAGGTGAATAACGGTGTGATTTACGCACAGGTGCAAAACATAAACTTAGAAATAGTTTGAAAATGCTAACTAAAAACATGGAGTAGAATTGAGTTAAATAGACAGGCACATCACTTTCCTTCTGGTATTTTAAACACCCTAGAAATGTTCTATTTTTGTTTTATTATTTTTTTTTTTAGATTTACAAGAATATATCTTCCTTCGAGGTTTGCTTATGCATTTGATTTTTAGGGAAATAGATATTTGTGTAATGACTCGTGGCCACACAGAATCTAATGGTAAAAAATACTAGTGGAGTGGAAAAGAGATCTTTCCTGCTTGACTGAAAAGAGAATCACTCCGAGGGGATGCATCCATATACCTGAAGATGTAATACAATTTTTTTGTACTTTCATCTTCTCAGTGCTTAATACAACCATGATATTTTTTATTTATATATATTTTTCATTTTTAGTAGTGTGCTACATAAAGCAACCATGTAAATCATCAACAAACTGAAATTAGAAAAAAAGAGACCATAGGTTGTGCAAGAAGTTCAAAATACATCTACCTGCAATATTTCCCTGGGATCATTTTAGAAGTTAAAAAGAAATTACAAATCACTGAAACTAAAATAAAATAAAGGATTGAATCATAGTTTGTAAAATGGAGAGGTTTTATATGTTTATTTCCTTTGTCTTGGGCAGTCTGTTAAGTTCTGATTGGCTAACAGCTGCAACTGGGATTCGGGAGAAACATACAGATAATAAGAAAGCTGATGGGGCATCCAATGACTGGTATTTCAAGTGCCAGCACCAACAGGTACTAGAAATGGAAACTTGAGAGCTCTGAATCCTAATTTCCGTATTAGAAAATAATGCCTCCACTGAATGCCCTTCAAATTTATTATAAGGGTATAATGATATAATAGTTAGAAAATATTTTTTATAAAAATGGATTTGTAAATGGGTTTTATAGGAATGAAAGGAAAAGCACTTTAAAATTACTTAATAAATGAATGTAATGATTTGCAAATTGTTATTAGCAAGCATCTTAGATACTCCAGGTACTGTAACATTTTTTAGATTCCTATGAAAGGGGTTTAGCAACAGTTGTTCTAACATGTTAAACAAAATGTGACATAATCTTTCCTAAATATGAGAACTAAAAGCACATTAAATGTATGCATTTTTGGTTCTGTGTAGTCACTGATATATTTCAAGTATTTCAAACAAACACTAAATAAGAAAATTTTGCACGATGTCAGCATACTTCAGGAAAAATATAGCCTTGTTATTTCTCTAATAAGTAGATGAATATTGACCATAATCAGTCTTTCCTGGAATATCGGGTGGATTGCTGGTTTTAAAGTTAGTGATGCTTGAATTTGCATTTCATTTCTGGCACATATTAAAGTCTATGACCTTGGATAAGGCACATAACTGTTTGTCTCCTTTTCTTCATTTATAATAGTATAAGAGGACATAGGAAATAGATATAAGAGAGAAGAAAATTAGAAGAGAGAAAGAGGAAGGTATTTCAGAAATAAATGAGTGAGCTAGAAATTAAAGTTACACAAACCTTAAGCCATTGGTTTATAAAACTTGTTGGATGATATCACTTTGTTGATATCTCTAGTTGATGATGGAACTCAAAGGAAAAGTTCTATGATGGAAATCACCATGTAAATTTATTTTTGTCCTCTTCTACAAATAATTTTTAATCTAATACTATTGTATATCTATTCACATTCCTGTGAATTATTCTGATAGAATCTGACTTTATTTTCCTGGCTTACTTGTAAATTAGTAGTTGTTGCAGTATAGATATGACTTTAATGCTTTATCTGCATTTCTAATCCTGAAATTTGATCATTTCTCTCCAATAATTCTTGTGCATTGACCAAATATATTGTATTTTTAATACTTAGTTGCATAATCATCAGTGGGGTTTATAAGAAAGCACTGATTAAGTCACTAGAAAATAAAAATTATTTTAAGCAGATATTAGGTAAGCACTGATTATAAAATAGGGGCCCTCGCACTATGGGTGATTGAGCAAACGTATGAGTGATGGCTTCCCAGGAAACATCTGGTAATCTTAGATAAAATATGTGGTGGTAAATGGAGATATGTTTGTGTAGAGATGCTGGAAATTCAGCTGGGCCCAGAAGCAATTGAATGGAAAGAGGGAATGAACAGAATTAGGATGAATTGCTAGTTTTAGAAGTAGACACCTATATATTGGAAGCATCTGCTTTAGTGATCTATGGAAGTGGAGAAATGTGCATGGTTAAAGTCATTGTTTTTATAGGTATACACTATTTATATGATCATTTATTAACCTCTGATGGCAATATAATGGCCATCTTTATGAGGTAAACATTGCATCATAAATGTCCATATACTCATTAATATAAAATATAAAACACAATTATCACAAAAGAAAATTTAAAAATTTAAAAAATATAAAAATGTATAATATAAAGTGAAATTTCCCAGCAAAAGCACTGCTTCCAAAATAAACACACAACCATGTTCATTAGATACTTCCACAACATGTCCTCTTATGTAAACGTACACACGTGCACGTGAGGGCGTGTGATTTTCCAGCTAGTACTCTTACTACATGGGATTCCAATACTTAGAGATACAATTAATTAAACCAGTTAGCTATTAGGATTTATTATTATTATAAGTGATGACACATTAATTATTAATTTAGAGTACCATCATATACATTTATCTGTGTGATTATATAGATATACATGTATTCATATAGGATACATTTTAATAGTGATATTGCTTTGTTAAAGTTTATGTGCATTCCATAAATAGGTATTGCCAAATTCCCCTTCAGGCATATGTTAGCAATTATAAATCCCATCAAGTCTGCTACAGTGTGTTTTCCCCTTATTATTGGTATTTCACAATGTATTTTTAATATTTTCTAAAATGATAAGCAAACACTAACATAAAAATGAATGCTTTCATTTTAATGTCTCTATTTTTCATCACATTTTACTTCTTCACCCATATTTATTTGCCATTTTTCTCCTGCTATATTTTATATTCTTTGCACATATACTATTCTGCTATCTCTTTATTATTGATTTGTTAGCTATGAATACTATTTTCTTTTTACTATGTACAGAAAATAATCTTGTAAATGTGACATGTACCTTTTTCTTTAACAGAGACTATTCTCCAGTGAGAGTTTGTAATCTGACAATTATTACTTAGTATCATACAAGAAAAATTTCTCCAAGACAATATTCTTCTTCTTAATAGTGTTTTTTAGTAAGGTTTTTGATCTATAAGTAAGTTGGTTTTGTATAAAATTAAACTTGTTTAAATTGTTTAGACAATTGATCAAATTAATTAATTAATTACAGTTTATTACTACTCCCCCATCAGTAATTCAAAATGCTATACTTATCATATATTAAATTGATGTATCTCATAACATTGGTATTCCTTTAATATTTTTTTAAATGTCATTGTGATTCTCATGATTCTTATTTCACAGGGTTTTATTAACTGTTCTTGCTTATTTATTTTCCCATTATTACCAACTCATAAAAGTTGTAGTGAAATTTTCGTTAGAATTATCAGAGGCCATCCTCATTTCTTGTCAAATGGGACTCTCAAACATGGTGGTTTACTTCACCAGAGCCAAGAATAAAGAGACTCTGTTAGCACAATGGATGTCAGGATCTTCTGTAATCTAATCACAGACATGGCATCCCTCAATGTTGATCTACTCTATTAGTTAGCAGCAAGTTACTCAAGGAGAGAGGATTGCACTAGGCAATGAGTACAATTAGGTGGAAACCATTAGGGGCAACCTTAGAGTGTATGTACCACTTGCCAAAACCACATAGAAATATTGAAAAAAGGGAATCTGCAGACCAATATCCCTCATGAACAGAGATGTAAATATCTTCAGCAATATATTAGCAAAGTGAATTCAGCCATATATAAATGTATAAAATATAATCTGACCAAATGGAGTTCATCCCAGAAACACAAAGATTGTTCAACATTCAAAAAACCAATGCTTGTAATTCACCACATTAGCAGATAAATAAGAAAAATTAATTGTATGATCACCCCAATAGATGCAGAAAAAGTATTCAACTATATTTAGCACCTATCCATAATAAAAATCTCTCAGCAAAATAGGAATGTGTTTTTCTTGCCCTAACATAATAAATGATATCTACTAAAAATCTACTGCTAACATTTTACTTAATAATGAAAGACTGAATACTCCCCCACTGTTATGGACTGAATTGTGTTCCCCCAAAATTCATATGTTGAAATCTTAACCTCCAATGTGACTGTATTTGGAGATAGGGCCTTTAAGGAGGTAATTAACATTAATGGAGGTAATAAGAGTGGAGGCCTAATTCAATATGACTGGTGTTCTTAAAAGAAGAGAGAGAGACACCAGTGATGTACAGGCACAGAGAAAAGGCCGTATAAGGACATTAAGAGAAGGCAGCTGTCTGCGTGCCACAGAGAGATACCTCAGGAAAAATTAAACTGCCACCACTTTAATCTTTGACTCCCAGCCTCCAAAACGATGATAAAATGAATTTTGTGTTGTTTAAGCCTCCCAGTCTGTGGCATTTTGTTCTGTCAGCCCGAGCAGACCCACCAAGTTTGTGAAGAATGCAAAGCTGTCCTTCTCACTAGTACTCTTAAAAATTATACTGTTAAGTCCTAGCCAGGGCAATAGGTAAGAAAAACAATAGAAATAAATGAATAAAACTGTCTTTATTTGTACATAACATGATTTTTTTTATGTACAAAATCCCAATGAATTTATAAGAAATTTCTTGATTTCAAAAGTGAGTTAGAGAGCCGGCCCAGAGGCTTAGCGGTTAAGTGCGCCCGCTCCGCTACTGGCAGCCGGGGTTTGGATCGCGGGCGCCAACCAACGCACTGCTTCTCCGGCCATGCTGAGGCCGTGTCCCACATGCAGCAACTAGAAGAATGTGCAACTATGACATACAACTATCTACTGGGGCTTTGGGGGTAAAAAAAAAGGAGGAGGATTGGCAGTAGATGTTAGCTCAGAGCCAGTCTTCCTCAGCAAAAAGAGGAGGATTAGCACGGATGTTAGCTCAGGGCTGATCTCTGTTACACACACACACAAAAATATAAATAAATAAAAATAAATAAATAAATAAAAAATTAAAAAAAGTGAGTTACAAATATTGTGTAATAAAAGATCAATTTACAAATGTCAATTGTAATATATCAGCAATGAGCACTGGTACTTGAAATTAAAAAAAACTACAATAGCCCCAAAAGAAAATAAAATATTTGGCATAAGTCTAACAAAATACTGAGAGTAGCCATTTGCAAAAAACTGCAAAACTCTGATGAAAAGAATTAAAGGCGAACTAAATGAAGAGATATACTATGTTCATTGCTTGAAAGATTCTATATTGTTATGATGTTAATTACCCCCAATTAGATGTAAAGATTCAATGTAATTCAAAATCCCAGCAAGATCTTTGTAGATATTTATAAGGTGGACTCAAAATTTATTCAGAAGAGAAAAGGAACTATAATACCCCCAAACAATTCTGAAAAAGAGGAACAAAGTTGGAAGACTCATGCTACTAGATTTTAATATTTACTGTAAAGCTATACTAATAAAGACAGTGTGGTATTGGTGAAAGGATGAATACATAGATCAGTGGAACAGAATAGAGATGCAAAATAACCCACACCAATAGAGTCACTTGATTCATCAAAAAAATGCAAAGAAACTTTAGTCTCGTCAACTAATGGTGTTGGTACAATTGGTTATCCAAATCCAAAAAGTTTAATTTAGACCCTATCTCACACCTTACGCAAAAATTAATTCAAAGTAGATCATAAACCTTAATGTAAAATGTAAAACTATAAAATATCTTGAGAAAACATAAGAGAAAATCTGTGTGACCTTGGGTTTTGCAATGAGTTTCTGTATCTACTCATTATCATAATCTATGCTTACATAGGAGATTGGTTTTATTTGATAACATGATGGATAACTAACATGTTAACAACAACATAGATTATCTAGTTCTAATTAATTTAACCAGTACAAACTCTTAATTTGTTTTTAAAATTAGGGATATACACAATGTATAATCACCCTTTTGCACAATAATATCCATCCACAGGGTAATATATAAATTGCAGTATACTCATAAAATGGAATAGAATACAACAGTGAGCATTAATGCACCAGACCTACATTATCTACACGGATAAATCTGACAATAGTCAAGTTTAGCGAAGGGCCAGCCTGGTGTAGTGGGTAAGTTTGCAGCTCTGCTTTGGTGGCCCGGGGTTCACAGGTTCAGAGCCCTGGTGCGGCCCTCTGCACTGCTTATCAAGCCATGCTGTGGTGGCATCCCACGTACAAAATAGAGGAAGATTGGCACAGATGTTAGCTCAGGGTCAATCTTCCTCATCAAAAAATAAATAAGTTTAGGGGCCGGCCCGGTGGCGCAAGCGGTTAAGTGCGCGCACTCCGCTGCGGCGGCCCGGGGTTCGCTGGTTCGGATCCCGGGCGTGCACCGACGCACTGCTTGGTAAGCCATGCTGTGGCGGCGTCCCATATAAAGTGGAGGAAGATAGGCACAGATGTTAGCCCAGGGCCGTCTTCCTCAGCAAAAAAAGAAGAGGATTGGCGGATGTTAGCTCAGGGCTGATCTCCTCACAAAAAATAAATAAATAAATAAATAAATAAATAAATAAATAAGTTTAGTGAAAAAAGAGACTTGTACAAAGATAAAGTATTTCACAATTCATGTATTCAATATTGACAGAACGATTTTGTATAGATAGAAATATAAAGACAGAATATAAATGTCCTATACATATATGCCCTCCTAGAGGAACACATGTTTGTTCTAATTGAGGCAGTGGGTACACAAGTGGAGTTTCAGGTGAGACAGAGCACACACGGTAGAATGTAAATATGGCCATAAGGCATTCCCTTCTATCCATCTGTGCCCTTTGGCAATATTCTTATATACTAGCTCTGAGGTTGGCCGTGGGAAATACCATGGACAAGGGAAAATAGAAAACATAAGGCAAGCAGGGCCTTGAAAGGCATTTCTCTTGCTACATTTGAAAGCTTTCTACTACCACGTCATCCCGCCTGGGAAAGGCTGCTTCATCAATCGGTGATGCCCTCTTGGTAGATGGTTGTCTTTCTGGTGGACAACTGAGCGCCAATGCACAATTGAGCCTGGTTCCACATCACCAGAAAAATTTCTCAGCCAAGTCCAGATAAGCCACAGAATCATGAAGTAAATAATGGTTATTGTTTTAAGATATGAGATTTGGGGCAAAAAGTTTGGGGTCAAACAACTGTTATGCATGAAAAGCCGACTTATGGAACACAGAATAATAAATGTAATGAGCTAATGAAATAATTCATGTTAGGTCTATTCTTATACACTGATTTAAATCAGGAAAATGATTGAAAATGAAACTCTATGTTTTGAAATGAGATATAATAATATTCTATATCTAAATCTTTCATTGCATGTTCACATTTTAGTAATTTGTAAATAAGATTTTTAGGGTAAGTCAAACTCATTTCTGTTTGTTAATATACATATCAAAATATTTTCACTGACCTATTAAATTGAGTGTATGACTTAGGTACTAAATCTACCTGCTTCTTAGTGATTCCAGCAAATACCAGAACTACATTTGTTATTAGATATTGTAACTATCAAGAATTTAATCTTATTTCTCATTCCGTATTGAGAAATTAATCCAAATACACACTTTTTTTTTTCCTGAGGAAGATTCATCCTGAGCTAACATCTGTTGTCAATCTTTCTTTTTTTGCTTGAAGAAGATTCGCCCTGAGCTAACATCTGTGCCAATCTTCCTCTATTTTGCATGTGGATTGCTGCCACAATATGGCCCCCAATAAGTGGTGTAGGTCCGTGCCAGGAGCCGAACCCAGGTCGCTGAAGCAGAGCGCGCCAAACTTAACCACTAGGCCACGGGGCTGGTCCCCAAATACACAAGTTTTAAAGGATTATGCTTGAAAAAGTTAAATAAACCTATCCATAGAGACTTGAAACACAATTTAAGGTATAGCTTTAACATTGAAATTTTGTTTGATTACACCAAGAAGAATTACATTTAATCAAAAATATTTCAGCATGATAATCTATAATAAGGTAAATGGCAAAGAGTGATTTACATTAAAATCCAGTAAGATAAAAATAAATAATAAAATAAATAAAAAATGCCAATAGTGGTTTTTTAAAGTTCACTGAAACAGTAATTTAATAGCTTTTCATATAGTTTACTTGTATTATTTGACTGATACACCACTTAAAAATACAAAATGACATATTTTCTGTAGTAGTCCTCATAGACAATAGAGATCAAAATTAAAAATGCTTTTTAAAATGTGCATAAAGATATACACAAATATTTTCTCCTTTCTCATTATTCTTTATGAAGACAAGATTAAATGTTAAATTTCTGATTGTACTAACATTTTATTTTGAGATTCGTCTGTCTTCCAATTTTCTTCTTTCTTTTCTTTCTTCCTTTTTTATTCTGCATTTTCTCACTGCCTATCTTCCCTTTCTTTTCCTTTCTCTCTCTCTCTCAATTTAAATTAATAGCTTCTAGATAATAGAAGATAATAGAATATAATTTTTTTATTTATCCCTAGAGATGGGCCATTAAATTATTTCTTAGAATTGCTGCTATTTTCTTAATACTAAACTAATTAAATCATCAGTGGTTATCCTTTTTTTCAACCAACAATGTATATTTCTGTGTCCAAAGGAATCTTACAGGTTGAATTTATAAATGACACACTTCTATTGTTTGGAGTAACTCAGGCTCCATTAGGGTTACAAGACATGTGTTCAGTTCTTAAGACTCATCTATAGTTTAGGATCTTTGGGTGTAGGTTTACAGAGTATGAAAGGGGAAGGCATGCCTGTAATGAAAATGGAATAAAAAGAAGAAGGAATAAAAGGAGATGAGGCAGGCACTTAACTTGAGGAACTAAATTGCCTCTTGTGTTGCTAAGAATTGAAGCTGTAATTTCAGATGAGGGTAAGCTGTTATCACAGCATGTTGCTCCAGGACCTTAGCCACTTTCCTCATTCATTTATCTTTTACTGCCATTTAGTTGATCTAACCTACTATTTTTTATCTCTAGTAAGCCTTGTGATTTTTAAGATAAAAATAAAGTTAACATGCTTTCAGGTATGCTATCTATTCCCATTTCTTCCTATCTCAGATATTCAATCTATAAATGCTGCAATTTTATTTGGTAGTAAAGAGATACAATTTTACTGTATCATCTTATGTTTTAAAGTTTACATGGATAATATTAAAAATCATCTAACTATAGGAAAATGGAAAATTTATACCTTGTAGTGACAAATAAAAATACTATAAATTCCTATTAATTTGCAAATTCTAACTATTCAAAGCATATGCATATCAATTTTATATAAAGAGGCTCCCAGTTAAGTAATACTTGGAGTTAATTCATTTTAATTCCATACTTTTGAAGATATTTACAATAACTATAATAAAATTTATAACTAAATAACCATAGTACAAGCATAGCCATATTGAACTCTACAGTTAAAATGAAAAAATGTACGACTTTACCAGTTATAAAATTTTCATGTTTCAACATATTAAAAAATTACAAAGAAATCAAAATCAGGATCTCAAAGAGATAGCTGCACTCCCATCTTCATTGCAGTTTTATTCACAATAGTGAAGATATGGGAACAATCTAAATGCACATTGACAGATAAATGTATTAGGAAAATGTGGTATATACATACAATGGAATATTATTCAGTCTTAACAAAAGAAGGAAATCCTACCATTTGTGACAACATGCATGGACCTGGAGGTCATTATGTTAAGTAAAATAACCCCGACACAGAGAGACAAATACTGTACGACCTCACTTTTATGTATAATCTAAAATAGTCAAACTCATAGAAGCAGAAAGTAGAAAGGTGGTTGCCAGGGACTGGGGGGAGGGAGAAATGGGGAGGTGATGGTGAAAGAGTACATTAGAGTTATGCAAGATAGATAGGTCTGTAGATCTGCTATATAGTGTCTATAGTTAACAATATTTATTGTCTACTTAAAATTTGCTAAAAGCATAGATCTTAAGTAAGTGTTCTAACCACAGATAATAATAACAATAATGATAATAATAATCAAGGAGGCAGGGAGAAACTTTAGGAGATGATTGATATGTATATGACCTTGATGGTGTTGATGGTTTCACAAATGTATATTTATCCTCAAACTCATTGAATTGCATACATTAAATATGTATAGCTTCTTACATGTCAATCATACCTCAATAAAGTGGTTTAAAAAAATTAAATAATTGTGGTTGCTTTCATATTATCCACCCACTGCTGAATCTCACCTTGTTTAGATCATCACACATACACACACACAAATAGTTTTACTCTAGCTGGAAAATAATTTATGGATTATACGCATCTACTCCAGTTTAAAATGTAGAGAGAATTTGCCCGGACTCAGACGGACAGTAAGAGGATCAAAGAGAGTACATATATGGATACATTTTTTAGTATAAGAATAATAAATAGAAAATAAATCTAAAATATTAGACCACTATAAAATTTAGTGTAATAAAAATTAGTGACATAAAGATACAGAGAAAATTTCAGGGAATATATTTATTGCAAAAATTAGAAGAACATGTTAGAAAGGATCTGTTTTGCAAGTTAAATGTATTCTGAAAAATAAAAAAACAGTGAACCATGAAAAAATAAAATGTTATAAAGTGACATTGACTAGATACAATTATTAATAAAATTTCCATCTTGCAAAAATTATACAGATAGATATAGATTGTTAATCTATAGACCAAATGAGAAATGCAGAGAAAAAGGAAAGATAAAGATGGTAAGATAGAGACAATGACAGGTATGTATAATACAAAGCAGACATAAATCTAAAGATAACTAGAACTCCAAAAGTAAAATAATACAAACGAAGCAGTAAAGATCTTGGTAAAATAAAACCAAAATTCCTAAATCACAAAACAAATTTAGAGGATTCAGATTCTTGGGGTGGGGAGGGAATCAAAGACATATATTGAACTTTAAAAAAATTCAAGGGCCAGCCCTGGTTGCCTAGTGGTTAAGTTTGGTGCTGTCTGCTTCGGCAGCCCAGGTTCAGTTCCCAGGCGCCGACCTACACCACTCATCAGTGGCCATGCTGGGGGCGGCCCACATACAAAAAATAGAGGAAGACTGGCCACAGATGTTAGCTCTGGGAGAATTTTCCTCAAGCAAAAAGAGGAAGATTGGGGACAGATGTTATCTCAGGGTGAATCTTCCTCAGGGAAAAAAAAAAATTCAAAAGTAAAAGAAATATCTAAGAATTCACCAACATATGGACTGAATTTTTATTGGTGAAATCTGCAAAACAGATCACATGCCATTTATTATATTGTTTTCCGGATCTTGCAAACTATACATTCCTTTAAAAAAAAAAATGGGACATTTTCCATTTCCACTATCATCAAATAGCTTGTAGCCAAAAATTTGTCTCAATGAGAATTAGAAAAGCAGATTGAACATGAACAACAAGAACAACAAACAAAAATCTTCTCCTTGAGGTTATATGAGATCTGCTGAGGCAGCCAGAACTTGAAGGACCAGATGTGAGGAAGATGGTTTGTTTATGTTGATCAAACTCAAATTTCTGCACCTGCTTTTCCTACCGGAGTATTTGCTGATTCTTGGCTTGGGGCAAAAGTCCAAGAAGCCTGGTGAAAGGGTATTAAAAAGAAGTGAAAGTGCTGGCCCCGTGGCTTAGTGGTTAAGTACGTGCGCTCTGCTGCTGGAGGCCAGGGTTCGAATCCCCGGTGCACACTGACACACCACTTCTCCGGCCATGCTGAGGCCACGTCCCACATACAGCAACTAGAAAGATGTGCAACGATGACATACAACTATCTACTGGGACTTTGGGGGAAAAAAAAAAAGGAGGAGGATTGGCAATAGATGTTAGCTCAGAGCCAGTCTTCCTCAGCAAAAAGAGGAGGATTAGCACGGAGGTTAGCTTAAGGCTGATCTTCCTCACAAAAAAAAAAAAAGTGAAATTGCTTTGGACCATCTCATGGACTTGGGGCCACAAAAATTGCATATTAGGGTTACAAAAGCAGTCAGGATATTAAGGAATAAAATTCCAGAGAGAAAGGAGGTACACAAACCTCTGCCATATGCTGTGGTTTTCCAATTATGAGTTTTAAATATCGGTGGTGATTTTTTGGCATCCTTATGGCACTGGGTAATGCAAAATCTTAGCTCTGCCTCAGTCAAGGATAAGCTATAAATACCATGCTAGGCTCCAAGTTGAGATGAGGGTTACATCCAAGGACTGGGATAAACCAGAAGATGACTCACATGTACTTAGTCTACAAATCTGCCCTGATTAGGTACAGATCCTGATTAATTTGAAGCAATCTATGCCCATGCTGGTTACCAGATGAGGTGAACCCTTCCTCTAGGGAGTAACAGTATCCATAGCTTCCACATTCTTTCATACAAAAATGTCTAGCATTCAATAAACACTAACCAGCAGGTTTTTGTTTAATAGCAATTGATCAACTTATTAAAAATTCATAGAAATGCAAAGAACCAAAATGTAGTGGAAACAGTTTTCGCTGTAAGACCTAAACTACAAGATGCCAAGAATTACCATAAAGCTCCAATAACTAAGACACTGTGGTATTGGTGTAAGACAAGACTATAGACCAAACAAATGATATATTAAATTCAAAACAGACCTACACATGTAAGGACACTTAATCTAACAAAATGACTTCACAGGACAGTAGGTAAGTTAAAACATTTTTAATAAATGGTGCTGGGTAAATAACCATATAAAAACATAGTTACACAGTTAGTCTTGAAGAAGAACAAAAATACATAGATTGAAAGCATCTATAGATACTACCCATACCTACCGATTGGCTAAATTGAAAAAGACAGATATTACATAATACTGAACATTGGTAAAGGTATAAAGCATCCAGAACCCTCTTACATAGTTGGTGAGGGTTTAAGTTGGAACAACTGCTTTAGAAAATTATTTGGCAGTATCTTAAAAAAACTTAACATAGACATATTTCATGATTCATCTTCATATTTCTCTAAAATAAATGTGTACATATTTACCAACAAGACACGTACAAGCTTGTTTATAGCAGCATAATTCATAAGGGGCAAACATTAAAGCAACTTAAATATTTACTGATTGCAGTGCATTCATATTATGGAATCAAATCACAAACTGCAACTAGACAGGATAGCTGGATGAATCTCAAAACAACAACAAGAACAACCTAATGTTGAAAGAAGCCAGGCACCAGGCACAGAAACGAACATGGAGTGTGATTCCATTTATACAAAGTTCCAAAACAGGAAAATTTAGATTTAGAAGTCAGAATATTGGTTATACTCAGATGCAGTAATGATTAGAATGGGCTTGAGGGAGGATTTGAATTTGGTAATGTTGTGTTTCTTGATTAAGATGTGGTTTCAAAGATGAGTTCACTTTGGAAAAAATCATGAAGTGGTACATTTAAGATTTGATCAAAGTATTTTTTAAGTTGAAAATAGTCTGCCAAAATTGGCCACATATTTCTTCTAGTGAAAGCTATTAGGAGTAACCTTTTAGTTTTTATTAATTTTTTCCATTTTGATAGTCTTGGAAATTTTTAAGATTTTTGACTAAGAGAATGAATTACTATTAATCTGAAGCCAAAATTTTACACTAAAAAAAAATTAAGAAACTAGAACATTAGAAACAAAAATTAAGTGGAGGGGAAAAAGAAGAATGAAATAGGTATTGTTAAAGTGAAGTGACATGAATTTCATTGACCATGTCTTGATGAATGGATATTCCCAGCTGTGAAATAAAGCTGGATATATCCCAAAATAATAATATTAGATAAACACATGCATATGTAGTTGCTTTTAAAACTATTTTCTCCGTGTTCTTGGGCCTAAGCAAAGTACAACCTACTATTTTTTGGTAATATTGTCATTAGCAAAACACACATTTTTTTTTTCACTTGAAGTAAAAGGTAATTGGTGAACTGAACCCAGATATAACTAAAAATACCAGAAAATGTCATGCAAATGTTCTATGGTTCCAAGTTAAAATTATTTTTTTTTGGTTGAATAAAAATAAGCTTTTAAAAGCAATGTGAGTAAGATGGGGTTGGAAATGAATGTGACTGGTTATTTGAAACATGAAGGCTACACAACATTTCTTTTCTCAGGCCGAAATTAAAAACACATACATTTTGATATTATTTTCTTTTCCAACTCCAGTAGACTTGCAGGGTAGGAAAATTTGGAAGTACAACCTGGAAGACAGAACAGGCCTAAACAGGCCTAAGCCTACTATTCAGCCTAAGTCCATACTTTCGATAAAATA
Organism: Diceros bicornis minor; assembly: GCF_020826845.1. Lineage (NCBI taxonomy): Eukaryota > Metazoa > Chordata > Mammalia > Perissodactyla > Rhinocerotidae > Diceros > Diceros bicornis. The sequence continues at coordinate 40,453,889 of NC_080759.1, forward strand.
CTTTTAGGCAATTAGGAGATATTAATTCATGTGTTATTCATTTAAATGTTTTCTGACTGTCCTTTGTAAACATTGATTTACATGTGAAAAATTAAGAAAATGTTCCATGCCAACCAATTTCAACATATAAATTGTGTCCCATAATTCTGTCTATCCTTTTTCTGGATGTCAATGTACCCCATCTGCCCTTTGGCTGCTCTTTGTGGAACATTTATTTTTGTTTCCATAAACCCTTTAAATACAAAGCCATTTAATCCAGTCATCTGAAGCATAACATATGCTTTTTCAGGGTTATCAAAATATCTTACTCTTCTTTTAAAGGATCTTAACTATGCAATTCCAGTTTTGGGCTTTCTTCCAAACAAGACTAAAATAGAATTGCAGTTGCACAATAAACAAGAGTTGCTAATTGCTAATTTTGCAGAATTTCTTATAAAAGAGGAATATCACTTCGAAATGTGTTTTGATGGAACTTGTTCCTCTCTATTCATCTTGTTTCTGATAACTCAGGACTATTTCTTCGCACTTGTGCATTTGAATTTTGCCTATGTTTTGAAAGACAAGTTTCTTTTGTTTAATTTTCTCTTGACTAAATGCATTTTCTGCCTTTCTATTCCAGAGTTAGAACTGTTGTAATTTTCAAACTTTGTAATTTATCTTCTCAACATTATGCTTACATGTTTATCTTCAAGTAGAAACTGAGTAAGAATCTTAAAAATCATGATTAAAACAAATGGCTTTAACAATAGAGTTTATGCTTCCAGCTGTTTACCGGTATGTTCATGTTGCCCTCTGTTTTATTTAAATTCTAGACTGCTATGTGCTTAATTTTGAGATAAAAAGTTATCTTTAAGAATGCCTAACTACTAATGATTAAAATAAATCTCCCATTACGAGAACATGAACAGCTTCCAAGTTATTTTATCCAATTCTCCTATTATTAATTATAGTTTCTATATAGTAGATTATTTTCCCTTGTGATCACAAGAAAAGTTTGGAGAAATAAGAATATACATAAAATTAATTATATTAAGTTCATGGGAAGGCATGATTATTAATAAGATCATTTGAACAGACTATGATACCTACTTTGATTAATTTTTTCTTAAGAACATTATGAAATAATTGTATAGAATATATGTAGTAGCTGCTTAATATAAAATCTCCCAAAGAAATCCCTCCCACTATCTTTCCCAGAGTACAGAATTCTTTATAAGTTGGTGAACTACCAAGGTGTTAGTCAACTCAGAAAGTTTTTATATATTGTTCTTTGCTTAGAACCACCTCCCTTCATCCCCTGATCTTTCTTTCACTCATATTTTATGTCTAAGTTTATAAATCACTTTTAACAAACCTTGATTCATTAAACTAGGTAAAATTCCGTTGCTATATGTTTCCATAACTCCCTTTACTTTCTGTAGAGCATATCATACCTGCAATAATGTCTTAATTTTAGGCTCTTCCCAATGGACTGTAATCTTCTTTAGGTTAATATTTATTTATGTTTTCAGGAGCTAGAAACTGGGTTGTTACATCTATCTATCTATCTATCTATCTATCTATCTATCTATCTATCTATATCATCTATCATTAATAGACAGATGATAGACAAATATGCATATAGATAAATGCATTAAATGACAGACTAGTATTTTATATGAGCTATTGAGTGGTGGAGAGATTCCGGACAGCAAAACAAAAGGGAGAATGTTCATAATCAGGAATTTGTAACTCACATCAGATATAAATATTTGAAAGAACTAAACTTTAGAGGAGGAAGCAAAATTCCAAGGCAACTCAGGCCAAAACTGGCATGAGACATATTTGGATAAACCATGTTTTGGATTAAGAGATAAATTTCCATATGCAAGCCAAAAAAAGTACCACTGCTAGGAATGTGGGAGCCAAGGTCAGCTTGATCAGCTCCAGGAAACCATCAGCGGAGCTAGTTTTGTGCAAGTTGCATGACTAGTCCTTATTTCTGTTCCAAGCCAGAGAGGCAAGGCCAGAGATTGGCTTATAATTTCTTTAAAGAAGAGAACATATTGGAGGTTGGAGTTGTCGGGACTGCCAATACTTCCTGCTGCCTTTAAGCAAAGTCTGTGGCATAGCTCCTGATTGTGCAAAACCCAGCCAGTATTTCCACTCAAGAGGCGATTTTCCTGATGCATGCCAAGTGCTAATATAAAACCATGAAGCGAGACAATGAAGTGCAGGTTGACATAAATATAAATAATTGTTATAAGTCATAAAGAGACTTTTAATAGAACAGTGAGAAATTATTTGGAAGCTAGAGTGAGAAGAAAGGAGAGGATCTACCACACTTTAACACAGCCCATAACACAGATGGCAGATGAGAGAATACAAACAGCTTCCAAATGGGAAGCCTGCCATGGAGACCAGGTTCTCAGGGAACAGTCAGATTTCGGTTAGGGGAGGTAGTAAGGGGAATGTTCAGAGAACAGATGATTTACATGAAGGGGTATTGTTAATGACAGCTGGTCAGTTAGAGACAGTACACAACAGAGAGTCTTAGAGGATGGGAAAAGGTAGAGAATTAGGATAGATTAGTAAGTGTGCAGAATAGGATCCAAGTGATGAATACCTAGGGTATTAAGAACTCTAGCGCTGTTGGGGTGAATAGAATACTTTTCATGATGGCCTATTCCCTAGATATTTTGGAGGAGTGATTTTGAAACCAGAAATGACTGGTGGGTTATACAAAAACTTTTCAAGGGGAACCTGGGTGTGGATAGTTTTAATGACCTCAATTTCACATGTCTATTCTTCTCCTAAAATCAATCTGCATGAGATTGCTCTTGTAAGAAGATACAGATTTCCCATTCTCACTTTTCCTTTCAAAACTGTCATATTTCTGTTTTACAAAAGAAAGGCAAATCTCTCACCAATCCTTAATTTTATCATTATGCAGTGTCCTGGGATTAAAACAAAACAAACGTCAAAACCTTCCAAAACCTAGGATCCTTAACAAGAGGAAACTGAAATTGATATTGGTGCTATGATATTAAATAATTCTAAAGACCTCATAACAATTGCACTTTTAAGTCAAATTTCTATTCTTTGTTTTCTGCGTATTTGAAGAGGGAATCAAATCCATTGTCAGCTAATGGATCATTACAAATACTTGTAGATAAAAGAACACTATGATTTTTTTGCTTGCAACTCACAAGTAATTCAAGTATCTGAGTGATATCCTCCATGTCCTTATTTATATGAACAAAATTACTAAGCTTTTAGGGCTATAAAAACAGAATAAAAGTAGAGAATTGATGCTAAATACTGTCTTATTACAGCAACACATAAAATTTATTCAAGTAAAAGAGTATTCATTACAAAAAATACAATCAATCTTAGCTCATTAAGAGATTGATTTTAAAAGCCCTTTTATGTTTAATAGCTATTTATCCAATTTTGAAGTATATTTATATTGTTTTAATCAATCATGTAATTATAAAGATCAAGCAATCCAGAAGAAAGTTTTTAGTAGTTAGATTCTTACTGGAACACCGACAACAAAATTTTTTTATATGTTTGATTTTGTTCAGAGAAGTATTATCATTTAAAGAATTTTAAGCATTTGATATGTGAATGTAGTATATAATCTTATGAAAAAACATAATAGGAATAGATTTGGGGGAAATAGGAAACCATTTAAAGATTCTCACTTTTAAAAATATTTGTTCACACTAAATTTTAACTTTATTAGGAACATTTTGGTCATACACAAAGGTAGACAGAATAATATAATGAACCTACATACACCCATAACGCTTCTTCAACAACTATCGATATTCTGTAACTCCACTTCCTCTCCCTACTCATAGTGTTTTACAGAAAAATCACAGACATCATATTCTTTCACAGATAATTACCTCTGTGTGTGTTTCTAACATAATTTTTTCATATAAAAACAAATTATCAACAAAATAGATAATAATCCCTTAATGTTATCAAATGTCCATTTGATGTTCAAGTTTCCAAAGTATCTTGAAATTGCTTTTTAAAAATTGAGCTCTTTGAATCAGAATCCAAATAAAACCCAGAAAACCCATATCTTATGTGTGGTTGATATAGCTTAAGTTTCATATAATATATAACCATTCACTTTTTTTTTTTAGTAGAATTACTTACATCCTGCTTATAGTTGAATGCATTTTGTTTTGTTTTTTAAATCATACATTTAACTTAATAATGGACCAATTTATTTGAATACCTAAACAGTGTCTCAAAATTAGTATGACGAATGTAGAACACATGACATACTGTGACATCAATTCGGTTTCTACCATTATCTTTTCTCTGTTAATGATGCAACCCACTCTGTTGATGATGCAACCCACTCTGTTGCTCAAGGAAGAAACTTTAGAATTACCATGAGTGCTCACATAGTTCCCCTGAGGGCTCTGCTTTCTCTGAGGCCAACAGAGGAATTTTTATTTTGCACAATCCAGTGAGCCATTTGATTAAAATGGGAGATAACACATTTTTAAGAATGCATAAACTTTTTCAAATAATATTTTTCTGTTGTCACATAAATTCTTCCCCACATCACCAAGTGATGATACGTTGCTCACAGTCTTACTCTCCATTGTTGGTTTTTCATCATTCTAGAAGATTTAATATCTATATGAACTAATTTTAAAGCATTAATTTCATTCAGTTCCTTAACTTCAGACTCTTTCATGGAAGGTCAAATATTTTACAGCTGTAGCCTTAGCCTAAATCTTGTTAAAACACTAACTGGCCTGCTATGAAAATCTTTAGTTCAAATAATGTAATCAGTAATAACTAGGTGTGCATTTTTAATAATTCTAGTTTTCTAATGTGCATACTCTTTCTGTATTTGTTATTTGAATTTATTAAAATATGGTCTCATATTAACTTTTTTTCCCTAAAATCATTGGCTACCTTGGACCTCATTTTCTTTTTTTCCATTCCCTTTTTTACTGTATGTTTTATTAAATAAAATATATGCTAAGGTTTTCCTAAAAAACGTACAGGGAAAAATAACCACAGGGACTTAAACAAGATAGAAGTTTATTTATTTATTTCAAGGGCTGTCAAACTATAGTCAGAGGGCCAAATTCAACTGGATACCTGTTTTGCACAGCCCAGGCCATGAGAGAGAAAATGTCTAAATAATAATAGGCAATAATGAAAAATAGTAAAATCTATCATAGTCTAGCTCTTTTATACCTTTATTACCTCTCGTGAATAATTTCTACTATAAAATCTCCTTAATATTACTAAATTATGTATTTAATATGTGTGTATTTCTAAATTATACCTTCCATTTATTTAAGAATTTAAAACTAGGACTGTCTTTTTTCCCTGAATCTCCAATTTCTAACTCAGTTTTTTTAATTTGTTTTTTATTGAGGTCATAGTGAAATCATATTATATAAAATTCAGTTATATATTATTATATTTCAGTTTCTGTATAGTTTGCATTGTGTTCACCACCAATAGTCTAGTTTTCATCCATCACCATGCGTATGTGTCCTCTTTTGCCCTCCCCAACCCCCTGCCTCTCTGGTAACCACCAATGTATCTCCTTATCTATGTGTTCTAACTCTGTTTTTTGAAATTTAGCTGATATTTGTTAGATGAGCCAAAGAAGGAATGAATTTAGGAATGCACGTATGGACTGAGTAATTGCTCTTTTGGAATTTTCTAAGCATAACATTTGTTTAACATGGTGGTTTTATTTTGTATTTATTATTAAATTATAGAGATAGTCTATATTATTTTACAACCACTATAATACTTTGATAACTATTGTATATTTGCATGAATAGATATGCTATATTTACTTAATTAGTCTCTAGTAATTAATATTTTGCATGTTTTTAATTTTCAAAGGTGGAGTGGGGTGGGCAAAAGAGGTGAAGGGGGTCAAAAGGTACAAACTTCCACTTATAAAATAAATAGGTCATGGGGATGTAATGTACAGTATGGTGACTATAGTTAACAATACTGTATTGTATATTTGAAAGTTGCTAAGAGAGTAGATCTTAAAAGTTCTCATCCACAAGAAAAAAATTTGTTCAATTATGTTTGGTGATGGATGTTAACTAAACATATTAAATTAAATGATTAAAGACCATTATACAATATATACATATATCAAATCACTATATTGTACACCTGAAACTAACATAATGTTTTATGTCAAGTATATCTCAATTTTAAAAAATCAATTAAAATCTATTTGTGTATATTTTCTATATTTTAAATTATTTTCATGTATAGATTTCTATTTCTAAAAATGATATTTATATACATCTGTATATATTTAATCCTTATGATTCTATTTGCCATGTTGATTTTCCACATTTCCAATGGATTATGAAATGTTGTTATTCAATTAATAATATAAGAAAATTCACCTAGCACAACAACTTCAATAACATCAGCTGTTCAAAAAGGCGAAATTTTTCAAATACTCATGACAGAAATATTGCCAATCAGAAAAACTTTAGAGCTGTGCTGTCCAAAAGAGTGGCCACTAGCCATAAGTCACTTTTTATTAAGTTTAAATTTAAGTTAATTGATATTAGATAAATTAAAGCTTCAGTTTCCTAAGTCATGCTAACTATTTAATGTGCTCAATGGCCTTATGTGACTAGTGGCTACCATATTGGAAAGTACAGATATAAAATATTTCCATCATCGCGAGAAGGTCTATGATCTGGGTACGAAGGTACTCCACGAGATGTACTTGTTGGAGGATGTGGGCAAGTGTCTGCTCACATGGTGAATTTTTAGATTAGACGTCAACAAACTACTACCAGAAGGTTACATCTTGCCCACTGCCAACTTTTGTATGGCCTGCAAGATAAGAATGGATATTTTGGCTGGGGGGTCATTTTTAAATGGTAAAGAAAATTCAAAAAAAACAGTAATATTTCATGATACATGAAAATTATTTGAATTTCAAGTTTCAGGTTGGTGAATTAATTTTTATTGAAACACAGCCACACATAATGTATTTAAATATTGGTTTTTCTGTGCTACAAACAACAAAGTTGAGTAATTGTGACAGAGAGCTGAAGTTCTCTATTTCCTGAAACATCCCAGAGTTAGGATAAAGAGGGAAGGAAGAAGATGAGAAAAAGGAGGAGGAAGAAGAGCTGGAGTCGGGTGAGTAGTAGTCCCTAGTGGATTTTCGTGTTTCACTTGTTACCTTCTATGTACATTACATCCAAGAATAGATGTCATTTGCATTGCGTTTTTCAAAATAACATCCAAAATACTGATGATTATTCTTATAATAGATATAAATAATATGTCTCTTTTGCAAAGTGAGGAATGAGAGCTTTTTGACAAAAGCAACATAATTTTTAAAAAATCCAATCAATAAAATGGTTTATTCATCTGTTTTAAAAATTATATTTTACAGATGGTCAAATATTAAGAAAGAAAATGACATAATTATTTATATATATATATATGACATATATATACACACACATGAATTGTTTTAAACACAGTGTTTTCCTTAGTCAAAATTTAAGTCCTTGTAATACTTTTGAGGGATCTACAACTACTAAAAGCTCTACTATTTTTGCTTTGATTTTAAGTGGTATCTGAGTTTTATAAATAACAGAAGTAAAAATAATATTAATTGCTCTTACCCAAGATGAAATTACCAACGTTTATCATTCAGATTTGATGTTTTAATTGGGTAATTTGAGGAGAGCTTAATAAATCAACTCCATACAATGGTGTGGGCTGAGACAGGGGGACTACCAAGGAAAGCACAGCACTATTGGGCTAGTCACGATGGGACAGCTCTACCAACCCCAAGATTGAAGGAGCAAGCATAATAGAGAGGACACAGATACATAATACCAGGAAGCCTTCAGAGAGCAGCTAATATGGGGCTTTGGCAGACCATAGATTGGTATCTTGACTTTACTTTTTTTTTATTTTTAGTGAGGACGATTAACCCTGAGCTAAATCTATACCCATCTTCCTCTATTTTTTGTATATGGGTCATCACCACAGCATGGCCTGATGAGCAATATAGGTCCACGCTCGGGACCTAAACCCGTGAACCCTGGGCTGCCAAAGTGGAGCACGCAAACTTAACCACTATGCCACTGGGCTGGCCTCTTGACTTTATTTTTTCAGTGTCTAGTGTGAGATGAAGATAAAAGTTCTTATTCTGTCTTATCATCAAGCAGATATTTTAAAATTCGACACACACATATATAAATGCAAGGCCTATACACATATGGCCAGTTAAACACAAAAAGCACACACCTGATACTCCTAAAGAACAGCAATGCTTCGCAGAGAAAGCAAAGCCTCCATTCGTGTTGTAGAAGTATTACTTTTATCTAAATATAAAATAATATAACCAAATTGCCCACACATAACAGTTGTGGGGGATCAGAATTTGCCACCCCAAAATGTGTTTCTTTGGCTTGATTATTTGTAAGGACAAAAGACTCGGAAAGAAACTTTGACCTTTCCTCTAACTTCCTAAAAGAATTTGAGATGAAATGCCTGTCCCAGGAAGCAATTGTCACCATAGATAACCCTAGGTGTGATTGACAGAAAGACTCCTGGCAAGGCCCATTGTTATCAAACTTAGATGGCCCAACAAACATTTGTTTACCAAACATTTGCTTTTCCATCTCCATGTGATTGCCTTCCGCCTCTTTGAAGTCCCAAAATACCACTCCCCACATCCTCCTTTGCCCTTAGCTGAAGATCTTATTTAAGGTAGTGGTTTTCACCATTTTGGCAAGTTACTCAGTTTTCCTGGGTTTCTTCCATGTATGTATGTTATTAAATTTATTTGATTTTCTCCTCTTATCTGTCTTGTGTCAATTTAATTCTTAGACCAGCCTGAATAACCTACAGGGTAGAGGAGTAACCTTCTTCTCCTACAGAAGGAAGCCATTTATGTTATTTTATAAAAAGAATCACCCAATTTTGTTCACTCCTGCCTTCTGAATGTCTTTTCCTTGGTATATATCGGTACAGGCTTTCTTTGATATATAGGAAAACAACCTTCACAGAAAAACAGACCTTTTGAACTCCACACTTTAGGTAACAAAGTGCTGAGCTAAAATTTGTAACCAAAGTCAAGGCAAAAGTTGAAACGCAGGTGGGTCTACAGGACACGTTTCCCCTTAGAAAATGTTTGCTCTTCTTACAAAGCCATGCTCACATCTAAATAGTGGGTGGGATGATTACAGAACAGTTTTATTTCTAGCCTCTGCATACATCTCCTGGGCCCTACCTGGAAATAGTGACCTCACAAGCTAGATGATCTAGTTTTTAATCAAGCAATATCTCTGTGTTGGTTTAGCAGCCTATTCTGCAATTACGACGGCACCTCATAAACACACCACACACATACATACAAACACATTCACACCACACACACATAAACACATCCATACACTCTTAGAAGGAAAATGTTCTCCCACAGAATGATAATTCATTTTTTTCGTTTTCTAGAAGTGTTCTTTCTGATTCCTCTGTCTTGTTTTTAGTTGCAGGGTTTCCATGTGTTAAAAACATTATGTAAGGACCACCCCCTACTGATCATTCAAAATATGTCTCTTTTTTTTTTGTTGAGGAAGATTGGCCATGAGCTAATACCCATGGCCAATCTTCCTCTTTTTGCTTGAGGAAGACGGTCCCTGAGCTAACATCTGTGCCAGTCTTCCTCTATTTTGTATGTGGGTGACTGTCACAGTATGGCTTAACGAGTGTTGTAGGTCCGTGCCTGGGATCTGAACCCTCAAACCCAGGCTGCTAAAGCTGAGCGTGCTGAACTTAGCCACTATGCCATCAGGCCGGCCCTAAAAGATGTCTTATTTCTATTTCAATGATTTGAAATTTACATATATGCTAAAATAAAATAGCTTCTTTCTCTTTCATATTTAAAAATGTCCCTTATCTCAGTCTTGCTCTCATTCTCACTCTCTCTCCTTCTATTGCCTCTGCTTTGCAGGTTAATTAAGTTAATGCTTCATTTGCCAGTTATATTTGCAAACAATGGGTGTATCAACAGGTTCAGAGGGCAACTAATTTAGATAGAAGTCAGAGGAGATTAGAAGATTTGACACCTCCTTCCAGGTTTAAGCAATTCCATCTTCCTCCTCTAATTCACTGTCTATTTCTTTATATCTTTATACTAATTTATTGAGAGAGACAGCCTTTTTGCACTGTTTGGGGTATTGCTTTTTAGTAAGACCTTTAGTTATTTAATTAGATGAGGATAGAAAAGCAGGCTTTCCAGCTACATCTCCTGTGGTCAGTAAATTTGTTCATCTTAGTTTGATTTGTTCTATTACAGAGTCCTTAAGATGCTACACAAGTAATTAAGAGCTAATATATTCCACTGAAGAATTTACCAGAAGTTTTCAAAATTACACAGTAATATCCAATTTTCTCTTCATAGTTCCTGCCTATTATGTGGTTCCTTGGTTATCATGCCAGATCTTTAACGTAGGTCAGATCAAATTATCAGCTAAGGTTCTTCTCCCACTTGAGTCTGGGCTAAAGTTTAAGGAAAAAGTGATAGAGGTGGCTTCGTCTTCATAAATCACAGATTTTATTAATAAGATTAAAAAATCCAATGCCGACATGCAGAATGGTCTTCGTGGTCTCTCTTTTTATGGACATCTGGATAAAGCAGCTGATAAAATTCCTCCTGTTTTGTCTCATGTATTCCTCATTTTGTCCACATTGATTTAGAGGACAGGCCATATGGAGTAAAATACATAGTTCTTATTAATAACTCGAACTAACTTGTCATTACTTTCGACATCTAAAACCGTTCTAGATAATACTAAGATAATGGATTATTATAGATGCACAAAACAGTCAAGGTATTGCAGAAAAAAAAAATTTGGGTAACAACTGATCTCCCAAGTAAATGGCATTCAAGAATATCCATCACATTCTCATGAGTCTGCAGATCTTCTTCAGATGAGCTAGTGTAAACACAGCTCAGCTAGAGGATTCTGCTTCTAGCCAGGAACCCAGTTTGACTCTTCACTGCAAACTAGTATCAGTGTGTTGCAATTGTGTTCATTTTGGAGCCCAGGCTGAAGGAGCAGGTACCCAGGGAAACTTTCTCAGTTATGGTAGAAGCATAAGTAGATGAGATTAACCATGGAAGCACAATAGAAACATCTGCATATATCACATCAGATAATAACTCATTTGTCAAAGCATGTCATATGGTCAAGCCCATAGGCAAGATGAACAAATTGTTCACCTTGCAGCCAGAGCCCAACTAAAATGGAGTTGAAATATTATTTTCCCAAGGAGATAGGAGGTGGGAGTGAATGTTGATGAATAGTAATCTATCTCACAACTCAATTTAAATTTTATGTGATGCATCTAGGTACATACTGATTTAGGACACAATAAATGAAATTGTCTTCTTTTGACATATGTATGGGTATTTTCTTCTTTTGACATTTATGTGTGTGTGTATATGAATTTAGAGAGAGTATTGGAGACGTCTAAATTATAACAATCACACATTGAAAGGTAATATTATTCTTTTAAAGGAAAGGCCATGAACTTTGTAATTTTCTATATTAAGAGCCTACTTTTCCCGTTTTGAGTTACTCTTTGCTAAGAATTTAGGCTTTTTATTAATGACCATGGGGAGATAGTCAAATACAAGAACACAAAATTGAATGTTTAATAAATTTGAATATAATTTTTATTTGCAAATTAATTAGAAGTAAACTTTTTTTGTTTTTTAGGTGAGGAAGATTAGCCCTGAGCTAATATCCATTGCCAATCCTCCACTTTCTGCTGAGGAAGATTGGCCCTGGGCTAACATCCATGCCCATCTTCCTCTACTTTATATTTGGGACGCCTGCCACAGCATGGTAGATAAGCGGTGTGTAGGTCTGCACCCAGTATCCAAACCTGCGAACGCCTGGCCGCCAAAGCAGAGTGTGTCAACTTAACCACTACACCACATGGCCAGCTCCCAGAAGTAAATTTTTGAATACATTTTACTTATAAACATTATTTTTAAAATGTCAAAGTTTTACTAGGTGAGCCAGTCATTACAAATGATGACCAAAAAAGCCTTACCTTTGTATAATTGTTTATTTTAATTGAGAAGTCAAAATAAATCAACTTACAAAAGTATCAGAATAAATTGCATCTATTTTTATTTAGTTTTTTATTCAGTAATTATAAACAATGATTTATGCTCATATATGATTACAAGAAGTAATTATCATTTAAAATAGCCTGAAAAAACTGTCATACTTAATTTTTAAAAACACAAATTCTTAAATTTAATTACATCTAAGGACTAAATTGAAGGCAACTTACATTAAAGAAAAATTATAAAAAGAATGCAATCTGTCATCTAGTACAATGATAGTGAATTTGGTAGTATTAGATACACAAATATCATGTACATTGTAATACATTTTGATTTATAACAGGAAAAGAAGCTAAGACTTTCATGGTGCTAGTAGCAAATCATGTCGTTTTAAAATATAATGTCATTACTTCACAACCTCCAGCCATTTCAATAAAAAAAAAATGCAGTCTGTTAATAATCCAGATGTTTCCTTTTAATTACACCAAGTATCTGGATATTTTAGACCATCTGTTTTGTTTCCTGTTTTACAACATTTAATTTTAACTTTTGAATTTAACCATAGTGTTTGTCTATTAAGAAATATGAGCATATACACATATACCCATAAGCTTATACCTTCAAGTACAAATTCTCCCTAAAATTCTAATCCGCAAATAAATGAATGAATCCATGCAGCAGGCCTTTTAAAACCACATTTAATAACAAATTTATTATCAGCCTAATAAACTGTGCCTATATGTTTATATCTATATGCTGTGTACAGGTAGGTACGTGATTATATATTATGTAATATACATGCATGATTAGAAAAAAAAAGCTGTTCTAGGGGACTAAGGGAATAGTGTCTCATGGTTAACAAAAATGAAATCTATGTCATGTTATTAAAAAAATCAATTTTCCTTTAAACGTCATGCTCAGATTGTTTCCGAGATATTTAAAACCTGTTATTAAAGTTTAAATGCTAAAAATTTAGAGACCTGACACAAAATCTTTATTGTTTTCTAGTAGATACATAGAAATACAAGTTGCTAAACTACAGGTATCTCTTTAATTATAAACAAATCTTAATGCCAGTTGCTAAGCCACAGAAAGTTCATAACCATGAATGAGCTCTTCCGTTTTACAAAGTTTTTGAAATAAAGCTGTAATAATTGTAATATGATGAAATTTCTTTCCTTACATAATTTTAATTTTCTCTAAATTAGCTCAAATATTATAGTTATATTTTATGTATTTCATAGACTGTTTTGATAATAACACCATTACTTTAATAGAGTATGGAATTACCAATGTTACCTAGGAAATATAGCATTCACTTTGGAAACAGCACAAAGGAATGCAATAGTTTTACAAATACTTGAATTTTTACATAGATAATTATGTTATATTGGCATAATATTGTAAAAAATGTACTTTCCATTAATTATAATTTTGTGTGTGTGTGAGGAAGACTAGCCCTGAGCTAACACCTGATGCCAATCCTCCCTTTTTTTTTGCTGAGGAAGATTGGCCCTGGGATAACATTCATGCCCATCTTCCTCTACTTTATATGGGACGCCGCCACAGCATGGCTTGACAAGCGGTGCCTCAGTACATGCCCGGGATTGAACCTGCCAACCCTGGGCAGCCAAAGTGGAGCGTGAGCACTTAACTGCTGCACCATTGGGCCAGGCCCAATTATGATTTTTTAAAAATATATCATTTTCTACCTGGAAACAAATCCTGGCTAGTGTTTTCAATACTCAAGATTAAAATATTATCTGAAGAAATGCATAATCTTTAATTTTCTGTAAATGGGTAATTAATTTATGGTCTGAATTGCAATACTGTGCTTTTAAACAGTCTTCTGACATTAGAATGTTTTTATCTTTTCCAATTTTTTGTAACCTTTGACCACTATCTCTCCATTTCACCCATGCTTTAGCCCCAGGCAACCACCACTCTACTTTCTGTTTAGATGACTTTCATTAGATTCTACATGTAAGTAAGATCATGCAATATTTGTCTTTCTCCTTCTGACTTATTTTACTTGACATAATGCCCTCAAGGTTCATCCATGTTGTCATAATTGGCAGAATTTCCTTCTTTATATGGCTGAATAATATTCCATTGTGTGTATATGTACATATATATATATATATATCACATCTTCTTTATCCATTCATTCTTTGATGGACATTTAGGTTGTTTCCATATCTTGCTAATGTGAATAATGATATGAATAATAATGTGAATAATGCCGCAACAAACATGGGAGTGCAGATATCTCTTTGAGATCCTGTTATCACTTCTTTTAGATATATTCCCAGAAGTCGATTGCTACGTCATATGGCAGTGCTATTTTTAATTTTTGAGGAATTTCCATACTGTTTTCCATAGTGGCTGTACCACCTTACATTCCCACCAACAGTGCACCAGGTTTCCCTTTTCTCCACTCTTCGGCAGCAATTGTTATCTCTCGTCTTTATAGATAATAACCATTCTAACAGGTGTAAGGTGCTATCTATTCTTTCTCAAGATTGCTTGGGTACTATGGATGTTTTAACAACATTAACTCTTCCGATCCATGAACACAGGATATCTTTCCATGTATTTGTGTTTTAAATATCTTTCATCAATGTCGTATAGTTTTGGGATATAGAACTTTCACTTTGTTTAAATTGATTCCTGAGTATTCTATTGTTTTTGATGCTATCGTAAATGGGAATGTTTTCATTATTTATTTTTTGAAGAGTTCATTGTTAGTGTATAGAAATGCAACTGATTTTTGCACATTGATTTTGTATCCTGAAGCTACTGAATTTATTATTTCTAACAGTTTTTAGGTGGAGTCTTTAGGATTTCCTATATACAAGATCATGTCATCAGCAAAAAAAGACGTTTTTACTTTTTCCTTTGAAGTGTAGGTAGCTTTTATTTCTTTCTTGTCTATTTGCTTTGGTTAGGATTTCCAGCATTATGTTGAATAGGAGTGGTGAGAATGGGCACCCTATCTTGTTTTGATCTTTGAGGGAAAGATTTCAACCTTTCACCATTTAGTATGATATTAGCTATGGGTTTGTCATATACGGCCTTTATTATGTTGAGATATGTTCCTTCTATACTCAATTAATTGAGAGTTTTTCTTATGAAAGGATGTTGAATTTTGTCAAATGCTTTTTCTGCATCTATTGAGATGATCATGATTTTTGTCTTTCATTCCATTAGTGTGATTTATTGATTTATGTATGTTGAACTACCCTTGCATCCCAGGATAGATCCCACTTGATCATAGTGTATGATTCTTTCAACGTGCTTTTGAATTTGGTTTGTTAGTATTTTGTTGAGAGTTTTTGCATCTATATTTATCAGCAATATTGGCCTGTAGTTTTCTTTTCTTGTAGTATCCATATCTGGCTTTGGTACCCAGGTAATGCTGACCTGGTAAAATAAGTTTGGAAGTGTTCCCTCCTCTTCAAATTTTTTCAGAAGAGTTTGAGAAGAATTGGCATTAATTCTTCTTTAAATGTTTGGTAGAATTCACACATGAAACCATCTGGTATTAAGCCTTTTTTTGTTGTTGAGAGGCTTTTGATTACTGATTCAATCTCTTTGCTTGTTATTTGTCTGTTGAGATTTTCTATTTCTTCATGATTCAGACCTCGTGGGTTGTATGTTTCTAGGAATTTATTCATTTCTTCTAGATTATCTTATTTCTTGGAGTATGGTTGTTCATAGTAGTCTCTTATGATCTCTTGTATTTCTGTAGTTCAGTTATAATGTCTCCTCTTTCAATTATAATTTTATTTATGTGAGTTGTCTTTTTTTATGGTAAGTCTAGCTAAAGGTGTGTCAATTTGGTTTATCTTTTCAAAAAAACCAACTCTTAGTTTTGTTGATCTTTTCCATTGTTTTTCTGTTTTTCATATCATTTATTTCTGTTCTTATCTTTGTTATCACTTTCTTTTTACAAACTTTGGGCTTAGTTTGTTATTGCTTTTCTACTTTGTTGAGCAATAAAGTTTGGTTGTTTATTTGAGATCTTTATTTTTTTTAACATGAGCATTTATCACTGTAATCTTCACTCTTAGCACTGCTTTGCTGCATCTGAAAAGTTTTTGTATGCTGTGTTTTCATTTTCTTTTGTTTCAAGATATTTTTTGATGTCCCTTTTGATTTCATCTTTGACCCATTATTGTTTAGGAGTGTGTTTATTTTCCACATGTTTGTGAATTTTCTAGTTTTCCTCCTGTTTTTGATTTCTAGTTTCATACCATTTTGGTCAGAAAAGATACTTGGTATGATTTCAATCTTTCTGAATTTGCTAAGATTTGTTTTGTGACCTAACATATGATCTATCCTGGAAAATGTTCCATGTGCACTTGAGAAGAATGTGTATTCTGCTGCTATTGGATGGAATGTTTGGTATATGTCTATTAGGTCCATTTCATCTAATGTATGGTTCAAGTCCAATGTTTCCTTATTGATTTTCTGTCTGGATGATCTATCTATTGTTGACAGTGGGGTTTTGAAGTCCACTACTATTATTGCATTGATGTCTCTTACTCCCTTGACATCTGTTAACATTTGCTTAATATACATAGGTGCTTCAATGTTGGATACATAGATATTTGCAATTGTTATATCCTCTTGATGAATTGACCACGTTATGACTATGAATGACCTTCCTCTTCTCTTGTTATAGGTTTTGACTTAAAGTCTATTTTGTCTGGTGTAAGTATAGCTACCCCTGCTCTCTTTCAGTTTTCATTTGCATGGAATATCTTTTTTCTATTTCTTCGCTTTTAGTCTATGTGTGTCTTTGAAGCTGAAGTGAGTTTCTTGTAGGCAGTATGTAGTCGGGTCTTGTTTTTTTAATTAATTCAGCCACTCCATGCCTTTTGATTGGAGAATCAATGTTCTTTAAATGAACATGATTTAATTTTGTTTCTGTGTGAAATATAGGCTATCCATCACCCATCAGAAGCTCAGTTGCCAATAAAATTGCATTTATGAAATATATCTGGAAATCAAGCAATTTTCAGAAAATAAACTCATGGTCAATAAGACAGGTGTCAAAATATGCAATGACTAAGTCTTATTCCCTTTGTTCATCAAATCAAACACCAAACTAGGGGTAATGAGACCTTCTTATTTTTATTGAATTTGTAATGTCAAGAAATTTTTCTACTTTCTAGGCATTACCCTTTATTAACAAGGAGAACTAGAAGAGAAGGATTTATGCAAACACCTAGACATATAATAGTAATATTTAACAACTGGAAATCTGACAATAGGAAAATAAAGATAATAAAAGTGGGAAACTTATAAATTCAAAACCACAGAATTCTGTTTCAATGTCAGAGAATGTAGTCCTATACAATATATTTATTTCCAAAGGATATTTCTCAATCATAGTACAATAATAATATGTATAACAATGACTGCAAAATATCAAAAATATAAGTCATGTGCCACACAATTGACTTAAAAATTAGGAAGAGGGGTAACATATTCAAAAACTTTTTTCAGGTAAACCATTAATCTTTTGTTTTTTTTAATTTTTTGTTTATTGCAGTAACATTGGTTTATAACATTGTATAAGTTTCAGGTGTACATCATTATACTTCTATTTCTGCATAGATTACATCATGTTCACCACCCAAATACCAACTACAACCCATCACCACACACTTGTGCTGAATTATCCCTTTCACCCTCCTCCCACCCCATTCCTCTATGGTAACCACCAAGCCAATCTCTGTCTCTATGTGTTTGTTTGTTGTTGTTATTATCTACTACTTAATGAGGGAAATCATACGGTATGTGACCTTCTCCCTCTGACTTATTTCACTTTGCATAATACCCTCAATGTCCGTCCATGTTGTCACAAATGGCTGGATTTCATCGTTTCTTATGGCTGAGTAGTATTCCATTGTGTATATATATCACATCTTCATTATCCATTCGTGCCTTGATGGGCACTTAGGTTGTTTCCAAGTCTTGGCTATTGTGAATAACGCTGCACTGAACACAGGGGTGCATGTATCTTTATGCATTGGTGTTTTCAAGTTCTTTGGATAAATACCGAGCACTGGAATAGCTGGATCATATGGTAGTTCTATCCTCAATTTTTTGACGAATCTCAATACTCTTTTCCATAGTGGCTGCACCAGTTTGCACTCCCATCAGCAATGTGTGAGAGTTCCCTTCTCTCCACATCCTCTCCAACACATGTTGTTTCCTGTCTTGTTAATTATAGCCATACTGACGGGCGTGAGGTGATATCTCATTGTAGTTTTGATTTGCATTTCCCTGATAGTTAATGATTTTGATCATCTTTTCATGTGCCTGTTGGCCATCTGTATATCTTCTTTGGAGAAATGTCTGTTCAGGTCTTTTGCCCATTTTTTAATTGGGTTGTTAGTTTTTTTGTTGTTGAGATGCATGAGTTCTTTATATATTTTGGAGATTAAGCCCTTATCAGATGTATGGATTGCAAATATCTTCTCCCAATTCTTAGGTTGTCTTTTCATTTTGTTGATGGTTTCCTTTGCTGTGCAGAAGCTTTTAGTTTGATCTAGTCCCATTTATTTTTTCTATTGTTTCTCTTGCCCCGTCAGACATGGTGCTTGAAAAGATGTTGCTAAGACTGATGTCGAAGAGCGTACTGCCTATGTTTTCTTCTAGAAGTTTCATAGTTTCAGGTCTTACATTCAAGTCTTTAATCCATTTAGAGTTAATTTTTGTGTATGGTGTAAGGTAAGGGTCTACTTTCATTTTTTTGCATGAGGCTATCCAGTTTTCCCAACACTATTTGTTGAAAAGACCTTCTTTTCTCCATTGTATGTTCTTGACTCCTTTGTCGAAGATTAGCTGTCCATAGATGTGTGGGTTTATTTCTGGGCTTTCGATTCTATTCCATTGATCTGTGTGTCTGTTTTTGTGTCAGTACCATGCTGTTTTGGTTACTATAGCTTTGTAGTATATTTTGAAATCAGGGAGTGTGATACCTCCAGCTTTGTTCTTTTTTCTCAGGATTCCTTTAGCTATTCTGGGTCGTTTGTTGTTCCATATAAATTTTAGGATTCTTTGTTCTATTTCTGTGAAAAATGTTGTTGGAACTTTGATAGGGATTGCATTGAATCTATAGATTGCTTTAGGAAGTATGCACATCTTAATTATGTTGATTCTTCCAATCCAAGAGCGCGGAATGTGTTTCCATTTCTTTGCGTCTTCTTCAATTTCTTTCAGCAATGTTTTATAGTTTTTGGTGTGCAGATCTTTCACGTCTTTGGTTAAGTTTATTCCTAGGTATTTTATTCTTTTTGTTGCAATTGTAAATGAGATTGTATTCTTAATTTCTTTTTCTGCTACTTCGCTGTTAGTGTATAGAAATGCAACTGATTTTTGTGTGTTGATTTTGTATCCTGCAACTTTACAGTATTTGTTTATTACTTCTAAAAGTTTTTTGGTGGATTCTTTAGGGTTTTCTATATATAAAATCACGTCATCTGCAAATAGTGAGAGTTTCACTTCTTCCTTTCCAATTTGGATTCTTTTTATTTCTTTTTCTTGCCTGATTGCTCTGGCTAGGACTTCCAGTACTATGTTAAATAGGAGTGGTGAGAGTGGACATCCTTGTCTGGTTCCTGTTCTTAGAGGGATAACTTTCAGTCTTTCACCATTGAGGATGATATTAGCTGTGGGTTTGTCATATATGGCCTTTATTATGTTGAGGTACTTTCATTCTATATCCATTTTATTTAGAGTTTTTATCATAATTGGATGCTGTATCTTGCCATTAATCTTTTCATAACAAAATGACTTCATGAAAGAACTAAAGCATATATAATTAAGAGTTTATCTACCAAGCTCTCTTATGATAACTTATAGTCATCAATATTATTTTCAGTTCTGAAAATCTCAACCAATCTTTTTGCATGTTTTTAACATTTCTCAATTACTGTTAAAGATTAAAGGTAATGTTATAGACGGGTATCTGTGCATATTGCCTAAAACTCTACTGACTAATGTACTGAAGAATTTTGTTTGCAAATTAGCCTGACAAGATAAGAAGAACATTTACTAAAGTAGTTTCTAATCTTATTTTAAGAAAAAAAATCATGGGAGAATCTGCTAAAAAAATATACATTCTGATTTAGTAGGTTAGAAAAATGACTAAGACTCTGCTTTTGACAAGCACAGCAAGGAGAGAAACACATTTCTGAATCCTGACCAAATAGAGTCTTATTGAAATGTGTTGCATTGCACCACCCAGAATTCCACCAGACATTTAAAAATATGGATTGGATAATTGGATAATGGGTAATCTATGGATTGTTCATATTGCTTTTTTGGACTAAGTTTCAGAAAGTTAATATTGTAATTACATAAAAGTATAAAATTAAATACTATATATGTTTATAAAATGTTTATACATCTTTATAAATATTTACACATCTTTATAATATAAACATGCATCAAAGATTTTATTTAACTGATTACCTGAAGAGGAGAAAAATGAGCTTTTATGACTAACTTAAGAAGTTCCTGAGACTATGCATAAATATATTCTCAACAGACAAGCAGATATATAAATACAGAGAGAGAGAGAGATTTAACAAAAAGTGTTAGGCTAAGATTGTTAGGTTAGATACAAAAATGGATATCTCTCATTGCTTTATAGGAGAGTAAACCTTTAGGGTCATCGGTTTCACTGGACAGAAATTATTTGCATCTCTATGAGACAGACATCTACAAGTTAACTTCTGCCCCACAGAGTTCTAAAATAGGCTAGGAAGTAAGAAATCAAGCCCAGCACTGCACTGAAAGAGCATCTAGTTATTTCTTTTGGCTATTTTCAAAGTTTCAGATAATAGTTGTGACATCTTTCAAATTATTATGGATAATCAAGTAGGGACCATACTTTAAAATAATTTTTTGTTTTACAACAATCTACTAATACATTCATGACTTTTTATGTTAATTTTATAATATGTAACTTAAAATAAAATGATACCCAAGGTATGAAATGCATGATTAAGACCAACATTAATATTTTGCAATGTATATATAAATTAATTTACACAAGATTTATTACAACATATGTAACAATTATTTTTCTGAATGAAATATATTAAATCATTTGTGTCTATATTTCAGATTTTGTTCTAGCAGCTTGAGATTACTGAGTTCTTCAAATAGATAAGAAAGAAAATTGACAATAAATGTAGTAGATATATAAATAATATAGTATATGAGATAATTGGTGCTTATAAGATGGAAGAAAATTAAGAATAGTTAGGAGCTAAGATGTGAGGTGTGAATTACACTTCTAAATGGTTCTGTAAGGATAGGTTTAATGAAGGAGTGAACATTTAAATAGACAGAAGTAGGTAAGCACCATGCGGACCCTGGGAATGAGAGAGAAGGCAGAGAGAACAGCTAGTGCACAAATCCTAGGGCAAGAGTGCCACAGTCCCATTATCTGGGCCAAATTACTAACGGAACCTACATATTAATAGGTCAAGGAAGACAAAAAATTAAAAATAGAATGTCTAATATTTACCTGAAAAGTATGATTTTTATATGATAATATTTCCAACAATGTATTATCAAATATCTCCTGTAAATAGTTTACAGTGTGGTTAATCTAAACAGGAGACAAAAAAATCTTTCAACCAGATGTGATTCTTGAATATTCAATAAAGACATTCACCATTAAAACACAATCCTTATTATAATGTTAAACATTAAAAAATAATGCTTATTATAGGATTGATCCAATTGAAATGTGCCACTTTTCTTAGTACTAAGTATTTATAAAATTATTTTCCCTTAAAATCAATATTTTCTCTCATTTTTTTCAAAAATTGTCTTGATTATATTCCCAGATACAAATAAAGATCAGACTATTAGGAACATAACTTATTCCTAAAATTTATTAATTACATAAATGTGTTTCTTTTCCTTTTTCTTTTTCCTATGACTTTCAAAATTTGTCAGCTTTTAAAAATTTTTAAATTTTTAACTTGAATTGTAATAATACACTCTAAGCCAGTATAAATTAGTTTGCTTTACTGTAAAGTATTAACTAGTTGGAATGTCTATTTCATTCTCTTTTATATGTTAAATTACCACGTTTTATCTCAAATTTTTTTTTCTCAAATTCAATCTTTCTCAAGCTAGCCACTCACTTAAAAATATATAGCTTAGAATAAGTCAACATAACTTTTTATTTACTTTAGAAAACAACTCCTATTTAATGTTATTTTTCCCAAGTTGACTTTAGTTAATTAAAAAAAAAAAAAAGAATATTAATATGATATTTTGAGGTTGTTTGGAATCATAGGTATTAATACTTCATTTAGTTTTATACTTAAACTATTTTAATAATTTGATCTCAAGAAGTTAACACTCACAAAGAAAGAGTTTAAAATTAACATATTAAAAGTTATTTGACCTACTCAAGATAGAAGTTCTACATACTTGAAAGAAGCTATGCTTTATTTTGAAATATGGATTCCGGAGAAGTCACCTTCAAAGGGAATTAATCACTGCACTGATAAATATAAAACTAATGTAAAGGTTCTGGGAAGATGGCAGAGTAGAAAGCACAGGAAATCTGTCTCCTCACCCAGACAACAACTGCACTGGCAGAGGCTGTCTGACAACTATGTTGGATCTCTGGATTCTATGGAAGGTTTACAACTTCCAGGGGAAGGACTCCATGGTAAATTGTGGTTAGTTTTGCTAAATTTCAGCTCTTAGCACAGAGCGGCTACTTATCCTCCACCCCTCAGCCCCATGGCAGTCAGCTGTGTAAGTGTTGCTGGAACAGATCGCAAACAGCTTGCAGGAGCCTGGATGGGCAAAGAAGACTCTGTCTTCCAAATATTGGGGATTTTTACTCTGATCACTGATTGCTGCTTTTGATCACAGAGGTGCAGATAAAGTAGTAGTGGCCATTGTTGTTGCACATTCTCCTATTGTTACAAGCCCCTCCCACTAACGTCAGAGGGCTAAAATGACTTCTAGGGAATTTAAAGGGCCAACATCTTACCACCATCCCTTCTTCATTTTCCCCTTTTGGGAGCCAGACATTGAAGACTAAGATATTCAAAATCAATCACATATATATGGGGGAAGTTAGAAAGTCACTCTGCATGCTCAGCAGAAGGTGCAGGCTGACAAAAGATCTGAGAAGAGCTTAAGTTTACAATAAAGAATGAACCTTGGCACAGAAACAATCTACACAAAAACCAAAACAAAAAACAGCAAACCCTGGGGAAGAGAGGAGAATCTGATTTCCAGAGTTAAAACAGTCATGTGCCACATAACAATGTTTTGGTCATTGACAAACTGCACATGCAGTGATGGTTCCATAAGATTAGTATCACATAGCCTAGGTGTGTTGTAGGCTATACCATCTTGGTTTGTGTAAGTACACTCTGTGATGTTCACACAACAATGAAATTGCCTAATGATGCATTTTTTAGACCATATCCCCACTGTTAAGTGACACATGACTGTACGTTATGAGATTAAAATGCTCATGTTTCAAGAAAAATCACAAGACACAAATAAGAAAGTATGACTTATTTAAAGGAAATGCTAAACCAACAGAAACTGTCCCTAAAAAAGACCTGATGGTAGATCTATAAGACACAGACTTTTAAAAAATTTTCTTAAAGATGCACAGAGGATTAAAGGAAGACACAAAGAAAGTCAAGAAAATGAAGTATGAATAAAATGTAAATATGAATAAAGAGATAGAATACCTAAAAAGAAATGAAAAAGGAATTCTGGAGCTAAAAACTACAATAATGAAAATAAAAAATTCAATAAGAGATTCAAAGGCAGTTTTGAGAAGGTAGAAGAAACAATCACTGAACTTGAAGATAGGACAATGAAAATTATTGAGTATAAGGAACAGAATGAAAAAAAAAGATTGAAGAAAAATGAACAGAGTTTAAGGGACTTGTGGGGTCCATCAAGTGGATCAACATATACACATTTTGGGAATCACAGAAGTATAAGAGAGAGAGAAAGGGGCAGACAGAATATTTGAAGAAATAATGGCTGAAAACTTCCCAAATTTGATGAAATATATGAATGTAAACATCCAAGAAGCGTAACAAACTCTAAGTAGGATGAGCTTAAAAGACTTACGAGACACGTTATTATCAAACTGTGAAAATCCAAAGATAAAAAGAAAATTTTGTAGACAGCAAAGGAGAACTAACTCATCACATACAAGGGATCCTCAATAATATTATCAGCAAGTTTCTCATCAGAAATTTTGTAGGCCAGAAGGTGTTGTGCTGATATATTCAAAGAGCTAAAAAAAAAAAAAAAAAAAAAAGTATCAACCAAGAATCCAGTATGTGACAAAATTGTCCTTAAAAGGTAAAGGAGAAATTAAGATATTCTCAGATAACCAAAAGGAGAGGAGTTCTTTACCACTAATGCTGCCATGCAAGAAATGCTAAAGTGAGTTCTGTAAGTTGAAATGAAAAGACGCTAGATAGTAACTCAAAGCTGTATGAAGAAATGAAGATCTCTGTAAAGGTAACTATATGTGCAATTATAAAAGCTAGTCTTACTGTAAAAATGATGTGTAACTCCCCTTTTTGTGTTCTACATGATTTAAGAGACAAATACACACAAAAATAAACCTATTTGTCTAGAGGCCAGCCCGGTGGCACAGCAGTTAAGTTTGCACATTCCGCTTCAGCAGCCTGGGGTTCATGGTTCGGATCCTGAGCATGGACCTACTCACTGCTCATCAAGACATGAGGCGGTGCCCCACATAGAACAACCGGAAGGACCTACAACTAGGATATACAACTATGTACTGGGGGCTTTGGGGGAAAAAAAACAGGAAGATTGGCAACAGATGTTAGCTCAGGGCCAAACTTCCTCAAAAAAAAAAAAAAATGACTGGAACTAGAAGAGAAGAAAAGGTTAAAAAAAAAAACAAACTATTTGTCTAAAAGCTACCTGTAACTCCACATTTGTTTTCTACATAATTTAAGAGAATAATAATTTTATGTTTTTGGACACAATGTAAAATGATGTAATTTTGCAACATCAACAACTAAAAGGGGCAAGATGAAGCTGTTAAAGGAGCAGAGATTCTATATGTTATTGAAATTAAGCTGGTATAAATTAAAATTAGAATGTTGTAACTTGAGGATGTTAAGTGTAATCCCCATGGTAACTACAAAGAAAATAGCTAAAGTATACACACAGAAGGAAATGAGAAAAAAGCTGGACCCTTAGCTATAACATACAAAAATTAATTAAAAACGGATTCATGGTCTAAACGTAAGAGCTAAAACTATAAAACTCTTAGAAGAAAATATAGGGCAAAAGCTCCATGACATTGGATTTGGCAATGATTTCTTTGATCTGATATTAAAGGTATAGGAAAAAAAGAAAAAAAGACAAATTGGACTTCACGAAAATTTTAAAAATAGGTGCTCAACATCACTAGTCATTAGGGAAATGAAAATCAAAGCTACAATAACATACCAGCTAATATCCATTAGAAAGACTACTATCAAAAAAACAGAAAATAATAACAGAAAATGGCAAGCATGTGGAGAAATTGGAACCCTTGTGCACTGTTGCTGGTAATGTAAAATGGTAAGCTGCTGTGGAAAACAGTATGGCTGTTCCTCAAAAAATTAAAACTAGAATTACCAAATGATCCAGCATTTCCATTACTGGGTATAAACTCAAAATAATTGAAAGTATGATCTTCAAAGAGATATTTTTACACCCGTGTTCATAGCAGCATAATTCACAATATCTAAAGTGTGGAAGTAATCCAAGTGGGAATTGACAGATGAAGCAAAATGTGGTATATATGTGAAATGGAATATTATTCATCCCTAAAAAGGAAGAATATTCGGACATATGCTCCCACATGGACGAACCTTGAGGGCATCATGCTAAGTGAAATAAGCCAGTCACAAAAAGACATCACAAAAAAACATATACTGCATGGTCACACTTATGTGAGGTACTTACAGTGGTCAAAATTATAGAGACAGAAGTAGAATGGAGGTTGCCAAGGGCTGGGGGGAGGGAATAGGGAATTATTGTATAATGGGTATAGAGTTTTAGTTTTGCAAGATGAAAGAATTCTGGAAGTGGATGGTGGTGATGGCTGCACAACAATATGAATGTACTTAATGCCACTGAACCGTACACTTAGAAAATATTTAAAGAGAGTAAATTTTATATGTGTATTTTACGTCAAAAAAAAGGAAAAAAATATATGTATACATAATTCTAGATTACTATTTAGCATAAAAATGCTTACTATCTCTGCCCTACCTCCACCCTGGGTCTCCAGGACCTAAACAGTCCCAGGGGCAGTGTACATAACAACTATTGTCGAAATAGTGAAGTTTGAATTAATACAGATAATTAAGCATGTTTTGTGTATTTTTCTTTTCAAAAACACCTAGTTAATACTCATCAAAGTAATACCAACTGTAATAAACTTCCGAAAATAAACTCACTTATTCCATACAAAGATGAAATTATTTAAAGTCAAATAGTCTTTCTGTCTTGCTAGTCTATTGTATCTATATCCTTTAAAAAAACTTTACAAATACATTTTTCAAAACAAAATGTGAATACTATTTTTCAAATAAAAGTAAGATTTCCTTTCTAAAACAAAAAGGGTTATCAACTGACATAAAATGGTGGAGAGTGAGTGATAAGTCAAATTTTTTTATAAATTAAATTCAGTGTTTGCATTAAAAGCAGCACTAATTCAACAGATACCTATTGAAGTTTAAATGTATCAAGTTACTCAAAAGTCCTGAATCTCTTTAGATAATAAGAAATAATTTTTTCTTAAGGAATATAATACTGACAGAATTAATTCATTAATTATGTGTAGAAATATATGCAGAATACAGTGTGGCGTGTATTAAGGGTGAAGTCACTTTATGTTGATTTTAGAAAGTGCCTTTTAACAAACATTAGTGGTTATTTCATGTACTAAACTATCCATATAGCTACTCAAATATATAAATTATTTTCATTTTCACATATAATGAAACTGCATTACTTCCTGAATACATTGTTTCAGGCTAAAACGGAAATATTTCTAATAACAGTGCACAATGGCAGCTTAATTTTGCAGCTTTAAGGCGAACCAGTCAGCAAATGCAAAAAAACATCCATCACAGTTCGGCAGTACATTGGGTCCCATATAGAGAGAGGGCTTAAAAAAACCGAACAGGGATGAATTATAGGATAAACGGAAACAGAAACATATTTGATAGAATACATCTTTCTTCGGCGGCGATAAACAGAAAACGATCAACAAAATCGAACAAAGTTGTAGAAAAAGGATTCGTCACAGGGATGCAGACATTTGGAAATGAATTATTACAAGAAGCAATATATTTTAAGGTAGTCATTGTGCATTTGTCCACAGTAGTGAAAATCATGAGCTCCGCTCAGATGGCCTAGGTTGTATCGGTTCAGATGATACCACTTCGGAGTGCGACCTTAGGCAATTTACTAGATCTCTTGGCGCCATCCATGAAATAAACACATTGCAGTACTTCATATGGTTGTGCAGATTAAATGAGCCCTTGTTCAGCATTGTGTCTGGCAAATGGTGATTTCTAAATAAATGTTAGCCATTATTTTTAGTATTATCAACAGATCAGAAGATGTATCTCTAAGACAGGAGCTGAAAGTCTAAGCTGACAAATGGCTAAGCTGTTCAAAAAAAGATCAAGTGAAAAGGGAGACGAGTGACGTAAAAAATGATTTAAAATAAACTGTAAATGCAAAAGCAGGATTTAAATAGCTTTCAGCATATTAAAGGGTAGAATTGACGCTAGGGAAACTTGCACTTGTGATGTTTTCCCAATGCAGAAAGAAAGGATGGAGATAAAAACAATGAGAAATGTAAGCATTATGGCTAATAATAGAGAAAAAAAACTTAGAGTGCCTAATACACCAGATCATATCTTACAGTGTTTGCGTGTGTTATTCCAGTATATTCTTCTCCCCATGAGCCTTTTGACAAGGGCAATTTTTCCCTTTTCAAAAGAATACCAAAGCAGAAAACGGTTCACTAATCGGCAGGCTGAAGTTCCATTCTCCAGAGCAAGCTCTGCTGTAGCAGGGCTGGAATGTAACAAGAACTAGCAAAGAGGGAAATAAAGAAAGCCTAGAGAGCCAGGTGGGTAAGGAATGGGCATCCCGAAGGGGGGAGAGAAAGATGTGGTGTCCTTTGTTCAATGAGAGTTGAGGAGTGAAGTGAATGTAACCCAGACAACCAACAGATTTTTATTTTTACTAAATCTGCTTTTTTATTAGTTTCCCTCTCAATTTTCTGCCTTCCATTAGTGCGATTGTTTTTATTTACATTTTTTTCCCTCTACTCATTTGAAAGAAGCACCCATAGGAGAGTTACTGAAATTCTCCATATGTCAGTTACCTCCGCTAGGAAAATAGGTTGGGAGTTATTTTGGCTACCTGAAAGGTTGTTATAAAATTTAAATTAATTTAATGCATATAAAGTACATGTGGTAAACAGTCAACAAATATCATTCATTATTATCATTCTTTTCTCCTTTTATATTTGAATTTGTTTTTAAATGTGTTATAAATTGATGCTTTTAACTAGCAAATGAAAAAAATAGATTGCCATATATACAATACAATACAAATGATGGATTTATATAATGAAACATCTTTAGATATGTATCAAACAGACTAAAAAGACTAGCTTTTAATTTCCAGTTCTTTTTACCTTGACAATATGCAGCACATATCTGGAATGATGGTTTACTAAATGACAACTATTTCCACAAAGGAAATGTGTCTACACATCATATCTATAGCTATATTTATCTCTGTATATTTATATATATATATGAATATAGCTAGAAGATAATCTAGATCTAGATCTATCTGTAGACAGATATAGATATATAGATACAGTTTTATAGATCTAGAAGTAGATAGATCTAGATAAAGAGATGGGCTTCAATAGTGTGAGATGTAATGGACCTATATTTTTTCAGTGTATAATTGTATAAGAATTTATTAATTGGTAAATAATATTGGTACACATTTTATGTTGACCAAATGGGAATGGATGTAATAACAATGACTACTGTATTTTTTTAGTTTCCAAGTTTACCTTAGTAGTAATTTTTATACTTAGGAAACTACACTGTCTTTAACGAGTTGCTGAGGTCTTCTTGAACATCGCAACAGAAATGTGTTAAATAGTACCCTAGAGGCCTAGT
The DNA here is from genome assembly GCF_020826845.1 of Diceros bicornis minor. Lineage (NCBI taxonomy): Eukaryota > Metazoa > Chordata > Mammalia > Perissodactyla > Rhinocerotidae > Diceros > Diceros bicornis. Next base: position 40,483,298 of record NC_080759.1, read on the forward strand.
GATTAACACTCAACTATCTTCAGTGAAAATCAGTTCATTTAGAATTCTACCTGCCTCAATTCTCTTGGTCTGCTCAAACCCACACATGTTGAATAGTGATAATTTATGTTCATAATGATAACTCTGAGTAACTGCAAGACTCCAACGTACTTTCTGACTCTTTGAAGGAATAATAATATGTTTAGCACTGAGCTAATTTTATTATGCTCCAAGACTTTTCAAACGGCTAATCCCCATATTCTCTAGAAAATATAATAATTAACCAAGATTTCTCATACCCCCTATAGCATTCTAGGTAATTAAATTTGCTATATGGAGAATTAATTTGAACCCTGTGGATAGTAGATCCCAATGTTCTTTTATTTAAAAATGCCTTGGGCAGGTTTACTTAACATTTACCATGTTGATTTCTTTTCACTTTTACAGTTGTAGTACTGATATGCAAGTTGAGTCAAGGCGCTTCATACACAATAGGAATGAACAAATGAATGTACTTGTTGATATGCCTTCCGTTCTACAATATCATTCGATAACTTTCACTGATAGAGATGCTAAAAGCAGTGTAGTCTAGTGGAACAAACATCAGATAATTTTATAGCTGGTCTATTTTCAAATCTTGGATATCACATTTATTAATTGAGTTCTTGAACCTCAGTTTTTATTCCTTATCTAAAATAAGGTTACAGAAGTGCTGTACCCTATAAATATGATATATTTATATATGAGAGGAGTTAGCAATTTTCACAGCTACTGTGATTATTGTTCTAAAAACCCTTGATATAAACTACGCTTAAATAATTGAACAATTTTTTGAATATATATATAATAAGCATGCAGTTATAAAGTTTAAGTTTCACAAGTTATACAAATACTAATAGCCTCAAGAGTGAACTCAGAAGTCTGTGGAACTAAAATGATGAAGTATGCATGTAAAGAAAGAAAGGATCCCCATTTCTTTTGTACAGACAATCCTATATCTATAATGAGAATCAGAAAGCATTATTTTTGTTTTGAGGGGGAAAAAAATAGTGCTTATTTTCTTTTGAAACGCTGTTTCAGCCTATTATATTTTAAACAATGTAATCACTTTCTGAAAAGTTGCTTATGTACTCAACAATTAATATACTCACAGTTTTGATGAAGATAGTCATAAACTAGTCTGCAGTTACAATGATTGTTTGATTTTAAGAAAACAAAATGACTTCATTTTGTGATGAGTGTCAAGGAAGCCCAGAATGTTAGCTTGTTTAGTTGAATATACAATATGCAAAATATTTCTGTTTTGAATATTGTTGACTTGTGGAAAAATAATAAATTTTCCAAATGCAGATGTTCCCTTATTGTACAATTCTCAATGCAGTGTAGTGAAGATTAAATCAAAGCATATGTTAAAAATAGTCAAATTATTTTCATCTTCAGATATATCTACTAAGTCTTTAAAGCCATTATAGTTACATACAGAATGCTTATAGTTTTTTATAATCATTTTATTATAACTTAGTGAAGGAAAATTGGAGTAAAAAATTCAATAATAAATATTTGTCTTCTGATAATAAAGATGTCAGTAAAATTCAAGCAATCATCATTTTATATCTTTGCTAGCAAAATAGCTTGTGTCCTTTAGCTACATTCTGGTGTCAATAGATGGGATGTGTCATGATTCTACGTACAACAATTTATCCACCTCAAAGCAAATGAATCAGAGTCCAAATTTCTATATGAAGAAATGATACGGAAAGAGATTTTGGCCTCTAAATTCAAAATAAATCTTTCAGTATAAATTATACAATGAACAAATGATGGAAGAACATTAAGTAGATTTGAGATTGTACCAAATCTAGAAATCAGAAAGAATTTAGCCACAGAGCAATCAAATATTTTTCTTTCAATGGTGCCCAATGCTGCAAAATCAATCAGGTAACTGTGTGGTCATTTTAGTAGTGTTAAGTTTAAATACTTAGGGAGACAGTATTGCATGCAAAAGTAAAAAAAATAATTATTATTATTTTAAGCCGTAGCATACTATGTTTAGGACAAACATGACCATTATAATATGTGGGAGGTTGATGAAGGGGAAAAAATTATAGTAGTTACCAAAGTCATACTATTGAAGTAAGATGGTACTGAAAAGGAATCAAGACCAGAACATGATGGTGGTTAATACATATTACATAATGAAAAATTGAAAGGAGTTAGGTAAAAGTGTCCTAATAAAGAGTCTAAGCCTTTCATCCATTTTTCTTTCTTATTGAGTTTCTCTGTTTCTCTGTCTAAATTCTCGTTTCTGATGTGAGAAGCATCGGAGGGAAATGAAACAGAAATTTAGATCTTCACCCTGGCTAAACTTGGGCAGAGTTTTTGGTTTGTATGTTTGTTTGTGTTTGTTTTGCTTTATTTTTTATAATGGATGGTCTCATCACTAGAAAATATGGCTCTAAAGCTTTGGTTCCCCCAAAATGGCTGAATATTTAGAATAATCTAGGAAATATTAAAAAAAAACACATGGGGAAGAATATATTGCTAAATAATGATATAAAATTTGTGTTTATTATAAAATTAATACAAGTATTAATGTACTGAATGTTTAAACTGAGGAAACAATTTTGGGCAAACTGTAGCTCTAGTCCAGGTTCTATTAAGGCAGCTTCTCCAGAGAAGCCGAACTCACTAATAGAACAAATTTTAGAAGAGTAGAGTACAGAATTTCTCCTTATGACATTAATGTCAGAAAAGCTCTAAGAAAGACTTTGCAATCAGGTTAATGATTTATAAATGCAGAGATAAGAGGAGAAGAATGGAAATTGAGGACTGCATGGGAATTAACTTTGCATGGATAGTTGCTATCATAAAGTGTATGCTCTGTACACCAAAGAAAGTGGAGCCTTTAGCAGATGAATGTGGTCACTGAGGGCAGAGCACTCTTGAATGGGATTAGTGCCTTTGTAAGAGAGGCCTCAGAGAGATTCTTCCTGCTTCTGCCATGTGAAGTTACAGTGAGGAGGCACCCTCTATGAACCACGAAGTGAGCTCTCATCAGACACCTTGATCTTGGACTTCCCAAGCTCCAGAATGGTGGGAAATATATTTGTTGTTTATAAGCCATTCAGTCTATGGTTATGATAGCAGCTCAAACATCATACTAACGTAATCCCTAAATTAGGTTTCAATTCTCCCAAATGGATTTTTAGACACTGACAAAAATTGGTTGAAATCGTGGCAAAGTAGAAACTACTAAGTCTTTGCTTTTTAACTTTTTAATCACATACATTAACTTCTAATCCAGTCTCTTCCATAGTATATATTTACATTATCCTGTGTTGTATAGTCTGATAAGAAAACTTTGTTCTAGATTGTAATATACTATGCTGATTCGTGCTACTGAGTTTGTAGTTGATGCTTAACAGCCTCATCAATCCTGTTAAACGTGAAACTTTGAAGAATTGGATCAACAAGAACACGGACTGAGTGGAAATGTAAATTCATTTTACTAAGTCTGAAGTTGCTACACTACTAACTATGATGTCTTCACAAGATGTATCCAGTGAAGAAGGAAAAAAATCGCCACTCAGGCAGCTTTTAAGAATGCTTTGGCTGATGCTGAGTGAAACTGGGAAAAAATGGAGGAGAGAGATGCCCACCTCATGTAATATATGGTTAAATGTGACTTCAATAGCTAGGTCTCACTTTGAGTCAAGATTTCTCCTGTAACTCCAGGGTGTCAATATAGAGTGACAGATCCTGAGAGTCTTTTTTTTTCAGTAAATGTATGAAATAGCAGTCTTGAAAGACAAATGTCATGCAAGGCCTTCATTAGTGAGGAGAACCAGCTTCTCAATCAAATCATCACTTTCCTTAACAATGTCTCTTTTACCATTAGTGAAGGAACTGTGCCTACTTTACCGTCTTTACTCCCTCATCTTCATCATGTACACACAAAAGTATATATAGTGGGGGGGAAAAAGATATGATAGAAGGTAATAAGAAAATAAAGATACACTACATAACTTGCCCAAATTGCCCCTATCTTATACATAACGAAGATTAAAATTTTTTAGCTTTAACTTCTATCTCTCCCTCTAAATGGAATATTTATGTTACACACAAGCTGTAAGTATTTAGATTCTATTTATCATGGCAATCTTTTGCAAATTTCAGTGAATCTTATCGTTTCTTTACATAGTATGCTGATTGGATTGCAGTTTTTGCTGACTTCTGTTGCTCTACATTATCAAGAATAATTTGCTAACGCTGTCTGTAAACCCTAAACATCATTTAACTATATTCGTAAACATGTATTGCTATTGTTTGAATAAAACCTGGGGGTGCTGGCCGGGTGGTGCAAGTGGTTAAGTGCGCGCGCTCCGCTGCGGCAGCCTGGGGTTCGCCAGTTCGGATCCTGGGCACGCACCGATGCACTGCTTGTAGAGCCATCCTGTGGCAGCGTCCCATGTAAAGTAGAGGAAGATGGGCACGGATGTTGGCTCAGGGTCAATCTTCCTCAGCAAAAAGAGGAAGATTGGCATTAGATGTTAGCTCAGTGATGATCTTCTTCACAAATAAACAAACAAACAAATAAATAAATCAAACCTAGGACATAAATAAACCTATGCATTTACTTCCTGTTAAAACTGGAGAAAAATATAGATGTTTAAAATGGAATTCACAGCAATATAAGACACTGTAAATTCAGTTACACAAATTTTAATAGGTTTTATTATGTTCAAATGAGTATGTGGAATATAAAAAATAGCATAGCAAACTCTTTGACCTCAAATAATTCCATTTGTTTAATGAGAAATCTTATTGGAGTATGAATCAGTCAGGTATTGCTGGATTACAAAACAAAACACATCCATGCATTGGCTGGAGTTCGGGTGGTCCTGAACGTCCTCTACTGATTTTGGCTGGGCTTGCTCAAGGGTCTATGGGGTGCTGGGTTCACCCATGCTTCTGCTCATTGACTACGACTGTACTCTAAGCTGGGCTCACCTGCTGAAGATTTGTTAGACCAACTCTGCTGACTGTGGTCCTCATTGCCCCGCTGAAAACAGTGGGCTAGCCCAGGCATACCCTTTTAATGAAGATGACAGAAGAACAAGAAAACTAGCAGGAATGTGTAAGTACTTGTCAAACAGTTTCTTGTATTATGTCTATTAACAACACATTGATCAAATGAGTCAAATGCGGTCAAACTGAGAGAGTACTGTGTCCCAGTTACCACAGCTTTGTACCAAACTAGCCCCAATCACAATGGCTTAACTGAACATTTTATTATAAATTATAGATTCTGAATGTCTGAACTACAGGTTAGATTGTTTGGGTAATTCTCTTGCTTTTCCTGGTATTGAATATGGTCACTGAGTGGTTCTCAGCTAGTCCAGAGGCTGGTCCAGAGGGTTCAAGTTGGCTGTATTAACCTGCCTGGCATTTGGGCTGAAATGGCTGCAATTTTGTTCTCAGCTAGCACTATTACCAGAATGCCTAGATGTGACCACTCATGCGTGGTGGTCCCAGAGTAGTCAGATTTCTATGTAGTGATTTCTTCCTCAGAGAAAGCATTCAAAGAGATGTAGGCAGAAGCTGCATGAACTTTCCTGACTGAGCCCTGGAAGTCATGCTGTGTACATTCCACCACATTCTGTTGATTACAAATGAGTCATAAAGCCAGACCTGATCCACTGGGAGCAGAATTAGACTTCACCTTTTGGTAGGAGGTGGCAAAATCATATTGCACCAGAATATGGAAAATGGAAAATATTATTGTGGAGGGACATGTTTGGAAAATAAAATCTGCCACATACAGCAAAATTATGTGGCAAAAGTTGTGGCTATAGAGAGAGATAAAGAACTGGGTAATCCATTAAAGAAATTTATACTGATAGTTATGAAAATAATATGAATATTTTTGTAATTACATTATAAATAATATTAATACAATTTATTTACTCCAATATATATTTTTTATGTTTTGTATATGGTGTATTTTTTGTATTTCATGCCGCTTAAGCTGACAAAATATTAAATCACCTATAAAATATCCATAAAAAATAAAAATGAGAATAAAAACAACTGCAGTCATTACGATAAGGAATTAAGTCATTGTTATATAAAGAACATTTAGGGCCGGTCCCGTGGCTTAGCGGTTAAGTGCGCGCCCTCTGCTACTGGCAGCCGGCGTTTGGATCCCGGGCGTGCACCGACACACCACTTCTCTGGCCATGCTGAGGCCGCGTCCCACATACAACAGCTAGAAAGGTGTGCAACTATGAGGTACAACTATCTACTGGGACTTTGGGGAAAAAAAAAGGAGGAGGATTGGCAATAGATGTTAGCTCAGAGCCGGTCTTACTCAGCAAAAAGAGGAGGATTAGCATGGATGTTAGCTCAGGGCTGATCTTCCTCACAAAAAAAAAAAAAGAACATTTAAAAATTATTCTATGTGGTTTAAATAAGGACATAATAAAAGCGGAACACTCTTGCTTTAATAGTAAGAATATAATTTGACAAAATATGTATACTATATTGCCCAACAACATCGAACTAAAAAAAACTATACTAAAAACATTTTTAAGAATTTGTTAAAAGGTTTAGCTATAGGGATATTCATTGCAGCATTTTTAGAATAGGAAAATCCAGAAGAAACATAAATGGTCAAAGTAGAAATATAATTAAAAAATTAGAACTTTTTGAAATAATAAAACACTATAAAACATTAAAACTAATATAAATATACTGTCACGTGCTGCATAACAGCATTTCAGTCAACAATAGGCCACATATACAATGGTGGTCCCATAATATTAGGACCGTATACCCTAGGTATGAAGTAGACTATACCATCTAGGTTCATTAAGTATACTCTATGATGGTCACACAACGATGAAATTGCCTAATGTTGCATTTCTCACAACATAGCCTCATTGTTGAGTGACGCATGACTATATTTACTTATGAACATGGAAAGATGTTAATAATATATTAATCTAAATAGTGAATTTTAAGTCAATATGTGCAAGTATAATCAAGACTATAAGCTGTTAAACAATACCCACCACCATGTCCCACTTTGTGCACAAAGCTAAACTACATTCTTCTGGTATCTGTAATTAAAAAGATCATGTCACTAATTTTTATCTGATTAAATAGTTACAGTAATATGTGCTTTGACTGGTGCATAAAAATCTCGCATGCATACAGACACGTTCCCTCATGGTCTTCCCTGCTTCCAGATAACTGGAGACGCAACAACTTGAGTGACTTTAAAATCATCATCTAGGGGCCGGCCCAGTCATGGAGCAGTTAAGTTCTCCTGCTCTGCCTTGGTAGCCCCGGGGTTTGCTGGTTCAGATCCTGGGCGAGGGTCTATGCACCGCTCATCTAGCCATGCTGAGGCGGCGTCCGACATAGAGCAACTAGAAGGATGTACAACTGTGACATACAACTATCTACTGGGGCTTTGAGGAGAAAAAAGGAAAAAAAGGGACGAAGATTGGTAACGGAAGTTAGCTCAGGGCCAATCTCCCCAAAAAAAGATGTAAACAAAAAAAAAGCAAGGTTAAAAAAAAATCATCTGTCCTAAACAGTTACATGGGAAAGAAAGAAACTTGTTCTTTAAACCGCTATGTTTTGTAGGTTTGATTCTTCCCTCAGCTTATCTTGACTTCCCTTATTCAGTGATGCTATCTTATTGTTGTAAAATTGTATTAGCTTAGTGTAGTTATTAAGAGAAATGTCTTTGGAGCTACATCGTGTGGGTTCAAGCCTTGGCTCTGACCCTTCCTAAATATGTGATATTGGGCAAGTTATTCAGTTTCTCTACGCCTCAGTTCCTACAACATTAAAAAAGTGCATAAAAGAGTAATTATTACTAAGAAATCTTTTAATAACTTGAAAATAAGGCAAAAAGGTGGTTGAGTGACCTTTCAGTATCAGATTGGAATCTTGTCTAATAGGTGTATCCAAGGATAATTTAATTCTCTAGGGATATGCTTCTCTGTACTATTTATTCTTTGAAGGTACATGGTAAAATAGAGGTTTCTGCTAATTAGAGATTCATGCTGTGTTGTTTTACACACACACACATATTTTACGGTTATTATTTCCTGAAGGATATTAAAGTTTTGTATCTACCTTTGTGATTTTATGCCATCATTCCTTCTTCAATACTTATAAATATCTAATTTTTCAAATGCTCTTTGAACCGTTTTGTACTATCCTGGTGGTTTCCTCATTAGTAAGTTAAATAAATCTTTGATATATTTCATTCCTTAGTAATACAGAATATGTGTCTAATAGGTACAAGATAAAAGTGTTTAAAGAGTGTGTGATATTAAGCTCAAAACGAGTTACGTATATATTTGTTGACTCGAGTATATTTTTGCGTTCTGTGTTCATGTATAAATAAAGAGGCCGATCCACCTGGAGTGCAGCCAGCAAATTGGAGAGTACTAGGTGTCAAGATAATAGAGGTAGATGAGGCTAGTTGGTGTGTGGCGTTGCAGAAAATTTTGAGGATCTTAGTGACATAGGGACCATTTGGAGCTTTTTGAGAAAAGGAATGCCTTGGCATGAGTTGTTTTTAAACTTTACCCATCTGGTATTTTGTTGAGAATAAATTTCAGGAGAACAATGAAGTGAGCAGTTAGATCAAGGGGGATTCAAGTGACAACATAGCCTCAGAAGAAGTGTAAAAATTGGCTTCTGGAGATACATTACGGGCAAGGCCAGCCAGAATTGCAGGTCAGTTGGATGTTAAGGTATCAAAGAGAGGACTCCAAGGTCTTCGGGATTACCTCAGGACTTTAAGGACAGAGTTTCTAACAACAGAGATAGAGAAGACTGTGGTGTAGCTGCTTTGGGGACATCTATTGTGAGCTCAGTTTTGGATTTACATGTTTGAAATGTTTCTTAGTGTCTGAGAAGATTGATCATGCAAACAGTTGGATAGACAAAGTTCAGGAAGAGAAGCCGGAAACAGAGATGTAACAGTCAACATCTTCAATACACAGATTTTATTTAAAGCCAGGAGATTGCAGGACATCACGAAGGAAGGAAAGGCACAAAGAGAAGAGAATAATATATTGAGCCATTGTTTCTCAATCTTTAAGGTACGAGGAAACGAGACAGAATGAGCAAGTGAAAGTGAGGAGGAATGGCCTATGAGGTAGGAGAGAAAAAAAGTGAAGTCAAACGAAGAATGTTTCCACAGGAGGAAGTGATTAGCTATGCAAAATACTGCTGACAGGTAGATTCATTGGAGGCCTAAAATTTAACCATAGTAAATAGTACATGCATGTCATTGGATATTCTGACAAAAGCATATGTAGCAGTTTGGAGAAGTGAAAACCAGTTAGGAGTTGGTTTAAAATAAAACAGGAGATTTGGAGAAGAAGGTGACGGGAGCAACATAGTTTCCTTTTCTCTTTCCATTTCTATCCAGATTCTCACCTAAGATGAGGTTGGACAACCAAGACAGCAAAATCAATAATCCACTGACAACAGCTAGGTGAAAAAGTATCCGAACCTACTCTCCAAACCTGGAGGGGGTTAGTTTTAACCACCGAACGCTACAAGAACAATGTGATACCAGTAACTGTGTAGGAGGAATGAGAACCAAACAACAATGACGTTGTCAAATGCTACTGACCAGAAAGGATGGTGGGCCTCTTGGAGGCAAGATCACATCAGGAGTGATTTTACAAGCACTAAGGTGACTGTAAGGGGAGTGTGGAAGGTTGCAGAGGGACGAAGTACTCTGGGGCTTGTGAACCTGTAACCTTAAAATCTATTTCTCTTCCCAGGTGAAGACTCCTGTGCTGAATAGAAACTGCTGAAAATAGTATCCAAATTATGCAAGAATGGAACAAGTGGGGAGATGGAGAAGATGTGTACCTGAAAGTGTGAGAGGAAACAGAGGCAGCATATGATGCCATATTTTATAACAACTTCACAGATGTAACAGATGAGGGAACTCCAGAAACGTGAAACTGGAAAATTTATTCTGATCTGCTCCTCCTATAGGAAAATCACATGATATAAGCTTGAGTAACAAAAAATGCTGTCAAATTAGTGAACAATTAGTACTGGAAAAATTAAATTAAGAAGCCAAAGAAATACCTAACAGTGACAAAGAATTAATAGAAACATATAATTACAAAAAACCTGAAAACTCTAACCAAGATTTTAAAACTAAAAAGAAATTAAGAAAAAGAAGGAATCTATGAAAAAACAGCAGTAATCAGTATAGATGATTGAATCATAGGAAGATTTATAAACAAAGATGATAGAACTCTAAATATAATTAAAATACATTAAATCTTTGGATATAAACACTAAAGTAAAAAGGAAAAAAATAAAATAAATATAATTTCTTGTTAGTTATCACAAGAAAAATAGAAGATAAAAAGGAAAAAAATGTAAAAAACAAAAATAAAAAGGGATTATAGAAAAAGTGATAGAACAAAACAAATATTAAAAGTTATAATTTAATAAAACTGTCTCAAATTAAGAAAAAAATAGTCTTATGAAACACAAAGGGAGATACAAAATTATTTCAGATAAAGAAGACCAGAAACATGGCAACTAAATTTAATGCATGATCCTGGAGTGAATCCTGGAGCAAACAACCAACCTGCCCCCACCCAAAAAAAAAGAAAAAAGAAAAAGAAAAGAGAAAGAGAGAAGCTTGAATCTGCAAATTGGAAGAACACATAATTACTCACTGGACAAATCAACCAAGAATGGCCAATAAAATGATACATATTCTCGACAAGCTGTTCAGCAAAAATTAGGGCATACTGTTGACTTCTTCCCAAAATTTGGGAAGATTTTCTACTAACTACAAGGTTTATGGAACTGAAAGATAAAAATAATTGGTAGCTGTTATTCCACAGATTCTTGACAAAGAGCAAACCCACTTTTTTGAAAGACTCTGAGAATGTGATTATTTCTGCTCCACTTCTATAACACAAAGCTTCAACACCCGAGATTTGAAGATCCCACAACTGCACCCCCAAACACCAAAAACAAACACACAAAATACAAGAAAAACACCAAAAATAATAACAACAAAAACCTTGGTCACTGTCCTTTATCTAGGGTGTTTGCTTTTGTTTTCCCATAAATATGTATCTTTCAAAAAGAAATTTAGAATAAGTTGGCCTTGGAGGCCCCATATTTTATGGTGTTGTTGGAGTTGAGGTCATCAACAGGAAAGCCTTGGTGGTAAGGCATAATAGAGATTGTGGAATTTTGTTTGCTGTTTTGATTCAATGTCTAGAAAGAATACAGAAATTTAATCTAAAATGAAATTACAAAATTGAAAGCTGAGTAGATACTGATATCAGGATTTTGGCTTATCAACTCATCCTTCTGTTACAAATTTGAGAAATGCTCCCAACATAAGACAAGGTAACCAGGTTTCTGTTTTTAGTTTATTTGTTTTATTTTGATTTGTTATTCTTTTGATTGGTAGTTGTTATTTTTTTCCTACTAATAGAGATATGCTGTTATATAAAGAGCTCATACAATTTCCTTTAAAACTAGCACTTTTTACAGACATTTAGAGAATACTACCCACTTCATATCTGATTTCACTAAAATACTTATTGGATTTTAAGTACAGTATAAAAATAAACATTTGTTCTATAATTATCTATAGAAATAATTTTTTGTTTTGTAAATAATACATTTTATACGTGATACTATAGCCCCTGGAACCTGTCAATCCTGCACAAGTTATAAAAAAATAATGTCTGATACTTGACAGATTCATTAAGTATGTCAGAGGCATGTGAGGACAGACTTTTCACAATATTGAAAAATATTAAATGAATGTCAGATTTTCAAACATCTGACACATATCCATGAAGTTTCATCACACATGAGCCATGTTTGGCTGACAGCCTGCTCTTAAAAGAGTTGGTAAAGAAGCAGCAGTAGTGGAAATTCAAGACAACTGCTGTCTGAGATATGTATTTGGAGTGTGACCTTTCAGTTGTTAAGATGATTACCCTAGTTCTACAATAGCACAAGTCTGAGAGCCTAACATATAGTGAAGTAGGTATCAAAAAAGGGCTCAGGATATATATTTGATACCACATGTTTCAAGAAGGAAGCTCAAGAAGAGAATCAGTCAAGGAATAGAGTAATGCTGACAAGATAGCTATGATACACAAAGGAAATAGCAAACTACTTATGGTGACATTACTGAGAGGCATTACACACACACACACACACACACACACACACACACAATTAAATACCTAGACTCTGTGCTCAAAATTAAAAACAAACCTGGAATTTTGCAGTATTATATAGTGGGCAAATTTAATAGGAGGAAAATATAAGTTATATGATGGAGAATTATAATATGTATATATGTAGCAATGTAGTACCATGGGATTATTGAATTCCTTTATATATTCAGAAATTATTAATAGACATATACAAGTCTCACACAGTATGAGCAAAGCACATTACCATGCCTGAAGATCAAAATTGATTAGAATGTAAGAAGAGAATTAACACTTGAAGATTTGGAAAATTTATTTTCCAATAGTTGAAAGAAACCTAGTCAGTAAATACTTTTCTTCACAAGGGAGAGTGTAGGTAAAATGAACTTTTGAGGTTATTTATATCTAAGATAATCTATTAATTAAAATATGAACGTTTCGGTCAAAACATCTTAGAATTCGGGATAGCACTTTAATGCTGAAACTACAAAGCATGTTCATTTCTTTAAACAACTGTATAATCTTTAGAAAAATATGATTATGAAAGTATCAATGTATTGTTAAATCTCATATAAGTGAATACCTACATAAACAACTATGTAAATAACCTTTCTTTACAGCTGTGATTACCAAATTTTACTGTGTATCATAATCACTTGGAGTTCTTGTTTAAAATGTAGGTAATTGGTCCTCATCTCCAACATTCTGTAGCTATTCCCCTTTATTCCTGCATGAATTTGCATTTTAAACCAGCATCCCAAAGAATCCCATGCAAGTCACTGACCAGTCACAATTTAAGAAACATTGGTGTACAGAATTAATACTAAGAACTAATTAAGAACTCCACTTTAAATATAAAGAAACATGTAGATTCAAAGTAAACAGATGACCAAAAAATATACCATGCTAACAATAATAAAAAGAAAGTAGGAGTAGCTATATTAATTTCAGACAGAGCTGACTTCAAAGTGCAGAGAGTTATCAGGGATAAAGAAGGGCATTACATATGGTAAAGGGCCAATTCTCCAAGAAGACATATCAATCCTTAATGTATATGCACCTAACAACAGAGCAGCAAGCTATATGAGGCAAAAACAAATAAATTTGCAAAGAGAAATAGTTGAATCCACTATCATAGTTGGAGATTTCTACACTTCTCTATCAGAAATGGACAAATCTAGCAGGCAGAAAAATCAATGAGGACATAGTTGAACTCAACACCACCATCAATCAATTGGATTTAATTGATATCTATAGACTACTTCATCTAACAACAGCAGAATGCATAATCTTCTAGAGCTCACATGGAACGTTCAAGATAGACCACAATCACGGTCATAAAGCACACCTTAACAAATTAAAAAAAAAAAAAGAAATAATTAGTATTTGGGTGGTGAACACGAGAACATGATGTAATCCATGCAGAAATAGAAGTATAATGATGTACACGTGGAAAAAAAAAAAAGAAATGGAAAAACAGAAATCATACAATGTCTGCTCACATAACAATGCAATTAAACTAGAAATCAAAAACAGAAAGAAAACTGGAAAATCTCAAAATATGTAGAGATTAAGGAATACACTTCTAAATGACACATGGGTCAAAGAAGAAATCTCAACAGAAATTTAAAATATTTTGAACTAAATGAAAATACAACTTACCAAATTTTTTTGGATGCAGCAAAAGCAGTGCTTAGATGGAAATTTATAGCATCGAATCCATATATTAGAAAAGAAGAAAGATCTAAAATTAATCATCTAAGTTTTTACCTTAGGATTCTAGAGAAAGAAGATCAAATTAAATCTAAAGTAAGCACAAGAAAAGAAATAAGAATTAGGGCAGAAATCAATAAAATTGAAAAAGGAAAACTGATAGAGAAAAACAATGAAACCAGAAGTTAGTTCTTTGGAAAAATCAATAAAATTCATAAGCTTCTAGCTAGGCTAAGAAAAAAAGAGTAAGGCCAAAATCACTAATATCAGCAATGAAAGAGAGAACATAACAGATCCTATGGATATTAAAACGATAATAAAGGAATACTATGACCAACTCTATGCCCACAAATTTGATAATCTAGATGAAATAAACCAATTCCTTGAAAGACTCAATTTATTAAAACTCAAACAGGAAGAAACAGACAATCTGAATAGGCCTATATCTATTAAAGAAATTTAATCAATAATTAATAACATTTCAAAACAAAACACCAGGCCCAAATGGATTCACTGTTGAATTCTACCAATCATTTAAGGAAGAAATTATACCAATTCTCTACAATTTCTTTCACAGGATCAAAGCAGAAGGACTACTTCTTAACTAATTCTATAAGTCCAGTATTACCTAAATACCAAAACCAGACAAAGACATTACAATAAAAGTACAGATCAATACCCCTCATGAACATAGATATAAAATCCTTAAAAAAATATTAGCAAATTCGAATCCACCAATGTATAAAAAGAATTATACATCATGACAAACTAGGATTTATCCTAGGTATACCAGGCTGGTAAAACATATAAAAATCAATTAATATATCACATAAACAGGCTAAAAAAGAAAAAAAATCACATCTTCATATCAATAGAAGCAGAAAAAGCATTTGAGAAATCAAACATGATAAAAACATTCAGTATACTTGGAATGGAGGGGAACTGTCGCAGCTTCATAAAGACTAAAAAAACCCTACGGTTAACATCATACTTAATGGTGAGAAACTAAAAGGTTTCCCACTAAGATTAGGTACAAGGCAATGACCATCCCTCTCACCACTCCTCTTCAACATTGTAACGTAAGTCCTTGCTAACACAAAAAGGAAAGAAAGGGAAATAAAAGGTATGCGAATTGGGAAGGAAGATATAAAACTGTCTTTGCTTGTAGATGACATGATTGTCTATGCAGAAAATCCAAAAAAAATAGACAAAAAAATCTCCTGGAACTAATAAGTGATTATAGCAAAGTTGCAAGACACAAGGTTAATATACAAAAGCCAATTGCTTTTTTATACACTAGCAATGAAAAAGTGAAATTTCAAATTAAAAACACAATACCATTTACAATAGCACTCCCCCAAAATGAAATACTTAGGAATAAATATAACAAAATATATACAAGATCTAATGAGAGAAACTACATAACTCTGATGAACAAAATCAAAGAATTAAATAAATGGAGAAATATTCCATGTTCATGGATAGGCAGACTTAATTTGTCAAGACGTCGTTTCTTCCCAACTTGGTCTATAGATTCAATGCAATCCGAATCAAAAGCCCAGCTAGTTATTTTGTGAATCTGTATTTTGTGAATATTCTAAAGTTTATATGGAGAGGCAAAACCTTAAATTGCCAACACAATAATGAAGGAGAAGAACAAAGTTGGAGGATAGACACCACCTGAGTTCAAGATTTACTAATAGGCTACAGTCAAAAAAATAATGTAGTATTGGCAAAAGAAGAGACAAATAGATCAATGGAACAGAATAGAGAGCCCATAAATACACCTACATAAATATAATCAACTGATATTTGACAAAAGAGCAAAGGAAATACAATAGATCAAAGATAGTTTCTCTAACAAATGGTGCTGGAACAAGTGGACATCCATACTTGTTTTAAAAATTAGAAATTAAATTTAAAAAATTTAATCTAGACCCAGACATTACACTCTTCACATAATTAACCCAAAGTGGATCATAGACTTAAATGTAAAATGCAAAAATATTCCTAGGAGAAAATCTTGATGAACTTAAGTATGATGATGCCTTTTTAGACACGATCTCAAAGCCAGGGTCCATGAAAGAAATAATTCACAAGTTGGAAATCATAAAAATTAAAAACTTCTTCTCTGCTAAAGACAACATTAAGAGAATTAGAAGAAAAGTCTCACACTGGGGAAAAATGTTTGCAAAAGACACATTTGATAAAGGATTGTTATCCAAAGTATACAAAGATTTCTTAAAACTCAACAATCAGAAAACAAAAAGGCTGATTAAAAAATGGGCCAAATACCTTAACAGTCACCTTACCAAAAGAGATAGAGAGATGACAAATAAGCACGTGAAAAGATGCTCCAGATCCAATGTCATCAGGGATATGCAAATTAAAACAACAATGAGATACTACTACACTCCAACTGGAATGGCCAATATCTGGAACACTGACAACAACAAATGATGAGATGTTGTGGAGCAACAGGAATTCTCATTCATTGCTGGTGGGAATGCAAAGATGTAGAGCTATTTTGGAAAACAGCTTGGCAGTTTCTTACAAAACTAAACCTACTCTTACCATATGATCTGGCAATCACACTCTTCATTATTTACCCGAAAGAGTTGAAAACTTATATTCACACAGCAACCTGCACATGGATGTTTATAGCAGCTTTATTCATAATTGCCAAAACTTGGAAGCAACCAAGATGTCCTTCAGTAGATGAACAGATAAACTGTGAACATCCAAACAACGCAATATTATTCAGGGCTAAAAATAAATGAGCTCCTAAGCCATGAAAAGACATGGAGGATCTTTAAATGCAGAATACTAAGTGAAAGAAGCCAATCTGGAAAGCCTACACACTATATGATTTCAACCATATGGCATTCTGGAAAAGGTAAAACTATGGAGACAGTAAAAAGATCACTGGTTACTGGGTGTTAGAGTGAGGAGAGTGATGAATAGGCAAAGCACAGAGCATTTTTAAGGCATTGAAAATACTCTGTACGGGCTGGCCCCGTGGCTTAGCGGTTAAGTGCGCGCGCTCCACTGCTGGCGGCCTGGGTTCGGATCCTGGGCGCGCACCTACGCACCACTTCTCCGGCCATGCTGAGGCTACGTCCCACATACAGCAACTAGAAGGATGTGCAGCTATGACATACAACTATCTACTGGGGCTTTGGGGGAAAAAATAAATAAATAAAATTAAAAAAAATAAAGAAAATACTCTGTATGATACCATAACGATGGACATGTGTCGCTGTGGACTTTGAGGGTGATTATGATGTATCAATATAGGTTCATCAATTGTAACAAATGTACCACTCTAGTGAGCGATGCTGGTAATGGGGGAAGCTATGCATGTGTGAGGACAGGGAATATACAAATCTTCCTCGACTCATGATGGGGTTACGTCCTAATAAACCCATAGAAAGTTGAAAATATCATCAGTCAAAAATGCATTTAATACACCTACCCTACTGAACATCATCGCTTAACATACCTAGCTTAAGTGTGCTCAGAACACTTACATTAGCCTACAGTTGGGCAAAATCAACTGACACAAACCATATTAAAATAAAGTGTTGAATATCTCATGTAATTTATTGAATACTCTACTGAAAGTGAGAAACAGAACATTTGTATGGGCCAGCATGGTTATAGTATATTGGTTGTTTATCCTTGTGATCATGTGGCTGACTGCCAGCTGCAGCTCGCTGCCACTCCCCACTATCACGAGAGAGTATCCTGTCGTATATAGCTAGCCTGGGAAAAGATCAAAATTCAAAATTCAAATTACGGATTCCACTAAATGCGAAATGCTTTCACAGCATTGTAAAGTTGAAAAATTGTAAGTCAAACCATCACAAGTTGGGGGATGTCTGTGTAGAAAATCTCTGTTCCTTCCCCTCAATTTTACTGTGAACTTAAAAGTGCTCTAAAAATATAATTTTAAAAAAATTGAGAATGTGGCCACCTGAATGGTTTACTTTTAAGAAGTTGGTAAGCTGGTTTACCAAAATGTACCTATCATTTATTTATATGTGAAAAGTCACCAGGTGAAATGCATTCCTTCATTTGTAGAAAAGTTTAAACTTTTCTAGAAACTGTAAACTTTAAATAATTCTCTGATGGGCTATATCTTATACATGCAACTTCTGCCCTTCTCAAGGCCACCATAGAGAGCAATTTCACAGCAAAGTAAGCATCTATGACTGGAGAGTACCAGTGGAGACAGATTTTTCTTCACTATTTTGCTAAAGTATTGCTAGTAAACCACAGACTATCTTTGACACTGTTGAATGAAACATATTTCCCCGCCTATGGTTACATATCACATATATGTCTATACATATCACATATGTCTATGCACACATATACATGAGACCTATAATAAAGGTCAATATTGAAATTCAATAGAGAAATGTTTGATTCTGTTACCCCAATAAATAGTATATTTCAAAAATAACTTATATTCACTATTTTTCCCAATTAAAATGAAAATTGTCTTACTCGTTTTATTTTGTTTTTATTCTTATGCTATTGCATATAAATATATATTGCAGCAGAGGATGAAATTTACATGTTATCCTTTATTTACCTCTTCCACATGAAACAGTTATGCAAACTTACTTATTAAAAATTATGGTTCTTTTTTCCAATTTTCTTCAATATCTAAATTTAAAGTATTTGCACCAATTTGTATTTAGATAGTAAAACTTTATATCCTAAAGTAGATATTTTTTGTGATGAATTTTAAAATATTTTGTAATACTTCTGCTTCTCCAATATTTCTTCTATCCCATGTACACGTATCATTCAAAAATATTGTCTAAGAACCTTTTACATGTCATGCAGTCTTATAGCTACTGGGGCACGTTACTGAAAAAGTAGACCAGAGACTGTCCTCTTGGAGTGTATATCCCTCCTCCCAGGGCCTACAGTGATATCAAATGCTGATTTCATAAGGTGATAGAAGGATTGATGTCATATTTTGTTAATCAAAAATATTTTCATTTCACTCATGTCAAAGATACACATCTCTTGATTTATGAGATTTCTGGATATAAAGAATCATCAAGAAAAAAAAGAAATATTTGTGAACTCAAAGATATTTTTCTAGTGTCTCTGAAATTCTGAAGAAGTTGCAATTATCGTAAGGACTACCTTAACTGATGATATTATAGATAGATTTAACGTAAAAGACACGTACTTAGGTATAAAAGGTAAATCTGATTTGAGCAGCAGTTCTTAACTCATTTCTCTCTTTCTTCCTCAATTTTTTTTTAAGTTTCTCATAGGTGTTTTGCACTCTGTAATTACTTGATAGAGTTGTAAATGTATCTTTGTTATCAATATATTTATCAACGCTACCAAAAGCATTAGACATTTTAGGAATGAGAGGTAAATCTTATACAAAATCTTGCTACCCTTATAAGTATGTACCCAAATGTTAAATGCTCCACAAATTTTTCTCTAGTTTGCTCAAGTTGCAAGTAATAACTCCCTCTCATCTATTGCTATCACATTCTTTAAATACTAGGATTATTTAAACATTTTCACATATAGGAACTAACATTTTGTAAGGAGAATAAAAATTAAGCAAGGTACATTTGGTATCTATTTTTAATGTTAGGTCCTAAATTCAAGTACTAAATTGTTCAATATATTCAAACACAATATAGGCTAGAGCATTTACCAAATTTTTCAAGATCTCTGTATCATACATTTTGTCATACATATTGTAATGAATCAATTGTTTTTATTTGTTTGCTCATATTTTAATAATCAGAGGGTTATGAAGAAGAGCACAGTTAGATAGGTTTATACTGAGAAAATGTTTGCAGGTGTAGTTTGAGATGCTTTGACAAGTTTTCCTATTGAAATAATTTTTGTAAAGTACACAATATAATATTACTTTCTAATAAAAGGAGAGCTATTTTAATAACTAAAACAGAGCAAAAAGCATAATAATTCTTGATTGAAAAGCTCATACACTGTAAAGCAATAGAAAGTAGAAAATATTTGTTTGTAGAGAGGAATCATTTAAAAATACATACTTAAGCATGTCTCATAGGAGTTGATTTACAAAACTCTATTTTTTTATTTTTATTTTACAAAACTCTATATTGTATTTTCTGCATGTTCAGTTTTTCCTTATGTACTCCATAGTTAAGAAGAAAAGCAGAATTAAAGAAGTCATTTGGTTAAGGGAAATAATAGAATCATCCTCACACAGGATTATTGAAAAAAATGGTTTTTAAGAGGATCAAACGGAAGAATAATTGAAAAAGCAGTGGGCTTGGGGTCCAAGAGATATTGATTGCCGTCTATCACATTATTTAGAAAAGAATATTTCTCATTAAAAATATTTTTGGGGGGGCCTGCCCTGTGGCGTAGTGGTTAAGTGCGTGCGTTCTGCTGCTGGCGGCCCGGGTTTGGATCCCAGGCGCGCACTGACACACTGCTTGTTAGGCCATGCTGTGGTGGCGTCCCACATAAAGTGGAGGAAGATGGGCACAGATGTTAGCCCAGGGCCAGTCTTCCTCAGCAAACAAAAAAGAGGAGGATTGGCAGCAGATGTTAGCTCAGGGCGGATCTTCCTCACAAAAAAAAAAAATATATTTTTGAAAAAACGAAATCATGTAAGAAATTTTATTCTGTGGTAAATATCTAAATAAATAGGCTTTTCTATTTTTTCATGAAGTTACCTATATGTAATTTGTTACTTTTTAAGTAAATTATGAAATTGTATTTTATGTCCCTAAATAACTAGGATTTAAAATACTACAAAAATTTTGAAAGGTATGCTTAATTCACTGTCCACAACTTATTCTCATTGTAAAAATACAAATAATAAGATTATAAAAAAAAAAACATCTCCCTTAACTCCTCCCTAATCTACTTCTTCAACTCGAGAAAGTCATTGTTATCAGGTGGGTAACTTTTAATTCTTATGTCTATGAATTTTTAAAACTGTAAATTCATTTATAGAGATATGTAGTTTGCTTGTTTTCTCCTCTCAATGAATATTAGCTTTTTCTGAATCAAATTCATCAGTATCTCAATATTTTTCAAAACATGACAATAGATATTGAAGTTATTTCATTAGCACATATGGATTCACATTAATGATTTTCTCCTGAAAACAGGCAGATATTTTGATAGTAGAATTATATGGTACATATAAATCCAACCTATAAATAGAAACAAATTTATTTTTAATAACAAGTAGCAGAACGTACTTAGATATACCCCAAAATCACACCATTCCATTCAACATGGAGAAAGGACATTTTCTATAGAAATATATTTATTGAGGTATGATTTGGAGTAGATTATTTATATAGAGCTTTCCTACACAACACTACTGTACTTGGTACTAAAATATATGATAAACACTTCAAATCAAGGAATTATCTGTGAATCTTAATTATCGTATATAGTTAGTTGAAGAACAGAGATGATTTAGAGTATGTTTATGTATATTTTTAAGTATTTTCCTTTACTTTTCTCTAGCTTAAAAATTATCAATGGTTTTTGGTGTACCAATCATTTGATAATCTCATGAAGATTATCTTCCATTATAATGCCCTGACACTGCACTTTCTATGAATTATGTGATTTAGAAATCAAAGTGAGATGATAACATATTTTTCTGTGTTTATGATGAAATTTGAAGCATAATATCTCAAATTTAAAAAATGATGAAGAAACATAGTATTAAAAACTAATGAACTAAACAAATGGTACTTAAATTATTTCCAAATGGGAGTGCCTGTCTAATTCTTAAACATGATCATCTTTAACGGTATCACAATACTTTATGAACTAGTCTTTTTGAAATATCAAAACATATATACAAGTAATTAGAGTATGTTTTCTTATTATCCACAAATTCATTTTACAATAAATAAAATATTGTAATGACCAATTAGTCCCATGCAAGCTTCTATTTAGCAGTGTGTTAGTACATTTTTAAAACACACACACACGCATATGTGTACAGAGAAACCTAAGAAAATGTAGAAAATAAAGTTAAAATTTACAATATACTATGATGAAGGGCAAAACAAACAAAAATAACTGCCATATTTTATATTTGACTTATTCTTAATTTAGGAGAAAACATTCTGTAAAAACACTGAAAGTACTATTTTTGAGAAAAATAAAAGCTATGTTTAAGACAAAAGCATAATACGATGTTTACATATTTTTCCTATCTACCTTATATTAGTTTCTATTGGACAGTTAATCTTGCATAAAAGTTTTCTTTCTCATAATCATTGAGCTATATTATGGATATTTCTCTTATTCATAGTTGGGAATTTACTTTGTAGGTATAAAATATGGTTTGTCAAACATACATATGTTGAATGAATGACTTTTTTTGAAAGGCTTCATCTGAAAAGCATTTCAGTCTTTGATGAAAGAAGTCAGTGTGGTGTAAGAAAGAACTGGAATTGAGTTTGACAGGAAATGGAGGAAATGATGCAGCTTGAGAGGCTGAGCATAGAAAGTGCAAACCAAATATAGCAAGTTACATATAAGTCTAAACTGTAATTCAGGAATCTATTCAGAACCAGAGACATGATTTGATGTAATGGGGAAAGCCTCAGAATATTCAGGTGAGAAGCACACGGGAGACAAACTGGCAGCAGACATAGTTTCAGAAATGTATGCGTGTGTGAAAATCGGCAAGATGGTTTGACTCTCCTGGAAGGAGACCTACTAATATCCACCGGCAGTTTCAAGGCCCCAGTCGGTGATCAACAGCCTGAAACTTGAGGCTACAGTACCAGGAAAAGCAATTGGAAAAATGATAATACTAATAATAATAAATTGTAAGGAATCTAAGTAGAAGCCTTATCTTGTGATGAAAGGGTAGAGGAGCTAATGAAAGATCACAGGCCACAGGTTCAGTTTACAGTGATAGGGAATTATGGGGTAAACATAGCATTCTAGCAATTTTGTTCAGGATTAGGTTTGAAGAACTTGACACTAAAACCCATTAGAATTCTCAGCTAACTTGGTTAACTTCCATCCTTAGTCACATATTTCTCAGGACATGGAGAATATTTTATCATATGGGTTATGGTTCATTGGGAAAGTTTTAGAAATACTCAGATAACCTCTTTGTCCCTAGAACCCTCTATTTCTTCTAATCAACCACCTCCGCATTCACTCTCTTTCATACCATACCAAACATAATTGAAGGTTCCCAACACTTCCATACATATCTAATAAACTTCCTTTTACCATAATCATCCCTTTGCAACACCCCAGAAAAACGAACAAACCCAAAAGATGTCAGTCATGTGCATTAATTTCCAATCCTCCCTCTACATACTTCTAAATGAATCCTCTCTCCATCCTTCACCAAGAGGCCAAGAAGTAATGGAAAATATAACCCATTTATGAAGACAATTGTCCCATGCTAGGCGGTGGGTGCTAGCTGCCCTAACACTGTTCTTCCCTGGTTAACTCTTCCATTTTCTACAGCAATTACTATAAATCCCTAAACTGCTTCCTTGTGGCAGTCACTAGTGTTAGTCAAATATTTGTGGTTCTTCCCTGTTCTAGGCACAGGATAGGATGGAGCTCAAAAACCATTCAGGCCAGCAGAGTGTGAATAGAAGTGCCATGTGTCTTTTCTGGGCCAGCATGTTTCATTAGTGGTTTGAGACCCTCCAGATATCTCTTCCGGGGCATAGGAATGAAGAACATACACTCTTGATGATGGCAGTTCTGTCAGGCTTCATTCCTAAGTGTGTACGATGAACAGGCCTTCCACCTGGCCCCCAAACAACAATGGATAGTATTAGTAACAAAAACAATTTTGCTGTTTATAGACAATGAGATTTGTGCTTTGTTCTTTACTGAAGTATGAACTAGTCCAGTCTTTCTGATTCACTCTTCCTCACATTTAGTTTAATAGAGAAATTTGTAACCATCAGGTAAAAAAACAATCAAATTCTTGTTCATCCCTGTAGCACCTTAACAAATGTCTTTCCTTCTGTGTGAATTTAATTTCACTTGTGCTCCAGATTTTATATACTCAATTCTTATGGTAACCTCATTCTACCATTGTCTATCTTCTTTGTATAACCAATCACTTCTACTGTATTTAGGTGACTGTGATTTTGTTTCTGGAACTCTATTCCATTTTATTGTCTATTGGTCTATCCTTGCACCAACCATACATTGTTTCAGTGATTCTAGATTTATGACAGTTCTTTCAAGATGGTAATATGCTTAAGTAAAGCTTCAAACGTAGGGTTCTTTTTCAAAATTTTTTGGCTCTGAGTATTTCCATATGAATTTTAGAATCAGCTCATCAATTTAAACAAAAATTATAATTGAGGTTGTGTTGACTCTATAGTTTCATTAAAAATAAGTTTCTTGGGGGCCAGCCCCGTGGCTTAGCAGTTAAGTGCCCACGCTCCGCTACCAGCAGCCCCAGTTCGGATCTGGGCGCGCACCGACGCACACCGCTTGTCAGGCCATGCTGAGGCGGTGTCCCACATACAGCAACTAGAAGAATGTGCAACTGTTGTTGTATGACATACAAGTCTCTAGTGGGGCTTTGGGGAGAAAAAGGGTAAAAAAAGGAGGAAGATTGGCAATAGATGTTAGCTCAGGGCCAGTCTTCCTCAGCAAAAAGAGGAGGATTTGCATGGATGTTAGCTCAGGGCTGATCTTCACACAAAAAAAATAAGTATATTTATATAATTGAGTTTCCCAGTAGATGAATATGACACATTCTTATGTTTACTGTGGTAATTTTTAATTTCTCTCGGTAATGTTGTATAATTTTCAAGTTAGTGGTGTTGTGTTCATTTTTGTGACATTTAGTATAAGGCTTTAATGATTTTTGGTAATATTGTAAATGATATTATTTTAAAATACATTTTTTATATTTGTCAGTTTGTTTGCACAATATCCCTCAATAATGTTTTATAGTTTTGAGTATAGAAGTGCAGGCTTTTAAATTCCTGCATGAGATTTATTACTATGTTTTTTGCTTGTTTGTGTGTGTGTGTGTTTTCTTGATGTCACTGTAATAGTATTCTGTTTAGATTTAAATTTCTGTTAGCCACTGGTATAAATAAATATAACTGGATTGTGTATACTAGCCTTGTGTACAGCAAATTTCTAAATTCACATAATAAATAGCCATTTTGTAGATTTTAAAAATTATATATATTCAATTATTTTGTGTAATTATATTGAAAACTTTACTTATTCTTCCCAAATCTTTCTTATTTATTTTTCCCTTGCCTTACTGATCTCCAGTCCAAAGATTAATAGCAGTGGTGTATGTAGGCATTCATGTCTCATGTACAAGCTAATGAAAATAATTTCCAATAATGTTTTCTGTCACTTCTGCAGATATCAGTCATCAGCAGTTGAACCTCCTTTGGAGGTTGGAGATTTGCTACTCAAATTATTAGGTATCGTGGCCATCCCTTAGTTCTCTCTATCCACAGCTACTGGAAGAGTATCTTTATTTGTTATCAAAGAGGCTTTCTGGGTGTTCCACTTGGCTTTCATTTCCATGTTTATTGCTATGAATCATTTGCTATTTTTCTTAGTGTTTTAAAAGAGTTTAGCAATAGCCATCCTATCCCATTTTCCTTATACTTATATTCCCTCACCTACATTTCAAACTTTTGATATATTGCATCTAGTGTCTTTCATTTCACTGGTAAACCATCCAAATTCACCACTAGTGAAAAGTGTAAAGGCTGGCCTGTCTCTTTGTTCCCAGATTTATCAGTGTTATACTTACCACCAGCCCTTACTGTCAGCCAAGCAGTGGGTGATCCAGCTCCAAAACCCAACTGCCATGGGTTGGTTTTTCTGGGGTACAGACTCTGGGACAGAGTTTAATATATAGGATTTTTATGAAGAATTACCATTAGTATCAATAAATGTGGGCGACAGTAGGGGAAGAAGATTAGTTGAAGGGAAAACTTGAACTTGAGAGAGGCTCATCTGCCTCAGTCAACAAAAGGAGCTCTGGAGCAGAAATGTCCTGTCAGAGTTCTTTCTCATTAGACTGAAATAGCAGAGCCTTGATCACTCTTTGCATGTGGGCCCAGAGGTGACTTTCTGCAGCTGAGGCAATCCTAAATGGACTGACAACTGAAGAATGTTCCCCAACAGCACTTCCAGCTGTGTGCAAAATATCCTTCCATGAAGAAGGATCCAAGCAGTGCACGTCCATGTTTGGCACACGCTCACCTTTTTGTGCTATGTTCTGAACAGATTTTGGTTAGCAACATTGTAAAATTGACAAAAAAAAAAATAATCAGACAACAACAACAACAGAACACCTCCCCTCAATTTTCAGCTTCTTTTAGCATGACTGTTTAGCTTCTTTTCCTGAACAGCTTTATACTTGGCAAATAGTCCAAGAGGAAAATGAGCATTTAATTATATCAGCCTCTCTTCTGCATGCTTTTATTTTCCTCCTTAGGGTCTAGATTTCTCAAGATCAGGCTGCCTAGGCAACTCTCCAATGCCTTTTAAAATTATAATATGTATATTTTTATAAATATTTTATATATATTTCAGTTATTGTACTGAGAAATGGCACACATTGGTCTGGTATAAGAGACACCATCATTGTCAAAAATAGAAGATTTCTTCACTGTTTTCAATATATTAAAAAAATCTGATAATTTATTTTTATCACACACACTTGTATGTCACCTATTATGTACCAATCACTAGGTAAACATTCTTTTTAGAGTCTTGGAATCTGACCCAATTGGATTAGCTTTTCCATCTTGGGAGGAAAGGGTAAGTAAGAGCAAACAGGGAAGCAGCAAGAGCTTTTAAACCCTGTAAATGATTAACTCAGAGACAAGTAAAAGTTGAATGATTTATACTCTAAAAATCAATTCTAATCTAAAATGGCAGAGGATAACAATATATTATACTTGTTAAAACCATTTTAGTTTTTATAAATGGATTTTTTCATACATGCCAGATAATATTTTATTCCTCTATGCTAGTAAGTTAAATTCAATCAGTTACTGAAGCCAAATGCCGTCAGAAAAGGAAACTATTTGCATTCAAAGGGGACACAGTGTCTGGAGAAAGAGAAACTATGAAATCTATACACCATATTTAATCAATGTGGAGTACTGAAAAATAATAAGATAATTTCTTTGATCTTGATTTACTATAGTGCCCATAAAACAGAGTGGATGACATTCCCTGTCAGAACTGATTTGGACTTAGATTGAGGAACAGGATTCTAAGTCACAAAAACAGAAAAATCTAGTTGGGTTTTAGATATATTATAGCTGCCCTTACCCTTATAACCTTTAAAGATTAAATTATATAGAAGAAATAGTTCAAAATTAACTTTACACATCATTCCCTGATGTAATTTGTTGGTGGAATATCATACTTCTATAATAAAAATACACTCAATATCTCAAATTAATTTGTCCTCACAATCTAATACCAGATATGGTAATGTCACAGTAATGTAGGTTCCCCTTGGAAATTCAAAATAAGAAGTGAAATTTATTGTCTTTTCTTATCATATGCATTTCAAGACAGCAATGTCAATATATTTTAATATATGTACAATGCTTTTAAAAGATTAAGTAATTTTACGACATGATTAAGAAGGCTTTAAGATTAATTTTGCTTTTGATTTTGAAAAAACTAAAAGTAGAGTTGTTGAAGATATTCACTTAATCAATTATTACATCAAATACAATATTTATTAGTTTATTCATCTTATATTCTGATTATTTGTATGTATTTCACCTTCCATTAATACAAATATGAGAAAAAGGCTCAGTATCCTTTGCATTATTTACCTTTCGCAGCTCTGTTGAGACTGGTATTAGTTCGTCCACTATTTGTGCCTCTAATATGAACACGACTATAGTCTAAATTAGCTTTTCTGATATTGAATTGTAAAGAATAAGGAAAATCTAGTACAAATATTTTCCATATTATACTCTACTTTGTCAAAAGATTTAGGATTAGGATAACCTGTTATTTTTCCTATTATTTTGCCAGTCCATCACAATTTTGCCAAACGGAATTTGGTCCTGTTGATCCAAATGATACATTTTAAATTTCATTTCCACAGAAAAATTATAAACATAAATTCTAAATTAAATTTGTGAAACAGTGAGAATTATTTTTTAATGTTCTGATTTTAAAATGCTTACACATATGAAAGTTTAACAATAGTAATATTGCATCATCATTGCTCTCTTTTTATATATATATGACATTCTCTTACAAAGCAACAATAATATTATCTTTTCTAAGATAATTAACAACAATCTCAAAATATAATCTAATATATAGTTCATACTCAAATGTCTCCAAAAATCTTTTATGATAAATTTTCTTTTTCAAACTGAGATCAAATCAAGCTTTTCCCGTTACCTTTTTTTTACCATGATTTTTAGGTCACTTTTAACATTGAGCAATGGATCTGTTTTTGTTTTTGTTTTTTGCAAAACATTGATTTTGTGAAGAAACCAAATCAGTGTTCATGTAGGATGTAATAATGGGTTCTAAATTTATTTGATTTTCTTCTCATGGTGTCGTTTAATGTGTTCTAGTCCCGGTAAAATCTAAGTTAGGTACAGACACTTGGTTATATTGAGGACAAATTGTGGCAAGAATTCTTAATAAGTGAAGATTTCTACTTCATACCATGTTATATCCGAAGGCACTAAATGCCAATTTGCCTTAATCTTAGACATGATGTTTCATCACATCTAAGTTAGGTTAGTGACAGCTAGATATATCCTTTGTAAATATCCATTTTCCATTTTTAATTATTCATTAATATGTAAGGCCATAATATGACAACATATAATGACTTACGCCTCAACATACTTTCTACTGATAATATTTACCATCCATATACAAGCCTTATCTGAATTTACACCGAGGGCTGTAAAATGGTGATTTCCACATCTTTTCTTTCATTTACATTTATTATCAGCTATTATCTATAAGTCATATCACTGTAGGCTCCTGGATTTTTTTTATTTCACTGTGTTCAAGTCAATTATATTAATTATTCTCTTGATGCTCAAAATATCCCCATGTGTACTGTGGGAGACTCTTTAAACCTGCTCTTGTGTCCTTTTGATATCACCCTATTACTTTTTCTTTTTTGTTTGGCTTTGTTTTTGTTTTCTTGTTTCCATTCTGGAAGAACAAGAGACTCAGATTCGTCTTGGACTCTTTCTGCTCAGACTTGGCATCAGTCATTTCCCCAGGGATATAGGCTTCTTTTAATAGGTAATGGTAATTAAACAGAAATGGTGTTTAAACACAATGATATTGAAACACAAAGATCTGGATGCTAGCTACGTAATTATTACTGGAATGTCATTGCTTTTTAGGCCTTTTCAGTGTACAAGGCTGGGAATATGAGTTTATGCCGGTACGCAATTCAAATCATAGGAGTTTGTTCTGATTAATTTCATTTATAATTGCCTCTTCATTCACTATAAAAGCAATGAAAATATTTGGTCCTACTTCCAGTAATATTTACATATTTTACATATATACATTTATATAATATAAATATGTGTTTATATATTGAAATACATATACATCTTCCTATTTTTATATAGGATAGTTTCAAAATTGCAATATGAATGTTATTACTATGAAAAAGGTGACAAGTATAATAAATTTTTGTACTTAGAACCTATTATATGAAAGATATAGAGTCAGAACACTACGTTCTAAACTACTAAAATAATCCTTTTCTCTATGTGAATCCTTTTCTCTATGTGGTTATATTTTTTAGTTTGGTATACATTTCAGCTTATTTGGTTTCTTTTTCTTTTAATTGTGTTCAATTCTATTTTAAGTTTTCTCTTTTAATGCAATTTTATATTTGAATATGTAAAATATCTATCTATGTTAAATTATATAAAAATAAAATATTTAGAGAAGTTTTAATACTCTCACTAACCCCTCACTCTGTACCTGTCCAATTATGGTATAATTAGGGTGTTTCCAAGTGTTATGAATAATGCTATAATAAATAACTTTGTACATATGTTGTTTCCTATTTGTGGAGATATTTCTCTATAGATTGTTGATTCAGAGGATAAGTGTGTATGTAATTTTTTCAGATGTTTCCAATTTTCCTCCATAGGATTTATACTATTTTGGACTCTGACTGACAGTGAATTAAAATTCCTTTTCCCCATAGTCTTATCAATAGAATTTGTTATGAGTTTTCAATTGTTGCCAAACTGACAGGTCAGAAATGGCGTCTCAGGGTAGTTTAATCAATGTCCAAATTAGTCAAGTAGTGTACAGTATTTCAGATAGTAAGTTGTAGGTTCAGAACTAAAATCTATATTCTTTTCTATTTTTTATTTTATGATGCTTATTTTGATTAACTTTTTAAATGAATTTCTCTTATCCCAAGTAAAAAAACCCTGATATGGGACAAAGCTACTAATTCATTGTTAGTAGTGGGAAGGGATTCATAAAATCATCGAGTTGTTAATATTTTACAATGGAATTACTATTAAAAACTTGTACTTCTAAAGTTCCTAAATTATGACTAGACATCAATGAGAATAGGCAGCCATATAATTAGACCACTTGTCCACTATTCATGTCATACATTTATGTTGGAGATTAAGACGGAGAAAACTTCCATGCTAAGAAGTTGCTAAGAATGACTGCTCTAAACAATCAAATTATAACCATATTATATTCAAAATAAAATCGTGATGTTGAATCAAATACAATAAAAAAATGGGTCTCTGTTAGTTATATAATCTTCAGAGGGTCAAGCGTTGATTAAGGAAGCTGAGAGTGGATCTCAGATCTGCTTTTACTTCCTATATTCTCTCTCAAAACTACAGTTGTGGGCAAATATGATACTGGTGAATTCAGAATGACAGGATGCTGACCTTTCCTTTTAAATTTCCTGTGATAAAAAGTAGATAACCCAAATTTAAAAAAAAATACATATTTAGGACTTTTAGTACAATAAGACGTAAGAAATCACCCAACCCAGACAAGGGTAAGAAATTATAAAATCAAATAATTCTGCATGAGTATAAAGCAACATCGAGCAGCACAGTTTCTTTCTATTCCCACGAGGCACTGGCATCATCTGTCTCCCATCAGGCACTTGGGGGCAGTGGTGTTCCTTTCATCCTGTGTTGTCCTAAGAATTCATTGTGGTTTGCTGTGTTTTTTTCAGAGTTGCTCTACATTGATAAACTTTACATGGTAATAAAGGATCTCTTCTATCTCTTCCCTTTAAGATGAACTTTACATACTTATGGTGAAATGAAATAAGACAACCTATCCAGGCAGTAATTTTACCAAAATAATTTTACTTATAGCACAAATATAGGAATTAGCAATCTGTAGGTAATTTAGAAGGGAACAATAAAAATACCCCATGCATATCTGAGAAAAATAAAAGGCAAATTCTAAAAAATGTATAATGAAACAAAGCATCAGCTCATGAACAAAAATAAAATTTAATTAGTCACAAAAATGTGAGATTGTGAGAAGATAAAATTTTAATTATATAACCAGGAGTGCTGTATTAGTTAAAATTTAGGTACAAGTGATAGAAATTCAGAAATTGTATTAATTTTAATTCTATTTGGCAAATAATGCTTAACATTTTACCAATTTTAAATAATTTTACAAATACTTTTCTTTCTTTTGTGAGGAAGATCGGCCCTGAGCTAACATCCGCACCAATCCTCCTCTATTTGCTGAGGAAGACTGGCCCTGTGCTAACACCCATGCCCATCTTCTTCCACTTTATGTGGGACTCTGCCACAGCACGGCCTGACAAGTGGTGCATGGGTGCTCACCCAGGAGCTGAACCCTGGCCACCAGCAGTGGAGTGTGAACACTTAACCGCTATGCCACAGGGCCGGCCCCTAAAATTACTTTTAAAAGTGAATCATTTTAAGGATACAGTGTTTTATTTAATATTCATGCTAATTATTCTTAAATAGAAAGGTGGAATTATTGAAAAATTCTTCATGTAAATGTTGTCCAAAATAACTCTTGTGTGTTTAATAGTCAGAAATTTTTATTTTGCTATGTCCATTTTGATTTTTTCTTTTTACTTCTACTCTTCACTTATTGTTGAATAAAAATTTAACACATTTGAAAGAAAAATTACGTTGTAAATTTTTAAATAAATAAATCTATAATACAATAAACCCCAATTGATGGAAACTAGTAACATGTTACCAGTAACTCAAAGATACTCAGTCATTATATTTAGAATTATATTTTCCTCTTTTATATATTGGTTTCTGGTCCACAAATTGAGAAGGAAATAGACAATTTTGTTGTTGTTGTTTTGTTAATGTTGTTAGTAGCACTAATAATCTCAACGTGGAAATATATGTGCTGTCATCATTAAAAATAAAAAATGTTGAATGGTTAAAAAAATATAAATGATAAATCACTCTGTAAACATCCTCTGAGTCTCATCTTCAGCTGGTGTATTATATTTCTGACAACTCCAACTTCTAAAGGTGCTTCTTGGGTACAATTTTCTCACTTACCTTCTGTAGCTAAAGGACTGGCAAACTCTTATACAAGTACTGAGGAAATATGTAACGACAGTGGTTTGAATTGCTGCAAATGGATTGCGTATAAGTAGATCAAACAATATTTTAACAGCCATCATTATATCCAGATATACATAAGAGCACCTTTGCTCTACACCTGTAAATGGGAAAGGGTCATTTTTCTCAGGTCAAAGAGAACTTGAGAAACATCTCAATAACAATAAAGAACAGTGATGGACTTAAACAAACAAACGAAAGAAAACCTATTCTTTGAGAGTCCTAAATCCTACCTCTCTATAACCTGTGATATAAATCACTATAAATGATAATTAATGCCCTTGATTATGCCATATTCCCTGCTGTCTGATTTTCCAAACACAGTTAAAATTTCCACATACCTCACTTACTTAAATAAAAGAAATTTTAACCCTTGTTTGATCATGAGCTTCTGGCAAAAAAATCTATAAAACTGAAGCAAACAAAATGGGGGCATTAACTATGAATCCCTAACTACCCTCCAATTCAGAGTACTGGTCTGCAATCTCTTTTCTTGATATCACTGCGGACATCAGTGTTGGACCCTCTCATCCACATGCATGACGAGTGAAGAACAGGAGTTAAATGTTAGATGCATTAAGTAAGCCATGATATGTAGATATCTCCTGGCTCAGATAACGTTCTTAATTTAATAAGAATAACCGAGGGGCCAGCCCGGTGGTGTGGCTGTTAAGTTCACGCGCTCCGCTTTGGCTGCCCAGGGTTCGCGGGTTCGGATCCCGGGAGCATGCTGACGCATCACTTGTCAAGCCGTGCTGTGGCGGCGTCCCATATGCAGTAGAGGAAGATGGGCATGGATGTTAGCCCAGGGCCAATCTTCCTCAGAAAAAAAAAAAAAAAACCAGGAGGATTGGCATCAGATGTTAACTCAGAGCTAATCTTTCCAACAACAACAAAAAAGAATAACTGAATGGGAATACTCTTAGCTAAAAGTTATACATTTTGGTTGGCTTAAGTGAAAAATGGCTGAGATAGTTACCTTTGTTTTCTTGAGAGCTGTGGAGAAGAACTCAGACATAATAAATGGTTTTATCTGTTTAGCTGTGAACAGCTGATTTTATCAACTTCTCACAAGAAAACTGAAATGCATAGTAACATTGTGAATATACAATCTGGCATAATAACTTCTAAACTACTTTGCTGTCATTTAATTTCAGGTGCCTGTGCACTGCCAGTTTCAATGGAGAAAATTTCTTTCCAATCTATACATAGCAGAATTTGGTGGTCGACTTCTTGCAACATGGAAAAATGCGGTGATGGGGATGGACAATACTCTGGTTATAAACACATAGAGACACTGATTAAATCATGTCCTGAAAAATAGGCAATCCTGAGGGAATTAAAGGAAAAACATAGATATCAAATATAAATTGAAAAAATTAAGGAGAGGTGTTTGAGGTTGATGTCATGGCGGAAAACAGAAAATTCAGATCTGGATATAGACACTAACGGCTGAGTGCTGAAGTTCCATTGCCTTTGCTGGCACAGGAAGCCAAGAATGTAGCTAACATCTCAAAATATTCATTACAGAACAAGAAACGGGACAAATAAATGATACTAAGATAGGAGCAAAAATATAGGTTGAATACAAGTATAATAAATCCAATGAGAATTAAAAAGGAAAATTTCATTAAAAATTTCAATTGACCGTATCTTGAGTCTGCAAACTTTAAAGGTCTCTGATGCCTTCAAACATATATCTTTAAAAAATTTTCCCAGCTTTTCCAGTAACTTTCAGCTTTCCTGCCATTGCAGGATTAAGAACTAATGGATACTATTGTATTTCCCAACACAAAGTCTTGCAAGGGATTTTCTTAGGTACAATCAATCTGAGTAACTCTCATGAATGATTATCTAAATAATTTGAATCATCATTTCCAAGGGTTCATTCAAACTAAGGTTGTAGCTCTCATGTATTGGTTGTATAAGCATTTTACATATAGTCTACACATGTAAAGTACATGGTTAATGGAATTATACATGCAGTTTACACAATCACTCTCATTATTTTCTTAAATTATTTTATTTAGGTCATATTGGCTTACAACAGTGTGTAAATTTCAGGTGTACATCACTATATTTCAGTATCTGTATAGTCTGCATCATGTTCACCACCAACAGTCCAGTTTTTATCCATTACCATACATGTGCCCTTTTCACCCTTTCCCTACCCCCTTCTCCTCTGGTAACCAATAATCTGTTCTCCTTATCTATGTGTTTGTTTATCTTTCACATATGAGTGAAATCATACAATATTTTTCTTTCTTTTTCTGACGTTTCACTTAGCTTAATACCCTCAAGGTCCATCCATGTTGTCGCAAACGGCACAATTTTGTCTTTTTTTGTGGCTGAGTAGTATTCCATTGAGGCATATATACCACATCTTCTTTATCCATTCATCCATTGGTGGGCACTTGGGTTGCTTCCACATCTTGGCTATTGAATCAGTCTCTTATTTTAAGTCATATTTCAAAGAGTGCTGCAGCAAATACTATTTTGGACAGCTCTCAATCATCATCATTCCAATAACATTGTGCTTAAAGACAAATTTTGATTCATTTCAAAGGTAAAGATTTAATCCAAGGTACAGCTGAGTAATCCACCATATGTCTCAAATCACAGGCTATTGCTTCAAAATATAATATGAAGATGAATTTCAATTGATAACTAGGTCCCTGTCACTAATTAAAACTATTATCTACAGAATTATACAACTTCAAAGTTATTAGCGGTTAACATATCGTTAACGTAGTTTTAATTTTTTAGTAATCAATGAGGGTGTAATCACCTTACATAATGTTAGTTTTATATATTAATAAGATCATTTTAAAATATAAGAGGAAGGCACATAATTAAAATTAGTTATACATAATAGATTAACAGCTATTTCTACTGGAAGATCTAGTAGTTGTATTATCTTTAGAATGACCAGTTTTATACATTTCATGAAGCTCTGTTTCTCCATTTCTTGGTCTTTCTACTTTTATTTTGTTGGTTTTATTCTGTAGAAATCTTATCCATTACTGCTAGCATTTCCAGACTTACCTGATCCATTGTTAGAGTTTGCAATCTCAAAGAAATAAGATTTTCTTCCTTGATTTTGGAGTGTGAGAGCAATAACTCTACCCACTCTGGTTGCCTTGCCCATATCTACATAGACCACACAGACAAAAGTTTAAGCAGCAGTTTGAGTCTTGGTAGAATGCCTTGTGATCCTTCCAGAACAGGAGAAGATAGTAATCCTGTGAGGAGCAGCTTCAAGACCGTCTCACACTTCTCTTCATATATCATCCATGAGGCTGTTATGAGAGAGTTTCTCATCACCTCCCAGATTCTGATGAATTATGGGGCTCTCTGTCCCATACTCCTCAGTATAAAGCTGAAGAATATAAAACCACTTAGCTTCAGTCTAGAATAAGCTCCTTAGCAACAAAGTATCCAAGAAATCACGGTGCAGTCTTTCAACATCTTTTTTTTTTGTGTTATCCCTTTATGTGTATGGGACAAAAAACTTGCGGAGCTGGCACCTTAGGTTTATTCTTCTTTTCATTGTCTATGTAAGCAATAAGCTGTCTAATGTAACAATGGTTGTTTCATTGTATCTTTACCAGTCAAATCAGTCAGGACTTGGCCTTGACTTGGCCTTGTCTTATGTGTGCTTGACACAAAGATGAAATGACAATGTGGGTTGTCATGGAAAGAGAGAAACATTTTTCATAATGTTGAGGAGGAATTTAAAAACTTTGGAAATATTAAATTGTAATTAATATCTATCTTAACCAAAGATCCTCTATTTTTTTAAACTTTTTGAAAGGTCCCAAATAATTCTTTTATATTAGTTTTCTATTGCTAACGTAACAAATCAACACAAATTTATGGCTTAAAACAACACAAATTTATTATCTTACAGGTCTGTGGGATAGAAGTCAGATGTCTCACAGGGCTTGATCTTCCATTTTCAAAGTCAACAGCATGCATCTCTGTCACCGTTGTTCACATATCCCACTTACCCCAGCTGAAAAAGGGTCTCTGCCATTAGGACTCATGTGGTTAGATTCGACCATTCAGATAAAGATAATTCACAATAATGTCCCCATCTCAAGATTCTTAATGTAATAACATCTGCGAAGTCCCTTTTGCCACATAAGGTAACATAGTTACAGATTCTAGAGATTAGGCTGTGGACATCTTTGGAAGGCCATTATTCTGCCTACGATGATTTACTTTTGCCATGAAAAATTGCTGAGAGAAGTACTCAATTGTTTAGAAAATATATTTGCAGTTATGCTTGCTAAACTTGGAATGCTAGTGAGAGAGGATAACTAAAATTGAGTTCAGTCTCAGCAGCTATGGTAGAAACATAGAGTTAGCATGAACAGTTGCTAGTACGAACCATGAAAATCCAAATATCGTGGCCATTACGAAAGGCAGAAGAGCAGACTGACCATTCAGAACGCAGGGAGTGGTCTGAAATGCAGAGATCTGACTGATAATAGGTGGTTCCCAAGAATGAAATCAACAGGCAGCTAAGTAACTAAACAATGGGCAACCAACTACCTGGTAAAACTCAGATTTCGGAATTGAAAACACCTGGGTTACTACATGAAACACAATGTTCTAAAAATCATGGCCCTGTCCTGTTTCCATGCCTACACAAAGAGTCCAAGCTCTTTGAAAAAAAGGTTAGCTAGGTCTCCTGAGGAATTTTGCTATTGCATCATACATATTGATAGGAAACATTGATCTGATCCTTCTCCAAAGAGAACTGTCACTCACTGTCTAACCAAGTAACTGACACAAATTAACCCCAGCTCCAGCATGTGACATTAGTCCACCAGGCTGAATGCAGCCTTATCAAGTGATAAATGGAGTGATCACTGAAGACCGCCTCGTTGTAACTCAGGTTATGATATCCACAGAAAATGGCAAAATTGGTATGGCATTTAACGATGAAAGAATGAAAGTTCTTGTAGCTATAGATAACAAGCTGGGAGTTCTGGCTTCTAAAGACCCTGCTACTCCATGGGCTAAAGTGATCCATAGCACAGGACACTATTATCCAGCCACAGCGACCCAGTGTGTTGTGGCACATCAGCTGGGAGATCTTCCTTCAGAAAATAGCTGGAATTGATATATTCAGCACCAGCAGAATCCACACATTGGCAAACTTAAACCGTGTTGTAAGAAACCTCATGGTAGAAATGTGTAATATCATACGTCATGCCTGTAACACATATCCACATCTACTTAGATGCAGTGTCATCAGCAGAGTCGATGTTTGTTTGGTATAGGTTATGCAATATTTATGTTGCTTGTATCCATTCTGATTTGTCAGCATCAATTTGACTGCTTAGTGCCTATGTTTAACCTAGTATGGAATATTTTAAATATCATCCTGGCCATAATAAATATGTGAAAAATGCAGGTCATGTGATTCCTTACATATCATCCCTATATAGAGAATTAAAAGGATTCTCTTTTTTGGTTAAATAAATAAGTGAAAATCTTAAGTGACAGGGCTTGAGTATGACATTGTAAGTGTTAACCTAATCAAGTCAGGTCTGCCATTGGAGATGCAGTTCTGAATACACTCTCTTTACTAAAGCAAACTAATATAGTCCTTGGAAGTTGGAATATTATTAATCTGGTAAATATATGATTCTCTAAAGCAGGACTCCACAAATTACAGCTGTGGGGCAATCTGATCTGCTGTTTGTTTTCGTAAAGAAAGTTTTATTGGAACACAGCAACATCCATTCATTTACATATTGTTTATGGCTGCTTTTACATTGCAATGGTAGACTCGAATATTTTCAACAGAGTCTTCACAGCTCACAAAGCTTACAATACTTACTCTCTGGTCCTTTACAGAAAGAGTGTATCAATCTCTGTTTTATATCAACAAGCAAAAAAGCATAGGAGAAGACTGCTTTCGCCATGCAGGAATTGAAGCATCCTTTTGGTTTCCTTTTTAGAAATACTTATTTGTTTCTCTTCCTCAAGTAATACACAGAGATTTTTACCTTTTTACCACTTAATTCCATCCTCACTGCTTTACACCTGAACTCTGTGAGAGCCACTATCACATCTTTGGTTTTTGCTTTAGCAACTTTGGTGCAAGTAACAGACACATACAGCAGCCTTAGCAAAAGGGTGGCTTGTGTGACTCCAGATGATATCGTGTTGCTTTCTTCTGTTGATGATATATACTATGACTGGGAAGAAAGGAATAGCTGGTACTTTAGATGTTTTTATAGTTCACCTCTGCGGCAGAGGGTACAAACGTATTATCAGGAATTCAGAGCTCTGCTATTTCAGTAAAAAATCTTACTGGTATCCAGAAAAAGAGGAACGTTTCCAGTGGGTTCAGGATATAAAACCCTTGTTAACCAGTGGATTAATGAAACTTATTTGGCAAACTGAGATACTATATGAAGTCTGCAGCAATCTGTTATTTTGCTTATTTTGGTAGTCAGTCTAAAGGCAAATATTTGATTACTCTGACTTGAAGAATACTAGAGTAGATATTGTAGAGTAATAAAGAGTAAGCTGAGAATTTTTAAAGATGTTGTGGAAGGTTCAGAAAGAAATTCCAGAAAACTCCAATCTCAAGGAATTTTATACAAGCAATTATTACATAAAATAATACACTGGGAAATTGTTAAAACCACACAATTGATACAGACAGATTCTTTTTGCTCTCATGCTAGTTGCTACCAGCACATAAAATCCCAATCGCTGTCCATTACCCTACTATGTTTAACTGTGTTTAATAGGCATTACTACAGATACTGACCCTACACTTAGGTATGTTGGATGTTAATACATTGGATTGAGTATAAAAATTGCTAAAAAGACCACAAACTGGAAATGTCATATTTATGTGGATATAACTTAGAAGCCACCACATACAACAACAAATTGTGACCAGAAGGAGGCTATTATAGCAGATGATAATCAAGGACCAAATATTCATATTTCATTCCACCCACTAATATCAATATCTTGATGCAAGCTGAGCATCTCAGAATAAGATGTAAATCTGGATAGTGTAAGCAAAGCATAAATCCCTGAATTCACTGAGTTTAGCCTCATTTGGCTAAAATTCTTTTTACTCAACAAATTTAGATTAATGCTGAAATTACATTTTGCTATTAAAGAATATAGAATATAATACAGGCATATCTTATTTATTGCACTTCACTTTATTGTGTGTCACAGATACTATGCTTTTTACAAATTGAAGCTTTGTGGCAAGCCGGCATCAAGCAAGTCTATCGTTGCCATTTTTTCAACAGCATTTGCTCACTTAGTGTCTCTGTGTCACTTTTTGGTAATTCTCACAATATTTCAAACTTTTTTATTATTATTTTGTTTGTTATGGTGATCTGTGATCAGTGATCTTTGATGTTACTATTGTAATTGTTTTGGGACACCGCGAACTGTGCCCACATACAACGGTGAACTTAATAGATAAATGTTGTGTGTGTTCTGACGGCTTCACTGACCTGTTGTTTCCCTAGCTCTCTCTCTCTCTCCTTGTGCCTCCCTGTTCCCTGAGATGCAACAGTATTTAAAGTAGACCAACTAATAACCCTACAGTGGCATCTAAATGTTCAAGTGAAAGGATGAGTCACATGTCTCTTACTTTAAAAGCTATGAATGATGAAGCTTAGTGAGGAAGGCATGTAGAAAGCTGAGACAGGCCGAAAGCAAGGCCTCTTGTGCCAAACAGTTAGCCAAGTTGTGAATGTAGATGAAAAGTTCTTGAAGGAAATTAAACGTGCTACTTCAGTGAACACACGAATGATAAGAAAGCAAAACAGACTTATTGCTGATACAGAGAAAGTTTTAGTGGTTTGGATAGAAGATCAAACCAGCCACAATAGTCTCTTAAACTAGAGCCTAATCCAGAGCAAGGCCCTAACTCTCTTCAATCCTATGAAGGCTGAAAGAAGCACAGAACCTGCAGAAGAGAAGCCTGAAGCTAACAGAGGTTGGTTCATGAAGTTTAAGAAAAGAAGCTGTCTCCATACCATAAAAGTACAAAGTGAATTAGCAAGTGCTAATGTAGAAGCTGCAGCAAGTTATCCAGATCTAGCCAAGATAATTAATGAAGGTGGCTCCACTAAACAACAGATTTTCAATGTAGACAAAATAACCTTATAACGGAAGATGATGTCACCTAGGACTTTCACAGTTAGAGAGGAGAAGTCAATGCCTGGTTTCAAAGCTTTAAAGGATAGGCTGGCTCTCTTGTTAGAGGCTAACGCAGTTGGTGACTTTAAGTTGAAGCCAGTGCTCATTTACCATTCTGAAAATCCTAGGGCCCTTAAGAGTTATGCTCAATGTACTCTACTTGTACTCTATAAATGGAATAAGAAAGCCTGGATGACAGTACATCTGTTTACAACATAGTTTACTGAATATTTTAAGCCCATTGTTGAGACCTACTGCTCTGAGAAAAAGATTCCTTTCAAAGTATTACTGCTCATTGACAATGCAACTGGTCACCCAAGAGCTCTGACGGAGATGCACAATGAGATTAATGTTGTTTTCACGCTTACTAACAAAACATTCATTCTGTAGCCCGTGGATCAAGGAGTAATTTTGATTTGCAAGTCTTATTGAAGAAATACATTTCATAATACTGTAGCTGCCATAGATAGTGATTCGTCTGATGGATCTGGGCAATGTAATCTGAAAAACCTTCAGGGAGGGATTCACCATTCTAGCTGCCATTAAGAACATTCGTGATTCATGGGAAGAGTTCAAATACCAACATTAATAGGAGTTTGGAAGAATTTCATTCCAACTCTCACGGATGACTTTGAGGGGTTCAAGACTTCCGTGGAGGAAGCAACTGCAGATGTGGTGGAAACAACAAGAGAATGAGAAGTAGAAGTAGATCTTGAAGATGTGACTGAATTTCTGCAATCTCACGATAAAACTTGAACAGATGAAGAGTTGTTTCTTATGGATGAGCAAAGAAAGCGGTTTCTTGAGACGGAAACTACTCCTGGTGAAGAGGCTGTCGAAACTGTTATTCTAAATTATGTAATTTAGACTATCGCATAAACGTAGTTGATAAGGCAGTGGCAGGGTTTAAGAGGACTGACTCTAATTTTGAAAGAAGTTCTACTGTGGGTAAAATGCTATCAAACAGCATCACATGGTACAGAGAAATCATTCATGAAAGGAAGAGTCAATTGATTTGGCAAACTTCACTGGTGTTTTATTCTAAGAAATTGCCACAGCCACCCCACCCTTCAGCCACCACCACCCTGATCAGTCAGCAGCCGTCAACATCGAGGCAAGACCCTCCACCAGCAAAAAGATTGTGACTTGCTAAAGGCTCAGGTGATGGTCAGCATTTTTCAGCAATATTTTTTAATTAGGTAGGTACATTTTTTTAGACATAAGACTATTGCACACTTAATAGACTACAGTATAGTGTAAACATAAATTTTATATGCACTGGGAAACCAAAAAGTTCTTGTCTCTTGGTTTATTGTGATATTCGCTTTATTGTGATATTCACCTTATTGCCGTGGTTTGGAACCAAACTCACAGTATCCCCAAGGTGTGCCTGTATTTTCCACACAATTAAGATCATGGCCCATAAAATACCTAGCCAGAATATATTCATTTGAAACTCTGACTATGGATGAATATTGGGACAGAGATATTTTAAATAAAAATAATGAAATGTGATCCAGGTTCTGTCACCAACAAAATATATCCATTAATTTTGGTTTATACTTCAATGAATATAACATAACCATCAGACTTGGAATGTGAGCAATTTATATTGCAATGTATGTTGGACTTGACAAATTTAATATCTATGGCTTTTACTATTTTCCACTGACCACAGTTGTCTATGATATGAAGCACTTCAAGTGTATAAAATCAAACCAGTTGCCTGGCAAGGGAGGGCAACAAAACCTTGAGCATTGGCCTTGCATCTTAATGTGGCATCATTGTTCTCAACTCACCAATTATATCCACTTACGAAGGAACTATATGATATGATATCACATTTACTAAATTGGGGTTCTGTCATTCCTGGGAAACTTTAGAGTTGTGGTTTTAAGCATCTCCACTATTAAAAGTTTCTAATAAACTTGGGTAGAAAGCAATCAGAGCCCCAATTACAAACTGCTCAAATTTAAGGTAGGTTTCTATTTAGATGTCATAAGGTCTTATTTCCTCTGTTCTTGTAACAAGTATGCCTAGGTATCCTCAAACTCACAAAAAGTCAGCCTGCTCTGCTAACCAAGAGCAGAGCTCTGTTACCTATTTATATGTTTACCTAGGTTCTTGTCTCAGTTTCCCGATGATTAAACCAGTTTAAATTTCGCAACTGAAAACTGAAAGAGAAGCTGTGTTAGGAATAATCCTTGCCAGAGCTTTTCCCTAGGATTTAGAGGATCAAATCTTTATCCTTAGCTTTTGATCTGCTAAAGATGTACTGATCATAGAACCATGATGCAGCTAACTGCCTAACGTGAAGAAATGCCACTCCCTAATACACTTGCTACAGTGATGCTACCCTCAGCAGAGTAAAATATGGCATGATTCTTCCGCTTATAGAAAAAAAAACGGCTCCAAGGGAACCTCCATTTGCACTGGAATCTAGATTGCTGGTCCCTCCCTGCAAGCTAGATCACAGATCAGTTTTGTTTCCCCAGCCCAAATTCCATTCATTTTCCCTTCATCAGATTTCTCATCTACACATCAGCTTCAACATTTCTCCACTCATCTTCTTCTCAGATGTTATTATCTCAGTAGCCTTGTCAGATCATCTTATATAACACAGGATATAAATTGCTTAGAATGAACATAAATTCTTTAGCAAAGGCTTCATAATCTACACACAACTG
The DNA here is from genome assembly GCF_020826845.1 of Diceros bicornis minor. Lineage (NCBI taxonomy): Eukaryota > Metazoa > Chordata > Mammalia > Perissodactyla > Rhinocerotidae > Diceros > Diceros bicornis. The sequence continues at coordinate 40,526,768 of NC_080759.1, forward strand.
ATTTTCCAAAACTTGCTCCATTAGACCTCTGCCATTCCCTTTTCAGCCAATAAGACCCTCATTAAGCCTTCAAGACATAATCCAAATTATGCCCCTACTAGAATGTTGATTTCAACTCCAGGACAAGCCTTCTAAATGAATTTATCTCCTTGTAATAATTACAAATCTCTATTAAGACCCTTGTACTGTTTTGTGGTTATGTTACTTCTAAACACACACACACACACACACGATCAAAAAATTGAGAACATTCAAGGGAAATTATAACCCTTAATCTGGTAGGCAGATCAAATTTACTGAGTATATTTTTTCTTAACTTATAGAATTTAATTTTGACCACTTTACACAGAAATGTACAAAGCTTTTTCTCTGCTGTTTTTAAGCAGTTCAGTTGGTGAATCCACATTAATAATACTTCTCTGGAGGATATTCAACTCAGGTTGCATAGTCAGGAGTGTGCTGGACAGACTTTTATTTAGATTTCTGTCAATCAATCTCTTTTTATATGGTCTGAAGCAATTCAACTTTAAATCAAAGCCTGTATTTTGGCACATTATTTTTCTTCTCTGGTTTGAGTTCTAAATCTGGTTTCTTCCCCTGAGCTCTTGCAAACATTGCTAAGACTAATGTCTTAGGGAGATCTTCCATCATCATTTAAGATTGTTCATCAAAGACAACTTGAGTAGAACAATATGTAAGACAATTAATGGTTGTTAAGCACCTATCATTTAAAATAGACATTAGGCCTTACAGATGAGCTGTCTAACTTTCAAAGAACAGATCTTTCTTATGCTAGTCCACAGAAAAATATGGAAAGCTCACCAACTTATTTTACAAAGCCAGCACAACCTAATAAGACCTAATAAAGATAGTACATGCTTGTGTACATGCATGAACACACAGACTCCTTTATATGTAACTATAGAAGCAAGCATCTAAATATAATAGCACATGAATTCCAACAATATGTTAAAAGAATAAGTGATCATGATTATTCTAGAAATCCAGGGATAACTCAACATTAGGAAATCTATCAACGTAATTTGGTACATCAACTACTGAGGGAGAAAAACCAAGAGCTTATATAAATATATGACTGAAAACATAGGAAAAGTTCAGCAGTCATTCCTTATAAGAATTATAAACGGAAAGAAATTACCTAAGTATGATTTCTAAATTCCTAGTTTGAATATTGGACTGAGGACCAGGTGGGGGAAATATTTATAAAGAACATTTTGGAACAATTGGCAAAAATAAAAAAAGATTGTTCATCTCTGTCATCTAGTGATTTCCTGTCTCGGTTGATTCTGACTAAATCATGTGAACGAAAGCTGTGAAATGCAAGTTAATTCAACAAAAAGATTTAAAAACTGAAATCAGGGGCCGGCCCCTGGCTTAGCGGTTAAGTGCGCGAGCTCCGCTGCTGGCAGCCCGGGTTCAGATCCCGGGCACGCACCAACGTACCGCTTCTCCGGCCATGCTGAGGCCGTGTCCCACGTACAGCAACTAGAAGGATGTGCAACTATGACATACAACTATCTACTGGGGCTTTGGGGGACTAAATAAATAAAATTAAAAAAAAATAATAAAAACTGAAATCAGGGGGCCAGCCCCGTGTCCGAGTTGCTCAAGTTCCGCACGCTCCGCTTCAACAGCCCAGGTTTGGGGGTTCGGATCCCAGGTGCGGACCTACTCCACTCACCAGCCATGCTGTGGAGGCATCCCACATTCAAAGTGGAGGAGGAGTGGCATGAGTGTTAGCTCTGGGTGAATCTTCCTCACAAAAACAAAAAAACTGAAATCAATACATCATTATGCATAATTTTGTAATTGGTAAAATTACAAAATATTTATTTCTCCTAACTTAGTTAACTTCATGAGACGCACACATTTTAAGAAATGTAGTAGCTGAAAACAACACAAAGTTATTATCTCACGGTTCTCACAGGTCAGGAATCAGTTGGGCACAGCTTAACTGTGTCCTCTGCTCAGGGTCTCCCTGGACTGTGGCCAAGGGGTCAATGGGTTATATTCTCCTCTGTAAGCTTGTGTAGGGAATATTGAGCCTCCAAGCTCGCTCAGGTTGTTGGCAGCATTTATTTCCATACAGTTTTGTGGCTGAGGGCCACGGCTTCTTACTGGACATTGGCTGAAGGCTGCTCAGCTCCAAGAGGCTGACACAGTTCTTTGCCACATGGCTGCCTCTGAAGCCCTCTTGCAATATGGCAGCTTAGTTTTTCAAAGCCAGCAAAAGAAGCTCTCTTTCATCAGGAGGACCAAGTGCTCTTTTAAAGGCTTTATGCTCCTTCCAGGATAATGCCCTGTTTGATTAAGTATGAATCAACTGATTTGGAATCTTAATTACATCTCCAAGAACCTTTCATTTTTATATAAAGTAATCTTATCACTGGAATTACATTCCGTTATATTAATGTGTCTTACCCACACTCAGTATATAGCCTGGGGACTGTCTTAGAATTGTGCCTACCACAGATGGTTTAAAATATTTAAATAAATTAACACTGAATAGGATTGAAACGTAAAACTATAACACCTGGATTAAGTACTCATCTAGACCTGCAGGCAGGACAGTAAGCCTCTCTGAAACTTAGTTTCCTAATTCAAAAATTAGAAGTCTAGATCAAATCAACACAAGTGTCACTATTTGTACTTAGTGTAATTTGATACTTATAAATACAATTTTAATAACTTAGAAAATTCAATTCCCCACCACACTGCATACATGAGGTGCTACTGCATTTAGATTCAAGAAAAGCTGTGGTTACTAGGCAGTCATATTGCACATCAGTAAGCGAGAGCATAGTTTCTCAAAGAAATGTGGCAGTTCACTCAATGACAGTTATTTCTCATTATTTTTAAATATCAAAGTATATTTGAAATCATAGTTCCTTTCTTAAAATTTCAAAAAGTCTCCATCTGAACTGGTGAATGTCAAGATATAAATAATTGACCAATTTTTTACAAGTGTTGGAAATCACAGCAGAAAAACTTTTCTAATGTGTTATTGACTTAGCAATTAGAAGTCAATTAAATCTATACAATGTTTGATGTTTTCTCTATATCACAGTGATCTTGCAACAGATTACATTACTAATACATTTGAGGACATTCCAAAAAATGAGCTGCATTTTCCTACATTTTGTGGTACACTTTGTTTTTCTTAATAATTTTCAGTTTAATCATAGATATAAATACCTATACTGCATATCTATAACTATATATGTGTATTATATATACACACACACATATACGTGTTTATCTGTTAGATTGGAGGCACTTAAAATAATTGATATACTATCAAAATTTCAAGGAATATTGGCATCATTTGCAAAATTAATATATTTTACAGTTAAAAAGACATGTCTAAGTTGCATGTATGTGTGTGTTTAAACCAAGTATAGCTGCTAATTTAATGTATATTTTCCCAGCGGTAAATAATATAAACATCAGGAAATAAAAGGAATTTAAAGTGGTTGCTAGCCAAATCCAGCGTGACCTTGGCCTCTCCAGGTCTCCTGCCCAGAGTCAAAGGAAGACCACTCATAACTCATAGTCTTTACTCCAGCAATTATCCCTTTACTCCTGCAGTATTGATTCTTCTCTTTACAAATCCATTCCCATCAGCCTACAAACATCTTGTTAACTTTCCCATATTTAAAACATCATTTTTTAATTCCTCTTCTTCCACAAGAACTTCCTAGTTCTCAGCTTCTCTTTAAAGCAAATGCTTTGAATTCACAGAGCTTAATCCTTCTCTTCCTATTCTCCACTCAAATCACTGTTTCAGGCTTTTCTTCTGATACTGCTCATCAAGTCACTTACTGTAATGCGCGATTTTTAGTCCTCATATTACCTGACCTATTGCTAACATTTGGCGTAGATGGGTTTTCTCCTTCTTATATGTTTTCTCTTTACTTCCATGACAACATACTCTTCTTGTTTCACTTTCATCTTAATGACTCCTCTTTCTCTGTCTCCTTTTCCTTTTCCTCCTCTTTTGCCAAATACTTGTATGTTGAAGTACCAAGGAATCAAACCTTGGGCCCCTTCACTGCTGAAAATAATGTGGTCCATTGACCTTATGGCTTTAAATACGCTACAGTACCATGTCTACCAAAGTTATAGCTTCATCTTAGATCTTTCTAACTCCAAAGACCTACTAAACATAAACCTTGTATGGCTGATAGTCATATCAAATTTAACATTTTCAAAACTGACCCTATAACCTTCATTCTCACAATCTGGACTGCCTATAGTCTTTCTCATTTGTATGAACATGGATAACCATGAAAGTGTAGTTCAAGACAGATACCTGCATGAATGTGGCTTATGTAGAAGTGTGGTCCCGCAGACCATGATCGCAGAACAGGGAATTGCAATGGGTAGGCTGAGATTTCAGCAGAGGCAATAGTTAGAGCAGTTTTGGAAGAAGGGGACCATCATACTGCTTGGCCCATCTTGTTGCATGTTCTCAGGGAGAGAGTGTCACGGCTAGAGACTGACTGCTCTCCAAAGGTTAAATCATCCTTTTACTTGGTTTTTGAATGTCTTTTCCATGGCGAACATTCTCTGATAGGTAATAACCTAAAACACCAAAACGCGCACACTTTGTTTCCACTCACATGATCCTACCTACATGCTTCTCCTACAGACTTCCTTCTCCCAGGCCATCCAGTCATACTCTTTCTGTACTCCTAGCCAAGCAGCTATGCCATTTGCCGCTTAAGTTCTCTCTGTCTGTCCTTATCATAGGCAATTTCTTAATCCATACAAAGTGAATATTTCAGTCCATTGCTCACAGCATGAGTTTTATGCCGCATCTTAAAGAATTTTTTTAAAGCAATGACAGTCTGTTTCTTTTAGCCTCAACGTATTATTTTGAACCCTGTAAACAAGGATCATACTTTTTCCTCCTCCTTCAGTTGGTCCTGCAGAAGTCTCATGAGGCTATAGGTTTGAGCAGAAGCAGAGGTGTCAGTACAGCAGAGATAAATGCCATGGGAGCCTGGGATACCTGATTGTCTTACCATATACTGGGTGGCTTATAAATAGAAATATTTTTCTTACAGTTCTGAAAGCTGGGGAGTCCAAGATCATAATACTGGAAGATTTGGTGTCTAGTGAGAGCCTGTTCCTGGTTTGTAGACGGCCGTCTTCTTGTTGTATCCTCATCTGGCTAAAGGGGCAAAGGGGCTCTCTCAGGCCTCTTTTATAAGGGCACTAATCTCATTCATGAGGGCTCCACCTTCATGACTTAGTTACCTCCCCAAAACCCCACATCCTAATATCATCACCTTGGAGGTTAGAATTTCAACATATGAATTTGGGGGGGGGGGGCACAGACATTCAAACCATAGCATTGATCCCATAATGTAATTGAGCCATCTTATCCAGTTAGCACTGATCACACAATATAATTGAGCCATCCAATCTGATTTTGACTGTATCATTTCATAAAATAGATTGCTGCTGTATTTTCCTGGCATTATGACTTAGAGGATCTGATAATTCCCTGCTCATGATGGACAGCTTCAGGTGTCCTGTAGTTAAGCATTCACTTTCTATTAGGGCCTAGAAACAAACCAGGTAATATTTTTGAACTGGGGATTATTTCTCTGCCAAAATAAAAACATGACCTTTCTCTGCCTAGTGTATTCCTTGAAACCCTTCTATTTTGTCTTTCCAGAGACTATGGCACTGCATTCTTACAACACAGATGTCTGGCTCCAATGGCTCAGTGACATCACGTGGCGCGAGAGGTAGGGCAGGTGACAGCTAGTTGGTACCTACAAGGGAGCTCTTTTTTGCTTTGGGATCCACTCAAAATTGGTAGCCTTTCATCTGAAAAAAAAACTGTGAACAATATTCTCCAAATGGCATATATTCATTTACCAGTGCTGAGCCACTTTCTTAGTGTTAGGGACACAATTTAAACCTTCTCTTAAAGAAAATGTTATAGAATGCCCCAAATCATTGGTGCTCTAAAATTTTTTACCGTTTCAGCAGGAGAGGGTTTTTTTCCACCTTTGATAACCATGCGTCTTAAATGGGAATCTTTTATACTGGCTATATTCTGTTTGTTAGTTCCAATTAGCATGATGGCATCATTATAGTGAACAGTGTGCATATTGTGAAGAATGTCAAGATTTCAAGACCTGTATTAGTGAGAGAGAACAGGAAAATTAATATAGACTTGTGGCATGATCACAAATGTGTACTCCTAGCCTATGCACATAAAAGTGAACTATTTTTAATCCTCATAATTGATAGAGATTTAAAAGAATTAATTTGTCAGATCAATAACCACATACTAAGTAGATTTATTCTAGTAAAGAGACCACTTCCAACACAGGATGCCAAATTTAAGTGATCACCTGGTTAAATTGATGATACTCTGCCCATATATACCATAGTTCATCTTGCACGTGTAGGAACCTTACACATGAATGGAATGGGATATGATAGGGTCCACCACCCTGAAACTTTACTGTTCATGATTGTTGTCCTAATATGATTTATGACTGCCTATTTTTGTTGTGGTGAAAGGACTGGTCTTCCAATGGGATCCCTCCTACCATAATGGCTTCTCAGGTCTGGGAACCAGTGTGAGGATTCTGCCAGTTGTCAAGTAACTGTGCCAATTATTCACTTGGAAATTGAAAAATAAACCCAGGATGAGTCCATGGACCACTTGGACTCACTTTAAGATAAACTTGGCTCAAATGCTACTGCACACCTGTAATCTACATATTTGTTCCCATTTCAACTGCAAGAATCTTATGGGGTGTTAGGCCACCTGGCATTATTGTGAGTTCACATGCTATATAAAACAGTCCTTGAAAATCTGGGTATTCTTTTTCTGTAGTTTACAGTTACCCCAGGAAATGGCTGAAGATCCTTTTGAGGAAGAATCATAAGATTTGGGTTTTTTAATATACTTACAGTGGCATCACATCATCCTTCCTCAATGGAACAGTTCTTCTCTTCAAACAACAGTCTATGGATGTCTGACCAAAGTTTTAATAGTGGTTGAAATGCCCTACTAGATATGGTCCACTGATTTCTGCTTCAACAATATAATGGACTACTGCTTCCCTGGCTGACTCTCTTCCAGACACACTGCGTCTATGCAGCATATTGAAAGAGCCCAGACAAGCTTCTGTCTTAAGGACCAGCACTGTCTATTTCTTCTCCCTTGAGTTTTTTTCCCAAAGATATCCACATGCCAACCCCTCTCACTTCTGTCAAGTTATGACTCAAATATTATCTTCTAATAAAGCCAACTCTGATCACTCCATGTAAAACTAAAAACTTATCCCCACACCAAATATCCCTGATCCACGTTAGCTTGTTTATTTTTTTCCATGGCATGTATCACCTACTCATATATTAATTATTTACTTACTTATGAGGTTTAATTTCATTGTCTATACTCCCTCCCTTTTATAGAAATTCTATGAAAGAATACATTTTTGCTTCTTTTGTCAGTGTCTATAGACTGGATACATTGATGAAATAGGATACAATACTACGTCCCAAGCACTGTTGAAAAGAGTTTAGAACAAATAGGTGCTCAATATGTATTATTGAATGAAATAACTACATTTTGTTTGACTTTTTATAGTGGTTTATTTTATTGTTTTAATAAGTTTGTGCTTCTAAGTTAGGGCTCTCATTGTCCATTTTACCACGACTACAACCAGATCCTTTCTTCATTCTAAGCAGCCATTATTTTACCTAATTGGCTTTTGAAGTTGTCTAAATGTATGACATCTAATTTATAACACTCTTATTATAAAGCACTTTTATTTGTTTTACTGAAATTTAAATACTTTCATGGATGTGCAACATTGGATATTTAGTATTTCAAGTAGGTATGGGAAATTCTTAGATAATATGACTGTAAAGAAAAAGGGTCAAGCTTTGACCCCCAAAATTTTGCATCAAAACAGTCTGTATTCTTTACCTGTAAGAAATCCCAAGTGCATAAATCAGAAATCTGGGGCCTTCACATTATACAACAATGTTCTAATATATATATATAAAAGAAGAAAACTATTTTTATTTCATATTAAGGCTCTCTATTCTGTGAAACCACTCTCCATTCCTAGGTTGCTTGTCAGTACATCAATACATTTATGATGATGCTATGTATAAAATTCTTTTTCCACGTCCACGGTCACATGAGTAATCTTGGGCTTAAAGACATGCAAACCCAGAGAATATTAATCCTGCCTTAGTGATAAGAAGGCAAAAAATTTTTTTTTGCAAAAATAGGACTAGAGTATTGGTAATAGAATAAGTAAATATAGGATAAAAAGAACCCATGTATAAGAAAAGAGATGTACTTGTCAAATCATCATTCATTGAACTTGAAAAGAATTTAGATTCTTTAGTGGGAAAACTTCCAAAGCCGAGAATGGAAACCACCGTCTTCATTCCCAACTGTAGCCTTTTCCCAACTTGTTTTTTTCCTATTTCTTCTCTAAATTCTCCCCAAAATGTGGGTAGAATAAAAAATGCCAAAAAACAAAAAACTGTAAGTTAGCAATATCTGCCATGATATATTTTATAAGACACAAAATAAGAATCTGGAATTATTTATTCCATAGAAAAAGTGGTTCCTTGATAGTGTATTTGTGTGTTGTGTTAAGGGAAGGGCAGTGATAGAAAGGGAAGGACCAAAAAGGAGAGGATTTTAGGAATTGTGAAGATCAGGGGGAAAGGAGGAAGACGATAGATACTCTCTTCAGAGTAACCTCTTAAAGCCTAGAGAGCATGCATGGAGGTCACTTTCTAAAGGCCGAGACACTGAGTTCTTGTGGTGCAAGGAAGTGAAGTATCTATACTAACTGCACAAGACACAGGAACATTTTCCTCCCATCAATCTGTATTCACTATAATACTTTGGGACTGATTCTTTTAAAAATCATTCATTCGTTCATTTAATGACTTCTTTAATGTCTAGTAGATTCTAGTACATTTTTCTTTCAGATATGGGTGGTGAAAAGTATTTGGAAGTTTGTCAGATGTGTGTAGCCATCCGATAGTCATCTTTAATAGCCGTGACATGGACCAATATGTCGTGGAAAGTAGCTACCTACAGATGATGATCTGGAGAAACCTGGTGTCCAAAATTCCTAATAACTCTGTTTTTAGGGGATACATAGAAATGCCCTTAAAGCAAAAGGGAAGAAAGTGGCTTGTACCGTGTGTTACAAAAATACATAACCACTTGCCATACATTGCACTTTTGTTTATTCATTTTATTCATGTGGGATGACCTTCCTCAATTTTGCCATTTAAGGAAATCCTACTGAACTTTCAAAGCCCATTTTAAATGCCATCTTCCTCACTAGAACAACTGAATTTGTGAGCTCTTTGAAGGTGAGACTCACTTATTCGTATAATGTGTTTTCAATGAATAGCATAACAAACACTTGGTATATATTTGTTTCATGATTCAATAAGACATTCATAAATTTCCATCTTTGTTAATTTTTCTGGTCCATCTTCTACCACAGAAATGTTCTGGTAACACGGAGAAAAACTTTCATTCTCTTTTATATATTAGATACAGACTAGTTCTTTTCTCTTCTCTATCCCAATCTCATTGATGAAAAAATATCAAGTCTCAATGTTTCCTATGTCTTTAAAAGTCTTTCTTTGCATAAACACTGTGGATATTGCAAACATACACCTGTGTATGCACAGAGAGTAATAATTTCCTAACTAGATGTCTACTTTGTCCTAGTTAAGCTCTTATTAAAAGCTGACATTCTGACAGGCCAGGTGGTCTGACCCTAAAGTTACACTTTCTTCATAATGTTGCCTCTCTGCCTACATGCTATCAATTTCTTTCTGTAGAAAAGCTCTCACAATTTTTCAGAATGAGAACATAGAAATCTATGTGATTAACTCATATAGAAAACTTTGTCACATTCACCTCTCCACTCAAGGAAACCTGTTTGCTTCCATATTTTCAAATGCAGGGCATTACAGAGAACTCAACAGTAGTTCCGTATGATTTCTGCACAACATTAACAAAGGTAAAATAAAAAAACAAACTGATAAATTATTTGCTTAAGCATTAGTTGTGATAAGAAAAATACACAGAACTATACTAATACATATTTTTAAAATAACCTAAACTAATTAATGCTTAAGGCAGGTTTATTATACTATTCCATGTATCTATTTCTAAACCAATAATTCCTAATTACACCTAGAAGTGTATGCTCCATGATGCAGTACTTCTTTAAGATCACAAGAATGTCAGGATGTTAGTAAAGGCCATAGAAAAACAACCACAGCACAGTAGAATGCTATCCATCACTTATTACCCATGTGAACTTGAAAAAGTTATTTGACTTCTCTAAACCTTAGTTTTCTTAGTTCTAAAATGAGGCTAATAATGCCTAGCATGCTTAGATGTAGTTATTATTAAATAAAATAAATCCTCTAAAGTGCTTAGAACAGAGAAGATATTTAACTGTTTTTTTAAAACGTATTAGGAGACCAGCCCCATGGCCTAGTGGTTAGGTTCGGCGTTCTCCACTTTGGCGGCCCAGGTTTGGTTCCCTGGCATGGACTTAACCACTTGTCAGTGGCCATGTAGTGGCAGCAACCCACACACAAAATAGAGGAAGATTGGCAATAGATGTCAGCTCAGGCTGAATCTTCCTTAGAAAAAAAAAATTAAAATATTTCACCTGCTGTTAAATTAAAGTAGATAAACTTTGAATGCTTCCTACTTCTTTGGGTAGCAAGTCCCTTTACATCAGGGTCCGGAGTGGAAAGTTAGTAATGACTGAGTATCTGAAATTAGATGACTGTACAAGAAAATATGTGAAAATATGTGAATGTGTCATATTTTGTCAAACAATGCAGTCCAAAGCTTTGTCTCATTTTGATAAAAGTTACTTCCGATAGGAAATGCAATTTTTGAAATGATTCATTGGAGACTGTATATTTTTAAAGACACATTCTCTACCTTTGTCTCCATTGAGAGAGAATGACTGGGAAATTTAAAAGTGTGTATTTTCCTCTAGGTTTCAAAGGTTATCTTTCAGGTTGATTTTTGGCTCTGTAAAATGTTGATAACAGCCTCTCAGAGTTGATGTGCTTACACTGACTTTCCATTGGGTAAGCCACATACGTATTGTGTGAAGTGTGGGTCCTTAGAGTACCTTAGTGCATTTCTGAAGAAATCCTTGTTATTTTGGGGAAAAAATATATGAGTCATAAGACTTATATCACCAATACTCTGAAAATGTTGCCACTTTTTAAAATTCTTGCTTTGTTCAGGTGATTTTAAATGAACGTCAGGAAATTTCAGAGTTAAAAAAATGTGTTTAGATTGTTTAATATCCTAGATATGTGGATTTTGCAGTGGAAGGATAAATGTCTTACAAATATTAAGAAAAATTAAAGATTATATTGGCCTTTAAAGTAAATGAAAACACTTGAATTTAAAATTACTCTTTACAATTAGAACATAACCTTTCAACTATGATGACAAAATATATTCTTATATATTTGGTATATACAGTTGTATTTCTACTGTTGAATTTCCCAAAAAACTTAAGCGAGAAAGAGGGTTAGTTATCTACACCTACATAGAAACAAACATAAAACTATAAAACCTGTTCACAAGTGCAGGTACCATTGTTTAACAACTGAGAAAACTGAGAGCAGATAGTAGGAATAAAAATGCCAACACCATTGAGACCCATAATTTGAAACATGTGAGAACAGGCTTCTCAAAGCACACAAAAGAGACAAAGCTTTTGTTCGAAAAGAGCTAAAGCTCTCAATCTTATCTTGTAGCCAGGACTTTCTCTGTATGGTGTAGGAGTACATAATGTTTTAGAATCATTAAAGCAGTGGAAATGTAAAAGTATCCTTTTGGAATTCTAGGAAAGTATTCTTCTTGATGTGCACTGTAATATTACCTCATTCATTATCATTCAATGACTATATATAGATCTCTCACACAAAATCCTTCTGGGCATGTTAAACTAAAAACCATTTTGGTAATATCATAGGAGTCCATTAACATCTGAGAGATCTGTGCTTATATATTTTATTTTCCTTTATTTCTATCTATCACTTCAGTAATATTCTTTCTCCTGTGAACTACTTCAAACTGGAGTTCTGGGATTGTGTGTCGTGTTTTTTGTAATTCTCTAATATACCTATAAAACTCTGAGATTATCAACTACACAATTGTGATTTTAAAATAAACTCTGCACTGTTTCTATAGACTTTAAAATAACATTCCCAACTGCAAAAGCATTTTCTCTAAGTTAATATATAACTGATATTTAGTTTTTACCAATAGTCTCAAGATTTCATTTATTTCAGTTAAGTAAACTATTCAAGAGTGTCTTCCTTTGAATTCTGCTTATGTTATTATGTAAAGTACTAAGCTTTTTATTTTTCAGTATACTTTCATTAAAGATCATGAAAAAAGTAAAAAAAAAAAGTTCAATTAAGGAATCCGTAGGAAAGAGAAAGTATTGACAAAAATTTCCTAAGTGAAGCCTACTATCGCTACTTTTTTATTAATATTTTTCTATAGACACACTACATCTTATTTACTGTTTGAATATTTAAGACTATCTTCATAATTAAAATATTAACATAAAGTTTTCATATTTTTATTTATCATTATTCTTTAACAATTTCTTTTGCAAATAACATATTAATCTAACTTCAAGAAAACATTTTAAAAATTTAGCTTATTTCTCCAATTAGTGGTTTTCTAATATATTGTAAAATACTGATACAAAGGTAACAAACAAGAAACAAACTTTCAACCTTCAGGAGTTCCAAGCACTACCCATCACAAACGCAAACTTTAAAGAAATAATCATGTTTGCGGTTAAAGGGAAAACAAATCTAGACAATCAGAAAAAAAAGTTCAAAAGAACTAATAAACCAAAACAGCTTTCTCTACGCAAAATAAACAAAAGCATATTTACTTTAGTTAAATCATTATCGATAAAAATAGATACGATTTATTAAACACCTAGTGTATCAGATATAGTTCTAGATACTTAGATTGTTTCTTCAAACTTTACTGAGTGCTTATAATAGACATTATATTAGGTGTTAAACATGAAACTAAACAAAGTAGACATGATTTTCAACTTGACACTAATGAAAATATTGCTGGCAATAGAGATAATCTGTTGCAATAAACTCCCATATAAAATACTCAAGATGCTAGATGAGCACGCAAGCGGGCATTTAGCCCATGCATAGGGGATCAGTTGAGGTCTGAGGGCAAGTATCAGGCAAAGTGAGAGTATGGGAGTGTCAGATTAGAGACCAGGAAAGAACAGATTCCACATGGAGGAAAACTCATGTAAGAGGTGGGAAGTCTTATGAAGAGTTTGAGATTTTACCTTATTTGCAAGCTAACAAGTTAGCCTTCCGTGACATCACGTTAAAAAAAGGGCACATGACTCCTGGATCAGAAAGAAACAGCACAGCAGACAGCATGAGCTCCTCCTTCATGTCCCTTCACTTCACCTCCTCAGGTCCATGGGGCAGTGGGCGGCCGTGTGGAGCGGGCTCCAGGGATGTTGCTCATGCAAGGAGCTCGCATGACAGCTGAAGAATCCTAAGGTAAGGAGATTTCAGTATTTTATTAGGAGCTACAAACCACCTGCCCGACCTTTGCATCAGAGAGAGAGATTATTTTTATTATACTAGGCAGCAAACAGAACTGCCCTCTGTTCTAGAGGCAGACATGGCAGCTTCCAAGGCTATTCACTACAGAATCTTGAGAAGTCAGTCTTACACAAAAGGTGATGAGAGCCTCTGTTCAAAGATGTGCGGAAATAGGGAGATCATGATTTGATATAATTCATATAATATCAGAAGGATCTTTTCCCTGGATAATTGAAATAATTCATCTATGAATATATCTGAATATATCCCTTTGGGCTAGGGCCTGGAATATAGTACTTTGATGATTGTCCCAAATTCTTCCACTCTTAGGATCTGTTGAGGTTTAGGATCCCTCCTCAGATACATTTTTATAATTTACATATTCCCAGGAAATCATCTCTTTCAATAGGATATTAAAATTCACTTGCATAAGAATTTATAAAGAGTTTTTATGGTATTTTTAATTTCCTCTTTCAGGGAGTATTATTCCCCTTTCATTTCTAATTTTAAGTGTTTGTACCTACTCTTTTTTCACCTTAGGTTTTGAATATTTTATTTTATTTTTATATAGAGCTTTTGAAGTTTTAAAGCAATTCTGATCTTTCTATTTTTGATTTTTCAAGCAATGTTTTCTGATTTTATTTTTTATTTCATCTTTTTGTTCACTGCTTAAACTGTGTGATTTAGATGCTTAAATGATTTATTTAACCATTGGTAATCCTTTCTCTTTCTTTTATCTGTAAATGCTCCCATTGTATTTTTTCCCCCTAATTAGGGTTTGAGCTTTCTCAGATATCTTGTATTTGAGATAAAACCTCTTCAGTCATCATTTACTTCCACTGCCATTTTATTTCTTTTCTCTCTCTTACAAGCAACCTTCATGAAAGAGTGGTCTACATTTAGTCTATGCTTCTCCTAACCTGCGTTTTAGTCTTCAAATACTTGCCTTCTAATCTGACTTCTATCTATATTAGTCCCTTACACTCAGTGAAAATCCCTCCTATCTAGATTTTCTATCAATCACTTCTTTTTCAGATCATCTTTCCTATCTGGCCTCTGAAAGTTGGATTTTATTAGGGCTCAGCTGTGAAGTCTCTCCTTTTCTCAACAAGTTCCTATTTCTAGACGTCATTCACTTCCAGGACTTCAATATGTTGACCGCTCCAAGATTCCTATCTCCAGCCTAGACCTCTGAACACATATACTCAACCATTAATGTTTCCACTTGATGTCTCAAGAAACCTCAGACCCAATTTACACAAAATAAAGTTATTATTTCTAGTATTCTTCCAACTCCAAATTTACTCCCTCTTCTGTGTTTTCTATCTGAAAAAAATAGTAACAACCAAACGTCTATCAAGTTTCTAAGTTAGAAACCTAGAAGTTAATATTATTATTTTTGTTTACTTCAATTAGCATTCACCACCTATCATATAGTCTGTCAATTTATTTCCTGATTCCATCAATTTTTGCCAATTTTCACCAGGCCTTCTATATCCAAACCATAATCTTCTACTGGAATTATTGCAATTCTTTCCTTATCTTTCTATTTTCCTTTAAATATTGGTCTATCTTCCATTTCCAACATTTTAGCAGTGTATTCTTTTTAAAATGTGCAGCTGATAAATGATAGGTTCCTCAATGGGTATAAGTATTTTATGAGGGAAAGAACCATATATGTTTTCACCCAGTGTTTTTTCTTAGAACAGTACCTAATAAACAGATTGGGACCAATCATTTTTGAATCTCTATATATTTTCTTTATGTCAGGCACTATTCAAGTCACTGGTTAAAATGCAAATAAACTATAGCCCCAGTTTTCAAGAAAGGCTTTCAAGAAAGCCTCTATGTTTAGCAGATCAATAACACTGAATTTGTAGACGTTACACGCCAATAGGGAAAGACTAGCCAACCTCAAACTTCCTCATTGAATGGTATCATCTGCTGTTAGCCTCCTCATTCAAAGATCTATTCAACTACTCTAGACAACTCCGAATAAGTTCAGCCTGTTTATGATTTAGACTGAGCCAAGTGAGTCTTTTAGTTGAGTCTTCTAGAGTTATTCTAAAGTGGGAAATTTATGCATAACAATCAAATTTGTAGAGAAAAGATATCTATGTTTTAGACTTAATCTCTTCTCTTCTGGCTTCCAATGTGTGGTAAAATCATATCTCTTCTGCATGGACACTGGTGATATATTTTTTTAATGGGTCTCTAGTTGTAGGTCTATACACATTGCTGACATAGCCAAATCTCTAAGACAGTGGTTCTCAAACTTGAGTGGGCATCAGAATCGCCTGGTGGACTTGCTAACACATAGATTGTTGGTCTCGGCCACAGTATTTTGGCTTCAGTATGTTGGGGGGAATGAGTAATAATTTGAATTACCCAAAAGGTCCCAGATGATGCAGGAGAACCACACACTGAGAACCACTGGTTAAATCACATGAACAAAAATTTTAGACCTGCAGGAAAATATTATATTTTCCCAACCTTCCATTTAGGCATAAAAGGCACATTGATATTCATTGGGAGTTCTTTGGGTTTATCGTTGTTAGGACCCTCATCTAATATTCTCAACTTAAGCCCTTGATAGTCTAATGCTACTGGAAATATGTGGAGGGCATCCAATTTCTCAGAACTCCAGAAGAAATCATGAAATTTCTCTTTAATTTTAGATTCCCTGAAATGCATTAGCAGACTCTATTGGCCAGCCTAATACTACCTGACTCATCTTTCTAAAACATATTAATACACATTCACACACACACACACACACACGGAGCCACAAAATTAAATGTAATACTAATAATAAGGGCAAAATAGAGAGATAAGATTTGTACTCTTTCTTGTTCCCAAGCTAATACTTCAAAGTGGAATAATAAAATATAATCAACTCAAATGCATGCACAGACAGAGAAACATGGAATCATATAACTGAAGGGGTAAATAAAAGACAATGAATGGTAAGATGTTATATTTAAACCATAGATAATAAATATTGAGGGATAAACCATTCAAAATGTAGACAAAAATTGTCAGACTGATAAAAATATAAGCCTATATACATGTAGCTTAAAATATTTATTTTATATAAGAATCTAGAAAGTTTGAGATTAAAATAATGAGAAAAGAAACACCATGTAAACACTAGTAAAAATTGGGTACAGTTATATCAATATTAGGAAGATAGAAAATATTACCACTAAAAGAGGGCCATTTCAGAAACATAATTGCAACTTATAATCCAAGAAGATTTATCTTTCAAACTTGTTTGCCCCTAATAGCATATCCTTAAAATATGTGAAGCAAAGACTGACGGAATTACAAGGAGAATAGACAAAGCCATAATCATAATAAAGTTTTAACACGTCTCTTTTCGAAACTAACGGAACAAGTAGACTGGAAGGATACTGAAGATTGGCCAACATACATAACAAATTGAGATATATGCCATTAAAACCATCAACTGAACAATACTCATTCAAGTGGTAGAATAACTAAACTGACCTCTGCAGGGCATAAAGTAAATCTCAATAGTTCTCAAAGGAATACAGTCCTAGTAAATATAATCTCTGACTACGATAGAATTAAATTAGAAATTACAACAACAATGTAAGTAGAAAATGAAAATATATTCCAAAATTAGCTCACGATTTAATAAGACATTATTCAAAGAAGACATAAAAATTAGAAAAAATGCATTACATTGAAAAAAGGAATATTTATCAGGAAAAAAAGAAAAATTAGAAAGAGTGTGTTTTTTGTCAAAGAATTAAAAAAATAACAAATCCTTATTTAAAGAAAAATTTAAAGACAGGAATTAACAGGAGGCACCGAGGATCAATGTCATAAATTAAGAGAGATCAGCTATCTAGAACCTCAATTTTGAAACTATAATGAGACTTCAGTTTGACAAGCATTGGGAAATATATTTGAAAATTTAGCAGGAATGGAACATTTTCTGGAAAAGGTAGAAATTATTAAAGAATTTTCTAAAAAAAGAAAATGTAAATTGTTCTATATCTATTAAGTAAACTGAGTGGATATTGAAAGCTTTCCACAAAGAAAACTGACAGCTCAGTTTTTTCACCAGTAAATTCTACTAAACATATTAGAGAAAAAAAAGTATCTTACGAAAATGTTTCAAGTTTAGAAAATGAGGGAATACTCTTCATCCCAAATTATAAGTTCATCTTGACATGAATGTTACAGGCCAATTCCACTTGTAAGCATTGAAACAAAAATCTTAAAATATTAACAAAATACATCACAAGTATGTTCAAAGATAATACACCACCATCTAGATGCACACATTTCAGGAATTCATATTGATTAATCAATTAAAATTTACCATGATAACAGAAGAAAGAAGATAAATTACATGATCATCTCAAGAGATGCATGAAAAGTAACTGACAAAAATCAAAACCTATTTATCATAAATTTTTTGAACCAACTAGAAATACAAGGGTACTCTTTAACCTGATAACTCATGGCAAACATTATATTTAATGTTAAAATAATGAAATTGGGGGCCGGCCCCAAGTGGCTTAGCAGTTAAGTGCATGTGCTCTGCTACAGGTGGCCCAGGTTCGGATCCCAGGCGTGCACTGACGCACCGCTTGTCCGGCCATGCTGAGGTGGCGTCCCACATACAGCAACTAGAAGGATGTGCAACTATGACATACAACTATCTACTGGGGCTTTGGGGAGAAAAAGGGGAAAAATAAAAAAGGAGGAGGATTGACAATAGATGTTAGCTTAGGGCTGGTCTTCCTCAGCAAAATCAGCAAAAAAAAGAGGAAGATTGGCATGGATGTTAGCTCTGGGCTGATCTTCCTCAAAAAAAGAAAATAATAATGAAATCGTTCTGAGACAGGACAAGGATGTTGTCTATCACAATTTCTGTTCAATGTGGTACTGGTAATTCTACCCTGGTTCAATAAAGCAAGAAAAACAATTAAATGCTTTAAGAATTTGAGAAGAAGAATACAGTACAATTATTTTCGCAGATGACAATATTTACTTAGGAAATGCAAAAGATTCTCACTGATTTCAATAAATTTTCAGCTAGTTAGCAATGATGCCATATAAAATGTTTACGTGAATAAGCCATGCTTGTAAATGTATGTGTATATATACACATACACATATATATACACATACAGATGCATATATTCAATATATATTATGCAATAAACATGTAATTATTCCATCTAAGAAAAACTGGAAGCCATGTGGAATCTATGCTTTATCAACTATAAGTGCTCCATCACACTGTGGGCTCATTTTGAACCTCGATCCAGGAATTTTTTTTTTGAATTGTTGCAAAACAATTCTATTTCTCCTAGACTCAACTCAGCAGGGACTTCCTTAGCCCTCAAAATATCACAACACATAAGTCATCAACTTCTTGGCAAAGGCATAACATCATGGCAACAATAGGCGCAGGTAACATGAAGAAAATCAATGTTAAGAGGGGCTATCATTAGGGGCTGGGGTATAGGAGAAAGGTACATGTTCCTCATATTGACAGGAGATTAAAAGTTGAGTTCGTTGAATGTAATAGTTTAAATTGAGTAGCAATTCACATATGTCAAAGTACTATTACTTGGAATCTCTGATAGGATTTACAACTCATGTGCATAGACATGGTGTATTAGGTCCACTATTTTACAAAACAGTCAAATATCCGGGTCACATAAGCTCTAAGTGGCAAACTTGACAAAGAGCACTACTTTACTTTAAACTGTTGACTCAGCAAGTTAGTTCAGAAAGTGAATCAATGAAAACATAAAACAGTGGGGGAACGTATGGCTAGATTCCAGGATTTCAAGCCAAACTGGAATTGCCAGGCAAGAGGTGACATGTGGATTAGTTTATCAAAAAAGGTACAGGGAGAGCCAGGCTGTGTGGAAGACAGGCAGAGGCAAGTCCAAGAACATCAACAGATCAAAAGTGGATCAAAAGTGTATGTGGAACATGAAAGATCCAAAATTTCTTTGAATATTTAGAAAACTAATCATTAAAGATAGATTCCTATACTTCGATATTTTGCCAAAGGCAAAAGAATAATGACGTACTGAATAGCTTAATATCAGCTTAAATAAATACAACGTTATGAGTGTATCTAAAAGCTCTTTGAATTGCTTTTAAAAACTGGAGATATATTGGAAACATTTATTAAATATTGAAATACAATAATATCCAAGTATACTTAAAAACACCAAGTCTAGAAAAAGACTATCCAGTCTCAAATCCCACCTGCTCCATTGAATAATTTTATTGCCTATGACATAGTTTTCCCATTTGTAAAATGGAGATAAAAATAGTCCTACCTCTTAGAGTGGTCGTGAAAACTAAAGAATTTAATAAATAAAAGCACTAAAAACAGTGCCTGGAGCATAGTGTAAACACTCCTCAAGTATTAGTTAGATCTTCCCAATGTAAAGAAATTGCAAGGAATGTATTCATATTTCACTGAAAACTGTTTTGTAATCTAAATTGAACTGAAGATATATAATTAATTTACTTATTTTTGGATAGGAAAATGTTTTTAATTTTCAATTTATTTCTTGAATATACATATTTTACTTCCAATTTTTATAAAAACATTTATCAACATAAATGGTCCTAGTGCTGAAATTAGGTAAAAAATCACTGCCTTGCAGTATTTAGTGAGAAGATATATTATTTAACCCAAGCAGTTTGAATTCAAAGTAATGCAGACGATGCAAGGTAGTACAAAAAATTAACCCATATATAAAAAGAATCTATATTTTCTTAGTAATATTAAACTTTCTTAAATAGTTTAGTTCTGAATGTTGCAATGCACGCTGTGGGCACTTTTTATTCAATGTAACTAATTTCTTGCAGGAGGTGTGTGTGTGTGTGTGTGCGTACTTCAATAAAAATATTAACACTGCTGTGGAAATATTCTTCACCAATATAATGTTTTTTTCAATTGCCTTTATTAGTTGAAACTTTGGAAGCAAATAGAAGCATTAAAAAAATGGTTGTAGGGGCTGGCCCCATGGCATAGCGGTTAAGTGCTTCCGCTCCGCTGCTGGCGGCCCAGTTTCGATACCGGGCGTGCACCGCACGGACACACTGCTTGTCACGCCCTGCTGTGGAGGCTTCCCATATAAAGTAGAGGAAGATGGGCACAGATGTTCGCCGAGGGCCAGTCTTCTTCATTCAAAAGAGGAAAATTGGCATGGATGCTAGCTCAGAGCTGATCTTCCTCACAAAAAAAAAAAAAAAATGGTTGTAATGCTACTACCCAAAGTTTATTGACATTAAAATTTTATTTATCTTTCCAATTTAAAATAAAATATATGCAACATATATAATACATCTATGAAAAAAGAATTATCTGAACCAAAATATTAATAGTGCTGAGATTGAGAAACCATGTTTGTGTGTGTATGTGTGCTTGTGTGTGTCTATTTACCTTAACCAAAGGTTAAGGTAACCTCTAGGAAGCATTCTTAAAAGGTAATGGAATTCCCCAGCCCACTCTTTCGTCTATCCTGCTCCCTGGAATGAGCATCTGATGGTTGGATCTGTCAGTCCTGTTGGACAATAAGGATGAAGGCAATACCTGATATACTAGCCCTGGGACCGTTGGAACTCAGTTCCATTCTGCATACTCTCCTTTGCTGCTCAAAATGAAGAAGGGCCATTGTCTGCTGACTGCATTGCTAAGGTTCCCATATCAGTCTCATTGAATATCTAAGTGTATTAGAATTATATTTATAATATATGTGAATAATACATTATATACAAAGTACTGTATAATTTACATCTATAATATTGTACATATACATATCCTCTAATCCTAAACATACCATTGTGATATATAACTGGAGAAAGAAGAGACTAACTATAATGGAAGTTTTATTTCTCTACCGTCATATTTTCTTTCATGATCCCAAATGTGAATTCATGGACTCATTATTTTTAAGCTATATTTTCTTCTAAATGTTGCTATTTACTTTTTAAGATATTTATGTAATAACTTTAATCTCATTCAACTTTCGTTTTTAATCATTTTGATTTCAACCATATAAATTGGTATAGCTTTCATCCATTGGAAAGTTATGAGAATATAATTATGCATGCACAGTAATCACTATTTTAATGCTTTTATTTTTTGCAGTTGAGCTAATATGTTTTTATGGATTGTTGAGTTGTTTGTTTTTTCTCCTACGGAGAAAGGTGCACTGGCTTGATAAATAAGAGCAGAAAGCCTCTTAGGTCTCTAAATACACACACTTACACAAGATTCAAAGAACCTTCCTTTTCTAGAGGATTTGAGCCAAAAAGAATGCGTTGCATAGATTACAAATGCCTGGGTTTCATCGTTTCTTATGGCTGAGTAGTATTCCATTGCGTATATATACCACATCTTCTTTATTCATTCGTCCCTTGAGAGGCACTTAGAAATAGAAGTATAATGATGTACACCTGAAATTTTTACAAATGATGTACACCTGAAATTTTTACAATGTTATAAACCAATGTTACTGCAATAAACAAAAAATTAAAAAAAATAAATATAGAAAAAATAAAACCCTACCAAATTTTACCCAAAAAAAAAAGAATGCATTGCTTCAGTCAAATATCACTACAACCATAACCTATTATACAATCTCACTTGATTTCTTTTCCTCAAAAGAGAATTAAAAACTTTCCTCATATAAAAACTCTGAATGATGCCTTATTTCAGTGTTAAAAAGAAACCTCTGAAAATAGCAATTGCATTAAAGAAATTAACAGCATTTACATTTTAATTGTGATAATGCACAGAATCAGATTTCATTAAGTGATAATGGACTTGATGGTTCAAATCATAGTAGATTTTGAGATTTATTAAATTGTTTGAATTGATGGTTATTAACATTGTAAATAACACACACTCAAGTGACTATTTCATCATTTAAATTCCTACAATAAACAATAACATTCCCACTAAATGCAAGGATATTTTAATGGAGATTAAGCAATCTCTCAAAAATATTAGTGGGCACATTTGTTTTCTAATCAGAATTATCACTATGTATCTTTAATAGTGATTTATTTTTCATTATCTCAATGATGTCATCACCCTATGATTTGGATTTATAAATAAAGCTTTTTGATTATCAGAAAAGACTCAGTGAATTTCTACTTCCAGTTTAATTATTGCAACAATTTTAAACTCATGTAGAAGCTAATTATAAGACAACATGAATAGCCAGATAAATATAAATAACATCAATGGTTCATGTTCTCGCAGCATGATTCTGTTAAACACGTACTATAAATAACTGAATAGTTTTTTTTAAAGTGTTGCTGGGAAAATGTGCTCATAGAATGATTTCCTGTGTTATAAAATTGCAAGCAAACCATTCTACCTTTCTATACCATTCTGCTGCACATTTTCTTCTAAATGAAAGCTCACTTTCTCCATTTGTTGTTGCAACATTGAAGTTTATGGATATCATGTGTATTGTGCTAGAAATCCCAAAAATATCTGGTTAATTAGAGATAGGATAGCCATTAAATAGGTACTTAGTTATGGAATGGAGGGTATAAAAATATATTTTAGAAAAAGAAATTTTAACATCTAAAATGATTTCATTATAATTACAGAAATAAAATTCTAAATTACGTCTAAAAGAACCAACATGATACTGTGGAGAAAGATCACTGTGAGCAGATTCATACTCTGATCAGCTAAGTGATAAAGGCAAACCGTTTTGTTACCATGGTCTCTAGTTTTCATTTTCTGTATAGTAAGAAAGTTGAGCAAAATTATATCAACAGTGAAACTGCAAAATAAAAGTTATTTTACTTACAAATTAACAAAAAAAAACAATAAAACAGGGGCAGGCCACGTGGCGTAGTGGTTAAGTGCGCGCGCTCCGCTGCTGGCAGCCGGGGTTTGGATCCCAGGCGCGCACAGATGCACCGCTTCTCTGGCCATGCTGAGGCAGCATCCCACATAAAGTGGAGGAAGATCAGCATGGATGTTAGCCCAGGGCCAGTCTTCCTCAGCAAAAAGAGGAGGATTGGCATGGATGTTAGCTCAGGGCTGATCTTCCTCACAAAAAGAAAACAATAAAACAAATAAAGAAAAATAGCAAGATAAACTAAGGAAAATAAACCAAAGATCAATTTCACAAGAGAGATTTCTTTTTGCCAGATAATTTAGTGTCTAAAATTTTAAAGAAATTCTAACAGTAAGTCTAGAGAAATAAATACATGAAAAAAGGATTTCTTTTGAAAAGAATATTTGAAATTTGTATTCAGTAAGAAAGGAAAAGATTAATTTAAAATTTATATAATATAAAGACACATAAAATTTACCAGTAAGCAAATGAACCATTTCACTGTTTTCCTTTTCTGCTTTCATCATTTTCGAAAGAGAATTTCATCTCTTAAAATACTCGTATTTTTATCCTGCTAATATGATTGCTTTACAGAATTTACAGATATTCTAAATACTTACAGTTGAATATGTGATATTAAAATAAAAATTAATCCAAGATTATTTCTATATGAATATTGATGTGGAAAGATTTAATTTTGACATTAAAAATGTTTTAATTCAATAGGGAAAAGAGGAGAGAAAGATTTTGTTTACTAAACATGTCCAGTTTTAAATTAATATATGTTGGTTAAATATTTGTAAATAATTCATTAAAAATACTTTAATATATAACATCAAACAAAACAATACAAAATAGACAAGAATTTCCAAAGACAGGTAAATTAGAAGCACAATATAAGTGGTAATTATGTATCAGTATTAGATATCAGGAAATTACAGCATAGGGGAAAAGATTAATATGTCGTTTAAAAGGAGAGAGAAATCCCACATTTATTCCTACCTCAAAAAAGTGATAGTCTATAATGTTTAAAGTGACATATAAAAAACAAAATAAACACAGGAAGTTCCAAAATAAGTTAGAAAAATTATGGAAGACAAATTATCAAAAAGAAAGTATTAATTCAGAATAAAATAGAATTCAATATGAAAATATAAGAATGGGAAAATGAGGGTTTTTTTAAATTCAAGAAGTAAGGATTAAGTATATATACAAATATATATGTGTTACATATGCAGTACCATAAAGTAAATAATATTTTGTAGATGTTACTTTTTATTTAGTTTGAACATATTTCTACATTTTGGCATATAAATTTAATGTGTTTCTTTTTAAATAAACAAAAAAGAGTATTATGCAATTTATATTTTTGTTTTTGGGTGTAAGTGGTGGGGAAAGGAGAGGATCATGTGATGATGACTACAGTAATAACTATTTTCTAAAATAAATTTGTATCAATGCCCCTGTTCTGGGCACTCAGCTATAGATTGTCTCCCAAACTTGAGATTCCCCAGGGGGTTTAATGGTGACGCACTCATGGCTTGCCATTGATGTGCTTGTGACTTGTTTTTATTAGCATTTCCTTCTAAACATGTCCAGTCTTAAATTAATATTTCCTTCTGGAGGACTTATGCTGCCAACTTCGTCTCCTCTGTTAATTCAGGTACAATCGCTCTGTCTGCTTTTCATCTTCTAAAGATTTGTTGAACCATTTCATCTATGGTTGTCTCTTCTCCAATTTCTGTGAACCTTTAATTGTTTTACAGACATTTTAATTACCTCTTTAGTGAGGGGAGGGAGAAAGAAATGCATACGCTCAATCCCTATAGACTTATTTTTCTTCTTAAAATAAAAATTTCTATGATGTATTTGCGTATTACTCATAGAAGTAAAACAAATTAAAATTAGTATTTTTATGGAGAGGAGGTTCTGGGAAGATACGGTCCTGATTATATCTCCACCATTCTAATCTTCCAAATTCAAAGAACAACATCTATTCCGGACAAAGCCATAACTATGAGTAGGAGGTAATGAGGGAGCCCTGGCTTCTTCTGGGGTCTTGAAGAAGAGAGTCTCTATTGATTTATGTTTTTCTCTTATGGCTAGCTACAAACCTGGAAACTCAAAAATAGACTGAGGATTATGGGGATCTATGGGATTCCAGAGATGGTATTGGGTTCCCCCACCCTTGAAGCTTCTGTAGTCTTTGCAGGCTTTGCGGGTAAGTGGAAAATTCTGAGTAAATTTGATTAAAATAAGGTACACATTAAGCCTTAAAGGCCCCCAAAGGAGAGGAATATGTTATTAAAATGAAGAATTATTATCTACAACACAGAAATTTAGAACCTTCTGAATAATAGCTATGGGTTACTAGACGAAAGGAACTGCAACCCAACAATCATACTCCCAGTCAACAGAAGGAGAAAAAGATGTTCAGATACGCAAGGATGTAGGAATCTTAATACTCATTAACTTCATGTTGTTACCTTATGCTTAGTGTGGTACGTGGGATGCTGGCTTGTTTTATTTAGTGGTCCTTCTACAGCCTCAGCTCTCATCACTCCCTGAAACCCTTTTGTCACAGAAAAGATCTTTCTCCTTCCTCTTCTTGCCCTCTTCACTCTGTTTTGGTAGGCTTCTAAGGCTGACTGCTCAGTACTTGTCTCATGATGGGACAGGTGGGGTTTCTTGGTTCCTCTGGTCCAACCTTGTGTTAATTTCCTACTGCTGATGTAACACATTATCAAAAACTTAATGTCTTAAAACAACACACATTTTTTATGACAATTCTGGAGTTTCAGAGTCATGTTACTGAGCTAACTGTCATGGTGTCAGCAGGGCTGGTTCTTTCTGGAGGTTTTAGAGAAGAATCCATTTGCTCGCCTTTGCCAGAATCTCTAGGCCATTTGCATTCCTTGACTTGTAGGTCCTTCACTGACTCTTCTAAGACCCTTCTGTTTCTCTCGTATAAGGACTTTTGCCATTACATTGGGCTTCCTTTGCTGACTCTTCTACAACCCTTCTGTCTCCCTCGTATAAGGACTTTTGCCATTACATTAGGCTCACTGGGATAATCCAGAATAATCTTCCCTATCAAAAGATCCTAATCACATAGGCAAAGTACCTTTTGCCAGTAAGGTAACATATTCGTTGGTTCTTGGAATTGGGATGTGGACATCTTTGGAGGGCTATTATTCAACCTACCTTAAACCTCAATCTTAGGCAGATCATATGAGCCTGGGTCAGTGGATGGTGCCTTCCCACCATTGCTGTACCTCCCCTCTCAGCAGCCAAACTGTGTCCGCTTTCTGTGATGGGTTTTGGGCAGGAAAGAGTTTTCTGCTTCTTCCCAGTCTTATAAGACTTCTCCTTTGAATTGGAGCAGGATTTTGAGACCAAGATTTTTGTACATCTCTTTGTCTCACTGTAAGCTTCTCTCACAAGCAGTGCCTGAATCCTAGGGGGAAGGAATATTTCCTACATCTCTTACAGTAGCAGATATATTTGTTTCTTCCCCTCCCACTGAAGCAGAGGATTTTTCATGGCCATAGGGGAAGAAGAGTTTACTGCTTCTTCTCAGCAGCTTAAGGTTTTGGATTCATATGAGAGAAGGGTATGGGGGAAGCAACGTGTGTCTGTTCCAAAGTTGCAGCCCGCCCTCCCACATGGGGCATCTCCAAGGCAGAGGCAGTGCTGTGGGAGGGGATTGTCTTTGCTCCCCAATCCTGGTCCACGTTTTCTAAATCTTGGCATTATTGACATACTAAGCCAGATAATTCTTTGTTGTAGGGGACTCTCCTGTGCATTTTAGGATTTTTAACAAAGTCCCTGATCTCTACCCACTAGATGCCAGTAGAACTCTATATTACTTTTCTACTACTGCATAACAAATCAGCACAAATGTAAGGGCTTAAAATAACACACACATTTACTCTCTCACAGTTTCTGTGGGTCAGAAGTCTAGGCATGTCTTAGCTGGGTCCTCTGCTCAGAGTCTCACAAGGCTGCAGTCAAGATGTTGGCTAGGCTGTGTTCTCGTCTGGTGCTCGGGATCCTCTTCCAAGCTAACAGGGTTATTAACAGACTCAGTTCCTTGCAGTTGTAAGATTGAGACCGTCAGTTGTTTGAGACCACCTACAGTTCCCTGCCATGTGGCCCTCTCGATACGCTGTTTACATCACAGCAGCTTGTTTCTTGAAAGCCAGCAAAAGAGAGAGATGCTCACTCCATGGCTAAGGTGCAGTATTATGTGATAAAACACAGTCATGGGGATGACAGCCCATCGCGTTTGCCATATTTTTGGTTAGAAACAAGTCAAAGTTCCCACCCACGCTCAAAGGCGAGTGGAGGTGATGAGGGTGTGGATTGTCGGGGGTGATCTTAGGGTGTGTCCACAACACCCCATGACAGTTGTGACAACCAAAAATGTGTACAGACTTTGCCAAATGTCCCCAGAAGGGCTTAATTCTCCTAGATTGAGAACCACTGTCCTAAACTGATTACACTTGACCTTTTGAACTTTATTCAAATTTTAGCTGGTTTCTCCTTAACTGATTTATTCTCCCTCCAGTGCTCTGCCAAAGATGAAGCAGTCTGTATGCTCCATCTCTCCTCTGAGGGACTTGTCGCTTTGGAATTCAGTTTATTTGATTTCCTTGTGATTTCAGTTGGCTGAGGTTCAATTTAATTTACGATATTGTAAATTATCTGGATTTTCTCATTGCTTACAAAGGAGCTATAATCCCCAGTGGGTTTCTACATCTTGTGTGGGAGTGAAACTTCGTTGAAGTATGAATTTTTGATATTTTATCACAGAAGAGGTGAAAATCTAGGCTAACTATTGCTTTGGACACTGGAAATCCTCATTATTTTTATTGTTTCAATAAACACTTGCCAAAAACTAATGCAAGTTACTGTTCTGGGAAGCAGGGGTTAACTATAAGAAGAGGTTTCTGCTCCAAAGTAGCTAATGATATGAGACTGTCATCGCTGTCTGGTGTAATATATGCAGAAGGGTAACATAATAAGGAAGGTTATTTTTCCCTGGACTTTCTATATGACAGGAGCATAAAAACTAAACTATGATTTTTCTGTACTCCTATTGATAAATATTATTTTACTTATTTTACTTCATAATCTAGAAAAATCCATTTTTAATTAATGATATAGCCTTCTTTTCATGGAAGACAGGTCATTTTAAAAAAAATATTATATATTGAATGTGAAAAATCTTATTAATATTTGTTATAAAATTGTTTTATTATAATAACTGTTTATGAATACTCTGACTTATCTCAGTAAATATAACATGTTTTATTATTTCTTTGAAAAAACAGAGACTTTTTATGTTTTTCAAGCAAGAAGACATTTCCAATAACAGCATATTTTTAGATCAAGGCAAATACTTACCAGTTTACATATGTGTATCTTACAAATTTTATAAGATTTTTCTAGCTGTTAGAGATGCTCAGGCATACTAGTAAACATAATCTAAAAAAATTTAAATAATACCACAGAAATAAAAGATTGGAAAATTTGCTATGTACTGACTCATCTTATTATGTAGAATAGAATAGCTGAAATGTATTAGAGTAAATCTGATGAAATTGCCTTCTTTGCAGGTCAAGAATGTAAAATATTTCCCAAACTAACAGAATAAAAAAATAGTGTTTTTTTCTGTCACAATATTGATATTGTTTAAGGTATATTTGGAATAGTTGAAATTATTTGAAGCTAATAGTATTATACTGTAAACATAAAAATCTCATCATTTTTTACATCATCCCACTATTTTTTGAAATATTTGCTCTGATGTAGCTTCCTTTATTTCTTTTTAAACATACTTAAGAAATTATTATCTGTTATTACACCTTGCCTTGGAACCTAAATGTCTACAATCACAATCTGGGACAATTTTAGTAAAAGGAGATATAGAACAGAAACACAAAACATGAGATTTGAACATAGACACAAATGAACAAGAACTGTTCTAATACTGATTAGCAGATGCTGGTTTCATTATTTTAGAGTATATATCTTCTTACTTTACTGATTTTATTCTTTTGCCACATTCCTGTGATTCTTTTCTATGCCCTTGATTTATATTTTACTGCCTTTTATTTATAATAATCAAACTATATCAAGTGTTTGTTGAATTATCCGAGTGGTTCCAACTTATTGTATTAGCTGTGGAGTGTGAGCATGATAGAATATAATTTTGTCCCTTTCTTTGTTTCTCTCTTTATCACTATCCTCTTTCTTTTCTTGGAGCTCAAATTATAAAGCCCATTTGTTAGTGTGTCTCCTAAGGCAACAACTTTCAGTTTCAAGCTGATGTTATCTGTACAACTGCCTTTTTCCTCCAGAACATACTGAATTAGTTTCAAATTGGCTGAAAACTTCTTGTTGTCTGTTCCTATAATTGAACTTCCCAGAACCCATTGCAAATTTTTATTCTTCCTAGTGGAAACTAACCCTTGGGATTTGTTCTCCTTGAGCCTTTAGATTTATTTTGTAGTGGCTTTTCCCTACAGTGGTTTAAATCTTGGATGACCTAGATTTGTGGAAGAGTTAACATCGTTGTCACTTTCCTTATGGAATTTGTTTCTTACTGCACTGGGAATCAAATAATAGAAAATTGATTATTATTTTTAGTTATATGGGTATTTACAGACTCCAAAACAACAATAAAATCAGTGATAGAAATTTTAATGTTACTCTCGATTCAGAATATTAACCTTCGATATTAACACAAAGTACTTTCATTTCCCTGTTATATTTTTAAGCATGCTCCTCTTCTACTTTACTAAAAAGGTACTTCAACTCTTTTCCCTTGCTACGGTCAATAAAAAGACCTACTGTCTATAATCAAGGAGCAACTCAAATTTTATCATACTATATAAATTCCTTTGTATGTTTTTATTAATCAAGATTTCTTCTTAGATTCTACTCAAATGTAACTTTTAGAGAAGTTTGCTTGTTTGCTTTTTTTTAAAAGGCATCATCATTGGGCATTTTAGAGGTGAGTTATTAAAAATAACTAAATCATAGGATGCATCACGGGGGGAGCGTAGTAAGTGGCTGTGTGAGTCTAGATAAACAGTGGAGATATGGACACTGAGAGTATTTGCATCTATGAAATGATGACTAATCAGAAATTATAGTTGTTTTATGAAGTCTATCCTTCCCTGCAAGGAGGAAAGGTAATTGAGCTTGGTGGTTGCTGCAACAGAGCTGAGCTTCTGCAAAAATGTCTGATATCCAAGAACAGAAAAAAAAGCAAATTTTGAACCTGCTACTATGATTGAAGCAGTTCAGTCTTTACAGCTCTTTGGGCCATCAGATAACGCAGCGCTGCAGCGATTTGCGCAGACTACCTGAGTATGTGTACGGTAATACCAATCCAGCCCTGGTGGTCTAGTGGTTAAGGTTTGGTGCTCTCATAGCCTCAGCCCAGGTTCATTTCCCAGTCAGGGAACACACCACCCATCTATCGGTCATCACGCTGTGGCAGTTGTGTGTTGTGATGCTGAAAGCTATGTTTTTCAAATACCAGCAGGGTCATCCATAGTGGACAGGTTTCATTGGAGCTTCCAGACTAAGACAGACTAGGAAGAAGGGCGTGGCCTCCCACTTCTGGAAAAATTGGCCATGTAAACCCTATGAATAGCAGCAGAGAGCTGTCTGATACAGCGCCAGAAGGTGGCATAAAAAGAACAAGCAGGGCTCCATTCTGCTGTACACATGGTCAGAATGACTGGACTGGCACTAACAACAAACTGTACTATCAACTTGGTGGCATGCTTAGGATGAGAGAATTTGTCAAGTAAAACACTGAGCTCCTGATGGGTGAAAATGTTGTGCATTTACACTATGGTCAGAAATGTAAGAAAACAGAGATTTTTCTCAGCTGTGGGTTTGACCTGATTTAGCACAATTCCTTTTCAACTTCTAACCACTCTGAAAGAGAAAAGAGGAGGAGAAAGGGCAGTTAAAAGTAGTAGCAGTTCTCTACAAGCAAATGAATCCCATATCGATTTTAATGCAGTCACAGGCCTTTTACCCATCAAGGGAGCAGACTCCCAGGCATAGAGTGTCAAGATGAGAGAATGTGTTTTAGTCTACCGTTAATTAATGGCTTACAGAAAAACATTTGAGTTTAATGCCTAAGATTTTTATACCTCTTAATTATTCTCTGTAAGCCATTTTTGCTCCTATGAATTTGAAACCAAGATATCCCCAGCAATACCCACACTTCAAATATCACTATGTCAATACGTCTGCGGCAATATGTCTATATCTGAAGTGTTGATATAATCACATTTACTTAAAAGCAGAGTTATAGCCCTGATTCAATCAAAGTGTCCTGTTAATTCTATAATAAGCTCCCTGCATTAATGAGAATTCTGTCTCTCCAATAACAATTGTATGAGGCACAAACTCTAAGCTGAAAGTTGCAATCAAAATATTTCATAGTTCTGATTTCCGTATGCTATTGCACTCTTTCAAACAATAGGAGATTCCCTTTGCCCCAATACACAGTTTCAACAAGCTTCCAGCTTTAGCATACTTTATCCCTCTATCCCAAGTCTTTTCAGAACTGTGTGATGCTGTGTGTATGTGGCAGGGGGGTGGGTGTAGGAGAGCAGTGAGTCCAAAATATGCAGACTTTGGCTTCTTTACAGGAAATTAAAAGAAAAAAACTAGTTTCCATAGAACAAAGTATCATGTCCAGAATAATATTCAAATATTTTAGTTAAATTAAGTTTTTGAATAACCAATCATTTAATTAAGTATATGTAGGAAATCCATAAGCAAAATAGTTTTGATATTAAAAAATTTACTGATTTTAGGGGCCGTCCCCATGGCCTAGTGGTTAAGTGCTCCCACTCCGCTACTGGTGGCCCGGGTTCAGATCCCCAGAATGCACCGACGCACCACTTGTCAGGCCATGCTGTGGCGGCGTCCCACATAAAGTGGAGGAAGATCCACACGGATGTTAGCTTAGGGCCAGTCTTCCTCAGCAAAAAGAGGAGGATTGGCATGGATGTTAGCTCAGGGCTGATCTTCCTCAGAAAAAGAAAAAAAAATTTACTGATTCTGGAGTCTTGATTCTTCATCATTGTGATTAGAAGACCTCCATAATAACCATTTTGAGAAGTATATTTAAACCAAATAAGCAAGAAACAGATACAACCAGGGATTTTATTTCTTTTAATCTTCCTAAAAACCTTGTTTAAAATGCTATTAAATTTAATAGCTTAGTCTCAATTGGACAATGGAGAAGTCAGGAAGGGTTTAAGCCCACAGTTGTGGCAAAGTAGCGCAGAGTGTCATCCTTCTGGAGGCCTGGCTGTCCTGTATGTTATCAGTGAAGGGGCAGTTCCATGAGGCTCATGTTGTTATCAGCTGAGTGGAATCATTTTAAGAGGAGTAGACTAGAGTACTACACCAGGAGGAACTTAACGCTGAATAAATGGGAGGCACTATCTTTGGAAATGCTCTGGAAGATCCTAGAGACAATTTGTGTCTGCTCATTTCCAGATACCTTTGGATGGCTATGACATCATGCTCTGGTTTACACAAAATTGAGCTAAGCATATTTTCTTAGTGAGTTTATGCTTTGTTGTGATAAATAAATAAGTAATAAAATAATTAGATTAGAAGGATAAAGGACATGCTTTATATTCAAGATCTCAATGCTCAAGGCCAGAGGCAAATAGTAAAACATATTGCTTTGTCTGAATAATGCAATGTGGATCAGCAAACTCTTCATATGGCCAAGCTATATAAAATTATAATTTAACTCATTATGTTTTCTTGAATCATAAGCTCATAGAGTCAGAAGGTTTCCATATATTGAGTGTTATACAACATGCTATCAATTATATTTGCGTCTAATATTCTAGAATTTGTATACATAGTCTATGTTTGTATAGACACTAAACAAACCCTTTTATTCCTCTCAGACAGAAAAATCCTTATTTTTAGTCAGACCTCATATGACTACCTCACATCTTTTGAAATTGGCATTACAAGTCCATAAATATAGTTCTATATGCTTCACAAAAAAGCTTCACAAAATAATTTTTAATTTTGGACCGAAATTATCCCTGTGAGGTAAATATTAGTAACTCCTTTTTACCACTCAGTAATAATTAAGATTACGCTGTGATAAATATCAAAACTGGAATTAGAGTCAAATGAACTCCCTAGGAAACGTTTCCAAACTTCAATTATTAATTTGCCTTCATAAAAATCTCCTTAAAGTGAAATTAGCACATAGTGGTAAAGGAAAAGCTTTCTTTTTCACCCTCACTTACACCTCTTTAATAATGCTCAGTATTAATTGGTGTTTGGAGACTGTAAATATACAGTGGCCAGCAATAATTCAGTCCCATATCATTAAGACTATAAATCATATCTGGAAATGAGAAAATACTTACGACTTCATATTTGCAGTATTATTTTTTTAGAGCATGTTCACAGAAAAATTGAGGAGAAGGTACAGAGATTTCCCTTATAACCCCTGCTCCACACATGCATAGACTCCCCTGTTATCAACATCATGGAACAGAGTAATACAGTTGTTACAATTAATGAACCTACATTGACACAATATAGTCCCCTACAGTCTGTAGTTTACATTACTGTTCACTCTTGATGTACATTTTATGGGTTTGGACAAATGTGTCACAACACGTGTCCATCATTGTAGCACCATACAGAGATTTTCCCTTCCCTAAAAATCCTCTGTGTTTCCCCATTCATCCTTCCGCCCTCCGGCAATCCAACACTGGCCACCACTGAACTTTTCACTCTCTCCTTAGTTTTGTCTTTTTCAGAATATCATAGAGTTGGAATCATATAGTATGTAGACTTTTCAGTTTGGATTATTTCACTTAGTAATATGCATTCAAGTTTCCTCCATATCTTTTCACTGCTTGGAAAACTCATTTCTTTTTATCACCATATAATATTCCACAGTCTGAATATACCACAGTTTATTTATCTATTCACCTACTGAAGGACATATTGGTTGGTTCTGAGTTTTGGCAATTATGAATAAAGCTGCTATAAACATCTGTGTGCAGGTTTTAACGTGGACATACGTTTTCTACTTCTTTGGGTAAATATCCAAGAGTGCAATTGCTGGATCATATGGTAAGAATATGTTTAGTTTCGTAAGAAATTGCCCAACTGTTTCCCAAAGTGGCTGTACCATTCTGCATTCCCACCAGCAATGAATGAGAGTTCCTATTGTTTCACATCCTTGCCAGCTTTTAGTGTTATCAGTGTTTCAGATTTTGGCCATTCTAATAGACGTATAGTGATATCTCATTGTTGTTTTAATTTGCTTTTCCTTGATGACATATGAGGTGCAGCATCTTGTCATATGCTTATTTGCCATCTGCTTCTCTTCCTTGGTGAAGTGTCTGTTGAGGTGTTTGGTCTATTTTTTAATCTAGTTGTTTGTTTCCTTACTGTTCAGTTTTAAATGGTCTTTGCATATTTTGCATATCAGTTCTTTAAAAAGATGTGTCTTTTGTTAATATTTTCTCCAAGTCTACGGATCGTCTTCTAATTTTGACATCCTCTTTCACAGAATAAATGTTTTTAATTTTCATGAAGTCCAGCTTATCAATTATTTCTTTCATGGACCATTTCTTTGGTGCTGTACCTAAATAGTAATCACCATTCTCAAGGTCATCTAGGTTTTCTCTTATGTTATCTTCTAGGACTTTTACAGTTTTGCATTTTTCACGTAAGTCTGTGATGCATTTTGAGTTCATTTTTGTGAAAGGTGTGAGGTCTGTGTCTAGATTTTTTTTTTCTTGCAGACGTCCAGTTGTTTAGCACCATTTGTTGAATGAGCTGTCTTTGCTCCATTGTGTTGTCTTTGTTCCTTTGTCAAAGATCACTTGACTGTATTTATGTGGGCCTATTTTTGGGTTCTCTACTCTCTTCCATTAATCTATTTTCTTACTCATTCACCAATTTCACACTGCTTTGATTACTGTAACTTTATAGTAAGTCTTGAAGTCAAGTAGAGTCAGTCCTCCAACTTTGTTCTTCTCATTCAATATTATATTCATTACACTGGGTCTTTTGCCTCTCCATATAAACTTTAGAATCAGTTTGTTGATATCCACAGAATAACTTGCTGAGATTTTGATTAGAATTGCATTGAACTTTTAGATCAAGTTGGGAAGAATTGACATCTTAACAATATTGAGTCTTCCCATCCACGAACACGGAATTGCTCTCCATTTATTTAGTTTTTTTATTTCATTCATCATAGTTTTGTAGTTCTTCTCATATAGATTTTGTACATATTTGGTTAGATTTACCCCTAAGTATTTCATTTTTGAGGTGCTAATTAAATAGTATTGTGTTTTTTATACAAATTCCACTTGTTTATTGCAAGTATATAGAAAAATGATTGACTTTTGGTATATTAACTTTGTATCCTGCAATCCTGCTATAATTGCTTATTAGTTCCAGCAGTGTTTTTGCTGATTCTTTTGGATTTTCTACATAATCATGTCATCTGAAAACAAAGACGGTTTTATATCTTCTCTACCCATCTGTATAGCTTTTATTTCCTTTTACATCCTATTGCGTTAGCTAGAACTTCTAGTATGATGTTGAAAAGGAGTGATGAAAGGAACATCCTTGCTTTGTAGATGATCCTCATGGGAAAGCTAGAACTTCTAGTTCAATGGTGAAAAGGAGTGATGAAAGGAGCATCCTTCCTTGTACATGATCCTGGTGGGAAAGCTCCTAGCTTCTCATCATTAAATATGATGTTAGCTGTAGAGTTTTTGTAGATATTCTTTATAAACTTGAGGAAGTTTCCTCTATTCCTTGTTTGTGGTATTAATTTTATTAATAGAAATTTAAAATTGTAGAAATAAAATTCAGTTAACAAAATTTAGAAATAAAACTGTCTTATAACCAACAACATTTAGATATGTCAAGTTCATATTTTGATGCATTTTGATAATGTATTACTACTCTTGAATTTGCATTGTTCGTGTTGCACTTCGTTCTCCACCACAATAATTACGGTGATGTGATCACATGTGTCTCAGTCTCCCACACAGTATCAGTGCCTTTCTCCTTACATATATGTAAAATCCGTTTAAATTCAACTACTTTTTAAAGAAAGGTTTTATTTTTTATTGAGGTAACATTGTTTATAACATTATATAAATTTCAGGTACAAAATAAATAGTATAAATGTTCATCCTGAAAAGAAAAGATGTTGTAGAAAGCATATATTGCTCTTAATTGATAATTTCACAAAAGTAGGAGAAGTTTAGGAAAACAATTTTAATAAATGAATTTTTAAAGAAATAATATGTATCTTTCAATCTGTATATTATTTATCGTGTGCATTCCATTATTCTGAAGACCCCTCAATGTGACTTTTAACTACAGTTTATGTATTTAGAATACTCTCGAAGCTTTTTATCACAGAGCTTATTTTATTTCTCTGAATAGCCTTCTCTTTTCTGTAATCATACTGTTCTGTTACTCAAAGTCTTTCTTCTTCTAATGTTTTATAAAAAATTAGGAGGATTTGAAAAAATGGTTATTTATGTTATTGATTACTATTACATTTACTTTCAAGTGAAGAAAAAATACTACCAACGATGTTCTTTGATCTTTGCACTAAATACTATGGCTTAGTTTACTGAATTTGACATTAATCCCAGTTATTGTCTTGTGTTATAAAATCTAATGAATCGTGTCCCTATTCAGCTCTAGATGATTCCCAGCCATTAGCTTTTTAAATATGGTCTCTTCATCATCCTTTGCAGTGTCTTCTGCATTCCTTTTAGATGCTTATCTAAGTTTCTATCCTCCACACCTCTTAACTTCTGTTTTCTATTTTAAATCTCCTTCTCTCCTTCTGTTGTATTATGATTGATATCTTCCTTTCAGTACTCGAATTCACTAAATTTCTCGTCAAATGTATCTAATCTATAGTTTATCTTTTTTAGTTTTTATTAATACTTATATTTTATATTTTCAATATTTCTGCTTTGTATATATTTATTTATTTATTTTTGCTGAGGAAGATTCACCCTGAACCAGCATCTGTCACCAATCTTCCTCTTTTTTGCTTAAGGAAGATTCGCCCTGAGCTAACATCTGTGCCAGTCTTCATCTATTTTCTATGTGGGTCACAGCCACAGCATGGTCACTGATGAGTGATGTAGGTCCACGCCTGGGAACCAAACCCAGGCCACTGAAGTGGAGAGTGCTGAATTTAACCACTAGTCCACAGGACCAACCCCTCTATATTTTTTATATCAATCATTTATACAGTCATGTGTCACTTAACGATGGAGATATGTTCTGAGAAATGCGTCTTTAGGCAATTTTGTAATTGTGTGAGCATCATAGAGTGCACTTACACAAACCTAGATAGTATAGCCTCCTCACCTAGGCTAGGCTATGTGGTACTGATCTTATGGGACCATAACCTTAGTACACCGTTGACTGAAGTGCTGTTACGCAGCACGTGACTTTAGTTTTATAACTATTTGTGTTTGTTTCATTACTTTCTTATTTTTGAGAACTAAACTTTTCTTTAGAAAAGTTTTTATTAGAGAACCATTCATACAGTTACATTATAGTGCTCTTGGTGTGAATTGTCCATTTTTGTTGGCTTTGCCTCGTTCCTTGTATGTGCTGCAAATTCTTGTTTGAGTGCTCATTGTGAATGAGCAAATTTATTGTTTTCCTTTTTCTCTTAATAGGCTAAATATTACTGACGGATAGCTTAGCAGTGACTCAACCCACCAGTTGGCTCAGAGATTATAGATTGTAAGTAAAACTTATGTAAGTGGTTCTGAGAACTTGGCCTATGAATATTTTACAGTTCTCATGTCTGGGTCAAAATATGACAGCCTCTTTCCTGGTTAAGTGGAGGACTGGACTCCTCCCAGTTACCCATCTAGTATGATGAATATTTATTATCTTTTCAAGAACCTAAAGTAAAATCAAGTTGTCTGGCTTCACTCAGGAAATATGTTTTTGGTTTTCTTTCATAGTTTGTTTGGTAATTTAAATTTTTCTGCTTCGTTTCTAGTGCAAAGAAGATTTTTGTTCTCACTGTAGTTGATAAAAAATTTTAATATTATTTACATTCCATTCTGCATTTAAAAATTGCCCCTTATATCATGTATTTAAGATGGATAAATGGAAAGACTCCCACATGTATTTTTTTTCTGACATTTTAAAGAAGTTTCTAAATTTCATTAAGGTATGCCAAGTTTACCACGTGTTTAGATTTTGCCATGTATTTTCCGCAATTCCGTTAAAAAGTATTATCATTTTCAGCACTCGAAAATAATATAATTTTATATAACTTTATTATATATGTCATGAAGCCTATGAGCAGCTGCACAGTCTCCGCTCAAGCATTATTACACTTCCTTGTTACAGTCAATAACTTAAGAAGTACGAAACGCAATAAGTGATACTTAAGTTGACTTCAGACATATGATACTTTGTCGTCCATTTTGGGGATCATTTTGGTTCACTGCAAGGCTACACAATTGTTCCATATTTCTTTATCCACTTGTAGCACTGATTTTAACTGAGTTGAATTTCAATGTTCTTTCTAGAGATATTTGCTACTAAATCATCCCAAATGTAACGAATATGAGACTTACATCTGCTTTTATATTCAAAACCAAGATATTGGGAATATTGTCTCAATATCATTCATTCAGTCCTTTATAAAAACATCCCAACATTTTTTTCTTCTGTTAGGATTTATGTTGAAAAATGATGCACTGTCTAGAATAAGTGGTATAATTTCTCCTTTGTAATAATTAGAACCAAGTAAATTTATTTTCTTTAAAAACTCTCTGCCAGGAAACCTTTGGCACAATAAAATACACTTTTAAAAACCTAATATCCTTTCTAGAAGACATATCATTGACATTAATGTTTTAAATTAATTTAAAATACTCTAAATTTTATGGTCATTTCTGAAAATCCTTTTATCTATCCTTGATTTTAAATATCTTGTGAACACAGAACATATGGTAAATACTTCTGTAATTTTCAGATTGACCCACACAGTTTGGTGTACATAATAAGCATAAAAATAATTGAAAATCATATAAGAAATGAAGTTTATATGCAACACAACTATGAAAAAGTGACATACACATACATTTCTTAATTTATTTAACACAGATTGTATTTAGGTAACAGGCATTAATATTTTACTTTTTTTAACATATGAGAAAAATGAAAATGTGAGAGGTAAAAAAAGATTTTTCCAAAATTTAGAGCAAATAAGTTACTAAGTCATTAATAGAACTCAAATCTTTTGGCGAAAATTCACTTCACTGTTCTTTCTATCATTGCGTGATGTCTGCTTAAAACCAATGCAATTCCACCAGACACCTTAAAAATCATTATTTGCCTTACCTGTTTGACTCTATCTGAGATTATATCTGCTATCCCAAAGTTTATGATTGAATGTTGACTCTTCTGATTTATGATATGGGGCATAGATTGTGATAACGAGTGGTTATTTGATTTTGAAATTACTAACACTCAGGGAGTTTCATTTTTTGGAAATCTTAGTGAAAAATGAAATGTCTACTAATCTTTCTGTCCATGGAAGCTGTTTTGTGGAAGAGTGTTAGTCATTCATCATTCACTCAAAAAACATTTTTGAATCCCTCATGTTTGACAGCTAGTATGTTCAGTGGCTGGGAATACAAAGATGACAAGAGAGAGTTCCTTCTTCAAGGAGAGTAATTTCTATGGTCTATATAATTATATAAATATGCATGGAATTACGTAACTAAATAATGCCAGTCAACATTGGTAAATATGATGGCAGAAAAATATATAGGGCACC
Source organism: Diceros bicornis minor (assembly GCF_020826845.1). Classification (NCBI taxonomy): domain Eukaryota; kingdom Metazoa; phylum Chordata; class Mammalia; order Perissodactyla; family Rhinocerotidae; genus Diceros; species Diceros bicornis. The sequence continues at coordinate 40,567,244 of NC_080759.1, forward strand.
GTGGGATCACAGGAGAGTTGATTTGCAAGAATGCCTACAGATATCAGAGATGTCAGATGTTCTTTAAAATTGAAGTGAAACTTGCAAGAAAAATATAAACCTTCTCTGCCTTGCAGAGAGGTACAGAAATTCCAGTTGATACAAGCAATATATACATACTATACTCCGAAAGGGAATCATATATTCTGAGAACTACACAGTTCTTTATGTTGACTCAACAAAACTGTTCAGAACAGAGTGTTTGAAGACAACACATTTCAGCTAATGGATATAATTTCCTACCCATATACACATCTTTACCAATGTGTCTTCCTCTCTGGTTCAGTAACATGATGATAGGTATTGCATGAATACAAATAGTCTGTGTTCAAGTAAGTTTGGATTAAAACTTGACACACATTCATTTAATTAGACTCTCTCATATTAACATGTATAGTGGATGTCTAGGAGGAGGTGTTTTCCATAATGAGCTTCAGATTTAATTTTTACAGAACAGTAGAATGAATAACACATGCATACCCACAGCCACCCTCTCACTCACACTTGCACCCACACACCCTCATGTTCATTCATGCTCAGACACATTCACACTCATTGGACACGAATCACTACTCTCTACCCCCCACACACACAGAATTTTTCCCTCTCTCTCTCTCCACCCCCTGCCATCGCTCTTTCCACCACTCACTCTTACATCCACACAACTTACATAAACATCTGAAACTCACACCACTTTTAAACTTCTCTCACCAAACTAACAAACAATTTGTATTCTAGAAAAATGTTTGCAGTAAACTTTTTCAGGTTATTATGTATTCTATAAACCTACATTAATTTGATACCATGAAATTAGTAAATTGAATGCCATGCTGTACAGAAACACACATCAATTTTTAAAGTTTTATTTTTATATTAATTGTAGACTCTAAAACTATCAAAATGTTCGTGCATAATTATTTGCCATGAAAAGGTAACAATAATTTTTTTTAGAAAATATTAACTGGATTTTAACCTTAAGGTTTTCCTAAGAAGAGAATGTTTACTCCGGTGAGACTTCTTCAATTTATCATTTATGAAGATTAAATACCTCCACTAAAAATATATATATATTCCTGCTCAGCAACAACAAAATAAAACTTGTAAACAGTATGTTTAAATTTTGGCTGACTAGGAACTGAAAATATATTCCATCTTGCTCTTTTAGCATTTAAGTGGCTACAAAACTGCATAAATCTTCTTCTATTTTATTTTCACTATAAAACAACCACTCTCTATAACTGAGAATTGCTTGTGCTATAGAATATAGTAAAATATTAAACATTTTATGAGTAAATTCATTAATGTTGAAAATAAGAAATTTATTAATTTGTAAACCTGAAATATTTAGAATCATTATGACAAATTTTATATTTACACTTAAATAACATTTATTTATATTTTCTACTTATAAAAACAATATATGCTCAGCATGGAGGAACCATAAGCCACAAAAATATATAATACAATGAAAGTTAACTATATAACTATTTTCCAGGGATATTGAATATTGAAATTTTGGTGTTTGTTATTAGTTTTTTCCTGTGCCTATATACACATCCACACACTTACTTTAAACATACTTTAAACATTTAATATTCACTATACATACATTTCTGTAATATCATGTGTCACATGATATATATGGTGAACATTTCTTCAGATTATTAAATATTTTCCTAAAATATTTAATATATATTTTTTCTCTGGCCATTTCAAAGGTCTGTGAGCAATAATGGACTAACCAAGACTTCTGCTTTCCAGGGAACAGCTAAGATTCACTAGATCAAGTTTGGTTCTAGGATTAACCTGTGATATGCTGGCATGCAGAGCATAGGGTTGGCTAAGTCCAAATCTTAAGATAGAATGAATAGCTTGAGAATGTGTGGAAAGGAAGAACACTCAAGGATTATAGGGGGGAGTATTCCACTGCTTTTTTTTTTTTTACCCATTTTAGCTTCTCTCAAAAAGTAGTTTATCAGATAAATTAAACACCAAAATATTCTTAAGAGTATATTTTTTCTATTAATTCAAGCCTAATAACCCCCCTTTTTCATCTGTTCTATTTTCTCTTCCTGTAATTAGGTGGATAATTCAGGGTAGAACTGCTCTTTGCACCCGGGAAATTCAGATTCAAAGGGGAGGACATAGAAGGACACACAAAGATTCCTCCCGGCCTAATCCATGATCTTCAAAGTATCTTTTACCAAGTTGACGTACAATGGTTATTTATCTATTCATTTACTAATATAAAAAGAAGAAGTTGCTAACCCTTGTGAATAATTCTTCATATACATTCTCGTTCATGAATATTGATGGAGAAAAATATTTACCAAAAGTCCATCCCAAATTTTTCATTAAGACCAAGTCTTAGATACCCTTAAGATAAAGAAAAATGAAATGCATAAGAACTATATTTAGACTTATATAGGTGAGATTGCTTCAACATATCGATAAAATAAAAACATTATCAATATTACACATTCATATTCATAACACACAGAGTAAGCAGTTGTATAAAATCCATTTGGACACGCTGAAATTGTCCCTCTGGGCAATTTCCATGTTGCACCTTTATTATTCTCAGAATTATATTGGTTACAATTGATGCGTGAACTGGCCATATCATCTGTTAACCTAGAAAAAGTTTCCCTAATGGTATTTCTTTAATATCAAACCAAATCTATTCCTGTTGTTCAATGGTTGTCTCATGAGAATTTTAGAAAATATCCATGAAATTATCCAATGCTACCAGGATTTTCCAGGTGTTATCCTCATAGATTTTACAACATGATCATTCCCAGTGTTTTCTTTAAAATTGGGGTCAGATTCCATGCATCTACGTTGAGATATTTGACTAGCTCTAAGGATTCGTTTTACTGTTTTGTAAGATGCCCTTTCATAATGAGTTTTGTCAAAGCACCCTCTTCAGCATGATGATATGCTCGAGGTGAAAAATGTCAGGTGTTTTCATTTAATAAGAATTGATGTGATACTACTATATATACAAATGATTTTGTAAGATTTGAAGATGATTAGCTTAATTTATCCCGGTAAGCAATTGTGCTGAGGCAAGGAGAACATGCTTTGCCTCTTGGATAAAGAGATGGGCTGTGATAATCAATGGCTCCCTGAGGTGCGCCATGTTGTTGAGTTAATGCCCATAAAGCGTGACCTAAATGTTCATATACATAAAATATAGTTATATGATAATTGGGTAACACCTAACCTGAAATATGATAAGCTCTGCTTCAAATGTTATACTACTTATAATCATAGAGCCTTTTGCCAATAGAGGTTCTGCAATCATGTTTAATTATTGGGTTATTTCTTGAGACATTCACAATGTATGTATACTAATGTCAAGGTCAATTTGAATTTGATTGTAGGGACAAAAGAATTCTGAATTTCTATTAATAACCTTCCTGCAGGACCTTTTATCTGGCAGTTCCATTTGTAAATTAATTTGCTATTAAACTTACAGAGGTTGTGTTACAGAGAATAAAGGAGTATTTTTCTAATAATGGGCTCAATTGGTTACAGTTAGGGACACATGAAAGAAGTTAGTAATGGAAACCATTCTCACTTCACGAGTGGTTTTAGCACTTCAGGGGATCTGATACTGATATAGTATTGGTTAGCTAACAGCACCCATGTCAAAACAAAACTGTATTTTGTGCATTTACATTTAAGAAAAATTTCCTTTGGGTATTTAGAGGAAGGATAGGAAATTGTTAGGGGCTAAGATCTCCCATAGAGTGGCATCGTTTTATGAATTTTTAGCATCTGTCCTCCTGTTTCTTAATCAATAGTGAACATTAGTTTTTTCAATGACCTTTCTTCTTGTAATCTCTCCAGGTGTCTGCTTGTAATCTCTATAGGTGTCCGTATCCAAAGATTTCCAGTTCTTGGAGGACAGCAGATAAATCAGTCCAGTTTTCTTTCAGGGAACAGTAATTTTATTTGAAGTGTCATAAGTTTGTTTTGATTTTTATACTTTTTTTATCTTTTAGCATTTATTGAAATGTTTAGCCCCTTCTCACTTAACAATTACCCATTCTAATTTAATTTTCCAATCAAGTCTCCTTTCTCAGATCTGAGCCTTTTTCCAAAAAAGAGAGCAATGTTCCCTTACTTGGGATATTGGATCTGTCCTAGATCATTGTTTGAAATATTCCTGGATTCTCTTTTCTGAAGTCTCCTTTTAATTAATCTTTTCCCCCCACAATTTTGAATCTTTTCCAACTGTCTTTGAGAAAAAGACTCCTGAAACTATGTAGGTCATTTCCTGTTTTTGGCTTGTTTGTTTCTTTGTTTTTGCCCTCTCTCAAGACCAGGGACTATTTGTTTAAAAATCCTATGTAACAAAACAAATTCAATAAAGACAGCTCAATTAAATAATTCAGAGTTGAGACTGCTATTGAAACATTTATCTGTCATGAAAGAAAATTGAATTTGAGCCAAGGTGCCTAGTAATCATGCCTGCATGTCCAAAATTCTGATAGAATGCTTCCAAGTGATAGCCTTCAAAATAATCTTGATGGAAGCTTTAATTATCAAATGAAAAGACTACCATTCAGTATCACAAACAAAAGCCTGAGTTTATTATTTGCCAAAGAAGGAAGATCTGTGTTGTAGGACATTGTCTATCTGAGCAAAGCACACTGTGTGTCTTATATTAGGTTATAAGAAGTGTAGAGGTCAAATACAGGTAGCCTGTCAGAAGAGTGAGGTTGCCACTGATTGATATTCTTTATCACAATTACTCATGGGAAATTGTTATTGATTATGACAGATTTAAAACTAGTCTCAGTGGTTACAAGTTGCTATGGTTAAAGAGCAATCTGTTCTTTCCCCTTAAGAACATCTAAGAACATCCAGGGATTCTAAGACTACGGAGTGAATCAGAGATAGCACTACACTGGTCAATTACAGATAACCACAAAATTATTTTGGTGGTTGGCTTTTATTGTGATTTGTCTCTTTAAAAGAGTTAAATCACATGTAGCTATAGTGATTAAGTCCTTCATTCCTTCACGTGAATGTTAGGGTTAAATAACCAAAGACCCCTCGCAGAGAGTCCAGTGAAAGGTTGACTTGATATTTGTGTGTGGGTGTGCATGCATATTCATGTTCTGAATATTGTGTAAAGCTACTGTGATTTATATTACGTAGTCCCTGACCAGAGACTGCTTTGATTATCTTTTCCCAGGAATTTGCAGGACATTTTGCTCAGTCATAGTATAACTAAGAGTCAATTGAAACCTTATCCTTGTTCAATCCATCCCTACCTAAGAAACCTCAGCTGGTAATTCATCCTACCACTAAAACCCACCTCACTCTGGGCTCGCCATCTCAGTGAAACGCGCCATAACTCACATAGATATTCAGGCCAAAAAAAACTTGGCAAAACCATGGCTCCTCTGTTTTCTCATATTTCAAAACATATGAAAGTCCTGATGGTTCTGCTTTCAATCATAACTTCTATCACTGCCACCCTCCCTTGCCTTGCCACTTGGAATAGCTTCCTCTTCCTCACTATCTACCTGCTTGCCATCCCCCACTCTATTCTTATTCAGCATCTAAAGATTTTGTGTGTGTGTGTGTGAGAAAGATCGGCCCTGAGCTAACATCTGCCAATCCTCCTCTTTTTTTGCTGAGGAAGACTGGCCCTGGGCTAACATCCATGACCATCCTCCTCCACTTTATATGGGATACCGCCACAGCAAGGCTTGCCAAGTGGTGCTTCGGTGCATGCCCGGGATCCCAACCGGCGAACCCCGGGCCACCACAGCGGAATGCCCTCACTTAACCGCTTGCGCCAGCAGGCCGGCCCCAGCATTTTTTTAACATAAATCTTATTTTGACATTCTCCTAGCCAAACCTCCAATGGGTCCTTAGCTATCCCACTTAAAATACAACGAAAAGCAACCCTGGCTACTGGCAACTTCTCCATTCTCACCTTCTGCTACTCCCTCACACTTAGATTCATTCCACTCCTTGTACACACCACGTAAACTATCAACACAAAACCTTTACTCTTTCTGTTTTCTCTGGAACATCCATCTCGACATATCTACATAGCTTACTCCTTTATTTTATTCATGTCATTTTTTAGACTCTCCAACATAAAAGAGCCATTCCTATATACTCCGTTGCTTCATCTCGCTTTCTTTTTTAACATATTACTGCCTGATCTGTTTTATATTTATTTGTTTATTACTTCTGTATCTCATTGAAGGAAGAGTTTTTTTTCACCTATTTCGTTGCTGTATCCCAAGCACCAATAAAAATTTGGCATGTAGTTCTCTTGAATAATGCATCAGGTGAGCTAAAATAAGCACTGCTCATTGAGTAGCTTATCCTGGGACTTCTGTAGAAGACTAGGGATTGAGGTTAGATATGTGTTGTCCTTTCTTTCTGCCACAACACCCATTAACTAGAACTCCAACTCTCTGTTTCAAGTGGCTGGTATTGAGCGCACAAATCCAGCTGAATCATGGAAATGAGCCAAGAAGGGTCTTAATGAACTGACGTAAAATTCATTCTGAAACAACACTCTTCTAACAGATTTTTCTATCCATCCACTTGAGTCATATAGCTCTCTTCTCTAGTAAACAAACAAACAATCAAGCAAATAAAATAGAGCTTTACATTCCTGAAAATATCCTTCTAATGAAGAATTTTCCAAACACAGGTGCAATGCTAACTACTGGTGACTGATCATGGTAAACTGCTCCTTCAACTTTTCCAGCATGTTTAGTCCCATAGTAACCACTTAACTTATTATTCCTCAGCTAAGGAACTACGTGAAAATGAAGAACAAATGAAGATGTAAATATAAAAGTTGGCATTTTTATTTAGTTTTTAGTTTACAATATTTATGTTAATCCTATATCTTTACTCTCCAATTATTCATGGGAAAACTAATCAAATGCTTAGACTGCTTTGTTAACAAAAAATAACAGGAATCCTTTTTGGATTCAAAATGTGTATTTCATGGTTACCCTTTTCAAAGAGCAATAATAAAAGAAAATGTCTTTTTGACATGCAGAAATTTCATTATGCACTCCTGGATTTATTAACACTGTTCACTCACTGCTAGATAATTGTGATTTCTGTTCATGCCTTTATCTATATAAATATCTACCAGCCTGAAAATTATTCAGACTGGCCTCACAACCAAATTCCTTTAAACATCAAAATAAGGAAGTGAGTAAAAATTCAGTTGACTTCAGTAAACAGGATTATAATATAATTATTTTCTTTCTGCCCAACAGTACAGTTCCAACTGTATCTGGTCGTTTCTCCCTTTTGTAAATGCCTTCGATGGCTAGACACTCTCCTATTTCGAAGATAATTAAATATCTTGGATATTAACCCCTTGTTCAATATACGGTTTGCAAAACTTTTCTCCCATTCTGTAGTTGCCTTTTCATTATGTTGTTTCTTTTTCTGTGCAGAATCTTAAGTTTGATGATGTAGTCCCATTTGTTGATTTCTACTTTTGCTGTGTGTGCTTTTGGTGTCATATTTAAAAAGTCATTGCTAAGACCAATGTCAAGGAGCTTCCACTCCAAATTTTCATCTAGGAGTTTTGTACTATCAGGTTTTATGTTTAAGTTTTTGATCCATTTTGAGTTAATTTTTGTAAGTGTTGTGAGATAGGGGTCCAATTTTATTGTTCTATATGTGTTTCTCCAGTTTTTCCAACATTGCTAATGCAAATTGGTTCAACTACTATGGGAAACAATATAGAAGTTCTCAAAAAATTAAAAATAGATCTGTGATCCAGCAATTCCACTTCTGGGTATATATCCAAACGAAATGAAAACAGGATTTTAAAGAGATATATGAACTCTCATGTTTATTGCAGCATTATCCACAATAGCCAAGATGTAGAAAGAACCTAAGTGTCCATCAACAGATGAATGGATAAAGAAGATGTGGTGTATGTATATATACATACAATGGAATATTATTTAGCCATGAGAAAGGAGGACATCTTACCATTTGCAACCACATGGATGGACCTTGAGCACATTATGCTAAGTGAGATAAATCAGATAGAGAAAAACATGTACTAGATGATATACTTATCTGTGGAATCTAAAAAAGCCAAACTTGTAAAAACAGAGTAAATTGGTGGTTCAGGGAATGGGGGTGTGTAGGGAGATAAGAGAAATGTTGTTTAAGGCTACAAACTTACAACAAGTAGTAAATAAGCCTTAGAGATCTAATGCACAGTATAGTAAATATAGACAACATTATATTATAATCCAGCACACTTGCTAAGAGACTAGGATTTAATCATTCCAACCACTAAAAAACTGATAATTATTTAATGTGATAGAGGTGCTGTCACTATAATGGCAATCATACTACAATATGGAAATTAACAAATTAACATGTTATACACCTTAAATTTAACACAATGTTATATGTCAAATATATTTCAATTTTTTTAAATGATAAATTAATTAAATAGATGATATAAAAGTACTCATGTGTTGAAGTATGAACTACACGGAGAATATTTGTGTGTGTGAGAGATTAGGTGGAAATAATCTCCAATTAAATCATCATGATAACTTATATAAGGATTATTAATCATTGTAAACATTAGGCAGTAGTTACCCACAATGCCTTGTTCGGAAAAATGCAAACTTCAAGTCTCTGAAGGTAGAGGCCATGGTGGTTTTTAAGACCCACACTGGGTCTCATACAATTGCATGAGCATCATCAGCGGTGTGCTTGACATGGCCCAAATAGGGCAAAGAGAGAGGGGAGATTCTGTGCATCTCTTCACAAGTCCTCTTTCAGTCATGTCATGATAATAGCTTGAAATCCACCATGGTGAGATTATTTAAACCGTTTTAATTGGAGAACATTGTAAATCAGAGCTTTTGCTTTTGCTTTTTTGTGAGGGAGTATGTAGTTCACCAGCATGTCCCTAGCAGTGGTAAATCAACAAAAAATTTTATATTGAACAAACATTTGAATGAATTTAATTTGTTTATTGCAAAATGTCTATTATTAAAATAGTTTATTTTCAAAGCCTTTTGGACTTCAATAGAGAGTCCATAAAGGACAGATAGGAACTAATTTGCTATGAACATTACATTTCATGAATTATAAATGTCATCTGTTCTGATGGTGAAAACAATCGAAACTTCATACATCTGTATATGTAATAATTCGGTGTATCATGATTTCGTAAGATTCATGAATAAAGTATATAAGACATTATTTTTAGTATTATTATAACTAAAGTGAATTTTCAGTGTTTGGATATCCATTCCTAGCACGTGGAATGCTCCTTTTGCGTCTCAGGAAAGCGCTTCACATGAAGTGCATGTCTAGGTTAACAACAAAATACCCCCAGTGACATTTTTAGAATTTACTAGAATTTATTAGAATTTAGAATTTACTAGTGTGTGTTTTAAAACGTGCCATGAAACGCATGTACTATATTTTATGACTTTTTTTGAAATAGAGAGGATCTTTTCTGCTGAGAAAACAAACCTGCTTCCCTACATTTTAATACTTTTAATATTAACGTATTGGAGAATTTTTGAAATCCGTCTGGAGGCAAGTATCACTAAAGGGCCTCAATTATGTTATTTTAGACTGTAGTTATAACCAAAGTAATTAATCTTCTTTGAGGGTAGTAAATATTCTCTAGCATTTAGTAGACATAATTTGATAACCCCATTTTTGGAATACAAAAGCAAATTATAAATTATGACATCCTAATATAACATGAAGAAGAAAATGTTTGAATTTTTAGTTTTGTGAGTAGGTGAAGTAGAATTCTTAAATGTTTTGATAAAATGTCTTTTTAGATTTGCCTGTCAAGGATAGAGAAAAGATTGTGTCAGGGTGGGGGAAAATCCCCTTTTTACCCTTCTTGTGTTCTTATAGCTGGACTAATAATAGAATTAACACAAGACCAGATTAACAGGAGAAAAACCCACTTTAATATGTATGTATTGGAGATCATAGGGAAATGATGCTCGGAGAGTGAACAAAGCAGGCACTATATCTTCTACACAAAGAAATAAAAAAATTTGTGAGGAGTGATAGGACAAAGAAACTTAGATTTGAGGTATGTAATAGGAATTTAAACACTGTTTAGGCTTAAGGTAGTAAATTAGCAAGGTTTGTTTACGCAGGCCTCTCGGCCCTGAATTCCCCAGCTCTGGTGATGAGGATGCCAGGAGAGCACCTTTCACCTGGGAGATTTATTTCCTGCCTTTAGGGGGAACAGAGACAGGAGGGTCAGAACGCCCTTTTTCCTTCTCAAGTAACTTTAGTTCAAAGTAATCACTATGCTATTGTGGGATATTTTGGGGTGGCCTACCCGGGGCCCCAACAATTGACACATTTCCAATTCTAACCTGAATACCTAAGATCCTTTATTATTAATAATGCATTATTGAATAATTGTTAAGAGTATGAACTTTGGCTCTCCTGCTCCCTACCTCTGTGATCCTGAGCTCCACAATCACCTCATCAGTTCTATGAGAATAATCTTAGTACAAAACTCATAAGATTTTCATGAAGATTAAATGAGAAAAGCATGTGAAAGATATTTAGAACAATGTCTGGCAAATTACTTAGTAGGCACTAAATAAACATAGCTTTTAAAAGTTTTTTTTTTCTTCCCATTCCTCATTTATTTCTTCACTTGTTCATTCTTTCAACAGATATTCCCAAATTACTGCTATGTGATGATCTGTGTCATGGACATTGTTATTGATGAGGTGAAATTTAATAAAAACTTAGAAGTATTTTCATTGTTAGAACTAAGAGAGAAATCCAACGGAGTATTATTAAGTAGCAAAATTGCATTCATACATGTTACTAATTGTTAGTACTTTGCCATTAAGTTCTTTATACTTTGTATCTGTTAAATCATTTCTTTCCGTTTTCAAGCGCTCACCCAGCCACAATCTCTATTGGCGCTGCTCCTCTCTGTCTCCTGTCAATAGGTTTATAAATCAATACTCCAAAAGAGGTGCTCCAACTATTAAAATTAGTAGTGATGTAATATTCTGTAAGAATGATAACTTCAGGGAACTTGCTACAAATGTGTTTCAAGTTTTTCCAAGAACCAGTATAAATAAAATGCGATTTATGTTTTAGTTAATTTTCACTTTTTTCCTCTATATTAAATTTGTAAGAGTAAACTATAAATAATTGTAGCTTTTAAAATGTAGCTTACTTATCTTTGAATCACTTAAGGAATGGACAAAATCAGCAGCTTTGCATCACTTTAAGATACTCATAATTTCAATTCCATTTTCCAATTCCCTTTGCTATGGAGTGTTATGTGATGGAGACATCGCACTGACAAATGGAAGGTATAAAAAGAGGAGAACAGGAATAAAAGAATCATGAAGATAAAATTGATAATGGTAATCAGCTCACTAAAAATTATCTAAAGAAACAAATTTCACCCTCCATTAAGTTTAGTACACACAGAGAGGAGATACAGGATGCTGATTTCTTTCTCCTTTAGACGCTATATTCCAAGAGCACTATTTGTTAGTTTGCAGGACATTCATGCTCTGGCACATTTTACCTGCTGACTTTTGCAGGGAACTCAGCAATGAGAAACTCAGAATATCCATTTATAATAATAAACATGATTAGTAAAATTAGAAAAAATAATGAAGAGGAGTCAGAGATAGTCATCTCTGCATCTGCATCTCTGCAGAAGCAGATTGCTTCTGCTCTGCCAAGCTATCCCGTTGGTTGAGTATTAAGAGAAATTTATTATGATTAAATCAGTAGCCTGAACAAACACTTTTGATTAATTTTGTGTTGTTTAGTAATTGAACTGTAAGGCATTAAATCCATTTGAGTTTGACATTTGAAGATTATTTTATGCAAAAGAAATTAGCGTTTTAGATATTTAATATTTTATTATTTTAGTATTCATAACAACTTTATTGTCACTACAGGATTTGAAGTTCTATAGAGTAGTTGACATATGAACATGATTACTTTTCTACATTGTCCAAGGAAGATAAAAGGATCCTTTCAATAAATAAAATAAATTAGCCCCCAAATTTTATTCAAATATTAAAACCTAAGAAATATTTTAATTATAAAAATCAATAATTTCCACTACTATGTAAGTCTATTAACTCAAGCAAAATTTTATTTATTCCTATCAAGCGTATATTTCACAGTAATTTAAAATTCAGTATTAAATTAATCCAGACTTGCAATAGAAGAGTCTGGATACAGCATTATTGCATAGCTATTCCTAAATTATTGAGACTCTTCAGGATGTTTGGGGAACATTGAAGTTTTTTGTTAATTAAGAAAAGCAAATCAGAAATATATGACTATATATATATGTATACATTAATTGTCCTCTGAAAATAAAAGCTGGAGAATATAGAATATAATTGATTCTTAAAAACTCTAAGGCAAGGGACATTGACTGTGCATGTGTGTTATCAACAATGCTTATTCAAGGAAAAGTAATATATTTCATGTGATTTTCAAAAAAATGGAATAAGTTTCACAAGGTTTACAATAATACTCTTCAATATGGAGTAAATCTTTCTTTATCTGAAAGGAAACATCTGGAGATGCAAGTTTTAGATTTCTTGTTATATTTGAGTTTTTTTCTTTTTCTTAAAATATTTTGTTTCGAGATTTCTTGGATGATTATTTTGTACTTGCCTTCTTATACAGGAGAATCAATTCTGACAACTGAGAACCTGATCTGTGGTAGGAGAAACGTCTCTGCCATATCTTCACTGGTTGTTCATTGGGAATTATGTCCATTAGCATACATATTTCAAATGCTTAAACCTTTATTCAATGTTTCCCAGCTATTAGGAAACTAACTTAGAGAGGAAACTTTAACAATAGGTTTGTTTTAGTTCAACAGTTGAAGCTTAGACCTAGCTACTCAAAGTGTTCCTTGGACCTGGGAATTAGTTATAAATTCATATCAGTCCTATCACAGAGCTACTTCACTTTGAAAGTTGAGAATTTCTGTCTTTTAAATTTATAATGGAGGAGGGCAAGATATTATTTTATAGAAATTATATTTTTACTTAAGATAACACTTCACAAGTTAAACAGGATGTTAAATAAATTTGATTTTGACTGAATTTACATTACCTTCATATTGCCAATATTGATCTTGTCTAAAGCTTAACTGAAAAATATATGTATTTAAATAATAAAATATAGAAAATTAAATCTTTCACAATCCACACCAATACTCAATTCTGAGTTTCCTAGTGAAAACTAACTATAAGAATTCTTCGAAAGGCAGGAAACTACTTACCTATTTTACGTAAAAAGAAACTAATTTTCAAAAGGACGAAATTAAAGGACATTCATTTACGTGAGAAAATATTTAATATTTTTATTTTCTCTTCAGGTACAATTATTTGTATTTTATCAAGACATCAAGAATGCAATTAAAGTTTCATGACATCATTGTAAAGTAATAAAAGATAGAAAAATATAACTATTTTGAAATTAGCAATGAGAGTAACAATAATAAAATTGTTTTACTTTTCTGATTATGGGAAATTAACATTCAAGTGAATTAGAAAATTGGGCTTTGCGTCTTTAAGCTAGTAATAATGAATTTAAATAAGACTTTTATCCATCACTGGTTATTTCATGCATGGGCTAACCCTAAAATGGACCTAAACTAAAGCATTTTCTAGAAGAAGCAAGGTAACTGTACAAATGAAATGTCATTCTCATGAACTCCTCTTTACATATGGGTAAGTGAAAACATCCCAAGACGTTCAGAAAAATTTGACATTTTACTTCTAAATAAATCCAGGCTTCATTAAGTAAATGTTATCATGTCACATTGAGTTTACTTTACTCAGTATGTGGATGTAATATTTTTCATATTGTCAATTTTAAAAATGGATCATCAATTAGTTAATCAATTATTTTCCTTTTTACAGTTTCAACTATGATAGCAATTGGATGTTGGAATTTTTGTTGTCTGAATTAAATTTTTAAAGAGATATAAAGAAGTTCTTTTAGTGATACTAATAACTCATTACTTAAGTAAAAACTAAAGCGACTCTTTTCTTGCTATTTAAATATTACACATTTTCTTTTTTTAGTTGGCTAACTGGTCAGAATGCAATCTTAATTTTTTTTATTTTTCCGCCTTAGCTCATATTCATTTCCTTTCCATTATTTTTAAACACTTTCAAAGATATTAGGTATAAAAAAATAACAACATTCCTGTTTTCGTTAATACGTTAAAGGGTTTATGTCCCGTTGATGCTGGATTTTGAGGTAAGAATTAGAAGCCTTGTCTTTGACTTCTGAGCCTTGAAGTTTTGTAGCTCAAAGATCTTATAAAAAGTTAATCTGAGTATTTATTACCTTATTTTAAAATAAATATATTATCACTCTCGTGGAATTTACATTGAGGAATAAAAATGATAATATGGGTAAGTGCTTTTTATAACCTATAAGATTCTATGTACAAGTTATTTATATGTACTAAAAGATCTCATTTCTCATCTGAAAATGAAGTACTTTCAAAGATATTTTAACAGAAATGTTTCATCATAGAAGCTTTTAAAGTACAATAGAAATGATGCACTAAAATTATAGCCAAAGACTGTCATAATATCTTGCTTGATTTTGTATTTGTTTTTATATACATAACATCTTGAAGCTGTTCCAAATAATTAACACTTTTACTACAAATAAAAGGGATGGGCTATGAATTAAATGGGGCATACAGATTCTTATGATTGTGATGATTGTTTCTTTGCATGGAAATTTTAGAAGGGATATATTTAAAATATTTTATGTTGCTAGTGATTATAAGAAGCTTAGTAGAGTTCCTTGATGTCATCTGACACCTCTGAAGTCCACCTTCTGCTTTCCTTACTGTGAGCTGGGGATGACAGTGCTCATTTTGTCTTTCTGAATGTCATTGTGAGCATGAAGTCAGATAACCTGTCTATATGTGATCCTTGTACAAATGTAAGGAAACATTATTTTCATTATCCTCATTTTAAATGACCAAAAGTAACATTTGGGAAGCATAGTGAGTTATTGACATATTCACTGGTCAACCGATTTTAGATTTTTGAAGGTTTTTTTTTCTATTTGCATGGGAAGATTCGCCCTTGGCTAACATCTGTTGCCAATCTTCCTCCTTTTTAATTCCCCTAGTCCCCTGAGCCAAAGCCTCAGTACACAGTTGTGTATAGTTGTAAGTTCTAGTTCTTCTGTGTGAGCTGCTGCCACAGCATGGCTACTGATAGACACGTGGTGTGGTTCCAGCCCAGGAACTGAACCTGGGCTGCCAAAGTGGAGCATGCAGAACTTTAAGCACTAGGCCATCAGGGCTGCCTCATTTTTAAAGTTTTCTTTTTGTAAGAATGTATCAATTCTTCCATTTTCTGCATCTAAATGATCTATTTTTAGAATTATTAACTACTTCATACATTTTCCTTGAGTTGTTATTTTTGATTTTTTTAACTACTTGAGTTAACTATTTCATATATTGATTTTTAATTTGTTATGTTTTATGACAATGAAATACTTTATGCTATTTATTTTGTCTGATTTAGGCTTTAGTAATATTATTGCTAAATAATACCTATTAGGTTGAAATTGATACATATTATGTTGAAATTTCAATGTTGTACACTTATGGTTATTTATGTTTCTCTGATCTAATTACTTTTATGAGATTGTATTGTATTGTAAAAGCATTTGTATGTGAATCAATGTAAGGTTGAGATTATATTTTTGTTATTGCTTTCTAATCTCATGTTCAGAAAACATAGCTTGTGCAAATTCTACTTTATGGAGTCCATTGAGATTTTCTATGTACCCAAATATAAAAATTATTCTTGTGTTGGTTTCACATGTATGAGAAAACATCTACCTAAATCAGTGTATTTTCAACTTTTGATTATAGTCCACAATAAAAAAGACATCTGATATTAAAATTCATTATACAAGCATATGTGCACACACAATCATAGGCATGTACAGTAAACGTGAAGCAAGAATTTGATGAGAATATGCATGGCTTATGAGTTACAGTGCATTCTATCTGTTGCATTCCATTTTATTTATTTATTTATTTTTAATTACTTTTTTTTTTGGTGAGGAAGATTAGCCATGAGCTAACATCTGTTGCCAGTCCTCTGTTGGCTGAGGACGATTTGCCTTGGGCTAACATCTGTGCCCATTCTCCTCGACTTTATATGTGGTACGCCAGCAACAGCACGGGTTGATATGTGATGCGTAGGTCCGTGCCCAGGATCTGAACCCGCAAACTCTGGTCCACCTAAACAGAGCCTGCAAACCCAACCACTATGCCACCAGGCCAGCCACATCCATTTTATTTATTTTTTCACATCTGAGTGTAACATCAGAATGATTTTCTGACCCATAGTTTGAGAAATACTGTTTGAAATAGGCAAGTATTTGCTTATATTATATGAAAAAAAATATGAGTTTTTTATATGTTAATGGGAACATTACGAAGATATATTGATTCCCAGTGTACCAAATACTCCCTATATTGTCAGCCAAATTTTTTTCTACTCCATTCCAATATTTGTGGCTCTGACCACACTTTTTAAAAATAGCTTGGGGGCTGGCCCCATGGCACTGTGGTTAAGTTCGGTGCACTCCTCTTCAGCAGCCCGGGTTTGCAGGTTCGGATCCCAGGCACGGACCTACACAACTTGTCAGGCATACTGTGGTGGCGTCCTACTTATAAAACAGAAGAAGACTGGTGCAGATGTTAGCTCATGGCTAATCTTCCTCAAGCAGAAAAAAAAAGAGGAGGATTGGCAATGGATGTTGGCTCAGGGCAAATCATCCTCAGCAAGAAAAAAAGAGTAAAAAAATAGTTTGACTTGGTGAGAACTTAGAAACTATCACTTTCTTTAGTTAGATAATATTTTTAATCACAAATTAATTCTTAAAGCCAAATGGATCTTAGATATTTGCTTATACCTTCTCCACTCTATCAATAAGCTTTCCTTTTGCAAACCTACTGAAAGGGAACTATATGTTAATCAAGTTCATCAGGCTGTGGAATTAATTTGCACACTTATTTCCTACTATTTAAAATTGTCATTCTTTTTTATCTCCAATGTTTTATTTTAAGTTCTGTCAGTCATTACTCAATAAAATTTTTCTCCAATTAATAGTTGAAAATATACTTATAATTATGTATGAATGAAAGACTGATGGATGAAAGAAAAATTTCTACTTAAATGCTTTATTATAGTATGTTAAACAGGTAAAGATACAGCATAAAAATAGTGTATCAATTTAAACTAATATACCAAATGCAAACATAGTTGTTTGTGAACCATAACAATTGACAAATAGCTTTATAAAACTTCATGTTTAATTCTAAAACTTTAAAAAAGAAATTTTATATCTCAAATTCTTTACACTTTTTATTATTTTTTATGTTTATTGCAAAATAACTATTTAAAAACAGTAATTTTGACAAACAGTAATTTTGACAAAATCTCATTTACTTCTAAAGCAGAGTGTTTATGTTATCTATTACTGTGTATTTCACCCTCCCCCCCAGATTGAAAACAAGTTTTTAATTCTCTCACAGTCTTGTGGGTTAGATATTTTGGTTGCTCTATGCTCAACTTAGAGGTTCTTCTGCTTGTTTGGCCTGACATATTCATAAAGTCGCCTTCATCCTGTGATGTGTCATGTAAGGTTGTCTTAGTCACAGGTCTCGTGTTTGGGGGTGACTTGTTTTTTCCAGCTTTATTGACATATAATTGACATATAACGTTGTGTAAGCTTAAGGTGTACAACATATTGATTTGATGCAATTATTTATTGTAAATGGTTAGCACATTGAGTTAGTTAACACTTCTATCACATCACATAATTACATTTTCTTTTCTGTGGTAAGAACATTTAAGATTCACTCTCTTAACTTTCAAGTATATAATACATTATTTTTAACTATAATCTCAAGGCCGTGCTTTATATCTCCATAACTTATTAATCTTCTAATTGGAAGTTTGTACTCTTTGACCAACATCTCCCCACATCCCTCACACCCCAACCCCTGGTGACAACCATTCTGCTCTCTGTTTCTACAAGTTTGGCTTTTTTAGAGTCCACATATAATTGATATCATATAGTATTTGTCTTTCACTATATGACTTATTTCACTTAGCATAATGCTCTCAAGGTCCATCCATGGTGTGGCAAATGGCAGGTTTTCCTTCTTTCTCATGACTGAAAATAGGTATATGTATGTATGTGTACATATATGTTTGTGTTGTGTATATATGTGTGTACTATATATGTGTGTACTAGATATATGTGTTGTCTATATATGTATAAATATACAAGCACATACATACACACTTTTTACTGAGCCTCTCTCTCTGCATGTGGTCTCTCACCCGCATAGAGACTACATAGGACTTCTTTTTAGCACTCTCAGGAGTTATGGAACAAGAGGGTGAGAGCCAAAGAGGCAAGACCTCTTGGGGACTATTCTCAGAAGTCCTACAATATCAATCCTGTGGCATTCTGTTGATCAAAGCAAGTTATAGGGTAAGCTCAGATTCAAGGTAATATAGGAAGAGATCTTATTTCTTCATAGTAAGGATATCAAAGTCGTATTTCAAAGGGTGTGCATAGAAGGGTAGGATGAAATTATGGACATTTGTGAAATATACCACATAACATATCGCAAACTTTAATAATATTAGGACACTCTTTAAGTGGAAAATAAAATCCTTATGCATCTATGTTGGCACAATTTTTAAAAATAATTTAAATTACATATCCACTAATATAACTTGTTCTTAAAATCCTCAATCATATAAGTTTCATTCAAAATAAATTTATAAACTACATAAAACAAAATTAAAATCCTATAAAATTGAATGAAATGTGTTATTTTAATATTATAAATGATATATTCTTGCTTGGTTCAATTCTCCAATCTGGGTTTAATAGAAAAAATATGCATTTGTATTTTCTATATTTGCTTGTTGTTGACTTGATTCTTTTTGATTTTGAGGATAAGGAACCATCACATTAATCAATATTAATCAACATTATCATTGCAGAATAATAAATATTTCCATTTAACAATAAGTTAATATAACCAATTATTTGCTAAGCTTTGAAGAGGCAATTTATTTAATATCTAGAATGTTGTACCACAGAAAAAATATTGTTTCATGAACATTTCTTCATGGAATGTTGTAATGGGCATATTATTTTGGCTATTCAGCATATGCCATCTGTTCTTCCTGCAATGTCTTTATTTTTGGTGAAACGTTTTTCCATTCCTAATTCAGGTGATTCGAGTTGGTCAGCGTCGATCACTTTATCCCAGCAATGATCCTAATATCTAGATCCATCCCATTAAATGTATTCTTTTCCACTGGGAATAGATCATACTTTAGGCATTGTATGGTAAATCAATGTGGCCAAATTAGAGTCAGATATGATTTTGAATAGAAATATTAATATCTTGGTATTTCTCTTTTTCTGGAGCTGCTGGTGGCAATCTTTTCTATAATGTGAGCTTAGCATACCCCAATACCAAAAACAGAGCTAAGGATATAAGACACAGTGTCTTGATGACATTGATAATGTCCAGAATCCAGAATGCTTCACATCAGAGCCATCTCTGGAACTTTTATATTCATGAACCACTAACCTTCCAATTTTGCTTAAGTCATTTAGAATTGGTTTTCTATCACAAGCCATATAAGTAGTACCAACAAATGAAATATTTATGAAGACTCTTATGTGAATATAATATCACAAGTGGGTATGAGCAAATAGAGAATCAGTACAGTAAATCTGTTGACTTTGTGAAGATGGTACTTTCAGTTCATTTTTATTTGAATGTCTATTCTATGTAATAAGCATATTCTATTACTTCGTTTTGCTATTTGGAATATCATAAATCTTCTGTTCCTGGAGCATGGCATGAGGCCATTTACACTTACTTGGCATGGATGCATAATTTACATATTAAATTTAATAATTTTATTTATTTCAATTAAAGTATGTTATTTCTTCTCATCTTCATTATGTCAAAACGAAATTTCAGGGGCCGGCCCTGTGGTGTAGCAGTTAAGTTTGCACGCTCTGCTTCGGTGGCCTGGGGTTTGCAAGTTTCAGATCCCTGGTGTGGACAGATCCATGCTGTGACAGCATCCCATATAAAGTAAAGGAAGATAGGCACGGACATTAGCCCAGGGACAATCATCCTCAGCAAAAAGAGGAGGATTGACAACAGATGTTAGCTTAAGGCTGTTCTTCCTCACCAAAAATAAATAAATAAATAAAAAATAAAATTTCAGTAATACACTTTATAGTACTAAAATAAAAATACTTTTCAGTCGAGTTTATGAGGGCCAAGACATAGCAGAATTCAATATTAGCACAGGATGATTTCAGTTAATGTTAGTGTCAGGGCATACGAGTATATGAGCAGCTAGGCACGCTTGCAAATACATCAAATTGTGTGGCAGAAAACATTTTTAAGCTTTATGATAAGTTTTAGATAATTAAACATTTTTCATTTAATCATTTTTATTTAAAATTTTTCATTTAATCATTTTTATTTAATCATTTCTCAAAAATGATTTGAGAAACTCACTTTAAGTGACCTATTTTTACATATAAATACAGGTAAAATATTTTGTCTATTGATAAAATCTTTTTTCAAATTGCCATAGTTTCAAGTTCCTAATAAATCTCAATGAAATTTGTTTCATTGATCAGTGTCATTGATGAAGATTGGCAACTGTTCTAAAGTGGTTTATATTTCATCTACTTAAAATGTGATCTCTAAATAAATGGCCTCCAACTGAGTATCAACATCCTTTAAGGAGTCTATAGTTTTCATTCCCATTGTCAAAAGTACATGCTACCCCAGGAAACCAGTATACCTCTGTTTAAACTTTGAATCAAAACAAAATAACTCTGTCTTAGTACAAAGAGTATTAAGTGCTTCATTGTTTTTCCCTCACACAATATAGACAAATATTGTCTAATAAAATTGTGGAAAAATTATGTGACAATATAAAGAGGAAAAAGAAGAAACAAGAAAGAAGATGTGGTGGTGGAGGAAGACGAGGGGGCAGTGGAAGGAAAATGGAAAGAAAAGAAGAAATTTTAAAAGAAAAAGGAAAAATAGCACAAAATGCAAGTTTCTGGGATATACCTTTCTGTTTCTAAGAAATCTAACATTGATAGTATAGATTTGGAGTAGTCTAACTTCCTTAATAATATCAGAAAATTTTCTTTAAATTATATTTCGTATTTTTTTCCTGTTTCATTTTTTTGTTTTTTTCCTTTGAGGGTGCCAATCCTAAGGATATGGGACATACATGTTCAATGGGACCACCATGAGCCAAAGACAATTGTCCACATTAAGCATATCCTCATTAATTTACGTTTATGGACACTAGACATTAAAAAAAAAAGTATCCTTCTGAGAGTTGAGCAAAGTTTTCTAACTGTTTTTAAGTGAAGAAAAATCCAGGCCATCAAATCTTCCACAAAAACAATAAAATCAAATGAAAACTCAGCAATATCCACAAGATATTCAGCGGAAAAAAGTAGAAAGTAAACATTTTTATTGATAGGCTATATTCAAATATAAATTCAACAGTTCTAAAAGCCATATGAAGGAATTTTGTTCCCATGACCTTTCTCGAGGAAAACATTTGAAAGATTAACTACCTCCCAATAGGGAAAAACTGTGAAGCTGCGGCAAAAGACCAGAGGTAAGTGTTGGTACACTTAATGGCAGAGCTAAGATAAAAAACAACGTGGTGTGAGTATGACAGAATGGAACGTGTGTGTATATTTCTCAGCCAATGTCAAAATGATGCAAGACAGTTAGAATAGATGAGAAATAGAAGATAGACCATAAAATAAGCTTACTTATTGCTTCTTTCGTAACAGTTGGGAGCCATAAACAATCGTAAATATGGCAAAGTAGAAGGTTATACGTATACGTAAAAGCATGAAGGTAAAAACAAAGAATAATAATTATTTTGATTAAAATTAAATGGAAGAGAGCCAGCCCCAATGGTCTAGTTGTTCAAGTTCGGCACTCCCACTTTGGCGGCTCAGGTTTGGTTTCCGGTCGCAGAATCACACCACCTGTCTGTCAGTTGCCATGCTGTGGCAGTGATTCACATAGAAGAACTAGAAGGACTTATAACTAGGATATACAACCATGCACTGGGGCTTTGGGGAGGAAAAAAAAAAGAGGAAGATTGGCACCAGGTGTTAGCTCAGGGTGAATCTTTCCCTGCCAAAAAACAATAAAATTAAATGGAAGAAGACAGAAAATGGGGGTAGAATAAAGAGAAAAGAAAATGAAATATATACATCTTATTGAAATATAAATATCATATATTGTGACATATATATCAGGAGATATAAATATTATACATTGTGTCAGAGGTTCCCAAGATCACACTCAGATTCAATGATTTGCTAGAAGGACCAAGGGAACTCAGAAAAGTTGTTATATTCATGATTATAGTTTATTACAGTGAAAGGATATGAATTAAAAACAACAAATCCAAAAAGTGCATAGGACTTAGTGAGAAATTAGACCTGAGCATTCAGTTTTCCTTTCCCTGTGGAGTCATGCAGATAGCACTCAATTCTCCCAGCAATGATACAGTATTGCCAACCAGGGATGCTCATCTGAGGCCTGGTGTCCAGGGATTTTACTGCAGGTCAGTCATGCAGGCATGGAGCACCCACACGACTGACCTTAACTACTCAGTGTTCAGCTCTCTCCCGCCCCCCTGGCCCACGACCACAAGTGAACAAAAACAAATATTCACCATTAATCACATTGTTAACAAACTCGCATAATCAAAGGCCCCAGGTATACAGGTATACAGACACTTCAAAGACACTCTTACCAGGCAGAATAGTCCAAGAGTTTGTAGAGTATCTCCCAGAAGTATGTCAAGAGTGTATCCTTTCGCAGAATGTGCAGAATTTGAGCACCTCAAGTCCCCACTGAGTTAACCCTTTACTATAAATATATATCTATAGATATATACATATGTATCACTATATATATACACATACATATATAACAATGTATAACCATATATAACTATATGTATTGTCTATATAGTAGAGCATATATTCTACTATACTATATGGTATATAGCAGTATAGATACTATATATAGATTGTATCATATATATACACTGCTTTATATATTTAGATGACTGCTTATAGAGAAAAAGCATAATATAAAATAGCAATAGCTCAAAGATCAACATACCTGTCACTCAATAATTATATATGGGTTTAAAATTAATTATAAAAAGTTAAATATTTCTTTTTTATATTGTATAAAACTTTAAAAACAAGAAAATTAGCACTAATAAAAATTAAAATGTTAATTATTTGAAAAAAATAGACAAACTGATGGATAACCTCATGCCTACTAATAAAAATCTTCTTAAAGATAAAAATAACCATCAAAGTATTGATAAAAAAGACAAAATCATGATAGTTTTCTTAACTCTATGCAAATATAATTTAAAAATTATATAAAATAGATAATTTTCTAGAAAAATATGTTACCAAAAACAACTTTTAACAGGGTTATTTACAATGACAAAATAGAGAATTTTTCAAAGAACTAAACTTCCCCAAACCCCAAGACTAGATACTTTCCCTAGTAAATTCAACTAAAAATGTAAAGATCAGATAATTTTTATACTGTATTAATACTTCCAAAACATAAAAAAGAAGGAAAAGTTTAAAACTATTTTTAAATCATGTATAACATTTTTACTAAAACCTAACAAAGATTGCCCCCAAAACAAGTAAATGCACGCGAATCTCAATTATTGATATTAATGCAAAATTCTTAATACCATTAGGAAGCAGAATTTAGCAGACTGTTAAAAAACGACCAAGTCAGTTTGTCTCAGAAATGCAAAAATAGTTCAGTGATGGAAAGTATATAACAATTACTCACCATATTAACAAGGCTAATGAGAAAACGTATCCTCTTCACAAACAATGAAAAAGCATTTGACTAACTTCAACACATGTGCTAGATAAAGACATTTAAAAATCAGTAGAAGGGGCTGGCCCTGTGGTGTAGTGGTTAAGTTCGCGCACTCCACTTTGGCAGCCCGTGGTTCATGGGTTTGGACTCCAGGCACGGAACTATGTACCACTTATGCTGAGGCATAAGCCTCATGCTGAGGCAGGCATCTCACATATAAACTAGAGGAAGATGGGCATGGATGTTAGCCCAGAGCTAATCTTCCTCAGCCAAAAGAGGAGGATTGGCAACAGATGTTAGCTCAGGGCTAATCTTCCTCACCAAAGAAAAGAAAAAAATCAACAGGAACTACCTTAATGAGATGACACACATCTCAGTCCAAAAGCCATCATCATACACAATAAGGAAACAATGAAACACCTGAGACACAACCACCAAAGCCAGGACCAAAACAACAATAAGAACTGACTATCGTGCCTGTTATTTATTATCCTATTGGAAATATTAGCTTATATAAGACAAGGGAAGAAATTGGAAATGTAACAATTGGGAAGGAACCGATAAAACTATCCACCGTTGATAGGATTGTATAGTAGAATGATCTTCAGAATCAGGTGAAAATTATAAACAACAAGAGAATACAGTCAAATAGTAGAGTATAAAGTTAATGTATAGAATACTGTTCTCTTTCTGTGTGTATCAAATGAAAGATTCAATTTATTTATCCATTTAATTATTTACAATCATATATATACACATATATGTATCTCAGGTAAAATATATAATTCAAGAAAAGATCCATTTTACAATTTGAAAAAAACCAAGAAATAAAATATTTAGCAAAATTAATAAAAACTATGCACTGTCTTCTAAGAAAAAATAGAAAACACTACTGAAAGTATTCAAAAAGAATTAATTTCATTAAAACGATATTTAATTAGAGTGATGTTTAAAAGTAGGCTTTAGTAATTTGACCCATTTTCTTGACTTACGAATTTAATTAAAAAGTCAAAAATATTTTAGTTACTGATGCAATATAGTTGTGGTGTTGGTCTCTAGGTGAGCAATATTCACTCCAAGAACGTTTTCTGAGTTCTCATCCTCTCTTCCCACCACCTCATGTGATACATCTGCCTTAAATCGCAAAAAAAGGAACAAAGCTTGCTTTTGAAAAACAGCAGGAATAAAAGCTCATTTGTTGTTGCACAAAGATTCATGTCAAGCAGACAAAAAGGATGCTAACCTCCTCTGGTGGACAGTAACGCCTCCTTCTAAATGCTACTCTGGTTGGTCTCACGCTTTGAAAACTCTCACAGTCGGAATATTCACCACAGAATGGCAATCGGACAACTGGGTGTGTTTAATGTCATTTATCTACAGAAAAGGCTAAATATTGCCCCAAATAGCCTCTGATAAACAGTATCCCTTCCTACTAATATTTCTATTATCTGGTTTATTGTTCAATGAAAATATCTTTTCCAGGAGAGCAATGCTATTTGTATTCAGAAATATCTATAAAAAATTAAAATATAATTTATGTAATGACTATATAGAAAATAATCCGTGTAGCCTAAAAATCATCTTAATTTAAAGGTAATACTAATTTCGTTGTCTTAGCTTTCAACAGAGCATATGATAAGGAAACTTGATGCCATGAGAAACGAGGTGACATCATCTGAGTCTCTGAATCAGGAGTCTGGTTTACTCCTGTCAATGTGTGCAATAAATCAGTATTATTATCAATACGATTCAATTTTAAAATAAGTTATAACATAGAGGATAAAATCATAAATTTTGAAACCAAGCTGCCTAGGTTTGAATTCCAGATACTCAACAAATGACTATTGACCCCAGGCAAATTACCTAACTTTCTGTACTTAGTTTCTCCGGCTAATAGAAATAATTCATCAAATGACAGCTGTGAGAATTAAAGTAGATAAATCTGAAGCAATCAGAAGAGTATTTAGCACCTAATCAGCATTCTGTAAATGTTAGGTGTTTTTATTATCAACGTTATTATTATTATTATCCCTCTTATCAAGATATAGTAGATAATAAATTGATCAGCCACTGAGCACTACAAAACAATTATATTGCCTGGTTCTTTTAAACTTAGTTTTGTCCATTTCTTGGCATTAAACTAACACTTCACTCAGAGCAGTCAATAAATTTGAGACAGATCTTATAATTCCTCGAATTATCATCCTAGTATTGCTTCTAATTTGCTAGTCATAGGCCATGTCAATCTTTGATATGCCTGGTTTTTAAACAATGAAAACACTGTAGCTATCAACTTCAAGGTCAAATTAAACAATTGAGCACATATTAAGATACACCCATTTCCTTACTCCTCAAAACACATTAATGTAGTTGGAATATATTTTAAAACACTTTAAAATTCGTTCCCAAAAGCAAAGATAACAAAGAGAAAGTTCCAGAATTAGAATGGAGAGGAAATCTGTAACACTGAACGTAGGACAAATAAAGTGGCAAAATGGATGCTGTGCAGACCTCAAAGGCAGACATTAGGGGTTGTGGTTTGAAAGCCATTGTTAGATACAAGCTGAGGCGGCTGCCCTAGAAAACCACAGAGAGCCCACTCTGGGCTTCCTGTTGCAAAACAAAGAAGAATTATGCATAAATGGGTACCAAGCTAACTCTTTCAACTTTAGGCATGTTTGCAGCAAAAAATAAATCACCCATTCCTCACCATGCTGATCCAGTGGAAAAAATGATGCAAGGCAGGAGAATACTTTAAGATCAGGACTAATTAACACACACACATACAAACCAAATATAAACCACCACTACCATAGTTTGTGCCGGAATTACTCCTGGGAAAGATATTATCCAGGAAAGATAAGCTCACAGCAAAGAAACACATACACACACATATATACGAAGTGAGAAAGTTGAAAATCATAAAAACACTGTGGTCGCTCCCAAGAATTGAGAATTCAAACACAATATATAAAGGGAGTATAGAGCAATCCTAAAAGAACTTAATTTCAACGTATTTAAAATTTAGAAGAAATAAAATCTATTCACATTACCCACTGAATACAAACAAGGGATTATTATATAACAAAAGTCACATGTTTAAAATAATCAAGGAGGAATATATCACAATGTTACAAATAATAGCTAAAGTATATTGAGTGCTTCACATATTCTTTTTCTAAGGTCTTTATATGCTATATCTCATTTAATCCCTACAAAACCATTATTACTAGCCTCATTCTCACAAATGATGAAACTGAGTCAAAAGGTTACACAATGGCAAACCTAAGTAGAAGAGTCTTTAGGAACATATTTAAATGTAGAATTTTTAATATCCATTTTACATCAATCATCTGCAAGAGCTAAAAGCAAGACACACTGTACTCTGGGATGCTGCTTTATAGTAAGTAAGCCAACCTGATAAAATTCAGGTGACCTGTCTCTATGCTAGAGTGATGCACAGAGAAGGGTGGGCATGTCCCTTATCCTTCCCAAACATTTATGCTGCAGCTGAGCATCTGACATGAATTGCGATTAGCTCTCTTTGTTGTGAAAAAGAGGAAATTGCGATATTGACAAAAATGTGCTTGGTGTAAATAACATAGGCAGCTATTTTCTGATCAATTCTTTAGAGAAAACTCATAAGCTGCAGCAGAACATTCTGTGCCAAATATATATATTTCCTGTTTTGTTTTATTAATTTACGATTTCTAGAAATATATGTAGAATAATACAGGTGGTAAAAATCTCAGCACAAACATTTCAGTGAAAAAAAGCATCTGGATTTTAAATGAATTTATTTTTTTTTCTTTTGTGGCTTTTCTATTTTAAGGTAAGGTGATAGCTTTTTGCTGTTCCTGATTCAGACTTATGCCTCACAGGAGAACTTAGGTAATCTTATCAGTTGCATTACTCTGGAATGTCACAATACACCTCAAGATACCTAGTAGGAGACATTCTTTTTCATTTACTGCAAATAATATATTAAAGCCATTTTTGTCATACTTCAAGTCAAATGATCAATGCAGTTTTAGATAAATATAAAACTAAAATTTCTGATTTATTCTCTTCTTTTCACCTCTCCTACATTTTACCTTAAAAGTAAAGCCTGTGTTAGTTTCACAAAGGACTAGATCAAATTAGTTTTCAGCAGTTACCCACTCTCCCAAATGTTGATTCTTTATCTCCCCCTATTTGACACTCCCATTTTAGGGGTCCAGTGCCCTCTTTCCACTCCCTTGTCTCTCAACCTTTTCCTCTACCTCCCCTGCCCCACTATTTTCTCACCAAATATTGCTTTGGCTCTCTGACAACGTATTCAGTGTGCATACACTTTCTTTTTACTGGCTCGTTTATTCATTACATTAATATGTAAACAAATTCATGGTCACATAATAAGGGCTATGGACAGCTGATCAGTCTTTCTTCCAGTTGATGTGTGAACCCAACAGGTTTTTCTGAGCTACTTTTTTCAACTGCACATCTTAGCCACGACAAACATCTCAGTCTGAGGCAGGTTTTATTTGACTCAATGAAACACAGGAGAGAGGATGTTCAAGTGCCATGGCTAGCCAGTGAGCCAGCTACTTTGGGACAAGTAAGTCTTGGGGCAACCACTAAACGTGTACTCGTCAGCTATTTATTTTTATAGCTAAGTAGTAGTTTGCTCCTCCATTGGAGCAAAATTAGAAAGATAGAACTCAGCTTTCCCCAAGGCCTGTTAAAGGTGATGGCTAGAACAGCCCCTTATGATGCAGTGCAAATATATGTCTATCATCCATGTATATACTGCATGTATCAGGTTAAAATTTTATAATATCCTACTCTGCTAAATCTGGTTTAGGAACCCTAACATTTACAGGGGTTATTACACCGTCCTTCTCCAATCAAAGCCCTTTATTATCACTATATGGTAATTGCTTTTTTGTCTGTCTCCTTACAAGTTCTGTGAAGGAAAGCTGACTCTTCACTTTGCTGAGGCACTAGGCACAGAATTTGAAGCACAGGAGACGTTAGTAAATACAAATGGAGAGGGACTGCTTTAAAATCTCTCTGTACAGTCCCCCCACTTACATAAACTCAACATTCACTACAGGTTTAAGTAGTCTAGAGTGTTTAAAAAATTATTCACTGTTTGGTTTCAAATTTTCTGGAAACAGACACATTTCCTCCCCTTTGTTTTATTTGAAAATCTAAAACTTGTCAAAATGGCAAAGTCAGCTAGAGGTAAATGTCCCTGAACTAATGCTATTTATCAGAGATATGTAACACTCATGAATGAGTTTATCAGGACTATGATATCCTTAGACCAGCCATTAGTGTCCTCAAAGAAATGTCACTGTTTTCATGTATATAAACCACATTTTCTGTGACATCCCATTCAGAATCGTCTACATGTTCACAAAGGTACGATGATCAAGTCATTGGACAAGAGAAGCCATAAGCGTAGTTATAACAAAACGAGGGATTTACTTAGCTTTATAGAAAAGTTAGAATCAGCAAGTCACTTCTGTTAACTCAGAACTTCTCATTCCAGTGAAAAAATAGCACGTTTGTGGGAGGGAGAGAATATATTTGAAATAGAGAAAATTTCCTGAGGTAATGTGACAGGTAAAATATAGGAAATAATGATGTTGAAGCAGGAAAAATTAGGTTGGTTTACATAGAATGAGCAAAAAAAAGTATTATGAATTGGAAAAGTGTACCAGCAGCTAGATATTTAAATTATTAAATAAAATTTTAAATGAGATAATTTGAAAATATTTGCATGTAGTTCAATGAATTCAGCTTTGGGCATATGTAAATACTAGATGAATTAAATTGTGCTTTGAAAAAATGAGCAACAAATCATGTTGATTAAAAACAAAGAAAATTGATTGTCTACATATTGTCTATCTCTTGATATCACATATATTACCTGATATAAAGCTCTGCATTGGGTACAGGCTTGGAGGCATTTGAAATAACAATCACATGGTGAACAGATAAATCATGCAAACATATTTGAATGACCCATACATGTTTAAATGCCTTTCGTAGGGCAGAGATCTAATCTGGTAATGATAAACTTCCTTCAAATATACCTTATAATATAGACCTGCAGAGTTTCATTCAAAAAAACGTAACACCAAAGAAGACTTTACTGAATTAAAAAAAAGCATAGTTTTTATAATGTTCTTAGGAGAACAAATGAAATATCACTAAAGAAGAAATAAGTAAAAGAACTTGTAAAAAAAACTGAACTTGTGCAACATAGAAAAACATATTCCTAAATCAGAATGCTTGCTATAACCCATTTTCATAAACATGAGTCCTCTTGTAATTTGGGAGTTAAAAATGTGTCTTTTTCTTTCAACAAAGAGGTGGTATAGACACTCTGGATTTCTAATGGGTACTTTCCTTTTCTTCCGCCCTTAATTTTTTCTCTCCTAGAATATGGTTTAATAGAAATGAAAAATAAGCTCTACAAAAATTTGGAGCTGTTATCCCAAAACTATTTTGTTCCCAGTTTTAATAATTTACCTTTTCATTTGATAATTCAACTATGTCCTTTGTTGATAAAAGAACAGATGTTAACAGAATATAAAATGAATTAAAGATATGTTTATTTTAAATGTTGATATTTTGTATTATAATCTTAAATTGAATCAAAATCTAACATAGTTAAACTGTCCATACTTCTTAAGCAATCTACAGATTCAATACAATCCCAATCAAAGTTCAAATGTCATTTTTCACAGAAACAGAACAAAGAATCCTAAAATTTATATGGAACAACAAAAGACTCCAGATAGCCAAAGCAATCCTGAGAAAAAAGAACAAAGCTAGAGATATTACACCCCTGATTTCAAAATATACTGCAAAGCTAGAGTGATCAAAACAGCATGGTACTGGTAGAAAAACAGACATACAAATCAATGGAACAGAATTGACAGCCCAGAAATAAACCCATACATTTATGGACAGCTAATTTTCAACAAAGGAGCCAAGAATACACAATGGGTAAAGGAGTCTCTTCAATAAACGGTGTTGGCAAAACTGCACAGCCACATGCAAAAAAAATGAAAGTAGACCATTATCTTATACCGTACATAAAAATGAACTCAAAATAGATTAAAAACTTGAAGGTAAGACCTGAAATCATAAAACTCCTAGAAGAAAACATAGGCAGTACATTCTTTGACATTGGTCTTAGCAGCATCTTGTCGAATACCATGTCTATGCAGGCAAGGCAAACAAAAGAAAAAATAAACAAGTGGGACTACATCAGACTAAAAAGCTTTTGCACGGCAAAGGAAACCATGAACAAAACAAAAAGATAACCCACCAACTGGGAGAAAATATTTGTAAAGCATATACCTGACAAGGGGTTAATTTCCAAAATATATAAAGAACTCACACAACTCAACAACAGCAACCAAAAAAACAACCCAATTAAAAAATGGGCAGAGAGGGCCAGCTCAGTGGCATAGTGGTTAGGTTAATGTGCTCTGCTTCAGCAGCCTGGGGTTTGCGGGTTTGGATCCCAGGCACAGACCTATGCACCACTTGTCAAGCCATGCTGTGGTGGCATCCCATATACAAAATGGAGGAAGATGGGCACAGATGATAGTTTAGGGCTAATCTTCCTCAGCAAAAAAAGGAAGATGATTGGCAATGGATGTTAGCTCAGAGCCAATCTTCCTCACCAAAAAACAGGGCAAAGAATCTGAACAGACAATTTTCCAAAGAAGATATACAGATAACCAACAGGCACATAGAAAAATGTTCAACATCACTAATTACTAGGGAAATGCAAATCAAAACTACAATGAGATATCCCTCATGCTCATCAGAATGGCTATTATTAAAAAGACAAAAAATAACAAGTGTTGGAGAGGATGTGGGGACAGGGGAACCCTCACACACTGCTGGCAGGAATATAAACTGCTGCAGTCACTAGAGAAAACAGAGTGGAGATTCCTCAAAAAATTAAGAATAGAACTACCATATGATCCAGCTATTCCACCTCTGGATGTTTATGCAAAACCACGAAAACACTAATTCAAAAAGATATATGCACCCCTATGTTCTTTGCAGCATTAATAACAATAGCCAAGACTTGGAAACAACCTAAGTGCCCATCAATGGATGAATGGATGAAGAAGATGTTGTATATATAAATATATAAAATTTATTTTCATATATTAATATATAATAATATAAATATATACAATATATACTATTATATACATTATAAAATATTATAATTTTAAAATTATAATATATTATAAAAATAATATATAATTATATATATAATTTATATACTCACAAACACACACACAATGGAATACTACTCAGCCATATAAAAGATGAAATGTTGCCATTTGCAACAACATGGATGGACGTTGAGGGGATTATACTAAGTGAAATAAGTCATATGGAGAAAGCCAAATACTGTGTGATTTCTCTCATATGTGGAAGACAAAACAACAACAACAACAACAACAAAAAATATATAGACACAGAAAATAGATTGGTGGTTACCAGAGGAGGTGGAGGAGGACCAAAGGAGTGAAAGGGCACATGTGTATGGTGACGGATGGTAATTAGACTTTGGGTGGTGAACACAATGTAGTCTATACAGAAACCAAAATATAATGATGTACATCTGAAATTTAGATAACGTTATAAACCAATGTTACTTCAATAAAAAAAAATTCTCATCCAGGATATGAAGGAAAGAAAGGTGGTTGGAGATAAGAAAATTTTGTGATCTTGGCGAGCTAATCTTGCCACCAACTAAGTAATTTATTCCTTACTGTAAAATTTTAAATCTCAATTATCAAGAAGTGAAGCTCTTGAAGTGTTATTACTTGGCAATATTCCCAATACAAGACCAAAAAAAAAGCCATTTATTCGAGAACTGTTGGCTTTTTGCCTTGTTTGAATAAAACATTTAAATCCTATGCCAGCAATTAATAGCAAGAGTAGGCAAATGTCCAAATGTTATAATCTATTATGCACTTTTGAAAGGCTTCTACCACTTACTCTACATTTATTACAGGTCATTATATTCATTATCTCATATAACCTTCAAAAACAGTTGATCTAGAGGTTACCTCCTTTTTTACAAAACAGATAACTGATGCTCAGAGGAGGAAAGCCCTTTTCCCAGGTGGATAGTGCTGTATTTTGACTCAAATCTGTTTACATCAAAACTCCACCCTTTGTCATTGACTTCCACTGACTTCCTTTGGCACTTGTAAGTGAAGGATAACTTGGAATATTAAAAAGTTAATAAAGATTAAAACTATCTCATTTTTTTTATGTATCTTGTAAGGCATTAAGTGGATTCCTTCTGTTTTGAGGCTTCTCCTCTGAAGCACAATGAACATCATTATTTCAGATTTATGATTTTCATGGAGAAATATGATTTGAATCAATAATCATCTATCTGATTTAAGGAAGATCATTTAAAATGTACACAAATAGCTGAATCATTCTAGAAGATCTATTAATTGTTAACTTTTTTTAAGAATCTGTGTCCAAATACCTGTGTAAACAAAACTCAGAAGAAAATTTTTGTTCTAATATTACATTTGCTATTATAGGAGTAGTTCTAGATAAGTGGAAAATAATTCTGAATCCTATACTCTGTTATACTTTTGCTATATCCCTGGTATTAAGAACTTTAATGTCAATAAATTCAAATAAAGCAATGCACTTGTAGCTAATTTTGACTTGGATTCATAAAACAGTAAATGAACTAGATACTGATAATTTGTGATGCTAGTAAGATGATTTTTGTACTGTAGGATCTTAGAGTCCTTGTTTTAGGATTTTTCCTTCTTGAAAGAAAAAATATAGAATGGAAGTGAAAGTCTTTTTACTTCTTTCTGGAAAAACTTATTGTATGCATTTATTTGTATAGGTTTCAGGCTCAATGGAAACATGCTGAATTTGCATATACTTCTCTTCCCTCCATGTTACCCTTATAGACCCATTTTTCTTTTTGTGACTTTCCTCAGTGATGCATGGTTATTCTTGACGTATCAAGACCATTATTTGAGAGCTTATAAGTCACTACCTACATTCTACAATTTCGTGATTATTCACCACTCTTTATGTATTTGCCCATTTTCTTGGTATATTTTGGGCACTTCATTAGTTAAAGGGATAGATTGAGTTTTGCTAAGCCACTAAATTCAGTTAATTAAATAGCTTACATTTTCCTCAAAATATTTGCATTTGTATAGCTGCCTTCGACTTTTCTGAAAGAAACGGGTAATGTTGGAATGGCAAATGGCAAAACTAAAAGTGACAGAACTAATAATGGGTTAGAACTTATTTGATTTTTCTTGCCATTCTTAAAACCAATCCATGAGAGCAGTTGCCTATTTGACAGAGGCATAATGCCCAATGTAGCTCTTCAAAATATGAAAAGTTGAGATATATATACATATATATATATTTAAAATTTTACTTAGGTGTTGCTTTTGCACCTGCATTGTTCTCTGAATGGATTTTTTAAATTTTTTTAACTAGATTGTAGTCAAACCAAAAAATATGACAATCACATTTAGTGAGATGATTTCTTGACTATATTTCTCAATGTTAATTGCAGCACAGATCCTCTCAGTACTTCTGAGCAACCGTCTTTCAAGCTTTGTTGTAATCACTTTTAAAGTCTGGTGCCTGGACTCTTTTTCGACAACTGCCCTCGGACTACTGGAGTCATTGACCCACAAGAACAGAGGTTCAGATGTACCTGGGAGTTCAGTCCGCACACCCAGTTGCCAATGACTGACTGCTGCTGGAGTAGGAAAGGCCAGCTCGCTTGCCTGGAGTTGGACCAAATTCCCAGGCGTAATTTATACGGCAGTGCTCTGCTGCATGATCAGGCTGAAGCTGGAACTTTGCCCCAAATCCCGTGCATTCTTGGTTTCTTCTTCTCTTGACCTTCTTCTGCCTCTCCCTTATAATTTCGATTCCTGGTAATAAATTCTTAGTAAATCACCTGCACAAGAATCTTCATCTAAGGTTTGATTCTGGGGAACCCAACTGACAACAATATTATACTTTTACCTGATTTCTCCCAAAGTCGAGAACGTTCTTTAATTCAATAGGGATTGAGTGATAAATATGTGCTGTAATTCCAAGTATGGAGAGTATGTTAGTGATAATTGGGTCAGGCTGAGGGTGACAGCAAACTCAAAATAACAGTGGATTCAAAAAGATCAGAGTTTCTCTCTTTCTCACATATATATCGGCAATTCAGGGTTAGCACGGAATTTTTTTGACCATCAGTGACAAATGCTCAATCTGTTTTCTATCTTGTTCAATAAGAAAATTTAGACATTCTAATCAAATACAGTTGAATTTGCTTTACAAAATTCTAGAAGATGCAAGAGAAAGGGGAGAGGATTCCCCTCAGTTTAAAGACATTTTGCAATAGTTTAAAAGCTCACCTTTGGACTGAGATTATCGCAGGGACAAGCTTTGTGGTAAAGGAGGATTGGAAATCTAGTTTTTATTTTGGGTGGTCATACGCCTGGTAAATATTGACAGAGTGCTTTAAATAGAGAATAACGGGAGGATGAATATTGCAGAAGAAAGAGCAGTCTCTGTTACAGCAAGAAAAAAATGGGCTTCATCTTTTCTCTTAAGCATCAAATTTACCATATGAGTGTTTTAGGCATTCCACAAATGTCAATTAAAAATATCTCAAAGCCTTCTTTACAACCAGTTAACTGCACTTTTGTTGTTATTTTAATCGAAGTCATAAGTCTAAAATATAAAAAAAATAAATTTGAGGCAAATCTAAAAGGCATAAAAGTCTGTTAAATGCCTGCAGATGACTTTTAAAGCTACTCAGTGTGTTCTAGCATCCAACCCATTATCCCAAAAGTCTGTTTGAATGGAAGACTTCCTCTCCAGCAAGGATGCATTCTTGTTATATGACTCTCAAGAATTGTTTGAACTACTTAAACAGCCAGAATTGTTGGTCTCCTTTGGGTTGTGATTTTTGCAGAAAGATTCCCATGAATAAATATTTTGGAACCATCAACTCAGGTATCTAACATTCAGCAAGTCTGTTTAGAAATATGTGTACTGAGAAAATTACCATTTTACATAGAAAATGAATCTGTATCAAGAAAAATGTTTCATTAGGATGACAAAAGTTCAATTTCACTCTGACTTTAAAGAGAATCTCAGAAGCCCTTACACGGATTCTTTCATTCAGGTTTGCAGAGAAATTTACCAAATTAATATAGTCTACTTAATAAAATAGTGTTTAAAATCACCAGTTTCACTTGTTTTTTTAAGTATTTTGAAATCCATGAAAACAAGGGTTATGGGACATTTTGTATTCACATTTTATCACCAGCACTTAAAATAGTGGCAAGCTTGAAGTAGAAATGAGATAAATACTTATTGAATTAAGTGTGTTAATAAATAAAGAATGGATACTAGTATTTTGCCTTATTTAGTGATCCAAAATAGGAGGAGGAATAATCTGCTTACACCAGCGAGGGAATTCCAGTTTTCAGAAATCCACATGGTTAGCCTCAGTTTACTTCTCCTGCAAATGTCAAAATCATTTTCTTAATGACCCAAATAGCAAAGGAAACTTGAAAATGAGAGCATACAATTTCTAAAAGCCAAAGCACTCTTGCTTAGCATGTGTCATCTGTGTGCCACTCTATATTATAAAAACTATGGAGACTGATACCTTAACTATATTATTCATTGATGTATGCATAAGGTTCTAGACATGATTTCCACGATATAACAAAGCGTTTAGTAACAATTTTCTTAATAAATAGATGAAAGAAAGTAAACACAAGAAAGGCTGAGTGAACGAAATCCATAAGAAAAGCTAAAAGAACTGGTATTTTTACTGATGGCTTGCAGAAATAGATGTTCAGTCCTTAGAAATTACACTCTGGGAATTATTCTATATTCAGAGGAATACTTTCTGTATGGCATTTTCTATTATGACATAACAGAAGGTACTCTAGCTTCCTGGTGAGAGACTCAACTTGAGTTTTGCAGGTAAAAACGCCTGAAATCACGGATAGAGTGTATAGTCAGATCTCAGAGGTAGACTAGTAAAGGGCATCGGATGATCTACAGATTAAGTCATCAAAATAGAGTTAGAATTCCGTAGAGATTCATCCAGACACAGAAGATGCAAAGTTGCACTCCTATGAGTGGAAAACTAGAAAATGGAATTGAATACAGATAATAAGAGAGTCCAAACCATAAGGAGAAAAGACCTAGGAGAAAGGCACCTCTGATGTACAGAGCATGAGATGCAGTCACTTAAACCCTGCAGCATCTTGACATGTTTGCAAACCTCTAGCATTTGTTACATATGCAATGTTGTCTATAGTTTCTCATATTACGATATATACCTGCCCCTCAAGTTACTTATAAATAGTTAGTAGATTTTTTTTCTCCATTTCTTACCTTTTTCTTTATCTCCAAACCCAGAATTCAATCTCTAACAAGTTCTCTGATCTTAGTCTCTGGCAGAATGCCAGTGTTGCTTTAGAGAAAGAACTCAACAAAGTCAGCCTTTCGGTAGGGGTAGGGAGACTAACTAAAGAAAGGATCCAAGTTGGAAATATACAAA
This sequence comes from Diceros bicornis minor, assembly GCF_020826845.1. NCBI lineage: Eukaryota > Metazoa > Chordata > Mammalia > Perissodactyla > Rhinocerotidae > Diceros > Diceros bicornis. The sequence goes on from NC_080759.1 coordinate 40,604,971, forward strand.
TTCATTGAGTGAAAATGTGGATGCCATGTCTCTTTCCGTGTAAAACACATTCAGCCATGGCTTTACAATATTGTTGTATATCTAATGGTTATTAATGTGTGAAATAAGTATAAGATGATTAATATAATACAAATGTATCAAATATGTAGTAAACATCTACTGTGTGCCTGGGCCACTTCCTTGATTTCAATATAGACAGTATTTCATTTATCAAGTGACAATTAATTGATATAATTAGATTTACTTGTGCAGATTTAGCTTTTTATTTTGTTTACCTAAAAGATAAATAAAACGTTTACAGAATGAATGTAAATTAAAAAAAAAAAAAACAGAAAGAATGACTCTAAGTTGCTTTGTAAGTACTTGGGAAATCATGAAATAGATATGTTTAATCAGTTTTAGAGCTATTTTAAAATTTCATTTGAGCAATAGATGATGGATTAGAATTCTTTGAAAACATAATCACTTTTGATTGTGACCCGAGTAAGGAAAAAAGAAAACAATAAAATAATCCAGGTTAATATTCTTACCCTAAATTTTTATAATTTATGAAGAGATAATTATGATTATTATTTTAAATTTAATATTAACCATATTTTATTGTCACTAAGTTAAGTAATAATTTAGAAAGAAGCACAATACCATAAATATTAGAAAATTGTGCATCTGTTGCTATTTTAACTAGAAACTGTAATATATTATGCTTACAATTCAATATCAAGGAAAGTAACCTTTGCCTCCAAAATTATTTTCTGTTTAGAGATTTCCAGTATATTGAAAGCAGCATAGTCAATTGCTATATGTACTATATTTGGTTTGCTTCAGTTAACACTATAGCTCTTTAATAAACATATCTCAAGTTGAGTTGTAAGTATGGGTTTTAAAGAAACTCTTCTATTTGGGTTATTCTTTATAGAAGACAAAATAAGATAAGATGAATACAAATGTGATCAGAGACGTATAATGGCAGCTCAATGATAATCGCCCATGGTGAGAAGAAATTTCATGGAGTGAGAATCTAAAGGCATTGCTTGTCTTTCTCTTAAAATGAAAATCTACTAGCTGGAATGAGAATGGGGCACTCACAAGCATGTCTTAATTTACTGAATAATGACTATGCTTTTACAGCAGAAATTCAAGTCAGATGAGGGACTGAACAAGTACTCGGTGGGAAGTAACTGTACTTCCCCAGAGCTGATGAACTTTGGAACCGTGGTAAGTTGAGGAAAAAATGGAAATCAGGCATCCTACTGTATCTGTAGCAAGCACTCACACTGATAATGTAATAGATATTGATGCTTGCCTACAGAGATGAATGGTTGAAGAAGAAAAGAGACATTTTTCAGCTCTTCTTGATTCCATATTATTCTTCTCATGAGTACTGCTTGAAGGCTAGCCAAATGATTCAAGAATACCATTACCTTTGGAAGGTATCTAATTGGGTAAATGGCAGCAGGAGAGGGTTCCCACTGATGGAGAGGTAGTTACAGTTATGTCGTATTTTTGTTTAAGGAAGCTTTATAATGCTCAGTGAATTTTGTTATTTTTGAAAGACTATAATAATAATGCTTTTATCCTTATTTCTTTAGATATGTATTGGTACTTCGAGCTCTATATCCAAAATCTAGCATATTCCAAAACTACAGGAAAACACCTACTTTAAAATAAAAAAAGAAAATGAAACCTTTGTGTGTCCTATAATATTTAACTAGTACTGAGTTATTCTTCAGAAAGCAAAACTTTAATAAATAACCTAGTTTTAGTCAAGTGTGCATGACACTCCATTTCCACATTTTTAATAATTTTCTTTACAATAATCTACTGATAAGTATAATACAAGATGATGTGCAAAACAACTCTGGATGGGTGTTCTATTTATATGTTATTTAAAACATTTAACAAAAAATTATCCTTGAGGTTAAATTTTTAATGTAAAAATGTAAATGTTCTCCAATACAAATCCAGCCAGAATGTATGATATGATGGAAGAAAATGGAAAATTTCTATGATAAGTATAGGAAGGATATTCTAGACTTTTATGGTCTTACTCCTTTTGAATTCTATGTCATGTTATGATTGATTTGCAGGCTTTTTTCGGTCATTTTGGATTTGATATTGTTAAAATAACTGTGTAAAAAAAAAGAGATGAATGATTATTTTTCTTCAATTTCAAATGGAACAAATTTGTTTTCCCTTCTCAATATTATAATTGGAAAATATTATCTTATTCATAGTACTTGAATTATGCATATCATATTCTAAAATCAATTTAAATCAAAAAGTAATTTAATATTTTTGGAGGCTGTTTCATTCTTTAATAGATACTTAGTGAAAAAATGTATGATTCTATATATGGACAATATCCTGTTTTAAATGAAACACAAATGTTTACATGTAATTAACATGCATGTATGTTCAGAATTCTTTGACAGAATTCATGCTTTTGTGTGTACACACACACAGATGAGAAGGATAGAAATATGCCAAATCTCACGATTAATACCTTTTTTTGTAATCATACTTTAGTAAAAGTTATATATTTGGTTATTTTATTTTGAACTTGTAACTTGATTCAAATAGGACTGCAGTTTCATTCTCTGAGGGAATTATGTAGAACGAAATTGACCTGTGAGTTACTCAATCTCACAAGAAGAGTGCTGGGTGGTTTTGTTCAGGTTATTTATGCCTGGTAAGCAAGTGGACCCAAAACCATGATATTCTCAATAACCAGGAGGAGTTAGGAAGATATAAAGATACCTGATAAAGGGAAGATGTGAATTTCTCATCATCCCTACTATAACCCCTACTCCGTGTATAGGGTATCAACAGTGGTTGTGCATTCATGGGGAATGTGGGGGGGCTGAGAATGTTGTATCTATCTCCATCTGAGTATTTTATCCTATCTTCTGCTTTACGTAGCTCAATGTATACAAATATGTTTCCATGTCCTTTTCATAAAGAAAATCTACTATATTTTAAGTATACCTGATGTCATTTTTCATCATTACTGTAACAGACCTACCTTGAAGATGACTTTTATGTATGTTTTATGATCTGGAATTGTGATTAGCACAATCCAAATAAAAAAGTTAACAGTAATACTGTTAAAATATTTTCTATAGAAAAGAAATAAAAAAGAAAATACAGATTATTTTCTCTCACTTCTTTTCTATATTTTGCCAAAGGCCCAGTTAATATTCCTTAAAGTATGCATGTAAATTGGTAAGTTAGTATATAAGAAAAGGAGAATTCAATTTTTCCCAAACAACTAATCAAAGATCTTTCTTTTGCTCATTTTTCCCTAAAAAAATAAATAAAATTTATAGAGGGTCTTGCCCAGTGGCGTAGTGGTTAAGTTTGCACGCTCCACTTTGGCAGCCTGGGGTTCGCGGATTCAGATCCTGGGCGGGGACCTGCACACCACTCATGAAGCCATGCTGTGGCAGTGACGCACATACAAAACAGAGGAAGTGTGGCACAGATATTAGCTCAGTGACAATCTTCCTCAAGCAAAAAGAGGAAGATTGGCAACAGATGTTAGCTCACAGCTCAAGTTCCTCACCAAAAAATAAAAATAAAAATAAATAAATAAAATTTATAGATATTTGAAAAATTTCTAGAAATCCTGTGTGGTGTATAATGAAGCCTAAAGTTTTCTAAAAACAAAAAATTGTGTATCTTCCTCAGATTGATTATGAGACGGTGCTCTTGTACAAGGTTTCAATGATCGAATCCTGAGTCATTTAGGTTATTTTATTTTATTTTATTTTACAAACCTTGTAAATATTTACTCAATTCACCAAACTTTTCAATGAGCTAGATTAAAAATCTATTACTGCTAGTAACATTTCTTTATAAGTGTAAATCGCCTAGGTAGCCAACAAAATAACTTAAGCAAATATAATATCATGGAGTTGCTCTAATAGATGGTATGTCTTTAGATATAAGTTTATATAATAATAGAGTAAAAAGTCATGATAAAATATGTATGTCAAAGTACATTAATTGCCATTGCAGGAGTATTTCCCATGCATATTCTAAGAATACTGAATGTATAGGAACATTACTTACAAAGCCTGCCCTTTGGGATTTATTAAAAATAAGAAGTTTCATAAAAAACTTCTATTCTATGACAGTTTTTTCAGTATATTCCTACAAATTCTGTCTTGTAGGCTCACATCTTAACTTTGACATTATGATATTTCATAGAATCCTCTCTCTGTAGAGGCCCAAGATACTTGAGTATTCCTCAATTTGTTACAGTAGTGCAGATTATAATTATGTTTAAACGTGTAGAATACAACTAAATTCCATAAACCCACATTGACAAAGATCACAACCTCAATTGTATTGTGATTGTTTTACCAATCTTTTCCTCGACCTTCTCCTTATACCTGGACTGAATAATTGTGATTGGTTTGAATACACGAAATAGACCTTGCAAGTGAAGAACGGTCTTAAACTCATGTTTCTTTTCCCGTGGTTAAGAAGCCACAAGAGAGATCAAATATCATTATAGATACTATGCTTTCTGAGGAAAGAATGTAACTAATATTTAATTCAACTAGAATACTATATCCAGAGATTTGGATTAAGATTTTATTATATTCTTTAAGATGACGATAGTCAGCCTTTAAGTAAATTTCTATTACTCTGCAGACCGTCCAAGCACTTATTTGTATAGAACTGCAATTTACAGTTTTGGCAAGTGAAAACTCTGCATACACTAATTAGCAGACTTTAGTACTTAGAATTTAAAGCCATAAATTTTGCTGATTATAGCCAAACTTGGTACTTTTGAGCTTCATTATATAATTAAATAAATATAATATGTTATTATCTTAAGAAGGAGCTCCAGTAGAATAGCTCTATTGTATTAAATTACTTGGATAGCACTCAATATAACTGAGGTTCTCTCATCATATGGTGCTTAATAATTTAACAATGGAATTGACCTCTTTTCCAAGGAGGGAGAACCTTTACAATTTAACCTACCTCTAAAAAGTTGAGATTTCATGTTCTAAAAGTGTGGACTGTGTATTAGTCAGGGTAGAATAAGACATGCTACTGTGACAAGCAATCTCAAGATCTCTATAGCAGGGGGCTCTCTTCCTAAGACACCTGGTGATCTAGGCTGACAGCAATTCCACCACCTTCTCATGGCAACATCTGGACCACGTGGGCTACCTCACTTGCTGCAACAGGTAAAGACAGAGAGAATTGGTTTTGTGTACTTTTCACCGTGTCTTTCTTCAATTGACATACATCGTTATCATTCAGAGCTCACTGGCCAGAATAAGAAACATGACTTTGCCTAACTACAAGGAAGACACGAAAATATGGTGAATAAATGGAATATTTCATGAGAGTTGTTATTGGGATAAGTTGTATAGTACAAGGGGGAGAAAAGAGAACTAAAACAGAAATCACACTTTACTATACTATAGATGTGTCTATGCTAGAAGGCAAAATGATTGGATATATAATGAACTGCTTCCAATATGCATTATTATACTTTATATTTACATGTCTGTGTCCCCATCTGGCTAATAGTAAATACTTAACTAAATTGGACTTCATAATATATGACCCCTTTCACATGTTATTCCAGATAATTTTCTCAATATCCCTGTGGCAGAAGTTTAAATGAGAATTTATCTGTGCTCTGTAATTTAAGAAGCTCTTCTAAAAGCCGTTTTCCCCAAAATTCTCTTTCTTAACTCCCACGACACTATAATTTCTGTACTTATAAATAAGATTCTAAATCACTTTCCACTCAATTTACAAGTTTTATTTTACAAATTTACAAATAAATTTACAATTTTTATCCAATATTAAATTCTAGTTGCTTCTGGTAAAGATAAGAAATAAAACCAATATGAACTCTTGAAATTGTAAAATGCACATTTGTATTAAGTTAATCAGCTGTATCCTTACCAAAAGGCATTGGGCCAGGTAAGCAGCAGGAATAAAGAGAGGTTAAAGGGGTAGAAAAATACATCAATATGGCAAGTCTGCTTTGAAATTAAAATTGTTGTTAATCATTCCTGACTGAAAACTAAATGCAAAAATACAAAAATACTACATCTTCTGAACTTAATAATAAAATGTGAAGAAAAAAATTTATTTCAGGGAAAACAAGCTATCACATCTTGCCACTACGAGTACAAATTGTTGAAGTGCTTTTTGAAAATTAATTACATCAACGTCTATCAAAATTCCTAAACTATGCATTGTACTAGTTCCAATAGTCTTGCACTTTCTTAGAAAAATATACAAAGATATTCATCATTGCATTGCCTTTTATAGCAAAATGTCACAACCAATCTTAAGGAATAATAAAGTAAATTATAGAATGTATACTCTATGAAATACCACAAAGCTGCTAAAAAGTTGTATATGAAGTAACCTTATGTAGAAATATTCCTGGCAGGGAAGACTCTCTGAGGCATAGGGTTAAGTGGTAGAAACACATAATAAAATTACTATCACAGCTAATATTTATTGGTTTCTTTCTCCATGTTGAATATTGTTATAAACATCTCATATATAGTACACTTACATTCTCACAAAAACTATGGAGTGTAGGTACAATTATTAGCCTCTTTTTACAGATGAGGAAACTGAGTCATCGAGACGTTTTTGGGTCTTGCTTAAGATTGCAGGACTAGTGATGGTAAAACCTGGAAACAAATCAAGGCAGCCTGTTCCCCAGCCTGTGTTATTCATTCTAGGGGAATATATATATATATATATATATATATATATATATATATATATATCTAGATCTAGATGAATCAGTCAATCTCTCCCTCTGTCTCTCTCTCTATCTATATCTCCCAGTAGAGAGCATGTGTCTCTTAAAAAAAGAGAGATAATGAAAGATAAAATGACCCTATTTATATGAAAAAAATTTCCTGTAGCCAAATACATACGCAAATGCTTTAAAAAGAATGGTAGGACAAACATGTAACTTCCACATTGGGAACCAGACTCTGGGCTTTATAAAAGCTGCTGCTGTATGTGTTTTGTATAACACGCTCTCTCCAGCAACAGTGCCTTGTTGATGCTATGTATTTGATAAATATTTGCTACTGACTTAGTGATGTGCTGGCTGACTGAATGTCCACAGTGCCTACATTTGCATAAAGAAATGCATTCAGTGGAAGCACGGTGGCATATTTCACTTCTTTTATGTGTGTGTGTGTGCGTGTCTGTGTGTGTGTTTGTAAAGCTGCAGTTGGTGGTTGTGTATTCTAGTTGTTAGTTTTGTTCTCTGTGTGAGCCACCACCACGGTATGACAACTGAGAGATGTGTGGTGTGGTTCCATGACTGGGAAATGAACCCGGGCCACGGTGAGAGCACCAAATCTTAATCATCAAAACACCAGGGCTTGCTCTTTTATGTTTTGATATTATTTGAATTCTTGAAAATGAGACTATATTAATACACTACTTCTATAATTTTATGCTATAATAACAGGTTTTGAACACTATCTCTAAAAACAAGTAAATTAGACTTTCTTCAGCATGTTTAAGTTCATACCACCTTTGAGTGCCAGGATTTTCAGGCCAGCCTAGTAAAAAAGAAAATACTTAAAAGTTCAGTTTTTCACTAAGTATATGGTTTACTAAATTTAGTAAATAAAATTTGAAATACTTATTAGTTTATCTGATGTTTGACAGATGTCTCTATGTTTCTCTTGAAAATTTAAAATACCCCGGGACACACTTGTGAGTTCACTGAGGCTTCCCAGGGCACCTCAGCATGCCTCAGAGAACCACAGTATTATATTATAACAAAATTTAAATTTCTTAGTTGGAAAAAAATACAAAAAAAATGTATATTTTTTAATTCCTCGTGCAAATTGTTTTAACTTAGAATTTGTTAAATAATTAACTTAGAATTAAAAAATTAACAGAATTAAATAATATTTTTATTGTTAATAATGTTAATACCTACACCCGTGGCTAATGTATGTTTTCAAGTTTTAATGATAATTATTTGGTTTAGGGGTATGATCCTTTCCTGATCTCTAGAGTAATTCGCTATTTTATGATGGATTTCTTCTGGTTTTAGGAAAACAAGTTAAATGTATAGTTCTTTGGAATGTTGCTTATTATTTTCATGACCTGTTAATTTCTATATCAATAATGTTAACATCTCAAAATGAAGTATGAGCTTAACAGCATCTAGAATAGCTGCTTGAATAGTGGCTGCTATAAATGTAAAGACATGGATGCTGAAGACTTATTTCACATTTTATCATTTTAAAAATGTATTTTGTGTTCCTTACGATGTGCCATATTTTTATGATGGGGGAAAGCCATAAGCCTGCTACCGCATAAGCCTTCCCCAGAGATTAAATCCCCCAGATGTATTTAGAGATGACATTGACATAAAATAACATTTTTGAAAAGCATGTGTGTAAATTTGTGAGTTTTTCAATTATTTAACATTCTAAATTGAAGGACAACTCAAGTATAGTAGAGATACTAAATTACCTGATCCATAACTTAATAGTACTGTATCCATAAATGAATGAACTTCTCTGTAACTATTCCCTCAGATATAAAGTAAAGATGATATCATCTTCCTCACAGGTCAATGCCAGGGTCGACTGAGCTAAACCTTATCACTAATGCCTGACACAAGGAAGTCATTAAACTATTAAGGACAGAATTTTTAAAAAGCTTAAGTAATGAGATGCCTTTTTATAAAGTTGCAACTTAATCCTATTTCTGAGAAATTAAATTGTTCATCTGTTATTTTGCTTAATTAGTTGACATATCACCAATATTTACTCAGGAAAATATTTACCAATATTTCTCTATAATGTGTCAATCATTGCAGTTAACACTGGAGATCATAATTGAGCAAGACAAGTAAGTTTTTGGCCACCATGGAGCATCCTTTTACAGTATGTGCCTGAGAGGTGGAGATACAGAAAATTAATTACACAGAAAAAAATAAATATGATATTTCAGAAAGTGATCAAAATGGTGATAAATTAGCATAAGAAAACTAGTGCCTGGGAAGTTATCTCAAATAGAATGGTCAGGGTAATGAGGAAACATTTGAACTAAGGGCTTAGTGATGAAGAGGAACCAGTCATATAAACTCTTAGGGAAATAGATTCCTATGTGGAGGAGACAGCAAGAACAAAGGCTAAAAGATGGGAATAAACCAGGCATAAAAGAGGAATAAGAAGAATGCTAGTGTAGTTACAACATAGTGTGGAAGGTTGGAGTGGTCTCATTGCAGGAGGAGGCAGAGATCAGATTTCTAAACATGGCAGGAAGCTTGGGTTTATTCTAATACGGTAGAAAGCCTTTGGATGATTTTAATCATGTGTTTGACATGATTAAATCTATTTAAAACAGCAATCCAAATCTAATTGTTAGGCTCTTGTATTAGTATAAGTAGGATATAATGGATGCATAATAAATAAAGTTAGTGGAGATGGATGGAAATAAGCTCACTTGGGAAATATTTTGAAGGTAGAACCAAAGGAATGAATTTTCTAAGAGCTGTACATGAATAGATAAATCCAGGATAATTTATGGCATACCAGAACACTGATGCCATAATGTGAGAATGGATCAATTGTGAATGAATGGAAGGGAAGGGAGAGGGAGCAATTCAAGTGTGCTTTTTTGGACATGTAAATTATGGATACCTCTTACATTTCCAAGAGAAGACTCTGAGTAGTCTGTTGGATATATGGACATATAAGTCTGGAATTCATGGGCGATCTCAAGACTCTAGCTATAAATCTGGCAATCATTGGAATATAGATTATTTCAAAGCCTTGAGGCTGGATAACATTATTGCATAATGCCATCCAAGATGAAGCTCTAAAATGTTGTAATATTTTGAGGCCTGGAAGGAAAGGCTCAGCAGTGGCTAGGGTGGTAGGGAGGAAAGAAAATAATCGGGATATTCTTTTTGTCACTGATGCTTGGGAATGGAGGTTTTTCAAGAAATTGGGAGTGGTTTTCAGTCAAATTCTGCTAAGAGGAAAATTAAGATGAAACATAGGATTAACATTTTGTAAGAGATAAGGTACTGGTGTCCTTAGTAAGGACTCATTCATTGGCATGTTAAGAAAGAAAACTGGAGTAAACCAAAGAATGAATATGGATGAAAAGATGAAGCAGAGGTTACACACAATATTTTTTGTATTAATCATATGGTCTTGGGGAAAAAAAATGGACCTTAGAAGAAGTTGTGGCGCTTCAAGTTTATTTTTATAAAAAGTAACAATTTAGCGGTTAATATAAAATAACAATTATATTTATCCTCCTTATGAAAATACAGAATGGCAAAGTTTTGTTACTTTTTCCAGTATTTAATTAATTAATATTCAAATTCTTTACACTTCTACTCACTTAAATCCCCATGTTTACAATTTACTAAGGAGAATTTAATTGTCATCAAGCTTATATTTGAGTTATTTAAATAGGGCAAAATAGGAATACAATTTAAACCATTTTTTTAAAATAAAAAGGATTCTAATTCATTATCAAGAAATGTTTGGCATGTTTATTGACAATGTGCTGTTTGCCAAGACTCAGTTTTCATAATTCAGCTATATTATCTTAATACAATCTTTTTTATAGCAAAAAATGCATATATGTGAGTACTGTGTGTATGGGGTGGAGAAAGAGAGAGACAGAGACACAGGGAGAGAGACAGAGAGACAGACAGAGACAGAGACAAAAGAGAAGGAGCTTTAGAGACCAATTTTTTAATGATTATGCATATCAGTTATGTAAAAATATTAATATTTAAATACAATTTAAACAAGAAGATGCATCTTTTAATTGTCTTTCTCTGCTAAATATAAGCCAACTTTTATTGTAAGTGATACAATTATTAACAAATTGTTAGACTGTTTAGTAGAGTCAGAAGATACGTATTTTATGGAAATGCTATATTGTGTCATATGTTGATTAGTTCTGTAGTGTTGTAGATCATTTTAGATATCATATTTTAAAAGGGATAAATTACAAATGAATACTAAATGTAAATAAATGCAAAATATTTCTTAGAATAGTAAGAGAAAGACTAAAAATAATCACATTTAATGACTCAATGAAGGCACATGGAAATTAAAAAAATTGATATCCCTCTTCAGATATTTAGAGAGATATCTTATAGATAATGAAATTTGGCTTGCGTTACTCCAAATGGTCCAATGCATAGCTAAAAAGGAATGGCTGCTTCTTGAAATTTCCTACTGCTAATTGGCTATGAAGCCAGATGAGAGTAAGGCAGTGCCCAATACTGGAAAGTCTACAGTAGATTCTTAGATTTTTGAGAGTGGACTACTTAGAAAATAGAATATTCTTTCTTGGTGTTATCGACCACTTCTCTTAGCCTAACATTTTGTGTGATTACATTGAAAGATCCCCTTCTCATCAGGTGGTAATGATTGGGAAAATTTAATGAAGAAAATCCCATAACACCACACATTATCCGTCACTGAGATTTTGTGATGACATCGTTAAATTAGAGCCCTTTTATACTGATCTAGTGTTGGGGGAGAAGGAGGACAGAGAGTTTATGTGAAATTGTTAAACCTGAACTTATAAAATTTTCTTTAAGCTTAAGCATCTATGAAGAATTCAAACTTTCTCTGAAAGGAAGGATAATTTAATATTTCCTTTCACAAAAATATCTGAAAATAGAAACAGTTGGAGAAAACAGAGAATCAAAATAAAATCTTCTGAAGTTAAAAAGTTGAGCTACGTCATTGAAAAATAAAAATTTCATGCCTAGGGTAGGAAATAAGCAGTCAGCATTTTATAATGAGTAATAACATGATGATGAGTAATAAAACCAATGGTCAAATTTGTTGTATAAACATTGAACATATGAATTTTCACTATGCTAATTATAGTTAGCATTTGTTTAATTTTACATAATCCCATTATATTTTTATAAACATAATTATATTTTAAGGCCTTTTGCCAGTTTTTCAAAGCAAGTATCATTGTTCTCATTTTCAAAAAGGGAAAAAGACTCAAAGTTGTTTGATAGCATTTTTCAGGACAAACAGCCAAAGCAATCTCATTTCCATTCCATTGCATACTGTTTATCTCATCGTACAACCAAAATGTCTCTCTTCTATTAGACACACTTGACAATTTTATTTTTTTTAACAAATACTTGTGGAGGGGTTTATATTCAAACCCAATAGTGTGTCATTTAACTACACAGAAGAGACATGCTTTGCATATTTCACAGAATATACTGAGTAATTAAGAATTAATTCATTGTTCTTTGAAAATGATGTTTTAAGTATATAGTGTTTTTGTTTTTGATTTTTGAAAGATAGATTAATGGATCACAGTCTATTATTGAAGGCAAGAATCTCTTCTAGATGTGGCAAGTGCAATGATCTCTTACTTAGGGTTGGGAATTAGATTGCTTTCATGCCCAATTTGGTTTTTCTGTCTATGTTATACTTGGCATTTTGACAGGTCAAGTCCTAAGGCTTATTTTGAAAAGTTCTGATAATAGTAAGCACTATTTCATTAGGAAGTTAATAGAGAAATCAATTCCAAGCAGTTTTGTATGCTTTAAGTCAATAATTGTTAGTTCGGCCTGAATCTGACTCTCAGATACATCTTTCTTGTAAAAACTTTATTAATATATATAATATAAAATTATATAAAATCTATATCATATATATGAGAAAATATGGCATCACATATGATGTATATACAACTCAAATGGATACATTAAAAGAAAATAATTTGGTAAGTAAAATTTTTTTAAATATATATTCTTTCTTCAAATACTAGATCTTCTAGTTTATTTAAAATGTAATTCAATTATCAAAAGAAGTTTACGTTGAAGCTTGTCATAATCTTTTTGCACAAAGTATATTTTTATATTAAATATAATTTAAAACAATAGTACTTAGTGTTTTAAAAAGACATGATATGATTAACGTGCAATATGTGAACTATATAAATGATGTAACGTAAAAACATTTATCTAAACTGCCCATTTTGACAGATATTTTCTGCTTTCTAATACAACGCCATCATCTCTCACCTGGACCACTTGAATAAACTCCTAAATGATCTCCCCATTGCCATTAAACTTGTCACCTCTGCTCTCTTCTCCAAATGGCAGCCAGAGTGATATTTTTAAAAAGCAAATTTATTCTTGTTGCTCTCTTGCTTAATACTGCTCACTCTCTCTCTATTAAATTTAGAATGAATTTCAACATGCCTAGCAGACAGAGCTTCTTGCTTTATCTTGACTTAGTTTCATGGCACTCTCTGCCTCATTCATTAATCTCTAGACACTTTGGTCTCTTTTCCCTATGGGCCTTTATTGCTGCAGGGACTTTGTATATCTTTTATATTTTGATTAATCATTCGTTTATTCACCTCAGATTTAACATCACTTACTCTTTCAAACTAGCTTGGTGTTCCACTTTTTGGTCCTTTCATAGATTATTATTTTCCTTATTATAATTTTAAATTAATTTTTGGAAAAAAAAACTTTTGGTAGAAAAAAACATTAGGTAGAAAACTAAATGAGTTAAGGGAAATTATCTCCTTACACACTGCTTTATCACCGATGGCTAGCCTAGCGAGTGACATAAAGTAGATGTTTAATACATTGTGGCAACTGATTGAAAATAAATTTCAAATAGTCTCAGTACTTTGTTATAGATAGTTGTGTTATGCATTTGGGACAATTTGTAGACACAAAAAGTAAAACCTAATGCAACATTTTTATAGGCAGATTGTACAGAGATATTTTAATTTCTGATATCGTTTAAGTAGGTATCTAGTTTGTTTGCTCTCTTAAGAATAGTTATAGTATTTTCCAACTACCTAACCATTTAAAAGAATTTATCTAAAAATCAGAGTTTTCTCAGGATATCAAAGAGATATCTGCACACCCATGTTTAGTGCAGCCTTATTCACGATAGTCAAGATATGGAAACAACCTCAAGTGTCGGTCAATACATGTATTACGTGTACACACACACACACATACACACACACATGCACACAGGAATATTATTCAATCATGAGAAAGAAGGAAATCATACTATTTGAGATCGCATGGATAGACCTTGAGGAAATTATGCTAAGTGAGATAAGTAAGACAGAGAAAGACAAATATTGTATGATCTTACCCACATGGGGAATCTAAAAAAGCTGAACTCAAAGAAACAGAGAATAGGATGGTGGTTATCTGGGGCTGGGAGGTGGGGGAATTGGGGAGATGTTGTTTAAGGGTATAAACTTGCTACCAGTCAATAAATAAGTCCTAGAAATCTAATGTACAGCATAGTGATCACAAGCAAAAATAATCTCATAAACTTCAAAGTGACTAAGAGACTAGATCTTAATTGTTCCCATCACGAAAAGGAAATGATAATTATGTGACGTGATAAAGGTGTTAGCTAACCCTATGGTGGTAATTGTATTGTAATATCATATCAATATGTCATAACTTTAAACTTATACAATGTTATTTATCAATTATATCTCAATTTTTAAAAATAAGTATTTTTTTGTATCTTTGTGTATTTGTTTTATTCTTTTGCTTGTATTTTTGTATTTTGGAATTTCCTAGTGGCTATCTTACTACTCAAAATGATAAAATGCAATTGTCAAAGCCTGAAAAACATTTGGGCAAGTATCAGTATATTTTATTCTGAATTTCTCTCTCCATTAGTGCAAACAATTACAGCGAGTATGTAATAAAACTAGCTAAAATCCAATTAAAGATTTTTCCCATAGATAAATAAAGAACAAACTTAATTTAATTTATATTTGCTTTTTAAATATTATCTGAAGTTAACTAAATTTTTAATTTTGATATCTATGTACCATAGCAGAGAAAGTAGCATACAAAAGAACCAGAAAATAATTTTCTAGGTCAGTTTCTCTAATGATACAATTTAGCAGGCTTACTAAAATGTAAGAAAAAGTAGAGTTGACATAACATTTCATAGGCATTAAAGTCTTTGGAAAATTACCTAATTTAAAAATAAGATATTTTAGTTATGGTTGATTAAGCTACTTAAACAATCTCTGCTAATATGTGCTGCTTGTCTTACATATGCAGAAAATATTCACACTTCAAGATGAGTATATATTTTTTTCTCCTGACACATTGCTGTGTGTATTTTTATTGTTTTGAATGCACATTATTGTGGTTTTTAAGCTTAGTCTATTCTGGACTGAAGATGAGTACTCTACGTGGAAGTTGCGCAGTCACTTTCCAACTGTTCCAGTGGATTAATTCAAATATACAAAGTAGAAGCTCTGTCTTTGGCCTTCTTATTGTTTTGATTATATTTTAGTATTAAATTATTTATAACACATTTTAATGGAAATTTATTTGAACTATAGAGCTGGTTCTAAAATTTGTAAAGGGTTTACATGTAATCTTTATTTATCCTCATCAGTCCCAGCATTACGCTGAATAATGCAATACTTATAATCACTATTTTAAAGTATTTGATGAAATTATGTATCTATGCTCACTAGTTCAAATGAATACACTTGACAATAATCAGAATTTCTAATTCCAAACATTCTTCATCCCAGTGATTTCACTAACATGAAGAAAATGTGTAAGTCTATATAGCAGGCAATAGATAAGATTTACCATAATATTTATTTTCATACACTTTTATTTGGGGGTTTTTTTGTGGTTGTTTCAATCATGTAGTGGCTCTTGCATTTCCAGCCTAATTAATATTCACTAGTCCATGGATCTAAAAATTTTATGATTTTTCTCATCTCAAATTACAAGTTTAGGTTACTAAATGCAGAAATAAAATCTCTTATGGAGTTAATGTGGCTTTTTTTGTTTCATTGCATTTTATTGCTATATTCTAATCCACATTCCTGAAGATTTTGTGCTTATTTATCTATATTTTTGGAGGCAAGCAATGCAAAATGCCTTTGCGTAGGATGAGTCACTCCAAGGAGTTTGACTAGAGAGAGCATGTTAGTATTGCTTGACAAAGAAACTTATTATTTAAGCTCTGAAACGGACGAGAAATTGTATTTGAGTGAATGGGAAAGGAGAGGCAGAAGAGGGAAAACATAAATGCAAACTATAGCAACCAGAAAATTGGATGAAAAGAATGAAGTCAAAGTTCTAGGAGGAATACCAAATAAGAGCATAACCTGCCACACTACTTATCAGCTGCACACAGGCCAAGCTCCTCAAGGAAATCCAATTTGCTTAGAGGAAGTGACCAAAGAGTTAGATCAAATGGGCAAATCATCTGATGTGCCCTGTAACAAAACGTACCAGAGAAGCAGCTCTCCACAGTTTGAAATGTTTCCCATTAGGCTTTGTTGTTTATGAGAAACCACTCACTTTATAATGGCACAAAGAATTCCTAGTTTGGTCAGAGTTACTATTATATATCACGTTTTTTAAAAATTATGCAGTGGAAAAAGGTACTGACCACTGAAATAGTGAATTCACATTTCTTAAGTATTGAACGCTTTAAAACCTGTACCAGTTTATTCTAAACTATTTGAAAATATAGCCTCGATCATTTAAAGAAATCCCAACCTGATTAGGGAAAGTAAAATAAAATAGTTTGGCAAGAGGTATTTCAAATGAAGATTCAAAAGTGAAAGTAGGCTATACGGACTAGAGGATAGCATCATTCTAAAAGACAAAAGCTGTGCTGATGGAAATGTGGGTGATATGGCAATAAGCTATAAAGGAATTACCAAAATTGAAGGAGGTAGAAGGAACATTTTCCCAATCATCTTGAATATATATAAAAAAATGGTATGCAACAACTAAAACAAGAAAAATGTAGGCTTAAAGAAAGAAAACATTTTGCCTCAAGGAGGTAATTCACGCAATACAATAATCTCCACAGTTGGTTGAGGAATCATGAAATCACCAAATTTCAAGGCAAGTATATCTGTAGATATGATGCTGGGTTTGCATAACCATTGGGACCTGGTAATAGACTGGTATGTATATGTTATGTAAGCCTTTATCTCTAATTTTCTCAATTTGGAAGCCAATCAAGAGAAATGGTGCTGTGGATTCACAGTTCAGTCTTCATATACTTACAGGCAAACCAGAATAATGATTTTCCTTTGCCCCAAGTTTCTTTCAATTCTAATTTACTTTGTTCTCCATTTTTGTATTTGCTGTATAACTGCCTGTATGACACCTCTATGGTTAGTAGCTGCCTATGTGCAGAGTAGAATTTAATTGCATCAGAGTTGTTTAAAAGTACTGCAGCATCAAAAAGTCTTGAAAGCATTTCCAGGCTTAATGTTGTGCAAAATGGTCTATTAGTTAGAACTATATTTAAGCCTATGTTGTCTTTTGCTGAAATGGAACTATTTTTCAGATTGACAGAAAATGCACTAAGTATCCTCAAGTATCATTTTCTAATGTGTATGAATTAATATTCTGACAATAAATTTCTCTCTATAGCAATTACAAAAGTTTTCATGGTTTCTTTTGTCTATATAATGTTTCTACTTACAGTCTCACTTCAAAAGTGGGAGTGTGCAAAATCACTGAATATCTCCTCATATCATATAATTGAAATATATTTATAATTTCTAATGTAATGTATTCTCAGAATACTTGAAGTGGTTAGAGGGAAAAATTAAGTAGGTGTTATATGGAGTCTTTTCAAGTTGTTTAAATTTATTTAGAAACAATTAACTTTATGTGCATGTATCCAATCCACTCATGTTTATTTGGCGCCTATTTTATACAAAGTACTGTTTGAAGGTCTAGGAATGTATCTCTGAACAAGACAGGCAGTTCTCTCTTCCCAGAAATTTTGCATTCTTTTGATCATGGGCAAATAAACAAAATGAATTAATGATCAAATACCCAATTGAAACGTATGAGTCTGTGATTCATACTAGGCAAATAATTAAAATAGGGTAATGTAATAAAAGCTGAATGAAAGACGTAAGTTGGTTTGATATGCGAGAGTTCTCTGACAAGGTCATACATATGCTAAGATATGAATAATAAAGAAGTAGTCATAAAAAGTACCAGATAGAAGGGCATTTCAAGAAGAAAAAATAGATAAATCACATTTTGTGACAGATACGCCAAGTTGTCATGAAATATCAGTTCTGCCCTTTCTCCATAGAACTCCTTATAGGGTATATTCCTTCTGTGAGTAAGATTTACATGTCCTCATTTCCTTTTCCCTGAAGTATTCACACATGTCTAAATTTAGTCCAAACGTGCAAACAGAAGTGGTATATAATAGATGCCAGAAACCCTCCTTACAGATAACCAGCTTGTGCCCTTTGCCACTTCTTTGTCTCTTCCAACGTCTTTTTGTCAAAAAGACAGAGGAGATGGCTAAAATTAAATTCTAACAACCAAGTTATACCATGAAGTTGAGGGTCCATATCTTCACGGTGAAGCATTTAGTGGAAAAAGTTTGACTCCTTCACTATGAGGACCATGAGAACTTCCCAAAACAGGCACCGATGTCAACTATGGACTGATCACCAAGGGGTCGCAGGTAAAGAGAGGGGCCATGATTAACTCAGCTTTTTCCTTAGACAACTAAGTAAATTCCCAGTTTATTTGAGTGTATAGGATTGTCCAACTATAATAACACAGAACAGAGAATAAAACTTAGATAACTTTGCATTGGAAAGAATAAAAACTTTTTAAAAAAATGTATATTAGTTACGCTTAGCAAAATTATCAAAGACATTGTACTTCTGGAAAAATCACAGATAACGTGTCATTGGCCTTGCCTTCCATATGAAAACAAAGAACACTTGCAGGCCCCAAAATAGGTAGTATTCCTATTATACTTTGAATAGAAGGGAGAGAGTCTTATAGATAGAATGTTATTTGACTGCAAACTGTAATTTGATGACTATCTTGCAACGAAACTGGTTGGTGTGGGAGCAGGTGGTATTGATAAAATAATCAGAGGGAGGAGACTGACATTTATTGGTCCCCTAAAATGTTTCAAGAACATTCATATATTTTACTATATAGCAAACGTATTCTGAGATGTAGGCATTGTTTAACCCATTTGTAGCCAAAACAAATTTATCTAAGGCAATTTAAATAAATTTCCCAGGGTAATAGGAGTTTCAGAAAAGGAATTGGAACTTATTCATGACTTGTTATATGCCACTGTCTATACAAAATTAACCACAAAATGGTAGTGGCCTAGTTCTTTTTTTTAAACAATCCAACTATTCTCAGTAATAAATCATAGTAGTGAAGACTAGTTAGTGGAGAATATATGTGGATATTAAATAATTATTTTAGATGACATATTTTGCCACTCTTATCTATCAATTATCTACCCCTGAAAGAAGCTTCCAATGTGCAAGATGTATTACCCATTTGATTTTAATAATCCAAATGTCCTCATCTATAAAATTTAGAAGATTATACGATTATTACAAAATTAAATGAAATAGGGACTATACATCAGATCCTGACTAGTAAGTATTAAATAATATTAGCATTATTATTTCTAATTTTTTGTATAAATAATAAACAATGAATGGTGTACAATCTTAGTTAACTCAAATTACAAGGACTCAAATCATCAGAAATCAGAGAAATAATGATTTTTCCATTACCAAAAATCACTAAACCAATCAAATATTATTTTATATATAATATACAAATTTATGCTAAAATTATTTTAAAATATATACTTATATTAAAATATAAATATGTATTTATATAAATATTTAAATATACATGTTTAAGATATATTTAATATATTCATATGTTTACGTGTAAATATATAATATATAAATATATAATAAATATATGTATGTATGTAAAATATTATATATATGTTTGAGGACAAAAAGTATACATCTAAAAGATATTTTATATTAAAATATAATGGACATTTTAAACAACAATGGGATCTAAAATAGCTCATGTATTTCTCTTAAACTTTCATATGCTCATTTGCTGTTAAATATTGGCTAGTTTTTTAGCCTAAGATTCATTTTGTTGCATAATTTTATTTTCATAAATAATTTTAGAGGGCCTGAAAAGATGGGTACATTTCTAAAAAAATGGCTAAATTCCTTAAGTTTTCTGAAATGTAACATAATCCAGTTATGGAAAAGGAAAAGATTATGAGAGCAGACAATACACGCTAACATTAATTGCTGTTAAAAAAAAATCCCATTCAGAAGATGGGCAAATACATAAATAATTTAGGCATTATAATTGAGCATTAAATAATTTGAACTGATACTTGCCTATTACATAAGAAATCAGCTAAATTATATACGTATAATGTCTAAATCTTTTGTGCCATCCTTCACTGTTGCAGTTTATAATGGAAGTTAATCTAGTCATATTAGACAAATTATTAGGAGCAAGAAATAAAGTTGAAGAAGGCACACAGTCTCTTCTATCCTACAGTGCTCTAAAGTGATTATCCACATGTTTTCTGGTTTATTTTTCCTTCAAAATGACAATGTTAATAGTAAGATATCATCAAGGTTTGCTTTTCTACAGTGAATATATTTTGAATTACATGAAATGTTTTATTAGCTCACTTGAAAATTTTATTATATTTTATTTTTAAAATAATAAAATTATAGTTGAATAAAAACATTTAGTGTTATTTTCTTATCATGGTGCATTAGCATTATCTGAAATGTCTCAGGAATACTTTGTTACATCATGCCAGGAGGAAAACAAACAACTATTTTTTTTTCACAACATCTCATTCATAAGTAAATAAGGTATTGCAGTCTGACTGCATATTTTTATGCAAAATAATGTTTCATTACTTGTGGCTATGTTCAAAAATGTATATTACAGCATTAAATAAAAACAAAAAACTTAAAAAAAAATTTTTTATGATACCAAAGGGAAAGATATTCTCCATACACTTTTCTTTCAGCATTTTCTTAGAAAAACTGTATTTGTAAGTTGTTTCTCTGTCTCTTTGAGATGTAGTTAAGTATTTTTAAAAGTTAAATGAGCCTCTTGGCAGTCTTGCATTCTAAGGGTGTCTTTCTTGCAGAACTTGGAATCTTCTATTTGAAACGTGAACATCAAGGAGGGTGGCACTCCTGTGGGTGTTTAGCCTAGGCGCGTGGTTCCAAGTTGTGACTTCTGCTTGTTGAAAAGATACAAGTTTTGGGGGCCAGCCCATGGTTTAGTGGTTAAGTGCTCACGCTCCTCTACTGGCAGCCCGGGTTCGGAGCCCGGCGCGCACCGACGCATGGCTTCTCGGGCCATGCTGAGGTTTCATCCCACATACGGCAACTAGAAGGGTGTGCAACTATGACATACAACTATCTACTGGGGCAGAAAAAGGGAAAAAAAGGAGGAGGATTGGCAATAGATGTTAGCTCAGGGCTGATCTTCCTCACACACACACACAAAAAAGATACAAGTTTTGTATTACCTTTGGACAAAGACAGCATGTATGTAACAGACTGTATCTGTCTGGTGCCACATCAAGGTGAAATTTCTTTTGGTCTTTGTTAGCTCTTCAGCAGATTACCTGTGATGCACATTACAGTCTGGTTTAATACTTATTCTATGATAGAACTGTTTTATTCTTTGTTTTCCTTTGTGAATAGGTTTACTGGATTGGCAGGAGATTTTATTTTTAATTATATTTCTCCAACAACTTGACAATGAGGATGGGATTGGTTTGGCAGTTCTCGAATTGAACAGACCAGCTGTGGGTCTTGTGGCCACGCAACAATCAGGTAAGAGATCTTAAATTATAGAAATTCTCCCTCTGGTTCTTTGCTTTTTTTGGAATAAGAAGCAGACAAAACACTCCAAATCAAGATTTTATGATCAAATAAGCATCGGTAATACAGGCTCTTATATCCTGTCAAGATCACTATTACTTTCGATGGTGCAAAAAGATGGCAAGCCAGCAATGTGTCCTGTGGGTTTTTCTCATAAAAGGCTAATATTTCTCTGTAATATTTGCAATAGGTAAATATATGATGCCAGTCATAGAGTAATCTGAGGATGGTACCTCTGATTTGGATGAAATAATGTATTTATGGGAGTTCTTAGAAGGAACTTGTCTTAAGTAAATGGAATGCTGGTACTTGTGGGATCAATATCATTCTAACAGAGAAGTTAAAAATTAGATAACCAGAAGAAAACATTGAGAAAAATAGAACAGAAATGTGGAATTAAAGTCACTTTCTTTTTCACAGAACCTCCCTTCTCCATTCCTTACTGTCTCTACTCCCTTTCTTCCTCCTGCCTCTCTTAGTTTCTCCATTCCTCCATTCAACTCCTAGGAAGAGGGAGGCAATGATCTTTTAGATAAGTGGTTGTCTTCATGTGTGCATTTCCCTACAAGGAGGGTCAGGTGCACAATATCATTAGCTGGTAATGAATCACTGGCTCTCTTTGAGGGCACAAGTTGATGAAACTCACGCCCTAGCTCTGAGTCCACTTCATATATTAGCCCAGATTTCACCTCCAAGAATCCTTTACCATACATGCACCATGAGGCAGAAATGATAGAGATGTGATGAGGGAATAATTGAGAACATGAATAAAATATGGTGTCCCTACGTGAAGGCAACATGTTGGACTGTACTTGCATTAGTCATTTGGAAAAAGACAAACAGAAATGACGTTAGGCAGAAAAATACCAACACAAGGGAAAACAATCAAAGTGCCATAAATTCTACATTTTTCTTGCCTCAATGTAAAGGAAATCAACCCTTCCTTCCTATTCAGATTGCCAGTGAAGCTGATGCCAGTGAGAAGCTACCCAGGCCTCTCAGGTAATCCCCCCACCTTCCTCACCTGCTGATATTACTCAATTAAAGGTTTTTTGTTCATTTTTCCCCCTGCTCTCTTGATGACTGTTCAAACTCATTAGCAAAAAGGTAGCAGGATGCCAAAGAGACTATTACTCAAGTCTTAGCAACAGCTACTCAGTTGAGGGACAACCTAGAGACAAAATGAATAAGAAAAGAAAAAATAATTAAAAACAACAACACAGTGTTAGCTGCTGAGTTAGAACTATTTACCCAATATAACCCTTACTCTGGAAGGGAGCAAAGGAAGAAAGCAAAACTGTATATCATTATTGCAAAAGGCCAGGACACTGGAAGATGAATTGTAGAAAGAAATTCTGGGAAACGCAGAAACGGCTGGAACAAGGGATTCCGGAGATCCTAAACAAAACCTTCAGGTAGGAAACAATTGACAAATGGCTTAAAATTGATGGATTGAGGGAATCTCAGAGGTAGGAACCGGTGAAATACGTTTCAATAATTTTCCTTTATGCTACCCTGTCTTTGCCTTTTCTAGTAGATACTGGAGCTATTTATTCCGTAGAAGTTTCTTTCTTTCAATCTGATGATAAATCAATAGCAGTTGTTGATATTTTGAGGCAGACCTCTCCTTTTTTTACTTTCTTTCTTTTTTCCTTTTCCTTTTCTTTTTTGGTTTTTGTACGGTTTCCGCTAACAGAAGAACATGCTTTCTTTCTCCTGATTCACTTGTAAACCAATTTGGGAGATGTTTGCTATGCAAATTAAAGGCCTCTGTATTCTGTACTCCAGATGGAATGTTTATGGAGCTCCCTGGGGGGAAAAATAAGGCATCTGATTTCGGTTATTTTGTCCTTTCTAAAAGAAAAGGAGTATGGCAGAGAGTGTCTGTCTCACACTGTGTTGGAAAAATACTCTGAATGGAAACAAATCAATGTATCACTTTGAGCCCTGGAGAATAGTGATACTGGTTTAATTTGAAATATAAAACTAATGAAAATAGCTAATAATAAGTCATGGCCATGTATACAATTATATCCTTTGTCATGCACTCATTTAGAAGGGGTAAATAGTTATAAAACAATTAGAGAACAAGGGATATGTAAAAAGAGAAGTCCCTCTGTAATGCTCCTATATTCCCTGTAAAGAAGGAAGGTAAATCTGATCAAGGTGGTCGCCACTGGACCACTATATGGAATTGTGTAAGATCTTAGTGAAGTAAATAAATTTTTTGTTCCAATAACTACTGTAGTTCCTAACCCTGCAAGTATTCTGATTTTGGTACCATCATCTGCAAAGTTTCTCTCTCTAGTTGGTTTATGTTCTGCTCCCCTCATTCCTCTAGTGTACGACTATTAAAGTTTTATTGGCTTTTACTTATAAAGGAGTCCAGTATTTATGGCAAAGTAGTTCGAGAGGTTTCAGAACTCTTATTTTCTCTAGTCATTTACAGGAAAACTTGGAGAAATTTGTCCCACCAGAGAGCTCTACAAATTATTTATTATGTAGGTGATTTGCTGGTACTTTTGGAAACTAAATAGCAATGCAAAACTGGTACATAGTTTTGGCTACAATTCCATGATTCGCAAGAGCATAAGGCCTCCCTAGACAAATTGCAATATTGCCAAAGTGAAGTAAAATATTTAGGGCATCTGTTGTCAGCTGAAGGAAGCAAATGTTAGCAGTCTAGGAGTCAGATAATTCTGTGAAACTAAAAAATAAACTGTCAACATAAATAATCCATAATCAATCCATAAGTCAAAACTGGGGTGACTATATTGTATGCCAGATCTGAAGGACTAGCCCAGGACCTTCCTTCCCCAAAGAAGAAAGGGCACCAAAGAGATGGGGTGTACAGAGTGGTTATATACCTTCTTGGAACACAGAGCATACATCACATATCACAGGAATGTCCCTTTTACAATACTCATGAGATTGCTTTGCTGGAACAGCAGATCAGCGAACACAGCAGGTTGGTGGTCACTAGGTCAGTGGTCACAAGGTGAGCACAGCAGGTCAGTAATTAATCCTTAGTTTAGGGAGAGATGCTTATCCTAAAGGAAATGCCTTTAAGGGGGAAGTTAAATCCCTGTCTTTGGGGGCATCATTCTTGTCTTTGGGACATAGTAAATATTTAAAGCAGATATACAATGCATGCTCAACAGGCCACATTAGGCCCTTTTGGAAAAACAAGGTCAGGCTGAATTAGTTCTAAACCAAATGGCTTCCTCATACACTTCAATATATCCTATTGCTTTTCATTTATTTATCAAAACAAAGAAGCAAACAAACAAACAAAAAACCCAAATAGACAATTTGGGGACTAGTAGGACATTATAGACAGTGGTCTCCCACTTTTGCAGAAGCAACAAAACAGTCGAAGAAGCAACTGCATGGTATTTCTCCATTCTCTCAGTGAGTTCCTAGGAGCTGAGGAGATTTTTGAACCGCTGAAATGGGCTATCATCTCTCTCTCAGCTTTGGGGATTCCAGATTTTGCAAAACCATTGTACTTGTTTCATCATGAAAATGAAAGTACTGCTAGTGAAATTTTAACTCAAAAATTGGTAGGGGAGTGGAGATTAATAGCATATTTCTTCATTCTTCTGCAAGTGGTGGCACTGGGAATGCCTGGATGTCTCCCAGCAGGTGAATGGAAGCCATTCTTTTGAAGAAGCTCAAGCTCTACCTTGGGTCACCCAACAGCTCCCTTACAAGAGCAGAGGACCCGGCCTTGGTCAGTGCATTGTCACACTAGCTCTGAATGAACATTATTTTCTAATCATGCTCTTTACTTAGGAAATGCAGTGCCCTAAACCTTGCTATATATATTTTTTTAAATCAGGTCCTGATCAAATAGAGGATCATGACTGTATAGTGATAATAGAAGGCATTAGTCCCTGACTGGGTATCTCTGATATTCCTGTTCCAAATACAGATATGATAAGTACTATGATAATGTTTATTTCTTGGTCATATCCTTGGGATAAAAACGGCCAAGTTAATTTTCCACTGCTGTAGTGACTTCTGAAATTTTGGAAGCTTATGTTTTGTCTGGAATTAAGCAGGCATAAGCAGCTGAACTTCTGGCAGTTACATGAGCTAAAATTGTTGGTTTAAGATTTAAAGTTATATATATAAATAAATATATATCATATAAAATATATATAAATAAATGTTATATATAAATATATATAAAATACATATAAATAAATATAGACTATATATACAGTGTGTGTATGTGTGAGTGTGTATGTTTGGTGTCTGTCATGCAACAGGGAATATTTGGAAAAATAGAGGATTCTCGACTTTGATGAGAACTAAAATGTCTCGTGGAAAACTCATAGCTGACTTGTGAGAGGCTTTACAACTAATTGCCGGCTTAGGTATCATTAATTCATTGTAGAGCTCACAAAGGGCAGAATGATGAAATTTCTGAAGGCAATGATGTTGCTGACAAAGTTGGAATTAAAAAAAATGTTAAAACATGGCAGACTTCCAACTTAGGAGCCCCACTTTAAAACAATAAGAATTTTCATAAAAAAGTGATTCACAAAGGAAATGAACAAATGGGTTTAGGAAGAAGATAAAAGCAATTCAATGAGTAATGGGAATTATGGTGATGAAATAATTCCTATATTACAGTCTTTATTTGCTTGGTTAAAATTTTTGTCTCATCAGTAAAATTGTCTAAGTAACTAGACTCTTACTACATCTACCAAAAAGATGAAATTATTCAAAACATATTAAAGACATGCCTATTTGTCAGCAGAATTCTTTACAGGCCATTCTCAAAGTACATGCAGGATGTTTCCCCAAAAACTTTGTAAGGAACCTGGTGACAGTTGGGTTTCACAGAATCGATGTCCATAGAAGGTAAGACATTTGGTTTAATTATGGTGTGTGTGATGCCCATATGACCTAAAGTCTTTCCCTCTTTGAAAGCTGATCGTCAGGCAGTAGTAATAGCTCTCTGAATACAGAAAATTCCTATTTTGGGGGATACCACAGCATACTGAGTCAGACAGAGGAATTTTATTTCCACTATCATCTAGGAATTACACAAATGTTTGTGAATTCCTATTAGCTATCATATTTCTTTATCCTCAGTTCTTTGAACAAATAGAATGGATGAACCAAATTCTAAACCGAAACAAAATCCAACAACTACAATTTAAAACAATTCAACAATTCATTGGCTAAAATTTAACAATCTACTGGCTTAAAATGGCCTGGAGTTTTACTATTAGCCTTGTTAAAAATTACAGTACTCCTGCAAGCAAGAATAGTACCTCTCCCTTTGAACTTGTTTGACAGCTCTATGAATTTGGGTCTGAGACCCTGTTCTATGTCTGACTTAACTGAATCCTCTCAATTGTTTGCAATATTTAAAAGGGGCTTTTCTAGGGGCTGGCCCAGTAGTGTAGTGGTTAAGTTCACACACTCTGTTTCAGCGGCCTGGGGTTTGCAAGTTTGGATCCCGGGCACGGACCTACACACCGATCATCAAGCCATGCTGTGGCAGCATCTCACATACAAAAAATAGAGGGAGGTTGGCACAGACGTTAGCTCAGGGCCAATCTTCCTCACCAAAAAAATAAATAAATAAAATAAAATAAAAAGGACTTCTCTATTCCCTAGAAACTAGAGATATAAAGTTATAAGAAAGTGCAAGGACTCACCTGGAGAAATTTGTCACCATTATCTATTGGGAGATTCCATCTACATAAAAGTGTTCCAGAGGAAAGATGGGCCATCCTCCACTGAGAAGGACCCTTTCAAGTGCTAGTGATCATTCAGAAAGCCTAAGTTAAACGAATACCCACATGAAGCCAGAGCCTCAGGAGGACTGGACTGTGGCTTCAACAAAGTACTTGAAACCTAAATTTTCCAGGGTAAGTGATACTAGTACTGAACTCAACTGAAAGGGGTATTCTAGAGAACTTCGTCCTAGTCTCATATTTTTCCTTGCTCTACTATTCACAGGGATGGTAACTTCAATTACTTTAAGGATCATATTTTACTAGAAAAAAACATCTAACTTGTCAAATCACTTTTTCTTCCTGTACCCCCAAGTCATGATTCCTACATGTGCAGAAGGGAACAACTAGGTACTGAGACTGCGACGACACCAGAAAAGATAGAGAGATGTTGTTGAACAGAAAAAACTTCTAATTAGTAAACAAACACATCTGGCATTTAGAGACAAAGGCTGCAAAAGACAGGTCTAATGTGGCTCGATTAACTTCGGGATCTAAATTCTTGCCAGTATAAGTATAACAGATAAACACAGGTGGCTGCCTATTATTCACAGAGTCATAATTGACTATTATCATAATATAGCTATTGATTTTGACCAATGTGAAAAATGGCCCATAGGTTGTGTTTGTCCTAATGACAAAATAATTAGAGCCGTGTACATTAAACACTAGAATTTTAATCTGTACCCTTCAACGATTGCCTCATAATAAAACTTTGAGACTGGATAATGGCCATAGCTGTCCTTGTGTTTCACATCTGGGAAAAATTATTTGGGAAGATAGAAAAATTACCAAAGTACTTACCTTAGGTTAAATGTAATTTTACTTATGTGATTGATGAAAACTCAGGAGAAAATTTATTGGGCTTTACAAGAAAAACTCTTAGGAAAAAAATTAGATTATCAAGCTCCAGAGTCAAGCAATAAAGACATCACAACAGCGTGTGTAATTAATGTATGATAAAGGACAATTTTATCATATTACTAATCAAGAATCTGCTTTAACCATTCATTATTTGTATGATTTATTTAAAGGTAATACCCCAAAGCAAATATTGTACCTGACTTTTTAATTTCATCCTATTGTAATTCTGACAATTGTTTTGCTTTATATTTTGTTAGGTACTTGCTAGATATTTAGATGGTCAGATTTCTCTGTAACTGCCCAGAGAAAGGTAAAACTAGCCATGGAGATAATGAAAAGAATTGTAGTGTTACCATCAAATAGGAACAAATGGAAGACATTGGAAGGGTAAATACAAATCTAAAAATAATAATAAATTTTAGATTTTCCTAGTGCCAAAGAAAAAGAGAGCTAACCTCCTCTTTTCTTTCAGCATTTTCTTTAAAAGAAAAGCAACTGTATTTGTAAGTTATTTCTCTATATCTTTGAGATGTATGCAATTTTCCAGAAGATCAACGAACCTCTTGCCAACTTTGCATTCCAGGGGTGTCTTTCTTGAGGGTCTTGAGATATGAACATCAAGGAGGGTGGCAACCTGTAATCTACTCTCTGTGGTTGTTTAGCTGAGGTACTTGGCTCCAAGTTCTAACTTCTGCTTGTCAAAAAGATACAAAAAGTGAATACGGTTGCAAAAATAAACTCATTTTCTGAAACTGAAACCAATAAATAAGGGTGAAAATGCATTTTAGAACATTGACCATGTTTACAAGAATAAAATTAATAGCCCAATACTTTCCTTCTTAACACATCCACCATCATTACTCATCATTGGACTCATTTCCACTACTGGGTTTTCCATGTGCCCGTAAATACCAATAAAGTATACAGAGCATCTTATTTTTGGTCTCGGTAAGATACATCATCACGGTGTCTCTGTGTCAATACACTTACCCTGTATACTTGGAGAATTCCTATTGTAAAAAAAATTAATTATCCACATTGATAATGTAATTTATAGTCCATAAACTATTGTTTCTGATAAGCATTCTCAAATATCTTGGGAAAAGCTAATTTTGGTGAGATCCTCACCGTTAGATGATTCCTCGAAACTCCAACTTTTAAAAACATGACTTCAAGCGATTTAAAATGACTTCAGTAGTATTTTCTTTGCTCACACTTTAGTGAAACCCTAAAGTATAGTATATAATAAAATATTTTGCTGCATTAGTATGTTAATATAATATAGTATAATTATTAGAAAAAAGCAGGTGAATAATTTAGTTCCTGAACAGATTTTCAAATTGTTATATAAGTTTCCTACATCTACTTCTGACCATTCCCAATAGAAAATGAGTTTACAACTGTTGTCTAGAGAAGTAATTACTGCTCAAATTATTGTGTCCATAGCATCTAGTGTGTACCTGTGAAGTTCATATTTTCTTTCAAAAAAACTACGTATTAAACTTCAGAAGCTCTTACTTTTTATGCCACTAGATGTACAAAATAATTTTCTGTGAATTCACTGTCTCTTATGAATTACTATTGAGTAGATGTTGTCAATTTTTCTTTTGAGTGTGAAGAACATAATAGATCTAATAAAGTAAGAGGAGAGAGGCTGCAACAATTGAACTATGAAAGAATGAATAGTTCATTAGTACAGCAACTCTCTTTTTCCTTTCATCTGCATCTTTCAGAATTAGTATAAGCTATAGGAATCTGTGTATTGCCGTTTGTGAAAGGGTTAGATATATGAGTTTCTTAGAAGATATATTTGAAAGTAGTTACTTGACAAATTCAGGTAACTAGTTTTGTGTCTAGTTTATACAAATAATATTTTGATATGCTAAATTTTAGTTAGTCAAAGGGACTGACTTCCTTTGGAGACTGAATATAATGGCAGTTCATTAAATTGGCTAGGTCAATGCTAGCTCAGGGTCTGCCCCGCCCACTAGAGCACCGATTTAATCCAGCTCAGCCAGGGCAGGCAGCCCACCCTAGAGACTGGCCCCACCCAACAACAAGCCCTCAGGCAACTTGTGGGCCTGCATAGATTGGTGACTGGATTCTCTGCAGCCTGGCAACTGAGCCAACTTGAGCAGGGCAGGGTGTGCACAAGGAGAGGGTGGAGAGTGGGGGGTGGTGGTGGAGTGTGTGGGGCTCCCACCGTGGAGAGACTGGGTCCGCTTGGGGAGGTTGGGGCGCTCACACGGGGCAGGACTGTGTTGACTGTGTGTGTGGACCTGTGGGTGGCAGGGTTTGTCAGCTGCAGAAGACCTGTGCTTCTCAAAGACCCACATAGAAGGTTTGCCCCACCTTCCAAAGCCTGAAACGATTGGGTGCTCCTGTGCCTGAGGCCAGCCCCACCAAGCTGCAATCCTCAGAGAGCTGGCAAGAGACCTAATAGGCTAGAGGCTTACAGCAATTGTAAGGCCCTGAGCCTAACAACCTGCCACGCTGGGGGCCTACTCACCTAAAAGAAATACTGCAACACAAATGTGGTATTAGAACTTGCAGCCAACTGTGCTGGGGCTCCCCACACCTGATAAAGAGACTGAAGGGCCTACAACAACTACAAGCAGCTGAGCATTACAACAGCTGGCCAGGAGCATAACTCAGCCTCCCTGGGCGCCTACAGGGAGAGCAAACAGGCCACAACAGAAGGACACACGTAGCCCACATAGGGGTCACCCCTGGAACATTGAGAACTGAGGGAAGCACACTGGAAGCCTCCTAAGCCATCACTTACATAACGTCACCTATCCAAGAGCAGGAGACGTAGCTGACCTACCTAATACATAGACACAAGCACAGGGAAAGAGGCAAAATGAGGAGGCAAAAGAATACATTCCAAGCAAGGGAACAGGACAAAACCCCAGAAAAGGAACTAAGTGAAACAGAAATGAGCAACCTACCCGACAGAGAGTTCAAACTAAGAGTGTTAAGGATGCTCACTGATGTGGGGAGAAGAATAGATGACCTCAGTGAGAATGTCAACAAAGAAATGGAAGATATAAAAAAGAACCAACCAGAAATGAAGAATACAATACTGGAAATGAAAAATTCATTAGAGGGACTCAAAAGCAGGGTAGAGGATACAGAAGAATGGATCTGTGAGCTGGACGAAAGACTAGAAGAAATTACCCAAGGTGAACAGGTAAAAGAGAAAAGAATTAAAAAGAGTGAGGACAGTCTAAGGGACCTCTGGGACAACATCAAGCGCACTAACATCCGTGTTATAGGTGTCCCGGAAGGAGAAGAGCGAGACAAGGGGGCAGAGAATCTATTTCAAGAAGTAATAGATGAAAACTTCCCTAACCTAAGGAAGGAAACAGACATCCATGTACAGGAATCACAGAGAGCCCCAAACAAGGTAAACCCAAAGAGGCCCACACCAAGACACATCATAATCAAAATGCCCAGAATTAAAGATAAAGAGAGAATCCTAAAAGCCGCAAGAGAATGTCAAGTTACATACAAAGGAAACCCCATAAGGCTATCAGCTGACTTCTCAGCAGAAACATTAAAGGCTAGAAGAGAATGGCACGATATATTTAAAGTGCTAAAAGGAAAAAACTTACAGCCAAGAATACTCTACCCAGCAAGGTTATCATTCAAAATGGAAGGAGAGATCAAAATTTTCCCAGACAAGCAAAAATTAAAGGAGTTTGTCACCAAGAAACCAGTGCTACAAGAAATGTTAAAGGGACTGATTTAAGGGGAAAAGAGAAGACCACAAATAGGAAAAATTATCTATTTCCATGATTAGAAAGTAATGGATACAAATACACAAAAAAGAGTTTAGATATGATATCAAAAACTTAAAAGGAGGGAGGAGGGGAGTTAAGAGTACAGCTTTCAGACAGAGGTCAAACTAAAGTGACCATCAGTTCTGTATAGAAGAAGAAAGGAACAGAGAAGGACTACTAAAACACTGAGAAAAAAAAAAAGTTAAAAAATGGCAGTAAGTACATACTTATCAATAGCTACTTTAAACGTCAATGGACTAAATGCTCCCATTAAAAGGCATAGGGTGGCTGACTGGATAAAAAAACAAGACCCATATATATGCTGCATACAAGAGACACACTCCAGACCTAAAGACACTCACAAACTGAAAGTGAAGGGATGGAAAAAGATACTCCACGCAAATGGCAATGAAAAGAAAGCTGGGATAGCAGTACTCATATCAGACAAAATAGACTTTAAAACAAAAACTGTAAAAAGAGACAAAGAAGGGCATTACATAATGATCAAGGGAACCATCCAGCAAGTGGCTATAACACTTGTAAATATCTACGCACCCAATGTAGGTGCACCTAAATATATAAAGCAATTATTAACAGACATAAAAACAGAAATAGACAGTAACACAATAATAGTAGGGGACTTGAACACTCCACTTACACCAATGGATAGATCATCCAAACAGAAGATCAATAAGGAAACATTGGCCTTAAACGACACACTAGAACAGATGGATCTAGTAGATATATACAGAGCATTCCATCCAAAAACCGAAGAATACACGTTCTTTTCAAATGCACATGGAACATTCTCCAGGACTGATCACATATTAGGCCACAAAACAAGTCTCCATAAATTTAAGAAGATTGAAATAATACCAAGCATCTTTTCTGACCACAACGGTATGAAACTAGAAATCAACTATAGGAAGAAAATCAGAAAAGCCACAAATACGTGGAGATTAAACAAAATGCTACTGAACAACGACTGGGTTAACGAAGAAATCAAAGAAGAAATCAAAAAATACCTGGAGACAAATGAAAATGAAAATACGACATGCCAGAATTTATGGGATACAGCAAAAGCGGTTCTAAGAGGGAAGTTTATAGCAATACAGGCCTATCTCAACAAACAAGAAAAATCTCAAATAAACAATCTAACAATGCACCTAAAGGAACTGGAAAAAGAAGAACAAACAAAGCCCCAAATCAGTAGAAGAAGGGAAATAATAAAAATCAGAGCAGAAATTAATGAAATAGAGACTAAAAAAACAATAGAAAAAATTAATAAAACCAAGAGCTGGTTCTTTGAAAAGATCAACAAAATTGACAAACCTTTAGCTAGACTCACCAAGAAAAAAAGAGAGAAGGCACAAATAAGTAAAATCAGAAATGAAAGAGGAGAGGTTACAACAGACACCTCAGAAATACAAAAGATTATAAGAGAATACTATGAAAAGCTATATGCCAACCAATTCAACAATCTGGAAGAAATGGATAAATTCATAGAATCATATAATCTTCCAAAACTGGATCAAGAAGAAGTAGAGAATTTGAATAGACCAATCACCAGTAAGGAGATGGAAACAGTAATCACAAACCTCCCAAAAAATAAAAGTCCAGGACCAGATGGCTTCCCTGATGAATTCTACCAAACATTCAAAGAAGACTTAATACCTATCCTTCTCAAACTCTTCCAAAAAATTGAGGAGAGGGGAAAGCTCCCTAACTCATTCTACGAAGCCAACATTACCTTGATACCAAAACCGGACAAGGACAACACAAAAAAAGAAAATTGCAGGCCAATATCACTGATGAACATCGATGCAAAAATCCTCAACAAAATACTAGCAAATCGCATACAACAATACGTTAAAAAGATTATACACCATGATCAAGTGGGATTTATTCTAGGGACGCAGGGACGGTTTAACATTCGCAAATCAATCAAAGTAATACACCACATTAATAAAATGAAGAATAAAAATCACATGTGTTGGAGAGGATGTGGAGAGAAGGGAACTCTCATACACTGCTGGTGGGAGTGCAAACTGGTGCAGCCACTATGGAAAACAGTATGGAGATTCCTCAAAAAATCAAGGATAGAACTACCATATGATCCAGCTATTCCACTGTTGGGTATTTATCCAAAGAACTTGAAAACACCAATTTGTAAAGGTACATGCACCCCTGTGTTCATTGCAGCGTTATTCACAGTAGCCAAGACTTGGAAGCAACCTAAGTGCCCATCAAGGGACGAATGGATAAAGCAGATGTGGTATATATACACAATGGAATACTACTCAGCCATAAGAAACGATGAAATCCAGGCATTTGTGACAACATGGATGGACATTGAGGGTATAATGCAAAGTGAAATAAGTCAGAGGGAGAAGGTCAAATACCGTATGATTTCCTTCATTAAGTAGTAGATAATAACAACAATAAACAAACACATAGGGACAGAGATTGGATTGGTGCTTACCAGAGGGGAAGGGGGGAGGGAGGAGGGTGAAAGGGATAATTCGGTACATGTGTGTGGTGATGGGTTGTAATTAGTATTTTGGTGGTGAACATGATGTAATCTATGCAGAAATTGAAGTACAATGATGTACACCTGAAATTTTTACGATGTCATAAACCAATGTTACTGCAATAAACAAAAAATTAAAAAAAAAAATTGGCTAGGTCAAGATTTACAATAATAAATTATTGTATTAATTACATCAATGGTACTTTCTTAATTTGTTGCTGAAAAATAAAAAGCTTCTATATTTTCACTGAGCTAGAAAAAAGTCAATGTAGAGGGGAGACAAAGACTGTACATATTTTACACTAAGAAACCCAGTTATACAGATTTAAAATGTCAATTTGAAAAAAAATTAGAACATGGTGCAGCATTAGTCATACAAGAGATAAAGATATTTTACTTTACATTCAGATTTCTAACAGTTTCATGCAGTTCATTCTAACCCCAACATAACCTGAACAATCTAGATAGGCAAAACTTCAAAGAGATATGCTGTCCAATTCTGGAAGGAAAAAAATAAACATGATATATTTTGTAACCTGTGCCACTAGCCAATGTGCGGTAGTGGTGCTTTGGATATGAGAATCTGGAGATAATTTAAAGGTAAATAGGACCAATCTGTTTTAGTGAATTTTAGGAGCCTCCCCCACCATCTCGCCTCCTCATAATTTCTGTAGCACCGTGGATTCCAGGATATGAATAGATTGTTCCCGCAACCAAGCTTTATTTTGAGTCTCACATTCACGTAACTACCTAATTTATGTTTCAATCTGCATTTGTCAAGGCACTTCAATGATTCCAGCAACTTTCTATGACATGACATTGAAAACGAAGGATTGGGAGGATAGGAAGCAAACTGGCAGATGCTTGGGGTAGTAACGTAGTAAATAATATGCCTAGGAGTGAAAATGGACGTGGAAATTATTATGATAAAAATGTAAGGCCTGCCACAGGGTTATGTTTACAGTCCAGTGAGGCCACAGATGTGGGTGAAATATATTCTGTCTTGCAACCAGAGAACCTTAGAGAAGAGAACCAAGGATATCACCCTAAGGAACACATTTAATGAACAAGCATTAAATACAGTTAGAAAATAAAAATATAGTTAGAGAATCATACTTCCTTCTCATAGAAAAGGAGAAATGGAAGAGAAGTCAGGATGCCAAGATCTCACTCAAGAATGTTGTCAGCCAAACAGATGGATGCCATTAAAGCTTGGGTCCTCAAATGGCCTTTGACGTTGCTTTCTGTAAAGAAGATGATTTCTTGAGAGAGAGAGAGAGTGTGTGTTTGTGTGTGTGTGTACACCCTCAGTGAATAACGTACATTATAGCACAATTGAATTAAATTTTTTTAAAAAAATTAAAACTTATTTCCATGCTAATGGTTATTTTGAAGGAAAAATGTTGGCCTAGTTTTAATAATGTTAGTTGTTTAAATTCCTCTATGCTGCTATTTGAACTGTATATTTGTATGGAGAGAAAGAAAATACATTTTTGCATTAAGAATGATGGCTTTTTTAATCATTATTTTTATTTTAATTCATTTTTTGGGTGATTTATTCCCTTTTTGTATTTCCATTATTTGGAAAAATTCAGAAAAACACAGAAATAATTGATTGCTAATCCTGCACTCAGTATTAACCATTGCTAAAATGTGCATTCACGCACTCATATGCATATATATAGACATTTTGATTGATATATATGATTTTATAGGTTATGTTTATTTTATTCATAAGTTATTTATTCTACACATTGAAATATAGGTTGAATATTTTACTATGCCATTAACCATGTTTTTGAAAAATGTTTTTCATGTGACATCATATCCTATATAAGATAGGATATATTTATCTATTATTTAATCTGTTGTTCCAATTTCCTCTAATTGGACTTGTTGGCTGTTACCAATATTTGTTACCCAATATAATTATACAATAGACAAATTTAAAAAACATTTCAATGTGCATTTTTAAAATCAGTGATCTTTGGAAAATATTCATATACATTTTTAATTGTATGTGATACATATATTAAGATATATAAACAAACACATAGAGACAGAGATTGGATTGGTGGTTACCAGAGGGGAAGGGGAGAGGGAGGAGGGTGAAAGGGATAATTAGGTACATGTGTGTGGTGATGGGTTGTAATTAGTATTTTGGTGGTGAACATGATGTAATCTATGCAGAAATAGAAGTATAATGATGTACACCTGAAATTTTTGCAATGTTCTAAACCAGTTACTGCAATAAACAAAAAAAATGCATCAAAATTATATATATATCAATTATATATGTATGTATATATATTTTTAAAATACATACAGAAATACATATGTATAGCAAATTTTCTTTAAGAAATGTAATACCAAATAATCAACAATTCAGTTGAGTATGTGATTATCCAATACTAGTTTCAAAGCAAAAACAAGATAATTTAGAATTTTTTCCAATTCATAGTAAGTCAATCTTTCTAAATTTGTAATTACTGATACTTTAGAATTGTTTTCAATTACCAATAATTTGCACTGGCATGCTGTAGCAGTGTTGTTGATAACACTTCCACCTATGGTAAATTGGGAAGGGATGTGTAGAAAAGGTGATTGTTGCAGGTTGGGTTCCTCATTAGCAGACTGTGAGGTGGCGATTAGTATGTAGAAGGTTTATTAAGGAATGCTTTGGGATCAACAACAATGGAGCAGAGAGGAGGAGAGGAAAGGAAGCCAAACTTGGCAGAAGAAGGAATTCAGCAGCAATGTAGTCACAAGGCCTCAACTGACCCTGTGGGGATCTCTGAAGCTGGGATGAGTCTTCAAAGCTTTCCAAAGTTGGAACAAGAGTACTGGGCCATATGTTAGTCAGCCAGAGTTGTCATAATAAAATACCACATTTGGAGTGGGTTAACAACTGAAATTTGTTTTCTCACAGTTTTGGAGTCTTTAAGTCCAAAATCAATATGTCAGAAGGTTTGGTTTCTCCTGAGGCCTCTCTGGCTTGCAGAGGGCTACCTCATTGTAGTCTCACATGGCCTTTTCTCCGTGCATGCACATCCCTGGTGTCTCTCTCTCTTCTTATAAGAACACCAGTCCTATTGGATTAGGGCCACCCACCCTTGTGACCTTAATTACCTCTTTAAAGGCCTTATCTCCAAATATAGTCAAATCAGAGGTTAGGGCCTTAACATATGAATTTTGAGGGGATACAATTTAGTCCATAAGAGCTGTTCCAGCCAGGCATTGATCAGTCATCACATGTGAGTTGCCCTGGGAAGTTGATAAGTCCTTTGTCTAGGTGATGCTTTTCAGCTCAATTGAACATCCTGCCAATTTCTGAATATATAAGTGGAATCAACATGCTTAGCAATTGGCAGAGATGTCACACTGACTCTTTGATATGTAGAGTAAGATTTATTATAGTAGGAAGGTCCAAATGGAAGGACCTAAAGCTGTTTCCCTTCCAAGGGAAAACAAGTAGTAAATTTACCAGGGTAGTAAAGCAGGGAAAGAAACCAAACCACCTCTCAGGGACGATGGCAGATCAAATGATTTTAAAGATACAAGAATATCACCATCCCTTGAGAAGAAGATTAGGCACTCAGTTGTAAGATGACTACATCAGGCAATGATTCATCCTGACTGGGATTGACACACGTTGCGGATATTGGTTTGCCTTTTCTACCCAGAGGACTTCAGCCAGCATTACTGCCTAAAGGATCACAGAGTGTCTGATCTACTAATATGAAATCCCACAAAACATAACTTCGGACTAACAGACCCACCTTTCACGGTGGGTGGTATAGCAATAAGCGTGTGACCAGGAGATGCACGGATCCTCACACTTAACTCCATCTGCAGAAACTGCCAACGCATTAGATCATCAGAAAGTCTTCTTGAAGACCGAGTTTAGGTGCAATTTTGATATTGGCACCAGTGAGGCAACGTATTTCACAAAGAGGAATACACTTCAACCGGGTTATTATATGTGTTAAGTACATTATTACTTCTCTGTTACATCAACAACAGTATCATTGAATATAGAAAGGTGAAATGTATTAGGACAATCACCAAATACAATCACAGCTTTGCTCACTTTAAATGACAAAGTTCATTGTGTTCCCAGACAGGTTTCTATGCATAACCCTCACCCAACACACACGCTTTCTTTATTGCCTGAAAATACTTATGACAAAATCAATTTTATTTTTATTTATTTTTTTTAATTTTTTTGTTTATTGCAGTAACATTGGTTTATAACATTGTAAAAATGTCAGGTGTACATCATTGTACTTCCATTTCTGCATAGATTACATCATGTTCACCACCAAAATACTAATTAAAAATCACTAAATTATTTAAAATATAACTTATTAGAAATTTCTAAGGAACACCACTATAAATAACATGATGGATTGCAATTTTTCTGTTTTTTAAAATTTTTCTGTCATTTAGGTTTACTGCATATATTAATAGCAGATTGGCTAAAGCCAAAATACATTATAAAAGTGGATATCAAGTTTATGTATTAGTGGAGATTTTATACACGAGGAAAACTACTATTAGTATTAGAATTGAAGAAATAATGAACTAGGTTCTCTAGAGTGTTAGGAAGAAAATGAGATTTAAGGGTCAAATAGTCTTTAGTTCCCTCTTGAGAAAGTTTTATATCTTTCAATCTTATGTAGTATAAATATCAATCTCAGAATTTAGAAAAAAATGACAATATTTAGGCTACTATTACAAACATTAAATTATACAAGCACTGAATTGGGATAATTATTTGAATAGGGGAAATATATTGACATATTTATTATGAAAATATTTTATGAAGTTATAAATGTAAAAATAGTATTCTTATATAAAATGATGAAATTACAATTTTTAATCTTAAAATATAAAATTGTGAATGTAAAATGATTTTTCTGACATACAACAAAAATGTCAACTTTTAAACTTTTACAAAATAACTATGTAAACAGAAATTAGCATAATTTAATAATTATGCATAATAAAATTAGCATAATAAAATGAACAAACAAATTAAAAACACTTTAACATATCAGTGTCGCTCATATATATAATCAAATTAAGGTGCTATATATTTTCAGTTTCTTTACATCATCTTTCTGGTAGTTTAAATCTACTTGAAATACTTATAGAGCAAATTAATTATTATATTCAAATAGTTAAATTATCAATGAATTTGTGATCTGGGGAATCTTTGAAATGTACATTCACATAACAAGTTGTAAATTAATTTAAAATCAATGTAAAGTGATATTAGAAACAGTACCTTAAATTAGGAGTTTAAAAGGAGAAAGGAGTGTAAATTAGTTGAAAGATGCAATGCAGAGCAAGGACACTTATTCTACTGAACACCAGGACCACTGGAATGTTCAATCACCTCTCATTCAGCAAATACTTGTTGAACTGTTACACATGCTAATAAGGCAGTCATAGGAGTCGTTAAAATCTGAAATAATTACGGATAGGTTATTTAACTGCCACTGTGCCCACCCTCCCACTAGGGATCTTCTCCAACACCCTGAGCTTTATCCTAGGACATCCAAACTCCTCACAATTAAAGGCTCAAATCCAGGTAAAACAGGTGGTCTCCAGGACACTATTTTAACTCTGAGTCTTATCTACTGTGAATATCCATCACTAGTATCATAATGGTTTTAAATATTCTGGATAGTGTTGTGGATTTGTATTGGGTCAACTCTGCTACATTGGAACTACAGTTTCCCAGAACTCTCTTCCCCACATAGTCTCATACTATTCTGGGCCACAGAGATATTTTGTCTGAGATGTTGAAGACAGAAGTGAAGCAGCAGACACATTCTTTTTGTACTTAAAAGTCAGTGCAAGGCATGAGAGATTGTTGCTTATCACATAATTGTCTCTTCCGCTGGTCTTGTGAGGCAGCAGCCAGGCCCGAATCCTCTCCAGCTCCAAATGGATTTCTTTCTTAACACTGCCCAACTCCTGGCCAGGTGTAGGTTTTGCTTCATGAGGAAGGGCATCGTCCTCTCCTGTGGAACATCTATATCATTGAAGGTGAAGGCACCCAGGTACTGAGAGGCTGAGGACAGTTCCAGAACATCCTCACTGGTTCAGGTTTTTCCTCTCTTCCCCTACTTCATGTTTATTTTTCCTTGCTGATGGCCCTACTGACTTCAGGATCTAGTTCCAGATGTAGAAGCACCAGTCTCACCTAGACTTTTTAACTATCTCCCATGATGACTGTAATAAATGCTTTTAAACATATTCCGTAGTAAGTTCTGTCTTTCTAATTCTCTGATACAGAATTTAGTACAGGGAGTGTTTCTAGTGGAACAGAATGTTAAGAATGAGTTATTTGAATTGGGTACAGTTTATCCACAGTGATTTATCATATGATTGCGTTTCAAGGCATTAATGACAATATTTCCAATGGTAAAGACAGTGCTAGTAGTTCATGGAATACAGGAAAACATGGAAAGTGGCAAAACAATGACTTACAAATATCATCTGCAGATGCTAGTAATCAAATGTTTACAGAAAGTAAAGTATTAGGTGACAAATTATTTGCTGCCACAAAAAAACTGTAGTGCAAGGGCTGGCCCGGTGGTGCAGCAGTTAAGTGCCCGTGCTCTGCTTCGGCGGCCTGGGGTTCATAGTTCGGATCCCAGGCACCACCGATGCACCCGCTTGTCAAGCCATGATGTGGCGGCGTCCCATATAAAGTAGAGGAAGATGGGGACGGATGTTAGCCTAGGGACAATCTTCCTCAGCAAAAAGAGGAGGATTGGCATCAGATGTTACCTCAGGTCTATCACACACACAAAAAATCTAGTTCCCACAGGATAATTATACTTTTTTCATTTCTAACCAATTTTCCTCAGAATATGGATTCAGAAAAATCATGTAAATTTCCCAAGAATGCCAAGAAAGAATTCACATGGAAACTATCCCACTGGACTTGTTAGGGTCTTTACGTCAGTTCCCCAAGATTAAGGAAGAAAAGCCATCCCCCTTCTATCTATAAAAAAGATTAAGAAGCAGAAAACTCTCTCTTAATCCCCTCTCTTTCATTTTCCTGCCCTGAAGTATGTAGGCATTCTGCCTTTCTTCTTTCTCCTCAACCCTACCTTGCAGTTTCCTGGTCTCTCTATCTCAATCAAGCCATAAAGTATCTTTTTTTAACTTACCTAAACTTTCTCTGCTATGTAATCTATTTTTCCTGTAGATGAGTGATATTTTGTAATCCTCTCTCCCTGATTTCTTATCTAAACTAAAGCCAATTGTACTTTGTCTTTTCAGAAGGTAAAGATCTGAATATATGGGTAATGAGATCCTTATAAATATATTGACTTTTTAGAAAAGTCACTTGATCTTGCTATAAAATACACATTGCTTTTGGCAGGAATACCAACTGAGAAAATATATGAAGAATAATTTAAGGCATTGTAAATTAATATATAACACATACAGGAGGTACAAATAAGAAAAGAACGCACAAAAAACAATTGCTTTTTTTCTGGATAAACAAGATGAAGGAGAGCATTCTGTGATTTTCAGAAGAAAAATATAGAAAAAGGACCTATTCTGATAGTAGAGGTGGGGATGTGAAATAAATTCAATTTATAGATGTTGTATTGTTGGCAATTGCGTGGTATCCAAGTAGGCATGGGTTATATTAGCTAGAAATGTGGAGTCAATTTTAAAATGAAGACCCATTTTATTTAGAGGAATAAAAGCACTTTGATGCAAGAGAGAAATGTCTCATGTATTCAGCGAATGTAAAATAAAGAGATA
Source organism: Diceros bicornis minor (assembly GCF_020826845.1). Classification (NCBI taxonomy): domain Eukaryota; kingdom Metazoa; phylum Chordata; class Mammalia; order Perissodactyla; family Rhinocerotidae; genus Diceros; species Diceros bicornis. Next base: position 40,647,489 of record NC_080759.1, read on the forward strand.
TGACTAAGGGAAACAAAAGAAGGTAACAGTGAGATATAAGTAGAGAAATTAAAGACTCTACTGTCACCTATTGAAGGTGACAAAGGATTAGCTGGGATGACTAATGAGCATCACCAAATGTTTAAGAAAAGTTAAAAGGGATGAGACTTGAAAGAAATTGTATTTAACTTGAAGAAGATAGAAGAGGTGATGCTATAAAATGGATTAAAAACAGAAGCCAGGCTACTAAATTCTAATAAGAAAAGAGCACAATGCAGCTTTGAAGAAATTTACTATCGAAGAACTAAATGAATCCCGAATCTCCCTAAATTTTTCAGATATATCATATTAGTCTCATATTAGCCAATAATTCTTGTGCAGCAAGAATTGGAAGAAAATAGACATGTAATTATATTTCGTAAATGATCATAACATTTACTCCTCTACAATTAAATTTTTATATCAAAATTGTTGATATTAGCAAAGAAAAAAATTAACATCCAATTAAATTGGTCAATATTTCTAAATGCACTGGCTTAGAAATCAACTGAAAATTATGTTCAAAATTTTTGTCAGTAAAAAATATCCCTCTCTATTAAGACTAGATAAATGCATGACAAATTTATACCAATTGCTTTAGAGAAAAATCAATCACAAAAACTACTTCTGGTCTACCTTCAATCTATCATTGTCTTTATATTTTTTCTATTTTTCTCATTCCAAGAAAAAAAATCTGAGCAGATGCAGTTTATCTTATCTTGTAATAAAAATTGCTGAAAAAATAAGGCACATGAGAATTGCCTTTATTCTCAAAATCTGTAAAAGGCTGAAAAACGAGAAAAAGTATTTTTTAGTTTTTCCCCTAATAATAATCCCCGAAGCTACAGTCTATAGTATAAAAGGAAAAAACACAGTTCTTGCATTTAATATTAAAATAATTTTTATCTATTTATTTTTAGTGACATGTATTCATAAGATAATCTGGGCTGCATAAATAACGATAAGGTAATAAATTGGAGCAATGTTCTCATGTATGCAACTTGAATCAATGAAGATCAGGCGGTCTCAGCACTTCTCTGACTCACTGCTGCAGGATGCTACGCTTATTCAAGAAGCCCAGTCAGGCGTGCACCAAGCACTGCTCTCTCAGCGGGAAAGAAGCCCATTTAGAACTATAGACTCAGCAGGATCGCTAGCTACAAGCTCCATAGCAGACTCAATTGTTATAAACATTCCTTTCTTGACTCCATATAGTAGTGTGCACTCTACATTTTATATTGAAGTACGTATCATATATATAAATACATAATGTATGTGTGTATATATTATATATGCTGTATATATACATGTATATATACATATATACATAAATGGTATCTATATGATATATATACCACATATATACATATATATCATATATACATGTATAATATATGTGTACTCCATCGTGATAATTAATATACTAGAGGAGCAGACACTTTTCTCCAATTGAAAAAGTTGGATGTCAAATACTGAGTTAACTTATATCACCTTTTTGTTACTATTCTATAGCAATTTGAATTTATAAGCTCCTTCATTAACTCTTAATAAAATATATATTGAGCATTGTAAATTAGCTCCATAGAGCTAAGGGCTCTAAGATTTGAAAAGGAATTGAAGTATACATAGTTTTAAACCTGTAGGTGCTCAAAATTTAACAGTGCAGATGGACAAGAATGTTAATAGTTAATGTCTAGCAATATAGTGAGGTATCACAGCATTACAAAGATTTATGATTAGATAGAGCACGCACTAGAATTTAATCATTTAATCATGCACCTACCTCTACCATCAGAATAGTTCCCTTTCTAAATTCTACCTGTTCTGAAAAGTCTTAGAGAGCTGTACTACCTCTTGTTTCTCCAAGGGAAAAATAAAATCAATTTCTGTTAATTTCTGATAACCTTGGGAAAGCATCTTAACTTTCTAAGCCCCAGATTCTTTACCTCTAAATAGGACTAATAACATAGACCTTGAAAAATTTTTAAATTTATTTTTAAAAATAGAACATAATTATGACATTTGTAACATAAAAATGGGCACTGGGCGATTGGTCAGACATTTCTTGCGAGAGCCCTTTGCAGAGACACTATGTCAGTATTTTACAGAAAAGAGAGAAATATATCATCTAACACTACCTGATTATAATGTTCAAGTGCTTTATTATATTTACTTATGTTTTTATTCACTTATTTTGACTGAATAATATTCCAACATTCTTTCTATTTTTTTTTTGTGAGGAAGATCAGCCTTGAGCTAACATCCGATGCCAATCCTCCTTTTTTTTTTTTTTTTTTACTGAGGAAGATTGGCCCTGAGCTAACCCCCGTGCCCATCTTCCTCCACTTTATATGGGATGCCGCCACAGCATGGCCTGACAAGTGGTGTGTTGGTGTGCGCCTGGGATCTGAACCTGCGAACCCTGGGCCACCAAAGTGGAGCACGTGCACTTAACCAATGCACCACTGGGCCAGCCCCTATCATTCTTTATATTTTTAAGTTTCTTAATGAAACAATGTTTCATGGATTAAAACAGGGTACAAAGGAGAAAGTTCCTTGTCTCTCTCTCCTCTCCTTTCGGAGCTCCCATTAAGGGTATGTTAGTACACTTTTTTTTTTCTCATGTTTCTGAGGTTTTGTTAATTTTCCTTCATTGTTTTTACTTGCTGTTCCTCAGACAGGATCCTCTCAATTGAACTATCTTCAATTTTATTGATTCTTTTTTCTTCCAGCTTAAACCTGCTGTTTATGCCCACTAAATTTTTAAATTATTTTACTTTTTGACTCCAGAATTTCTATTTGCTTCTATTTTATAATGTCTATTCTTTCCTTTACTTGTTAGATATGATTTTCTTCAGTTCTTTAATATATTTAATAACTGATTTGAAGTCTTTTTCTAGTAAGTCCATTGTTTGGGCTTCCTCATCAACAGTTTCTATTAATTACTTTTTTCCTATACATGAGCTGGGTTTTCTTGCTTCTTTACCTAGCCCATATTTTTGTTGCTGTTGTTGTTGTAAAACAGATGTTTAAAATAATGTCAAAACTCTGGAAAGTAGGTTCTCCTCCTTCCCCAGAGGTGTTTGTTGCTGTTTATATGTTTAGTTACATTTCTGAAAAAAATCTATAAAGTCCCTATTCTTTGTTGTTTACAGCCACTGATGTCTCTGCTAGGTTTGGTCATTGGTCCATTAATAATTGGACGGAGATTTTTTTTAAATGTCTGGAACCAATAAGTCTCCCAATCTTTGCTGAGATCTCTGCATGAGCCTCGGACACGCCTTCAACACTCAGACAGTTTAGAATCTCACTTAGCCTTCTTTTCCTGCTTGCACAGAGTCTCCAGGTCAGCCAGAGATGAGAGCCTGTGAGGTCTTTCCTGTGACTGTGCACAGCCCTTCACATGTGCATAGCCTTCTAGATTCTCAGGAATATGACAGAGTTTATCCAAGCTCTCCTATACATCTCATTCCCTAGCTTTTTCTTTTGGTTAGCCTATTTTTGGTCCCACTTGTTATCCACCAACACAGAAATCAATGATTTAAACAACTGCATAAAGTTTTTTGACCAATGAACCCGGGGAAAGGCTTTTTGCACTGGGAGAGCTCTGATTCGGGGTAAATAAAGACAGCCTTGTACGTAGGATCTTCCATGGAAGCACCAATCATGTAAAATAATAATGGTGCTCTGGGAATGGGGCTTTGAAGGGGCTTCCACACTGTTCTTCCCTCTTCAGTGGCTACCTGGCTGCTGGTTTTCAAGGCTACTGATGGGCTGGGTCTTTAGGGATAGGGACATGGCAAGTTAAAACACTACACAAAATGTTGTTGATACTGGGATTCAGTTGTTTTTTAAAATAAACATTCCCAACTTTATGCAAGCCTTTGATTTCCAGGGTTCTGGAAATGTTGGCTGTGACCATTTTTGCCAATTTTCCCTTGTTGTTATGAAAGAAAATTTTCAAGGTCTTTTTCTGCCATTTTCACTGACATCCCTCCCTGCAAGTACACTAGTCATGCACCTTTTGTAAATAAATATGAAAAATAAAAATTCATGGGAAAGAATGGTATAAATATAGAATTTCTGATTGAAAAATTCATTAACTTATATAACTCAAACCTGAAATTTAAAATGAGAATATTGAAATATTATAATCATTCATATTTTCTATAAATTCAGCTTTACTTTATATTTTATAACGTCCTCAGATAATATATTTGCTCTGACAAATTATTAGGTTTAAAAACAGGTGAATTATTTCAGGAAAGCCATGCACTTTATCTAATAAGATTTAAACGAGACAGCATTATTAATACACTGTTTATTCTAACCCTAGTCTCTTTCTCCAGTATTTCATATTTTTTTATCAGCAACATCACGTCATTTTTTAACAATTTTTAAAAATATTTTTAAAGCTAGATTAAATTCATGATATTGTCTAGTTCTGTTATTTTTGTTTGTTTTCTCTCAAATTTTTCTTTTCTTGTGGTAGACAGGAAGAGTCCTTGGGAAGTAATATTAATTTTTTAATTCTTGTAGTGTGGATATATATTAGTATCTATTTTATTTTTCTGCCCCTTGAGATACTCTACTTTTTAAAAAAAATAAATATTGTTTAATGTTAATGTACTAAGTTAAATATAACCACTGAATTTCTTATTTCTGTAGGATGTGCTTCCATAATACACAGCATTTTTGTTTTTCTACTTCTTATTTATAGCACACTACCTAAAAGAAAAGAATTTTCCTATAATTTGTCTCCTAAATCTTCTCTTTACATTGGCATATAACAATGTTATTATTTGTAATTAAACGAAAGGGAGGATGGTTTCCTTGTGGAAATCAAACCACATCACTCAACTGCCTGATTGCTTCATTAATTTCCACATATGTTAAATAAGTTTTAAAAAGCAGTTTTGTGGGACTGACCCGGTGGCATAGCGGTTAAGTTCACGCGATGCGATTGGGTGGCTCAGGGTTCACCGGTTCAGATTCTGAGCACGGATCTACTCCCCACTCATCAAGTCATGCTGAGGCGGCACCCCACACAGAAGAACTAGAAGGGCCTACAACTAGGATATACAACTATGTACTGGGGCTTTGGGGAGAAAAAAAAAGAACCTTAAAAAAAAAGGTTTTGTGCTTCTCGAGACTTATTTATCCAAGTAATTTTTATGAAAAACATAAAAAGATCATTTATCCATATCTGATTTTTGCCCTTCATATACATGTTTTCAATGTGAAATAGAGAAAGCAAATACTAAAATTAACATTTTAGTAAAGTCTGTCTGTGATTCCACCTGTGTGCACATGTGTGCATGGGGAAGGAGGGAGAAGGAGGGAAAGCAAGAGAGAGAGAAGGAGCCATTCATTCTTTCATTCATTCGTTCCCTCACTCCCTCTCAGCCAACAGTTATATTTTTTAGTTGCTGTTTAATATTTGAAAAATCAGTTTGTAAACTATTACATTATGTTTATATTGAAAAAAGTCCAATAATATATAAGAATTCGTTCCATGTGTCAGAAAAAAACTGACTATAAATTCTGCTTCCATCATTTATTAGCTTTGGGGCCTTAAGGGAGTAAAATATCATCTCTAAACCTCTACTCCATAATCTACCAAATTCTGTCCTAATGTTAACTTGGTATAATTTTTATAAATATTTTGTAAAGGATTTAGCACAGAACTAGCTGTACAATACTAAGAAGAATTTTACATTTGACATTGACTGGAAATTATTTTAAACTTATATCATACAAAAATTAAGATAATTTTTCTTCCATATTGATGTAAAAATATAAATTTTAAGCTTCCAGAGTCTTGTTAAAAAGAAAAGTTTAAAAAGCAACCCCCATGAAAAGTTAATTGTGTTAATACACGTTCTTATACATTAATATGTATATTTAGCAATTACTACTGAATAGCTAGTTGTTGCATTTGATATCTTCAATTAAAAGATGAAATCTGTTAAGTTGTACCTTTGCCACTGGGTTCTTCTGTGACATATCTAGCAATATGAGTGAGCTAAGATGGTGCCTGATCAAATATCAAAGATTCTAAACTCCATGGTCAAGACCATTTCATTCTAGAAAGTTGGTGTGTCAACTTTCTAATGGAATGCATTGTAAGAAAACATGTTTACATAGGCAAATTGGGGACCAAATTAATGGAATCAAAATGTGGTTGGCACTGGAGATTTATGTAAGAATACAGTAGGTGACAATAGACCAATAAATAATCTGTGCACAAATAATATACATGATTGTATGAGGAGAATGTATTCTCTTCGTGTTTCTTTAGAATCAGGTGAATCAAAGGAATGAGTCACATTATACTGCAGAAAAGATGAATCTCATTGATATGAACTAATGCATGGACACAGAAAATGTCATTTCTCATCTAAATATGATGATAAGAGACATGTTAAAAATTAAATGAATATCTTTGTATAGATACTCTTTTACAATTTTTCCTTAGTAATGAATGAAATGAGAGCCTATCTCCCCACATTTTTTCCAGCAGAAAAGAGTTCATTTTTAGAAATAAAGCCATAGTGAATATATGTATTATATTTGTATTAAATATTTAATTGTTGGATTTATTCTACCAAAAACATTGGTAGATATGTTTCTTACTTAGGAGGAGAAGATTTAAATACATCTCCTCCTCCTAAGTAAAGAAGTATTAAATAGCATATACAATTAAACATTTAAAATTTTCCTTCCAGAGTTTATTCTTCATTATCATTATCAAATCTATAACTAAAGACAAGTGATATAAATCAATACATAACAATTTATTAAACTATTGTAAGCATTTTCATCAGTCCCAACAGATCTAATGTGCTAAAAGCTTGCTTCTAAATTTCTTTCATGAGTTTCACATCATTTAAATATTCATATGCAATTAAGTAAAACTTTCTTTAAAATAGAGTACGTTAGAAAACAAAGGTAAAACTGACTTATAAAGATCTTGCTAATTTGCTTAAGGAATTAAACGTGTACCTGCTACCTAAGGGAAAATCATTGCTTTGAAATCAGAAATATCAGCTTGATCATTTAATAATAGTAAATATAGAAAAAAGGATCAGAAGTATATTTCACTTTTCTATTCCTTTTGCTTATTAGGAATTGTAGATCATGCTTCACATAATGTCTTTAAGGAAGCTATTTTAATATGTGTTGTTTTAAATTTCAGTGTGTGAAGGGAAATCATGCTCTAAAATTGTGGGCTTGTGTTTTTAATCAGCCTATGTGCTAAGATATAATTAAGTTGGTTACTTTTCTTCTCTGGATTACTTAAATACTATACCACTTCTGGTATCAAAATATGTATCATTCAGGGATCAACCAGGGAAACAAAACCGGTAGGAGATATATATAAAGAGATTTATTGCAAAGAATTGTCTTATGTGATTGTTGGGACTGGCTATATAAGTCTGAAATTTGTAGGGAATGTCGAGAATGATAAACTGGGACTCTCTGAAATCAGCTAAAGCTGCAGTTTGCAGGCAGAATTTCTTCCTCAAGGAAGCCTCAGTTCAGTTCTTAAGGCCTTTCAATGATGGAATCAGGCCCATCTAGATTATCTAGAATAATCTCATTTAAAGTTCATTCATTTGGACTTGAATCATTTTTACAAAATACCTTCACAGTACCACCTGGATTAGTGTTTGATTGAAAAACTGAAGACTTTAAGCCTTGCCAAGTTGACACATGAACTGACCATCACAGTCTACGTCTTCTCAATTTGGCACCCATACATAATCCGTAAATCACTCCAAATAAAGATAATAAAAATGTAATATTTCCACTTAATACAATACAACTATGCCACATACAACTGAAAACATGCTAACCCTTTACCCAAGGAGGATGCAAAGTCTTTGGGTGATGTTTACTCTTCTCCTTTGATATCCTATAACGTAAATATTGTGACAAAATTAACTATTAATACATCTTATGTTAGAGAAGAAAATAAAAACATTTGATTTATATACAAATATTCATAACAAAATTAAGAAGAAATACTCCTATTACAATCCTCATTTCAGCAATTGGTCATGTGGTTATAGCTGGTATTTTGAACCATATCATTCCATATTCCCTTTGCCCTCAGCAAGCACTTCAGCTGGTCATAGAGATTTTCCTGGTGTGGTGAACTAAACCTTAACCTCAAGAGTCTAGATCATTAGCAGTCTTGCATAAATTGGATTGTTGAAGGTTTTCATAGACTTTAATCACAAGACATGGTAAGGGATTCCTATGGGATCTGCTGTATTCTGGGTATGTTTTCCTTATCTCCATTTTGCAGTAATAACACAATTTTCCCTTGGTAGTCATGAAAAATCGTCCCATCCAGTACAATAACTCCTTTTATTGACTGCTGATTTAGAGGCATGAGGAACCCAAAATGACCAAATGACAGTTCAACTTCTACTTCAATGGAATCATTATTGTCTTTCCTAGTGGAAGCACTTCTCCCTTTGAAACTCACACTTCTAGACCATCAGAACCTAAGGTTATGGGAAGAGAAGGAAGTATTTTGCTAGTGGATAATTAATAAGTGGAGCCACTCTCATTTCCCCACATTCATTCCTGGACCTTTGACTCTTGGCAATGGGAGTAACAACACTATCTATTGGAAACTGATTTAGAGCATATATAGCATCCCAGAAGACATTTTCCCTGCCCCACTAGGCATCGCCACCAAGTTGGTGCTGTAACTAAGTCTTCCAAGGGCCATTCCATTCTTTTATCTTGCCAAGTGCTTCAGGATTATGGGAAACATACTATGACCAGTGAATTCCATGAGGATGAGGCTACTGTCATACCTCGTTTTCTGCAAAATGAGTTATTTGATCATAAGAAATGCTGTGTGGAATATCACGGTGGTAGATAGGGCATTGTGTAAGTCCACAAATGTGTGTTTTGGCAGAAGTTTTGCATTCAGAGAAGGAATATCCATATCCAGAGTAAGTATCTATCCCAAGAACTACCATGCTGCCCCTTCTGTGATGGAAGCAGGCCAATGTAATCAACCAGCCAAGAGGTAGCGGGCTGACTACCCCTGGGAATGAGGTTCATAATGGGCACTTAGTATTGTTCTTTGTTGCTGGTAGATTATTCATTCATCAATGACTAGAGCAATGTTGGCCTTTGTCAGAATGAGTCACCCTATATATTTTCTTATTAAAACTCTCCCCTGCCAAGTTCGCACTTTGTTGGTAATTCACCTGGGGGACACATATCTTCACACTGTTTCCTATTCAGAAAGGATCATCCAAATACATCTTCCCAGATCTTCTTGACACCAATTTCCCAATGTTTCTTCCAAGTCCCTGACCATCCAGCCAAACCATTGGTCACAGCTCCTATAGACTACTGCATCTGTTCACTTATCTTTCCAGGATAGGTGAACAACACAGTGCACCACTTGAAGTTCTGCCTACTGAGAGGATTTTATTTTACCACTGTCTTTCAAGCTGTCCTAGGAAGGGGCTATAGTGATCCAGTTGTCTACTTTCAGGTAGTGCCTGTATATTGTGCAGAAGCATCTGTAAGCCAGGCCAGTGGTTTCTCTTTCTCAGTCAACTAGTTGTAAGGGACTCCCCATGAGTTCATAGGTGCAGACTAGGAGAGAGAAGGTAATGTAGTAGGAGCAAAGGTAAAGAGAATATGGGGCTCTATCTTATTCTTCCTTAAGCAGACCCTAAAAGCATGAGCCTGATCTCATATATGTGTACCACTTCTATTTGATAATGGAGCGCTGCTGAGAATGCTAAACATTATGATTTGATGGGTCAGATGATATCTAGTTCATAATGAGCAGCTCAGGTTGTTTGGTAAATAGTGGCTCATGGTTAAGCCTTCAGTCTCTACTAAGGCACAATAGCAAGCCCAAAGCTGTTTCTCAAAAGGAGTGTAGTTATCCACAGAGGTTGGCCGAGCTTTGCTCCTGAGAATTAGCACTGTCATTCACCTACAGGGGCCTTCTACAGGCTCCAAACAGTATGACTATCTCCCACTGATAGTTCAATCATCATTGGATCTGCTGGATCCTGTGGCTCAAGTAGGAGAGCATCGTACACAACAGCCTGGACCTGTTGTGGAGCCTTCTCTTGTTTTGAGCCCCACTTAAGTAGAAGTTTTGGGGGCTTCTTGGACCAGAGTAACACATCCAAACGAGAAATACATTGCTTCCAACATTAAAAGAGACCCACTAGGCATTGTGCCATTTTTTTGGTTATAGAAATAGCCAGATTAATAATTTATCCTTCACCTTAGAAAGAATATCTTGGCATGCCTCATACCACTAGACCACTAGAAATTCCCCTAAGGTGTAAGGCTCTTGTATGTTTTTGGATTTATTTCCAACCTCTGACATGCAAATGTCCCACTAGTATGTCTAGAATAGTTGCTACTTCTTGCACACCAGATCCAATCAGCATAATATCATCAATGTAATGGATCAGCATGATTTCGTGTGGAAGGGAAAGATGATCAAATTCTCTGAGGACTAGATTATGACGTAGAGCTGGAAAGTTTATATACCCCTAATGTAGTATAGTGAAGGTGAATACTGGTCTTGCTAGCTGAAAGCAAACTACTTCTAGTGATTTTTACTAATAGGCATCAAGAAAAAAATGAACGAAAAACCACATTTGCCTTATTATAGCAACAAGACAGGTATCAGGGTATTTGTTAATTTGCTCAAGCAATAAAACTTCATCTGAAACAGCAGTTGCAATTGGAATCATCAACTGATTAATTTTATGACTATTGTCATTGTCCACATCCGTTTCCTCAAAACCCAAACAGGCAAGTTGAATGGCACAGGGAGGAATCCCAACCCCTGCATCTTCCGTGTCCTCAATGGTGGCCCTATCCTCTCCAATCACTTCAGGAATGTGACATGGCCTTTGATTTACTATTTCTGTAAGTAGAGGCAGTTCCAGTGGCTTCCACTTGGTCTTTTGTACCATAATAGCCCCCACGCCACAGGTCAGGGAGCCAAAGTGAAGATTCTGATAGTTGCTGAACATGTTTTTTTCAATTGTGGAATCTAGAGACCCATTGGGCCCACTGTGAGACAAAGAAGTTAAAATCCCTTCAAAAGACTTTACTGGGACACATGGGCTCCGACTGATGTTTTTGGTTTCCAGGAATTGGTACTACTTCAGAGCTAGTGTCTAGTAATCTTAGAAAAGTATGATTTGGGCCGGCCCCGTGGCTTGGCAGTTGGGTGCACACACTCCGCTGCTGGCGGCCCGGGTTCGTCCTGGGCGCGCACCAACGCACCACTTCTCCGGCCATGCTGGGGCTGCGTCCCACATACAGCAACTGGAAGGATGTGCAACTATGATGTACAACTGTCTAGTGGGGCTTTGGGGAAAAAAAAGAAAAAAAAAAGAAAAGTATGATTATTTCCCTCTCCCTAATGCACAGTCACACTGGTAAATTTCTGTAGTCCCTGTGGAGAGGTCTAGGAGACTCTCAAGACTGAGAGTTGATTTAAGGGCCATGACTTTGTTTTGATGATTAAAGTTAGATTCCTGCTCGTTCAATTCTGAACGCTTTTGCTTATACAGATGAAATAAGTATTTAGTAGACTATCCTTCTATTTCTTTTTTAGGGACACGATGATCAACTAGTCAACTGCTTTGACTCCACTGTCCATTATGGTAACCACACCCTCCTTGTCTTTGGTGATTAAATGCCACCATTTGGCCCTGCCACCCCAGGATCCAATTATCCTCACTTAATTTAGGGATCCCAGTTCAAAGACAGCAATTCCCATTGTAATTTCTGACCTACAGAAAAGAGTGATGATAGAGCTCCTCAAGGATGGTGGGGCTTCCCTCACAGTTGTGGTGAAAGATGTGTCCTCTGGATCTCACTGGAGGGGGTGAACAATTCTTACAAGATAAATCCACTCTAATAGTTTAACCTCTCTAAGCTTTTTGATATTTTTCTCTATAGCTTATGAAAGAAGTTCTGGTATTTCAACTTATTTATTGTAAACCACCTCTAGGTCCATGTTTCAGCAGACAGACCACACAAGCTATTACAACCCTTTCTAAACCTTCAAGCTAAAACATTGAATCTGGAATCTCTGTTTAGTGGGCACAAATCAACAAATTTGTCCTGATCTAAGTTTATATTCCTTCTACCATGATCCCACATCCTTATGATTATTTTCCACACATATTCCTCAGATTTCTGTTTGTATAAATTAGAGAAATCATGCAGTTCTTTTGATGTGTAGCACAACTCTCTGTGGGTCACACTTTGGCATTCAGCCTTTGTGGTCTTACGGGACTTATTGGTCTAGAAACAAATAGGCTGCAGGAGATAGGTCTTGAAGAGGATTAGCAGTTCCTCTCATGGCAACTAACTCACTGGAGACCATTACAGGTTCGTTGGGCAAAGAAGGGTTAACTCCATAGCCAGGGGTGGAAGAGCTATTTCTACAGGCGGAGATGACTTGGGAAAACCTAGATGTAGGTGTCCCCGGGTTCATCAGCATCTACCCACATGTTCCCACTGCAATTTTCAGGGTGTCATTTTTCTCCCATAAATGCCCTAACTTTAAAAGAAGTTTCACTGCTAAATTGGGAATTCAATTTGTGTTGTAATGTAGCCACTCACAGAATTTGACTTTCAGAAAGCTTGACCCGGAGGCTTCAGGATATAGAGTTTATTTTGGGAAAGATATAGAAGATTTCAGGTCACTTATGTGAAACTTAGGCTGGCAATTTGAAGCCCTGAGATTATCCCTTTCTTTCCTCATTTTCTCCAGCTCAGTTATTAGCAAGTAGCCAATCCTATCATAGTCCTTAGTTTGGTTAAAATGTTCTTAGTATAATCTAAGCCAACAGACCTCAACCACTATAGGTATTTGATTAGGAATATCCAACTGCAATATTTTGTTTATGGCTGTTGCCATATAATGCCATGAAATACCAGTGCTCTCTTTACTCCTGAAAATACAGTCTTTAGTGGCTTTATATCTAATCTGATTAGAGAACAAATTTTAGAAGACCCCATTCAGAAATCTCATTCTTAAAATTCTTTTCCTCTAGAACCACTTTTGGTAACAAAATCAGTATCAGTAAGTGTTCAATCAGAGAAAGAGAACCCACAGGAGATATACGTTAAGAGATATATTGTAAATGCCTGGCTAACACTATTGTGTGGTCTGGCTATGCAAGTCTGGAGTCTCTAGGGCAAGATATCAGGAAAGGCAAGCTGGAACTCTTAGGTATGAACTGAAGCTGCTATCAAGAGGAAGAATTTATTCAGAGATGTCTCAGCTTGGCTCATAAGGCCTTTCAACTGACGGCATCAGGCCCACATTATCAAGAATAAGGTTCCCTTATTTAAAGTCAACTAAATATGGTTCAAGCATATCTACAAACTACCTTAACCTGAACATCAGATTTGTGGTTGATTGAAAAACTGGAGACTGTTGCCTAGTTACATTGACACAGAAAGGTGACCGTAACAGTTACATTTCAGTATTTCTTTTTAGAAAATGTAATAAATATTAAACATAAAGTAGAGGAGAGGATTTACCTAGTTAGTGTACTTACCTCTCTTTATTGATTTTTGAAATATTCTTGAGGTTCACAACTTTAAGAGTTAGAATACACTATTATATCAGACTTGTCTTGTATGTCACTTCAAATTCCCTTGGCCCATATTTGATCCTAACCATGTTGTAGCAACTAGCTTTGCAGGAAAACATTTGCAGCCCCTTGCTTCAGTGCCATTGCGTCATTCTAGATTTCTCTCTCATACTTTCTGTAACAGTGTGGAGTATGAATCCTGTAGTAATGCACTGGTCTTTCAGCACTTAAAAACTCAAAAGAGTGAGAAAATTGCACTCTATGTGATGACCCTTGACCAATGAGGAAAATGAACCGGTAGAGATATTCTTCCTTCTCTGTTTGAAATGTTAATACTTTTTAGGTGTTTTCTCACACAACTTCTCAAATGATCTCAGCGGGATCAAGCCCTAGTTAACTACAGAAGAAATGAGGTCAATAATGACTTTGTATTAGTTTTCCTTCTCTCTCTTCCCCAGTTTACTTGTCTCCTTCCTCAGATAATTTTCCACATTAAAATGTATGCACTCAAGTCTTGTCTCCAGCTCTACTTTTTTGGAGAAACCAAAGCTAATAGAGTTGGTACCAGGGATGGCCCTAGAGAGAAGATCTTCATAATGGGGTTTTAGAATATGAGCTCTATCTCTGGTCTAGTGATGATAAGGACCCCATTGATGCTGGTATGTGGGATAATGAGATGCCTTGAAGTATAGGAGTAGTATTGCAATTATTGATGTTTTCACATGAGGGACAATAGAGAGCATTGATATATGTAGAAGCAGTGGCCCCTGAATGGAATCTCATTGTAATTAGGCCAGGGGAAATAATGAAGTTCCAGATCAAGTGCAAAGCACAGTGAAGCTATAGTTACAGCTTGTGGTTATTATTTCCCACACTCAACTGCATTATCAAGATGGAAATAGTTAGCAAGCGAAACACTTACATCGGTTCTGTGATCTGTGGAGTTCCAGCCATTATTTTAGAAAGAGCCAAGTCTTGAACTACCCCCTTCACACCACTTGGAATTAAAACATATAATTCTAAATATATGAATCAAAAAAATCTACAAAATAAATAAAAGAAAATGATAATAAAAGTACGATGTTTCAAAACGTGTATCTGAGCCTAAAAGCTCAGGGGGAGATTTATAGTTAAATTTATGAATAAGAAAAGGGATAAGTCTGAAAATAGGTGGTATATTCTTCATATGAATGTTTCAATGTTTCATATGTATTCTTCATATGAAGTTTAGGAGAAAAACAAATCAAACTAAACAAATATATAAAGAACTAAATAATGAAAGTAACAGCAGAAAATTAATGAACTGGTACCACACAATGGGGAAAATCAATGAAATAGAGAGTTATTGTTTTTTTAATTGATAACACTATAGCAAGACTAATAAAGAAAATAGTGTGAAAATACAAATCATGTCATCACATAGCAGGATAAAATATTATATCCTAGAGAACACAGAGACATTAAAAAGCAAATAAGTGGATATTAAGAACAGCTTTACCTTAATACATATAAAAATTGGATTTAAATAAAAAAGTTCCTGAAAAACACAACTAAACAAGACTAAATGAAGAACGACATTATAGAATTCTTCTGATTTACATTAAATAAATCAGTCTATTCTTTTTTTTTTTTTTTTGTGAGGAAGATCAGCCTTGAGCTAACACCCATGCTAATCCTCCTCTTTTTGCTGAGGAAGACTGACTCTGAGCTAACATCTATTGCCAGTCTTCCTCCTTTTTTTCCCCAAAGCCCCAGTAGATAGTTGTATGTCATAGCTGCACATCCTTCTAGTTGCTGTATGTGGGACACGGCCTCAGTATGACCAGAGAAGCAGTGCGTCGGGGCGCGCCTGGGATCCGAACCAGGGCCACCAGCAGCAGAGCGCGAGCACCCAACCGCTAAGCCACGGGGCCAGCCCCTAAATCAATGTATTCTTAAAGATTACTTCCATCTCCCAAAAACCTGCACAACTTTATAGCTTCACTGGTAAAACTTTTAATAAATAAATAACACTAAATTCGCATAAACTCTTAATGTTACCAAACCAAGTGGGTTCGCCTCCTGGTGAGTTAAATAAGACTCTACACCAGTGGAAGTTGTCTCACAAAGTAAAGCTTATTTGCAGCAATAGGCGACTATGAGGAATCCTTTCCAAAGCCATGGCGTCCCTGCACAAAGAAGCAGGGGCCTTTATTTCAGATGGAGAATGAATATTGAAAAGTGAGTGGTAGCTATTCCTTTGCGCAGGCTCAGTTGGAAAATCTGCTTCCACATACACTGCAGGTTCTGGTGACAAAGTCTAAGCTCCTCCTGGAGAGATCTTAGCATTAAAAATAAGGCAAAGGTCATGGACATGGCTCTTGTGGTGAGGCTTGGTCTGGTTCAGGGTGGTGGGTGGTTGCATCTCCTTAACATAACAAAAGGGAAAAAAAATAATTTGGGAAAACAGTTAAATGCTTCCAAACCCACCCTACAGTTCCTCAGGGCACCTAGCCAGGGCCATTAATAGGAATAGAGGAAACATTTTTATGAGGCTAGAGTAACCTACCTTCCATAAAACCCTAACAAGGACAATACAAGAAAGGTACATTATCTCTTAAACATAGATGCAAAAATGCAAACGTGACACTGGAAAATCAAATCCAGCAATACATAAATTGATAAATCAAAGCTAAGTTGTTTTCATACTGGAAATGTCTATTAAAATAATATTCAAAGCTCAATCCATGTAACAATGATAGAAGCAGAAAAATCATGATAAAAGTCAGCATGTCACCCAGATACATTATAATAAAAATGCTCAGAGCCAAAGACAATGAAATTTTAAAAAAACAGAGTAAAGCTACTCATAACGTAAAAAGAAACCCAATGAAATTAATGGCTGACTACTCAACAGAAAAATAGAGTTCAGAAGGCAATGCAAAGATATAGTCACAGTGCTTAAAAAATCGGTCAACCAAGAATCTTATAAATGGCAAAACTATCTTTCAAAAATCGAAAGCAATAGGACTCCAATTTCAGCCCTGACATGAAAGAGCTTGGAAATTTTCAATTCCATACTTATAACAAGAAAAATTCTGAACAAACTGAGAATCAATAACTTTTCTTGGATCCTTCAGAGAAAGGAGATCACAGGCCAAACTGACACTCTGAAATCTGGAGAGGCAGGCAAACACAGAGAATTACAGATAAAGCTTACCTGGAGCAGAAGTTGCTGGAGCCATAAACTGGTAGGAACACATAAATAGTAATTTTGACAAATTGCTTGAGGATATATGTGAAATAGAATGAGAGTGAGCATCTTATGGGGTTTGCAGCCTTGGGAGAACCCCATATTTTTGTGGTTTTACCTTTAAGAACCCACAAGACTCTCAAAAATCAAGATACGAGAAAAAACTTACCTCATACCCCTGGCAGGAAGAGAAGAATGTAACCATTTTGAAATATGCTTGGAGTGTTCTCCATAACAGAGGCCTAGCAGCAAAAACAACTTATCCAGAGCCTTATATCACCCCGTGGAAGGGCATTTCCCTGACTCCAGCTTCTTCTCGTCTTCCTTTCTCATTTATAGGAGGGGAGAGGATGAAGAAATACTTGTGAAGGTTGCAGTCCAGAGACAAATGTTCACTAAAACACAAACTTAATCATAATATTGTAGAAGGTTTTTCCTCTACCAGTCCTTACCGTTGCATCACCAGGGCTCAAGTATGTTAACAATGGATTATAGCTGAAAGAGCTGCAGAGTTCAGCCTCTAAAGAGGAAGTCTTAGGGAAAACAAGAGACATCTAGGAAGGTAAAATAAGAATACTTAAGAATGTTGAAACCTCTTGCACTTAAAACTACAGCAAATATTAAAACCACCCCAATGTTAACAATATTAATATAAAATCTCACATGAAAGATTTACATCAGTTCCAATTACCCAATGTTGTGGGTTGAATTGTATCCCCAAAAATATGTGTTGAATTTCTGACTCTCAGTACCTGTGACTATGACCTCATTTGTAAATAGGGTCTTTGCAGGTGTAATCAAATTAATGAGGCCATACTGGATTACATTGGGCCCTAATCCACTGACTAGTGTCTTTATAAGAAGAAGGAAATTTGAACACAGAGGCACACAGGGATAATGCCATGTGACAACAGAGGCAGATATTTGAGTGATGCATCTGCAAGCCAGGGAACACCAACAGTTTCTAGAAACCACAAGAAACTAGAAAAAGGCAAGGAAGAATACTTCCTTAGAACCCTCAGAGAGAGAATGGCCCTTCCAACAACTTTATTTTGGACTTGTAGCCTCCAGAACTATGAGATATAAGTAAGTTTCTGTTGTTTAAAGCCATCATATTGTGGTGTTTTGTTATGGCAGACCTAGGATACTAATATAGAATTTGGTAATGAGAGTGAGGTACTGCTGTAACAAATACTTAAAATTTTTGAAGTGATTTGAAATTGGGTAATGAATAGAGTCTAATAGCATTTTGAGGTTTATGATAGGAATTTGTTCTGAAGTTTATATGGAAAATTAAAAGACACAGAACAGTCATTATAACAATGAAAAAGAACAACCAAGTTGGAGGACTGACACTACCCGACATCATGATATACTATAAAGCAACAATAATCAAGACAGTGTGGTATTGGCAATAAATAGACATATAGATCAGTGGAAAAGAATAGAGAGCCCAGAAATAAGTCCATACAAATATATTCTACTAACTTTTGACTAAGGCACAAAGACAATTAAATGGAGAAAAAATAGTCTATTCATCAAACGGTGCTGGACATATTGGACATTCAAAAAAGTTAATCTTGATATAGAATTTACCAATCTCACAAAAATTAACTCAAAATGGATTATAGATCTAAATGTAAAACACAAAAATATCAAACTTCCACAAGAAAATGTAGGAGAAAATCTAATTGACCTTAGATTTGCCGATGACTTTTTAGATACAGCATCAAAATCATGATTTATGAAAAAAAACAAAAACAGAAAAATTGGACTTTGTTAATTTAAAATCTTCTACTCTCTGAAAAACACTATTAAGAGAATTAAAAGTAAATCACAGATAGGGGAAAAATTATAAAACCAATATCTGATAAAGGACCTGTATTCAAAATATATAAGGAACTTTTAAAATTCACTACAAGAAAATTGAACAGCCGAATAAAAAAAAAAATGGCTAAAAGATCTGAACAAACACCTTACCAAAGAAAATATGCAGATAAAAAGACAGTCAAAATAGTTTTTCATTATAGAATTGCAAAGTAAAACAACAACAATATGCCACTGTACATCTATTAGAATATCTGCAATGATAAAAATAAATAAATCTGACATTACTGAATGCTGGCAAGGTTATGGAATGGCATGAACACTTGTTAACTGCTGTGAGAATGCAACAGTTTTAACCCGTGGAAGACAATTTGGCAGTTTCTTATGGAAATAAACAGTCTTACCACACAATCCAGCAATTGTGCTCCCAGATATTTACCCAAGTGATTTGAAAATTTATTTCCACACAAAACCCTCCACACGAATGTTTCTAGCAGATTTATTCATAATCAAAGCAACCAATTATCCACTTCAATATGTTAGTGGATAAACTGGGGCACATTCATACTACGGAAAATTTTCAGTGATAAAAGGAAATGAGATATCAAGCCATGAAAAGATATGGACAAACCTTAACTGTCTACTTTTAAGTAAAAGAATCCATTCTAAAAAGGCTGCCTACTATATGATTCCAATTATATGTCATTTTAACAAAGCAAAACTATTGACAGAATAAGTAGTTCAGTGGTTGCCAGTGGTTTGGGGGTTAAAACAGAACATTTAAACAGGTGAAGCACAAAGGATTTTGATAGTGATGAACTATCGTGTAATGATCGATATATGATGTTATGGATATGTCAAAATCCAAAAAAATAAATAAATAAAGAGTAAATCTTAATGTATGTGAATTTTCTAAAAAAAAAAAATTGTTTAGGAAGTTGAAAGATACCAGGAATGAAAGCAGACTCCAACAAGAGAATCCACCTGTATGACAAATGTATGAAACAACTTCACTGCATGGGGTCAGAGAAGAAGCTTCTGACCTGTTACTTTGGAAATGAATGGAGTCTTTAGGACTAAAGACAAAAGAAACTGTGCATCAGTATTGTACCCTAGTTGATAAAGTCGCTTCCCACTGAGTATGGGTTAACATTTCTGGTACTGCTATAAATATATACTGAAATTGAACAATTAAGTAAATGGCTCGTGGATAATGGGAGCTAGGTTTATCAGTGCTGTGGTGGGAATTTACAGATAAGCAAGGGGTGATGCTAGAGTGATCCATTTGGTTGATAATGGATTAGAGCTGCAGACATTGGTGTGAACTCATGTTTAGCAGTGCCAGAGCAAGACAGCCTGAACTGTAATTGATGAATTGCTAGAGTCTAGGGTTGACAAGTCTGAGAGCTAAAAACTCCAAAGGGATCCAGTCATAAGGAGTTTACACACTTTTCTGAGATTTACCTCCAGGAGCTTGACTAGGTTCCCACAGCAAATATCAGAGAAATATCCCCTCTTGATACCAAGAAGCGGGAGGGGAAAAGGAATCATTTTGAAATATACTTTGTTCTTCTTAACAAACCTGTCTTCAGGGGAAACTAGTTAACCAGAAGCCTAACCTGCTGGGGGATTATCAGAGCCTAATTCACCTAGAGGAAAGAAAATAGCCAACTCCAGTCACCTCTAGCCTTACACGTAGAAGGGAACTACCCAACTTCAGCCTACTCTAGCCATCCTGTCCAACCTAAGGGAGGAGAAAAAATTAAATACGCTTGTGAAGTTCACAGTCCAGAGGCATATGCTCACTAAAAAAACTGAGACCTAATCATAGGACTATAGAACACTGCACCTCCCCCCACACCTAACCACCACGTTACTAAAGGCTTATTTACAGCAGTTCTTTTAACATGTTACATCATGTCTGATGATCAAGAAAAAGTAACAAATATTTACAAAAGGTAAAAGATACAATTTGAAAAAACAGAGCAAGCATCAGAACCAGACATGTCAGGGTTGTATCAGACCAGGTATTTAAAAAAACTAAGATATATATGCTAAGGGCTCTAATGGGTGAAGTAGATAGCTTATAAGAATAAATGGGCAATGTAAGTACACAGATGAAAATCCTAAAAAAAAAACCACAAAGAAATGCTAGAGATCAAAAACATTATAAGAGAAATGAAGAATGCCTTTGATATATTTTTAGTAGACTGGACACAGCTGTAGAAAGACTCATTGAGCTGAAGGATATATCAATAAAATCCTTAAAAACCAAACAGTAGGGGGCCGGCCCTGTGGCGTAGTGTTTAAGTTCAGCACGTCCTGCTTTGGCGGCCCAGGTTCACAGGTTTGGATCCTGGGTGTGGACCTACACCATTTGTCAGCCATGCTGTGGCAGTGACCCACAAACAAAATAAAGGAAGATTAGCAACAGATGTTAGCTCAGGGTGACTCTTCCTCAGCAAAAAAAAAAAAAAAAAAAAAAAGCAAAGAGAACAGACTGAAAAAATGGAACAGGATATCCAAGGACTGTGGGACAACAAAAAGAAGTTGTAACATATGCATAATGGAAATACCAAAAGCAGGGGAAAGAGAGAAAAAAACAGAAGAAGTATTTTGAAAAAATAGTGACTAGGAACATCCCCAAATTCATGTCAGACACCAAACCACAGATACAGGAAGCTCAGACAATACCAAGCAGAATAAATTCCCAAAATAACTACACCTAGGCATATCATTTTCAAACTGCAGAAAATCAAAGATGAGCAAAAAACTCCTGAAGGAAGCCAAAGGGGGAAAAAGACACCATACCTACAGAAGAACAAACACAAGAATTACATCTGCTTTTCCTCAGATATGCAAGCAAGAAGAAAGGGAAGTGAAATATTTAATATGTTGGGAAAAAAAACACCGCACTAAAATTCTGCACTCTGCAAAATTATCCTTCAAAAGTGAAAGAGAAATAAAGACTTTCTCAGACAAACAAAAACTGAGAGAATTTTTTGCCAGTAGACCTGCTTTGCAAAATGTGTTAAAAGAAGTTCTTTAGAGGTAAGGAAAATAATATAGGTCAGAAACTCAAATCTACATAAAGAAACAAAGTGCATCAAAAAGGAATAAGTAAAGGTAAACTAAAACTTAATTTTCTTATTCTTATTCTGAATTGATCTAACAGATAATAGTTTGTCCAAAATAATAATACCATCTAGATCTCAAAGAAGAAATCTGAGTTGAAGACATATATTTGAAATTTTCTAGCATGTATATGGTATTTGAAATCATTGAAAAACAATACTAATAATATCTTTGATTATATGTGTATATATGCACACTAATATACATATAAATATATATATATATGCTTACATATGCTTATTTATAAGTGAAATGAATGACAGCAATGATACAAGAGATGGGAGGTAAGCATTAGTATTATTTTGTTATAATATAATGTAAGGTACACTACCTGTGAAATGGTATAGTGTTATTTGAAAGTGGACTCAGATTAGTCGTAAATGTTAATTGCAAATTCTAGAGCAACCACTAAAAAAAATTAACAATAAAAAGTATAACTGATATTGTAAAAAAGGAGAGAAAATAGAATTATATAAAATGCTCAATTAATAGCACAAAAGGCAAAAAAAAGAGTGAAAGACACAACTAGGAAGAAAGAACAAGGGCAATATGCAGAAAACAGTAACGACTATCATAGACATTAATTCAAACATAACAATAATCACTTTGAATGTTAATGGTCTAAAGACACCAATTAAAAGACAGAGATTGTCAGAGTGAATTGAAAAACAAGACCCAATTATACGTTGTCTACAAGAAATCCACTTTAAATATAAAGACATATATAGATTAAAAATAAATACGTGGAGGAAAGTGCTCACACTAATCAAAAGAAAGTAGGAGTAGCAATGTTAATTTCAGACAGAGCAGACCTCAAAGCAAGGAAAGTTATCAGGGATAAAATATAAATATAATCTATAATACTTTAGCAAAACGTTCAATAAAATATCCACTACAGTACTGTTTGTGAATTGTAAGCCTCTAAGTTGAACCCTTTATGTAAAAATTGTTTATGTATGAAAATATATATATACAGGTGAATGTGTGCGTATGAGTACGTGTTTGCATGTGTAGATTTCCTAAAACATAAGTAGAAAAATAAGCAGTTTACAACAGTAATTAGTTTGAATAATAATCAGCAACTAATAAAAATAATTCCTAGAAGTTTTCCAATATTATGTAAATTGAGATGATTTTAAAAAGCAAATTAGAGCAGAGGGAAAATGAGATTAGGAAAACAGAAAACAAGGGAAATATGAAGAAGAAGAAGAGTAGAAAATAAAAGAGGAAAGAAAATAAAAGTGGTTACTTCATCAACTGAAATTACATTGTGATGCTTTGAAAGTTTGATTCTGTATCAACTAGGAAGAAATAGATTCATACTAGTGTTTGAGCCTTTGCCTCACACAGAATCTGGAAGATTTTACAATTTTAAAGGTTAACATTTTGTTTCTTTCAAAAGTGAGAACTTGATTACAGTTTAAAATGCTACTACAAAATGAGTAAAACCTTTTCTCCTCCAGAAGGAGAGAATTAGGGCTTGAAGCAAGAGAGTGAGTCAATTGAATCGTCTTCAAGCACTTGTGGGGAAAATAACCTGGAAGTGGTTAGCTTGCTGACATTAGGAAGAATACAAAGTAATCTAGCTATATGGTATGGATTTACTTCCAATTTCTCTCTCCTCCCCCTTTTCAAGTTGAATATGTAACTCACTGATTTGTCAACTTGCTTTGCTTTATAGCAAAGAAAAAAAATCCCATGTCTATTCCTTACCATTGTCCTACTGAAATCCAGTCCCTTCCACACTCAATAGCTCCTCCTGTGTTGAGTTGCATTTACTACATGTCTTTCTTGAACATTGCGTTTTTCATATAACATCTCAATCTCCTGTTTTTTTGTAAGATTGCACTTTGCTGGTTTTTTTCTACCCCTATTTCCCCAACTCATTAACATATTTATTCTTCTCTCCTGCATATTTTATTAAATGCTCAAGACTTTTTCTTTTTCCAACGAAGAAAACAAGTAAAACTAAATTAAACCATTCTGCATCTTATGCAGCAATCTCATGTGCCTGGACTCACCTATGGAGCCAATTTCTTCAAACAGTTGATGGAAGTTGCTGTACCTATTTTTTATCACTCACTGTTTACCCCACTATAATTTGGACTCCCTTTCTTATTCTCCCAAAATATATTTTGCTAAGATCAATAGTGGCTTATGTGACGCCGAATCCTATAGCAGTTTATATCGTTGACCATTCTCTCCTCGAAACTCTCACCTTTCTTGGCTTTTTTTCCATCCTCTTCTTTCATGTCACTGAGTTTTTCTTCCTGATCTCCATTTTTTTCTTATCCTTTTTGAGTTCCTTCAGATCTTGTTTTTAGAACATGATTCTCCTTATTTCTATGTTTTTCTGCAATAAACACCATTCAGATTAGTGAATTTGTCACTTTTATCAGATATATCTCACATTTATACTTCCAGCCCAACTTTGTCCTCTGAGCTTTATACCTACATATCTATATTGCTGTATGACACCTTCCTTTGAATTCTCAATTCACTTTAAATGAACAAGTTGAAATAAAACTCACAAACTCTCCTTCCCCAATTTTGTACTCTAGTAGGGTTCCCTATTTTAATACATGACACCTTCACAATTATTTAAACTGGAGAACCTAGGATCCAAATTTGACATTCCCCTGTTTCTTTCCATGCTTATTCAAGTCATCGATATTTCTTGGCCATTGTATTACTTAAATATCCCTTGAATCTATCAGCTTTTCTTCTCTACTGTCTGACAATTTCCTGCTATTGTAATTCTTAGTTTGAAATATTGCATCCATCCGATGGGATAATTCCATCTATCTAAGTATATATAAAGCTGGCCTTAACTCAGGTATTTCCTATATATCAAGTAGAGTCCTCTTATCCAAATGCAGTTCTGATTTTATTGCCCTCTGCTTAAAATATCTTAATTATTTTCCTTTGTCCTTAGATAAAAGCTAAAGGTATTAAAATAGGAAATAAGACTAGATATGCTGACCCCATCTACCTGTCTAGCCTCATCCAAACATTCTCCTCTTGCTCTTGGTGTTCCAGATATGCTACATTGATTTTATTTCCTTGTGTACTTCGTGTTCACTTTAGCGCAGGGCCGTTGCACATGGTTTCTTCTCTCAGCCTAGAACTCTCCCACTCATTGATTCCTCCATTTGCCATGTTAATTCCTATTCTGTCTTCAATTTCAGCTCTATCATTTCATTAGGTAATCCTTCACTGACCTCCCTCACTATAAATTTTCTTCATAATGCATTTTCATATTGCCAAGGACCTTTCTATTTAGCACTTTATAAACAGCTTTTAGTTTTACATTGATTTATGTGATTCTTTGATTAATAGTTATCTCTTAGTAGATTCTATGCTAAATTAGATCAAAAACTATGTATTTTCTTTCCTTTTCATATTCCCAGTGTTTACAAAGAAACTGAGATGGAGGGTGTCCCTTAAATATTTGTAAAATACATTAATAAGTGAACAAATGAATGAATAAAATAAGTTCCATGACACTTACTAAATTTCTTATTGTTATCATATATATGTTATTATGTCGCATGCATTTTCATAAGATATAGTGTGAAGTGCCTTTGTATTTTGGAAAATAAAACCCCTATGTCAGATTTTCCTATTTATTAATAATATTTAATCCTGAGCACTATCCGTGCCAACTCTATACGAAATTTTGGGGCATAGATCTGAGAGCTCTATATTTGTAGTTAGAGCTCCAAGTGAATGGAATAATTGTTCTAGATTTTTCCAGAAATAGAACTCCTTCATGGAACCACAAACTCAGTATTGGTTTAGTAGGGGAAACTGTTACCTCCACATTAATTTATACCTAGTGCTTCACTTAGTTAAAATACTTTCTGCATAATATTGTAAAGATATCTCTTTTTTATTTTAAAGATTTTATTTATTTATTTCCTCCCCCCCAAAGCCCCAGTAGATAGTTGTATGTCATAGCTGCACATCCTTCCAGTTGCTGTATGTGGGACACGGCCCCAGCATGGCCGGAGAAGCGGTGCGCGCCGGGGATCCGAACCCGGGCTGCCAGCAGTGGAGCGCGTGCACTTAACTGCTAAGCCATGGGGCTGGCCCTAAAGATATCTATCTTTACAATATTAATAATCAACACTAGGTAGAAAATATAAAAGTCAAAACATCAAAAGAAACTCCATAATTGACAGTATTGCCACTCAGTTAAAAGACATCTGGGACATTAGTTAGTAGGACCAGCTTCAGAATAAATTAGTAGATTAGCAAGGGACATGGCTATTCAGGGAATTGCATGAGATGATAATAAAATACTTGGAAAGATTTAATGATTAAATTTCCCCCAAGGAAAACTTTGCTGAACAATCATTAAAAGTATTCTTTAACATCTCTTCCATTTTTTTTTTGTTCCTCCCAGTGATTCAAATTTGAACAATCATGTTTCTAAAAAAGATCTGTAATGATACCTATAAGAGAGACTTTAAGAGTAGTTACGCCTGAAAAAGATATAGGTGGCATTTTTAAGTTTCCTTCAAGGAATGACTCTTTTTTTAATTAAAGTGCATGCCACCTCATATTCTAATATTGGTTAAATTGAACATTTAGTGAATGCGTATTTTGCTCTAGACATTCTCTTAGGAGCTATCTTGCTTAATTTTTATAATAACACTTTTTTATCCTATTCGTAATTCACAAAAAGGAAACTGAGGTTCATTGGAGTGCAATGCATGTATGAGTTTTAGTAGCCAAGATGAGGCTGAGCCAAGGTACAATTAATTGACACCAAACTCTGGGTATCTTTCATTATGCCATATGATCCCTAGAATGCCAAGACATTTTTCCACTTAGAGAAAAGATAAAATGTTAATACCCACAAGATTGTATCTCTGCTCTACACTGTGCATAATAACTAATAAAACTGCTTACATTTTAAATTATTCTCTGTCACAGTGTTACCACTTAACCTGAGAAGAACACACTCATTTACATTCCAAGGGCAGTTTGCGATTTGAATTAAACATAAGTGTACACAAGAAAGGCATCCCATGATGTTTTCCAGGAAGTTAGCTTCTAAGCACTCATTAACTAATACATTTTTTTGGCAGATAAATGGTAAACTATGCTGTCAGTAGAAAAAAAGAACTGAACTGAGGGCTATTCTGCATCCTAGTGTCAACTACAGTGGTAACTTGTATGACCTTGGATGAGTTGCCATTTCATGTTTTTGAGTCATATTTTTAAATTTTTCACCACGAGGGGATTGACTAGATAATCTATATAGTTATTTTCAGCCTTAAAATAATTTTTAAAAAGTAAACTGATTATAGAACCCTTCCAAGAAAGATCACAATCCTCCTAGTTTCCCCATGTCAGTTAATCAACCCACTAGGTCAGTCCTCAAGCCAGAAAACATTCTCATGTCATTTCTTCCCCTTGTGTCCTGTGGAAAACGAGACACATGCACAAAGAAGGTTTTACTGGGCAACCCACTTAGGCTCTTATCACCTGGACACGCTGTGACTGTTCTTCCATAAAGACCTCCTATCCAGATCACTGCTGCTCTACATTATTCATGACAAATGTGTGAAGATGGTGGATTTTTTTAGCATTCCAATGACCTGGCATACAGGACGGGGACATTCTGTGCTTGGGTACCAGCTGCTCAGGGAGCTACACACAACATTGGTTAAACCAGCTACCCGATAGAGTTGCATGTTAGTGTATGTATCGTCATGGCGCTCTGCAGTAACTGGAGGAGGTGAGGCTACCTGGATATCTAGGAAGTGGGCTGATTTTGTGACTCTTTATTTTCTAACTTCATGTATTTAAACTTACAGAAAGTTCCTTTTTTTTTCGATTCCAAAATTTGGCCTGAATTTGATTACTTCTCTTTATATCCACACCTGCCACTCTAATCAAAGCCTACTTGATCCTGAATAAATTTGTTAACTGCTCCTTGGCATCATTCTTAATCTGATATGGGCCATTTTTTCATAAGCCAAAAGGATTGATACAATTCATCCTTTCTGACTCAGGACATCCAGACCTCTCATTACAATACAAGGTCCCCCTTTAACGCTATCCCCTTTTCTCATCTGAATCAGCCACGCAAGCTCCTTTTGGTCCCCTGACTAAGGTAAACCAGTACTCACTTTAGTTTCCTGGCTCAACTCTTTCTCTTTTACCTCACATTTTATATGGTTATCTCCTGTCATCACTCACGTCACAGCTCTCAGAATATCCTTCCTGAACACTGTTTAAAGTTTCCCAACCCTCTGCCCCTCCCTAATCATCACCCGCATTAATTTTATTGATCATTGTCTTTATTATTGCTTATTTTTTAAAATTAATTTTTTCCTTTCCTTTAGATTGTACACTCTATGAGAACATAAGACTGTCTTGTTTAATTCTGAATTCCTATTGGATTATATGATAGAGAGGATGAGAGGTAAAGAGTTTGAGGGGTGAATGAGTAGAGAGGTAGAGAGGCAGGAAAGTACAGCTAGAGATATCTGTAACACTTGAGACAACTGCCATTTTCTTGATTAATGTATGTGTTCATATTCATGTGTAATGTATGTCTGATGTGAATTATATGGTCTCTATGATCTCTTTCCACTATATTAATACACCTCTATGTGTATCCATAGATAAAAATACTACCTTCATAAGAACATAATCTCATGAAGTTTAAAATTATAAAAGGTATAAAACAGAATGCTGAACTTGTTCCTTTGAAATTAATATTTACTTAAGAGGTGAAAAACTCTTATTTCTTCAAAATTCTACAGTTGATTCTAAGATAAAAATACTCAGATACTTAGATCTAGTTTTGCTTTATTATTAGACAAAACGTTTTAGTTGAGAAATAGTCTGGCTTGCCATGTTTTACGTATCACAGTAATTTATTTGCTGATGCAAGTTGATTTGGACTTTTTGTACCTTATTTCTCACTATAAAATAAAATATTGGAACTTGGCTTGTGAATAGCTGAAATTTTTTAAAATTGCTCCCTCAAGAAAATGAGTTCTCAATAGAATGTTGTTTTGAAAAGATGAATAGTGTTGCTGGAACATAGAAATCTTTATTGAGAGATATTTTTGTTTTGTTGTATTGTAGTCTTATGTTGCTTTGTTCTCAAAGCCTTTTTTGGAATATTAGTCCAAAATAATTCTAAAACTTAGTTGAAATAAAGACAGAAAGAAGAATAGCAAACTAACAATGATCAAGTTCCAAACACAGAAACTAAAAGTAGTCAAGGAGGAAATATGAACTAAAATTGCTAAAAGAAAGGAAAATAAATTGATAAAAGAAATGTCACTTTAAGACATCAGAATAAAATGAAAGACAGATGGTTTCAATTTAATGACTGCTTGGTGCCTTATATGAAATGGATTGATTTTCCCAGTCTAACTTTTAACAGAAAATCATCTATATTCCAAGACAAGGCTAAAATTTGAGTTAAAGAAAACTTTACACAATAAAGACTTCACATGTTTTCCACTGAACCAGCTATAAAAACATCTTAGAAAATATTTTACAAGCCTAGAAGAAACTTACAGGTTTTATTTGGTATCTTTCATTGTTTTTAGCTCTAGATTAAACTTTATAAATCAAACTTGTTAGTAAAATTAACTATATGTTTGCCTACAACATGTTTAAAGATTTTTGACTCATTTTATAGTTGTGATAATTGAACTCACTGGTAAAGATGTCACCAATCAATACAAGATAAATCTAATTTAACTTCACTTTACTTTTTTAAAAAGATGTTCTTAGTGGTAGTGTAATTGTGCAGTCCACGATTTCAGAAAACTGGATAGGAGATGTCAAAATTTAAAGTAATTTCATGATAATCTTTGAAAAAATGATGAAAAAAGTCTATTCAGGAATAGCTTGCTTTCTTCACCAATATTCAGGACCTTTCAACCACTAATCAATTTTAACATTTTCTCACATAGCTTCCATATATTACCAGGTCTTGTCTACCAAATGTATCAGATTTATCAATATGAATTTTGGGGGATTTAAAATTTGTCTATGCTATATGCCTCAAATGTTAATCAACATAAAGAATTAGTATTCTTATAAATAAGGTAACATTTTAAGTCAAAATCAAAGACACATTTTTATATTAACTTGAATAACCTTATTTTTATCAGTACTGTAGAATTTCATTTTAGCATTTATTGAAACTAATTACGATATAGTAGATTATTTAATAATCTGATATCCCATAAAACTAATGCTTATAAAGTGGTATTCATTATAAGGACACCAATGACATTGGATTTTGGACCCAAGCTGATTCAATATGACCACATCTCAACTAGTTACATCTGCAAAAGACCCTATTTCCAAACAAGGACACCTTCTGAGGTCCCAGTTGAACAGGAATTTTGGGGTACACTATTCAACTCACTGCACATGGCTTGAGAAAAAAGAAAAAATCCACACAAATTGCATTAAACTCAACAATTTTACAGGCCCGTTTTAACAATCATTCAAGAAACAGATATTTTCTTATAGAAACTGGTCAAGAATCTAGAGCAGGAAATCTACCCACCTTGTGTGAGACCCACGTGATATTGTTACCAAACTGAATACCACTGCAAGGAAAAAGGGAGGCTAATCTCAAGTAGGAACATAGTCTCTCATGCATATTTTTTTAAATATTAGGGGAATTATACAAACAATGCATTAAATATATGCCCATCAATATCAGGGAGAGTTTATCGTGGGAGGAGGATTCCATATATAATTGAACACACTAACAGATTAAAAGAGATAAAACATGCGCTTCTCTAGTTGAATAAAAAAGTGCTAACGAAAAAAATTTATCATCTACTCATAATCAATTAAATTTAGAAAACCAACTATAGAAGAGAAATTTCTCAATATGATGCTGCATATATAGGGGAAAAAAAACCCCTGTAAATTGAGGGCATATATCTAGTCAGCATCCATTTATTAGCTTTTAATTTTAAAGAGACACTTAAGCCAGTGTATAAATGGTTTCTGTCTAGAAAGCGAAGATGTGTAATTTTTATCACGGTAGAGTAATCAATGTAAATTTATGTTTAGTAAGTTATCCATCAAAAGCAGAGATGTCCTATGTTTGATTCAACTAAATTTCCTGTAACAAGCATCCTTGTAACACTGTTGACTAGAGCAAATTTGTAATTAAATGCTGAAGTGATTTTACCCTTGCGGGTAATGGTTGTTTTCCATGGGAGCTTTCCGCACACTTTTTGTACCTAATTGCAGAATATCACACGAAAGCTGTTTTTCCTTTTTCTTCTTTTTTCCTGGAAAGAAATGGCTTAAATGCAATTTCATGATGACAATAACAGAACATACATAAATTTAACTCAAGAAATTCATCTTACTTGCAGTTAGCATTATGTAATTATCCTTTTACATTCTCCCTTACTTTTGCAAGCAAGTATAATAGTCTGACACTTTTTATATTCACAGTATTGTGTAAACAATTTTACTTCCTCCTAAGTGTTGCCATCAAATGCAAAAGAGATTTGTGACTTCTGGTTTCTTTTCATTTTAGCCAAGAATGAATCAGGATATTTGGATCTGATAATTTTCTAATTCCATACCCCCATTGCAGTGCTTCCGTTGAACTAATTTGCTTCACCATCGAGTATTTTGAGTAGAAACATTCTCTTGATTATTTCAACCTTATGTCTAAATGCATATAACATTTCCATCAGTAAATATTTTTGATTTTCATTAGTAGTGTAGCCTAGGTATCATTTCATCATCATTTCTGCCACGTTTAAGCCAGAGATATAATATATCGTGCAATTTAGATTTTATTTTTCCTCATCATTTACCATACCATGGGCACAATCCTACTCTTTAATCTGGTGTGATATTGCTCTTCCCTTTCTAACAAAACTAGTAAAGTCTTGGATAATTTCAGAATGATTGGGAATGTATGTTGAATGGTCTTTAACAAAGAGACTGCACACTCCTTAACTATTCGACTAAGTAATCCCGAGAGATAAATGAAGTATTACCAAACATATTTCTATTTTAATTATGTCCTGAGAGTTAGTTATTAACTAGTACTAAATTCTTTTAAATTTTTTGCCTTTCTTTCCTTCAAAGGGATGACACAACCCACATATTGTGAGTGCCAGTATTTTTTGAAAGTGCCGTAAACCACAAAATCTCATGATAGCCATGGACAAACATATATCCTAGAAAACAAATAAATCCCCTTACGAGTTGCCATTATCTTCTTCCTTTGAGTACATGAACTTGGGTTAGTTCAGCCAAGAGAAAGGTCTTACTATCATTAAGTTTCCTCTATGATGGAGGTATGAACGTAGTTAATTAGGAGAAGAAAACACCTTTCCTCTTATTTGTTGCTAAGATAAGCAATCTAGGCATGTTAAACCTTGTAAATTATGCTAGGCACATGGAAATGCAATATACAATAATTAGCAGCTCACAAGAGACAGTTAGACAGAAAGCCAATACCACAAGGCATCAACTGCACAAAGGCCTTGAACAAAATAATACGAAATATGATCTACAGCACTGTTTTATACAAAACTAGTTGTCTGATACATTGTTTAATACAGTCCACAGATGATGCATCTCTAAAAAAAATACTAGCTTTCCACACGTGTGCATTGCTCAATCTATTTTGGAAAGTCAAAAAGAAAACAAAATAAAACAAAAAAAGCTAATAATTAAGAGCAAGTAGAAAATAACACCTCTAACTCTCAGGATATACTTAAGAAAGAAATAGTCACTAATAATGAGCAAAAAAAACCCAAAGTAAACTGTATAGAAATACATAAAGAATTTCTTTGAAGTTTTCAACATATGGGAAAAAATACAGAGAAATATCTAGTTGAGAACATTCTATGAAGCCTTTAATAGCGCATCAAAATGATTCTTGTAAGGAAGAGTCTCTCTAGGGCTGAGAAAACTCTCCTAGCTGATGACAATTTCCAAATCCAGCACCCACTATCCTGAAATGCCTATAGTCATGCGTTTGCTTTTAATAAGTTAATTCTGTCAATATTGGGGTTTTCAAATCTCAATTAATTAGATACTCTATAGGGAGATTTTTACAGACTTCAGACTAAAACGTAATCACTCAAATAATGAGGTTCCTATAAAATAAGATATTTATAGTAGAAATTTAGATGGTCCAGCAGTACCTATGTTTCTTAATGTTAACCCACAAATAGAATACATTTTAAGAGTATTTAAATGTATATCGTCCCACATTCACACAAGTGTACTACCAAAATTACAATAAATTTACTGTCAAATTTACAATACACTGTCAATATATTTAAGGAGTTATATTCCTTGCCTTGAATGCATAGTGAGGTGTAAAAGATACTGGCTCTAACTAGCAAAGCATCTGTGTATGTACTTTACTCAAAGAAGACCTTTGGAGAGCCTGGTGTTAACTTTTAAAAGCATGTTTCTGTTGCAATCAAAACACTAGCAGAACCTTCAGAATCTTTTCCTGTCTTAAGGAAGTATTGCCCTTATTTACTTTACAGCAGGATGAAGAGAAGAGAATTCCAATCTTTGGAAAAAATAATTACACCCTATTATATAGCCTAAGACCAATCAACTGATCCTAATTTGATTTCTTGTGTGACTTTTTTCATAAATTAAATAAACCCACAATGAAAGTCTGAGCCTTTGTATTTAAATTCAACTTTTCTCTGCACTCCCCTACCTGACTAGACTTCTGGAGATTTAATGCCCATCTGTGTAAACTTACCATTTACCACGTCTTTGTGTCACAACTCCCATTCACATCAGTACTCACGGTCTTCAATGTGTGACATAAATTACTTTAAAGTTGTTAATCTAAGTCCACAGATTGTATATGTTATAGAAAGTCTGCACTAAAAAAAATATTTTGATAAGGGACCAACTTGGTAGATAATACACGTTTTCTGATATGAAATTTGGCATCATAATTTTTAAGAGTCCAAGGAAATGCAGAAGACACTTGACAGAGAGCTCTTAGCAAATTGTCTTCTAAAATGTTATCAAAAGTATAAAAAAATTATAGAAAGTACATCCAAGGGAAAATAATTCTAGTCCAAAGCTTTCATTCATAAAAAATTTTTATCTCTTCAAAAAAACAATTTTGTGATTCAAATTGATTTGGTTCTGGTTCTTATTAGGCTACTGTTTGTATTGTAGTTATAGAAAACATACTACTTAAACTCTTAGTGTGTTATAGCTAACTGAATTCACAGGGGATGTCTGTCAAAACCCATGTTTTCATATGTTCTTGTAAATATTCCTAGTGAAAGTAGGCACTGGCCTACTTTCTATTATAACTCTATGTTGTTCAATCTACTTACAGCTGAAAATATATAAAAGTGATTTTACCTTTAAACAAAATTTTAATTGATCATAATCACTCAAAACATTATATATTGTTATATGTTACTTATATGTTTCATGCTAAGTTAGATTAAAATATAAAATTAAAAATATATTTATTCATTCGAGCACCCTGAGGGAGGTACAGCCTCTGAAAGTTTTAATTTAATATTTCTTAATCTTTCAAATCTCTTATATACTTTCATATGTTTAGTGAACTTATATTGCACTCAATTCGATGTATTATCATGAAGCGGAAGCTAATGCAAAGCTACCTACATGTTTAGTGTTACTTCAGATAACGCTTTTTGAAAAAAATAGTTTTCTTGTCCACGAAGATCTCAATAAGGCACAAAATTCATTGTGAGTCTACTTTAGATTCAAATTTCATTACAGTATTATTGATCATACCCTTTACTTTTAAATTGCATTTGGCAATCCCAATATGTGCTCTGGATTTACGGATTGCTGATACAATATACAAATCACTATAATAAACTCTTCCAGATCAAAGCCCTCTAACAGAATTAGAGATCACTAGCAGCTTAATAGAAGAGCTCATTTATGCAATCATTACATTAAAGTGAGATAAATATAAGAAATGGTCACAGAGGGACATATATGAATATTACATAGGAAACTAATTTGAAGTAGGTGTTAGATATTCTGAGAGACCCTCACCTTGAGAATAACCAGATCCTGCAAAAGCCATACTTTTTGAGGTGATGATGCTCACCCAAATGATAGGAAAGGATCCAAGAACTGCCTCATCACAGAAATGCTGAATACTATAATTAGAGCTAGGACCAGCGAGAAGCCACAGCAGGCAAACTTAAACGAGACAGAAATGTGGGTCTCCCCCGAGGGCAAACATTAATAGAACAGTAAGAGCAGCAGTGACATCAGAAAACTTCTAGCAAGTAGCAAAGTGACATCTCTGAGCGTAGATCTCTGGTTCTCCTTCCCTCTCTCTTTCTCTCCCCCTCACCCATCACACTCACTGGGTCAGGTCATTCATGGCAGCCCAGAAATTCCCAATTTGATGGTGCCCCTGCCTGCAATCAAAAACAGAAGCAGATTCTCTCTGGAGGAAAGTGTGCCCATTTTAAGCTCATAGGACAAATATTGAAAGATGAAAGAATAAGTTCATGTGCAGAGATCATCAAACACAGAAGAAAGCAAACTACTTTGAGTTTGGGTCACCAGAAACAAACAAAACAGAACAACAACAAAAACAAATCTAGACTCTTGAAGACTGTAGACTTATGTATCTTGTATTAGTCAGGATTCTCCAGAGAAACAGAACCAACAGGAGATATATGTATATATATAAATATATATAATATGTGATATATATATTATAATATCTATATAAATGAAATAAGATGTCTATATATCATAATAGATGTATAGAATAAGGTATTGGCTCATGTGTTTGTGGAGGCTAAGTCCCTACAATCTGCTGTCTGCAAATTAGAGATTCAAGAAAGTTTGTGGTGCAGTTCAAAGGCCTGAGAGCTAGAGAGCCAATGGGTTAGATTCCAGTCTGAGTCAGAAGGCCTGAGAACCAGGAGCACAGAAGGCAGAAGAAGATCAATGTTCCAGCTCTCGCAGCCAGGCAGAGAATGAATTCAACCTCCTCCACTTTTTTGTTCTTTTTAGGCCCTCAAAGGATTAGATCATGGCCATTCGCATTGGGGAAGGCCATCAACTTTACTCAGTCTACCAACTCAAATGCTAATCTCTTCCTAAAACACTCTCACAGAAACACCCAGAAATAATGTTTAACCAGCTGTCTTGTGACCGAGTCAAGTTGGTACATAAAATTAACATATTGCATATGTTTAATATATATAAAATTAGCCATTGCATATGTTTAAATATATGCTGTCCACAAAAGCTCCACAAAACAAAGAGCCCATATTTAGACACCTGTCACTCAGAAGGCATAGATGTAAGAGGGAGGTGGAGACAGTGTAAGAAAGCTGAGAAGCACTCCATCTTCCTTCCCACAGAGCGTTTGAGTGCCTCAGCCACGCCGAAGCTGAATATTTGTTTTTGCTTTCTCATCATCCATTCTCCAACACTGCTGACTTTTGATTGAAATCCGTATAGTTTCAGGAAAATTAAATCCATATGCTAGCCAATTTAAACCAATCTCAATCCATGCATTCTTCCTCCTTGGAATGAACAGTACAGAGATGAGTATGTAACTTATACTGTGCAACTAAATATGGAAGGTGTTTATGAGGCCTGGTTCAGGTGCCATGATAGAAGCCAACACACAAGAAATGGTAGAGTCAAGAAACCACAAAGAAATTGTGATGGGGACTCCCTAACATTGGACTTTATTGTTTTTGATTCATAAATTCCCTTCATTGTTTAAGCCAGTTTGAGTAGGTTTTCACCTTTTTGACATGAAGAATTTCTAATGAATAGATATGAAATTGGCTCTCTTATGTGTAAATTTTTCTCATAACAAAAATTAACACTTCATTTTTATAAGACTGTATGTTATGGGTTTTGTTAGTTACCCACTCCTTGAGTATTATATGAATATAGCTAGCAAACTGTTCTTTCTTCCCCACGAATGTTTAGAAAAGTACAGTGTAAGATTGATTTCAATAATGTATTTTTATAGACTCACATACAAAAAGGCACCAAGGTATTCAGAAAGCCATGATAGGTATCTCATTTCTTAGTTTGTTTAACGAAACTTTCTAGTCCAATAGGCCAAGGGCATCATCAAAAGTCCTTTAGATATTAGTAACTAAAAACCTGCACAAAACTGATAACCATTCTTTACAAGTGCACACATAAGGAGATTAGGGATGGCTTTGCCGAATCAGCGTAGTATTATGAACTGACAATCAGCGTGAAGAAGACAGCTCATTAGCAACCTAAACCACAACAACAGCACAGAGAACTAAAGATCTCCATGGGTGACATGGAGCTGAAAGCTGTCAGTGAATACCGCTCCTTCTTCAGCATGAGTGCCTTTAAAGGAAAAGTTAATGGGAAAAAATAGCAAACCAGATCAATAAAATCAGCATGACCTTCAAGATGGCAGGAGGCAGAGTACGTTATCCAACCAAGTTAATGGTTTCTTGAGCAGCCAGAGACTCCACTCATTTTGAGGATTTTGTTATTTGTATCTGACATGGACATTACATACACAACTTTCGAAACATAATTATTTAAGAATTGACCAAACATAGTCTATATTTGATAGGAAATGGCAAGGAACCATCATTAACGCCACTTAAAGATTAAAAAGGCAGAGAGTGTTTGAAGCAGTTTTGCAGAAGTATCAAATGAAACAAGAACTTTTAATGAAAAAAAGGAGTAGGTGTGATATCTATATGGTTTGAGTTAGAACATAAAGTAGTGGGAGTATTTGTTCAAAAGCATAGATACAATTGGCAAGTTCTCAAAATGGAAAATATCAAATAACTGAGAAAAGTTTATAGTTTATGATTCAAATATCTATATAAAACCAATAGGTAACTTTAGGTTCTACTAACCCCTATGATATAATTCTCTACAAACTTTCTTCAAATAATTGGTTCAGGAAAAAACTTACTTCCTATAAATATTAATAACTTTTAAAAAATGAGCCATATAATAAAGAGAACAGATTAGTGGTTACCAGAGGGGAAGGGGGTGGGGGGTGGGCAAAAGACCATTGGTGATGAACATAGTGCAGTCTATAGAGAAACTGATAAATAATAATGTACATCTGAAATCACACAATGCTATAAACCATTACGACCTCAATAAAATAATTGAAAAAACTCATCCATATAAATTTAAAAAGAAAAAGAAAAGTACGGTGAAATATGAAGTACTTTTACCAAGAAAAATAATATTGCTTTTGGGTGCATTAATATTATAAACAAATATGTCATCATTATTCAAAAATCATAATGAATCTGTATCCTATGTAAAGATTTTTAAACGTGTAAACTACAATGTGTCACTAAGAGATGGTGAGATAGCGAAGATGAAACTTGCATTGGCAGAATTAAGAAAAGAGAAAAAGAAAAACAGATTGCCCAAAAAATGGAAGGCAAACTTCAAAAGATCAAATAGAAGAAGAGATTCCAAAAGAAAATCCAGTAAGGATTATATAATTCCATTCTATGCTACTAAAATAGGTACCATCTTTGTTTTCCGGCTGTAAAGGTTTCAATTATAAGGTAGTGGTTATCAAACTTTTTCATCTCAGAAATCTTTCACACTCTTAAAAATGACTGAGAACTCCAAAGAGCTTTCAGTGATGTGGGATTCTTTAATAATATTTACCATATTTGAAATTAAAACTGAGACGTTTATATTTATCCACTAATTCATTTAAAAGTAATCATCATAAACCCAGTATGTGTTGACATAAATAACGTATTGTTTATTTAAAACACTTTTCTAACATA
The DNA here is from genome assembly GCF_020826845.1 of Diceros bicornis minor. Lineage (NCBI taxonomy): Eukaryota > Metazoa > Chordata > Mammalia > Perissodactyla > Rhinocerotidae > Diceros > Diceros bicornis. The sequence continues at coordinate 40,686,143 of NC_080759.1, forward strand.
AAAAATTGTGAGAAGAGTGGCTTCATTTACATTCCTGTCTCCCTTCATTGAAGGCAAGCGGCTTTTCACGTCTGCTTCTGCATTCAATATGTTATACCATGTTATTTTGGTTGAACAACATTAAAAAACAAATCCATTCTCACAGAGACATGTAATTGCAAAAGGGCAAAAATTTTTTCCAAGCCTTTTCAGATAATTGTGGATATTCTTCTTTGATACTGCACCAAATACAATGTGGAATCTGATCCATGATAAAATCCATTGGTTTATTTTGTACTTTGAATGAATCTTTACTCAAACAAGATTTTTTTTTATTGTCTCATTACCCATCCATCCTAATCCTTCAGACTTAATTAAATTATATACTTAAATGGGGGCTGGCCCCGTGGCATAACGGTTAGTTGCATGTGCTCCCCTTCTGCCTGGGGTTCACGGTTCGGATCCCCAGCGTGTACCCACACACCACTTGTCAAGCCATGCTGTGGTGGCGTCCCATATAAAATAGAGGAGGGTGGGCACAGATGTAAACCCAGAGCCAATCTTCCTCAGCAAAAAGAGGAGGATTGGCATCAGATATTAGCTCAGGGCTGATCTTTCTCACACAAAAAAAAAAAGAAAGAAAAAATTACATACTTATGGTGTGACTAAGTGCATATGATGCGTGGTCACTATCGTATGAGTGGATAATGTAGCGATATGGCATTGATGGCATAAGAAGTATTTCTACCTGGAACCTAGATGCTAAATTGGTAAAATAGCTCAGCAAACAGAAGTTTTTGAAAACTTTTATATACAAAAGATATATGTTGGAATTACTTGGAAATGTGGTTAGGCTACAAGAAGTCTGGAAAGCTTAGTCCCACCTAGAGTGGAGATTGTGGAGCCCACTCTACTCCTGCTGGCAACCATTGGCAAACAGAATGATTGCTGGTAAGAGAATGGGGTAAGGAGACATAGGAATGTGTGTTCATGAATATTCCTCAGGCTGAAACCTGTGAGTAACAAAAGTAAAACTCATTTTGTGCACATTTTGTGTGTGCACTGAAATGCTTAATTTTGCCAATCCTTAAATCCAGTTCTTTATGGGCCCGATTCAAGAAGTAAAGGAAGAGATAATTGCAACCTGAGAATGAAAGACACTCATAGCGTAAAACCTAAATTTGTGGCCTCTCTTAAATGTCTTTCATGCATTTATACATGGCGTTTTAAATATTTTTTGGAAATAGCATAAAACCTTTTGTGGAATGTGGCACAACGTATGCATAGGAAGAGTCATCTCCATCGTTCTACAATATAACAGTTATGTAATTATTAAGGAATGTAAATAAAAGTCATTTATGCTTTTTAAAACTCACTCATAGCTTAATAACACTAAATACCGGTACTTTGTTCTCCCTAGAAATGACTTTATCTGTTTAAAAATATATAGGCTACATAAAATAATGGGAAATTTAGTTTCTTCTAGAGAAAATTCTAAAGCTTGATTCTTGGGCTGAAACTTTAAATGGGTAGCTAACGATATTCAATAGTTTAGTTCAATAGTTTAGTTCAATAGTTTATTATAAATGATAATCTAAAAGATATAGTAAAATTGAATTTTGACCTTGTATTCACCTCTGAATAAAAATGATAAAAGACTGTGGGGACTAGGGAATTTAAGCTGAAGGAAGGAAAAAATCAATAAAATTAAGTAGACTTTCCTCAGTAGCCTGGAGTGTATCTTTATGTCTTTGCTAAACTGTATGTAAAGTCTTTTTTTTCTTTTTGCATTGACAAAAAGCTCTTTACATTTTTATAGAGATAAAACCTTTCATAATCATTTCAGATTAATATCTTTAAAGGAAATTATTTAGCTTTCCAGAGGTTTTGCTCTGTTATTTAGTTAAAGCCACTTCCATAATTGTTGAAATAACTAAAGAAAGATTACACTTTAAGAAAAGATTTCTCTATGTATTTATTATTTTCTAGCTTAGTTCAAAAAGTTCCTCCTTTGGAGTTTTCGTGATTACCTATTTTTTCAAATTTCTTAATCTTTCCAGTTGCTTATTTCTCTAGGTCAGAAATATTGGTATGAATACTTTTTAAACCTCTTGCTACAGTTGCTTCAAACTAAAGCAGTTCTGCTTTTTGATGCTCTTTTTTCTAGGTTATTGAACATATGCGTGTACATATACATAAATATGTATATATATATGTATCTCTATACATATATATTTTAATTTGAAAGCTATATATGCTTAAATTTTGAAGTTTGTATTTAATGTATAAGGAATAAAAAGTTATAAAAGCATACTGTCCAAATACTACTCTGGCTCAAAAAGTCATATTGGTCCATGTGCTGACTTCATCCCATAGGTATACTGTGTTTGATTTAGTTATCAACATTTTAAATGGGAAGATTTTACTTAAATACCCCATGTGCATTGGAAGTTTTGACTTTTATTTTCCTTTGGCTCATTGCTGAAGAAGGTTGTGGAGGCGGGGAAGAAGCAGATTTCATTTTATTGACATACTAAATGTTTCAGTGTGCCAGTAGAGGAAGTTGCTGTAATTCGTGGCTGTTTAAAAAAAAAAAAAAAAGAAAGGCTAATAATGGTTATATACTTGTCTTAGTCAGCTCAGGCTACTATAACAAAATACCATAGACTGCTTGGCTTAAACGACAGGCATTCATTTCTCACAGTTCTGGAGGCTGGGAACTCCAAGATTGAGGTGCAAGACAATTTGGTTCCTGGTGAGAGCTCTCTTCCTGACTTGTAGATGGCAGTCTTCTCCATGTGTATTCACACATCAGAGAGAGACATCTCTCTCATATCTTTTCTTATAAGGTTACTAATTCCATGGTGGGGGCTCCCAAAGACCACATCTCTTAATACCATCACATTGGGAATTAAGGCTTCAACATTTGAATTTGGCGGGGGTTACAAAAACATTAAGTCTATAATAATACTCATATAAAACTACCTCCCCTTCTCTTCCTTAATATCATAAAGTCAATGTAAAAGGATTTTCTAATAAACGTTCAGAATAGAAGATCCTTAATATCACTCAAAATGGCTGTGAAGATGTGGTCTTATTTAAAACAACCCTAATGTTGAAATTTCCTCTTACCTTTTCTTCAGCTCTGTATATTATGTAGAATCAATGAGCATAATATCACCCTCTAGATCAGGTTTAAAAATAAAGTAAGCAAGGGAATGAGAAGTAACCGAATACAGGTTTTACAAAGCGCAGAACCACAAAAGTGAGAGATAAAGGTAAATGGCCACACTAAAGTGAATGATTTATTATACTCATATTTTTCTAAAAGAACATAAATTTTAGTCCTTCTCAACAAACAGCCATGAAATCAGCATCATATTTCCATATAATTCCAAAGCTTAGCTCCTGTTAAACTTGAGGGAAATTGCACAATCTGCTCTTTCTATCACCCATCAATCTGACAGGAGCAGAGCCAGAAGAGTCTTCACACTTGCCTCACTTCCTTCTAGCCCCTACAGTGCATCCAGAATAAACATCCTCATAAAATCTCATTATGTTGAGCCTACACATTACTCTCAGTGTAAAGAACAGAGTCTTCTGCTGACACTACCAGCACACGGATAGGTTCCCCTATGGAGAGGGCATCATTTTGTATGTTACATATTGTTGTCACTGACTTGGCTATATTCTAGGCATGACTTGCATCAAGAAGCAGAACCAAGGAGGAAAATTTGTAAATGTACATAGTCAAAGTGGCTTTTAGAAAGTCATTTTCCTTTGATGAAATACATTTATAACCCTTTTGCTTATATTTAGAGACTATGGCCTCTGAGAAATAGCCATAGGGTGAATCCCTGTGACTTTACAAAAGTCACACTTGAGAGGGTAAGATGACAGAAGCAGCAATAAATAATAGGAATGATTGAAAAGCATTTTATATATATGATCTGATTTAATTTTCTCAACCAGTTTATGAAAACTACTATTTTCCTTTGACGTGAATGGAAACCAAGCCTTTATGGTTATGTAAGTAACTTCAACAGGAGTATAAATCTAGTAAGGGCCAATATGACAATCTGGTTTTATCTCATTTCAAAGCATATTCTCTTAGGAACTTTACTATCCCTCTTGCTTCTAGAGAATGCAGCATTGATACTTCCCAATAGACAAGACATTCTGGGTACATAAAATTATAGATTCAGTATCCTTCAAAATAGCATCACAATAACTTCCATTTTGATATTTTTTTACTTTCTTTTCTTCTGATTGATTCTGGCTATCCCGTGCTTCCTCCAGATGTTTACAAACTTGTACCCTCCTTTCCCTTTGCTCTCTCTTCTTTCTCTTCATTTTTCTCCTCCTCTGCTTCCTCCTCTTCTTTCTTGACCTTTTTAAAAATGTCCTTATTACGAGGAACTATACGATGCATGGACCCCATTTACTTATCCTGGAGGATTGTTTCTGTATTAAATTCTAGGCAAAAGCTTTCTTCTGCTGTCCATTGTGTGCAGTGTAAGCAATCCAAAGTAGGATGTTTTCCACTTGCAGGTTGGGAAAGTGCAGAAGCAGTGCAATGTCTTGAGGACTAAACTCTTCCAAAATTACGATGTAAATGGAATTATCTTCCCGTATTCTTATTCTCCTTGCTATCTACGTCAAATTAGAATAATTTTCACATATTTAATCAAGTTATTTAAAAAGTTGCTTCTCTGTCATTGTCTGCCTTCTTAGGTTCTTGCTTAACAAGAACCTTAGCATTGTTGTCTCTTTGCCTTGTTATAATAGGTATAGGTATTGTTGGGTGGGAGATTATTTAATTAAAGAGATATGTAACCAATTTCATGAATATAAGGAACACTAAACTTCACAGTATTTGAATATAAACAGAGCAGGAATTTATCATCTTAGGAAGACATGGTAGACCCTACATTCCTAGACTGCTGACCTAGGTGTTAAATATATACGGTAAAGTCTCTCAAGATTGTTATAAGTGGGGTCAAAGCATCAATTGTGAGGTCATGAAATGAATAGAGTGAGCCTAACTAACTGCTAACTAGCTGATTGCAAATTTTGTGATACAGAAAGCAAGCATGTAATTGTGCGGTTCATTATTGCTTGGTTTCACTGTTGCTTTACTATAGATGTTATTTTAGATACATCTAAATACCTAAACAGTTAATGTGGCCTGTTCTACCAATAGAGAGGTTTAGCAAGTAAAACTGTTTATCAGTCCACAAAATTAACACAGTTGCTTCATACCAATTTTAGCATCATCATTTCTCCACTCATTTTACTCTACCAGTATTTCCAGAACCATATGTGTAATCATTCTCAATCTCTCTTTCATTTTCCTCCAATGGCCTGTCTGAAAAAACACAAGCATATCTGTAACTCAGAATCTATTTCACATCACTCAATGAAATCTGAATCAGAATAAGAATCAGAAATCTATATTTCTCTTAATTTTCTGGTATGGAGATTTATTTATATTGTTTCATATATAGCTAGCTATTTTATATACCTATTTGTAGAAATTTGTCATTTTAAATCACGATTTTCCAATTTTAAGTTGGCACCTTAATCAGTATCTTAAGGAGATGCTAAAACATTGTGTTTGGTGAATAAAGTCTTTCATTCCTAGATGAATTAATTCAGAACTTTTTAAAATTTCTGGGACAATTATAATGTGCAGCCAAAATGAAGAACCACTGATAGCTCAAGTGACCAGTGAGAACAATTTCTCTGAAGCCTTATTCCTGAGTGCCTTGTGTCTTTCTTTAGTAATAGAAAACTATCTAGGTTTTCTGATACTCATTTCCTTTAAGCTGTGCATTCATATAAAAAAACAAGTTTCCTTCAGCCCAAATCTCTACCACTCCACTTCTATAAGATGAGAGAGAATTGAGAGTTTAACCCGAACATCTCTACCCCCAAAGCTTAAAGATTTTCCTCAAATTGTAACACAGAAAGTTAGTGTGGTAGGAGAGTAATATAAAAATACTTCTCACATGTCACCACCTTCTTTACTTTTTATTTCTAACCCTGGAAATGAAGCACATCTGGATCTGGAATAGTTTTGAAAATAGTGTACCTGTGTATATATAGATAGTATTTTTAGTACTATTATTAATTAGTAATTCATTTGTATTAAATTGGGAGTCAATACACTGTGGCAATGGGCTAAATCTATACGGTCAGCTGCTTTTGTAAATAAAGTTTTATTGGAACACACACACTCTCAGTCATTTACCTGTTGCCTATGGCTGCTTTCCTGCTGCAACGACAAAGTTGGGTAGTTGTGACAGAGAATGTATGACCTGCCAAGCCTAAAATATTGATTATCTGACACTGTATAGAAAGTTTGCCAATGCTGTATTAAATTTAAAAATACACACACACACACACACACACACAGATACACACACATATCTGTAAAACACTTGAAATAACAGGAGAGAATGTGTAAGCTAAAAAATGATCAAGGTTTAAGTGGCAAAAATTACTTGGACACATCAAAATAATTCTCTGTGGATCCTACCAAACTGATCTTCTAGATATGGCAGGGATTTTTGGACTGCCTTGAGGGATTTAAGACCATAATTTAATTCACAGCTAAGGAACCATTTTTCTACTATGTAGAAAGTAAATTGGAAAAAACAATCATAATAGAAAGTAAGACAAGTTGGAGAGCATGCAGAAAAGAGTTAACCTAGCAGGCTTGAGGTTGCTTTCAAGGTTGGCCCTTGGCCAGAATCTCAGAGTGTTAAATGATAAGGATGTTTCCTCGAGCCTAGACTGTTTGTGTAAATGATTTATTCTTAAATTATTCTTCCTTTCATCTTGGAGTCTGGAATTTTGATAAATTTTAAGTTGAGGGTGCCTATACGACTGGTTCCCAAAAATAAACCTTGGCATTGAGTCTCCAATGGGCTTCGTTAGGCAGAAACATCACACACATGTTGCTACATTTTCATTGCTTGAGGAAGAATTTTCTTTGTGTGACTACTAATAGGAGGGAGTGAACAGAAGATAGCCTGAATATGAATTCCTCTAGAATCCACTCATGTCTTTTTCCTTTATGATCCAGCTGTGTAGACCTGTTATGTTGCTATAATAAACTTTAGTCATATGTATAATTATATACAGTCTTGCGATCCTTCAAAAAAATCTTCAAAATGGGCATGGTTTTATGCACCTCCACTACAAGAGATATTGTAGTAGTATAACCAAATTATGGGAAAGAAAGAACTAGGGCAATGGTATGGAGAAGGAGGATATATTCACGAAGCTGGAAAATGGACCATCTCCTAGTTTCTTATTGGAAAAATATTGTCTTAATGAACAGTATTGAAGAGGAAGTGAGGTATTATTATATTTCTAGTACACACCACAGAAAGCTATCAAATCATGATTGTCCAAATATAATTGATTTATCGGAAGACAAGAATGGGCTCATAACATGTCCAGAAGATGTACAAAAGGAGAATGTGGAAGCTTTTAAGCTGTGGTTTTAGATTGCTGATTTTGGGAAAAAAAGCATGTAACTTTAATTCTGTTGCCAACAGACAGCAAACAGGATCTTGTGATCAGAAGTAAAGCATGCCATATAAGGAATAAAATATATCAGAGAAGCAATAGGTAATGAGAAAGTAAACAACAGATGTGTCATAAGGACTATTGCTATTACCCTTCCTGAAAATTGCCTTAACCCTCAAAATTGGGAGTTTGTGTACCAAAGGATGCAAAGAGTTCATCTTACTTCTCAATGTCCCTCTTGAGAACAGAGTGTTTTGAACATTTTTTTTTATAGTTAAGTAATTTCTCTAGTTATAAGGTCATATGACATGACAAAGAAATGTGGAAGATCAAGTAGAGCTTGCAGGCCTGCATCTCTTAAAGCCTTAAAGTTTGGGTAGTTGTTCCAGGTCTCAGGCATGAAGTAGTGTGTATGAATGTATATAATGGCTAAAGTGCACACTTATCTGCCTTAAAATCAAATGTGACTAAACTCATTACAGACTTGAAGTCATTTAAAATAAATTCTATGACTACATTCCATTTATTAGAGATAAATAATATTAAGTGAGGTATATGAATATTATTTCCAATCCTCAATTCACAAGTATGAGTGAAAGTCAGAACCACTTGTAACTCAGCCACAAGATATGATATCGCCCCTGGCTTAGGTTCTGCAAAAACAGTTGGTGGAGGAAGAGATTCTCTTAATTTGGGAAAATGTTTAATTTTACTGTTGGTCTTAATAATAATATTGTCTACCATTTGACTTACAAACTATTAAAGTAATATAGTGTAGCTAATATGTGATTGTTATGAAGCATTCAAGGCAAAGTCAATATTTTGGAGGGGATTTAGGGAAAATCCTCTCTCATAGGACCCAGTTTATGTACCCTCCCGGAATTTCTCAGCCCCTTATTCCCTTGAGCTGCATGGAATCTGATTTAAACATCAGCTGGCTGGAGTATAAAAGGAGGGTCAAGTGAGATAACATAAAAATACCAAGAATAGAAAGTCCAAAAAGTCCCATTTCCTGTCATCTTTATCACCACCCTTTCACTAGAGTTACTGTATATAAGTCAGCGAGACTGAGATAACACTAAGTGTCAGAATTGTTAGGTCATACGTATAAAATCAGACATCTTACTTAATGTCAAATTTTAATAATCATTTCAAGGATATAGATTATCATGAGGCACAGAAAAAATATACATAATTCTGGGACCACCAATGCCCAACTGCAGGTCTCTTGTATTAGATTTAACACAGGTGTTTAAGCAATGCGTGTGGTTATATCACTTACTTACATGATTGAGAAAGTCATCTCAATCATGAAACATCTCCATTTTGTATCAGTTATATAACGATACGACACTTTCCCTATATATTTGTTGTCTTTTTGACATGTCAAGTTGGATAGGCTGAACTACAGTTCCCAATTATTCAATACTGATCTAGGTGTTTCTGTGAAGGCATTTTTCAGTTGTCACTAAAGCGCCTAATCTGGTGACTTTAAATTAGGGGGATTATCCTGAATGGGCTGATTTATTCAGTGGGAAGGGAGATTTCCTGGGTGGACCTGACTTAATCAAGTAAAAGTCCTTCAAAGAGAGTTTAGCATTTCTCTGGAAAGAGACTACTTGTGGACATTAGCTAAAATATTAGAGGCCTATTTATTTTAAGTAGTATATACTTAAGAGAGTTCTAAGAATAAATGATGGCGCCATCTTTGTTCTTCTGATAACATCTCTTGATAACAGGACAAGAAATATTTAGGGCCCAGAATGTAAAATGTAGCAGCTCTGTAGGACTCTGACCCGTATGTTTCTCTCCTCTACGTTTTCTACGCATCAGAACAGGGCTAGTGCCTAAAGACTCTAATTCACCAAAAATTGTTATATAAAAATTGGAAGTTTAGGGGCCAGCCCAGTGGTGTAGTGGTTAAGTTTGCACACTCCACTGCTGTGGCCTGGGGTTCGCAACTTCAGATCCTGGGCGAGGACAGATACACCGCTTGTCAAGCCATGCTGTGGCGGGGTCCCATATAAAGCAGAGGAAGATGGGCACAGATGTTAGCCCAGGGCCAATCTTCCTCAGCAAAAAGAGGATTGGCAACAGATGTTAGCTCAGGGCTAATCTTTCTCACACACACACACACAAAATTGGAAGTTTAACTTTCACAGGAATATACTCATGTTAAGACTCAGTCAGTAGAGTGTGATTATTCTTAGTTCAACTAAATTTCCCTTTTCAATAAAATTCATTTGGTACGTCCCAACATACTTCTAGTAAGACTGTGTTTTAAAACTTATGAATACCTAAATGAGACAAAATTATATTTTCAGTGTTTTGTTGTTCACCAACTTTTAGCTAATTCTACTTCAATGTCATGGTTATTCTGCCTTAATAACAGAAGTTATTTAGACAAAACACAGACTCATCAAAGTATAGTTCCTGGAAGACAGCTCCCTGCATGGATAGAAATAGCAAGTCCACAGCTCTGACTCTCCCACAGTGCCTCACCTTCAACTTGAGGTTCTATTGCTTTGATTGATAACATTGTCACCAATGAAATGGCTACAGTCATATGTTGACCCAGAATATGCCCAAAAAAGACAAGAAGAAACTTCAGGAAGAGAAGAGACTTTCCTAAATACTGTAGAAGAATAAAGGAAATATAAATAAGGGGAGGCAAAAAACAAAAATAACTACTTGAATTATGAGTTCAGATTTTCCATCCTGCATAATGAGTTTTCTCCTTAGTCATGAAAGCACTTAACCATTCAACGTGCTTTGAGGTAAAGAAAATGAGATAAACAAAACAAACAACCCCAAACCTAACATTCTCAATTCAAATGAGCATTAGTACTTGGGAGGCATAGTGCACAAATTACATATTTCTTAGGTGCTTGCCATGCTCTTTAATAATGATGCCATCTTAATTCGATTCCTAGAGCTCTGATTTGTTTTTGGCCAAATCAAAAATGCAACTGAATACTGAAAAATACATATTGTTAGGCTGCCCATATAGCCCCATCCCCCTAACAGATTAAAAGCGAGTTCAGGTCTACAGTCTCAGTGACAAATAAAACACTGCAAGTTCTCAGGCAGAAAAGTTTGAGAATAACCACTAATTGATAAAGATTTTTAAAATATATTATCAGGGTTGGGCCCTGTGGCATAGTGGTTGAGTTCAGTGCGCTTTGCCTCGGTGGCCTGAGTTCACAGGTTCAGATCCCGGGTGTGAACCTACACCACTCATCAGCCATGCTGAGGCAGCAACCCACATACAAAATAGAGGAAGTTTGGCACAGATGCTAGCTCAAGGCTAATCTTCCTCACCAAAAAAGAAAATATATGTATGTATGTATGTGTGTGTGTGTGTGTGTGTGTATATATATAATCAGCTTGTTATATTATGAATTTCTCACACCTATCTATATCACTCATAATTACGTGAGTAAGACGTAGTTAGCCTGACTAGCTGTTTAACTAGAAATGTGAAACACTTTTATAATCATCAAGATGCATGAAATCCATACTTAAAAGTCCAATTTCCAGAAGTTTGTACTTAGATGCCAAAATTTTGTGCTTCAATACTTTCTTATTATTACTATTTTAATCACTGGAGTCTCATTAAGAATGGAGAATCTTGGAGAACTTTAAATAAGTACATTCTTATCAATATCTTTTGTGATAATTTTAATATGCCATTCAATCAAAATTCTAAACTGATCTATCCAAATGAATTTTAACTTGACTTATTACAAAATGGTTGTAATTAACTAAAGTGTAATTATTAAAATGACAAATACAGCTAACAGTAATAAAATTTTAATTCATGCCTTTAGTAACAAAATAGCAAGGCTTCCATAGATAGTGAAAGTCATTTACTCATGAAAACCAAACTTAATGTGAGATCTTAATTAGGTCCTGGCACAGAAAAAAGACTTCAGTGGAAAAAGTGGGTGAAATCCAAATAAAATCTGTAGTTTAGTTCATAGTATTCAATGAATATTATTATTTTTTTTAGTGTTGGTCATTATACTATGGTTATGTAAGATGTTAACATTAGGAAATCTGAGTCAAGGATATGTGGAACTCTGTACATTTTTGCAACTCTTCTATAAATCTAAAATTATTTCAAACTAACAAGTTAAAAAAAGTCATTGCAGTTCAATTCCATCTTTGGACATTTCTAAAAGTAAAGAAAAAAGTTTTTATACTGAATCATTATTTGTCTTCCTGCAGCTTCCGCCCATACATTCTAATCTTATCTCTTGAGAAACTAGAACACAGTTAATACCTTCTCTGTGAAGGATGGCTTCAGATATTTGAATGGACTTACCACATTGCCAAAACGTTACCTTTTCCAAGTTAAACATTTTCTAGTCCTTCAGCTTTTCATCATATAAAAGGTTTTTAATACCTTCACCATCCAGTCACTTTCTCCCTAAATGTGAAGGTACAGGATCTGCTTTATCCTAAGGGCTGTACTTGACAGCAGTGCCTCTTGGCAGATGCAGGCACATTTGACAGAAACTTTTCCTGATGCAGACCCTCAACGGCTAGGCCTACCAGCAGTGTCTCCATCAGCTGTCAAACTTTCCTAGAGATAGGAGTTCCTGGCAGCTTGTAAAACTAACAGTGACAGCTCTTGTTAATGTTAGCTAGTAATGTAAGTAGCAATTTCTAGCAGGATTCAGGGCTTTTCAAAATTTCCTTGGGGTGACTGGTATTTTTGAGTAGCTCTTCTACTCCTCACCATTGCTGTAATAATATACCTAGTCAGAGGTTTCCTGAATACCAAGGAAGGGGATTCACGTGGCTATGAAACCCCTTGTCTTAATCTACTCTACTCAGGCTGCCTTAACAAAATATCATAGACTGGGTGGTTTAAACAACAGAAATTTATTTTTCACATTTCTGGAGACTGGGAAGTCTAGGATCAAGGTGCCAGCTGTTTAGGTTTCTGGTGAGGGCCCTGTTCTGGCTTGCAGATGGCCACCTTCTCACTGTGTTCTCACATGGCCTTTCCTTGGTCCATGCACTTGGAGAGGGGGCTCTGGTGTCTCTTTCTCTTCTAATAAAGGCACCATTTCTATCCAATCAGGGCTCCAACCTTAAGTCCTCATGTAATCTTACTTCCTTAAAAGCCCTATCTCCAATAAGGTCACACAGCAGGGAGTTGGGGGATGAAAGTTAAAGCTTCAACACATGAATCTGGGGGGGAAACAATTTAATCCATAGCATTCTTCTCCTGGACCCCCAAAATTCATGTCCTTCTTGCATACAACATACATTCATTCCATCCCAACAGCTCCAAAAGTCTTAACTCATTCTGGCATCAACTCTAAAAAGTCTCATCTAAATATCTAAATCAGATACAGATGAGACTTGAAGTACCATATCTCTTGAGGAAAAATTCCTCTCCAGCTGTGAACCTGTGAAACTAGACAAGTTATGTGTTTCCAAAACACAATTTTAGACAAGCGAAAGATAGACATTCCCATTCAAAAAGGAAAGGATGACAGGTCCCAAGAAATTCCAAATCCTAGCAAGGCAAATTCCATTGGATCTTAAGGCTTGAGAATAATCCTCTTTAGTTCAATTCTCTGCCCTCCAGGCTCACTGCAGTGGCAGAGTCATCCCCATGGCTCTTCAGGTGGCCCTGCCTTCTTTAGCTCTTGCAAGGATTGTCCCTCCGCTGAGACACAGGGCAGGATCATCCTGGCTCCCTGAAACCACAGAGGCAGCCAGCCCCATGAAACCAGTGAGGGAACAACCTTGCTCTCTTGGCCAAGGGTGGTAGTGGCAGCCGTGATGATCTTTGAATCATCTTCTAGGTAGGTCATTCTTCCCTTTCCTTGAAGAATAGCACAATTTTGTAGCACAATAGTTCTATTGTCTGGTCCTTCAGTATTCAAGAAGTCCTATAGCCTTCCTTTATTCCATCCTGCTTTCTCTGCCCCCTGTGGTTCAAACTGGCAGTGTCTTTGCTGGTATAATCTCATCTTTATTCCTGGCTGCTGTTGAAATGGCTGATTAAATTCATGAGTCACACCCATGATCTCTTTATCAAATGGTTGTTCTGCCACACACTTAGCATTCGTTTCAGAACAAGCTTTCTTATTTTTTTTCAGTATGGATGGGCTGAAAATTTTCCTCAACTTCAAGCTCTGGTTACTTTTTAAATTCCTTATTAAACTCAACTCTTTCCTTTTGCATTTTACTATAAGCAGTCAGGAAGAACCAAGCCAGTCCTTCAAAATTTTGCTTAGAAATCTCTCAGCTAAATATCAAATTTCATCACTCACAAGTTCTACCTTCCACAAAACACTACAATACAATTTGGCCAAGTTCTTTGCCAGTTAATAATAAAGATTGCTTTTCCTCCAGTTTCCAATGAACTGTTCCTCCTTTCTGTCTGAGACCTCACCGGAATTGTCTTTAATGTCCATATCTGTAAGAGGCATCTCAAAACTCTTCTAGCCTCTACCCATTACCCAGTTCCATGGATCTAAGTGAAAATTTCTTGTACTTGTTTGTGAAATTCATTGTGATTCTGGAATTGGTTGATGCCTGACTTAAATGTTTTTAGAATATTATCGGAGATTAGTAGACATTGGTTGCATCCAAAACATCTAGAAGGCATTTGGTCCAACCACAAGGTCTTTGACATTTGGTCCTGTCCAAAACATCCATGAGCATATTTGGTCCATGCCAAATGGTTTTGGACAGGACCAAATAGTAAGGACCTCTTGGTGTGGACTCAATGTCTCCATGGATGTTTTGGATAGGATCAAATGTTACCAGATATCAAGAACCTTTTGGTATGGACCAAATGTCTGATGGATGTTTTGGACAAGAATAAATGTCCCACAAGGTTATCAGATATTATTTCTTTGAATGCTACCACCTCACGTTGTCTCTATTCCTTTTGTCTGTAACTCAGATTAGACGTATTTTAAATTTTTTAATTTTAATGTTTGTAACTAACTTTAAAAAAAATTTTCTATATTTTTCCCTCCAAGTTTAATATGCAATTTCTTTAGATATGCATTTCAGCTAGATAATCTCATCTCCATCTGTGTTTAAATTGCAGTTTGACTCAATAAAAATTTTATTTTCCATATATTGTTTTTATTTTAAGAAATACTATTTGGATTTATACAAATCTATCTTATATTTACTATTATTTTGTCTTTAAAAATTTTTTTAAAGAAACAAAACATACTAATTTTATACTATTTAACTGATAATTCTATTAACTGAGGTGTGTGGGTTTTATTTTTCTCTTGTTTGATGTTACTCTCAGACATATGGATTTATGAATTGTGTGTGTGGTGTATTGTATTGTGTATGCCTGCTTATTATTAGTGTATGTTTATCTGTGTGTGTTTGTTTTTACATGATGCAATCACTTAAAGCAAGGGTAAGGCTTCAAGCTATTGAAGATAAGTTACACCAGTTTTTGCCATACTCCCTGAAATTCTTTACTAACACTCAGAGCCCATTAATATCAGAAGGTACCCCCAAACACTGAGTAGGAATTCAAATACCACTCCTGTGTCTTTTGCTTCTCTTTTGTATTGAGATAACATTGGTTTATAACACTATACAAATTTCAAGTACACGTCATTATATTTTTATTTCTGTGTAGACTACACCTTGTTCACCATCCAAAGTCTAATTGCCGTCTGTCACCATACACGTGCCCTTTTACTCCTTTCACATCCCCCTCTTCCCCTCTGGTAACCACCAATCTATTCTCTGTGTCTATGTGTTTGTTTGTTGTCGTTGTTTTTTATCTTCCACATGTGAGTGAAATCATACAATAGTTGCCTTTCACTGTCTGATTTACTTTGCTTAGCATAATACCCTCATAGTCCATCCATGTTGTCACAGATGGCATGATTCCATCTTTTTTTATGGCTGAGTAGTACCACTCCTGTGTCTTGACAAGGTTGGGATAGCAAATCCTCAATTCTTTTTATTTGTTTTACCTTTTGTATGTTTTATTTTGTTGTTGTTGTTGTTTTAGTTTAGATTCTTTTCTACAAGCAGCTCACAACGAGCTAGGCATGGTACATTATATAGTTGTCAACCAGTTAAATAGCACAGGGTTAGAGCTTTTGAATGTTTAGTAGAATTCCCTCTGAAGCCAGCTGGACCGGTTGCATTTTTGTGAGCTGGTCCATTAAAAAATTTCTCTATTCCTCTCTTGGAAATTGATCTGTGTAAAAATTTTATCTTTGGGGCGATTTTTAGAAATTATATATTTTTTAGAAAATTATAAATTTAAAATATTTTGAAAATGTTTGCACAAAGTTTTAGAAATAAATATTTTATAAATATACTAAATTATTATCATTCTAATAATTATTTCTCCCTTGTAATTTCTTATATTTGTAATTCTTATTTTTCCTTCGTTAGGTTGGTGAATGGTTTGTTGATTTTGTATATATTTTTTGACATATTTACCATTTTCATTCATTTAACAGCTCCATTTTATTGGTATTTTAAGTGATTAATGTTTGACTTTTTATATTATCTCTATTTCTGCTTCCTTTTGGTTTACTTTGTTGTACTTTCAGATATTTTTGAAGTTGTTACTTAATTCACTTATTTTTCATTCTTTCACTTCATTTATATGAATATTTAATCCTACTCTCTAACTTCATTGTGTCTCATGATTTCTGGTATATTTTATAAGCATTAACTTTTAAAAAAAATTATTTTCCATCTGTTTTTATTTTACTACTGACCTAATGTGTTTAACTGAGTGGGAAATTTGTTGTTCTTTCTTATATATGTCTAATTTTTTGTATTTTAATCATACATTGTGTTTTATTAGATTTACTATATAGCATCTATTGTGACTTTTTAACAAATGATTTAATATAGGTTAATATAGTTTGGTAAATGTTCATGTTTCTTGAAAAACAAGTTGTGTTTTTTATTATAGGAATACAAACACTCATAAATATAAATGTAAATAGAAACAGAAATGCATACAGATATGTGAAATATCTTGTTGATTATGTTAAACTTACTTCATATTACATCTTTTTTTTGTGAATAAGAGGAATTGGTTCTAATATTTGTATAGGAAAATGAATAAGAATAAATAGCAAGAATAACTAAAAATGATGTGCAATAGTGAGGGGTTAAGAGAAATTCTACTAGATAATAAAATGTATGCAAGTGATAAAGACCTCATGTTTTGGACTGAAAGTTCGTGTTCCCACAAAATTCATATGTTGAAGTTCTAACTCTCAGTGTGACTGTATTTGGAGATAGGGACTTTATGGAAGTAATTAAGTTTAAATGAGAGCATGAGGATAAGGCTTTTATCAGTTAGGATTAGTATCCTTTTAAGAAGAGACACAAGAAAGCCCTCTGTCTCTTTCTCTCTCTCATGCATGCAGGCACAGAAGAAGGGCTTTGTGAGAACACAGAGAGGAGATGCTCATCTACAAGCCACAAAATGAGGTTTCAGCAGGAACTGAATGAGCCAGCACCTTGATCTTGGACTTTCCAGCTTCCAAAACTCTGAGAAATTAATTTACGTTAAATTTAAGTCACCTAGTTTGTGATATTTTTTTAAAGCAGCCTGAGTAGACTAATACACCCCATAGTAAAACATATTTTGGCATGATCAATGTTAAAACTAATGAAATAGAATAGAAATCCAGAAATAGAACCAACCTATTACGGAGATTTATTATATATTAAGGAGAGTATCTCAAATCATTGTAGTTAAGACCACTTCACAAAAGATACTGGGGAAGTAGAGAGTCATTGGAAAAAAGATGAAATTGGATCCATACCACCAACATACACCAGAATAAACTCAAATAGAACTAAATGTAAAAAAAAAAAGAAAAGTGAAATTATGTAGAGGTGTACGTAGAAAATGGAGATACATAAGCATTAATAAAAAAAAAAACTCAGTGAATATTTTTGTAAAAATAATTTCATGTGAAGCCTTTTTTAAAATTTATCTATATTTGGACATATATTATTTATCTTGTATGTGGAACATTTATTTTTGGATTTAGAACTCAGATCAAACTCATTTTCTATCAAGTTTCTGGCCAAGTTTCTAAAACTTCTAGATTTTAGAGTTATAAAATAGCCTAAAGCCATTCTGGGCTGTAGAGGGAGAAGTGAAGCAGCTGGCCTGGAATCCATGTCTCTCCAAATGAAAAGGGAAAGTTGTTGGAGAAAGTTGTCCTGGGGAAAGAAGGTTGGTATTTTGGTCCGATTTTCTTGTAAATATACTTATATCTTGATCTTCTGGTAAATAAATGTCTGATATTTGCTAGGAGGAGAGTGCTATCTGTGGATTAGTTTTAGCAGAATGATCGTGCTTTAGGATTACTTATAGTAAACAAACCTAGAATCTATGGATTTATGAGGCATGACTCCCCGGAAAATGTCACAGAAGACCTGCAATCATCTGGGTATAAAGCAAAGCAGCTTCATAACCTACACTTTCCCTACTGGGTGAGGTGACCCACAAAGTACACTTAGTGACCTCCCGCATTACACTGGGCCAGAGGGAATGTGTCCAGTGTGACACTGGAGTACCAAGAAGCTACACAGAATGTGCCAGATCTCTCTCACCTTTGCCTTTGCTTCTTGTATGATTGTACCTTTCAGTTTATTAGTAGAATTTCACGCTGGGTAATGTCTCTGATTTGTGTGAGTCAGATCCGACAACTCAATTTTTGTGTTAGCTTTCATTGGCATTGTGAATAGGATTGCTTCACAGATTCATAAATCATAATGGCTAGGGCACTTTTTAGAAGAAAAGGTGGGTATGGAAAAATGTAATGAGGCTCTGATAACAGAATTACTACCTACCCATCCTTTGTGTGAAGGAAATGATGGAGTAAATTCATGTGGGAAATCTTTATCAGTGGACTTTGGGGAAAAGAGATGCAGTGGAACTGGCTAAATAGATTGTTAGGCAATGTAAGACTGAAGGAAAGGCAGCAAAAGTTCTGTTCCTTGGGCCAGTCTAAAAATCTAAAAGAAGAGTAGATGAAAGGGGGAGAAAAATCTGTATGTAAGATTAATTTTTCTTGTCGCTGGAAAGCTTTCTGAAGCCTTTGGCTTAAGCAGCCTTACGGCTGTGGGGAGATGTGATATTCACTTATAAAGTAACTCGATTAAGGTCATCTGTTATCTGGAAGAATGTACAGATATCTGGATGCCAAGGAAAGTACTCTTTTAAATAACTGGATTGTTTTATAGATCAGTTGCAGCAGAAACCTGGTTAATTATACAGGTATATATTCTTAGAATTAATGTTCAGAAGGAACATCACTAATTTTTGATTCTACTGAATGGAATGGATTATTTGAGTTGATATATACTCAACAGATTGCAAACTTTTATAGGTAAGAGCTTCCAGGCATGTGTCAGCTATTTTGCAGCAGTGGATAATTGCAGCTACTGGTCACATACGCCTGGAGAGGGGTAGCTTCCCAGTCCTTCCTCACACACAAACGGAATCCTTCCTAAGTGATTGAAATGTTAGCAATATAAGTGACTTTATACTGTTTTTATGATGATCATAGAGACAAACTTAATTTAATGCCATTAACAGAGATGTTGATCAATGTAGTGATGGGCTGGGCTTCTTGATCTGTGGTGCCTTGTATAAACTTGCCCTTGGGAAGCCAGAGGAATATTCAGCAGGCGCAGCCTTAACTGGCTCAGTACTGTACAGAGGGACTGCGTAAGGAGAAAAAATATCCACTCCTTACGATAGAAAGAGCGCATGAAAGAAGACTAAAAGACAGGTGAGGAAATGATAGGCAGATCAGCCGGGTGGATTTGTTTATTTAGCTTTTAAAAATGGAATGAAAGGGGGCCGGCCCGGTGGCGCAAGCGGTTAAGTGCGCGCGCTCCGCTGCGGCGGCCCGGGGTTCGCTGGTTCGGATCCCGGGCGCGCACCGACGCACTGCTTGGTAAGCCATGCTGTGGCGGCGTCCCATATAAAGTGGAGGAAGATAGGCACCGATGTTAGCCCAGGGCCGTCTTCCTCAGCAAAAAAAAAAAAAGGAGGAGGATTGGCGGATGTTAGCTCAGGGCTGATCTCCTCACAAAAAAAAAAAAAAAAAAAAAAAAAAAAAAAAAAAAAAAAAAAAAAAAAAATGGAATGAAAGGGCTGGCCCCGTGGCACAAGTGGTTAAGTGTGTGCTCCGCTGCGGTGGCCCAGAGTTCGCGGGTTCGGATCCCGGGCACGCACTGACGCACCGCTTGTCAGGCCATGCCGTGGCGGTGTCCCATATAAGGTGGAGGAAGATGGGCACAGATGTTAGCCCAGGGCCAGTCTTCCTCAGCAAAAAAGAGGAGGAGGATCAGCATTGGATGTTAGCTCAGGGCTGATCTTCCTCACAAAAGGAAAAAAAAAATGAATGGAAAAAGTAAATATTTGGAGTTTTCCTCTTCAGGGTTTGACAGCTTGTTATCAAAGTTTGATTGGTGAAGGGAGCAGCTCCAGTCCCACTCCCCGCTCCTTAAGAACCTTGGCAAATTCATTCTCTATATCCTAGTTTGAAAGAATTCAAATCCAATTATGAGGATCATGATTTATAACAGATATTTCTCAAATAAGGTGCTGGATGTTTTGCTTCAATGAAAGCCGTAGTATGTGAAAATGACTGGATGAGAGGCCGAGATCGTGCCCCACTGCAGAGAGCGACGGAAGGTGGGATATGAGGCTGTGCTCAATGGCGTGGGGGACGTAAAGAAGACAGGGAGCCACATAGCAACGCTCACTCACAGGTGGATTGTACTAAAGAACTCACTGAAGGGAGCAGCATTCAAGCGGAGTTTACTGCCTTCAGAAGCAGGTTGATTAACTGCCCCAACGGTCAAGGATAGAAGCTTCCAAGGACCTTTTGCTTTCCTCACTCTCTGGTCCCATCCCGATGATTCTGTCCCAGCCAAAGGCAAAGCTGGACACCGGATTCCATGTTGCGACTCTCTGGATTGAGAAATGCTTTACTGTTTGAAAATCAGCAACAATATGCCTTGGAGATAGTACAACCTTGGTGGAGGAGGGCAAGGCCTAATTTTTACAGTGTTCAGGTATGAAGTATTTTTTTTTTTTTTTTTGCTTGAGGAAGATTGTCCCTGAGCTAACATCTGCGCCAGTCTTCCTCTATTTTGTATGTGGGGTGCCACCACAGCGTGGCTTGATAAGCGGTGTGTAGGTCCGTGCCCAGGATCCAAACCCGTGATCTCCAGGCTGCCAAAGTGGAGTGAATGAACTTAACCACTGTGCCACTGGGCCAGACTCGAAACATTTTTTTTTTTAAGCTGTGGAAGAAGCACGAAGCTTCCAATCTCAGTGCATCATCTGAGTATTCACAGAATCTTAGGATAAAGACAATAGCATTTATATATAATTATGCAAATTGACCCAGAATGAATGGAAATCTTTGTGGGACTTTCAAAAAGTAAAGTGGATAATGTACATGACCACCAAAAAAACATAGTTGCAGACTCAGAAAGAATTGTGAGGCTAAATCAGATGCCTTGGTCATGTCCCAGAAAGTGGCTTCTAAGTGTGTTAATTAGACTTTGCATTTGATGGACTAAGAAACAACCCAAATCCATGGACCAAATCACCAAACCGTGAGGTTATTGTGCCAAGGAACTTGTGCCCCATGCAAATAGGAAAGACATCACTTGAAAAGAGCTGTAAGTGAAACTCTTCAAAAACAAAGTTCAGGGCGTTACATTAGACCTCTCCTCTAGCCTTAAGCAGGGGTTAACCTGAATGATACCTATTCTAAACTAGCCTTTGCTTATCCTGTAACAGAACCAGCCTTGAAGAATGCAATTTAAGGTCTATCAATTTGGCCTACCTGGATGAATTTCTTTCTGATCAATATACATAAAGGTGGATAATTCACAGCTACCAATTTACATAAATGCACAAGAAAAGATAGTTTGTATGGCTATAGACCACAGACCATAAGTCTTACCACCGCTAGAGCAGTGACCTCGCTGAAAATGGAATGGGCAACTGAAATACTTGTTACTTAAAACAAGTGGCAAAAAGTTTGGCTTTTTTGGTTAAATTGATGTGCCTTGAAATTGAACATGAAAGGAAGTAAGATTTCTAAAATCCGGGTGGGGGAGGATGCAATTGCACAACCATGTAACTTCACCTCCTCAACACAATTTTTTCTTCTGTTTTCCTGATCTACTGCTCCCAGGCCTGCCTGAGATTAAATAAGCAATTCCAAGGAAGTTGATACCCCAAACATTATAATCAATAACATCATTTTTGATAGTGTGTATTCCAAGATACTTTAGGTTGGGTCATAAATTTACCTCACCTAGCCTCATGAGGCTAATTGTGAACCCCTCCATTACCAAGTGGCAGAGGCGGATTCTTTATTTTTCAAAACCCATGCTATGAGCCTGGGCCTGGGGGCTAAGAGCAATTTCTAGTGAAAGTACTGTTACTATTTGTTAGTGTCCCGGAGTCAATTCCAACTCCTGGTTGATTTCGACTCCTAGCGAACCTGTGTGCAGCAGAGCTGAACTCTGCCTGATTTTTTGGTGTCATTGTCTCGCCTTTCAGTGCTTTATCAGATGATTTTTCCGCTGCTATTCATACGGCTTTCATGGGCAATTTTTTCAGAAGTGGGTGGCCAGGTCCTTCTTCCTAGTCTGTCTTAGTCTGGAAGTTCCACTGAAACCTGTCCACTGTGGGCGACCCTGATGGTATTTGAAATACCAGTGGCACAGCTTTCAGCATCACAGCAACAGGTAGCCACCACAGTATGACAACCAACAGAGGGTGGTATTGGTTGGTTCCCTGACAGGGAAATGAACCCAGGCTGTGGCAAGAAGAGTGCTGAATCTTAACCACTGGACCACCAGGGCTGGCTGCTGTTATTAATAGCTTTGTAGTAAATCGTACATCTGCTGAGCTAGAAAATCTGACTTAGGGAGAAGGTAGAAGGCACGTAGTCAAAATTACCCTTTTTGTAGGGAGAATATTTCCCATTGATGACTTCACATCCTGGTTGTCTTTTGGTTGTTAATTGTCTTATCATTTTGTAAAAGATTTTGGAGACAATTTTGTAAGACAAATAACAACAACAAAAAACCCCGAAAAATATATGGCAAAGGATACCGGACTAAAAGGGATACACTTGGGAGGAAAGAGTTAAAGCGGCTGGACTGTGATTCATCTCTCTCCCGAATACTGGAGGGATGTTCCTGGGGCAAGACTCAGGTGACCTGGTCTAATCTCCTCGTAAAGGTGTTAACTGAAACTCCTCCTAAATAGACTACTAATATTGTCCAGAAAGAAGAAGAGTCCTTATCTACGGAGATTCTTAGCTGAGTATCCTTGGCTTAGGATTCCTTATGGCAAACAAAGCTAAATCTGGATCTGGATCTGAGCCCATATCTGAGCCTCTTTGTTTACCTGCTTCTTCCATATTATTAATAAAGCTTGATCCTGGGTAAGAACTCTGATTTGTATGAATCTGATTTGACAATCTGATCCTCTGTGTTTGCTCACGTATTATACCTGTTTCTTCCTTTTTATGAACCATTTCTTCTTCCGAATGTAAATGGGATTTACTTTGTCTTTGAAATTTAAATATTACAACCAGATTTTCAAAATTTTGGACTCACATTCCATTCATATTGCCTTGCTTTTTGTGAGGCTTTTTAATCGGAAATCCAAGTTTAGTTTCCTTTTTTATTTGCTTCCACATCATAAATGCTCTTTTTAAAAAGTTGTTTTGATTCTTGTAATCTTTTATTTCCTTTTAAATTCCTATTATACAAATTTTAGATTTGCTGTGTCTTTATTCTTCCTTACTTTTCTTATTTCACTTCCTTTTAAAATACTTCCGCTTTGAGAAAACAAAACATCTTGACAATACTTGCAACTTTACTACTTTGATTTGTTGCATCATTAAATTTATTATTCACCATCTTCAGTAATGCGTCAGTCACATTTTCTGACTTGTGGTATTTTCTGATTTAAAATTTTTATAAATTTTTTATAACAAAAATTGTAAAACTTTCCTAAACGTCCTAATTTTTGCACTAATTCAATTATCAATCTACTTCCCTCAGAGATTTTTTAAATAATATTTTCATGTGTCTGATTCTTTAATTTATTTATCTTTTCAAAGGAAATCTTCTGCTTGATCAGTATTTAAAATTGAGATGAATTTTGTTAGTGATTTGATTGCTGTACAAATTGTTCAGAACTGGGTACCATACAGAGAATGTTGAAATATAGGGTAGTTTAATTTTGCTAATTCAGAGAACCAGCTAAGAGGAGTCAGTAGAGAGCTCATTTCAGGGACATTTGCTGCAGAACCCTTGCTTTTATGATGAAGAACTGTTTAAAGTTTTAGGTAGTTGTTAACTATTAACTGGTACTATTTTCTTTTATTTACCCCCTTTTGTGTGGTAAAGATGAGATTCGGTATCCTTGCTTGGGATGGCATCCAATATCAGTGCACTCTCCACTTGTGCTCTGGAAATGAATAGCTGCCCAATGGCTTCCCCCACTCATTTCACTTTAGAAAAGGGTTAGTGTAGTCTCTAGTTTCTTCTGTGTACTTCTCAGAAGGCATTTGGGAATAATTGCAGAACAATTGGGCTCTTTCAGATAGTCTTTCTTGGCAGATAGTTTTCTAAATAGTTGGGTGGGTGCACCAACTTTTTCCAATATATACTTCCAGCACAGAAGTTTTCAGTGTTAAACTAGGAAGGGGGCCAGAATTAGATATCAATATTCAAGTCCCAAGTGTCCTAGAAGTAGGTTTAGTTGACTAAATGCGTTTCTATATTGTAAATTCACATCCTAAGAACATCACATCTTCCTTGCTGAAAACATAATTGTTTAATAGGGGCCATATATTGTATAAATGACTCTACATGCATTATCTCATTTAATTTTCACAACAGCTATATGAAATAATATGGTAGATAATTGATGGTTGCCCTCTTAGCAACAATGAACCTCTGTCTTCTTGGTAAACTCAGTTTAGGAACTGAATGTCTTCTTTCAGGAAAGCTACGCCACATCTACTTCAAGATGTGAAGCCTTTTACCTAAATTAAGCTAATCAGAATTGTCCATTTATTTACCTGACAACACCGCATTATTCTGGGGGAGATATTTGACCTTACCTAGTCCAAATGTGGTAAATTTAGATCATTTTCTGGGAAGGTAGGAATTGTCCTGGGGATATAAGATGGAATATGGAAGGAGAGCATCCTCCCCGATTCACCTGTAAATGAGGGTTATGCTGACTAAATACATACTGTCATTGGTGCCCATAAAAATGAAACAGGAATATTGAATATCTTTATGGTTTTATGCAGCATAAACTATGTTTTTCATTGTTAACCATTTATATATCTCCATAGTTATAAGTATTTTCTATCACTGACCAGTAATATGAATTAGTCTAGAACTGATGGGCAAATCATGAGATCACTGTTCTAATTGTTGCATTAAAGAATACTGATATGGCTTATATAATTAGTATGGTGTGCCTTAGTGTCCTCCATTATTGATTTTTAGTCAAATGATTATATAATTCCTACACTGCCTGCTTCATGTCTAATTTTGAAAAATAAAACACAATAATTCATATGAAAATGCATTTTAAAGCACAGAGTGTTATCTTGGTAGATACTTTTTGTTTCAAGATACTAAAATAGCACTATAATTCAGATTGGAGCCTACTTTGCCATAACGATCTTTTGAAAATTTTGGGGTATGTTGCTAAAGAATTATTATTAGTGCTAGCTTTATATTTGCACAAAATTGTCATCGACTCCACAGTGTGATGTGAACAAGATTTGAATGAACTCTCGACACTGAAGCTACCAAGAGTTCTCCAGAAATACTTCTTTTGTGTGTGTGTGAGGAAGATCAGCCTTGAGCTAACATCTGTCGCCAATCCTCCTCTTTTTGCTGAGGAAAATTGGCCCTGGGCTAACATCGATGCCCATCTTCCTCTACTTTATATGGGACGCTGCCACAGCATGGCTTGACAAGCAGTGTGTCAGTCTGCGCCGGGATCCGAACTTGCGAACCCCGGGCAGCCGCAGCAGAGCCTGTGAACTTAACCGCTATGCCACCAGGCCGGCCCCATCCAGAAATACTTTTATAGTTATAGGTTAAACCAACTCCTTGACCCAATAGTAATATAAGAAATACAAAGAAATAATTGATTTGTCAAAACATATTCAATTATAACTAAACATACTTTTTACACATTTATTTTGTCATGTTTATTATTATATTTATATGTTCATTAAAATCTGTTGTCTAACATTTGTTAATTCATTTATTCAATAACAATAACGACAACACAAAATAACTAGAAGTATAGATTGAAACTAGCAATGCACGGGCCCAGTGCTTTGTCCTGGGACTCAGTGCTGTACAAAATCTATAAAGCTTCTCTTCTCACACAGTTTACATTTTCCATCCACTGGAAGACATTTCCATGATTTCCCAGTGATCTATTATTTTTAGTGATACCTAGACCCCTAGCGCCAACACTGATATTGCTTTTATTGGCAGGAGATTAGCTATCCCAAGTAATGTATCACTTCATCTCTCAAAGACACATGTGTTCAAAACCCAATCCCAAGATGGATTTCAAGTTTCAAGATTGCATGACAGGAATTTTGTAAAAATTAGCCTTCAGCTAATTTTATTAAAACTCAACCTTGGAAGCAGCAATATTCAGATTTCTAAAACTCTTCCTGGCTATTCCTACTGGTTGCATCAGTTTTCTGCTTGAATAGAGTTAAAGATATTCTAAGCTTCTTGGGAACATAGGGAAAACCTAGTGAATGATTTATTTTTAATATTTATTTTATTGGCCCTGTTTGTACATATTTGAGTTCATCATGTTATTTGCTAACCATTGTGTATTTGTAGGAGCCAAACACCTTCTCAAATAGGACAATTTTTATTTGTTTTCTCCTGAATCTTTATATTTTTTCAAAATAACATAATATTGTCAAGAAAATGAATAAAACAATGGTTTCCCCATACTTTGTGAGTGAGAATGGTAGTATGGGAAAAAGAGAATCCTTTAGGCATAGAGCCTTTTTCTATTTCAGAGATAGCCTTTGAGAATCCATGGAATTGTGGAAATCTGTACTTTACGTAAGTGGATCTTCATTCCCTCAGACTTGGAGCCCAACCAGCCTTTTATGTGCCATCTCTCAGGACAGAGATATTAATAAATAGGGTCCCTTTGGACCCCTGTATTCTGATTCAAACCCTTTCCTTGAATTCAGCAGGCCTCGGTATTAAGGATGAAAACTAAATTGATCTGGTATCTATAGTTAAATGACTTACAAGAAGCTGTCAAATTAATGAAAACCACCAGCATTCCCTAGCAGATAGATGAGGTAGTCAGCCTATAGTAAGATAACTGATTTGAGTAAGTAGGAAATACGGTATATGAAGCATGTAACTTGGGTTAATAATTAATTATACTTAAAGTTCACTTTAGAAAATTCTAACATCACTATATGGTCCTAAAGATTTCAAGACTGCAATTATAAATCTGATGATTTTTCTTTTTACTATCACATTATGTTGAGTATTCATGAATTTTGACAACGAGGGACACATAATATGATTCCCTTTTGCAGATTTACTGCACCTTGTGTGTATTATTCTGCTTTCACTCTGCAGCTCAGATTTGGGCTGTGCAGCCTGAACAGGTGCAGAGTGATGAGCTCTTTAAGTAGCTCTCCACACATTCTGGGACTGGTTGAGAACCATTGGATGAATATGGTCCTACCTTGCCAAGAGAAAAATCTCCCCAAACAGGAACAGATGTTAATATGGGCAAACTGTTCTGTAACAATAAAATTTTTATTTAAACATTTATAGGAATGCTTTTATTCCCCAAAATGCTTCAGCTTTCCATTTAAGACAAAAATCATTTTGCTGCAGAATTTCTGCATTTCAAGGTAACCAATAAACTGCTACATAATAGAGAATGATAATAATTTAGAAAATAAATAATCTCTTTGAATTATTGAATGCGGATCTCACAGACTCATGTAGGTTGGTTTTAAAGATTTGATTTAAAGTAATCATATAAGAAATTATATGAAACTTAGTTGAATATATATTTGATGAATCTCTGAAATAGTCTTTATACATAAATTAATCTTCAAGGCAATTCATGCTGTAGGGTGAACTTCCAATAATTTTTCAACTCTTTAAGAATTTCCACTGCTACAAGATTTTGAAATCATTTAAACACACTCTTGAAAGTAAAAATCACATTTTAAAGCTGTTTTTCTAGTCAAAAATAAGTTGAATGAAAAATTTTCATGGCATGATGTTAATATTTAGTTGTCACTAGCTGTCATTAGCTTTGTAATATTTCTTAGTCATTTCAGATGATCTTTTTACTTTAATAAATAAATGTATTAATGTTAATTAGGGACTAACAAAAATAGTGATTTTGGACTATTTTCATTTGTGGAACACCAGTTTAGCACGCAATATTTTGAAGCCAGTTATTAATTTAAACAGGTATTCCAGAAACTTCCATGTATGCAGTTTTAGATGTGACATGATTAAAATTTGATTTTAGAAACTGACATATGTGTGCATGTTGGTACATATATAAACATTACTATTACTGCTTTGTTTTACATTTGTTGTACTTTCTTTCATTTAGAAAACGCTTAAATCATTAAAAATAAAGAGAATTTTTTAGAATTTCAAAGATGGTTTCAAAATGTAAACTTGTCTATTTTTTCTGAAAATGGTAACTATACATTGTATTGCTGATGTGATTAAATATAAATTCACAGGAAATACCTGAATTCAATGCATTGTGTATGATATTATTATGAGAGGTTTGGGGATTCGATCAGAGATGTAAAAGAAACTTTCCACTCCAAACAAATGGACTGACGGTATATTTTACTACGTAGAGGATTGTAAAGGCGATAGTCCGCAAATAGATCTGAATAGGTCGAATAATACGAGGGAAAAACATCAGCTCGATCGGAAAGGGAAACACCAGATCGGCTGAGATAGCGGCAGACTCGAATAGGTCATATAATAAGAAGGAAAAACATCAGATCAATCGGAAAGGGAAACACCAGATCGATTGAAGGGAAATGACACAAGTCAACCGAAAAGAGAAACACCAGGTTGACCAAAAAGAGAACACATCAGATCAATTACTTTTATCATAATAATTAATTATTATTAATATTAATTATATTAAAATATTAATTATTTTATCATAATAAATCAATTACTCACAACATCCATGCCCCACTGCCAGGAGAGGCCTGTCAATCGACACGGCTGGGCAAGGATCACACGTCCTGGGCAAGGTGTCCCTTCCACAGGTGGAACTCACACCAGGCCTCGGTTTCCAGCAGTTTATATAAGCAGTTACAGAGTTTCCAGAGCAAGCATTTAGTGCTTCCATGCACAAATGGTTATCAGTAGCGTACGTGTGCTAAGCCCCCTGGCTATTGTCCCAGCCCAGTAGTTGTGTATGTGCATTGTTTACCCTGGTTATCGTCCCAGCCCAGCACAGATGGCCAGTCTGCCCCAGGCTGTGGTGCTCGAAGGGCCTTGAAATTTTTACATATTACAACTATCTCCATGGGAGACGGGCCAGTTCCCACCACGCAGAAAGCAGCTTTTATATTTCTTTTTGTGCTGGTGGCTGTAGGTTAATGGAACAGCCAAACATGGCTGCACTCATGTCAAAACAGGTATCAACAGAGTTGAATGAGAAAAGCAAATATATAAACTTTAAAAATTTTTTCATCTAGTACCCAATATAAATTTGATCAATTGAAAGTTTAAATTATTTACTTAGTGTCATCATATAAACTCAAATATACTTCTTTAGACAAAAAAGTATAAAAATGACAGTATGTCAAATGTTGGATAGTTGCCAAATTATGGTAGGCAGTTAATGTCAGCATGTGGCAAACGATCTGAACAATCTAACTCTGACCTTTTGGAGCCAGGGGGAATATTAAATATAGTTTACTGCAAGTATGTTAGAGCCAAAAGATTGTCTGCAATGGTATTCCTTTTAAGGAACAGATTGTAGACATCTTCGATGAGCTCCACTTATCCACAACATGTTAAGAAAAAGGAAAGCCCTTCTCTCTGAGCAGGCAAGCTTCAGAGAGACAGAAAGAGACAGAGATCTAGGCCACTACAGTCAGTTACTGTGGGTTTATTTGAAAAATTGTGTGTGGACAAGATGGACATATAACTTCCCAGTAACCAGCAGCTGTGGTTAGTAGTTTTCAGTTTTCAGACTGATTCTAAGTGACCAGATTTTCTTTTATTCTGCATTGAATGCAACGAATTACATGTTGGCTAGAAGGAAAAGAACACTTTTGGCTCTAGAAATTTAGCAATTGAACATATTATATTTAGAGTATGGACTCTGACTAAATGAGGACAGATGAGTGTGTTATATAATTGGTATTCAAGTGTTAATACAAAGAAAAAAACAGATATCAATCAATATGGAATTTGAACAAAAGGAGTTCAAAAGATCAATAAATGCTGCGACTCAGAATAACAAGGGAGAGGATCCTGACTAAACTAAGACAATGTTTTTATCCACCTTTACCGAAGAGTTTCGGCAATTCCCTAGTGCTTAAGGATTGTGTTATTAGCAGAACCGCACATATATAACATTTTAATTTGACATTTATTAATTTGGGTCTTTGTTAGTCACCAGCAAATTGTATTTTATTTATTCCCTAATCATAATTGTCATTCTTAACAAATTCTCTATTGCCTCTCTAAATCCTGAGTTATTGAGCCTGCTCAGATATTATCTAATAATTATTTAAACTAGATTGATAAAAATGAATACCTCAAGAAAAGCAAATTGAATTTAAGAGAAATACATAGTTAATAACTCTTACTCCCCGAGCACACAATGTGTTATAATGACTCTAAGATTTTCCTTCTATTTTGTGCATTTCCAGTTCCATGTTGAGCCCTGCCATTAAATGCAGGAATTAGGCACCATAACCTACTGCAATAAGAAAAGAAAAATGGGTGATCAGAGCCTAATAATCTTGAGGTTTACTTGGAGCATCTTGATGAAATAGTGAACTTAGATGTGAAAAGACATAACTATGATTAGTTGAAGTTTTTCTTTTTTTCTTCCCTTGCAGTTCTTTCATCATTACACCTGGGTTAGTTGATCTCTATGTGGCACTAAGAAGACATAGGGTAGAGAAAAGGGAGACTATAATGTAGAGGACATTTCCACTAGGCAAAGCAAAAGAGGAAATGCTACAGCAGGATGGAGAGACTTTGGAAGTAAAACAAATAAGATGATTATAGTCCTCAAGGCCACTCAGGAGAGGAAAAATATAGGAACATATAAGCTGGGAGTCCACGTCCCCGCTACATCCAGCGGAGTGTTGGAGTAATAGAAAAAGCAAAGTTGAGAATGAAGACTAGATTAACAGCAAATGGTACCTTATCTCCCATAGTCTCTATTTGGTGTACAAGAGACCAATATGGCACACGAAGGGTACACGGGTGCCGAGAGAATTAATGGCTGCTCGACAATGTGAGGTCACCCAAGGATGCCCCAAAATACAGCCACCTCACATTTGAAGGAAAAAGGCAAGCACCTGGACTTCTGTAGTGAGCTCTAACACGACATCCAAAAGGACCTGGTAATAATGGCCACGCGATGAGACTCCTCGCTGCAGAATCACAGGGATGCAGTTTTGACCATCCACTGCGGAGCAAATTCCAAAAAACACGTAGAAGAAATCATTTGGACCAAGGGCTTTATCTGCACCATCACAGGGAACTATGCTTGCAAGAGAAGATTAGAAAGGCAGACATACTCGGATAGGGAGATGGGCTATGAATTGACTGTATTTTACTAGTAGGAACTGAGATAACGTGAAAGACAGCTTCGACCTCTTTACAGTAAAAAGTTTCAACTTGTGAGACACTGGCTGATGAATTTAATGACAATTAAATGACAATTTAATGACAAAGACCAACTGGCAATTTGACCAAGTTAACTGAAAGTCAATCCGAATGTACTATTTCATTGTGTGCATACTCAACTCCAGGTAAAAGAGATATAGTAAGTTGAAACTGCATTCAAAGTTTTATCATGGGAAATTATATAGGGAGAAGAAAGAGTTAACCCCTTTCTACTGAGGATCTTTGGCACTGATTTTGTAACAGGGAAACAAAATTTAACAGTTGTACTCAAGTAATAGCTTAAAAAGCATTCATTTGTTTTCTAAAGAGTGACCAATTATAGATAATGAGTGGCTTACTTTTATCTTAATCCCCCAATATTGTAGGTTTTAGAGGGCAACATTTAAGTACTATATCCTGCTAAATTTGTTTCAGATCTCAACACCTTACTATGTAATTACTTTGTTGCCCCTTAGAAAAGCAATTTAATTCAGTTTCTGTTACTTCTTTCAACAGGCCAGTCATTTCTTCTTTGCTTTTGGAGTCAGGGAACTTTTCAGATATTTTTAGAAAATACAGAAAGTGTTTCAGAAAGTGTAAACAAGACTATTAAATTGGGAGAGAAACACATGATAAATTTTAACATGGTCACAATTTACTATAGAGTCTCTCTAAAGAAAAGAATTTTGTAATTACCAGTCACCTAACTTGCAAATTCATTTACTGCCAGACACTGTGGCTGAAAATATCCCCTCTGATTTCTAACAGGGAACATCTTTGAAAGAAAATTCTTCATATTTTGAAAGCAGTGTATAGGGAGCAAAAATGAATTCACACTTTGTAATTTTTCTCGGCAAATCTTTGTCAATATAATTCTATCTTTACTGAAAATATGCTTCATTTTTGTTACTCATATTTGAATGAACTGAATTTTCCTAAACTGTTTCATGAGGTTCCTCAGGAAGTGGTAGAGGTGTGGAAGAAAGTTTCCAAGCTTTGCCACTCAATGGCTCCTTCTTCCATTGCTTCAGTAGAGAAAGTTTCTTTCCGGCATGGATTTTTGTGTAGCCACAGCTCCTCTGACACTAAGAACCCAACGTGGTTCAGGAGAGCTTGTGCAGCTCCTGGGCTCCCCTGTTTTCTTCTCAGGCTACTTCAGAGGCCACCGTCACCAAGAGACACAGCCCTTAATTTCCAAGGCAAAGCACTGAATTTATTTTCGTGAATTTTATTTTACTAGAACTTTCTGAAAATTGAGATGTTTAGGTCACTAGGTAAACTTCTTGCCTTCCCTATTGACTTTCACTAGTACCTGAGCCCTGTTTTTTTTTCTTTCTTTCTTTCTTTTTTTTTTTTTGTGAGGAAGATCAGCCCTGAGCTAACATCCATGCCAATCCTCCTCTTTTTGCTGAGGAAGACCAGCCCTGAGCTAACATCTATTGTCAACCCTCCTCCTTTTCTTCCCTTTTTCTCCCCAAGGCCCCAGTAGATAATTGTATGTCATAGTTGCACATCCCTCTAGTTGCTGTATGTGGGACGCCGCCGGACCAGCGGTGCAATGGTGTGCACCCAGATCTGAACCCAGACCGCCAGCAGCAGAGCGCGCACCTAACCGCTAAGCCACGGGGCCAGCCCCCTGAACCTTGTTTGATCTCCACCCTGGAGATAGCAGTTTCTTTTCTGGGTGGGATCTGCTCCCTCCTAGAGTGACTATTTACTTCACCAAGGCTAGACCCTTCCTATCTTCCAGTTCTTCCCCATGACAGCTTGAGGACTCCTGACTACATATGGGGCACCAACTTCAGTAGAACTTATTTGAAGTATTTCAGGTTACCTTCGTCTCCTAGTTACTCTGAAAATGGAGATTTTTAGGTTTGTTATACTTTTGGGAAAGTTGTACAATTCAAAACCAAACGGTCTCCATGTTTTACAGATATCAATAGTCTTTATAGACACGACTTTATATGAAGATCTATGGGGAAAATTGCTTTCCAAAGGATTCTTGGGATGTTATAGGGATCTCAAGTTTTATAGATTGAATTCTCATCCAGAATTTGGAAACATTTTCCTATGGAAGCACATGATATCTTCATTTAAATCATAAGATCTCAGACGGGTAGAAGGGTACTTAGGTATTTAATTAAAATGCCTAGCACATATTTGAAAGTTGTCCACTAAAATATAGTTTACACACATTCTAGAAACTTTCAGAGTCTACTTCTGGCATTCTACATGTTTGCTTAATACTTTACACTTCATTGTATGCTGTCACGCATCACAACTACTTATTAGAATATAGTCTGATTACATGTATGTCAACTTCACCAAATAATAAGCTCTTGGAGAGTGAACAGTGTATCTTCTTTAGCCTTGTTGCTCTGGCACATAGGATACTGCCTGGAATAAAAGACGTGCACATGAAACTCCTCTACTCCACCACCCATTTCTAATCTGGCATTTTCTCCATAATTTTTTTTCCCTTTTGATCTTATCAACATTTATATTGCCTATATTTTAATTATTTTTTCCATGTATTCTGCTGCTAGAAATGAACCTCATGTGGGCTGGGATATTTTTGCCTTTTTTGCACATTATGTCTTGAATAGTGTCTGTCCCACAGCAGATGCTCAGTGAGCATTTCTTTTATGAATAAATGAATGTAGAGAAAAAATGAGTGACTGAGACAGAAAGCAGAAGAGTTTACATATGGATACACATTGGCCAAGATGATCTTAAAAAAGAAGAGCTTAAGCAAATACATTTATTCTTAAACTTGACACCATGGGTTACAAAATGGGATCCTGCTGACTTCTTTTGTTTAGTCCACGGAGATCTTTTGTTTCTTTTTTTTTTTTTGGGGGGGGGTGTTGTTGCCAACTGATTGCACGTTAAACAAAACTAGATTTTTGATTTGTTCTAAAAGATGTATGATTTGGCCGCATTCAACGTCATTACCAATTGCTGGGTTGGAGCGGATCCTTCAGTTTGCCACGCATCCTACAATTCCTTATCGTCTTCTATGTTCTGCGCCCTTTACTCAGTTATGTTCCTTTGTTTAGTACAGACATTTAAATTTGTTGTGTGTACTCTACAGAGAAATTGAGTTGTCACAATTACCAAATTTTTGAGAACACTACTTATCATTTTGTAAGACACTCTTGTATTATTTTTCTATTGCTGTGTGACAAATTACCACACATTTAGCAGCTGAAAAAACATCATATATTCATTATCTCATAATTTCCGTGGATCAGGAATCTAGGCACTAGTTAGCAGGGTCCTCAGCTCAGGTTCTCACCAGGCTAAAATCAAGGCATCAGCTGGGGCTGCAATCTCATCTGAGACTCAAGTCCTCTTCCGAGCTCTTGCAGGTTTTGGCAGAAGTCATTTCCTCGTGGCTGTAGAACTAAGGCCCTGTGTGCAGCTCTATGTGTAGTTCATAACAGGGCTATTTTTTCCCTTCCTGGAGTTTAGAAGGAAAATCTCTTGACACTTCACCTTCTTTTAAGATGTCACATGATTAGGTCAGGCCCACCAGAATAATCTCAAATTTGATTAATAAAAAGTTAACTGATCGTGGGGGCCGGCCCCGTGGCATAGTGGTTGAGTTCGTGCGCTCCGCTTTGGCAGCCTGGGGTTTGCAGGTTCGGATCCCGGGTGCACACCAACTCATTGCTTGTCAAGCCATGCTGTGGCAGCGTCCCATATAAAGTGGAGGAAGATGGGCACAGATGTTAGCCCAGGGCCAATCTTCCTTAGCAAAAAGTAGAGGATTGGCAACGAATGTTAGCTTAGGGCTAATCTCCCTCACAAAACAAAAAAAAAAAAGGTTAACTGATTAGTAACCTAATTATGGCAGTGACACTCCATCATATTCACAGGTTCTGCCCACCTTCAAAGAGAGGGGATTATGTAAGGATGTGGGTCACAAGGGATTATTTTACAAGTCTGCCTATCTTAAATTTTAACTCAAACTAATAAGACAAATCCTGAGACTGGATGTTATCACCAAGTTTACAGAGCTATAAAAATTATAAACAAAAGAAATACTGCTATAAGCCTAGAATTTCTTTGAATAAACTTTTTGAATAAAAATCTTTTCATGGGATAGTCATTTAAAACTACACTAAGCATTGCCTCTGCTCTTCCGAACCTAAGTAAGATCATGTTTGGCATAGGATGGTTATGCCCGAGGGATGTTTCGTGTGCCACATTTGACAGTTGTACAGTATAATTGTGCAAAATTGGTGATTTTGCATTTATCAAATGCCCCCACAGGGATGATTTGGTTATTTGTGATACCACCACACTCCTTAGATTAGCCTTGTCACTTTCTCTGAGATTTTGCACTACAAAAGGTGACACACATCCCCTGCCACCTTATTTAATTTACAGTGTAAATCTGTTTTTGCTTCTCACCAGGTGCAAAGATAGTTATCACCTGCTTTTCCAGACTACACAAATTTCTCTTTAAGATACTTGAAGAGGGTTTTCTCTGTTTTATTTTTTTGGAAATTCTGTCCCATCTCTTTACAAGTCAAACAACCATCTTGCAATTTCAAAGAATCATTCAGGTGAAGACTCACTTAACTCTATTTTTTTGAATATGACTTTATCCTTGAACCACAGAAAAGACATTATTACTGTTCTATTGACATAAAGGGTAAAGAATGAAGGACTTTAGTCCTTGTTAACTAACAACTTTCTGATAACTTGATGCATTCTCTAGGAAATTTTACTTTGGAATACTTTCTTTTTAGATGTTTTATTATTATTAATAATATGTTATTTATAGATATAAACAATGAAGGATATGTGATAAGAATAAGATTTCTCAAGTGAATCTACAGGCCAAATACAGGCTTAGGAATTATGGTTCTGAAAAACATGCACTGAAGTATGCTATGATGCAAAATGTGGAAAGATAACTCAATTCTTGTTACAAAAGGGAGAGATGCTAAGAATCTTACAATGAAGAGAGAAAAGTCATTTCAAATAAATATTTCTTACATGTTTGGAACTGATTTATTTTTTCTGTACCAAGATCCAAAACATATAGCCACTTGTATTCGCTTCTCTCAACTTGTAACCTGAAAGTTTGAATTCCATAAAATTATGTTGTAATTTAATATCATTAAGTACTATAATCTATCTAAAGTTAACTTCTGTATCTGTAATTTAGGATCATTTTGAAAATTCCATTATATATATCATCCAGATTTTACTGGTTGGAAAGTATTTTTACACAAATGTTATCTTGTGTATTCTCACTAATTCTTTTAAGGTTGGAGTATTCTGGAATGTTTTACCATAAAGATGGTGGAGTTCCATGATATTAGAAATAAGAAAAAGAAGACATATTTAATAGAATTAAGCATAATTTTATGAAAAGCATTTCACTGAAAATATATTTGTGACAATTAAGCAAAACTACTAGTTTAAGAATATATAAAAGTACTAGTGTTTGAATGCCCCTCCCTTTTTAAAAATTGTTGTAAAACCCTACATGTGTTTGAACTGTTTCCCATACAATGACTATTGCTTTCCTATGATGTACACCAGAACAGATTCTCATAGCTGCCTTTGATGCTTGGTCTCAGACACTGTCAACCAAATATCTCATTCATATATAGAAACCATAATTTAGAGAGTTTGGTGCTGTTATCATCTGTAGCCACCATACTGGACTTTTTGGCCAGTAATCCTGAGAGCAATTAGTATGACCTGAAGAAGCTATAGTGTTGATGAGGATGGGCCACAAAATTGGTACTGTTTTTAGTAACGCCCCAATGTGTTGATCTTGCTGTATATATTATAATATTGGCTCTCCAATTTTTCAGGAGACTCTGAAATTCCTAATATCTTTTAGAATGTTTTAAAATGTTTAAAAGATTTATTTCCTGCTTTATCTAGTCAGAGTGAATTCTGTTGTAGGTAACTGAGAACCTCAACTACTGGAAGTATTTATTAAACAAAGTAAGTGCCTGTAAATATTTTAAAAATGTAGTGTCAGGCTCTGAATATCATTCTTTCTCTCTCTATTTCATCTCTTCCATTATAAAAAATAGATTTATATTTATATGTGTAATTCCTATTGTCAATTGCTTTCAATTTTGTCAATTTACCATGAACCTAGCATCTTAAAACAATATAAATTTATTATTTCACAGCGTATGGGTCTGAAGACCTGGTATGAAGTGATTCAGATGGGTACATTGCTTAGAGTCTCATAGGCTGCCCTCAAGGTGTTGGTAGATCTTACACACCTTCTGTAGGTAGACCCTTCAGTTGAGCCAATTACCATGGGCTCTAAGCTCACTTGTTGGTTTGATTACCGATAGACAAGTCAGCCAGGTCTTTGGGCTGCAGGGTTTGTATTAACCTAACTTGCTGAAATGTGGGCCTTGACATTTGCCTTGTTGGGTTGAAATAATGGCTTACTTGGAGGGTTTGGAGCTCCAGATCCCAAACCAATGAAAGCCCCAAGACCCGTAGTAACAAGGTCAACAGTTAACAGAAGAGTGTGCAGCTACCTTGATAGGCTTTTGTTATCTAACGTGACTTTTCTCCTGTATGTTTTACCAACAAGGAAGAGTTGTCTGCTTTTATAATTATGGGATGTGGTGTTGGTTTTATTATTATTTCTGAATGCGATTTTTGTTTATGAAGTAGAGTTTTTATTTTTTTATATTTTATTTTTTATTTTTGTGAGGAAGATTGGCCCTGAGCTAACATCTGCCAATCCTCCTCTTTTTGCTGAGGAAGACCAGCCCTGAGCTAACATCCATGTCCATCTTCCTCCACTTTATATGGGACGCTGCCACAGCATGGCCTGACAAGCGGTGCGTTGGTGCGCGCCCGGGATCCGAACCGGCGAACCCTGGGCCGCCGCAGCGGAGCACGTGCACTTAACCGCTTCTGCCACTGGGCCGGCCCTGAAGTAGAATTTTTAAATCTACCTTTTTGGTAGTCTACACTGTCTGTGGGAATGGCTCTAGAGAACTCACTTTAATTTCCTGGAGGGAATCTGAGGGAGAAACTGGATTACTTAACCACTCCTTATAGCCCAAATACCGAGGAGATTTTTTTAAGTGTTTAAATTTCAGGTTCACAAGAGTTCCACACCAGATGGACAGCTATGGTAACAGGTCCTTGGAGACTATACACGCTTGATATGACCTCCATTCCTACAGGATGGGAGCAGGATGAAAAATCCATAAAAACAGGTGGAGATGTTATTAAAGGGTCTCGTATGTAATCAGTGTTCATATACATGGCAGTGAGACATATCCTCCTGTAAATAGAAAAACTGGCAATGGGAATGTATTTTTATAGTTGGTGTGAGGTGTGAGTCAGCCAAGGCGCCTTAAATTAAGAGAGATTAAGGCCTTGAGCACTATAGAGACCCATTTGGGAATTCGTTTGTCAGACTGGAGTTTAAATAAAAGTTGTTTGAGGAAATCTTTATGTCTCTCAACTAAACGGGCTGCCTGGGACTTATTGGGGAAAGTTCTATTGAATGCCTTTTTAAAGAGCCCAGCATTGTGTATTCAGAGAAGTGAAATGTGTGCCTTGGTTACGATTAGCAATGTCTGAATCTCCAAGGGGATAAAGAGTGTCCTTGGAGGCCTTATACTGTGGCCTTGGTATATGTAGAGACGTGTGGCCTTGATTTATATTTTGAGTGTCTGTGGGGCAAAAGATTCCCAGGGTATTTTTTTCATCCTGAAGGGGACAACTTTTAGGCAATGGCCCAAGAGTTTGTAAAAATGTGCAGATGGGGCCATTTGCTGACATCCAGTGCCAAAATGACTGCCTGAAATTTGGCCAATTGCGCTGACCGTGGGTCCCCTCCTTTATTCAGGACATCCTCATAAAGGGATGAAAAACAGCTGTATTTCACTTAGCTCCATCATTTTTACGATAGTGGCAATGCCATTCCTACAGTCTAGGAAGTCTCATTGCTGTTGACTCAGTTGATCCCAAGGGGTTCCGCAGGTAGCCAGTGGTCTTAGGGAGGGATGACACCCTCCACCACAGGGTGTCTGGCCAGACACTCAGAACAGGGGAGACCACCTCCTGCAGGTGGAATATGCCCGAGGGTCCAGGTTTGGCTCCATCCTGAATCAAGGAGGCCTCACCAGACTTGCCGAGCTTGTGGGATGCTGTTTCCATAGACCAAGGCATAATGGGCCGCTAAGTACACAAGGTCACAGGCTCAGGATCTGTGAAAATCTCTGTTTTCAAAAGAGGCTAGTATGTGGCTAGCAATTTTTACTTTAATAGTGTATAGCACTGGGTTGAGACAGGCAAAAAAATCTCTTGAGGCAGAAGCCCATGAACGACTTATAGTCATCATAGGTGGTTGGTCCAGAGACTCCAGGAAATGCAACAGGAGGTTGCTAAAGTCTCTACAGTGAAGGAGCCTCTGGGGGCAGAGTGGGAGTGTCCGTCGATTTTAATGTGGACAGATTTTAAAGCCTTTGTGGGAGAGAGCTCCATTTAT
The DNA here is from genome assembly GCF_020826845.1 of Diceros bicornis minor. Classification (NCBI taxonomy): domain Eukaryota; kingdom Metazoa; phylum Chordata; class Mammalia; order Perissodactyla; family Rhinocerotidae; genus Diceros; species Diceros bicornis. The sequence continues at coordinate 40,726,164 of NC_080759.1, forward strand.
AGTGGACTGATTTGTAGGTAGCAACATCAGTGAGATTAAGTAAAATTTGTAAATGAGGAATACGTTGCCTCCAGAACTCAAAAAGAACTAAAAGATATTGGACATATAGATCATTAATGAGTGAAGCAAATGAAACTCCTTGGAGGAGGATGTAATCAACGTAATGTCATAACTGTGGTCCTGGAGAAAGTTGGATGTAATTAAAATCTTGCCTGCAAAAATTGTATGCCATGGAAAGACTAAGGTAACCCAAGGTAGCCTGAAAAATGTGTATTGTGTCCCTTTAGAGGCAAAAGCAAACTGCAGCTCATAGAACTGGGCACTGAACAGAATGAATTAGCCAAATCTATGGCAGCAAATTATTTACCAGTTGTTGATTGGATGGAGTTAGTAACTTCAATAATATTGAGCCTTGGGTTTGGGGACCTTAATGGATGGGACCACAGCATTAACCTTGCAGTAATCCACCGTGAGGAACCACTCACACTTTTTAGGTTTAAGAATAGGCAAAATTGAACTGTCAAATAGAGAAGCAGTGAGGATAATCACCTATTTATTAATTAGGTTTTATATAATAAATTTTAATATTCAAAGGCCCTATTTTAACTTACATTGAGCCATCTTAATCAATTTAAATGGGAGTTTCCATGGAATCTCATTTTGGTAAGCCAATTTGTAATTGCCAAAGACTTAATTTAATGTTAATTTAGTCCTCATTGTGTCCGAATGTTTGTACCCAATATGGAATACTATAGGACAGTGAGTACTATGACTATGGTAAATTTAGGTAAAGCTATGGTTAAGATGATGTCTACTTATTTTTCTAAATTATGGCTAATTACTCTCCTCAGATTATAGGAGGTGCCGTGTTTAAATTCAGTGGGATTGCCAGGTACATGTGTAATTTGAACCCTCGTATTGATTAATCCCCCATGAAGCTTTATTAATTGGTGCCTTTTAGCACATGTTAAATATAATTTAGAACCTCTGTTGTATAGGCACAAAAGCCAAAAAATGCTCTTTTTATCTATATGCTATGTAAATTCTTTTAGTAAATTTCAGATTTCCAATTCTGTCAAATTATGCATGCATATATATAATTTATTTTTAATTTTTAAAATTTCCTACCCTTGTGTCTAGAGTTTTTTATTGTTTTGTTGTTGTTTTGATAACTCCTATGTAGAACTTCTAGGTGGTTATAGGAAAAGGAGGAAGGAGGAGGAGTCCAGTTATCTCTCATTCTAAAGCTTCCCAATCCACCTCCCAGGGATTAAGATTTGTACTTAGAGAATTATAGCATCCTCTTCTTGGGACAGCTCAGGTAACCCACTTGTCTTAAGTATCAGTCCCTTGGCGTGTTGATATGTGGAGATACTCACTAAGGCTCAAGCATCCTGCTAGAGATCTTGCATTGTCAAGCAAATGGGTAACTTTGGCAGGTACTGGGGTTGCGGTGGGAGGTACAGGGATGAGATATTTGTTCCTTTGCCACAGAGACCCCCTTTGGATTAAACATTGGGCTACTGGTCTCCAAGGGTGTAACCCACAGTACTCTTGAGAGTCTGGGGGTCCTATATCTCACTGGGACAGCAGCAAGGTATGTGGCAGCAAGGAAGACAGGTAGCTACCCCTACCTGGGCATCATCACTATTGAGACCAGGGTACCGTTTCTATACTGTGGGAGAGCCCAACTAACACCTTCTTCTATGGGGGTCACTGAAAACACATGGACAAACCAGAGTTCTGCCACAGATAATAATAAAGAAACACCAATGCCAAAGATGTGACAGGCTCCTGGAATAGACCTCGCCAAATACCAGCTGTAACAGAAACCCTTTGGTACAGGACTCCAGAAAGTGCAGCTTAAGTAGTCCATCACTTCTCCTCAGCTGCAGTAGCCTGTCTGGGCGAGTGTCTAACCCCCTGAGTTTAGAAATTAACACCAGTTCATTTTGAATATTCCCACGCTGAGGAAATTTGTGTCGGGGAGACATGGCAAGCACCAGTAGACACAGCAGCAAGCAACAAGTGTCTAGCGTGAGATTGCCCTCAGCGGGTAGTTCCCTCCCAAGCTGCTCCCAGGATGGTTTATAGACAATTAGTAATCTAAGAACTGTTATTTACAGCTCCCAACAGAGAAGGCTGCCAGGCAGGGCCACACAGGGGGTTGCGCCTGGTGACAGGGTAACAGCAAGCTGGAGTTTAGGGAGCAGCTTATGTGGGGTGAACGAGGTGGGGTTAGCTAGGTTGCTTCTGTGTTCCTGGCGGATTGGCTAATTTGCATAACTTTGTGGGTTCCTGGGCATGGGACTGTCCCTAGTTTTCTAGTACCTGGCCCCAGGGTGATTAGGATGAGTGCATAGTGGCCCAGAGTGTGAGAATCAGATAAGGGAAGTGTTGCAGTGTGGACTAAATCAGCTGCTCAAGAAGAGGAAATGACAAGCCTCTGGGCTAGACCTCAAAACTGGGTCAAGACAGCTTTAAAACAAACAAGCAAAAGACTATATTATACACACAAACATGACTTGAAGGGAAAAGTGAAAAAAGAAGTAGAAGGCCAACTCCACTAAGATATAGGATATAGCCTATACTCATGTAGAATTACAAGACTTCAACAAATTGTATTGCTCCATTGAGGGAGATGGTATATGGTGGAGAATTCTAAGGGATTTAGTTAAATGAAAAGGATTAATTGAGAAAAATTAGCATAGGTTTTCATCTGGCATTCATAGTTTAATGCAATGACTCATGTGCTGAAAGTCACTTTAAGAATCTGTTAAATTGGCTAAATAAATTCTAGTTTCACTGGTGGCCTACAGTTAACGAGATTGAAATTCCAATATATCACTGCATGCTATAATGCAATTGGTCCGAAGTTTCAGGTTGGTGGGAATGTTGGAATGGCTCTATTAAATGCAGTCTGCTCAGCACTCTTTATTCACATGATCTGGGAGAAAGAGCCTGAAAAAATTCACTCTTTACCGAGGAATGGAGAAATGCTCTGATGACAGGCCCATCACAGTCCTTGAAAGGCTATGATGACTGATTTCTGTAAGATGAAGATTTTGATGCAAGATGCTATAATGGAATTGGGTTGCTTGATCTCACTGGGAATAATGGGATTTTTATAGGTAGAGGCTGGGTGGTAGCCTTTAACCCTTAGAGATATAATGGGAACAATCAGAGCCATAAACCATATTGTGTGGGTTATTGATTGATTGATTGATTGATTGATCTGCAGGGACATAGGGTGTTGGGTAATTTATTTGCTGGGGTTTTAGAAATAAAGGAGATTACCAAACTAATACAATGTGTATTGACATATATAAGAAGAAAAATTTTAGATCTAGAAGGAAGAAACCTTACTAGAATCATCATAGTGCAGATTTGAAATGGGCCTCAACCAGTTTCAAAAATGAAGCCAGTTTATAGACTTACAGCCTCTTGATTGACGGGAAGCCAGAATCCACTTGAGGAAGAACCTCGCAATATGGTCACAGATACATACTTTGAATCTTCCTTCAAACCTTCTCAGGAGAAAGAGAAATACCAAATCATGTAGGAATTATTATCTCCTGACTTTAAACTGGAAACTAATGAAGTGGGGGACAGGTGATAAATGGAGTCTTGACCCAATTCACCCTCAGGACAATATTAGACTAAATCTATAGTTATTTCTCTCAACTCAAAATATGTAGAGGGTACAGACATAAGAAATAACTGTCAAAATTCCCACATTGGTTCTCTGGTCCAAGGAGGTAGGACTGTTAGGGTAGGAAAGGCCAAGTAGCAGTTACTAGAATTGCGTCTGCTCAGCTCTGACTCGCTAGGAAACAAAACAAAACAAAAATATCACAGCACTAGAGGAATTAAAAAGATTAGTGCCACCACCAATGACTTGAAATATGCAAGAGTGCTAATTCCTACCACATCCCCATTTACTATGCCTGTTTGGACAGTGTAAAGCCAGATGTGTCAAGGAGAATGACAGTCGATTATCACCTACATAATTAGGTAGTGATTCCAATCACAGCTGCCTTTTCAGATACGCTATGTCCCCTGGAGAAAATTAACACAGACCCTGACACCTGGTATACAGCTATTGAAATAGAAATGCATTTTTTGCCCTATCTCTGCCAGCAAAGGAAAACAGAAACAGTTTACTGTCACACGATAAATATAAGCATATACCCTTCCTATCCTGTTTCAGGCTATGTCAACTCCCCAAATTTCTGTCATAAAATATCGTGGACTAGGGACATGGGTTGTCTTGATATTGCACAAAATACAACACTGGTCCATTATATTCCTGATTGTATGATAATTCCAAAACAAATACACAGGAAGTAGTCAGCATTCTAGATCCTTAGTAAAAACACAGAGGTGCTAAAAGGTGACAAATAAACCCCTCAATGTTCAGGGATTTGTAAAATTGATGAAATATCTTGGAGTCAAGTGATCCGGGGCATGTTTTCTTATGCTGTAGAAAGAAAGAAAAATTGTTACACCTTTCAATAAGCACTATCAATAAACAGGCACAATACTTAGTGGGTCTTGTTTATGGATTTTGAAAGCAATATATATCACATTTGGCCATACTATACTATTCCAATCCACTTCCTGGATAATTTGAAAGGCTGATAATATTAAGTTGGGCCCAGAACAAGAAGGGCCCTGTGATAGATCCAGGTTGCTGTGCAAACTGCCTTGCCACTTGGGCCTGATGACCCAGACACCTATTGTTAGTGAAAGTGTCTGTGTCAGAGAGATAATTTTCATGGAGCCTTGACAAACCCTAGTGAGAGGTTAGGAGTCCTAAATCATAGGATTTGGGAGTAAGGCCACGCCCTTTTCTATTGATAAATTATTCTCCATTTGAAATGTTGTCTGGTTCACACTGGGCTTTGCTTGTGAATGTGTTACCTTACATGGCAAAAAAGGACTTTGCACATGTGATTAAGTTAAGAATCTTGAGATGGAAAAATGCTGGGTTACCCAGGTAGTCCCAATGTAATCACAAGGATACTAAAAAGAGGAAAACAAGAGTTTCAAAGTCAGAAAGAAGTGATGACAGAAGTAGAGGTGAGAGAGAGAAAGAGAGAGAGAGAGATTGAGAGAGAGAGGGGATTGGAAGGTCCTACACTGCTGATTTTGAAGATGAAAGATGGCACAATGAGCCAAGGAATGCAGGTGCTTTGAAAAAGGTAGGAAAGGAAAGAAAACAGATTATCCCCTAAAGCCTCCAAAAAGAATACAGCCTGTCAACACCTTGATTTTTGGAATCCTGACATCTAGAACTATAAGAAAATAGATTTGTATTGCTTAAGCCGCTAAGTTTGTGGTAATTTGTTACAATAGCGATAGGAAACTAATACGATGAGACTCAAAATCATTATTCAAGTTTGACTGTTCATTATGCAGTGGCTGTTATCTGATCCACAAAATAAAAACCTACATACAAAATACATACACTTATACATATGTAAATACATTCATAAATTAAAAAATGGATAGGCACAAAATATTAAATTATATGATAGAAATGGTATTTAGGAAACTGGACCTGAGTAGGTCCTAAAAGCAAAAAAACAAAAAAACGCTGTATGAGCAGATGTCACAGATTTCTGCATTAGAGCTCCTTTTGCTTTCTTCTTTCCTCGAAGCTCACAACTATGACCTCTGCTCAAAATTAATGGAACAGAGAACAGCATGAACCCTATTTGCGCATATATCTGCACATTCTGCTTCCATCAGCCAGAAGTGAATGACTTCTTCCCTACAGCCCCACTCAGGGGTAACTCTAAAAGACAATGGAGAAGGGAAATTATCCTTGTGGACAGACCTTTCAGTGGTACACCTGGTTGTTCAATCTATGGAAAAGAAGAAAGCCTGATATGGAGATCTATAGAAATCCATAGGCAGTGGCTAGTGCTTTTACTAGGTGATTAGTGGTGTAAAAAACCCCACAAATATTGGAACATGCTGCAGAAAGTTTGGGGGAAAGGCATGTGGATGCATGGGCATGGAGTGCGAAGATATTTATGTTGCGCGTAAATGACTACCAAAAAGCATTTACTTCAAGGAAAGCATGCAGCTATCAGATATATAAGATGACCATACTATAAATATCTTTTTCCAGACTCCCCAGCACTTACTCAATGGCCTCATGTATAAAGTTGTAATGGAGACAAAGAGCAGGGATAGGCCTGAGCTGAACAACGTGGACTTCTCATCACATCTAATCTGGATAGTTGGCAACACTGTTGATGTGCAACATGCCTACAGCAGAAGCCAATGCCAAAACCATGAGGTGTTCCCACTTACCTGGGGGAAACAGCTGACCGTGTGATGGAAATTTGATTAGATATTTCATCTTTGAGAGAGCATGGAGGGGGAATTTGATTCCATAGCAATTGCCTTATCTGTTTTTGTGGTTTCATATATAATATTTCTCAGACCATTGGACACAATTCATAAGAAATGAAGTGTGGCAATGGATTCACATTCACAGAATTAACCAGTATCATATGTTCCATCACCTAGAAAAAACTAGCTTGGTGGAAGGGTAGTATACTTTTCTTAAGTGTGAGTCAGAGTGCCTGCAAAGTTGGGATTTTGTTCTATAGGATATGGCAACTGCCATAAAACAGCAACTGACATAAATTATCTCTTCCATAATCAGAACGCATAATTCTGGGAACCAAGGGATGGAGGTGACATGGCCAATTATATGATTATCCCTAAAAAAGCATTTAGAGAATGTTTTTTTCAACCTCACAACTTTAGTCTTGATTAGCTTGGAGATCTTTGAGCCCAATAAAGGAATGCTTTCACTGAGGAATATAGTCAGAATTCTACCAAGTTACAAATATCTGACTGTCATCTGGCCAGATTGGGTTTCTCGAGTTGTGGAATGAACACGAAGAGAAGGAGAATATGTGCCAGCCAGGGAGATTGATCCCAGTCACCAGAAGAAAATTGGTTTCTGATGCATTATGGAAGATAGCAGGACAGTGGTATTCACTGGGGTCCGTATTACTACTTTCTGCTTAATAATCCTGGTTAGTGGAAAACTCAAATAGAAAATAACTCCAAGAGATAAAGGTTAAGTTCATTGATTCAAAAGTCTATCGAGCTGATTGACTACTTGAGGGAAAGAGAAGTAGAAAGAGTACTAGTAATGTAGAGACATGATTACAAATTCATTTCTTCTGATCAGCTAAAAAAATGAAAACTGTACTATATTAATGATTAGTGCTTCCCGCCACCTTAACCCCACTGCTTTATATGGAGAACACTAATGATGTCCAATATATTCAGTTTCAGGTAGAACGTGAACTGAGCTGACATTGTGAATGCTTATGTGGTAGCTGCCGGGACTTCAAGTTCTCCTGTGTTGTAAAAATTAAGTTTTCACCAGAGTAAAATATAAGAATGAATGCTGAGGGGTAATGGAGTGGACATTTTGGAGATCTTCCCTTTGTGTCTCTATATTCATTCTCTACTTTCTTCATCTGTTCTCTGCTCTGGGAAGCTGAGCTGTATGGGTGACATAGGATCCTTTGCTATCTGGGATCTGATGGTTAGAAGAACTGGGAACGCTAGGAGATCTGGGAGACAGAGTGAAGAGCGAGGTCATGGTATTTATTCTCTTTGCTTACTACCTTAGTGGTTACTGTAGGCTTGTTGTAACCTGAAGAAAACCTCAGCTTTTGGAAAAGTAGCTTTCTCCTACAGCTACTTGCCCGGTTTCTAGTGACCTTGCTGTCTTGTTGCACTTTCAGGGCTATGGGTAATTACAGCACCCTAGGGTCCCACACTTTCTGTTTTGGTGTCCCTATATAGTCATATGTCACATAACCATGGGGATACAGTCTGAGAAATCCATCGTTAAGTGATTTCATCATTGTGGGAACATCATAGAGTACACTTACACAAACCTAGATGGCATAGCCTACTACACACCTAGGCTATATGGTACTCATCTTACGGGACCACCGTCCCATACGCAGTCTGTCAATGGTGAAAACGTCCTTACATGGTGCATGACTGTACTTTTGCCATAACATAGTCCTTTCATTAAACTCTTCTCCAAGTTTGCTAGTTTGAGTTAGCTCCCTTTTCTTCCAGAATCCTGACTGATAACATTTCTCTACAACACGCTAGACACCAAATGTGTATTAATGTAACCGGATGCAAAAGGGGAATCATTTTAAAATTATATTCTGTTTTCACTTGATGAAATGTCTGCATGCCAAAGGTGCTAGCATTTTCTCTACGCAAGGTAGAAAGGCACCAAGGAGCACAAATACTTGGATGAAGCTCAATCAAATTATTATCTTGTTATACATGAATAGAGGAAAAATCAACTTGTTCTTAGAGAAGCTTAGACATTGTAAAGGGGTCAAAATGCAAATATGTTGGAAATAGATGTTTAGTATCATTTTAAGAGAGAAAAATAGTTCAAATAGATTATAATTTGTGTTATATTTGAATAAATATTTCTTTTTCAACTTTCTGATGTGAGCAGGCCCAGAGAATCACTGATAGTGAATGTCTCAGCCTTGGCACCCTGAGAGCTTTCTATGAATCAGAAAATACCCCACAATTGGACTAACAGCTTATGTTTCATAAAATTATCTAATATTATTTATTATATAATTATTTTCTTTGCTTGCTGTAAATTTGAACAGAGAGAAAGAACAACTGGTACTGGTAGAGAAATAATCTGGTTTGAGGTGATTGATTTGTGAGGCATGAAAATATTTTAACAAGATTCCCAGAAAATGTCTTGTGAAAACTTGCACAGGTGATCAGAAGATTGAGAGTAGATAATAGTTACTTCTAATACGCAGGGGGGAGAAAATTTGAAAGAATATTTTAAGACTTCGCTATGATGAATGATGTACAATCAGAACAAGTGACAGAAATATCAGCCAATGACAACAGTTTAAAAACTAGCTTAAGGTGCACCCAGGCATTGAAAAAGAGCATCTAAGAACTAGAAAGAGAGTTTCCAGGAAGGCTTGCAGAAATTCAGGCTGTTGCTGAGTTTTGGAGAAAGATTAAGTTAAAAAAAAGAGTACAGGAAAAGATAGTCTATTTGGGGAATAATAATGTATATTAGATGCAGAAGTGTTAAACTGTCCAACATTCAGAGAGGATAGCTAATTCTGTAGCATGACTGGAGTGGGGTCAGCATGTGGGGTAAAGGTGGGCTTAAAAAGGGAAAATTACACAGAGATAAGTCCCTGCAGGAATTGTATGTTTAAGACAAGAAGTGCAAAAATCATATTGAAATCATGGGGGGGCTACAGATTAATTTTACTTATAGGACTGGCATAATTAGTGTAGAATTTTAGCAAGTTTGCTTATAGCAATATCAGATGTATATAAAGGAGCCAAGCAGGAAAGTAGAGGGAAAATTAGAAAACTGTTACGCTAATGAAGGGCAGAATTCAGAGGCAAGGAAGAATTCAAGAGAAGAATACATAATTAACTAAGCTCAGTGGCAAATTGGTATGGGAGATAATGAGAGTGGGTAACCAAAACGATGCTCTGGTTTCTGGCTTGTGGGATGAACTGATGTTGGTATCAGTCAGTGAGACAGGGAACACTGTGATGAAACAGATTTGGGGACAAAAAGTAACTTGTTTTATTAGGCTAAAATTTGTTAAGTTTCAGTAGGAAAAGTTTAATTTGACATACTGATAGTGTAGTCATTAAAAAAGATGTTGAAAGAAAGTGGAAATTTGGGAATAGGAAGGTGCTGGCATTTGTTTGGCTGTTCAAAGAATACATCAAGGACTGAGGTCCTGTACTTTTTCCCCGTCTCCCTCAGCATGAAGCTGTGTATCACCACATGTAGCTTATGGCTATGTGAGATGGACGTGGCTTCATGCTCACTGCCCTTAATAGGAGCAAAGAGGAAGAGTAGTACTAGCCACATTTGTATTTCTTCTCTGTGCCTCGACTTGTCATGTGGATCCACTAGTTAAAAGGAGTAGTAGATGACAGTCCTTGGTCGCTTTAAAGGGAAAAAGAGAGTTAGGCATGAGTTTCAGGTTAGTCAATCCATAGAAACTGCCATCAAGAAATCAGTATGTTAAAAATGAGATAATAAACACAATTCTAAATATACCCATAATTTGAATTAATGTAAATAGGGTACTAAATGTCCCCCAGCTTCAGATTCAATTGTTTTTTTTTTTTAAATGTCTAGCATGATGGGATACATCTAAAATATGATGATGCTGATAGGCTGAAAGTAAAGCAATGAAAAATGATACCAAGCAAAATACAAATCCAACACAGAAACATTAAATATTACACAACTATGTTTTGATATGAAGTCCATTAGTAGAGATTAAAGGAATTTAGTAATTAATTAGTAAGATGGATTTAATAATTACTTTAATAATTAAATGATCATTTACTTTTTAGAGTTTAATTAATTATTAATGATTTTAATATGGAGTTAATAAATTAAAATAAACAATCTACCAAGAAGTTACAGCAATTATATTCTTGTATAAATATTTGAAACTAGCCTCTGAAAAACACCAAGCAAAAACATATATATATGTGTATATATATATATTCACAAAAGAAATTACGAATGTCATGAAATTGGGAAACCATCATAAGATTGGAACATTTGCACAAAAGTTTTTCAGAAATAGATATATCAAGCAGATATATTTTATTAACTGTATATAACAATTGAATAACTCAATCAACAACTTAAAACTAGTGTTTACTTGTGAGCTCACGTGACATTCATTAACATTTACTAGGAAATTGATCATAAAGGAATTATTAACAAATCATAAGGGTAATACCACTGAAAGAATATTACTTGATTATAGTGTAATGTAATTTAAAATCAATAATAAAAAATAAAATGTAAAAAATGTATCTTAAAAAGCTAAAAATAATTCATGGGTTTAAGGAAACATATATCCATCAATATATCTAATTGAGAAAATACAGACCTATATATATAATTTAATAATAATGTTAAATAAGTAATACTAATAATTTAAATACATTGTTGAGTTCAAAATAAGTGAACAAAATTCCTGGATTTTAGATTCAAAGAATCACCATAAAGTCAATGGAGAATCTCGTGAATTAAGACTTAAGAGTCACAGAAACTAAAGTGTATATTGCTCCAAATATTGCTCCTAATGTCTAGAGATTAAGTATTTAATATTCCAAGACCATTCTGATGGAGAAATAGAGTAGGGACCCCTAACTGAATGAGGAAATAAAACAACTGTGCTAGCAAGATGGCATAGTTGGATATTTCAATGCCTGCTGACAATAACTGATGGAAAGAGCAGATAGAAAAATCAGTAAGGATATAGAAGACTTAACAACACTATCAACCAGCTTGAACAGATTAAAAATTATTTACAACATTCTGTCCAAAACAAGCAGAATTCAGATTATTATCAAGTGCACTCAGAATAATTACCAAGAGAGACCCTTTTGGGGTCTTAAGACAAGTTTAATCATATATGGAATGATGCAAATATTGCAATCTATGTTCTCTGACCACTACTCATTAAATTAGAAATCAATAACAGGAAGATACATGGAACATTCCCAAATATTAGGAAATTAAATAACAAACTTTTAAGTAACTCCTTGATCAAAGAAGAAATCAAAAAGGGAAACTACAACATACTTTGAACTGAATTAAGTGAAATCACAGTCATGTGTCACTTAACGACAGGGATGCATTCTGAGAAATGTGTCAGGTGATTTTGTCGTTTCCAAACATCATAGAGTGTACTTACACAAACCCAGATGGTATAGCCTACTACCAGCCTACTACTAGGCTATATAATACTAATCTTATGGGACCACCATCATATACTTGGTTTGTCATTGACCCAAACGTCATTATGCAGTGCATGACTGTATATCAAAAATTGTGAAATGCTACTAAAGTGACACATAGCAGAAATTTATAGCAATAAGTCCCTATATTAGGATAGAGAAAAGGTTCTCAAATCAATGACTTCTGTAATAAATTTTAAAAAACAGGATATAGAGCAAATTTAACTCAAAATAGAAAGAGAAAGGAAATAAGAAATATCAAACCACAAATCTATAAAAATAAATTAAGAAATTGATAATTTGGATTTGGTCAAAATTAACATTTGCATATTGAAAGACACTGTTAAAGAATGAAAATACAAGATACAGACTTAGACAAAATATTTGGAAATTGTATATCTAACAAAGTATCCAGAATATAAAAACAAGTCTCAAATCTCAATTAGAAGAAAAAAAAATTAAACATGGGCACAATATTTGAATGACACTTCAGGAAAGATGATAAAGAGATGGCAAATATGCACATGAAAAATGCTAAACTACTGTTGTCATTGGGAAAATGCAAATTAAATACACAAGGAGATAGCACCACATTAGAAAGTCTAAAATTGAAAAAGCTGATAATACCAGTGTTGGTGAGGATAAAGAACGAGTGGAAGTCTCATATCCTGATGGTGGGATTGTAAGAGGGTACAACCAATTTAGAAAACAGTTTGGCAGTTTCTCATAAGATTGAACATACACCTACCACATGACCTAACTATTCCACTTCTAGGCGTTTACCCAACAGTAATGAAAGCATATGTCCACACGAAGACTTGTACGTAAGTATTTGCATCAATTTAACTTTAGAGAGGTAATAACCAAAAAGTAGAAAGCAACAAATGGCCATCAATAGGTGAATGAAGAAGGACACGTTTTATATCCATACTAGGGACCACTAATCAGGAATGAGCCCTACAACAAAACACAATAACATGATTGATTCTCAAAATACACAGCCCAGGAAAAAAGTGTGCATAATGTATGAATCCATTTATATAAATTCCAGAAAATGCAATTTAATCTAGAGTGAGAGACAGATCTAAATTTAATCTAAAGCGAGAGAATCCGCCTTCAGTTGTAGAACATAGTTTGCCAGGGAGGAGAAGTTGGAAGGGACTGCAAAAGGACACGAAGTTACGGTGGTGACAGAAATATTCAGTATCTTTACCATTGTCAGAGTTTTACAGAGGTGTATATGTATGTCAAATTTGGCAAAGTGCACACTTTAAACAAATATGGTTTATTGTATGTCAACTCTACTTCAATAAAGTTTTTAAAAATTATCTCAAAAGGGCACTAGACTTTGCAAGTAAATTTTTACCAGTCATTCATATATATAGATGATATCAATAATATAAAACCTCTTGTAGAAAATAAAGAAGAAAGACAGACATCCAACTTATTTTAGTTAACATAGATTATACCAAAAATGGACACAAAATTAAATATAATATATTCTAATCATATTTCAACCATCTAATCCCCCATATTATAATAACATTAGTTAAGGAGTTGTATAAAGTATGTGTGATGTGTTTCAATGAACAACATACTAAAAAGCAGTCACATTGATGAAAGCAGAGAGAGTCAAGCAAATGCCTGAACACGTTGTCTATGATGAAGCAATAATCACCCATATTATCATTGCAAGCAGAGACATGGAGAATGTGTAATGATACTGATCATAAGCAGACTTGCAGTTGAGAGTTTTTCAGGTACAATATTCTCATAATTGTTTCCTTTTCCAGTCCAGGAAGTGAAATATAGAACAGGAAGATTGGCCCTATGTAAAAATTTGTAGATAGATATTCATTAATCATTACAATTCCCCCCACTTCTGTCTTTGCAAATGAGTTATGTAACTTCTTCTTCACACTAAAACACATTATTCCATTTGGGGAGACCAAAAGAGTGGGGAGACAATCAACATAATAGCCTCATAGACAATCATATAATAGCTTCACCTAAATTTACTTGAGTTAACAAAAAGTCACTAAAATAATGAAAGAGACTAAGAAAATACTACTTGACATCACCAAGAGGAAAGGGGATCCTGTAGAAGATTAAATTGCTTTAAAAAAAATTTATAATAAAGAATCTATCCACCAAATGAAGCAGTGTTGTAAATACACTCATATTTCAACTCAGATCAGATAATTCAAAAATGGAAAATAACCAAAATGCCCAAGAACACACAAATGGATAAATAAATTTTGATATATCCATGCAATTGATATTATTATATTAATATAAGTATATTAGTTGATAGTACATTATATTAATTGATATAAGTATATTAGCTCACACAACACCATGAATTTCAAAAAAAGTATGTTCAGTGAAGGAAGCCACACACAAAATAGTACTTGCTGTATAATTCCATTTAATTATCTTCACAAAGTGGCATAACTAACAGATATTTATGGAAATCAGAAGAATGCTTATACTGAGGCCGGAGCTGTAGATTATAAGGTGCATGAGGGAACCTAATGGGATGCTGGAAATGCTCTATCCCTTGATCTTGGTGAGGGTTACTGGGTACAGAATTATTGAAATGTACACTAAGATTAGTTAATTTTATGCACATTACTAAACGTAGGCTATCCTTCAAAAAAAAAAAGACAGAAACTTTTAAAATATAGGAATATTGTATGATCATGAACTGAAAGTTTCAATATTATAAAAATATCAATGCTTCATAAGTATTATTCTGAATAAGTGGGAACATTTTTAATAGTGTTATTTATCATTAATGTATTTGTAGTGTTTAATTTTTGGCATAGTCCCAAAGAGAGCAACCCATCAGATATGCCAGCATTCAGTGATTTCTCTTGAATATGATGCTATAGAGGCCTAAGATTAGTTGTGAAGAGAGGATGTTCGCCTATAAATGTGCTGGAAGCATATTTTGTTCCCATGAAATGACCTCTGGGTGCAATTTAAATCCTCAAATATTCCAACAGGCTTTCTGGTAGCATTTAGCAGGGTGATTTTAAAGATGTGTGGAAAAGAACAAATTAGCTTAAAATAAATGTGGAACCACTTAGGGCCACAACCAGACACTCTTGAAGAAGAAAATCTAAGTTGGGGACTTATACTGCCATAAAATGTTAAATATCAATAATTAAAACAATGTAATAAAGATGTAAGTCGAGGTGAAATTTACCAATGGACCTAAAAAGATAGTCCATAAATAGGTAAATACAAATATTGCCACCAAATTTAAGATAAAATTTCTCTGAAAAACCATAGGGGAGAGTTTTTTTCTTTCATAAATGATGACAGATGAATTGGACACCTTTATTTTGAAAAAAATAGGTTGAATTTTATGTTATATAAAAACAGTAGTAATTAATCAATTCCAAATGGATCATATACTTAGAATGTCTTCATGAATTTGGGATAGTCAAAATTACATTAAGAAAAGGAATATCTTTAAAGGAGAATATTGATAAATTGAACTTCAGTAACACTAAGAATGTTCATTAAGACATACCATTAGGAGAACAAAAAGGCAAGTCACAAAAAGGGAGGTGATATTTGCAATATGGATATTTGAAAAAGGTTTTTTATCTGTAACATATAAACCAACTCCTATAAATAGTTGAGGCAAACAACCAAACCAATTAAAAATGGCAGAAATATGTGAACATATACTTTACAAAAGATGGTTATAAATCCTATGATCATGCATTTTAACTTAAGAAATCTGCTCTCTTTGACAAAGTTCTTGAGATTGAATTGTTTTGTCACCAAAATGGTGAACAAGCACTGTATTTAATCGTTTTGGTATGGGCCTTTCCCTATCCCATACTCAGCTCTAATCACATAGCTTTAAAATCAGTAGGAACACAAGAAGTATTTATTGAATTGAGGTGAAATATTAAGTATGGTGTGGGTACTAAATTGTTTTAACTACTCTCATTTATATTTGATTTTTTTTTCACTTTTGACTCAGATTATCAGTGTTTAGATAGACAAAGTCCCGCTTAATGTTAGAATTTAAGAAATTCAATGCAACAGTTGACTTCCTTCATGAATTCTTTTGAACATTTCTTGGTATATTTCAGGATATCTTAACTCATACAAATATAGATAATAGCCTATATATTTAACTGAAAGACAGATGGAGAACAAAGGTTTAACTCTAAAATTACATTTCCCCTTTAGAAAAAGAAAATTAATCTAAGTAAGTACATCTTACTGAAAGAACTGGGAAAAAAGTTTAAAATTAAATAGTCAGTGAATATGGAAGTTAATTGTAATAATAGGCAAATTACTGTGAGTGGCTTAGAAATTAGTGGTTCTTCATACCAAATAAATTCAATATGGAAAGACTATATTTTTCCATGTCAATTATCACAGGACTGCACAGTAGTAGTCTTTGATTTTTTTAAATACGATGCCAGCTTTCTTTCATTTTTCTGACTTTTAGTTTGTTTGTAATAGCTTTCTAAAAAGTTCTATGTCAAATTAAGCCACAGGCCTCATCTGAGGAGATAGATGAAATGTTTGATAGTCCGCCACTCCATATATGTGTATATAATTTTTGGATTATGACATCATGAAACAGGAGATCATCAAAGTAACTTCCAAATGTGAAAGCATCAGGGAGTTCCAAGAAAAGGTAGATTGCCTGCTATAGCCTATGAAATATGTATTATCAGCGGAGTCTTCTATTGAAGATGAAATTTATAAAGAATCTTTTCATTCTCTGCCATAGGAAAATCTCATATATCACTCATCGAAGAGGAGGAGGAAGAGTTCACTGGAATCACATAATAAAATGTCAGTCCTACACGGTGATTAAAAACACCATCTAAATTCTATTTGAGCAGGGCACTTGAGAATCCAGATCAAATAAGCCATGAATCAAGGGAGCAGAATAAATGTCACAATGTTCCATAGTGACAGATTAGATAAGTGCCCGAGAAATATATAGGCCCGAAACAAGAATGACTAAGCAGACATCTTAAAACATGTTTCATAAGCATTATTCTAAACAAGTAGCGATATTTTAAATGATGGTATTTATCATCAATGTGTTTGTAGGATCTTTTTAATTTTATTTAATTTTTGGCATAACCTCAAAAAAAAAGCAACCCATCAGATATTCTAGCACTCAATGATTTCTCTTGAATGTGATGCTAAAGAGGGCTAGCTTAAATGTGAAAAGCTGGTGTTTCTCTATAAATTTGATGCCTTCCATCCTGAAATGTTTTTCCATTATCATCTTTTTCTTTCTTTTGTTGCCTTTAACGTTAGTCTCCAAAAATCTAGTTTTACAATGAAATTTTATCAATAACTAATTTAGCATACATTCAGATGAGAACTTAGAATTTTGAAGACGTTAGAGGATAACAAAACAAGAACGCTTGACTAGGGCCAGGCATTTTTGAGGATGAAAGAGAGAAAAACTACAATCATTCTCTCACTACTCTATGCAAACTCAGAGTGTCCTTAAATTCTGCTTACCTGTTCCTCTCAAAAGCAAAATGAGTGATTTATTTTCCATTCATCATCATGTGTGTGAATTCAGGTATTTCCTCTTTTTTTATTTCTCCTACATTGTTTCTTTCTGTTATCTGCTGCATTGCTACTCAGTACACCAGCTTAATGGTGCTTATGCAGGATTAATTTGATAAAACAAAATATGTAATGCTATGATCTACTGTAACGTATTTTGTGAGCAGAGCTAATAATGATTTTTTTTATTGAAGTAATATGAGTCAAGTGCACTAATCTTAACGCTGAAATTTTTGTTTTGCATACATCCATGTAACTAATAATTAGGGGAAAAAAAGATAAAAATAATTTCAGGACCACAGATGATTGCCTCTTGCCCCGTCCCAGTCAATACTCATCTCAAGTTTACCAATATTCTGGCTTCTATCAAAATTGATTAATTTTACCTTTCCCCTTAAACTTATATTAATTGAATGAAAGAGTGTCTGATCTTCTGCCTGTGGTTATTTAATTCCACAAACTTTTGTGAAATTTCCATTTTATTCTATGTAACCAATTTTGTTTTAACTTGCTGTGTAGTATTCTATCATTGGAATATATCACACTATATTACAATATTATCTTTTTTAAAAATTAATAGCCATAATTTTTATAGCAGTTTTAGGTTACAAAAACTGAACAGACAGTACAGAGAGTGCCCGTATAATCCCTCTCCCCTTTGCCCTCCTCGTTTCCCCTGTTATTAATGCCTTGCATCAGTATGGTACATTTGCTACAACCAATGAACCAATATTGATGCATTATTATTGACTAAAGTCTGCAGTTTACCTCAGGGTTCACTCTCTGTGTTGTACATTCTATGGGTTTTGACAAAATATCATTTAGCATTCATTACAGTATCATACAGAGGAGATTCACTGGCCTAAAAGTCCCCTGCACTCCGTCTATTCATTCCCCCCTCCCTCACTCCCTTCCCCCAAACCCCTGGTAACCACTAATCTTTTTATTCTCTCTCTAGTGTTGCCTTTTCAAAATGTTATACAGTTGGAATAATACAATATACAGCCTTTTCATACTGGCTTCTTTTACTTAGCAGTATGCATTTGAGTTTCCCCATGTCTTTTTGTAGCTTGATAGGTCATATTTTTCTATGACTGAATAATATTCCAATGTATGAATATATCACAATGTGTTTATCCATTCATCCCCTGAAGCATATCTTGATTGTTTCCATTTTTTGAAAATTATGAGTAAAGTGCTATAAACATGCACGTGTAAGTTTTTGTGTAGGCATGAATTTTCAACTCATTTAGGTAAATATCCAGGATTGGACTGTTGGATTATATGATAAGACTATGTCTAACTTGTAAGAACTACCAAATTGTCTTCCAAAGTGAGTGTACCATTTTTAATTTCTGCCGGAAATGAATGAGAATCCTTGTCACTCCACAAACTCGCCAGCATTTGATATTGTCAGTTCTTTTGGATTTTAGCCATCATAATAGGTGTGTGGTGGTATCTCACTGTCATGTAATTTGCAATCCTCTAACGGCATATGATCATGAACATCTTTTCATATATTTATTTTCCATCTGTATATCTTCTTGATGAGGTGTCCGAACAAATCATTTTTCCTACTTTATTATTAAGTAGGTTTTCTTTTCTTGGTTAATTTTGAGTTCCGTGTATATATATATATATTTTTTGTGAGGAAGATCAGTCCTGTGCTAACATCTGCCAATCCTCCTCTTTTTTTTGCTGAGGAAGACTGGCCCTGGGCTAACATATGTGCCCATCTTCCTCCACTTTATATGGGATGTCACCACTGCATGGCTTGCCAAGCGGTGCATTAGTGCGTGCCCGGGATCCAAACCAGCGAACCCCTGGCCACCGCAGCGGAGCACACGCACTTAACCACTTGCGCCACCAGGCCGGCCCCCATGTATATTTTGGATATACGTCCTTTATAAGACGTATGTTTTGTAAATATTTTTTCCTGGTCTATGTCTCCTCTTGTCATTCATTTACCACTGTCTTTAGCAGAGCAGAATTTTTAACAAATGAAATCTAACTTATCCTCTTTTTTTTCCTTTCCATGGATTGTGCTTTTGGTGTTGTAGCTAGAAACTAACGACTAAAGCCAATTTTTAGAGTGTTTTATAGTATATTTTTCAATGCTTACCTTGCTCTTTATATTAAAAAATACTTTTTTGTAAGATGCAAAGAGGTTCTTTCCTCTCATATATTTTTGGCCATCTTTGGTTCTTATTTGGAATTTGTATTGGTGGGCTATTGCAATCCCCTTTATTGGTCACAACAATTTATATACCCCCTAGTTGCAAAATGCATTCTCCTCTTCCTCAAACCACAAAATTTTTATCCAAGTAGGAAATCTGACTAAATGCTAAGAATCTTACTATCTCGATCAAGTCTAATACTGGTTCTTTTGTTTTAGAAAAATGTGATAAAAACTATTATAAAACTATTATAAAAATATAATTTAGAGCCAGCCCTGATGGAATAGTGGTTAAGTTGGGCATGCTTGACTTCAGCAGCCTAGGTTCTGTTCCTGGGTGTGGACCTACACCACTCATCTGGCAGTGGCCATGCTGTGGGGGCGGCTCACATACCAAAAAAAAAAACAGGAAGATTAGCAGCGGATGTTAGCTCAGGCCCAATCTTCCTCAGCAAAAAAATATATATACACATATGTAATTTATCTGTTCCTGCATATCCAACAAAAGATGGTGAATTAGAAAAGGTAAACCCCAAGTAGCACCTCCATTTGAAAAGAGAAAGACAGTAAAACACATAGTAATCATTACGCATAGTAACTTAAGCAGTCACTTGTGTCCACCTGGCAAATGTGGCCAGGTCTCCCCAAACTAGAAGTAGGAAATGTTCTTTGCATAGGTATCAGTTCTGCTTCCTGGGAGTGGCTCCATAATTCATCTTTCTCCATGATACTTGCATTCAGTTTCTGAGGTGCTCCTTCATTTTTATCATACCATTTGATCATTTTTTAAGAGAGTTTTGAAAAATACATACTATTTGACATCTTAGAAGTTTTCTCAATCTATTTCTTGCTGGTAAACAGAAAGATAGGAGACTAAATGTCTTTTTCTACTTCATAGAGACATTTTTTTTTTAACCAAGACTAGCGACACTTTTTCCTCTAAAGCTCTCTCTCAGGAACATTGTGACCTTTCTCTCTGTATGCATTTATTTTCCACATGTCAAAGCCACACCCGAGATTATTTGAAGACATACCTCTGTCTTAAAATGTAATTATAGGTAGATTGGAAATATAATACTTCCCTGAGACCATGTCCTTAAGCTTCTAGAAATATTTTGTTTAAGAAAAGATCTGCTAGGCAACATCCTAATGATTTCAGATGCTATAATAAAGGTAGTTAGAGACACACTTTGCTGCATAAAATAACTAACAATCTCACTGACATAGAATGTAAGCATTTGGTTTTTGCTCAAACATCTGTCAATCGGCTGAGGTTCAACTGACTGTATGCGGACCTTCATTGCTCTTGGTTTCCAAACAGCAGGTTTACTTTAGGTCTAGTTCATGTATCACTCATTCTTCTTGGAACAGCAGACTATGAGGTGTATTTATCATAGCAGAGGTCAGAAGTTCTTGGATAACTTGAAACTTGTGCTATTTCTTAAGAACTAGAAACTTTTACACTTCATTTCTGTCCCAATCTATGGCTGCAGAAACCCTACATGGCCAGGCTGCTCATCACTGAAGAAGGTAACGTACTCTGTCTGTACTGGATTGAACCAAAGACACATGACAAGAAGTAGACACAGGAAAGAGTAAATAATAGTGACCAATGTGAAATATACCATGGAGCAGTTTGTCCATTTTCACTTAATATAGTCACGGATACATTTTGGGTTTAAATCTACCATATAGGTATTTATTCTATTTTATTCTTTCTGGAATTTGCTCATTTTCTTTCCTTTCCTGACTCTCTTGAATTAATTGAGAATTTTTCTTTTATTGTCATATTTTTTCCTCTATTAGCTTGTTGATTACACATTTCTTTACTATTCTTTTAGCCTTTATCGATGAGGTTACAACATGAATCCTTGACTTATCGTACTATATTTTAAATTAATTTTTTCACCACTTCTCATGCTGAAACTTCCATCCCAACACTTCAAGATCCATAAGGCTGTGTACTTACTTACCCACATCCCACCAGTAATGCTATTGTTGTCATATATTTTAATACAATATATTTTTAATCCACCAGCACATCATCATCATTATTTTACATAGTTGTTATTTAAATACATCCACATATTTTATCTTCTTTATGCATTTCGTTCTATACTGTTCCCTCATTTCCTGGGATATTTTTGGTTAGTGCTATGCTTTTCATGACTAAATATTTTTCCTCTAAATTAAATTCTCACAAATGTATCAGAATTATTACTTTTTTTGATAAACTTTGTTCAAAAATTTGTTGCATACTTGGGTAGCCTGTGGGAAGTGAGTTTGAAGTTAATTTTTTTTTTGGTTCTTGACATCTGTAAATAAGTTATTAAAATAGGTAAATAATATTTGAGTAACTGTTTGAATCTATGAAAATGAGAGGAAAGTTTTAGTATGCACTATTGGTAGAATACATGAACTTTTAAATGATAAAAGCCAAGTAAATTTGTAAGATAATTTTATAAATCATTTTAAATATACTTATGTATCTATTTAATATATTAGAATAATCATCCTTAATTTTCTTTTGAACATAGCAGATGTTTCCACACTCCCATCCCTTTCTATGTCACCTCAGGATGCCACAGAAAGCCTCTATTTCTCTTTAGCAGAAAGAGTTTAACTTTAACAGATAAATTGTGGCAAGCCTGTTCCAGCTATGTTCGTTAAAGAGCTTCATGGGTAAAGGGGATTTGATTTGAAACAAAAGAAAATTCTGATTATTGCAATTGCTGGTGAAATCTTCCAGGAGTAGTTAAAATGCAGAAGCAAGCAAGATGCGAAATCATCATCAGGTCAAGGAGATTACTGGAGGTCTTTGAAGCACAGGAATGGGTGAGCTCAGATTCAGGCAGGGAACATTGCATATATTTTGCTGAGCCTTTGACTGCAACCATATAGAGGAACAGTTATAAGATTGCAGCTTCTATTAAGTTGAAAGCAGAGATGTGGTTACGGGTTTGGCGTATTCACTGCGGCTTCATATGGGTCCTAGGCCCATTCACGCATGATCCTAGAAATTAAGAGTTAAAATGGCCTTGCATTACAGGCTTAATTCCATGTAGATACCTAGGGCCTTTTCTCTAAAAGCCTTTGTACCATATAGCATTTTATTTTATTTGTATAGATCAGATACCACTATAGCGGTTTAACCAAACAAAACTTGTCTTTTCTCACTGTGTTCAATGGTTTGTGAACTACAGCTGTTCAAAGAACAAAATTCCTTTCTTTCTGCTCTGCTCTTCTTAGTATATGATTTCCTCTTCATAATTTTAGGGGAGTTGCTCCACCTTTGGGTATCATTTCCAAATTCTATCAGGAAAAAGAGAGAAGGAAAAAGACATGTACCAATTAATTATGTCCCTTTTTATATGGAAAAATGAAATATTTCAAAAAGCACAGTACATTTTTCTTACATATCATCAAAAAGAAGTACACATATGGCCAGATGAGGCTACAAGGATATCTGATTTATAAAGTCAGATGCATTCATTTTCTCATTAGCCAAATCATTATTTACTTAATCAATCAGACAAAAGAATAAAAGTGAATCAGTATCTAGCTGTATCTATACAACCGTCTCAACATAAAGAGCTGTTACCTACTATCCAACTCTTACAGTTAATTACTGGCCTGGGAAACCCAGGTCCGAACAACATGTACTCCAATGATTCAGAGATGATAACCATCATGGAAACCCGTATTCCGACACACACAAAATTCTTTCTGATGTGGTTTGGCTCTGAGTCATAAAGACCTAAACTACAGTGGTTGACATGGTACAGATATATTTCTTTTTTAATTACTCTACTCTGGATTGATATGGCAGCATTGTTCCACAAAAATCTCAGATATCTGACTTCTTCCACTTCACCATTCCTAGCTATGACTTTCATCTTAGTAGTCCAAAATGGGGCTCATTCCCTCAAAAAAATAGTCTAGACCAAGTGTCAGCTTTCTCTTTCAGAAGGCTCCCCAAGACTCTAAATAGCACTACTGTTCATTTTCAGTTTGCTGAGACCTAGTCACTTTGCATATTCACCATCAAGGGAGGAGGAGAAATGGGGTTCTGATTATTGGAAATCAGCTAATAAATGAATATTTATGATCTGTGGAAAACTGGTAGTCTCTGCTAGAACAATCTTTCAATACAAAAATGATCACTCTCATGCAGATCCTGGAACAAGTAACAGATGTTAACTTCTAAGAAGGTCTAAATCTACACCAGTGCTATACGAGAGAATCATCTGTGATGAGGGGAATGTCCTTCTGTGCAATCCAATAGGGTAGCCACCAGCCACATCTGGCTATTGAGCACATGGAATGTGTTTAGAGTAACTAATTAACTTAATTTCTTTTTAATTTAATTTTAGTTAAATTAAATTTAAATTTAAATAGTCACATGTAGACGATGGCTACCATACTGAACTATGAAGGTCTAGATCTTCCCAGTAAAGGCATTAAGTTCCTGGATGCCATCCTTTGGCAATAACGGTAAATCTTCAAACCACTTTCACTAGAACAAAGACAATAATTTAAAGATCCATCAAGATATTTTTATATCAATAATTTGCCTTCTACATTTTTATTTTGTTCTTGTGTTATACTTTCATGACACGGAAAACTGAACAATCAATGGCTCCACAGGTGGTTGACTCAGTAAATTTTAGATAAGAACAAATGGAAAATGACATACGAAAGTTTTTTTTTTTTTTTTAGCTCTATGTGTGTGTGTGTGTGTTTTAAGGCAGAACTTTAACCCAGGTTTTCAGAGACTAAGAACAGGTCCCCAAACACCCTTCCACCTTGTCCTCTCCACTGTAAGATCCTTATATAAATCTGCTGAGAAGGTGACCTGCAAAGCCATAACTTACTGAAATGAGCCCTCAGAGTCTCATTCAGGATCTAGAGCCCACAATGAAAGATTATTGACGTTTTCAGCAGAAAAGCTGTCAATTAGATGTACAGTTTGCCATAACAGCTCCGGGATATAAACCTGAGCTCTTCTGTAAATTTACTGAATCTACTTTGCAGCCACAGGGCCAAGCACACAACTTTCCCTTTGCTTGAGGAGATCCAGATGTTCACCTTATTTGGATGTGTGCCGGAAACTGGATTGTGAGTTTGATGCATTTCGGCCTTATAGCACTTGGGGTTGTAGCCTAAATGCTTATTTTTAAAAGTATGTTTATTTTTTCTGACTATAAAGTAATGCATGTTCAATGTAGCTAATTTAGAATGTATGAAAAACATGAACAAAATTATAGTTACTTGTAATTCTACAACATAGTGATAATGACTGTTATCATATTTCCTCCAAGTTGAGAAAACTGCTATTTTCATTAACTTTGCTTTACCATGTAACATTTTAGAAGTGTTTTCTTCTCTCTGTCTCTGCTCCCTCATTTATCATTCACATTTCTCAATGCACTGCCATCTGGCTCCCTTCCTGTCAATCCACTGTAGCTTTTGTTGCCAAGGTCACCAATGGGTTTTTGTCACTAATTTGAATGGACACTATTCAGTCTTTATCTTACTAGAATTCTCTGCAATAGTTCAGAATCCTGCCACCCAGGGAAGTTTTTGGAAGCCACTGAGTCAGACTGCTTCCAAATTATTGCTAAAGCTTTTGAGACTAAACTCTGTCAACTTTTTGTGCCAAGAAAAAATTAGGACTAAGTCTATTTTGTTTCCCCGGCTAGTTTACCTCAAAAATTCCCAAAGGGGCAAGTGTATCTGCTCAATTCTTATAAAGTACCCGTCTCTAGCATTGCTTTTTGCTCATTATCTCCCCCATGTCTGTCTTATGTCACAGAACAAGTCATTCTGGAAAGGTAGTAAGTCAAACGGTCAACCACACTCAATACAGGAATGCATGTATAAGTCAGCTCAGTCTTCTCAAATTCCAGTTCTCCAGAGCAGTGGTCACTACAGAGTTGTGCACACGTCATGAGCAGCCAATCAGAGACATTTGGGGGCACTGATGTAGATGTGATAAATTTTAGGGACTTAAAGCATAGAGAAACCGAGGCCCATTTTTGCACATTGGAAGGAACTTGCTAGAGCTTGAAGCCAACATAAAAGAGAGAGAAGCAGAAACAAAAGAGAAAGCCAGACAAAGTAGTTTGAACCCTGGAATCCAGCTGGCTCTTGGTCTTTTTACTTTTATGAACGAGTAAAATACTTTTCCTGTTTTCTTTCTTTCCTTTTTTTGTGGGTATATATGTATGTATGTATGTTTGTATCTATCTGTCTATCTATCTGTCTACCTACCTACCTAATCAAGGTACTAAAGCAAAAGATCCCATCTGTCTCCTTTTGCCACTTTTCCTCTATTCTATCTGGTGACCCTGATTACAAAAATCACATTCATTTTAGATTTCTCTATTCAATTTCTCTGCATTCTCTCCCCTCTTCTGAAAACTGGCTGCTAATTTGAGGACCCGCAGCTGTCCTAAGCTGTTCACGTTGGCCTGCATTGGAATCACCAGGATGGCTTGTTAAAACACAGATTTCTCGGGCTGGCCCGGTGGTGTAGTGGTGAAGTTCACATGCTGTGCTTTGGCGGCCCGGGGTTTGCATGTTCTAGATCCCGGGTGCAGACCGAAGCATGGCTTGTCTAAGCCATGCTGTGGCAGCATCCCATATAAAGTAGAGGAAGATGGGCATGGATGTTAGCCCAGGGCTAATCTTCCTCACAAAAAAAAACCACAAACAACAAAAACGCAGAGATTGCTGGGCCCCACCCTAAAGTTTCTGTCTATTTGCTCTGGGGTGAGGCCAAAGAACTTGCATTTCTATAAAAGGGTTGATGCTGGTGATCTGTGACCACAGTTCTGCTTGTTATTAGGACAGAGCGATGACTCCCAAGCTGCCTGTATGCCAGACCAGAAACCTGAAGTCTAAATCAGACTTTTCAAATATGTGTGAAGGTTGACCAACAACTTTCTCTTCTCTGAAGTTATGCTGAAGAAATTACCACAAATATGGAAAAACTTTAACAACAATAGCTCTTATAAAACTAAAAAAAGGTAATAATAATTTGAACATAAGGAACAGTTAAGCAAATGCCATGTTTATATTGAATCAAGAGTAATAAAGCGATTAAAATAAAAATTATGAAGATTTTGGCAGTTATTTGAAAATATATTCAAATATTAATAAAACACAGCCTTCAAAAGCGATAATGATTAAACTGTATAAAGCAAATAATAATAAACAAACCAACAAATTTAACACACAAAAATACATACTTGCAAAAATGACATTTAAAATGCTAACCATTCTTTGGGTTTTGTGGTTAGGGTCTCCTTTAATGTAAAATCTTTGTATAATTTCCAAATTTCCTATACTGAGCCCGTAGCTGTTACAATAAAGGTTATTTTCTTAAGTGTTAGGAAAGAGTTAATATAGAAGGTATAATGGCTTGCTCCTTGCATATCTCCAAGGCAACCTGGAATCATGATTGATCCTTGGTCAACTCCTGGGAATGCGGCCCTCGGAAGATTCTTAACATCAGTGATTGACGATTTTGCTGTTTACACCTAGAACAATGTACCATGCTGTACCAGCTTGTCAGGTTTGCTTTGCACAAGCCCCAAGATTGATGATGTGTGCTTTATTTGGTTGTTGGGGGTCCTGACTTTCCGTTGCCAGGGCTGGGAGTATAATAGGATGTGCCCATGTGACCTGCCCTCCATAAATCCCTGGATTCTTAGACTTAAATGGGTTTGCATGGACAGTGACTTTCTACACATATTCCTGTACAGTAGTCTGCTTCTAGAAAGAAAGAATCTTCTGCGTGGCCCTAGACAAGGAAGAACTTGAAAGCCTGTGGTCTTTTCTTTCTAGACTCCACCCAATGTACGTTTGTTTTTTGCTGCTTTTGTTCTGTATCTGTTGCTGTAATAAACCTTCACCATGAGTATAACTTGCTATATTTGGAGTCACATGTGTCCTTCCAGTGAATAATCAAATTTGAGGTGGTCATTCAACCTGCAAACAATATCTATATATGTTTGTATGAGTGTATGTATGTGTGTGTGTGTGTGTGTGATGTACACACAGCAAATAATTGTTCAATAATTTATTCTATCTCTATCACAGACAAAGTGCTTTTATATTAGAAATATAAAAGATCAAATGTACAAATTATTAAATAATTTAATCAGTCACATCTGTAAGTTCCCTGAAAAATTTCATTCATTTATGCATGCATTTGTTCATTTATTTGACAAATATTTTGTTAAATAAATATGCTATATGCTATGCGCTTGGTATATAATAAAGAACAAAATAGTCTTATCTTCATTTTTACAGTTCTTATTTTCAAAGGATAAAGGCATATACACAGAACGCTGTGATGCAGAGTTAAAAGTTATATCAATAAAGGAAATTATTATCATCTTCATTGTTGTTTTACTAATTTATATTTGTTGAGCGTTTACTCTGTGCCAGCCAATATTCTAAACACTACAATATAATACTTCATTTAGTAGTCATATAAATCTCTATGATGTATGTTCAATTATGATTCAGATTTTGCAGATGCAGAACTGAGTCACTGAAAGACTGAGTGATTCGCAAAACATTACAAGGCTAATAAACTCGGTACTGTGATTCGAACCTGGACAGCTTATTTTGATCTCAGAAACTATACTCTTCACCTACATCAATACCACAAGTTGGTTCAGAAATACAGAGATTTCAAGACTTTCATAAGGGCTACTTGAAAAAGGCAGCATTGATGAGCTAAGCTATACATTTGCAAAAACCCAAAGTATGAATAGAGCAAATTTTACATAGGGCATTGGAGTTTGTGGGAAGGAAGAGGATAAGAGTGTTCTAGACACAGGGACCAGCATGCGCAAAGACCCAACTCTGAAAACATGGATGGCTTCAGGGACATGTTCTTAGAGGGGCCCCGTAATTGGGTTTTAATTATCTGAGGTTGCCATCTTGAAAGGCTTAATAATTTTATTTTTGAATTTATGTTTTAAGAGAAGTCTAGTGAGACAATAGAGCATTTACAGTGGGCTCCCACTGCCTCCCAGTCTTCCTGGAGATGTTCTCTGTAGCCGCTTCCCTATACCTGGGGCCCCAGGCACCTCACTTGGCTTCATTTTCACAGTTCTGATCCAGTTGACTCTGCCACATTTAGCCATCGGTGTGGACTTGGGCATGGTGCAGGGAGGGTCAGGGTCAGTGTGTCTCCTGCCGTCTTGAGACAGAGCATGATGACAGCCATCTCTGCTGTGGGATAGCAGTGACACACACATTCCTAGGGCTACTTGGTGAAGGTGAGCCTCTCACCCAGCCCTAATCCAGGTACGTGGCCTGACACAGAGGTTCTGATCTCTTGGGTATTCCTTTGTGGGTCGGGAGGTGGAATCATGAGAAGGAGACATGCCCGTGCCTGAGGCAATTAAAGCAAATGGAAAATACCATTATGGGTTCAGAGAGAGGCCTTGGAAGAAAGGAAAAACTTTTATATCTTAATACCATGAATGGCACTGATTACCAGCTTGAACAAGGGTACTGGTGCTCTTGCGTTTGCCCTGAGCCCCTGAAATTATGTTGCGGCTCTGTGTGAAAGTCCATGGTATGCCATGCCTTAATAACTGAAAGAATTTCGGTATCTGTGTATCAGATGGCCTTTACTAATGTGACTAAATTCTGGATACAAAAAGAGAAAACAAATTAGATCATATCAAGAAGTTATATTCTAAGAGCAATGAAGAGTGAGTGACACGTTTTAAGCATAAGAATCTGGTGAACATATTTGTGAAATAGATGCCTAATTCTCAGTTATATCATTAAGATGAATTTTACGGAACCAAGACTAGAATAAGGAAGGTCTATTAGGATACCATTTCTCTCATTCAAATTGTAGATTGTTATGGCCTGAATGGAGTTATGACAATGAAGGAGAGAACTGGACCGAGTTAAAAAAACATTTGGAGGAAGAATGGACAGAAATGTATGAATGAGAAGATATGGGCAGATATTACAGTGTCAAGAAACATAACTTTGGATTCTGGCTTGGCCATTTAAGTATATGAAGATATCATTTACTAATATCTTGCCTGGGGATATAGTTTTGAAATTAACCAACATAAAAATGAGTATTTAAGGGAACTGCCCGGTGGCGCAAGCGGTTAAGTGCGCGCGCTCCGCTGCGGCGGCCCGGGGTTCGCTGGTTCGGATCCCGGGCGCGCACCGACGCATTGCTTGGTAAGCCATGCTGTGGCGGCGTCCCATATAAAGTGGAGGAAGATAGGCACAGATGTTAGCCCAGGGCCGTCTTCCTCAGCAAAAAAAGAGGAGGATTGGCGGATGTTAGCTCAGGGCTGATCTCCTCACAAAAAAAAAAAAAAAAAAAAAAAAAATGAGTATTTAAGCAATGGGAATAAATTAGATGACCTGGGGAGTGTGTGTTACTTGAAAATAGAAATAATTGAATTATTACCTCTAAAACTATGCTGTCCATTACAGAGGTCACTAGTCACATGTGGTTATTTTTTTAATTAATTAATATTAAAGAAAACTTAAAAATCACTTCCTCAGATGCACTGGTCACATTTTAAGAACTCAACCGCCACCTGTGGCCATTGGCTACTGTACTGGACAGTGCAGATTATAGAACATTTCCATCATTTCAAAATGTTCTAATGGACGGCACTGCCTAAAACTTCTGGATTTTAGGGAGAGATGAAGGAATAGCAGTATCATACAAGACTGAGAATCAGTAGCTAGAAAAAGAGGAGAAAAATAGGAAGATATAATGAGAAAGAAAAGAGGGAAAGAGAATTTTTCAAGGGGAGAATAACCAACCACATCACATGCTGAGGGGAGTTCAAACAGCATTAGGATTACGACGATCCTTTCTCAATCCCAAAACATTCAACTGGCTTTATTACTGACATTCAGACTCAAGTATATTAACTGGCTAGAAGATGCTTAAGCAACTGAAATTTAGAGGTAAACTTTGATATATATAGATATATCTATATATATAAAAATGCATATTCTGAAAATTTTTGCTTCCTCACTAATTTTTCTACATTCCGTAACCACTAGTACTGTACACTTCAAGATCGTGTGAAGAGCAAGATATAAACAGATAACGTTTAAATCCTGAGCCAACAAATTTTCAAAGATTGTTTTGTTCCTCTAAACCGATTGAGATATATGTACAAAGGACCATGTCCTGGAAAAGTTAAGAGTCATTAATATTGCTAAATAGAAATGATACTGTTAGCACAGCAAGAGCAGAGTGGGCCTTATTAACCAACACATATTTCCTTTCTACACTTTAAAAATGCTGATGCAGTGGAGGCTGAATTTCTCATCTCTTAGTCTTCAAAATATCGGTTTGTAGAAAATAGTTTTGAGAGACACTAAAGTATATTTCTCTTGCTTTTATTTTAAGGTTAGAGTCCTTGAAAATGCTTTATATACCTCTTGTTACACATAATTGTTTTATTCCTAGAGACTTTCGTTCCTTTTTTATTATATTGGTAGCATTTTATTTCCATATAGGCTGTAGGCATTTCTTCTTTCAATATATAGTATTGAATATTTCTCCTTTCTTTAATATTCGATATAGAATTACCTTCACAGCTGCCTGTGAATGCAAAATTCTCCCGACATTTACCAACCTCCTTCATTTTTCTCCCTCTCTCTTTTTTTGGCTTGAAGAACTATTTATGTTAGGAAAATATTTTCACATTTGTAAATGATAACTTTTTTGGAATGTGTAGAAATAAGACCAGCCAAGGAGAAAAAAAGAGCTATGATCATATTGATGATATATACACACCTAGAAGCAAAGACACAGATATTTCTGCATGTGTGTTTACACACACCACACACATATGTTTACACACACACATGTAAATAAGCACATTCAAAATCAACACAAAGGAGGATTTTTAGTAATAGTGATCCATTTCATTGGAAGTATAATAATCATAGTTCTTGAAGACAAAGAAAATGCAATTAGGGTTGTAAAAACTAATTTAGAATTTACAAGGCATAATTACAATTTAATAAAATTTACATTAAGTGATACTCATTAAAACAGTTTATGATTTCTAGAAATAAACTTGTATTCAGCATGAAAGAAAAATATTAAAATTAATGAAATTATAAGATCATTTACGAGAAATCATTTTGGAATTCGCGTGGCAAATAAAAAGTAAAAGCTAAGAAAATGAAATGTGTAATCTACCATGTTCATTTGACTTTGTAAAAGCTGTTCCCTTTGGTGAATACTGTAAATTCTATTCAAAGTTTTAATTTGTTTGTTTATATACATGCTTTTTTAAATGGAAATTATAACCTTTCAAACTAAATGTATGAGCTTTATGATGAGAAAAGTCAACCAGAGAATGAAATAATCAAAACGTATATATTATATGAGTCTATACTTTATTATTCTTCTTAACTGATTTTCCCCTTATTGACATGATGGAAGAAAGAAATACTGTAAAATATTTATTATGCCAAAATGTATCTTTTAATGCAGCATTACCTTTGAGTGAATATACCTAAAATAGAAATATTCTTTGTACAGTAGTATATAAAAATTGGCACCAGATAAAATTCCTTCATGAATAGAAGCTAATAGATATTTTTAATTCTTTTTAAATGTTTGTCTTCAGAGTTATTCAGACGAAAATAATCTTGTCTAAGAAAATCTCCTTTGGAGTGATGTGCAACTTTTAGCTTACCACTGTATACTGCACATTGCAATGCTCTCTGGAATTATAGGGTTAGGCTCAACTCCTTTTCCTTATTTGTTACATGTGACTTTGGGAAAATTTCCTTGCCTTACTTTTATCATTTGCAAAATGGGATAATAATGCATAACCTGCAGGGTCATTGTAAAGATATTAAATAATAATGCACTTAAAACACTTGGTGCAGAATGTTGTACTAAATATAGGTATGTTATTTCTCTTAAGTATATTCAAAACACATGCAAATAAATGCATACAATTTGACATTAAAGAATTGTTAAGCAGGCATTTTTCCTAAGTCTAGTTTCTTTTGTACCACTTACTATTATTAATAACAAAGATGTTTATATTCAGTAAAATATCTATACTATTTGTGGAAGACACACTTGTAATACTAAGATAGGAAATGGCTGCACGAGATGGAGATTATATTAATATTGTGAACATTTAAAAATATTTATATGATATAATCTATCAAATAAATAAGTTTAACCATAGTTAATATATTATTTATTCCTGAGGTCATCTTTTTTTTTAAACTGGGGAGAAAAATATTAAACAGAATCTCACTGAGCCGTGATTCCCAGATTGAAATTTGACTCTGAATGAGTCAACTTTCCAAGTTTCCTTTGGCTGTCCTTTTGAAAGGACTGTTTATTGTCATTTTATATTCATGAAGCAACCCAATTTAATACTGAAAAAGGAAATCTAAATTCTCAAAGGTACAAGAAAGCAGATTGTTGATGAGGTTATTTGTATATGAAACAGAATATTTTTCCTACTATGCAGAATAATCTTCCTTGTCTTTCAGTACTCAAAGTGACTTTTTATACGTTACATTATTTGAATAATACACACATATGCACAAACTAAAGAAAAATCATTAATTACTATTTTATTATTAGATGTTCATTTTTTTTAACAGTGAAATGAAGAATGCGTCAATTTTCAATATCCCTGGATGGCAATGCTTCATTGAGTACATACACTTTTGGATATTTATGTGACCTATAATTTCTGTGAAACATCAATAGAATTCCCAAATTAATCATTCATTCTTTAATCAATGTCATGAAGCACTTACATTCTCCAAGCTCTGTAACATTTTAAATAGATATGCTTAGGGAAAAAGACAATCATCTTGACAAACTCTTTGTATACTTTGAATTTAGTAATTTGTTACTGTCACATTTTTCACAATGTTTAAAGAGATTATTAGAAGTAAAATTAGTGTGAAAAAGTGATGAAAACATTTTTATGAGAAATCCAGGTAACTAACTCACTCCTATGTTTGGATATAAAATAAT
The DNA here is from genome assembly GCF_020826845.1 of Diceros bicornis minor. Classification (NCBI taxonomy): domain Eukaryota; kingdom Metazoa; phylum Chordata; class Mammalia; order Perissodactyla; family Rhinocerotidae; genus Diceros; species Diceros bicornis. The sequence continues at coordinate 40,759,808 of NC_080759.1, forward strand.
TTGTAATAAAAATGTTCAATGTGTAAAAATAAGAATATGAATGAATAAAGAGGAAGGGGAAATATCATAAGAACTCTGTAGAACCCCACGTTCCAAGGAAAGGTTCCTTAGCATATTCCTTAGCACCTATATATCATATAATCATTACATATATATTTTAAAAAAGATTTCATGAATATTATGCACAAGCACAGTATATATTTTATCTTATTTGATCATTAATAAACTTCTTATATCAGAAGTACTATTATATTTCTAAATATAATAAAATAAAAACCTTTCTCTACAGTCAAAATAAGATGAACACATTTAATAAAATATTAATAATTCTTTAATATTATTAATAGTCATGTTAAAATTTATCTAATACACTGAGAACTTTCTTTTATAATTGGTCTTGTCCAAACAAGGATCCTATTCAGAACCACATTACATTTTGTCATGTCCCTTGAGTCTCTTTTAATTGAGAAAAGCACTTTTCTTTGTAATGATGTTAAGTACTTCAAGACACTCGAGCTAGTAGAATTTACTACGTTCTGGAACTTTTCAAATGTATACTCATGGTGTCATTTAGTTACTCCTCTTTCACCTCTATTATCTACAAAACAAAAATTGTACCTACCAGCTTTCTTAAATCCAAGTTAAACATTTTTGACAACAGTGTCATGTGATATTATGTCTATACTGTTCCACATCAAGAAACAACTAATATTTTTGTCGCATTATTTGTGTCCTAAGCAATTCATTAGCAAGGTGCAATTTTTTCTCCCTTAAGACAAAATGTAGTCTGTGTGATATTATGTTGGCTCTATATAAATGTTCAATTCCTCATCAAATATTTGACTATTAGATTTAATACCAACTTGATAATACCTGTCTGAAGTAATCTTTCATTAGGTTTTCAAAGTGATCCAGTGATTTCTTATTCATTTGTCATTCTTCTGACTATTGAACTCTAATGGTAGATAATCAGTGTCACTGTTAGGATTTTGTTAAATTAACATTTGTTAATTGAAGCACAGGGTGCAGGATGGCGAGCCTTGGTTCAACAAAACCACAAGAGAAATTGAAAAATAGAGCTTTATTACTCAGGTTCTGGAGGAAGTACACAGCAGGTCTGGAGGGGCCACACGGGGAGGTCAAGGCAGAGTGCAGGCAGACAGGGAGGCAGGGTCTGGGGCACATTCCTTAATTACAGTCTGTGGGTTTTGGTAAGCTTCATGGGGGTCTTATCTAAGGGGCGCACAAGGGGAAGGAGCTGGAAGGTGGGGGAGGCTGTTTATCACAAGGTCTGTGGGAGAGTCGTATTGGAAACACATTTGCTTGTGACTCTGCAGGCTGTTATCTAGAGTATGCGCTTGCATGAAGAGGCTAGTGTCAGGTTAAGACCCCCACAGGCTGCTTGGCCAAACAAAATGGACGCCAACGCAGCAATACCATGAAGTAGCTTAGCTAAAATCTCAACAGTCACTTTCTGCTTCAGAGGTCTTACAGTTGGTGTGAACTGCTATTTCTTTTTCCCTCTGGTGACAACTCTAGAGACAACACCTTGAGATGAGAGAGCTCAAGATGAGAGCAACAGGATCCCTGAATCACGTCATGAAAGATGGCTCAGAGGGTCACAAAACTCCAAACAGACTTGCATGAGGAGGATATATTTTCACCGTGCATGAGAAACCACATTTATGTGTTGCAGTAGCAAAGCTGAAATAATAAAATACCCCTCTACCACTTTTCTACTGGGTTATTGGCATTTTTTTCTTCCCTATTCCTGGAACTCTTCTATATACTAAGGAGGATCTCTCTGTCTCTCTCTCTGTCTCTATCTCTATCTCTTTTCTGGTATGAGCTGGATATATTGTTTTCTGAGTTTCTTATTTATCAATCTTTTATTTTATAGCTTTTAAAATTTTTTAGCATAGTTAAAAAAAATCTTCACCTGCCCATTTTCTAGTATTTTTGGTTTAAAATTTTTACATTTAAATATTTAATTTTTTAGAATCAATTCTAGTCTTGTTATGAGGTACAAATTGAATTACCATTGCTAAATCTTTGGAGTAGATTATGCAATTTTTATTCTTTTACTAAATCATCTGAATATTTATATTAATAGATTTTCTAATAATGAATAGCCTTTGAAATCATGGAATACATATCTGCTGATTATTATGTGTGACAATTTTTAAATGTAGTTTATCTTGTTTGAGAGTATTTAATTTTGAAATTTTATATCCACATTAATATGTGAAATTGGTTGCTATTTTACATTTTTATGCAACCTCAATCAGCTTTGAACTTTTCAATAAACATCATTTACATGGTTTCCTTCATTAACTGTTCTCAAAAACAGTGTAAATGCAGTAGAATTATCTGTCTTTAGCAGACTCAGTAGAATTACCTGAAATATTTTGGTCTGCTCTTTTTGGAGAGTTATTCTCTGAGAACTTTCTCTATTCTTCATGTGGTGATAGATCTGTTTGACTTTGTACCTCCACTGCAGTGAATTTTGATAAAATATTTTTCAAGAAAATTATACATTTTTTCAGGTCTCCAAATTTATTTGAAAAAGGTAGTACAAATTAGTCACATAATTTATTGCTAATTGCTCCTCTTTTAGTGGTTATTTTCTCCTTTTAAATATGTGGGCTTTCTGTTTTTTTCATGATTAGGTGAGTGGATGGTTTTATCTAGTTTTTAAATGTTTTAAAATATTGACTTTTTTCTCTATGATTTCTCTTTTTACTGTTTTTCAATTCATTGCTATCTGCTTAAAAATGTATTTATTCTTCTTTTTCTTTCTGTTTACTTTGTTGTTCTTCATTTAACATTTATATTATATAGCTAAATCTAATGGCTAAATATATCTATATATACACACACATATAACATATACTGTATATTACATTGTATATATATAATATATAAATATAACTTATATATATAATATTATGTAACACATATAATATTAATATTGATATTAAGTGTTTAAGGCTTTAAATAGATCCCTGAGTACAGCATTATCTGTTTCACACATATATTAATATATTTTCAATATTATTATTTCAGAATAATTCTATGATTTCAGTTTTTATCCAAGAGTTATTTGACAGAAGTGTTTTGTTTTGTTTCATTTGGCTTGTGTGTGTTTGAGTGTGTGTGTGTTTCTGTTTTTAACCCAAGGTAATAAAAGAATGCTGTTCATATTGTTTTTCTAATTTAGTAAATTTAGTGAATTGCTCTTTTTTCCTCTCAATATAATATATGGGCAATTTCCATGATTTCCATGGCTACTTGACAAGAATGTATGTTTTTTATGAGGATTATAGATTTTGATGCATATAGTTATAAGATCTGTTTTTTTATATTGCTGTTTAGATTGTCTATATCCACATTTTTTTTTACCACTTCATTTCCCTTGACTTTAGAGAGATGTTTTAAAAACTACAATTGGTATATACTGGGTTAAATTTTCTCATATATTCTATACATTTTATTACATTAAAAAGGCTGCTATGATATTTGGTACATTGATATTCCTAGCTTTTAAAATGTCTTTGTAAATTGTATCTTTCAGCCATAATTTTTTTATTGTTGTAAAACCCAGTAAAATTGATAAAACATTTGGAAATATGATTAAATGAAATATATGGGAAGGAAAAAAACACATTTAGATATTGGAAACATGAAAAAACTAAAACAATATTAAAGCAATTAAGGCAAAAATTAGAAATCCTGGAAGCAATGGTACATTCTGACCAAAATATAAATAAAAAGCCAAGACTATAATTTATCTTGAGGAAATAATTTCAAGCTTTCTAAAGTCAGTTATTTCTCCTGTGTAATCCTCCATATTTTTTATCTGAAAAATAGTGATAATCATGACATCAATTTTATAGGATTTTTGTAATAATTAAATGAGTTATTATATGAAAGTGCTTAAAAAAGATTGTCATATTTTAAGTGGTGTATATATATGCTAATATTGTCATTATTATTATATTTATTATTATTATTAGATAGCTAACATTTTTTAAAAACCTAGAAACAAATGATGTTGTCTGTGGATTATATTTAAAGTTTCCAATAATATTTTATTTATATTTATTTATTTGTATTTATTTATGACTTTCTAAATCTAGAAAATCATTGAAATTTGCTTTTTTTATCTTCATGAGTCCAGTAAAGAATGTTTCTCAAAAATCTATTGAGGTTAGTGTTAAGAAGGAAACATTTAACTAATCTTTTTCTTTGAATATTTATGCAAAAATTAAAGAAAAATATTAGAAAATTAAGTAATATGACATAAAATAATGTACTGTATTTTAACATAATAATTCAAATGTAATAGTAATACATTGTATGAAACAATTAATACAACTGACTAAGTAGCTTCCAGGCCATCAAAGCAAGGATGGCTCAATATTAGTCAAACACTAAAAAAAAAAAATTTCCGAAAAATGGAATGGGGGTAGTTAATAGCAGAAAATGTATTACTCACAAATTAATATATAAATACAAATCCATTTGGAAGTCTGCAAATTGGATTAAATGATTTAGCATTCCAACAGAATAAAAATAGTCTAAGGATGGCAGAAACACAAAAATTGGCACCATAGTAAAATGATTAAGAGGACAAATTCTGCAGTTAACTTTCTGGGTTTATATTCTGAAAATGCAACCTTGTAATATTTCCTTCACCTATAGAGATGATGAGGAGGAGGAGGATGACGACCACAATAATATATCCTTAATGGGATATTATGAGAACTAGTGGATAAATGAGTTGTAAAATTCTCTGAACAATGCTTGGCACATCATAAGTACAGACTAAATAAAAATAGAAAAAATATGCCCAGTAGGCACTGGACTTAAAATGTATTAGTATGATTAAACAATGATGTTAATGGCATAGGAACCAACAAAATTACTGGTGAAACAGATTCGAAACACCCCCAAATAGTTCACTTTATATGCCAGTAAATCACTTGCTTGCACTTAGATCTATTCTCCCTACCCCTACCTCTGCTCCACATTACTTCTTTGCTAGTGGCTACTTAGGGATTTTTTTCCCCTCATGTTCAACAACATTTATTGTTGTTGAACTATTATTTGATAATTTGTTAAACTAGTATTTAATAATACTATACCATATGAATGAGAAGCAATATGGTCTACTACCATTCCTATTCATTTTGAACAAAATCATTGGTACATATATATTTGCATATGATACATATATAGTATATATATATAGGTACATATAAACATATATATTGGGTTTTTATAAATGAACAATGGCAACTAAGTTATCTTACTCCTTTGTCTTAATTCTTAGTGACTATTTTGAAATAGAATGCAAATCTTATTTCCAAATCCTACAGATCAGTACAGGAAGAACATTTGTATGCTGGAAAAACTTCTATTTTAAGGATTGATAAATTGATAAAGTCTGTCAAAAAAGCACTGTTCTTCCCTTTAGAAAGATTTTGTTCTCTGTATCAAAGAAAAAGCTTGAAAATACATAAAATAAAATTTAATAAAATTCTCTAGGAGCTTGTGATAGAGACATTGGCTAGGCGTAGGGATATTTCCCAGCCCCATTTTGGTTAGTTTAGAATCTTTTCACTGAATTCTAGCTAATGGGACGAGGGTGGTAGAGATGTATAATGCTTGTAGGCCATGAAACCATTATACCGTCCCACACTCTCTGTCTCCCTTCTTCAATGACTAGAGCGGTCATGTATCATAAGTTGGAAGAGGCCACAATTATCTGACTGATTTGGGAAAATCAAAATATGCTAACTGGAGGCATGCCACCAAGGATAGTAATTCAACTTGTCCTGGAAAGGGATGTGAAAGAGAAATAAAATTTTTTTGAGATATGTTACTGAGATTGTGGGGTATTTGCTACAAAGAGCTACTGTTAATTATCTTATACACTACGGAGTCATCTAACCTAACATGATGGACACAGTATTGATCAGTATCTCCAAAAATGTTGAAAGATGAAAATCATAATAAACCTATATTTAAATCATTTTACATTAACTACAACATAAATAAATACATCTATTTATTGGAAGATATAGGTCCAACTTCTTTTCTTGGAAAATGGGTATTCTAGTTAGAATTTCCCTTTTATTTCCTGGCATAAATTACATTGACAGTCTAAAAGTGACGCTTAAAATTTGATGTCTTTAAAGTGAAACAAGAAGTCAAACATACAAAAAAAAAACAATTTGTGTGCATAGGCAGGTTTATATGAACTGTTTCCTTTTATTTTTATATTAGGTCACCCTAACCTAAATGGATACCATGTTTTTAGCATCTCATTTTCACAGAGACTTTCCATAAATATGAATTTTTTTCACACACATTTCATTAGATTACCTAATGTTTAGGAATGAGGAATTTCCTATATACAGTCTATTCCACTGCAGTGCGTTTTGTAAACAGGAATTTGCTCCAACGTGATTGATACTTTAGGGAATATTTTGAGCATAAGGCTAATTTCACATTTGTTTATGTGTGATTTCTTCTGCAAGAATCACTAGGTGATTAGAGAAAATTCTGCCCAGCAGAATTAAGCCTTCTAGGAATACATACACAAAAGTACACACACACCCACACCCACACCCACACCCGCACAAGCAAACATACACACACACATCGAATCAAGCATCTACCAGTTACCTCAGTTCATCTGTATGTGTTCCAAGCCATGCTCACTCACGTCTGGTACAATTTCCCTCTGATTTCAGATAACCCTTTTATCCCCTCTTCATAATAACTAACAAGCTGCAACTCTTCTGCTACAGGCTTACATACAGATTTCAGGGCTTTTTCAAGGTGAAGTACCATATTTATAGTATTTATGCATTTAACCATCATGATGTGTAAATCTGTGCTATCATTCTTAATAGATTACTGTCAATTTTGTGTGTATGTCACTGAAAATATTTCTGATTGCTTTGTCCCTAACCCTATTTTCCCTATGAACAATTATGTACAGTGAGGTGAACTTAGGAGCATATGTGTTATTATATAGAATAACTGACTGTAAATATAACTGAATCCATCTGTCCAAAGGTCATAGAGAAAATGGAAAGCATCAGTTAGCCTGGCAAGATGGATAATTGGGATTTGGTTAAGAGAATTCTAACATAAAACACAGCATGGTGATGAGAGTAAGATAGTACTCCTTCCTTTGAAATACTTGTTAATAATATCTGTGGTTCCAGAGCTGATTGTGTTGTGGGTCCTTCCTCAGTCATTCTTAGGTCTTGAAATTTGTCGTCATTTCAAGAAGCCACAGAAAACCTTTTTCAGATGTTATTGTTCAAGAAGTTTGCCTTATTGGCTTATACTTTCCTGTACCCTCAAAATTCTATTCACCATAGGTACATATATTAGTTAATGTGTAATATATTGAATACAGAAAGTTGTGACGTCAGCAAACAAAAAGATTTGAGGAATTTCAGGGCACCAAACATATTGGATTAGTGCCCAAGCTAATGACCACTTAACCGTAATTATCTCTTCAAAGACCCTGTTTTGAAATAACAATCATATTCTGAGGCAGTTGGGGTTAGGACTTCAACATATGAATTTGGGTGGGGGGGTGCAAAATTCAGCTCAAAACACTCTATCATAATATTATTATTATTATTATTAACCAATATAAAATGAGTATATACTTTGACAAGGCAAGTGGGTTAAATACTTCACATAGTTTTTCTCATTTATTTATAAAATGAATAATTTAAAATTTTAGAGTTAACCTGAAGTAGATCGTGTATGTAGTCCTTGTGCACACACATTAACAGAAGTTTCACTTTGGTTTTTATAATGTTGTTATACTGACTTCATAAAAGGAATTAAAATAATTTATTTTCTGTGCTGTTTAATCACAAAAAACACCACAGTGTGTAATATTTCTTGAAGGGTTCTTTTCTTTAAATGCCATTAAAATTCTTCCTTGTTTTCTGAACTTAAATGTTTCTACAGAGACGTATGAGGCCAACTGAATGTCTTTTACATTTTTAGAGATTTTCCTCTTCTGTGAAGCGAAAAAATTATGTTATCTTAATTTCCACATTTATTAAGCTTACTCATATTTTCCTAATTGATTTTAAACGTTTCAATTTTTTGGAAAATATAGCCGTACATTCATTTACATAAAAAAAATTTTTTGTATATTATGTTATTCTATTTTTCAGGAATATCAATTATGCTTATGTAGAATTCCCATTTGTCTGAATACAGTGACCATTTTCCCTAATAATTGTTATCTCTTTGCTTCCCTTTCATTTTGTGTCAAATCCTGAAACGCATTTTTACGTCCATGATTTTATTTTTAGCCAAATCTGTTCTGTTTCTTTCTGTAACATGTGGCTTTAATTAATTTAATTTAATTTAATTAATTAATTAATTTAATTTAATGTTAAGTTAAATAATTAAAATAAGTATATCTTCCATTTCTTTATTGAATCCTTTCAGTGTATTTTCATCTCATTTATTCTCTTTAGTAATTAGTCCTTCTTTGTTATATATCTTATTTAGATATTTCTAAAATTATTCCATTTTCGTTATAATAAGCTGTGATTATCTGCTTGAAATTTTGTTCTGAGTCATGAAAATTTTCTTCCTTTGTTATATATTCTTCATCCATCATTTTCTTGATTTTTTGTTTATTCCATTTTCTTTGTAACATCGATGCATGTACTTTTGCTTAGTAGTACTATTGGAATAGGAACAGATTTTTCTATATGTCTATTGACTCAACAAAAATATTGTGTTTGAGGCAGTAGCCTGGGAGGTATAGCTGGTAGGCTTAATTTTTGTATATTTCTCAGAATAGATTATCTCTTATCATTTAGGTCTTCTCTCAAGGGGGCCATATATCTCCTGCACTTTAGGAACTCCTTTGGGATGAGCTTCTGCCCTAGGTGGGAAATCATTATGCCAACAAACTGTAGTCAGAGTTCTGTCTTTGGTAATTTACATACAGTGCATTCAATACTCTTCAACTGACTCTGGAAAGCATTGCAGAGGGCAGTGATACCTGATCTCTTTTCTCAACTCCTGGCCATTTTTCTGGTTTACTATTGTCTATGATGTGGTAATGGGTCAAACTAGCAAAGTTTCTCCTTTTGTCCGTGTCCCATTTATATCTGTAAACCTATAAAGCATCATTGGTCAGTTTTTTCTTTTTTTCCTTTTCAGGACCATTCACTTAGCTTTTATTCTTTATAGTTCTAGCATTTATAATTTAATTTAATACAGAGATTTTTTTCTAATTTTGTATTATCTGTGTTTGTTTTCAGAAAAATACAGAAAATGTAGAATAAAAATGGCTATATTCTGCTATCTTTACTAAAATATTGCATATTATAGTTTGAAGTCTTATTTTAAATAATTATGAACTGTATTTGTATTCATACCCATCAGTTACATTTTATGAAAATGGCTATATCCATCTTTGTTAAATATAAGAGTTGCAGTATGTAACATTAATCCATATGTATAAGTAAAATCTACCTTTTTTTCATATTTGTCTTCTAATCTTCCCATTTACTCCTTAAAATGCAGTAGAGTTGTGTGCACATTTTTTAAAGTAACATTTCAAAGGCAGTTTATTTTTGACAGGGTATAATCCTTCTAACCTCTTCCTTTCTGTACTTTATGGTGAAAAGAAACAATGAAAATTGGCTCTTTAGAAATTAGACTGCATAGAAATACTTTCTCTTATTATATCCAGTAATATATGTAAGCAGGCTCTAAAATAATTATAATTATTTTAAACAGTGCCGGAGACCAATAACGTAGTTTATTTAGATGTTCTTATTTACTTAATCATAGAATGCTACTGAGATATAGTAACTTTGATAATAAGCGCATAGTTTCCCTAGTCTTCAATTCTTTGAAATATCATCTATCTAATCAAGGAAAGACATTATCAGAAAGTTTTATGAGTCTGAGTCTTAAAAACTGAAAGTTACCGTAATTGTGGTTGGAAAAACTCTCCATTTCCAATTCCACCTAGATTTCTTCCTGTGAGGAACCATTCACACAATATAGGCAGCAGAGTCATGCAGTGGTATGGACAAGCGTCTTTCCTTCCGGGCTGCCTTCAGGCTCACTGCGGGCCGTGTTCAGTCCGAAGGCTGGCACACTCTATTATGAGATGTGCAGAGACACCTCATACCTGTGCTGTAACTCCATGGTAGAAAATCATTCTCTCAACATAACGCTCCTATCACTACCAAGACATAAGACATATAAATAGTCTCATATTTTTTCTATGCATTTGTAGTTTTTGGTTTTTTCTATTTTTTAAATGTTTTAAATAGAAATTTCAAAGCACAAACAAAAATGGAGAGAATAGTGTAGTAAGCGTCTATATGCTCGCTGTTTGTACCCAAGAATTATCAATGTTTTGAGCATCTTCTTTGTTCTGCTTTCTGTGCTTTACAATTGTGATGGCATATTGTAAGGAAAGCCCATGACTTTGTTATTTTTTTCCTAGGAATGCCTCACTATGAATATCTAACTGATAAGGAATTTAATTTATAAAACCACCATGACACTTATCACGTACCAGTGGCTAAATCATGTCATTTCTCCCACAGTACTGTCTCTTACCTCTGTCTTTCACCCTAGCTTGGATCACCATTATTCTATCTAGTTTCCTGCAACAAATGTCTAACTAGTTTTTTTCCTCAGATATTGTTTTTCTCTAAGCTATTTCTTAAAGGGCACCTGCTGTGGTCTTTTGAAAAGCAAATCTGATCATGTCACTCCCAAGTTTAATAACTTTTAAGAGCTGTCTATTACTTTTTGAATAATATCCTGGTTCCTTAATATGCCTCATACATAGTACTTCATAACTTGGCTCCTGATTACTTCTCCAGTCTTATCTTATAACTGATTCAATTTAATGGCAGCATAGTCAATGTTTTCTCTGATATTAGCCACTGGGTGTTTATATGTACTATTCCTCGGCTGAAATAATTGTCGCTCATTCTTTGTTAGCCCTTTAGGTTTAACTTAGATAGCTCTTCCTGCAGGGTATACTAACTAGTCTCCCAAGTCCTAGTTATCTATCCTTTCTGAATGCTCACACAGCACGCTATAACCTCTTCACAAGTACACTGCAAAGCAAGTTCCTAAGCACTTGTCTCTATAATTCTTGATTTATCTTTTAATCCTATAGCTGATCACTCAGTAGACTTGGTTGATCTTACCTGCAAAACAATTTGAATGTGTTCACTTCTCTGCATATCCACTGCTTCTAACCTAACCAAGTCACTACTTGTTATAACTAAAGTACTGATCCCTCTGCTTCATTTCTTACTTTAATTCTACAAATATTATCTACGAGATGATTTTTAAAATATCAAGTGGATCTTGCTATCAGATTATTTAAAAATCCCATGATAATGATTAGTCTTGGAATAAATTAATTTTTTTCTAATATGATCTATATGCTCTGGCCCTTGCCCACACCTCCTGCATTAGCATTTTATGTCACTGTCCCTTTCTCTCATACTGTTCAAGCCACACAAGCTTTCTTTGTTCCTGGAAAATGTAGAAATTTTCTTTTTTTTGTCAATGCAAGGGACTTTTTAATTCTGCTTCCTCTCTCGAGTGTTCTGCCAACAACTTTTGTAAGAATGGTTGTTCCTATCTTTCATGTTAGATATTATAGGGGAAACCTTCCTTGAATTCCCCCTTTTTCTCAGCACCATTTTATATTTATGGCCTATTAAATTTGCGGGCTAAAATATAACCAACTTTTCTTTGTTGTTTGTGAATAATATGTTGTGAATTGAGAAGGTGTACTCTCTTTTACTGGAGGTCTGTATTAGTCAGAGTTCTCCAGAGAAACAGAACAAACAGGATGTGTATATATACAGAAAGCTGTTTATTATAAGGAATTGGCTCACACAGTTGTAGAAGCTGGCATGTACAAAATCTGCAGTGTGGGCCAGAAAGCTGGAGACTTAGAAAGGCTAATGTTCCAATTCAAGTCTGAAGGCTATCTGCTGAAGAATACTCTCTTACTCAGGGGAAGGTCAGTCATTTTGTCCTAAACATTTTGTCCTATAAGGACTTCAACTGATTGGATAAGGCCCACCAACTTTATGGAGGGCCATCTGCTTTACTCAAAGTCCACCAATTTAAATGTTAATCTCATTCAAAAACACTCTCACAGAAACACCTAAAATAATGTTTCACCAAATATTTGGGTACTATGGCCCAGCAAATTTGACACATAAAATTAACCATCACAGCATCCAAGTTCCATAGCTATATATAAGATCTTCCTTAGCTATTACGAATATGTGGTTTAAGTCTACTCTACCCATACAGGTTTTTCTTCACTTTCTCTATTTAAATTGAGAGAGGTGTGTTGAAGACATATATTACTACTGTGTTATTTGTTTTTTCTTTTGTATCTCCTAAATTTTCAGATTTATGAAAATTGGGACCGTGATGCTTTTTAGGTGAATAATTATTAATGTTCACTGTATAAACTTTGTTATTTGTAGCCTATACCATAAAAAAGTTCTCTTTTATCTCATTTATCTCATTTATCTCATCCCCCAACTCTATCTTGTGAAATATCAAGAATGTGCTCCCTACTTTTGTTTATCTGCATTTTCCTGGTATATATTTGACCATTATTTTAGTTTTAGCTTTTTAAACATCTCTAAGTATGTTACTTCCATACAGAACAGTTTTAGATTTTGCTTTGACAGTCAATCTGAAAATATTTTTTTGATTGATGAGTTGAGGCTATTTATATTCATCAACATTACTGATACTTTTTCACCTCAGTTCTCTCATATAATTTTACATTTTAATTATTTGTAATCAAGTGTACAATGGTCTTTACTATCTTCTTGTTTTTTCTGTGCCTTTTCTAAAGTATACTTTTTGTTTTCAGGGAAAGTTTGTATATTTTTCTAATGGTTACTTTTATGCCAGCACTTCTATAAAATATCCTTAGTCTTCTCTTGTTTGTTTAATAGTGTTTATTGTTTTTCTACCCTAAGCAGTATTTAAATTATCTAGTAATTGATACAGTCACTATGGAAAACAGCAAGGAGGTTCCTCAAAAAATTAAAACTAGAACTACCACATGACCCAGCAATTCATCTTTTGGGTTTTTATCTGAAAGAAACAAAATCACCATGTTGAAAAGATATCTGCATCCCTATTTTCCCTGCAGCATTATTTACAATAGCCAAGAGATGAAAGAAACTCAAGTGTCCATTGATAAAGAAAACGTGGTATATATATATCCAATGGAATATTATTCATCCATAAAGAAAGAAGGAAATGCCATTTGTGACAACATGGTTGTACCTTGAGGGCATTATGCTAAGGGAAATAAGTCAGACAGAGAAATACAAAGACAAATACCACATGATCTCGCTTATATGTGGAATCTAAACAAAAACCAACAAACTCAGATGCAGAAAATAGATTGTTTGTTGCCAGAGGTGGGGGGTAGGAGGTAAGAGAAATAGGTGAAAGGGGTCAAAAGGTACAAAGTTCCAATTGTAAAATAAGTCCCAGGTATGTAACATACAGAATGGTGACATGGTTACTAATGTTGTATTGTATATTTGAAAGTTACTAAGAGTGTAGATCTTAAAAGTTCTCATCACAAGAAAACAAAATTTGTAACTATGTGTGGTGATGGATGTGAAATAGACTTATTGTGGTGATCATTTCACAATTACATCTCAAAAGAAGGTCAGATAGACAAAACTAAAATAAAAAAAGACATTAAACTCCTATGCAGGATTTCCATCTAACAGGAATTCAAAAGCAAGGGACAGAAACAATCAATACCAGTAAGAATTCTCTGAGTTAAAGAAAGTTCCCTGGATAGAGTATGCATGAAACTTCATATTGAAAGATCTCAAAGAGCATTGATAGATTTATATGTATGATAAATATTCTCATATTTAGAGATATCATCAGAAAATTTTAGAGGTACAAGAAACATGAGACGAGTGTAAAATGTCAGAGAAAGAGGATAGAGACAGTGAAAATGAGAGACAGAGTCCAGAAGAGAATGAAATAAAAAGCTACAGTATATAGGATTTTGAAAATCAACTGCTTTCTTATAGTTTCTTGAGAATATGCAGTAGCAAAACATACACAGATACACATATGTACAGAACCTGAGTGTAAGTCAGAAAATATGAAACAAAAATTTAAAACATCACCTAATAAAGTGGCAGGTGGAGGGGGAATTTGACAGACAAAGTTTCTTATTTTGATGGACATTTAATTTGATTCTTGATGTTAATAGAAATATACAAATTTAAAATTATGACAAAAAGTTTTAAAAAATAACATAAGGAGTAGAAAGAGAATGTGAACTTCCCCAACTATGAGAGGGGGAATGCTAACAATCCAAAAAATGTCAGAAATAAAATCCAATCAAGAAAATATAGTATACAGAAAATATACGCTAATATGACAAGCCAACCTCAATTGCTAAGAAAAAACAAGAAATAACAAAGCAGATGAGAAAAAAACACATCTTTAATGATATAATACAATAAAATGGTCACAAAACCAAGCTATAGAACAGAAACATCTCTCAGCAACACTATGGCACCTGGAATCAAATTAAGGAAAACTTTTCTCATCATTCTCAGGCCTGCAGCAGGAATCATAAGTGGACTTCTCATAAACAGGGCAAGAAGATCTGGGGCTATATATAGGGGAGAAGAACAGTCCTGTAGAGATCTTATTACATACCACATACAGGTAAGAAAGGACAGTTTGGAGCAAGAATTCTGCTGAAGAGCTCGTTTACCTTCTGTGACCTACTTCCTCTTTACTGAGCCTAAATTAATGAGGAGAGTGAAGAAAGCTGTAACCAGCAAATCACAACAGAGGGAGCCTGTGTAAAGGCTGAATCTGGGGTCAAACTAGCCCCTAAATTTAATAATGTTAAGGTACATGTGCTGATTTATTAATAATAGTTTTGACAGGGTGCTTGAGAGGACAGACAAATAATTAAGATGTGTTGATCAGTTTAGTTCATTCTGCCTACACTCACCCTTAATTAAACATTTTAACAATATGAAAATACTAGAAGAAAATATACGAAAACTCCTTTTTTATAAATAATTTTCAGAAAGGAATGTATTCTTTTTTTTTTTTTTCGGTGAGGAAGATTAGCCCTGAGCTATCATCTGTTGCCAATCCTCCTCTTTTTGCTGAGGAAGATTGGCCCTGGGCTAACATCCGTGCCCATCTTCCTCTACTTTATATGTGAGAAGCCCACCACAGCATGGCTTGATAAGCAGTGCATAGGTCCAAGCCCAGGATCCAATCCTGTGAACCCCAGGTCGCTGAAGTAGAGAGAGTGAACTTAACCACTATGCCACCGGGCTGGCCCCAAGAAAGGGAATATATTCTTGAGTTAAAAAAGTAGAAATCGAAAAGTTGATATCTGCATAGATTTTTACAAACAGTAATCCTAGATGTGCACTACTCTGTGTCTATACTAAATAAGAAATTGGTCAAGCGCAGAAATGGAATACAAATGAGGTTAATTCCAACATTGTTTTAAAAAGAAAAATAAAAAATGAGGAAAATATATAAAATCCATTACTAGCCTACATTTGTGGAATACTATGCAGCAATTGAAATAAAAAAGCAGATTTATACCTTCTCCTGAGACAGAACATAAACATGGAGTAATGTAGTCACTCAGTTTTTAACTCAAAGGAGAGATTTCTCACAAATTTTGTAAGTTATGATGAAGCCTCTTTGTAAGTATTTTGAAGGTTTCTACAAGGCTTTTGTTTTTTAATCTGAATTTTTCTCCAACTTTCTTTACTATTTATTAACTAATATGTATCAATTAATATTCAACAATATGTATAACATTGGTTTATAAACGCAACTTAAAAATATTTGTTCAGGACTCACAGTACTGAACTAGCTATTGATAAAAATATTCCCTGAGCTCTTACTATCTTATTACTCCTGACAACTTTTCTCCTTGCCCTGGGACCAGGTTCAACTCTCTGATCCAGTATAGCCTCTAAATCCTTAAATATTTCCCTTTCCAATGTTCCTTCCAAACCCTTGCACTTACTCTCACACATTTCAAGCAACATTGCAGAGCTTTCTTACAGTAGGTTTTTCTTACTGAATGTTTGCAAGAGTTGTGCCCATTCATTTCCCCAACTTACACACAATCCAGCCAAACATTTTATATATATATGCAAATATACTCGTGTGTTCATATGTGTGTGAGAAAGAAAGAGAGAGAGAGAGACTTCCTACCTGCAAACCAATAACAATGCCATTGGTTCTCTTGGGCTTACAGTGAGAAGTGTCCTTGTAGGTAAATGAAGTCTGCACTACAAAAGCATGACAGGGAAACAATGCCAGAAAAATAAGAAAGGTTCTGACTAACCAATGAAGAGAAAACTCTGACATTTATACGTAGGGAACAGAAGGAAGGAGAGTAATCAAATAAGTAAAGACGTAGAGAAGTGGAGGAAGACCAGCTAGGACAGTGCACTGGAAGCCAAGGGGAAAGAGAATTTCCCGAGCCCATCTTGCTTACGAGCGTTCAATACCACAGAGTTTTGCCCCTTTCTCTTCCCTTACTAACTTTCCACACAATACTCAGAGGGGTCCTTTTATAATTTATGTCGGACCATGGACCTCTTGTGCTTAACCTATAAATGATTTCTTATCTCACTCTAAATAAAATCTAAAATTCTTCCTTTGTTCTCTTCTTCCTTTGAGCCCACATAATCTGGCTTCATCACCTAACACTCTCCCCTTAACATGTTATGTTTGATCCTCTGTAAGTTCCTTGAACAGATCAACCTTGCTTGTGCCTTAGACATCTTGTCTCCTCCTTCCCTTAGAACTGTCTTCTTTCCCACAGATTTTGGCTGAAAGGTTGACACAGGAGAGCAGCCTTCCTGATCTATCTACAAGAGCACCTACGTTCCTCTATTCACTTGCCAGGGTTTGTTTATCCATTGTGCTTATTATCACCTGAAAGATCATGTCCCTTTCTACTTGTTGAATTTTTACCCACCTCATTTGAATGTAAGCTTCTTAAGGTCGATGACCAATCTTTGTTGTTCATCTCTATTTTACCAGTACAGTCAACAAACTTTTGTAGAATACATGATAGCGCCAAACACACACATGCACCATAACCGGCCTATCTCCAACATTCTTTACTATGTTTTCATCTATATAATAGTAACATTTAAAACAACAATTTTAATGTAGTGATAGGCCATAAAACACATTCCAAAGAGAGAATGTCAATGATTATGTGTGTAAGTGGCTGGCTTGAATCAATACTTCTTGTTTAATAACTCTGGTTTATTGGCAAGAAGAAGGAATGTTAATTAGCAATATCATCATAGATAAAAGCATGTTAAACACATTTGACTGAGGAAGAGACTGATTCACTGCAGATGAAAGTTTGATGGATCAAGAGCAAGATATCAAGAGACAAATTGGTTAAACAGGACGTTTATGTAAGCTAGAAAGGAATGTGAGTGAAAAAAGAGGGATCCAATAGAGATTAAAATATATAGATATTTTGCAGTAGAGAAGAGAATTACAGGAAAATCCTCAGATAACCTGAAAATTCTGTATAAAGTAAGTAAAGTCTCTTTTACAGATATACAGAAAAATACCACCAATTTAGAACCGACGCCATGGAGAATATGAGAAAGGATCGTTTGTAGATGAGAAGAGCTCATCCAGAAGCAACAAACATGCAATAACATTAATCGTATTTTGCCGACCATTGCAAAAAAATGCAAAACAGCCTGGCAGCAGAGCCACAGAAAGTAGATAGTGTAGTTTAATTGTTAGATGTTGGCCTAGTGGTGCCAATGGAAGGACAAAAGATAAACACATTGATTGGAAGTTTTTGACAGGAACAGAAGTCCTAATTGTACCATGATCACATACATCAGGAGACCTAATTTTGAATCAGTCAATCATAAACAGTTCTTATATTTTTACAGAAGTGAAATAAACTAGGGAAGTGCAAAAATACTTTTGAATCATCTTTTATTTTTAACATAGGGATTTCATATTGTCCCAGCAGAACACATTGAATGACCCAATAGTCACATCATTTTTCTCTGGTATTTACACTGTTCTGTTGTACTGCTTGTTAGGCTGAGGATGCTCTGCAACTTACTCTTCCCCACAAATACACAGTCATAAACACACACACCCCATAACCTGTCAGCGTTCTTTACTATGTGATTCTCAGATGGAAACTTGACTTGCTTCAGCCTTTGTGCAGCCATGCTTTCTCTCTCATGTTCATATATGTATGTGTGCAGATGTTAATTAAACTGCGAGGTTTTCATATTAAATGCTGAATTTGACCCTGATTGTGTTAGGATGTTCTGAGATGATATTATGAGAAAGAGGTTATATGATAGAAAATAAACAAAGGATCATTCCTCTATCAGCTCTGATCCTCTTTGTTAATAGCCTATTGCTTAAAATGGGGTGGGGGAGAGCAGTTTCATATAAGCTATGGAAATGTTAGTGGTGCCATAAACTGTTTGAATATATGTCTTATGCTTTAATGATTCATGGCTTCTGGTAGTTAAGTCATTGTCATTTTAACGAGCAATGCTAAAATTAATAAAAAGCACAAATGGCTCTAGAAACATTTGATACAAGAGCAGTGTAGAACTTTCCTAATAACAATAATTAGTCTTTATTTGTACTAAGTCTGGCTGGACTATAAAAGTAGATTCCATTACATGCTATTAATTTCTCCTGATAATTAGTAATTAAGTTGATCTGTAAAATCAATCTGAAACCATTTTTTTACCTTTATTATTATTCTTTTAAAATATTATAACTAATTAGTTCATATTTAGTTGAACATCAGATACATGTGAATGAGTTTTATTTTCTGAGAAATAAAGTTTCTTCTAGTGCTCTATTTTTAATATTTGAACTAAACATAGCGTTAGTTTCTAAAGAGTTCCATTTTTTCAAGAGTGAGTGTCATGCAAAATGGAATGATCAATTATGATATTATCAACCATACAGTTCCAATTGTGATTTATTAATATGATCTAGAAATTGACCATTATTCTGTCAGACAATTAGAAAACATTTACAGATTATAATATATCAGAAAAAGTGTTTATTTATTCTTCCTTCAAAAGGATGAACAGCTAAATAAAAATATTCTCAGAGTATGGCAGAGAATTGGCAATGCGCAATGAATGAATGAAAAAAACAACAAATTGAAAAGGTAACAGGCACGCTATATCTGAAAGTTGAAGGTTTTTAGTGATTTTTCCCATGGTCTGCATAGATCTTAGATTTATTATTATAAGTAATAGGAGCATGCAATCATATTTAAGCAGCTTAGATACAAGCATGAAACATATTGACTAGAGTAATTCTTCTGAAACTCTCCACCTTTTCACTTCAAGTCTGTCAGGTCTGATCCAGCTGCTCATCTGCAAAGAACTCCGTACATAAGATAACTGAGATAGCAGCTTGGACATGGTATAGCAACAAATCTGTACCACTCTATATGTTCAAGAATTTCCTATAGTTTTCTTCATCTTCACCTGAATGTGTTCCTGTTTAAGGGCTCTACAAATAATACCTAAGAAGATCAGTTCCACAGGTGTGCTTTGCGATTCCCTTGCTAAAGATCAGACCAATTAAAGCCAGGTCACATGTTTTCCCATTTTAGGAGAGAACTTGGACCTTTTTACAGTGACATGACATTCCAAAAGACTTTTGCATGGCTTCACATGGGGTCTGGATCTTATTATACACAAGTAGGCATGGCTTTATATAAATATACCATAAATATGTTGAATTAATACATTGTCATCTTTTTGTGGAATTTGCATCAATTTAGTACATCTTTAAAAGTTACATTATATGTTCAAAACATGAACATATGTTCTTCGAATATGCTACAGCTCTATGCTCTCAGGCCAAATAGAAAGGATCGAGACTCTCAAAGCAGTTTATGTGTTCAATTGGGGGATTATTTTTTTAAGCATTACATGACTAAAATTATTTTCAGAAACTTATCATATGCCTCTAGGTTTCAAAAGCACTGATATATTTCAGCTTTCAGTTCATTTTATCATCATCTAAGTTTTTTAAGTTAAAGGGTATTTTTTAAAGTATATTTATTTTTCAGAAGCTCAGTCGTTTTCTTTTCCTCCAAGTAATGAATGGATTCACAGGCATTTTTACATAATTTGCTAGTTTCTTCTGTGTTGATGACAATTAGTCCTTATTATTCCCTGTCGGGGTAATCAAATTTTGCTGAGTATGTTAGCTATCTACAATGTTAAAATTATATGGGCTTTTATATTATTTTTCACAATAGATTTGCTTATTTAGCCTAAAGATATAGTCTACTGTTGCAATTGGCATTCAGTTAAATTTGTTGCTGGTAACCTTCAATTCTCTTAAGTTTTTCGTCTCTTTTTTTATAGTACCTGTTTTATTACCTTTATGTTTTTCCTTTCGAATGCCTCATCAGTTTTTGAAAATACTTTCTTTCTAAGTTAAAGAAAATTGCCAATTTTAGAGCATCTCTTAACCCAATATAACCTACTTGACCCATTATTCTTTTTTTATATGAGTTTTTGACTACAATTTTCTTGTGATAATTACACACTCCCATAGAGAATATTTTTGGAGTCCCTTCCTCAAAAAATAACAAAAGAACAATGATAAAAAGTAACTTCTAACATAAGGCAAAGTGAAATCATGAAATTTTCTGAAGACATCAGTGTTTAAAAACAGAGTCAGAGAAATAAAATATAAAAAATGAATATATGGAGATTAAAGATGATGAAAAATTGCTTTTAAACTCCCCAAAGGGAAATATCAATACATTCATATTTGATATTTTATTCAGCAGTGTGAGCCTGCCTATGGAAGAGACTAACGTATTCACATCTGGAGTTATTTGAAAGTTTAGTTTTTTGTGTTTCTTTTAAAGATTTATTTATTTATTTTCCCCCCAAAGCCCCAGTAGATAGTGTCATAGCTGCACATCCCTCTAGTTGCTGTATGTGGGACATGGCCTCAGCATGGCCGGAGAAGCGGTGCCTCAGTGCGCGCCCAGAATCTGAACCCCGGGCCGCCAGCAGCGGAGTGCGTGCACTTAACCGCTAAGCCACTAGGCCGGCCCTGAAAGTTTAATTTTTAGTCTCATTATTTGTAGGCAAATATCAAAACTCCCTATAGAATTAGTTATTTACAAAGAGATTTGAAAACCATCTGAAAGATATACAGACATATTTGTAAACACACACACACACACGCACACAAAATGATGGACCTAAAAACACCAAAGCAAATTGTAAAGACATATTTTCTATCTTATTTTCAGTAAAGAGCTTTCGGTAATAAAACTATGAAAGTCGAAAGCTACTTCTACATTCCTAGAATTAAATCTTACCTCGACTGTGTATCTATCTTTTAATACATTATTTAAGGCTATTCACATTTATTTCTATACTTTATTTACAGTGATACATTTGTTAATTTATTATGTAAAAGGCATGTATTTTGCATGATATTTGAATCAGTTTCTTAACCTTGAAATCCATATGCTGATTTATCCTCATTTACATGAGTCTGAAAATTAGATTTGACAGAAAAAATTAAACACCATTAAATAGTGTCTTCATATCCTGGGAAAAGCTTGAATAAGCTAATTTGAGATCATGTTAAGTTATATATGCATGTTGTGTTTCAAGATTAGCAAGAGAAGAAAGCCATAATGAGGAGAAAGCTAGTTTTCTGCCAACAATGCAATGTCAGTAAAGACTATTGTTAGCTAATTACTAGGGAATTTTTATAGGGAAATATATTAAAATTACAATACAATATACAGTTACAGCACAGATAAGCTTAAGATAGTAATGAAATGTGTACAGTCTTACTCATTCTATAAAATACAGTGATCCAGGAACGTTGGTCCTGTGCTATTTTCCTTTAGTGACTTGGGCTTTTCATTTATTTTCCCCCTGGTGATTTCCCCACTGATTATCTCTTCCACTAGATGTCAGGCAAGAGGAGGAAGTGACAGTGAATCTAAAACTAAGACCAAGTTACTTTTTAAAGTGTTAAAATTGATGACTAAATGCAGCCAAACTGAATAGCGATCAGGCATATGGAAGATAAAATGCTCTGATAATTAGTTTGAACTAAATATTAATAACAGCAGCTGCAGGAGGAACCATATTCTCTTACAATAATATCAGTCTTTATTTTATCTTCCTCTGGGACATAGTCCCTGTTTAGAAAGTTTAGCTCCACTTACGCTTTTGTAAAGCAACATGGACCTCTCCTTTGTAGCACTCAATGCAATTTTGACTGAGTAATTAATTTTGTCAAGGTTGATTTAATGCATACCCTACTACCACCTCCCAAATATGCACCTTGTAAGGTACGGACTAAGTCTATATTGTTAATTTCTTTATCCACAGACTCAGCATAATACATTTGGAGATAGTATACTTTAAAAAAATATGTATTGAAGGAGTGACTAGATAAAAAAGGGAATATATATGAATGAATGAATGGCATATAGAGTTATCTGTTTCAAATAGGAATACAACCTAGATTCATAGTTTGGGCTCAATTTATATATTTGTCTTAACCAATAAGACTCATGAGAATGATATATGGAGGCTTTGTGGTCTCTTTATTAGACCAGCTTTAATATTTTGGTTAATGCTCAGGACACGTTAATGACAGTATTGATACTTAATGGAAGATACCCCCAAAAAGGAGACAGAAATTAGGAACACAAATATATGAGCTCTCTGAACATATTATTCATATTTTGCCATGTTATAGTTCATTATGTTGCACGCCAATTCCTCTGACAAGAAATTTAAAGTTGCACAACAGAAGATAACTTACTGTCCTTGACCAACTCATGTTCTATGCCATTGAATTACCTACCTCCTCTCTCTAGAAAATCCATCTTCCTCATTCTTTTTTTTTTTTTCCCCATCTTCCTCATTCTTAACGGCCATGAAAATTTTCTTATTGATTCCTCAGGGGACTTCTAAGTATTACCTTCTCAATAAAGCATTCTCCAATTTTCTGGGTATACAATTGCCCTGTTCTCTCTGTTCCTATAGCACATTTTGTAACCTCTGCAATTACACTTTTAGCAAATTTTATTGCAGCTTAGCAGTTTATATGCATGCTTCCCCCTAGCTATTGAATCCCCTCACAAAATGAGCCATCTTTGTATTTATAGTACTTTGTAGAGTTCTTGACATGAGTTTGACCCCTAGTAAATATGTTGAATGAATTAATAAAGTAACAATGTACATTTCAGTTGAGGAGACCTAAAGAGCTTCATCATTTAGACTAGGTATTGAAATAGTACAATTAATCAAAAATTTAGTCCCATTAAGTTATATAATTTGAATATAAGACAATAATCAGGTTTTAAGAGTTGCATCCCCGTTTTACTTCTATGATCTAATATTTAGCTATTCACCTTCAGGGCTGTGACATATCTTATTTGCTAGTTTCCAAGAATAATTTTCCTTTGCTTCATGACCTCATATTTCACTTTCCTCTGACGCCTTCATCACTCTACATCAAATATTTCTTCTTTAGGACTTTTTTTTTTCAGAGTTATAAACATTTAGACTGCATATACACACTCACATTCATCAATTAATAATGAATTTAACTTTAGTGAACTCATATTTTCATCACATTGCCTTTCATATACAGAAAATCTGGGTTATCATTTATTACAAAATATGAAGTTTAAAGTGATTATTTCTGCTCACAAAAATCTAGTGTTTCCTATTTTGAGAAAATTCTATTATGTAACAATTGTATGAGAGTAGAATCAAGAATGGAAGAACTTCTGTACAGAAAAAAGAAATAATTTTGTGAGCTCTTTTCCAGTGCACTGATTAAATGGGAGACCGTGACTTTCAGTAGAATGAGCATATGTTATGAAACCAGGCATATCTATTATCCTCTCTCAAACGTATTTCAACATCTCGCTCTTACAGTTCAACGGCATCCACATACTGAAGTGGGTTCTACTCTTTCCCATTAAAATAAAGAACAACACACACACACACACACACACACAGAGCAACAATGAACTATCTCTTTTTTACCCTACACTCCTCTATCCTGTTATTAGCCCATTTCTTTCCTCTAATGGTCTATACTCAATGATTTCTCTTTTACAACTTTTCCTGACATATCATGACACATCACTGAATCTAAATTTTATTCCTAAATATGAAAGTCACCATTGACTTTCATATTTCTAAATTCAATGGACATATCAGTTTTTATGTTTGGATTATCTCAACACTGTTCTCCTGCCCTGGAACTTTCTTCTCATCTTTTGCTTGCTCTACATGGTGTGTGTGTGTGTGTGTGTGTGTGTGTGTGTGCATGTAAGTTTTTAGGGATTATCTGTTTTATTCTTAACTCTAGACAACAAGCATAATGTTTAGCCTATAGATGTTTATTGAATAAACAAATAAAAATGTAAATTAATAAATTAATGTGTTGAAGTTACAAAGTTTTCTAGTGAAATAATATTAAGGAAGTTAATCTCTAAATTTATGTTCCCAGATGTAGTAAAGGGAGAGATGTCTTCTATTTTGAGGGATTGTTATGAAGACTATGTGGGAGATCAAAATTGGCCACCTCAAAATATGTCTCTTTAATTTTTTTTTTCTGAAGGACATTTGACCTTCCCCTCCCAAACTACCTAAAGAATTTTACATAGAAGGCCTGTTCCAGGAAGGAGCCACTAGTATATGATAGCTGTAGTATAATGGAAAATAGATGCAATAAGATAGGCACCAACAGGCCCATCTTATCAAAAATTCCGTCTCTCCAGCCACATTCTCTATAGGTGGTCCTGTAAAGAGTTGTCTGACAAACATTTGCATTTCCATCTCCATGTGAATTGTCTTCTTCCTCTCTGAAATCCCAAGCCATTACCCCAACATCCTCCTTTGTCTATCTGAACATGCTATTTAAGGTGAAAACTCCACCATTTTTCGAAAAACTCAGTTTCCCCGGTTTCTCCCGTGTATACATGTTATAAAGCTTTGTTTGATTTTCTCCTGCTATTCATTCTCATGTCAATTTAATTTGTAGCCCAGCCAGAAAGGACCAAGAGTGGGTAGAGGATAGTATTCCACCCCTTCAACTATATTTGACTATCTATTAAAGGAATACATACAAATGTATAAATATTTCAATTTGTTGACCCTAAGGTACTTATAGAACATCCAGGTGAAAGTCTAAAACTACTCTGTAAATTATTGAGGAAAAAGCATTGAGTAGGATATAAACAGAAGAAGTTTGTACATTTGCTGTCCTAGAACTTGGCAACAATTCCCCATTGTATAAAGTGTGTGTGCATGTGTGTGTATGTATATGTGTCTTTCTGATGAGTTTCAGTTATTAAGGTTATATATTATTATAGGTAAAAATGTTTATGTATGATCTCGGATGCAGTTTTTGTCTACCTACATAAGAGAATCTCAATGGTCATTAAACAGCTAAAAGAAAAACCATCCTGTGAATTATTAGCACCAAGCTCTATCCTGGTGAGCTTACTGACTCAAGACATTCTGTTCTTATTCTCATACAGAAAATGGAGAAGCTGAGACATTAGCGTCATGTCACATGTTTATAGTATTTCCTCACAATTAGCATATCCATTGTTGAACTAAAACTGGTGACAGCTATTTCAGAATGAATGAAATTTTACTCACATCTAGACTTTCTCCTATCATTTACTGCCTGCCTTCTGTAAAATAATATGATTAAAGTTATAGTTTTATGAATATACTTTATGTTATAGGGAAAATATTTTATTCTTCTCCATGCGTACATTTCTAAGTGTCTACGTTGCTGCTATTATTTATTCATAACACTATTCAAAATAAAAATAAAAACGGCAGGTTGCATAAGCAATGATAAGCTAGCATTTTGACAAGGAAAACATTTCACCAAAATTGCATTACACAGTTGAGGAGTTGAAGACAACATTGTCACCCTTCAAAATGTATTGATGATGTTTATTTAGAAATTGAAGTTCAGAATTACAGCAGATACTCGAGAGGCATATGCTCTGCATATGAAGGAAGTATTAGGACAAGTCTTGATATCTGTTATAATATAGAGAAAATATTCTGATTTTAAGTAGGTGATACCAAGATCAAGGGCTTTGTGGGAAATGGAGGCTAATACTGGAGTATGTGGAGTTAAAGTATAGATGTGTTATAAAATAATAAAAAATAGTTTTTAAAAAACACAACACTTAACAAACATCTACAGGGATAATATACATCAGGAATTCTTCTAGGTGTCAGGATATCAGAGATAAATAAGACAGACAAGTCCGTTCCCATATGGAGCTTACATTATAGTTTGGGAGCTAGAAAGCAGTATATATAGCAAATAGCATACACAAACACATATCCTATGGAAAATATACGAAAACAGTAAAGTGGAAGAGAATTACTAGGATGAGAGTGTTAATGTAGAATGTAAAATTGGTGCATATCTTGTAAAGGAGTTCTCATTTTATTACAGACCTGAATGAATGAAGCCCAAATGAGAAACAAGTGAACATATTGGAAGAATGTTCATAACAAAACCAGTGTGTGAAAGTTCATAGCAATTTCATGTGTAATAGCCAAAAAGTAGAAACAACCTAAATGTCCTTTAATGGTGAATGGATAAACAAACTCTGATATAGCCATGCAATGGACTACTACTCAGGAAAAAAAAGGAACAAACTATTGATACACACAAGAACTTAAATGGATTTCAAGGGCATTATGCTGAGTAATAAAGTCAATCTCAAAGGGTTTTATACTGAATGATTCCATATACGTAACATTCTCAAAGACAGAAAATTATGATGATCATAGATCAGTGTTTGCCAGGGTTTAAGGTTGGTGGAAGGGTTTGACAATTAAGAGCTTATGTGAGGAAATTTCTTTGTGGTGATGGAACAGTCCTGTACCCTGATTGTGATGACAGTTATTCGAACACATTCTATTTATGTGTTAAAACATCATGGAACTATACACAACCCAAATCCATCCCACTCCACAAAATAGCACATGTAAAACCTGCTGAAATCCAAATAAGTTATGTAGCTGAGTTAATATCATACTAACATCAATTCTCTGGTGTTGGCAATGTCCTATGGTTATATAAGATATTATCCTTAGGTACACATGAACTCTTTGTTCTGTTTTTGCAACTTCTTCTACAAAATAGTCTTGAAGAAAATAGGTGTGAACAAACATAGAATGTTAGAGGAACCTGTTAATTTTGTACTGCCCACCAAGAGTACTATTTGTAAAATAAATGAAAGTAATTAAACAACAAATATTCAAATATAATTAAAGTAGGATAAT
Source organism: Diceros bicornis minor (assembly GCF_020826845.1). Lineage (NCBI taxonomy): Eukaryota > Metazoa > Chordata > Mammalia > Perissodactyla > Rhinocerotidae > Diceros > Diceros bicornis. The sequence continues at coordinate 40,787,305 of NC_080759.1, forward strand.
CAAGGGATATATGCAGAAGAAAAAGTTAGAGGTACCCTGGGTTCCATTACTACTTGAATTTTATTTTAACTGTTATGGGAAAACATTAGGGTATTTGGAGCAGGAAAGTAAATTGAATTCATTTATACTTTACAAAATAGCCAGATGAAAGATTTCCTTTTGACACTGGTACTATTCACCATTGTCCTAGCAGCTTTAGCCAGTGCAGTAAGTGAAGAAGAATAAAAAGAAAGTATAAGAAATTAAAAAAGATTTGTTGTTACTGGAAGATTGATCTATTCTTTGAAAACCGTAAAAGTCTTCAAGTAATTGTAATTCATGTTAAGTTGATCTAAAAAGTTTACTGTTACAAGGCATTTGATTGCTATCAATGTATTTCTATATGTCAGTGATACAAAACATGATTTTTAAAAATGATATATCACAACTGAATGAAAGATATCAAATGCCTAGGTAAAAATGCTAACAAAAGATATGCCAGACTACATACAGAAAATTATAAAGCATTATTGCAAGACGTTAATGAAGATCTAAAGGAATGGTTGATTGCTTAAAGTATTGTAAATCTCATCATGGTGAAGATTTAAGTTTTTCTCAAATTTGTCTATTGATTCACTGCAATCCCAATCAAAACCCCATCAAAATGGTAGCTTTTGAATATTTGATTCTAAAACTTATATAGAGTGCATTGCTCCAAGAAGAGTCAAATTATTCTTGAAAAAGAAAAAAAAATAGAAGATATACTCTACTAAATATTGTTCAAGCTATAACAATGAAATAATGTGGATTTGTCACAAGTATACGCAGATAGCCCAACATGTATTATAAAGAGACCAAAAGTAGACCAATACTTATAAAAATGGCATTCTAGATCAGCATAAGAAAGCCAGTCTTTTCAATCAACGGTAATTATTAAATTGTAATATCCATATAAAAAATGTAAACAAAACGATGCATACCTCAACCACACGCAGAAATCAGATTTAGGTAGGATTTATATCTAAAAGAGAATGTTAGAAAATGAAGATTACATTAGAATGACACATCAGAATATTTTCACTAATTTGATGAAACATATTTCATTGTTAACTCAAGTTTTTGGCATATGATTTCGCCATTTTTCCCCTAAAGAGATGAAGTGCGTTCACCTCCTGTGCCTTCTTGATTTTGGACTTGACAATTTGATTTTCTTTGTTAATGAAAATGTGCCAGAAGTGGCAGGCTGCCAGTTGCAAGCACAGGCCTTAGGAAGCTTTGAGTATTTCATCTTTCACTCCGCTCTTGTCTAGAGAAGACCACGCACCAGCAAGCCCTCTGGTGCTAGGAGGAGGATGAGAGGCACTTGGAGGTATACATGACTTCTGAGACATCACAAGTATGTTCAGAGCAGCATCTTTTATAATGGCATATAACTGGAAACAGACCAACTGTTCACCAGCAGAGTAACGATGGAAAATGGACAAAATATATTTACATTCAGTGAGGATGAGAACAAGATAATGTTGGGGAAAGAAGCCACACAAAGTATAGATATTTTATAATTCATTTTATATTCATTTAAAACCAGATAAAGCTAATCCATAGTGTTGGCAAGAAGGTGATTACCATCATGGAGTAGGGAGTGTGTAGTTATTGGGATATAAAACTAGGGTGACTTCTGCAGTGTGGGTAATATTCTATTTCTTGACCTTGGCCATGGTAATATAAGAGTTCTCAAACTGTGAAGTTCATTCACTTGTTCACTTAAAAAAACATATATTTTTGAGTTAGATTATTATGCCTCAGTGAAAATTTACCCGTAATGCTCTGTAGAGAAGAGACTATAGTGAATCTAAGTGGAGTCAGAAATGCCAGTCAAGTGCTGGCTGGGAATAGGCTATTAGTGGAGGGGATGTTGAGTACTGATGAGTTGCAATAGGAAGCTCTGGATGCAATTAACTCTATGTTAGCTTATCATGATCATAAAGATGAACTTTTACAACCCTGAATGTGCCCAATCTTGTCTGATCTCTGAGGCTAAGCAGGGTCGAGCCTGTTTAGTACTTGGATGGGAGATGAACCTCATTTAATGATTTTGTCGCAGCTCACGACAACTCCAAAACGTTTATTTTCCCCTACCTTTGGGCCAACTTTGGTTTGAAATTTAACAGAAGATGTTTGTTCTGAGAAGTATAAGTGTAGATGTTGTTGCTACACCAAAAGGAGCTATTTTGATTTTAGAAGATTGCCACCTTATAGCGATTGACTAATGGAATAGATTAACATGCTTTTTTGACTACTCCACATTCTCTAGACAATCAGGCATATCCTAAACCCAAAGAGGACAGATTTATTTATAATAGGCTATCTTGATGGACCATGTTTGGCCTGCTAAAAGCTTTTTGTAAATCAAGACCTTTCATTAACATTCTACTAGTAAATACCATTAGAATGTTTATCAGGAATTCACGATATGCTGCATTTTTTTTCCCACAGAGATTTGACTTAGGTTATCTGTGCTTCTGAGACACCTGCGGTAGAGTAGTCAATGGAATAGTCCTCATGCTAACCACCATTTCTTTCCCATAAGTAATTGCCTCTTTTGAGTTTAAGGCTTCCAATAAGTATTTCAAATAATATGTAATGCAAGATATTAAATCACCTATTTCAGGTGTTGGCATATTATATAAAATCATTATATGAGACACAAATATTTTTGTTTTATTTTATACAATACGACTAACCCCATATTTTAAAATATATTACCTCATCAAATACCCAGTTTTCATTTTAATAATTTCTTTCCAAAAAAAAGTGATTTTAAGATCTATCTTTTAAAGATACCATTGAAAAATATTATAAAAATTATTTAAATATTTAATTTTAAATGTGTGAGTTAAAATGTCTTCAACTCTATTATGAAATGCTACATTATATTCCATTGTTTATATTCTAATTAACAGCTTCATCTAGAATAACTAATTTGTAGATTTACCCTGAAATAGTTTATCTTTATTATATCTATTTTTCCTAAATCTGAAAAATATTTTCCCCAATATAAACAAAAGTGATTAGACATAAACACCATTCCATAATTATACTGTAAGACTAACACATCTCTCACGAGTAGAAAAGAACAGTTAAAACTAAAAGAAGATAAAATATCTGAACAACATAGTAAAAATGACCTAATTTAGATATAATATGTACCAAACAATGAGAATTCCCATTGTTTTCAATGGCATATGATACATTTACCAAAACTGACTATATACTGTGTCATAAACTGTTGAAATAATTAAAATATGTTCTCTGTCCACAGTGGAAATGAGCTAGAAGTAAATATCAGAAAAAGATAATGAGAAAATTCCACCTATTCGGAACAAAACACTCTTAAATTACCTACAATTTATAAGAAATATTAAAAGAAAATTAAATGAAGGATAATGAAAAAACAACATATGAAACTGTGGGTTGCAGTTACACTTTGCTCAGAGGATAATTTATACCTTAAGTGTGAATATTTATATTGAAACAAGGTAGAAAATCATTGATGGAATATTCCACCTCAAGATACTAGCAAAAAAATAAAAACAAATGGAAAAATGCAGAATGGAGAAAATAATAAAAAAGAACATAAATTAATAAAATAGACATTAAATGCACACTATAGTAAAACTGAAACAAAGATAATAGTTATTTGAAAAGATTATTAATTTTGATAATTCCTCCATAAAAATAATGAAGAAAATTAATTAAAAAATACATAGTACCAATATCAGCAATGAAAAAGGGAAGAGCCTCATGCATTTAATAAGAGACTATTTAAACAATTCAGAGTCAATAAAGTTGGCAATTTTGAGTAAATGGAGAATTATTTTTAAAATAAAATGATAAAAACTGTCCCACGGAGATGTGGAAATCTAAGTGGTTCTCAACATTTTCAGAGAATCAATCGGTTTCTGAACAGGTCGTAATTAATTGTACTACACTTTCAATATACATTTATCGGGAAGAAAAATAAAAACAAAAATATCTTGTAAAAATAGAGTAAAGCATTAAATAAACTTTTTCTATGAGAAATTTTGTGAGATGATTTTCTTACTCTGGTCAAAGTTATGAGTGAAATATCCTTTGAAACGGAAGTCAAAGAGACTTTAAAGATGTGACAGCATTTTCTGGAAGGAAAAAACCTGTCTTTTCTCGTGGCTGAGTGTAACTTCTGTTTCTATATTAAGAAATGGAAAAGTTTATAGTGACACATTCATTTTTAATACATTTATATGAATATCTACAAGCTACTCAACCTTCAATTACCTTTTTTATTACTTTATAGGGAAAGTGCTATATTCTGAAAGACTTATACCCTGTATTAAACTGTATTCTCTATTTCACAAGGAAAATTAATTCCCAAAGTAATAGTACAAAATGACTGTTTTGACTTTATAAATGACACCAACTTTGAGAAACACAACTTTGTCATTGTGCAAAAAAGGGCACTTAGAGTCAGTTAAGACACAAAAGAGAATAAAATTAAATAATATCTTTTTCCAAATATTAATATATTACTTCAAAAGTTTAATCCAGCTACACAGAGTTGACTAAGTCCAACAACTATCATTCAAAATTATTCTAGCTTGGGGCCAGCCCGGTGGCACATTGGTTCAGTCAGCATGCTCCTCTTCAGTGGCCCGGGGTTCGCAGGTTCAGATCCTGGGCACGCACCCATGCACCGCTTATCAAGCCATGCTGTGGCAGCGTCCCATGTAAAGTAGAGGAAGATGGGCACGGATGTTAGCCCAGGGCCAATCTTCCTCAGCAAAAAGAAGAGTATTGGCATTGGATGTTAGCTCACAAAAAAAAATAAAAATTATTGTAGCTTTACTCACTTCGAAGTCGTTGAATACACGATCTTTTGTAGTACTTATAGAAAAGTTCACACTATCTTAACCAAATTCATCAGGATGTATAATTTATACCATATGAAAGATGTTATTTCAAATGTGCTTTATTGTTATAAGATATGTGTAATTTAAATCAGGTAGTGCAGAAAAAATAAAATATTTATTCTAAAATTCAATTTCAAAGTAGAAAAAGAATACAGTCTAGAGACATTTACTTTTTTCAAAATAATGTTTTCACAAATATGCCATCTATTTCTGTATAATGATAACAGAAAAGATGTTTTAATTTTATATCAATATATTGGAGGCAGTTACTTTTTAATGCATATGTTTAGAATATTTATCAAACATTCTTAAATTAAGGAGAGAAAAGCTCTAATGAACTACAAAAGTGACTTTGTGGCCCCCAAACAGTAAGATAATATCAAATAGAAAAACAGCAATGATTAGCAGATATTTTAATAGAATTATGTTCATCCAGTATTTTAATACTCCAAGAGATAACTTGTAATATAACTATTTGATATCTTAATTCATGTAATTCTGTTAATGGTATTACTTGACCATTCATTTTAAAGTAGAGATAGTAATATGTGTCTATGAGAGTTTCTGCATGGTTACATTGTGATTAATCACATAGTGTATCTTTATAATATTTTTTAAATCGTCAAAACAAAAATAAATCAGAAATAAAAGTTAGTATGATCGGTTGAGCAAACAAGTGGAAATATATATATACACACACATATATAATAGATATATCTATACACTTGTATAGGTGCATTTATTTGTGTATGTGAGTATGTATGCACATATTTATGGCTAATGAGTTGAACAGAATGACATTGGTTTTGGTATCAGAATGAAGTTGCAGGTGTTTTGTCACTTTCCTATCCCTCAATTAATTTTAGTTGATTTTTCTACTTAACTATGTCCTTCAAGGATTTGGAAGCTACTTGACTCTTGTATCCTATCATAATGTATTCTCTTCCCCCCATAAGTTCTCAGGAAACACCCAATTATGACAAGAGAGTTGTGTGAATATGTATGGACCAGTAGAAACAGCAGAAGCTGTGGCATTAGCCAGAACAGACGTTTCTCCTTCTAGCCTAGATAATTCCTTTAATAACAGGAGACACCTGTTATTAATTGTATTTGTTTTTCTTTTATCATACATAGTTTCTGATATTTTTTAAGCATTTGCCAAATATATGTTTATATATGAAGGAGAAAGTGGATGAAAAAATAAACAATGTGTATGTTCACTATTACAGAGTTAGACTTTGACAATTTATGTATGTTTTTTGTGTTTCTGTTTTTGCTGATGCCGTTTTTAAAATAATTGCGTGCATTCGCTGACCTTATCTTAATATTTAATGATTTACTTACTATTTTTCAGAGTCTGATTGAGACCATGCAGGTGATGGCTTACAATAATAGCAATAATAATGATGATTATGGCCATGAAATAAGAACATACTGTCTCTGTTCAAGGAACGTAGACTACAGAAATTGTAACAAATGCAGGAAGAGAAGATTAATATGTAGTACAGCCTGAGAAATGTCATGGTAATACCCAAGAGTAATTGTATTCTCTCTGTCTCTCTCTCTGTCTACAGATATCAACAATAGTTAAAAAAGTCTTCAAAATGAAGTGATTAACAAGCTTCTTCTTAAGAACAAGAATTATTTAGTTTTTTCAATGGTTGGGGGTAGGTAGTGAATAGGAAATAAAACTGGAAAAGAATGCCCGAGTCAGTTGTGGAAAGTTTTATGTCAAGTTAATTAGATTGCACCTCATAGTTGATGATTGATTTCAAAAAGAGAAGTGGCTTTGGAGGTGAATATTTGATTGACAAATTTCTTGACTAACACTGATGAAATTAAAGAACATATTAGTTTCAGTGGATTAATATTCCACAGCAAATTAAAAAACGGCTGAGGGGGCCAGCCCGGTGGCATAGAGGTTAAGTTCGTGCACTCAGATTCAGCAGCCTGGGGTTTGCGGGTTTGGATCTCCGGCACCGACCTACACACAGCTTGTCAAGCCATGCTGTGGCTGGCGTCCCACATAAAATAGAGGAAGATGGGTACAGGCGTTAACTTAGGGCCAATCTTCCTCAGCAAAAAGAGAAAGATTGGCAACAGATGTTAGCTCAGGGCTAAACTTCCTCATAAAAAAATAAATAAAAAATTTAAAAAAAACTAGTCAGTAATATAATACTTAAATTCAAGAGTGAAGCTATGGTTGTTAACTTTACTTTTATTATTGCTGCTATGCTGGTATCATACTTGTGTTGTGTTAAAAAAAAAAGGTAATTCTTTTCTCCTTGAGTTTCTTTTCTTTTTTTCCAGTCTTATTGAGATATAATTGATATAAAACACTGTGAAGTTCAAGCATACAACATAATGACTTGACACCTGTATATATTGTGAAATGATGACCACAACAAGTTTAGGTAACATCTATCACCTCATATAGTTAAAGTCTTTTTCCTTGTGATGAGAACTTTTAAGGTCTACTCTTTTAGCAACTTTCCAATACATCATACAGTATCTACAGTCATCATGTTGCATATTACATCACCAGTACTTATAACTGACGTTGGTACCTTTTGACCCCCTTCACCCAATACCATCCCCCCTTGCCTCTGGCAACCACAAATGTGTGGTTTGAATTTTTTTAGATCCCACATATAGATGAGATCATACAGTATTTTTCTTTTGCTGTCTGACTTATCTCACTTAGCATAATTCCCTTAAGGTCCATCCATGTTGTTGCAAATGGCAGGATTTCATTCTTTTTTATGGTTGAATAAAATTCTATTATATATATTATAACATATGTATATATATATGTTACACATTTTCTTATCCATTCATCTGTCAATGGACACTTAAATTGTTTCCACATCTTGGTTATTGTAAATAATGCTGCAATGAACATAGGGGTGTATATATCTCTTCAATATAGTTATTTCATTTCCTTTGGATAAACACCCAGAAGTGGAATTGCTGGATCGTATGGTAGTTCTATTTTTAATTTTTTTTAGGAACCTCCATACTGTTTTCCATAGTGGCTGCACCAATGTGCATTCCTACCAACAGTGCACAGGGTTTCCTTTTTTCCACATCCCTGCCAGCATTTATTATCTCTTGTTTTTTTGATGATGGCCATTTTAACAGGCATGCAGTGATATCTCATTGTGGTTTTGATTCGCATTTCCCTAATGGGTAGTGATGTTGAACATCTTTTCATGCACCTGTTGGCCATTTGAATATCTTCATTAGAAAAATGTCTACTCGAGTCCTTTGCCCATTTTTTAATTGGATTATTTGGATTTTTGCTATTGACTTATTTGAATCTTTTATATATTTTGGATATTAACCCCTTACCAGATATAGAATTTGCAAATATTTTGTCTCATTCTGTAGGTTGCCTTTTCATTTTGTCGATCATTTTTTTTGCTGTACAGAAGCTTTTTAGTTTGATGTAGCCCCACTTGTTGATTTTTGATTTTGTTGCTTGTGCTTTAGGGGTCATTGCCAGAAAATCATCACCAACACCTAAGTCAAGAATCTTTTTCCTTATGTTTTCTTCTAGGAGTTTTATGGTTTCAGGTCTTATATTTAAGTCTTTAATTAATTTTGAGTTAATTTTTATAAGTATTGTAAAATAGGGTTCTAGTTTTATTCTTTTATAGGTGAATATCCAATTTCTCCAGCACCATTTATTAAAGAACTGTCTTTTCTTCATTGACTATGCTTGGCTCCCTTTTCAAATAGTAGTTGACTATATATACATGGGTTTATTGAGTTTATTTTCTAAAATTTTATGTGGTAAAATTGACTACATAAGAAAGAGCTTAGATAATAGAAATTGGGGACAAATAAATGTATGGTTCATGGCTGATGCTAATAACGTGTCTTGTGTGAATTAGAAAAATATTCCTCTCTTTTTTCATTTTGGCATATGATATGACAAAACTAATTTCATGTCCAAGAACAATGGGCACTATGCAGTATGTTATCATAAACGATATGTCTTTTTATTCCCATGTGATACCCACCTCTTTTTCACATAGGTATGTATTTGCTGAATAAATGAATCATCATTATTAATAATTCTACTGATATTCAGTGTAGATTCAGTGTATTCAGAGTATTTTTAATCTAAACACTCTGAATTGAAGGAAGCACTGACCTCAATCATAGTCTGTTTTTAGGAGGTAGGAAACGTCATTTGCTGATACAGCAAAAAGATTTCACGGGGCTGCCCCATGGCTTAGCGGTTAAGTGTGCGTGCTCCACTACTGGTGGCCCGGGGTTCGGATCCTGGGCACGCACCGACGCACCGCTTGTCAGGGCATGCTGAGGCAGCGCCCCACATACAGCAACTAGAAGGATGTGCAACTATGACGTACAACTATCTACTGGAGCTTTGGGGAGGAAAAGGGGAAAAAAAGAAAGGAGGAGGATTGGCAATAGATGTTAGCTCAGGGCAGGTCTTCTTCAGCAAAAAGAGGAGGATTAGCATGGATGTTAGCTCAGGGCTGATATTCCTCACACACACACAAAAAAAAGATTTCACTATTGTAAAACTATTTCAGAAAGACCTTTGGCAGCTCTCCTCTTATGAATCTGCATTTGATTATGTGCTAAAATTATATTTTTCTGCAAATTCATAGACCTTATGTTTTTATAATCTATTCTTAAAGTATAGATTATAAAATAAATTATTTTTAAAAATTGGGTTATAGTCTCAACATCTACTTTTCAAAAGAAATACTGAGAACACAGCTTCGTATTATGAGTAATGTTATTTTATTATTGCTTTATGTAAAATCAAGGAATTATTGTAATAAAGGAAGTAAGAACTGATAATTCTCTCCAAGGGTATTCAAGGCATTTTAACACTATGTTATGGTCTATTTCACAGATTTTGTCTGAATTCCTAATTAAAACTAATGTCTTTCTTTCTCTTATTTTTAAAAAATCCTCTAACTATATAGACATATCTATCCAAGACGTTTTAAAGTTTGTTTTAGGGTGTATTCTACTGTCTTAAGGACCAAAAATCTATATAAGCCATGATGATTTAGAGCTGGAGAAAAAGAAAGATCAAGATACAGAATTGTGACATTAGTAATTTAAGTCTTTAAAAATCTGTTTATGGTAACATCTGAATTCCAGAAATGCTAATCTCAAGATAACGGAGCTATAATAAATTTATTCAATATTAGTTTTGGATTACCCAACTATAAAATAAAAGAGAAGATGGTATTTTCTCTGATCTTCAAAGAGAATGTGAATTAATTTTAAAGTAAATTTAGCAGTTAAATTAGGAGTGCCCACAGAAAAGCTTTGCGATGTTCATTATAAAGATGTGTTTTCATTGTCTGAGGATTGTAGGAAGTCCTTGTCTTATTTAGAAAAATAAAACAAATTATATATGAATAATGAAAGTATTACGTGATAATTCATACAGCTATATCATCATAATGAAACACTTGAAAATGCAATTCCTTCCTTAAAGTGTATATTTGAAAGAAATTAACATAATGACTTATGTATGTTTATCTACGTTATGTAGCAAAAGTATTATTCACTCGATAAATTACCATTACTATGAATAGATGATGATTTTCATATATCTTCAAGCATCAAAATATTATAGTAAACTTAAATTGAATCCATATTTTTAGCTCCTAAAGATAATGTTTCTTCTTTATTAAAACATGCCAAAGGTAAAAACAAAGGAAAAAAACTCACAGTATTGAAGACTGTGGTTTGGGATTGTAGTTAAGATAGAAGAGAATTTATATCTCGGCCCATTTTCCATAGTTAAAATAGACTGGAACAAAAGGGATGAAGGAAAAACAGAAAAGAAAGCTACATCTCCTATGAAGCAAGGAAACATAATTCTAACGAGATTAGTTATGAAGATATGCTAAGTGATGTGAAATAAAAATCCCAGGAAAAGGGGATCACACAGCAAGGAAGTACGTATGTGAAAATCTTGGGCACAAACAAAAATAGTAAAAGACAGGTAAAAGTTAAAACCCAGAAAAGTTATACTATGAAACAGATGCAAGTTACAAACAATAGGGTGACATCACGGAACTTATTGGAGTAGGAAGATCCAGAAATTGGTTCCTCCACTGCGCTGGCAAGAACTGTCAGAATAAGCTACTTCAGAGCTCTAGTGTCTAGTTGAACACTTGCTGTGACCAGGGGAGTGCTTATTGAAGAAAGAGGCTGGGATATTTTGAATTTTGGTGTTTCACATAACAGCTACCATTCCCCAATTCCAGCCTGTGGCAGATAGTCGTGCGGAGTCTTCATTCTTGATGTGGCTTGCTGATGCCGTGGTGGAAATAAAGACCTTGTCCTCCAAAAATTGGGGTTGTGTGTTTTGACCAGCCTGGAGGTTCGCTGGCACACAGGCTGACCATTGTTTCAACCAAATTGTGCTGAAGTGACTTCTGAGGAGTTTTCTACCAAAATAAGTCAGAGAGGCAGAACACTTTTTTGTTTAGCTTTTCTTATTGGAGCAAGACATTTAAGGAAATCTTTCCGAGGTCATTGACTGACTTGCACAGTTAATGAAACAGAGATTTGAGTGACTGCACACAATAAGGAATATAGTCATTGCAAAAATAATTGGGAAAGGTCACTAAACAAATTCACGACTGCAGCTCTCAACAAACAACAGCAAACACTAGGGAAGGGAAAACACTGATTTCCAGGGTTACCAGATTGCAATTTTTAACATGTTCAGTTATCAACAAAAAGTTTTACAAAGCACACAAAGAAACACAAAAGAAAAAGAATGAAGAAAAATTATCAGAGCCTAAGGGACATATGGGACACCATCAAAGGTCCCAACATACACATTATGTGAGTTCAGAAAGAGAAGACAGAAAGAGGGGGGAAAACTAAGAAATGATGGCTGGAAACTTCCTGTTGAAATCCAAAGCCAAAGAGGGAATCTGGAAGGTAACACAAGAGAAGTGACTTGACACATACTAGGTGTTTAGTCAGGACTATCGATAGAAAAAGAACCAATAGGATATAGGATGGATAGATGGATAGATAGATAGACAGACAGATAGATAGATAGATAGATAGATAGATAGATAGATAGATAGATAGATAGATAGATAATCTTGTATCTCTATCCATCTATCTCTATGTATACGGAGAGAGATTTTATGAAACTGGTTCACAAGAAGATTATAGCGGCTGGCAGGCCCAAAATTTTATGACAGACTGGCAGGCTGGAAATTCAGATAAGAATTGATGTTGCAGTCTTGAGTCTGAATTCTAAAAGGAAGAAATAAATCAAACATCTATGGCCAAATGTATTTTTACAAGGTTGCCAAAATCATTCAATGGAGAAAAAATAAGCTCTCTAATAATAGTGCCAGAACTTGATAACCACATGTAAAAGAATTAAATTGGACCCCTACCTGATTCCATATTCAAAGATTAACTCAAAATTGATCAACAACCTAAATATAAGAAAAACTACAAAAACTTTAGAAGAAAACATAGAAGTAAATCTTTATGACTTCTTATTTGGCAGTGGACTTTTAGATTTGACACCAAAACACAAGAAACAATAGAAAACATAGATGAGTTGGACTTCATAAAAATCTAAAACTTGTGTGCATCAAAGGATATTTTCAAGAAACTAAAAAGACAACATACAGAGTGGGGAAAATATTTACAAGTTATATACCTGGTAAAAGTTTTATAAAGAATATATACAATATTACAACATATCAACAAAGAACTCAATTAAAAAATGTGCAAAAGACTTGAATAGATATTTCTCAAAGAAGATATACAAAAGACAAACAAATACATGAAAAGATGTTCAATATCATTGGTCATTAAGGAAATGCAAATCAAAACCACAATGAGATATCATTCACACTGACTAGGATGGCTACAATAAAAATTTAAAAAAATATCAAGTGGTGATATATCTGCACCCTTCCCTCTCCCATTTGATTGGCTAGACCAACCATTATCAGTCCTCACTTTGTAACCATTATCAGTCCTCACTTTGTTCCTATTCAGCTTTCACTCAACTCACAGATTTTCAGGCTTCAGTGGTCTATGAACTCCAAAGTCAGCTGGTTGACAAATTATCTGCCTAATCTTAGCATTGTGGCTCCTCTATCTGTGCCCTCAATATCTGCTCAAGGCAACCTGTAATCTGTGTATAATCCAGCTGCCTAACCACAGGAACCCTTTGATCTCACTAACCTGTCTTCTCATGAGCATTAGTTATCCACTGATAATGTACACATTTCATTATTGGCTCTTAGGATCCAATCTTCCACTGCCATCGTGGCCCATTTAATTCCTTCAGCCATGCAATGACATAGAAAACCACTCTATGTGAGCAGCCACTCTGTGTTGCCTATGAAAATCATCTGCAAGTATCACATGGAAGAATAGGGCTGTTCCTCATTAGCAAAGAGTCAGCAGATACATAGACACCATCCTTTCAACACCCTGTAGAGAAATATGCTTGGGCTGGGGCACAACTGTGTGCACTATGGGTCTGGAGCCCAATGGTGAACCATTCCTCTCTGGCTCTTTTATTTTATAAAACATGCTTGATGGGTGGTGGTTGGGTTGTGGGAAGATACTATTTCTGGGTAAGGCACCATGCAGTCTGAGTTTAGGAACTGCATGTTTAGAAAGTTCTTAGAAACATCTAGAACAAAGAAAACTTAATTTTGGTGCCATAAGAAGTTGAGTCTAGGTAGGAATTGTAAGTGGAGAATTGCATGATTTTGTTGGCAGGCAAACAGAAGGATGGTTCAGCAAACAATTATGTTTTTCTCCAAAATACTCCATTGTAGTATATGAGTTTGGTTTACCATTATTGTATAAAAATAACTATATACTTTAAGAAGCAAAATAAATCAAATTTTTTATTATTTTTTAACTTCAGAAATTTTATAGAGTTTGAGTTGCCTTTACATTCTATAAATATCCACAATTTTTTGATAATTCAATAAAACATTATAGACCCTGGGAAGGTGCATTTAAAATAAGGGAGAATGAATTAAATTAGTATACTTTTTGAACACAGAATATAATTGAATATGCCTCCATATTATCAACTTAGCTCTAAGGCCTGGTTGTTCACATGGTCTCCAGTTTTCCACTTTGCTTCTGCTCAGTGAATGGGAAAACAGCATTGTGATGCAATGGCTCTAAATTCTTTTACCTTTTGGACCATTTACATGAGCAAAGGGATATTTACTTTAGCTATTTCTGTTATTGTGTAAAGGCAGTGCTTTTGATAAGGTATTGTAATTCAGTCATTTTAATTATAAAAGCCATACAATAAAACATCTAATTTAGAGGCCGAGAACCAAGTCCTATTCAAATGTAGGATAATTAGAATAACTATCCTCCAGAGACAACCTGAAGACAGACCTAAGTTCAAACTGTGACTCTGTAACACTCTTCTTTGGAATACTTTCCTACGTCTCTACATTTTGTCTTTTAAACTGGCAGGATCACTCTTATTGTACTATATTATTCAGGGTTCTCCAGAGAAACAGAACTGATAGGACACGTATGTATACAGAGAGAGAAATTTATTTTAAGGAATTGGCTCACGTGATTGTGAAGGCTGGCAAGTCCAAAATCTGCAAGAAGGACCTGGAGGCTGGAGATCCAGTGAGGAGTTGCTGTTGCAGCTTGAGTCCAAAGGCAATCTGAAGGCAGAACTCCCTCTTCCTGGGGTATCCCAATCTGTTTTCTGTTAAGACCTTCAACTGATTGGATGAGACCCTCCCACATGATGGAAGGTAATCTGCTTTATTTAAACATTGATTTCAATGTTAATCTCATTTAAAAAATGCCTTCACAGAAACATCCAGACTGGTGTTTGACCAAATGTCTGGGTACCGTGGCCCAGCTAAGTTGACACATAAAATTAACTATCACATACCTAATAATAAAATAAAGTGGACTAATGAATACCTGATTTTCTCATCTAGACCTTTAGTATGCAAACCTCAATGGAGATCCATCAACCTACAGGTGAACCAGCTAGTGTTGACAGTGCACAAGGTATCAATGGCAAATATTTCTGTGGTAAAGAAAAAGAAGAAGGGAAAAAAGTAAGAAATTACTAAAAAGAAAGAATTGTTAGAAATATAGGAGGAAATATGCCCATTTTAGTGAATCAAATTGTCTCAACAACTTTTGGTCTTATTAGACAAAGTATGCATTATCAACTTTTATCTATCATTCTTTATTTGGACTTCTATGTTATTTACATTTTTGTAGGATAGAAATAACTTTCAAGCATTTTCCTTTTTTTTTTTGGATACATGAAAAGTAGATATCAAGTGAATTAAAGTGATTTAAAACTTCAGTGGTTAGGTACTTCCGTACTTTAATAACCATATCAGCTTTAAATAGATGCTACCATCTGGTTTTAAAGCCCCTAGGAAAATTTAAACTAGTTTTAAGCTATAAACAGAGGACGACTTATTTCTCACTAAAGAGAGGGAGAAACTGATGACACAGGTAAAATTATTTAGAACAATTTGCCAATGTTCCTCCAATTAAATGACTGTCAGTCAAAATTTGTTATAGAAATTCCACCATGTGAAAACTTTTAGTTCATTTTATGCTCACTCATTTGCAACATTTTGCCTTTACACTTCAATGTTCTCAAATCTTTTACTTTTCCATATACTTATATTCACTAGGAACTAGGGGGAAAAAAACTACAAGAAAGATGAAGATATGATATCCAGAAAGAGGAAAAAAAAAATCCAGAAGAAAAATGAAGGAAATACTCAGGAAAATGTAAGAGCATCCTAGAGAGGTACATAGAGTACAGCCCATGCAGACGACAACAGAAAGACATAGAAATCTAGAAGATACCAAGAAAAATAGAATAGAATATCTGATACAGACTATTTCATGGATATTTCAGAATTCTATCAAAGAGTTAGGGATAAATTAGTGAAAAGAATACGCATTTAAGTACATGACCACATTGGGGAATGATTCACTTCAAAACAATCATTATACAAGAAAATGAGGGGCCGGCCCAGGGGCATAGTGGTTAAGTTCGTGTGCTCCGCTTTGGCGGCCTGGGGTTTGCGGGTTAGGATTCCAGATGTGGACCTACACACCGCTCAACAAGCCATGTTGTGGTGGCATCCCACATACAAAATAGAGAAAGATTGGCACAGATGTTAGCTCAGGGACAATCTTCCTTACCAAAAAAAAAAAAAAGAAAATGAATGCAATATTACTTAACTTGGCAGTGAACAATGTTTAAAATTATGTCAGTTAAAAAATAAATATTGATATAACCAAACGCTGTCAACAAACTATATTGAGAGGACTGGGGAAAGCGAAACGTTCATATTTTTAATGAGACATGTAAAAGGCGGTAAAATCCAAGTTGACTATTAGAGAGATACAATAGATAACGTATATGATAAATGACAAAGATGAGATATAGTTGTGTAAGAATTAATTGTTAGTTAAAAAGAAGTAAATAGCAGAAAGAAAGGAGGTAACGATGTTAAAGCACCCCTCCGTTTGCTGTGAGTCTGGTATCAGAGCTGTGAGTTTCCTCCGATCATTTCTACATATTCATTTCTAGTGGGAGAGCTCCAGAGGTTCCCGTGTGGAAGGACGAATGGGCAGTGCTCTTCACTGAAGTCTTTTATCACCCCCAAATCAATATTTTCTAAGTTGGCTTTATTTTTCATGTTTATCCCACAATCTTAATGGCTGAGATTATATTAATTCTCCAGAATATTGTCTGTGTGTTACAGATAGAGCGTGGTCTTACAGGTGAGTTACAGCTGAAGCTTTTCCAATAATTCATCGTTTCATTAGCTTTTTGGTAATTAGAGGAACAGTCGGAGATTATTTCCAGAGATGTTGCAAATCATTCTGTCTTTAGAGTAGATGTCTGGAGAAGAGTAAAGGCAGAAATTCAGATTGGAGAATTGTAGTCTTGCCTTCCCTATCCTATCTGGTAACTTTATCTGGCGTCTTGTATTCAAAGTTAATGATCTCTTCACATCAGATTTATCTCATTTTTTAACTTTATCTGGTATTTTTGTATTGAAAGTCAGTGATCTCTTCATATCAGATTTCAAACTCTATCTTTTTTCTCTAAATATATATATGTATACATATATATTAAATCTAATATAAAAGCTATTATAAACATATTTAGAAATATAATTAACATTTATATATAAAATATATAAAATAGCTTTGAGATAAGAGGATTCTAAGAGTTCATATTTTCAAAAATGCCTTATGACATTTATTTTTAATTTTTTTTCGTGGTAATAATCAATACTTCCTTAAAATTTACACAGAGCTTTTTCTACAACAAAAAGAAAGGTAGTTACTTATTTAGGACCTCCTTAAAGGCTGTAGCCAACAATCAATCATTTGCTGGATATCCTTTTGGCTATAATGAATTTGACTCATTGTCCTCCTTAGGATTAGTGTTACATTTATACAATTTAAGTTAAGAACTATAGACTATTTTCAACTTGACAAGTACCAGATTTTATTATCTAATACAATGATTGTCCCCTAGGTGGGAGTTAGAATTTTATTTTAGTCATTTACTATATGGAAAGACTCTTTGTTCATCCTATTTGGAATGCAAAATTTCTTTTTTCTTCAAATTTCAGTATGCCATAATAAAGTACAGGATATTTTTAAGTTCCATACAGATCAGCAAGTATAAAAACAGGAATGGGAAGAACTACCAAATGTTTTACCCACAGTATTTCAACACAATAATTATCTTCTCACAAAGGATAAAGGCTCACATTTTTACGTCATAACCTATTAGGGTACTGAATTTACTCACAACCTATCATGCTGACTATGCTAGAATTTTGATCAAAATTCTTGTCTAAATAGCAAGAGAGAGTTTTTTCTCCACGCCAGAAACTAAATTGAATGATTCATTTTATGACTGAAAGATTCAGACCTCAACAAAACAGACACAATTTATATGATTTGTATTAAAAAATTATTTTCCCTTTCATTGTTTCACTCAAGATAGTGTTCCCTCAGACTTCTGCTCATCATTTTTCCTTCCTTTAATTGTCTCTCATATCTGGGCAGTGATGATCCTTCCTGTTAAGAGAAGCAGGCAAATAGAGATTCATTCCTGGTGATAGTCCATGAACAAGTCCTTTCTACTTTGATCAGTAAAAGCAAAACAAATCATTCAGATTAGTATTTTTAAGGGAAAAAATGGGCTTACTAGATTGACATAAAATGGTAACATTTAATGAGAATGTCATGTGTGTAGTAGATATTAAATAATGTATTCTTCCATCTAGCTATTTTTTTGCCAATTCTTTTTTTTTTAAACTTTTGTTTTTTTAAATAGGGAGATTGGCCCTGAGCTGACATCTGTTGCCAGTCTTCCTCCTTTTTTCCTTTTTTCTCCCCAAAGCCCCAGTAGATAGTTGTATGTCATAGTTGTACATCCTTCTAGTTGCTCTATGTGGGACGCCACCTCAGCAGGGCTTGATGAGCCGTGCGTAGGTCTGTGCCCAGGCCGCCATAGCAGAACGTGCAAACTTAACTTCTATGCCATTGGGCTGGCCCTTTTCCCCCTGATTCTTGGTTGACATCCATTTGTTGGGTCTGCTTCTGCTTTCCAATATGTCTGTCCCTGAAAATAGGCTCAGTCAAAAGAAAACTAGTTAATCTAAGCATCCTCTAACATAGTCTTTCTTGTAACTCAGTCTTGAAATGAACATGAATTACAGGACAGTTAGATTATTTTTTAATGTAAAATGATTATTATCTTGTGAGGAAGGATCCCAGTATTTTTCTTCCGCACAGATCAGCAGGAAAGACAAGTTATAAACTGGCAAGGTGTATCTGGAATACATACAGATAAGTGCATGTATTTATACAAATAGATAATATAATTTATATATAAGTATATATATTTAATCAGAGTAGGCCTGCATCAGCATTGTCTTAAGAGAACAGAGTTTGGACTCCATAATGGACAACAAACTCCAACATAATATAATATCTAAGGAGCAAGAGAAATATCTTAATGATATAGGCATATATGCTGAGAGGATTGAAAGGAGAGGTACGGCCCTAATTTTGGTAAGCATATAAGATAAAACCACATACTCTGTATTAGTCAAGGACTGGGTTTTAGCTGCTGGTATGTACATAGCTCAGTTTGATTGGATACTTGAGACTCATCATGAAAAACTCTCACTAGAAATATTTCAGAACTCTTAATATACCCCAATAAGTGCCAATAGGTTTGCAAACGTATCTTCTCTCTTGCAGTTTTATCACTGCACAGATATCTGGCGTGGGTATATATATGATAATACTTTTGACACTCATGGTTTTCATCCTCAGACATATCCTTCAGGAATTTCTTCCTTCCATAAAACTGGAAGCTCAAATATTATTGAGCTAGCTACCATAAATATTTAACAGAGATATGCAAGCTCTTATAAAAGAGCATATTATTGGGCTTTTATATTTATTCCACGTCTATTTTGTGATATGATTGACATATAACATTGTGTAAGTTTACAGTGTACAACATGTTGATTTGATGTACTTATATATTGTAAACAACTTTTTAAAAACTGGTTTTGGAGCATTTCTGGATCTGAAGAATTCAGGCAGTGTTGTACACACAGAACATGGATAATTCAGTGAAAGTAACACAGCTGAGCCATGGGAAATTTTTTTTTTTTTTGATTTAAAAGTAAAATTGTCAGCAAAAAACAGTCACATAGATTTAAAGAAATATTGTAGTACAGATTGCCAAATAGGAACTATAAACTATATTTATTAGAAATAACAGACAAAAGATTCTGAAAATCGAGCTATTTCTAGAAAAACAAATTGCAATTGGAATGGTTTAGGGCTAGCTTGATACATGAGTATTGCATATTCCTGATTATTCAATATTGAAAAATTTATTCATTCCTAAATAATTAATTCGTTAATCAATTCATTAATGCAGCATCAATAAATTAAACTTTAAATTTTCTAAACTCTTGAATTAGTTCTTTTTCTTTGCAGTCACATGATTTAAGTAACTTTAAAATGTGATATTGAATTTAAGTACCTTGAAATATAATTGGCAACTGGCTTCCTAATTGTCATGCAAGATAAGTCAACTCTAGGTTGCTTATATGCAGCAGCACATTTGATGAAATACACATTGTCACATATCATGGGTTAAGTAATTGTTTCCCTTGGGGAAAGAGAAAACCTTAAAGCCAGTTCAACAAGCAAAAGATGCACAGATTTCCAATGTTCCCGTTACTTGTATAAAGTGAAGTGTCAGGATTCAGGTCATTTGTTGGACAATATGTGTATGTTCATGATTTAATAAATGAATTCTCTTCCATATTGCTTTAATTGTACATTCTAATAGTGCTAGCATGGGAGTGACTTTGTCCATGAAAGGTTCTACTAGATGATCTTGTTCTAGCCTCTTCTGGATTTAGGTACCATCAACTCACAAGAGTTATCTGGCATGAGCTGTTGTCCAGATCCTGGAAGTCTTGGTGACAATGGAAGATTGCAGGACCCCTACTAGGATGTGGAAGCCACAGGATATATGGGAAACAGAGGTTGTGTGCATAACCTGACTGTGAGAAGGGAAAGGCAACATCCACTCAACTAATCTTGTCCAGACAACCCAGAGCAAGCGCACAGAGACATTTTTGGATAACCCTCCTTTTGCATCACAGTAACATCACTGTTAATGGTGATATATCTAAAATATAACATTCTGATGTGAAAGCATTCCAGTTACTATTACATATAACAAACAACCCCAAAGTGAGAAGTATAAATTAATATTTGATTATTCTTATTAATTCTTTGATCAGGAATTTGGACAGGTTGAGTAATCTGTTTCCGCTCTATGGTACAACTCAACGGTGTGGCACTGAAATCATCTGGAGGCATCTTCAATGATATGTCTGAAAATTTTGTGTGCTGGCATGTGGAACCTCAGTTAAGCTGTCAACCCTAACAACCACACCTAGCTATTCCATGCGGCCTTTCTTCAAGGGCTAGTTTAAGTTTCCTCACACAACTGTGTCTGGGTTCAAAGAATAAGCATCCAAAGGAAGAAAGGTGGAACTTCATGACATTTTTATAATACAGTCTCAGAATTCAAAAACATCACTTTTGCCATATTCTACTTAGCAAAGTGGTCAGAAAAGCCCATTGAATACAAGGGAGGGTGAAGTTAAGGGGATCCTCTTGATGGCGGAGTGTCAAAGTTCTAGAAGCACTAAGGGATATAGAATATTGCCTTGGCATCTTTGGAAGACATAATATGCCACAGAAAGTTAGAAGAACTTACATCATACAATTATACTCAAATTATTGTAAAAATATTTGAATTTACTAGCTCCATTTCCCACTTTTAATCAAATTAATTTTGGTTTTTCCTGGAAAGCATTATTGTCAGATAGGTAGCTGACTTAAAAGAGAGAATTAAGATACCACTTTGGAAAAGAAAAAATGACTGAAAATCCTGAAAGTGCCAAGCACTGTATATTTGTCTATTAATTGACTAACACTAAAATAAACCTAGAACAGATATTAACCCTGGGCTAACAGGATTATAAAACTTCCTTCCCTTCTTCTCTTATTTTCTTACTTTTCTATGTTTCTTTTTGAGCAAAGCAAAAAGAAAATTAAAAAAAACCTCAATCCATGAGCCTTTGATTTTGGGGTTGTTTTTGGATCTCTAGAGAAACTTGTGAGACTCTTTATAAGGAGTAGATTTTGTTGTCTGGGATTTTGTGTTATGTTTGTCTTTTTCTTAGCAGTAATCTTCAGTTTGGGGGTTTTGAAGGGACCAAGGCCATAAGAAAGTTTCTTTTGGGAGGTTATTACACAGGATTTGTTCTACTTAATAAGAAGGTGGCAAATAAATATGCGCTTGATGAATTGTGTTCTCTATATTTCCTTTCATATTGTTTGATTCAAATCAGTATGATAGGAAGGCCGACAGCGATTGATTTTATTTTTCCAGATCACAGAATTTAGTACATAATGGTAGAGAAGCATAAGAAATCTAATATTTATTAATTAATTAATAAATATTTAATTAATATTTAAATATAATATGTAAATATCACTGAATATTATAATTATTGAATTTATTAACAGATCACTTTACATTATAGTTATACAGTAGAGGTTTTGGATACCATTTTCAATGTTGTTTACACTTAATCAAAAGACTTGTCAGGTTTTTGAGTCAACAATACGATTTCATTTGACAGATTCTTGGTATTTAAAATGGAAAAGAATTGAAGATTGAGTAGAAAATGATTAAGTGCATCAAAACAGAAGTAGCAAAAAAATGATGATTTTAAAGGGTGCTATTTTTACTTTGAAATAATCTGTATAGTTCATTCTCTGGTTCTTTAAATTTCTTCTAACATTAATGAAAATATATATCACCTCTCTAATCCATATATATTTTAAACCCTAAACTCATGCTAATAGACGTAATCTGACCTCTGGGTTTTACTTCCTATAGTTATGACAGAGTTTACTTTCAAGTAGGGCAGACAGTTGACTACTCATCAGCTGGCATCCACTACGATCATGTAATCGTAGGTTGATTAAGACTGATTTGTGACTCTACAGCTCTAATTAAATATTTTAAATGTCACTCTATCTCACTGTGGATTATGATGGAGATATATTTTATTTATAAACTGTGCTCCACTTTGATCTCAATGTAGCCTACTATTAAATTAATTCGTATCAAAATATCGTTTGTACATCCTAACAGTACATAGCATTCCATATGAAAAAGGCTCTTCCATTTAGCAAAACAATTTTTCACATTTTTAATTCCTACGGAAACTTTCAAGGTATAAACGTAATTCAGGTATAAACTTATAAAAGTATAAATGTAACTATAGGAGACTCAAGCTTTTGGAAATCAGGCATTCATATGTACCAAGATTTTACTATTGTTCACCAAAATTAAAAGAAATACACAAAAATTACTGAGGAGAAAATGAAATATGGAATAGATTTCCTAGCTTTTGCCCAAATTTATCAAAGAAAAATAACCATTTTCTGTAAAGTTGTATTTCTAGTGCAGTACATACGTTATTTAGATTGTCAAAGATAAAGCAGAATTATTTGATTACAAAACTTAAAGCATCATCAGAAAAAATGCAGTTTAACAAGATCTTATTATCATCATAACAACCTTCTACAGCTGTCATGTTGAAAGCAAGATTCCATAAGGTGTATAAAATCCACACATATCCCAAAGGCCTTCTTAACTATATAATCCGTTGCTAAAATGAATGAGTACACCTAATCTAAGAATCAACATTTTTCAGAGATGTAGATTTAAGTGGCCTTATTCACATTCATAGCTACTCATCTGGTGACATGGAAGAACACAGGTGATGAGCCAGCTCTGATCCATAAGAGTACGTCAATCTGAACGATATAAGAATTGATTTTTTTCCTGTTTCTAAATCAACTCTTTTACTGTATTATGTTCCTAGCCCATTAATATATTGACCTATGTTTGAATTACATGACGTATCTCACCCTAATTGCTATAAACCGTATCAATTATCTTTTTTTTTCCGCCATTTCTAAAGACATCATCTAGTTTAAATCTTACCTTATGCTAATACCTCCTGCTGATTTCTCAGGATCCCTTTTTCCCTAACACCAATCAATTCTGTTGCCTTCAGTGATCATTTCTAAGGACATAATAATTGTATTATATTATTTTACGTCTCAGAAACATTTAATGGGATTTTTATACTCTACTAAAGAAAAAAAAATTACTTTCCTCCCCATCTCTGTTGCCAAATATATATGGATATAAAAGATATAGCTTTTGTATTTTTTATGCCTCAATATTCTCTGTAGTCAAATTTGCTTCTCAAGAATCTACTCTTACATATGCTATTGAGTAGACACTGAACAAAGGGACTCCTACAGGGCTAGTGTTTCTCTACCAGTAATTTGTAATTTGGTCACAAATAATTCACGTCAGTCTTATGAATATTCTATCTCAGAAGGCATATAGAAACCTGGATTAGAAATTTTTCATTGTTTGTGTAGAGAAACACTGAACCATTAAACAATATTTATTGAGCAGCCAGTATGTGCCAAGCTCCTATTAAATGGTAATAATGATACCCTCAAAATAGTCTGTCTGTTTTTAATCTAGTGCAGACAGCCAATTGTCACAGAGTGAAAGGAATGAAGTAACCACGCCGAGAGAAGAAAGAGTGACAGTGTGGCTAAGCAGGTGGAAAATTGTAGCTAGTTCTTTGATTTCTAGTTGCTTTCTAGTTCCATTTCCAGTCTCTCGTTAAGTCTGGCATTAACTTGTTTCCTTCACTGTTTTGTGAGATGTCAGCATCCCCTTTCACAGATGAGCCCATTGTCCACTTACCCAATATAGGATATGCAGGACATCCCCAGTTTCTCCTACATTGTTGGTTACCCGCTGCAGTGCACCAACACTGTTATAGCCAATGACAGGACATGAGTTAAATAGCTTTTAGACTTTGGGGCATTTGGACATCCACTGGAATACATTATTTTGCAGCCAACTTTGATTTATATCTCCCAATGTGCTACCTAATCAGGCAGCCTCTCACGCGGTAAGCTCCAAGGCTTAAGAGCTATATTCCCCTCTTAAAATATTCTGTTCCTTGGCAACCTGCCTCTTCTTTTCAGGTGCAAACATTTAATGTAACTAATTAGCCATAAGAGAATATTAGAGAGTTATAGTGATGAGACATAGAGATATTTAGGATTTGAGGGGTAAACACACGGGATATTGGACCTTATGTGATTAAACACATCTTCACGAAAAGTGAGTAAGGCTTGGTCATCAGAGATCATCAGCCAAACTAAGATATTGTTTTATTTAAAGATTTTTAAATTTGTTTTCTTACAACCAAAGGTTCTTGACTGCAATGACATTCTTCAGTGTTACATAATTACTGTTGAAATAATATATGTACTCCATAAAATAAATTAAGAAACCACATGACTTTTCTGATACAATATCCCTACAGAGACCCTCACTCACTAACTGTCCTTTTTCACTAATAAAAATCCCACTTACACTGAAATCATTCCATTTATATGGTCACTGATTTCACCTAGAACATATGCTTTGACTGTTTGTTGACCAGTGCTTTAACGAACTAACTTCTACTCTTCATTTATGATGCAGGTCTCGTATTCTCCAGTTGCTTTCTTTGACTACACACTCCTTCCCAATTTATATTCATAAATTTTTCTTAAATATCACTCTTATGTACAGCTATAGCACACTTTCCATACTTATACCATTAACATAAATAAAATGTTGCATAGATTCCTTATTTTTTTTGCCTATTTATGCCGCCAGACTGAGATAGTGTGGAAAATGAATTCTAATAATTCTTTCAATATCTGTATAAGGTACATTTGGCAGATATTAGGTATTTGGTAATTATACGTTGAATAAAAAAAGATTCTACCTCAATCATTTTGGTCTATAGAAAGCCATTGCATCCTTTATCACTAAGTTCTATATTGCTACCTTTGGATTAACACTGCCCTAGATTTGAATTTCAACATAGCCACTGACAGGAGGTCTTTGAGCAAGCCTTTTCACATCAATGAATCCTAGTTTTATCATCTATAAAAATAAATAGCCAGCTTAGAATCTTTCAAGTTTAATGTGATCAAGCTGCCGAAGATGGCTGGGAGAGTGGAGAGAGGGAACAATAAATGTAAAGTGTATAATGTAAAACTGTGAAGTAATTGAAGCACTACCCTAACTCCTAAGCTTTGTGGAGAGCTTTCTTTTTAGGAAGTGTGTAGTTACAATATAGAGATGTAGAGGGTAAAGGATACTGATGAATGGAAGGAGACAATATAAGGGAATAAACAATAAAACAATATCATCCTTACTTTTTTCCCACACTATCCTTACCATTGCCTTATGTATCCTCTTATCACTCATTGGATTCTTCACTTTGCTACCTTCCTCAAAGGGTGCCTAGTACTAAGTCTTTGTATAGACTAGGTTCTTTCATTTTCCTTTGTCATATCTGCATATTCATCTTTAATTTCTTTGACTTCCTCTCGCACTGTCTCCTTATTGTCTGTGTTGTTAAGAATCAACTAAAGAGCTTTAACATGTGTAGTAATTAAACATGGAAAAGAGTATTATGGTGAAAACATCTATTTATATATTACAATACCTCAAAGAATTTTCTTTCATCCCTATATGTATTTGAAAGTTTAAGCACTGCATTTGATCAGATAAAGAATGATTTATAATTTATTAATCCCACTTGAGCTATAAATATCTCAAAATGAAATCTATAAGAATATTTAACATCTTGTGATAGTATAAAATTTGAGTACACGAAAGTTATTATTGTATTTTTTATTCCCAAGAGTGAGAAGATCAATAGTCTACAATAAAATAATTTTACTTATTTAGTGTTAAAAAGTTGGGGCCAGCCCTGTGGCCGAGTGGTTAAAGTTCTGCACGATCTGCTTCACTGACCCAGGTTCGCGGATTTGGATCCCCGGTGCAGATTTACTCCATTCATTGGCCATGTTGTGGAGGCATCCCACATACAAAATAGAGGAAGGCTGGCACAGATGTTAGCTCAGGACTAATCTTCCTCAAGGAAAAAAAGAGGAAGATTGCCAACAAATGTTAGCTCAGGGCTAATCTCCCTCACCAAAAAAAAAAAAAAAAAAAGTTAATATAGTTTTTAAACGATCATTTAACACATAAAAGGATGCTCAACTTTATTAATTATCAGAAAAATACAAGTTAATTCACAGTGGGAGTCTGCAGTACTGATCCTGCCTGAAAATGTCATCACTAAATACCTAAATAATAGCTGTTATTATGTCCATATCTATGGCCTTATTCAGAGTCCCTATTGCTTACCAGTTCTTCACCTCCAAAGAAACCATACCATTCATTTTTACTTTCACGAGGCCTCTCTAGATTGCCCTCATATCTTGATTTATCTTTACTTATGTTTTTTCACTATTAATTTTAGATGATTATGTCATATTGTCATCTCTGGTTTGTAAAACCTTTATATGTTTATTAGAACCTAGCTTACTTTCTTACACTAAACAAATATTGTTGAATGAGTAACTACTTTATCCATCCATTTTAGTTATCATGATCAAAATTTTGAGTTAATTATTCATCTTTCCTCAACACCGAAACCTCTATTCCTTGTTTATGATGTCCCCAACATACCATGTAGCATTTAATTTTCTCCAAGGTTACATGAATAAACGTCCAATAAATCTCTTGGATTCCATTTATGGGTCCCCCATTGATAAGATATTTCTATGAAGAAGATCGAAAGTAATGCCATTCTCACTTTACAGCTTTTAACCTTCTTTCATATTATCATTTTGTCTAATCTCCCAAGAAATAAAGATTATTATTGTTAATTTTATTTTGCAAAAGAAAAAAAACAATCTTATTTAAAAGTATGTATTTTAAAACACATACTTATCTTCAGGCACTCTTCTACTTCTGTAATATGCACAAATCTATCCAATATATTAACTCACATACCTTCCTTTGAATCCTTTGATCACTTATTTAGCTAAATCTTGAAATCAAGATAGTAAGTATGAATGATTGCTTCTTTATTTTCTTTTAAATGATAACTATTTTTGACAATCTTTGTCAAATGAAACTTTAACTAGGTTTAATTTCAATCCAAGTAATTAAGCGGCATCACTTTGGAAGTAATTAAAAGATAATTCATGCTAATTCTGAAACCAAGCCACTGAAGTCTGTAACTGAATAATAGTGTCTAGTTTTCTAGCTAGATAAGGGGCTAATTATTTGAAGATTTAACAATGCCAGATCCTTCAAATTCCTCAATGGTTAAAAAATCTTGTGAATAACAAGGTAATAAAATCCTTTAACTTTAGTACAAATATGTGATCTAAAAAAATATACCAAGACTCAAATTGGAGTCTAGAAACCAATGAGTTAGTGTAATGCCAAATGCACATAAAGATAGTTCTGCAAATTTCCCATGAGAGATGATCCATTACTTTGAAGATGTCGATCAGACAGATGTTACATTGAGTTATTTCCTCGAGTTTCTCTCATTTATCCTTCACTTGCCAGTATATGTGAGAAATTCAGTTTCTGGACTGATATTTCTGCCTAATGCTCATCTTTTGCTCTCAGTTCCAGGGGCTTTGAACATGCATGTGTCTACTTTTGCAAGGAAATGATGGCATAATCAATTTTTGAATAGTGATGTTCTCTGAGTAATTATTGAGTAAATAATCATCTAGCATTATTCAAAACTGCATATATTTGCAAGTGAAATAGTTACACTTTGAAATCTTGTCTGAGGCACATCAACACATTAAGAGCGAATTATTTTATGTGTTAAGTCTATATTTGTTTACAATCTCAGTTTTTATTTCATTGTGATAAGGATATTTATTGTGTTCATTATCATCCATGCCTAGGATGTTTTTTTCTATTTCCAGAAAAATTCCCTTTGGGATTTTGATAGGGATAGCATTGACTCTGTAGGTCAATTGGGTAGTATGGAGATTTTAACAATATTAAGCCTTCCAATCTAGGAAAACAAGATATCTTTCTATTTATTTGTGTCTTCTTCAATTTCTTTCAATATTTTATAGTTTTCTATGTACAAATCATTCACTTCCTTGGTTAGGTCCTAAATATTTTATTCTTTTTGATGCTATTGTAAATGTGATTATTTTCTTAATTTCCTTTTAGGTTAATTCATTGTTAGTGCATGGAAACAAAAAAATTGAAAATAGAACTATCACATGACCCAAAATCATTTCTGGGTATATATCCAAAAGAATTGAAATCAGAATCTCTAAGAGTTAGCTGCATTCCCATGTTCACTGCAGCATTATTCACAATAGTCAAGATGTGGAAACATCCTAAATGTTCATCAACAGATGAAAGGATAAAGTAAATGTGGTATATGCATACAGTGGAATATGTCTTTAAAAAAGAAGGAAATCTTACTATATATGATAACATGAATGAATCTAGAGCACATCATACTAAGTTTAAAAAGCTAGTCACAGGAGAAGAAATATTGAATAATTGTGTCTATATGAGGGAAGTAAAATAATCAAACTCATAGAAAGGGAATAGAATGGTGGTTTGCCAGGAGTGAAGGGAGGAGGAAATGGGGAATTGCTGTTCAGTGGGTATATAGACACAATTATGCAAGGAGAATAAGTTCTAGATATCTTCTCTACAACATTTTGCCTATAGTTAACAACACTGTACACTTAAAAATTTGTCAAAAATTTGTCTCATGTTACCTATTCTCTCCCAATAATAATTAAATAAAAAGTTATCCATGTCTATCCCAGAACTAAGAGATTATCCATTGAAATTTATATATTTACTGAATATGGTTTGTCGTCTCTGATCCCGCTAAATGTAAATACATATCTCGAATCCCACACTTGCTAAAATATAAATATCTTGAAATAGCAATTAAACAATTAAGATGTATTTCAGAAAGGAACAGCAGAGTGGAAATTAGGCCAATCCCAAACTAGCTAAAGTTACAGAATAAAAATTGAACTCTCAATCAGGACATCTATTTCCCGGAAGTAGCTGAAGCTAATTTCTGAACTAGGAGTGCTCTGTGTTCTCACTTATATTTGAGGCTCTTAAGCCAACTCAACCCCAGTAATCTTTCCCATGTTATGATTTTAGTTTTCCAGAAATCTGTCTGTTCATATAATTCACCCTCGTGGTTTTTCATCACACAAAAGTCATTTGTAAAAAAATACATTGTTTGCTTATTAATCACACGAGCAGATCTCTGTCATAATGCAATGTGTTTAGAAACTTTAGATAGTTCTCTTCAACAAATCCTCCATTGAAAGAGCATGGACCTTGGATCATGAAAACATGTCTTTAAACCATGGCTCTGCTGCTCATCTGTCGCTAAATTACACTAACAACTTATTTACCCTACTTAGACTTAGACTTTCATCTCCAAAATAGAAAAAAGAAGATATTAATTTTAGGAGTATTGAGAAGACTAGTAGTAATATATATGAAATGAATATCATAATGCCTGACATAATAGAATCTCTGATGCTATAAATAATTACCAAAATCAATAATCTGGGGTGAATGTATAGAGGTACCTTGAAAATAGAACCCTTATAAAAACTAAATTATTTGGCTTGGAGAAAGAAACTATCTTAATAACCTTGATAACTAAGAGTTATAAGAATATCTATGCCAGACAATTTTACCTATGTTATCTTACTCAATAATCACAATATCTTATGAATAGCTATTTGGGATAAAATCGGTAAAAACAGCAAATCACCATATATAGCTCATCTCCTCAGAGCATGTACTCCTCACTAGAATCTGTCTGTGTTTATTCTCTACCCAGTGCCTTCAGGGGGCTGCGTTTTATAATATTTCAGAATTTATAGTTATTATCTGCAAGAAGGTGTGCCTGATAAAACCTTTCTCAGCCCTCACCGGGAACAGAATTTCCACTGATCTGTTCTTAAAATGTAAATTTGATCATTCTTAAAAGCCACCAATGGCTTCACATTGTTCTTAAGATGAAGCTCAAAGAATTAGATTTGCCCGGTTCTTAATAATTCTAATACAGCAGAGGCTTCTGCTTTCCCTCGTTGCATTTCTCAGCATGATTCATTCACACGGGCCTTCTCTCTTCCTTTAATCTCCTTTTGTCTCTGTCTAGAGCTTCTACTTTTGTGGTTCAATTTGTAAGACTTTCTTTCCTTTTCTTCTGCACCTAACTGCTATGCAGAAATGTGTTTTCCTCAGAAAAGCCAACCTTGTTCTCCCATTCAAGATTAGGATCCACGAGTAAATTTTCTCATAGAACTTCATAATTTTCTTCAAATTTGTATAACTACTTAGGCAATTCCTTATATTTACATGCTTAGGTATGTTCAATCATTGCAAGGAACATATTTATTGTATGCAGTGTTTCTCGCGCAGTAAAAGCACAATAGATATTTGTGGAATGAATGAATAAATGAATGATTGAATCCTAAATAAGGCCACATTATTTTACCTTATGTGTTTGTTTGCTTGTTCATTTGGTTTGGTTTGGTTTTATTTTGTATTTCAACATTATTTTTACTGCATTAATGCACTTAAAGAACTTTGAATAAAATGACTTATCAAAGGTATCCTTCTAGCTACCTTCCCTCCAAAAGAGATTGAAATTAAGCAAGGGTTTTAGGGTGTATTCTATATTCTCACATTTTATTTTAATATTCTACATTTGTGGAAACTTAAGGCAAAATTAAATAATTATTATTAGTATAATTGAAGCAAAATAAGGTTAGTTTAATTAATTTTATCAGTATATTTTGGGGAATAAAAATATTTTTACTTTAATATCACATTTTTTCAAAAGTTATCCAATTTTTTTTTTTTTTTTTTGTGAGGAGATCAGCCCTGAGCTAACATCCGCCAATCCTTTTTTTTTTTTTTTTTTTTTTTTTTTTTGCTGAGGAAGACGGCCCTGGGCTAACATCGGTGACCATCTTCCTCCACTTTATATGGGACGCCGCCACAGCATGGCTTACCAAGCAGTGCGTCGGTGCGCACCCGGGATCCGAACCAGCGAACCCCGGGCCGCCGCAGCGGAGCGCGCGCACTTAACCGCTTGCGCCACCGGGCCGGCCCCCAAAAGTTATCCAATTTTTAAGAATGCCTCAGGAAATTAATTTTAAATAACTTAAACTTACTTAAGACTAGAGAAGATTTATCCAAAGAAAATGAAAATGTACTATGTAAATAATACATTATATTGTTATAAACTTGTCAAATGCCTTAGTGAAATCTCCCATTTTCAGATTTTATTATTAATTGATCTTTATACGTATTTCCTACAAAATAATGTAGATTGATCCTAGTAATAGCCTCTCTGTGTATCATCACACAGTATATGTAAAGTATATAAACTGACTTCTCCATTCTGTTTTTGATAAAGCCATCCTCCCAGACCTTTGCATTATGTGGAATTGGAGTTTTATGTAAGGTTCCTGTGTTCCCATAGTACTCTGTGCTTCCATCTCTTGTTAAAATTATCCACTCCATTATTATAAGTTAATGTCCTGACTCCTTCTCTCATGGACTGTGATCTACTTGAGGTTAAGAAAAACAGGACTTTTGAGGGCCGGCCTGGTGGCTTCGCGGTTAAGTGCGCACGCTCCGCTACTGGCAGCCCGGGTTTGGATCCTGGCCGCGCACCGACGCACCGCTTGTCCAGCCATGCTGAGGTGGTGTCCCACATACGGCAACTAGAAGGATGTGCAGCTATGACATACAACTGTCTACTGGGGCTTTGGGGAGAAAAAGGGGAAAAAAAAGAGGAGGATTGGCAATAGATGTTAGCACAGGGCTGGTCTTCCTCAGCAAAAAGAGGATTGGCATGGATGTTAGCTCAGGGCTGATCTTCCTCACAAAAAAAAAAAAAAGAAAGAAAGAAACACAGGACTTTTATTTCATTGTCTTAAAATCTAATACTTCGTTGTTAAAATAACTGAAATCAGATTTTACAGGCAAAGTGACATAAGTGGATAAGGGACTGATAAAAAGGTTTATAGGGGTTAGAATACCTCCAGACAACTATGAAAGCGTGAGCTTAGAAGCTTTGTTGAATGTGGGTAGGAAGAAAACATAAAAATCTGAGAGCAGTTTGGCAGGCATCCAGGAAAAGGCTGAGGCCAACACAGGTGTTTAAAGATGTGAGATGCTATGAAATCTGACAATGGATGGACCGCCCTCCCCCGCCCCCGTCTCAACTCCCCACTCTGTGCTTATTCACTTTCTTTAATGACACTCTGAGGAACTACCCACCAATCCAGAACCTTAGTCGTGAATCAGCCCCTGCTTAGGAAGTAGTTGAACACTACAAAGCAAAGAATAAAGGACCATAGATCTTGCATTTTAATGCAAATCATATTATCCATGATTACAGCAGAAATTATCTAAAAGGACATGGAAGTCAGCAGAACAAGTTTCACCACTTGTTTTCCAGATGGAAAATTTGGGAGTAGAAAAGTCTAAGATAAATGTAAAGGCAGAAATTAAAAGTGATTGGAGGGGAATTTTGGAAAGATGACATGGACAATAGACAGAAGCATTATTTTTTTCAAACACTTTCCATTTTCACATGAAAAAAAGAAAGAGCAAAGCCAAAAACTCTTGGACTACATTTACAACAAAACTGGGAGAAAAATTATCCCAATACCACCAAAATATGAGCAGATGCTGACAAACTGTCAAAACACACAAGATGTGCAAGGTATCAACATCTGGAGAGTAAAAAGAAGAAGGAATCAGAAGGATGGAATATGGTGGACTTGAAAAGAGGAAAATGCCCAGATAGCCAATAGATATTCATTAAAAAGCAGGTGAAAAGAACCTCTCCAATGCGAGGTGAATATAAGGGGCTCACTGTAGGAAGGTCTAAAGGAACTGAAGAAGTGGGGTCCCTTCGAAGTCTTAAAACTGACTAATAGGTCTCCTGTCTATATAGGAGGGAAGAGGAGGTCCAGACCAAAATGGAGTTAGGCAACAGCATCAGGAAATCCCAGGACACAGGCAAAAACATTTTTTTTGTGTGTGAGGAAGATCAGCCCTGAGCTAACATCCAATGCCAATCCTCCTCTTTTTTTTTTTCCTTTGCTGAGGAAGATTGGCCCTGAGCTAACATCCATGCCCATCTTGCTCTACTTTGTATGGGATGCCGCCACATCATGGCTTGACAAGCGGTGCGTTGGTGCATGACCGGGATCCGAACCTGCGAACCCCGGGCCGAGGAAGAGAAGTGCATGCACTTAACGGCTTGTGCCACCTGGCTGGCCCCCAAAAACATTTTTTAAAACTACACAAAATAAATATAAGGAGGAAGGTCTGTGACATTAGAACGATGTTCTGAACCTTGCTTCATTCTAAGAGTTGGAAAAACTAATTTCCATTGGAAATGAGGAACATAAAAGTATCAATGTTAAATCTCATAAAGAAGTACTATAAGACAAAAAAAAAGAAAAGAAAAGAGAAAGAGAGTAAAAGGAGAATTACTTCCCTGCAAACAATAAAAGTATGTCAAAAAGATGTGCACACAAAAATGATTTAAAAGGTAACATACTCTCTCAAAATGAGTTAAAATAAGATAAGAAAATAGCAAAAGACATTAAAGCACAACATAAATCAGAATTAGATAAACTCAGAATGAAGTGACAGAACTTTCAAAAGAATTAGACATAAAAGAAAATTATTTTAGAAATTAAGATTAACAGATAAAAGAAATAGGAAAAAAAGAAGAAAACTCAAAATTCAAAATAAATAAAGAGGCTTCCAGCTAGTGGATAACATTGACTGGATATTCCTTCCTACTTGAAAAAATAAACAAAAACAGAATAAATATATATGAAATAATGTTTTTTAAGGAACTGGGGAACAGGTAAAGAAGGACATTTTTGAGAGATGAGAAATAAATGGGTAAGCCCTACACGCAGTCCAGCCTAATTTTTAAATTTGAGAGATTTTAGGATGCAGTACAGAGAGGAGAACCTCAATAGACAATAGCCCACTCCCAAGTTGAAGAGATGGAATTAAGAGTGGCACTGTTTTGTACAGCAGATCTCCAGAACTTATTCATCTTGTATAACTGCAATTTTATACCCATGAACAACATCTCCCCAAATGCTGCTCCCTCCATCCCCTGGAAACCACTATTCTATTATCTACCTCTATAAGTTTGACTATTTGAGATGCCTCATATAAAAATTATGGGTGTATGCATATATCCAAAATAATCAAAATGTATACATTAAACATGGGTAATTTTTGTGTATCAATAATACTTCAATAAAAGTGAAAAAAGATACACTCTACCAGTTTGATAGACTAAAAAATAAAAGATTCTGAGAAGACCAAGGAGGCTAGATCTCACAAAATAGAGTGCCAGAGAGGTGGAAGGTACTCAAAGAGAACACCTGGACATCTGCAGATGGTGTGCAGCAGAGTTCTGATCAGCACAGGAGGAAATGACCTAAGGCTGGGTAAATAACCATCTGAAAGTATTAGAGGGGAACAGAACAGGAGAAGAGAAATGGGCTAAGGATAGTACCTATTCCCACCAACCTTATTTGCAAACTTCAAAATTCACATGGTGCTGAGTGTTCAGAATGCTCTTGCCTCAAGAGTGAGGAATGATTAACCACAGACTAAATGCTTAACATTAGGTCCCATCTAACATACCCAAAACATTTCTGTACCTAATGACAGAGTTTCAAAATGAACCTAACAAGAGAGAAGCAAAAACCAAGAAGACGGAAAGAAAAAATAGACAAATCAATAATCATACTCAGTGATTTCAACATCCCTCTCTCAGTACTTTATAGAACAATAGATATTGCATTAAACCAGCAAGGTTCTACTAGACCTGAACAGCGTCATCAACCAATACGACCTGATTGACATTTATAAAACACTCCACCCAACACTCCACAACAGAATACATAGTCTTTCAAAGGGCTCATTGAACATTAATCAAGATAGACCATGTTCTGAGCCACAAAGCATGTCTCAATGAATTTAATAGGTTTCGCGTAATATAATATATGACCCCTAAGACTAATGGAATTAACTTAGAAATCAATAACATAAACATATCTCAAACGCCCCCAACATGTGAATAGTGAATATCACACATTTTTAACTGACCAATCAGTGGAAAGGAAATCAAAAGAGAAGAAAGTTTTTTGAACTGAGTGAAAATGAAAACACAACATATCAGAATTTGTGGTATGCCACTAAAAGAGCATTCAGGTGACTTATAGCACTTTTTTTGTTGTTAGTGCCATCAGTGGATTCCAACTCCGAGAGACCCCTATGTACAGCAGAGCAGAACCCTGCCCGGCCTTTTTCTGTCATCCTCTCATCTTCCCGCAGTTATATCAGACAATGCTCTGCTGCTATTCATAGGGTTTTTATGACACATTTTATCGGAGGTGGGTGGCCAGGTCCTTCTTCCTAGTCTGTCTAATCTAGAAGCTCCGTTAAAACCTGTCCACCATAGGTGACCCTACTAGTATTTGAAATATGCGTGGCATAGCTTTCAGCATCCCAGCAACATGCAGCCGCCACAGTATGATAACCCACAGACGTGTGTATGGTTATCTGACCAGGAAACGAACCCAGGCTGCGGTGGTGAGTGTTGAATCTTAACAACCAGACCACCAGGGCTAGCTATGATTTACAGCACTAAACACCTGTATTAAAAATAAAGTTCTCAAATCATTGTCAGGAAATCCGTAAAGATATAGAAGATTTGGACAACTCTTTCAGCTATGTTGACGTAATAGACATTTGTAAATATACCATCCCAGAGGAGTATAGAATACACATGCTTTCAAGTACTCATGGACCATTTACCAAGATAGATTATACTGTGACCCATAAGGCAGATTTTGATAAATTTAAAATAATTTGTCAGATAAAGCTTATTTTCTGATCATGATGGAATTACATTAAAGATCAGTAACAGAAAGATATCTGGAAAAATCCTCAAATATTTGAAAACAAATAGCACACTTTTAATAATAAACAGGTCAAAGAAGAATTCAAAAGAAAAATTAAATTAACCATACTTTGAACTGAAAATGAAATCACAATATATAATTTGTGGGATGTTGCTAAAGCTGGATTTAGGGATATGAAAAGCTCTGGATGCCTATATTAGAAATGAAAGTAAGTCTCAAATTAATCATGTCAGCGTCCACTTTACAAAACTAGAAAAAGAAGGTAAATTAAGCCCAAAGGAAGCAGAAAAAAAGTACTAATAGAGATAAAATCAGAAATTCATGAAATAGAAAACAGAAAAATGATAGAGAAAATCAAAGAAATAAAAGATTAATAATATTGATCAACCTCTAGCCAAACTTATCGATCAAAAAAGAAGGAATACATACATTGCATATTTCAAGAATGAGAGAAGAATAAGAGGAATGCCTACAGAATCACTAAAGATTCTATAGGTACTAAATGGATAATAGGGAATATTATGAACAATACTGTGCTATTACACATGAAAGCTTAGCTCAAAAACACAAATTCTTTGAAAGATATAAACAAAGTTCACTCAAGGACAAATAATACATAAAATTAATAGCCCCATGTGAAATGAAATAAATTGATTTGTAGGTAATAACTGTGTTTCAAAGAGAACTGATCCAAATGGATTCACACTGAATTTTATCAAACATTTAAGGAAGAAATAATAACATTTCTACAAAAATCTTCCAGAAACTTGAAGAGGTTATACTTCCTAACTTATTCTATGTGTATAGGCTTCCCTTTATACCAAAACCAGACAAACACATTACAAGAAAAGAAATATCCCTCATAAACACACACGCAAAAATTCTAAATAAAAGTTTAAGTAGTCAAATCCAGCAACATATAAAAATGATAATAAATATGTGATCACCAAGTAGAGTTTATGTCATAAACACAAGTTTGGTTTAACATTTAAAACTCAATCAATATATTGCATTGTATTAAAAATTTTTTAAAGGAAAAAGATATGATCATCTTGATAGATGCAGAAAAACATTTGACAAAATCTAATACACATTTCTGATAAATACTCTAAGCAAAGTAGGAATAGAATAAAACTCCTTTAATCTAATAAAGGGTATCTAAAAAAGTTTACAGCTTACTTAATATTTAATGATGAAAGTCTTAATCCTTGCTCTAGAGAACAAGAATAAGACAAGGGTGTCTGCTCTTAGCACCCCATTAAGATTGTACAGGATGTTATAGTTACTGCAATTAAGGTAAGAAAAGAGAAGAAATTACAACCAGATTGGAAAAGAAGAGAAAACCTGTTTCGATTTATAGAGGACATAACTGTCTGTGTAGAAATCTGGTAGAACTGACAAAAATTTACTAGAACTAATACATGAGTTTAGGAAGGTTGCAGAAAACAAGATCAATATATACAGATAACTGTATTTCTATATATTAGAAACAAACATTTGATAATTGAAGTTTAAAAATAATACTCTTTATAATAACATTAAAATACATGAAACAAAATTCTTGGGAATATATCTGACAAAAATGTGACAGATTTTTTCTGAAAGGCTTTCACTGAAAACTACAAAACATTGCTGAGGGAACTTAAAGAAGACCTGAATAAATGGAGATAAGTACTATGTTAATGAGTCAGAACACTCAGAGTGTTAAGATGTTCATTCTCCTATAATTGATCTGTAGATTCAGTGCAACCAGAAAAAATATCAGTAGGTTTCTTTGTAGAAATTGACAAGCTGACTCTAAAATTCATATGAAAATGCAAAGGACATAAAACTTTGAATAACTTTGTAAAAGACAAATGAACACTACCTGATCTTAAAACATTGTAAAACAGAACTATTTAAGATTGTGTTACTGGAGTAAACATATTGAAATTGATCAATAAACAGAATATAGATTTCAGAAGTAGACAATTATGGAGAACTGACTTTGACTAAGACGTAAAGTCAATTCAGTGGAGAATGGATAGAAAATTTTTTCATCAAACAGAGCTGGAACTTTCAGATATCCATATGCAATAAAATTAACTTTTCTCCATACTTAGCTTAACATCATATATAAAATTTAACTCAAATGTATCATAGACCTAGATGTAAAATCTAAAACTGTAAAATTTCTGGGATATACCCTTGGAGAAAACTTTTGCATTTTTTGTTAAGCAATGATTTCTTAGACGTGACACCAAAAACACAGCCCAAAAAGACCAATTTGATGATTAGATTTCATCAAAATTAAAAAAACAAAGCCACAGACCTGAGGAAAATATTTGCAAATCATAAGTAATGAAAGGCTTGTATCCAAACTATATAAAGAACTCTGAAAACTCAACACTGAGAAAATAACCAAATAAAAATGGACAAATATTTTTTATTAGATATAATTACCAAAGAAAATATATACATGGCAAATGGGCACACAAAACAGTGCTCCACGTTGTTAGTCATTAAGGACGTAAAAATGAAAATGAAATCCCCTCCACACGTGTTACAATGGTTAAAATTAAAAAGACAATTCCAATGTTGATGAGGATGTGTAAGAATTGAAGCTCATATAATTCGGGTGGAAATGGAAATGGTACAGTCACTTTGAGAAAGAGTTTGGCATGTTCTTAAGAAGTTAAGCATGTACATACTACATAATATAGCCATTCCACTCCTAAGTATTTATCCAAGGAAAATGAAAGCATACGTGCATAAAAGATTTGTAAACAAATGTTCATAGCAACTTTGCTTGTAACAGCACACAGCTGGAAATAACTCAAATGTTCATCAATAGGTAAATGAATAAACTATAGTATACAATAGAATACTGCTCAGCAATACAAATGAATGAAACACGTACATGAAAACATGGACGAATCTCGAAATATTTATGCTGAGTTAAAGAAGCCAAACAGAAAGACTGCATTCTTATGACTCCATTTACATAACATTATAGGAAATACAAACTAATGTATAATGACAGAAAAGAGATCAGCAGTTAGCTGGGGAAAAGGGCAGTTTGAAGCAGAGAGACAAGGAAGAGAGAAAATAGGGGTTTAAGGAAACCTTTGGGAGCTAACAGCTTTATTATTTTGATTTTGGTCATAGTTTCATAGGTGTATACACATGTCAAAACATTTCATCTCAAAATTTGAAGAAACGCGATGTGTTATATGCTTCATTAAGAAATGTATTTACATGAGAGATGAAAGTGATAACATGTTTAGTCACAAATTCTTTTTTGGATATAAAATCTCAAGTTATTAATAAACCAAAATATTTTTCTTATTTGTGATGAGTTCTCAAAAAACTCTGTACTGAAGATACAAAGTCTTAAACATTTAAGTACACATAAAAAATTAACAAACCACAATAAATTCACCACAAAACAGAGCAGAACATCAAGTGAAACACAATTTCTGAATCTGAAAAGTATATATTGTGTATTGTCCTCTATAAGCAGAAAGCCTACGTTAGAATATTATTCAAATTCAGACAAAAATTATTTTTCAAGATTTGGGAATTTTGTGTTCTATAAAAAATGATATAAATGATATGTAATTCAAAAGGCCAGGGGCCGGCCGGGTGGTGCAAGTGCTTAAGCGTGAGCGATCCGCTGCAGCGGCCTGGGGTTCACCGGTTCGGGTCCCAGGCGCGCACCGACGCACCGCTTGTTGAGTCATGCTGTGGTGGCGTCCCATATAAAGTAGAGGAAGATGGGCACGGATGTTAGCTCAGGGCCAGTCTTGCTCAGAAAAAAAGAGGAGGATTGGCATCAAATGTTAGCTCAGGGCTGACCACCCTCACAAAAAAAAAAAAAAAAAAGGCCAGCATATTAATCCAAAATATTCACTAAAACATTGAAAATTGATCAAAATAATAAAGCATTATGTGCAATTAAAATGATCTTACAGTAGATTTCATTTTATTTTATCTTACATACAAGTGTATAAGGAAATTTAATTATGGGAATTGGTACATGAAAGCATTACTAAAAATCTGAGGACAGTCCTAAGGTGTTAAGAGGATGATGATATAGATGTAGTTGTTATCTAATTTCACTTGAAATATATGCCTCTCTTTTTCTTTGATAAATGCATATTGAGTCAAAGACATCTATGTGTCATAAAACCAAAACGTTATAATGCTGACTTTATTTTTTATTTCAGGATTAATAAGGCAGCACAGTAACTGATTCATACTCTAACAGATGCTCAAGTAAAAGTAGATATTATTACTCTTATAAAAACCTAAGCATGTACATATAATCTAGTTAGATATTAGTAACCAGAAAGTGCTTGGTTCTGAACTTTACATTAATTTTAGAAAGAAGAAAGACATTTTCAGGTGTAGCCCAAAAAGCAAGTCAGTGAAGTTCCTGACACATTTTGGCAAGAGGTCAGAAAAGAGATATGCAACGGCAAATCACTAGAACTCACAACTAATCATCTGTTTTAAAAAAATGATACTTTGAAATGCTAGGTGTTGGTACAAAGCTGAAAAACAAAGGTATTATAATTATGGTAATTTTGTAATAGAAGGAAATTATGAATGAAGGGCATTGTTCACATTTACTGTGCTAAAAATTACTCTAGGAAACTCTAAAACTATTAACATTTTAAATAAGTGAAAGTTTACTTTATTTAGTTTATCAGACTCTGAATCAATTATTGAGAATAGCAGTCTCTTTATAAATGTTTATATATCTATAAAGGGTATTTGGTGAAACTTTCAACCTCAAAGAAGCCATATCTTCAAGCACATTCTGAAACTACCTAGTTAGGATTCCAGGAAATAATATTAGTTTTGCTTTGACAAATTCCAAATTTTTATTCAGGGTAATCCTAACACCAACTTGTTCATTTCTATTCCAAAGATTCCACGAGATTAAACAAGTTGGCTGTTCTAGTTACATATTCAACATTCATTTAAAATGTTATTTTAGGAAATATATTTACAGACGGTAAAAACCACAGTAAAGAAAATAAAACCAATATTTTAAGTACCTGAAGCTATTTTGCTTGGTTTTGTTTTACTATTTGTTTCTTCTTTATCATCTCAGAGTGTACTTCCAATCCATTGTGAATATAGCATTTTGGCAGCATAGTGATTTTATATTCTATGAAGAAATGATTACTTTTCAAACAAAAAAAGAAAAAAATTACCATATTGAAGTTTTACCCTCCCAGCCACCTGGACCCTAGGTCATATTTAACCTACTCCATCTTGCCTCTGGATGAATAGAACAGGTCATACTTTAGAGAAAGGAGAGGTGTTGGTTTAAACAGATGGCTTTGTGTCCTCCCTGATTCAAGGGGAACCATGGCAACAAGCAAAGAGGGGGTGTTGCTTAGCAACTGAAAACATTAATGAAGAGATTTCCGAACTGTATTTAGAAAAAAAAAAGTACTTTGGAAGAACTTCAAGAACTGTCATAAACGTACACCAAAAATCATTTATGAAACATGCTGATTACATAATCACAAATCTGGAAAGCATAACACTTTATAAGGGAACAATATCAAATAAATTGCTTACTGAACATTTTCTCTAAAAATAATATTTTGCATTAATAACAGCACTTATGAAAAAACATAGCAAAAATGTTAAAAATGTTAGAATTGTTCTGTCTTGAGATGTAATAATAAGAAAAGCTAGGGTAATTACAAAATCTACTCCTGTCGTATGCTGTAACACATGCTAAACACAAGCTAAAAATATAGCTTCCCCTTGATAATATCTCTATTATTAGCATTTTCCCCTGTATTATGTATTAAAGTTAATCTTGAAAAAATGGCTCATGCAATATATCTTTTATTAGTTCAGTTGTGAAAATAGAGCCTAACTGGGTTTCTAAGATAGGGATGTAGCTATTTTATTATTGTTGTTTTGTGTGTTCCTGTATTTAAATATAAATTTTAATGGATAGGCCACATCAGGTTTGATACAAGAGTGTACGTATACACATTTTATTATTTAACACGCATATATATATCTAACTGTCGATCAGTATATTAGCACTGGTTTTATAATGATTGTCACATCATCAACTCCATATCTTGAAATGTATTCTTCAATGATTTATAGGTGCTTATAAAGCACCAACATTTTTCTGGGCACTATGGTAAGCAGTAAATACACTGCAAAGGAAAAACATCCTTCTAGGTTTCTCCTCTACTCTGCTACTGATATGGAGCAATGGGCTCTGCTCACTGCGATCAGAGCCAATTAATCACAAGTCAGGGATCAAGAAAAGAAGTTTTAATTTGATTAACCTGCATAACCAGGAAGATGGCAGACTAATGTCTCAAGAAACCATCTTCAAAGATTACAGAATCTTGAGGCAGTTATATAGGGAAATTGGCCAGTAAGGAGGGGGTCCAGGGATGTTGGTCTCCAGGTGTGACAGGCTCCAGGCATCACATTGTTACATTCCACTGTCAGCTGTGATGGATACCTTGCAGGTGTGTTTCCCGTCTGTGGTCAGCCTGTTCCTGGAAAGAAACACACAGAACAAAGTTTTAACGTATCAAGCTATTGGGGAGTACATACATAAGCAGAGGCCATAAATCAGGAGAGCATGGGAATTTTTTGGAGTACATGCAGAGCAGCCAGTAGTCACACAGAGGAGGGGCTGGGGCCACTTAGTATAACAAGATGGCCTCACTTATGCTCACTTACACTACCACACAGCACTTCTGTGCTCTGGTCACCAAATAGCTGAAGGTTTTTCTCATACCAAGCAATTCTGCAACACCAGCTGGCTGTCGTACGGTTTAACTCAAATCTACCTGGAGATAGTATCAGATCCCACAGGTTAAAAGCTTAGCCTCGCAAGACTGCTCCCCCCACTTCAGATGCCAATAAAAAGTCCAGGTTGTTACCTGTGCTTCTGACTGACAGAGTATAAATCTGAGGTTCCCACAACCCCCTCCTTTGCTAGAGCAGCTCACACAATTCAGGAAAACATTTTACTTCCTAGTTTGTTTTAAAAGGATGTAACTCAGGCACAGTCACACGGAAGAGATGCACGCATAGGGCACAGGTGTCTGGGAAGGGCTTCCATGCCCTCTCTGGGTGTACCACTCTCTCAGCATCTCCAGCACCTAACGAGGCTTCATTAGGTAGGCATGATCGATTACATCATCAGCCATTGGTAACCGATTCATCTTCCAGCATGTCTCTTCTCCCTGGAGGTTGGAGGGGTGGGGCTAAAAGTTCCACCACTCTAAGCACAGGCTTAGTGTCCCTAGCCATCACCCTTCATCATTTGGCACTTTCCAGAAGTCACCTCATTAACATAAACTCAGGTGTAGTTGAAACAGCCTTGTTAGGTTAACAAAAGA
Organism: Diceros bicornis minor; assembly: GCF_020826845.1. Classification (NCBI taxonomy): domain Eukaryota; kingdom Metazoa; phylum Chordata; class Mammalia; order Perissodactyla; family Rhinocerotidae; genus Diceros; species Diceros bicornis. The sequence continues at coordinate 40,831,265 of NC_080759.1, forward strand.
CACATTTAACACTCTTCTCAGGAAATTCCAAGGGTTTTAGGAGTTCTCTGCCAGGAACAGGATGAAGAGCAGATATATATTTCTTATTACAAATCACAATATCACACATATATTACTAATTCTCACAAATGTCGCAAGCTGTTAGTTTCTCCAATGTAAGATGAGGTGATGGAGACTAAGAAAGATTAAGCCACACGGACATCAGTATAGCACACTGCTTATAAACATGGTCTCTAAACCTGAATTACATGAGTTCAAAACTCACCTCTGTGCAGTCTTGTGCAAGTGATTAAATCTCTGTGCTCCTCAGTTTCTTCACTTTAAAATATGCCTGAGTACTTGCTACTGTTAAATTAACTGAACAAGGAGACCGTTAGACTGCGGTGCTCTAATGCCATGAAGACTGACACAAGGAAACCAAAATCCAAACCTGTACATGCCTCAAGGTTAGGAAACCCAAAGCCTAAGGGCCGCCAATTACGAAGAGCCATCCAGACTTTCAAATGTAGCCAATCAGTAACTTCCCTGCTTTGCTTCTGTCTTTTCTTTGTAAAAGTCTCTCCCCAGCAACCGTCAGTGGAGCACTCCTAACCACTTCTGGTTTGGCACTGCCCGATTCAAATTAATAAATCATTAAGTAAACTCTTAAAATTTCTAGTATTTCTCAGTTTATCTTTTAACTCTACATAAGGCTGTTAGGGATTAATATACATAGGGCACAAATAAATGGGTTGTTAAGTCTTGCATGAATCAATATGCGTGAAGCTCTCAATACTGGCATATGCATTGATGTGTTCCTTTGTGTTGCCTTTTTTTTTTTTTTTTGTGAGGAGGACCAGCCCTGAGCTAACATCCGATGACAATCCTCCTCTTTTTTGATGAGGAAGACTGGCCCTGGGCTAACATCCGTGCCCATCTTCCTCTACTTTATATGGGACGCTACTACAGCATGGCTTAACAAACAGTGCGTCAGTGTGTGCCCAGGATCCGAACCGGCGAATCCGGGGCCACCGCAGCAAAGCGCGCGCACTTAACCGCTTGCGCCACTGGGCCGGCCCCTGTGTTGCTTCTTTATGTTAGTATTATTTGTTTTATTATTATTGTGTATGCTATCCATATAATAAGGGGCTCTTCTGAGATTTAGATGCAATTGTGATTAGCACTAAAAACTATTGATTTAATAAAAGTAATTCAGTGTATGTTATATGAGTTTTCCAAAGGAATAGGAAAGCTTTAGCATTAAAACAATTTTAAAGAATTACTAGTCTAAAATTTTCTTCTTATGTATAAGAAACGATTCATCCAATGTAAAGAAGGTCTGTATTTTTCTTCTTAGCTCATTTTATTCATTAAGTGTTACGTTCCAGACATTATGCTGTGCATTTTTAACCATAGTATTCCCTCTTCTGCCTCCCCCAAAATACATTAGCTGGGAATTATTAAGTTCTGTAAGTTTCCCTGTTAGTACATCTAAGAAAGTAGTAGAAGCTGAATTCACATCTGTATCAGCTTTCTATTGCTACATAACTAGTTATCAGAAATTTAAAGGATTAGAGCAATACCAGTTTACTGTCTTACAGAATGGCAGGATTGGATTGGCTGGACTGAGTTCTCTTAGGGTCTCACAGGCTGAAATCAAAGTGTTGGTGGAGCCAGGCACTTGCCTAGAGGCTCTGGAGAAGAATCTGCTTCCAAGCTCATTTAGGTTGTTAGCAGAATCCAGTTGTTGGTGGCTGTAAATCTGAAGTACCCATTTTTTTTTGCCAGCTGTCAACTGGAGGCCATTCTCCCCTCCTAGAGGCTGCCTATATTCCTTCTCACAGGGCCCTCTCCACCTTCAGAGTCAGCAGTGGTGCATCCTTCTCACACCTACAATCTCTCTAATTTCCTTTCGGCCACCAGCCAGGGGAAACCCTCTGCTTTTAAAGGATTTTATTATTTAGTTAGGCCCACCCAAATAATCTCACAATTCTAAGGTTAACTGATTAACAACCTTGATTACATCTGCAGAATTAATTTTGTCAGGTAATGTAACATAATCATGGAATAGCATCTAGTCATATTTACAAATTGCACCCATGCTTAAAGGGGAGAAGATTGTACAAGGGAAGGGACATTGAGGATTGTTCTTAGAATTCTGCCTATCCCAGCACCCAGGGCTATGACACCAGAGAACATTCTCTTAAACACTATATGATAATGTGGGGCTGCATCCAAGGTGGTCCTAATATCTGTTTGAGCAAATATTAGAGGGATCAGACATTAGTAGAATCTATTTAGCTTCTTCTAGAACCCACTAGATGAAAATAGAATTACTGCTGCCTTACTGGTTTATTTTAATCTAAATATCACTTTCTCTCTTCTTTGAGAATGCTATCAAGATATCCAAATTGTTGGCTTTTTTGGCTCCAGATTTAAGATCTAGAGGTATTATTGGAAACTGTAAGATTAATCTCACAGAACTCTCTTTTTTCCGAATTGTAGATATTTATTCTATCATAAAAATCAATACAGAATTATGTACTGTGTTGGACATAAACAATGAACCCACTTTATTGTTCTCTTAATTTCATCTGCTCAATAAGATGTTTCTATTACTAAGGGAAAATTAATTGTCATTATTTCTCTGTTCTTTCAAGTAATTGTTATATCTTTTATTATGATATCTTTCAAATAATTATCAGAATTGACATCTGATAAAACAGCACTGAAAGATGAACCCTAAAATTAGTAACACTGACTACAGTTGTGTGGAACGTTGGTCATTATTATCTTAGAAATCTAAGCTGTATAATAGAAGTGTCAGTCTCACTTAAGTATGTATCACCAGTACGTACAACAGTGCCTGTAGTGCATCAATTGTGGGGGGAAAAAATTTCAATTAAGAAATGGAATAAATAAATAAAATTGGATTTAATTTAGAAATTATTAATTAATTCAAATGGTCATCAAAAGTTTTAGATACAGGTCCATATAACTTTTCAGAATAAACTATCTGTATACTAGTTTAAATATTATCTTCAGAACCATTTTTTCCAAGTAAAATCTGCAACATAATTAACATAGCACTATTGCTTATTTCTTCATCTCAATTTGACAAACTTTCGCCATATATTTGCTGTACTATTGCTGTAAATAAAGTCTAATTCCTTTAAGATGTATTGTCTATGCAATATTGACCACATTATGCTTATATATCTGTGAAATAATCAGAGATAAATGCAGGTTATGTGTATTAAGGATCAATATAGAGGTTTTTTGTATTTCTCTTGTTTTAATTTTTAATCCTATATTTTTATTATTGTTTTAAAAAATTTTGTCCACTAGAATTACATGAAATAAAAGAAACCTTAAAACAACTAAATCAAAACTCTGCAGTTGAGGACCAGGATTTCATAGTTTTTGTGTCTTCTCTCATGATTCTGATGAATAGAGTTGACAACCAATGACCAATACTCTCAACTATGATATTTCCGTATCCTTCAAAATATAGCAGAAAAATGACATATCAAGTTAAAAAGGTAAACACTGCTTCTAAATAAATGCAAAAAACAAAACAACAAACAACTTTTTCTCCTTTCTATCATTTATTCGTTCCACAAATATGAACTCCATCTATGACATGACAGTTACTCAGAACAAAAAGAAACAAATAAGACTCAGAATATGTTCTCAAGAACTTCACAGTCTGCTAATAATACTTGTTAATCATAAATCCATTACTTACTGTATATGAAAGCTGTATATTATCTTATTTAAATTCATTTTTGCAAGTTGGTAGGTGCACTTATTTCCGTTATAAAGGTAATGCAGACTCTAAATGTCCATACTTGACTCTGATTTAGCTCAATTTGATTCCTGGGAGGGAAGCACAAATAATCCAGAACTGATGCAGGAGAAATCCCTCTCTCATGCCCCAAAAAATATATGAACTCAACGAACAATTAACATTCATTTAAGAAAGTTCTACTTGTAGATACAAACAAATGGAAAATGTAATACTTGCAAAAAGAGATAAACAGAAGAAAATTTACAAGGAAAACTATAAAAGTCATATACTTAAAATTTTTAGAGAAATGCACAATGGAACAAAGTCATGAAAAGAATATGAGACTGTGCAAAATAAAAATTTGCTATAAAACAGAAAAAGTCAGAAATCTGGGAAATTAAATTCATAAATATTGAAGTGACCAAAGCAGCAACAAATCATTAAGATGAACGGTGGAGAGGACACAGTAGACAAAATCCATATGTTAAACCGTATCGCAGTATAGTCCAAAGGAAACAAGGAAGAGGAATATGAAAAAAGTTTAGAATAATAGTGTCAACCCAAATGCTCCTAAATACTTCTAATTAGAGTTTTAAAAGAAAGACTAGTGAGCGTGGAAGATAGGCAACCTGTAAAGAAATAAAAGCCTCAAGTTTTACGTAATAGAAGTGATGAGCCTTCAGAATTAAAGAGTTTGTTATGTACTACTTCAAACAACAACAACACCAATACAAAAATACGTACAAACAAATTACAGCAACAACAAACATGTAGGCATTGTAATAAAACTTCAATATATTAAGGATAAACAGAAAATCCTAAGAGTTACTAGAGAGAGTGAATCACGTACAACAAATGAGAATCGGTTTTGTTGATTGCTTAGCAAATGTTCAATCTTACAATATCAGGCACCATTCTAGATGCATGGAGCATATAAGTGATCAGAACAGACAAAGGTGTCTACTCTCTGCCAATCTGTTATTCTAATGGAAGGAGAGAGAGTACAGACTGTGGAGATAAGTACGCTATAGTGTTATGGAAAGAGACTCGTTCCCTGGGGTCATGGACTGGGTAAGGTGGATTGGATTTTAAAGGTCAGGGGCAAGGCAGAAGTTAGGGTGCTCGTCTTTGAGAAAGTGACATTGAGCAAAGTCATGAACGATGTAAGGAAGATATCTATGCATGTATCTAAGTGAAGATTATCCCAAGCTCAAGAAACAGGCAGTGCAAAGGCTGACAACAGGGGTTTACCAAGCATAGTCGAAGGGCAAGAGGCTGGTATATTTGGAGCAAGTATGAGAGGGAAAATAGTAGGGGATAAGATTAGAAAAGATCATATTTTTGGATCATGAAAGCCTTTTTAGGTGACAAATATAGCATATTTGTGCCGTTACTCTGAGTGAAATGAGGAGTTTGGGGAGGATTCCAAACAGAGCATCAACATCATCAAACTTAGATTTTAAAATGACCACTCACAATATTTGTTGAGAACTAGACAAAGAAGAAAGCAGAAAGTTTAAGTAGGAGACAACTGTAGTTGTCTATCTGAGAGATTATGGTGACACACACTGCCAAGGTAGCAGGAGACATCGTAGGAAGTGGCTAAATTCTAGGTTTTAAGAAATGAATTGAATGTGTAAGAAAGGATTCAAGAATGGCTCTAACTGAAAAAATAGAGTTGCCATCAAATAGAATAGAAAAGGCTGTGGGTGGAGAAGATTTGGGGTAGAAGATCAGAGTTCCATCTTGGACATATTAAACTAGAAAAGCTTATTTGATATGTAAGAGGAGAATTCAGGTAAGAAGTTGGATATATGTGTTGAATTCGGGAGAGAGGTTTGTGCTGAAGATATAAATTTAGAAGTCATGGTTGGGGAAAAACATATTTAAGATGTGAGAGTATATCAGTCCACCAAGAGATTGAGTTTAGATAGATAAGAAAAGAACATCACAAAGTCATAGGATACTCCAAACTAAAGATGTCTGGGAGAAGAAGAGTAACTAATAAAGCAGAACTTGAGGAGCCAACCAGTGAAGTAGGAGAAAAACTAATATGTGTTATCCTACTGATTAACTTTTACTAAGGAATGCATGATTAACTCTGACAACTATTACTGTTGGGTTAGATATACTGAGAACTGAGAATTGAGCCTTGGAAATAGCAACAGAGATATCATTTTGATGACCTTGACAAAAGCAAGTTAGATTGCTTAGTGAAGGAAAAAGTTGTTTTGTTTAAATAGAGAATAGGAGAAGAGAAACTGGAGACAATGTGTATAGTGTATTCACTTGAGAAGTTTTGTTTGAGGGAGGGAAGCAAAACACGACGGGTGGGGGTTAGGAAATTCTTCTTTATCCTCCTCCTCCCCCACCTCCTCCTCTTCCTTCTGCTTCTCTTTTAAGTTGGAACAAATACTAGTATATTTTATGGCAATGAAAATGATTTGGCAGAAAGGAAAAATAATGGATTGGAGAGACAGGAAATTACTAGAGCTATATCCTTAAGTAGGCAAAAAGGGAAATGAATTAATGCTTGAGTTAGGACATTAGCTATAAAGAGGATCATGAATGGTTCCTATATAATAGTAGGTGGTAAAATAGATCCCATGAGCTGGGAGTTGGGAGGTATGCTGATATAGCAGAGGAATCTGGAGAAGTTCGCTTTCAAGTGTTTTTACTTTCCTTAAGAAAAATAAGGTTATCAATTTGGAGAAAGGACACAGAAGGTGGTATTGGTCATTGGAGGAGAGAAGAACAGGGAAATAGTTGTCTAAGATAGTAAGAAAATTAATGGAATATAAAAATATAGTCAAAATGCCTGGAAATATGAAGACACACTTCAGGTTTCAGATTTTGAATTTATTTTTCAACATTCCAAAGAGCTGCACTAATGGAAGTTCAGGAAAACGTGAAGGCAATATATTTCCATGGTATGACTTTTCCAAGCAAGTAGGATGGAATGAGGAAGACAAGGGAGAATGATTGTAATGATTGACCATAGACTTTGATCTGGGTAAGGAGAGACAAGACATTCCCATAGAAATGTGGGAGAGGGAGAAGTTGGTTTTATCAATGGACTGGAGGTTCCAGACATCATTTCCTGGGGATTATGGTACTAGAGGGAGTGAGGTTGGCAAAGAGTTGGAAACAAGGGCTCCTTTTGGTGATCAGGGTAACAGGGATGAAAGTGTAAACAGGGATGAAAGGCAGATTGGTCATGGTGTACTCAGGGCAGATGTTGTGATTGTCGGGGAGAAAGGAGGGGTAGTTATCTGCAGCTCACACTTGACTTAATCCCACTCAAGGGACTGGAACTCCTACAAACGAGGGCAGAAAGTCTAAATAAGGTGGGGTTTTGGCCTGACTAAAGTGGTTACCTTTGGCAACCGTCTGGGGAGAACAGTAGTGTGCTGAAGCCTTGTTGATTGTGTTTGCCATGTGCTGAGCTCCTTCTACACAATCTGAAGGTAGAAGGCCTCAGAATGATTGGGCTAGTCCCAGTGGGGGAAGGGCAGATAGCTCTGACTGCGAAAATCCTCCCTCAGATTTGGGATTGTTAGTGAGAACTTAAAGAACTTATAATAAACTACTTTGATTTCTGAGGTTGGAAATAAGGTTACACCTCCACACTGTCTGACCCCCTTCACTTCACAATCCACTGGGTCTTTCTTTATACATTAGCATTTGGCTAACTTCATTTCTCCTTAGTGTTATTGGTGTTAATAAATTTTTACTTTTCCTGAATTTAAAATTAGTATACTTTAATATTTTTGGAGTAAGCAAAATCTGTGATGCAGTATCAATCTGCCATATTATCCCAACATTTTACCATTTTTTTTGTTTCACCACTCAGTCTTATTGGCACCACTCATGTAAACAGTAATCTTTACTATACATATTCCTATTATCTTTAAACTGAATCAGGGTATAGGGCATTTCTCTGGTCTCTGATGCTTATCCAGTCTCTCAATGTCTGTTCTATTGGGAGATCAGATGTCTGCCCCACCCAGAGACCAGCTCCTATGTAACTGGCTTGTAGTCTCTGTTCTGTAAGATGGGCTTTAAGGACACTAGTCCACCATCTTCCATCTTTGCTGGAAAAAACAAATAAACCCTTTCTCTTCTACCAACTTGCCTCCTGACGTTTTGGCTAGTCTTATGGCAAGCAGAAGGAGCCCATTGCTCGGTAACAGCCTCTCTTCTCCTTCTCTCTATCTCCATCTATCTCTCTTTTTCTGTCTCTCTCTCTCCTCTCTTTTCTCTTTTTGCTCTCTTCTCTTTCTCTCAAAAGTGTGTATATATTCACAAAGAATATGATTTAAAAGTGAATTTTTCTCAGTTGATAAACTGTCTAAAACTATGATTTTGTTATTTCAACTTCTGGGTAATTTAATATAAAGAAAATTGAGCCAAATTAAATAAAAAAAAAATACATGTGTGTTTTGATAAGATTGACATTGATTCATCTTTCTTCAACGTACATAACTAGTTTTCTCAGCTCATCCTTTGGTAACCTATCAGAGATTAAAGAGTGTATAGTTGCTATTAGAGTGAGAATATAAATTGACATCAATTTATCCCACAAAATTTTAAGGTACCATACTCATGCACATCTTCCAGTAGTAGTTTCATTACAGTTGTAAAATTACTAGCCAGAAATTGAAGTGGAGCAATGATGACATCAAGAGTAAAATATCCCAGGGAGAGAATTAGTGTCAAAATAATTACATGGTTCACAGTCAAGGCTGTATGGTTATTAGCAACTCTACAGAAGCTAATTAAGTCAGTCAAAAATTGTGTTTAAGCCAGTTAAGTCAGAGTGTTTCTATGGCTTCAGAACAAGTAAGTAACACCTAAGAGCTGAGAATGTACTCGTTAATCAAAGGAACTGAAAATTATATCACACTGATTAAAACCACATGTAGTAAAAATGCCTATTTCGTCTTCTTTTAAAATGAGGTCTTAGAAAAAGCTGAACTGCTACTAACTTTAATTCGCTCCTACAATCAGACAAAAGTTTTTCATTTTCTTATTCTCTCACGACTATTTTTGATAATTACCTAATTTTCTTCAACTCCTCAGTCCCTCTTTTTCTGTCAATACCCATTACTAGTTTTTAAATTAGAAAAAAAATCACATTTATTTAAAATACAGATTCAACTTCTTACAGGAAGACTGAAAAAAAGAAAAAAAGAATGTGTAGTGGGGTACAAAATTTACCAAAAGTGCTAACATGCAACATTTACTAACCACTGAGATAAAGATTACTCTACTTATGTTTAAATGAATTTGCCCTTAAGTATTCTAAAGATTTTATTTAAAAAAGAAAAGTAAGAGAACAGAAGTTTCTGTCTATAGAGCTGTAGCAGAATCATATGCTTGGTGGGGAAAGAAGGCAGAATTCGAAGGATGAAAAGAGACATCATTGGTGTCATAATGATCACCACTGGTGTCACTGATCACAGTGTCAGTGTCAGATTTAAACACTTGCAACTCATTGCAGGCCACTAATCTTGCTCCTTTACCACGCTGCCCTAATGGTTGTGGTTTATTTTGGAATGCACCACGGCAAAATTTTTAGGAAGATACACACTCAGGATCTAATGAAATAAATACATGAGAAATTAACTTACCATACATTTTCAAGCTTCACATCCCATGACTTTAGTTTAATCCATAACCAATTAAGGAGGAGAATACTAATAATTAATCAGAAAAATATTTGTTTTCAAGATTATTTCAAATAATTTTTTAAGAAGTAAAATAAATCATATTTTGACTTTGTATTTGAATAAAAATTGGAGACAATTTTGGAACTATATTTTTATATTGAACATTATAAACATTAAATAAATTGTAAGTGGTGAAGTACGTACCTCTTAAAAAGATATTGTGTGGTAAAGATTCCATGAGATTGTGTATCAGTTAGGAAAGCAGACCTGAAGGGCAAAAATGGATATTCTGTAATGTCTTTATCCTTGCAGTAATGTGTTGGTGTCAATCTCTTTAAATATAAATATATATATGGTTTAAATATATGAAAACTAGCTAATTTCCTCTAAAATTTATTCTAATTTTTTTTTTTTTTTTTTTTTTTTTTTTATTTGTGAGGAGATCAGCCCTGAGCTAACATCCGCCAATCCTCCTCTTTTTTTGCTGAGGAAGACGGCCCTGGGCTAACATCGGTGCCTATCTTCCTCCACTTTATATGGGACGCCGCCACAGCATGGCTTACCAAGCAGTGCGTCGGTGCACGCCCGGGATCCGAACCAGCGAACCCCGGGCCGCCACAGCGGAGCGCGCGCACTTAACCGCTTGCGCCACCGGGCCGGCCCCTCTAAATTTTTTAGTTCTATTCTGTATTTGAAAATCTTCACTTTGCATAGAATTTGCTGACATGTATGCATTGCCTATACATAAAAATGCTAGCACAAACATGTTTGGGGGCAATAGTTTGTTATAAAGCAAAATTCAATCAAGTAAATTTGAAAATCCAATTGGCTTTTATTAAGCAATTCATGCATCAGGCAGCATCACATCTAGCAAGGAGAGAGATACTTTAAGAAGTTGTACAAAGTGGAAGGTTTTTATAGACAGAAGGAGAGTGGAGCAAGAAAGTATTAGCCAAAGAAAAGAAAGGATTATTTTGGGCCAGGATATCTTCTCTTTTGGGAGAAAGGGAATGTTAGGGATTTTATCACACAGATTACCTCACTAGTGCAAGTCAGGAGATTCCAGACTGTTAGATTAAGACTACATTCCTGCCAAAGGTGGAAACTGCAATTAAATCAAATAGTAGATCTAGGTTTGGTATTATGGGCTTTAGCACAAGTGACGCCATTTTGGGCCTGTGGCTTTTCTCTTTAACAAGTTCAACTTGTACTTCATTGGCTCTTAAATCTCTGAGACTGTACTAGCCTTTGGAGGATAGAAAATTGAAGAGTGAGTTCTGTCATTGGACGCATCTTTCTGTTAATCCTGGGTTTTAAAATTATTAGAGGCATGACTTTGAACAAGTTACTTAAATTCTCTTAATATTTGCATTTCATCTATAAAGTGGAGATAATTATATCTACCTCATTGAGTCATTATGAGAATTAAAGATAATTTATTTAAAACAAGTGACAATGTACTTGTCACAGAATGGAATTAAAAATTCCTAGACCTTGAGATATTCAAAGCTTTCTTCAATGGTTTTATACCTGGGCAATGTACTAGAAACACCTGGAGAGCTTTTAAAATGTTGAAATTGTAATGCCATTCATCAGACTAATTAAATTAGAATCCCTATGGCAGGATCCCAAGTATGAGGATCTATTTAAAATTCCCCCACGATTATAAATTGCAACCAGATTTGAGAATCATTGATTTAATACAAGGCAAACTGATATTTTTGATTCATGGTACTAGTCAACAACATTCCTTAGTTATGTAGGGGAATGAAAAATAATTTTCCCTCTTCACTTATAGGTTTTTGGCTGAGACACCCCTGTAAGAAAATATAGAGTAACAGGAGAAAAACCAACAGAAGTTTGATAACATTTATACCTCCTGTAGACATGGGAGATACCCAAGAAAACGGAGAAACTTTACAAACTGGCCCAACCCACCCACTTAAGTAATATCTCCAGCTAAAGACAAAAGAGGAAGTTGGGGGGAAGTTTTGGGGGGCTATCAGGAAAATCACAGTAAACAAGGGTATGGTTGTTATGCAGATTTGTCTTGTCTTCTCCATTGAGTTTCTAGAGATTTAGAGTCATCCTTCTCTTCCTGATACAGAGGGGGAGACATCCTTACAAATGCAGATCCCCCTTATAAATGTAAATGTCTCCCAGAAAAGGGTAAATTTTACTGAGTTTTCAGAGTTTTTGTTATATCTGTTGTTCTTAAAAATAATCAGCCTAAAATAATCATTATGCCCAAGAGACATATTTTGGTGTGGTATATTCTACACCCCTTCAGTTATAACTATTTAATAAATTCAGTGTTAACCACCCTGAATGGGGTCAACAACAACAAATATCTTTATGGTTAACAAATGGAGGAAGAGAGGTGTGGGGGGTCAGAATTTGCCACCCCAAAATATGTCTCCTTGGCTTGATTATTTTTATGAACAAAAGACTCAGGAAGAAACTTTGACCTTCCCACTAACTGCCTAAAAGAATTTAAAAGGGAAAGCCTGTTTCACTAAGGAGCTAATCCACATATAACTATAGTATAATATGAACTAGGTGTGGTAGACAGGGAGGAAACTAGCAAGGCCCATTTGATCAAAGTCCTCTCCATGTCCCATTGTCTTTGCAAGGTATAACAAACATTTGCCCCTCCGTCTCGATGCGAATTGCCTTCCTTCCCTTTTAAGTCCGAAGCTACTACCCCTAACATCTTCTTTTGTCTTAAGCTGAAGATGGTATTTAAGGTGGTGGCTTCAGCAATTTTGACGAGTTACTCAGTTTTTCTGGGTTTCTTCCATGTATACATATTATTAAACTGTTTGACGGTCTCCTGTTATTCTGTCTCATGTCAATTTAATTCTTAGATAAGCCAGAAGAACTTAGAGGACGGAGGAATATTTCTTTTTCCCCTGCAGAGATTACTTGAGAAAAAGGCAGAATAAACTTAAAAATGAAAGAAAATAAGATAAGTCTATTGATTTTAATTGAAAGGGAAATAATAGTCCGGAAGCAGTGCTTTTCAAAGGAAAATTGAGACATGATAATATTAGTATAGTCCTTTCATATATTTATATAATACTGATCAAAATAGAAAGGCAAGTCCTAAGGTCAAATTTCCAAAGTTATACCTAATGATGCAAAAAACTCTTGTAATTACATATGCAAAATGGGTAATTTTGCATGTAATCTGTAATTTGCTATTGTTTAATTTGAAGGTTTTGCTGAATTACTTCCCTTGCCTGTAGAGTTTTAGGTTGCTGTATTTTTTTTACCATTTGAGATGTCTAAAGTTGTTCACCTATATTGGCCTTGGAGATTTAAACACTGATCTTAATTTAACATATATCTCTTCCAGGTGGATCTCATATAACCATGACAGTTTTAATAGCTTTTATGCAATGAAAATGGGCTTGATTACAAATTTTCCTGTATGATTTTTGTCAAAGAAATTATGAATTATTAAGGACAGTAGGAAAATTGTATGAATTTTTTCTAATACACCGACAGAAGTGAAATTTTTAAAAAAGAGAATATTTTACATCTGCTCTTTGAAATATTCCTGGAAAAGAATATATATACACACACACACATACACACAACAATATAGGGTACCTTTATTTATTTAGAAATTTGAAAATGATCTGATTATCTATTTCTTTATTTTAAAATGTAATAGAAATATGTATTTGTAAGTGAAATATTTGTTTATGTGTAACATTTTCTTTAGGGTTAGTATTTATTGTGCCATATATATTGCATGTATGTTATTCTAATATCAAACCCTGGAGCACATTTTTCTTATAATTTCTCTTCTATTATTCTAATGCTATGAATGAACTAATGCTTATTTAAGAGTGGACCTTCCAGTTCACTGGAGCAGTCATTTATTAAACAGCACCATGTGGACTTAGAAAACCACACTTCTCCAAATGTGTCATTTTCAGGCAAGAATTAGATCCTCCACACAAAGAATGTAGCCCATTAAATACCTCCAGTTTACAGGTTTATATTTTAAAAAGTTATTATATATGCATACACTCATACAGAATACTGCCCTCATAAAATGTCCACAGCTTAATACCTGGAATATGTAAATATTTTACCTTACGCTAGGAATTACCTTACACACAGGAATTTTACAAATGTGATTATGACAAGGATTTTAAGATAGAGAGATTATCCTGTATTATCCAGGTTGGCCCAATGTAATCAGGAAAGTTCTTAAAAGTGGAAGTGAGAGACAAAAAAGAGTCAATGTCAGAATGATGTGATGTGAGAAAGATGACTGAGCACTGCTGACTTTGAAGATGGAAGATATAAGTCAAGGAATGCGGGCAGCTTCTAGAAGCCAGAACAGGCAAGTAAACAAATTCCTCCCTAGAGCTTCCAGAAGGAGTATAGCCTTGCTGACCTTGATTTTGGCCCAATAAAACCCATTTTGGGTTTTCCGACCTCAAGAACTATATGATAATAAATTTGTGTTGTTTCATATTACTGAGTTTTGATAATTTGTTACAACAGCAATAGGAACATAATATGGGTACATGTATAGTTATAACTGTATATACATATATATAATAGATAGTATAGGGTGCACACTTACTTATTTATTTATATTTATATAGTGTCCTTAAAGGATACTTCTCATTATGGAGGATGATATTCTGACCTATCATTCTTTGATGAAACTTTCTCAATTGCAGTTCAGGTAGATTTGGAAACAAGAATCCTAGGAAGCCAGAAGAAGGAATTATACAACATAGTTGTATTGTTTACTTTATTTTTATATTATTATTTTTTTAATCAAGCATCTGCCTGTATGCAGTAATGATTTTTAAGAGAAAGCTGTATTGTCCTCTAAGATCTGGGATTGTACAAGAAAACAGACAAGCCAGCTATCTTATGGGGGTTGAGGAGCTGGTAATTGTGACATCTGAACTGGCATTTATTAAGTCCTTTTGAATAAAAAGAAAAAGGGATAGATGAATTTCAGTGTGCTTTTAAGAAATAGTATGTTTGAAAGGATAGATTCTCAGTCCACAAGTTCTAGCTGGTCTTTTGAGAATGGTGAATTAGTTGAAATATTTTGCCCTTGAATAAGTTAATCAGTTCCTACTTTTTCATCTGTAGAATAAGAATGATAAAATCAATTTCAAAGTTATTGTGAAGATAATATAAAATGAAATGATAAGAGATAATATAAAATGAGATGATAATTCTGGTAGAAAATAGATGCCCAAAAATCTTTGATCCCTTTGCTTCCGTATCCTCATGGTACCTAGCGCTATATAGAGCAGACACAACAAAAATGATATATAGTCAAAGAAAAATAAGCCTCAATTGGCTGACTTTTAAAGATGTGTAACCGCTTGAGATTTAAAAAAATATTCAAAGAAATTTGAGCAGGAATGATGGGAAGTATTTCAAGTTGAATTCTACATTTCACGTGAAGAGAGAAGCTGTTCATCTCACCTTCACCTAAATATACATGTTATTTCAGGACTATTTTTTTTTCCAGAAATGAGGAACACGAAAAATATTGGGATCTACCAAATTGTCAAAGCCTTCTTCAATTTTAAGTTCTATTATCCCCTATTTTCCCTAACGAGGCAAATCCCTGTAAACAGATACAACCAGCAAAAGAGAAACACAATTTTGTACTTCAAATTAATATTTGTGAAAAACAACATTTGAGAAACACTAGGATTACCTCGTTTATTTTGTACTTAAGAGTCATGTCTCTCTGAATAAACATTCAGTAATAGAATTTCCATAAATTTATAAAAAATAATCTCTATAGATCACTGCTGAAAGTTATGTTTTAAATTTCTTTTTATAGTCAATCTTTTATTTCAGAATAAGGAAAATTTTCAAGTAAAAAAGTCTAAGCTTATTCTATAAGGTCACACTACAAGTCATTTCATTTAGTAATTCTGCAGTCCGTAATTTGTAAACTTGTTCTCCTGTTTATATCTTTGGTTAAGTTTTCAACGTGTCCTGTATATTTTACAAGTTGTTATTGTATTTATATGAGCATAAGAAAAAAATAGAATTAGAATCATGGAGAAAAGGCACAAAAATTAAAAGACTGTGTACTTCCATATCTTAAAGTATTTCAAATATACTTTGACATATATTATGTATGTATATTGCCAAAATTAAATGAAACTTGCAGATATAACTTAGACATGGGTACATTCACTATTTCCAAACCCTACTGACAAAGTAGACGAAATATAGCAACCAATTATTTAATTCAAAGTATTTAGTAAGTGTTGGAGAATGGGAAAGAGAGTTTTATCCTAACTCTTTTGCCAATTTTTAAAAATTTATTCATTCATTCATTCAATAAATATTTATTAGAGGCCCACCACTTATAATATGCTGACATAAGCTCTTGGCAAACATCATTGAACAAAATAGACAATGATCTTTGTCCTTATGTCCTAAACTCTCAGCAGGGGAAGTTGACAATAAAAAATAAGCATAATTAATAGGTAAATTATATCATATTTTTAAAAATTGAAAAAATAAAAAGTACAGCAGGAAAGGAATATAGGATTTTGTTCTTATAGATTTACACAGTAAAACTTTTAAAACATGAAAGTGCCGGCCGGCCCGGTGGCTTAGCGGTTAAGTGCACCCGCTCCGATACTGGTGGCCCGGTTCGGATCCAGGCCGTGCACCAACGCAGCGCTTCTCCGGCCATGCTGAGGCCGCGTCCCACGCACAGCAACTAGAAGGATGTGCAGCTATGACATACAACTATCTACCGGGGCTTTGGGGAGAAAAAGGGAAAAAAAAAGGAGGAGGATTGGCAATAGATGTTAGCTCAGAGCCGGTCTTCCTCAGCAAAAAGAGGAGGATTAGCATGGATGTTAGCTCAGGGCTGATCTTCCTCAAAAAAAAAAAAAAAGTGCCTAGCAACTTATCCCCAGAAGTGTTATCATATATATTATCTTTCTTTAATCTCCAAAACTCCCTTGACAGATAGATCCTGATCAAAATGTCTTTGAATTGAAAGATTGAAATTGAATTAAAATTGAAAATAACATGTCCAAAGATACCTAGCTTGCTATGAAAATGTCTTTTTGTTTGTATAAGATGAAGCTTTGTTACATATTTTGTTGCCGATTTATATTTTGTTGACGTTTAATATAAAAGAAGGGTTGGCAAATGATGTCTTTTGAATACCCTTTGTATATATGGGGCAATCTTTATGTTATGAAGTCTAACACCTTGGCAAAGAAATCAAGATTTATATTGCCTAGTTCAATTTGCAGCTGGAACTGAATCCCCTGCCAACCAAATATGCCCACCTGAGACTTCTTTTCAGAAGGGAATAGCACAAGTCAAGACGCTCAGTATTTTTTGCAGATGTGAGCAGTGAAAAGGCGTTAGCTTTTACATTTAGCAGCAGCACAGCTTCCTCACGGTTGCCAGGGTGCAGAATGGTATCTGTCTGGTGACAGCAACTATTTCAATCTAGTCAACATACTTGTTTTATGCTCCACAGTAGCAGAGGTGAATTCTCGCTGTGTTGTTCTAATGAGAAACCTGGGAGGGAAACATACACAATTTCTCTGTTCCTCCAAATGAATCTGCAAGTCCCCAAATAATCATTAATGACTTCCTTTTCCACTTACAGTCAATAGAGTGCTTTTGGTTATTTAATAATCAAGAACCTTCACTGATAAAATAAATTTAGAGAGAGAGACCTCCTGACTCTCTTTCTCCTATATCTAAAAGTGATTCATTTCCTTTTTTTCTCTTTGGGATCCCCTCTTGAGGACGTGGGTGAGGGAATCTGAATTTATTGTACTTGTTCCAGTTAGGAGGTTTTCTCTGTTAAAGTATGTGCTCCTTCCTAATGAAAGACTCTGTCACATCTCTGAGGCTAGTTGAGTCCACTTTGAATCTGCCCCTTAACCTCATGTTTCTCTCTGCAGGCCACACTGTTTCCACCATGATTACCCATCCTGCTCGCCTCCCAGTTTTATCTGTTGTTCCCCAATGGCCTTTCCCCTACTCTCCAGCAAAGGAAGAGAAAACATGTTTTCCCACTTGATACACTTCTCTCCAGATTCAAGATTATCTTCAGGATTTTGTGGTATGGCTTCTTCTGTATGGGGCTCTCTTAGGATCCGTATCATGATGGTCCTACTCCGTGCCACCATTTTCTTTCTTTTGATCACCAATTTTTAAATCACATTACATAGGAATGAGCCCCTTTTCTTCTGCAGTGGCTTATGGTAAACTGTTTTTGTGATATTTTATCTTTTATTTCATCTCATTTAACAAATAATTCAACAATGCTTGCTATGTGCCAAAGCTGTTTTCTTTCTAAGGACTTTCTTAATATCAACTTATTTAAAATTTATGAAAATATGATGAGGTAGGTACTATTATTATCCTATTTACAGATAAGTATGTTGAGATGTTAGGTAACTTGTCAAAGTCTCACAGGCAGTAAATAGAGAAGCCATAATAGAAAGCAGAGTATGACCCAGAGTCTACTCTGCTCTTAACCACGTTGCCATTTCCCACTTTCATTTCATTAGTTATCTGCAAAAAGGAAACTCTGAAAGACAGCCTCATTCAACTCTTATTGCAAAATTACCTTTATTTCATTTGCCCATATTGATCTTTACTACTTAGGAAGTATAAAAATAGGAGTCTATTTCCATAGTTCTCCATTTTATTCTCATCTCTGTCCCAAGAGTACCTTTTTCCCAAATATAGTAGGTATTCACAAAAGTCAGATGAAATCCTAAAGAGTTACATGATTCTCACTTGCTCTGAGCCCATGCCTTTTAATACAGACTTATCTCAAACTCTAATAAGAACCCAAATGGACTGATTGAAATGAACACATTTATTATTTGAACTCTTAAGACAAATACCTGTTTATTGGAGAATAGTGCATTAATACATAAATGGTGCCACTAACTGCTCGTGTAATGGATTCCATAGCGTGACCATTTCCTTTGACTCTGATAAATCTACTACAAATCTCATCTTGGTTATTTATATCAGGGTTGAGATATTGGGGAGAATTAAGAGCCCAGACATGTTTTAAAGTATCTTCTAAATAAGGAAAATATCCACTTGAAGCAGCCCTGGTCTGCACATAGGATTTAATCTTCTCATACAAAATTTCCACTGTTCATATTAGCAAGTTGTTTTCCTGGTCCAACTTACAAATTTATTATTTCAGTGGTGGGGAAATTGATTTCCCATTGGCTTGCTACCACTTCAGTTTGCCACATTAAAAGAATTTTGAATAGGGGCTGGTCCGGAGGTGTAGTGGTTAAGTTTATGTGCTCCTCTTGGGTGGCCTGGGGTTCCCTAGTTTGAATCCTGGGCATGGACCTACACCAATCATCAAGTCGTGCTGTGGTGGCATCCCACATACAAAGTAGAGGAAGACTGGCATAGACATTAGCTCAGTGACAATCTTCCTCAAGCAAAAAGAGGAAGATTGGTAACTGATGTTAACTCAGGGCCAATCCTCCTCACCAAAAAAAAAAAAAAAAAAAAAAATGGAAGAAGAAACCACAATGCCAATGACAGTGGTCTGAGCAGCAAGCCAAGCAGATTTTCTCACGAGTAAAGAAAAAAAAAGCTAATACAGAATTTGCTGGGATGTCAATGGATTAAAGCCACAAGTCATCTTAGAAGTTTAGGTTGGTATACACATTAAATACTTATTGGTGGTCCTTAAAATCGTAGAACAGCCTGTGACAGGATTTATACAATTACTTAGATAATACTCAGAAGCACTATACTGTGACCCTTACTATACCCAGACTAGTTCAATTCAGAGAAATTTGTCACACCTATGACCTATTCATCATAGGTCAGAATTGTTAAGAATTGACCATCATCTTTTATACTGATACTGTTTTATGCATTTCACAAAGAATCTCAATTATAAGAAAAAATATATAACTTGAAATAGACGAATAAACTATTCTGATTATGACACAGTCTTTGAATGTCTTAGGAACAGAAACATTAAATTGCATGTATTTTAAGCCACAATGAAAAGAACAGGATATGCGTAATGCTAAACTGCATGATACTCCCAATAAATCTCTGCTTTTAGGAGAAGTAATTACTAATGCTCTTCTGAACTTTTGGTACCTGCTATTAACCCAGTTGGAAATTTTAAATTGTAACTTACCCTGAAGTCAACCACTCATAGAAATGAATGGATTCCTCCTTCTAACAGGAATAATAACATTCTTCTATTCCTTCTTTTGAGCTAAAGGGGTTGAACATTGCATATAAATAGTATGTGTATTGTTTTCATTTAAGTATTCTTTTTTACTTTATTATTTCATTTAAACCAGTGTAAAGTAAAAAAAATGTAGTAGGTATAATGTTTTCATTTTAATTGCTATAATTTTGTACTTGTACTAAATGTAGACTATGATAAAGAACAGCAAAACAGGTATTTGTAATCCTTTTATTTAGAACATTCACAAAAGAATATAAAACAGTTTGTGTCTGTTTTCAAATAATACCCACTGGCTAGTCATTGCATCTTCTCACTAGCATAATTTTTCAGAGATTAATGACTGAATACTTTGGAGAAGTACAACTAGATCAGTCACACTTTTTGGACAATTTCAGATGTCCATTTATGTCACTTTCTAATTGGATATTTAGGAGGAAACCGAGGAGTATAATTTGGAGAAGACTGCACTTAGAATATCAGAAAATAACATGCTTTCTTATTTAACAAAAAAATGTTTCTGAAATCTCACTGAATTTTGTGTGTGTGCACATCTGAATGACTGCATTTCTGCATCCAAAGCGATCATGTGATGTTCCAAAGAGCGTTATTATATTAATTTGTAAAGTAACTAACATGGAATGCATGCTCTGACATAGTCTGAAATTAATTTGTGGTGTGGGCATGTAGATGGAGATTGATGGATGAACAAGGAATTGACTATTGTTATGGGGAAGAATCAAAGGATCCAGAGAAGGTGCAAGTTCATAATTTGTAAACTGTAGTGTAGACTTTAGTATTGGAAAGGATCTTGCATTTAGGCGGTTTATATGAAATAAATAAACCCAAGGGAATTGTTGTGTGCCTCAAATATCTTATTTTTCCATCCTTTTTATTTGTTCATAGGGATATACAGAGACAGCAGAAATCTTTCTCAAGGAGGTGTGCATTTAGAGTTAGTACCAATTTCTGATATATATATGATATTATTCACAATAGAATATGTCTTACATACTCAAATGGGAGACATTTCTCTGAAAGCATATACTATGCCATAAAAAAGGAAAAATCTTAAATGGAAACGCCAATTTCTTCCCATTTGTTTCATCTTATTAATCAATATTGTGAAATATGTTTCACAGCAACTCTGGGAAAATATCCCTATGTTTCATAGGCACTTGTAAGGAAGTCATAAATTTGCTTAGTGCAATATAAGATATCCTTTGAGAGCTCAATGAATACTTGTTGACTTGCTGACTAAAATAAAATATCTGCTTTCTCATGAAGACGCAATTGCTAAAGAGATATTGAAAACATTCTAATTGAAATAATTCTAAAAATGTTTTGAATGGTGATATTCTGCTTTATAGGCAGGAACATTCATCAAAGATTTACAGCAGTTAAACTAAGTAATCTATAAAACACATCAAAAAGACTCTACTATATGGTGGCAGTAGAATAGAGTAGGTTTTACTACAATAATTGCATTACTAAGAAAATGCTAGTTTTCAAAATAATATTCTATCATTTTTGTGCAAATGGGAATATGATGTTAACTTGAACATTTTTATTCTTACTTATGTGATTTCTGTCACTCATTTTCTGATAATCAAAATTCATGTTGAAAATAAGATGCTAAAATAATTACAACAATAAAATAACTTTTAACATCATTCAGAATCACCAAATGAAAATAAAAGGATATATGCAAAGTCATGAGATGGTAAAGCATATACAGTAAGCAGTGAATAAATATTAGCACTTTTTAAAAGTTTAGATCAACTTTATTGAGGTATAATTTATGTTTAGGAAACCACATTCATTTTAAGTGTACTTTTTAAATAAGTTTTGATAAATGTGTGTACCATGGTATTTACCACCTCAATCAAGATAGAAAGCATTTTTATAACCTCTAAAAGTTTCCTCATGTTCTTTTTCCCTAGTCTCAAGTAATGATTGATATGATTTTTGAGGTTATAGAGTAATTTACCCTTGTACGATCTCCATTAAGTGAAATTGAACAGTACATGCTTTTGTGCCTGGCTTGTTTTATCCAACACAATGTGGTCATAAATGCTTTTGAATACATTAGTAGTTCACTCCTTTCTATTGCTGAATAGTATTCCAATGTATTGAATTTGTTACAGTTTGTTTATTCATTCACCCATTGATTGGCATTTGGGTGTTTTACAGGTTTTAGCTACTCTGAATAATGCTACTATGAACTTTCATGTGAATCTGCGTGCATATGTGTTTTCACTTCTTTTGGATAAATATGTATGAGTGGAATCACTGGGTCATATGGTAAGTGTATGTTTAATTTTATGCATTTTTCTGCATTTTTAAATTCTTGGATGACTCGAGTTTTATTATGGTCTTTTTCTATCGCCCTTATTGAATATAATTTGGCATCAATAGCTGAGAATTAAACACTACAGTTAAGCAACAAGTAGACTCATTTTAACCACTTAACATTTTGTGCCCCTGGGACACTGGGCTGGCATTTAGAGAAAGTCTATCTTCCTTGTAACAGGGAATGAGAAATTTTATTCCTATTCCCCCTATCACTCAGAGGGCATTGATAGGCTTTCTTAGGCTGCTGGAATACTTATACTAGGATAATTTGGGGAACACATATGTATTTATCTAATTTTAATGGTTTATGAGTAGCTTCGAAGTATATGAAATTGAAAAAGTTCTCTACTTTGAAGACTCAAGTTTGCCATTGAGAGGTCTAACATTTTACTATCAGTGCATCTGCTCTGAAATCAAGAGGTTATCAGTGGAACACTAGAGCTGAACAACACACCACCAAAATGAAAATGGGAGATGAGCTAAGAAAATCAGAGACTTTTTTTCCTCACCTCTATGGGTTTTTCACAAAACCACGGGTGGTAGAATAAATGGTTAATAGCAGAATACTCATACAACCACACAACACACACGAAGGGCAACACACGTATGTGTATCAATTGTTTAGAATTCTATATGAAGAAATTTTAGAGATTAAGTTTATAACATGTTAACTTTTAAAAATAATGCCTTTAATTTAAAAAGAAAAAAAAAATGTCCTCTATTATGGTCGAGTAAGTGAATTTAAACACTATATTTACTATCTTGGTGCCAAGTCTGGGTACATAAGCTAAGCATTTTTTAAAATAAATAATGTTCCAACACAAGATCCATTCCAATTGAATATCTTACTCTCTACACAAGTATATAGTTGATTTTAATTAATAATGATTAATCTGAATAATGTCATATGTATGCTTAGCTTGATATTAATTTTACACTCTATTTAAAGGTATGTTTGAATTGTAAGATGCTAGAGATCCATCTTTGTTTATCTAGTAATAATAACAAGCGAAAAATGATGGGTTAATTGAAATTACATAAAACATATCCTATAGAATATAATTCAAAATATTCAAGCATGATAGTATTAACAAGAGGACTTCCAGCAAAAACAGTTAATTAGCGCTGAATCATGATGTTACTGTCTTTGTGCATGATTCTTTAGCTGTGAACTGATGAATAGAGAGTGATAACCTTGACACGTTTTCAGCAATCAAGGATGTAACTGGTCTTATCTTTATCATTAATTGAACAGTGGAAAAATGTTTTCAGCTATATTATAAAATATAATTGTTAATTCATTATTGATTAAGGTCATATTATGTGTCATTTAAAATTTAGGGTATACCATTCAACATTGAGTTTTGAAACATAACTAGAACTATTTTCATTTAATTTTGAAGAATACCCATTTGTTGATTCGAATGAACGAGAATTGTCATGTGTGAAGATATTTAGTGAAGCTATAATCCTCTTAGCACATTTTAAAATTTTATCTTATCAATTTATTTCTGGCAGAAAACAATATTAATAAATTCACCTTGATGTGAAACTGTTTAAATAGTATAATATTAAGGACCATAAGCAAAATATATAACTACAAGACATTAATGACTTCTCTTATTTATTGTCTTCTGTTTTTTTTATGCCTGATAATTAGCCTAAGTTTAGTTCCAAAATATATAAAACATTCTTGGGCACATTTGGTGATACTTCAGTTATGCAGTTCACTTTATTCTGTCATATCTTCATAAAAACGAGGGTCAATGTTTTCTTTTTCTGTAGTAGTTTAATACTCATCTGAATTAACTCATCTGAATATCATAAAACTTTTAAACAAACAGCTTAAAATATAACTGATTATAAAAGGGATAAAGGCAATTTTATTTTTTTCAAAATTTCTTACGTGGATAAAATAATAAATTGATTGATCCTATCAATTTCAGAGGTTTTATTCCATCCAAAATAATTGCTTTAGTTTGCAAAGTCTAAGCAAATTAGCATTGCCTTAGTTTCAGATTTTGTAAGAATACAAATATTAGGAAAGTTCTAGATATCAACTCATTTTCTTGGTACTTCCTAACCCACCCATCAGAGGCACCACCTGGTCTGGAGGAGGGATGGTACACAGAAAAGATTGGTTTAACTTTTTACTCGCCATTTCATCAAAATGATAATTCAGTAAGAAGTCAAGTTGTTATATCAAAATTGAAATAAATTTTCAAATCTCAATTTGAAGGGTGAGATCCACTCCCAATTTAAATGGGGACTTTTGAATTAGTTGTTTAAGAACACTACTTCGATTTCAAATTTTCTCAATTGAGTAAAAATCTCCCTAGAAGTCTAGGGCATAGCTCAAGCTCAAGCTTGACAAGTGCAGATGAAATTTACAAACCTAGACTTTTTTTTGTGTGTTTTTGAGCTAGCTATATATGATATCTAATATTTTTTTCTCATTCTTTCTCCAGCTTCCTAAGAGCAATATTCCAACACAAATGGACTCTCTTATTTCACCAGGCATATATGTCCACTGATCCTCTGTAGTATGGATACCTGAAGGCAGACTATGCCTTAGAGAAGACTAAACTCTATAGAATAGTAGAAAGTTAAATGAGAAGATGCCAACAGGCACATGAAAAGATGTTCAACATCATTAACTATCAGAGAAATGCAAATCATAAAACTACAATGAGATATCACCTCACACCTGTCAGAATGGCTGTAATTAACAAGACGGAAACAACATGTGTTGGAGAGGATGTGGAGAGAAGGGAACTCTCATACATTGCTGGTGGGAGTGCAAACTGGTGCAGCCACTATGGAAAACAGTATGGAGATTCTTCAAGAAATTAAAGATAGAACTACCATACAATCCAGCTATTCCACTGCTGAGTATTTATCCCAAGAACATGAAAACACCAATGCATAAAGATACATGCACCCCTGTGTTCATTGAAGAGTTATTCACAATAGCCAAAACTTGGAAACAACTTAAGTTCCCATCAAGGGACGAATGGATCAAGAAGATGCAGTATATATACACAATGGAATACTACTCAGCCATAAAAAAACAATGAAATCCAGCCATTTGTGACAACATGGATGGACATTGAGGGCATTACGCTAAGTGAAATAAGGGTCAGAGGGAGAAGGTCAAATACCCTATTATCTCAATCATAAGTAGAGGATAAAAACAACAACAAACAAACACACAGAGACAGAGATTGGTTTGGTGGTTACCAGAGGGGAAGTGGGGAGGGAGGAGGGCGAAAGGGATGATTAGGCACATGTGTATGGTGATGGATTGTAATTAGTATTTGGGTGGTGAACGTGATGTAATCCATGCAGAAATCGAAGTATAATGATGTACACCTGAAATTTATACAATGTTGTAAACCAATGTGATGGCAATAAAATTAAAAAAAAAAAAGAAGTGTGATCTGCTTTTGATTAGTAGGGAAAGTGGTGGGTTTGATTCTACAACATCTGTGACACGTTTAGGAAAGAGCATTTGCTCTTTCTTTGAGAGTTCATGGTAAACTATTTCCATTAAAAGCTCCCAGGGCTGCAAAGGTCAAAGCTAAGGAAAACTGAACTGACCAGGGGCAAGACTGAGGAGGCTTGGAAATCAGACAAGTAAAACTAGTGCCACTCTAGCCAAGCAAACGTGTATGATCAATCAGCACCCATTTCCGTTCTCCAATCAGGCATGTGTAGTCCAGAAGAATGAAGAAAAAGGGACAAGAATTTCCATCTTCTGATGACACTGGGTATGCACTGCTCACACAGCAGCTTTCTTCCTGATCTATTCCTTGTTATGGAAATACATGAACAGGCGACATCTCGTTTGTTAGGTCCAGAGACTGGATTCAGAACAATGTCTCCAAAGAGAAATTGTTCATGGCTGGAGTTATGGGTTGAGGAACCAGATGGTTATATGCAGAAACTAAAAAGAGAACAAGTCAGTCTTTTGAGCATTTTCTTGTTTTTCAAATTTTAGCCACTTGCTGTGAAGCTCATATTGTTTTGGGAATGATTTCACCTGTGCTAGGGATAATCCCAGTGAGAAATAAAATAAGGTAAATAATAGAAGGATGTAGATATTCAGCCAATATTTAAATCCATTCTTCAAACACTTAGACACCCTAAGGAAAATAAGACTTTCATAGCATGATGCCGCTTTGAGGATAAGAATTACTCTCTGGAAGGACACATTAAGATTCTCCATGGGAGGAAGACACAATAAAAAGTAAACTTTATTTACTAGACAGAAAGGTTTTTATGAAGGACTATGTCCATATAATATGTTGTAATTCTAATATTTTCCCATTGACTCCTTATTCCACTCTTCCATGGAAACATTTAGTTATCTGTGTGCACAGTTCACAAAGCAAATGGACAGAAGGCCAATGTAACTCTGATGCCAAATACAGCCTTATCTACCTTCATTTCCACATGAGAAGAGTGAGAATTCACAGAGAGAAAACATATTGCTTAAACACTAGACAGAAGAAACATGTTCCCTGACAGAAGGTAGATTTTTGCGTGGGTCGGCTGGAAGAAAGGAGAGAGAAAAGTCTGTGGACTTTGAGAGTGGAGAAAACTTTCTCTTCTTTCTCAAGAGTGGAAAAACCATAGAAGGCAGACCATGAGATTTATCTAGAAAGAGAAGACCATGCTTCACATTCAAATTATTTCCCATATGCAAATTATAAGCACTGTGGAACAGAGAAAAACTTCCGAACATGAATTATGTGAGCAGAAGAAATCCTCAGCAGTTAAGGAGGAAAGTAACATTTTGACTAATATATTACAAGAATGGTTTTAAAAAGAAATAGAACTTGAAATGGGTAAGTAGCCAAAGTTTTGGATAGGCAGGAAAAAAAGGGCCACCTATGTAGGAATAGATTTATGATTTCATTTTTTAGCATGGAGAATATGCATAAAATTGTAAAAGATAAATAAATGCTCTTGACTTCTCTGGGAAACATGTTTACCTAGAATAAAACAATACTGGAAATGGACAAGCCGGCGCTCTGGATTTGAAAAACATGCATGAATTTCTGGATGCAGTTGTGTGTCTTTGGGAAAGTCATTCACCTTCCTTAATCCTCTCTTTCTTCATTTATGTAATGGGGATAATAATTATATGTACTAAGTAAAGTGTAGAATAACTCTAGCAATATCTTTAAAATTTCTAACATGTAATAAGCAGTCAATATACCATAGTTTTTTACTATTTTTTATTATGAAAATTCTTGGATTTTTAGAGTTTAACCATTATTCTATTGATAATAAGGAATAACAAAAGTTTTTCAAACTAGCAATTGACATGACCAATCTTTCTTTCTAATGAAAAATTTCTTAGCTCTAATAAGCAGTGTATTAGAGAAAATGGAAGATAAAATCAGAAATCAGTTTATAGCTTTAGAAACATGGATTGCACATTGTTCATATTAACAAATTATTAGATAATACCCTGATTATGAGTGTAGGAAAAGCTGTGGAAATATTGATAAAGGATATTTGCTATTTTACAATGGGGAAAATGTGCATTTGACTTAGATGTACTTCCTAAGTAAAACTTTTAAATATTTTTTTCAATTTTAGACAGTATATATTTACCACTTTTTTTTAATAATTATATAAAATATATAAATTTGTGTTTAAAATATTTAAGTTAATGTTACTTGGTCAGTTCTGAAAATTAAACTACACAATCAATTTGTATCAGAAACACGCTATGAATGACCACATAATAAACATTAAATATGCAGATTTGCCTTGAAATTATTCAACATATTTCTTAATGACTCATTTTTTTGTGATGACCGTGTAAAATTAACAAACCATGTTATCTTTTCATATATAATTGTATATAAAATAATCCTGGATAGTAAAACATCTTACGCAGTTATATCTAGAAATGATTTAAATGTATATTTTTTCCGAATGACACACTTATAAGGGTTTAAATGCATATTTAATACTTTTTTATTTTATACATCAAACCTTTTTGTAATTGACAAAAGGTTATATTTGTAATTGACATATGAAATATTTTTCCATTAGTTTAAAATTTATTTTAGAGACTTTTACCATACTAAAGGTGTGGTGTAAAATCTGAAATGTTAAAATCTAAGTCCCTTAAATCCAATCCAGGATTCAAGTAAATATTTTAGTTCTCAAGTATGAATCTATTCATTAAAAAAAGGTGTAATAAAACCACAGCAAACAGGAATTTGAAGCTTTTAAATATAGAATGAAATTAGGTATCATAAATTGGAGTCTTGAAGACCATCTCAGAAATTGCAGATAGAAAATTAAAGGCAAGAAAATTAAAGGCAATGAAATTAAAGGCAAGCTACTTTTTTTTTTTTTTGGTGGGGAAGATTGGCCCTCAACTAATATCTGTGCCAATCCTCCTCCACTTTGTTTGTGGGATGCTGCCACAGCATGGCTCAATGAGAGGTGCGTAGGTCCATGCCCGGGATCTGGGCCTACGAACCCTGGGCCACCAAAGCAGAACACATGAACTTCACCACCTCACCACTAGGCTGGCCCCTTATTAACCTACCTTTTGATACTAGTGTTAGGTCCCTGCAAATGATAGCTCTCTTTTTGCCAGTTGACTCTTCTGTTAGACTTTAATACTAGCAAGATGGTTACGGAAGGAAGACTGGAAGGCAGGAGGAAGGAGAAAGGGCTTGCTCCATCCTGTCTGTTTGCTTTCCTAACAAACTCGCCACAGAGATGGCTCTTCACTCACGCAGTGGCTGTTAATTACCACCTCCAGGTTTTTTCTGGCACTCCCAGAAATAGCATCTTCCAATATACATATGAAATTTATTATAGGAAATTGGTTCATGTGATTATAGAGGCTGACACATTCCCAGATCTGCATTCAGCAAGCTGGAGTCACAGGCAAGCCTATGGTTTAGTTCCAATATGAGTCCAAAGGCCTGAGAACGAGAAGAGCCAAGGATGTCGCTCCAGTCCAAAGGCTGGCGGCCTTGAGACCCGAGAAGAGAAGATGTTTCAGTTTGAGTCTGAAGGCAGGAAAAGACTAATGCCCCAGCCTAAGGCAGTCACACAGGAAGAGTTACCTCTTTTTTTTTTTAAAGGTCTTTTCTTTCTTTCTTTATTTTTTTTAAGGAGATCAGCCCTGTGCTAACATCTGCCAATCCTCCTCTTTTTTTTGACAAGGAAGACCGGCCCTGGGTCAACATCTGTGCCCATCTTCCTCCACTTTATATGGGACGCTGCCACAGCACGGCTTGCCAAGCAGTGCATCAGTCCGTGCCCGGGATCTGAACTGGCGAACCCCGGGCTGCCGCAGTGGAGTGCGCGCACCCAACCGCCTGCGCTACTGGGCCGGCCCGGAAGAGTTCCCTCTTACTCAGCCTTTTTGTTCTATTCAGACATTCAAGTGTTTGTATGAGCCCCATCCACACTAGGGAAGGCAATCTGCTTTCCTCAGCCTATTGATTTAAATGTTAAACTCCTCCAAAAACATCCTCACCAAAATACCCAGAATAACATTTAACCAAACATCTGGGCACTCCATGGTCCAGACTAGTCGACACAAAATTAACCATTACGTCCATCTTTCAAGTTTCTAGATTCTAGTAGCCAAAAGCATTCTCCTTTGTCACTCCAAGCAGTGGCTTCCTGAAACTACTACTTTAGTATTCACTCATGTCCGTGTTTCAGATTTCATTTCCCCATCAATCCATATTAAATCCTCATAAAAACCTCTCTGTTTTGACATACCCAGCTTAGATTCTGCTTTTTTTTTTTTTTTTGTGAGGAGGACTAGCCCTGAGCTAACATCTGATGCCAATCCTCCCTTTTTTTTTCTTGAGGAAGACTGGCCCTGGGCTAACATCCGTGCCCATCTTCCTCTACTTTATATGGGATGCCACCACAGCATGACTTAACAAGCTGTGCATTGGTGCGCGCCCGGGATTTGAATCTGCGAACCCCGGGCCGCCCCAGCAGAGCACACGCACTTAGTGGTTGCACCACCTGGCCGGCCCTGGATTCTGCTTTTTTGATGGGATCTGACGGGCTCAGCATATGGTCCCAAGAGTGGCCCAAGGAAACAGACCATTAAAACTGAGATTTAGGAATTTATTTGCATGTTTACTTGGACTTGATATTAATTACTGTCAATGAGAAATGGGATAATAGCAATCAGTGACATATGGTGGCATTATGAATAATTAACTCTGAAGCAAGAATCTTGGTCACAAAAATGACTGCTGCACTTGCTTGTTATGGTAAAAATAGTGACTACCAGGATTGTGAAATGGGATGGCTTTTTCTGACCATCCTGGAAAGCTTAGAAATCAGTGGCTGCCTGGAGGATTGTAATTGTGAGGGGACATGAGGACAATTGCTGAGATTTTATAAGGTTCATTTCCTTAATCTGATTAACAGGTATAAAGGTTCACTCCCTTTGTAAAAATTTATGAAGGAGTAAAATCACTTATGTACTTTTCTTTATGTGTTTCATATTTCAATAACATTCCCCCCAAAAATAGGACATAAAACTAAGTTGAAGAGACTACCATTGATCATGTTGAGAACAATTTGAGCATAAAAAAGAATCATAACAGTAATGGATTATAACACACTGAATTAACTAAAAAAATTACTTGAAGCCATGAGGAGAAAGAGAGAGAAAAGAGTAGAGAAAGTTTCTTCTTTTTGGTGATATGCCAGTTTACAAATGGACAACAAATGATAGCATTTTAAAAGTCACCATCTTTTAAACAATTTAAAGCAAAATTACCAAGCAAATATTCAGGCAAAGATAATCAAGAGATGCTAAAAATCATTGTGTGAATGTTTGTTGAGGAACAGACTATTTACATAGTCTCAAAGAATCATCCCATAATTTACTTCACGACTCCAAATTGAAAACTATGCTTTTATAATAATGAAATCTACCAGTCTCCTTCTTAACTAAATGTTCAAGTTTTCCATCATCAATATGGGAGAGCTAGAAATGAATGTCGTACAGCAGGAGTTAAATAGCATCATCTATTTAACGTTCTTTTCAGAAATAATTGACCAAAATCTGATCAAAAGGAAATAGATAAATTCATAATGCAGGACATTTTTCAGAGTAACTGGTCTGGACTTTTCAAAGGTTTAATGCCATGAAGAACAGAGAGAAGCAATGGGAGTGATTTAGCTTGTGGAAGATAAAAGGGACTTCTAGAAACATGCAATGCATGAACCTGGGTTGAAAAACCAAAAGATGTAAAGGAAATTGTGGAGCCAGCCAGGGGAATTTGAGAGTGAATACTTTCTTAGATTATTGTATGATTATTGATTTTTGTAGGTAATTTATAGTAATTTTGTTATGATTACATAGAAGCTAATGTCCTTTTTCCTGAGAGATGCATGGTGAAGGATTTAGGGAGGAAGGTGCTGACAACTTCAGTGATTTAGCAAAAGGGAAGATAGAGAGAAGTGGA
This sequence comes from Diceros bicornis minor, assembly GCF_020826845.1. NCBI lineage: Eukaryota > Metazoa > Chordata > Mammalia > Perissodactyla > Rhinocerotidae > Diceros > Diceros bicornis. The sequence continues at coordinate 40,862,792 of NC_080759.1, forward strand.
TCAGGTTTGGCAAGATATTAACATTTGATGCATCAGTTTGAAGAGTGTATAGGTATTTATTGTGCATTTAAATTGTAATGAAATAAAAATAAATAATTTAATTAAAAATACACACAAGTGTATTTTTTTCCCCTCAGGGCCTTTTAATTTCATGTACGCTAAGGATAGAAATGCATTCAACATAAAAGAAAAATACCAAACTGGTGCAGCCACTATGGAAAACAATATGGAGATTCCTCAAAAAATCAAGGATAGAACTACCATATGATCCAGCTATTCAACTGCTGGGTATTTATCCAAAGAACTTGAAAACACTGATGCATAAAGATACATACACCCCTGTGTTCATTGCAGCGCTATTCACAATAGCCAAGACTTGGAAGCAACCTTTGTGCCCATCAAGGAACGAATGGATAAGGAAGATGTGGCATATATACACAATGGAATACTACTCAGCCATAAGAAACGATGAAATCCAGCCATTTGTGACAACATGGATGGACATTGAGGGTATAATGCAAAGTGAAATAAGTCAGAGGGAGAACGTCAAATATCATATGATTTCCTTCATTAAGTAGCAGATAATAACAACAATAAACAAACACATAGAGACAGAGACTGGATTGATGATTACCAGAGGGGAAGGGGGGAGGGAGGAGGGCGAAAGGGATAATTCGGCACATGTGTGTGGTGATGGGTTGTAATTAGTATTTTGGTGGTGAACATGATGTAATCTATGCAGAAATAGAAGTATAATGATGTACACCTGAAATTTATACAATGTTATAAACCAATGTTACTGCAATAAACAAAAAATTAAAAAAAATAAAAAATAAAAAAATAATAAAAATAAAAAATAAAACTCCACGCATTATGTTCTCAAATAAAGCCCCCATCACGCTGTCCATGACAGTGAAAAAAAAAGAACAATACCTTAAAAACTAATATTTTGCCCTCACAAGCATCTCAGCAATTTCACACTTTAAAAATACCCTGAAACAAACACATGTACTTCACTGGTAAATACCACCACAAAGTTTCTCACATAAAAAAGACGAATGTGCAGGAATAAAAACTTTAACTAAGATGGAAAATTAGTCCTTTTTACTAATTTTAGCCTGCTGATAAAAAGGTAAATGTTTGTAGCAAAAAAGGCATATATATGCTACCAAGCTTTATATATGACTTCTTTAGCAAGACATCATATTTTTTCCCCATGTAATTTTTCTTTTGGAGAAAGTTTCTTATAAATATAATGAATAATTGGCTTAACATTTGGATATCTCTACCAATATTAAGTTAATATATTAGTTCCAGATTTATCTAAAGGCTAAAATAGCATAGAAGAAAATAATAGAAAGAAACTCTTCTCAAGGTAGATGAGTTTGAGTAATCTGAATATGTTAAGAACTTAAATGATATATTTAGTGTTCTGAAAGTGTTAAAGCACATTTTAAGAAGTTACTCCTAACTTGAAAATTAAACTTCTCCCATATAACAGCATTGCAAATGAATAAACAGAATAAAAAAGTTAAAATATCATGCTGGAAGTTTTTCTTTGTAAATAAATTAAAATTAAATATTTATTAAAGCTATTTTTGGTCTGATTAGGATGTAGTAAGTCACAAGTCACAGTCACTCTAAGGGTAAGATCAAGTTATATAAGTTACAAAATCAGCCCTCTCCTCCCTGTCAGAGCACTAAGCATTAAAAATCTAAATAAAATAAATTCTAGAAAAAAACTGTCCTTTACGAGATAAGATTCCCTTGGCTACTTTCATTCTGGGAGCAGAACGGAATGAGAAGTGAACACATAAGGGAAAAGGAAACCAGATGGCGTTCTATCAGATTTTTAACGGCCATGTGTAGGCTAACAGGATGAATTAGAATCCTGAGGATTCCCAGTCATGGAGTGAGTCTCCTGCCACTTGCTAACACTTACTCTGATAGTCTTCACCAAGGAAATATGGAGAGGATGCCAATAGCTGAGGACCAGGAAGTAAAGCTGAAATAATTCTCCAGAAAGGTGCATAGAGCATTCCAGGATATAAGGCAGCAGCCTAAAGTCTCAGGACAGGGCAAGAGGGCTGAGAGAGAGACTCCCAAAGCAAGAATGGCCCACACTGAGTGCCAGGCAGCAGCTTGCTAAAGGCAATGGATCGGGGAGCGTGGTGAACAAAGGACATCTGAGAGACTTAAAAATTCAGGCAGAAGTAGAGAGCATAGAAAACACACAGAGATCTCAAAATCTGGCAGTGGTTGAAAAGCAAAAAGGAATGTTTCACAGTAGAGAAAGATTGAATCAGAGCTGGAAATAACAGTAAGATACTCAGATCCCATTCCTACTAAAGGGATGGTTGTGATCATGCTCTCAAAATATCTGAAGTTAGTGGTGAAGTAAATCTAACCATAGCTGTAAAAAGAACAGATGCAGCTGAGCTACTGACTAGATATGTCATACTATCTAGCAGGCTGATAGAATATGGGGTATGCCCTTTTCTAGAAGTCATATTATTTATATTAACAGCCAGTGTTTGTTTTTTTTATAAATAGTGACCCACATACCATTAAGATTGTGACATTCCAAAGTAGTACAAACATATGCCCATAATCAAGAGAGAAAAGTATCAATAGAAGAAGATTTGGGAATAATCAAACAAAAACTTTAAAATAAGTATGAAAAATATTAGATAAAGCATCTATTGGAAAAAAGTTGATACATGCATAAAATGATGATAAATTTCAATGCAGAAATGGAAGCTATAAAAAGAAGCAAATGGAAATGCTAGAACTGGAAAATATAATAATGTTAATATAAAAATCCATCATTGGGGGCTGGCCTGGTGACGCAGCAGTTAAGTGCGCGCGCTCTGCTGTGGCGGCCTGGGGTTCACAGGTTTGGTCTCAGGTGCACGTTGATGCGCTGCTTGTTAAGCCATGCTGTGGCGGTGTCCCATATAAAGTAGAGGCAGAAGAACATGGATGTTAGCCCAGGGCTAATCTTCCTCAGCAAAAAGAGGAGGATTGGCATTGGATGTTAGCTCAGGGCTGATCTTCCTCACAAAAAAAAAAAAAGAAAGAAAAAAATCCATCATTGAAATTCATAGTGAATTAGAGAAAACAGAAAAATGGGATCAGTCAACTTAAAGCCAGTCTATAAATTATCTCAAAGATGAAGAATAAAAACAATAAAAAATATAAACAGAATATGCAAGATCTGCAGAAAAATATCAAATGTTCTAGCATACATGTAATTGGAGTCTCAGGAGGAGAGCAGAGAGAAAATTGGACACAATGTATTTGAAGAAACAGTGCCTAAGAATTATCCCAAAATGTTGTAGTGCATCGATCAAAGATCCAAGAAGCTCAGTCTATCCAAAGTAGGACAAATACAAAGAAAACCAAACAGGACACATCAAAGTCAAAGGGCTGTGAATTAAATATAAAGAGAAAATCATAGAAATTGCTGGGGTTTGTGGAGAAGGACACATCACAAAGAATGGAACAAATAAAAGATGATGCCTACAGTTTCATCAGAAAAAATAGAGAAAGAAGACAATGGAATTAGATCTTTAAAGTGCTGGGGGAAGAATCAACTGTAAACCTAGAATTTTATATTTGGAAAAATAATATTCAAAAATGAAGGCAAATAAATTTTTAAAAAATGTAAAAATCTAATTTAATTTATCTTAAGCAGAACTGCACTACAATAAATGACAAAAAGAGTTCTTCATTCTGAAGTTAAATGATACCAGATAGAATTTCAAATCTGTAGGAAGGTATAAAGACCAAAATAAAAGGTAAATATACGAATAAGCATAACTAATCTGCTCATCAAAAGACACCATAAGAAAAATGAGCGTGTAAACCACACACTGGGAGTAACACTCATTGTAGGTATATCTGAAAAAATACATTTCCAAAATATATAAGAACTCCTATAGGAGAAGAAGTCAAGATGGCTGAACTCACCTCTTCCCGTGGACACAGCCAATTTACAACTACTCGTGGAAAAATTACCCCTGAGAGAGAACTAAAAACTGGATATGATGACCTCCTGCAACAAAGGACAATCCTAATTGAGGTGGAAAAGGCAAAAACTCCCTTCTGGAGAGAAAAAACGCCACCTTCACAAGCCGCCAGCTTCACGGCCACCCAGGAGCAGCCCACAGGTCCGCAGCCTCCCTGGAGGCCCAGGGCCCTGAGCTGGGGAGAGCCCCCGCTGGGGGCATTTTGTGGACCCAGCACAATAGAGACGAGTGGCATAATATCTGATTTTGCCTGCTACTAAAACATTGGGGAATACCCCCAGAAAAGCTGGATCACAAAGAAATTAAAACCAGCTCTTATAGGGCCCATGCGCAAACTCACCCGTTTCAGAAAGCAACCTAAAATCACCAGAAAGAAAGGTGCACAGTGCTTTGGGGAAAAGAGACTCACCTGATAGGCTCTGAGTGCCTCTTGGTGAGAGGTGAGACCTCTCCAGGGACTGGGACATTGGTGGTGGCCATTGTTGTGGCCTGGTGTGGGTGTGCTGACACAGACATTGGCAGACACCATTGGAGTGCTCCCTGGGGCCTGCTAGCCCAGGATCTGCCCCACCCCCTAGAGCATGGATTTAATCCAGCTCAGACAGGGCAGGCAGCCCACCCTAGGGACTGGCCCCACCCAACAACAAGCCCTGAGGCAACTTGTGGGCCTGCTAAGGGAGCTGCCTGGATTCTCCACAGCCTGGTGACTGGGTCTGCCTTTGTAGGGCAGGGTATGTGCAAGGAGAGGGTGGAGAGTGTGGGGCAGTGGTGGAGTGTGTGGGGCTCTTGCCATGGAGACACTGGGTCCACTTCAGGAGGTCAGCGTGCACGCACAGGGCAGGACTGTGTTTGTGGACCTGTGGGCTGTGGGGCTTGTCAGCTGCAGAAGACTTCTGCTTCTCGAAGAGTGACATAGGGGTTGGAACCTTTGGAAGATTGGCCCCACCTTCCAAAGCCTGAAACACTTGGGTGCTCTCATGCCTGGGGCCACCCCCACTCAGCTTCAATCCTCAGAGAGTTGACAAGGGACCTAAAGGCTGGAGCCTTATAGCCACTGTAAGCCCCTGAGCCTAACAACCTGCCAAGCTGGGGGCCTACTCACTTACTAGAAATATGGCAACAGGGTTGTTCTATTAGACCTTGCAGCCTACTGTGCTGGGACACCCCACACCTGCTAAAGACACTGAGGGGCCCACAACAACTACACGTAGCTGAGCATTACAACAGCTGGTCAGGGGCTTAGCTCAGCCTCCCTGAGCACCTATGACAAGAACAACCCCACCACAACAGAAGGACACACGTAGCCCACATGGGGTCACCCCTGGAACACTAACTGAGGGAAGCACACTGCAGGCCTCCTAAGGCATCACTTATATAAAGTCACCTATCCAAGAGCAGGAGACGTAGCTGACCTACCTAATACATAGACACAAGCACAGGGAAAGAGGCAAAATGAGGAGGCAAAGGAATATGTTCCAAGTAAGGGAACAGGACAAAACCCCAGAAAAGGAACTAAGTGAAACAGAAATGAGCAACCTACCTGACAGAGAGTTCAAACTAATTGTGTTAAGGATGCTCACTGATCTTGAAAGAAGAATAGATGAACTCAGTGAGAATGTCAACAAAGAAATGGAGGATATAAAAAAGAACCAATCAGAAATGAAGAATACAGTACTGGAAATGAAAAATTCACTAGAGGGACTCAAAAGCAGAGTAGAGGATACAGAAGAACAGATCTGTGAGCCGCAAGAATGACTAGAAGAATTCACTGAAGCTAAACAGATAAAAGAAAAAATAATTAAAAAGAGTGAAGACAGCCTAAGGAACCTCTGGGACAACATCAAGCACAATAACATCCGTGTTATAGGTGTCCCGGAAGAAGAAGAGCGAGACAAAGGGGCAGAGAATCTATTTGAAGACATAATAAGTGAAAACTTCCCTAACCTAAGGAAGAAAACAGCCATCCAGGTACAGGAAGCACAGAGAGCACCAAGCAAGATAAACCCAAAGAGGCCCACACCAAGACACATCATAATCAAAATGTCCAGAATTAAAGATAAAGGGAGAATCCTAAAAGCCACAAGAGAAAGACAAGTTACATACAAAGGAAAACCCCATAAGGCTATCAGCTGACTTCTCAACAGAAACCTTACAGGGTAGAAGAGAGTGGCACAATATATTAAAAGTGCTAAAAGGAAAAAACCTACAGCCAAGAATAGTCTACCCAGCAAGGTTATCATTCAAAATGGAAAGAGAGATAAAAAGTTTCCCAGACAAGCAAAAATTAAAGGAGTTTGTCACCAAGAAACCAGTACTACAAGAAATGCTAAGGGGACTTATTTAAGTGGAAAAGAGAAGACCACAAAGAGGAAAAATTATCTATTTCCGTGATAAGAGGGTAATGAATACAAAGGCACAGAAAAGAGGTTAGATATGATATTAAAACATAAAATGAGGGAGAGGGGAAGTTAAAGAGTAGAGCTTTCAGGCATAGGTCAAATTAAAGAGACTATCAACTTAATATAGACCCCTACATACGTAGGGTACTATATGAACCCCATGGTAATCACAAACCAGAAACTTATAATAAATACACAAAAAACAAAGAGAAAGGAATCCAAATATAATACTAGAGAAAACCATCAAACCACAAGGGAAGAAAACAAGAGAAGAAGAAAGGAACAGAGAAGAATTACTAAAACTCCAAGAAAAAAAAGTTAAAAAAATGGCACTAAGTACACTCTTATCAATAGCTACTTTACACATTAATGGACTAAATGCTCCACTTAAAAGGCATAGGGTGGCTGACTGGATAAAGAAACAAGACCCATATATATGCTGTATACAAGAGACACACTTCAGACCTAAAGACACTCACAAACTGAAAGTAAAGGGATGGAAAAAGATACTCAATGCTAATGGCAATGAAAAGAAAGCTGGGGTAGTAATATTCATATCAGACAAAATAGACTTTAAAACAAAAACTGTAAAAAGAGACAAAGAAGGACATTACATAATGATCAAGGGAATAATCCAACAAGAGGACATAACACTTGTAAATATCTATGCATCCAATGCAGGAGCACCTAAATATAAAACCAATTATTAACAGACATAAAAACAGAAATAGACAGTAGCACAATAATAGTAGGGGACTTTAACACTCCACTTACACCAATGGATAGGTCATCCAAACAGAAGATCAATAAGGAAACATTGGCCTTAAACGACATACCAGAAAAGATGGACATAGTAGATATATACAGAACATTCATCCAAAAACTGAACAATACACATTCTTTTCAAATGCACATGGAACATTCTCCAGGATTGATCACATATTAGGCCACAAAACAAATCTCCATAAATTAAAGAAGATTGAAATAATACCAAGCATCTTTTCTGACCAAGATGGCATGAAACTAGAAATCAAGTACAGGAAGAAAATTAGAAAAGCCACAAATATGTGGAGATTAAACAAAATGCTACTGAGCAATGATTGGGTCAATGAAGAAATCAAAGGAGATATCAAAAAATACTTGAAGACAAATGAAAATAAAAATATGACATGCCACGATTTATGGGATACAGTCAAAGCAGTTCTAAGAGGGAAGTTTATAGTGATACAGGCCTATCTCAACAAGCAAGAAAAATCTTAAATAAACAGTCTAACAATGTACCTAAAGGAAAAGGAAAAAGAAGAACAAACAAAGCCCAAAATCAGTAGAAGAAGGGAAATAATAAAAATCAGAGCAGAACTAAATAAATAGAGACTAAAAAACAATAGAAAAAATTAATAAAACCAAGAGCTGGTTCTTTGAAAAGATAAACAAAATTGACAAACCTTTAGCTAGACTCACCAGGAAAAAAAGAAAGAAGGCACAAATAATTAAAATCAGAAATGAAAGAGGAGAAATTACAATGGACACCTCATAAATATGAAAGATTATAAGAGAATACTATGAAAAGCTATATGCCAACCAATTTGACAATCTGGAAGAAACGGATAAATTCTTAGAATCACAACCTTCCAAAACTGGATCAAGAAGAAATAGAGAATTTGAATAGACCGATCACCAGTAAGGAGATCGAAACAGTAATCACAAACCTCCTAAAAATAATCTGGTGAATTCTACCAAACATTCAAAAAAGACTTAACACCTATCCTTCTCAAACTCTTCCAAAAAATTGAGGAAGGGGGGAAGCTCCCTAACTCATTTTACAAAGCCAACATTACCCTGATACCAAAAACAGACAAGGACAACACAAAAAAGGAAAATTACAGGCCTATATCACTGATGAACATCGATGCAAAAATACTCAACAAAATACTAGCAAATCACATACAACAATATATTAAAAACATTATACACCATGATCAGGTGGGATTTATTCCAGGGATACAGAGATGGTTCAACATTCACAAATCAATCAACATGCTACATCACATTAATAAAATGAAGAATAAAAATCACATGATCCTCTCAATAGATGCAGAGAAAGCATTAGTCAAGATATAGCATCCATTTATGATAAAAACTCTGAATAAAATGGGTATACAGGGAAAGTACCTCAACATAATAAAGGCCATATAAGACAAATCCATGGCTAATATCATCCTTAATGGTGAAAAACTGAAAGCTATCCCTCTAAGAACAGGAACCAGACAAGGATGCCCACTGTCACCACTCCTATTTAACATAGTATTGGAAGTCCTAGCCAGAGCAATCAGGCAAGAGAAAGAAATAAAAGGGATCCAAATTGGAAAGAAAGAAGTGAAACTGTCACTATTTGCAGATGACATCATTTTATATATAGAAAACCCTAAAGAATCCACCAGAAAACTTTTAGAAGTAATAAACGAATATGGTAAAGTTGCAGGATAAAAAATCAACATACAAAAATCAGTGGCATTTCTCTACAATAACAACGAAGTAGCAGAAAGAGAAATTAAAAATACAATCCCATTTACAATTGCAACAAAAAGAATAAAATACCTAGGAATAAACTTAACCAAAGAGGTGAAAGATCTGTACACGGAAAACTATAAAGCATTGCTGAAAGAAATTGAAGAAGTCACAAAGAAATGGAAAGATATTCTGTGCTCTTAGATTGGAAGAATTAACATAGTTAAGATGTCCATACTTCCTAAAGCAATCTATAGATTCAATGCAATCCCTATCAAAGTTCCAACAACATTTTTCACAGACATAGAACAAATAACCCTAAAATTTATATGGAACAACAAAAGACCTCGAATAGCTAAAGGAATCCTGAGAAAAAAGAACAAAGCTGGAGGTATCACACTCCCTGATTTCAAAATATACTACAAAGCTATAGTAACCAAAATAGCATGGTACTGGCACAAAAACAGACACACAGATCAATGGAATAGAATCGAAAGCCCAGAAATAAACCCACACATCTATGGACAGCTAATCTTTGACAAAGGAGCCAAGAACATACAATGGAGAAAAGAAAGTCTCCTCAACAAATGGTGTTGGGACAATTGGATAGCCACATGTAAAAAAATGAAAGTAGACCCTTACCTTACACCATACACAAAAATTAACTCCAAATGGATTAAAGACTTAATGTAAGAACTGAAACTATGAAACTTCTGGAAGAAAACATAGGCAGTATGCTCTTCAACATTGGTCTTAGCAACATCTTTTCAAGCACCATGTCCTACTGGGCAAGAGAAACAATAGAAAAAAATAAACAACTGGGACTACATCAAACTAAAATGCTTCTTCACAGCAAAGGAAACCATTAACAAAATGAAAAGACAACCTGACAATTGGGAGAAGATATTTGCAAACCATACATCTGATAAGGGGTTAATCTCCAAAATATATAAAGAACTCATGCATCTCAACAACAAAAAATCTAACAACCCAATTAAAAAATGGGCAAAAGACCTGAACAGACATTTCTCCAAAGAAGATAGACAGATGGCCAACAGACACATGAAAAGATGTTCAAAATCATTAACTATTAGGGAATTGCAAATCAAAACTACAATGAGATATCACCTCACACCCGTCAGAATGGCTATAATTAACAAGACAGGAAACAACATGTGTTGGAGAGGATGTGGAGAGAATTGAACTCTCATACACTGCTGGTGGGAGTGCAAACTGGTGCAGCCACTATGGAAAACAGTATGGAGATTCCTCAAAAAATCAAGGATAGAACTACCATATGATCCAGCTATTCCACCGCTGGGTATTTATCCAAAGAACTTGAAAACACCAATGCAAAAATATACATGAACCCCTGTGTTCATTGCAGTGCTATTCACAATAGCCAAGACTTGGAAGCAACCTTTGTGCCCATCAAGGGACGAATGGATAAAGAAGATGTGGTATTTATACACAATGAAATACTACTCAGCCATAAGAAACGATGAAATCTCGCCATTTGTGACAACATGGATGGACATTGAGGGTATTATGCAAAGCAAAATAAGTCAGAGGGAGAAAGTCAAATACCATATGATTTCCCTCATTAAGTAGTAGATAATAACAACAATAAACAAACACACAGAGACAGAGATTGGATTGGTGGTTACCACAGGGGAAGAGGGGGTGGAGGAAGGCTAAAGGGATAATTCATCACAAGTGTGTCCTGATGGGTTGTAATTAGTATTTGGGTGGTGAATATGATGTGTTCTATGCAGAAATAGAAGTATAATGATGTACACCTGAAATTTATACAATGTTATAAACCAATGTTACTGCAATAAACAAAAAAATAAAAAAAAAAGATAATACAAGGTGCAATCAATGCCAATATATCTAAAAGTCTAGCTAATTTTTTAATATAATTTGAATTGCCCCAAGTACAGTAGAGACTCCAAATTGGCCATGATTTTTGTGTGTCTGTGTGTGTATATATACACACATATATACGTATATTACATATATAATTTTGGATTTTGAGATATATTTGAGATAAATAAATACTGAATATTTCACATTCATTTTATGATGATGAAGTTTTCTTTCCAAAATTCTTAAAAAACTTGAAAAGGATGAGACATATAAAACTAAAATACATATTTATCTTTATACATACATATACATATGAATATACATGTAGTTTCATATTATACCTATACATAAAATTCTAAATAAAGATCCTAAAAAATGAACTTAACAGATAATTAAAAAATAATCCACCTCAAATTCAGAGGCTCTATCTCAGGAAAGGAATTATATTTCAGAACTAAGATAATATTAAGTATAGCGCTTTAAAGCAATAGATTCAAGTGGGAAAAAAAAAAGAATGTGAATGTATATGAAAAAACATTAAGTAAATATCAGTACACGCTTCTACTTAAAAAAATAACTTTTAAGTTACCGGGAATCCAAGCTCACAGAGCATACTAATTGTTCAGCACAGATATTTTCATTCCATCTGCCTGCCTGCCTGCCTGCCTGCCTTCCTTCCTTCCTTCCTTCCTTCCTTCCTTCCTTCCTTTCTCTTCCTTATTAACAAAGGTTGTTTTTGTTGTTTTCACAGACACAGGTCCACCCAGAAGAAAAGATGTAGTTTTTTGTTTTGTTTTGTTTTGTTTTTTGCTGAGGAAAATTTGACCTGAGCTAACATTTATGCCAATCTGCCTCTATTTTGTATGTGGGTTGCCGCCACAGCAAGGCCACTGACGAGGGGTATAGGTCCATGCTCGAACTGAACCGGGGCCACTGAAGTAGAGCAAGCTGAACTTAACCACAAGGCCATGGGGCCAGTCCCCTTAAAGATGTTTTTTAAGCCTCACTTCTGGATGGGAGTGACAGGAGATTAAATTCTGGATGAAAGTGTAAGTGTGGAGTGTGAACTTCCTGTGGAATTTTACATTTTATCCATGTTTTAAAAATCTCCTCCTACATCCTACTGTTTTTAGTGTAGACACTTCTGTTTGGATGGCAATATATAGGGCATATCTGTTTTAGCATCAGAATAGAAGGACTCTGAATCTCTGAAACCATGAAGCATTAAATCAGCCTTTTGTTTTTTAAGAAAGTGTATTACTTTTCTTACACATAAATACAACTCAATTTTATTTTTAAAACATTTAGGTTATTGGGAATAAGAGAAATTTGAAATCTTGATGGATATAGAAATTATGAAATTAGAGCTCAGGCAAAAAAAGGTAGGAAAAAAAGAAGAAAGAATATCTAAAGAGGTGGTTTGGATTAATTTTTAGGAACTACAAGCAATGAAGGTGAACAATCCACCTGAATACAAAAACAACAATTACTGCAAGAAAAAAATGATAGAGTAAGCTCAACAATAGTTATTCAACAAAGTAATACCAGCATAGAACAGTGATATGCTATACTTAAAATATCATAATGAATGCCTAACATTTAGCCAATCATATGACAATTCTTGTGGTGCTAATCATTCAACATTTCTAGAAATCAATATAAATTTTCTGGTTTTTGTAGAAATGATTTCAAATTTTGACGCCTGGATGCAAAAACATGTTAGATAAAAATATATAAAACAAATGATTACTCCTTAGGATAGAGAACTCAAATAAGATTATTGTTTAAAGGTTAGTAAAATTATATAATATGATGTACATAAAATTTTAAAAGTAAATATTATCAGGTCAAGTAGATTATAACAGAGTCAACGTTATGTTAAACAATTGAGATTTATGTTACATACTTTTGAACTACAAGAGTAAGAAAACAACTAAGTTTAAACTCATGACTGTTTCATTGATTTTTCACTTATAAACATACAGATTTTTGACTTAAGTGAAAATTGAAAAAGCAACCGGTTATTATGTGTTAATAATGATACTGATAGGAATAAAAAAGAAAAAATTACAATCCAGGATTTTGCCTAAAATTCAAGATTAGTTGGTGCATGTATGATGTGTAATCTAATGCATTACTAGAAAACATGATCATAACCATGCTAATTACAATGACAGTCTTTAGAATATTCAAACATTATTTACTATGTTTTCTGGAATCTCTAAAAGTTGGAATAGTTTAATGAAGCATATATCAAAGACCTGCTTATAATTACTCTTAGACATCCAATAAAAAGAATTACTGAAAACTATTAAAGCAACTAGATTTAATTTAGACAGTGTATAAGATTCACTAGAACAACTAAAACAGAAGATCCTTTGAAAAAGGAACAAATCATGGCTATTGTTGGGAAAAGCTTTGAATATGCACAATATGCTTCATTTAATATGAACTATTGTTTGATTTTTGCTGTGATAACATACACTCACAAAAAAACAAGCAAATACGTGTTTTATTGTTTGACTTTTAATAGGTTTAAAATATTTTTAAAGATAGAGAAAATTATTTTTAGTGGAAAGAAAATGCCTATGAAATATTCAACAGAGTAATGTGTTTTCTACCTGTGTTTTTTCTACCCTTGCATTATGCTGAGACAGGTCCATAATCATTAATCTGGAAACAATGAGGGTAGATGGATGAGGATCATCAAGCAATGCATTTGTTAAGGTTAGATCTTTCCAGAGTCTTCAGGCAAGAAGAAGTTAATCTCCTCCAGCAAGTGGGTGGGAGCTCATTCTGCTCTCCTAGATAGTTCATGGTAATCTTGGCAATTAACAGGTTTTCAGGTGCATATATCCCAAAATTTTCAACCTAGCAATAATGATCTTAAAACTTTCCATTTCAAGTCTCTAACCTTAGCAATGGAAACCTATCAAGACTGTACACTTAGTTTTCTTTCCAACTCTGCCATCTGGGTATGATTTTCTCCATAGTCTGATTCAGACGCAGGAGATGAGGGTCTATTTAAGTAACTTTGAAGGAGTTTTGGAATTCAACATTTCCTCTGAGTTGATAATTGGCTACCCTGAGCCTGCCATTCTATTTTTCAAGGCTACAGGCAGCAGAAATCACAATTCTTAAAATCACTCTTGCTCTCATACCCTTCAAATACTTGGGGACAGCACTATGTAAGCCAGGGTTTGCCAGTCATCTGTGCCTCATTCCAGACCTCCACAGGTGAGCTCTTAATCATTGTGATGCTACAGCAGGTCAGGGATTATTAACACTGCTCTTTTGGGTACTTTTAGCAAACTGTTAATTGGGATTTCCCCTGAAAGCGGAGCCTGGTATGTGAGCCAGATAGTATATTTGGGAGCAAATAAATATTTGGGAGTCTATCCTAGAAGGAAGGAGTGAGGAAGCAAGGAGAATGAGACAGAGAAGGGGGAAAAAAAAGTCAAGTGTTCACTAAGATACCTGCTATATTCAATAAATGTTTGACTTTTTAGGGACCTCTGCAAATTTTAAAGAGTGCCTTTGAAATTGTTGCTGTTGATAACAAATTGTTTGTTGGTTGGGGCACTTAATCACTGATCCCTATTCTCCAGTGTTGTCCATATGCATGCACGCATGTACCTTCTTCCCTTGCAGCCAGGAAAGAATGACAATTCTCATCCTCAAATTCAAATGAGCCCTCTGGCGGCAGTGATTGGATCTCCTCTGTCACTCTAACTCTCACCAGAAAAACCCACTATGGTTCCAGATTCCTTCATATGAGCCTGCTCCCTGGGTCTGGGGAAACTCCTTTTATGGGAGAAATGATCCTTCTTAATTTCATATGGAAAGTAGAAAATAAAAAATAACAAAACTGTTGGGTTGTTATTAAGTTAAGCTGGTCTTATGTTCCTTAGACTGTTTGTACTACGGAAATTAGAATTAAAGCACTTAAGATTATAAATACTAAGAACCCACGCCTAATTTTGAGTCTCAAATTTTATTGAAACCATTTTGTTTATTTGGAAAGATTCTGGATATTTAAGCTAGAAAGAGATGAATTAAATATTAACTACCACTATTTAGCTGTTGGTTATTCTGTAACTAAATTTTTTAGGATTGTATTTCCATAGGGAATAATATAAAAGGTATTTATATGGAAAATTAGACTTACTATGTATGAATTGCTTTCAAGCTTATATATAAGAGCAATAAATAGTAGTTATTACTTCTACTACTACTACTAATTCTATTTTTAGTATTACCATGTTAGTTTTACTAATCTTTACTTTTTACTCACACCTGTGCTATCAACATATCTGAACATAATGTCTCCTCAACTTAAATTGAGTTTGGAATAAAATAAAATTGATTTTATGTAATATTAATAACAAAAAAATTATTATTGGAATGTTTTGTTGTCTGTGAGAATGTTAAGACATTCTTAGAAAGTGATACGAGTGAACACATATTTTCCCTCTATATTAATTTTTGTATTTTCAATCATTGTTTTGTGACCTACATTGCATAAATCCATTATGAACAAAGTAGAAGCAAACATGCCATCAAAATTAAAGTCTGGTAAGATGTATCATATACTTTAGAGTTTCTCCAGAGGAAAGCTGTCAACCTTCCCTTTAATTCTAATCCTTCTATGAAAGATCACAGTAATTACAGAACTCCTGGCATGGCATTTATGTTACCATTCACAGTGATGGATGTACATTAATCAAGTTGTCAATTCAAAGTATATAAAGAGTAATTTAATATGTATTTGTTTTAACTATTTCTTCTGTAGCAAGGTATAAAACCATACAAATATTGCTCTGTAAAATGTTTGTCATGAATAATACAGTCATTTATCTTTCCATCATAGTATTAATTTGAAATGGATATGAATTTTCTATGCAAATTAAGGAAATTCACACCATAATTGGGTTTCTTTGCACTGTAATGTAGACATATCCAAAATATCTTCTTTCAATCCTGAAGCTAAGCATGCACAAAGCTGCTGCTGGGAGCAGGAAGTAGTAGTCATTGACTAATCTTCTATGGGAACCAGAAGCCTTCCACTGTGTCAGATTTCCTACTGATATGTTTTTCCAGTAGTTAACCTCTCTGACTCTCTACATCCAAGCTATTATTACTGATTGTATTGACTATATTGCCCTGCTGCTATGCTGAAGCTAGATTCATAGAGGATTACTGAATATTCAAAACTATTACCAATATTTAATTTAAGACAATGGTATGAAGTAACAAACTGAACATAGCATCAGGGTGAGATTCTGACTTTACAATGTCTCTGTACTGCTATTCAAAAACAGAGTATAGGGTTTTTGTCTCTTATCTAGACATTGAAAACTCCTTCTAACTATTTTCCATGGCCATATTCTCACTTTATTCAAAGACATTTTATATATCACGTCCAAGTTATACTATCTACTTTAGCAGTTTAACTGTATTAATTTCTCAACATAAGCACTGACGATGACTACCTTCTTTCTCAGTTTATGGATTATGGAATATCAGTTAGAAATTAGTGTAGACCTTAACTGGAACAGATCAGGATTTAGAACTACCAAAATGTTAAATGACTTGTCTGAAGTCACACAGCTCAAAAATAACAGACTCAAACCTTGACTTATGTCATTATAAAAGAGCTATTATTTTCACCTTCTCATTCTGCCTTAAACCACTATATAAATAACATTTGTTTAGTCTTCAACTCCATCTGATACCCTTTCTCTATCTAAACTAGTCTATTTTTCCTCTAATAGGAAATTTCTTTTCTAATCTATTATATTCTTCATTTTATCCCATTATGCTTTGGTCATCGATGTGATGGTTTTCTTTCTTATACTCCCTCAGAACACCAACTTCAGCGCCTAAACAATTCCATTGCCTCAGTAACTATTTAAAGATCATGTGAATATACAATTGTTTGAATATTCCTTTTAAAGAAAATATAACTCCAGCAGACCCACCAGTGTGGGCACTCAGTAATCTTATGTTTTGATTCAATTCTAGTATTCTCAGTGTTGGTAGAAAGTGTAATATTTGTATAATATTTTTCACGCACTGTGTAAACCATTTTTTTCTTGGAACTACTACACTGAATTTCTTATCCAGCCAAGTTTGAATACAAGGGTTAAATATGAAATAGATAAGCTTAGGAAGTGTCCCTATTAATTACATTCGCTACAATCTTTTGGTCTTACAACGAAAAGGAAGCTCACATTACGGGAAACTTTAGAGGATGAGGAAAGACTGTGATGAACCAAAGTATTGTTTGTCAAAAAAATTTCCTCAGGTTAGAAGTAGTTTCATTTAACCTCTATATGTGACCTGCTTTCACTGGTAAGAATTAAATTTCTGAGAGGGAAAATCTATAAAAATCAATTTTGATGTTTATTTATGTTGGCTTAAGAAGTGAAAAATGTTAAATATTAATATTCTTCCAAAGTAGACTAGTTATGAAATTGTTTTTCTGTGTCTAGAATGTAAAAAGAGTGCTCTATAACAAATCCTAAGTTATTTTGGCAAAAAGCAAAATTGAAGTTGTCCACAATAAATTCTGAAATGTAATCCATGTTGTTAACAGTTAAATAAATAAAATAAACACCACAAGTTTTCTATTTCATTATTAGAGATATAAATTCAAATCTAACAGAAAGATATCCAAATTCTATTAAAAGGATGCACTACTAGTTTGTTCATAGTATTTTGTGGATAATTTTAAAGTTAATTTGAAAAAACACTAATTCAATATAAAATAGAGTGAAATATTTTATGTCAGAGATAAAGTTCAGAAATAAGGACCATTAGAACTCTCCCCCTCATCCTCCCAGACCACTATCCTCCAGAAACTATTGAGTTATCTTTCCAATATCAGGTATTTATCTGGCTCCATTTGCCTTGTTTACAATATAGAGATAATAATTCCATTTTTTTCTGAGCTATTAAGGATTAGAACAAACAAATTCATTAGAGATTTTGGCTGACTTCGAAATCACTGATCCTTTGGTTAAATTTATGCCTATTAAGGAAACTGTTTTAAGCTGCCTTTTCTAAGCTCTAATTTATTGTCAAGCATTTAGAAAAAACTATTTAAAAATAAGGAACATTTTTAAAATTTAGATTTATTTATTTACTTACTGCTTATTTACTTTTTACTTATTGCCCGATACATTTCATTAAACGTTTTACAACAAACACTGAGTGGTAATTTTTCACCAAAAGATATAAAATACTCATGACAATTCTTATTTAAAATTATTTTACTGTATTATGTAAATAACCAATGTATTTTTGTTTATTTTATTTATTTTTTTGATGGGGGAGTTTGGCCCTGAGCTAACATCTGTTGCTAATCTTCCTCTTTTTGCTTGAGGAAGGACGTTGCTGAGCAAACATCTGTGCCAATCTTCTTCTATTTTTTGTGTGGGATGCCCCACAGTAACGCTTGGTGAGTGGTGTGTAGGTCCATGCCCTGGATCCAAACCTGTAAACCCCAGGCCACCAAAGCAGAGTGTGAACTTAACCACTATGCCACAGGGCTGGCCCCAATAAATATATTTTTAAATGATGGTAATAAACATGTAATTCTATTAAATATAAATATTGCTTCATTTTTTTAGTTGAAGAGAAATAGAAGAGTTTATTTCCTATTTTCCTTTATCTAGAAGGAATTTAGAAAAATATATTTTGAAAGAATTTCCATGTGGGGAGGCATGATTTCTGCTGTTCATAGGATACTTAGGGGAGAAAGAGGCAGGAGGAATGAGGAAAATTCAAATTATTTTCTTCAATATAGTGATGGGGTTCATGGTAGGCTGCCCCCAAAATATGCTACTTTGGCATATTGACTATTTTGAGTTAAAATTGCTGAAGAGATAGCTGGTGCAAGACACTCTGACCCTCCTTTGTCCCTCAAAAAGCAAGAAATAAATCTCCCTTGTGAAAGGTCCCCTTCGTGTACCAGGAGGTAGAGAGATAATCTTAGGACAGAAATAGGGAATTCAGGGCTGAGAAGGCTGTATAAACAAAGCTTGTTACTTCTTTACTAATTTACTATCCCAATCCCAAACTTGTCAATTCTTCACAAATTTATTGTTTCTTTGTTTAAAAGGTATAAAATCTGCCTTCTTTGGTCACTTCTTTGAGTCTCATATTTCTATGAGCTCCCATATGTACAAAACTAGTTTTTTTCTCCTGTTAATCTGTTTTATGTCAATTTAATTATTAGACCAGCCAAAAGAACCAAGAGTAATATGGAGAAATTTTCCCATCCTTGACAACAGTCAAGTCAAATAAATCCAAACAAAACAAAAAACAAAAATTTAAAGGAAATATATTTCACGTTGATCTTAGTTTTTTTGTACTCTGAAAAGGTATGATTCTCTGAAATCAAAGATAAATATGTATCAATATTTGCAAAGAAGTGTTTCTCCGTGTAGTTGTTCTTTTTAATAGTACCGTGTATTACCTTTAACAATTTTATATAAATAGCTTGTACTGTAGAGCATACATTATCTTTGCATAGCTTTTAAAAGAATGAATTTTGGAAACAGCTGCTAAAGGTGAAATCTGAGTTGCATCACTTTACAGTTTCCTCATTTGAAAAATAATAATAACAGTGCATTCCCATCTGAACATGAAGGTAATTTGAGGGTAAAATGCATGCACACACACACACATGTGTATACACCTATACGTATATATACATATGAGGGTAAAATGCATGCATACACACACGTGTATATATATATAGATCTTGTATATATATCAAATATATCTTGCTTGGAATGATGCCTAGCACAATATAAGTGCTATAAAAAGTGTTATTATTTTGATATTTCTACCAACTAAGGAGTTATTCCTCAGAGAATGTAAAAGTTATATATTGGTTTAAAACAAAACTTTTGATATGATTCTGGCTAAGGAAGATATATCTCATTAATTAAAAGAGACAACTTATATTTAGATACATGAAAGTAATTGAAAGCATGTTTATGTCAACATCAGCTTTTTTGTTTAGACATAGGCAATATCATATGCTTTCTAATTCACAAAGTTAGTATAAAGTTAGTATAAAGTTAGTTTGTTCATGATGACATAACCATTATGATGCCTCATTGTCCTGATATTATTTTGTTGCTAAAATTGCTTTCATTATCTTATGGTACAACTCTGACTACAAGATAGAATAATTTCAGTTTTCTGATTATTCTAAAATTAAATCCTAAAATGCTATTGGCATTTTAATTACGTTTTCTAAATAGTAATACAAAGTTCATGATTTTTCCCCAAGAATGGCATAATCAATCATAGTTATACTTACATTGGATATTATAGAAATAAAATTTAAATATTATTATTATTAGAGAACTCTAAATTGTGATGCTATCTTTGTGTACATAGATTTGTCTGTCAAATTAAAATTATTTTTTCTGTTGAAAATGAAGCCTTCCTTCTCTTTACTCCTAATTACTTTCTTAATGTGTATACAGAGATAGAATAGAGATAAAATTTAGGTAGAGATAAATATAGACATAGAGATAGGGATCAGGAAGGTCTAGGCACTTAGATAAATGCAGTACAAAAAACCGGTAACATGTCTTATTTCACTTCCCATCTTGTTTATATTAAATCTCTTTTTGGACCATTATTTGACAAGTCCACTTTAATGGAAGCTCCATAGTTCCCCAAATCTTTAGCTTATTATTATCATTATTTTCACTGATTTATATGAAAAACTTTGAAAATTGACTGGCATATTCTAAGCCTTCAATAGTATTTTAAGAAAAAAATGAAAATGAAAAAAATACTACAGATTAACTTCCCAGCTCTGTATATTCTGCTGATCAAATTATGCAAATACAAAAGAACTCAGAATCTTATGATTTATCACCTGATGTAAAATGCTAAGAACACATCAGGCCAAGCCTGGGCGGGCAAGTAATATGGTCTATGTGAGCAGGGTTTTCTAGTGCTGCCATAACAAAGTACTAAAAATTGAGTGGCTTAAAACATAGAAATTTATTGTCTCATAGCTCTGGAGACTAGAAGTCCAAAATTAAGGTGTCAGCAAGGCCATGCTCCTTCTGAAATTTGCAGGGGAAGCTTCTTTCTTTGCCTCTTCCAGCATCTGTTTGCCCCTACATTGCTTGGATTCTGGCAGCATAATTTCATTCTTTGCCTCTAACTTCACATGATGTTCTCTCTGTGTCTCTTCACATTGCCTTCCTTCTTTATGTGTCTATCTCTATGTCCAAATTATCCCTGTAGGAAAGACACCAGCCATATTGGATTAGGGCCCACCCTAATAACCTCGTTTTAACTTGATTACCTCTGTAAAAATCCTATTGCCAAATAAGGTCACATTCTGAGGGCCTGGGGAGTTAGGACTTCAACATATCTTTATTGGGGGACAGAATGCAACTCATACTAGGCTTCAGTGTTCCTACAGGAGGGTCTTTTTTTCCTGATATCTAGCTCAATATCAGTTAACCTGGTCAGTTAGACATTTACATTTGAAGCTGAAGGCAATGAATGGAGTATTGAATTTGTTAAGAAAATGAGACATGGTAGATGCTCAATGAGTATTTTTTGAGGGAATAAATTAATCAGCTTTATGTTGTCATAAAATAGAATCATGGAATTCTAAGAACAATGGAGTAAATATTGCACTGCTTCACTTTTTTATTTTTAAGGAGCTACATCAATAGTTCTGTGTTTTAATAAGTTCAAATTCAGGGTAGTAATAAATTCACTGGGCACTTGAAGATTTCCAGACAGGTTGAACAGTATATGCAGACACACTATTAATTTAGAGTATTCTTTTTCTTTTAAATGTAAATTAGACTTGATGGCTGCATACTTTGTATTGGTTGTCAAATTATAAAGTGGTCATATAATTTTGTATTGTTTGATATAGTATTTTATAGGGTTTCTAGATTAGAAAAAAAGATATTCAGTTAAATTTGAATCTAAAATAAACAATAAATAATTTTAATATAAATATGTTACATTCCATATTTATTTGGTAATTCTATTTGTCTCTTTTACTGCCAAAGTGATTAATATTTTATCGTTTTTGTAAGAGTAAATTTTAGAAAAGTTGTGGTGAGCTCAATCTACTGTTGTTGAGGTAGGAAAAAGAAAACAGAGAAATACAATTAGTAGAAAATAAATCTTTTTACATTGTACGATAACGTTTTTGTTATGAGTCACCTTAAGTCAAGAATTCAGAACTCATGGGAAGAGTAAACATATACTAAGCAATTAAAATGTATTTTAAAATCATACCTTTAATGTTTATTTTGATTTAATCATCTATTACAAAAATATCAAGTTCTTTGAAGACAGTTTTTACATAGATCACCCTATAAACCCAATACAAATAAAATCCTGGAATAGTACTTAATTAAATTTGTGTTAGTGAAAGCAATTCTAGTTGTCTGAGAAGTTAAAATGATGCAAATTTTATGAGAAGGAATGAAGTGAATTTAAATAAAAAGAATCCTTTAAAAGACAGCAAAATAACAAAAGAAAGCATAGTTTGAGGTTTGGAGATTAACTGGGTTAAAAAGTGTGTATGTGTGTGTGTGTGTTGTGTGTTTAAAAAATGACATATAAAGAGAAAACAGAAGATACAAAGGGTCCATTCTGAAGCAGAAGATGGATGGCATCTACATCATTTGAACATTGAAAATGAGCTGTGGATATGAAATCAGAGAATACAATTAAATAAAAATGCAAATACTTTCACCTGCTTTATAGTTTTATTCTTTTAGCTGCGTTCATAAGCATCTCAGTGTTAAAATATACAACACCAGCCTCTGGACATTTGCTCCTCTGTCCCTGCCCGACACAGACTACACCTCCCAGTGTCTTCTCTCTCAGTAAACAGCAACTCCATCTTTCCTGTTTTTCAGTCTAATAAACTGTTGCATACTATCCCACTTTTCTTCCCTATTTTCATTTAATATGCCTTCTCCACTGGGTATACATATGTATTTTAAAAAGTTGGTTTATTGTCTGCCTCCCCACTGGAATGTAAGGTACACGAAGGAAGGGATTTTCATTGGTTTTGTTCAGTCTGTATCAGTTTCTAAACAATACCTGGTGCAAAATGAACACTCAAAGATATAAATCAGTTCGTTCCAAATAAATAAAGTGAATCTCACTATATATGTATGAATTATTTCACTAATGTCTTGTTTTTTTTTTATATCTAAGTCATATTTGTTTTTATACTTTAACAGAATTACTGTCACCTTAAACATATAGATATGTAGGGATTTTTAAACATTAAACCATAGCTAACACTAATTATATAATTTGGAACATAAGGAAATGCTTTTTCTCCCCCTTCCCCGTTTTATTAAGGTATTGACAAAAACTGTGTATATTTAAGGTGCACAGTGTGATGTTTTAATATATGTGTACATTGTGAAATGATTACCACAATCAAGCTAATTGACATATCCATCACTTCACATAATTACCTTTTTGTGTGTGTGTGAGGAGAACACTAAATCTACTCTCTCAGTGAATTGCTAGTATACGATATATTACTAACTACAGTCACCATGCTGTACATTAGGTCTCCAGAACTTATTCATCTTATAGCTGCAAGCTTGCATCATTTGACCAACATCTCCTCATTTCTCCCACCCTTCAGTCCCCCAAAACCATTCTTCCACTCTCTGTTTCTGTGAATTTGACTTTTTTAGATTTCACACATAAGTGAGATCACACAGTATTTGTCTTTCCTACGCCCGGCTTATTTCACTTAGCAGAATATCTTTATATTTATCCATGTTGTTGCAAATGGCAAAATTTCCTTCATTTTTAAGGCTGAAAATATTCCATTGTTTGTGTATATTACATATATTTTAATATTATATTATAATATGATAATAGATAAGATATATATAATAAAATAATATATTTTATACAATAATATAATATTATAGTATTCCAATGGAATATTCTATAATTTTCTTTATCCATTCATCCATTGACGAGCACTGAGGTTGTTTCCATGTCTTGGCTATTGTGAATAATCCTGGAACGAACGCAAGAGTGCAAATATCTCTTTGAGACAGTGATTTTATTTCCTTTGGATATGCACTCAGAAGTGGGATTTCTGGATCATATGGAGTTCTAGTTTCAATTTTTTAAGGAAGGTACATGCGGTTTTCCATAGTGGCTGTACAATCTGCATTCCCATCAGTAGTGCATAAGTTTCCCTTTTCTCCACATTCTCACCAACACTTGTTATCTCTTGTCTTTTTGATGATGGCCATTCTAATGTGTGGTGATATCTCACTGAGGTCTTCATTTGCATTTCTCTGATGATTAGTGATGTTAAACACTTTTTCATGTACTGATTGGCCAGGTCTCCAGACTGATGGAACTGCGTCTGGGATCTGAGCCAACTGGAGCTGGAGCCCGGTCACATGGCTATTACTGGGTGTACACTTGAGTCTGCAGTTGGCAGGCCTGTTACCAGGGGCAGGGGAAGGCATGGTTCCTGCCAGATTCCCAGGTGAATGGCACTGCTTCTGGGACCATAGCCAAGCAGGGCTGGAGCCAGGTAATGGGGCCACCTCTAAGGCTGCTGTCAAGTCTACAGAGAGTGGGCCTGGGACCAGGGGAATGGATGGGTGTGGCTCCTTCTGGGTTCTGGAACAGGCTCCTGCCAAGACTCTGGGCAGGTACCTGGCCATGCAAGTCTGCCTCTGGGACCACAATAGAGTCAGGCAGGAGCCAGTTCACAGGGCAACTTCAGGATCTACAATCAGGTCTGTAGCCATTGGGTCTACTACCAGGGGTATGGATAGGTGTGAGTATTCCTGGGTCCCTTGGTGGATGGGGCTGTTTGCAGACCACAGCCAAGGGAGACAGGAGCCAAGTCTATGGGAGGATGCGCTGCTTTCCATCTGCAGGTGGGACCACGGTGGCAAGCTGCCACCAGAGCACAGGCTTGCCTTCTCAAAGCCCTCATTCTTGGGCTTCACCATGATTTTGCAGCTTCCTACCTGGATCCCAAATCTCCCATCCAGACATGGATGTCCATGGATTACCAGGTTACTGTTTATGTGGGGGCCACAAGTTGGGGACCTCTTTTTCCACCATTTTACTGATATTGCTCCCTAGGAAGTGCTTTTTCATATAGGTACTCAGAATTTGTAGTTGAATTTTGAAGAGTTCATCATTATACATTTTTCTAAAAAAATATAGTGTATGTTAGAAAATACATATTTTTTATTGAAGTATAGTTGACACACAACATTATACTACTTTCAGGCATACAACATACATATGATCTGAACATGTGATTCGAACATATCATTCTATATTTGTATGTATTGCAAAATGATCATAACAATAAGTCTAGTTAACATCTGTCACAATACATAGTTACAAAATTTCGTCTTGTGATGTGAACTTTTAAGATCTACTCGCAGCGATTTTCAAATATGCAATACAGTATTATTAACTATTGTCACCATGCTGTACATTATATCTGAAGGATTTATTTAGTTTATAACTGGAAGTTTCCACCTTTAGACTCCTATCACTCATTTTGTCCAGCCCCCCATTTATAATTTCCATGATTCCCATGTCTTCCAGAGATTCTCATTCTTTCCCTTAAATAATACTGGAAGAATCATGAGGCAAATTTTACCTTGAGTTTTCCATTATTTAGGCTGAATGAACAACATGTCCAAGCACATTTGTTATTAACCTGGAATGGTTTCTAAGATCCTTCTCACTTTATATTAATTTATATTTAGATTGATGGGCCTTTGAGAACATTGGGGGCAAAATATTCTCATGAGTAACTAATTTAGTACACATCACGTGCAATGAAATTATACCTGCAGAAAGCTAGTCTCATCCATCTATATTGTTTGTTCTTTGTGTTGTTATCAAGGACAATTGACACTTTGTTCTTTTGCCTTAAAATTATTAATATATATTCTACTAGGCTTAAAAAATACAATTTAACACACCAAGAGAAGAGGTAAGTATGATGATACTAAGACTCTGATTTTATTCAGAACTTAATATTATAAATCACTATGTGGCTTTCTAAAATACTTGAAAAACAAAATAAGTATACCATGTGAATAATAAATTTAGGATAAGTAAAGTACAGACAGAAGTAGTAAAGCAAAGAAAATATACACACTTAAGGAGCCAATATAATTTTTTTAATTGAACTTCAGTTGTTATTTTGATTTACAGAGTAAAAGAGAAAACAATAGAATTAAAACCTTTCAATTATTGAAGTCATAATAATTCTGTAGAATTTTATACATTGTCAGCAGAGATAATTCAGAAAATGGAATAATTTCTGTGAGAAGTATTGCAAAACACCAAAGTATTATGCAATGACAGCATTTTCTGCAATGGATGCGTGAGCGCATTCCTTGATGCTGTTTTCTATAGGAGGCTACTGTTAACGATGGGCACAAAACATTAAGCATAACCCACTGAAGCAATTCTGCAAGGTATTGGAATTATATAGACCAGATGTGTAGCCTTCTGGTGGTGAAACTTAATTCAAAGATACAATTTAGAGCAGGAATAAGTTTATATAACAATTATATCTCTCTGATATCCTAGAGTCATTTCCCCATATGTGCACAAATTAGCATGTATAAGGATAATAATTGTAAAATTGTTGGCAAAACTAAAAGTAAATAATAAAATAACATAAATGTATATAAATTATGAACTGGGCAAATAATGTACAATCTTTGAAAATACTTTATATAAGTAATAAAATGAATATAGTTCTAAATAAATAGGTGTATGATAGTAATTAATCAAAACACAGTGTTGAGTAAAGAAAACCTATTAAGAAGCAAGAAAAAAAATTGATAACTACTTATATAAATTAAGGAAGTACAACTATAAATTATAATTGCTATTTTTGTAGGTCATAATGATCAAATATTGACAATTTAATATGGTCATAAATTTATTTTAATATATTTAATTCATAAACACATACATGTTTGTAAAATATTTTAAAATAAACATTCACCCCAATCAGAATAATTATTACTAAAGTTGAGATTGAGGGCGCTATGTCAGAAGGTAAATATTAATACTTTTATAATACTTTTCATATTGTATGTAATACTTTTACCATTTATGTGATGCAGTGTTTTCAAACACCATTTTTTCACATGTGGATCTTTAATAGAATCTGAACTACATAGGCTTGATGTGATTTTCTGGAGATAGTATGGATGTAATATTGTCGATTGCTTGTTGAAAGTGTATCCACATATAAAAATACTTAAGTTGATGTCCCCTTCTTATTAAAAACTTGAGGAGTTTGACATATGCCTGGATGGAAACTCACTTTTGTTATAAGTTATGTAGAGTTAAATAATATCTTTAATCCAATAGAAATTTTCCTCATGAATATGTTAAGAGCCCACCCCTGCAAACTTACAAGAGACAAACGAGTTTCTAATTTCTGTTTCAAAGAGTATGGGTAAACTACTTTTTATAAGACTCTGTTTAAAGCATACATTCCTGTTGCTAATTCTCTCTGAAACAATTGTGTACACGTTAAGTCGATTAAACTACATTAAACCTGAGTTCTGAGTAAAAATCTTTAAAATCCTAACAAAATAAAGTAACAGAAAATAACAATTAAAAAGAAAAAACAATAAAAAGACTTCTTAGTAGAAGAAAAGAAAGTAAATAGAAACAGCATGATATACAAGTAGAAAAAAATATATATAGGATTTAGCAAAGACATAGAAAATAAAAATGAGCTAAAGACTCAGGAAAGCATCCAACATGTAATATATCATATCTTCAAAACATATCAGATGTGAATGATCAGTTTTAGCCACACAAACTAACCCACTAAAAAAGCCACGAAAAACAAAAACAAAAGATATATTCCACAGCTACTTAGGATCAACTATCTTTCAACGTAATTGTAACTTGCAACAAACCTAAGTATGTGAATCAGATGTGAAAATAGAGGCTTCTCATTTTCAGCAATGTAAGTCCATTTTTTAGCTCACTTTTCAGTGAATTTTATACTTACAAATGAATTTTTATTTTAGCAATTAATCGTTCAATATTTGATTTTTTAAAATACTCTTCTGGTATTCTTTGTCAAGAAAATAATTGAGGTGGAATATTAGTGTTTACTAGATTTTTTTTAGTGTTTTGATTTTTCTGTTTGTTTTTAAGATCAAATGTGAAGGTTTCTATTGCAGATATTTAAGTCTAATTTACTCTTTAAGTAAAGAGAATATTCTATGGACATAAGGTTTTATAGCAATATTGGAAACTATCAAATTAGTTTATTAATGCAATATCAGATTATTTCTCGTTTCTTATTTTCTATGAATTTTCTAAGTTTCTTTTCAGATACTAGAACTTTAGGATTTAATCTAAGATTGAAGTAAACAGTAAGCAATGACTAACGAAGTTCTATTTTCATTAGACTCTAATTTCTGTTTTGCTGAAGTCAACATTTATTCACAGAAATTTAAAACTTTTAGTCTAGGTTTTATCCTTTACTATTGGATAGGTATTTCGAATATACATTAAGTAAACATATGAACTTACCAACTCACTGCGTTTTCAGCATTAAGCCAATTATTTTATTAAGT
This sequence comes from Diceros bicornis minor, assembly GCF_020826845.1. NCBI lineage: Eukaryota > Metazoa > Chordata > Mammalia > Perissodactyla > Rhinocerotidae > Diceros > Diceros bicornis. Next base: position 40,891,262 of record NC_080759.1, read on the forward strand.
TTGATAATTTTGTTTTATATGGAGGCTGTATATGATCAATTTTTTTTATGAGTGATATTGTACCCAGGAATAATTAAAGTCTTTTCCTTGCTACTTTTTTCTCCCTTGCTTTTAATGACCACTATCAAGCTAATTAACATATCCATCAACTCACATATTTACTCCTCTTTTTTTGTGGTGAGAACAACTGAAATTGACACTCTTAGCAAATTTGAAGTATACATTATATTAACTATAGTCACCAGGCTGTACATTAGGTCCCATTGATTATTTAATTATCTGATATATGGATTAGTTGTCATCATTTTTTATTAATTTTCATGTTAATTGAGGTTTGGATTTTTGTGTGCATGATTATATGTGTATGTTTGCATGTAGATGACTGTGTTTCTTTGTATTTCAGTATTGAACAATTAATAAATTACATACAGATTTGAAATGTATCAATAATGTATTTTAAGACCACAGAATACAATCCCTATTTTATGCTTAACCTTAACAAATTTGGTCATGTAAACGATTTTCAATCTGAAGGTAAAACAATCTTATACGGTGTAACGAATACCTGTCACGTTTCTGACTATTCAGCCTGTTGAACATCCTTAGTTATAATCAGAAAATTCCTAGCCTTATGATCTTGCCTACCAAAGTAAAATCCAGAAATAGAAATTCCTAGAATCGTTGTCAGCTAGTACACAGACTTGGAAAAGCAGACTCTCAAATCAGAAACAATCCAGACTTAGGTTTGGAAATGAGCAAAGTGATAGAGGCTTCATGACACTTGTTTGAGGTGATAGTCAAATTATCAAGTCTTGATGGCAGCAGAGATGACAGTCTGGTATTCTGTTGATTTCAAGATTGAGTCCTTGACAGAAATAGCTCCAATTGGGCAACAGAAGTCATGTCTTTGGGTCATTTTTAATATATTCCTAGGCAAAATTCCTGAAGATTGTTTTCTATTCCTCATAACAATTATCTGAACTACTTAATATCCTTTTACTAATTCCGTTTTGCTTATACAGAGTCAGCTTCTGTTGCTTGGAACTAAGACTGTGTATGAAACAGAAAAATCTCATATCCGCTAAAGGATTGTGTTTGCTATGAGCTATAAGTGACAGAAAATCTGACCATAGCTTGAAAATTGTTCTTTTTTCCCCCCTAATGTCCTAAAATGTCCAGAACGAGATCACTGCACTGACTCAAACGCCGAAAGCTGACAGGTCAAGATTTCTCTATTTTTCTCAGCCTTTTCCTGTGGGGCCACAGGATGGTTGTTACAGATGCAGCCATTAAGACAGCTTTCCTGCAGGAAAAGAGGTTTAAAAAAGATAATGCAAAGGACAATAGGACGTAGGCATATTAGGACCACAGAACTTCTGCAGAATTTTTCGGTAGACTTGTGCTTGTGCCTAATTGGCTCACATTGTGTCACGGAGCCACCAGAATTGCAGCATAGGCCTATGATTGGAGTTTTATAGCTGGGTACACTGTAGCCCCAAATTAAATTGGGATAGGTTTTTAAAGAAGAATCTAGCCTGACTATATCATTCAGGATCAAATACAGATAATATAAAACTCTCTAGCTATTTTATACCAAAAGGTATTTATTTAATACAGAGAATCTTATATTTATAATAATCACCAAAAGCTAGAGGAATAGGTATAAGCTTGGTTTTTAGGAAAGACTTCTAAACAATATTGATACCAACAGAAATAGCCTATCAAAGAATGTGTTTCTTCCCCTTCAGGCAGAAAACTGCTAACCTAACTGTTGACCCTTGAGTGATACCTCATTACTTACAATCTTGGAATCAAGAAGCCACTGCTGTGAATGTTGGGTCCAAAATCACACTCCTTCAGCCATGATAGATGGCTTTCATGCATTTTCCAACGATCCCACTTGAACCTGTTCTGAATTCAAATCTCATATGAAACCAAGGAGACAGATCAAAAATCACATCATAAAGACTATCTGAAGAGAAGTTTAGAAATGTAATCCTGAGCTTTTAAGACTCTACCATACAGGAAGATGTACCAGAAAACTGTTGAGAGAGATGTATGATCATATCTTCTACAATTGTGTCAAAATAAAATTACATTTCCATAAGTTCTATTCCTTGCCATTCAATTACATTTTGCAAAGGATGAAATCACATTATAATGTTTTGAAATTATAGTGATGTAAGGGATAAACTAGAAAACAATCTGTTTTTTCTATTTCCAAGACCTTCCAATGTAGTTAATTCTCCCTTTATAAAGCCACACCTGGGCTACCAAAGCATTCTTCTGATTAATTCTCTGTCTCTTTTCTGATTTATTTCGAAACCATCCTCCTTACAATAATAGAGAGAGGAAGATGTAAACATTAAAAATTTAATTTTACTATTCTGCTTACAATTCTCCAGTGTCCCCTTGTCATTATAAGATTAACAGTGAGTTTCCAACTGAGCATATGAGGTTCTACCAAACTCTTTACTACCAACGTCCCCTGCTTCATCTGACAACTCTCCTGAATACTTGATTTTCTAACCCTAGACATCTTATAGTTCTCTACACAAACTTCTTCGTTTCCCAAATCCACAAATTTACTTCCGCTGTACTTTACCTGTCTTGTATTCTTTCCCAGCTAAAGCCTATTCACCTCTTAAGATAGAGCTGTGCCATCACATTCTGCTAGATACCTGCCCTAACATGGTATCCTCTCACTTTCCTTTCTTTCTGTTCTTCGTAGGAATGTTTCTCAATGCCCTTTGAATATATCTATCACTACACCTATCATATATGTTTTGTGTGTGTGTGAGGAAGATAGGCCCTGAGCTAACACTGGTTTCCAATCTTCCTCTTTTAGCTTGAGGAAGAGTGGCCCCGAGCTGACATCTGTGCCCATCTTCCTCTATTTGTATGTGTGACGCCGCCACAGCGTGGCTTGCTGAGTGGTGTAGGTCTACACCCACGATAGGAACCTGCAAACCCTGGGCCACTGAAGTGGAGTGTGCCGAACTTAACTACTGCACCACCAGGCCAGCCCCTACCACATTTTATTTTAATTATTTATCTGGGAAACTTGTCTTTACCATGACTTTATGAGTTACATGAGGAATAGCTTTATGTTCTCTTATGTTGTAACACATTAGTCAGTGCCTAATCATTGCAAGTCATCAATAAATGTTTATGAGAGGAAAACAAAATCAAGTGAAAAGACCACCTTCAGTAATAATACTGATCACAAATTTTGAAGGAAAACTTTTATCTGAGAGTTGTTTGATCTTTTTTTATATGAAGATTACCTGGAATAAACTGTGCAATTAAAATCAACACTTTGAACATAGGTAAAAATTCACTTGTACTTATGAAAATAAGAGTCAAAACTTGTTGCTGTTGTTATGAGCGATAAGTTCAACTTTCTTTAAATTATTCATATATACTCGTACATTAGCTACTTGAATAACCCAATATGTTTTAATTTCTTATATTTATAACGTACTTTTTCTATGTCTGCAGTGACAGACAAGGTAAAGCTTTTTTTAAATAATCAGAAGATTGGAAATTTTTGACCTGATTTCACAGTTAGATTTTTTTAAATGCTAGGGTTACATTTTACGTAAGTAGCATGAGTCTTCTTTTTGTTTCACTATCAGAATTCCAAGCCTTGTCTACTTTCTTTAGAGACAAAAATAAATACAACAAATCCTTTATTTAAAGTTTCCAAGAAATAACAAATAAATTCTTGAGGAAGACTGCCCTCTTGTGTGATTAGTTATACTCTTTGGAAGATCTCTATGATTAACTATCGCATGACAATTACTTTTCTTCATTAATTAGGAGTATACTTTTTCTCCATCCTCTGAATTCAGTTAAGAGTGAAATAGAAGAGCAATATCCATATAGACTTATGGCTGCTGAGCCATCTTTTAGAAAATGTTCTCTAAAAGAAGTAACTGGGGGGGCCGGCCCGGTGGCGCAAGCGGTTAGGTGCGTGCGCTCTGCTGCGGCGGCCCGGGGTTCGCTGGTTCGGATCCCGGGCGCGCACCGACGCACTGCTTGGTAAGCCATGCTGTGGCGGCGTCCCATATAAAGTGGAGGAAGATGGGCACGGATGTTAGCCCAGGGCCGTCTTCCTCAGCAAAAAAAGAGGAGGATTGGCGGATGTTAGCTCAGGGCTGATCTCCTCACAAAAAAAAAAAAAAAAAAAAAGAAGTAACTGGGGGCTGGCCTGGTGGTGTAGTTGTTAAGTTAGCACACTCCACTTTGGCGGACCTGGGTTTGTGGGTTCAGGTCCCGGGTGCAGACCTACACACTTCTCATCAAACCATTCTGTGGTGGCGTCCCACATACAAAATAGAGGAAGACTGGCACAGATGTTAGTTCAGCAACAATTTTCCTCACCAAAAAAATAAATAAATAAAGTAACTGCTCAGAAGTTATTAACTTTACTCTAATGTTACTTTGATTAGTGATGCTGAGAATTAATCCTTAAAAAATTAATCTGATAAATTGCCATCCCAATAGTGGAGATTTAAAAAAAAAATCACTAACAAGACACCCCAATATAGAATTATTTCATGTGGGGCGATCAACAACCATTTTCATTTGAATACCACCCAACATTTTCTCCCAAGGAAAGGAACCCTGGTCACGTTTTTCACAATCAAAGCTTGGGGACAGCTCTCATTGAAGATTTCACATGGTCCTGTAGATTTTTAGTACTGGTTGCTTTTCCCTAAGCATTAGAATTCTGGACTCTGAAGGCTGGGGTAAAAGCCTCGTATAAATGTAATTGAGTTTTTAAGGTTTCTATAAAGTTCAGCGGGGATTTAAAATGAAGAATTTCAATCCTATCTGGCTATAAATAAAATATGTTCTTTAATGTTGGAACCAAGCACTTTTTTTCCTGTCAGCAGAAGGAAAAAAAAAATCATCATTGGAGAAAAATGAAATATGACTGATAAGTTAAACTAGATTTCCTCCTTGCCTTGATTGTGAAAGCAAGCAGAATATTTGAGTCAAAGTTCTCGTGTTCTCTCATAATTGTGTTGGCCATCTGTAGCTTCCTTATCCATTTGTGTTAAAGGGAACATGCACTGCTAACAGATGCTTTCCCATTGACAGGCTTTAGTTAAGTTTACCAACATTTTAATAATTTAATTAATTGACTGCTCCAATGTGAATTGACTCTTGATATATCTACTATCCAAAAAAATCAAGGAGCTGGCCCTGTGGCATAACGGTTAAGTTTGGCACATTCAGCTTCAGTGGCCCAGGTTCATGGGTTCAGATCCCTGGCACAGACCTACACTACTGGTCAGCCACACTGTGGCGGCAACTCAAATACAAAATAGAGGAAGATTGGCACAGATGTTAGCTCAGGGCAAACTTTCCTCAGCAAAGAAAAGCATCTAAATAAATTAATAATCAAGAAAAAGAGGGGCTGGCCCTGTGGCTTAGCAGTTAAGTGTGCACACTCTGCTACTGGCGGCCCAGGTTCGGATCCCATGCACGCACCAACACACCGCTTGTCTGGCCATGCTGAGGCGGCGTCCCACATACAGCAACTAACAGGATGTGCAACTACGACATACAAGTATCTACTGGGGTTTTGGGGAGAAAAAGGGAAAAAAAGGAGGAGGATTGGCAATAGATGTTAGCTCAGGGCCAATCTTCCCCAGCCAGAAAAATAGAGGAGGATTGGCATGGATGTTAGCTCAGGCCTGATCTTCCTCACAAAAATAACAAATAAAATGGAGAATAAAAATATGAACCTAGGAATACAAAGCAAAGGAAGCTCTAACTTGAGAGCTGTACTGAAAGCCTAGTATAAATTCAGTCCAGGTTAAAGAATTAGAAAATCATGATTAAGAAGTTGTTTTGTTTTATGTAGATTATAATGAAAGAGAATTAGAAGCCCATTTCATTTATGAATACTAATTCAACTGAATTCCTGCATATTAAAACTATGTATTCTGAATCTAACAGTGTATTAAATAACAATACATCATGATCAATTAACATTTATCCTGTAAATGCAAGGCTCTTTTTATGTCAGAAAACCTAGGAATATAAATCAGAAAATTAATAGATAACACACAATCATAAAATCATCTCAAAGGATAGAAACAAATTATTTGATAAATTTCAACCTTTATTTATGATTTAAAATATTTAGCAAATTAAGACTGGAAGAGAATTGTTGAACTTGTTAATGATCACATACAAAAAATGATAGCAAACATACTTATTGGAGATATTTTAATATTTTAAGATGCATTTTTTGAGAGCAAGAAAAGAGTGTCCACTCTCATTGAATTATTTGCCTAGAGGTAGTGGCAAAGAAAAGAAAAGAAAACTATTGTGAAGACTTGAAGAGGAGGATTCATTGTCCTTATTTGCTACTAATAGTATCTTAATCTGAAAATCAACCGACTTAAGAAACAAACTAATTAAACAAAGAGTTCGGCAAATTTTCTAAATGAAGCATGAGGTTACAAATATCAATAGCATAGCATATCTTCAGCCAGCTAGAAAATTTAAATAGTGAAAATATAGATGTATAACTTTGTTTTATTGCACTTCATTTTATTGCACTTTGCAGATACTGTAAGTTTACAAGACCTTCCCAGCAAAAAGATTACTGTCTGCTGAAGGCTCAGATGATGGTTAGTATTTTTTAGCAGCAAAGTATTTTTAATTAAGGTATGCACATTGTTTTTCTAGACATATGCTATTGTACACTTCATAGACTGCAGTATGGTGTAAACATACGTTTTATATGCCCTGGGAAACAAAAAATCTTGTGTGACTCACTATATGGTGATAGTCACTTTATTGCAGTGGTCTGGAACTGAACCCACAGCATCTTTGAGGTATCCCTGTACCTCCAAGTATCAATAACAGCCATAAGTATGTAATAATTAACCTAGACAAGAATAGAGAAGGTTTTTATAAAAGTAAGTTTAAATTCTAATAAAAACATTGATTACAATCTGGATTAATAGAGAAACATTCCAAATTCCTGATCGAAATGGGAAAATACTTTAGCAGAGACATATCCCACATGGGGAAAGGGCATTTATTTGGTACCACGCCCCTCTAGCCATCCTGTCTCAACTAAAACAACAGTGTAATAGAAAGGAAGAACGCCTTATATGGACTCATCAGTAGACTGGATGTGGCCAAGGAAAGAATCAGGGAACCTAAAGATCCTTTAGTAGAACTTTCCAAATGAAATGCAAAGAGAATAAAAAGCTAAACAAAATATTTAAGAACTGTGATACAATTTCAAAAGGTGTAGTACATTTGTAATTGGAATACCAGCAGGAGAAGAAAGAAGAAATGGAGTCAAATAAATATTCAAAGAAATAATGGGTGAGAACTTTCCAAAATTAGTGACAGACCGCAAAATCAGACCTAAGAAACTCAGAGAATATCAAGAAGAATTTTGAAATATCTATCTAGGCATATCATACTCAAATTGTAGAAAGGCAATGACAAAGAGAAAAATCTTAAAAGAAGCCAGTGAAAATAAACATCTTACCTAGAAAGGCACAAGGATAGGAATTACAGTGGATTGCTTATCAGAAATCATGCAAATAAAAGAGGGAGTAGAGTGAAACATTTAAAGTGTTGAAATAAAATAGCAGTAACCTAGAATTCTATAGCCAATGAAATTATACTTCATAGGTGAAGGAGAAATAAAGAGTTTCCCAAACAATTAAAAAATTGTGGAAAATAGTTGCCAATCGACCTGCCCTCCAAGATACGTTAAAATACATTTGCAGGTTGAAGAATGATTATATAGGGCAGAAACTACATAAAGAAAGGAAGAGTGTTGGAGAAGGAATAAATGAAGATAAAAATGACATTTTATTTTTCTTATTATTGATCGATCAAAATAATAATCATTTAAAGTAATGATAGTACTAATGCATTGGGCAATAATAATATAGAGATGACTAACATGAATGAGAGCAATATCATAAACAACAGAGGAAGGAATTGAGAATACACTGTTATAAGGTCCCTATATTATTTGTGAAAGGATATAGAGTTATTTAAATACAGAATTATACTATTTAAAAACTTTATTGGAAAGTGTAGGGAAACTACTAAACAAATTTTTAAAAAAGAAAGAAAAATTGATATCATAATAGTGAAGATAAAATGGAATCATATAAAATGCTCAATTTACACCAGAGAAGACAGAAAAAGAGCAGGAGGACGGGGGCAGAGAAAGAACAAACACAAGCAATAGAAAACAATTTTAAATATTTCAGATATTAACCTAATTATATCAATAATCACTTTAAATGTGAATGGTCTAAGCACATCTATTAAATAACAGAGAATGTCTGAGTGAATTAAAACCAAAAAGACCCATCTATATGTTATCTACAAGGAATTCAACGAAAAATAAATACTCACATAGGCTGAAAGTTATACAATGGAGAGAGATATATACTACTAACCCTAATTAAAATAAAACTTGAGTAGTTATATTATTTTCATAAAAATCAGACTCCATAAACAGGAAAAATATGAGTACAAAAAAGAATTATTAAATAATCATAAATAGGTCAATTCTCCAAGAGAATATAGCAATTCTAAGCATGTATGCACCTAACAACAGAGCTTCAGATTATACGAGGCAAAATCGAAAGTAGAAATAGACCCACCCACTATTACAGTTCAAGATTTCAACATCCCTTTATCAGTAATTTATAGGACAAGCAGGCAGAAAATCAGTTAAGAATAAAGTTGACCTGAATAGCACTATCAATCAACTTCATGTAACTGACATTTATAGTATACACCATCAAACAACAACAGAATACACATCATTCTTAAACTCACATGGATTATTTATGAACATAAGCCACAATCTAGATCATAAAACAGACTGTTAAAAAATTTAATGAATAGAAGATATATAAAATATGTTTCAGAACACATAGAATTAACCTAGAAATCAATAACAAAAGACATCTGGAAAATTCTCTAAATATAGGAAATTAAATAACACGTCTGTAAATAACAATGATCTCAAGAGAACTTAACAAATATTTTGAACTAAATGAAACTAAACATACAACATATCAATTTGTGGAATGTACTGAAATCAGTAATTAGAAGAAATTTATAATATTTAGATACATACTTTAGAAAAGAAGAAAGATCTAAATTTAATAACCTAAGACCCATTTAGGTTAAAAAAGTTAAGCCTAAAGCAAGTGAAAGAAAATGAATAATAAAAATTAAATTAGAAATAAATGAAAATGAAAACAGAAAAACAATAGAGAACATTAATGAAACTAAAAAATGTATCTTTCAGAAGATTAATAAAATTTATAAATACCTAGTCATGCTAAGCAAGAAAAAAGAAAGAGACACATTAATAATATTAGAAATGAAACAGGTCGTGATTCTTGATCTCACGGACATAAAGAGGATCATAAAGATATACTACAAGCAATTCTAAGCAGATAATAGTGATAACTTAGGTTAAATGTATGAATTCCACAAAAGACGTAAACTACCAAAACTCACATAGAAATAAATAGACAATATGAATATGCCTATATTTGTTAAAGAAATTGCATCAATAATTAATAGTCTTCCAAAAAAGAAAGTATCAGGTCTAGATGGTGTCAGGTCTAGAATTCTGGTGAATTTTCAAAAAAAACATTTAATAGAGAAACAATAGCAATTCTCAATAATCTCTCTTAGGAAATAGAAGCAGAAGGAACACTTTCCAACTTACGCTACCAAGCCAACATTTCCCTAATACCAAACCGGTTAAAGATATTATAGGAAAGAAAAACTACAGGGGCTGGCCCAGTGGCATAGCTGTTAAGTGCGTGCGCTCTGCTTCAGAGGCCTGGGGTTTGCAGGTTTGGACCCAGGGGGCTCACCAATGCACTGCTTGTCAAGCCATGCTGTGGCGGCATCCCATATAAAGTAGAGGAGGATGGGCACAGATGTTAGCCCAGGGCCAATCATCCTCAGCAAAAGGAGAAGGATTGGCATCAGATGTTAGCTCAGGGCTAATCTTCCTCAAAAAAAAAAAAAAAAAGAAAGAAAGAAAAAAAACTTACAGATTAATCTCTCTCATTAATAAAGTTGCAACAAAATATTATCAAATGTCATCCAAAAAAGTATAAAAAGAATTATTCATTAAGACCAGGTGGGATTTATTTCAGGTATGTAAGGCTGATTTAGCATTTGAAAATCAATCTGTGTAACCTGCCACATTAACAGGCTAAAGAAGAAAAATCATATGATCATATCAATTGTGACCAAAAAAGCATTTGACAAAATCAAACATTTGCTCATGATAAAAAATCAACCACCGCCACCAACAGCAACTCTCAATAAATGAAGGATAATAGAGAACTTTTCAACTTGATAATCTATAAAACACTACAGTCAACATTATACTTAGTGATGAGAAACTGGACACTTTCTCCCTAAAATTAGTGACAGGCAAAGGTGTCCTCTCTCACCATTTCTATTCAATATTGCACTGGAGTCCCAGATAATGCAAAAAGATAAGAAAATGAAGCTGTCTTGACTGAAGATGACATAATCATCTATACAGTAAATCTCAAAGAATTGACAAAAAAAGAGTAACTTTACAGCAGAGAAACCTAACACACACTACTCCAGCTAGGTAATAAAGATTAATACCAATAGTGACAAGCCATGTTGTTAGCGTGTACCCTTGTCTGAAATTAGCCATATTAAAGAAGTTGCTCTCATAGTTATTTACAGATTAAGAAAAAGCTACCTTTGAATTTTTCACCACAAAGCACTATAAAGTTGTTTTTAAAAACTTTCTATTTCATACAAGTTGATTAAAATAATACAATGGGTTATTATACAAAAAGAATAAAGTTGTAAATTCTTTTTAAAAATTATATTTTAAATACACTCTTTTAGCTTTCCCTCAAAATAATCCTGTCATTACTTCAAAAGTTATGCATGAATTTCAGGCTAATCAAACTATAGTTCTAATATGGCATTCTCTCCTTTAAAAAAATTAGATTTATAAATTATAAATGAACGTATTATGCATGAATTGCAGTACTTTTGGGTAGATAAGCTTAATTATGTGCTATTTTTAAGGTAGCAAAGATAAGAATAGTTATATAAAAATGCATACATACATAGAGTAGATAAGATTAATTTTAATAGGTAGAAATAAGCAGAGAAGGCATTCAATCAGATTAAGGTAAGTTTTAAGCATCAATAATTAGAATAGCATGATATTCATGAATAGACACAAAGATCAATGGAGTAAAATGAAAAATCCAGGACGAGACTTCAGCCATTTTGGAAATTTAGGGAATGTCAATTCACTGCAGAAAGACAGAACATTCACTAAAGTGTAAGGTGATGACTGATTAACCATTTGGAAAAAATAAAGTTATATCCATATCCTACATTGCACACTGGGGTAAAATCTAATGAATTAAATGTTTAATTGATAAATGAAAAAAAAAAAGTACCAGAAGAAAATCTGTAAAAATTCCTCACTTTTTCAAATGGAGATTTTGTTTAAATTTGGTGATTGAAGAAATAGGGTAGTAGCATATTTGAAGAAAGGAAGTAAACATTTAAAAAATGAGATAGGCAAATGTAGATTACTCTGGGGGGCAGGATCTTGAAAAGGATGTGAGGGCTGCAAGACTTTGAATTTTGTACTCGCTAGTTACTTTGGATTTTCATTTCTGTACGTGTATTTTGCTTTATGACAATAAAAATGTCAAGTTGCTCTGTGGAGATTGTGCAAAGACCACATAGAATGCAATGGTGGAGATAAAGAATTGTGGAAAATGGCAATTTGTATTTTGGAATCAATAAGATTGTTCAGATTATTTCTTTCCATATTTTAGTCTAGATAAATTTCTAAAACCAGACATGGAATACAGATCTCAGTTCATGTGTGTACTCTGCTTAATTACTTAATGGCTGCCAGTAGGTGAATTGAGAAAATCTCTAACAATGTTTCTGGGATTAGCAAGAAAGCAAATGGGAAGATTAGCTGTCTTCCCGGAGTTGAAGGAGGCGTGGAAAGATGATGTGGCCCATATTTCTCCGCTCATTTATTAGCGAGCACACTGATATGCAATGTGTGTTGACCAGATCACTCTGTAAAATAAGTGAATTCTTAAATAAGGTGACTCCAATATAGCCTATGCAATTTGAGTGCAGCACACATTAAAAATATATTTTCATAATATTTCAATATAGAATGAATTGCTAGTAAACTATGTATGGATTATCTGTTGATGAACCATATTTGACATAAGGCTTGATAGTTTTTAATATATATAATGCCCTCCGTTACTATCACTCAGTTGTTTGTTAAAGTTGGTGAAATAATTAGACCTGAACATATTTTTCTATGGTATTAAGGAGAAGTCATATTACACAAAGTCATCTTGAAATTCCATTTATTTCTTTGTAACTTGTCCAATTCTACCAAAAAATGAATTACTATCACTAGGCATAGAAATAACTAGCTTGTCTGGTTAACTTGTTTACCTGACTATGGTGCATCCTTGAATTGGCCCATATTGTGACTATTGTTTACCGGAATTTTTCCTTTTATTTGTGCTTATTTTACATCTCTCTCAACCTGTACATTAATATCATTCCCACTCCCAAATTTTCCTAAACATTCTTCTGTTTGATGACTTTGCAAGCCACACATTAGTTATACTAAATATCCGATATGATAGAAGTTAGAATTTAATTACACGTATGCTACCATAACTATTTATAAATTTTGTTTCTTCAGCAAAGTATAGGCTACTCAATGGGTAAAATCTTTCCAAATCCGTATTTTGTAACCTCAATGTTGCCTATATTCTAGGTATCTTATACTAACAAAATAACTTGCCATGATTATTTTGAGGACTAATACTTATTGCTATAGAGTAAAGAAAAAAAAGCAATATCATCATGAACAATCCATATTTTCTGCACATAGTCATTAATATAAAAATGCTAATTTTATAAAATAAACTATGCATTTACCTTTTAATATATTTTCCTGCAATTTAAAATGATATTCTATCGTTTGTAGAAGGAAGGTGGAAAATTCCTGAATTTCACTGCAGGCTCAAATAAAGTTTGCAACTGTGACCAGTTCTATGATGATTTGTTAAGGTCTTCTGCATTTAAAAGCTGAAACCCATCTGGTTTAAGGTTAAGCTGACTAGGGCATAAATTTCCAACAGGGAAAGCATGGTTTCATAGACAAATTTTGAGTCCATGTGAGTCACAGCAGGGAGAACTATCCTTCTAAATTATACCCTTTTCTCCGTCCACAGCATTCAGGATTTTTTTCCTTCTCTTTTCTCCCTTTATTTTTTGCCTTTTAAAAAATAAAAATTCAGTGATTTTTATGGCAGAAAATCTAGAAGAGGAAACTATCAGCCATAAAGGAGAATATCTGAGCTATTGGCAAATGCTTATGCTACAAGGAAGCTAATGTGAAATGAAATTTGCATTCTAGTCATTGGTGTGGTATATAATCATGCACTGTATGCAGCTAAATGAGTCTGTTGTCTGGCTGTAATGAATATCTACATCCATCCTAACAGTTAATGAGGAATAAATGACTTATTATCCACGAATGGCTGTGTCTAAATAGCTCTGTAACAAAAACAGAATATTAAAATGTGTAGCTAAAATAGATCTTAAATGATAATGAACTCGCTTAGATTATTAATTATTTTTTAAAGCATCGTAAGGTTCACTGCTTTAGGATGAAATCAGCACTAGACCAAGTTCAAGCACAATGACAGGTTCAAAGTCTGAATTTTAAGTTGGGTATGAATACATATGTATGTGTTTGTATAGTTGCGTGTATATATGTATATATACACCCATACATATATAAATATACACATATACACACACACACACACTAACACATTTAAAGGAAAACCGTCCTTTGTGAGATATCATTGCTACTTTAAAAATAACAGCACAGAATTAAGCTTACCTACCCCCAAAGTGCTGCAATTAATGCTTAATATGTTCATTTATAATTTATAAATCTAATTTTTAAAATGAGAGAATGCCACATTAGAATTATTTTTTTGATAAGACTGAAATTCATGCCTAATTGTTGAAATAATGAGAGGATTATTTTTTAGGAAAGCTAAAAGAGTATCTTTTAGTATATAATTTTTAAAACGAACTTACAGCTTTATTATTTTTGTATTAGTCTGTTATATTATCTTATTCTACTAATATGAAATAGATTTTTAAAAACAACTTAATCTACAGTGCTTTGAAATGAAAAATTCAAAGGCGGTTTTTCTCAATCTGTAAATGACAATGAGAACGACCTTTAAAAAAATGGCTAAATTCAGACTGTCTAAATCACCCCTCAAAATTCAGAAAAGCTGTACATTATTTTATCACTTAAATAGCTTTTAATTTACCTAGTCCCCTTATTTAACTCTATCATGCTCCCAACTGTCTTTATCTCTGGCTCAGGAAACTGCAGTCGTCTCTAAATGACTCTACAGTACTCTTGTCCTGTACCCACAGTCTCGTCCTTCAAAGCCGTTTCCCTCCCTGAAGTCAAAATATTGAAGTCTCTCCCTGAAGTGTACTAAAACCTCGTATCTGAGTGCGTCCCCCCCCCCCATTGCTTACCATTCAAGTCTTCCCATCGTTTTCAGAGTTGGACTCAAATCCTTTCCCACTTAATCTGCTTCTTCCACAGCAAGCCTTCCTTTGTTCTTTTCATTACTGCCAAACAGTACTTTTGAAATGTTCTTTTACTGAGCCATGCACCATTTTCATATCCCGTTACACTCATACTTCATTTTTTTCTGAATCATCAGTTTTCAAGGGAAAATTACCCTGAACTGGCAGATCAGTTAAATCTGTGTTGTATATGTTTCCATACATAATCTACACATCTCTCTAGAAGATTTTTCCAAAGTTATAATATTTCATATATTTGGAGACAGGAAATAGAGTTTACACTAAACCACAGGGCAACTTTATGTAAATCAGTGATTATGACCTGATTAAAGCACTGTGTGGCAAACAAAACGAACATTTGATTTCAGCTACTTCTTGCCACACATAGTAGGAGCACAGTAAATTAGTGAATGACATTTGAGCATATGAGCAAGCACATCTTTGCTTAGCGAGTTGTCTTAGTTTTCTCACATCTATTCCTGGAGAGGACAGCAATAGTCAAAGACAGTCTACCTATGTCAGTAATACGTATCTCAAATTGTCACTCTGATTTATTTCGTGAGTAAACGACTGAAATATCAGAAATATAGGAACCCATGCCTTTCAGTAGTAGAGCATTTTCCAGATTACGTTTGAACACAAATTTAGCAGACAACTGCGTGCTTGGGTTTTGTCCAAAGTGATCTCATGCTCTTTCTGTCAAGTGTCAACATTTTAAGGTACCTCTAATTTGACGCAAATATCACATGGTGTTTGTGGATAAATTAACATTTATTGTGTCCCTGCTAAGTGTGAAGACTATGATAGAAAAATACCAAAGACATATTCCTATATAGATACAGTTAAAGATCAAAGAAAAATAAGGTAAAACTATAGATGAAGCAAAGATATAAATTTGTGTGATTATACATGAAGAACAAATTTGCAAAAAGGAAAATGAATAATTTTTGAGTTGATGTTTTCTAAGATGATAATTTTTACACATATCATGGTCTTATCATGCAAATTGTTATAGTGGAATAACATAATCAAGAAGCAGTATTCTTATTTTATATCCTCAGAACTAAAAATGATCAAAATTAAAAAGTCATTTGAAATAAACTCAAACTCAAAACAGAGGTGTGGGTTTTTTCTGCAGATTGATTTTTCTCGTTAATTATCTTTGTGTGTGTATGAAAATTTTAGAAAGGAACTCTGAAATTATTTTTTGTTAGTGAAAGAAATGATTGACATTTCTAGAAGAGTCTAGCAGACATAATGAATTTAGACATGAATAGGCCAAATGAAAAGTCTATGAGATGTTTCTAGGTTAAGCAAGGATAGAGAGGACAAATTGAAAGTGCAAGGATATAGTGCACATGCTATATTTTTCTGAATTTCCATCTAATAATAACAGCTAATGATAAGCATCGATTTGAACCAGTGACCCTGATATGAGAATCTCTATTACCTGTCCAAAATTCTTTGAGTCAGCCAGTCTTCAAATTAGGTTGAGTTTGCATTTCAAAAATTAAAATTCATTTTAAAATTAAATTATTCATAGGAATATCTGAAAAGCGTAATAGATTCTGAAACTGAACTGCCCAATTGCCCATGGAGCAAAGAGTTAAAATAGAAATGGCGATCCAAGAAAAATTCAGGAAACACAAGTCAAAGAGAGATGTTGGAGAAGCATATTTACAAGGCTTCTTTAAATCACGTAACGTTAATGGTGTAAAATGTTGGTTGTTACTGAGCAATGGGAAGTTATTTGTAACTGTTATTTGTACTTCTACTTTCTGTTTTATTCTAAGACTCATTATTTGCTAAAATAATTCTCTTAATTATGGGGAATATCCCATACTCTGACAGTGAAATTTAGAGACTCTCAAAGCCTACATATCTAAAGCCACACAAAGCTTCCTGTAAATACCATATACATCAGTGGTTTTTATTTAATAATGAAAGTAATCAAAATATATTCAAATTTAGAAGTAAAATGAAAATATTCAACTCTAGGGTGTTTAAACAATAGCAACATATAATTGGCTTATATACTTTTCATTGTTTAAAGTCTCCCAGGGTCTACATTTTATAAACATGTTTTGACTCTTTTCTCCCACAAACATGTTCAATGCAACAAAGCTGTTTCAATTGATGATTTTTTTTTTTCCTAAAGAAGATTCGCCTTGAGCTAACAACTGTTGCCAATCATCCTCTTTTGGCTGGAGGAAGATTCATCCTGAGCTAACATCCATACCAATCTCCCTCTGTTTTCTATGTGGGATGCTGCCATAGCATGGCTATCAATGAGTGGTGTAGGTCTGTGCCCAGGAACCAAACCTGGGCCATGGAAGTGGAGTGTGCTGAACTTAACCACTAAGCCATGGGGCTGGCCCCTAGTTGGTGATTTTTAAGTGTTCTTTAATTAAATAAATGTGGGACGTATTGCATAATTCATCCCTCTTTTGCATATTTTGAGATGTCCTAGCTAAATTTATTTAATCATAAAATTTCCTTTCTAAAACAAATAACAACATTAAAATCAACAAAAATCTAGGCTATTAGGTAAAGTTTCACCACTTAGCATGGGACCCAAACTGACCAAGATCCGCTTTGGTATTTTTATGTGTTGTCAATCATCTCTTTTCTTACCCTATATATTCTGTGTTTCAGACACCTAACATATTTGTGATTTGCACCAATCACATATCTCGTTTTGAGTTCTTTAAAAAGTAGATGTCCCTTAGGCTGCTCCTTGTCTCTCTTTTCTAGCTGAAATATTGCCTTCTCTTTAAGTCTAGACTTTTGAAACAGGAACAACAGCTTGTCTATATGTATAATCTAGTACAGTATCCAGAATATATAAGTTCATAAATATTGACCAGTGTATGTTAAAACAAATAATTAAAAAAGAAAATAAATTATGTTAACTTATGTTCTTTGTAATAATAGTGATATAAAAAGAAAGAAACATAGATTGCAGAAATATGTAATGTTAAGGAAAGTGGAGACAATGAGAAGAAAATCTAACCACATATTCTTAGTGCAATGTTCTAATGACCACTTGAAATACACACATACAGGGTATACATTATTTACTGACAATCTTTATTTCCATAGGATGCTTTTTGTGGTATGTACATGTTAAAACTTTGTTAATACTGTCACTAAATGGTATTTTGGGTCATGCAAAAAAAGTAAAAAGTAAAGTAAATTAATATGAAAATTAAGTAAATTTCTATGAAAAGACATAGGAACATAGGAAGCAGAAAGAAATATTTTTGTGGATTTTGATCAATTATTCTATACCTTTTCTAAAAACTATGATTACCTGAGTTTGATTATTTTTTAAGTTTTAATAACAATCTTCCTTAGCCAATATAATTCATATTTTATGCTTTGGCACAAATAGTGAATAAAATCATGGAATATTATAATAAACTTAGATTTAAAGTAAAAAGTCAACATTTAGATTAAAATTATAGTATTAATTTAGATTTTTCCCCATGATGTTTTCACCTAAAAAAGTAACTGTCCACAAGCTACAGTAGTTTAAAATCATAAACGGCTTTCAACAATAGGCATCAAAATAACCCATAGAAAAGAAACCACAGACAATGTCTTCAAAATTGTTCAGGGCTTCATTTAGCATATTGATTCTAATTTTATAAAAACAACACTTTACTTCTCATAAATGTCAAAAGTTATAGATATCTGTTCAGACACTTAGGTCCTAAAGCAGTAAAAACAATAGAGGAAAATGTGGTGTGAGTATGCCTACATTATTAAAAAAAAAAAAATACCTATAAAACTTCCCTTGACTTCCTCATTTAGCCCAACTTTCAAGTTTAAAACTATTTGGGCTCTTAATTCCTTTGGCACGAATGCAGGTCTGAACATGGCTGATCAACTCTTTACTGTACCGTGGCAACTAGAGAAAATTGCCTTTCAGAGGGGAGCCCTAACAAGCATCATTGTCATTTGTGCACTTGCAAGATGGCTATGTTTTTCCCCCATTGAATGCATTACTGCTTGAAGCCGGTGAAACTAGTATCTAAAAAGTTGATTCTGAGGATAGTAATAGATTTAGTATACTTCTTTCTATAATTTAGTTGAGAATTAAATGTTAAGTTTAAAGATTTCTTACATTTTATATTTAGGTTTCTTGCATGATTTATTGGTTAACTGGTTTACACCAAATCTCCTATGAACTTACATGTTTTTCTATATTTCTGTCACGTTAATTACATATTCATGTAGCTTACCAGAAATCTGGTTACTTCTTCCTTTGGGGTATTTAAATCATACTGATTTATAAAAAAGTCCATTATAAAACAGTGAGGGATAATACAACAGAGGGAGCAGAAGTTGGGCTCTGAAGCTAGACATTCTGGCATGGAATCCTCGAACCACCAGTGAAGGATTATATAACTCTAGAGAAGTAACTTAACTTCTTTTTGCTTTAGTTTCCTCATCTGCGAAATGGAGATACCTATCTGACAGGGTCGTTATATGAATTAAATTAATTAATTCTAAAATGTGGTGAAGATGCATGGCATATCTGAACACTCAAAAATGTTTTTTCACCAAAATAGAAAATACATACAAAGACGTTTTTTACAAATCTATATTTTTTATAGAATTATTTCTATCATTATTATTTGATATTATTATTTTAATGAACATAAAAAAACATACACTAACTTATTTTTTGAAATGAAAAGGCGTTTTCTACATTCCACAAATACTTTGCCTTCCATTTAAGTATATTATATTGCATTCCACATGACTTGTAAATTTCTTATATAGTTGTTCATAGGGACCTTATATCGGGTATTAACAGGAGGACTATGATTGGAAAGCAAGCACTTGGGAATCTGTATTTTGAACCTGTGCTAGTTTTAAAGCTCTTTTATTTTTTGAGTAATTTGTATTTATATTGAGAGTGGGATTTCATGATATTTTCAGCAAAAGCAGACACTTTTCACATTAAATTAGAAATATTTAATACCAAGGAAGAGTATCATATTTAGTCACAGCTAGGAGGCAGTATTAAATAGTAAAATTTCTTTCCCTAAAAGTGGTGAATAAAGACATTATACCTTCAGCATCATCTCTAACATTTATCATTGTTTTAATATAACACTTAAAAAATATATTTCTTCAGCCTTGTGCTTAACATTTATCTGCTAATTTAAAGGACACCAAGGATATTGTATATTGATCTATTTTGATGACCTCACTAATGAGTCCATATTCTTTCAAAAATGTTTCCACATTTGTTAACAACCAATTACTGCACAGTAGATATAATCAACTATTTATATCTTTAAAATAGGCTTTACCAAATTCATCCATTCTATACATAGTTATTTTGCATAGTTTTAACCTAAAAATGGTTAAAAAGAATGTCTTCATCTTTTATGGTTTTGTTTAACTATAGTAACATACTCTAAAAGCATGTTAAGGGAAAATTGTTGGGAAAGTTAACAAGGAAAGATATTCTTCCCCTATATGTTTGATTGATGAGCCTTGAAGATACAGGTAGACATCTATGTATATCTATATCTACATGTAATACTGAAGCATAACATTAATTAGGAAAAGTGCGCAAACTGTAAATGCATAGCTCCATTTTGTAGGTTTTAATACTCTAAAGCCTATTGTAACTCTCTAAGATAGAGATTTAATGAAGTCTTTTTGTTCCAGGAAAACTGATTATCGTTGCAACAAATTGGTTCAGGAAATGCTACCTGATGCTACCCCACCTTCTAGATATTTTTATTTGGCACCTATTTGCTTTCTGATGTCACGCTAAAGAAGATTGGATATATCTAGCAAAGTTTTATTTCAATATAGGTTTATTTCCAGAGAAGACTTCCCAAAGTGAATGTAAAAGAAAACTGGAAAACTTGTTCACTCCAATTTCTGTGTGACAACATATAACTCTATTAGAAGTGGACCACGCTGTGATGAATCTTTTGGAATTGTTTTCTTGACAGCTACGTCAAGAAGATTAGGATCTCCCATACTCCTTTTCTAACTTCTTGAGGAACCAATTCTATCTTTGAAGATCAGGATAGCCGGGATGCATGGCTAAGAGATTAACATTGAAATACAAAGACAGCAGGAACTTACTTATCCAGTCCTACTTATTTTCATGTCACTTCTCCCCTCTTCCTTCACCTCTCCTCCCCTACTTACCATACTATGTCAAAACATAGAAAATAACCTACAATTTCTCTAAAACCTCACACCGTTTCACAACTTGATCTTTCAATTAAGTTTACTCCCCTTGCCAGGAAATACTTCTAGCCCCAATTTGGTGAATCTCACGTTCACCTTGTTTTTATAATAAAATAATGGTTAGTTTATACTCAAAATATCAGCAGTTTAGATTATAGCGATATTTGCCTATCTAATTATTTGAACAATAATGAAATTTATGTTAAAAAATCGAAATTCGGAGACTTTACATCCCATATTGACTGATAATACTATTTAGAGTAAAGAATTTATGTTGGAGTAGAAAATTCTCCAAATCTTAAAAGGTATCAATAATATTTGTGCTTAGAAACATTCTCCTTAATTGCTCTTTCACAAGTCTCTTTGCCCAAGACCTTCTCTACAGTGTCTTGTCCTTCATACAGTGGTCATGACATTTTCAAAACACGGACTATCTTTGCGATTTACAACAAACACATAATGGGTGATGATGCCAGATTAGCAGGCATTATTTATTACAGGCAAAACGCCTTCCCAACTGCAGAAGGAGAATGAACTTTGAAAATCTAACGTGTGTAGTTAATCTACAGTCTGAAAAACAATTAATCCAGCAAAGAGAGATGGCTACAAGCTAGCACAGATGGAAGTAAACGTTGATCTAATGGGGTGTGAGTTAAATAAATGAGAAACAAGCTTCTTTTACTGATAATGCAATAGATACTCCCATAATAAGCGTAAAAGTTATTCCAAATATTGTTCTTATATTAGAAAAATAACCAAGAAGAAATATTATATTTTATTGTTAAAGATAGTCTTCTTACATAAAAGGTGTTTGTTAAAATGGAGGATTTTATTAGCCAGCTAGTAAGAAAAACCATCATGGTAAAAACCAGCTGCATGCACAGTAGTGCTTTAAATTTAGCCTCAAAGCAATTCTCAGTGGAAGAGTTTCACCTCTAACATGCAAACAATTTAAGGTTAAAGTATTCTGTGGTTCTGTAAGTAAGTGAAAGGCTATGCAGAAAAATCCCTAAGATATTATATTCACATAGAAAAATAAACAGTCCAAAATGTCCATGTGTTCTGTGGTTGGAGTAGCCATGAGCTTCTTTAAGTACCAGGGAGATAAATAATACTAGAGTTATAATTTGTTTAAAATAACTTGGAAGACTGATTCCTATGTTTATTGAATAAAAACAATGTTACGAAATCTAACATACTTAATTCACAACAGAAGTTGATCTTGGTGTGTACTTACTCATATAGAGAAATCTCTTTTAACTTCTTTTTGGTTTTTTGCTGTCAGTAACTATCAATCAGTTAAACCTTTTAAAGCAAACAAGAAGAGAATTCTTAGGTCACCTTTATTTTGTTGCTTTTCAAAGGAAGTATATAAAAAGGACAAGTGTTTTCATTGAATGACTGAGTGTCCTATATATTAAATATATCTTTTAAATATGCCAGGCACTTTCATAGGCTTTGCATACCTTACAGTTTGAGAAAGTATGAGTGCCTAGTTTTATTCTTATTTCATTAGGAAGTTGACATTAGCACCTCAGGGACTTAGCTTGTCATGAAAAAATTTTCTTAAGTTAAAAAAATGTAAATTTGAGTGCCTAGAAATGAACACTTAACTTGATTAAAATAAAAAATACAACGTCTTCACTTTTTTATTTTTATTTTTTTATTGATGTTTTAATAGTTTATAACATTGTGAAATTTTTGGTTGTACATTTTTGTTTGTCCATCACCATATATATGTCTCCCTTCACCCCTTGTGCCCACCCCTCACCCCCATTGCCCCGGTAACCACAATACAGTTTTCTCTGTCCATGTGTTGGTTTATATTCCACATATGAGTGAGATTATACAGTGTTTGTCTTTCTCTTTCTGGCTTACTTCACTTAACATAATACCCTCCAGGCCCATCCATGTTGTTGCAAATGGGACGATTTTGTATTTTTTTTATGGCTGAGTAGCATTCCATTGTATATATATACACCACATCTTCTTGATCCAATTGTCACGTCTCTCTTTAGTAGAGAAACAGTTTTCACTTAACAGTGATTTTAACTTATCTGACGAAAGCATAAAAGAATCTTTTGAATCAGTTTAGTTCAACTAAGGGTTCCTAAGCATAATGTACAACAGTATTGAACTTCAGATTTTGTAGATTACAAAAGAAAAGCAGATGGTGATAATGGAATAGCCAAACACTTTTTAAAAGGTGGCTTTTTGAATAATTGTGTACATTTATTTTCATATAAAATAAAGTGGCATGAACATATTACATTCAATTTTAATATTATTTTATTAATTTATAAAATTCAAACAATTTATAGTATGTTTAAAACACAAACATCATTTTTTGGCAAATAAGCCAAAATCAATGATTACTTAAAACTACATTCCTGCTACAGTCATAACTACATTTTGGTCAACAATGGACCACATATACAATGATGGTCCATAAGATTATAATGGAGCTGAAAAAATCCCATCACCTAGTGATGTCATAGCAGTCGTAACGTCATAATGCAATGCATTACTCACGTCATTGTGGTAATGTGGTGTAAACACTGCACTGCCAGTTGTATAAAAGTGTAGCACATATAATTATGTATAGTACATAATACTAGATAATGATAATAAATAACTATGTTACTGGTTTGTGTATTTGCTACACCATACTTTTTATTGTTATTTTAGAGTATACTCTTTCCATTGATAAAAAAAAGTTTACTGTAAAACAGTATGCCATGTTACACCACTAGCAGCCTCATACACCTCATGTTTACTCTGTCTCTTGATTACATCATTTTCTTTTGTGGTTGATTTAATCTCATGTTGTTTTGTTCATCATAGCCTCTAAGTATACAAAATCCACTGCTAATATTGCTAGTAAGAGGCCACATTGAGTGATTGACCTGGAAACAAAATTAAAGGGGATTAAAGACTATGAAGCTGGAAAATCAGTGACGGTTGTTGCTCGCCAGTCAGGCATGTCCCACGCACCCATAGCTACAATCTTTTTTTTTCATATTTTTTATATATATATATATTTTGTGTGTGTGATAAAGATCAGCCCTGAGCTAACATCCATGCCAATCCTCCTTTTTTTGCTGAGGAAGACTGGCCCTGGGCTAACATCTGTGTCCATCTTCCTCCACTTTATATGGGATGCTGCCACAGCATGGTCTGACAAGTGGTGCCTCAGTGTGTGCCTCGGATCTGAACCCGGGCCGCCAGCAGTGGAGCGTGCTCACCTAACTGCTACGCCATGAGGCCATCCCCCCATAGCTACAATCTTGGAGAATAAGAGCAAAGTGATGGAAACTGTTAAAGGATCTGCTTCATCGAAGGCAATGAGACTAACAAAAATTTGAGAAGGGTCTATATCAGACATGGAGAAACTTATAATGACTTGGATTAAAGACCAGCTACAGAAGTGTATCCCTCTCAGCACTATGATGGTCACGGCCAAAGCAAAAAGTTTGTTTTAGATGTTGAAAAAAAAAGACTGGACTGGACTATGATGTTGAATTTACTTCTAGCTCTGGGCAGTTTAAATGATTCAAGAATCGTTATTCATTACCTAATGTGAAAGTGAGTGGTGAGTCTGTGAGTGCTGATGTGAAAGCAGCTGAAAAATTTTTGGAAACTCTAGATAAGATGATTGTGGAGGAAAATTACTTGTGAGAGCAAATATTCAATATGGATGAAACTTCCCTATTCTAGAAACAGATGTCTGAAAGGATTTTCACCCCTAAGGAGACCAAGTCAATGCCAGGTTTCAAGGTTTTTAAGGACAGGATAACAGTCTTGCTTGGGGGTAATGTTGTAGGCTACAAATTGAAACCCTTTGTGATCTGGCACAGTGAGAACCCAGGACCATGAAGCATATCAATAAGTAAACACTGCCAGCGTACTACAGGAGTAATGAGAAGTCCTGGATGACCCAGCTCCTCTTCCAAGATGCCCTCCTGAATTGCTATGCCAGCAAAATGGAGAAGTACCATTTGGAGAATAACATATCTTTCAAGATTTTGCTTATTGTTAATAATGCCCCCAGACATCCTCCTTTTATTGGTGATCTTCATCTCAATATCAAAGCAGTGTTTCTACCTCCAAACACCACCTCTTTGATCCAACCAATGTATCAAGGAGTTATAGCAGCTTTTAACGCCTACTACCTGAGGAGGACCTTTGCTCAGACTACTTCTGTAACTGAGGAAGACACTGATGCAATTCTGGAAGGATTACAACATCTATGACTGCATTAAGAACCTTGCTTGAGCTTGGAGTGATGTCACCAAGGAGTGTATGGTTGGCATCTGGAAGAAGACACTCAAGAGGTTCATCTCTGACTTCAAAAGATTTTCCAAGGATGAAGAAGTTGCAATAATCATTCGGACAGTGGTTGAGATGATGAACAATTTTAACCTGGGTATGGATGAGGATGTTGTTGAGGTGGTTCCTGAGGAATTGACTAATGAAGAATTGTTGGAATTGGAACAGAAATGCATAGCTAAAGAAGAGACAAGAGAAAAGCAAACTACAGGAGAAGAAAAAGAAGAAATCCTAGGAAAATCCAAGGTGAAAGGTTTAGCAGAAGCTTTTGCAGACCTCAACAAACTCCTTAAAAACTTCAAAAACATGGAACCCAACTGCAAAAGATTTTCATTAATAGAGCGGAGTGTTCATGGTGCATTATCTGTTTACAAGCAAATGTATGATGAAAAAGGGAAACAAACCAAGTAAACCACCATGGACATATTTCTGAAAAGAATGACACTTCCTCAAGAAGAACCTCGAGCAAGTCCTTCAGGAAGTATTCCAGAAGAAGGCATTGCTATCATAGGAGATGACAGCTCCATGCATATTACTGCCCCTGAAGACCTCCCAGTGGGACAAGATGTGGAGGGGGAAGACAGTGATGTTGATGATCCTAACCCTGTGTAGGCCTAGGCTAATGTGTGTGTTTGCATTTTACTTTTTAACAAAAAAGTTTAAAGAGTGAAAAAAAAAATTTTAATTTAAAAATGGAAAAAAGCTTATAAAATAAAAATATAAAGAAAGAAAATATTTTTGTACAGCTGTACATGTTTGTGTTTTAAGCTAAGTGTTATTACAAAAGAATCAAAAAGTTTTAAAACAATAAAAGTGTATACAGTAAAAAAGTTAAAGTAAGCTAAGGTTGATTTATTATTGAAGAAAAATTTTTTTTTATAAATTTAGTGTAGCCTAAGTGTACAGTGCTTATAGTCTGCAGTAGTGCACAGTAATATCCTAGGCCTTCATATTCACTCAACACTCACTCACTGACTCTCCCAGAGCAACTTCCATCTTGCAAGCTCCATTCATGGTAGGTGCCCTACAGAGATGTACCATTTTTTCTTTTATACCATATTTCTACTGTACCTTTTGTACATTGAGATATGTTTAGATACACAAATACCATTGTGTTACAATTGTGTACAGTATTCAGTACAGTAACTTTTTATACAAGTTTGTAGCCTAGAAGCAATAGGCTATACCATCTAGCCTAAGTGTGTCATAGGCTATACCATCTAGGTTTGCATAAGTACATTCTACGATGTTTGCACAATGGTGAAATTGCCTGACACATTTCTCAGAATGTATCCCCATTATTAAGCAACGCGTGACTGCAAATGGTAGCAGAGGAAATAAAAAAAAAGTAACTTAATTCCATCTAAGACATTACATACACTTGGTGTTTATTGTTATTAATGAAATTAATCCCACACTATAATTAACGAATATTAATTATAAATATAAACATCACTCCATCAATATGTTTCTTATTCAGTGAGAAAAGCAATGAATCATTTATGCCCAATTACTCTTTGTTTTATAGCTTTATTAAGGTATAATTGTTATACAAAAAGCTACACATATTTAATGTACACAACTTGATGATTTTAGATATATGCATACACCCATGATACCATGCTCCATTACTCTTAAGGACTCTGTACATACGAACTATATTCGAGTTTTACAAGCATAAATTAAGCATCATAAATTTCTCTACATGTAATAGATAAACAAAAAGAGGTAACACCTGACATTGGAAATAACCCACTCATTTTTCTGTCAGTAATTGATAATCCATGAGTGTTAGAATAATAACATATCCTAGAGAAGTGAGATTTCCTCTGTGGATGTTGGCTTCCTCAATAGATACACAATTTGATTGAAACAAATCTTTTCATCTCTCTTTAATTTTATAATTTTAAATTTAAAAAATAAAGTTTAAATGAACATGTTTAGGGTAAGAAGCTGGATAAAACTGAATAAAAGATAATTGATAATAGATTGAGGAACAGACATTTATTTCTACCCCATGCACATGATTTAACACTTAAGTATTGCTGTAAGGGGCCATGGGACATAAATGAAACCTCAGAGTAAATTATATTTTATTCTGTTGGGTCCAAGATAAAAAGTAAATGTGTTTAGTTATAGAAAGATAAAGACCAACGTATTTCTTGCACACAAATTTTTAACTGAAATAAGTACCTGCTACTCTTGTATAGGATTTAAAAAGTGAAGACACTGTATATCTAATAAGTAGACAAGATTTGATATCAAGATAAAGATAATACACAATCAAAAGTTGATTCCCTGAATTTCATTGATGGATTAAAATAATAATTCTCTTTACATATGAATGAAAGTAAGAATCATACACTGCTTTTAAATTCATGTAGATTTTTAAAAACACATACTAGATTATCTGGGCTGTGTACTTGCCTCTGATCTGGAAATTTCCTCACTCCAAAGTGCACCTCTGGATTTATCTTCTAAACTACAGTGATCCCCAGGTTGCTGATTATCATGAGAATTAATTCAAGCAAGCTATCTTCAGAAATGTTTTTGGGCTTAGGTAAATTTTAGATTCCTCCAAGAAAGAGGTGGACAAAAGGAAGTGTCCTGGCTGTCGGTGACATTACCATTAGTGGGTAAACAGCAGCCGTGGAAATACAGTCAGAGTTGGCGCATGGTACACAGGATCAAAATCATTGACTATGAACTCGGAAATTAGCTCCCATTTTGTTTTATCACAGTTAGCATGGATGACAGAATTAAATATCCATGTCTTTAGAACTATAAGAGTGTATTAAATAATCTTGTTACACTTTTTTTGTTAGTAAACTTAATTTTATTAAACCTAGATCTCAAAGTGGTAATATTATTTACATATAGCCAAATAAATAAAAATATTTAATAATAAAGTGATTACTAATTTTCATATTTTTATAATACAATTCCATGTAATTAACCATTGTTGAATTTTCTTCTCAGAGTTCAATACTTCTGGCAATAATTTTCCTCATTGAAAGAATAATAATATACTTGTAATGGACTTGTTTTTGGATTTACTGAAGTGTATTTCATAGTAACATTAAGCTGCCTTTTACCTACTTATGATCAGTCATATTTAATCAATTATCAAATATTTTAAATAAACTACTACATAGCACTAATCTAACTTGTTAGATAATCAAAATAATAGCGAAGTTTTACTTTGTGCAAAAAATATTTGTTTAACTATCTAAACATGAGATCACCAATACCTTCATTTTATAGACAATGAAAGTGAAGCACAGAGAAAAATAACCCATAAATATAGAAGGACACATTGTGAGAAAGATGCAACAAGTATCCAGATTTCTGAATTCTTAATATGCTATCTATCAGGTCTTAGTGTGCAAATGCAATATATTAGACAAATTATCATCACACATTAGCTCTGCATATTACATCTTTGCATTATGACTGCTTATCAATGTTATTTAAAATGTATATTTTTCCTCCAGAGCACTTGTTTATGATTCAATTGATTAAAAAGTGATTTCTTCTGTTATTATTTATTTAATGTGTACTGATTTATAAGCTGCATGAGTCTAACAACTACTTCAGTACAAATTTTATTTTTGAAGTATAATTGACATACAATATTATACTACTTTCAGGTGTACAATTTATATTTTTATACGTTACAAAATGATCATCACACTAAGTTTAGTTACCATCTGTCACCATACAGCATAATTACAAAATTAGTCACTATATTCCCTATGCTGTACATTACATCCCCATGACTTATTTATTTTATAACTGGAAGTTTTTATCTCTTGATTCCCTTCACCTGTTTTGCCCACCCTCTCACCACCCTCCCGTCTGGCAACAACTAGTTTGTTCTCTGTATCTATGAGTCTGTCTCTGTTTTGTTATGTATGTTAATTTGCTTTGTTTTTTAGATCCCACGTATAAACGATACAGTATTTTTCTTTGTCTGACTTATGTCACTTAGCTTAATATCCTCTAGGTCCATCCACGTTGTTGCAAATGGCAAGATTTTGTTCTTCATAATGACTAACATTCCCTTGTATATGTATACCACATCTTCTTTATCCATTCATCAATTAATGGATACTTAGGTGGCTTCCGTATTGTGGCTATTGGATATAATGCTGCAATGAACATGGGAGTGCATATATCTCTTCTAATTAGTGTTTTCATTTTCTTCAGCTAAAAACCCAGAAGTGGAATTCCTGGACTGTATGGTAGCTCTATTTTTAATTTTTTGAGGAACCTCCATACTGTTTTCCCTAGTGGATGCACCAATTTACATCCCCACCAACAGCGCATGAGGTTCCCTTTTATCCACATCTTCACCAATTGTTATTTATCGTCTTTGGTAATGGCCATCCTGACAGGTGTGAGATGGTAGATCATTGTGTTTTTGACTTGTACTCATGAGCATCTTTTCATGTGCCTGTTGGCCATGTGTGTGTCTTCTTTGGAAAAATGTCTATTCAGGTCCTCTGACATTTTTTAATTGGATTGTTTTATTTTTGATATTGAGTTGTGTGAATTCTTTATATATTTTGGATATCAAGCCCCTATCGGATATATCATTTGCATATATCTTCTCCCATTCAGTAGGTTAACTTTACATTTTGTTGATGGTTTCCTTCACTGTGCAAAAGCTTTTTGGTTCAATGTAGTCCCATTTGTTTATTTTTCCTTTTATTGCCCTTGCCTGAGGAGATATATCTAAAAAAACATTGCTAAGATCAATGTCAAAGAGCTTACTGCCTATGTTTTCTTCTACGGGTTTTATAGTTTCAGGTCTTATATTTAAATCTTTAATCGATTTTGAGTTTATTTTTGTACATAGTATAAGAAAGTGGTCCAGTTTCATTCTTTTGCATGTAACTGTTCAGTTTTCCCAACCCCCTTTATTGAAGAGGCTGTCTTTTTCCCATTGTATATTCTTGCTTCCTTTGTCATAGGTTAATTGACCATATAAGCGTGGGTTTATTTCTGGGCTCTCCATTCTGTTCCATTGACCTATGTGCCTGCTTTTGTGCTGGAACTATACTGTTTTGACTATTACAGCTTTTTAGTATAGTTTGAAATCAGGGAGTGTGATACCTTCAGCTTTGTTCTTCTTTCTCAAGATTGCTTTGGTTATTCACGGTCTTTTGTGGTACCATACAAATTTTAGAATTAGTTTTTCTAGTTCTGTGGAAAATGCCATAGGTAATTTGATAGAGATTGCACTGAATCAGTAAATTTCTTTGGGTAGTATGGACATTTTAATAATACCAATTCTTCCAATCCATGAGCATGTTATATCTTTTCATTTGTTTGTGTGTGATTTTTTTTCATCATTGTCTTACAGTTTTCAGAGTACAGATCTTTCATCTTCTTGGTTAAATTTATTCCTAGGTATTTTATTCTTTTCAATGCAATTATAAATTGAATTGCCTTCTTAATTTTAATTTCTCTTTCTGATAGTTTATTATTAGTGTATAGAAATGCAACAGATTTCTATATATTAATTTTCTTTCTTGCAACTTATTGAATTAATTTATTAGTTCTAATAGCTTTTTGGTGGAGTCTGTTGGATTTTCTATATATAGTATCGTCATCTGCAAATAGAGATAGTTTTACTCCTTTCTTTCCAATTTGGGTGTGTTTTATTTCTTTTTCTGCTCTGTTTGCTATGGTTAGGACTTCTAGTACTATATTGAACAAAGGTGGCAAGAGTGGGCATCCTTGACTTTTTCTCAATCTTAGAGGAAAAGCTTTCAACTTTTTGACATTGACTATGAAGTTAGCTGTGATTTTGTCCTATATGGCCTTTATTATGTTGAGGTATGTTCCCTTTATACGCACTTTGTTGAGAGTTTTTATCATAAATGGATGTTGAATTCTGTCAAATGCTTTTTTCTGCATCTATTGAAATGATCATATGATTTTTATTCTTCGTTTTGTTAATGTGGTCTATCACATTGATTGATTTGCAGATATTGAACTATCCTTGCATCACTGGAATAAAATCCATTTAATCTTGGTGTATGCATTGTTGAATTCAGTTTGCTAATGTTTTGTTGAGGATTTTTGCATCTATATTCATCAGGAATATTGGCCTATCATTTTCTTTTTTTTGTAACGTCATTGTCTGGTTTTAGTATCAGAGTAATACTGGCCTCATAAAATGATTTTGGAAGCAATCCTTCCTTTTCACGTTTTAGAATAGTCTCAGAAGAATAGGCGTTAACTCTTCTTTAAATGTTTGGTAGAATTCATCTGTGAAGCTGTCTGGTCCTGGGCTTTTGTTTTTTTGGAGTTTTTAAATTACTGATTCAACTTTTTTACTTGTAGTACCTCTATTCAGGTTTTCTATTTTTTCATGATTCAGTCTTGAAAATTTGTGTGTTTCTACGAATTTATCCATTTCTTCTATGTTTTTACTATTACACTTCTATGACATTATTACATTCTATTACATCTATTACATTCATTACATTATTATTACATTTCTTCTAGGTTTTCCAATTTGTTAACATACAATTGTTCATAGTAGTCTCTTATGATCCTTTGTATTTCTGTAGGATCAGTTGTAACTTCTGCTTTTTCATTTCTGACTTTATTTATCTGAGCCCTCTCTCTTTTTTTCTTAATGATTCTGGCTAAGGGTTTATCAACTTTGGTTATCTTTTCAAAGAACAAACTTTTAGTTTCATTGATGTTTTCTGTTTTTTTCAGTCTCTATTTTATTTATTTCTGCTCTGATCTTTATTATGTTCTTCCTTCTACTACCTTTGGGTTATGTTGTTCTTCTCTTTCTAGTTCCTTTAGGTGTAAAGCTAGATTATTTATTTGGGATTGTTCTTGTTTCTTGAGATGGGCCTGTATCACTATGAACTTCCCTCTTAGAATTGTTTTCGCTGCATCTCATAGATTTGGAAAGTTTTATTTCCATTTTCATTTGTCTCAAGATAATTTTTTATTTCCTTTTGATTTCTTTGTTGACCCATTGATTGTTTAGTATCATGTTGTTTTGTCTCCATGTGTTTGTGTTTTTTCCAGTTTTCTTTTGGTAATTGATTTCTAATTTCTTACCGTTGTGGTTGGAAAAGATGCTTGATATGATTTCAATATTGTTAAATTTATTGAGACTAGTTTTATGTCCTAATATGCGATCTATCCTGGAGAATGTTCCATGTGCACTTGAAAAATATGTACATTCTGCAGTTTTTGGATCGAATGTTCTGTATATATCTATTAAGTCCACCTGGTCTAATGTGTTGCTTAAAGCCAATGTTTCCTTATTGATTTTCTCTGCCTGTATAATCTATCCATTGATGTAAATAGGGTGTTAAATTCCCCTCCTATAATTGTATTACTGTCAATTTCTCCCTTTATGTCTGTTAATATTTGGTTTATATATTTAGGTGCTCTATGTTGGATGCGTAAATATTCACAATTGTATCTTCTTCTTGGATTGACTCTTTTATTATTATGTAATGTCTTTCTTTGTCTTTTGTTATTATCTTTGTTTTGAAGTCTATTTTGTCCAAGATGAGTATTGCTACCCCAGTTTTCTTTTTGTTTTCATTTCCATGAAAAACCTTCTTCCATTGCTTTGCTTTCAATCTGTGTGTGTCTTTAGATCTAAAATGTGTTTCCTGTAGGCAGTATATAGACGGGTCTTGTTTTTTAATCCATTCAGCCACATTATGTCCTTTAATTGGAGCATTTAGTCCATTTATATTTAAGGTAATTGTTGATATATACGTACTTATTGACATTTTTTAAATTGTTTTCTGGTTGTTTTTATAGTTCTCCATTCCTTTCTTCTTCTCTTGGTCTCTTCCCTTTTGGTTTGATGATTTTCTTTAGTTTTATATTTGGATTCCTTTCTCTTTATTTTTTTGTATACCTCATGGGCTTTTGGTTTGTGGTTACCATGAGATTCATATATATTGACCCACATATATAGCAATTTAAGTTCATATTCGCTTAAATTTGAATGAATTCTTGTCCAAAATTTTTAGATACCTTGTTTATGGTTGGGAGTCAATAACAGCTGTTGTGTTAATTAATTAGCAAACCACAATATGAGGAAAAGCAATAATAACCTCTACATTGCCTTCTCCATTTGTATTTTGTCATTCTACACCCTCTTGCCTACCACCCAGCAATAACGCACTTTTCTTTGGGGTAAGGAAATACTTTCCTTCTTTGACATTAAAGAATAAGGTTACTTAGGGAGGAATTTGCAGATGTCACTAAAGACTTATGTTTATTACTGCACATGATATTTTATCTGCTTTGGAAAAATTTTATTCATGGCTTTTTTATCTAGAATTATTTTCACATGTTTATATATGTCTCAAATTTTTCTCTAAGTTTCTTCTAAATTTTTAAATTGTAAATTTTGATCTCTTTTAAATTATCTACTATTTTTAATGAATTGACAAGATCCTCAATATAACACAGGTACAGAAGACATATTTATAAAACATATTTTACATTGTAAATGATAATGTTGATTCTATTGAATAGAATGCATCATTTCAACTTAACTATGCATTACAGTATCCATTTAACATTGAATATTTGATAATTGTATCAAGTCTTCTTAATTTTCAACACATAATAATCTTTGGGACCTTTACTTATTTCTCTAGACTTAAACATTAAGAATCTTATCTATTATTTGAATAGATTTGTGCTCAGAGTCCATAGTTGAAAATTTGGTTTCAAAGGAACAATTATATCACAAAATGATCAAGGGCATATATGAAACTCCAAATTATGGAAACATAATTTTACAAAAAATGTAAAATTATCTGTTACAAGTCATCAAAATTAAATCTGATTTGCTGACCTCAAATAGTATATAGCTTTATTATTTTTTTCACTAACACCTTGAGCTTGCTATTTACACACATATATGCAAGAATGTGATAACTCTTTATTTTAATTTACCCACTAGGTAGTCATAAAACAAAAACAACAAAAACGCATTTCATTATATTCAATTGAGCATCAAGTTCCCCGCTGACCAATAATAATTCAAACTGAATCACATTCAACAGCAAGAATACTAATAAGATGAAATGTTCCAATCACTGCTAATACCCATTTATTTGTCAGTAAAATAATTTTGGAATATCTAAATTGTGGACTGTCTGTGTTCTTGGTTGCAATCTACTCTCTGGACAGAGAAAGATTGTATAAAATTGTGTTTTATTTGCCATTGCACTTAATACGATTTTGATAAGCTGCAAATAAAACTGAAAACACACATGTTTACAGTTACTCTTGCATCAGATGCAATTAATGGATATATCTAAGCAATTTAAAGTAGATATAATCAATATGTTACACTACATACACATGGTTTTGAGTGGAAAAGTCACCATTATACATTCAAACTACTGGTTATTTATTTATTTAATTTACATATATAGAATTTTTATTTTGGAATAATACTAGAGTTAGATTTTAAAACCTCACTAGATATCATTGATCATACATCGTTATTTTACTAATAACTGGTGTTCAATGATTATACTTTGAATTATTAGGAATATATTTAAAAACTTTTGCTTGGAATGATAGAAAGCAGAACATTTTTCCCCTAAAATGTCTATGTTCTAATCCCCTAAACCTGTGAATATGTTACTTTACATGACAAAATGTTATGTGAAGTATGAATATGTGATTTTGCATTTACAAAATGGATTTTGCAGCTATAATTAAGTCAAGGATCCTGAGATGGGAATATTATCCTGCATTATAAGAGGAAAGCAGGAAGGTCAACGTCAGAGTAGAGATGTAACTGTGGAAGCAGAGGTTGATGAGCTTTGAAGATGAAAAAAGGGGCCATGAGCCAAGGCTTCAGGCAGCCTCTAAAAGCTAGAAAAGGCAAGGAAACAAATTTTCCACCAAAGCCAGAAGAAAGAATGCAGTCCTGCTGATGCATTTTAGATATCCGAACCCCAGACCTGTAAAATAATAAATCTGTATTATTTCAAGGCACTAAGTTTGTGAAAATTTGTTATGACGGCAATAGGAAACTAACACAGCATCCTTACTGACATGTCTTAGGTCAGCATTTTCTGATTTTTCCTCTCCTAAATTTATCACAAATCCTGCTGACCCTGCTTTTCTTTAAGGCCAAACGTTGACTAGCCCTGTCTTTCTTGGGTGTTCCATTATGTTCTTGGCATTAAATATTTTCCATTATGTCTTCTTGCCTACCTCTTGCCACATAAATAATGTTAATTATTTTCAGACAGATAATTTTTTTTCTTACAACTAAGACTTAATATTCTGTTTTTCCTTCCTGGAACCTTTCCATTTTTCTTTCCCTCATTAAATTTTTTTGTTCTTTAAGACCCATCTCAGCAATCTAAGCAACCTGTCTCCATTGGCATGGGACATTCTCGATGGTGCATTAACACTTTAGGTTCCAGTACAGTATCTGACTTACAGTAGACACATAATACATCTTCTTTTAAATGTGAATTGAAATTATTTTTAAGCTAAAAGTTACAAGAAAATATACATATATAAAATAGTAAAGAATAGAGGTCTCTATACAATAAATATATTTCCAAAAATGCTGTGCTATAACTATTTTTCAAGCACCATACTGGCAGTTAATCAAAATAATAATGTGAGAACTTTTACTCAAATACTATTTGATATGTTCTGGAACAATTTATATATTTAACTACCAACTATGTGTAGGATCAAAACTACCTCCCTAAAATTAAGATAATAACTTGTCATTTCTTTCTCATTTTCTAAAGAGCGCATAGTGGAGTTTACCAGAGGCTACATAGCATCAATATCCGAACAGAGTAAACAGAGAAGCAGATAAAGTATCCAGTTGTCTTCTAATTGTCAGTCATTAAGAAGATTTGAAAAAAAATTAAAATAAGCTTATTTTTTTCATTATTTTTATTGAATTGTTAATTATAGTTATTTTTCTTAAAATGTTATTTTGTTAGTCTACAATAAGTTTATTGCTGCTATTTTTTAAACAAATAAATAAATAGCTTTAAGTTTTCTCAGTTTTCATTTCTAACACCATAAATATTGACCTATATAACCCATCTAAATGAAAGCCCTTTGGGGTTCTCAATAATTTTTAAGAATTCAAAGGAGTCCAGAGACCAAAGAGTTTGAGAACCGGCGACACATGTCAAAGCATATGTGTTATACTAGTGGATTTAACCCTAGGTGCACAGAAAAATCATCCAGGGAACTTTTAAAAAACACCAGTGTATAGGCTCCATCCACAAAACATCTGTTGATCTTTGAAAATATATATGTTCAATTATATTTTTCCTATTTGTACAAGCTAGATGTGCTCAGTGGTGCTCCTGGTTGCATAAGCATAGGGAAAGCAGATAAACATAAATGTAGTGTGCATATCCCATTTTATTCACAATCATGCAGAAAATATTTGCAGAAACCTTGGAAAATATAAAAGGTAGAGTACAAGAATTTGAAGGAAAAATTGAATGTTGAAGAGAATGAGTAGTTTAAACCATGATGATAAGCAGAAATAACAACAAAAGTGACAAGCTAGATGAAATGGAGAATCATTATCATTTCCACATTTGGCGCCTGAGGATAACTGAACTCACTGAGACTGAATAATGACTTAACACAGTTGTTGTGTGTACTCGTTGATAGACTGAATAAATTTGAACGTGCTTGAGGATTTCCCCCTTGTAATCTCTGTGATATTTCTACAACGGAAAAGTCCTATGTCGCTTCATCCGTATTGTTATATGAGGATTCTTGCCACTTGAAAATGAAATGTGAAATTCAGCTTTAAAGAATACTTGAGTCTTGAATGTAGAATTAAAAAACTAAGTAGGAGATATAGCCAAAACAAGTATATGCTTTGAATATTTATTATATTATATATCTATTACTAATTTAGCCTGTTACTGGTAGCTACACATTGATTGTCTTTTTATCATGCACTGATGATTTTTATATTTGAGTTGCAGTCATATTCTTTTCCATAAAAGAAAGTCAAATGAACTTAATATTTTGCTAAAAATTTCTCTTTGAACATCAAATAACATAATGCCCCTTCCCCTTGGTAAATTTTAATTTCAGATGTTAATAAAAATTAAAAAGTTGTAAACTTTTACATTTCTTGATATTTTATTAGATTAACTTTAAACCATGGGGAATATCTTAAAATTCAGGTCTTATTTGGACCCAGGTATAAACTCTAGTTTACTATTGACTATCAGAGCTGGCATTCTCAATGCAAATTTATATATGTATAATAAATAATACATAATACATTTATTGTATAAAATGCATATATTTTATATGTATGTATTTATATGTATGTATTATTTGTATGTGTTTATATGTATGTATACATAAAATATATGTATTTTTTTTGGTATGGGAACCATTAAAAAATGAACATGACAACTTATTTGAATCACTAGACCTATCTTTTCATAAAGGGTGCATCTGCAATGCCATGCTTATCTTTTTTCCAATCATTAAGAACTTTTTTGAGATGTTAGACTCATAGAATTACAAAACTAATACAGAGTTTCTGTTAACATTTCATAGAGCTTCCTTTTATTTTAACATCTTACATAATCATAAAACATTTATAAAAATTAAAAAATCACCCTTAATACAATACTATTAACTAAAGTACAGAACTTATTTGAATTCATTGTGTTTGCTACTAATGTTCTTTTTTTAAAAAACCACTTCATTGAAGTATTATTGACATGTGAAAAACTGTGCATATTTAATGGATGTTACTTGATGACTTTGGGGATAATTATACATTCATGAAACCATCAGCACCATCAAGGCCACAGACATATTTATCACCTTCCAAAGTCTCCTCCTACCCCTTTCATTATTATTTGTGTGTGTGTGTGTGTGTGTGTGTGAGACAAGAACACTTAATATAAGATCTACATTCAACAAATTTTAAGTATATGATATAGTATTGTTAGCTCTAGGCACTATGTTGGTAGTAGTAGATTTCCAGAACTTATGAACCTTGCATAACTGAAACTTTGTACCCTTTGACTATCAATTCCCCATTTCCTCCCTCTTCCCCAGCTCCTGGCAACACCCATTCTACTCTCTGCTTCTGTGAGTTGATTACTTTGGCTATCTCATACAAGTAGAATCATACAGTATTTGTCATTTTGTGACTGGCTGATTTCACTTAGCATATGTCCTCTGGGAAAACTGAGAACAGCACAATGAAATGGATAAGAATAGCAATTCTTGTGCTCACTACTTTAAGTTTCTTTTATCATTTAATCTTATTATTGGCAGCACTGATTTTCATGTTTCGTGTGGGTTATTGTGCATCTTGCTCATCAAAGAATCGGATCGTTTTCTGCCGCTCCGCTGCTAACACAGTGATTTAAACACCCATAGCTTCTTATGTTCTGATCTCCTTTTTTCAAGTTTTGCCAGAAGAGTATTTATGAAAGTAATAAGTTCATGTGAATTTCAGCTCAAAACTCTTCAATACCTTCCCAATTCAAAGTAAATACCAAAATCCTTGGAAAGGCCTTCAGGGTCTCACAGAATCTGATTCCCCCTTACCACTCTGAACTCATACCTCGCTACATCCTCATTCTTCTCTCCACTCTTGTCTCACAGGCAAGACTCCCAGGTCTTCCTCAAATAGATCAGGCAAACTCCTATGTTGGTGCATTTATAGCTGTTCTTGCTTCTACCTGCAAATCTTTTCACCCATGAAACTACAACCAGATAACAATTCTTTCTTGTCTTTTGTCAAATGAAACTTTCTCATTAATGATTCTTGGAATACCTAAAACTGTATCCTCCTTCGCTATAATCCTTACATGCTTAGCCTGTTTCCCTTTATGTCTTACACTTATAATCATCCCCCATGACCTATATTTGTCTTGATTGTTATCTTCATCTCCTAGTAAAATGCAAGCTCAATAAAAGAAACAATTTTTGTTTGTTTAGTTCCTTATTTTAAGCTTGGATCCTTAAACTGTGGCCCAGAAATATATTTAACTGAATTAATTAAAAAAGCATGTATGGTTATTATTTAATTGTGAATTTGACTATATTTTTTTTTTTTTTAAACATTTTTTTTTTTTTTTTTTTTTTTTGTGAGATCAGCCCTGAGCTAACATCCGCCAATTCTCCTCTTTTTTTGCTGAGGAAGACGGCCCTGGGCTAACATCTGTGCCTATCTTCCTCCACTTTATATGGGACGCCGCCACAACATGGCTTACCAAGCAGTGCGTCGGTGCGCTCCCGGGATCCGAACCAGCGAACCCCGGGCCGCCGCAGCGGAGCGCGCGCACTTAACCGCTTGCGCCACCGGGCCGGCCCCGTGAATTTGACTATATTTTAAAACAAAAAAAATAAACTCTTTTATTTGGAGTAACAAAAGAAATTTGGAATACATTATCTTTATTTTGAACTTTATATTACTATTTATTTATAGAAAGTAAGGATATGCTTCTCTATGCCTTCAATTCCAAAAGTATTGTTCTATTTGTGATAAAACCCAAAGAAATATTTTTTGTGCCTGGCAAAAGAAGCTATTGTTTTCTCTAATAAATCCAGGTGTTTCTTTAAGCGACTTTCATTAGCTCACTCATGCGACAATCTTCAAATTGTCATCACCAGAACACTTTTTTAAGTCCCGAGGATTTTTAATTTTTTGTTACAAGGTAAAAGCATATTTGTAGTACTTGCTAAACTTTAAAATATGTAATTTCTATCTTGCTAAAACCTTTTAAAATATATTATTTAAAAGATCTATTCTCAACCAGTGTGTAGAAAGAAAAATGTTTGCATAATAAATAACAATTGTCTTTGTGGAGATGCCAAATATTTAATGGAAACATTTCTACAGTGTTCTTACTCTACTAGAGGGTTTGGCGAACTACTGCCCATGGACCAAGTCCAATCTGCCACCTGTTTTTGTTAATAATGTTTTACTGGAACACAGCCAGACCCATCAGTTTGCGTATTGTCTATGGCTGCTTTTGTTTTATAATAGTAGAGTCAAACCATTGCAACAGAGACATATGGCCTGCAAAGCTGAAATATTTACTATCTATCTGACCCTTTACAGAGAAAATTTGCCAACCTCTGTACAAGTGGATGATGAGGGTTAAATTGTGTGAAATGGAAAGGAGTAAACTTCTATGACCACCTTGAGATTATTGGAACATTAAAGCCAATTGTCACAAGCCATATTTGCAAATAGACTCCTGAGACTCCCAAGAGAAATCAACAACGTCAAACATTAAAACTGAGCTATCAGGAAGACTGGGATATATTTTTGATCAAGAGTAGATCCAAATGCTATCCCAACGTTGGAATAAACAAATGCAGTAAAAATGGATTGTAACAGACAAAAATGTAAGGAACTACCACGTTATATAGCCCCCTTAATTTATGTCACAGTTTCCTATTTCCCAAGGATCATAAACCTATGCTACTTAAATGTCCCTCCAGTACCAGTCCCTAAATTTTTTTTTCAAAGTTTCTTATTAAAGTGCACTAATACTTAAAAGCATTATATGCCTAATAAAGAGATATATTGAACATTATATTCATCCTCATTTTTAAGAATTTCTTTAGCAGTCAGGCTTACCACATAAGAAAGAAAAATAACAACCCTGGCAGTGTTTATTAGAGACAAACTGTGATTTTGGTCACTTTTGTTTATAGTGGCGGTAAGAAGAGGGAGTACTACAAAATTTTGCAAAACAACAAAAATTGGAATAACCGTAGAATTGACTTCATTAAAGTGTGCGTTATCTAAACCCGTGGAAAACAGAAGGGTATGAATGGCATAGAGTATCAAAATGTTACTCTGTAAGTGTGCTACTTACTCCTTTATAACAAATTACTATAGAATGTAGTGTCTTAAGCCAATGATAATCTTTTATTAACTCACAGATCTATAATTTTGGAAGAGATTGGTGGGGAAAGGTTTGCTCTCCTCCATGTGG
This sequence comes from Diceros bicornis minor, assembly GCF_020826845.1. Lineage (NCBI taxonomy): Eukaryota > Metazoa > Chordata > Mammalia > Perissodactyla > Rhinocerotidae > Diceros > Diceros bicornis. The sequence continues at coordinate 40,932,559 of NC_080759.1, forward strand.
CATAATCTGGGGAGTTACAAAGACAGCAGGGGTGTGGAGTTATTTGAATGCTCACTCACCACGTGTTTGATGGTTGGTTGTAGGCTCTTGGCTGGGGTCTCACAAAAGGGCTGTCAGGAAGAACACCTGCACGTGACTGCTTGGCTTCCTAACAGCACGATGATTTTATCCAAAAGTGAGAATTCTGAGAGAGAACCTGCAAAAGCTACATTGTCTTTTAGCCTCAGAAATCATATTTTATCACTTCTGCCATAGTTCAACAGGAAGGTACATATATTCTACCATTTGATAGTAGAGTGGCAAAGTTCTAAAAAGAACATGGGAAACTGGAGATACTGTTGTGAACATTTTTGGAAAATGTAATCTGCCATACTGAGGGTAGTGCATTATTTTAAGTGTTATTCATGCCACCATTTATTTCCAAATCTTGTTGACATAAGAAAAACTGAATATGCTTGGCACTATATTGCATCTTGTAAAAAATAATTCTTGAAAAAAAAGCAAGAAGAAACTCATACAAGAGTACCAAAAGGGTTCTAGGCACCAAATTAACAGATTTTAATTATAGTATTCAATCAACAAAATAAATGAAAAATAAAATTGCTCAGACAATTTAATTGCTGATTTTCATATATGTAGTGTGAGGTTGCTGCAGAGATGAAAGTGTTTGCTGAGTAGCAACAGAAGGATCATGGTATATGAGTTCTTTTATAGTTGGTGAGGATACAGCTCACTGTTAACAGATGGCTGGCCGTGCAAAGGCATGTCTCGATATCATTGAAACGTGCTTCGCTGGCCTTCAATTCCCAATGAAGGGTCCTAGATGCCAAAGATATTGCCTTATTGAGTCCTATGAGATGATTTCTTTTGCATTATCATGAGTGTTTTGTATCTTCTTAGTCCTCTCAATGGTTTCTGAAACACTAGCTATGTGCTGGCCACCTACTAGGGAGGTGCAAGTGAGTGCTAACAGATCTATCATATTTCTGAGCATTTAGAGAGAGAGTGGAAGAACCAAATGTCAAGATCCATTTGTGTTACCTCCCCACCAGGTCTGGGGTTGCCAAAGGCTATTCTTGCACTAAAGCGGTCTTTAATGACACTACAAACACCACAAAATACTGCAAACACAGGTTGATTAATTCGCTATTTTAAAAATTCCTGCTCAATTCTATATAAAGAAAGTGAAAGAATGGACAGAGAAGATGTGATGAAGCAGGAACTGATGATGCTTGTAATTCTTTGTTTGAAACACTAATCACATGGTGACCCCATGAACAAAAAGAGGAAGAATGGGAGTTGTGTCATGGAAGTAAACTCTGCTACAATTTGTTACATGTTCTATTTGATTTGTGGTGGAGTATGAAAGTCAGTAAAGAGATTGGCCTAGGTAATAGCACACACGTGGTACTGGAAGCACTCAGAATGTGAGATCACCTTAGCGTTAATTCACGTCACCAGCTCCTCAATTCCACTAAGAAAGAATATGTTTCTTTTATTCCAGATATTCCAGTTAATTTTACCAGAAACCTAATCATGGAAAACTGATTTTGATCATCATCATATTTTACCATATGTTGCAGGATATCCTCTCTTCTCTGTGGTAGTATACTGATCAAGTCCTTGAGAATATCTGAAAACCTTGGGAATGATTCTGTCTCTAGTATCACAAGGAGTTAAAATGAAATGTTTTTCCAAGGAAACCAGTGCAATCATGATGAAATTTAAAAATAAATGGATTATTGGAAGAGAAAAATCATACTGTTGAGTGTTTATTATGTAAACCTTAGAGTAGAAAGGAGATGAAGGAAGGCGTTGAATTTTATGAGTATGGAAGTAGAGTAATGTTTACTATTTGCTTTTGGAGCCAAATTTTTCTATTATACTGCATATTCTGTAGCTCGTTATTATATCCAGCAATATACGACACACAAATTCAAGGAAGGGAGGTCTTTGTCTTGATATACTAAATTCTAAAAAAACATTTTGAATATTGAAAATGAAATATTTCTCTGAAAACAGAAAAGTTTTTATATACTGTCAACCTTGTTATTTTCTCTGGGAACACTGAGGGGATATTTCTAGGTATGAATATAAATGTAAATTAAATATATACTGAGTTATAAGTAGTTGAAATAACATGAACGATCGCCAGGTAAAGGTAGGGAAATGATATGACTACAGGGGCATGCTTCTGCTTGAATGGTCTTTTACAGCTGAATTATAAGTGCAGTAAAATGGACATATTGACAGAATATTAACTCCATTTGTGCTAGAGGCAGTACATATTAAAATATTTGTTCTACTGACTTTTCAATGTCATACTCATATCATTTATCACTAAAAAGATATTTACGTATTTGTTGGAAGTTTGGTTTATCTAGGTATATGAATTGCTTATTTTAATAGATAAGGAACTGAGAACTGATTCAATTGTGTAAATATTCAGAATTTTTATTAGGGTGCCAAGTATAATAAATTATATGTCTACATTCTTTGATCTGTTTCTGAGGAGGAGAGGGTTTAAAAAAATGGACTGTCACTAAATATTTCAGTTTATCTCCATGGATCTCTATGAAATCAAATCATGTAATAAAGGCTGAAACTTCATCTAGCAGCATAATATGCTCCTGTCACCTTTTATTAACATGACAAGGTTTAAACCATAATTCATGTGTGCAGGTTTTTTTCTCATTTTTCATATGTATTCTTTGTCTTTAAGATTTCTGCCTCAGAAATCGTATTCAAAATTTAAGACAGTATGTAAAGCTCTGAAAATTACACAAAAGGTACATTTTGTTTGCTACTGAAATAATTTATATTTATAAGAAAAGATCTTCCATTTCTTCCAAAGCTGATTTTTTTGGATATATATACATATATGATCTCCAAAATATATATGTTTGATATCTAGAAACAAAGCAAAATGCCACTACTTTAACACTGTTATTTATTTTACCTTAGAAAAATGAATATTAAAAATATAAACGTTTATAATAATGACAGTTTAATAATTATTCTTTAATGTTACATTTTAGATTCTCCCAAGAATAGCCAACATAGTTAAGTTTTTGATTTGAATTACTTGGGGGTTAGCAGTCACATTCCCGTGAAAAGTTTCAATAAATCAACTTGCCTAAATGAAATAAAAGTATCAGTTTTTGTTTTTATTAATAGAATATAAACTATAAAATGATCTGAGGGAAGACTGACAACTTAATCATTAATTTCTTGGAAAAAAATAAATGAAATATATTACAGAAACCCCGTAAAAAGAAACATAGTGAAGTGCAACCACTCTGGCCAAATATTAAAATACATTTTAAAGCCTCAAAGGTTAAAAATATGTAATATGACGAAACTGATGGTCAATGAAGTAGAATAGAAAGTCCAGAAATTGACTTAAACGCATGTGGAAACTTACTCTATGACAAAATATCATCCTAAATCAGTGGTCAGCTATGTAGAGAATTCCAAAGACTTTGCAAGAATTATATAAGAAATAAGAAGTGAATTTAGCAATACTGTGAGATACAAGATTAATGTATTATTTATTAAAAACCGTTAATAAAAGATTTCCCCCCTCCCTTTATAACTTTTATGACTTGTGGTCATTTTCTCATCTTATTTCACTGGCTGGGATCTCTAAAGCAATGAGAGCATATATCCTTGTTTTGTTCCTGAGCTCAAAAGAAATCATTCAGTCTTTAGTATTAAATATAATCTTAGCTTTAGTGGGTATTTTCATAAATATCTTTTAATATGTTGAGGAAGTTCCTTCTCTTTCTAATATACTGATAATTGAGAGTTTCATTTTTCACATGATTTTTCTGCATGTATTGAGGTAATAGCATGTTTCTTTAAAAAGTCTCTTTATATTGTGAATTACCATGATTAATTATTGAATCTTAAGTTCTATATTGCTTGAATGAATAACACTTTATCACAATATATTTTAATCTTTATATTTTACCACATGCATAATATGTGGGACCCAATGTAAAATGAAAACATTGGACCCTTTGTTCAAAAATGCAGGAAAAGAGTGCTTTTAAAAGTACTAAATTATACAGCTTTCTTCTACATCTGTCTCAATACCTATCGTGGTGTTTTTTTTTTTCTTTGCCATCTAATGTTGTTTAACATAAAGAAACATTAAAATTTTAAATTATTATCATGGCTTTTATCATTCATGCCTATATTGTGCAATGCAGGTTTTAAACGCAGATATGTGAGCGCTTAACTCCTATATGGAATCATCAAAATTGCACACCATAATTTGGGGCTCATCCATGCATATACATTTCATTCTTAACAGAAATAAGTGGAAACATTGCACAAATCTAACTCAACTATTGCTATTTCACTTCTTAATATTGTACATATCACCAAAAATCTCTCCTGGGGCTTACTGATGGGTATGAATGGACCGAAAATAAAAGAAACTATAGGTTGTTCTGTTTTTCTCTTCACTTCAATGTCATGATATTTAGCATAATATCAATACAAAAAAATTCATATATGAATATCAATATGAAAAATTCATATTCATATATAAATTCATATATTTCCATATATGGAAAATGCAGCCTCTTGGGGCTGTCAGTGACCTAGCTTATTCAGTCATAACTATTGATGAAATGAGCACAAAATCCTCATGGCCCCCTTTGCATGGTAGTTTAGCAAGACTCAAAGTGAACACAACGTAAGCTACCATAACAGGTTCACCTTGAATTCAATTAGAATCTCATTGAAATATCAAGTATTGTGGATTCAACACAATCCGGTGCTCATTGGGTACGCAAATGGGGCATCAAGGAATTAGCACATGCATACTGTGTGTATCTTCTTTGCTCACGTGCCTGCTCAATGGTCATGTCAAACTTTGCTTGCAATACACAATGTCAAAGATAAAATTATTAAAGATTTCAAGATGAGGACATCAGAGCATTAACCCAAGCACAGGGGCCCAATAAAAGCTGGGTTCTGTGCAACAGCACAAGTCACAGACCCTGTTACATGTATGATATATATGTTCTTGTTTTGCAAGCCAAATAGAGAAAACAAACATTTCAATACTTTGTCCCTCTCATTAAAAATTTAAAAAATTATAAGCACATCTTATTCTAGTTTATGTTTCTTCAATGATACATTTTCTTTTTACTCATTTTACATTGACTTTTCTCATTTGAGCATCACTAGGGAATCATAGTCTTTTATAGATTCAACAGTTGCAATTATTATTATTATTGTTATTGCTGCTTATATCATTGGTATGACTACTGATGATTTCAAATATTGCATAATGAAAGTTACTTAAGCTATCTCTTTTGTACTACATCTGTCATCTTTTATAGCATCCATGTTTTCTGAAAACAGTGTTATCATATCCAACCTGACAATTTCCTTGCATCCTAGAGACATGGAAAATCAGTGACATTCAAGGTATCCCTTTAGGGGACAGTAGTATAAGAGATATAATAAAACTACTGGGGATGAACTGAGGGTGGATAGTAAGAAAGAGTGCTCTGATATTCTTCAGCCATGTATAATATGGACAAAGTTGGGGAAAATGTCTTATCAGAGCTATGGGGTCACATTGATTATTCAAATTAAAAATGTACTGTACCTATTTTTTTCTCAGAGTATACGTTTCATCTATCACCAAAACTTTCTATAATAGTGACATTCAAAGAGATATATTTTCAAAAATCCTTGACAGGGCAGAAGATTACCTTTTTATTTTCCTCAGATTTAGTGGAAAAAGGTATCATATTTCTTCACTTCCTTTTATTGCCACTATCAAAGTGCGGAAGAACTAATCTTGTATATTAGCCATTATAATTTTATTTTTACCTAATATATTATTTTCAACTTCTGATTGTTATTTAAGATGTTTTTTATTCTGTTTTGACCTGGATTTTTAATTTAAATCTTTACATATAAATAGTTATAGTAACCCTATTCAGAGGAAAGGCAAAATTACAAAGAAAAGTTTTAAATTATTTTTGTGGCAAATTGACTAGAAACCAATCTCTTAAAATTCTATAGTTCTATGGAGGAATTAATTTTTTGATTAGCATACAAAAATAGAGCAGGATCCCTCCCTGAGTCCTGACATGATGGCAAGTATAACTTAGAGTCTAAAAATATCAAATAACCAGGCATATTTGCCACTTTTCACTTTCTCAAGAGAGATCCTAAAGGTGTTGCTACATCTATAACTTCTACAGAGATGTAGAATTTTCTGGTCAGCAGCTTCAAGACTATCATTTACTTAGGAGTTATTCATATCATCTTATAGTGGCTGTGAGGTGGAAGTCAGCCAAAAAGAGAGTAATAAAAAGGAAAGAGGCAATTACCTAAAGAACTAAAGTAACAATATGCACTTGTGACAAGAGGGAAGAAAATGACTGGATGCTTGTCTCAAATAAAGAGATAACATTATAAATTCAAGGGAAGAGGCAGTGATATGTTGCTTTATACCTTATATATATGCCCCATAAAGAGAAAATAGTTTGATACTAGGAAATGAGAGAATGGGAATTTGTAGGGAGTCAGCTTTGTACATTTTAAGACAGCCTCTTTAAATTGGTGCCCATTTTATGCAACGACAAGCTTTGCATACCAGATAGATATCAGAGAACAGAAGATTTAATTCCTCGGTAACATCATAATCCTGGGACAATGTCTTTCCATGTTCCCATATTTACATAATTAGGAGGGATGATCTTTTCTGGATGAACTGTGATCTAGACACATAGGTGAGGCTGGCATCATTCGTAGGGATCTCTCTTAATCTTGATCATTTAAAGGCACTTTTTTTTTCTTCTTTATAATTATAAGTAATTCTTGAGGAAATTCTTAGAGACTCTGAATATGTGGTTCTCGTTGTGGTAGACAATATATCTTTCAAAGATTGATGCAGCATGGTCCCACATGCTCTTTTAAAATGTGTCCTGGCCCCTCGCTCTTAATAGGTGGAATCTAATTAACTTCCCCTTGAATCTCTTTGGGCTTACAACTGCTTTGATTAATAGACTATGATGGTGGCAACACTGTGTGACTTCCAAATCTGCATCTTAAGAGAAGATCCAGCTTTCCCATGGTTTGCTGGAAATTTTTCAATTTGAGTGCTGAGCTACAATGTAAGATGTCTAACGTCCTGAAACCACCTTACTATAAGAAATCCAAGCAATACTGGGAGACTATGTAGGGTGCCTTTGCTTCTAGGAAATTCTAATAGGTAAGTGATGGCACCTCATTGTGGTGTTAGTTTTCATGTCTCTACTGTTTAATGACGATGAATATCTTTCTATATGCTTATTTGTCATCTGTTCATCTTCTTTGCTAAGTGTCTATTTAAATTTTCTGCCTCTTTTTTTAATTTGAGCTGTTTCCTTATTAAGTATAGAGAGCTCTTTATGTATTCTGAATACAATTTCATTACCAGATATATGACTTGTAAATATCTTTCCCAGTCTTATATTGTTTTTTCATTCTCTTAACAGTGTCTTTCAAAGAGCAGACATGCTCAATTTTGATGAAGTCCAACGTATAAATACTATTTACTTTTATGGATTATACTTTTGGTAACGTACCTAAGAAATCTTTCACCAATCCAAGGTCACAAATATGTTTTCCTATGTTTGCCTCAGGAGTATATAAAGTTTTAAATCTAGGATCACCATCCATTCTCAGTTCCTTTTTGTATGTAGTGCAAAGTAGGGATTGAAATTCACTGTTTTGCAAATGGATATCCAGTTGTTTCAGCGCCATATTTTAAGATTATATGCTCTCTCCACCGAGTGGCCTTTGCAACTTTGTTGAAAAGAAGAGAGTTGGTCTGCTTCTAGACTCGCTATCCTGATCCGTTGGTGATGAGTCTAATTTGATGACAGTAAGGCACTATTTTGAATACTGTAGCCATTTAGTAACTCCTTAAGGAAGAAGTGCAGCTCCTCCTACTTCTTTTTCTCCAGTGTTTTTGGAGAAAACCAAATCACTTTATTGATTTTGTATTTAAATGTATTTTAGAGTCACATTTTCAATTTGTACAAAGAAGCTAGCTGGTATTTGGTTATGATTGCATTACATCAATAGAAGGTTTAGGAAAAAACCAGTATCTTAAATTATTGAGTTTTCCAACCTATGACATATATCTCCATTTATCTAGGTCTTCTTTATCTATATAGGTAATGTTTTTCATCTTTCAGAAAATGGTTCTCGCAAAAAATTGAGAGATTGGTCTCTAAATATTTTATATTTTTATGATATTGTTAATGTCCTTGTTTTCTAAATTTCAATTTCCAAGTCTTTGCTATTAGTATACGGAGCATGGTTTTTATGTATTAATCTTGTATCCTAAAACTTCGCTAATATCTCTCCCTCTCATTTGAGGAGCTTTATTATAGATTGTATTTTATATTTTACATCGAAAATCATGACATGAGAAAATAGAGATAGTTTTATTTCTTCTTTTGTAATCTGGGTACAAATTTCAAATACTCTTTGTTTTTTTTTTTTTTTTTTTTTTTTTTTTTTTTTTTTTTTTTTTTTTTGTGAGGAGATCAGCCCTGAGCTAACATCCGCCAATCCTCCTCTTTTTTTGCTGAGGAAGACGGCCCTGGGCTAACATCGGTGCCTATCTTCCTTACTCTTTGTTTTTTAAAACAGTGTGTGTTACAAAAATATTGAGAAGACAGTACCAAGAATTCCCACCCTACACAGTATCCTCTATTATTAATGTTTTATATTAATGTTTATTAATGTGTATTTGTGGCAATTAATGAACCAATATTGATGCATTGTTATTAACTAAAGTCCATACTTTATTCAAGTTTCCTTAGTTTGTGCATAATGTCCTTTTTCTGTCCCATGATACCATCCAGGAAACTACAGTGCACTAAATAGTCATGTCTCCTGTGTTCTTGTAGGCTATGACAGTTTCTCAGACATGGATGATATCTGAATAGATTAAAATAATAAGAACAAAGTTGTTATTTTCACCTACGTAAATTTCAAATGTTCTTCATTCCTTTACGAAGATCAACAATTCCTACTGTTATTATTTTCCTTATGCTTGAAGGACTACCTTTAATATTTCTTATAGTTCAGTTCTTTAGGCAATGATTTTTTTCAGTTTCCAGAATATATTAAGATAAATAAAACTCCCACTCTGAGAAACAATTAAGTTGTCTCTAAGTTTTTGCCAAGAAAAAAATGTCGTTTTGAAAATTCCATGTAGATTTGTTCGAGCATTTCTATAGGATAAATTTATAAAAATGGAATTACTAGATCGAAGTCTATATACTTTTTAAATGTAATAAGGCATTCAGTAATGTGGCTCACTTAATTTGCCCTAGATTTAAGGATGTCAGATTCTCCCAAACATTGTGCTTTCTATATTGGAATGATAAGCAAAATATTTTAGGCTATCAGTCTTTCAACATGATCTACAAAACAAAACAAAACAAACAAAACAAAAAACTATCAGAGAATGTTAATGATATTCTTCCTCATTTTGTATTTCAGCTGAGGACACACAGTTGAAAAAAGCAGTTGTCTTGTATCTTCAGTTTTAATATGAGTAAATAACTGTTTATGCAGTATCTCCAAAGTGGTTTTACCACTTTAAGTCATTATCAAACTCAATATAGAGTAGGTGAGAAATCAATAAAAAGATAGTTGTAAGAGTTTTTAAGATCTCCATCATATTATAGTTCTGTGAGGAGGGTGGAGTTTGCACTCCACGACTGTTAGCACCGTGAAGAGGGTGTCATGTGACAACTGACTCTGGAGGACATCATTTCTAAAACCTTACAGCTGACAAGTTCCAAAGGTGAGTGTCTAACCGGAGCTGACACAGCAGAAGGAAGAGAAAGAGAGCTGGATTTGGACCTGTGCTTTCATGTTTTTCGGCATAAGGATGCTCGAGTTTTCCCAATGCCCACGTAAATCTTCAGAAACCCATTGCAGTTGAGTAAACTTTAAAGGTACCTAGCCATAATGGGGCTTGCCTAGAGGTGCAAGATTACTGCTCAGAGAAAGTCTCTGTGGAGTAAACAGCTAGAAACAGCGGTAAAGGCATATTGATGAGAGAAATGGCCATCTAGATGAGACATATCCTGACTTGAGTCTCTGCCAGTGGGTGATTCCCAAGGATCTGAATCAACCAAGAGCACCAAAAAGCTTCACAGGTGACAGAAACAGCCCTAGACTTCCTGAAGCTGGATTTTAAGTAAATAAACGGTGCATATTATTTTTCTCTTTTCTTCTAAAATACCTTTTTCTTGGCCCCAACCCAAGAGGGACTATAAAAGCAACTATTGAGTTCAGAAGAATGTGGGATTGCAAAAACAAAAGAAACCAACTATAGTTCTTCCTTCTTCACTACAGGCTTCTCATTTATAGTAAGAATTAAAGGATTTTGAACCACTAATAGACAATATTTGAAAAAAAATACAACTAATTTATCTTTATAGCATCCTTGTTTACTTTTAGTGTATGCTAAATATAATAAATGCATTAATACGGAGGGGTATACATTTTGCTTTTATACTATAAAAAGTAAAAAGCATTTTCAGTATGCTTAGGTCAGTTCCAAGCACTTCACATATTGAGGAAGACAGTGAAGAAAGTGTGGTCCCAGCTGCCATGTTCTCTTCCCTGGCAATGGGAATCCAGTGACAGATTGCTATGGAATAAAAAGGCCTGGACATTTCAGCTCAACTAGAGAAAACTTTGAAAGGCCAGTCTTGTTCCAAAGTTCTCCCCCATGATCAGTTAATGTTGTCATCGGGCCTGCACTGCAGCTGATCTACTCCTTTGGCCCATTTTTACTTCCTTCCCCTTCCTTGCTCAGGTGTTATCCTAGGAGTACTCAAAACATCATACCAGCTAAATTTTGTCCCAGAGTCTGCCACCAGAAGTACCCAACCAGCAATACATATAATAATTTGTTTAATTCTAAAACAACTCTCTGATGTGTGAACTATTAATATTCCCATTTTAAGATAAAGACATATATAAATGTATATATTTTCAAACAAATAACTAAACATATATCAATAGTGAATGCTTCCAAAAAATTTAGAGACTTTTATTTTATGAAATTTTAAAAAGTACACTAGTAGCAGACATATGAAGGAAAACAGCACATTTAGATACATTTTTGATCAAATCAACAGAATGCCTATGGAATGAGCAACACTGTTTTGCCAGAAAATAAAACTTTTTATTTTCCTATCTGATTATTTCTGAAAAACCAAACGTGGCTGTCATGTCCAAACTTCAAGTTTTGACCATCTCTTCAGACTTTAGACCTATGTGCCTTTTGATTTTGTGTGTCTTCATAGGATCAAGGTCTTCCCAACTTTCAAATATTTTCCATAGCTCATACCTTGCTTCCTGTTACCGAAATGCCATTTACTAAAAGAATTAAATCTTTATATTATTAAAGATAAGCTATTTTATCTAGAGAGATGATGAAATCCAGAAGCTCCACTGATTTAACACAATAACTAATTATTTGTTAATCTAGCAAAGTCTGCTGCAGTTTAATGGCTCGTTAGAGACTCATGGATCCAATCCACTTCCATTGTATGGCACCATCATCTCAAGATGTGGCTTCCAACACATAGTCGCATAGAAAGAGAAAGAAAAATATTACTCAAAACAGGAATCATGCATATCATTTCTGTTCAAAAATCTTTAGGAAGAACTAGCCTCTGCCTAAGTACAAGAGGCCTGGGAAGCAAAGTCTCCTGTGCTACCTGGAAGGAGAAGCACACTGGGTATTGATAAGCACTGGTAATGTCTACAATTCTCAACGCAGACCAACCTTATGACTAAGATGGTCACCTACTGTGACTCCGAACAAAGAGTTCACCAGTCACATTCCAGCCAACAAAAGAATAGGATATGATTACATCATTCCAAATTCTCCAACTCTCACTAAAGAAGATACCATTTTGAAACTATGGATCCAGAACACTCACTAGAATGACTTAGTTTTTTTCTTATCCACTGGCATCGTAGGTATGTTAGGTGGGGTCCAAGAATTGTTAGCTCATGTTCAAATAGTTGAAAAGAATTAGCTTTCATTAAAGTGTCATTGGCCTTTAATTGGACCTTATGAAACATCATTCTATGCTCATTATCTCCTAATAAACTTTGGAAAATTTCACTGTCTCTGAGAACCAAATAATATCTTGAATATAGTGAGTTCTCAATAGCTATTTTCTTATGGATAAAACATGACATTGTGTCTTGAAATTACAGTTAAAATTAGAGAACATGTGTTCCTTTTTCCCAGAGACTGGTTAGTTTTTAAATGCTTTAAATTGCAACTGTGCATCTCAACAATTAGAAATAGTTACCGTTTGGAAAACTAAAGCCTTTGATTATGCATTTACAGGATTGAAATATTGAATTCAATTTAATACTATAAACACATATCAGCTGTGTCCAAAGCACAAAGCATCAAGATTACAGGAATAGGGCTGGCCCCGTGGCTTAGCAGTTAAGTGCGCGCGCTCTGCTACTCGCGGCCCGGGTTCTGATCCCGGGCGCGCACCGACACAGCGCTTCTCCGGCCATGCTGAGGCCGCGTCCCACATACAGCAACTAGAAGGATGTGCAACTATGACACACAACTATCTACTGGGGCTTTGGGGAAAAAGAAAAAAAGGAGGAGGATTGGCAATAGATGTTAGCTCAGAGCTGGTCTTCCTCAGCAAAAAAGAGGAGGATTAGCATGGATGTTAGCTCAGGGCTGATCTTCCTCACAAAAAAAAAAAAAAGATTACAGGAATAAAAAAGAATAATTAAAACATATATTATCAACTATATCTTTTTTTTTAGAAAAAAGATTTCTTAATAAAGCTTCCAGATTACAGAGAAAAACTTTATCAATGTTTACATGATAATATTAATTTTATTTTTATATGCTAAAACATTAAAAAAATTAAAACAAACACTACATTAAGACTCAAATAGTTGCTTGTTTCACTGATCTAATCTCTATTTAGTTAATGTTCAATGGTTGAGTATCTAGGGTAAATATATTAAATATATGCACCTCAGACAGACTAGAATGGCTGATTTATAAGGTCACTTCCTATTCCAAACAATTGAATTGTGTCAACAAAGCTTATGTCTAGCTTTATCATAAGAGTCATAGACCAAATCGAAACTTTTCTTGTGGGTCGGAAGATGCCTTGGGCACATACGTTCCATACCAGCAATTCTACTATTGACTCAGCTATAGATCATCTTGATTTGGCGGGGAAACTAGCCACTTCATCTTTTCTGCTCCAGTTCACTCAGTTGAGGATCAAAAACAGTGTATCTATCTGATGGTCCTATAGAGAGGATATTTATGTCATGCTGTTAGCTCTAATCACCTACAGAAAAAACTTGGCCAGCAATACATGGCTTTCTGTTTCCCAGTTGTGTTTTCCAACTGTTCCTTCTGTTAAGGTATACTTGGGGTATAGTGGGTAAGTAGTAAAAACCTTATGATGAGAAGAACTGATGTTAATACGATAGAGGTTAAGCGATTCCCTGAAAAATATATGCTTGGACAAGAAGAAAGAGGATAGCTGGTGACAGATAATGATGTTATAGAAGCCAACAGCATTGAAGTAAGTGGCCAGGAAAATAGATACTTGCCACAGGCTAGATCTAGGTCCGGAGAAGAGCCTAACAATAAACAGCCAATAAGACTTCAGAGTTTGAGTGCTCTACAGCTTCGCTCTACTCCACCAGGAATGTTAAAGAAAAATTAAGCATGTACGGGTTGACTTTGATTCATAGGCATATATTATAGGAGGACATTACTATTATGTTTGTGAGGCCAAAAAGTACATGATTTATACATATTTTATTTGAATAAGAAATTAATAAAAACACTTAAAAATGGTAGTGAGCACTTCCTCAGACTCCAGCATTTATATTTGCCCTTATATACTGATATTGACATTCTATTATTAAAGAAAGTGAGTACAAAGCTTGGATTTTATTGAACTTTTGAAGCATGTATTTGCATCACTTTAGACTCCATTATCCCGGTAAGACCTAACTGGATCTGTCAGTAGCTATAAGACTGTGGTTTCAACCTGGCCAGCCTTATGTACTGTGGTATTAGTATGGAAATGTGTCCCCACTGGAAGACAAAAATATAAAGAAGAAGACTAGTGAAAATCCAGGGAAAGTCCAAACAAATTTTTTTTTCTGGCAGCAAAGGAAGAAGTAGCACAGAGTATTCCAATGAGATGAGACAGGAGCATTCACTATAATTGGGTGTATGAGAGAGGACAGAAAGAAAATACCTAATTTTCAATTCCAAGAACCTGCACAGCAAGTTCTTGTGTCTCATAGTGTCTGGCTGTAAATTACCACTCCAGTAGTAATTGAAAAAAATAATAAATCAATTTTTCCCACCCTAGTCTTTATTGATACACTTCACTACAAAGAAAATGCAAAGAGTAAGTCCCACCCAAATGATAACTCTTTAATTAGGTCCTGATATGTGCGAATAGCCTGCAAAAAGTATGAAGGAAACAAAATTTTAACATGATGCATGGAAGATTCTAGGGGGGACACCAAATTTACAGAGGTAGAGATTTTGTCTAGATTTGTTATTGTGGTATATAATAACTTATATTTGAAAAAAATAAAATGGACAGAAAAATTGTAAGAGCAAGAATATTGCAAAGAATACATATAAGCTTTTACCCAGTTCATTACTATTTTACCCATCTATACATGTACTTTATCATTTGCTCTCTCAATATCTCTCTCTACCTCTCTACACACACACACGCACACAATTTTTGAAACATTTGAGAAGTTGAATACATTATGGCCCTCTATCCCAAAGTATATAAACATGTGTTTTTTAACAATAGAGAAATCCACACTACAGTTATCAATCTCAGTACATTTATAAGTAATATTTTACCTAATTTACTTTCCATCATACAATTTTGTCATTTGAACCCATAATGTTCTTCATAGCATTTTTCCTTCCATTATTGGCCACAGTCTGAAATTTTGTATTGCATA
Source organism: Diceros bicornis minor (assembly GCF_020826845.1). Taxonomy (NCBI): domain Eukaryota; kingdom Metazoa; phylum Chordata; class Mammalia; order Perissodactyla; family Rhinocerotidae; genus Diceros; species Diceros bicornis. The sequence continues at coordinate 40,947,628 of NC_080759.1, forward strand.
GTGTACTATAATATTGATAGATATAAAATGAAGTTTCGGAAATTGATGTAAGTGTTCAAATGTTTGTGTTCAGGAAGAGCTTACTCCTGCTATGGCATCGAATTGTCTAATAATCTGGGTGTTTGTGTAAGGACATTCTAGTTATGTATGGATCTTAGCATCATGAGAGGCAGAATTCAGTAAAGGGGAATGCTATTAAATTCAACATTACTGTTTTTCTCCTAATAACTACCCAGGATAACAGGAAAAATTACAGGAAAAATGAAATAATGTCAACTTTATATCTAAGACTATTCCCAACACTATACTTCTTTTCTCAACAAACCTGTTCATGACTATATAAAATATTTGCGTATTAATTAATCTGTTCATTTATTTAGCAAATATTCAGTGAGTGTTTACTATACGTTAGCTTTTATTGACAAGCTGGGGATATACAGATGAACTCACAGGAAAGCTCCCTGCTGAGAGTAATAGAAGATGAAATCAGAGAAGGCAGAAACCATATCATAAAGGGCATTGTAATTGTTGATAAGGAGTTTGGAATGTATTATAAATATAATAATAAGCCATTAAAGCCTTGGCGCAGTACATTGACTTATATTCTAGACATATAAATCTGGACACTGTTTTGAAAATATATTTTAGAGTGTTTGGTAAATTGACTATAAATGTGACTACAATTCTCCACTCTCTCCATCCCACTTTCCCAACCACCATATCATACCCACAATCCTTGCAATGTATCTTTGCAGCAACTCTCATTGTTGCCCTTTCTCCATCCATTAAATCTGGCTTCTTCTTGCAACTTTTGACCAATAGAATGTGGCAGGAGTGACAGCACTCCAGATATGAGCTGAAGCTTCATAAGGCGTTACGTATTTCTATTCTCTTGCTTGGACTCCTTAGATCATTATGAAAAGATGCCCAGGCTGGTCTGCTGGAGGAAGAGATGCATGAAATAGAGCCAGTAGTCTAAGCCGAGGTTAACCTACACCAGCCAACAGCCAGCTGACTGCCAGACATGTAAGTGTGCCTAAGCCAAGCCCAGAACTTCTTTGCCAAGCCCAGTGAAGATTATCAGAAGCATCTAGCTCTTCCATAGGGTCATGAACAATCAAAAACCATTCTTTCTTCAAGCCACTAGATTTGGGGGTAGTTTGTTTTTCATTTAAGAAAAGTTAAGTGTTGCAGGGAAAAAATGCTATCAAGGAGTACAGTTAGAAAGCTATTATGACAATGAAAGCCAGTGAAGATTTTGGCATGGATTAAAGATCTAATATTAGAAATGGAGAAAAGAATATATTTAGTATATGTTTTGAAGATGAATTTAAGAGGACTTCTAAATGATTTGAATGTGGATTGTGACAAACATTACTAAATATCACCCTAGATTCCTTTTCCATTTTTTCTTCAGGGCAAAAGCTAAGATGTGATATTTCTGTAATCTTAGTTGACTTTGCTTTACTGATTATCAGTTTTTAATATTGTGACTTGAAAAATATGCTTTGTATTGAGTAGTTAAATAAAACCTCAGATCAAAAAGTGTCGTAAAGAGAAGACACATTTTCCACTCATTAATATAATTATTGCCCTAACATTTGTGATAATTTGATTATTCAATAGAAATAATTCTGAAACAACTACTGTTTATTCTAGTAAAGCTCTACTTGGGAAAAAATAAATGCCATTCTGTATTTTATTTTATATTTAATTTGGCATGAAAATTCTATTTTATCTCTCACTTTATATTTATTTTCAAAATAAATTATTGGAAAACGATTAAATGCATGTTTAAATAAAGATATTTCCTCATAGCTTCGATGGATAATGCTACAATATTAGAGACATATTGCAAAAAATAAACTACTCGCTTTCAGCTGCTTTTAAAAGTCAGGACTTACTTTTTAAGACTTTTTTGTATTAGGAAAGTACAATTACCATTTCATTTTTTTTCTTATTGATGAGCGTAACAGAGGAAATTATTCTGTGTATAATTTTTTTCTGCTGTTGTTGAAACTCTACAAAATGTCATTCATATAGCACATAAACTTTCACAAAGTAGAAAATAAAACATGAATAAAACTTTGGGAAATGCCTTTCCAATGCTTTGAAGAATATCACAATTACCTTTAAAGAGTTAGGAAAATGACAAAGGTTTCAGTGAACTATTTAATTATAAATTAATCATAACACTGATATAACATTTTACTTTAATGTCTGTGATAGTTAATTTATGTGTCAACTTCACTGGGCCATGGAGCCCTCAGATATTGGTTAAACATTATTCTAGCTGTGACTGCGAGGGTGTTGCTAGACGAGATGAACACTTGAATTAGTGAATTAAGTAAATCAGATTGCCCTCCCCAGTGTGGATGGGCCTCATCCAATTCATCCAAGGCCTGAATAGAACAAAAAGCAGAATAAGAGATAATCTGCTCTCTCCGCCTGTCTTTGAGCTGGGATGTTGGTCTTCACTTGCCTTAGAACGAGAACTTACATCATCGGTTGTCCTGCTTTCAGGACTTCATACTCAGACTAGAACTATACCATTTCTTTCCTAGCTGGAGATAAGGGGAAGCATGAAGTGAAAGAAATGCATTCACTCATTTATTCAGCAAAATAAACTGAAGATATCTTAGATGCCAGAAAATATTCTACATACTATGGCACAAAACATTAAAAAGAATCCCTCATGAAGTTTATGTTTTATTGGAGAGATTAAAAAACTATGTTAATAAAATCTGTGGTATGTTAGATGGTGATAAGGGCAAAAGGGAAATAGAAAGCAGAAGAAAATATGTTCTTATTAAGAAAGTGGCACATGAATAAAAACCTTAAAGATGTGCATAAATGAGTAGTGTAGATATTTGGGGAGAAGTCTCTCAGGCTGATGAAAGGGTAGAAATACAGCCCTTGAGGGGAGTACGTATCAGCAGTGCTTAAGGAGCAACTATTAAGTAATGCATCATGTATTGTAGATCATTTTAAGGCTTTTGGCTTTTACTATGAATGAAATGGGAATAGACTGCAGGATTTTGAGCAGCAATTAGCATGATCTAACTTCTATTTTAACAATATTCTTCTAACTGTTGGGTTAGGAATAGATAAAAGAGAACATATGTAAAAGCAGAGAGACTGTCAGTTGTCATCACCCAATAGAGTAATGATGATGGCTTGTACTAGGGTGTCAGTCAGTGGATGTGTAAGAACTAGTTGGGTTTTGGACATATTTTGAAAGTAGAGACACACAGGTTTTGCTAACACACTGGCTGTGAGATATAATGGTACGGAAATACTCAAAGATGATTCCAAGTTTCTACAGTCTGTGTAACTGGGAAGGTGGACTTGTGATTTACTGTGATTAGAAAGACTGCAGGAAAAGCAGGTTTTCTGGATAGTACAGACTCTATTGGACATAAGTTTTGAGATGTCTAAAAAGCTAATAGTATATATAGAGAAGACAGATATATGATTTGAGAGCTTATGGGAGAGTTCTGGCTGGAAATATATATATTTGGAATTTTTCTTTTTTTTTTTTCTTTTTTTTATTTATTTATTTTTTAATTTTTTGTTTATTGCAGTAATATTGGTTTATAACATTGTAAAAATTTCAGGTGTACATCATTATACTTCTATTTCTGCATAGATTACATTATGTTCACCACCAAAATACTAATTACAACCCATCACCACACACATGTACAGAATTATCCCTTTCACCCTCCCCCCTGAATTTTTCTGTGTAGAAATGGCGGTCAAAAAGCTACAAAATGGCTAAGATTACAAAGGCACTAGATGCAGAGAGAAAACATAAATTTTCTAATGACTGAATCTGGAACATTCAAACCTTAAACAATTAACCAAGGAGGAAACTTTAAAGGAGACCAAGGAGAAGCGGCCAATGAGATACAAGAAATATCTTGAGGGCGTACTGTTCTGAAATCTAAGTGAAAAAATATATATCTGAAGAAAAAGAGAGAAACTGAGGAAATAGAAAGAAGACTGAGAAATTACTAATATGCTTGCAACAAGTAAGGATTAGCATCCTCGCTGGGGGCATATTAAGGGAGTAAAAGTCTATTTGAAATGGTTTCAAGGAGTATGAGAAGAGAAAAACTTGAGTAGAGACAATATTATTTTTTCAAGAAATTTAACTCTAAATTGAAGAAAAAAATTGGGCAATAGCTGTAGGAGAAAGTGGTATTAAAAGAGGATTTTATGAAACTACAGCTTTTTTTTTAATGGGAACGATCAAATAGATATGGATAGAATTGATAATGCAGGTGCAGTGTGGGCCGTAGGTAGGTTCTATTTACCAACAGGAAGAAGTTGCCTTTGCCTGGAGCATAGTCAGTTCTTCTTAAGTAAAAGGAGTTTGGGGAACTTGCTTGTAAAGAAAAGTGAGAGAGAAAAATGCACTAGGGAAATATGATACTTTTTCCAGGCATTACTCAGGGTCTCCTTCAGGTATTATGTTCTGGATTCTATCATGAATTCTAGTCTCCTGTTTATCCAGTTCTTTCTTAGAAATGAGGAGTGCTAATATGGATTAGTGATATAGATACGGTCATGTTTTGTTTTGTTTTGAGGGTATGATTTGTTCTAGGGTATGCCTAGAAGACTAGGCATAGTTTGTATCAGGTTCTTTGGATTCTATTTGTTTCTACACAGCATGAGGCATATGGGAGTTGAGGGTGTTTCCATGAGGGAGAGTATGCAGTCAGGTTCCTTTCCCTTTTCTTTGCACAGTGTTATTTCAACTCACAGGAGCCAATTGACACAGGAACTGGAGACACTACCTGAAGAGTACTTGAATAAGAGTCCTAGACATGATCAATATATAGGAATTAAATCAGTAGTGTTTCTTAGCTCATTTTTATTACTTGTTGTCAGCAGTCAAATAACATATTAATACATTAGTCTTTTAAAAGGATACAAAGGAAGCCTGATTATTTGCTTTTGGGGCCCAGTGTGGCATGCTGTCAGAAAAAGAGAAGTTTGTGACATAGTTTAGCCTAAATTAATATTGGCATTTGGATGCAAAATGTTATATTAATAAAGATGATTAGCTTCGCAGTTATTGTATACTTCTCATACGTGGTATTTGAGAACTTTTTGGATGTGTTGGCAGGGAGTAGAAAGAATCCCAGTGTTCATAGACTTCACAGAAAAATACCATCTCAATATCAATATCTCAACATATTTACAGTGTTTTGAAAGGAAATTTCAATATCATGTGTCAAATTTTATATAAACTTTATTTGTCCCAAGAGCTTTTGTTAATTAATGATTTGAGGATATTCAATTAGCCTCTTTTGCCCAGAACTCAAGTTAACCTATAGATTTAAGAATCTTTTGAAGTAACATTAACTATTTAATTTCCTCCCAACCACAACATTTTGTTAATTGACAAATTCAGTGATTCTAATCAGGAATAAGTTACTTAGGTACCAATGAAATATATTGCTACTTACTTAAGCTAATTTTTAATTCTTGCTTCTTATTTTTGTTAATACCCTTTATTTTCTTTATCTTCATCTTAACTTTATTCCTTCCTGCTTACTTGGATTAGAGAAACTCTATTATCCCTATGAATATTCAATAATAAGTTCTATGAATATTTTTTGTTAATGATTCCATATGAAAATTGATTGAAACCTTTAACATACATACCAATATAGAATTTATGCCTTGGAATATAAAAATAACCTTAATATTTAAAATGCCTCAATCCAATACTTGCCATTGCAAAGCAAAATGAAAGAAAAAAAGAGCAACTGCGTTTTGATTTTACATTACCCTTTGTTCTATTTTCCTGGGGAGAATTCATAAAGAAGTGCAGGGACAACAAATTGTCAGGTTCAAATAAAAATTTATACCTTGATATAAAAACAAGAGGCACAAGAAAACAACATAGATCTTCTCAGCAGAAGGCCTCCCCTTGCTCTTGTTGTAGATGGTAACACTATGTTGTCCAAAGGTCCTAAGAATTAATTACTTTCTTGACACGTTGTTGGGAAGCTATTGCCAACCTTCTTCCTTACAGAAAGCCTTAAATGTCTGAAAAAGTAGGAAGCAAACTGTACTTTGCTTTCATTTTGAAACTCTCAGGCATGTCTAAAACAAAATGTGTTTCTTCTCCTTCCAGTGTTGTACATGGTATACTATGAAATGAAAGATTTTTTTGGTAATATTATTATTCACCTAATTAAAAAATTTACATTTACTTTCTCTTCTTCATTTCTGTCTTATTGCTAAAGCCACCATCATGTTTCTATATTTCCAAATTGAAATCTTGGTTTCAGTTCTGATTCATACATCACTACCTTTGTTCAAAGAATTGCCTATGCTTGACAATTTCACTCCAAAACTACTATTTTAACCATCACATTATATTGATTTCTATAATCAAAACTATTTCTATACTTTTATTTTTTTCTATCTTGTATTATTTTATTGTGGGAATCATAACTGATCTTTGATTCATATTATTAATCCAGACAGGTGAATTTCTAACCGTTCAGAGTCACTCTGAGATCACATTAATCTCCTATGCAAAAACTTCAAGAACTCACCATACACTATCCAAATTCTAACGTTTTGTTTTTCTCAATATCTCAATTTCTCAACATCTCTATATCTCTTTTGTGAAAAACAAAAGAGATATAGTTAGGTAATTAAAAATAGATCTAATGGAAATCCAACATAGGCACTGTTTTGTTGTAAATGCCTTTTGAATTCATGAGAATTAAGGGTGCAAATGATCTCCAATATCATTTAGATATGACTGGAGTCAACATAATCAGAAAGCATACAACTAGATAGTGTGGAATAGCTTCCTTAGAAATAAAACCACCACACATTCTAACTACTATAAGATAGTGAGGGGCATTACTATCTCATCCTCCTCCTGGTTGAGCACAAATTAATAAGACTCACGACTTAGTGAGCTTCTCGTTTCTGCAATGGGAAGTGGTAAGAACAACACAATCCAAAGGGAGGAGCTTTCAAGTCAGTCTTAGGTTTCCCGTTGCTGGATTTGAGCCTTCAGAAATCTCAGAGGCACCTAAAAATGTGATATAAATCATAAGGGTCTCTTACCTGGAATTTGCTATGGGCCTTGAAACAGAACCAAAGAAGAGTTAAAAAATTTCCCCAAATTCATATAGTTAGTGAATATAAGGAGTAGTATTTAAATTCCAGCACTCGGCTCAAGAGTATATGTTCTGAATCACTATATAGATTGCCTTTCAAAAAAAGAAGCCAGTCTGGGGCCAGCACAGTGGCACAAGCAGGTAGGTGCGTGCGCTCCGCTGTGGTGGCCCGGAGTTCGCCGGTTCGGATCCCCGGCACGCACTGATGCACTGCTTGTCAAGCCATGCTGTGGCAGTGTCCCTTATAAAGTGGAGGAAGATGGGCACGGATATTAGCCCAGGGCCAGTCTTCCTCAGCAAAAAAAGAGGAGAATTGTCAGATGTTAGCATGGGGCTGATTTCCTCACAAAAAAAAAAACAGTTAAACTAAAAGGAAATTGATAAAACTACAATAGTCAAAAAGAATTAAAAAATGCATTCTCAATATTTGACAAAGGAAATGTGTCCAAAACAATAATGGGACATAATTTATATACTTGATAAAGTTTATTTGACTCATTATACATATTATACACCAGGAACTACAAAGTATCTGTGGAACTTTTAAATATGATCATATTTTATATCACCAAGACAACCTCAATAGACTAAAAATTTATATTATACTATTTATAAACCATGTCACATAATACAACATTTAAAATTCAAAATTTAATTTAAATTTAAAAAAAACAAATTTCAATCATATTGTAAAGATTAAATTTCATTTAACTAAAATTAGTCAATTAATTAAAAATTATATGTCTTATGGAAAAATCTCTGTGTGTCTAAAAAACATAAATAGTGTCATTGGCCCCTTAGAAAAGATGAAAACATTAGCACAACCTGCCAAAACTAAACAATCTCACTTATAAATGTAGGGAAAAATCTTGAAATAAAGAAAACAAATAGAATCTATAAATACATTAAAACAACAATACACAAGAACTAAATATGCTTTATAGTAGTTGTTGAAAAAAATAAATATTTAATCTCAAAAATGTCTTCGTATAAACAGTTTAAATTAGAAAATATAACAATAGTGAGACAATATCTAGATATGAAAAGCTATTGCTAAATTGAATAAAAATTCCTTTCCTAAAAGTAAATCATAATACAAGAACATATGCTTTATCAAATTGAGAATCTCTAACTGAAGCCAACAGCCTAACTATTCTGTTGATAGGAAGATTCTCATTAAATGAAGATAAAGGCAAAGATCACAGCTACTGCCATTTTATTTGTTCAATCTCACACAGTATTACAAAATTGAACACAAGGTAGATATATCAAAAAGGATGTGAAAATGCCATATCCGTGTACAACGTGATTGTTTCCCTGGAATCCAAGAGAATCATTTGATAGGAAGATTTAATATTACATTATAAAGACTCCTGTAATTATTTCTAATTATTACACAATTCAGTAAAAATTGCAAAAATAAAATTTAAAATATATCTTATTTTAATAGCCATTGGGGAACAGAGAATAAAGTTACAGAAATTTATATTCTGATGAGAAGGAGACAGTGGAGAACAAAAAGAGTGATAGTAGAAGGTCCTAAGTAGGTTCAGAAGGAAGTGGATTCTGAAAACAGTTAGAAAGACAAACCTTACCCAACAGGAAGTATATATTTTTCTATGAGAATAGAAAAAAAGAGTGTGAAATGCAGGTGACATTGTAGGATTTATGACAAAACGTGGTGAGAAAATACAAACTCATGTCAAAATGTGTATTTTCTTTTATTAAATATATTAAATTATGTTTAAAAATTTATTTTATTAAATATTTATTTTTCTATTCTACATAAATTTATTATATTAAATATATGTTAAAGGTGGTATATAAGGTCACTGAGAATTATACAAATAACTGACATAAAGTAAGTTGGGGAAGTAATTTTAAAAAGAAAAAAAGCAGTCACACTAGAAACCAAATAATTGCTAGATATATTGAAAATTTACACATCCTATCAATTTCCTATTGTTGCAGTAAAAAATTACCACGAACTCAGTGGCTTCAAAATAACACAAATTTATTATTTTATGGTGTTGGCTTTCAGCCATCTAAAATGGCTGGGCAGTGCTATTTCCTTCAGGAGGCACCAGGGGAGAATCTGTTTCTTAGCCTTTCCAGGTTCTAGAGACTGTCAACATTCCTTGGCTTCTGGGTCTGCCTCACTCTGACATCTACTTCCGTCATTATATCTCCTCCGACTTGGAGATTCCTGCTTCTCTCTTCTGAATGTCCTTTTGATTGTATCAGGCCCACCCAGATAATTCAGGATAATCTCTCCATCGTAATATCATTAATTTAATCACATCTGCAATATCTCTTCTGCAATGTAAGGTAAACATATTCTTAGATTTTGGGAAATACAACGTGGACATCTTTGGAGGGGACTTTATTCTATCTACTCCATATATAAAAACAAACAAACAAAAAAGCAAAATGAAGATACAACAGCAAGATGACAGTATAGGTATGTATTTATATTCTTGAGATGGATACAAACATTGTTTGTAAGACCCCAACATAAATCATAGTCAAAAAATCTAGGTTTTTGATAACACAAAATCTGAAAAATGTGATTCTTAGGATCAGAAATTCATATCCCAATAGTAAAATGTTCTCAAACTATGAAAAAAAGACTTCACCAAGAAGAAATGAAATAAACAAGAGATACAGTAAATTATTTGGATTACTAATAATCAAACCAATACCATCAGATCTTAAAAATAGAAAACAGCAATACCCATAAAGTGCTGACAGCAATGTAAGTTGGGACATAATTCATTAAGTATATCATAAACTAGTAATATTCTCTGATGCTTTCTCCATCAAATCTTTTTTTTTTTTTTATATTGGGTATGTGAAACAACTGTTTTCTTTTTTTTTATTTTTTGGTGAGGAAGATTCACCCTAAGCTAACATCTGTTGCCAATCTTCCTCTTTTTTTTTTTTTTTTGCTTGAAGAAGATTAGCCCTGAGCTAACATCTGTGCCAGTCTTCCTCTATTTTGTATGTGGGTCACCACCCCAGCACGGCTGATGAGTGGTGTAGGTTTGCGTCCAGGATGTGAATAGGCAAACCTGGGCTGCCGAAGCAGTACGCACCAGACCCAACCACTACGCCACGGGCCGGCCCCATCCATCAATTCTAATTCTAGAAATATCGCCTAAGGTAGAAATTGGAAAGAATAAAATATTTTTTATAGATGAATTCCTAACCAAGGACCAAAATATGAAAACTACTTTAATAATTATAAGACATCTATAAATTATTATATACTGCCAAAATATACAATGGTGGACATGTATTGGCATGGAAAGGTGTTCTTGATAATATCAAATTGTACAAGACAAAAATAAATATACACATACACTATATTTCTCCTAAGGACACACTGTAACATTAAAGTGTCATAATAAGCCCAGACTTTGAGTGACTACTTATTTCTTAGTCACTGAGAAACCTCGCTCTATTAATTAAGGTGATCAGAAACATTGATGCTTGAAAGTCTATCAGTAAGAATGAAACATTCTACTCTTGCCTGGAGGATCTTGGTCACATCAACACTGAGAATGAGCTTCCGTTTAATCCCAGGTGTAGATCAAGGGTTCCTGTATACAACATTCCACATTTATTTTAACTTTGCAGTTTCCAAGTAAATAGGACCCTGAGTTCACTTCATAATCTAGACCTGATGTTGACTCTTAAATACAGCCTTGGGTTACTTTGGCCCATCAAAACATTGATTCTTTGGAATTTTACCTAAATATCTTTTTCTCCAAATCCTATAATTTCTATTTTTTTCCTTCGTTGAGTGAGACAGCCCTGGTTTCTGATGCTTAGTCTCCCTGGTTGCAGTGAGTTTGCATTTAGTTGCAAAATTAGTTTGCTAATTCAGAAACCTGGATTTGTCAGTGTCAAGAACACAGCTGAGCTAAGAAAGAGCTGAGCTGTCCAGTATTGGAGAAGCCAGTTGAAGCAACTTTGAGCCAAAATGAAAGTAACAATGGATGAAATCTGTAATCACTTAATCATGACAGTATCAGCCAGAAGCTAAAACCAGAGAAGGCTCCAACTCTCTGCTGTTTCATTTTCCCCCATGAAACAGTGCACTGGTGGAGAGTCAGGCGAATCAGCAAAGAAGTTGTGAGTTTTGTCTCACTATTGAAGGAGCCCCAAACAAAAATCTGGCGGTTTAATGGACCCAGGACCTGGGTGAAGGGCTAAGGGAGAGGGCTAAGAGCAGAAAATTTCTGGGTACTGAGTCACAGTGGATAAAGTCTTTCCAAGGTTGCCTTCTCCTCCTGGCTCCAGACCCCACAAGTCTGCCTGAAGAAGACTTCTGTCCAAGACCTCAGAAAAAGAGACCTAGGAATGAAGACACCTGCACTAGGAATGCAAATATGCAAAGAATATAATCAGCCAGAGAGGTCCGAGTCCTTGACTGCATCTCCTTTCACAGGCTGTGCACCAAGTTTGGTGTGGGGAGCACAGCTTTCTGGTGAAGACTGCCGGGTAAAGCCTTTGTAATTGCCTGTGATTAAGCCTGAAAAATCTCCCATAGGTTTTTAACCAGGAGCCACACTCCTCAGTCAGACCACAATTTTGTCCCTTACAGTTGTAGCTGTCTGGTCTAAGGCAGTGTGTATATGTGAAAGCATACACACACTCATATACACACACATTCATGCACACACGTTCATACACACACACATACTTATACATCTAAACACAAACAGTGCATGATGGGTAAAGGTGGTGGAAAATTCCATTTTTATGTTTGCTTATTTATACATTCTAATTTTGTCTATTAAACTGATATTACTAAGCAATATTGCACTAACAAAAGTTGGGGAAATGTGAAATAAAGACAAATAGAGCCATTAAAAATATAATGTTTGTTTAAAATAATGATGACATGAAACCATTTTATAACTCCACAAAAGACAATAAAATTGTTTACTATCTCTGAAATTAAAAGTAATGAACCTACTTAATGAGGAACAATCATGTAAGGGAATTTAGCCTAATCAAAGAAATAAGTGTACTTAAAAAATAAGACTTCCATTTGTCAAAGAAAACACAAATGCAATTTGTCTACATATTCTTGAATACAGAGAATGTTTTTCACAGTCTGAATATTTTAAGATTGTTAACGGAAACACATTTAGGTACAAGAAATGCATTTCGGAGTGCATAGACTCCATTTAAATTATTTTTTTCAATAATACTCCAACTTCCATAATTGAAATATGCACACCTACTCCTCACTCTGTATATACGTAATATCTTCCATAAAAACTAAACAAATAAAGAAATACGGGATTGCAAAAATATTATTAAAATTGTTTGATATCTTGTAGGACAAAAAAATCTAGATATATGTGTGCTAGTTTTCTATTGATTTGTCATATGAGATAAAGGAAATATCTGTTTAAAACTTGTGCATATGCACAAAAGCCAGACTGTTGCAGGACCTTAAGTTAGTTGAACGTAAAGGACTCATCTCTGGGAGAAGTAGGCTTGTTTTATGCCCAAGCAAATGACATCAGGCTGCAATAATGACCAATCACAAAAGAGACTTGTCAATCACCTTCTGTAACTACTCAAATTGTGTCTTTCTAAATTCAACCTTACTTACAATGAAATTCCTCATTCCTGTATTATAACTACCCCTCAGACTACACACAGAAAGATTGGCTCTATTTATTCTAGCATGACATGAGCTCTCCTGGCCTAATAAACTAATAAAGTCAGTCTTGATTTAGATGAATTTTTCATCTTTGATTATATTTCAACATTTCCCTAAGAAACCATGATTTCCAATTAATTTTACATGCTTTCTACACCAAAACACTAAATAAATTATGGTTTAAAAATATATCTTTTCAGGGGCCAGCCCGGTCGCGCAAGCGGTTGAGTGCGCGCTCCCCTACCGCTGCGGCCCGGGGTTCACTGGTTCGGATCCCGGCTGTGCAGTGACGCACTGCTTGGCAAGCCATCCTGTGGCGGCGTCTCATATAAAGTGGAGAAAGATGGGCACGGATGTTAGCCCAGGGCCAGTCTTCCTCAGCAAAAAAAGAGGAGGATTGGCAAATGTTAGCACGGGGCTGATCTCCTCACACACACACAAAATATATATCTATATCTATATCTATCTTTTCAGTATATATTTGATATTTTTGCTTTTGAGATTTCAACTCTTCTTATCCTATTTTTGTTTATACATTCACTTCTGTGTCTCTTGTCATAAGGCATACCTAAGCTGTCTCTCTCTACATAAGCTCAAGTGGTCAGATCTTTCCTTTTTTCACCCCAGGATAGACAGTGACTCGGTAAGTAACCCAGGCACTGCCAATCCAGTCTTTGTCTTTAGGATTTTTAATTTTGAGAATTTTTGAAACCATCATGTAGGGGATTTGGGGAGGCGAATTAAATTCGGCTCACGGTCAGTGAATACACAAAATTCTGTATCTCATGGATACATTGATCTTATTTGACTGACTTATTTGGTTATGGTTGCTATTACCTGTATCTCTGGAATTTTCTTGGTACATTACCACTCTCCCCCATATTTTCAGAATAGACCTTTCTACTTACTTTCTACCACAATTGCTTTCTATTAATACTCTCCATGCTTTTTAAAAAATATTTGAGATCATATCATATCATTTGCAATCCATAATCCTGCTAGGTAGATATATTGCTTGCTATTAAACAGCAAGTTGTGGGCAAGAAAACTTTAGAGGAATGTGGGCGATTTACAAATAACTAAACGGCTCAGATAAGACAGAAGACTATAAACAGCTATTTTTTTCTTTTTTTTGAGGAAAACTGGCTCTGGGCTAACATCCATGCCCATCTTCCCCTTTTTGTTGAGGAAGACTGACCCTAGGCTAACATCCGTGCCCATCTTCCTCTATTCTGTATGTGGGGTGTCACCACAGCATGGCTTGATGAGCAGTGTATAGGTCCGCACCTGGGATCCGAAACTGTGAACCCCAGGCTGCCGAAGCAGAGCGAGCAAACTTAACCACTACGCCACCAGGCTGGCCCCCTACACACCTATTAATACACCAGAATGGTAAATTAGCTGACCATGGCACACAATGGTGAGGAAATTTTAACTTATTGGCTGTGATCATTTGGAATCAAGAGCCCACTAGGCACGCTTTTGCAGAGTATATTGTAGGAAGAATTCAAGGATTCTGAATGGAAATGAATGTTTTTGACAGTGTTTTGCAGGCTAGAGAAAACTTAACATCAAACACACACACACAGACTCACTCCAAATAAATTCCAAATTTCTTAGCTTAAATTAGGAACTAAATTCAGGAATATTCTATGACAGTAGAGAAACAAAATTAAACACTTCTAACCTTTTCTGGACTGAGATAACTGGAAATCACACTTGGATTTGGCATGTTAGGTTGACAAATCAGAACTTCCATTGGTTAATCCAAGCCTGGTTTTAGTGTACACAGTCTAAATAAATAAAGGTGATAGAAATGTCCTGGTATAATCAAGAACAATTCTTCTTAATAACTTTCAATTCATGTCAAAAGATAAAAATTAATGTTTATATTACATTCCAGACTAAGTAGAAAAGAGTATTAATGGCTCTGAAAGACCAATCCAGACCCAGGCCCTTCCTAGCTACACAAGGACTAAGAAGACCAAAATATAAGCATATCCCTATGACAGGTACAATGTTGCATGTTGAGGGAAATGAATACAAATATTTGGGAAGATGGAAGTGGATCAAAATCCATTCCAAAATCCAACAAATTGGATCATGTTTGTTGGGTTCACATAACCCCTAACTTTGATTTTCGAGATGATGTAGAAAAGATTGTCATTAATGAAGGATTGATACATATATTCAGTGGGAGGAGGTTTCAACATCCATGGAAATTCCTTACTGGTCCATCTCTCTGCTGGAGAAGTTAGTACGAACTGCAATAATTAAAATTGACCTGTGGTAGTGATATAATCATTTTTGGTGGTTATGTGATCATGGCTTTCCTTAGAATTAAATAGACTAGCAGTCCACTAGATTTGTACCTTCCTTTAAAAATTTAACAATCGATCAATTCAGGACTAGTAAGCAAAAGTTATGATTGAGGAAAAGAGTAGAGAATTGCGATTTCCTCCCCTAATCATCTCCCATATTTGAGTGAAATCTGAGAGGCAAAGCTTATGAAATAAAATATGTTCGATTGCATTATTCTGTCAATATATTTGTTGTTCCTTTTTACTTGGCCCCACACATATATATGTCCTCTCCCACCTGTCTCTCCTGTGGGAAGACTATACAAGCTGGACTAGAGACATATTAACAGAATTAATTTTTTCCATTTCCAAGTAAAAATTTTAAAAGGTATTTGTGGTTATGACTCTCTTTTCCTGGCCCCTAAAATAGCATGTTCTCAAAATGTGCTGTATCCTTAAGATGCACCCCAGAATTAAGAAAACAGGTGAAACAGAGCCACAACCAACATATAATATGGGAAAAATAAAATAAATTTTTGTTGTGTATACTACTTAGATTTTGGATTTGTATGTTAATGATGTATAAGCTAGTAAAGTTTGATGGATTCAGAAAAGAGTTCAGGTATATTTAAAAAAGAGACATGCAGTAACAACTCAGACAATACTGATGCATATATTTCTTACAGCCTTATCTAAAAGTATCTCTTGGGGCCAGCCCTGTGGCTTAGCGGTTAAGTGCGCGCACTCCACTGCTGGTGGCCCGGGTTCAGATCCTGGGCGCTTACCGACCCACTGCTTATCTGGCCATGCTGAGGCAGCATCCCACATACAGCAACTAGAAGGATGTGCAACTATGACATACAACTATCTACTGGGGCTTTGGGGAGAAAAAGGGAAAAAAGGAGGAGGATTGGCATGGATGTTAGCTCAGGGCTGATCTTCCTCACAAAATAGATAAATAAATAAAAGTATCTCTAGCTATGCCACTTAAATATTTAAATGTATATATACTTAAAAAGCAAAACTCAGAATTTTCCAGAATTCTCATATACTAACTCTAAATTATCATTAATTCCTGAAACTTCACAACATCACTGAAATCCAATTATTAAAATGGAGACATTGAATTTTGATGAGCAATGACACTTTGATCTCAGGCACATTCGTGGTTACCCCAGAAGAACCCAAAGCTCATTATATGATTATTTCCCAAATTTCTGTGTTTGAAATTATTTTCAGTTAGAAACTGTCAGGATCTGTTCTCAGTCTCTCTACTTCAGCCCAGACCCTAAAGTCAGAAAAGTTAGGCAGATAATCCATTGAGGTAGTGATTGAGTTTCTATATGAAGAGTTAGAAGAGGCTTTTCAAGTGAGAAGGTCAGGGAGCATCTCCCAAACAGAGGAACCAGTATGGGCAAGGAAAGTAGGAGGAGGAAACTTCCAGAAGATGAAACAAGGCCAGTACTACTGGAACAGAGAAGGAAATGGTTTTGTGGAATGGGAGGAGGACCTGTGGGTTATCATTAAGACTGTGGCTTTATGCTAAGAGCTGTAAGTATGATTGAACACATTTTAGCAGTGTGATTAGACTTCCATTTTGTAGTTGTCATTGTGTGAGTATTCAGAATGACTCAGCAGGAGGCAAAAAGGAAATGGTTAGACACATTTCACAATTCTAATTCCAATTCCTAGACAATTGCAGTAACATACTTGAGAAATGATGTGGGGTGGAGAAAAGTGGAGAGAGAGATATCAAGAGTATTAAAGATGAAAATCAGCGCGACTTGGGAGTAGATTGGCTAAGGAAGGTAAAGGCAAAGGAGATAAAAAATAAACTTGGATTTCTGGATGGAAAACTTGATGGATCGTCGTCTTATACACACACACATACCCCTCTGTTTCTTTTTCCTAGAGATTTCCATTTCTTATCCTGAATACGACTCTATTTTTCCCACATTTTATAAATCATTCTTATATTTCTCTGAATTTATAGTGTAACATGGAGCCCAGTGGCTGAAGTTAGTTTTTTTCCACCTTCATCTTTTTTCTAAATTTTAAACATTTTGTTGATTGTAAGTATGCACAAAAATTCTTAAGGGTACAGCTTGATGAATGTCCACAAAGAGAACACACCCATGTAACCAGCACCCAAATCAAGAGACAGAACTTTAACTGAAACCCAGAAGCCCCCTGGGGTCACCTTTCATTCACAACATGCTGCCTCAAGGGTCACTGCTATTTTAACAACCTTGATCAGTCTTGCAATTTTTTCAAATGTATATATGTTACAAAAAAACAGTGTGCTGAGGTTTAATTTTGTTTTTCATGTTGTTTGTTTTACATTGTTTCTAACTTTTAAATTTATTATAGGCAAGTCAAGTAATTGCATCCTACAGCATTTTGGCTCATACTGTTGTGGACATACGGCTGATTATTTCTTTGAAGATAGCAACTGAAAAAGGCAGCACAAGAGTAGAATATGAAGAAAATTAAAGGCATGTGATAAACGCAAAATTGTACGTCAGGAAATTTCAAACTAGGTTATACGTTCAGAATGTTTGACTACTCAATTGTTGCTTTTGGCAATAAAATTGTAATTTGTTTTCAGTAAGGCTGTCAATATATAATGGCAATTCATGGTGATACCTTATTTTTAATCATTACTACAAAGAATTTACTATAACATCAAAGAAGAATTTTAATATTTATTGCTTTTCCAGTAGCTCTTCTAAATTCTTGAGTGAGTGGTTTGCTCAAGATCAGATAACTGGGTGTTCAGGTTAGGGTTCCAGCGTGAAAGGATGGCTTCAGACACCCCCACGCTCTTAATGCAAGAATCTGCAATCCTTGTAAATAAAAGGCTTGACACAGAACAGATGAAGACACTTTCCCCTGGAGTTCAGGAGGTAGATCTGGGTGGATTTTTATACTCTATTCTTGAAAATTAGAGGGGAGAGTATCTCTAAACTATTTTAGCTAATCCGTAGTCCTGAATATTTCTAATTGAACCTTAAACCCATTTCTAATATTCATTATGCTAATTAATGACACTGTTTAACCAATATAAAACTTTTTTTATCCAATATGCTAATTAGAAAAGTGCTGACTGTTGAATAAAATATGGCTAATAGAGGATATTTAATAGCCCAATCTACAACATGGCTCTTTCTCTTATAAAACAAGCTGACTGCCCTCAAACTGAAGCCGGGTACCTGAGGGGTACTGTGGATATTAAACCAATTTGCTGTTTTTCCTGTTTAGCTTGAGGGGTGACTCAGGGGTCTCAAGGATTTGTGTGTTTGTTTTGCAGAAGAAAGAGAATGCCTTCGGGAAGGTTGTGATCACTGGATGGCCGGCCCTCAGCAGCCCTGGAAGCCCAGAAGTCAGATTGCCCAGGGGCTTATCAGGAGTGACCCTTTGTTTCCCCAAATATCCTCCTGCCAAGCCCCTTAGCTCTATAAAACCCCCCTGTTCTCTGTTCTTGGGGAGGTGGCTTTGAGTGAACCCAGGCTCCCATTTGCTTATTGTGGCCAATTTGAATAAATCTTTCTCTATTTGTAAGCACCAATGTCTCAGCATTTGGTTTCCTGTGCATCTGGCATACAAACTTGAGATTAAGAGGTTCAGTATCAAAACTGTGCTTGCTTGATAGAATTTATCTCATCACACAGAATTAAAGTAAGTGTCGTATACATAATAAGCCTTCCACATTGATTATACCAAAGTATATAAAATGTTGTCTTTAATGAAAAAAGGACTATCAAAGAGAAGAAAATATATTCGGGATTGTGCCGTTAAAATGCAAAGTATTATTTTAATGTAATGATCCATTTTATTTCAAGAAAAATTTCACTAGGATTTTAGCAAGCCTAGACCTCCAATAAAACACAGGAAACGTTATATTTAAACTATTTTAAGAAACTGAAATTGTTCCTTAGTTGTCATATCCAGCAGCAGAATTTCATAGAGCCAATACACATTAAAGAAGGGAGATTTAATTATAGCTGTTTTACACTGCAAAAAGCTCATCATCTTCAAAGAGAAAATTGATGAATAGAATATGCTATTATTAAATTTTAAATTATGAGTGTATATTGATTTTGAAATGTAGCTTTTGGCAATTTTATCAGATCTCATCCAAAGTTTAAAACAATATTTTGAGAAAATATGACTTTGGAGGAATAATGGCAACATCTATAATGTTCCTTCATCCTTAGTCTTGGTAAAAGTATCACTCAATTTGAGGAAGTGAAAATGATATATCTCCATCACTTTTTTCAACTGAAGCTCATTGCTCTTGAACTTTCCTGCAAAGAAACCCTGTTGTAGCAATGCATTTAATGTTACTTGTCCACCTGGCCTGAGGCCAGTGATAGGTATAAGTCACACCTTAGGAGATAATATACATGCAATCCCTAAAAACAAAGGAAAACAATTTTTAAAAGTCAAAAAGATTATACTTTAAAAGTAAAAAGATATGGTCCTTGTTGAAAATGTCTGTCTTGGGTAATTTTATGATATGGATAAATTTCTTAGGCCCTTCATGTTTCTAGAGACCCTTATTCAGTCCCATAACTGTTTTCAAATCTAAGATGTTATTCCTGGGAACCTTACTCCCCTCATATCTTATGTCATAAACTTGAAGATTACATAGGACTTAGGTTCTACATTGTCCCCGTAGGGGAGTGGAATTTGCCACCTCAAGATGTGTCTCTTTGGCATGAGGATTATTTTGGGCTGGTTATTTTAAAAAAAATGCAGATATAGGAGAAGCTCTGAAAACCAAGTAGAAGTTACCCTTTGTAAGAGATATTTACATTTGTAAGGGAAATCTCCATTTGTAAAGGTGACTCCCTCTCTACTAGAAAGAGGGGGATGACCTTACCTCCAGAAACTCTTATCAATGCAGAAGGCAAGGACTTAAATCTGCATAATAACCTTGCTCTTGTTTACTGCGCTTTTTCTGGTAATCTCTCATAACTGACTCCTCCCACCCCCAACATCTTCCTTTGTCTTTAGCTGAAGAAGATGGTGACCTCAGCCAATCTGGTGAGTTACTCAGTTTTCCTGGGTTTCTCCCATATATACATGTGATAAAGCTTTGTTTGATTTTCTCCTGTTATTCTGTCTCATGTCAGTTTAATTCTTAGACCAGTCAGGAGGACCTAGAGGGTAGAGGAATTGTTTTCCTCCCCTATTTCCCTGCGCTGCCCATTTTTCCAACCTTATCTTATTAACTCTGCCCTTCAGTGGGGTGTTCTAGGCTTACTGGGCTGCTTGCAATCCCATAAGCAAACTAAGCTCTTTCCCACTTTATGGCTTTTGAATACGCTCTTATGGTTGCGACAAGGTACATTTCTCTCTACTTTTTGCATGACTGAAACCTTCTTATTCTCCACTGTTCAGCTTAAATGTCACCTTCCCAGTAAGACAATCAGTGAAAAATGTATCTCAGTGGGTTCCCTGGCTGCCAAAATCTGAAGGTTCCTTTTGTTATTCTCTATCATTACAGGCTATTTCTATCATTGTGTGTATTATGTGTTTCTATCACAAATTGTGTTTTTACACCTGTGGATAGAGATAGATATAGATGTACACAAACGAAAATTTGCTTCTCTATTGTCTATCTTCTAATTTGCCTTAATTTATATACTGTTTTGTTCAGTATTTTATTGTATCAATGGTAAATATGAAGCCTGTCTTACAGAATGCAAATAAGATTTTGTGATAATTTATTCTGGTTATCCTTAATCTCTATCCATTCTAAGAAACTTTACATTACTCCTTTATTCATGTTACAATTAGGCTTAAAAGTCAAACATTTCCAAAGACTAAACCTTAGTTACTAGAAAATTTGCACTCTGGAACAAACAACTAAATGTAAGCATTCCCTAACCAGATACGTAAATCTTTATTAATCCCAGTCAAATTATCTTTATGGTATTATCTCTACCACATCCTCATTCCTATTTCCCATAGCTCCAACTTTGTTTACTTGCTATTTCCCGAATAAAGATAGCAGCTTCCAGTGTTGCTCAGATATCATATTCCCTTTGCCCACAATGATGCCACCATTTCTTTCTATAGGTTATTTATTCTTTTCCTTAAATGCCACTACTTCCTTTATTCTCCCATTTCAGAAAGAAGTATTCGTCCATCTCATAACTCCATATCATTTACCTCTCTTTTAGTCTTAATCTCAGTTGGAGGATTTAGCAATGAATCATAAAAAAAAAAAGCCTAGAAATGATCCTTAATGATTATTTTCTCAGCACACATGTTCAATTAATTTTCTAATTTCCACCTATAAATTTATCCAATTCCATCCATTTCTCTATCTTCTATTATCAGTTCTCACATTCACGTTGTGTTACAGCTCAACAGGGCCACCACAGCCATATCCAAAAAGCTTTCCTTTTTTACTCTCATCTTGGCCTCCTCAAACTATCTCACAAAAGATGTCAACTTAAACAACTAAAATATCAACGTGATAATGCCGCCCCTTGAAACAAAACACTTCAGGGCTCCACATTTGCTTCCAGATTGAATCCAATATTTTTGATCTGGCAGGTGGAGTCTGAAATTTGCTTCTGGCAGAATTTTCCCCACACTTCTCTCTTTATTCCATTTCTCCACTTGCATACTCTAATAATTCCAAACTGCTTGACCTTCTCTACAATAGCTTTTCTCATGCTATTTCCTCACCTTGGGATCCCTTCCCCCACTCTCCTCCCTTCCTTAATTTTCTTACTTTATGACATTTCAGAGAAGATGTCCTAACTTAGCCTCATTTACCACAAGTTCTCCTGGTATGTAGTTCTTCACACCCTCCAATATCACCTTTTTGTTGTGAATATTTTGACTAGGTGTGCATTTTTAAAATTCTACATGATTTGCATTGCAATCCCATATTTGTCGTTGTGTAGTTGTATGACCTTGGGCAAGATAAATCTCTGCCTCGCTTTCCTCCTCTGAGACAATGAAGATGAGAATTGCACCTAAATTAAAGGACAGTTTTAAAGATATAACAAACCGCGCTTGCTTCAAAGAAAGCATCCACTAACCGCTACGTTCTTATTTTGCTGTGATTATTATTTGTGTCTCGAACACTTGTCTTTGTGTCTATCTCTCTTCCCAGATTGTCAAATCCTTGAAAGTAGAATTCATGGTTTATCTATTTTGGTGTCAGCACAGCATGGAACAATGACAAGCGCGTATACTTATATAAAACATATAAAACATTAAAGAATGAAAGAATGAACAAATTGATTATTTTGAAACTATGAAAACTTTCCTACTAGTATAAGAGGTTTTATTTATATGTGCTCTTCAATGTTTTGCATATATTAAATCGATTAATATATATTTAAAAGCAGGTAATATTATCTAACATCTAGATATCATCTGTGCATTTTAATAGCAAGCTCTGGAGATAGGGCTTCAAATCAAAAAAAAAAAAAAATCTTAAGTGGAGGATGGCAGGCAGTGAAAGCTGCAAGTGATGCTTACAGACTAGCTTCGCCACTGACTGTGCTTATTTCTATTCCACTCCAGACTTCAGCTATTTTCCTGTGATGTGAACTCTGTGATCCAAAGGGAATTTATTTTTCAAACTTTGAAATACTTGCGGATACCATTGAGGTGTTGATGAGGAGGAGGAGGAGTGAACACTGAGAGATCACATGGCATTTGTTATTTATTCATGAAAACACACACGATGATCTCCTATTTGCATATGGCTTTGCTGAGATCTGCAAATACACAAGTAGTGGTGACTGTTTGACAAACTGGCTAATCTAGAGTATTTTTTAAAACTCATGTGTATAGTCTAATAATCTTATGCTCATTATGGCTTAGAATTTTTCAATATGTAACTATGTGTGTGAATGAGATAATTGTTACAGAGGAAAGAAAATGGAGGGGGGAGGTCACCAGGATACAACATAATTTTATGAATTATAGATAAAGCAGTAAAACAAAATGTTTCTGGAAAACAAACAAAAATCATCAAGATTGATCATTATGTTTACTTATGAAGCTCTTCATTTGAAATACTAAGATTTCTTGATATCATATAGTCAACAATTTTAACTAAAATGTAATTGATTTGGTTGCTTAATGCTTCTAAGTTCTATACTGGAGATATTTATTTATTAAGTAATTTAAAGATCTATCTTGTTCTGTTTAATGACATAACATATTGTTTTATCCAGTGAGTTTATAATTTATGCAACTCCAGAATTTTCTTCCTTATTTAGGTATAATGATTTTTTCATTAATTTAAATAGTATCACTTTTGATTTCAAAAGCAGGAACAGAGTTATAAAAAATAATTTTTTGGAAAATTATAGGTTTCAGAAGAATCAATTTCATGGCCCAAAGTACATAAAATTCTATGTGCTGACGTAGCAGAAAAGAAGGGAAAGTGTAAAACGGCAACAAAATATCCTGAGAAAGAATCTTCACTTTCAGTACCAAGGAGTTAGGGTTCTGAGGGAAGAGGACAACTGTGTGCTGAAGAAATTAGAGGGGCCTCATATTTCTCCCACCTCACTAACATGGTCAGGCATCAACAGAGGAGCTGTATGGTAAGACACCTTACCCAGATCTCTGTATTCCAACAGAATGTACGAGTGTCTAGGAACTGATGAATTATCTTAAATCTTGAGGGAAAAAAATATGCTTTTAATCTCACTGCATCATGAGGAGATGTATATTAAAAACAATGAAGTGGGGATACATTCAAATAACACACTAAATGACAACTCAGAAAGGTAAACAAATCTGAGGCTCACGTAAGATGTCTGTGTAAACAAAAGCAGAATGGATATCTCTTCTTAACGCCATAAAATTGCATAACTAACTTTAAACTTAGAAGCTCTTCCATTGTGTGCCTGCGTGTGAGAGAAAGTGTGAGATAAAGGGAGAAAGGTCAGAAAAGAGAAGGCAGGAGAAACACAGTGTTGACCTGACACACCTTCATTTCAAAGTCTAAATCTGTTAGCTTTCTTTTCTTTCAATGGTCCATGATATTAATAAAAGTAGATAAAGTACTGTTTGGTCCTCCAGACTTTAATGTTTATATATGTCATCATTCGCAGAATGTCATCACCAGGGAGCTATGCTATTGGTGTGAGGAAGACTGGAGAAGCAGGAGGTAATTATGAAAAATCCAGTTTCCATTCTGCAATCATCATGCAGCAGTGCAGAAATAGGTCCCTAGGAACCTAGTTTCCTATAGGCACCAAAGATTGTCATAAACTGAGAACACCTTTTCCCAGGCATAGGAGATTGTAAAAATAAGTACTTTGGTTTATCAAGGAAACTGTCAGGAGCCTGTCATATCCCAGTTATTTTTTAAAAAGAAACGCACAGAGGATGCACAATCTCAAATTTTAATGTCAAGTTATTAAAATGATAATAGGGTTTATTCCACATCTTTTGTTAATTTAAGAGCTGAAGTACTTGAGGAAGATATTTATGGGTAGTAAAATTCATTAAACTCATAAATTTGTGATAGAAACAACCATCTACCACATGAATCGAAAGGGAAATTGGAAGCTTTTCTTTTTGTCAGTCATTGCCTATATGTCTCCCCATGCCCAATGTCAAGCTTCAGTACCCCCCCAACTCCTGGTTATCCCCGTAATGACCAATGTCTTTCAGTACAACCCCCAACATATTTCTTAACAGCATATCTTCTCCAACCATTCAATGCTACTTCCTTAACTGAAGCATTAAATACTTATTGCTTGGTTTTTACCATCACACCTACTTAGTAGCATCTCTAAGAACTGTCCTAAAATTCAAAGCTTATCAGGCCAGTTCCTTACTCTAAATTTATTAAGATTCACCAGATTCACGATATTCTGCTCATTGGCTTAGAAAATAGGGCTTGTTGAGATCAGACCGACTGCTGACTTCTCCAGCCTTTTTTGTCCTAGATTTTTCTCCCATGTTCACCTTGTGCACGCCACTTAAAAGGAATCTCAAGCATTATGTCCTCTGGGGATTTGGGACCCAAACTCTCTTCCTCATCTGGGTTTCCTCATTTAGTGTCCACTTACCTCACTGCATTATGGTTATTTATCTATTTGTTGTTATATTCTCAATAGTATATAAACTCCTAGAAATAAAAACTATGTCTTTCATCTTTACATCATGTATGTCTAGAATAGGGCTGGACTGACGTTTACTAAAAAAACTGCCAAATGTTTGAATGTCAGTATAGATCCACAGATTCAGTGCTTCTAAGGTTCATAGAATTCTACTATGTGAGAGAGGAGAAAGAATCTTAATCCTGCTCTTTGCAACAAATTACAGTAGTCAATGGTTTAACAATAGGAATATTTTCAACAAAGGACACACTGTATTTGCTTTATTTTCCTATATGACAAAACTTTTATTAAAAATACAGAGTACAAAAAATACAAAATACAAAAAAAATACAAATACAAAACTTTCATTAAAAATACAGAATAAAAATACAATGTAATATAGACCTATATTTCTCCTAGTCACGCTGGTTCAGAGATTTATTAGCATCTATAATAACATTACAAATAGTGTCAGTAATTAGGAAATCAACCACATTACTAATCATGGTGGAGCACACATCCAAGATCTAGTATAGTGGGACAATGGGACGGATAAGAAAACGGTGAAGAGATTGAGATTATTAAATAAGAGAGTCAATTTGAATGAAAAAGAACAAAATAAAAGTAGCAGATAAACATTTAGGAAGGCAGGAAAATAATTTTAAGATTCAAATATTTTAGTTTATGATCTTCATATAGTTTCTTTAATTTCTTCAAACCTGGACTTCAGACATTTCTTAAATATACAGTATATTACAAAAGCAAAAAGAACAATGCTGGATATAAACTGTCATTTTTGATAATATTTTATATGCTTCTAAGTAATTTTTAATTAGTTTCTATTTTTGCTTATGATTACAATGTAAAAATATTTATATCGTATTTAAAAGAAAAATTTTTGAGGCTTAAAGTCAATTGAACTTAATTAAAAACTGATTCTTAGAGCTCTTACTCTTTACTTAAATATATATTCCTTGCCCCTAGACTCTTGGCTATGTTAGGGCTTCCATTTATACGCCTCGATAAAATTAATTACTGTTTCATGTTACACCCAGCACCAGTTTTGTGACTACTCTTGCACAAAACTGTGTCTCTCTTGAGAATTATAAATGTCGTTGGGGCAAGGGACATATTTACCTTTCAGTTTGATGCAAGAGACATATTATACCTTAACTATTTGGTTTTGTATAGCAAAATAATAATTATGGTGAAGTCACACAAATAATCCAAAGTTTAAATACAATTCAGAACAAATTTCTAAATAGTTTATATTCTAACTCAGGTGATTAAGGTATACACAAACAGAATATAGATTCCAAGCTGGTATAAAGACCAGTGTTCTACTAAAGGTAGAATAATAATAATTTCAGAGCACAGAAACAGAAAAAATTAGCTCTTCTTGGGGGATGTTTAAATACGGCATTTTAGTAGATTCATAAAGCAGAATTTCAACAGACAAAATGTGCGACAATTTTCCAAGGAAGAAGTATTATAACAGGTAAAGGGTGAACCACCTCCTCTATGATTTAACGTTGGATTTAGCATTTCAACATGGGATAAATGGGAGTTGATGTTGTAGAAGTGTCTTGAAAGTCCATATAAAATTTTAAAGTACAATGAATAGCAAGCTAAACAATATATACTTGTTCCCTGCATTTGTTGGAAACCAAAACTTGTTTTTCCCTTTTTAATAGGGTGGGGAGTTGGGAAAGCCATAGAAACATGGATCAGAGCTATACACTTGAGTGATAAATAGCAACTAAATATTACTTTTTGCTTCTAAAATCATTTATCTTTATTTTTATTAAAAGAATAAGCCTTTCTCTTTTTGTCTTATTTCTATTTTTTATCATGATGTTCAGATATAAAGGATATAAAGTTAGCATATGCTAAGAAAATGGTGGATATCCAATGTTAAATACTTGAATGCTTCAACATTAAAATTCTAGTTAAATTTCATGCTTTGCCTTTGGACAACACAGTTTAAGAAAAGCTACTACAAAATTTTGTTTATGCCACAGTAGTATTAATATAGTATATTTATATAATAATTTTAAATGGTTATTCATTTATTTTTTTTTTTTTTATTTTTTTGTGAGGAAGATCAACCCTGAGCTAACATCCATGCTAATCCTCCTCTTTTTTTTTTGCTGAGGAAGACTGGCTCTGAGCTAACATCTATTGCCAATCCTATTCCTTTTTTTTTTCTTTTTCCCCAAAGCCCCAGTAGATAGTTGTATGTCATAGTTGCACATCCTTATAGTTGCTGTATGTGGGACGCCTCCTCGGCATGGCCGGAGAAGCGGTGCGTCAGTGCGTGCCCGGGATCTGAACCCGGGCTGCCAGGTGCAGAGCGTTAGCACCTAACCACTAAGCCATGGGGCCGACCCTGATTTTTAAAAATTCTCACAAATATGATTAATGGTATGATTTCAGTTTCTTCCATTAGAGTTTTCCTAGACTCTTGTTTTTTTTAACTTTTCTCTCAAGATTTTTTTTTTTTATTTTTTGGAGGTACTTGAATCAGAGAAGGAAAGGACTAAACGAACAAATTGTCAACTTGGATCAAAATTGGTGTCTAAGATGTTCTGCAGCGTCCTTCTGTGCTGGTTATTGACGCTCTGCTGCTTCCAAAGATTCTTATGTGAGTTTATGACTGGTGATACACCTACTTAATGTGTACTTTAGATATGACTTTTAATTACTTACACAGTGCAACATAAATTTTGAATTCTGAAACAAATAGTAGAGATTTATTTTCACATAAGGGCAAATATTTCAGTTCCAAATCCAAGGTGCGCTGAAATATTGCATTGTGATGTTGAATGTATGTTTATGTGGTAGACTTGTTAACATGAGTAGGCTAATTCCTATAGAGCAGAGCTTGTGTGTGTGTTCAGAATAGTTCCATGAAGAAATAGCTGTTCATCATAATGTTAAAATTAAAAGTATTATTAAAATATTATTCTTTACTTAAAAAGCATATTATTATCTAAAGTATGGGTTACATTTATTACATATAATCTCAAAAGAAGATATATAAGTCTAAAATGTGATTCTTTGTTCAGGAAATAGATTGTAGATTAATTAAACTTCAAGTCATGGCATAACAGCCATTTATTTTTCATGTGTATTGGTCAAGGGAGGTTGGTCAATGATTTTACTCATATCCTATTAAAGGCTAATAGAGAGATGATCTAGACAATTTTCTGACTATTGAGCTCATCTCACAGTTATTAATTATTTGTATCATTATTGTGTGTATGTAAACAGATATTTCACAATAGTAATTTGTTCTATAAATTTGAAAACAAATACAATGAATATTTTAATAACGTTTAGTAGAGAAGGCCTTCAGGGATCATAAGCACTAATTATGCTAACAAGCCTCTTAAAATTTCAAAGTAGTTGAAACAAACATGAATATTTGCATTATAGTATTTTTAACTCATATTTAGTATCAAATCTTAACCTTCTCTGAGTAAAAGCATCTAATTTTTCAATCATACATTCTTTGCTTATTGTTAAATAATACTTAATATTTTACATATGTGTGTGCCTATGTGTGTATGCATACATAAAATTTGGCAGAATAATAGAGCAATTTTCCCAGTGCTTTCAACAAAGAGGAAATTCTTAAATAAGTTCATGAAATTGAATCATTTTTGTTAGATTAATTCCTCATTTGTGTCAGAATAATTCAATGATTATCATCATATTTTGTCTGCATCATGTTTTGCCCAGACTATTACAGTAGCCTCATAATTTGTCCCCCTGCTTTTATCTTTGCTTCTACAGCCTATTCTCTATGAACAGGCAAAGAGCTCCTTCTTAAATGTAAATATAGTCATTCTAATTCCCTGCTCAAACCCTGTAATTAATTTCCACCCTTCTTAGGACCAGAGACCTTAACTCTGCTCCCAACATCCAATATGATCTGGCCACTGGTTCTTTCTCTGACCTCATCCTCTGTTAACTCTGGCCACTGGCTCTCCCTGCCCCGGGCATAATCGCCTCCTTCTTGTTCCTTGGTCATACCAAGAGTGTATAGTTTTTGAAAATGTTGACTTGATTCTCTTTCTTCATATATTTGCCAGAATCATTCTCTCACAAATTACAAAGTTCAGCCCAGATATAACTTAATCAAAAGACTTATTGACCACCCTAAATCAAATTTTATTCCCACTTGATGCTATATCTTCTTATCTTAGTTTTTTTGTCAGAGAAATTATATTCTAGTGATGCATTATATATTTCTTTTTTTATTTGTTTGCTGTTTACTTTCTATCTCTTTATCTCCACTACAATGTGTCAACAATAGTGATTTTTTTTTATTTGTTATATTCTGTTTTTTTGTATTGTGTTTTGGTTTACTTTCACTTCTGCTGCACTATCTCCAAGAGTGTTAACAATTCTTGGCAAAGAGTAGAGGTTCAATAAAAACAAATTGAATGAACTAGTGCATATTATCATATGATTAAGCTGGATATTAGGTTCATGATTATTCAACATTTTCCGTCTAGTCTTGTCTGTGTGTTTGAAAAAATAATACATTTAAAAAATGTATAGGGACCAAATTAATGTAGAGTTGTAAGAAAGTTAGAAAAGATACATTTAGGAAATAGTTCAGAAAATAATTTTAGGAGTTTGCCACATCATAATGTCTAGCATAGATGACTTACTAATAAATATTTTTCAGAAGCATACCGGTATGAATTGAACTTTATTTATTTATTTAGTGAATAATAAATGGATACATAGATAGATGGATGAATGATGGGGAAGAGGAAGAAAATGAGGAAAAACTTGTTGTTTGAACAGATGTGTTTTATTTGTCTCCTTTTCATCCCATTGGTGAGGAAGGAATTCCTGCTCTCCGTTATGGAGATGGCCGTACACACATCACCCAATATTGAACACATGAGATTGACAGCTGGTTATTAGTCACATATGCTCACAGCCAGGGGGAGGAGGACACAGGGCCACATGGGGGTTTCACTCTACAACAGAGTGAACAAGCAGAGCCTACAGGAAGCCGACTTGGTAGTAATAAGACGGAGGATGTGATTGAGTTATTTGAATGATTCTAGGAGTTGACAGGGAACTGAAATCTGGTACTAAGGAATAAGTAGCCAATGTGTCTGGTCCCTGTAATAAGGAAGGTTGTTTGACTAAGGGATCTTATCCACAAGAGAATAGAAGAAGAAGAACTTGCGGTTAGGCCCTTTATTCTCTCCAAATTTTACCAGATGTTCAAGGCAGCACATAATATTTAACCTTATTTTCAGGACTTGCACCACAAGATATCTATGCAAAAGAGAGGCAGGAGTGAAGACTGACTCACGTTTCTAAAAGGGAAGATGGTAAGAGCATTAAATGGGAGTGATTAACTAGAAGGAGCTGTGGAATAATGTATCAGTTGAACTGTTGACATTGTGAAGCTGGTGAGTTTTGGTTTTGTTCAAGCTCGAAATAAAGGTTTACGAGTTTTTCACTACGTTGTTTAATTCCATCACGGGTACTAAATTTTGGTAGTATAAATAAATGGTAGGATTCGTGATAGTCATGGTTATATGCACATTTTTAGAACATAGAGAGTAAAATTCAAATAACATGTCAGTGTACCTATTACTAAGTAGAAACTGTGTTGTGTACTTTTTTGGAAAAAGCAATCCTGGAGGGTGTTATTTTCATTATTTTATGGATGAAGACATTGATACTCAAGCCATCTAAATAATCAAGCCAGGACTCTGACAAAATTCTATCATATACCAAATCCACTAACTTTTCCATCAAACCACAGTTCCCATTGTAGGCGGACTTTAAATATTTGCAATATTTAGCCAAGAAAAATTATCAATGATTTTTGAGTGCAAATTGAATATATCCAAATATTAGGATAATAAGAATATACAATCATAGAAAGAAATGTTCAATTGTATGTTTAGTTTCTTCAATGAAAGGAGCTAAAACTGTGATTGGGGTAGATCTGGGAGTGGGCTGGGGAGCAGTTGAATAACATATGTCAGACACTCTACTAGGGATTATAATATTACATTTGCCTCAGTTTACATTTTGACAATTTAAACACATGACACTCATGCAAATATAAAATGAGCAAGCGCCAAAAATTTTCATCTGATTAATTAATGAAGGAACCAGAGATAAGTTAAAACTAGTTCAATGAGCATCTGAGGAGCTAGGTCTTTATAAGTAATTTAATAATGGAATGTTAAGCTAAGATTGTGGGTTGGATACAAAATTGATTAATATCTTAAAGAGCAATAAATACAACTTTTAGAGTTTTATTTTTCTCAAGACAAAGGTGAAATATGATCCAATCAATAGAAAGTCAGTGAAAGATGTGAGCCCTATACGTCACTGGAAAAACTCACAGTAATCTCTTTTGCCAATTTCCATGTTTAGTTCATTTTTTCTGACACTTTCAATCTTTACAAAAAACATATAAGATGAATATATTTGAATATATTCCTCTTTATTTTACATATGAAAAAATAAAGCTCAAATATGTCTAAGTAATTCAACAAAAGTCATAGAGTAAATAAGTAGAAAATGTTGGATATTAATGAGGGTCAGTCAACTCTATTTGTAAATTTATCTTTTTTCAATTGCAACAACTTACTGCTTAAACCATCCCTAAATCTTGGACAATCACTAAGCAGAGATATATTAGAAGGAAAGTAAACATTAGACTGGTAGTTGGTTCTGTAACCAATTAGTATGTGGAGTGAGGTTTTATATATAAATCTTCAAACAAAATATTTAATACCTACTTCACATCCCTTATTCTTATTGTATAATAATAATAAAAAAAATCTGCAAGCTCCCAACCATTAATTTACCATCCTTCATGTATTTATCTATTCATATGCTATTCCTTCACTCCAGATACTGTGGGAGAACTGTCCCCTGCTTCAAGCGAAGCCCAACTCTTTCACCTGTGACCTAGATCCCATCCTTGGTTACTTACTCAAATATATTGATGCATAAATTCTATCTACTTTCTCTTGCATATTCCTCTTTCTATTTTATTCCCATTGCATACAAACATGATGTCATATCCTTCTCTTCCTTTCCTAAAAAAAAATTATTGATCTAACTTTATCTCCAACTATGAATCTGTTTCTCTTCTTCCCTTGAGAGAAAATATTCTTTGAAAATAATATCTTTGCAGAATGCTCCAAATTCTTTGTTATGTTGTTTTTTCTTGAATCCCATCTAGTGAGGCTTTCATCCCCTCTCCACAGAAATTGCCCTTGCCAAAGTTACAAATAATGTTCAAATTGTGAATTCCACAATCCATTTCTCAGTTCACCTTCCCCGAAACACTTCTACCTCCTTGGCTTCCAGGCCATGGCGTTATTCTTGTTTACTTTCAATATCCCTTGCCTCCAGTCTTAGTTTCTTTTGCTGATTCCTCCTATCTCTCTAACTTGTTAATTTAGGAGGGCTGGAGAGCTCATTCTTACCATAACATTGATAAACAGATTCAAATTTATATTTCCAGACTGAACCTTGGCTCTCAACTCCAGTTTCATATATCCACCTGCCTACTCAAGGTCTCCAATCCCATGTCAAACTAGCATCCAAATCATAGCAAATCCAAAATGGAGCTCAAAATCTTCACCTTACTGTCCCTTTCGCCATTATGCCCACCTCAGTTGGTAGCAATCCTACTCTTTTAGTGGCTCAGCTAAAATAATTTGTCATCCTTGACTTTTCTCTTTCTCTCTCATAACCTGTACTTAATGTATCGGCAAAACTTTTTGGTTCTATCTTCAAAATGTATCCAGAATCCAACCACATATTGTCATCCTCAATACTAGAATCTTGCCCAAGCTACCATCACATTCCCAGCAGATTATCTGATAGCATCTTAAAGTGTCTCCTTGCTTCAGTTTCCCTTCTTCTTTAATTTATTCTCTAGAGAGGCAACCAGAGAAGCTTTTCCACATATAAACTGTCATTTCTTTGTTCAAAGTCCTTGATTGAATATCTAGGTCACTCTTAGTCTTTACAATAGTTGACAAGATCTTACTGGGACTAACCTTTCATAATCTCAGGCCTCTTTCCTACCTCTCTGGCTTGCTCTGTTTTTCTCCCATATGAGTCTTCTGGTTTTTACTAGGAAATCGCAGGAATTAACCCAACTCAAGATGTTAGTACTTGATCCTCTCTTTAATAAAATTCTATTTCCCCATTTATCTACATGGCTCACTCTCTCACTTAATTTGTAAACTTATTCAAATATTAGCTCTTTGGAGAGGTCTCTCCAGACAATATTATTTAAAAAAGAAACATTCCCACTTCCTATACTCACCTTCCTGGTTTATTGTTTCATCTCTTTTAATCACCATTCACATCTTATACATTTTAATCTATCTATCTCCCTTATATGCATATAAAACGTCTAAGTATAGAAATTTTGTCCTTTATTTTTGACTCTCTCATCTCAGTCTCATAGAGAAGGGCCTGAGTGCTTAGCATATCATAGGCATTCAATGCCTATTTGTTCATTAAGTTAGTGAACAATGAATAGATGAATAGCATCTGAATCAATAATTAATAGATGCTTATTAAATAATTTTCTCCATTTTCTTGTCCCTCTTTTTCAAACCAAATCAACTGTAGGGGAGGAAGAAGTATTCCTCCACCCTTCTAGGTTTTTCTGGCTGGTCTAAAAACTAAATTGACATGAGACAGAATAATAGGAGAAAATCATACAAGTTTAATAACATGTATACATGGAAGAAATGCAGGAAAACTGAGTAACTCACCAAAATGGCCAAAGCCACCACCTTAATACTATCTTTAGCTAAAGGCAAAGGAGGATGTTGAGGCTAATGGTTTGGGACCTCAAAGAGGAGGAAGGCAGTTGACATGGAGATGGAAAAGCAAATGTTTGGTAAACAAATGTTTGCCGTATCATGCAGAGACCATGGGACAGTCAGGGGACGTTGATCAAACAGGTCTTGCTAGGTTCCTCCCTGTCTACCACATCTAGTTCATATTATACTATAGTTATCTATGGTGATAGCTTCCTCCTGAAACAGACCTTTTATCTTAAATTCTTTCAGGCAGTTAGGGGGAAGTTCAAAGTTCTTCCTGAGTCTTTTGTTCTTAAAAATAGTTAAGCCAAAGTGACATATTTTGGGGGTAGCAAATTCTGCTTACCTACACAACCTTTCTATGATTCATTGATTCTAGATGCTGTTCTAACTTTCCAAGATCAAGATGACAGTAGATCTAAAAAAAGATATACATCTAACCTCCTACTGAAAATTACTTTCATTTTTTCTCAATGACATTTATATGCATAACAATTCTTCAGTGACATGAATCTAAAGGAATTATTCTCAAATAATGTAATTTAAAATACTATAACATGTGGCCTAGGAGACCAACACTGCTGAAAAAGTAGGAGAACCTGCTGTGGATGTCTTTTTTTTTCTTTTAAGAAACATGCTTAGGAAGACGGATCATATGGGTTTTTTAATATGATCTGAAATATCTACAGATTAGGTGATATAAAAATTATCTCTGGATCCAGAGTTACTTGGGCACTTTTACACCCCATTTATTAAAAACAGACAAACAAAAAATAAAAGCACATTATTCTATTGAATGTCAGTACAGATTAATCTAATGGATATAAGTATTAGACTTTTCCAGGAGTGTGAGTAAAGAGCAAAGGGATGTTGAAAGTGAGAAGTCTGATAACTGGAGAAGAGAAATACAGCATGGATTTCCTTAGGGGAGAAATAAGAATAGCAAATGAGATAATGAAATAAAAGGTGATAAGATAACATAAACAAAACCCATCTTTCCCATTTTTCCTGGAACCTATTTTATCTCTTGTTCATTTCTGTTATACACATTCACACATTAATGAAGATAACTATGGAATATAAGCAAACAAATTATGAAAATATACTGTCAGATGACGTGATGATGATGATGCCTCTTTCTTAGAAGAAATTTATTCTTCAGTTCTATAGTTATATAATGAAGTTTATTCTCAGGATTTATATAGTCATAAAGTGATCGAAACTTCAGGACTCTGACTATAGTCACTAGCTGCCTCCCATTTGAAAGAAGGCATATACAGAATGGAAGAAAGAGATCTTGTCAATTCCCTCATTTTAAATATAGCATGTCCAATGAAAACTATAACACTATACATATCCAAGTTAAAGGTTTATAAGTCTGACTGGTTAAATTCTACATAGTTATAGGCATGTATCTGAGATTTATCTCCTTCAAACTCTTTGCACAATAAGTACATTCTACTGACAAAGTGAGAAAGAATCAACTAGATGATGAGATGTGAACTATGGGAAATTCTGAACACACTACAATTATTTTATTTTATTTTCCCTAAAATGATGAAAATTAATTGAATATTGAGTCAGAATATCCAAATATATAGACTTTTCATTGTTTGCCATTAACTAGCACATTGTAAATTCCCTAGTTATGAAAGGCACTATGTGAATCTATGTCACCAACCCCAGGTGAAAATTTTTTTTTCATTTAATCATCTTAAATTTTAAAAAGGGTTATTATGTGATAAATATAGAGAGTTCGTCAAAATGATATAGATTGGAAGGCTTCCCACATTAAAATGTCTTTTAGGGGCCGGCCCGGTGGCGCAAGCGGTTAAGTGCGCGCGCTCCGCTGCGGCGGCCCGGGGTTCGCTGGTTCGGATCCCGGGCGCGCACCGACGCACTGCTTGGTAAGCCATGCTGTGGTGGCGTCCCATATAAAGTGGAGGAAGATGGGCACCGATGTTAGCCCAGGGCCGTCTTCCTCAGCAAAAAAGGAGGAGGATTGGCGGATGTTAGCTCAGGGCTGATCTCCTCGCAAAAAAAAAAAAAAAAAAAAAAAAAAAGATGTTAGCTCAGGGCTGATCTCCTCGCAAAAAAAAAAAAAAAAAGTCTTTTAATATTTCCCTAGAAGAAACAGCTAAATGTTCTTTTCTCTTTCTTGTGTTTTTGTTTTTAGCACAGTTCATCCTCAACAGAGTCTTTCTATGGTTGAATAAATATACTTAGAAAAGCATAATTGGCCACTGTGGTTTCTATCATCATTATCACTGTTTTAACTAGCAACTTATAATAGTGCATACCTTAAATAGTTGCCAGGAAAGACTACTGATAACTGAGTGTCAAGAACATTCTTGAATTCTCCAATGACCTAATTCTTAAGTTCATGGAGGGAAAAATTTGTGATGATTTAGAACCCTGGTATTCAAAGTATGTACTGCATTAGTTTCTTTAGAAGTATGTATTGTGTTAATATCTATTGTACTAGTTTCCTCTTGCTGCTGCAACAAATTACAATAAACTCATAGGCTTAAAACAACACAAATTTTTTATCTTGCAGTTATGGAGGTCAGAAGTCAGAAATGGGTCTCACTGGGCTAAAATCAAGGTATTAGCAGAGATGTGTTATTTTCTGGAGGCTCTAGAGAAGAACGCATATCCTTGCCTTTTCCAGCTTCTAGACACTGCCCACATTCCTTGGCTCACGACCTCTTCCATCTTCAGTCAGCAATGACCAGCTCAGTCTTTCTCAAGATGCCATCTTTATTGTTCTGACCCTTCTACCTCTCTCTTCTCCATTCAAGGACTTTTGTTATTACATTGTGTCCATGTGGATAAATCCAGATAATCTCCTTAATTTAAAGTCAGATGATTAGCAATTTTAATTCCACTTGTAGCCTTAATTCTCCCTTGCCATGTAACATAATATATTCAACAGATTCCAGGGATTAGAATGTAGACATCTTGGGGTGGGTCATTCTGCATAACTGCATCTATAAATAGACAGCACAATCATCAACTGTGAGTTAGCTAGAAATACAGATTATTGCACTCTGTGCAAGTCCTACTCATTCAGAATCTCTGCAGGTGAGGTCCAGGATTGTATGTTTTACTAAGATCTCCAAGTCATTTTGAGTCAGACTAAAGTTTGGAAAATGATGGTTTAGGAAACACATTTATCAGGGAGTAGTAACTTTCTTTGTCCAATAAGAATTAACATCCTAAACTAAAAATACTGAAAGATATTAACTTATATGTTTTAGATCATTTTCCAGCTCTTCCTTCCTTGCCTTTGCATTACTGAACAGAGTCTATGTCCAAATTTCTGAATAAGTTGCTGTTGCTATAGCCCTTTCTCTGCCCACCTTCCATTCCATGGTTTGTAAACATTTAATTTCTTTCCTTCCTCTCTTCTTACCCATTTCAGGGACATCATTGGTGCTCTTACTACTCTCCAACCAAGATTACAACATGCCAATGCTTCTGGAAAATAAACGGTATCAGAGATTTCTAATCCAGAGTCTGGTTATTACTATTACCTGTCTGGATATTGGTTTTGTCATTTCAATTGCTACTGCCAGAGGGCTATAGTGCATTTTTATGAATTGTAGCTGAGCATATCAATTTTTTTCCCTGATGGAAATATCCAAGAAGTCAGATGAGATCATAATTCAAATTCTGTAAATGTTTGTTTTAAAAAATCTGTTATAAGAATTCTACCATTTATTATATAAACAGTGATTTATAAGATCATTACATCAAAGATTACAGTTTTAAATAAAACTGAAGAAATAAAATTGCCTTCCTGCTTTGCCACTTTCTCTCATGTTATCAGATATTTACTATCTAATTAATTCCATATTAGGTAGTATTATTTTTCTTTGTCACTCAAGTAGAGACATTGATTTGAATCCTTTCTCAGATATATATTGATTTGAATTATTTCTCCAAATAAATTGTTATCTGCATGACATTAAGCAAAAGGTTTAGGGTCTGCAGGAACCTAGGAAGCAGAGACCAGCCTATGTTTGTATAAATCCCTGCCTGTCTGTGAATTACTTACTAAACGTGGGGCCAAGTAATATTTCACACTGCTGCTCTTGCCATCTGAAAGGGAGACACCCACATTTTCCTAAAAGTTCAGAGCATCACATCTGGCTTAGCACTCTGAGTGCTGGGGTGTCTGTCACAGACAGTGCTGACTGGATTCCCTACTTGTGTTATGAGACAAACACATTTATGACTCAATCCATCTACTATGTTAATGGACCCTTCAAGAAATCTGGGGTCTGATGTAATATCTAATAAAAAGAACAATAACATAGCTCAGGGACTATTCCTAGTTTTTTTCTAGGAAAAGCAAAATAAGCATGATGTCTGACCAGAGGATCTTTAACCCAGGAACACAAATCATGGAATACCTTACTTAAGACCAACAGAAAAAGGGTTCAGTCATGTTATGCCATCTAATCTCCACTGGCAAAAAAGTTGTGCTGATGTCTTGAATTTTCTTGAGTCTACGTCAAGTTTCTCAAATGCCCTTAGCTTCTATGCTTCTGTATATGAAATAGACTAATGCCAACCTCATGCAGTTATTTTGAAAAGTAAATGAAATAATAATGTAGATAAAACCCTTAGTAGATTACTTGGCATACGGTAACTCCTCAATAAATAGTAACCACAATGATACATCATATCATTATTGCTGTTTTTGTTTTATTTATTTCTAACTTTTAAATATAATTTAATTTAATTTTAAAAATAAAATTTCTATATATTTAAGGTGTAAAACATGATGATTTGTTATACATCTACATAGTGAAGTTATTACTACAGTCAAGCTGATTAACATATTTTCTCACATAGGTACCTACAAATGGCCAACAGGTACATGGCAATGTGCTTTGTATTACTAATCATCTGGGAAATGCAAATCAAAACCACACTGGGATAATACCTCATACTTGGTAGGATGGCTATTATCAAAAAACATAAAAGATAACAAGTGTTGGTCAGTGTAAGCAAAACTCACTCTTTTCCTATGTAGAGAAGAATCCATTTCTTCCCCACTGTTTTTTTTATCCTGTGAGTCTTTCTTTACTCTCACACAGAAAGTCTTCACTTTTGACACTTCTGGTCACCAAGCATGTGGAGGTTTTTCCCCACAACAACAAGCAAGTCTCCAACACTAGCTGCGTGTCCTACAATTTAACTCAATTCTGACATTTTTTACCCAGAGATAGCACAATCCATGGTTGAGGGTTCAGTCTCACAAAACTGTCCCCCTCCCCCCTGCTTCAGATGCCAGCCACAAGCCCAGGTGATCACCTGTGCTTCTGACCAATCAGCTATAGATCAGAGCTTCCAATGACCCCCTCTTCAGGTTCCATTACTGTGCTAGAGTGGCTCACAGAACTCAAGTAAATACTTACATTCACAAATTTATTAGAGCATAATAAGGGATACAGATGAAGAGATAAATAAGATGAGGTCTGAGAGGGTCCTGAGCTCAGGAGCTTCTGTCTTTGTGGAGTTGAGGTATATTATCTTCCCAGTGTGGATGTGTTCACCAACCTGGAAGCTCCCTGAACCCTCTACTATTGGGATTTCATGGATGCTTCCTCACACAGGCGTGATCAATTATTAACTCCATTTCCAGCCCCTCTTCCCTCTCTGGAGGGTGGGGGGTGGACCAGAAAATTACAAGCTTCTAATC
The DNA here is from genome assembly GCF_020826845.1 of Diceros bicornis minor. Lineage (NCBI taxonomy): Eukaryota > Metazoa > Chordata > Mammalia > Perissodactyla > Rhinocerotidae > Diceros > Diceros bicornis. Next base: position 40,987,427 of record NC_080759.1, read on the forward strand.
ATGACTTAGGCTTTCTGGTGACCAGCACCCATCCAGGAATCACCCAGGAGCCCACTCAAAGTCGCCTCAAAGATGCTCTTAGTAGGAAATTAAAAGGGTTTTAGGAGATCTGTGCCAGGAACTAGGGACAGAGATCAACGTATATTTTCTATTATCTTACAGCAAGGATGTGGAGAAAATAGAACCCTTGTACACTGTTGGTGGAAATGTAAATTGGTACAGCCATTATGGAAAACAGAATGGAGATTCCTCAAAAAACTTAAAATTGAACCACTATATGATCCTGCAATTCTTCTTCTGCATATATGCCCAAAGGAAATGAAATCAGTACCTCGAAGAACTATCTGTTTTTATACTTTTTACATGGGAGCCTACATCTAATTTCATTTCTGTCAATGAATCTTTCCTCTGTGGAGATCTTAAATAATTAAATAAAGGAATAAAATAGGGAAATTTAGGAATTAAATCATTGACTTCTACAAAGATAATAATTCCTAATATTGCCATATTTCTTGTTTTTTAAACTAAAAATAGAAAAACAAAAGGAAACAAGCAAAAAACAAACTGATCAAACTTTTCCTTTTTGTAGCACAATTTGGAGACTCTTCATTAAGTACCTTTTATATCACTATCTTTCCCTTTCCATTCCAAATAGATCACAACCTCCAGCACCAGGGCACCGGGGCCAGACACATTTTCATCAATTTACTCCTATTAGTTGACACCATTTTCCCTCTCACTGGTTCTATTTTTTTTCCCAGAAATAAAGCTTCTGAAATGTATTTTGAATGCCACAAAACACAGCATGCAATTGTTTAAATATGAATAATAATTATTTTCTCATGCAGTGATCTTTAGTGATTCAAAATCTTAATTACAAGGAATTCAGTGAAATATATTGTTTAAAGTGTGATTCTTTCTCAATGATAAGTGTACATTTCCTTAAAAGGTAAACGCACTAAGAAAACCTCATAAAAGAGAGTCATCTCAGTTGGATGAGTCTATTTCATCACGTCTAACAGAAACCATACTCCAGGTTTGTACTTCTTTATCTTGTTTAGGGTATTCTGTGAGAGTAATGGAAATTCTATGGAAAACAGATTGTAATGTTCAATCCTGAATTACCATGGGAGGATAAAAATAGAAAGAACTTAGAGAAATAAAAGTTTATTTATTATTTAATTTCTCGTGATAAATATTTAGAAATAAAACATAAACTAGACAAAGAAAGCATGCCTTGATGCAAATCAATATATTACTGTTAATACATAAAGAAAATTTTTTTTTCCACAAAGAATACAAACATTACTGCCAAATAGTCAATTTTCCTGGAAGTTTTTTCCTTTCAAATTATTAAAAATTTGAATGAAAAGTTCACATTTCAAAAGAAAATGAGAAAATGGTTTGGGCCCATTCTACACAGTCATTCAAAATAAAAGGTTATCCAGGTGGGCCTCATCCTCTAGAGCACAGATTTAATCCAGCTCAGCCAGGGCAGGCAGTCCACCCTAGAGACTGTCTCCACCCAACAACAAGCCCTCAGGCAACTTGTGGGCCTGCATAGATTGGTGACTGGATTCTCCGCAGCCTGGCAACTGAGCGGACTTCAGTGGGGCAGGATGTGCACAAGGAGCAGGTGGAAAGTGTGGGGCGGTGGTGGAGTGTGTCGGGCTCCCGCTGTGGAGAGACTGGGTCCACTTCAGGAGGTCGGGGCACTAACACGGGGCAGGACTGTGTTGACTGTGTGTGTGGACCTGTGGGTGGCAGGGCTTGTCAGCTGCAGAAGACTTGTGCTTCTCAAAGACACACATAGAGGGTTTGCCCCACCTTCCAAAGCCTGAAAAAATTGGGTGCTCCCATGCCTGAAGCCAGCCCAACCCAGCTGCAATCCTCAGAGAGCTGACAAGACACCTAAAGGCTGGAGGCTTATAGCAATTGTAAGCCCCTGAACAAAAACAACCTGCCACGCTGGGGGCCTACCCACTTAAAAGAAATACTGCAACACAAATGTGGTATTAGAACTTGCAGCCAACTGTGCTGGGGCTACCCACACCTGATAAAGTGACTGAAGGACCCACAACAACTACAAGCAGCTGAGCATTACAACAGCTGGCCAGGAGCATAACTCAGTGGCCCTGGGTGCCTACAGGGAGAGCAAACAGGCCGCAACAGGACACACGTAGCCCAAATAGGGGTCACCCCTGGAACATTGAGAACTGAGGGAAGCACACTGCAGGTCTCCTAAGGCATCACTTGTATAAGATCACCTATCCAAGAGCAGGAGATGTAGCAGACCTACCTAATACACAGACACAAGCACAGGGAAAGAGGCAAAATGAGGAGGCAAAGGAATACATTCCAAGCAAGGGAACAGGACAAAATCCCAGAAAAGGAACTAAGTAAAACATAAATGAGCAACCTACCTGACAGAGAGTTCAAACAAAGAGTGTTAAGGATGCTTACTGATGTGGGGAGAAGAATAGATGAACTCAGTGAGAATGTCAACAAAGAAATGGAAGATATAAAAAGAACCAATAAAAAATGAAGAATACAATACTGGAAATGAAAAATTCATTAGATGGACTTAAAAACAGAGTAGAGGATACAGAAGAACAGATCTGTGAGCCGGATGAAAGACTAGAAGAAATTACCCAAGCTGAACAGGTAAAAGAGAAAAGAATTAAAAAGAGTGAGGACAGTCTAAGGTACATCTGGGACAACATCAAGCACACTAACATCCATGTTATAGGTGTCCCGGAAGGAGAAGAGCGAGACAAAAGGGCAGAGAACGTATTTCAAGAAATAATAGATGAAAACTTCCCTAACCTAAGGAAGGAAACAGACATCCAGGTACAGGAAGCACAGAGAGCCCCAAACAAGGTAAACCCAAAGAGGCCCACACCAAGACACATCATAATCAAAATGTCCAGAATTAAAGATAAAGAGAGAATCCTAAAAGCTGCAAGAGAAAGACAAGTTACATACAGAGGAAACCGCATAAGGCTATCAGCTGACTTCTCAGCGGAAACCTTACAGGCTAGAAGAGAGTGGCACAATATATTTAAAGTGCTAAAAGGAAAAAACCTACAGCCAAGAATACTCTACCCAGCAAGGTTATCATTCAAAATGGAATGAGAGATCAAAAATTTCCCAGACAAGCAAAAATTAAAGGAGTTTGTCACCAAGAAACCAGCGCTACAAGAAATGTTAAAGGGACTGATTTAAGGGGAAAAAGAAAACCGCAAATAGGAAAAATTATCTATTTCCATGATAAGAAGTTAATGGATACAAATGCACAAAAAAGAGGTCAGATATGATATCAAAAACATAAAAGGAGGGAGGAGAGGAGTTAAAGAGTAGAGCTTTCAGACAGAGGTCAAACTAAAGAGACCATCAATTCTGTATAGAAGGAGAAAGGAACAGAGAAGGACTACTAAAACACTGAGGAAAAAAAGTTAAAAAATGGCAGTAAGTACATACTTATCAATAGCTACTTTAAATGTCAATGGACTAAATGCTCCAATTAAAAGACATAGGGTGGTTGACTGGATAAAACACCAGGACCCATATATATGCTGCATACAAGAGACACACTTCAGACCTAAAGATGCTCACAAACTGAAAGTGAAGGGATGGAAAAAGATACTCCATGCAAATGGCAATGAAAAGAAAGCTGGGGTAGCAATACTCATATCAGACAAAATAGACTTTAAAACAAAAACTGTAAAAAGAGACAAAGAAGGGCATTACATAATGATCAAGGGAAAAATCCAACAAGAATGTATAACACTGGTAAATATCTATGCACCCAATGTAGGTGCACCTAAATATATAAAGCAATTATTAACAGACATAAAAAGAGAAATAGACAGTCACACAATAATAGTAGGGGACTTTAACACTTACACCAATGGATAGATCATCCAAACAGAAGATCAATAATGAAACATTGGCCTTAAATGACACACTAGAACAGGTGGACCTAGTAGATATATGCAGAGCATCCCACCCAAAAACCGAAGATTACACATTCTTTTCAAATGCACATGGAACATTCTCCAGGACTGATCACATATTAGGCCACAAAATCTGTCTCCACAAACTTAAGAAGATTGAAATAATACCAAGCAACTTTTCTGACCACAGCAGTATGAAACTAGAAATCAACTATAAGAAGAAAATCAGAAAAGCCACAAATACATAGAGATTAAACAAAATGCTACTGAACAACGATTGGGTCAATGAAGAAATCAAAGGAGAAATCAAAAAATACCTAGAGACAAATGAAAATGACAGTACGACATGCCAGAATTTATGGGAGACAGCCAAAGCGGTTCTAAGAGGGAAGTTTATAGCAATACAGGCCTATCTCAACAAACAAGAAAAATATCAAATAAACAATCTAACAATGCACCTAAAGGAACTGGAAAGAGAAGAACAAACAAAGCCCAAAATCAGTAGAAGAAGAGAAATAATAAAAATCAGAGCAGAAATAAATGAAATAGAGACTAAAAAAACGATAGAAAAAATTAATAATACCAAGAACTGCTTCTTGGAAAAGATCAACAAAATTGACAAACCCTTAGCTAGACTCACCACAAACAAAAGAAAGAAGGCACAAATAAGTAAAATCAGAAATGAAAGAGGAGAAATTACAACAGACACCTCAGATATACAAAAGATTATAAGAGAATACTATGAAAAGCTATATGCCAACCAATTCGACAATCTAAATGAAATGGATAAATTCTCAGACTCATACAACCTGCCAAAACTGGATCAAGAAGAAATAGAGAATTTGAATAGACCAATCACCAGTAAGGAGATCGAAACAGTAATCACAAACCTCCCCAAAAATAAAAGTCCAGAACCAGTTGGCTTCCCTGGTGAATTCTACCAAACATTGAAAGAACACTTAATACCTATCCTTCTTAAACTCTTCCAAAAAACTGAGGAGGGGGGAAGCTCCCTAACTCATTAACAAAGCTGATGTTACCCTGATACCAAAACCAGACAAGGACAACACAAAAAAAGAAAATTACAGGCCAATATCACTGATGAACATCGATGCAAAAAATCCTCAACAAAATACTAGCAAATCGCATACAACAATATTTTAAAAAGATTATACACCATGGTGAAGTGGGATTTATTCCAGGTATGCAGGGATGGTTCAACATTTGCAAATCAATCAAAGTAATACACCACATTAATAAAATGAAGACTAAAAATCACGTGATCATCTCAATAGATGCAGAGAAAGCATTTGACAAGATACAGCATTCATTTATGACAAAAACTCTGAATAAAATGGGTATAGAAGGAAAGTACCTCAACATAATAAAGGCCATATATGACAAACCCACAGCTAATATCATCCTCAATGATGAAAAACTGAAAGCTACCCCTCTAAGAACAGGAACCAGACAAGAATGCCCACTCTCACTACTCCTATTTAACATAGTACTGGAAGTCCTAGCCAGAGCAATTAGGCAATGAAAAGAAATAAAAGGGATCCAGATTGGAAAGGAAGAAGTGAAACTCTCACTATTTGCAGATGACATGATTTTATATATAGAAAACCCTAAAGAATCCACCAGAAAACTTTTAGAAGTAATACATAAATATGGTAAAGTTGCAGAATACAAAATCAACATACAAAAATCAGTTGTATTTCTAAACACTAACAACGAAGTAGCAGAAAGAGAAATTAAGAATACAATACCATTTACAATTGTAACCAAAAGAATAAAAGACCTAGGAATAAACTTAACCAAAGAGGTGAAAGATCTGTACACTGTAAACTATAAAACATTGCTGAAAGAAATTGAAGAAGACACAAAGAAATGGAAAGATATTCCGTGCTCTTGGATTGGAAGAATTAACATGGTTAAGATGTGCATACTTCCTAAAGCAATCTATAGATTCAATGCAATCCCTATCAAAGTTCCAACAACACTTCTCACAGAAATAGAACAAAGAATCCTAAAATTTATATGGAACAACAAAAGACCCCGAATAGCTAAAGGAATCCTGAGAAAAAAGAACAAACCTGGAGGTAGCACATTCCCTGATTTCAAAATATACTACAAAGCCATAGTAACCAAAACAGCATGGTACTGGCACAAAAACAGACACACAGATCACTGGAATAGAATCGAAAGCCCAGAAATAAACCCACACATCTATGGACAGCTAATCTTCAACAAAGGAACCAAGAACATACAATGGAGAAAAGAAAGTATCCTCAAAAAATGGTGTTGGGAAAACTGGACAGCCACATGCCAAAAAATGTAAGTAGACCTGTACCTTACACCATATACAAAAATTGACTCAAAATGGATTAAAGACTTGAATATAAGGACTGAAACTATGAAACTTCTGGAAGAAAACATAGGCAGTACACTCTTCGACATCGATCTTAGCAACATATTTTCAAGCACCATGTCTGACCGGGCAAGAGAAACAATAGAAAAAATAAACAGATGGGACTACATCAAACTAAAAAGCTGCTACACAGCAAAGGAAACCATAAACAAAATGAAAAGACAACCTAACAATTGGGAGAAGATATGTGCAAACCATACATCTGATAAGGGATTAATCTCCAAAATATATAAAGAACCCATGCATCTCAACAACAAAAAAACTAACAACCCAATTAAAAAATGGGCAAAAGACCTAAACAGACATTTCTCCAAAGAAGATATACTGATGGCCAACAGGCACATGAAAAGATGTTCAACATCATTAACTATCAGGGAAATGCAAATCAAAACTACAATGAGATATCACTTCACGCCCATCAGAATGGCTATAATTAACAAGACAGGGAACAACATGTGTTGGAGAGGATGTGGAGAGAAGGGAACTGTCATACACTGCTGGTGGGAGTACAAACTGGTGCAGCCACTATGGAAAACAGTATGGAGATGCCTCAAAAAATAAAGGATATAACTACCATATGATCCAGCTATTCCTCTGCTGCGTATTTATCCAAAGAACTTGAAAACACCAATGCGTAAAGATACATGCACCCCTGTGTTCATTGCAGCGTTATTCACAATAGCCAAGACTTGGAAGCAACCTCAGGTGCCCATCAAGGAACGAATGGATAAAGAAGATGTGGTATATATACACAATGGAATACTACTCAGCCATAAGAAACGATGAAATCCAGCCATTTGTGACAACATGGATGGACACTGAGGGTATTATGCAAAGTGAAATAAGTCAGAGGGAGAAGGTCAAATACCATATGATTTCCCTCATTAAGCAGTAGATAATAACAACAACAAACAAACACATAGAGACAGAGATTGGATTGGTGGTTACCAGAGGGGCAGGGGGGAGGGAGGAGGGTGAAAAGGATAATTCGGCACATGTGTGTGGTGATGGATTGTAATTAGTATTTGGGTGGTGAACATGATGTAATCTATCCAGAAATAGAAGTATAATGATGTACACCCGAAATTTATACATTGTTATAAACCAATGTTACTGCAATAAACAAAAAATTTAAAAAAAATATTTGCAAAAAAAATAATAATAATCTGCATGCATCTGAAAAAAAATGAATTAAAGACTTGAATGTAAAAGGTAAAAAAATAAATAAAGTCTAATCAATTGGTATGTTTTGTCTATGTGTGTGTGTGTGTGTGTGTGTGTGTGTGTGTGTGATAACTCCCTTTGCTACTAAAATGCATGATCTGTGAGGGTAGACATGATTCATTCTTGTTCACTACTCAACCTCACAACCAAAAAGAGTAACTAGAATGTCTTTAAAAAATAGGTAATATTTTCTTCCTTCTTACTTATAGAACTGTAATGAACTACCAGTATTCTAAAGTTTTAAAACTAGTCTGTGACCTAGAAAACCCTTAGGCAACCCAGTTTTTTTTTTTTTTTTTTTTTTTTTTGTGAGGAGATCAGCCCTGAGCTAACATCCGCCAATCCTCCTCTTTTTTTTTTTTTTTTTGCTGAGGAAGACGGCCCTGGGCTAACATCGGTGCCCATCTTCCTCCACTTTATATGGGATGCCGCCACAGCATGGCTTACCAAGCAGTGCGTCGGTGCGCGCCCGGGATCCGAACCAGCGAACCCTGGGCCGCCGCAGCGGAGCGCACGCACCTAACCGCTTGCGCCACCGGGCCGGCCCCAGGCAACCCAGTTTTTGATAATATTATGTCTAAGTTTCTGCCTCTCCCTTCCTTCCTCTACCCTAACGCTTATATGTTCCAATTTTCTTTTGATTTACACTTTATGTCTATATATTTTAATATGGAAAGTATTGTAGTTGTGACATTATTATTTAGGTTTAACTTGAATAATCACCATTTGTTTCTGGTAATTGTGCCTGGTCTCCTTTCCAATAGCATCCCTCTAAATAGGAGCTTGCTGCTTAAGTTTACACCAATAAAATAATATTTTATAATCACCATATGTGAAGTACCAATGTACTTTCTTATAGGTAAATTTTTTGATTGCATATTTTTAAATATTTGGAATGTATACTAATAAATTAAAGAATGTGTCCTACTTTTTCCTGTGTCAGAAAAATCTATTGCATTTACCATGGCTAAACATTTCAGGAGGAAATTCAAAGCAATAGATTTTTTTTTTTTTTTTGTGAGGAAATCAGCCCTGTGCTAACCTCTGCCAATCCTCCTCTTTTTTTGCTGAGGAAGACTGGCCCTGGGCTAACATCCACGCCCATCTTCCTCTACTTTATATGGGACACCATCACAGCATGGCCTGACAAGCAGTGCGTCAGTGCGTGCCCGGGATCCGAACCGGCAAACCCCGGACCGCCGCAGCAGAGCACATGCACTTAACCGCTTGCGCCACCGGGCCGGGCCCCAAAGCCATACATTTGGAAAGTAGATTTTTGTGAAAGTAGATTGATATCTTTCAGGTTCAGTGTTATATCTCCATAACACAGCATAGTTGCTGGCACGTATATGATCCTCCATAAACATTTGATAATTGAGTGACTTTAATTATTCTCCCATCAGTACATCATTTGGCGCAACCCTTCGGGGCACTGCCACTGTCATATTGGAGGATGAGGAGCAGCAGGATATGGCTGGAGAAAAGAAGCCAAATCCAAAAATCTGTTAGACTATGAGAGTTCTGGCAGATTCCATTGGTGGGCATACAAGAAATTAATTATATAGAATTAAATATGTCTAAAGTATCAAGTGGGGATTGTTGAACTCAGCAGGCAAGAAATTCAGTTTAGAAAAGTCACGGGAGGTCACACAACTACCAATCTATCTGTCTACCCCTCTCTTTTAGTATCCCTGTGTATTTAGTTTCACCAAAAATCACTGAGAGGATTTGGACAAGGGAAAAGTAGTCATCAGAAAAATAAAGTGGGCCTTACACCATACACAAAAATTAACTCCAAATGGATTAAAGACTTGAATGTAAGACCTGAAACTGTGAAAGTTCTAGAAGAAAACATAGGCAGTACGCTCTTCGACATTGGTCTTAGCAACATCTTTTCAAACACCACATCTGACAGGACAAGAGAAACAATAGAAAAAATAAACAAATGGGACTACATCAAACTAAAAAGCTTCTGCACAGCAAAGGAAACCATCAACAAAACGAAAAGACAATCTAACAATTGGGAGAAGATATTTGCAAACCATACATCTGATAAGGGCTTAATCTCCAAAATATATAAAGAACTCATACATCTCAACAACAAAAAAACTACCAACCCAATTAAAAAATGGGCAAAAGACCTGAACAGACATTTCTCCAAAGAAGATATACAGATGGCCAACAGACACATGAAAAGATGTTCAAAATCACTAACTATCAGGGAAATGCAAATCAAAACTACAATGAGATATCACCTCACGCCCGTCAGAATGGCTATAATTAACAAGACAGGAAACAACATGTGTTGGAGAGGTTGTGGAGAGAAGGGAACTCTCATACACTGCTGGTGGGAGTGCAAACTGGTGCAACCACTATGGAAAACAGTATGGAGATGCCTCAAAAAATCAACGATAGAACTACCATATGATCCAGCTATTCCACTGTTGGGTATTTATCCAAAGAACTTGAAAACACCAATTTGCAAAGGTACATGCACCCCTGTGTTCATTGCAGCGTTATTCACGATAGCCAAGACTTGGAAGCAACCTAAGTGCCCATCAAGGGACGAATGGATAAAGAAACTGTGGTATATATACACAATGGAATACTACTCAGCCATAAGAAACGATGAAATCCAGCCATTTGTGACAACATGGATGGACATTGAGGGTATAATGCAAAGTGAAATAAGTCAGAAGGAGAAGGTCAAATACCGTATGATTTCCTTCATTAAGTAGTAGATAATAACAACAATAAACAAACACATAGGGACAGAGATTGGATTGGTGGTTACCAGAGGGGAAGGGGGGAGGGAGGAGGGTGAAAGGGATAATTCGGTACATGTGTGTGGTGATGGGTTGTAATTAGTATTTTGGTGGTGAACATGATGTAGTCCATGCAGAAATAGAAGTACAATGATGTACACCTGAAATTTTTACAATGTTAAAAACCAATGTTACTGCAATAAACAAAAAATTAAAAAAAAAAAAAAAGAAAAATAAAGTGGGGAGATCATTTCCCAAATTAGACATTTGGATCTATCAAATTACACATTTGGACCTATACTTTTAGGTAGCAGGAAGAAAGTCTCATAAATAACTGTTTATAATGATGCCGGTCTAGTACAGAAAAGAGTCTAACTATTAATTATACCAAGATTTTTTATGAGATTTTGTGAGATTTTTATATGGGCCTTCATAAAAAGAATAGTAAAGATTGTAGTAAGAATGACATTGACAACATTTTTCTATTGAAAATAATCCGTCTTTTAGAGTTTTCTGTATTAATGTAGGGCAATGAAATAACCAAATGCATTTCAGTAAAGGGGTTAAAAAGTACAGCCCACATTAACAGGTTTTCGTGATAGTCTAGTTTAATTCAAAAACACAGGGTGAAAATATATTAAAACAACATTTTCAAGACATTGGCAATCAGGCAACGGAGGACAGTGATCTCTGAGAGATGGAAAATGAACAAGGTGAGTCCTTCAATTGCTGCAGCCTATTGCCCAGTGAGTACTTCCAGATCACAAAGCTGGGAGAGGAGCTTGGTCAAAGCCCAACAGATTCCTTAAGTGAGGTGATGTAACAGAGAGTACAGGGAGACAAACGTACTTGAGTTTTCAAAGCAGGGTGCCAGAGAAGAGAGAAACACATTGAGAGAGAAATCCAAAGATCTATAGTGGGTCCCCCTTGAGTATTTAGCATGTATGGATCAATGCAGGCACGTGAGGAAACTCCCCTGGATTGGGGAAAGAACTACCCATAAGAATTAGAAAGGATTTAGAAAAGCTGATGAGTCCTGGCCATTAGGTAGAGCACACAGAAAGATCCTGCCTCAGTAGAGGTAAATAATTAGCTCTAGACTACAGCCTGTTCTGGGCCCATCTAATAAACTTTGAAAACAAATCTCAAAAGAGTTAGTTTCCAAGTCACTTGACTACATTTCAGAACAAAGCTCAACATCACTTAGAAGAGTACAAAAATATCCTGCAACTAACAAGGTGCAAAATTCATAATATCTGCCATCTAATCAAAACTTAGCAGACATGCAAAAACAGCAGGAAAATGTAAGCCATATGAGGAAAAAAGCAAATAAACTGAAACAGACCGAGACTGAAACAGATGTTAAAATTCTTATAACCTTATTCCATATGTTGAAAAAGCTAGACAAAAGATTGAGCGTGTTTAGTATAGATATGAAAGATAATACAAATCAAATTGCTAGAGATGAAAACTACAATAATTGAGATGAAAAATACACTGGTTGAGATTAACAGGAGATTAGACACTGCAGAAGAAAACAACGATAATCATGAAGATGTGGCAATAGAAACTAATTCAAAATTAGTCACAGAAAGGAGGAGAGAAAATAAGGAGCAGAGAATCAGTTAGAGGTGGAATATCTTCAAATGGCCTAATATGTATGTATAATTAGAATCCCAAAAAGGGAAGATAGAGGGGGGGAGACAGAAAACATATTTGAAGAAATAATAGCAAAAATTGTCTAAATTTGATGGAAACTCTAAACTCACAGATCCAAGAATTTCAAAAAACCCCAAGCACAGGAAGCATGAGGGAAACCACACCAAGAAACGTCATTGAACTGTTAAACCAATCTGTGGATATTTTATATATAATTTTTATTAATAAACCCTATTAGGCCTCGTTAATCAATCTTTCCCAATCACAACACTTGTAGTTCTCTACTGAGTATCTGCTTTGACAGGAAGTTTATATAAAAGATTTTTTTCTTAATCTAGTTTGAGAGATTTTTCAATTGTTATCATTGTCTACTGTGTCATATCGTGGTTAAAGATCTTAACTTTATGTCAAGGAAACTGCATCCTTCCCTTTTATTTGCAGTTTCATGTTTTGGCTGGACTACTTGATTTTTCTGTATGTATTAGATCCCTCTGATGCACTGTCTTAAATTATCTTTTATTCTGAATCATGTTCCCATGGGATGACCTATTCATTTCAGTTCTCCCTGCTTCCTCTGTCTAAGGTCAACGTTCCAAGTCTCCAGCTACTCCAGTGGCTTGCAGAATCTGATGAAGCTCTACAAGGCAAGGACTGGGATCTGGCTTCTCAGCAGCTGTAAAGGGAAAAGGGATATGACCCAAAAGTCTAGGAGCAACTATTTTCTGATAAGCAACCCCCAGCCAATGGGGGCAGGAGACAGAAGGGAACTTCAAAAAAACGTCTTCTCCTTCCTGCTGTCCAAAGAGAGTACAGGGTGTGTTCTTCCTCTACCCCTGTCCAAAGACATCCTGCTCTTTATGTCTCTTTGTGAAGCAATGGTCACCTGGAATACATCATCTGTTATTGTTTCCAATCCACTCAAGACTCAACTTCCTTTTTTCTACATTTTCACAACTTAAGTTTGCAAGTCCCAATAAAGCATTGCCACTTGGGCTTTGCTTTAGGCCAAACACAATGTAGTTTGGAGTTTATTTTATAGTTTTTATTGTGTGTGTGTGTCTCCCATCTCTGATTATTTTAGATATATATCCTATTTCACACTTTTTACTTCTTTACATTTTGCAAGTATTAAAATGTTATATTAAAATGCAATATTTTTCAAAGTATATGGATAATATATACTCATTTCAAAATTTTTAAAAATAAGAAAAAAGAAAAGGAGAAAATAAAACAGGGTCAAATACTATTAAATTTTTAGTATATTTCTTTCCAGTCATGTTTCTGTATGTATGTCTGTGTGTTGAATGGAAATGTATTTCCTGATAAAACTTGGATTATTCAGGGGTCGGCCTGGTGGCGTAGTGGTTAAGTTCACATGCTCCGTTGCAGTGGCTAAGGGTTTGCGGATTTGGATCCTGGGCACAGACATACACACCACTCATCAAGCCATGCTGTGGTGGCATCCCACATACATAATAGAGGAAGACTGGCACAGAAACTTGGATTATTCAACAACTATGTGGCTTATTTTTCTATTTAACAATATATGGTAATTATTATTAGATACTATTAAACATGCTTTTAATACATGATTTAAAATTTTATTTACTTCATAAAGTGAAAAATGTTCTTAATTATGCACAATGTTGAATGTCAGAGGTTTTTTTTCTTTTGCAAAAAGCAGTGCTGGACAAAAATGTATAACATTTTTGTCACACGCCTCATTAGGTCAGTTCTCTGAAATTGGCTCACTTGGTCAAAAATTAAATGTCATTTTTGTTCTTCAAATTCTTAATACATGTAGTAAAGTATATTTTAAAGTATTTCCAATTTATAGGTGAACCTTCTATCTTATATACGTATAAGAAATGAGTATATACTTAGATTCATTACATATTTTCATCATGGTTATTTATTCATGTACTATAGCCTACTGTTTCTGATTTAAAAGATTACCTTATATTTGATAGTTACCAATACTCTCAGTCTTATGTGTTTCTACAAATTATACATAAAATAAAGACAAAATCTATAAGAGAAAGTTTTTAACATATAAAATAAATTTTAGAAATAATATTTGACTTTGACACAACTCCATAGCTTTGTAAAGACTTGAGACAAAGCTCACAAATTCTCACAATAATCCTATAAAAGGTATCAATGCTGGGGAAAATGAGACATCAAATAGTAAGTAAATATGGAAAGTTGGCACAGCAGAATGCTCTGATTTATTGATCAAGTCCACATATTAAATAATCTCAGAGTCTTTTTCTTTCAAAGATGAGTTATAAATGTAATTACCTTTAAGTATGAAAACATGTAAAATTAATCAGGAAGCACACAGATTAAACAGCTTTCTATCTTATGGTTTATCAGACCTTGCTTATATATCTGAATGTTGCTATTCCATCAGTTTTGATAATGGTATTTATTATATTCCCTATTATAGTATATAATTATGGAGATGTGGTCTCATTTATATTTTCATTATGAAAACAACTAGTAATTTTGTTGTGGAAAATACATTCCATCATGGTGGCAAGGAAAAAATAATCAAGGCCGCACTTGTTTTTGGCTTCTTAATTCACATATTAGCATGGGATAGCCAGTAAAAAGCATACATCTTTAGGGGACTCGTGGCTCAGTTTTGTGATTTTTAGTTGATGTTTTAATATATTCAAAGGAGAATGCCGTGACCAAGCTATTAGAGCCAGGCTAGCTCCCAGCCCACAACAATCAGGTGTTGTTTTTTCCTTTCTCATTTATGCAAAGTACAAAAACAAGCAAAATTTATCTATGCTGTTGTAGGTCAGGAATGTGGTTATCCTTGTTGGAGGAGTGGTGGTGGTAAATAAGAGGGCTTCTGGAGTGCTGGTAAAGTTGTATATCTTGATCCTGGTGCTTATACACGTGTATTCAGCTTATAAAAATTCATTAGCTATACCCATAGGTATACTTTTCTATATGTATAATTGTATTTCAATAAAATGTTAAAATTGAAAAAAAAAGGCATACTTTGCCTCAAGACATTTTGCAGTACTTATTGTGTTTGTATAAAATAGCCTATGCTCCCACAAGCTGTCATAACATGCTCATAATGAGAGTTTGTCAAAATGGAGATCAGAAGGACGATTTGGTAATATCTGCGAATTTTCTGTTTCCTTTCGAGAATCTATACAAAATCTTATTGCTATCCGTTATAATTATGTTTGCACGCAGTGCTAGTAAGTTTTAGTCCATGCTAGAACACCACTAATTGTCTCCACCACGAGGTTGACATATTGTTCTGTTTCTCTCTCTTAGCACTGTTAAAATGGTAGTGTGGCAAAGCTTCAGTTAACTGCCAATTTACCTTCCACATCAGCAGCACCTCCATCATGAAGAAGGTCGTTTTGAAGCACAGTGCATATAATATGATGGGACTTGTGCTTCACAATGAGTAGTTTTTGTTTCTTTGTTTTATCTACATTTAAACAAATAATCGGGAAAATAGTCCAAGTAAATCTGTCTCTCTTTCATCTAGATTCACCAGTGGTTGATATTTTGTCATATATGCTTCATCCATCTATCTATCACCTGTCAGTGTGTCCATTTTATCTCTAAATAGATAGAAAAATGATATCTTTGCTACTATTATTATGCTACTGTTATTATTATCCCATTTGCAAGTATCTCCACGAACTTAATATAAGACCTTTCCTAGGGCCAAAGTCACTCTTTACAAACCACAGTAAATTTAACAGCCATCTAATATAACGTGGATCCAATACTATTTTCTAATTTACAATCCATTCTCAAATTTTGCTACTGATCTTGATAATACACTGTAGAGCATTTCTCCCCAGTCTAGCATACAATCTAGGATTACTCATTACATTTAGTTGTTAGGTCTCTTTGGTCTTCCTTAAACTGGAAAAGTTCTTAAGCCTTTCTTTTTCTCTCATGATGTAGACATTTCTGAAGAGTACAGAGCAATTTTTTTGGTAGAATGCCCATCAATTTCAGATTATCTGATTATTTTCTCATAATTGGATTTAGATTTTGCACTTTTGAAAGAATATTGCAAAGTGACACAATATTTTGTTCTGCATATATTTTGAGATAGTACTTGATATCAAATTGTTTTAGGATTGTTTTTTCTACTTCTGGAAAAATGCTATTGATATTTTGATAGGAAGTTGATAGGGATTGCCCCCAAGAAGATCCTATACCCTAATCTCTGGGACAGTGGATATGTTTGCTTACATGGTAAAGGAGCTTTGCTGATGTAATAAAGATTACTAATCAGTGACCTTAAAATATGGAGATTCTCCTGCTAAGACCACTATAATCACATGAGTCCTTAATAATAGAGGCGGAAAAGGGAGCAAGAAAGATGAAGCAGAAGAGAAGATCAGAGAGGCACAAATTACGAGGGAACCACGTAACCTGGAATGTGGACAACCTCTAGGAGCCGACACCTGACAGTGAAAAAGGAAATAGGGACTCAAGTGACAGCCAGAATGGAATTAGGGACCTTCATCCTACAACTACAAGAATGAGATTCTGCCATAAAATGAATAAAAATGGAAGCACATTGTGCCCCAGAGCCTCCAGAAAACAGCCCTGGCTGACTAATACCCGGATTTGACTTTGTAAGACCCTAAGTCAAGCAAAGCCACTAGACTTCTGACCTACAGAACTGTAACATAATAAATGGATGTTATTTTGAGCCACTAAATTTGTGGTACTTTATTTTGCAGCTATATAAAGCAAATGCAGATTGTTTTATTTCTTTAGAGTATAGGATTAGAAATAAAAGTGCCTGGGGCTCGCCTGGTGGCGCAAGCTGTTAAGTGTGCACGATCCGCTGCGGTGGCCCAGGGTTCGCCAGTTCGGATCTCGGGCGTGCACCTTCGCACTTCTTGGCAAGCCATGCTGAGGCGGCGTCCCATACAAAGTGGAGGAAGATGGGCACAGATGTTAGCCCAGCACTGGTCTTCCTCAGCAAAAAAAGGAGGAGGATTGGCAGACGTTAGCATAGGGCTGATCTTCCTCACACAAAAAAAAGAAAAGAAATAAAAGCTCCTTCTCTTTATTGATGGTTTAATTTTATCTTGGGCACTATTATATTCTATAGTCACACGATCACTTTGTCATAAATTCTACTTGAAAGAGTTGTTTAGATATTCAAGCCAGAAAATATTTTAGCTTTATTACTGCTGTTCTATTGTCCCTTATTAATTATCTGTCCAGCTTACCATTTTAACTTCCAATGCCTCCGTATTTGGGACCACAATGGGAAAGAACTAACATTTTTGGTGATCTTCATTTTCATCTGAATGTGGTTGTATTTCTCTCAGCTGTCTTGGATTTTATTGTCAAAATGTTTATTATTTTTATTCCATCCAATTCTCCTCACTATTTGTATATGCTAGTGTCATACTGCCTGAGGCTTTCCAAAACTGCTGCAAAATTTTTAATCTAATGTTAATTTTATTTATTTAATTATATATTTTCATAATATATGCTCCATAGTTTAAAATCTTGACCATCACAGAGGTAATTTGTGTTAATCAACATTTAGAACTCAAAGTCATATATATATGTATTTTTTTCAGTTTCCTAACTATATTCAGATATCTGCAATGATTTAGTAGAGAAGATGTGTTTCCCAGAATTCAGAAAATTGAAATTAAATGAATATAGTTTCTAACAAAATATGATCATAACATACACATACTACTGCACAACTGGATAGCAATAAAGGCAAAAAATGATCATTTTCAACCTTGTTTATTAAAAACAAAGTCTGCTACATTTACAATTATGTTACATAGTTTAAAAATATGAGGTCAATAATGCTCTTGTATGACTGTGTATAAATTTTTTTTCATTTTGTGCTTTGACACCATTATTTTTTGCTTTAGTTCTTAGAAATAATGCAATATAGTAATAGTTTTTATTTACCATTGATATGTTTTAAATATTTTTTATATATCTGCTTATATTCAAAGTAGTTTTTTAGAAATTCATGCGGCACTTTTTTTCCTAGAGGCTAAAATGTAAGACATTTTTATCTTTAGTGGTAAACAGAACTGACAACTTGTTTAGCCACAAAGTCAACAAGATTAATAATATCTGTTAAAAGGAAATTAAAAACATTCTTTTCCATCTAAAAAGGAAAAGTAAATTACCTCAACAAATACACTAATGCAGTTAATCCATTACATTTATAGATTCCATTATGTAAATTCATTAGATTTTTATCCAACATCATTTGTTCAGAGTAATACAATCTTATAAGCCATAAATTGAAGCTTGCTAATGGATTCAGATATGTTTATATTTTTTAAGCACTGAGGAGTAGCAATGCAAATACTGTTGGGCCAAAAGTGACTCAGACCATCCATCCATGAATGAAGACAAAAATTAATCAAAGCAATAAAATGATGATCAGATGTAAAAAAATATCAGAACATTTTTTCAAAGGAACTCTACCATCTAGCAGAATTTGCACTCATTGTCAATGAATGACAACTATGTTGTTCACTCAGCCTAATAACTCTTTAGATTTGTGTGAATGTTGACAGTCTTGGTCAAATGAAAAGCTCTCAGGTCGTCTCCTGACAAATTTTTTTCTCCTTATTTGTTTTTGTTTTCCAGGATTAATATTTAAGATAATTACAAAATTTACAAAAGTGATTAAAGATGAAAGAAAGAAACACCTATTATTTATTTTCATGCTTCAATGACTGATGTCTCCTGTTATCCTTGTTGTAACCCTCACCTGTATGCTAAATATTTAATATAGTCTCCAGATCCTCAAGCCCTTATTCTGGGAACCTTTTAATTTATATCAAAAAAGTAGTATTGATTTAACAGGTCAGTATGATAGTTTAATATTTAGGATTATTGACAATATTGATAAGTAGATGTTATATACTGGTTTTCCCTGCTATCTGAAAGTTTGCTTTAGGCCACTTTGCTTTTATGAAAGACCTATATTAGTACAGTACTCCCCTCTTACCAGCGGTTTCACTCTCCGTGGTTTTGTTTATCCGCAGTCGACCACGTTTTGAAAACATCAGATGGAAAATTGCAGAAATAAACAATTCATAAGTTTTAAATTGCACGCCATCCTCAGTAGTGGGATGAAATCTTGCGCCATCCCACTCTGTCCTGCTTGGGACATAAATCATCCCTTTGTCCAGTGTATACACGCTGTATGCTACTCACCCATTAGTCACTTAGTAGCCATCTAGGTTATCAGATCAACTGTCGGGGTATTGCAGTGCTTGTGTTCAAGTACTACTTATTTTTACTTAACAATGGCCCCAAAGCCAAAGAGTAGTAATGCAGGCAATTCGGATATGACAAAGAGAAGCCATAAAGTGCTTCCTTTAAGTGAAAAGGTGAAGGTTCTCCACTTGATAAGGCTGCTAAGACCTATGGTAACTTTCATTACACTATATTGTTATAAATGTTCTATTTTATTATTAATTATTGTTGTTAATCTCTTACTGTGCCTAATTTATAAATTGAACTTTATCATGGGTATGTATGTATAGAAAAAACATGGTATATATAGGGCTCAGTACTATCTAAGGTTTCAGGCACCCACTGGGGGTCTCATCCTCAGCAGATAAGGGGAGACTACTGTACCTGTTTTTGCTAACTGAAAGAAATCTAAAGAGGATTTTCACTTTTGCAAAAAGCAAAAATAGCCTTCAGTGTTTGTTTTGCAGTGAGCCTGTTATAGAGGCTAAGCCATCAAGCCTGTTGTTGTATTTCAAGCCTTTCACATCAGCCATATCAGCCACAGCTGATGACCAAACTCGACATCAACATGAAGGCAGGCAGATATAGAAGAAGGTATAAACATTAGTGACCTGCCTGCCTTGAGGGATTCAGATGATGGTGAGATGTCAATAGACAACCCTCTTCCTCTCTCTCCTACACCCCAGTGTCCTGTACCTCCCACCACCGCAACCTCTGACGACTCAGGCTAACACACCATCATCAACACCACCGCCTCTCAGCCTTCCAGTGTGCTCGCTGTCTTCCCGATTCTGGTAAGAGAAACTACACTGTACAAACATTATGTCTACTTTATATAGGCTGTATGTTTATCATATCATTCCTGCTTTTACTACATATTAGTGTTATTTTAGGTTTTGTGTGCTATTTGGTATCATTTGGTAGATTATTTCTTGGATCTGGCAATGCTCAAAAATTTTTTCCATGTAAGTTAATGACAATTGCATCTTTGCTTTATGCCATTTCGGCTTACAAAAGGTCATAGGAATACTCTAATTTTGAATAGTGAGGGAAATCTGCATTTCTTTTTAATGAGCATGTATTTGCATTTGAAATTTGCACTATCATCTAGACAGTATGTCTCAAATTGTTTAGAGGAACACGAATCAGAAGAAGTAAACTATAAAATGTTTCTATTTTATAATGTTCTTATTATAAATAATGTTTGGTGAGGGGTTTAGAATGGGATATGAGCACAATTGTTATAAGGAACATTTCAGTAAAATCATAATACCACATATATGGTTCCACTTGAATCAATGATATAATCATAGTCTTAGGGCACTCGTAACATGCTAGAGTAGGCATAAACTCATAATAAAAGTTGCATCTTTCTTTTGAAGTTGATTATCTTGAATAAGGCAAGTTCATATTATATTACCACCACCTGGAAATTTTCAGTGTGCGTTGGGTGAACACCCAAATGAGCTCATCTCCCTTTTAACTAGGTGACAAAACAAAACAGATGTCATTATTTCATTTAAAAAGGAAATTTTTCAATGACTGCCAGACGTGTTAAATATCATCCAAATTAGCGACAGGATAGAAACTGAATATATGTATAAATTGGCCTTTAGTTTTCTTATTTGTTAAAAAGACACTAAATAATAATTAGGAGTAGAGATGTAAATATAGTTTAAAGGAATATTTTAATGAATAAATATCTAAAGATACACCTATGTTAAATAAACCTAAATGAACAGATGTGCACTGTATTCAATATATTAAAATTACAGACCCACACTTACAAAGAAGGTTTCTTCCTGTGCACATGTGGTTAGTGCATCCCTTGTCCCTATTGAAAAATGAATTAACATGACAAAAATTTTAAAAAAGAAATGAGAGTATAAGAGTTGCTGCATCAGTTCTAAAAATTATAGAAGAAAGACATTTTGCAGAACACAAAATTCCTGCTAGGTATAATATAGACTGAAATGTTTTCAATCTACGTAGAGATCCTGAGGTCCAACTCACAAGTACTCTTTCTTAGAACTCACTCCTTGCAGCAAGTTGATCAGACCTAAGATGGCTTCCCTTTGGGGAACTTAGTGTAGTCCCAGATCTATACCTTTCTAAGTCAGTAATCTTGGATCAGTTATGTACCTTAATTTCTATTATGGCATAAAAATTGGGCTAATAGTAGTATATACCTGTGCTGGTTTGAACCATCTGAGGAACAGTTATCAAGTTGATTTAAGCATGCAGAGATGTTAGAGAGAAACTGGAGAGAGAGCTTCATAAGGTTGGGGCAGTCATCTATACACAATTCAAGTCTGACCCAGAAGGAAGAAAAAAAGAGGATAGATTGGGTAGAAGGTCTGTGAACTGCTGTGCAACGTAGAAAATTTCAGCAAGGCTATTGGGGAGTCTTTAAGCCAACTGTCAGAGGTATGTTAAGTCTTCCAAGAATGGTCTACAAAAGTATCCTGGTGAGTGCAGTTACTGCCTGGGAGCAGCCCAGGCATAGGGTGGACTTTTCACAAACGCAGAGATGGATTTCAGAGCATAGAAACTGGGTCCTGGTCAACTGTGCTCCCTGTAATTGGAGGTCTATGAGGTACAATTTCATGAAAGCGCTTAAAATGGTCTTAGGACCAAGCACTTGATAAGTGCTTGCTATTATTTGGAGGGGTAAAATACTTGTCCTTGAGTAGTGA
This sequence comes from Diceros bicornis minor, assembly GCF_020826845.1. Lineage (NCBI taxonomy): Eukaryota > Metazoa > Chordata > Mammalia > Perissodactyla > Rhinocerotidae > Diceros > Diceros bicornis. The sequence continues at coordinate 41,009,418 of NC_080759.1, forward strand.
AATAAGCTACATTCACTTGCAGACGCTTTGGACTTTGAAGATTGACGGTATTCAGAATTGCTGAGCCAGAATGCCCAAGTACAAACTGAGGAACGCAAAGGAGATATAATGCAGGGAACAAGACTCCTGCTTGATCTCACAGGTCTTTTTTGTTATTCCTCCCCAAAGTCCCAGTACATAATTGTATATTCTAGTTGTAAGTCCTTCTAGTTCTTCTATGTGAGCTGCTGCCCCAGCATGGCTACTGACAGACAGTGGTGTGGTTCTGCGACAGGGATCCGAACCCAGAATGCCAAAGCGGAGGGCGCCAAATTTTAACCACTAGGCCATCAGGGCTGGCTCTCACAGGTCTTTTTCTTGACTTGGTAGTAGCATCATCAGGAGGAAGATCACTCTTTTTGAGACAAGGAAAGTTGGATATTTCAGCCTGCCCCTGACACAACATATTCACCAATTGTAGAGAATAAACCACACCAAAGCAGTACAAACATACAGCAACAGCCTTCAGGGACACATGAGCAGAAGAGTCTTACAGCACTTTTGTGAACAAGCAGGGTATATAATTTTCAAATTCTGACATAATTAAAAATTTAAATTAGTTAAGTGAAAACAATACATTATTGTTATAGGACACACAAGATTTTTACTTAGAATATAATTCAACTGCAGATTCCTCCCTATGCACACATTTTTCTCAGGTTCTATGTTGCAGTTTTAGATATTAGACAATAAAGGGACTTGACATTTCTAAGGATCCATTTATATTCAAGGATAGCCTTTACATCTGTTCTATGATACTTCAGTTATGACAAATATACTATGTTCAAATTGAGACCATACTCAAAGAGTTGCATTAAGAGACTTGAATGTGTGTGAATGAGGACAAGAGAAACATTCAGAGACAAGAACAATATAAGAACTTCAAATTGCATGACACTGTTGAGACAAGTAGGATTGTTTATGCCACAGAGCAGAGATGTCTCAGGAAGCAAAGAGATGCAGATTTTTTCTTTATATAGCTAAAGATTGCTACATGTGTAACTAATTATAGTTTTTTTTTTTAATTTTATTTTCATTTTGGCCATACTGGGAATTATCAGGAGCAAATTTCTGTTCTAGAAACAATGTGATATTGATTAAAGGCATCATAGTCCTGAATCATTGTCAACATCTTAAACTTTCTGAGCCTCAGTTTTCACATTCATAAAGCAAGGTAGAAATAACCCTCTCATAATAATGCCCGAGTATTCAATTTATAATATATGAAAAACATTTACCCCATCCAGGTCAAAGTAAGAAATCATAAAAAAAAATCTTTAACTCACACAATAGGCAAAGAAGAAGGCAAAATTTCTCTCATAAAAAATATTCATAGGAACTTCCAGGTTGGTGAAAGCATCCATGTGTTGGGACGGTGACGCACACCAACACCATGAGAACAGAAGCTCCTGCATATGAGACCCTTCTGGAAATTGCTCTATGTACCTCTTCATTTGCCTATTCATCTATATCCTTTATAATAAACTAGTAGACACAGGACAAGATCTATGAACAAACGAACTAGAAATTTCAGACTCAAGCTGAAACTATGAGTTATGTAGATTGCAAGTGAAGATAGAATTTATTTCCTAATGCTGAACTCTGAGCTCAGTGGAATCAGATTTTTAGCTATTTTTGGAGAGGAAGTCATCACTATGGAAGAAATTAACATATTTTGATGCATATAAATCATTCTTTAAATTAATCTGTCTGCCTCAATATATATCTGAATATCAGTATGGCTCAAGGAGTATGAGGTAGAACTGAAAGCATACTGTATTTACCCAGAAGATAATAGAACTCTTGGAGTTGGAGATGACTCCCAGAGTAAATCTAAAAATTTTAACTCTGCGGATAAATTCTGAACATTTGGATTCATCTAGCTCTGTGAATGCACAATCTCATTCATAAAACTAGTGAAATCATAGATTTAATTATTCAAATCACTTATTAAATTCACTCTATCATGAACCTCATCTTTATACACAATCCTCTACTACTCTAGCATTAGCATTTTACTAATTTTAAATTAATAAGGTTATATTTTTTTAATTATTAACAGATAACATATGTTGTTAAATAGTGAAAGTTATGCAAATATATGCTGATTAAAATTCGTGATATTAACTTCTGATAACATAGGGATTCAATTGATTCGACTCAACTACTTTAAATTATCTCTACCAGACTAAGGAAAAAAGATTTTTGTATGTCTAATATATACATATTTTAGAATATTCTTCATACTTATATAGTAATGCACTGCATAATGATGCTTTGGTCAAGGATGGACCACATATACAATGGTGGTTCCATAAGATTGGAACCATATAGCCTAGGTGTGTAGTAGGCTATCCCATCTAAATTTGTGTAAGTTCGCTCTATGATGTTTGTACAACGACGAAATTGCCTAACGATGCATTTCTAAGAACACATCCCTGCATGACTGTATAAATCTTATTAGCAAAACAATGATGATAAATAAATTATGTTCATTGAAGAAAAAAAAAGTATTCACAGAGAAGCAGGATAAATTTTAGGCTGTTTGTTTCATTGAACATTAAATCACGGCAAAAGTATTAAGTCCTGTTCAAAAAGTCTATGCTCCCCTAACAAGCTTTTCGCCATGAAATTGAAATTTTGAATAAGTGATTATTCCTCCAAAATTTCCAGGCACTTAATTATTTCCTTTTGTCTCCTTTGTTTTTTTCTTTGTTTAATTCATTTTCTTGTTTACAAAGAAATAATTTACCCAAAAATGAATGTAAGCAAAATGATAACTGATTGATTATTTAATATTTTGAAGTATATTTTCTATGTTTACTTCACACTCATCTAATTATCTCAAGAGATATATATTTTTTTGACTGATAGCTTCCAGCTCCATTAAGTTAGAAAGTCACGTACTGAAAAATTATGAGTTGTGATTGTTTGTGGCCTATAGACTGATAACTCAAAACTTGGGATGTGGCTCTGTAGAAAGTGAACTTGTCTTTTAGCTAACTTGACTTTCTTACTTGTGCATTTTTTCCTTAATGAGTTCTTCAAACACATATGAACCTGATCTATTGCTGGTGCCTAATTAGTAATTAGAGGAGAACTTTGACCTGAGCCCAAAACCAAAACCAAAAATCAAACCAAAACAAAAGTCTTTGAATATTTTGCCTTGACCCATTCTCCTTCCACTTTTTCTCCCTCCCTAACTCACCTTTATTTCTTCCTTCTTTTTTCATTTCTTCCTTCCTTCTTTCCCTTATTGCCTCTCTCTCATTTTCCTTTTCTTTGCCTTTAGCACTTTCTTCTTTCTCTTTATTTTTTTCTATATTTACTCTTTTTTGATGAAACTGTAAACTAGATAATTACCAATTTTCCAAGCAGTGGCAGTATTGGTATTATTTCATTATAGCCTTACTACCATAAACCATGAAGTGCTGCACAAATGTCTTAATTTTGATGAAGTCCATTTTATCTATTTTTTCTTTTGTTGCCTGTGCTATTGATTTAATATCCTAGAAATTATTGCCAAACCCAATGGAGTGTTTCCTGTGTGTTTTCTTCACGGGTTTTAGCTCCATTTTGAGTTAATTTTTGTGTGATGTTTCAGGTAAGGATCTAGCTTCTTTCTTTCGCATGTGCATATCTCATTTTCCCAATACTATTTGTTGAAAAGACTGACATCTCCCCATCGAATGGCCCCGGCACTCATTATTATTTCGAATCATTGAAGTCTCAAATATGATTTGGAGTTACTTCAGTAAATAATGTTTTTATGTTACAATGATTTATTCACCCCAAATTATACCTATTTACGGTGTAAAATAGCACCTCAAAGTTCTGAAATACGTAATTTACTTTGAGGTTTTGGGTTTGATCATCTGACCAATTTCATTTTTCATTTATTTTTCTGAGATCATTGAAATTATTGGTCATAAACTTCTGTCCTGTAGACCCCAAAAAGCCAGACTTACGTGGATTGTGAAACAAGAGAAAGGATATCATACTAAAGTCAATACTCATTTTAGCTGACACACACTTGAAAGTTTTTTAGTGGTATAAATGGAAAAAGCGCACAACATAGCGGTGTCAATTTCTGAAGGGTTACACTTGTTTGTGTCAGATGTCTGAGGCTCTCCCTTATATCTTTGGTTTGCTTGACTGTAAAGAACCAGCATATTTTAGAGGCCCCACTTATAAGACCTTGTTCTGATAGAAATAGTTACCAACACACTGGAAGAAAATGCAGGTAACTGACATTTCTACATTAAATTATTTCAACTATTACTGTTTCTTTAATCTCACTCTACATGTCTGCCACTTCTAATAACAGCTTGGTGTCTGGTAGACATTCTGCTTTATCTCTGCATTTCACTGCTTGTGTGATCTTTTGTGAATAACTTAGTCTACTCATTACGTACATTCTTAGATTAACATTCACTCTAATTTCATTGCTTCCATGCACTTCTGTTTTTCAGAACTAATGGGCACTGATGTTTGATCTAATCTGACCCATGAGTTCCTTCTGCTTCTGCGGGAGTTTCCAGCTGCTGGTACCTGCCATGCTTATTTGTAGAAATTGCTCCTTGATTAAAAAAACAAAAACAGTTTTCCTTTTTTCCTTGGTCATATTGAATATGACATTGTGTTTCTATTTCTGACTTATTTTATTTACTAAGTTGATGGTCAATTATCTTTTAGCCTCAGAGTCACCAGTTATGTCTCTAGAAGTCATTTTTTCTCCCTAAACTCCCTCTCTCTCTCCTAAGTGAAATCAATAAAAAGTAGTGTATTTTATTAATCTGCTTATTTTTAAATGATGTTTAACATTCCCTCTTCTTAAAGTAGAGTTAAAAGGAATATTTATATTTCTATCATAAAATAACTTTAACCTTTGTGACTCTCTAATCTATCCATTGAAATATTCCTTTTGTCCTTACTCTAAAAAGCTTTCCATACAAATTTTCTAATCAAATTGAATACATTCCTTTTTTTTCTTAAAACTAGAGACTGTCTCCTCATGGGGAATCTCTAATACATGCATCTGTCTTATTGAATAATTTAAATATTATATCAATTTGTATTTCTTAGGCACTCTGTTAGACAGACATTCATTCCTCCTAGATAAAAATCCAACTATGAATTTTATATGTCAATTTGTGTTCACTACATTTCTTCCAGTGTGGTCTACATCTTAAAATTAATCGTTTAGAAATATAAAATTAGCAACAGGTCTCTCTTTTTTTTTTAAAATTATTAAGGCCCAGACGTCATGACTTTTGAGTAAAAGTTAAAGAACTTCTCAGTATTTTACTGTTTATTAATTTATACTCAGTTAAATTGCAAGGCATATAAAAGCTGGTTTATGCTTTATATGTTCATTGGTATTGGTTGTTAAAAATAAACTGTTTATTCAAAGCTAAAAATCCAATATGTAGCTATTTTTTCTGTGTCACATATATTAGCTATCTTGAGTTGGTATTTGATGAATAGTTTCAGTTAAAAGAGAAAATTTTGAATTGATTTATTATATTAGAAAGCTTTAACTTTTTTTCTAGCTTTATGTAACATGTATAAACTTGAAGTTTGAAGAGAGAAAATACTTATTGGAAAGTAATTTTATCATTCTACCACTATTTGTGTGTTATATTATTTTGCTTTCAGAAATATGATATATGCAACTATATAATGAACTCGAGAAAAAGCTAAAAATTCCCTAAGAAGCGAATAATTCTAAGGTAAGATATCTATTTTTAAGTTAATGATAACGTACGATATTGTTAATGGTAACAGGGAATAGAAAAAACAGAAGATATTACAATGCTACATAAGTAGCGAGTATATAACCTTCAAAAGAACTTGAGCATTTGACCCAGAAGATTTCCATCTTATTGTAGTGTATTGCTTTTCCACAAAGAGATAGGAAATATATAAAAGAGAAGGCTGCTGGGGATCTTATACTCTGACAGTCAATCCAAATGCTTTGAGCTCTGAATTTAACTGGAAGTCAGTTATTGACAGGAAAAGAAAGCTTTTGCTTGGGAAACTCCATTTAACATTTAAGAAAATAAATAGAAAAAAAGAAAGTTAACTGATTCCCACAGTAACAATTCTATGACTATTCTCTAAAAATGAAGAGAAAATTTTATTGTTATAAAATCAATAGATAGCATTTTTTAGAAGAGAACTTAAAAAACAACTTTATTTGAATTTCTATGTATATAATTTAATAGAAACCTAAGTGTTCTACAACAGTTATTCCTTATATGTGTGTCTGTATGTAAATGTATTTTATCTATATGTTATACTTTAATTCATTTTTTATAATAATGTTTGCTCATGTGAGGTATTATAGACTCCAGGTCTTTTGAAGAGAGTGAGGCCAGAAGCCCAGGACAGTCAAACAGCACACACACCAAGCCTGTTGCATCAGTATTTACTGGGAGAAACTCATGGGGCCCAGAGCAATCACAGGCATGTGGATTTCCAGTTTTCCTTGCTTTCTGAGACATTACACTCTATCTATTAGGCTACATCTCACATGTTGTAAGGGAACTTGTCTCTCGGGCTGTGGGCTTTTTAGCTGCAAAATTGGAAGGACAACAGCCCAGCCTCTGGTATGTTAAAGAGCTGAGGTTCAAACCTTTTATCATATAGTGGTATAATGAAATGGTATTTGCGGCATCTGCTACCATCTTAGAGCTCTACCAGGTTGGGTAAATTCAGCAGCTAGTTGAAGCTATTTTCCATGGAGCTTTTAAAGAATCAAGTTTCCAAGCAAGGCTAGATGCTAATGTCATACCGGGAGACAAAAAATGCTGGCTGGAATGGGCCTGGTGACCACTCTCAGGGAGTAGGTCATGTTGCCTGGCATGAGACTGTGGAGATCTCTATGTCAATGTGAGATACACTTTATGAGATCCCTAAAGTAGTCAAATTCATAGAGATAGAAAGTAGAATGGTTGTTGCCAGAGGCTGGGGGAGAAGGGGATAGCGAGTTATTTTTAATGCATACAGAGTTTCAGTTTGGGAAAATGAAAAAGTTCTAAAGATGGATTGTGAGGATGGTGGCACAACAATGTGAATGTACTTAAAGCCACTGAACTGCATGCTAAAAATGGTGAAAATGGTCAATTTTATGTTATGTGTATTTTACCACAAAACTTTAAAAAAAGACCAGAATACAAAGTCTAGTAGAATAAAAGTATTTGAGTCTTTATAAAAAATAATATAGAAAAAATATCTTACTTCTTACTTAGAAATCATTTCTGAAACAATGAAAAAAACTATGAGAAATAATAATTGTAGAACAAAAATATTAAGCATATATTAATCAAAATTCAAAAAATAAAGGTTTATAAAACCAAATATATAAGATTCTATTACTCTATACGAATAGTGCTAAGATAATGAATGACATATAGATACATGATGATGTCAATTTCATAAGATTAAAGAAAATTTTCTAAGTTGCACTAGTTAATAATGAAATGTATATTAAAATGATACTCCATTTTCAACCATAAAACTTGAAATCTTTTTTTTTAAGTTCACAATGTTCAATACTGGCAAAGATTTGGAAAATGAATGTCTGCTTTCCTGAATGTGGCGGATTAAATTGCCGTGATGTTTTTAGAAAGCATTTTCGAGATGTGTCAAAGTGATATTTTGAATGCATCAATTATTTTACATGTCTAGTGACTCAACATGATGGTTTAATCTTAATAATGGTGTAGCAGATTATTTTTATATATTTTTTAAGATATAAATTTTATAGACGGGTGATATATATTGCAGTGATTATCGGACACATAAGAACTCAGTGACTATTATTTTTAAGAAAATATATCTAGCTAGAAGAAGACAAAAATAATTTGGTTGACCCTAGTCACATTAGTAAGGGCTCTTAGTGAGATATCAGGGTTGATCAAGAAAAAATATACGACCACCAGGTGGCAGTAGCGCACACAAACTTTCTTGGGTGATGTTGGGACAGGTTTGCATGGAAAAAGTTCATCATAGCCCCAGACTGTCCCAAGGCTACAGTAGGGGCCACCATCCGGAAGGCAAGGAGGCCAAGGGAACTCTGGGTGAGAGGGGGACCAAACATGAGCCTTACATGTCTAGGCCATGTCGCCTGTCAGCATGACAGCAGTCTCCAAGTCAGAGGGCTCTTGAAGGCAGCAGCAGTTCGGGGGTCTTTATGGCGTGGGGCCCTTATCTTACCTATGGCTAGCAGATAATGGGCTTAATTTTGTGGGGTATGCAAAGCAATCAGTCTCTTAATGGCTAAAATTTTGCTTATTTGGGCTATGTTTAAAACAAATAGATGTGTAAAAATTTGACACCAGTGGCCTTTTAAGCCAACAGGTCTCAGCCTGCTGTGAAGAAACAAACAACTTAGGAGCCAATAGACAGAAGCCATCTTTGACTGATTTATATAACACGTTGGAACCACATCACCTAAAGAAGATGCTCGGTAAATATTTCATTTGCCTTGAAAGCAACACTGATTTTGCGCTTCAGAAAATGAAATTCAAGGACAATAAGTGGCTTAGTTGAATTCACTCACTGAGCAGCCACAGAGTGAGTTCTCTGAGGAGGTTCCCCTGGGTTAGAGCTAACTCTTCTTTCCATTACCATTCTTCCTTTAAACACTGTTAATAAAGTTAATAAATTTACACATATATTTCCAAATCCTCAATTTATAAATTTATTCACCTAATTCAACTTCTAGTTTTTGAATGCTGAATACCAGACACCTTCAAGTAAGATATTAACAGTGGATAAAGTGCAGTCTTCTTTTCCAGAGACTTCTGAACATGGCAAAAATATTATGGGTTAGCTAACTTTCAGTTTTCTCTATGTGGTAGATATATAGATATATACATGTGGATATAATGCATTCTCAGAATATTCTTCCATATTTAAATATGGGACATTCACTTTATGAATAAGGAGGGAAGTTTTCTATCTAAAATATCATTGACGTGTGTGACAGACTGTTTGGTAGAAAGAATTCTGAGCTAGAAGTTCTTTGACGTGAATTCCAATTCTGGCTCATCCAATAACACAAAGATTGGTATTTTTAGGAAATATAGGGACTACATTTGAAATGTAATAAATCTCAGGGTATTTGTTAATGTGTAGAATCTGAAAAATGATGAGAATATTTACAAATTGAGGTATTAAATTTCTAAGTGCCAGAAATATGTGAGGAATTGCTTTGCCTTTTGTGGCTTTAAATATTAATTAATGTGTTTTGCATAATAAATTTGTAATTTATTATGCAAAATTGATATCAATAATAATCAATATAATCAATATAATCAAAATAATCAGTATAATCAATAATAAAATTGATTATATAACCATGGGCCCTCTAGGACCAGTTCAACTGACCTCAGCTTATCGATAGAGTAATTAAGAGTGGCTTTTCAGGAATTGGGACCCCTTGTCCAGTTCAAGCCAGTTGAGACCATCAACTCATCAACTTGGGCCTCTCAAAGGCCCTATAAGTGAACTCTTTGACATCAAAGGGCTGAAAGCTCCATCCTTAGATCATGGTAACACCACCATTTTGTGAACATGCATCCTATGAAGAGGCATGAAGCTTGACTATGCTTGAGCAGTTCATCAATTACCTCACTGCTCCTTACCTCCAATCATTTATCTCCACACTTTGGACCACCCTGCCCTTCATCCCATCAATTTTGCCCGAAGCCCTGGATCGGGGAGACAGAGTTGAGAGCCTGTCCTTCTGTCTCTTGTGTGCAACAGGTGGCAAGCCATTGCTCGGTAACAATTACTTTGATTAACTATTTTTTTATAGTCTTGTTTATGATATTTCTTTGAAATCAAAGAATATCTTATGTCATTGTTAGAAAAACTTTACTATGTACTATTACTACTACTACTCCTATAGAAATTGTTTTGATTATGGTAAAATAAGTATGTGCTAAAAAGATTTATTGATATGTATTCATGTGCATCTCTCTATGGACCTGTATTACTACTCCTAATATTACTTATTTTTCATAGACAAAGAAGGAAGAATTGCTAGCATTCAGCTGAGTAAGCTTGTAAATTATTTTATTCACTTTTCTGAACAAATTGATATTACTCAGCCATTATTCTCTCTGTTAAAATATTTATTATAAGGTAAAAAATAATCCACTTCATTTTATATGAAATGGACCAAAATATCAGCTGCATGTACACTCAATAAAGGCAAGAATGAGAAAAAACTCTAGCAGAGAAATAATTTTTGAAGATCAAAAAAAATTCAGTGGTTATTCAGAGCTGTAGGTGTAGGGGAGAAAAAATAATTTTTACTCTACCCTTCTAGGTTCTTGGCTGAGACCCCCCCTGTAATAAAAGACAGATTAACAGAAGAAAAGCAAACAGAAGTTTAATAACATGAATACCTCCTGTATACATGGGAAATACCCAGGAAAACTGAGTAACTTCCTGAAATGGCCCAAGCCATCACCTTAAATACCATCTCCATCTAAAGACAAAAGAAGATGTTGTGGGGTTGGTGAGGAGGCCAGTTATCAGAGGCTATCAGGAAAAGCACAGTAAACGAAAGTATGGTTGTTATGCAGATTTAAGTCTCTGCCTTCTCCATTGATAAGAGTTCCTAGAGATTTAGTCTTCCTCCTCTTCCTAGTACAGAGAGGGAGGCACTCTTACAAATGGAGATTTCCCTTATAAATGTAAACGTCTCTTACAAGAGGGTAACTTTTACTCAGTTTTCAGAGCTTTTCCTATGTCTGCTGTTTCTAAAAATAATCAGCCTAAAATAATCCTTATGCCAAAGAGATATCATTTAGGGTGGCAAATTCTTCTCCCCTTCATAGGCAATATATTATTTCTCTAGAACAACAATTTAGACAGTATATCTACTCATACAAAGGAAGAAGTATGTCTTAGGTTATTAAATTAAAATTTAAAATATGTAATATATCATTCCATATAGATAATTAGACTCTTTGGGACATTTATTCAAAAGTAGATTTTTTTTTTATTTTATTGTACATTCTGGTCAAGAATATATTAAATAAATAAAAATATATATAAACATTTAGCAAAAAGTTGATATTCATCGGGCCCCGGTGGCCTAGTGGTTAAGTTCGGTGCACTCCACTTCAGTGGCTTGGGTTCGGGTCATGGGCGTAGACCTATACCACTCGTTTGTCAGTGGCCATGCTGTGACGGCAGCTCACATACAAAAAGAGGAAGATTGGCAACAGACCTCAGCTCATGGTGAATCTTCCTCAGCAACAAAAGAGGAAGATTGGCAGCAGATGTTAGCTCAGGGAAAATCTTCCTCAGCAAATAAAAAGGAAAAAAATTTACATTGACTATTCCTTACAAATATAAAAATTAATATATTAGGATTTTTTATTACCTCTGTCCTGGTATGTGATTCTCAAGAGGTCGAATTTATTTTATGTTTGTTAAAGTTTTGTTCTTGACAACATAACCTTATAGAACAAAGAAAGTAAAAATATATGAGTTCGTATATTGGAAATCTTCTTATGGAGTATTTTGTCTTTATTTTGATGTTTTCATTTTGTTTTTCCTTAGAAAATAAAAACAAAACTCCAAATAACATATTTTTTAGAGGATATCTGTGGATTTTTTTTTATGAGGAAGATCAGCCCTGAGCTAACATCTGCCAATCCTCCTCTTTTTGCTAAGGAAGACTGGCCCTGGGCTAACATCCATGCGCATCTTCCTCCACTTTTTATGGGATGCCGCCACAGCATGGCTTGCCAAGTGGTGCGTCCTTGCACGCCTGGGATCCGAACAGGCAAACCCCTGGCTGCTGCAGCAGAGCATGCACACTCAACCGCTGGCGCCACCAGGCCAGCCCCTGGGATATCTATGTTTTACTTCTATAATGTATTCTGAGTCATCAGCTAGTAACTATACTTCAACATAGAAATAAATTGATTTATAAGGTTTTTAATGAGAGGTAAAGCGATTAACTAAAAGTTAGACCTTGTGTTTTTGCTTGCTGTGTCAGACATGGAGAAGCACAAGTACCACTTAGATCATCTCATCCTAGAAGGACTTTCTGTCCGACTGCAGTGTGTTAGTTGAAAGTCGCCAGTGATTAGGACTTTCAGGGTCCACCTATGTTTCTGAGCAGCAGCTATGCTCCTATAGATGGGGTGCCTGGCCAGCGGCTGACCAAGAAGCTGGTAAAAGGACTTGGCCATTTCCACCCAACAGAGGGACTTCTTTAACAGGCTCTATTTGCTCTGAGAACTCTCCACTGGGCTGGCTCAGATTTTGTCATGTTGGAATCACGGTCTGACTGTTTGCCCTGCCCGGTTCTATCTATTTCTCTTTTTTCTTTCTAAAGTGTAACTGTCCAATATACCGGTTACAATTCTAACTCCATTTCAGTGTCTGCCTCCAGGAGAACCCAAACTCCATCACTTGGATTAGAAGGAAAGCAGAGTCAATATAGAGAGTTTTCAAGAATCACTTACCACCCAGTATCGTTCCGGAGGACAGTTGATAAGGGAATGAGAGCAGCAAACACTGCCAGAGAGCAAAACCACAAACAGGAAATGTGCTCTTCTCCCTTGTGCACATGATCCTTTGAGTTCTAAATTGGCCCTTATCTCTCAAGAACAATCCAACCATTGTAGATGAGGACTCAACAACTAAGAGTTTCAGAGATGGCATTAATTTAAATCCATTCACAGCCACTTTGACATTGAGGTAAACTCCTAGAAAATAAACAATCTGAAATCTTTGGAACTAGGATGATAAAACCACCTTTATCTTTTACTTTTTAATCCTCTTTTTTTATATATTTTTTTTTTTCTGGGAAAGATTTGCCCTGAGCTAACATCTGTTGCCAAGCTTTCTCTTCCCACCCCCAACAAAGCCCCAGTACATAGTTGTATATTCTACTTGTAAGTGCTTCTGGTTCTTCTATGTGAGCTGCGGCCACAGCATGGCTACTGACAGACAAGAAGTGTGGTTCCACGAACGGGAAATGAACTCAGGGCACCAAAGAGGAGAGCACCAGACTTTAACCACTAGGCCATCAGGGCTGACTCTTACTTTTTATCCTTTAAGACCCAAATTAATAGACTGCTTTAGCATTTTTAAGTATCTGGAAATAAGAATTTTTATTCGTTTTGACATGTAAGATAGTGAGTATTAAAATATGATGTTTATAAATTACCCAGGTTTAGAAACCTTTTCTCAGTAGATAACGTATCATAGTATCAGGAGGAATCTTTTCCCCACCCACCTGCATCTCCCTTGCAGCTCTCAGAAGCTCTGAAATGCAGCACCCTTTGCTCTAGGAAACTAGGAATCATTTTGTGGCATAAAAGATATGTTGCTCATTATGAAGCAATTGTATAAAGACAGGGAGCAAAGAGAAACACTTCTCTTTATGTGATTATTCTAAGATATATAAAAACAAAAGCAGAGGAATATAGTTCAAATTTGAGTTGTAGGAACGAGCAGTAATAGGAGTACTGAGATTAGGAAAATTAGGGGAGAATTAAAAACATCAAAAGAAAAGTGGAAATAATTGAGTGGACTTAAAAATTCTCAAGACATAAAATGATGCTGTATGCAAGGTTATGACTGTTAGCTCATATATTGTGAATGAATTTAATAAATGGCTGATGTATAGAGGAAAATATTTTGTCTTGGAGTAAAATATCCGGTAATGTTAAATAAAGATGGAATAATACAACAAAGGAATGGCAGCCTGAAAATCTTTTAAAATATGTGGTAAAGTAAGAAAATTAGTCAAGTTTGTATTACTACTATGAAGTTATTTTTAAAAGTTCACTACTAATTAATATTTAAATCACAGATCACTCATGATAGGCTATGCATTGTGCTAAGTGCCTTTATATACATTATTACAATAGCTTTATAACTTGATAACTAGTATCATCCCATTCTGTATATAAGTTAAGTAAGGCTAAAGGATATTAAGTCAATGAACCTTTAGTCACACAACTTCTAAACTAAATGCCAAATTCAAATCTACATAGTAATTCTTCAAGAACAGAACCTATAGCCACTCAGATTTACCAATAAAATAGCTCCAAGTAGAGAAAAATAGATTATGACTTCTTCAACTATAAGCATTCTTATCTACCTTAATGTACATGCACTATATGATGAAAAAGCTAAATAAAAGGACAAGCTACAGGCTGGGAGAAAATATTTGAATATCTCATATCCAGCAAAGGACTTTTGTTTAGAACATATAAAAACTCTCAAAATTGAACAATGCAAAAACAAAAAGCAATAAAAATATTAGCAAAAAATTTGAATGGGCTCTTCCCCTAGGAAAATAAATAGATGAGAAATAAATACATGAAAATGTACACAAAATCATTAATGATTATGAAAGTACAACTTAAAACCACAATGAGATACTACTATTTATCTGTTATAATAGCTAAAACAAAACAAAACAGAAGCCTGACAAGACAAAATGTTACCAAATGCCAGCAAGGGTGCAGAGCCACTATATCTCATACATTTTGGTCAGGATGAAAAATGATACAGTCAATTTGGAAATCAGTTAGTTAGTTTCTTATAAAACCAAACATATACTTACATGTGACTCAGAAATTTTACCTAGAGAAACTAAAATTATGTCGTGCAAAACCCTTCACATGAATGATTATAGAACCATTATTTAATTGCCCAAAACTGGAGATAAGCTAAATGTCCTTCAAGAGGTGAATGAATAAACAAACTGTACATCCATTCAATGGAATACTACATAGTAATAAAAAAGAACAAAGTATCAACACTGCCAATGACATGGAAGATGTACAAATTACATTATGCTGAGTTGAAGTCAATCTTAAAAGGCTAAATACAATATGATTCAAATTTTACAAATTCCTGGAAAACACAATTCTATAAAGATGGAAAACAGATCAATGTTATAAGGGGTTCAGGGTGAAGGCGGGGTTTGACTACAAAAGGGAAGCACGAGGGACTTTTTTGGGAGATGGAATTTTCCTGTATCCTGTTTATGGTGATGGACACATGAATCTCTGCATGTATTAAAACTCATAGAATCAGACACTAACTCACAAAAAAGGAAATTACGTGATTTTTAACTAAAAATTTAAAAAATATTTTAAGGAATTTGATTATGAAATTGACATATTTATAGTATAAAACATTGACCTCTGCTTATTTGTGAAGAGTATGTGTACTTGAAAATAAATGTATATTTTGTAATGTTGTTATTGTATGTGTGACAGGATAGGAGTGGTATTCTGCATTAGCTTTCCCAGTTTTATATTCAGCCTATGTAGAAATTAATGTGTTTTGGAAGGAAAAAATTGCACAGATGTCATTTTCCTCAAAAGCAGGCAAATTACGAATGTAAATAATGCACTGTTTTGGTTTTGAGCTTCCAGAATCACTTGGAATCTGAGATATTGAAATGTTAACAGATTTGAGACCATTTTCTGCCATAAATAGAGATGACTAGATTGATAGCCACTTATCTTATTTGTAACTTACATTAATTTTCCTACTAAAAATACTTAAGGGTAACATTTGGTCGAGTTTCCTGTATCCATGATTATAGTACCATTATGCTGTTCTGAAAAAGCACAATCCAAATATAAGCAGTAGTCTTATGTCACTTCTATTATGCCGTAATCATTGATAGTACACAGGAATATGAAGACATGGAAAATAAAGTCAGAATACAATTATATTAAAATAAAAATTCTTAGGGCCAGCCCCAGTGGCCTAGTGGTTAAGTTCGGTGTGCTCTCCCTCGGCGGTCTGGGTTCAGTTCCCGGGCACAAACCTACACCACTCATCAGTGGTCATGCTGTGGCGGCGACCCACATACAAAATAGAGGAAGATTGGCAAGAGATGTTAGCTCAAGGTGAATCTTCCTCAACAAATAAAGTAAATAAAAAATAAATAAAAATTCCTGGAGACTTCCGAGTAAAATGTCAATTTTAGGGTAGATGAGTTCCCTAAGATATTCATTAAATGGCTATACACACATACTAATGTCCATACAAATGTGGGTTTGTGAGATCAATAACAGAAATGAACATTTTAAAAGCTATTACACTAGTCCAAAGCACTTACCAGGTGTCATAAAGTTTAGTCAACACTAAGTTTGTATATCCCTTGATCTGGCTGTCCATTGGTAGGCAATGTGGATAGTACATTGAAGAATTAAGGCAGCACACAGCTAACAGTTATCCCTTACATTACCAAATTCGCCCATTACTCCCCTGATCAAAAATCAAGTCTTAAAGAAATCATTAATATTGCACAACCATTTCATGAAATATCAACACTATATCCTTTACCGTTGCCATGAATTCTCCAGGCCGTCAAAAAGCCAAGTACATTCTGTGAACAAGATAAAATATCTCTGAACTATTATATACAATAAGTAAATTTTCTCATTTGCTTCTAAATGTTAATATTTTAAATGGTGCAAACGGGTAAGATGCTGCTTCTCTAATGAAAATATTTAAATTAAACATGAACCTAAAAATGAGCTCAAGCCATACTTTATTTTAATGATCGGAATATTTGATATTTTGATTTTGTTTTTCAGGATAATAAAAGTCCTTACGTTATGGACTGAATGTTTGTGTCCTACCCCAAATTCCTTTGCTGAAACCTTACCCCCATGAGATGGTATTAGGAGGTGGGCCTTTTGGAGGTAATTAGGATTAGATGAGATCATGAGGATGGAACTTTCATGAATGGGTTTAGTGTCCTCATGAGTCACGAGAGAGCTTGCTTCCTCTCTCTGGTCTCTGCCATGTGAGGATACAATGAGTAGTCTACAGTCTGCAGTCCAGAAGAGGGCTCTCACCAGAACTCGATTATTCTGGCACCCTGATCTTGGACTTCCAGACTCCAGAACTGTGAGAAATAAATTTCTGTTGTTTATAAGCCACCAAGTCTACCATATTCCGTCATAGCAGCCTGAACTGACCAAGACATTTTATATTACTCCTTTTCATGAGTGGAGAATTGACCATTCCCTGCATATATTGAACAAACTCTTTTTAAATCATCCTTTATTCACTTTTTCCACTTACCCTCCAAATCAGAGGAGAAAATCTAAAGAAAATTATCAAATGTGTGTATGGATGAAGTTCACATTTTGATTTCTTTTGTATGTAGATATCACATAATATACTTAAGGGCGCTTATTTTGACAATAATGAAACATAGTTTTGCCACAATGTTTTAAAATTCAGAAATATTCTTCTGTTCATTAATTTATTTTACCTATTAAAGCAAATTATTTTTTAAAAAGGGTTATAGAACAGGAGTTGGGACAGAGAAACTGTGTTTGGAGATTAGCTCTTCGGTTACAAATATGTGACTTTATAAAAGTTTTTAACCACTCAGCCTTAGATTTTACATCTCTAAAATGGGAACAATAATTGTATACATCTCATGAAGTTTTATGAAAAATGGATAGGCGGCACAGAACTGTGCTTAAAACAAGGATAATTTATTGGTATGAAATCCAGTTGTGTTCCAAATAAGAATTCAGAGAAAACTTCATAAATATATAAGAATGCTAGGAAATGACCATGTCAGCCTTGTATGCCGTGTCAGTCAGCAAGCAGTTTTATTTTTCTTCTGAAGTCATAACACAACTTAGTTTGAAATGCATAACAAAATTTGAAAACCACAGCTTTGCATGTTTGTTCTCTGTCTCCGATTATGAATGCCATACTTTTGAATGTTCCAGAATGGCAGTCTTAAAATGAAAGGAAAAGAATATATTTTCACAGCACATTCAGCTCTAAAATCTCATTTCTGGAAGCTCTTAAAGGTCTTCCAATAGAATTAAAGTTATGCTTGCCTGATGAGGAAAACGACCAGTCACTTCAGTCAACAACCTAGTTATCAGATATCCTAGAGGGGAAAAAATAACAAATCGCATTTATAAATGTTTTCCCCTTCAAAATTTTGCTTTGCCATGGCAAAAATGTATTCTGAATTTTGAGAAACCTATTCAGCCTGAAAAGTATTATTTCATATACTTACTTGAAAATTGCTATTGAAAACAGTGTTTGTAAAAGAGGATAGAAAGGTAATGTTTGGTGTACTTTTAAAACCAATTTTATTTCTCACCCTAAGTTAGTTTTTCATCAATTAATAACCTAGAACATTTATATTGTTCACATTGGCTCTATAATTTAGGTCATGTCAGTGAATTCTCTTGGGATATAGTAAATTTAGGATTATGAGAGTATAAAGCTCTCAGTCAATTTCCAAGTCTGCCTTTCGTACTTTAAATACGTGAACTTTGCAAATCTACTGAAATTCTCTAAGACTCTGTAAAGATGTTACAGCAATAGCGACTCTCTCTCACTGCAGGGTAAAGTGAGAATGCCCTTTCTGCATGTCCTCCCAAGATTCCTTACCTGCTTACATAATTTCTACTTCAACCAAGAGAACTGCTAGGTTTTTGTTGTTGTTGTGGTTGCTTTTTTGGTTTGGTTTTGTTTTTTTCTGCTCTCACTGCTGAAATTGCCTAGATAGAGCTCACGGTGAGACTCTGCTGGATTCCTGTAACTATTATAGTCACTCTCAGTGGTTCTTTTTCAATCTCTAGTCAAGTCATTACCATAATTTTTTTTTACTGAGAGACTATTTTGTCCTTAGTCCTGGCTCTTTAGCCTCCATAAGCCTTCATATGGCCAAATCTTGTCCTAATCCTCAGAAGTGTCCGTTTTAGTAGCCCCCCTCGCCCAGCCTTTTACTCATCCCCCAATTTTTTCTATTTTCTCCTGGAGAAAATTATTTTTTCTCAGAGGACTGCAGCAGCTCTTCCTAGGTTCTATCAGGTAAATTGGAAGCCTTTCTGAAAACTAACCAGTTTATAAATCAAATATACACTGGTTTGGGTTTATTATTCCCTTCATGGAAGCCTCCATCTTTGGTGATAAATCCTAGTATTTAGTGTCTGTACTTGATGAAGCTACATGCCCCTCACCATGGGTCTGTAGATCTCTATTATTATGGTTCCAGGGAGATAAGGAACATATTTCATTCCTTCTCTTCCAAATGATGATTACCGATGCTGGTTGTCTCTGGTCAGGCCCCACCCTCTAGGGAAGTTACAAAAGTAGAGACAATAATACAAGCATCTGGGAAGCCTAAGTGCCCTAATCCCAGATCTACTAGCACAGGACCCAAAAAGTGTTAATTTGCTCTATTTTTAGCTCTTGGTTCATTCCAGCCCGTAATTCTGATATGTAAACAATGCAACAAAATGTTTGTATGAAATTATGTGACTAGTTACCTACACTGACTTTCGCAGTGTTAGTGGGAGAAGCAGCAGGCCAGAAGTACCCAGAAATGCTTAAACATACAGATTCAGGTTATCCTTTTAATACACTTATGACAACCTTCCTTGTCTGTCACACATGTACCTCCAAAATCTCTCAGCAGACCTTTACCCAAGATAGAGTGAGCTAGTCCACTTATAAATTTACATTACTCATTAGACAGAGCATTCCCAAGCTGAAAAACTAAATTCTTCCTGGCTGTTAGTATCCCTGGTGTTTATGAGAAACAAGTATAAGTCTTCTGCGGGTTAAGAAGGAAATCCTCAACACAGATACTTATGGATTCCCACATATTAAATTTAGTCAAATATGATCTGTTAATAAAAATTCACCAAACACAGGCTACTATGTATGGGAATCAACATAACCAACACACAGGAGTTTGTTGAAGCCTAAAGCTCTCAGCGCCATTCGTTTTTAAAAACAGAATGTAAATAACCATGTATGAAATATGTAAATAAATTTTATTGACCAAATGAACAAATAGAACCAATATAGTGACCAGGAAGAAGAAAAAAATGAAACTATGTATATGAAAATTAACTCAGAAACAAAAAATCAACTGATGACTTAAGTGCCAGATTAGTCACAGCAGAAGATAAATTTTGTAAATTGACAATATATTAAAAAAAGATCACTCAGAAAATAGTTCAGAGAATCAAGAAGAGTTGAAATATGAAAGAATAGTTAAATGAGAAGGGCTATGGATGGAAAGACCTGAAAAGAGAAGTGAGCCAGTGGAGTATTCTGAGAATATCGCAAACTGATAAAAGATATGAAACCACAGCTAAAAGAACAATATACACCAGAAAATAAATGAAAATCATTTATTTTATATACAAACTCTAGCTGAAACTGCAGCAAAACAAAGCCAAAAAAGATCATATTAAAAGCAGCCAGGGAAAAATGAAAATTAACTATAGGAAAAAAATATATGACTAACAGGAAGCTTTTTCAAAAGTAATAAGATAAGATTAAAAAAATGGAATAATAACTTTAAAGAGCTGAGAGACAATACTGACAAACTAGAGTTCTCTACACATAAAATTATTTTTCAACAATAAGGGTAAAATACATTGCAAATAACCCAAACCATTTTTTTTTTAAATCAAGATAACATCAGACAAAGATTTTCTGAAGAATGTACTTCAGAAAGAATCAGCATATTTCAAAAAGAAAATATGGGAAATTACAAAGAAACAAATTGGAAAAACAGTACATAAGTTTAAATAAACATTTACTAAATAATACAACAATTATGCAAATAATGATAATGATAATGATGAGGAGGAAGAGGAGGAAGAGGGAAGGAGGATGACAACGATACTTAGTTAAATAGTAGTGAAGTTAAGAAGAAGAATAAATAGAACTGAAATGTATAAGAAAAACATGCAAACTAGTTGGAGATGATTAGACATAAGGCTTTTCAAGCCCTTTTAATTTGGAGGAATGACACTAGTGATTTTGAATTATTTAACTTTTAAAATATCAACTACGTTTAATGTCAGTGTAACCACTAAAAGAATATAATTTCCAAACAAATTGGGGGAATAAAACAGTATGTAGATAGATATTAACAGAGGTATAGATGTATAGTTATAATAGCCAGATAATATTTACTCAAAGAACACTAGTTTAGTGTACTATTAAAAATCATGTTTAATTCATTATGTTAACTAGAAGATAAGTCATATGATCACCTATGATCAATAGTTCAAAAAAAGTATGTGGTAAAATCCAATACATTTTTATCATCCAAAGTATAAAATAAGCAAATTTTTATAAACTTACTTACCAAAAAAGATAAATTCTTAGAAGTAATAGGAGAGATTTTTACAAGTTTTGCTTGAAGTAAAATAAATGTACAAAAATCAATTTCATTTCTGTATACATACAAAAAACAATTAGCAACATAATTTAAATGAAGATATTGATAATAATATCAACAAAAATTCAAAATACCTAAGAGTATATCTAACAAAATATGTTCAGAAACTTTTAAGATTACGTTATAACATTTTATAGAATGATATAAATAAGATAAATTATTGAAAGATAATCCGGTTGATGCATAGGAAATCATATCTGTCCTTCCCAAATTGAACTATGGATTCAACACAATTCTGATGAAAATCTCAATCCATGTTGTTGCATGAAATTTGATGAAATAATTCTAGTATATATATAAATGAATAAATAATTAAGAATTGTCAATCTGCAAGTAAAGAAGATCAAATGGGGAGACTTTCTCTTCCAGATGTCAATGGTTATAATGAAACTATATTAATTAGGGTAATGCATATTGATATACAGAAAGAAATATAAAATGATGGAAAAAATACAGTCCTGAGAAACAGACTAGACCACGTGAAGCAGTAATATATTGGTCAGAGCTAGTGCTATCGGTCAATGGAGAAAGGATCAGTTACTTAAGAAATAGAGAAACATTAATTGTTTCCAAATTAAAAAAAATGGATGTTTACCTCAGAGTGTACACAATAGATTAAACAAATATAAAAAGCAAAATTATAAACATTTTAAACACATTAGACTATTTTTATAAATTTGAGTAAAGATGTGTTTTTGGAGAAGACATGAAAAGCAAGAACCATAAAAGATAAGATTTGTTAATATGAAACTCTTAAAATTAAGATTCTAGGTTTATCTAAGAACACCATAAATAAAGGAAATAGACCAGTCACAAATGGGGGTAATTGATATCTCCATAGAGCTAGGATGCAAAGTTTCTGAAAGTTTAGGTATATCCCTTTACTTAGGCTATTGTTGCCAACTTAATGCCACAGGTTCCTTAAAATATTCTAGGACGAGGTTTTAAGAACAAAATTATGATATTATGTTCAGAGTCCTTTAAATGTACCTTATTTCTCCTTTGTTCTAGGGTCTCTTGGCTTAGTCCTCAGAATTGAATGAAACCTAAGATTCTAGATTAATGGCTTAATTCTGGCCTCAGTTTTCCAAACCTAGAGTTGTTTGGTATGAATAATTCTTATATGAATCAGAGAAGAAATATAGCTTTCTTGATTCTTTTTTTCCAAGATCTCCATCATTAAATAACGTCAGTCAGAAGAAATTGTGCATATTTGACTTTTCTTGAGATCTGATGATCATCTCCAACCTATTTGTCATTGTGGTCATGACACTCACCATTCTTACTCTACCTTTGATCATCTGCCGGTGGGACAAATCTGGGATTCAAAATCTTGGTTATAAAACACATTGTTATGCCTCAAATAGAGGGCAAGTGTGCTGTAGTATTGATGCCTTCAGCTCTTTGTCCGTCAGACGGGGACTGAGGTAATTGGAACCATCTGGCCAGTCCCTTTGGTTGTAAGCAGATTTATCTTCTTACCCTGGCATGCTATACCAATTGTACAAATAACGTTTTCTGTATGTGCCATAAAATGAGAAAGATTGGGAAGCACTATTTTGGGCCATCATTATATTTGGTACTCAAGTACTGCTGATATCAATGAGACCATTGTAATTGTAATGCTGTCCCGGGCATTTCTGACCATGAGAGAGCAGAAAAAAAGTGTATTTTTCCCCAAATAACTTAGCGTTCCATATTGCAATCTATTCTTCACATTAAGTGGGCGAAGAAATAATCTTCAAGGACATTCTTAGAAGTGGCTTGGGGGACATGCATAGTTAATAAATAAATATTTAGCCTTTCATATTCTTCCTCTACCTCTGGCTGCCATTTGGAGTTGGCCAATGTTAGATTTGGGTTAATATATATCAACTGACAATCTACAGAGATCATATTTAGCTGCCTAAGTCCGTGAAATTAATACAAATTCTCTAGCAATGCGAATTTCAGCTCACTTCAAATTTGTCTTCCACTTCGTTTTTCAAGCACCCTGATAGCAATTACTAACAACATGTCCCAGATTATGACTCTGATATCTACATTAAATCCTTATTTTTCTCCAAGACCAGATTGACTTCAGATGTCCATGGGCATTTGGCTATGAGGAGAATGGTTAGCTTTTTCCTTTCATTAAAGCAGTTCTTCCTTATACAAAGAAAACCATTTTAATATACTTATGGTGTAAGAGAAGTCCCTAGATCTTTAATGTATGCCAAATATTTTTATTTGACTTTTTCAAGTGTTCTCCTAACTTTCTCTAAAGAGCACCAGTGGGGATATAGATTCAACTATGCCCCTAAGCCAGTATGTAACCTGTGCAAGATTCGATGAACTGAAATTTTGATAGTCACAGCCCTGCGACTACAAAACTAAGAGATTGATTCAACAAGGTCACATAAATATCCTAAATTTCATTCTTTACCGTGAGGAGAACATTTCCAGATATGCGTTCTGTTTTTCTTGCATTATTATTAGTTCATGCAGTTAGAGTAACTATCTCACTCATTTCTCAAGGATCTTAATGCGCTTTCTCCATTTATCCCTCTTCTACATTTTGTTATTGTGTAGATGTGTTCTTTAATTCTATATTGACGTAAAACTCTATAATATAGCATCACTGACATATAGAGTATATTGATTCTCATACTTACAATATTTCTTTTTATTCTTCCTTTTATCTCCACACTTTAAATAATATTCTTTCCTCTGAAAAACACCCTTTAGTATCCTGATGACACCTTTGGTCTCCTGTTGATCATGTTCTCATATTTAGTCTATGCCACTGTGCCAGATAATCTCTGTGGAGGGAAGCATGGTACATGTGCTGTGTGTTGGAGATACAGCATAATAGGTTATGCCTCAATGAACCCGTGGAAAGTCTGACATGTTTTTGTGGATTTCCTAGTTATCTTATTATTGATGCCTAAGAAGTAAACTGTCACTCTTCTGTGATTCTTAATCAAATTCTTACTTAAAACTAAATTTTTCCTCCTTTTATATTTCTGACAACCCAATGGCATTTCAATTTTAAAAGCTTCAAACCAATAACACCATCTTATTCCTCAGAATACCTTATCCTAAAATAATCCACTGCTTCTCTCTGGTCTCCTCTTCTGAAACAGCACTTTTATCTTTTTAGTTATACAGTACTTAAAACCAATTCTGATGATGTCCTGTATCTTACCCCTCACCATTACCAAACTCATATTTTGACAATTTCTATTGAAGAATTGCAGAGTTGCTTCTGGATTTAGTTATCCAAACTCTCTCAAACCCAACTGTATGATTACTTTAGTTCAGATGTGTTCATTAAGGAACAATATAGAGTGTCCAAAACAACAACAACAAAACAGTACCACTTACATCGGTGTTCCTTAGTTCTCCCTGCTGTGATTCCAAGGGAAGATATTTTAATTCTCAGTGTACATTTCCTGCAAGTATATAAAGCTAGTGAGGAATATAATGGGAATAACGTTTTTTGGAACAAGAGCAGCAGTAGCTGGTGTTTGGTCTGATTATATATGGAAATTGACTCCATATATGGAGTTTGAGTTGTGTCTTGACATGTGATGTAAAGCAAGAGGATACTTTAACCTCCTCGTGCTGTAGATAAGCCTCAGCCCTTATAAGAATTTATTGCTCTTCATCAGGTCAGGGTGGCACCTGGATGGAGGAACATTTTATTTTTGTATGAGTTTCCTAAAATCAATCAGAATACTGAGGTTCTTTATAAGATACAATATCAAAAAATTATTTTGGAATCATATCACTTTTCTTGCTTGGCTCAACGACCAATATAACATTATCTGTGATTTATTGTATATTTTAATCTATATTAGAGCAACTAGCTAAGTTGAAACTCTTGCTTCTCTTTTCATACAAAGACTAGCATATATTTTTCATTACCCTAAGGCATATAAAGACAATTCTAAAATACAACCCAGATTATTCTTGGGCACCTCTCTACTGCCAATTCTCCAGTTTGTGCTCTCAGTATGACTTGCCAGGAATATCCGTAAAGTTCTCCTCTGTTATTTCTTTTCTCTGTCTCTCCCATGGAGTCTGATAATATTTCAGTTCCCAGGCAAACAGCAACAATGAAAGCAAAATTGCCAATGTCTTTTTTTTTTACATGCCCATTTTATTTTCCTGATATTTAATTTTCTGCTTGAACTAACCTCACTCAACCTCCTCAGCCTTATCTTTTTCTAACTCCTTTAACGAAGCACAAGACCTGTCCAAACTAAGCTGCTTCTTATACACGCTTTTGCTTTCAGATCGCCATTATTTCCACAAAGATGCTCCTCATCTTGACGCATCTCCCTTGCTCCACATTCCATTTACACTTTATTTTATTTTATTTTTTTTGTGTGTGGAAGATCAGCCCTGAGCTAACATCCATGCTAATCCTCCTCTTTTTGCTGAGGAAGACCGGCTCTGAGCTAACATCTACTGCCCATCCTCCTCCTTTTTTTCCCCCCAAAGCCCCAGTAGATAGTTGTGTGTCATAGCTGCACATCCTTCTAGTTGCTGTATGTGGGACGTGGCCTCAGCATGGCCGGAGAAGTGGTGCGTCAGTGTGCACCTGGGGTCTGAACCCGGGCCGCCAGTAGCTGAGTGCGCTCACTTAACTGCTAAGCCACGGGGCTGGCCCTCCATTTACACTTTAGAATCCGTCCCAACTGACACAACATATTTCTTGATGCCTCAAGGCCTGTGCTAAAGCAATTTCTCCCTCCTCTAAATAAAAAACGACTCTGATTTTTATCTCTCTTATGACTTATACTTTTCTATATTATCTTATATTTATGTCCATCTCTTATTAAGCATTTTAGATTTGGAAATCTTAGAAAAGATGATTGGATCTCAATACATTTATATTTCTCATACTGTATATAGTGGGGACTATACAAATATTTTTTATAATTATCATGGTTCTCACATGCAAAGAAGTCAAATTTTCAACTTAATTCACTAAGATCCAAAGCCTTTATTTTCTTTTCAAAATTGGAGAAAATAATTGAAACCCAAATGGAAGAGGAAATTGAAAATATCTCTTTTGATTTCTTTCAAATATGGAAAGAAAGATTCATCAGAAATTAAAAAGTAATTAATATTTTCTTGTTAGTGCCATCCAGCCAATTCCAACTCCTAGCAACTCCATGTACAGCAGAGTGAAACCTTGCCCAGTCTTTTTGTACCATCCTCTCATGTTCTGGCAATATATCAGACAATGCTCTACTGCTCTTTTTAGGGGCTTCGTGGACGGTTTTTCAGAAGTAGGTGGCCAGGTCCTTGTTCCTACTCTGTCTTAGTCTGGAAGCTCCACTAAAACCTGTCCACCATGAGTGACCCTGCTGGTATTTGAAATACTGGTGACATAGCTTCAGCATCACAGCAATACACAGTCAACATAATATGATAACTGACAGATGGGTGGTGTGTTTCCCTGACCTGGAAATGAACCCAGGCCACAGCAGTAAGAGTGCTGATTCTTAACCACTAGACCACCAAAATTAATATTAATAACATATAATTTTAAAACATGTGAGGGCCGGCCCCGTGGCTTAGCGGTTAAGTGCACGCGCTCCATTGCTGGCGGCCCGGGTTCAGACCCCGGGTGCACAGCAACGCACCACTTCTCTGGCCATGCTGAGGCCGCATCCCACATACAGCAACTAGAAGGACGTGCAACTATGACATACAACTATCTACTGGAGCTTTGGGGAAAAAAAAAAAAGGAGGAGGATTGGCAATAGACATTAGCTCAGAGCCCGTCTTCCTCAGCAAAAAGAGGAGGATTAGCACAGATGTTAGCTCAGGGCTGATCTTCCTCAAAAAAATAAATAAATAAAATAAAACTTGATAAATACTATAACTGCTTATTAAGACAAACTGACTATGATTTTATGTGAATGCAGGTAAACATTTTATGTTCCCTCATCTCTAACCCTGTTTTCAATCTATCATAGAGCAATGGAAGCATCAAGATTTACCATGGTCAAATTTACTTTGTTTTACACAATGAATTTCAGACCATACAAGACAGAGAATGATAAGTTATTTCTGTAGCGATGAGTAAATAAAAATGATTTAATCATAAATACAGTTGACAATAATGCACTTTACTTTTGCTAGTTACTCGTTTGAATTTTTCATGTAATACACTAGACATTTGTTGATAGCTTTTACATGTCAGCCAGCAGAAATCGGGAGAAAAATCATCATCTGTATAGTGTTGCTGATTTCATAGGCATAGGAATTCTCACTGGTTTTGTTAGATTGTGTACACTGAATTGTTTTAAATGTAACATCTGCTGGCTGTATATACATTTTATTTACCAAACAAAAAAAAAAACCAAAAAATTTAAACAGAGCCAAAGTGGACATAGTCAGAGAATACAACGCACCGTATTGCTCTGAAGGGTAGATGCAGGAACTAGGTTTATCTCCATTTTCTTTCTCTTCCCTTGAAGCTCTGCTATGCACTCCTATTGTGAGATCATGGTATCAGCACAACCAAAATATTTTTAAATAAATATTTTAAATGTTAGTGAAACATCTGCTGTCACTTTTGTCCCCTGAACAGGCAGTTTTCTGGCTAAAGGAACTCAGCATGAGTAGCCACACTGAATAAGTTCATGGGCCTCATGAAGAGTAAGCTCCATCCATCACTGCCAATCGTGCATCCCCACTCTGCCAGCTCCGTCTTCATTATCTGGTACTCCTCTTCTTCTCATCGTTGTATTAATTGTGCTGAGTTTTTCTGAGTATGATGTAATCATCAACTATTGAAGACATACATCTTCTAGGTGCACATGCCATGTTCAATCAGTGCTGAAAGCCTTAGAGCATTTCTTTCAGAATGTATAAAGCCTAATTTCACCAGGAGTTTGCTGTTATCCTAAGAAGCAATAAAAATTCCTCCCATTTCCCCCTTAATAGCAACATTTCTGATTTGTAACATCTTCCCTGAAAAATCATAAGAATATATCCAGTCTGTGGTTATCATATGTGTATCCAAAAAATTAATATTTTTTTCAATATGCTCAATTTCCCACTTCTTTTGAATCTTAATGTATGCATATACTTTTAAAATTGTTTATTCCTTACAAGCGTAACACTTCTAAGATAACTATTATGAACTTCTATGATAATTCTAATTGGCGTGAAATAATGAAACAATATTACATGTGTTCTGATTGATTTTAGCAGAAGCTGATCTGGCTATTCATTTATCTTTACCCATATCAACCTACAAACACAGAATGTTTTGGGAAGAATATGGGCTCTTATACCATTAGGCTACATATTCTCCAAAGTCATGCATTTTTGTATTCAAATAATATTTTTGACAATCTTGTCTGATATCAATATTACAACCCCTGCTTTTTTATTGCTTGTGTTTTCTTGGTATAATTTTGCCCACCCCTTTAACCTTTATGAGTCTTTCTATTTTAGATAAATCTCTTGTACAGAATAAACTTAGATTTTGATTAATGAGCAAATCCAAAAGCAGAAGATTTAAACACAGTTATAAATATTTACTTGACCAATGTGCTTAGTTTCATATTTTCATGAGCTCTGAAGTTATTTTCATGTGTGTATTAAATATATCTTTTCATAAAGAGTATGTTTTCTCTGCTTTTTTGAACTAATTCTGGTATTTATGAAGATTTTGATTTTGTTTAAATTATTACCTTATAGTAATATATTTCATAATATCCTTAATATCCTTTTTAATTATTTAGATTTCTACATTTTATTTTATCACCTTTATGTGATATCCTCGACTCTTTCTCATTACCTATGCAATCATCGATGAGGTTATTTTACTTTCTCACATTTTATTTCTTCTTTTAGAGAACTTATAATATTTAAATATTATTAGTTCATTTTGTTCCCACCTTTGATTTTAATAACTACAATTAAACATATTTATTGCTGACCATTGTTCTTCACTGAAGTTTCACCAATCTAGTTGATTCTTCAGATAAGACTCATGACTGCACTCTTAAAAATTCAATTATTCTGGAGGCCAGCCTGGTGGCGCAAGCGGTTAAGTGCGCGCACTCTGCTGGGGCGGATCAGGGTTTGCCGGTTTGGATCCCGGATGCGCACCGACGCACAGCTTGTCAAGCCATGCTGTGGTGGCGTCCCATATAAAGTGGAGGAAGATGGGCATGGATGTTACCCAAGGGCCAGTCTTCCTCAGCAAAAAGAGGAGGATTAGCATATGTTAGCTCAGGGCTGATCTTCCTCAAAAAAAAAAAAAAATTTCAATTATTCTCATATTATTTATAGTTGAAGGAAAGCTTGTCTGAATTTTAAAATTTTGCTCATTTTTTCCTTTGTGGTTCTTAACATATTATTTCACTGTTGTCTTTTATGGTTTATATACATCTAAATAATTGTGTTTTATAAGTGAATAAGGCTATGCTGTTCTAACATATTTGGAAGTACACATCATGAATGTTAATGCAGATGACAGAGATGTTTACAAGATAATTTTCTGAAGGCTTAGTTCACCGTTTGTGATGATTCGTTAATGTAGATAAGTGATTGGAGTGAGAGAGGTATCATTTTGATCATATATTCATTATCATGGGCAAAATCTGCAGACTTTTATGGTGCAACAGGCAAATCACTCTTAAATGTAAATTAGTGAGAAAGTTATAGAAATCATGTTTTTAATGAAAAAAGAAAATGTTAAAGGAAAAAAACGCAAAAAGAGACAGTTTTACTACATAGCTGCATCTATCCCTCAGTGACGTGGACTGCCTGTTGAGGGAGCTTTCCAACACATGAGGTAGTAAAAAAATTCTATATAATCACCCTTGGAAATGTTTCAGAACTGAGGCCAAAAACTCAAATCCAGAGGTTAGCATAGTGATATAAATGAATGAATCAAACCAGATGTAAATGAACTTTTTCAAGAATTATGAAGCTGATAGATCATTTGGCAATGTCTGGTTTTCATTGAGTCTCGGATACAGAAAGTGTGCTTCTTCCTTCATTGACTCTCTTTTCACGCAAAAGCCACAAAGGAAGCCTTAGTGACTAATGGTTGCTGACACTAGGCCTGCAAAAAAATCCTTGGGGAGGAGCAGACGGTAGTAAACTATCAAGCGCTGTGGCCTAGCTAATAGGTGACCACTGATCAGCTCTGTCAGAGTCTTGCAAAGGGGTAAACGTGTAACCTTGTCAGGCTTTTTTTTTTTTTTTTTTTGAGAAGAGTATACATCTCAAATATTGTGTGATATTACCTATTTGAACACAAATTTAATTAAAACGCACACGCACTCGCTCGTGGACCCATATTTTCTTAGCCAGATGAAACCTCAATTTGGGCCATATAAAGCACGTGAGTCGCCAACCTGCAACCTCTAATAACAGTAACGCTGGAATTGGAGAGGTCTTTGAATTAAATGCTGCTATAAAATTCTCACCGTCTTGTAAATTAGATGATTCTGAGTTCAAAGCATCAATGATTCTGTGTAAAACTCTCAGCATCTAGCATCTACACACAGTTGCTGTTTCTATTTGCAATTTCAGTTTAAAACATTAATATGGTATGCTTCTTGAAAGAAGGAATTTATCAAATATTTTTTTTCTCATATCCTTATGAGAGAGTCAGTAACGTAGTAGGTTTCCTCTAAATATTTTGTAATAAATGAGTGAAGACTACAAATTGGTATACCATTCTTTACATCATTAATTATTTTATTAGACTAGGTTATGATAAGCTTCTGTAAGACAAAGCACCTAAATTTATTCCTTTTTTCCCTAGCTTATTATTCTCAACTTTGTCAAGTATATATTGGGGAAATTAACTTTTGGAACTATACAAAGCATCTGTTATAGACATGAGAATGAAGGAGAATGAGTCCCTATAGACTACTCTTTCTGCTATTAAGCGAATGTCATAAAGAAGTCATATCTGCTATTGAAATATAAAGTAATAGTGTAATTCCTGAAATAAAATGTACACCCATAGAACCAAGAAATATTTAGGAATTGAGTATTTTACATAACTAATTCAAATTTGAGGATTTTATATATTGGAATATCTTTATGATAGCTGATTCACAATTTCAGTTAAATACAGATGATAGGTGATGATCAATGTAATGATTCCATTTAAATATGCTAGAAAAATTACAGTTTCCTAGTTATAATAATAAAAGTCTATTTAATCTAATTAGACTTCAAAGAAGATAACTGTACTTTAATGATTCCCAGTTCTACTTTTTTCAAAGTGTGTTGTCAAGGTGAGACATTAACACAACCGAGCTGTGTGGCAGAGTGTCAGCTTATACTGCACCATACAAGAATGTGACTGGCCATTTCTTAAATCTTTAAACAAAATAAATTCAAACTTATTGAATATATTACTTCATAAAGATTTTGCCACATAAAAGGACAAGCAAATTAATCAATCAAGATTTCCATGTTAGTCCATCTCAAGCTTCTTTGTAAATTCCCAAATAAACAAGTGGCTGGTGAATAATACTTTTCAAAAAGCCTTATATTTGAACAGAGAAGCTTGAGCACTCTGTTAAGAGAACATCATTATACCGGAACTAGAACAAGATGAGATCAATTCACTGTTCTATATAGCTAATGCTAGTCACTCAAAGTAGAGAAAGTGAAAAGTAATATGCTCTTTGTGGGGTGGGGGAGGTTGTGTGTGTCCTCAAAGTTTAGCACATTTGGCTTTAAAAATAAGTTGGTCACTTTGTAATCCTATCTATTCATCATTGGTTGTTGATTATTGTCCTACATACTTATTACAAGTAAAGGAAATATATTCAGTTGAAATAGTCTTTCAGTGAGTTCCGTATGAGTCAAATACATTATACATTTATATTTTAATGTATATTATATTTTCAGATACTTTTCCACTTAAAAAGCAATACTTTAAAATTATATTTCTAAAAAATGAGATAAGGAACAGAGACTAAAGGATTTTTAATGTGTGATATTGTAATCAATAAAATACCGAGAAAAGTTCATAGTAACTGGAAATCACTAAGAGTTGAAAGAGTATGCTCCTGCTTCTGAGTAGGCTATCATAACTTCAATTTATTCATTAGCCAAAGTAAAAAAAAGTGGGATGTTTTTAGATACTTACTTAAAATATGGATTTTATTACTTTGAAGTTTCAAAAGAGCCTGCATTTTGTTGTCTCTTGTGAGAAAAAACCCTGAGCAATAACTAAATGAAAATATCACTCAGAGCAATATTTTGAAGCCAATAATGCAAATTATGAATGAATACGACCAAACTGTTTTTGCAACTCAAAAGGGAAAATTCTTGGCTGGGAGCAATGCAATGAAAAATATAATCAAAAAACAAATTAATTAATTGCTTGGAGCTTCCTTTCAGAAAAGTTTGAAAATTGCCTTGATAAGTGAATTTTATGAAATAGATGAAAACTTGGCAAAGCCCTGCAAGTAGATATTTGTCATGTGTCAAAGAGGGCAGTCAGGCTCCAAAAACTATCACCTTAGGACATTACTTTCAAATGTACAAATGGGTATATTTAAAAGTGCTCAAAACATGCTTGAAAAAAATAAGACTAAGATTAAGCTAATCTTTACAATCAGATAAAACAATGGATATCAACCACTAAGCCTATTTTTCCATTTCTATTTATTTTGTTCATATTAGTGACTCAAAGTTGATAAATAACAAAGTGCTTGATTGGTAAAAACAGATTTTTAAGAAAAGAAAAAAATGTAACTGCTTGGGAAAACACTGAATTAACAGGAAAATATCAAAGCTTGTATAGATGGTTGTCAATTCAGCGTACAAAAAAGTATTAATTGTGCTAAAAGTACTAATAATATTCCAACCCTCGTTCTATTCTGTTCTTTCTTTTGTCTATTATTAATAATATTAAGGGGGAAAAGTTTAAAAGACCCATGCCTTACATATTTGATTTTCCAGCATTTTAAAGGAAAGTAAAATGCTTCTAGGATACTTCAAATAAATTAAAATTCAAATCACTTAAATATTTATGATAAAATCGTAATATTTAACCTTTTGAAAATAATGGAAACATACGCCGAATACTGAGTATGGAATGATCTGAGAACAACTTTAAACACTTTGTTTCATTTAACATTCAGCACATACACGTAAACTATGATTTATTCCAATTTTAAAGGTGGCAGAAGCAAGGCTCAGAGATGATAAATAAGTCGACCAAACAATATCAAGATTTAATCTCCTCTGCCTGGCAACAAAACAAATCCTTTCTCTATTACATCAGACTGACTTCTCTGGTGGGGTGGTTGTTACAATTCCAGGTATACTGAGAAATTTTTTGTTGTTTGGACTGTTTTTTCATTATTTGGGACAGAGTTGTGATGATTATAAATCTGTGCAGGGCAAGTTTCTAGTTTATAGAGATATAGATAGCACTAGACAACTGTGCAATATCCTTGTTAACATTTGAGGTAATATGAGGATAGCATGTCCAGAAATGTTTGCGTTATCTATACAGAGAAAGAAAATGTCTTCAATTCCTTGTACATGTGATTCCTAAGTGACTTCAATTACTTTCCAGTAACTAGGTTAGCAACCATTTTAGCTCAGGCTGTCAGCTAGCAAATTAATTTAGAGAGGTCCTCCTGAGGGTGGATTCTCTGACTCATGCTAGGAGCTGAAGAACAATAGAGTTAGGGTTGTACTACCTGCCTCTACACATCTAGAGACAGCATCACATGACCCTTATTGTAACAGTGATGAAAAAGACTCACTGTGTTTGAGTGTTTATTTTTCAAGGAATTTCTAACCCAACTTTCCAACTGATGGAGTACTGGTAATCTGAATTTATACATCAAGAATGTGTTCATGTATGTGCGATGTGTATATATGTATATATGTATGTGATATCTGAGTATATATGAGATATATAATATATATCATATATGGGTGTGTGTATTCATTGTCCAGTCTAGAATGCAAGCAGCAAGAGTCTTTGTCTGGTGGGTTTTGAGCAATGCAAACCGAATCAGAGTTTGGGAGATAGAAGACAAATGAGTACACCCTGCAGGTATTGAGACAACCTCATTTGCTCTCAACAGCCTGCATTTGCAAAGCAACCGGTAAGGAATGTATATTGCCCAAGTTAATCACTTGGTTTCTTAAAAGGTAAGTTCACAGCACAGCCTTTTCCATGAAAGACTATAAAGAGCCAATGTTTATTATTTTTAAACATTTCAATATCCAATGGAGGCTCAACTTAGCTGTGTAAACGAGATATATTTTTTTGTTTTTTTTTTCTTTCCTATCGTGCGTCTGGAGTTAGATTTAAATTGTTTGAATATCAGTTTTTTTAAATGACCACTTTTAAAAATAAATATTGATTTCCCAAAAATTACTATTGATTGTTCTCATATAAAGGAGTATCTACTAGTAGATTTTTAAATATGTATTCATACAGCACTTGAATGATGGAAAGTCACAAGTATTCCTATTGCCTGTAGTGGAAATATGTATGCAGATTCTGTCATTCAAATGTTCCTTTTACTTTATCATATTTCACAGAACTTTATATCCAAAGGGGAAAGAGAAATTTGCAAATATTTCTTATTCGATGAATAAACATAAGGACAATCCTCACAGCACTTTGCAGACTGTGCGAAGGCATCAGACTGGCAAGAATGTAAAGGCTCCAAATGCTTTTGTTGGTCTATTTGTTTTGCATCTGCCAGCCTGTGTGTGTTGTGGTTGTCTACACCTCTTTCTCCATTTCATTTTGCAAAAATCCACCTAATTTTTAAATGAGAGGAAGGCAAACTTTAATATTTGAAAAAAATATATTACATGGGAAAAAGAACCCTCCATCATTGTCAAAACCCAAAACTTTTTATTCAAGAGAATTATATAAAAAGTCATAATAACTTAAGTCTACACCTCAGGAATGATTTCTGCCTACTGAAAAACTGTGAAATCATGTTATATGAATTGTTCGGAATTCCATTTGCAGTCTAGTTAACTGACCAAGAATATTTGATTACTTTTAGGATCACAGAGTATTTTGAGAGGGAAAGATTTATTTTTACGGTAAGGAAAACCTGTCTGCCATTTCTTCACTGAACAAATATTTATTTTGACATATTATTCTAGCCATCTAAATTACATCAGTAAACAAAGCAAAGATCTTTGCTTTCACGGAACTCACGTTACTAAAGGATTAAAAAAAGATAATAATGGGCCGGCCCTGTGGCTTAGCGGTTAAGTGTGCCCGCTCTGCTACTGGTGGCCCGGGTTCATTCCTGGGCGCACACCTATGCACCACCGCTTCTCCAGCCATGCTGGGGCCGCGTCCCACATACAGCAACTAGAAGGATGTGCAGCTATGACATACAAGTATCTACTGGGGCTTTGGGGGAAAAAATAAATAAATAAAATTATAAAAATTAAAAAAAAGATAATAAGCCATAGGGTGAGTAAGCACATGCCCTTTTTGTTTGTGATAGTTCCAAGTTATGACTGTTGTCATAACATGCTGTAAGAGCAACCTCTTCCATTCTTCAAATTGTTCTATTCAGATAATACATTAAATGGTCATCTTATCAAAAGAAATAATAACTAGGCCAATTATATAGAATGTTAGGTGATATGTGCTCTAGAAAAAGAAATAGTAAAGGGGGTGGAAGGTATTGGAGTATGGGAGATGGTGGAGAGGGAGTCGCATAGGACTAGGGCTGTTGGAGTAGGCGTCATTGCAGATTGAAATCCAGCAAAGATTGGGATGGGTGCAATGGCTATCTAGAGGAACCAGGTCCAGACAAAGGAAATGCCACTGCAAATATCTTCAAGTGAGCATGTGCCTTAAGTTGCAAGGCCAGTATAGCTGAAACAGAGAATAAGGATGTCCGAGAGAAAATGAGAGTCAAATCATATAACTACTTGTAGGCCATTGTAAGGTTTTTGGATCTTACTCTAAGAAAAATGAGGAAAAAACTGAATGGGTTTCAGCAAAGAAGTGACAGAAGAATCTCTGTGACTGTTGGTAGAAAAGAGATTGTAGGAGGAAAGAATGGAAAATGGAGACCTGTTTGGGGTATCTTGCTTCTAGTATTTCACTGGCCAAAGTTTTAATACAATGAATTGACTTAGTGGTAGCCTTGGCATTTTTACTATTTTTAAGAAAAGCTTTTATATTTTCACCATACAATACTTTGCTTGTCCTATCCTTTCTATTTCTATTTTGCTAAATTTTTTGTTTTTATTTTTGTTGCATGTGGAGGGCATTATCAAAAGCTTTCTTCTGTATCTTTTTACATAATTAGTTTTTTTCCATTTAATATGTCAATATGGTGAATCAAATATCACATATGCATGCATGTGTGTCTGTGTAGATGGTATCCTTTAAATACATTTTTGTATTTATTTCTATTATTTTTGCATGTATTTTGTGATACATTTTTGATTGTAATATGTATTTCTATTGTCATCTTTGTTTTATTTTGATATTATGAGGAGACTAGACTCACAATTAGATAATAAGTATTTCTATTTTTTGTATTCTCTGAAAGAATTAGCATAATATTGGAATTATCTTACTTGGAATATGTGATATAATTCATCTGTAAAACTTGATTTCTATTTTGTTGTTAGCATAATTTTTCAATATTGATTTATTTTATTATTAAGTTTAGACATGTATTCATGAGTATCTTTTTTAAGTTATATTTTTGCATGCTTTCTTTCTTTAAAGTATTAAATATATTGAATATACTGACAAAATGTTGATCGTAATATTTTCTTACTTTTTTTAAGTACATACTACTTTAAGGGCTATCTTCTCTGATCTTGTTACACGTGTATATTTTTCCTCTTTGAAAGGAAAGTGAAATATTACAAAAGTTCTTTAGTTCTTTAAATTTTATTTTAGTCTTTAAACATTTGACTAAAATAAATGCTTTTGTAGACCTTCTCATTTTAATTTTATATTCTCTTTAATCAATTTCTTCTCATGTTTTAACTATTTTCTTTCCTCCTTTTTTGGATTATACATTAGTTTTCATCTCTTCAGGTACACTCATTTATGTCTTTTAATTTTAGCCTTTCGTTTAATGAATTTTAACTTAGTTCATAAATGTTTCTTTTTTTTTTTTTTTTTTTTTTTTTTTTTTGTGAGGAGATCAGCCCTGAGCTAACATCCGCCAATCCTCCTCTTTTTTTTTTTTTTTTTTCCGCTGAGAAAGACGGCCCTGGGCTAACATCTGTGCCTATCTTCCTCCACTTTATATGGGACGCCGCCACAGCATGGCTTACCAAGCAGTGCGTCGGTGCGCGCCCGGGATCCGAACCAGCGAACCCCGGGCCGCCGCAGCGGAGCGCGCGCACTTAACCACTTGCGCCACTGGGCTGGCCCCCATAAATGTTTCTTGAGTTAGCATTTGTTACATTTTTATAAAGTACTATTTTCATTATTATTTACGTCTAAATATATTCCAACTCCTGTTATGATGTCTTCTTTGACTTGAGATATTTAAAAATGGCCTTTAAAATTGTTACAATTGTATAGTATTTTTCATTAAGTATCATACTTATTTTGAACTTAAATATACACACATCTGGTAACATGCACTTTATAACCGAGATTGGCAAATAACGTCCCATAGGCCAAATCCAGCCCCAACCCTGTTTGGTAAAAAAAGTTGTATCAGAACCCAGTTATGTCCGTTCATCTACATATTTTCTATTGCTAACTTTCCAACAGCAGAGTTGAGTAGTTGCAATTGAGACTACATGGCAGGCAAAGATGAAAATATTTACTCTCTGGAGCTTTACAGAAAAAAAGTTCCTGACTCCTGTTATATAATATTTTGAAATTTGATAAGACTTGCTTTATGGAATAATATATAGACTATGTAGTGGTATTTATATCTCCACGTATGCTTGAAAATGTGTATTTTGTAGTCATTTGCACTGTTTTATATATTTGTCCACTGAACAAAATGTTTTATTTAAATCTACAATATTTGATCATTTTTTTGGTGTGTTCTCCATTAATTGCTGAGTGAATTATGTAAAAAGTGAACACATTGATTATAGGTGTCCATTTTTACTTTTATTTCTCTCAATTATTTTAGTTATACTTTTGGAATATTATGTTGGGGCATGTGAGTTTGAAATTAAAATTTCTATCACACTTTCAACATTGCCTTAAAATCTTTTCTTTTCAATTTCAGTAGAGCCACATCAATGTTTTGTTTTTATTATCAGATTTCATTTTATATATATATATTTTTCTCAATATATCTATTTACATGCTTTAGCCATTATCTTATAAACAGCACATAGCTGCAATTGTGTTTTAAACCAGTTTAAAAATATTTATCTTTTAAATGAAGAGTTTGTTTCATTGATATCTAATTTGATTTCTGATTCATTTATATTTTTAAACCATTTATTTTATTCTTTCTATTTCCTTCATTCTATATACCTAAGTCTGTGTGTGCGTGTGTTTCTCCTTCTTTTTGGTTTTATTTTGTTTTCTAATTCCATTAATTTTTCTCTACTAGTTTTGAAGTTATTATATGCTCTTTTCAATTTTCTTTGCTCCTCAGAATTTCTCATTAGGTTCATTTTCCTTCTCTCTGAAGTATATGTTTAAAAAAACTCCTTTAATGATAAGTTGTACATTGTACAACCTCACATTTTTAGTTTGTATTTAAATGGTTTTCATTTTGTTTTGTATTTTGCATTCATTCTGGTTTCTATTGTTATTATTAGAAGTCAGCTGACAATCTAATTATCATTCTTTTGTACATAATCCACCCCCTTTTCCCCCGGCTACTTTTAAAATATTTTCATTGCCTTTGGTGCTTTGCTGCTTCACCATGAAGTGACCAAATAGGAATCTATTTTTATTTTTCTTTCTGGAATCCATTAGTCTTCATTTAAATATTTGTGACTGTAAATGTTTCTGGAAAATTCTCAATCAATATCCCTTTGTATTCTGCCTGTCCAACATTTTCTCTTTTAACTACACTGGAACTCTATTTTATCTTTCACCTCTCTTGAACTGTCTCATTTTGTCTTCCATACCTCTTATAATCTCTTTCGTGTTCTCCATTTCCTTGTCTCCTTATGCTGCATGTTGTTATTATTGCTGTTCTTTTTTTCAGATCTATTTTTGTAGCTTTTAATCCTCTTCAGAGATTTCAAATCTGTTATTTAACTCATACACTGATTTTGTAATCTCAAACATCATATTTTTACTTCTTAAAATTTCTATTTTTCCCAAATCCACCTGGTCATTTTTGAAGATCTCTTGTTCCTCTGCTATAATTTCAAATCTGTTTTTTTAAACGAATGAAATATATTTTTCTTTTCTGTTGTTTCATCTGATTCCTGTCCAGAGTGGTTTGTTTTTTATGTGCTTATTGCCTTTTTCATTGTGAGCTGATGTTCCTTTGTCTGTGCTAAGACACATTTTTGGAAACCTGAGTTTAGAGATGCTTTCCTTCAGGATTGTGAGTCTGTCATCTGCCTTGGGACATTACTAACCCAGAACCAGTTAAAACCATCTTCTCGGATTATAGTTGTTTGAGCCAGAAGAATACAGTGAATTCAGATCTCAACCTCTGTTTGTGCATTTGCTGAAACTTTTCCTATCCTTCCAATGAGAATGAAGGTCTATAAGTGAGTGTTGATACAGTTGGGTCTGTGTGGTGAATTTTTAGATTTACTCAATTTTTATGTATGGCAACCCCTTTCAAAGATTCAGCCTTTACTTGAGAGCCTATAATTTGACATATTACCATGTGTCAACTCTAGGGTTTGTTTGGTATCCTCTATATACACAGAGAATTAAAACTCCAGACATGGCATCTAGTGATTATCAAATGCCCTAAGGCAGCTACCAACTTCAAAGCTTACTTTCTTCTTTGAATTCATGCTTTATCATTATCTTAGGCTCACATTTCCCTCACTTTCTTGCTGTGAAACATGTGGGAAAATAATTTTTCATATTATTTTTTCTAGAATTTTTGGTTTTCTATACTGTGAGTTTTGTTCACATTACTCAGACTGCTAAATTGCGATAAACATAAGTACTCCAGCTTCCATACATTTTCTTGAAATTGAAAATTGCTGAGACAAGTCATTTGTTGTACTTTCTTATCCAATTCATTTTTTTGATTAAGTTTCTGTGCTTTTTGTTCTATTCTTTTCATTTTAGTTAATTGAAAAATTAACATTTTGGTAATCCTGCTATCTTAAACTGAAGTTCTTATAACATAATTGCCAAGTTTCTCATCCTATGGCTTTTGTGTAACAATCAGTATAGAATCAGGAAATCAATTATCTGAGTGTTTCTGTATAATATTCTTCCCTTTCGTGTTTTGATGACAGAATTGTAAGCAAATAGCCAATGCATAATAAATAGTTCTAATTATTGCTCCAAAAGACTAGAATCCTTCTACATTGTTTAAGACAATGCACTTATTTAATTTTTCAGCTTTCCAAAGATTTACCAAACTATGGGTGATAACGTCTGTTCCAGGCATTTTCACCAATGTTATAAAGGCACAATTTACCTTTTTGCTCTTGTTGAAGTTTGATAATAAACTGTTTTTCCCTGGAGCAATTTTGTTTCAGTGTATTAGAACTGGCAGACATAAGCAAATGGGATTAAGCGAAAGCAAATTTGATAACAAAGTTCATAAGTGAAGAGCTCTACATTGAAAGACAGAATAATTAGGTCAAAATAAAAAGGCTAACAATATATATAAATATTATCCTATGATTTCAAAATTATGCTAGAAGTATCAACTACTACTGAAACCTCTTTCTAATCCTAAAGCATGATAGACAACATTGTATCAATTTTATAGATTGGTAAAATGAAAAGCATGAAGTCTTACCTAAGGTAACACGTTCTTAGCTAATCTAAAACTGAGAAATGGAGAATATTTTCAGAAAATAAAGACATAAGCTACTTCTCTTGTCTTGCATCTACTTGGACATTAACATCATTAAGTAAATTAACAAAGCAACAAATTTTTGGCAGCCAATTTGTGAAAAAAAGTTAATTTTTTTCTAATTTCCATTAAAAGAACATTATAATGAACCTCTGAAATGAGAAAAGATGCAAACATTAAATTATAACTAGGACTGTCAAAGGCTTGGTAAAACTGTATGAAAACAGAACTTTGAATTTAATACTGGGGAAGATTCAATGATGCTTCTATTTCAGGTTCCTGTTGTGTAGGAAACACTGGATTAAAAGTGTAAGCCTTAACTTCCTCTACTGTCTTTACTCTCTCCATTCTGCTAAATCATTAACTACTTAGGTTTTCTTTTTCAAACAAGTGAAGTCACTAACGGAAGAAGATTTTCTTTTAATTTCCATTTGAAAAACCTGAAATCAAAAAGAAAAAAGAACTTTATTAATTGACTAATATTTTCATACTGTGGTTGAAGTAATTAGAGTGCAAAACTAAGGGGAAAAAAAAAACCCATCTGGCCCTGACTCACACACTGCAGTGGATTATACAATATAATCTGAATTCCAAAAGATGGGGAGGGTGGCATTCTTTTTACTCTAGATTTCTGAAAAGGTTATGGACCATAACCTAATGTCTGTGTTGAGGCGAGGCAGGGGAGTCTAGGAATCTTCCCATCTAGATTTATATTCAGCAACTATTTACTTGTTAGAGCATTGTGAGGACCAGATAAAATAATGCATATGAAAATTATTTTGTAAACCGGCAAATATATATTTCTCAGATAGTCAGTTACTATAGCACAGGAAATATTAAGGAATGTATAAGTATTAAATTGATCAAAACAAGGCTACAAGCCTGCTTCAACGTCCATTTCTCCAATGTGCCCCTGAGATTATATGAACTGATATATAGCCCTTCTCCAAACATTATTCAGACTTCTATCAGCTATGGAGGGCTAGCCAAGGGGAAACATGCTGGGCAAATAAGAGTGAGTAAAAATAGACAAAACTCTGCCCTCTGGAGCTTACATTCTAGTGTCTGAATAAGACATCAATCAAAACAACACATAAAATAAGTTAAAATTGTAATTATTTATTGCGACAAGTGCTTTCCTTAAAGGGAACATTTGCGGTGAGATTTCAGAATGAGTAGGGGTTATATAGGTGAACATGGTGAGGAAAAAAACATATAAGAACAAGCTCCATGTCGGGAGGGTGTCTGGCAATGACGAGGGAATGGAACGTGGCATTGACATGGGCAAACAAAGAGCAAAGGGATACTCCTCACGGATACTAGGGGGTAAATAGGGACACGGAGGCCAATGCAAAGCTAACACATAGTTAAACAGACTGAAGACAAGGCAGATTTTTTTTTTTTTTAAAGATTGCTCTCCAGATTGGAGCGAGGAGAGTGGTGGAGAAGCAATGTTCAAATGCACCAGTTAAGAAATTATCTCACCCTAAAGAGGCATATGATTTTTCATTAATTTTATCTAGCAATAAAGAAGGGATAGTCTTTTCTGTATTTCCCCATTCTAATCCAAGCAGGTATACAGATAATCTTTCATTACCCGGAAAGTGAAAGAATGGCTGCTTCACCTCAGTTCAGTCTTGCTCCACGGGGTATGCGCATCCCACTACCTACTCAAATGTATGGAATGCTGATGTTGGTCCAACATGTAGCAGATCACTGCATTTCAAATTCTTCTGCAAGCAATTGGAAGTCAGTTGAAAAAACAACACTTACATTGACTAACCATATACTACAGGTCAACTCAAATTTGAGTCGATGTGTCAGTAAACCA
The DNA here is from genome assembly GCF_020826845.1 of Diceros bicornis minor. Classification (NCBI taxonomy): domain Eukaryota; kingdom Metazoa; phylum Chordata; class Mammalia; order Perissodactyla; family Rhinocerotidae; genus Diceros; species Diceros bicornis. The sequence continues at coordinate 41,052,505 of NC_080759.1, forward strand.
AGAGCCCCTTGAAGGCAGGCATAGCCCTCATATTAGGCTCCCAATAAGTCTCTATGGAAATAATTACCTACCTATCAAATGTATGCAATATACATCTACATTTTCCTACCATAGAATAAAAAGCCCCATAGATTCACACAATTTTTTGCATGTCTTTTAGAGAATTTCAGCCCTTTTTTACCGTCTATAGCCTCAGGTTCAAAACATCAGTTTTTAGCTTCAAATCCAGTAAGAACATTAGACTACATAAGGGCATAAAAGAAGGGTTATCTGTATTTCTTGGCTCAGAAATTCTTAGCCAGATTATATTTTTAGTAGATTTGATAATAGAGTAAATAATTATAGAACTATTCAGACTAAAAGAAATTAGCTGAGAAATCTGGGAATGTATTGTGGTTTTATACAATAAGATTATTCTGCTCAAAATATTTCCCTTGACTGACATAATACATACTCTCTCAAAATATTTTTAAAAATAAATATGGCACAATTTCCCCCAGTCTTCACAGCAATCAGAAATTGTTATATTTTGTATTTTTTGACTTTGAGTGATCTTTTCATATAAGTGCACATATTTATGCATCTTTAATTAAAGTAATGCCAGAATTTAAAAATATATTCTACAAATTTTTTAAAAAAACTTTTTGGTTGAAATTATAACTTCATTCCAAATTCTTTGAAAGAAAATAGACCTTTAAAACTGTGAGTTTTTTTAAGTAAAATGAAAAATCAGTTTTGAATATCATGCCTTCATTGTCCTGTATCAGTTTGTATCCATCATCATTCACTGAATTGACCTAAAAGTGTATTTATAGATGAATAGCCTCTCAGGAATTATTTTATTATGGCAGAAAAATTGAATCCATACCTTTGGTGATTCCACTGTGTCTTGATTTGTGTGGTGGGGGATTAGGAAGGAGAAGGGACAGTTTCTCATCTCTCTTAAACTTATACAAGTATGAGCTGTCCTTTCCCCCTAAAATTTATTTTAAATGTGTGTCTAGCACATTTGGAAAAGTTGTTGTAAAGTGACAAGCAAGTCAAAATTCTAAGAAATGTTTGACATCCTTATAGATAAACTCATTTTTAGATGAAAAATGAAAAGATCAAAAATCTTAAAGCCTCTGGCACCAAGAAGCAGATATGATGGTATCACTCCTGACACTATATTGTGATAAGTGTATCATGTGAGTTCAAAATTAAAAGCTACACTTAGTAAAGAGAGTTTTGCAATATAAATTCAATATTTCAATCAGATCATAACATACTGACAATTCTAATAGAACACTTTTTTTTTTTATTGTGGGCCTATTTCTGTCACAAATGCCTAAGTTCTATAGTTCTGATAACACCCAAATATTGATAATTCATAAAAATGTACTGAGGTATATTTATTACACATTTTTGATTATCAAAAGTCACTGTAGAGAGTAACTATATTAAAATGGGCATGAGCTCAAAAGTTTGAACGATTACTCTTTTCAATACCACCGTTAAAGTATGTCGCCGAGTCTCTCTAATCTTGTTTTTCTTAGACAGAAGGATGGAAAAATATTTTAACATGAAAAGAAGAATAATTATCAACTTAGCAGTTTCAAATATCATATAAAAAGAGTCAAAACTGCTAAGGTGTACAAATTGTACTTTAGTGATCAAAGCAGTTTTAATAACATCTACATAAAAAATCTAGGTCATCAGAATGACAGTGGCCAGATATAACTTTTCAATGGGCAAATATGAAGTTATAACTTCCCAACATACGTTTTGATTTTTGATCATTTCAGAGAAGTTAGAGCACATTGTAACGGTCTTGTTGATAAGAATTTACCTGACTGCTCAATTCTTATTTTAAGTGTTAATAGTTGGAACCTAAACCTATTTAGTATTCTAAATATCACTGAGAAGACTATTTTTATAATTATATAGCACATTGTTGATAAAAATAGCTCAATATACAAATATCATACCTATATTTCTATCTAATCTGTCTAGTTATTTTTTTTAAAGCAGCATCCTTGGGAAGTGAAAGGTTACATGATCTTCATCTGGGAATGTTGAAAATGAAGCAATGGAAGGAACTGACTTCTTCCAGAAAACCTGGATACAGGGATTTTGGATCTAAAGTTAGACATCCCTTTAAAGATAATATCCATTTTAACGCACTTGTGCCCACCTTTATACTAGATTAATTCACTTTTTAGGACTATAATTCAAAGGTTGGTCAAAAGCCTTGCAAGCCTAACATTACATGTTCCCATATGCATTGCTTTTCTTAGACACCATCTGCACCTGTGTCTACGGTGAATTACACAAGGCAAATGTAAGCATCGTGGGTAAAAGATAGCCTACAAAGACAGTATAAAGCTCAACAGAGCAATTTGGCATAGCAGCATACAGCTGGGAAGTGAAAGCAGCAGATGGGTTATGTTGACTTCCTAAAATCAGAAATGAGATGGTTTATATCTAACAAAAAATTTGCATAGCCTCTAAGGCAAAGGCATTGTAGGCTCTGCGAATGACAACCAGAAAATAATAAGGTGACATTCTTGAAACTGCATAGGAGTATAATTGGCAAGAACTTTATAGATAAAATTGCACTTTATTTTGTAAAAAGGAGAAAGTACCAATAAATAAGATCAAGAGTTATTTTTATGTCATAAAACTTACTTTACAAATGAGTTTTCTCATCCGTGTGTAGAATATATACACTATTGCAATTATATCACTAAAGTGGAATATTTACTCAAGTAACTAATAAAAATTCAAGCGTGGGAATACATCTAGTTTTATTTGTTTGGTTTTGTGTGTTTTGTTTTCCATTTTTGTACTGAGCTATAGTGTTCCTAGAGTGCAAGGACAGGTAATCAGAAACATGTTTGACACTTGGCAGATTGAATTTATAAGCAATATTTAACATTGGCTTGTTGGACTCCATAAGACCCCCTTTTCTGATAATGACTTGATCAATGATAGAAAATATAAGTTAAGGTACATGACTGACTTCTTCCTGCAATAAAATATTTAGCTATAATATTGTGATAATAATATAGTCTCTTTTCAGAGTGCTATGTCAAATTTAATTAAATATTTAATTTTTTAAATTATGGGAATTTGTGTATTACTTTGTTTCTATGAGTTACATTTGGGAACTATAATCAGCCAAATGGCTGCAGATCAAAATCTACATAAACAATCACATCATTTATTTATTGCAACGAGTTCAAATTATCCAAAATCATTTAGAATACTTTCAAAAGGTAAAATTTTAGGGACCAAGATATTACTATACTATTACTGGGTTTTAGGTACAGTGTAGCTTTTAAACATTTTCTAATTTTGCCCTGCTTTGTGTGTTTACTTGGTTTTGTGTCAACTCCTGGTGTCTCTGAGAGGATCCGAGGGGCAAGGATCAAATGCTGAGTGGTCTCATGCGCTTATCATTTCTTTCACTTATATCATTTTGGTATTGTTGTTTTTTATCTTAGTCACTTGAAAATCTGTATAAATGAGCTTCCTTCTTTAACTGTCCTTTCATTTCTATGGCAAGAATAACTTTTCCCCATATCTAGAAGGAGACGTTAGAGTGTATATGACTGCTTGTGTAATAAAAAATGTCAAAATACACATTTCTCAAATTAGTTTCATATTCCACAACAGCCCATCTCTGTTTTAATGGTCATTTGGCTGTCTGGAATCGGTATCTCAGCCCATTTGAAACTGTTTAGTCATTGGTAAAATTGCTCTGCTGTTCTTTCTCAAATGGTTCAAATGGAGCAATCATTGTCAAGGTGATCTTGAGTTTGTGAAAGAGAGAAAAATAGACAAAAGTTATACTTTCTGAAGAGCTATAAAAAAGTAAAATCCACATTTAAGGAATACCAAAGGTGACTTCTCCATGACAGAAGCATAAAAGTCCTAAGGCCATTATGCAATCTTCTCATTTCAATACTGATAAGAATCAGGGACTCATTTTCAATTTTAAAATCACATTTGTTTTTAAATCAGAATAAATAGGGATGGTGTTAGACACAAGCAGAATAAGCAATTATCCTCATTATTCAAGGGAGGCTGAAATGCATTCTCTCCACAGATATTTCTTCAAACCTTTTCAATAGTCTTTGTTTTATTGTGTCATTGTTTGATATAAATTCATTAAAACAAGGCAAGTAAACAGGGCTGTATTATAGTACATCTTACATTTATTTAGACCTTCTTATAGACTACATGTCTCATTTTCTCCAAGTCATTACTTAAGTTATACAAAAAATCCAAATTAGAACTTGATAATATATGTTGGAAATAGAAAGTTAATTTTAGAATAAAATTTATTTTTTGCATAGCAAACCCACTTAGATTGAATAGGTCCTGTAATAGGAAATGTCCTAGGGTGTCAAAGAAATAAGATTAATGGATGATGAGACATGAACACAAAGAAGGAGGTAAAAGAACATCAAAAATACCTTTATCAATTTGACAAATTCGCTGAGAGTTTTCTGTAAGATTACACTGGACAAAGGACAGAAATTGTCTATTTTTAATGCGCAAATGCTGACCTACTGGTAATGTTCTGCAAGACTTTGCTGCAAGGAGTTTTGAGGTTAAGTTGGAAAAACTCAGTGATTTATTCAAATTGTCTGCAGCAGGCTCAGGAAAGGATTGTTGCAGCAGGTCAGTACTGAATTTAGCAGTCTTCCCTTTTTATCTACTTTATTTACCTTTCCAATTTTGCTTTGTCATTCATCTAATTTTTTTCTCATATGTGTTTTATTCTTTCTACTTAAGTTACATCATATCTCATTTAGTTAATTTCTTTCAAGCTACAATCTATGCCAAGATATATTTGTTTCTGTAATTCTCCAAACTATGATTATTTAATATGCCAAAATTTCTTTAACCGTAGTCTATGACACTTTTTTTTAACTAAGTAGCAAATAAATTATACCAGGCCAAAACCCAAATTTTTCTGGCTTTTAACTCATTCATCATAGATTTAATTAAATCAATCGTTTCATTTTCAAATTACATATGTTTTCTATATTTCAAATTATCATAGATTTATATTAATGAGAGTATCCTAAAAGTTATTTGGTCTTACAGTCTCGCTTTGAAAATGAAGTAACTGAGTCCTAGAATGTTGGAGATTTATTCAGAGCTATATAATTAGTTAATAGCAGAATAAAATTTGGAGCCAAAGTCATAGAGATGATTTTAAAGATCATCTGTGGATTTTCGTAGTACTATACACCTCTTACCGCATTCTTTGCCTAATACATGTGTCGGTATACTTTCAACGTATTGGATGGTAACAGGTCAGTTGTCGAGTGTAGGTGTTTCTAGAGTTAGGAGTAGACGCTTGAATGTGGGCTTTCTCAGCTGAAATTTATAATCAGTAATTTTAATAGAGAATCATTGAGAATTCTGGGCTTTGGTAACTGCCTGGGCTTGCTCCCTAGGTACTTTGGACACAAGTATTAGGTAATTCATTGTGAGGAAGATAGGGTTCAGTGTTACAGAGAACTGAGTTTAAATTTGTTTCCACTTATCAGTGGATATTTGATCTTCTAGAATCCTCTAGAAGGACCTCTAGGTCCCTCAGGACTGCAGTTACCTCTGCATATTTTGTTTTAGGTGAAGGTATCTGATCTGTGGTCTTGGCTGATACTCATTGAGTCTAATCTCTTCAAGCAAAACCCCAAATCATATTTCAGGGTTTTGCTTCATCTAATTATATACCCTCAAGCTACCTCCTCCATGATGTCCAGATAGCTTTCAGCTTTCCCTCTAACAGTTTCTTACTCTCATAATAAGTCATTAATGTTGACTGGAATAAGCTTTCTTGAATAACAGATGTGCAAGCAGACATATATGACATTTCATACTGTGATATTGGACTTACTATTTTTTTGGCATAAGTGTGAGTCTTGGAGTGATAGGTCAAAATAAAAGCAATGAATTACAAGTTTTAATTGCTGGAGATAATTATAGTAAATAAAGACGTTTCAAGTAACATACTTCCCTGAAGTGAGATTATTTGGGGAGTTGATAGGGTTACGTATATATGGAGGCTGAATTGTTAGTGATATTTATAAAGCCTCTTAATCATTAAACAATTTTGATAGTTCAGGATTCTGTTACCTTAAGATAGTAGATACTTTGATGATAATGTAAAGGAGGCCAATATTTAACCACTGAAAACTCACTAATTCCATTTGTGACATTTAAAAACCAAAATTTTTCTGAGTGTGTCTCAATTATGGTGATGCTGCCATTGGTTCATGCCTACCTGATATACTAGATGCTACATAGCAAGGCCTAATCAGTGTGTGGGAATGAAGTCAAGGTACATGCTCCAGGTCTTATGTTTCTATTCCAAATAGAAGATACCAGGAAGAAGACGGGATTGGACTTGAAGAAGATGTGTGTGTGGGGGACATTAGCATGTGCAATGTATATTTGGAAAATAGTTCTACACATCCTAATGAGGTGGCAGGCATCCTATGTAAACAGCTTAGTAAATAAATAGATTTTTTAGAGTAGGTCCAGTCAATCTGGATTAGTATAAATATAAGCAATCATGTATAGTTTGTGCATTGAGGCACTGATAGTTTTAAAAAAATGGAAATCTCTTTTTTTTTCACAAAGACGATTTTTTCATTAGAGAGGGAATTATGCCAATATAGTTTTGTGGAACACTGGCCTTGAATTTGGAGTGCCCTAGTGGGAAGATAGCCTTCAGACTCCAAATACATTGAGTTGCCTACATTTTTGTATGGAGGTATACTCCACAAACAGAAAAGTCTAATATATTTTGGCTATTGTTATAAAGGAAGTATGTAAAAGAAACGATGTATATAAAAGTGCAAGTTTTTTTCAGAGCCTCCATATGGCTGTTAGGAAATTCTTTATAAGAGAAATATGATTGTGTTGAGACTTACCAAATAAGTCCACTGTGGGTGTTTAAGGCAAAGGAAGCAGCAAGTATAATGGCAGAGAAGCATGAAAATGAAAGAAAGCTCAAATGTTTGGGAGCAACGGAGTGTGGATGGAAAATTAAAGAAGAACCTGGCTGGGTATATATTATGACAGGATGTGATGTCATCTTGGATGTGTCTTCAAGGTCAAAATGATCCATTTCAGTATATTGAACAAAGGAATGACACAATCAAATATGTATCTTAATAAAAACTTATTTCGAAGAAAGAGTAAAATGGATTGTGAGAAGACTAGCTGAGAAGCCTAGGTAAGTAAGGACGTGACGCTGAATTACAGCACGGGCATAGACATAAATAGTAATAGGCAAATACAGTAGATATTTGTGAGATAGAATTGTCAACTTAATTGATTAGAAAAAGAAGATATAGAGGAAGGAATGTAAGATGTCTTCTTGTTTCCTGACTTGTCTAACTGGGTGGATCTTAAGAGTCATCCACCAGGACAAACTATAGAGGAGAGACAGGTTTGAAGTGGGAAGACGTAAAACTTAGGGTGCCTGCAGGCTATCCAAGTGAAAATGTCCAACAGATCCAGGCACGCAGATCCTGTGATTATGGAATTTTGTTGGCTGGGAATGTAAATTTTGGATTCATCATAGTGTTGGTAGGAGCTGAAGGAAAACAATTCCTAGAGAAATGGTTGTACTGAATTGTCTTCTATCCTTAATGAAAGCTGCATTAGAGTTAATTCAGTTTGTACTCACTAATACGTACTAGACAACTGGAAATCTGGTGCTGCTTAAAAGTCAACCTACGGTGCAGTTGAGATATATCTGTGAAAATGCATTTTAAAGTTAAGAATAAAATTAAGAGAACAGCTACAACATTTTAAAAAATACCTTATTTGATAAATTTTAATCAGAAAAATCATAAGTATTGTAATACAATATATATAATATGTATATATGCATATGTATATATGTATATTTTATATTTATGTATATAATTTTTTACTAATTTTGAAATTCAAACTATTTTTTTCCAAACTGTTTTACTTTACTATGAATAACTGTCAGGAGCTACCTCCCTGGGTATATTCATTTTTTTGTTGCTGTTGTTGGAATTATTGATATTAACCTTTAAAATGCAATTAATGTCCTGTACAGAAAATTGTATCTCTGTATTTTATTTCACTTCATGCTAAGGACTGCAGTAGTAACTCTAGTCCTAGGCTTTATATAAACAGATTTCAAATTTGTTACTGCTTATTCTAAATTATAAAGATCTATTTGGGCTCGATATGAGACACTGCTCTTAGAATCACTAGTGAATATTGGCACTTCTAAGAATAATAGGAAATTGTAAGACTGTCTAGTATTTCAATATTGAAAAAAAAAACTAATGAGCAATTTTTATTTGTCCAAATTGGCCTACTGTACACTGAAAACACCTATGTATTATAAATACTGTTTTATTATAGAAGTGATAGGTTGGAAATATTTCTGATATATATAACATATTACTAAACCCCATTATTACACGCATTTATCATATAGTTTTCAATGTTGGTCATTTGATCAAACCGGAAGTCAAATTTGCAAGATATTAGTTAGACATAAAACCATTTTATCTTATATATAAACAAGCTCTACATAAGCCTATAACAATTATTTGCAGTTTGTAACTAAAATCTTGGGAAATATTCTATTAAAAACAGTAACTGACATTTTCTGTTACTCCTTTTCTGTACTGCCATGCTATATATTTAAAAATTTTTATTTCTTATCTTTTTCCTCCTTCCTCCTATATACATGATAAATATACTAATTCATGAGAAAACAGCAAGAGATATAAGTAATCTGACTTAAATGATTTTGCTAGTAGTTGTTTAAATACTCTGTTCAGAGACTCCAAGGACTAAGAATTGCACAGTAAGTGAATTCATCTAAGTAGATTTTCTATGCTAAAAAACACTACAACTATATGGAGATCTTTTCCCCTGAGGATATATTAGAACTGCTCTTAGACATAGTGTGAACACAAGCTGGGGCATATACTTTACATTTATTAATCCCTAGTTGCTTGGGCCATGAACTCTGATAATGTGAATGTTTTCTGGGTGACCTAAATTCCTTCTTCTAGGCATCTTTGTTTTCCCAAAATTCATATTATTATAAATGCTATTTATGATAAAATGTTTGATATGCTGCTATTCTAGTCTTCTAACTTATTTCTAATAGCAGTGGAGGGAAATGTAATTAATCTGGAAATAATTAACTATTTTATTTTACCTCTAGTCACTGTTACTTAGGCTGTTCTTAGGTCAGGAAACAGCAATGTGAATTACAAACTCACATACCAAATGATACAATGTCTTAAATCATTGATATTTGCATGTTTTGAAATAATAATAGGTACAAGGGATGTCTCTGTTTAAACTTGTGTAGATTTTATGCAAACACATGGGCCTATATGTGAAAATTACATCAGAAATCACACAGAGCTTCCCAACACCTTTGTTTTACATAAGATGCCTAGAACTGAGATCTAATCATATGAAAATGAGGAGAGAAAAAATAAAAATAATGCAGTTTCTATCATGCCAGCAAATAAATAGATAGTTAGAGATATAAATAAATAAAATTACATTCATTAAACAGATAATTTGTGGACAGAGACATTTACCAGCTTCAGAATTTTCTAACAGAACATAAAATGACAATCTGTTATTGGGTAAAACCTTCCACCATAGTGATATAGTCTGCCCATTTTCTTGGCAAATTAGTAGAAGAGACAAGACTTCAAATTAACAATAAAAAAGTAAAAACTAATGTTACACTCGCCTTCTTCACATGCAAATGCCAAATACCATAAAGTGCTTTATTCTTATTTTCTTAAAAATCTAGAAAATCATTGTAGGGATTATTTTTGAAGTATTAATCAATGACCCCACACTTGGTATATGTAGTGGTTTGTATTAATTATCCCCTCCCAAAAAAATGTTTAAGTCCCTTGTTAAACTAAATACTGATGACCCAGCCAAGTTTGTTTTCATGAGATAGAAAACTAACTGGTTTTCAGTGCTGAATGTATAAGAGGAGGATGAGGAGATAGATACACATCAGTTGGCCATCAGAGCAATACAATTCAGGCATATTTCAGATAAGTCTTATTTTAGGGTTCAGTAGATTTTTTTTCAGCAGTGTACTCTCTGGATGTCAAGAGAAGAAAAGCTTTCTATATTTCCACTTTCTAATAGATTTTCCTACTAACTGAATCCTTTGACTAGTCACTTCTGCATAGGTAGAAAAATGTTTTCAAGAAAGTAAACACATGACATCTAATTGATTACAGTCCTGTTAGTGTCCTTTGCCAATAGTCTCTGCTGCAAAACATGGTGAACTGAAAACTAAGAATTTCAAAGAGCAACATTACTTAATAGTGTTTGTATTATTTTCCGTTAAAATTTCATTAAAAACAAAATTAACTAAATGTAAAAGAAAACCATATGCCTTTTTCATTGCATGATCTGATAATGGATACTGATAGAATTCACAGGAATAATAAATGGGTGGGCATACTTCTTTTCAGTTCAACAAGTCAAATTAGTACTATTCCATCTTACCTGACCACATCCTTGTAATATCAGAAGCAGAACACATGATGATAAGCAAAAGCTCTGAGCCTTACAAATTCAGGACATTCTTCAGAAATGCCCCTACCTTTCACCATATTTCTCCAACAAAAAATATCAGGATGGGGTACAGTAATGACAGCAAAACCTGCAGCAATAGTCTAAATTTCATGGATCTTACCAAGATCCCTATGAAATAACCTCTTGCAATCTGCTGACCAAGGCTGATACAAAGGCTTTTAATACGTCTCACAATGATCAGGATTATGAGTGGAGACCTATGGCCCTGAGAAATGAAATGTTGAATCATCCTCAAAGAGAGTGGCGAGTGACAAAACTCATGTCTAAAAATTGGTTCATGGTCACCTGAAAATTAACAAAACTGGGTCAGAATCAGAATTTTTAAAAGGGAAACTCCAGGGCCAGCCTGGTGGCTTAGTGGTTAAGTGGGCGCGCTCCACTGCTGGCGGCCCAGGGTTTGGATCCCAGGCGTGCACCGACGCACCGCTTCTCCGGCCATGCTGAGGCCACATCCCACATACAGCAACCAGAAGGATGTGCAACTACGACATACAACTATCTATTGGGGCTTTGGGGAAAAAAAGGCGGAGGATTGGCAATAGATGTTAGCTCAGGGCTGGTCTTCCCAGCAAAAAGAGAAGGATTAGCATGGATGTTATCTCAGGGCTGATCTTGCTCACAAAAAAAAAAAAAAGGAAACTCCATTATAGAAGAAGACTATTTTCTTGTTAATGTTATCTCTAGAGGTCAGTACTCTGTAAAAATCTTGGCTTTCTATCAAAGATGTGAAGTTTGAGAAAATCAGGAAAAAGAGAAATTGGGGGGAATCGTCAAGTCACTGGAGAGAAAGTAACTTATCCCCAGGAGGCTGCTGTCCATCATGTGCCCATGCAAGGCTTATAATTTCACAAGAGCAAGAAAACATCCTGACTGTCCCATAGAGCTTGGGGTCAATATTAGGAACATAATTAGTTTTTACATATCAGTGAAAAGCCAGCATTTATTTCCCAGGGGCTGGACTCTGCTATAGACGGACTTTATAAAACATTATAATACTTGGTATAAAGATAAGGCAGAAAAATATAAAATCAATTATAGGTAGCAACCTTACATTTCTAGCTAACAAAATGCCAAGAGTGCAAAATTAAATTACTTTTAAAAGACACATGTGGAGTGCCTGGAAGGGAGGGTGTCTCAATAGCGGAGAAAACAAGACGTAGGATGTAGAATACCTCTAGAAGGAGGAGTATGACCTAACTCTTGATTGCCTTGCTAAACTCAGGCCAAAAGGATTGGATAATATCTCAGCATCACCGAAATAGGTCTGAGCAATAGACATGATGGATCAAAGAAGTGACAATAAGGGCATATTATCTCATAGTGCAACCTTAATTTTAACCCCAACCCAGTCATATTTTCAGGAGTTTTCTAAGAATTAGAAGTCCAGTGAACTAATGTTTACCTCATTGACTAAGTATGAAGACTCAGAGAACATTTGAAATGATTAAATGAGAATTAACTTCTACATCCAGAAAATTATCTACTGATATTAACCCGAGAGGTGGGGGACACATTTTCTCAATCTAATTACCAATGTTCAGCAAGCAATTGTGCCTGTGATATAATGTCCTGAATGCAATCTTTAAGCCCTGGTAAATCTACTCAGTGAGAATCCAAGTCTGTTTCATGTCTAAAAGGCAGACTATACTGAATATTTTAGACCAGATCCAAAGTGGTAATGATAGAAATTTTCTAAGATGCTAAAAAGCATTCCACTATAATTCTTAGATCCAAAGGATGTAACTATGGACACTACAACAAAAGAATTTTAACGTGATTAAGACTGAAATATCTAAGTCAATAGCCGTAAATGTGGCACAGAGTGGTAGAATCAAGTCTGAGAAGGAAAGGGGTATTTAAGTTTTCTGCACTCTGGAATTTACAGCTGTCTGAAAACTTCATTATACAAGGAGTCAGTTTCCTAAGGGATTTAGATGCTCCAGTTTAATGCTGGTAAGTGTGACCCTTGAGAAAATATGAACCACAGGTTCCATCACAGATTTGAGATCTGACACCTGTACCACCATAGGTTGCAGCTGGATAAATATCTCAGCAGGTTTAAAAGCATCAGAAGTACTTTTTAATGTCTCATCAATACTTTAAGACAATATCATGCAAGGTATACACGGAGAAAAAATCTAATTTCAACCCTCTCTCAGTGTGTATATTACAATAATAATTGAATTTAGGTCTGTCACGTGCAATTTTTAATTTAAATTCCCTTATAGAAATAGTTCCATAATGAGTCCTAAGGTGACATATGATCCTGTGATCTCTTATTATCACACAATCAATGAAATTCAATTAAATTATTAAAGAATTGCAAGGAAAAGAATGGTTGTTTGTGCCATAACCACCACCTTTAACATTCTAGGCAGATCAATAAAGCAACTATATGGAACATATCAATTTACAGTGAACAACTGGCATACAGGTCAGGTATCCTCAATACTACCAAGGGAGTGTTAGGCATTATTATAACTTGGAAAAGTCATAACCCCAGCCTCAGACAACCCCAGCCTCAGACAGGCTCTACACAATCTTGAATTTAGCAAATGCATCCATTTTCATCACCAGCGCACCTGGTGCACAAGTTCCGATTTTATTGGTATGGTAGTGACAGCAATCTCCCTCCATTCTCTTAGATCAAAACCATATTAGCACTCTGTTCCTGTGCTATAATTTATTTGGAAGGAATCCAAAGTGGACTATTGATTAAATTCTATTAGTTGCTAACCTGATGTATTAAATCAATGACATACTATTAATAATGTTAACTGGAGATATTGAAAAGGATACTTTAGATTTCCTTTCGCTTGTATATTGGAACAAATATGACTTATAAACACAAATAAATGCAAAGTATCCAACTAGTGACAAACTCATTAGGGTCCAATATATGAGAAGTATATTTAAAGATTTGATGTTTCACCTAGCCCCAAATGTCTCTTTGGATATGGTAGACAGTTAATATATCCAGAGAATCCTATTTATATGATTATATTGGTTCATAAACAATGCCAAATAATATAGTAGAAGACAGAGCAGGAAGAATTCCAGCATAAGTGCAATTAGAAGGTGGGCATATATTTTTCAGAGTGCTCATAGTAAGTGGGCATGTCGATGTCTCCAGCCTTTGGCAGACTCATAAGGGAGATAAAAATGATACTTCCTGAAATTAGGGATAGAAAGAATGGTCATGTTAATTAAATGTAACAGATACATAAAGATAAATATAAGACTCAGAAACTACCACTGACTAGAACAACCCATTATGAAATGGATGATATGCAACACCAAAACTAACCAAATAAGACAAGCTGAATAGCATACGATGGTAAAATGGGAAATACCTATCTTACACAGGGCTTCACTTGGCACCACTTTGGTTAATGTCCTTTGTCAGTTGAGTGCATACAGTAAGAAGATAAACTAGCCTGGTCTCTTTCAGCACTTTTTTAAGGGAGATTGGGAGCGACTGTTAAGCTTTCATATTACCTAACCTTTGTCGAAAAGTGTGGGCATTATTCTTTGTCGGTGTCAGACATTTTCTAGAGTGCAAAGAGTAAAACAATTTTCATTGTATGCTAAATATTATTATCCTCGAGACAAGGAGGTGATGCTGGCCCTGATATCAGTTCCCCTACATTAAACCCAACATATATGAGGCTGAGACCAAAAACTCTCCCCCTCTTTCCTTGCTTCTCTTGTTACGTTCATATGTAAATATCAGTTTTTTAAACCATAGTGGCACTGAACTTCACAAAGCAGATAGATGTTACAACTTGTTAAAAGCCCAGGTGGCCTCAAGCTGGGCTCACACTGAAGTTTTGGCTAATTACCAGTTCTTGAGGTTTGTTACAGGGAAACTCATTTCCAGAGAATATCAAGAAGCTAAAGCTTCCCAAACCTCAACTCATTGGCTTCCTGGCATCAGAATCCACCATCCACCATGGAGACAGACAACCAAGGACACCCACCTGCAATTCCCTTATCTCACCATCCTCCTCCCTGCCAGCAGCCTCACAAGGCCAAACTCAGGCTGGTGGGAAAGCGTCGACCAACAAGGCCACAGGCTTCCCCTCCCTCCAAGCAGCTACATTCCTCACAACCTTTAAAATCCCTTGGCCTCCCATCTTTCAGGGAGACGGGATGCATTTGAGAGCTCTCGTCTCCTGGCTGATGTTACCCGAAACAAAAACTCTTTCCTTGCCATAAGCCTGGCGTTCCAGTTTTTATTTGGCCCGTCTTGTGTGGCGGGTATAGAACTCGTGTACGTGTCTGGTAACAGAGGGATCAGTGGGGTTTATGTTAACAAGAAATGCTGTAATATTATCTATATGATTTAGTATGACCTAAATTAGAAGATTTAAGCTATTTTTTTAATCTGTGCCCACACTCTTCAACTCACTTCCACACAATCCTCTTCAGTATTGTTAAACATACATCATTCTGTTTTCAATAAAATACTATTATAAAACAATATAATAATTATCAATGAAGGGCCAAACCTCCAGGAAGCTGCATCTCAATCTATGGGAGAGAAGTGTGTTGATATGCCTCTCTTGGATGATTTTGCCCTGTGCTCAAGATTACTGGCCTTTATGACACTTGAGAATTTTTCAACACGTTACTGTTACTCAAAATATGACAAAGAAAATCCATTTGGTAAGAATTCTGGCATACTAGCTAATGATTAGCAAGCAGTTATGAGGCAAGCCCTTCTAGGTTGTCCTCTTGGAAGGAGAGTCAGTAGGACTATTGCTATTGCTCTAGCGTTAGCCCCCAGACCAGAGTTTGGAATTGATGGCATCACCACTGGACCTTAGAAGCAGCAAAAGTTGAAGCTGTAAAATAAGTTTTAAGTAGAATAAAATTTGAAAAATGCCCTTAAGCTATTCTGATCTCTCAACTATTGTAGCCAATTGGTTTTGCAGGTAATTGAATGCATGAGCTAATCCTCTAATGTAGGATAAAATACCCAGGGGTCTAATTTTGTTTTATGTTAGAAGCTGCCAAGAAGCAAAAATATGTTTATGAGAAAGCAGAATAACAATAGTTTGGAGGTGACAACAAAGTAGAAAAAAGACACTAAATTATGCTCCCCGTTACTGAGCCCAACGTCCATAGGGTTGGTGAGAGAGAATAATCAGCAGCTAATTGAAGAAGTGCAAGGGAAGTATTGTTCTCAAAGGACAACCAACATTAAGGCAGAGAGATAAAGAGATGGAGAAAATGTTTTAAGGTGTAACAAATAGAAACACATTTGATGTTGAGAAGCAGTACTTTTAGTTAGTGGAAGGCTTTGCGAGTGAGAGAATTGGATACCTGGGTAAAATATCTGGGTTAGAAATTAAATACAATGTAGGGCACATGCTCTGTGGAACATGTGATTCTCAAACTTTAAGCCACATACAAATCACTCGAGAAGCTTGCTAAAGTGCAGATTCTGGCTCTGGAGGTCTGAAATAGCCCCCAAGATTTTGCATTTCTTATAAGGCATTTGCCTGATGCCAATGCTGCTGGTCTGTGCATAATGATTTTAGTAGCAGGACTATCCGCCAAATGACTCATTGTCTTACACTGTGGACAAAAAGCAGGAAGGAGGAGGACAGTGAATCTTTTCTTTGAGCGCTAGGCTTAGTGATCAGAAGTCTAATATTAACCTGCCAGGTTGGACAATTTTACGTATATTCCTTACTCACACCTCTCCAAATAATTTGTGAGCTGCTTAAGGGGAGAAATCATGTGGGATTTAAAAACGTTTTATTAATTTTCAAGAATGTCTACTTGATTCCATGAAGGTTCCAAATAAATACTTGTTCTTTGATTAATTCATTAGCAAGCGCCTTTTATCTAAAGGGAAAATGTATTTGTTCATGGGTGGATTGCACTAAATAATGAGCTAAATAATAAAGCAATCACGGCATTTTTAAACAATTGTAACTTATTCATTACTTTGGATTAATATTATGCCACTTTTAGTGATTTGGTTTCATTTTTTATAGCCACTTATCACAACTTTAATTATATCCAATTTAGTTTAATGAAATATTCCAAATATACTTCATTCTTATGCAAGAGAGAAATAGCCCTCAAGATAAATTATGCATGAAAGAGGTATAATATATAATTTCATACTTCAAAGTATCTGCGTATGTGTATTATTATCATGAAACTGAATGTGTATACAACATTGTTTTTCTTGTATAAATTCATATAACAATTTTTCTATATATAATTTCTAGTAAAAATAATTACTGATGATATTGAATAATTTATTCTCCTCAAGTCAAATAATTTATGCACTAAATTACCCACAGATAAGTGTTAAATTAGTATATTAGTATATTGTTAAATTAGTATAATATTACCATATTAGTATATGATTCAATATCTTTTCTTTTGTCCTATTTGTTTGGTGGGATTATATTCAGTTCCATATGATTCAGCAAATATCTACTGCACAACTTTTATCGCCAAGGAGTTAACATACGATGCTTTGGGGATGCAATGATGAGTTATGGTTCACGATGTTCTTCATGTTAGAATCACAAGGAGGCAGCAGGCCTCTAAGTGCCAGCTACAGTGCATAGCATTCTTTGTAAGCGGTGTAAAGCAGAACAAATTGATTCAGGAATACAGAGAATTAAGATGATTTTCCTTCATTACGTTTGTCAAAGCTTCAGATGGAAATTTGTGCATTTGAGCTGGACCTTGAAAATTAAATAAGATGTGTGTGGAAAAAGTTTTGATGCTGAGAAGAAAATAACATAAATGTCTTGGTCAGTTTGGGCAGCTATAACAAAGTACCATTGACTGGGTGGCTTATAAACAACAGAAATTTTTTTCCCATAGTTCTAAAGATCAGGTTCTGGTGAGGACCCTCTTCCAAGTTGCAGACTGCCGACTTCTTGTATCCTACATGGTAGAAAGAGGGCGAGAGAGCTCTCTGGGGTCCCTATTATAAGGGCACTAATTCCATTCATGAGGGCTCCACCCTTGTGACCTAATTACCTCCCAAAGTCCCCATCTCCAAATACCATCAGATCAGGGTTAGGATTTCAGCATAGAAATTTTGCAGGACATAAATATTTAGTCCATAACAACAAGATCAGAGACATGTAAATGTAGTGCAGGGAGTATTTTAGACAAGCAGCATGGTGAGACTGGAAGGGGAAGAGGTAGCCAGAGCAGAATTTTGGTAGCACAAACATAATGACACTCAGAGACAGTATCTGTCTGTCTTCTGGAAAGATGACAAATGTATCCTGTTTGAGTAGTAAAGAAAGAGGGTCAGATGTGTTCACACTGGCCATGATTTTTTATTTTTTTGCTGAGGAAGGTTTGCCCTGAGCTCACATCTGTACCAATCTTCTTCTATTTTGTATGTGGGTCACCGCCACAGCACGGCCACTGACAAGTGGTCTAGGCCCACACCCAGGAACCAAACCCTGACACTGAACTGGAGTGTGTCGAACTTAACCACTAGGCCACAGGGCTGGCCTGTGGCTATGATTTTTTAATGATTATTATTAAAAATTGAACCTGATATTTTCTATGTAATTATAATATCCACAACCATAAGAAACTGGAAATATTGGAAAGAACTGAGTTTGAACTGAAGACTGGCATGTCATATAAAACAGCCCTTACTCACTTAGTATACTCATTCACCCACAAGAGTGGCTTATTATTAGCAGTATTTTTTAAGTTGCAGCATTACTATGTCATGTTAGGAGATGTAGAAATACCATTGATTGATTCCATTTCATCGGTCGCAGTGATGAACATGGAAATATGGGGTTTTGGTGAGTCTGATTTCGATCATCCTCAGCTGGGTAAAAGATGTGGGTGGGTGGTCTCTTTAGTACAGAGTGGAATGGTGAGAGCCTACTTGATTCAAAAGAATGTGTAGGGTTTAAAATTGTGCTGTGTAAATGGAACATAATTCTATGTATGTTGGAAAAGATCACAGGGAGAAATTGAACAAGGTTATGCCATTAAACAATAGTTTCTCAAAGGAGCACTAAAACATGCCAGGGGCAAGAGCTGACTGGGAGGCCAAGGTCCAGAAGAGCTAAGGAGATATCACCTGAGGGCCGGGAGGTGGCAGAATAACTTGTGACAATTGTAAGTTAAAATGGTTTCTTGGGTAATATCTTAGCTAGGGGCTGAAATGATTGTGTGCAACTGATTTTTATGCACTCTTTTCAGCATCATAAGCAGAAGACTTGACTATATCTAATGCAGTGATTATCATCTAAGACTTCACATTGAAATCACCCGGGAAAACATCTAAGCAGTGTTATGCCCATGCCCTATTGCAGATCAATTGAATCAAAATCTCAGAAGAGGACATTGTCATTTTTAAAAGCTCCCCAGATAATTCTCATATACAGCAGGATTAAAGAGTACTGATCCAATTGATCAAGAAAGTGAACCCAAAACAAAAATGCTCAGGAATTGTAGCTAGAAATTCACCTCCATCTATACATCTGACAAGATGTCCCTAATGATTACTCTCTGGTTAAGTGAAAATGGTAATTTTTTTTCTGGAATATATATCAATGAATTAATTAGGAATAAAACCCAACTGAATAGAACATTGGGTGATAAATATGACAGATAATATAAGAATCAAAGAAAGCCAAATGTTCAATAAAACTATGAAAAGATGCTCAATCTCACTGGTAATCAAGGCAATGACATTTTACACTAAAACATTTCACTTTCATAGACCTGGAAAATTTTTGAAAGTTTATGCATTGGTAAGAGTATGGTAAAAATAAATACACCTATACTGCTAATTGAATGTAAATTGTCTTAAAAAAATAAAAAATATTTGATGGAAAATTTTGATAAATTATATTAAATTTAAATATCTGAATCCATAAAAGAGATCAATTCTACTTCTGGCAAAATGCCCTATGGAAATATTTAACACATCTGCCTAAGGTATTCACTTTAAGAATACGTATCCCAGCATTAATTGTAATAGAGAAAATCTGGAAATAACCTAACTTTTATGAAATAAGGTATTAGATATATATTTTGGTATATTCATACAACTGAATTAAATAAATGAATAATAGTTACATGTATCAACATGGAAAAATTTCACATATTTTTTATATGTTGTAGTGCGTGTGTGTGTGTGTAGCTTTGGTAAATGGGTTTGTTAGGGAGCTTTTATACAGTAAATGTATAAAATAATTCTTGAGAGAGGTATTACCTGGCTATTGTAGAGTGTATGATCTATTAAGGGGCTAACGATGGGATCAAGAAAGAGTCATAGGAAATTGAAGTATATTTTAATGTTTCACTTGTCGAAAAAATTTGCAGCAAATTTTGAAAACTTCATAGTTGTTTCAGCTAGAGTCTGTTACTATTATTTTCTATATTTGGGATAGGCATAATAAACTATACTTTAAAAGACCAATTTTGAACAGTTCCTGGAGGAAATTAATGATTGATGCCATTCCCATTGTCACAGCGGTAGACTGTGCATTGAGCACAATTATTCTGTGGGTGGCGAGCCCAGCAACATTGAGATGCCATAGAATATTAGAATTTCTTGTTTTTCTTACGTTTCTGTGATCCATGCCAACATGAAATCAAGTGAGGATTCCCACTAAAATGTAAACCCCTCAGGGTAGAGATTTGCGTCTGTTTCGTTTATTTCTGTATCATCAGTAAGTGCTTAAATATCGCCTGGCTCGTAGTTGCTCCTCAAATATTTTTGAATAAAGAAAGTCTTTCGGTGAGATCATCTTATTTTAACTCCGAGGTCAGGGATCATTAAATCTGATTTTACACAAGTTATTTTGAATAGTAGAGGAAGAATTCACAAATAAAATAAATTCCAAACTAAAAGTATTTTCTCTAGCAAGTTTCGTGATGATCAATTATTATTTGACTTTATTTATAGCCCCAATGACAGTCTAGGCCATGACTGACGAAGACAATGAATGAACTGTGGATGGGTTAGGATGATGATAAAGTTATCCTTAGATGGCCAAAGCCCCTCAAGGGTATGTGACAATGAGCAACTTGTTCTGGTTTGCATCTCAGTGAACAGAAGGTGGTGTTATAAGGGGATCGTCCTGCTGCCATTATGTCTATACTTCACCTAGGTAAATAAAGTAAGAAATACTGGAAACAAATCCTATAACAAATTTTCTGCTATCTTTAAGGTAATATGAATGTGGCCAAGACGTCTTTCAGTATTTTCTATGAGCTAGACATTCTAAACTGTAGAAGCAATTCCATAATGACACGTATAACACCCTCCTTGTTCACAGACAAGAAAAGATCGAAAAAAGAATCAACCCTTCAGAGTCCAGACATTTTCCTAAGATTCTCATCTAAACACCAGCAACGATAAACTGTTAAAAATATGGTCAGCAACAAATTCGTAGATTGGATAATTATGTAATCTGTCATCTAAAAGGAGATATTAAAAATTAATTAAAATTATATAATTTTTGAGATATTTATTTGTTGACCAACAAATGAATTTTATATCAGTTGATCTAGACTTTCACAAAAAATGATTTAAAAAATTAAAATCTTTCTGAAAAGGTAACATATCCATATAAAATAAAATAAAAATATATTGATATCTGATCATCAAGAAATACACAGAATTGTTATTCTTTACACATATTCTCATATTATAATTAATTTCTTCAGTTTAGTTGTCTCTAATACCATATCACTGATACTTTTCTGAATAATGCCTTTTTTCTCAATACAATCTTTTATTTTTTTTTTCACAAGATTTTTATGGTCTGCTTCAAAGTTGAATTTTATGGTTAATGCATTTGAAAATATCGACACATTCAACTGATTCTTCTATTCAGACCATAATTTTTCAACTGAAAAAATGTTCCTAACCACTTCCACATTGACATGGTAGGACAATTTTCTCTTGCTCTATCTCTGTCTCCCGTTTCTCTCTGCCTCTTCAGATATGTTAAGGCTGATTTTTTGCTTTGTTGAAATGTTTGCTCTAGCTGTCCCCAAACTATGTGAGTTCTAGCAAGCATTCTCTTGTAAACCCAAGACTACAAGATACATTGGAAGAAACCTCACCTAGAACTCTGGGAGTCTGGATGCCTTCTCCTACTCTCTACTACTTCTTCTCCTACTGTTTGGGTTTGACAGTCACTAGACTTCAGCCTGAAGCACTGGGGAAGAGGGAGCATCCTAAGCTCTTCTTTCCTTTATTCACACCAAGTGAAGCTTGTGAAGGGGTATGGGAAACCATTGCTTTGGGTCAAGAGTCAATTTGGCAGTCTAGGTTTCAATATTGGAATGATATTTACTTTATTTTTGTAACTTTCAATGTGTTTGTTCATTCTTCCTAAAAGTTTTTCTCTTTGGATTTAAAATTTTCACCTGGATTTTAATACATCTTAGTCATATACCTGGACTCTTGTTTTATTTCTTACCATTCTTGTTTCATTTCCCTTCAAAGGGCTAAAATCTCTACCTCGCACTAAAAGCTTTACTCATCTGGTGTCAAAAAATAGGACAACCCAAATGGTCTCCTGCAAACCTCAGCAAATTGTCTCCTGCAAACCTCAGCATGCTCTAATCTCCAGGATCAGACCCCTTGGATATCAAATGCTGCTCAGCGTCATGGATTTGAATTTACTTCAGCTCCCTAGACTTGCCGACTTAGTTTCTAGAACTCCGGGGAGGCCTTAGCCCATCTTGCCTCTGACATCCTGTATTCAGTCCTTTCATTTAACTTCTTAGGTTATTTTCTGTATACCCAGCAGCTTAAATAATACCATATTGGCATATGAACTTTCCCCCCATGAGGTAATGCTCTGTTCTATATCCCTGTATCATCTCCAATTTCAAATATTTGCATGGAAATTCCACTAATAGAAAGTCGTGCAAAGAAAAAAAAGTCTCCTGGGGATACTGTCATGTGGCAGTTAAAATAATAGCTGCTTTGTTCTAATTTGTAATCACTGCATTCCTCAAACAGTTCTGTGATTAAAGTAGGAAGTTAATAAGCATCTATTTGTCTTGACTAATTTCTGACTCACATGTATTTTTATGACCATTTATTTTAGAGCTTATACGTTGTACAGTATTGTCTGTTATTAAGTAAGCACCACCTCCATTTCCTTCCAGTCTGGCAAACTGTATTTCCAAAAATCCATTTCTGGTATGGCCCGGGGTTAGAATTTGCCATGAGAAGCAAATTTGGAAGTTGGAAGGGAGGAGAAAGGCATGATTCTCTGGAGACTGTTGTGTTCAGAGGGAATGGCGTCAAGCCCACCATTTTCAATTTTCTACTTTGTGGCCACTTTCCACTTTGGAAATACTTGGCAGGTTCCTCTCTAAACTTCCTTGGAAAAGTCCTGGTGCACTTTTGCCCAAGATTCATTTTCTCCTCCTGCTCCACTGCTCTGATCTGCCCACTGCAGTGTTCTAGCCTTCATTCTCCCACCTCCTCCATATCCATAGACGCCCTAATTCCTAAACTATACCCCATATTCTCCTCGCGCTTGCAGGGGCTCTGTTTCCCTGACCAAATCCAGAATGACCATATGTTCCTGGTGCCCCTGGGTTCGAGTGGACTTGGATCCTCTTGAGTTCAAATGTTCTATTGTTTGGTAAATATGGATTTCTGTTAGTAATCTAATCAAAAGAGGTTTGTGTGTTTTTCCTCCCTGAAGATCTGGATGCCTAGTTACCAACAACTCTAATCAAAGAACAAGTTTCAATAAACAAGTGCTATGATGCTAAATTTTAAATATGTTCTCTGTTGTATATCATCACTCAACTGGATATGATAATCTGTAAACAGATATTTATCAAAAGTATTAGTCCTTTCTTAAATTATGAAGTGTGAATAACTTTTGAATAGCCTACTTTATGGGATTCTGAGACAAAATTCTGATTTTCCTCTAAAGGAGAGATTTTATTTAACAACCATTTTTTGGATTTTTTTGTGTGCTAGGATTGCAGCAAAATACTGTGAATGTACAAATATATTATTGATTTTTCAATCCATCTTTTAGGATAATCCATCTGTTGTGTGAGATAACTTGTGAACAAATAATTATAATTTACAAAGTACTTCTTATGAGAATAGAATTATTCTCATAAGAGAATAATTTAATTATTTATATATTTGTGTGTTTGTGAGTCATTCACCAAAAAAACAATATGAATCAATATGGCCATACCAGGCCACCTTAGTGTGTTATTTTACACTCTGGACCTAAATTGACCCAAATAATAATGAGTTGTAAGGTATATATTTTTCAGCCTTTTAAAGTAGCAACATAAAAATGATCCGATATATAGGACAATTTGAAATAAAAAGAGTTGTCAAAACAGTCAAAAATTGATCAGAATAAAAATAGATTTTTCTAGATATGATAATTGAGCTGTTTAGTATAAATGTTCTATTTTGTATTTGGAACACTTAACTGAATAAAATACAATCTTCTACAATTTACTCCAGTTTTAGAGCAATCAACCAATAAATTCACCTAATGTTAGTTTGGACTTTTGGTTGAAGTTTATTGCTCTTTTGATCAAATTTGGTTTGGAAAGGAAAGAAACTAATAGCAATAACATTAATTGGATAACTACTAATTATTGTGAAAAATGAAAATTACATTGTTTTCTCTTAACCTTGGAAGATTTGTCATATCAAATTATCCTAAAGAGCACATCTAAATGTGAGATTTCTAAAGAATGCACTTTTCCAACTGCTCAAAGTTTTTCAACAATCTTAGTGTGCTAATTATCTAATTAACTGGGATAGACAGTCCAATTATAATTCTGAAGTTCACTGTGGAAGTATAATTATTTTTGTAATCATTAACTTGGCTTAATCACCTTTAACACTAGTTTTCTAGGTCCTCAACTAATTAGTTTTACTAGCTAATTACTGAATATAGAGAAATTTGATTTGCATTAAGATCTGATAATATCTATTGTCATCTGGTTAAGAATGTGAGGACATTGTGTACGTGACACTAGATAAAGTTCAATAAAGGTCAACTTTTGTTGAACTCAGAAATTCTATAATCTAATTGATTTATAGGGACACATATAGATGCACAGGAAGTAGTCCATCATTAGATTCTAAGAGAATCTTTGATTTTCTTCCACGTGTAAACTCCCCTTCCATATAAATTAAGTAATATTGACAAGGTCAATTTCAGTTTCAGCTTAAACTAAAATGACATTTTAAAATTAAACTCTTAAGGACAAAATGATGAAAGGGGAAAAAATTAATACTTTCTTTGGAAATCAGTACAATTTTTATAATCCTATGTTTGTTTGTTTTTATTTACTTAAAGTTTTCTATCAATTCAGTCCCTTACTTCTTTTCCCTAAACTTTTAATTCTTGATTTTTCCATTTTTAAAGCCAATACTTAATATCTTTAACTTCTAACACCACTTATAACTGTTTCTCTTGGCAGTATAATGTTCACTTTGAAAAGTCAGATCCTGAAAGTCATTTACTTGAGCAGATTATATTCATTATAAATTCTGGAACCAAGTTCAATAGATATTTGTTCCCTTTGGATTATTATTTGGATGTAATACACTGATTTTGTCCCCAAAGATGAAACAAAATATTTACATATTTATGAAAAATGAGTAGTCAAATATAACTGAAATTATGCATATGAATACCCAATGGCACATACACTGTAATTTAAATTTATAACTTTAGAATGCTGCCATCTGTCTTACAAACAACAAGAAATCAGCCTAAAATATCTCCAATGTGATTCAGTTTTATTGAATTTATTGTTTGTATATTAAAATATAAAATAATTCATATAAATTGACCAACCATTCAGAAATAAAACATATGTCTCCTATCCCTTTATTTTCTTTGCTTTAACCAGAAAAAAAATCCATGTTTATAGAGGACAGTTTAAGGAATACTTTATGTATTTACTAATGTCAAACAGTAAGTAGTAAGAATAATTCACAATCAATGACTTGTAGTGTGGAATACAAATGAGGACAATAAATATTTAAACTACCACTGCCTGCAGGCACTTGTTCCCCCGTTTATTTTTTCCCCGAGAATGAAGATTGATAGTCAGAAAATTAATTAATTAATTAATTAATTTGCTTATGGTGAAAGGGTGCTAACTCCTGGAAATTTGTGACAGTTTTCTCTGAATCTCATTGCACTTCTACTGTGTTATAGTCTTCACTCCCAGCAACAACCCAGAGGACAGACGAAAAAACATTGTCTCTTCCATTAAGGAGAGTTGTCATCTTATTAGCAAAACTAAATGCAAGAAAAATCACCTAAATAAGTAATTGAGAAGGTACACAAGCCATATTCATTAATTCAAGTGCTAGACACACAAAACTGTTGGCAATTCATATAAATTATACACAATTTTCATATTTTGAGTAATCTACACAGTACAATTTATTTTAATTCAGACTAAAATAGTTTGAAGACTGGGAAATAAATTGGAAATATCTTCCTACTTGGAATTATTATATAGTTGCCCTCTATTAACTTATGTGGAAAACAAAAAAAAAATTCACAAAGTGTTGTGTGAAAAAATAGGTAATAAGTAAAAAGGTAATTTATGCCTATGATACAGAATTTCAAAAAGATTGAAAGATACATTGTGTATATTAAGGTTACCAACATGTCAATTGCTCAGTCCTCCACCCCTCTCCAAAGACAACCAGTTATCTTTAACATTAATTACTGTTCATATTTTATTTATTTAAAAACATAGTAGCATATAATACTCTAT
The DNA here is from genome assembly GCF_020826845.1 of Diceros bicornis minor. Taxonomy (NCBI): domain Eukaryota; kingdom Metazoa; phylum Chordata; class Mammalia; order Perissodactyla; family Rhinocerotidae; genus Diceros; species Diceros bicornis. Next base: position 41,078,935 of record NC_080759.1, read on the forward strand.
TTTGCATATTGCTTTTTCACATAAAAGTAGTTTTTCACATAAATAATTTTCAGTGGCTACAGAATATTCCTTGGGAATTTTTGTATTTATTTAACTTGTCCCTGCTGATGTATGCTTGACATTTTTGATGCTAGACATATTTTTGTTTCTTGCTCTGAAGAATATTTCACTAAATATTATTATACCTAGATCATGCCACACATGTCCAAGCATATCTGCAGGAAAAAGTCCTATATGTGAATGCTGCATCAAGGTTTGTGGTGGATTGATTGCTTTGTCTCTAATGCTTCACCCTCTCCTATTTCCATGCTATGGAGTCTATTTGCCCACATCTTTATTCTGAGATAGTCATGTAACTGGTTCACGGACTAGTGCAATATTGGAGAGCAGGATGCAAATGGAGGCTTGAAAGATACTTTCAAGACGGGACTTGCTTGCCTTTGAACCTCTGCCTTCACCATGAGAACATGCCCACACTGGCCTGTTGGAGTGATGGAACAGACACCTGAAAGAGAGCCAAATCACCCCAACTAACAGCCAACCAACACACATCTGATCCCAGAAATGCAATGGAGGCCAGAAAAGACCAGAAGAATTAGCCAACTTAAATCACTGATCCATAGTTTTGCGAGAGTTCAAGACGAATTATGTCTAAGGCTTTGGGTTTGGGATGGTTTGTTACACAGCATTATCATGGCAATAGATAACCAATATAAATGTATGTGTGTTTTTAACTTTAATAGATATCATATTATTAATAAGAATGATATCAGATTTTACTTTAATCAGTAATGTATGAGAGAGCAAAGCAGTATGCCTTTAATTTGTTGTTCTTTGCTAACTGGATGAATGAAAAAGAGTATTACTTTATAGTTTGTATTTCTCGTATTATTAGTTTAAAGGAATACTTATTAACCAATATAAAAAATTAGGTATGCTTCATGAAGTATGTCTAGACTTGTTTATATCCTGGAGAAGGTAAACGTTATAAGGGGTTTGAAAATGGACATAAAATTTTTTAATATTTGAAATGCTCTAAGTAGCTTTTATATATCATAAAGACTATTGTTAGAGAGAATTTCTGTGGCTGGAAAGGAAAAGGGATGAAACTTATTGTGAAATTAAACTGACATCTATATATAAAGTAACATAAATAAATGAAATTTCCAACAAATGTGTTGTCTCTGTAAATAATGAAATCTCTCTTCCTAGAAATAATCATGTTGAGCTTGGAAAACCACCTGTAAGAGGGGATTTCTATATTAATAGAATGTTGAATTTAAAGATTTCTGTAGTTTCTTCTCACCGGAATATTACTGATACTCCGGCTCTTAACATGATACAGGGAATAAAGAATGTTTTGTTTTGTGTTGTTTTCCTGTGGCGATTTGTAGCATGAGGGAAAAATGTGACCTTTGAGTGACAAGAAACTTAAGTGAGTCCACTGTGAGCATGATCTTATCTGCTAAACTTTCTCAATTGCTTCATTATTTTTTGATATGATGAATGTTAGCATTAGAGGAATTATAGAATGTAAGCATCTAATGCAATATATCACTTCATTGGTTCCCCAGCCATTCCTTTCTTTTATTCTGTTTACTTCTATAACACAAAAAGTGTTTCAACTCCAGTACCTTTCTTTTAATTTTATTTATTTCCTCTTCTGGTTTCTGATACAATTTAGAATAGGTAGGCAATTTACATGCTGACACTTAAATGTAAGTTATGTTATATCTTACATATTCTACATATTCATGTATATCATATATAATGTATTGTATCAAATATTGTACATTAATTTAATCTATGTTATATTCCTGAGTAAAATTTGCATACATACTAGCCTCTAGGCCAGGTGGGAGACTAATTCAGGATGGTGATTCTGTGTTTATGAATATTCCGGTTTGCCCAACAAAATCATGGGCTGTTTTTTTTTTGAGGCCAGTAATGGCCATTTTCCTGGGAGATGTGACTTGAAAAATGTATGTGAGAAATAACCTGATGTGGTCTGGCAAGATAATGGTAACGTTGATAGCAGTTGCATAGGGCACAGCAGTGGAGTTCTACTCTGCACCACCAATAGGTTTGCTTGGGGCAAGATATTTGACATTTCTAAGCTTTAGTGTCTGCCTCTTTAACCTTCCTTCATGATTCTTTTGAAATAATGCACAGAAGTCCTCAATGCATGATAGGTATCATTTTAGACATTAAAGTATAGATTAGACAATATGCTTTAGAGTCAAATATACCTATGTTAAAACTTTGTGCTAAAACTTACTATCTGTGTAAATCTGGGGGCTATATGATTTCTCATCTGAACTTGATTTCACATCTTAATGGGAGTAGGTGTTGGAAGATAAGGAGTGCTGAAGATATGTGTGTAGAAATGTAATTGGTTTAAATTACTCTCTGTAAGCGGTGGTTTTATAAACTAAAGAAAAAAAGAGTTTCCCCAAAGGCCAGAATAACTGGATCACTGTAGAAGAAATGATGTTTCACTAAGCGAGTCAGTAAGATTTTAACATGCTTTTGATATGAGATAAAATTTCATGTATATAGGACATAGTAGCGTAACTTATGGTTAATAAAGAATAAAGAAATTTGAAGCATCTTTAATAAAATTAAATGAAACAATCAACTCAGGTCTTCTAAAGTAATAAACCCAGTTCAAATTAAGTAGTTTCTAGTAGTTTTCGTCACCATCTTTTCTCTACATTTGCAAATTTTTACATTTGGACTAAATTAAAACATTCATCTAAACTTTTATTTTCTTTTAGTGTTAATATCGCTCTGTGCTCTCTGGACTATTTTCTGGCTCAAAAGATTCTCATAATCTTTTATTGATCCTATATACTCTATAGCCTTTCCTAATAAATTTTCTACTTCATAAATAGCAAAGAGAGTTTATAACACGTATTGAGAATCATATATATGCTTAGAAAATGCAAGGAAATCTTTGGAAACAGAATAAGTTTGTGCAATGTGAAGAAGTAGAAATGATCTACCCAAATCAAAGGGCCATTACATTTTTTAGTTTTAGTTTCTTTTTTTTGTCAAAACATAGTCCCTATCTGCTTCAGAGTCCCCCAGACAAGTTGCAAAATATCCCAATATCTGGAGTCCACTCAGCCTATTGAATTATAATTTCTGAAGATAAGACTAGAGAATTTGACTTACTCAAAAAATCTTCCTGTCTGATTATTCACTATATTAACACTTGAGAAGTACTAGAGGAATAAGATATCAGCCTTACAGGAATAAGGAACTAATAAGATACAAGGTTGATTTTTTTTTGGTTAGGAAGATTAGCCCCGAGCTAACATCTGTTGCCAATCCTCCTCTTTGCCGAGGAAGATTGGCCCTGGGCTAACATCTGTACCCATCTTCCTCTACTTTATATGTGAGACACCTTCCACAGCATGGTTTGACGAGCAGTGTGCAGGTCTGCAGCCAGGATCCAAACCTGCGAACCCTGGGCTGCCGAATGGAGTGCATGAACCTAACCACTACACCACCGGACTGGCCCCACAAAGTTGATTTTTTTAAATAATACATTCTAATATTTTATCTCAATTCATTTAAACGTATGAAAATGCATTATTGAAAAGATCATTATACGTGTTCTAGTATATTAATAGTGACAATGACAATTTATATTTGTTGAGCCAAGCCCAAGGCTAAGAAAGCTGCAATTATTGTCCTCATTTATTGATAAGATTGAGGCCAGAGTAGTTAAATAATTAGACAAAAGGTGATGAAAATGGTCACTGGTTGAGCTACAATTAAAGGAGGACAATAGTGTCAACCTCAATAAGAGTTTGGGTAGGTGTGTGGACTTTAGTCACTCTATTATATATTCCCCTGCATCACGGTGTGGCTGGCCAGGCCCTTTGTATTACATTGCATCAGGAGAGGTTTGTATTATGAGGCCAGAGATGTTGCTTATGTAGATATTAGAACAGAGACTAACATAGTGCAGATTATAAAAAATGTAGAATCAAACAGATAGTAGAATATATATCAAAAAGGAAATTGGGGAAAGGAAAATTAAATTGGAAAGAAATAGAAACTCTACAGAGGAAAGTACTACAAGTTATGGAAATCCTTAGTGCCATTTCCCAGATATTTCCAACTTTCCTCCTTCTGGACAAGTGGTAGAATCGCACTTCATTGTCCCCTTCAGAGTTAGGTGCTTCTGTTTGACTTATTTGCCCTTTTGAAATGTATCTGGAAGGTATATGTGATTTCTGGTGGGAAACTTTAAGAGCAAGTGAGCTATTTGCAATGTTATTTTCCTCACTACTCTGGTGATGTGGAAGCATATATGAAGATCAATAACTACGATGAGAGACCTCTAAGCCCACCAAAATCGTATCGATCCCATTGAATATATGGAAATCAAGGGAATATTTTTAAATTGTTTATTAAATTTCAAAGAATAAGAGAAAAGTATAGTTATCTAATGGTGGTAAAAGTAGATAATATTATAGTTTAAGGAAAGAAGAAATATACACAGATAATAAATCATCATACTTTATTTTGATACTAGAAAATAATAAAATACTATTAAACAGTATATTAAAATTAATTTTATATTTTTTACTTACTAATTTATTAATTTGTATTTTCCATTTAAATGTTGTCTATTAGAGCACACGTGTAATTTAGTGCTAGAGAATGAGTTTTCACTTATAAGTATCTATCATTATTTTTGAACTACTTAAAGTATTTGAGTGTCCAATCCTGATGATAAAAAGCATATGTTGATTAATTCATAGTAAAGATTAGCTCACACATTGATAATCTTAAAAATGTGATATTTATGTTATGAATAGTCATTTGTGGTCACAGTGAAGAGAAAATGCTGTGTCAATTAGAAGTACATGCTAACACAATATTTTATTATAATTATGAATGCATTTTATTTATCATTTGTAATGTTTATTGAATGACATCTCCACTATAGTAAATACTAGACAATACAAATTGTCAGGAAAATGTAACTTATTTTAGAGATTGCTGGAAAGATGGCAGCATAGGAGGACTCTGAACACACATCCTCCCATAGACACGACAAATTTACAACTACCTGTGGAACAATTATGTCTGAGCGAGAACTGGAAACTGGATAAAAAGAACCCCCACAATAAGGGACAAGCAGAAGAGACAGAAGTACCTTTCTGGAGAAGAAAAAACCACATTCTAGCTGCAGTGCTTCACGGCTGGGAGCAACCTTAAGGTACAAGCTTTTCCCGGAGGAATGGGGGATCTGAGTGGGAGAGCTTTGCGATAATAAGCAGCCTTTGAATTCAACACGAATGAGATGAGTGACATAATATCTGGCTTTTCTGGCTATTAAAAACAATGGGGAATACCTCTAGAAAAGCTATCACACTTAAAAGAAAAGCCTGCTCTTAAAAGACCCACATGCACATTCACCCATTTCGGGAAGCAATACAAAATCACCAGAAAGAAAAGTGCACAGTCCTTTGGTGAAAGAGACTCACTCGATAGGCTCTGGGCACATCTCAGGGAGGCAGAAGGCAGCTGAGACCAGCTTCCCAGGGACTGAGACACAGCTGGCAGCCATTGTTGTGTCCTAGTACAGGTTTGCTGACACAGACACTGGTAAATGCCATTGGATTTCTTCCCCTTGCCTGTTAGTGAAGGGATTCGCCCTGCCCACTAGAGCACCAATTTAATCCAGTTTTTAGCCAGGGCAGGCAGGCCAGCCTAAGGACTGGACCCACACGCCAGCAAGGCTCCAGGCAACTTGTGGGCCTGTGTAGGTGGGGTGTGTGGGACCTCTGCGACAGGGTGAGTGGGTCCACCTCTGTGGGGCAGGGCATGTGTGAGTGGAAGGCCTGTGTTGGTGGAGTATGTGGGGCCTCTGCAGCAGGGTGAGTAGGTCTGCTTTAGCAAGGTGGGGTGTGTGCACAGGGTGGGAATACGTTGATGGGTTGTGTGGGCCTGCTGGCTGTGGGGCTTGTCAGCTGCAGGAGACTCGTGCCGCATAGGGGATCTGCCCCACCATCCAAAGCCTGAAACAGCTGTGTGCTGCCATTCCTGGGGTTGGCGCCACTCAGCTGCACTCCTGAGAGAGCTGACAACAGCCTCGCAGGTCAGAGGCCTACAGCAATTGTGAGTCCCTAAGCCTAGCAATGGGCCACGCTGGAGGCTCACTCACTTAACAATAAAACAGCAGCAGGTGTGTGCTTTTAGAATTTGCAGCCAACTGTGCTGGGGCTCCTCGACCCAATAAATTGACTAAGGGGACTGTAGCAGCTACACGCAGCAGAGTCTCACCACCAGCTTGTCAGGGGGACAGCCTAGCCTTCCCACGCACCTGTGGTAAGAGCAACCCCGCCACAACAGAAAGGCACATGTGGCCCACAAAGGGGGTCACTCCTAGAACATTTGGAACTGGTGATGAGAGGGAAGCCCATTGCTGTGCCCCAAAGGGAATGTCTTACATAAGGCCACTTCTCCAATGTAGCTGATCTACCTAACAGACAGATATAAGCACAGAGAAATAGGCAAAATGAGGAGACGAAGGAATAAGTTCCTAATAAGGGAAGAGGACAAATCACTAGAAAAAAAGAGCTAAAAGAAGCAGAGGTAAACAATCTACTTGACAAACAGTATAAACTAATAGTCATAAGGATGCTCATGATCCTGGGAGAAGAATAGATGAACACAGTTAGAACATCAACAAAGAACTGGAAAATGTAAAAAAGAACTAATCAGAACTGAAGAATACAAAAATGGAAATGAAAAATTCACTAGAGGGCATCAATAGCAGAGTAGATGACACAGAAGAACGGATCAGCAAGCTGAATGACAGAGTAGAGGAATTCACTCAAGCTGAACAGAAAAAGGAGAAAAGAATTAAAAAGAGGGGCTGGCCTGGTGTCACAGTAGTTAACTTTGTGCATTTGGATCCTGGGCGTGGACCTACTCACTGCTCATCAAGCCAAGCTGAGGGGGTAGCCCACGTCGAAGAGCTACAACCCTACAACTATGATACACGACTATGTACTGGGGGTTTGGGGAGAAAAAGAAAAAGAAGAAGATTGGCAACAGATGTTAGTCCAGGGCCAATCTTCCTCAAAAAAGAAAACAAATGAGGACAATCGAAGGCACCTCTGGGACAACATCAAGCATATTAATGTCTATATTGTAAGTGTCCTGGAAGGGGAAGAGAGAGACAAAGGGGCAGAGAAACTATTTGAAGAAATAATAACTGAAAACTTTCCTAACCTAAGGAAGGCAACAAACATCTAGGTACAGGAAGCACAGAGAGCACCAAACAAGATGAACCCAAAGAGGCCCACACCAAGACACAATATAATTGAAATGTGAGGAATTAAAGATAAAGAGAGAGTCCTAAAAGCTGCAAGAGAAAGGCAACAAGTTACATACAAAGGAAACCCCGTAAGGCTGTCAGCTGACTTCTCACCAGAAACCTTACAGACTAGAAGGGAGTGGCATGATATATTTGAAGTGCTGAAAGGAAAAAACCTACAGCCAAGAATACTCTACCTAGCAAGGTTATCATTCAGAATGGAAGGAGGGAGAAAGAGTTTTTCAGACAAGAAAAAACTGAAGTAGTTTATCACGAAGAAACTGGCCTTACAGGAAATTTTAAAGGGACTTATTTAAGTGGAAAAGAAAAGACCAAAATAGGAATAATAAAATTATCCAAAAAAAAAATCACTGGTAAAGGGAAATATACAGTAAAGGTAGCAGGTCAACCACCTATGAAGCTAACATGAACGTCAAAAGACAAAAGTACTAAAATTATCTATTTCCATGATAACATGTTAATGGATACACACACACGAAAAGGTTAAATATGGTATTAAAAACATAAAATGTGGAGAAGGGATGTAAAAGAGTAGGGCTTTTAGCAAGAGGTCAAACTTAAGAGACCATCAACTTAACATAGATTATTATTTATATAGCCTATTATATATGAACTTCGTGGTAATCACAAACCAGAAACATATAATAAATACAGAAAAAATTAAGAGAGAGGAACTCAAACATAATACTAAAGAAAACCATCAAACCACAAGGTAAGAGAGCAAGAGAAGAAAGGAACAGAGAAGAACTACTAAAACACTCAGAAAAAAGGTAACAAAATGGCAGTAAGTAACAAAATGGCAAAATAGCTACTTTAAATGTCAATAGACAAAAGGCTCCAATTCAAAGACATAGGGTGGCTCATTGGATAAAAAAAACAAGACCCATATATATGCTGCATACAAGAGACACACTTCATAAAGACATTCACAAACTGAAAGTTAAGGGATGGATAAAGATATTCTACGCAAACGGCAATGAAAAGAAAGCTGGAGTAGCAATGCTTATATCAGACAAAGTAGAAGTAACAGGGCACATGTGTATGGTGATGGATGATAATTAGTCTTTGGGTGGCAAACATGATGTAGTCCACACAGAAGTCGAAATATAATGATGTATGCCTGAAAAAAAATAAATAAAAATTAACTGATATATAAAAAAAGAAAATATAACTAATTCTACATTCTAGATGATATTTCTGTACTGTGGGGATAAAAATTTTAAAAATCACAAAGAGGCCAAGTATGTACATTATTTTACTGTTAATAATTTATGTTTGACACAAAAAATACTTTGTTTTCATATATTATTCTGTTATGCAGTAACTGTGAAACAAAACTATATGATCTATGATTCACATAACAGTAGTTTCAAAAAAAGAGAATTAGAAACAAATATAAGAAGGACAAGATTTGAAGAAATAATAGGGAAAGCTACTCTTGGTTTGAAGAAACATTTGCATCTAAAAATCATAAACGTTTACTGAGTTATAGGCAAGATTGAGGAAAAACAAAAAAAAGTTATTCATCTATACAGATCCTAGTAAAATTTCTGAATTTTAAGTATTAAAAGGAAAAGAAAGGAAATCTTTTAAGCTTCCTGACAGATCAATCACTTAGAAAGTCAAATATTCAGATGTATTAAACTTCTCGTCTCTAACACTGGAAGCTAGAAGAATATATGAAAAGACTTCTCTACCCAGGAATCATACAAGTTGAGAGTATTACTTTTTAACAGATATTTCACTTTCTCAAGGTGGAAAATTTTTTTTTGTAAATATGCAAGCATTCAAAGCTTATATCTAGATGCAACTAACTTGCAGAAAATACTTGACAGAGGACTCTGACACAAAATATTATTAACAAGAAAAAAAGACATCAATATAAAAGACAATGAAGCAGAAGTTAAGAGTGGTGACCTTATAACAATGGTTTAAAAGCTTTATGTTGGGGCCGGCCCCGTGGCTTAGCGGTTAAGAGCGCAGGCTCCGCTGCTGGCGGCCCGGGTTCGGATCCTGGGCGTGCACCGACGCACCGCTTCTCCGGCCATGCTGAGGCCGCGTCCCACGTACAGCAACTGCAAGGATGTGCAGCTATGACATAAAACTATCTACTGGGGCTTTGGGGGAAAGAAATAAAAAATAAAATTAAAAAAAAAAAACTTTGTGTTGGTAATATACACTATTGAATTCAAAAATTCAACACTGGCTAGGCCTAGAAAAATCTATATCCTTTTATTGTTTATAACAATGATTAAAATGTTAAAACACTACTTAAAAAAATAGAAAGTGTTTATTCACTAACTAAGTCTATGTGTTAGAATTCTTTATATGACTTTGATCAAGGTTTAAAATTGATATCGTGCATTTGAATTTAATTTTGCTTTCTCTTTGGTCATGGAGATTAAGTACTGAATGAGGATATGCTAATCTGAGAAAAGAACAGTAAACTAATCATCCTGGAGAGGTTTCTAAACACGAAATTTTTTGAGGAGGAAATCTTTTTTGAAAATAGATTTTTCAGTAAAAGAAAACTTTTAGAAAAAATCAAAATGTAATATAAGTAAAAGTCAAAGCTACCCTCCATACTTAAACTAAGTTCTCTTCCTTTTCTGTTCCACTTGCTTTGTAAAATAATATCTATCCAGTGGCTGGTCACAAAGCCTTTTTCTTTGTCGTCTTCATCCTTTCACCTTGGGTGTTTTATAAATATAATCTTTCTGTGGGTAGATCTTTCTTCTTCCTTCTTTAGTGTTTGTTATGCTGGCTCTTAGTGTCTTGTGTATACTCTCTCCCAGGCACTCTGAACCACATAAAACATTTTTCATACTTCTTGTGGGATGTGTTAAAATACCTATGCCATTTCATTTTCCCCCAGCTTCCAGTTTTCTTTTTTTAAATTCCTTTTTAAAATTTTGTTCTCCTTTTCTTCAGAGTTAAGAAGAAGAAGAAGAAGAAAGGGAAGGAAGGAATGAACGAACAAAGGAAAGAAGGAAAGAATAAAAACAAAAATAAGATCTCTCAACACAGTCTTAAGAACTAAATGCTTTTGAATTCCAGAATTTTAGGTTTTAACTTTATTTTTTTCACAATGGAACAAAACCCAGTCACCTGGCTAGCTACACTCAAGGATTAAGCTTTGAGTTAGGGTGAGGTCTATGCATTTTTGTTTCATGTTCCTTTCCCATTTCCCACATGTGATCCATCACCAAAGCCTGCAAATATCCACCTGACTGTAACTACTTCTTGGAAAAGGATTCATCGTCTAAAAACACCTGTAGCTTGTTCTTCCCCTTTCTAGGTTATTTCTAGGGAACATTCTATATTCTATAATCATTCATCAACCTTAAATATAGATTTGCCTTTCTAAAATTGTTTCTTATTATAAATCTCCCATAGGCCTTGACGATTTACGCAATAAATTGCAAAATCTTTAGCACCCCCTTCTAAGACTTTCCTTGAATATCTTTGCTTTTCTTGAAGATGATGGCTATTTCTTATTCTTTATAATTACAGCATTTCTTTATATAACTGGAATGATATATATTCTCACAGATTTTTATAACTCGATTGATTTAAGTTACTATAAACTTAAGTTACAATTAACTTTTATTATCTGATTTAATGTGTTGAAACAATTACAGAAATTTCCTTCTATATCTTCTTCCTCTACCTGTCAAATCATGGAAACGATGCATTATTATTTTAATTCATCAAAAGTGAAAAGATGCATTGCATACATTACAGAGCAATTTTAAGTTTCTTCTTTTATTTTGAGGCTTAATATATTGTTTAAATACCTAGTTGATGAGGTTGACACCACTACCATTTTTAAATAACGTAAAAAGAATATAAAATAAGTAAGTTTACATCTCCCTTTTAACATTATCTAGCTATCTATCCCTCTACCTATCTGTTATTTGTTGAATTTTGGCCCTCAAGAAAGATATGCTGAAGTCTTAACCCCCAGTACCTCAGAATGTGACCTTTTTGGAACTGAGGTCTATACACAGTTAATAAGTTAAAATGAAGTCATTAGGATGGGCCCTAATCCAACTTGATTGGTTTACGTATTAAAAATGGGCAAGTGTGGACACAGAGACAGACATTCACAGAGGAAGACTACATGAAGAGACAACAGGGAAAACACCATATAAAAGTGGAAGATTGAAGTGATATATCTACAAGCCAAGGAACACAAAAGATTGTTGGTAACCACCAGAAACTAGGAGAGAGACATAGAATAAATTCTCCCTCACAGCCGTCAGAAGAATCAACTCTGCCAAACTTTCAATTTCAGAATTTTAGCCTCCAGATATTAACTTTCTGTTAGGTTAAGCCACCCAGTTTGTGGTACTTTGTTACATTAGGCCTAGGAAATTTATCTATCTAACTATCTATCTATCTATCTATCTATCTATCTATCTACCTACCTACCTACCTACCTACCTACCTATCTACCTACCTATCAATCTATCTATCATCTCAGGTGTATTCCTACATTACAAATATGTCAGATCTGTTTTGATCAAAAAGTAGGGAAGCAACAAAAGTTGCTTGTTGCTACACGTGTTGTTACACCTGCTACATGTAAATTATCTCAGGGACACATTCAATTTTTGGCAACAATTTCCCATGTCCAGGTTGCTCAATAGCCCACAAAGTTGGCTATATACTTGGGTTTCTAATTGTATAGCTCTTGTTTAACCTGTTATCCAAAATGGCGTCCTCTTGAGTTGTGTGGGTCAAGATGGGATTTCAACCACAATCCAAGCTGTTTCAGGACCAGACTTCACTATCTGTTCTTTGTGTGAGGCCTGAGATGTTGGATAATACTCTCTCTTACCTCAAGGTAATTTTATTTGGGGGACTTACATATCCTTTCTCGCCCTTGAGTCTTGATCAGATCAATATTGCTCTACAATAACACTTCCTCTTAATCAAGATTCTGAGGCTGAGAGATTGGACATCTCAGTTCCTGTCCTCTCATGAATCTAAAATGTAAATTATTCCATCTGTCCCCTAGTGATTTGCTCCAAGTAATAAAGTGCCTAGCAACATTTGGTAGATCACACAAAGAAAATAAATCTTGTTACTCTCCTATTCCAGGATGAGTGCCTACTCATATGTCAATTACATAACTAAAGTGTCCATATTTATGTGTACGCACACACAAAGGCTCACACACACACATACACACATGTGCACATACATGAGCTCAAACATATTGGACTTTGAAAAGAGGATAATATGGCATTTATTGAAATAATATGATCTAATTGGGTGATATTTGTGGAAGTAATCATGAAGTCAAATATTTCAAAAAATGTCAATTCATGTAGAAGACATTTGCTCAAATCAAGTCATTCACTCCCCCAATAAACTCCTAGGTAACATTCATTTTGCTTGGTGTGACAACTCTGGAAAGAATTTATAAATTAATGCTGACAGTATCAATTGAACAGAGCATTGTTGCTCTTGAAATATAAAAATAGGTAACATGAATCTACTTTGCTGAATAAATTTACGATTGCTTGCTAAGATTATTTTTATCTCTCTCACTGGTAGTGTAGACATTTGGCACTAGTGTGAAATATCTACATATCTTCCAAGTTAGAGACCAGAAAAACTACATGCAGATTAAGAATGTCAATATTGCTAGAAAAATTAATGTAACATAAAAAATGATCAAAAATATATCTTTTCAAAGTAGAAACATTGGCCGTTCAAATATTATTTCACTACTTCCAAGTAGTAATTAGACAAACAGAAATAGGTTTTTTGTTTTATTTTTGCAGGGGAAGACTCTCCCTAAGCTAACATCTGTTGCCAATATTCCTCCTTTTTTCTTCCTTTTTCCCCCTGAAGCCCCAGTACACAGTTGTGTATAGTTGTACATTCTTCTGGTTCTTTTCTGTGAGCTGCTGCCACAGTGTGGCTACTGACAGGCGAGTGGTGTGGTTCCACACACGGAACTGAACTCAGGCCACCAAAGCAGAGTGTGCCGAACTTTAACCACTAGGCCATCAGGGCTGGTTCTAGAAATAATTAGTTTTATAAAACAAAGTACAGATTTCTTCCACCACTAACACCAAAATGTCCAATTACAAAGCAATTGTGCTGGAGTGTTGAATAAGAACATTAAAGTGGATAATTTAAGTGTATTATAATTATCAGACCTGTAAACCTGAATTTCTCACTCTTTTGGACGCTGTCAAAGATGTGCCCTCATGGAGGACTGTGGTCTTTATATTCACCTATCCTACAGCCTATGACCTAGCCTTCCACTGCATGGTCAAACCTAGACCACCCTCTTTCATTTCAACTTTTCTAATTTTGCCTACATCCCTTCTGCCCGCTACTCCTGGATCAGAGTTTCCTTACAATTATTCCATCCATGGGGAAATTCTCTCAGATGAGGATGCTAAAGAGCCAACGTGCTCTTTTACATATGACTGAGTTTTTGATCTATGTTCAAAGTGTGTGCTAGTGGCAAGCAGTTTGTTCTATTATCAATTTCTAAACACACAAAAAAGCAGTACTGTGGGGTTGTATAAATTCCTCCACCTCCTGTCAAGAGAGTTAATATATTATTTAAGAATATATTATATCAGGGGATATCTTCTTGTTTTAAACTATTACAATCTCTTTCTTTTCATTCATTTTAAACCTTCATGATAATTCTATCCTTAAGGAGCTTTGAATAATGATGACATTAAATTGTGTGTGATTTTGTATTTTTCTAAGAAGTTATTTAATGAAGATGATATTCCAAAGCCTTTAAATATATTTTAACACTATTTTGCCTATGGAAATAACTTCTATGAAGTTTTGAACTAATATTTTCTGGTTTGCTTAGCTGGCATCCTTATATACTGCTGTTATCCGATATTATGCAAGTCCCTAGTTTTACTAGTTTTTGATTACTTCTATAGCAACCATCATAAAAGTGTATTTGACCATTCTGAGTTGAAGCTATTGAGCTATCTCCTTTCTGAAATGAGTTAAAATTATGAAAACAAGGTATTAATCCATTTAGAACACTAACAACTCAAGTCAATGAAAGAAATGCAATCATTCTTGTGATTTTCCATAAGTCACTAGTGTTTTATTCTTCAATATTTTATCTTGCCTCCGCTGAAAAATGTCTTCTGAGGGATATAAGAGTGTGGTATCCATGGAGAGCTGTGCTATTAAAATGACTGATAAGTTTATTACTGACCTGACATCCTGAATAAAGCCATGTACACACTTAGCTAGGAAATGGTGGTCTTCCAGAGATTGACTCAATTTTGCAGACTTCTTTCACTACGACAACTTTTTGACTTAAAATAGTCTACAATTTAGGTTAAAACCTTCCATGGAAGCAGGACTCTGTTGTCTTCAAGTCTATATTTTAAGGTTTGGAGACACCGCCTCAAGTATCCTAACCTAGAACATCTGCAGCACACCCAACTTGAAACAGACGGAGTATGTCACCATTGGAAGAGTTCTGTGCTTATCATTTTACTATTGACCATCCATACAAAAAGATTATGTGAAAGTCTGATCCCTAAATCCTGATTCACAACATGTCTGTATATTGGGAGTATCTTCCTCCCAATCTGCTGATCAATGGATTTCGGCAGTAGCAGAAAAAGGAAACTTAACCACTGCAGTGATTCCAAGAGCTCCTGAAACATCTGATGGGGAAGTGAGGTGGTAGAGACACGCAGATGTTGCAAATTTCCCAGAAAGCTGCTCTGAACAATGTTTTTACTCTGGCCTGCCAAGAAATCCCATTTAAATCATTGAATAACTCCTGCAAGACTTCTCTTAAGCCATTACAAAGAAAATATACTGTCTTATGCTGGCTAGTTTAAGCCAAAATGAAGGAACAACCTTCCACAGTCCTAGGAGGCTCCCCGGTGTCAACGGATATAGGAAACCCACAAATTCTATCATATCCACCAATGCTGCTTCATCCTCCATTGCATATTTGTCCTTAGCCTTTCTTAAACTATGGTTGAACTATATAGTTAAACACCCAAATACTCTGATTGGTCTCTCATATTTAAAAAAACAAGCAAAGAACATATTGATCAAAATCCTCCAAGTTCTCTTTATCATCTACCCACAAATCCCAAGAGTACTGGTGATACGTTATATCACATAACCTCTACCTCAGAACTTGCATAAAATAACTCATAGAACTCCTCCATCAATACTATCCCATTCCACACAACTAAAATTTGACCCTGATTCTCTGTACTTTCTGCCATTACTAATGCTTCCCCTGGTCAGCTAGTATTTAAGTTTATGCTGCTCAGTAGTAATGCTAGGACAATTTCTTTTGGGCCACAAACTAGTAAAATTTCAGTCTTTGGCACTGGTTCTATGATACTACTTTGTGGCTTTGGAGATCCCCTCTCTTTCTCTCTAGATAGAAAGACGAATATAGATATAAATATAGATACAGATATAAATATTACTTGTATATATACAAAAGCCAAGGACAATTAACTATGGATGTCAACCGAGTTCAATTGTAATGGATATAATACCTGACACTATAAAGTCTAATGACAATAGGCAAGTAAGCAAACAATTAAATATTATTATTACAATTCTATTTGTTGTGAAATTTGTGCAAATAAATTTTATAGAAATTAACCAAGTATTTTGTGAAAAATAGGGGAGAAAATTTTAACATAATTTGTCAAGAAAGAGCTCTCTGAAGATGTGGCTCAGTACACCTATGCCAGCAATAAGAAAATGTATTTTTCTAGGTTATATATTTTATTTTTATTTGTGGTATTACCCTTGGAAATCAAAACTGTGTATGGATTTATGTGAATTAAATTCTACTTTAAAAGGTATATCTCTGAAACCGGTTCAAGTATTATATTCAACAGTATAGTTTTCAAGTTAATAGACTTCCATATGATTAAAATTTTAAGAAACAGTTTCAAAAAACATGAGTGATTTCTTTCCAGTTAAAATGTTTTGACAGAGACAATTACCGGAGCAGGAAAAACTTGATTCAGACATAATTATTATTTCACATAAGATAAAGAAATCTCATTGCTCTTGTTGTAGTCTCTAGGGGAGAAGTTGATCAACAGACATAAGCACTTCAAATACGAATGCCCTAAAATACTTTATTTGACAAATATACCTGTTTCAATTACTTTTCCTAAGGTTTGTTATGTCTTTCTATAACAAAGTAGGTGTTTCTTTTCTTAATAAATACAGGATGGCTACCTATTTCACAGTCTAATGATATTTTCACTATACAAACTCAATTTGCATGGAAACAGAAATGACAAGTTCTTGGAGAAGCTAAAGAATAGATTTTGGCTCTTCTGTGATGAAAATGAGATCTTTTTAGGTGTTGTGGCTAACCTGTAATTATACAATTAAAACAGTGGAAAGAAATAGAAATGGTTACATATTGTATTATCAAATAAGATATTCATGTGGCAATATTCAATAGATGTGATTTCAAACTCTCTACTTTTCATCTCTCTAGTTTGTTTTACCGATGTTCTTTTCAAGACATGCTAGAGTGTTGAAAATTCAGTGGATTTTGAATACTAGCAAAATAGTTTCATTTTGTGATGAATAGGTTCCAGAGGTGGATAGTGGTAATAGTTGCACAACAATGTGAATGTACTTAATGCCACCGAATTGTACACTTGCAAATGCTTAAAGTAGTAAATTTTATTATGTATATTTTAGCACAATAAAAACATAACATTTTACTTACTGTAAAATGAACCAAGTAGCTTAATGGTTAAAATGTGAGCTCTGACGTCAGGTTAGCCAGGCTCAAAGCTTTGCTTCACAATAGACTAGGTTAGCAAATTTAGCTAAATTACTTAGTCGGTTGGACCTCATTTTCTTCATCTCTGAAGTGACTTGATGTGAATATTTAACTCAAAGGACAGTTGTGAGGATTAGATGATGTATAAAAGTTCTTAGTTCATAGTAAAGACCATCTCTGAGATAATTCAAAATGCTAAACTTGCAACTCTAATTCCTATAATCCAGGATTTGTTAATAAACTCTATAATTTTATAATATTCTCTGTAATTTCCATTTCTATTTTTCAGTAATCAAACAATCATTTCTGTGACAATCAGGAACCACAGTAATGTTCCAATGATGTTCTAAGGATGACCTACTTCTCACAGAGACCTATTACACAGTCATAGACTTAGAAGTGGTCCAGAATAAGAGGAAGTCCCTGAATAAATGCTAGCTCATGTCAAAAATCTACAAAAATACACTGATTATGAAACACTCATTATTTCATGGCCCTACATACTAGATTGTTAACCAAAAAGACCACATACACACAACAACGACGTTAAGTCCCACAATCATGTTGAGATATATCCATAGATACTTTTGCTCTATGATCTTTCCGTAAACATCTACAAGACCATTGTGTTCCATATATCTTTAATGGGAAACTATTTTAGAATCTCACTAGAAGAATGTCATCAAAATGATATGCTCTGCAATCCTCATGTCTACCAATTTCAATATCTGTCTACTGAAGAACATCCTGAAAGAAAGTGAATACTCAAAAGTCTTTTGCGCACATTGTATTTTGTTTACAATCTCTATTTTGTTGATATAAGAAACACATCAATTGGTTAATAATTAAGAATAAAAAAGAAATAGAATGTTTGTCAATGCAACAATTGTGAAAAACTGCAAAAAATAGTGCTAAGTATTAACTAATAATATATACGTAAAGTATAAATTATTACAAAACATTAAACTTTTCCCAAATTTGGTAGATTAGAGAATAAAATAAAATGATTGTGACTTAAATAGTGATTGCAGCATCAATTTAAGTAATGAATAAATGAATACGTTGGACTCTTCTGCAAATACATTTTCAATATTGATGATGCACTATTTCTATGTGAAAAATTACTGTTTGGAGTAAGCTCTTTTTTTTTTTTTTAGATTTTATAAAATTACCTAGATTTAAAAGAATATTTAACCTTTAAAAATCTACACTTAGCAAAATAAATTTTAAATAATAAATAAATAATCATATATGTGTGCACATTTGTGTGTGTGCACGTGTATATATACATATATATACAGTCAAATCCCATTATTAGCAGTAGTCACGTTCTATAACATAAACACAAACACTGATTTAGCAAATACTGATGCATTTCTCCTATGGAAAATACAGGATTTGAACTGCTGATCACAACATTTTTCTTAACTGTGTGTTTCTGTTTAAAGATACCTTATTTAAAATATATTGTTAATTCATTAACATTGAACTAATAACCAACAGCACTTTAACTCATACCTGAATGAAACTGATCTAACACAGATTTTCTCAGTAAAGCTCATCACATTCCTCTTGTGTTTAGGAACACTATACAACACTTCAGAACTATGCAGGGTTGGCCATTTTAAACAGTGAAATTACCAACATAAAAACAAAAGAATGTGAAAAACGTAGCACTACGTAGACCACGAAGAAGGCACTTGTATGCGATCTGAAATAAGAAGGCAGAGCACTATCTTGTTCAACCTCAGCTGGGTGACAAAGTTTTCACCTCTCTGCTTATGTCCACACTGAATGACCATGAAAGCATCACAGTATTGGTTTGGGAGTTACAAATAAATAAATTTTTGTGAGTAGGAGAAATCACAAATACAGAATCTGAAAATAATGAGGATAAATTGTGTGGGTATAAATATAAACACAGAAATTTTATATCACATGGTTAGCATAATTTGACAGTCAATTATCTACACGCAATACTACAGTACATTGGAGAAACGAGTACAATACATTTCTATAAGTGTTATTTTTCTTTGGTAAAGCAAGTGTAGTTAACGACATAAAAAGGTTGGGGGAAAATAGAGATTATTCCAAGACTACCAAGTCTCTAGGTATTTAGCAGCCAAGAGGAATTTGTGGCTTTATGATTTTAATTCATTTTTAATTGCAATGCCTTTTTCTAAAGTTTTATAAAAACTAGTCATTTTAATAATTAGTTGGCTATTGGAAAACTTTAAATAGTTAAACACATGATGGTCATTTAGTTTAAACATTTATTTCATTTCCCAGGAGAGGAAGACTCACCACTTAGTGAAAAGGTCGCTTTGATGTCTAGTGTCAGATACACCTAAAAAGGAAGGAATCTCTAATTAAATTTTTTTCTTTTTGGTGAGGAAGATTGCCCCTGAGCTAACATCTGTGCCAATCTTCCTCTATTTTATATGTGGGTCACTGCCACAGCATGGCTTGATGAGTGGTGTAGGTCCGTGCCTGGGATCCGGACCTGTAAACCCTGGTCACCGAATGCAGTGTGCCGAACTTAACCACTACACCACTGGGCCGGCCCCACTAATTAAATTTAAGAATGTGTTCCTAGAATATTTATTGTTTTTAGTAACAAAACACAATTCAGCCTGGTATATTAGCTAACAAAATTGATAAACCTCATCAATTAGGATGACTCAACCAAAATCCAGTGTCTCACTTTGTCTTTTTGTTAACACATTTAACTGGGTGGGAGAAAAAGATATTTCTAATAAACAACACTTCAATAATTTCAAAACACTTGCCTAATATAAGCATGTCTAATGCAAAAAAAGGAGAATCGCTTGAAAGGTTCATGGCATGAATTCCAATTATCTTAAAGCATGCTACTCTTAAAACAAATGTGGAAATATTAGACAATTATTGATATGCTTCCACATAAAATATGCAGATACTTGAGCAAATAATTTGAATAAGTCAGATTAATACTATTTTTGGAATCAGGTTGTATAAATACATAAGTGGTAAGAACACATTGACAGATCTGAATAATAACTAATTCAACATAACTAAGAAAACTAAATATTAATATGCTGAGCAAAAAATTCAGATTAGGAGACAAGAATCAGTAATATATATTTGCTCTTAGCTGTACATCACTTTTAAAGGAATAAGCCATATTAGAAACAATGTATATATTTTATAATCTGATATTTCTAGATACTTGTAAAAAGGTATAAAGAAATCATAGAGAGAATAAAAGTTTTTAAGAGCCCAATGAATTTACTAAGTGATAGTGAAATCCTATGACTAGTAAATAAACCAAAACAAGAAAAAAAAACTACAGTGTAAAGTTTTCTGCAATTCCAATTCCATATCCAAGCCAAAATATTATAACCCTTTTTATTCACATAGAATTAAAACATCCATAGATCTATTTCTAGTTCTCTAATTTTCATGAAAAAAAAAGTTTTATAATGATATATATATATATATAAGAGAAATGTTTGTCATTTCACAGCACATCCTTCATTTAGAACCTTTTTTGGTAAGAAGCCAGTATATCAAGTAGTTAGACAACTGATTTCGTGGGCTGGTCATGGCGAAATCAACACATTTCACAGTTTGGAACGAATTAATGAAAACAGCTGCAAAAATACAAATAATGTCAAATGGCTTTTAGATGTTTCTAATGAACAAAATGAATAAAAATAAAAATGTATCTAAATGCGAGCTTGACATTTCTTTTTTGTTTCACAAGGTCATACAAAACTACAGCAAGAACGTCTAAATCAATTATTTGGGTGTACACTAAAATTTTAAAATGCTATTTCCTCTATAAGAACAGATTATTCTTGAATGTTTCACATATTTATATTTCTAAAAAATGTTTTGTATTAGTTGTTTTTCATTTCCTTTTTCAATACATTTGAGTCTAAGCTTTCTTTGGCGTTACGTACCTGTTTTTAATCATTAAAACAGAAAACAATAAATAAACAAAATACAAAAATTGAAAATAATAAAAAACTCTTCTCAAGATTGTGTTTAGTTATGATTACAAAATAAAATTAGGAACATGTTTTTATAAAATAACAGAAATGAACACATATAAAATATTTATTCAACTAAATAATAATGGAACCAACGAAATGGTATAACTGGTTCAAATTCAGCAACAAAAAAGAATGAAGTACTGGGGCTGGCCCTGTGGTGTAGTGGTTATGTGCGTGTGCTGGCGGCCCAGAGTTCGGATCCTGGGCGTGCACCGAGGCACCGCTTATCAGGCCATGCTGTGGCGGCGTCCCATATAAAGTAGAGGAAGATAGGCATAGATGTTAGCCCAGGGCCAGTCTTCTTCAGCAAAAAAAAAAGAGGACGATTAGCATGGATGTTAGCTCAGGGCTGATCTTCCTCTCACACACACACACAAATAAATAAATTAATTAATTAAATTAAATTAAATTTAAAAAAAGAACGAAGTACTGATACATGCTACGACAGGAAATAAACCTTGATAATATTATGCTGAGTGAAAAAAAGACCACACATTTTATGATTCCATTAATCTTAAATGTCTAGAATAGCAAATCTATACAGACAGAAAGTGGACTAAGGGTTGCCCAGGACAGGGGCAGGATGGATGGGAGGGAAAGGAGAGTTAATGCTAATGTAGAAGGTGTTTTCTTTGGGGGAGAGTGATAAAAATTTCTAAAATTGATTGCAATGGTTGTAAAACTCTGTGAATGTGCCAACAACCATTGAATTGTACACTTTAAATGGGTGATTTGTATGTGAATTATATTTCACTAAAACTGTTATATAAAAAAAGAGAGAACGTAAGGTACAGAGTTTCAAATAGTCTAAGGAATGCTGAAATGATTTTGTTAATAAATAAACATACAAGGCAATAAAATTTTAATCTTTGAGATTAAATTTTCAATTCAACAGAAATCTACAACTTGATATGTAACTTGACAGTGGATGGGCTCTAGTCAAACAGTAACTAGCTGTCAAACATAGGTTTCTCCTCCTAGAAAATTAATTAATCAAGGAGTAGACTTATTCAACAGTTTCCCAGTAAGATATGGAGGAACATGCTTAGTCTGTATATCCAAGTTTTCGATATTACTTTTTCCTTAACAACTGTAAAAGAAAATACCAGCCAGAGATAATTAGTGAACTGTTATGTAGAAGCTAATTGTTTACATTATTATTAAATATATTTCTGCACATTTCTCTTTTTTTATTTCAAAGTTTTGGAATATTTTTCTTAACAGCTCCTCTGCCCCCTTTGTGACCGTATATAATCTCGAAAGATTCTTCTTGATGACACACACGCAAACCCAATCCACTGGTCACATTTCTTTTTGTATGTGATCATTTATATAGGTGCAGAAATAAGTGATAATTAACATATATAAATCATGTTGAACATAACATGTTGAACACGTTAAGGCAAGAGAATTAACATATGTGTAAAAATTTTTGTGAGAAATCTGACTGGACGTTTAAAAGACGCTGTTAGCTGTTTTTCTATCCCGTCGCTATGAAACCAAACTCGAGAATCTCTATTCACAGATTCTACAGCCATACATATGAAGTTGAGCGAATCCCCCCTTCAGGTTTCAGACACCATTTTTACTCATCAAAGATACAAATTTTGCCTGTAGCTTATAGTAGAGCCTCCAGGCAAACCTTCAAGTAAAGAAGAATTCACCTGCTGAATGATGCAACTAAGTAGTAATGATTAATTGACTACAGCAACCAACATTATCAAAATGGAAAAAAGAAAAATTCTCTATTGAAGTATCAAAAATATTTCATAAGGACTTGATCAATATTTTCCCTGAGAATAAGACATATGATGAAAAGCATTCACAAGGACAAATTAGCAAGCTCCTTTTATTTTATTTAATTTGCATTATAAATAAGTCCATTAACGGTGCATAAACTTTGTCAATATTTTAACACACTCCACTTCTTTTCATATTCTAGTATTACAAATCAAGGGCAATAAAACTTTATTTCTCCAGGGCCCGGCCCGGTGGCGCAAGCGGTTAAGTGCGCGCGCTCCGCTGCGGCGGCCCGGGGTTCGCTGGTTCGGATCCCGGGCGCGCACCGACGCACTGCTTGGTAAGCCATGCTGTGGCGGCGTCCCATATAAAGTGGAGGAAGATGGGCACCGATGTTAGCCCAGGGCCGTCTTCCTCAGCAAAAAAAAAAAAAGAGGAAGATTGGTGGATGTTAGCTCAGGGCTGATCTCCTCACAAAAAAAAAAAAAACTTTACTTCTCCAACTATTTTACACCTTGCTATGGATGCTCAAGTCTTATATTTATCACTATCTCTTTTATATTACAGGGGAAATGGCATTTAATTTTAGGTAAAGATTACTATCACTTTCCTGGGAAGCAAAACACTTCCTATTACCCTGGATACACAGAGTATTTATCTGTTGTGATTGCTCATCGTATGCTCTCAACTAGCCATACTATTATAACACACTCATAGTTACTGACTTCTCTTTCCCAGAGAAAACTGAGATAAATGTATGTGAGAACTAGTAGGTATGTAATTGTATGCATATATTATATATATTATATATATTATCGGATTAGTAAAGCTCGTTAGGACATTATCAATTGATCCATGAACAATTCTTTTCCACTTGTTTAAAATAGTAAAAATGAATACAATCATCAACAGAACTAAAAGATATAGATATTCTAGAGCATATTAAAGTCAGAAGCAAAAACATATGTATTAAAATTATATATAATATATAGATAGCAAGCAAATACCCAAAAATTATCGATCAACTCAATATAATATTATTCAAAGCTTTTCAATTTAGCTAAGTATCTTAAAATTATGTTTTATCTGACCCACTACAGGACCTAATTACTATTGATATTATACATCTTATCACAATTATAATTCTATTGTGCTAAACATAATTTTCCAATTTTATAATCTGAAACAATATATAATAGTATTTGCAGCTTATCTGATTCATAAACTAGTATTATAATTTTGGAAGTCTAGTGTAATTAGTGTTTCTATGAGAAAACAAACTAGATATTTTATAAAAAACTGTACATTTTTAATTATTCCTCACACTGATTAAATCAGGTCAATGGCATATAGATATTAATTTACTGACTTTCAACAAAAAAATATTGAGGAAGTATGGTTTGTCCAAAGATTCAATTTAATTACATGAACTTAGAGCTTTATATAAAAATGTATCTGATCTCTCAATTTCTAAAAGGATAATTTTGTTTTAATTTTTAGTATAAATATTATGCCAGTAAAATGGCACATTCAGAAGTCTTAGTACTCGTTCCCTCAAAGAAACACCAATTAACCAATGATATATGGACCAAAATACGTTTAAAGAGATTCAAAACTCAGTCAAGGAGTTGCATCTTGGCAGATGACTTCAAAACTACCTCAGTATAATTTTCAAAAATCTAAAAACATGACTCTTACACAAAATAGAAGAAATCTATGTCAAAATTTATTCAACTTTTTAATTAATTATGGAACAAGTAATAGTTTAAACTTAGTTCAAAGGAGAATTAGAGGAACAAAAATTTATTTATTCAGTCAGTCAAAGTAGTACTGAAATTAATTTGTTTACATATACGTACTACACTTGTTAATATCCTTCAGGGAAATAACACCAGAATTTTTTGAGTTATCATTTTTTCAGACAGAAATCCACAAAGTAACATTTGGGCTATAATTAAATGATAAATTACAAAACCAAATACACAAATGATCCTAGAGGCTTAAATATTCCTTGGGAAGGCTTGTTGAATGAGGGCTTACGATACTTAAAGCACGTGTGTATTTAATTTGACTTCTAAGTTTGAATAATTTTCTTAAAAATTATAAAAGGAAAATATATCTCTCTAGTCTTATCAAAGAATAGGTGATATGTAGAACTAAACTTTTGTGTGTGTGTGTGAGGAAGATTAGCCCTGAGCTGACATCTGATGCCAATCCTCCTCTTTTTGCTGAGGAAGATTGACCCTGGGCTAACATCCATATCCATCTTCCTCTACTTCTTATGGGATGCTGCCACAGCATGGCTTGACAAGCAGTGTGTCTGTCCATGTCTGTGATCTGAACCTGTGAACCCTGGGCTGCTGAAGTGGAGCATGTGAACTTAACCACTACACCACCGGGCCAGCCCCTAGAACTAAATTTTTATACCACTGCTGGGTTGAATATTTCTTGGCATATCTCATAAGAGCCTTCTCATCTAAGAGAAACAATTTTGGAAGACATAAGAAAAAAATAATTGTAAGAAAGCAACTGTAAATTTATCTGGAATAGCCAAAATTTAGATCAGTTATGGAGATTACTATATTCATGGGCTTATAGTTTGTTCATTAAAAATATGTGTTTACAAAAATTACCTTCCCTCAGAAAACAACTAGAAAACTGGAAAATATATGGAAAAAAATGTTTATAGACTTTGGGCAAGGGGGGGAGCAAGATTGTGATGTCTGAAAGAAATTAAACTAAGTAAGCCCTATGATTAACCTAGCTTACTATCTGAAAGCAATTTCCAGACCCTAGTAGAAAGAGAAGAAAGCTCACAGTGATCAGTGATCTCACTGAGTTGAGAAGACAGAGACTGCATTTGGAGGATGCTAATAAGGCTAGTATTTTTGTGACAGAATATCAGAGAAAAGAGAGATGTAAAGAGATGGCTAGAGAAACCAGTTATTGGGTCTTCTTGAATCTTTGGCTCTGGATTCATCAGTGCACCTGTAGAGAAGAACTCTACGAGGATGGTAAAAGAACCACTAGTAAGCACCTGGTTACATAATTTCTGGAGCTCATAGCTGGCTGGGAGGAGTTCAAGTTCAACCAGTCAAAGCTGAGAGGCTTTGTAACAAACAAAACTTTGGGCAGAGTATCCAAAAGATTAAATTTTAATAAGAGGACCAAACTAGGCCTAGAATAAAGATTGCAGTGGACTAACCTTAACATAGCTTAGAAGCAAGTCATGAAAAGATTAAACATATCCCAAGTAACTTATCTTCATGCTAGAACAAAATAACACATTCTTAGAAATACACAAAATCCACCCCTCAAGAATATAAAGATCACTTCATCAAAATTTAAATGTTCTTTTCTTTAAAAAAAAACATGATTAAGAAAATAAAAGGGCAAGGCAGATACTGGGGGGAAATATTTGGAAAAGATATATTTGATAATGAACTCATGTTAATAATGTATGAGGAACTCATAATTCAATAAGAGGAAGACAACCAAATTTTAAATAAATGAGCAAAAGATTTGAAAATACTCTTCAAAAATAATATATATGGATAATAACCAAGTACAGAAAAAGATATTAAACACATTATTCTTTAGGGAAATGCAACTTAGCCATAGTGAGATACAACTTCATATCTAACAAAATGGCTAAAATTTAAAAGTCTGTAAATAAGAAATAAGTCATTGAGGTCACGAATATATAAATTCAATGGGATAGAGCTATATCTTGCTCATAGTTCAACAGACATTGTCAGTAAGAATCCTTTATGGAAATATGACATGAAACCAGTGAAGATCTGCTTTATTTCCAAGCACAATTCAACAACAATTTGGCAAACTGTTGAGATTTTCAAGGTGTAATTGAAATACACTCTTCTAGTAGCAAAATCAAAGAGTACTTTGTCCTAGTCATTGAAGTACTTAAAGAAAAGGATGTGTGAATAATGGAAAGGAAGAAAAACTGCTACAATTTTAACTGATGTCATCATCATCTAACTTGTAAACACAAAACAATCAACAGCTAGTCTATTGAAAGGACTACATGAGTTCTTTAATCGGTCAAACAAAATATAATATAAATAGCAAGTGTGAGAAAAAATGACAACAAATGACTAGATTTATGTGAGCAATACCTTATTGGAGAATAGAAGGAAGCCTGAAAATTTAGAATGATATACTGTGTTCTCATGGGGATAAGTAATATTTGAAAATTGCCGGTTTGGCTCAAATTCAAAATATAAGGAAATTGCCACCAAACAAAACTTCTAAAACAATTGCTTTGGGACATGAATACAGCATCATAAAGTTCATCTGGGAGAGAAAATGTGGGTGTCTTCACCATATAAGGGCATATCACGCCATCAGATTTAATGCCACAGGGAATAGCAGAAGGTAAGAACAGCGCTTTTAGTTCATCTGATATTGCAAGGTTGATTAGGGTAGGAGGAGCCATTAAATGAGATTGGGATGAAGCCTGCAGTAGGATGGAGGACGGCCAGAAGTGTGTAGTGCCACAGAAGCCAAACCAGGAGTGTTTCAAGAAGGCAGCTGTATTTATTCCCATTTAACTAAGGTGAGAAGACCATAGCAAACTTGGTAGTGCACAATTGTGGATTTTTAAAAAAGAATCTATAGTGAAATACAAATACCAGAAGGCAGATTGTTGTGAATGAATAATAGGTGACCATATCAAAGAAATGAAGTTGAAAAATATGTTGAAGTTGGGATGTATAAAAGTAGAAACAGACATAGGTCCCAAGGGTTACAGAAGCTTCCCTTTTCTTTTTAATTGGAAGTTGCTAGTTTGCAGTAGAAGGTGGGCATTGTCTAAACTATTGAGAGTGATTCAGTAGAGGACAGATGTGTTTGTGAATGGTGAGACCCCAACATTCTTTGAAGTGAAGATAGTAATTGAACTTAAAAATCATTGCAGGGCCAGCCCCGGTGACCGAGTGGTTAAGTTTGGCGCACTCTGCTTTGGTGGCCAGGGTTCAGTTTCTGAGCACAGGCCTCACCATTTGTCTGTCAGCGGCTGTGCTGAGGCAGCGGCCTACATACAAACAAAGAGGAAGGTTGGCAGTGGGTGTTAGCTCAGGGCAAATCTTCCTCAGCAAAAAAAAAAAAAAAAAAAAAAAAATCATTGCAATGGCCCTGTTCGTTAGTCCAAAATCACCATGAAGGGTAACAAGAGTTGTTGGGAAGAAGGAAATCTTGAGCCAACAGGCAAATATCAGTTATAAAATAAAAGGAGTGGAGTGGGGGAGAAGGAGAGACCAAAATCTTTAATATTGCCAAGATGTCCAAAAATGACCTATCCTCTCTACTTCCGTTACTTCTCTGAATTTTATCTCCTACTCTGTTTTCTTCACTCTGTTTCAATCACACTGAAGACTTTTTCTCTCAAATATCCTATCCTTTATGTCTTTGCTCAAAGGTCTTTCTCCTTGAGAGATACACAAACTACGCTAATTGAATTTCAAACCACACTGCTTCAACATAAATCCTCCATGCCCTATTTTACTTTTTTCCCTTTAATCATTATCTTCTAACAAATCTATTAATTTCCTATTGTTTATCATCTTTCTCTACCCGCTATGTTGTAAACTTCATGAGATGAAAATAACAGTAGTGGCAGTTCATAATATATTTGGGTGGAATGAGCTTCAAATAAGGAAAGAGAAAGGATGAAACGTAATGTGGAAGTACCAAGGAGAAATGATTAAGTAACCCATCTCCTGCCCTGAAGCACGTGAAAAATCAATGAGAGAACAAATCTCGCTGGAAAGCACTGTAGCGACGTTGGTTGGTATATCGTTTTCTGTTGGGTGAAGTAGGTAAAGAGAAGATTGAGAAAAGAAAACAAAAATATAGAGGAATTTGGGGATCACGTATACTCTAAAAAGCACAGTGAAATTTTTGTCAGAATGTGGAGCCTCAAGGAAATGATTCAGACCACATGCTATTCGCATTGGTTTGGGAATGACAGTTGCAGAGAACAAGATGACCTGAAAGCCTTAGATTTCTGTTGAAGAATAAAATAAGTAAGTGGGTGAGGCAGGACAGCTTGAGTTTTGATGCAGACGGTCCAATATGTGTTTTTTTTTTTTTTTTTTTTGTGAAGATCAGCCCTGAGCTCACATCCATGCTAATCCTCCTCTTTTTGCTGAGGAAGACCGGCCCTGAGCTAACGTCTATTGCCAATCCTCCTCTTTTTTTTTTTCCCCCCAAAGCCCCAGTCGATAGTTGTATGTCATAGTTGCACATCCTTCTAGCTGCTGTATGTGGGACACGGCCTCAGCATGGCCAGAAAAGCGGTGTGTCAGTGGCGTCCGGGATCTGAACCCGGGCCGCCAGTAGCGGAGCGCACGCACTTAACCGCTAAGCCATGGACCGGCCCCAATATGTGGTTTTTGAATACTCTGTTCCCAGCAAAGTTGGTGATACTGGGAATGACCATATGCTTTCGTGTGGCATCGGTTTAATGCTTAATCTATGAAGAAGTTGTGTTTAAACAATCAACCAGTAGAAGAGTAATACTTTTGTAAATTGTCCTTTGTTGGGGCAATTTCTTTGGGCCAGTTCCATAATAAATTTAGTATAAAATCACTACGTTTTATAACTACAAGTGTTGCAAAGAGAATATATTTTCTCAGCTGTAAAATAAGATTTATTATTTCTAAGTTGCCTTCAGGTCATATGATTTTATATTTTTCCAAATTTATTTTACTAAGATTAAATGGCATGGCCACAGATAAATAGTAGAAAATGGTGTCTTTATTCCTCAATGAAAGGACCTAGCTTAAGTCAGGAATTAGTTTATGGAGAGATGGAATATGTTTTTCTCTGTTTATTAAAGTCATTGAATATCTATTAAGGTATCAATTTTACTATTGTGGTTAGACTGGAAAACATATTTAAATTGCCTAAAGCTATAGCTACCTTTCCATCATTAACTTTTTAAATTATTCTGACAAATAGTAAGATATCTTAAGAGATCCTAATTGGGTGGTTTTTACTATGATCTCTTTATGAAATATAAAAAAATAAACTTTGTTTTAGGCTTAGATTTGTCACAGGATGTGTAGTGATTTTACTTGATTTCTAAACTATGACTTTTGAATAATATATTATTTTGAATAGTTTACTAAACAATACATTTTTTTCTTAATTTTAAGAGAAGATAAATAAAAAGAGAAACAATAGGCTGCTCATGAATAGCTGATGCAGATTTCCTGCCAAAATTACTCATGTATTAACACGTTTTTTTCTGTTAGGTATATTTATAAAGATATAAACAGACCTGCAAACACCACCAATTCTATTTCACCAACTTCACCTATAAAGAACATGCATTCTCTTGTCTCATATTCTCATTCATTAAGTCAAAATTAAATGACAGTGCTTATTCCAGTGGGATTATCTTTCACATGAGGTTTACTGGTTATATAAAAATATCCCATTGTTGTTCAACATGGAAAGGAAAGTAGCATGCAATTAGCAACTATGTGTACAAGCCCAGGATGTAAAAAAAAAAAAAAAAATATTACCCGGTTCCTGCATGAGGTGCAGTTACCCTGGCCATAAGTAAAATCTGGTCCAATCAGATTATCTACACTTCTTTCAACGTGTTTGGATGTGAAAGGGGTTGCAATGCCTGGAATATTCCCTCTAACATTGCCCTTCATAGAGAGAGTCTATGGGTCTCTTCCTAGATCAGGAGAATAGGATGAATGTACCTGAATGTTCAAGGGTGGGTTGCAAATTGTTTTTTTCTGAATTCCTCATTTAATCTCTTTGGAAAACCAATTATAGAATCAGAGTTAGAGAGCTGAAGACTATGGGTGCAGAATTTTTTAAAGGTCAGTGGTGAGCTCTAATAACTAAACAGAATAACTAAACAAAGCAAAGGAGTATTTATCAAGTCATTATCCCCCCATTATCCCCAGAACATTTTATATTCTGAGTTAGTGAATACTCTTATACTGCAAATTTCTCCAGATTCACTCATGCAGAGGTATACAACAGTCATAACATTTACGAAAAGTCAATAATAGACTCTACCCCCATCATCACATGAACATAACATTCATGTTTGAATCTCTGGTTGCTGCATGGGACCAATTGGAGTTTTTCATATGTGCACATGGGTTTCCATAACTTCTATTTTGTTCCGCCACTTCTATCTTATCTCCACTGAGTGGTTGAATGAAACACCATGTGATATTTTCTCCTGATATTAACATGAGTATTGTCATAATAGGTGGGAAAATCGATCCAAATCTAATTTCCCTAATACCAAATGGTAAGGCCCTATCTAACCTCTTAGTGTTAGAACAATTCATGGATGTTCAGTCACATTATAGAATGGCTGCCAGTGCCTTAGACAAGCAATACTAATTAAATCAGCTGATATCAGTGTGAAGGGAAATGCATTATGAACCATGATAAACTTGGTGGAGCAGTTATGGGTTACTGAAGTTGGGGCGGTTACAGATGGGGACATTTTTTTTTTAAATCAGGTATGGACCTGGTCAGCATCATCAAGAAAAGTTATGGTAATTGCTCTATATGTTTAAATTAATTTATGTTGTAGGATATTTTAACGGAAACTAATGATACTTCAATTAATGCTTATGCCCATATTTTCCATTATCATCTCTTTCGCTGATGGCATTCGAAACTTTTAGGTTGTCAATATGGCCATCGGTATCTGGATTAGAATAGAGACAAAATTCATTTTAAAAATGTAGTCAGGGAACAGAGGTTGCATGGTTTGTGGGACATCAAGATATGTTTGTATTACTTAATCATGTAAGATATATTGGGCATCTGGTGCAAGTTAATTTGAGTGTTTCATAAAGGAGAGTAGAAAGTTTTAGTCCACAAATTATGGACAAAGAAGTTTAATAACAAAAGAGTGATAACAAAATAATGATAAAAAATGGTAACTGTCATTATTTACAGGTGATACGACCTTTTGTATATGAAAGTCTAAATTATTTCAAGTACATAGAAATCATTATAACCATATATGCACAATTATTTTACAAAGAAAATTATAATATTCTATTAAGAAACATTAAAGCACTGCAAAATGTTAATGAGCAGGTACCTTTAATATCATAAAGATACTAAGTGGAATTTCAATAAAAATATCCCAGTAGAATTTTACACAGAAATTGATATTTCAATTCTAAATATATTATACGAAAGAGAAAAGAGGTAAGAGTAACTATGGCTCTTCTGAACAGGAAGAACTGGGGGTGGTAATTTGCTATTCCACATATTAGGACTTACTGTGAAGCTATAGTAATTAAGACACTGCTGTATTACTGTTGCAAGAATAGGTACATTTCCAGTAGCATAGTATAGAAAGCCCATAAAAAGACTCAAGTTCTCTGGAATTTTATTTTTTTTATTTTATTCATTTTATGAAATGTGTTACATGACATATCAGTGGGGAGAGGTAGTTTTCCTTAACACATGAAATTAAAAAGAAAAGATTATGTGTATGAAAAATAAAAGTGTATATTGAATGCGTGTCATATATATAAAAAACTTCAAATAGACTAAAACCTTAATATTGATTTTAAAAAAAAACCCTCAAATATCTAAGTAGAAAATATGGTAAATATTGGGGCAGGGTAGTATTATTTTAAATTACTAATTAAACAGAGATTATAAGGAAATTTAATTTTGTTTAAATCAAGACATGTTTTTGGAAAAAGATACCCTAAGGAAATTACCAGAAAGAAGTTATTAACTTGGTGAAGATATCTGTAATTTTTCAAAGCAAGAAACAATTATTAAGCATATGTAAGTACTCTTACAATTTCATAAGAAAATCAGAAACGATAGAAAAGTGAAGAGAAAATGGGCAAAAAGCATTAACAGACATTTCTTACAAGAAAGAATCACATATGGACAATACATATTAGAAGAGATGTTCAATCTGGCTGATGATCAGAGAAATTCAAAACAATACAATTATCAAATAAAATTTTATACCCATTTAATTGGCAAACATTAAAAAAACATGTATTAGTTTTCTATTGCTGCTGTTTAAAAAATTACCACAAATTTAGTATCTTAAACAACACATATTTATTATTTTACAGTTCTGGAGGTCAGACATAGGAAACATATCTCACAGGGCTAAATTAAGATGTTGCAGGGTGACATTTTTATCTGGAGATTCTAGAGAATGCATTTTTTTTTTTTCCTTTACAGCATCTAGAAGTTACCTACATTCCTTCCTCATGGCTCCCTTCTGTCTTCAAAGACAGGAATGTCCCTTTGGGTCTTTCTCACATGGCATCACTCTGACTCTCTTGCCTATCTTTTCCACATATAAAAGGCCCTTGTGATTGCATTGAGTTGCAGATAACTGAAGGTAAATTGTTGGTAATTTGGGATAATCTCCTTGTGTTAAGGTCAGCTGATGAGTGACCTTAATTCCTCCTGCAACCATATGCCTCCTCCGTTTGCCACGTAACAAAATACATGAGCAAATTCTGGGGATTTGGATATGAACACTTTGGTGGGGGCCATTGTTCTATCACAATATCCAACAGCAAGTACTCAGGAAGACAGGAATCTGCAGTCTCTTTTGTGTCAAGTGACAAAACCATTTTATTAGGAAGATAAGAATTATGTGATAACAACCTCATCTTAATAGCTTAACAAACAAGTGTATTTCTTGCTCAACAAAATATCCACTGTAGTTCTGAGAAAAGAGTTTGTACAGATGTCCACTTGGAAAACGAACACATCAATTACACTCCTAGGCTTATATCTAAAATAAATGACTGCATATGTACTAAGGAAGACATGTAACAGCTCATGAGAGCAAAACTTGAAACGAAATACCCATCGAACTGTAATACACTCACATAATGAATATTGTATCTCAGCCAAAGAATAAAATGTGGTGTATTCACACAATGAATCTTACATTTCAGTCAAAATGAATGAATTATATAACTGTTAAAAAGTCAAAAGAAAGTTTTTGGGGAAGTCGCTTGTTATTTCGCACTATACAAGATTCAATTTTAAGAGGAGAAAAAATCCTAATCATTCTTTTTTAAAGGAAATGCATGTTTATAAAAGAAAAAAATTGAGAGGAAACAATTCACATTAAGACAACATTATAGTATCACTCTTGCTTGGAAGACTTTCAGAATTCATCTCCAGGTAACTTGTGTTTTCCCCCTAACCATTTCCTTTATTACATGCATCTCACTGCGTTACATTGATATTGTTTCCTACTGAATGGTTATCTAGACATTATTTTATGTTTCTGTTTATTTCCAGCTCTTAGCCCCAGGGTCTGGAAATTTATTCTGTAAAGGGTCAGGTAGTAAATATTTATGTTTTGCTAGCCCCATCTAATCTGTGTGGCAATGACTCAATTCTGATATTGTAGCACGCAAGTGGCTGTAGACAATAGATAAGGAATAGGTTTGGATGTGTTCAAATAAAACTATATTAATAAAAACAAACCAGGGATTAATTTGGCCCATGGGTCATAGTTTGCCAAAGACATCTTAGAACAACTCCTCACGTCTTGTGGACACAGAAGTTTGTTATTGGATTAGTTAATTGATAGGTAAATGGTTTTCACATGGAATTAATGTGCATTAACTCATAGTGATACAATTGAAATGATTTAACAAAAATGTGAGCTCAAGAGCAAGTTAGGAAGAAAATGAGTCTTCAATCATGATCTAAGTTTTATAAATTAATATTGTAATCTGTAGTGACACGGGGATAATATGACACATGTTTTTATATAACTATGTGTTTCAATGTCTCCATGGCATCCATCTAGTAGTTGTTTATTGACTGCATCATTATATAAAGCATTCCAGAAAGAATTGTGAACAAAATATGTCCTAGTCTATTTCTAACACTAAATATTATGTAATATAAACGGTGACATTCAACATGTGGTTAATCATGCTTTTAACTTTTTAATTGTTAACATTCTACATATTTTGTTTTATTTGTTATTATTTTGATTTTGTTTGTATTGCTTTCTCCTTCTACTTGGTGATTGTATTTTTTTGCTGTTTATTTTCTTTAATATCTAGTAAATCAATCAATTCTGTGAGAACTTCCTAATAATTCTCTAAAATATCTCAGCAAACTTAATAGTGAAATAATTCATAATGAAATGGAGCCAATAAAACTTGAATTATATCCTTAAATAGCATCAAAAGAAGGATAAAGATGGTTTCCTTAGAGTGTTAATAGCTCTTCATTAGGTTATTTATGGTAAATGATAAATAACAGTTTTCCATTTTTATTTATGCCTATGGTTAAAAAATATATTGCATATATCATAAAGTGATAAAGATGTATTATACAAAACATGGCACTCATATTTTTATTCTATTTTTCTCTAATCTAATGTTGGTTATTTTATTACATTTTTGCAATTCAGAACACAACCC
This sequence comes from Diceros bicornis minor, assembly GCF_020826845.1. NCBI lineage: Eukaryota > Metazoa > Chordata > Mammalia > Perissodactyla > Rhinocerotidae > Diceros > Diceros bicornis. Next base: position 41,114,338 of record NC_080759.1, read on the forward strand.
ATTAAACTGATTATGTCATTGAAAAGCTAAATGTAATCCAAACTTTTAAAATCACTGTTAGAGTTTATAATGATATAAAGTTATAAAGTTAGTAATGAAAAGATTTTTTCACATACTCTCTGTTAGATATTTTAGTTGCGTGCCATGCATTTATATTTTAAAAATTAAGATACTAAGACTTACAGCAAATTGAGAAGTTTTGAATCAATTTAGAAAATTCTGAGGTTAATAAGAAGATGACGTCCTCTATTCTAATTATTTTGAAGATGGTTTTTATTCGGCATCCCACTGAATTCATTACAGAAATTTCAATTATTTATCACGTGGTTCTTTTTATAAAGCTTTGTCAGTTTTCTAAGTTGTCAGTACTGTTTATATTGGGATATTTTTTTAAATGATATACTGATACTATTGTGCTCAGATTCATTAAAATTAAATATTGATTTTTATAAATATCTAGTTATGTGCAGCACACAAGTTTATGAAAAAGAAAATTCATGCTAGTGAATTGATAGCATCTATTGACTCATTTAGATTTATTTGGATCTATCTACTTGGATCTTTTATGGAAGTGAGGCAGCTTTACAATTTTATGACTTCGTTCCTATGATCACATATATGTTAGGTAAACTCTTCTAGAGAAAAATAAATTTTCTTATCTTTTTTGCAGCTGTGTAGTTGAGAATTGATCTGTCAGTTAGAAAGACTTATTTTTATCACTTTGTTTTGCTCTGTTTTATTTTTCTTTGTTTCTTCAGTACCTAGAACAGTGCTTGATACATATTTAGTATGATATAAATATTTATTGGTTGAAGCAATGACCAAATATTTATAACGCATTATGACAAATGCTGTGTAGAAAAAAAGATTGTACTGTTTCCAAAATAATTTAGACTCAGATTCCTTATACTCCAAAAAGTTAGGACTACATGATTCTTAGTTTCCAAGCACTTGAACCCCAGAAAGAAGTAGCACAATTAGTAAGAAGAGCAAGACACCCAGGAATCATTTTATGTATTTTAAAAAGAGAAATTAATCATCAGTTGAATGCATAAGATTTAAAAGTGTTAAAAATTAAATGTATACAATGAGATACCACTGCATACCTATTACAATGGCCAAAATCCATAACACTGACATTATCAAATGATGGTAAGAATGTGGAGCAACAGGAACTCTCATTCATTGTTGGTGGGAATGCAAAATGGTGCAGTCACTTTGGAAGACAGTTTGACAGTTTCTTATAAAATTAAACATACTCTTACCGTATGATTCAGTAATCTCACTCCTAGATATTTACTCAACTGAGTTGAAAACTTATGTCCACATAAACATGCACATAAATGTTTATAGCTGATTTATTCATATTTGTCAGAATTGGATGCGACCAAGAGGACCTTCAATAGGTGAATGGATAAACAAATTATGGTAATTTCTTATAATGGAATATTATTCAGGTGATAAAAAGAAATGAGCTATGAAACCAGAAAAAGACATGGAGGAAACTTAAATGCATGTTGTTAAGTGAAAGAAGCCAGTCTGAAAAGGCTACACACTGTAGGTTTACAATTACATGACATTCTGGAAAAGGCAAAACTAAAAAGACAATAAAATGATCAGTGGTTGCCAGGAGTTGGGGTTGAGAGAGGAGGGACGAATAGGTGGAACACGAGGGAATTTTAGGGCAGTCAAAATATTTTGTATGATTTTCTAATGGTAGATACTTGACATGACGCATTTGGCAAAAGCCACAACATAAAAAACTGCGAAACACAAAGAATGAACCCTAATGTAAGTATGGACTTATGTTAATAGTAATATATCAATACCAGCTCACCAACTGCAACAACATGTACCATACCAAGGCAATATGTTAGTAATGGGACAAACTGAGGGCAAGGTGAAAGGGAATATATGAGAAGGAACACTCTGTACTTTCTGTTCAATTTTCCAATGAACCTAAATTTCCTCTAAAATATAAAGACTGTTCATTTTAAAACATCATGATTAAAAAAATTAAATGTACACTTTATGCTCCTTTAGTTGAATGGTAAACTAGTAACTATTTCTTTATATCCAACCATGATATTCCTATTATATTTTAGGAAAATTATCACTTAAGTATTTAATCTCCTGCAAAGCAATTTATCCTAACAAAAGAAAAAATCCAGAATTTAAGATTTCTGGAAGTGACTCCTCTAGTAGATTGGTTGCATTAATGACACCAGATAATGGCTGCCCCTTAGCCACGCCCTTTGCTCTGTAACATAGTAGCCCCTCTCCCTGATCCTGGGCTTTGCTCTGTGACTTGCTTTAGCCAATGGGACAGAGTAAAAGCGACACAAGCAGAGACATGAAAAGGGGCTTCCTTTTTTCTGTCACTGCAAAAAGATCAAACTCTGTCTAGTCTGCTGGAGCACCAGAGACAAGTGAACCTGAGCCTAGTCAGGTCGCTTCCACCCTGAATAGTCCTCTGCAAACTTCCAAGCTGACAGCAGACATGAGAGCAAAGCAAACTGAAATCAGTTAAGCCCAGCCCATCTTAGTAGAAACCACTCAGCCAATGCACAGACTGATTAGCAAAAGTAAATACTTATTCTTGTAAGCCACTGAGATTTTAGTGTTGTTTGTTATGCAGCATTATTGTGTCAGAAAATCTATTCAACTCCTATTGAAAAGATATTGTTTCTGTATTTTGCTAGAGCTAAATCACAGATTAAGATCTTAGAAAATTTCGAAGAATTTACAGAACTGAGATTAGAGAAATGCAACTATTTTTAGATCAATTGTACACTTCAAGCTCAAGTGGAATATAGTATCTAAGCACCTGACATAACTTAGTTTGTTTAGAGGGGCAAAATGGCCCAAATTAATCCCACATGAAAAAAAAGGCAATAAAATAACAACATTTAACTAGTTAATCCTGACACAGGGAAATGTAGCAAACACACACCATAATTCTTTTTTAAAGAAAGTTTACAAAAACTAGAAAAGAAAATTAAAAATAAAATATGACATTATATGTACTGTGGACTGAATTGCATTCCCTAAAAATTCATATGTTGAAGCCCTAATTCTCAACATGTCTATATTGGAGATAGGGCCTGTGAGGAGGTGATAAAGGTCTAGTGTAGTCATAAGGATGACGCCTTAATCTAATGGGGCTAGTGCCCTCATAAGAGGAGGAAGAGACACCAGAGCTCTCTCTCTCCTCCACGTGAGGACACAGTGAGAAAATGCAGCCATCCACAAGCCAGAAAGAGAGCTCTGACCAGGAACCCAACTGGCTGACACCTTGATCTTGAACTTCCTAGCCTCCAGAGCTGTGAGAAATAAATCTGTTGTTTAAGTCACCTCCTCTGTGGTATTTTGCTATGGCAGCCTGAGAAGAATAATACAATATACAAATAAAAATATGAATGTAAATCTTGGGAATGGGTCAATTCTTAGATATTTACATTCACATTTTTTGGTTTTGCATGTCCTGGTTTCGTCTTTACCCTTGTTTTTCTTTTGTGTCGTAATCATTCTGTTGGAATGACACAGTGTCCTTAACAACTTTGGGCTCTTTTCCTTCCCCCAAGCCTATCTCAGGTTTTCAAAACCAAAACCTCATGTGTAGGTTCTAAGGCAACAACTCCTCATCCTCTGCTCTTTGGCTCCTTCTATTCTAGGCTGAAACAGAAATCTTTACTCAAAACAGCAGGCCATATCAGAGCAAAGAATATAGTGAGCAAAGTTCTATAAGCAAAGAAAAACAGGAATAAATGATACACACATAGAAGGTTACAGGTCTGTGAAGTAGTTTTTTAAAAAATAATTTCTGTTTTTCTTTTCCAAGACAATTGGCGTCTCCCTCAGCTTGATGAGTGGTGAGTGAGGGTATGGAATATTACAGTTTTCTATTCTCCTGTTGTTGGACGGTGGGCCTATTTCCTAATTTGGGCCATTATGAATATACCTGCTGCAAACATTCTTGTACACAGAAGCTTTTTGTAACAATTTTCATTTCTCTTGACTAAATACCTATAAATCATACTGTCAAACATTCTTTCAAGTGGTTATATTCTTCTGATGGTTTTATATCCTTTTCTATATTTTAGAGTTATTTTAGCCTTTCTGTTAAATGGCCAGCTTTATTTTGCTTGAAATTTTCACTGGATATAGAATTCCAGGTTGAGATTTTTTTTTTCTTTCACACTTTAAAAATTCACCAAGTGAAGAACATTCTAAAGCCCCTCCCTATAATTCAATCATTCTTGAATTATAGGGAGGATGACAGGTAGGGTGATTCTCATCATACATTTCCAAGTGCCAGCAATAAGGCTAAATGAGCCAACATACAGAGATATCCAAAAGTGTCTCTGCCCTGTGAATCCCAGGAAAAGATTAATAATAACATCTTGTAATCCATTGTGTCAGTTAAGGCTCAAAACAAAAACAAACTTGACAGAAAAGGAAAATGTTCATGGCCATACCTTTCACACATCTTTCATGCTTGTGTTACTTGCTAACCTACATTTCATTAACCTAGCTGGTTCCCAGGGAATTAGGATATAACCCTAATTGAGTTGAGCTAAACCTTCGTGTTGTGGGTCAGATGAAAAGCAAAGAAGAGAAGAAACAAAGTTACCAAATTACAACTTTCTATGACTCCAGGTACAGGTCCTTAGAGGAGGGGCTGTAAAAATCAACATTCAGCCTTTCAGTTTATATTACAATTTAGGGAATAAACTTCCCCAAGGAAATTAAGTCAGGAACATCAAGAAATGCTCACCCGTAATAAGACTGCATGAACTTTCTAAGAATGCAAATAATTGAAACAAAATCAAATAAAAACAAACCTACAATAGAATGAGAAAGCCATGATTTAGTTATTTTATATGCATGAAAAAGAATATAATCAAAACTAATAATAATATTGAAAAAGATAAAGCAAACTAGATTTACAGAGAATTAAATGAGTATACTATGAACAACTTTTTGTCAATAAACTTAATTTATGAAAAAGTTTAAAAAATAGAAAATTACAATTTACCAAAACTAAGGCAAAATACAGATTAAATCTATAAAAACATGATAATAATAACACTTTCCACAAGACTTCTCTAAACCCAGATGGTTTGCTAGTGAATACAAGCAAATGTTTTTTAAAGAAATATTTTTAATTTTGCAAAATCAATTCCAGAGAATAAAAAAAATAGTTAAATAGCTTACTGTTTTATCAGGTTAATATAATATTGATACCAAAATATAACAAAGACATTACAAGAGGGAGAAAATAGGCCAGATATTCTACTGAACATAGGTGCAAAATACTAAATAAAATATTATATAATTAAATCTAACAGTATTAAATGAAGAATATGTCGTAGCCAATTAGGTGTTAATCTAGAAATTCAGTTTGTTTAACATTAAAAAACATCAATCAAATTGACTTACTGAAGGTAACTAAAAATTAAATGATGAAACTTATCTGATCAACTCAGAAAGCACGAAAAAATTTCACTTAGTAAAATTCAACTTTATTATAAAATTTTCTCATAAAATAATACAGGGACAAAAGGAATATCCCTTCTTCTGATAAAAAGATATCTTAAAAACTTACAAAGGATTGGACTACTTAAATTATATTTTTTCCACTGATATTCGAAATGACTGAATGCCCGTTATGACAACTTCAACTCAACATTGTACACAGACACATTAATACATAAATGTTATAAGGATTGGGGGAGACTGAAACTATCATTATTCATAATGACATAATGGTTTAGAGAATATGAAAACAAATCTATAAAATGTTATCAGAAATAATAAGTCCATTAAAAATGCCATTGGATTCAAGATCACAAACAAAATAAAAATATGTATTTGAAAATGAAATTTGTAAAAACATACTATTTACAATACCTGAAAATAAATTCAAGGAAATATATGCAAGACCTCCTTACAGACCATTTTGGACATTATTGAGAAAAGTAAAAAAACCTTAATAAGTGGAGGAAACCATATTCACAGATTGAAGCACTCAATCTGAAGATGTATCATCTTCTCAAACATATTTACAGATTCAAATAAATTCTGATCAAATTTCCAGCACTATTTAGAGGAAAATAACAAGTTGGTTCTAAAATGTTTATGGAAATCCAAGAGACCAAGAACAGCAAAGGCAAACTTGAAAAGAACACAATGAGAATATTTAATATTCTGGCTATCATGAATTACTACCACATAAATATTTAGTGATAATACTGTGGGGTATTGATGAAATAATGAATACATTGATCAATTAAATTGAGAGTCTAGATATGTATAAATTGATTTATGAGAATATTAATACTACAGACCAGTAAGGGCAAGACAATTTTTTTCAAAAAATTGAAATGAGTTAATTCAATCTATTTATCACCTCTCTATATATTTCTTTATCTATCTGTGAAACTAGACTGCCAGAAGCCATCCACAAAATTTGGTATAAGCACATATTAGATTTAAGTGTGGAGGATATCACAATGAAAACATTAGAAGATAAGATAAGAAAATATCTTCATGACCTTAGGATTGGTAGAGATTTCTTACAAAGGTGAAAAAAAGGGCTAAACTCAAAAGAAACACATAAATTGAACACCACCAAAATTGTTAAAATTTGTTCATTAACTAACAAGATAAAAAACAATAGGAGATGTTTGTGAGACACACAATTGACAAAGTGATCTTATCCAGAATATGTAACAAGTTTCTACAAACAAATTTTAAAAATAGATAATGCCCAGTAAAAAAAATTGGCAAAATATAGTTCAAGTTCACACCAAAGCAGTAATACAAGAGTTGACACAATTTATAGAGGAAGTGATCCCAGAAATCCAGACAAAGGGAGAAGAATGGTTAAATAAGAAAAAAGACAGAGCCAAAATAAGTGGACGTAACGGCAGCTGCACTGTTGTTGGCCATAGCTCTATCCATAATTGGTTGAAGGCAGTATTTCCAAGTGCAGTGTATGTTATTTCTACAATCCAAGTAGGCTCACCAAACACTATCTCTCTCTTTCACTGCAGGGCCTAGAAGGTGAAATAAGGTCATGCCTATTGGAGGATGCGTTCCAAATTTGGGCGTCCACATTTGGACACCCAAAACTTTCATAAATATTTCAGGATCAAAATCTTTGTAGGTTTCTATCTCATCTTTTGACATGGATGTATGCATCCAGAGTCTTTGCTGCTTTCTCTTTACCAGACATGACCAACATAATGATATCAGTAGACACCAGAGTGAAGTTTATCGAAACATCAAGATGAGTGTGGTCCGTGTGAACTATAGAGTGGAGAATAGAATTAGCATGGTCTAGACACAAGAGAGTAAATGCAACTTTAACATATAATGCAAGCTGTTTTGATCCTCTTTACAGCAGTGAATTAAAAATAACACATTTGCCAGACTAATAAATAAATACCAAATTCTAGAGGTTTTATTGATTTTTTTGGAAGAAAATACCAAGCTGATTATACAGAAGTAGAAACATCAACCAGTGAAATGTACTGTAGACCATTGCCTCCTGCTAAAAACTACCTGTTGTTGCAAAGGCCAAAATGAGGAATTTGACAGGATTTGATGAGGACAACCATCCCTAAATTCTCTTAATCTACATATGCTTAACCCACATTGGTTAAAGGTTGTCATTGGTAGTGTTAACTCCCTCTTCCTTTGACTATGTTGGTTCACAGGACAAAGAAGCCCAGTGTTGTTGAGGAAGCTCTAATACAGAAGATAAAAAGACAGGTGGGGTGCGCTTGAGGCATAATTCATCAGATTGTATTCTGAGATTACATGGAAATATTCATGAAACTGCAGCTCAAATCAGTGTTATGCTGATGCAGTGTGATGAACTACACTGAAAAAGCTGTTATAAGACAGAAATAAAAACATCAACAAAAAATCATAAGAAATTTGCCTACAAACCAAAAAAAACCCCACACAAATTTGTGAACAAATCAAATCTATATTTGCAAAACATGTAAAAATATTGATATTAAAGGCAATTAACTCTTTAACCCATTTCAGCTGACAGTGGAAGAACTCTTTACAAAGTTCTTAGGAGGAACTTATTAGTTCTTAATATTAATTAATAGGAATTAAATAATTCCTTTAATAAATAAGAATAAAGTAAAAGTAAATACACACTAAAATTTAAATGTTAAAAAAGAGACTATATTTAAGGAAAGAAGAAAAGCACTGAAATTGTTGAAATAGATAATAAGGAATAAATGGATAAATCTAGGAGCTATATCTGTAAAAACAAACAAAATAAAATTATAATATAAACAACTTAATACTCTATCAAGGGGGCAAATTGCAGGTAGATTATAGCAGGGAAGGAATCAAGACAGACACAGATACAGAAGAATTAATATTTATTATAAGAATATTATTAATTATATGCCAATAAACTGATAGAAGGCTAAATACATCAAGGCATATTAGTGGCATTTAGTGGATAATTACATTGAATTTTATTTGTATTTCCCATTAAGAAAAAAAGTTGAAAAATAAACTGAAAAGGTATAAAACATAATTTCATTACATGTTAAAATGTATGAGGCAGATAAAGTAAAATGTGTGGATATGTACAAACATTTTTTATCATGTATGTTTTATATGTTCTCAGAACCTTCACATTTTTCATATAAAATTGATTTCCTATAAATATATTTCCTATTTATATATTTCAGGATATTTTATAAACTGAATATCAACAATTTACAGTACCTATTAAGGGGTGGATTCTTTTTAGTGCATATTTACATGAGGTATTGAATTTTTTTTTTCTTTCAGATTATGTAAAAGATAATGATATTCACTGTCAATGTTGAGATCATATTGACTTGGTGTTATGGGCTGAATTGTGTCCTTCCAAAACGCATATGTTGAAGTGCTAACCTCCAGTACCTCAGAATGTGACCGTATTTAGAAATAGAGTCTTTAAAGAGATAAATAAGTTAAAATGAGGTCGTTAGCGTGGGCCTAATCTAATACAACTGGTGTCCTCCTTATAGTAAGAGGAGATTAGGGAAGACCATACTAAGACACAGCAAGAAGCTGGCCATGGAAAGAGAGGCCTCAGAAGAAACCAAACCTACCAACACATTGATCTTGGACTTCTAGCCTCCAGGACAGTGAGAAAATAAATTTCTGTTGTTTAAACCACCCAGTCTGTAGTACTTTTTTATGGCAGCTCTAGCAAACTAACATCACTGGATTTTATATTGCACTCAGGGCCAAAACAGCTTTCGTGCTCTGTTCAGTTCTCTGATTACCTATATTTCCTTATTTGTGTACATACACACCACACAGAGACACACATGTGTGTGTATGTTTATGTGTGTGTGTGTTTATGTGTATAAATAATTACTGGGTATCTCCTGCATTCCGACCATAGTTTATCTTGCAGAAGTCCCCTGTGCTCTTGATAAGAATGTATACTTTGCTATTCTTGGGTGGAATGTTCTATAATTAATTGCTAATTAGGTCAAATTGATTGATCATTAAAAATACATATATAGCATGTTTATTCAAGTATTATTTGTTATAGAAGGAAATTGACAGCAATCTGTGTGGGGGAAAAAAGCATGAGAAATTCAACTCTGCTCATAAATTTCTTCACCCCCAAATTTTCACAACATATCTAGCAAAATCCAATTTCTATTTAATGTATGTTGGTTATATAACCCTTCAAAATGCAATCTAGTCCCTACATAAATGTGTAAAGATATGTATAGGCAATAATCTTCTAATTTGTGAATTTTTTTCAGGCACTATTCAGGCACATTTAAATCAGCCTAATTGTTCAGTGAAGATCATATTTATCTTTATTCACTTTCATTTATTTTTAATAAAAGCAGTCAGTTACAAAATAAACTTGATATGTAATATGACAAGCTATACAAAAATTATAAATCTAATTACATAATCACTAGTTTAATTATAGAAATCTTGGGTGAAAATACATTTTATCCTGTTTTGTCTTGAATTACAAGAAGAAACAGCATTGTTAGCAACACAAGTATTTCTTCAATTGTTTTGAAATAGAATAAATTGGAGTAGGAAGATTTTCTTAACTGTACCTATTAAAAGTTGGAGAAGAACCAGCTTTGATGGCCTAGTGGTTGAAGTTTGGTGTGCTCTGCTTCAGCAGCCTGGGTTCTGTTCCCGGGCATGGAACCATACCACTTGTCTGTCAGTAGCCATGCTATGGCAGTGACTCACATAGCTGAACTAGAAGGACCTACAACTAGAATATACAACTATGTAGTGGGGCTTTGGGAAAGGGGAAAAAAAAGTTGGAGAAAATAAATTTAAAATATCTGAAGTTGCTTTGTAGTTTTTATTTCCTGAATTGCACTTTTAATAGCGTAGAATAAGTAATGCTTCAGGTGAGCTATAATACTGATTAGTTAAAATGTAAGAAGGTAGGGAATGGAGGGGAGTGTGCACATACACACACACACAAACATACATACACACATACATATATGCATATGTGGGCCAGGATACACCTTGCCTTTCAAATTGGGTCAACATGCATTCCTTTCTGCATATTCTATTATAGCACCACATGCCAGTTACTAGATACTCCAAGTAACTTTCTTTGGCCCTATGTGAGAAGAATAAAAGCAGAAGTCATTTCATTAGGTCTAGTTGAGATAAAATAATCCATAATTTAAAATGGTAAATATCTGACTGTATATTTAAATTGCATCTGATTATGAGACCCTAAATGAGACACACACTCTAAAAAATTATTTTGGATTCTAATATATATTACAGATAGATGATGACAGTTGTTAGATAGATAGATGACATAGATAGATAGATAGATAGATAGATAGATAGATAGATAGATAGAATGAAAATAAGTAAGCCAAACACTATAAACCAACAAAGGAGGTTAACTTATTTCTAGAACTTGGAAGGAATTCTGCTACTTGGTTAAAGGGATATTAAAACTTGCATTTAAACTAAAGAAAGCTGAAGAGAGCATTAATTCACTCAGTACGTTCAAAGCAAACATTCCAGAGTTGCAGGTTTTTTAACCCATCAGTGAGCTGATGTCACGGGGCCACCAACGAAAAATCTGACCACAGCTAACTCAGAAATGGTTGAAACTTTCATATTGGTAGTGGGGCCGGCAATTGTTACAGCCACTTTGGAAGACAGTTTAGCATTTTTTAAAAATAAAATTAGCATATACTTCCCTTATTGCCCAATAATCCCACTCCTAGGTATTTGTCTAGGTGAAATGAAAACCATACACTTACAAATTCTATACACCAAAGTTTACAGTCACTTTAATCATAATTGCCAAAAACTAGAGGCAACCGATTGTCTTTCAATACACGAATGCATAAACAAACTATGGTATATCCATACGGTAGAATGCGAGACAGTCCTAGAATGAAGAGAATGAACTTCTGATACTCACAATGAAATTGTTTAATCTCAAATGTAATATGCTAGGTGCACAAGTCAAACATCAAAGTTTATATATAGTCTATGATTCCATTTATAGGATTCTTGTATAGGCAAAACTACAGATACAGAAAACAGATCAGGTGCTGCCAGAAACTGTGGTTTAGGAAAGATTGTGACCAAAGTACTGGGGAAATTTTGTGTATTGATCTAAATGTTCTACATCATGATTATAGTAGTAGTTACATGACTGTGTATGTTTATCAAAACTCATAAAACCATACATGGAAGAGAGAGGATTTTAATGAAAAATACAAGATGGGGAAAAGGTTACAAAAACTAGGTATAAAAACATAATTAGTGTTTTAATTAAAATAACTTCCATGTTATATTGATAGCTTTATTGATATATAATTCATATGCCATACAATTCATATGTGAACCATCACCACAGTCAACTTTAGAACTTTTTCCTCAACTCAAAAAGAAACCCCATATTCCTTAGCTACTATCTCCATATCCCCTCATCACTCTCCCACTCCCAGCCCTAAGCAGCTGCTAATCTAATTTTTGTCTATATATTTCCCTATTTTGGCCTTTCATATGAATAGAATCATATGAGTTCCTTTGTTTCTAATTTCTCTCGTTTAGCATAATATTTTCAAGGTTCACCCATGTTGTAACTTTTATTAGTATTTCATTACTTTTATGAATAAATAATATTCCATTGTATGGGTACAGCATCTTTATTTGTCCACACATCCGTTGGTGGACATCTGGGTTGTTTCCACATTTTAGATAGTAAGAATAAAGCTGTTATAAAAATTTGGGTACAAATTTTTGTGTTTTGTATTTTCATTTTTCTTGGGTATATACCTAGAGGTGGAATTACTGGGTATTATGATAATTCTATGTTTAATCACTTGAGGATGCACCAAAGTGTTTTCCAGCAGTGTACGCAGGTCCCGATTTCTCCACATCTTCATCAACACTTTTTATCTGGCTTTTTGATTCTGCACTCTTAATGGTTGAGAAGTGGTATCTCATTGTGATTTTCATTTGGATTTGCTTGATTAATGATATCAAGCACATTTTCATGTGTTTATTGGCCTCTTATATATCTTCCTTGGAGAAATGTCTATTCAGATTTGTTTGCCAATTTTTATGAAGATATTTGTCTTTTGATTACTCAGTTGCAAGAGTATATATCTCTGTATCTATCTCTATCTATCAATCTATCTATCAATGTATCTATCTATCTATCCATCCATCTATCATCTGTCCACTCTAGATAAAATTCCCTTACTAGATTTGCAAATACTTTCCCCAATTCTGTTGGTCATCTTTTTCTTTTTTATTTTATTTTAGTTAAGGTAACATTGGTTTATAACATTATATAAATTTCAGATGTACATCACTATATTACAACTTCTGTATACACATCATGTTCGTGTTCACCACCAAAAGTCTAGTTGCCATTCATCACTGTACAAATGTCCTCCTTTCAGCCTTCCTCCACCCCACTTTCCCTCTGGTAACCATCATTCTGTTCTCTGTATCTATGTATTTCTTTTTAAATTTTCCACATATGAGTGCAATCATATGATATTTGTCTTTCTTTGTCTGGCTTATTTTGCTTAACATAATACCCTCAAAGTCCATCCATGTTGTCACAAATGGTAAGGTTTCATCTTCTTTTATCATTGAGTAGTATTCCATTGTATACCTATACCACATCTTCTTTATCCATTCATCTTTCAGTGGGCACTTAGGTTGTTTCCATGTCTTGGCTGTTGTAAACAAGGCTGCAGTGAACATAGGGGTGCATGTATCTCTTCTAATAGTGTTTTCATTTTCATCAGATAAATACCCAGAAGTGGAATTGCTGGATGGTATGCTAGTTCTATTTTTAATTTCTTGAGTAACCTCCATACTGTTTTCCATAGTGGCTGTACCAATGTACATTCTCACCAGAAATGTACAAGGGTTCCCTTGTCTCTGCATCCTCTCCAACACTTATTATTTCTTTTCTTTTTAATAGTAGCCATTTTGATGGGTGTGAGGTGATATCTCATTGTGGTTTTGATTTGCATTTCTCTAATAATCAGTGATGTTGAACGTCTTTTCATGTGCCTCTTGACTGTCTGTATGTCTTCTTTGGAAAAATGTCTGTTTGGAGGCTCTGCCCATTTTTTAGTTAGTTTGTTTCTTTGTTGTTGAGTTGTACAAGTTCTTTATATATTTTGAATATTAACCCTTATTGGATGTATGATTTGCAAATATCTTTTCCCAGTCGATAGGTTTTCATTGTAGTTGAGCTCTTTCATTCAGGTCTTTGGTCCATTTTGAGTTCATTTTTATGTATGGTATGATGTAAGGGTTAAATTTTATTCTTTTGCATGTAGCTATGTAGTTGGCATACAGCCACTTCCTAAGGACTCTGCTTTCTCCATTGAATTACCTTGGTATCTTTGTTGAAACTCTTCCATCATAGATATATAGGTTTATTTCTGGACTCTCAAATCAATTCTATTGGTCTATATGTCTATTGTTGGGCCAGTGCAACACTGGCTTGATTACTATTGACTTGTATTAAGTTTTCAAATCAAGATGTGTGAGTCCTACTAATTTTTTTTTTCGAGGATTGTTGTGGCTGTTCTGTGTCCCTCAAAATTCCATATGAATTTTACAATCAGCTTGACAATGATTACAAAGAAATCAGCTGAAATAGTAATGAAACTTGCAATGTATCTGTAGATCCTAAAAACTCTAAGTCTCCTGATTAATATGGGATGTTTTAACCTATTTAGATCTCATTTCATTTAATTCAAAAATGTTTTTTACTTTTCAGAACACAAGTTTTATACTTCATTTGTTACATTTATTCCTATTTTATTTTTATTGACCCTATTAAAAATAGAATCGTTTTCTTATTTTATTTTCAGATTCTTCATTGTAAGTGAATAGAAATACAATTGACCTTCATGTATTGATCTTTCGTTTGCAACCTTGATGAACTCATTTATTGCTTCCAATAGTGTTTAGTGGGTATCTTAGAAATTTCTGTATGCAATCTGCGAATAGAGATAGTTTTACTTCTTTCTTTCCCACCTGGATGCCTTTGTTTCTTTCTTTCCTAATTGTCCTAGGAAGAACTTCTGTTGCAATGTTGAATATAAGAGGTGAGAGCAGACATCCTTCTCTTTTTCCTGATATTAGGAAGAAAGCATCCAGTCTTTTAGCATTAATTATGATGTTAGCTGTTTTTGTTTGTTTGTTCTGTAGATATCCTTTATCTGGTTGAGGAAGTTCCCTTCTATTTCTAGTTTGTTGAGTGTTTTTATAATGAAATAGTCTTGGCTTTTTTCCAATATCTGTGTCTATTGAGATGATTATGTGATTTTTCTTTTTTATTCTGTTGATATGATATATTACATTAATTGAGTTTCAGCTACTAATCCAATCTTTCATTCCTGGAATAAATCCCATTTGGTCATGGTGTATAAGTCTTTTTATATGTTGTTGGACTTGCCATGCTAATATTTTGCTGAAGATTCATAAGACGTATGAGGCTGTAGTTATCTTGTGTTATCTTTTTGTGGTTTTGTATCAGAGTGATACTGGCCTCAGAAAACGAGTTGAGAAGTGTTCTTTCTCTTCTATTTTTGGAAAACTGTGTGAAGATCTGGTATCAGTTATTCTTTAAATGTTTAGTAAATTTAACAGTGAAACTCTCAGAACCTGGAATTTTCTGATTTTTCAGATTGTCTATTTCTTCTTGAGTTTGTTTTTGTAGTTTGTGTTTTTCTAGGAATTTGTTTTCATCTGAGTTATCTAATGTGTTGATGTAAAATTCTTCATAGTATTCCTTTATAATCCTTTTATTTCTTTAAGTTGGAGATAACATCCTCTCTTGAATTTCTGATTCTAGTAATTTGAGTATTCTTTTTTTTTTCCTAAGTCAATCTAGCTAAAGATTTGTCCATTTTGTTGATTTTTTCAAAAAATAAGATTTTGGTTTCAGTGATTTTTTTCTATTGTTTTCTATTTCATTAATTTTCCACTCTAATCTTTATTATTTCCTTCCTTCTGCTTACTTTAGTTTACTCTTCTTTTTTCCAGTGTCTTAAGGTAGAATGTTAGATTATTGATTTTTTTTTTCATTTTTGTTATAAGCATTTACTGCTATAAATTTCTCTCTAAGCTCTGCTGTAGTGTATCCCATACGTTTTGATGTGGTGTGTCTTCATTATGATTTATCTCAAGTTTTTCCTCAAATCCCTTTTGATATCTACTTTGACCCATTGGTTATTTAGGAGTGTGTTGTTTAATATCTATATCTTTTTCCCTGAAATATCATGATTTATTGGCCTTTTGCACTAATATCTGCTGATTAAGACACTCTGACTATTAACCCTGGCTTTGTTACTCATTGTAATAATTACATTCACTTTGCCTCTAATACTTAATTCTGTCTTCTAGACTCTAAAGCCCAAATTCCATCTTCTAAATTCACACTAAAGATCTCAGGTACATGAAAACATCTCTTACCTCCAACCCCAGCCTACAAAGTCAGCTACCACCAAGCTTCTTAAAGATACAAGTGTTGTACCTTGCTAGTGCATTCTTTATTACCTTTGTGTGAGGAATGTCCTCTGGAACCACCCAGAGAATATGAGCAGGCATGGAGTCTTAGATTGCACTTAGTAAAATTATTCTAACACTTTCACCTACCGGAATATTCCCCTTCCTGAATATTATACCAATTAATTTCTGACATTTTTATCTCATTTAAGGTAGGCCACTGTTATGCCCAAACTCCATAGAGGCATTTTAAGAGATTATTAAATTTTATTCCAAGCTTCCTAGTTAAAATGCAGAATTCTGACTCATGAGTGAGTGTCCTACTGTTATAAAATGTTTTCCTAATTCAGTCTTATATTCAGCCCCATGACCCATTGTGTCCCCTTCTCCAACTCCCTCAAGATCTATTTATATTCACATTCCTTCTTTTCCTGCTGGCACATATTCACCGGAAATATAATTTCTTTGGCATTCTTGGCATATTTACTATGGAGGAGGAATTTTAATTTCTTGCTCATGCTGCTTTGACATAGATAATTAGCTGAGGTAGGTTAGGGTCAAGAGGAAAAGAAGCTTTATGTTACAAGGCATCAAATTTATGACACTGTCTGTAGGCAATACAGGGCTGTTCTAATGACTTTTTCACCTCAAAACACAGTAAATAATAATAGGGACATTTCATTTATCATGGTTTTAGGAAAAGGCACTTAACAATTTATTCAATACATCAGTTTCTAATCAGAGAAAATCAAATGAAACCCCAAAATTTTTGCATGCATGTTAACAAACAAGAAGGATTAATGTTTACATACTCTTTAGTATGTTTGAATGTTTATTTCCCTGATTTTGAAGGCCTTTATATTCAGTTTTCATTTTGTCCTAAATTATTTTCTGAGTTATATATTTATATTTAAGTGCAGTATGAGTGTAAGTTATCCATGTCCTCAAAAGTCTGAAAATTGTTGAGTAAAATTGAACAAAATGAAGAGTGCACCTTTGAAAGAATTATATCCTCATAGCCCTTCTCCATCAACTACTAGCCATTCAGGGCTTCTGGTTCTGCTATGGCAAGAATGATAATCCTTCATGACATTGTATCTTATGTAGAAACTGTATTAATTTATTTTTATGTCATTGTTGATTACTTTTATAAAATGTGTTTACATTGTATGATTGACATGTTTCTATATGTGAAAATTGTTTGAGTATCGAGTGAGATACAACAGTTCATATTCTGCCGTTAAAATTTAAAAGAATATTTTGCTTAGCATAAAGGATCTCAGGAAAGAATCAATGTCATTAAGACAGAGATAGTTGCATTTGAATTATGAGATAACATATATGTCTAAATGAAATACAAAAGGAACTTTGTATTATTGCTTCAAATAAAGTTGAAATAAGACTATATTAGCTTGCAATAGGGCTGCCATAACAAAGTACCAGAGACTAAGTGGCTTAAACAACAGAAATTAGTTTTCTCACAGTTCTGGAGGCTAGAAGTCTGAGATCAGTATGTTGATGGGGTTAGTTTCTTCTGAGGCCTCTCGATCTTCTTGGCTAGTAGGAAGCCATTGTCTCCCGGTGTCTTTACATGGTCTTCCCTCTGTATCCATCCACGTCCAAATTTTCTTTTCTTATAAGGACACCAGTCATAAGGGATTAGGGCCCACCCTAATGACATCATTTTAACTTAATTACTTCTTTAAGACCCTACTTTAAAATACAGTCACATTCTGAGGTACTGGGGATTAATCTGGACTTCAACATATAAATTTTGAGGGGGCACAATTCAGCCCATAACGTAGACTTATGTTTACAATTTGGTGTAAGAACTTTCACACATGGGGAATACTGTTGTATGTTCAAGGAGGAAGACAACAAAAAGTAAACCTTATTTGACATGCATTATTTAAGTGATTTTAAGATAGACAACCAGAAAGCTTCAGTGAGCAGGAGAATGCCAAGTCATTTGAATTTTGTTTTTGTCTTTTTCATGTTATAATTTGTTGTTATTTTTGTTGTCAACTCTTTCTATTATATCAGTGGTCAACAAATTAAGGCCCACTACCCCTTTTTGTAAATGAGGTTTTGTTGGAAAACAACCATATCCATGCTCTCTGTCTGTTTTCAAGATACAATTGCTGAGTTGAGTAATTGTGACAGAGATCTTACGGTCTGCAAAGACTATTTATTATCTGGTCCATTAGAGGAATGGTTTACTGACCCCTCTATTACATCATTAACTTATTCTCTCTTTTATTTCTGTTATATTTCTACAATTTAAGAACCTAAAAAACAAACAAAAAAAAATCAACTGATTCCACATCTATTTTCTGCTAAGATTTAGAAGTAGCTGAAAAATTCACATTAAATCTAATAGATATAATTATTAACTTTGCTAATAAAAACTTTCTCTTGTAGGTTGATTCTTTAGCACCTTTCAAATTATGATCAGTCACATAATCTAATATAGTCCATTTAAAGAGTTTCTTTGAAACTATAAATATCTCACAGTTTTCTTCATTTCTATCTTACTACTGTGGAAAAAAAATAAAGCAATCAAATCAATTATTTTTACCACAATTTATTTTAACATAAAAATATGACACCTTAGTTTAAAGTCATGCACTTAACATGCCAAATAAATTAATCTACGTTCTTCTATGATCTCTACACTAGAGTGTTCAACAAAGTTTGTACATATCTATTTGGCTTGTTTAAAGAAGTTTGACATATGTGCATTGTCTTTCTCATTAGCATGCATCGATATAAGATCACATATATAAAGCATTAATATTATCTGAATATACTAGAAAGGAATTTCATGGACTGTGTTTAGAGAGATGCACCATGTTCCATTAAACTTCATATGTCATTTTGGAAGTAGAAAAGAGCAGACACATATCGTTTCATGATAGAGTCTCACATCAAAATTGCTAGCTAAAGGAGTACATCCATATTCAGTTCATGAATTTAAGGTAAATTAATTAAATGTGAATATTTAAGGAATTGCATATCAATGTTTAACCACTATTTTTTGCTTGCACTATGCAATTAACCTACCGACATCTCACCACCTATTTTATGATATTTTTGTTAAATATCCATGAATTATACTCAATAGGTACAGAATTTTGAACACTATCATATGCATCTTAATTTTCTAGTTTTCAACATGTCTAATTGGAAATTATTTTAAAAATAGATCTCATGTATTGTATGCATGGGAAAATTAGAAAAGAGTCATTAAAGGGTAGTAGAATTTTTAAATATTTTATTCTATTATTTGCAGCTTTTTAAACTCTGAAATGATATAAAGTGAATAAAATTAATATCAATTTTTCTACGAAGTGTTTCCCTTCGCTATACTTTTAAAAAATATTTCAACTTAAAGACTTTAGTAGTAATGTGTTCAGTTCCCTTAAGAGCATTTTCATTTGTTGAATGAAAATGAGAATTAAAAATATATTCAGTTGTATAATTAAATATATCTTGCACTTTTTATATAAAATGACTGCAGTCTGTTTAAAATATACATTGATGGATACAGTAGCTTAAGGCATTAACATCTGTATATATGGATCTCAAAATAAGATGCCATATTCTTCACTAAGCATGGAAAACTTTTGGTAAAATTTAAATCACACAAAACATATCTAATAAAATTCAGTTATTTTACTCTGAATGATACTACAGATGCATTTTTTCTTTCAACACAAAAATAACTATGACAAAAAGATAGAAATATTCATGAGAAAATTTTTGTCTAGGTTCTGAACTGTATCTTATTATAAAGAACAACTTATTTCTCCAGCTTTTTTTCGTGTGTGTATGTGAGGAAGATGAGCCCTCAGCTAACATCTGATGCCAATCCTCTACTTTTTTCTGAGGAAGACTGGCCCTGGGCTAACATCCATGCCCATCGTCCTGCACTTTGTATGGGACGCTGCCACAGCACGGCTCGCCAAGCAGTGCGTCAGTGTGCGCCTGGGATCTGAACTGGCGAACCCTGGACTGCCGCAGCGGAGCACGCGCACTTAACCGCTGGCACCACGAGGCCGGCTCCAGCATTTTAATTTAGGTAATAGATATGCATCATTTTTATTTTTGCCATTACTCAGGAAAACTAGAAAGGTTATTTGGTAAGGTAGATGCTATAAAACAGAGAAAGTTGAATATGGTTTAAAGGAAGCGTATTCACAGAATAAACAGTTGCAAGACTAACAAAATGCTGTATTGCTAAATTGATGGTAGGCATGCATATTCAAATTGAATTTCCATCATGATAAGAATCACTCAATAGTTATTTTCCACTAGACAAAAAAGGAAATATACTTTATTATAGCTAGGCAAAAATTACTTTTCTATCTGACCTTGATTCCTATGCTAACCAGCTGATTGACTTGTGCCTTGTGCTGATTGACAGGGCAGAAATGCAAAGGCTTTGCAATTAATAATTCTTTGCTGCTGCTGAGGACCAAGACCTTCATTTTAAATTATGCCAGCATGCTTCACCATTTAATCATAGCCCAAGGAATGAGTACTATGGTTTTTAATTAAAGATTTTTTTCTGACTGAATAGGTATAAACCTTCTATAATATTTCATTATGAATCTAAAACACATTGTAATAGTATTCTTTCAAAAATGCCAAAATTGTATTTTAGTTTTTATGATTTTGTTTATTCATTTGTTTTTGATTCACTTTAAGCTGATGTTTCCATGTCCATTCAACATATACATGGTTAACTACAGACACAAATTTAGATTAAAGTGTTTATTTTGGATGAAACTATACTCAGACTAAACCACCATCTTTAGCACTCTGTAAAAAGCCTTAACTGTAACTATACATTTTTTGTAAGAAATGATTGACTTGTGTTGGTATTTTTTGGCCAAATCAATGTAACATTAACCCAAATCACTCAAAATATTAAGATGTGGGGACAAGTCTACAAATCTTTGCACAAGAAACAATTTAGCCTTGTGAAAGACTGAACAATATAAAATAGTTATATACTTTTAAAATATTCATGTATTTTTTATATATTTATAGAAAATATTTTTATATTTTTTAAGTCTTTTGAAATCAAGGTGAAATAATGTTCAAAAATGTTGAATACTTCCTCTGAGATAATCTGCAAAAAAAAAAAACTACCAGAAACCTCTATAGATTAAATGAAATTTTATTTTATTCAGAAAAAAGGAAGAGAGTTTAAAACGATAGTGTTGAAAGTTCAAACCAAGATTCTTTTTAACATGGCTTAACTTAATGGCAATAAGTTAGTTTAGCAGAGTAAAGCACAACTTTTGTTATTAGTTGTTTTTTTTTTTTTTGGTCAGTTACACTTAAGGGAAATTGTTGACTCTCAAAGATAATTTATAACATAATTTTTTATTCAGCTCTATATTCCACTTCACCCCCTCTCTCCCTCAGGAAGCAAGTATTTCCTTTTCTTTTCTATTGTTATGATTCTAAAGTTTCCTTTATACTAATATTCAATCTTTGGTTTTATTAAAATTGTACATGTAAATGATAAAAATGCATTCATCTATCACAACTATAATGTTCTTAAAGACAATTTATCATTCCTTAAAACCTATTTAGGTATATAGAGACAATAGCAATAAGCATTCACACATAGGCTATAATAAGGTCTAGTTACTCAGTGCTTTACTGACTCAGCATGTTTTAAGGAAGATTCTGGGCAACAGTTTGATTAACCAAATCTGATAAAACTCCATTCAGGAAGGAGGAATCAATGTCAACTATTCCTTAATTGTCTTGAGGTTCAAAGGATTTTCAAAAGAATAACAGACTTTTTAATAAGTAATTTTCAGAAAAGTAGTTAAAGAGAAAAATGTCACTGTGCAGGTAATGAAAGAAAAAAAATAACCACAGTTCAAGTAGAACTTGAGCATTAAAAACAAACTGAAAAACAAAGATAATTTTCTTTTCTAAATGGGATAGTTTTCCTTGAACTGTCAATTGAACTCAGAGCTAAATTCATATGGCCGCAAATTAATTGTTTATGGAAATCGAGAGAAGACTCCCCATAGAATTGCAAATTGAATTTTCCAAACTCCTTTTAATTTCAAAAGATGCTTAAAAGCTCAAGCTACTTCTTAACTATACTACACGGTCTGGATAAATCCAAAGCCTTGAATTTAGGTGTGAAGCTTATATTCAATATGAATTTTTTTTATGTCTATGATTCAGGTTTATAAGAGTAATGATAATTTAACTTTCCATGAATAAAAATTCTGCTTTCTTTTGTCTATATTTTATTATTTTTCTCTTATAACATTTAGTTTTAACTTTCTCATACCTGACAGTCAACAATCAGATTACATTGAAATCAAATAATATTTCTGTGCTATGAAAATGAAATCTGAATCTTGGGTAGATTGTAAAGTTTTAGACCAGTGATCTCATTAAATACAATAGATTATTTAATCATTAAATACAATAGATTATTTAATTATTTAGATATAACAGAGTAGTGTTCAAGGAAGTCATATCAATGTTATGACACTAAAGCCAATGCTAAAGAAAATATATATTTTGTTGACTTATGCTTGGTAAAGACAATATAGACCTGTTATGAGAAAGTAAAGCTCAGATAGCTTAAAGATATTTTTTCCCCCAAAGTCACAACTCTAGTAAAAGAAGGAGAAACAAATTGTCTGGAGGTCTTTCAGATTCCTAAACTTAACCTTCAGCCATTTTGCTTAAAACATTGGCTCTAGTAACAGATCATGTCAGAGCACTTTTAGCTAGCTGTGCCTAATTAAGTTGGCTTGTGTCATTAAATTTTCCAGGGTTTTCTTAGTTGAATTCACATCACAATTAAATTAAGTTGCATGATCAGCTTCGTTTTTACTGTCTATGTAACTGACAGTTACAAACAGAACCAGAACTTAGAATGAGAACGACTCCTTAAGAGAGATGCACATACTGAACACACTAATAAAATGATAAAATGTGCATCATGAAGTTAAGTACATATATATTTGTACTCAGTATATGTGTGTACATACTATATATGTATGTGCTGTGTACGTATGTATATACTATGTTTGTGTGTGCGTATATATATACACTGTGTATATACACATAAATGTGTGTGTATACAATAAATGGACTGAATAGCCAAATAGACTAAGTTAAAGAACAAAGAACTTAGGAATCAATTCCATTTATGATAATAAATACACAAGGGTGTTCACTGATGCACTGATGGGAATAGTCAAATGTTGAAAACAATGGAGGATGCTTAAAAGGACAAGTAGTACATATGAATTAGGTCTGTGAATATTATGCAACCATTCTAATCATAGGTAACTATTATGACTATATTGGTCTATCAATCAAGTTTGCTGGAGAGGTGCCAACAAAATTAATGACAGTCACTTGTGTAAAATAAAATGGGATTAGAGAAAAGGGCTAAAAGAGACCACTCACATTTCATTCACTATAGTTCTCCATTTATTACTTGTTTAATGAAAAAGAAGACAAATATTTTTTAAAAAGAAACATTAGTGATTCCAAAATGAAAGATGTGATTTGATGGTGACATTAATTCAAATTTACTTCTCAGTTATTATCCCCAAACACAATTAGCCATTTTCAGGGTATTAGATTTCACCAAAGACTCACATCTTTTGTTTGGCAATACAATATCATCTTTGTCTTAATGAATGTAAATCTCTAGTTCTGTAGGAGACAATAAATCAATTATTTAAGTTGTACTTTTCCTTGAGAGATTCTAGAAATTGGGTGAATACAAATTATTTTTCCTCCTTGCTGATTATATTCGGGAATTTTTATGCTAATTAGTTACATTTAGGGTACTGAATAGCTATAAAAAATAGAACAAGAGGTATAACCTCTAAACACAATATATATTTGTCTCGCCCATAGAAAATCCAGTTGCTAACTCCAGAGGAGTTGTACCTTCTGCTGGTTTCTTAACCAACTTCAACATATCACTCTAAAGGTCATTCTGGTCACTGTTTTCCCAGTCCATGGGCCTAAAACAGGCATACCTTATTTCCCACACATTCCACTGGTGTGAATTTATTCACATAGCCATGTCTAACTTTAGCTGTGGAATGCTTTCTATTTCACAAGAAGAAGCAGAAGAGATTTTGGTAGACAGCATTCTTTGCAAACTGAAAAACTGAAGTGAGAAGATGTAACCAATTGATGATTTCATTTAATCTATTTGTTTATGCTTACATAGAAAATGATATCTTTTTACAAAGATAATCCTAGATAGGAATTTCAAGCATCCCTTAATCAGCCCAGTACAGTCATTTAAATTGTATCAATCAATTAAATATTCTGCTTTTCAATGGAAATAGTATAGTTTCAGAGCATCAATATCATATCTACAATTTTAATTTATTTTTGGGTCAATCTAAGCTCTCTGCTAATGTAAACATGTCTCAGTCAGAATAATATTTAATTTTATGAACAATTTTAATATGCAACAAATCACCTTTAGTTTGTCATTTTTGTATTTCATCATTTCACTTCAACCAGAGTTAAAGTTTTGTAACTTTTATGTTACTGGTACAAAAGCCAAATCAGAGATCATTATTAAAAATTAAGTGTGATAATACATTTCAAAAAAAGAAGTTGAAGCTTTGTTTGTACATTTCAAATGTATGTCTATTTAGTATAATTTTAAAGAGAACATTTATGATTACTAGGTTGTGTTGACATGTATAACACAATTTAAAGAGTTATTTGATCTAGGGTATTTCATGTTGGTTCTTGCCACATCATCTTTTATTTTTAAGTACTGATAAAACAATCTAGAGAGCTACGAAACTGTAATTGGTTCTGTAAACCCTCGCCTGAAAGATACACTTTTTATGGCATATTTCACAGATACTCTTCTCATCTGTTTATCATTCTTTTGATTTTTTTCCAACTCATAAGAAATATGCTTGCAGATTTGTATTCTGTTCGTATCTAAATTCCAGTAAAGGTCAGCCTTCCCATAAAAAGGAGTATAAATAGTGCATAAAATGATGATCCAAGCTAGCACATCAAGAAAATAAAAGCATAAAAGTAAAGGTCACTTTCACAATTTTTATCTTGAAGCACTCTCAGAAATATATAGTGTGAAAATTTGTCAAAGTGTTCAAAAGACGAGTTTGGATGTTGAGGTTCTTTTTCTCTTTTTTCTTTTCTATGAACTTTCTAGAAATTAAAAAGAGGTTGTACAGGGGCCGGCCCAGTGGCGCAAGCGGTTAAGTGCGCGCGCTCCGCTGCGGCGGCCCGGGGTTCGCCGGTTCGGATCCCGGGCGCGCACTGATGCACTGCTTGGCAAGCCTTGCTGTGGTGGTGTCCCATATAAAGTGGAGGAAGATGGGCACAGATGTTAGCCCAGGGCCGTCTTCCTCAGCAAAAAAAAAGAGGAGGATTGGCGGATGTTAGCACAGGGCTGATCGCCTCACAAAAAAAAAAAAAAAAAAAAGAAGTTGTACATTATTGAAGCTGTTATCTTTATGTTAGTTTGGTTATTAGGGTCATTACCCCTGATATTTAATCAATTATCAGAATAATACTTGTTTCAGTTGAAAATAATCATTCTTTCCCTGGAAGCTGCATTTAGATTTGTTGACATTAATAATAGATAAAGCATATCAGCATTTCTAAGTTGATCGAAAAGAAAACATTTATTACTTATTTAAATAATAATTTAGGTGAAACATTCCTATAAATCTTCATATTTTGACTTTCTTTCAGTCAGCTTAAAAGGAGAGTCAATACTTATACTAGGAAGATACTCTACTTACTAAATTAAGTGTATTATGTATTCGTACTAAATTATTATACTAATTACTATTACTAGTAATACTACTATTACTAAATTATTATACTAAATTAAGTAAATTATGTATTCACCTATCTACAATAATAGTTTTAAATTTGGTCTAATTTGGCTTAATAACTGAGTAATGAGTCTGAGATTGAACTTTTGAAAGCCTTTAGAAAAGGTACCTGTGTGAGCTATATTTTACTTTTTTGCTGAGGAAGATTAGCCCTGAGCTAACATTTGTCACCAATCTTCCTCTTTTTGGCTTGAGGAAGATCAGCCCTGAGTTAACATCCATGCCAGTCTTCCTCCATTTTATATATGTGGGTCACTGCCACAGCATGGCTGACGAGTGGTGTAGATCTGCTCCCGGGATCCGAAACCATGAACCCAGGCCATCGAAGTGGAATGCACTAAACTTAACCACTACCCTACAGGGCCAGCCCCCGTGTGTGAGCTTTTTAATCCACGAAATGTGGAAGCAATATGAGCTAGCTTCAGTTTTACTATATTTAGAACAATAGATTTATGATAAAGTCTATGGAATCAAGACAAGTAACTCTTAGCAACACAGAAACACAAATGCTGGGGCATGAGCTCTCTAGCTCACCAGAAGTAGCAGAGCACTATTGTGGGACAATATTTAGCCCTCTCCTCCTTAATTTTCTCAACTTCTGATAGTTTTTCCTACTCTAATAGCCTCTACATCTTATTACAATCAGTTATTTGTGTGTGTGTGTGTGTGTGTGTGTGTCTGTCTGTCCGTCTGCAACAAAATTACTAACTCCTCTGGGTAGAGACCACATCTCATCCATTGTTTAAAAATATAATCATACATAATATTGTACAATCCCAGAGCAAGTTTTATTTAATTGAATTAATAAACATTTTGAATAAATGTAATTAATGAGGGATTACTTAGTATTAGATAATAAAAGAATAAGTAAATAAATAAGCTTGGTTCTAAATCTCAAAAATTTTATGTGTAATATGGGAGATAAATATTTTTAGTATGCTCTATACACACACAAAAAAATAGTAAAAAAGATGCAAAAGGAAATTGTGATACATTCCATTTTATTGTTGCACATTAATGGAGGTGTAGGATTTTAATAGGTAAAAAGTTTGAGATGAAAATGATAGGTAGAGAGGGAAGAATGTAAGCAAGGGCAGGTTTGTCTGGATATTTCTGTATTGAGTTAATAAATGTCTACACTAACCCTGAGTAAATGCCTGTCATATAGTGGCATATTTATTTAGAGAAGTATAATGGTTATTAATAATACCTTGCTCAAATAGAATTAATCTATCATTTCACTCAACAGAATATTATAGATATTGATCATTTTACTTTGACATTTTGAAAAAAAATTAAAAAGTTCACATTTTTTAAAAACTTATAGTCATATGTCACGATCAAACCTTCACTGGAAAAGGACAAGCCCTATATTTTCCTTATATGGGCGTACTTCAAAGATACTATGGGTTCCATTCCAGACCACAGCAATAAAGCAAATACTGCAATAAAGTGAGTCACACAAATTTTTTGGTTTCCCAGTTGTCTGGCCACATGCCCAGTTGGGTAAGCAGTGTGGGATAGGCTGCAGAGAGACCAAAGAAAAGACCCAGAATGGCAAATGAGATATATGGGTTTATTGGGAGTTACTAACAGGGAATGTCCAGTGGCAGCCAGCTGGATGGAAGTGTACACTCGTACCTGTGGGCAGGGAGGGGGTTGTTTATATAGGCAGGGGGCACAAAGGCTATATGCTTGCCAAGAGCGGCTGTCCCTGGTATGCCCAGCGTTCCCAGGAACAGTAGTTCACGTGGAGGGGTTCTGCGTTCCTTTAAGACATGATGTTCTTTGAGTGAGATAGGGTGAGATCCCGGCTGAACAGGCCCTGGATTGTTACAGATCCCAGCAACTGGGCGTCCTGTCAAGAAGATTGGCGTCCTGTCCAGAAGGGGGCCAGAAGCACACATGGCTGGTAAAGGGCATGCAAGCTAGTGCCCCTACACCAGTGCGTATAAAAGTTATGTTTACACTATATTGTAGCCTATTAAGTGTGCAAGAGCATTATGTCTAAAAAAAAATGTACATAATTTAGAAATATTTTATTGCTAAAAAATGCTAACCATCATCTGAGCCTTAGCGAGTCATAATCTTTTTCCTGGTGGAGGGTCTTGCCTTGATGTTTATGGCTGTTGACTGGTCCGGGTGGTGGTTGCTGAAGGCTGAGGTGTCTGTGGCAATTTCTGATGATAAGACAATAATGAAGTTTGCCACATCAATTGACTCTTCCTTTTATGAACAATTTCTCTGTAGCATGCAATGCTGTTTGATAGCATTATGCCCACAGTAGATCTTCTTTCAAAATCGGAGTCATCTCAAACAATATTGTTGCTTTATCAACTAAGTTTATGTAATATTCTAAATCCTTTGTTGTCATTTCAACAATTTTCACAGCATCTTCACCAGGATTAAATTCAATCTCAAGAAACTACTTTCTTTGCTCATCCATAAGAAGAAACTATTCATCCATTAAAGTTTTACTATGAGATTGCACATCTTCAGGCTCCATTTCTAATTCTAGTTCTCTTTCTATTTCTATCCCATCTGCAGTTATTTCCTTTGCTGAAGTCTTGAACTCCTCAAAGTCATCCATGAGGGCTGGAATCAACTTCTTCCAAACTCCTGTTAATGTTAGTTTTTTTACATCTTCCCGTGAATCACAAATGTTCTCAATGACATCTAGAATGGTGAATCCTTTCCAGAAGGTTTTCAATTTACTTTACCCAGATCCATCAGAGGAATCACTATCTATGGCAGCTACAGTATTGCAAAATGTATTTCTTCAATCATAAGACTTGAAAGTTGAAATTATTCCTTGATCCATGGGCTGCAGAATGGATATTGTGTTTGCAGGCGCAAAAACAACATTAATCTTGTAGTATACCTCCATCAGAGCTCTTGGGTGACCAGGTGCATTGTCAAAGAGCCGTAATATTTTGAAAGGAATTTTTTTTTTTTCTGAGCAGTAGATCTCAACAGTGGGCTTAAAATATTCAGTAAACCATGTTGTAAACAGATGTGCTGTCATCTAGGCTTTGTTGTTCCATTTATAGAGCACAGGAAGAGTAGATTTAGCATAATTCCTAAGGACCCTAGGATTTTTGGAATGGTAAATGAGCATTGGCTGCAACTTGAAGTCACCAGCTGCATTAGCCCCTTGCAAAGGAGTCGGCCTGTGCTTTGAAGCTTTGAAACCAGGCATTAACTTCTCTTCTCTAGCTATAAAAGTCCTAGACGGCATCTTCTTCCACTATGAGGCTGTTTTGTCTACATTGAAAATCTCTTGTTTAATGTAGCCACTTTCATTAATTACCTAAGCTAGACCTTCTGGAAAACTTGTGTAGCTTCTACATCAGCGCTTGCTGCTTCACCTTGCACTTTCATGTTATGGAGACAACTTCTTTCCTCAAACCGCATGAATCAACCTCTGCTACCTTCAGACTTTCTTCTGCAGCTTTCTCACCTCTCTCAGCCTTCACAGAATTGAAGAGAGTTAGGGCCTTGCTCTGGATTTGGTTTTGGCTTAAGAGAATGTTGTGGCTGGTTTGATCTTCTGTCCAGCCCACTAAAACTTTCTCTATATCAGCAGTAAGGCTGTTTCATTTTCTTATCATTTGTGTATTCACTGGAGTAACACTTTCAATTTTCTTCAAGAACTTTTCCTTTGAATTCACAGTTTGGCTAACTGTTTGGCACGAGAGGCCTAGCTTTTGGCCTATCTTGGCTTTTGACATGCCTTTCTCACTAAGGTTAATCATTTCTAGCTTTTGGTTTAAAGTAAGAGACGTGAAACTCTTCTTTTCACTTGAAAGGTGAATAAAATTGAGAGGAAGTTATAGAGATTTCCCATATACCCCTGACCCCACTCTTTTCTCTCCCAAGAAGAGGGAGAGATATGGGGGAATGGCCAGTTAGTGGAGCAGACAGAACACATACAACATTTATTAAGTTTGCTATCTTATATAGGCACGGTTCGTGGCATCCCGAAACAATTATAATAGTAACAGCAAAGATCACTGATCACAGATCACCACAACAAATATAGTAATAACAAAAAAGTTTGAAATATTGTGAGAATAACCAAAATGTGACACAGAAACTTGAAGTGAGCAAATGCTGTTCGAAAAATGTCACCGACAGACTTGCTTGATGCAGGGTTGCCACAAACCTTCAATTAGTAAAAAATGCAATATTTGTGAAGCACAGTAAAGTGAAGCACAATAAAACGAGAAAAGCCTGTGTCATATTTTAGAGAATATTAAATAACACACACATGACATTAAATAACAAACATTAACACATTTCAAATTGAGAAGAATCAAATTTAATTCACAATTAGATATCACTATAACCATTACAGTGGTCAAAATTAATTTTTACCTAACAACAAGTATTGGTAAAGATATGGAGTAATTGAAACTTGCATACACTGCTCCTGGAAATATAAATTGATATAATCACTTTTGATAAGTCTTTGGCATATTTACTTAGCTGAACATATCATCCAGTAATTTTGCTCCTATTTATATCCCTAATTATAATGTGTACATATATTCACCAAAATAGATGTATTAGAATGTTTAGAAAATCAGTATTTGTAATAGCCAAAATTTGGAAATAATCCAAAAGTCCATCAACAGTGGCATTTTTTGCTATAGTCACAAAATGTAATACTATATGTCAATGAGAATGAATGATTTACAACTACATGCAGAAATAAGGAATTTTACACAACAGCGCATATACACAGTTCCATTTACATAGGGCTACAAAAAAAGCAAAATGCAGCTAAGCTGTTAGAAGTCATGACAGAAGTCAGTCCTGGTCTGGGGGTAGTGACTGTTAACAATGTTAACATTATTCTTTTTTTAAAAAAACTTCATATTTTTGTAGAAGTTTTAGATATGCAATAAAATTGAGAGGAAGTTATAGAGATTTCCCATATACCCTTGCCCCCACACATGCATATCCTCCCCTATTATCAACATCACTCACCAAAATGGTACATTTTTTACCAAGGTTGAACGTACATTGACTCATCATAATCCCTCAAAGTCCATATTATATGGACAAATGTATAATGACATATCTCTATTGTTATAATATCATAGAGTATTTTCACTGCCCTAACAATCTTCTGTGCTCTACCTATTCATCTCTGTCCCCCTCTCAGGCAACCATTAATCTTTTTATTGTTTCCATAGTTTTGCCTTTTCCAGAATGTCATATAGTTACAATCTTACAGTATGTAGCCATTACAGATTGGCTACTTTCACTTAGTAATATGTACTTAAGGTTCCTCCATATCTTTTAATGGCTTGCTAGTTCATTTCCTTTTAGAGTTGAATAATATTTCAGTATCTGGATGTAGCACAGCTTATTTAGTCATTTACCTACTGATGGATATCTTGCTTGCTTCCATGTTTGGGAATTACAAATAAAGCTGTTATAAACATCCATGTGCAGATTTTCATGTGGATATAAGTTTTCAACTCCTTTCAGTAAATACCAAGGATCTTGGTTGCTAGATAGTATGGTAAGAGTATGTTTAGTTTTGTAAGAAATAGCCAAAAATGTCTTCCAAAGTGGCTGTACTATTTTGCACTCCTGTCAGCAATGTACAGTTCTGGTTGCTACAAATCCTTGTTAGCATCTGGTGTTGTCCGAGTTCTCGATTTTAGCTATTCTAATGGAAGTGTAGTGGTATCTCATTGTTTTAACTTGCATTTCCCTGATAATGTATGGTATGGGGCTACTTTTCATATGTTTGTTTGCCATCTGTATATCCTCTATGGTGAGATATCTGTTAAAGTATTTGGTCTAATTTTTAACCGGGTTGTTTATTTTCTTCTTGTGCTTTTTGTTTGTTTGTCTTTTGTTTTTGGTGAGGTAGATTGGCCTTGAGCTAACATCTGTTGCCAATCCTCCTCTTTTTGCTGAGGAATATTGTTGCTGAGCTAACATCCATGCCAATCCTCCTCCATTTTTTGTATGTGGGACACTGCCACACCATGGCTTGATGAGCGGTGTGTAGGTCTGCCCCTGGGATCCAAACCTGTGAACCCTGGGCCGCAGAAGCAGAGCACGTGAACTTAATCACTATGCCACCAGGCTGGCCCTTCTTGCTGTGTTT
The DNA here is from genome assembly GCF_020826845.1 of Diceros bicornis minor. Lineage (NCBI taxonomy): Eukaryota > Metazoa > Chordata > Mammalia > Perissodactyla > Rhinocerotidae > Diceros > Diceros bicornis. Next base: position 41,146,426 of record NC_080759.1, read on the forward strand.
TAAGAGAAATTTGTATATTTTGTACAACAGTCCTTTATCAGATTCATCTTTTACAAATATTTTCTCCCAATCTGTGGTTTGTCTTCTCATTTTCTTGACATTGTCTTTTGCAGAGAAGAAATTTTTAGTTTTAATAAAGTCTATCTTAATTCTTTTTTTTCAGAGATTGTGTTGATTTTTCATGGATTTTTTTCATGGTTTGTATCTAAAAAGGCACTACCATATCCAAGTCATCTAAGTTTTCTCCTATGTTATCTTCTAAGTGTTTCGTAGTTTTGTCTTTTATGTTCAGTTCAGTGATCAATTTTGAGTTAACTTTTGTAAAAGATGTGAGTTTGGTGTCTCAAACCCATTAAAAACTCAAAAAAACCAAAAACCCCTCATTTTTTTGCATGTTGACGTCCAGTTGTTCTAGCACCATTTGTTGAAGAGACTATCTTTGCTCCATTGTATTGTCTATGCTCCTTTGTCAAAGATCAATTAACTATATTTGTGGGAGTCTATTTCTGGTTTCTGTTTCTGTTCCATTGACCTATTTGTTTATTCTTTCGCCAATACTACACTGTCTTTATGACTAGAGCTTTATAGTGAGTCTTGAAGTTGAGTAGCATCAGTACTCCAACTTTGTTCTCCTTCAGTATTATATTGACTATTCTAGGTCTTTTGCCTCTCCATATAAACTTTAGAATCAGTTTGTTGATATCTATAAAATAACTTGCGATTTTGCTTGGGATTGCATTTGATTGTAGGTAAAGTTGGGAAGAACTGACATCTTGACAATATAGAGTATTCCTATTCGTGAGCATGGGATATCCTCCATCTATTTAGTTATCCTCTGATTTTATTCATCAGAGTTTTGTAGTTTTCCTCATACAGATCTTGTATACATTTTATGAGATTTATACCCAAGTATTTAATTTTGGGGGGTGCTAATGTAAATGATATTGTGTATTCAATTTAAAATTCCACATATTCATTGTTAAAATATTGGACAGCAAATGACTTTTGTATATTCACCTCGTATTTGCTATTATTGGTTACTAGTTCCAGGAGATTTTTGGTTGGTTCTTTTGAATTTTCTACGTAGATGATCATGTTATTTGTGAACAGTAAGTTTTATGTTCTCCTTTCCCAATCTGCTTACTTTTTCTTTTCTTTTCTTGTCTTTATTGCATTAGGTGGGACTTCCTGTATGATGTTGAAAAGCAGTGGTAAGAGGGGATACCCTTGATTTGTACCTGATCTTATTGGAAAAGCTTCGATTTTCTCACCATTAAGTATGATGTTAGCTATAGGTTTTTTGTAGATAGTCTTTATCAAGTTGAGACATTCCCCTCTACTACTAGTTTACTGAGAATGTTTATCGCGAATAGTTGTTGAATATTGTCAAATGTTTCTTGTGTATCTATTAATAGAACCATCTGATTTTTCTTTTTAGTCTGTTAATGAGATGGATAACATTAATTGATTTTCAAAATTAAACCACCCTAGCATGCTTGGGACAAATCTAAGTTGGTCGCGATGTATAATTCTTTTATTCTTTTTTGGATTTGATTTGTTAATATCTTGTTGAGGATTTTTGCATCTATGTTCATGAGAGATATTGGTCTGTAGTTTTCTTTTCTTGTTATGTTTTTTTCAGATTTTGATATTAGGATAATGCTGGGCTTAGTGAATCAGTTAGGAAGTAGTCCCTCTGATTCATCCTCGGAAAGAGATAGTAGAGAATTGGTATCATTTCTTCCTTAAATATTTGCTAGAATTCACCAGTGAACCTAACTCACCTGGTGATTTCTGTTTTGGAAGGTTATCAATTATTGATTCAATTCTTAATAGAGATAAGCCTATTCATATCATCTATTTCTTCTTGTGTGAATTTTGGCAGATTGTGTATTTCAAGGAATTGATCCATTTCATCTGGTTATCAAATTTGTGGGCATAGTGTTGTTCATAATATTTCTTTATTATCCTTTTAATGTCCATGTATACTATAGTGAAGTCCACTTTTTCATTTCTGATATTAGTAATTGGTATCCTCTTTCTCCTTTTTTTTCTTAATTAGCCTGTCTAGGGGCCTAAATTTTATTGATCTTTTCAGAAAACTAGCTTTTGTTTACATTGATTTTCTTTTTTTGATTTCCTGTTTTCAAGGTCATTGACTTCTCCTATAATTCTTGCTAATCCCGTATTCTTCTTACCTTGGATTTAATTTGCACTTCTAGTTTCAAGAGGTAGAAACAGGTTATTGATTTTAGATCTTTCTTGTTATGCATTAAATGTATAAATTTCTTTCTAAGCAGTGTTTTCACTGCATCTCACAAATTTTGATAACTTGTGTTTTCATTTTCATTGAGTCCAAACATTTCTTTTTATTTCTCTAGATTTCTTCTTTTATCCATGTCTTATTTAGAATTGAATTGCTTAATATCCAATTATTTGGAAATTTTCCAGTTTTCTTTCTATTATTGACTTCTAGTTTAATTCCACTGTTGTCTTAGAGCAGACATTGTGTGATCTCTAAAAGGTTAAAATTTGTTAAGGTTTGTTTTATTGCCCAGAATTTGGTCTATTTTGGTGAATATTACATGTGAGCTTGAGAAAAATGTGTACTGTGCTGTTGTCAGATGAAGTAGCCTATAGATGACAATTATATCCAGTTGATTGATGGTGTTGATGAGTTCACCTATGTCTTTACTGATTTTCTGACTGTTGGCTCTGTCCATTTCTGAAAGAGGGGTATTGAAGTCGCTGATTACAATAGCGGATTCATCTATTTCTCCTAGTTCTCTCAGTTTTTGCCTCATGTAGTTGACACTCTTTGTTAAGGTGAAAACATATCAAGAATTGTTATGTTTTCTTAAAGAACTGACCCCTTTATCATCATGTAATGTCCTTTTTTTATCCCTTTTCAACTTTCCTTACTTTGAACTGTGCTCTGTCTGAAGTGAATATAGCTTCTCCAGCTTTCTTTTTATTAGTGTTAGCATGGTATATCTTTTTCCATTAATTTATTTTTAATCTATATGTGTCTTTATATTTAAAGTGGTTTTCTTGTAGACAACATAGTTGGGCTGTGTCTTTTGGCTCATTCTGATAATCTCTGTCGTTTCATTTGTACATTGACATTCAAAGTGACTAATAATATAATTGGATTATCTACCATATTTGCTACTGTTTCTATTTGTTGCTTTTTCTTTCTTCCTATTTTTGTGTTCAACTCTTTTTTAGCTTTTTGTGTTTTTTTTTTTTTTTTTTTTTGTGAGGAGATCAGCCCTGAGCTAACATCCGCCAATCCTCCTCTTTTTTTGCTGAGGAAGACTGGCCCTGGGCTAACATCTGTGCCTATCTTCCTCCACTTTATATGGGACGCCGCCACAGCATGGCTTACCAAGCAGTGCGTCGGTGCGCGCCCGGGATCCAAACCAGTGAACCCCGGGCCGCCGCAGCGGAGCGCACGCACTTAACTGCTTGTGCCACTGGGCCGGCCCCAGCTTTTTGTGGTTTTAAATGAGCATTTTATGTTTCCATTTTTCTCTCCTTTCTAGGCATGTCAATTATACTTCTTTTTTACTTTTTTAGTGGTTGACCTAGTGTTTGTAATATAAATTTACAGCTAATCCAAGTCCAATTTCAGATAACACTGCACCAATTTACAGGTAGTGTGAGTTCCTTATAATAACAAAATACTCATAATTCCTTTCTCTCATCCCTTGTATCATTATTGTCATTCATTTCACCTAGATATAAGCATATATAGGTATATATTCATACATAATATACCTAATATGTAATATTCACTTATACATAATAAACATAAGCATACATAATTAAATACATTGTTGCTATTATTATTTTGACAAATTGTTATCTGTTAGATCAATTAAGAATAAGAACAATGTTTTTATTTTACATTCACTTATTCTTTCTTCAATGCTCTTCCTTACTGTGTGGGAGACCAATATTCTGACCAATATTATTCTTACTTCTGACCAATATTATTTTCCTTCTCTCTAAAGAACTTCTTTTAACTTATCTTGCAAGGCAAGTCTACTGGCAACAAATGCCTACAATTTTTGTTTGTCTGAGAAAGTCTTTAATACCTCTTCATTTTTGAAGAAAAGTTTTACAAGGTACAGAATTTTAGGTTGATAGTTTTTTTCTCTCAACACTTTAACTATTCCACTACACTCTCTTCTTGCTTGCACGATCTGAGGAGAAGTCAGATATAATTTTTATCTTTGTTCCTTTATAAGTAAGATATTTTTTCCCTCTGGCTTCTTCAGGATTTTATTTTCTGTAATTTGAAAATGCTATACTGAGCTGCAAGTATTTTTTGGCATTTATCCTGCTTGATGTTTTTGCATCTTCTTCGATCTGTGGTTTGGTGTCTGATGTTAATTTGAGGAAATTCTCAGTTGTTATTTTTTCAAAACATTTATTCTGTTCCTTTCTCTCTTTCTCCTCCTTCTCATATTCCCCTTGCATTTACTATTTATGTTACACTATTTGTGGTTGTCCCACAGTTCTTGGTGGGTTTTTTTTTTTCAGTCTTTGTTCTCTCTACTTTTTGGGTGTTGAGGATTCTATTGATGTATCCTTTAACACAGAGATCCTTTCCTCAGCTGTGTCCAGTCTACTAATGAGCCTATCGGAAGCATTTTATTACCGTTACTGTGTTTTTTATCTCTAGCATTTTTTTTTTATTCTTTCTTAGGATTTCCATTTCTCTGCTCTCATGTGTTCTTGCATGCTGTCTATTTGTTAGAACCCTTACCCTATTAATCATAGTTTTAAATTGCTGGCTGGATAATGCCAATACCCTTGCCGTTTCTAGTTCTAATGCTTGGTTTGTCTTTTCAAATTGTGTTTTTTGCCTTTTGGTATACTTCATAATTTTTTTCCTCATAGCCAGACATGATGTACCAGGTAAAAGGAACTGCTGTAGACATAGGCCTTTAGTAATGTAGTCATGAGGCATGGCGGGACGAGAAGCATTCTATAGTCCTATGATAGGATCTGAGTCTTTTAGTGAGCTCTGCCTCTGGATTATGACCATCACAAGTGTTTCTCAGTTTTTTCTCCCCTCTAGGTAAGACAGGATAACTAGAGCTGGCTGGATTTGGATATTTCCCTTCCCCAGGTCATTTAGATTCTGATAGTAGCCCAGCAGGTTATGTTCTAGTTAACTAGTTGAAAAGACATGTTTAATTAATGTTTTAAAGATGGTGCTACTGATTAAGAAAGAAAAAAGTAGAATCAACAGCATTCCATATATAAAAATAAAACGATAATTAAAGTATGAAATATAAAAAATGAATTGGAGGCAATTACTTATAATAAGATATAAAACTCTGGACGAAAATAAAATACCCTTTTGAGATCATTACAACAAACAAAAAAAATCATTAATAAAATGTTATACATCATAAAATACAATAGGAGCAATATTTTTTAAACTGTTTCTGATTAGAAGAAAATGCTAGATATATTTGCACATATATATTCATATAAAAATTCATATAAAAGATTAATGTCTATGCTGTTGAGGAACCCTAAGAATACAATAGGAACAGTTAGCCTAATTTTTAAAATAGTCTTCAAATGATAGAAGCTTAGAAACTGTCAATTCACAGAGGAATAAAAATTTCTCAGTTAAAAAATAAAATGTTATTATCCATTTAATGGACTAATATATTGAATACATTCAGTATAGACCAATTTCTAAGCAAAAAGTTATTTTAAAAATTTAGAATTGAACTGGAAATTGCTAAAAATCTTTTTAAAGAGCAATTTGATAGTTCCTCTTCTATCTTTGGAGTAATTCTCTGTCACCCAAATATCACTTTTATTTATGGAAAATGAATCAACTTCGAAAAGATACACATGAACAAGAGTTGACATCCCTAATTGAGGATGGAAAGAGGTTAAGTAGGATATTTTAGCAATTTCCTTCATAAATTACTACATCATTAAATTTTTTATAGTGGTAATATATTCACTACCTTGGTAAAAAATAAAATAGAAATGCATTGAAAAGGAAGTCCATTTGTAATAAATGTCAGTGTCTATTTATGAAATGAATGAAAAGAGTCTTAATGGTTGCCAAGGGTTAATAGTTAAGTCAATCTGTACAAGGAACTCTCATCTTACAAAAATAACACCAAATTAACCAGTTATTGTGCTATCATAAAAACTGCAAAAGGGAAATAAAATATGGGTAAATTCTTTTCAATCAGACACACCACAGTGACACAATGTCCTATTTACTGTAGATGACAGTGTCTTTGATGAATTCTTGATGAACAGAAACTGATAGTAGTTAATAAAATTTCAACTCCTTGGAAGTATTAAAAGGCCTGGGAATACAGTGTTTACATTGATTTTTAGTGGAATATATCAATCTTGACTTTATTTTCACTTCTGAAATTTTTTCCCTGAAGTTTTAGCATTTATTTCAAGCCTAAACCTTGAGGAAGCAATTGTATAAGTCCTGTTATTTGCTGTAAACCAGAGATGTCTTCTTTATAATATTTTATAAAATTTGAATTCTTAGCTTAGTGTAGTAAATCTTCTCTAAATAATATGCGTAGTTGAACATCTTTTGAAATAACAGCAAAAAGCAGACAAATCTGCTCTAAAGGTTGAGGTAGACTAACTCATGATATAGTCATCATGTCTTTCATGAAAATGCTTTCATGATGTGATACAGCTAGATGGAATTTGAACACAAAAGGAAGTTGATTACTTATATTACTTTGATTTTCTAAACAGATGTGTCTTTTGTGGTAAATTGCATTTTAATAATACAGACAGAAATGAAAAGTGCAATATTTCAAGATATGTCTCTATTATTTACCAGAAGATTCTGCCAAAATCATTTTCATCACTTCAAACTAAGTGGTTTTACCTTGAAATTCACTCATTGTACAAATGTTTGCACAGTCACTAAACATCATTATCAACCTACACAACTGTCTATATTATACATTTAAATCAGTCATTAATTCAGCAGCTAATCATGATTAACATCAGGTACTTCATGGACAGAGTCATAAATCATAAGACATATTGAAGTAGTTAACGAAAATGAAATTAAAGGGATTGAGAAGTACCCTAATAAACAGTAACATGATTATTTTAAATGTTCCCTACCCATCCTTGCATTTTAGTTACTGTGTCCTAAAATAAAGATACCTGGAAAAAGGCACTTCCATTAATTTTATCTAAAACTTTTTGCGAGTCCTAAATACAACTACAAATCTTTTTAATACCAAATAAGGGATTAGTTTGGTTTAGAAATAGCACGCAATTGCTGCAAATATCTAGAAGATACAGACATGGAAATATAGATCTATATTCACTGGGAAGTAAACAGGACTCTCTAAAAGCACACAGTCCAGTCCTTGGCCAAATGAGAAATTCCAATTCTTCTTGGTGCATTAGTTATATATCCCACTTGTCGGTTGAACTCCACACTTTATTTCTAAAAAGAAAAAAGTGCTCACAGTTTCTATGGAGACAAATAATCACAAATATAATGAGAGTTTTGTGTGCTACTTTTTAATCATTACTTTATAAATTTTTTATTTACTTTTTTATTATAATGATCTCCTAGTATATCCAATACAATATCCAATGGATTTTCCAGAGTGGATATTTCTGTGATTTTTCTGGTTTTTAAGAGGAATATTACTAATGTTCTATGATCAGAGGCTGCAGTCACCTACACCCATACTTACCCTAAGCCATGACACAAAACATCACTAACTGAAGCTTTGGCTTTTCTAACTTTCACCATGCATATTCAACTATACACAGTATAATGACCCTTTGACTTCAAGAGATATTCCAGTTCATTGGCATTTCTATTTTATTTCCAATTCGTAACTCACTTTATTTGTCTTCATTTTTTCTAATCTATCTTAGTGTTTCCTGTCCATCATTTCAGTAATTCTTTTATTGATACACAAAATTCTTACCCTCTCCCTGTCTTTTTCTCAAATTCCGCCTGCAAAATTTTGAGTCCGGTTGAACTCAGACATTCAGTCTTTATCTGTGCTTATATTCAAACAATTTAATATTGATGTAAAAAGTCAAAGAAAAATATTCATTTTTCTACTATAAACTCAGAATAGGCACATTTAAATTATCCCACAATTTTGATAATCATTCCTACTATCTTTATCTGGTTAGGCCATTTTTTTCACTTTCTATGATAACTTTTCAAATATTCTTTATTTTTATCCATCTTCTAGTTTCTTAGATCGTCACACTTACAGTATATGACCTCATAAGAAAAATAGAAGCATTCAGAAAGAAACATGCAAAACTCCTTGTTTCCAATCATACAAATCCCACTACATTTGCACTCATCTTACTCTTTTCATTCCTATTATAAAGAGCTGATCTCTACCAGCAATTTAGATCCCATTTCTTCTTACTCTTCAGAAAATTTGTGTTACTGACGTCCAGTATCCTTGACAAGGAATTGTATTAGTCCTTTTATTTTCTGCAAATAGTAGCATGTTTTTTTCTGCTTCTCAATTTTTATTCTTTTTGTTTCTTATTTTTGTATGTCTCATTGCTTTAACAAGATAGCTGCTACAATACTGAATAGAGGTACTATAAAATAACATTTATTTTTGTGCACCAAATGGGAATGGTCACAATATTTACCAAGAAGATATGACAGTTGTAAACATATATGCACCTAACATCAGAGCTCTAAAATACATACAGCAAACTGCGACATGATTCAAGGGCGAAAATATTTTCAATAAGAGTTGAAGACTTCAATAACTGACTTTCAGTAATGAATAGAACAAGATAATAGAAAAGTAGTAAGAAAATAGAGGATTTGAATAACACTGTAAACCGATTGTATCTAACAGACATATACAGAATAGTCTGCCCAACAACAGCAGAGTACACATTTTTCTCCAGTGTAGATGGAACATTCTCCAGGGTAGAGCATATTTTAGGCCACAAAACTAGTGTTAACAAATTTCAAAACACCAATTTGTATGGCTTCTATTAAAAAAGCAAACACAAAAACAAAAAAGAAAATAACAAGTGTTGTCAAAGATGTAGAGAAATGGGAATATTTGTGCATTGCTGGTGAAAATGTAACTAGTTCAGCCACTGTGGAAAATGGTATGGCAGTTTCTCCAAAAAAATAAATATAGAATTACCAAATGATCTAGCAAATCTACTTCTAAGTGTATACCCTAAAGAAAGCAGGGACTCAAACAGATATTTGTACAGCAATGTTCATAGCAGCATCATTTGTAATAGCCAAAAGGTGGAAATCACCCAAGTATCCATCGACAAATGAATAGATAACCAAAATGTGATATATACATACTATAGAATATTATTCAGACTTAAAAAGGAATGAAATTCTTATACATGCCACAACATACAGGAACTTTGAAAATATTATGCTAAGTGAAATAAGCCAGACAAATAAGGACAACTAGTGTATAATTCAACTTATATGAAGTACTTGGAAAAGCCAAATTCTTAGACAGTAGAATATAGTAGAATACCAGTGGCTGGGCAGGTATTATTTAATCATTGCAGAGATTCAGTTTTGGATGATAAAAATGTTCTGGAGATGGATAGTGGTGATGGTTGCCCAACAATGTGAATGTATTTAAGGTCACAGAATTGTATACTGAAATGTTTAAAATGGTTAATTTTATATTATGTATTCTCACAACAACAAACAACAGAAAAAAAGTATCATAAATTATCTGTCATAATCATTTGTGTTTACTACCCTTAAGTCTACAAGTTAGTTGGGCTATTCTTTTGATCTGAGTTGGGCTCAGTTAAGTTTGTTCACGCACCTATGTTCACCTGTGGGTCAAATTGATGACTGCTTATGTGAGATGCACCTTCTTACACATGTGGAGCTGGGCTGGGACAACAAGGCTGATTTGGCTCTGTTTTATGTTAACTCTCATCTTCTAGCAAGCTAGTCTGGGCTTCTGATCATGATAGAGACAGGAGTCTAAAAGAGAGATTGGAAGAGTGCAAAGCCTCTTGAGGATTAGGTTCAAAACTATCATATCATTTCCACCATATTCTGTTAGTCAAAGTAAGTCACAAGGATAGCCCAGATTCAAAAGATGAGGTAATGGACTCCACATTTTAAAGACAGAGGCTTCAAAATCACATTGCCAAGAGATAAATAGAAGAAATGGTGTAGAATTACTACTGATCTACCACAATGATATATCATCTTTCAGTATTTTGTTAATATATGACACGATTTTTTAAATTATTACAGTTAACAATATTGTCCTACATTTTTTTTCACTAGTCTTTTCTAGTTTAATTGTTAGGATTTTAATAGTATCATGACAAGCAGTTCAATGGTCCTTTTATTTTTATGTTCTGTGTCTAGGGCTATTTGTTTATTTAGAAGCGGTAGTGCCACACCATAAAATATCTACATTATTTTGAAGATTACACTTTTAATTTATTCTATCTCTTTTAACATTTTTTTAACATTTTATTTTATGGGGTAATTTCCAAAATTTGTATTTTTATAGAGATCTTTCATGTCACATAGTTATTTTTTCAAATATTTAGATGAAATTACACATACTATCACATTATATACTTTATTTATTTGTTGTATCATTTTTCTTAAACAGAAGAAAAATTGTATATGGAAATTTTCATGGTTATTGTTACATTTGAATAGACTCTTGTGCACATAGACATTTGTATTATATTTGTATATTATAGATAAATATATTCTAAATAGACATTATATTATAGATAAATATTATATTAAAATTATATTTATTATAGAACATATAATTTATATAATACTATCCTATATGAAGCTTATCATTTTCACATTATCTGTATGCGCATATAACTTATAATGTGAGTCCTCTATAATTAACATTCAAAATTCTAATACTAAGCTTATTTTTAATTCATTCTATTTTTCAGTTCATTTTTCTAGATAATATTGGACAGAATTTGAGCAGTCTATTATGCTAAAGAATGAAGAGTTCAGAGAAAATTAATATACTATTGTGTTCATTTTCATGAAATTTTTTCACCTCAACTCTTCACAAGATAATAATGCTATTATAGAAAGCTATCCATCAGTTATCAATTTGCAACTTCAAATAGACTACTCCACCCTTGGAATAACATTTGACAAATACATAAATTACACAGCTGATACATAACCTATTCTTTGTTATATTAGAGCATCTTGCCATCAATCTATTTTTTCATTATTTTAAAGGAAAAATAGGAATGTCAGTCATATTTAGAAGATTTTATCTCTTAGACTATTTCCATCTAATTTTAAAAGAGTTTTTCCTATACTTTGGAAATTACAATAGGATACATATGTTTGTGTCTCAATTTTGTGTATCCTACTCTCTAATCAAAACTTCTTTTCAACTACTCTGCTTTCACAACTCAACTGCATCTCTTTCCCACATTAATGGCATTGCAATACATTGATCCTACAAACTTTTAACCTTATCTTATATTCTGTTATCTTCTCTTCCATTCTTATTCAGGTTAAATATATATTAATTATTTTTAAGTCTGTCTTCTCCCTCACCTCTTAATCTTGGAGATTCCTCTCTTCTCTTATCTGTCTACACCAATCCATTAAGTTTCCTGATCTTAAATATTATTTATGTATCAGTTTCTTCCAACTTTATGTCTCCAGTCTAGACACGTTTTTCCTGAACACCATACTCATCTATCCAACTGTTTTTTGATATTTATATTTGCATGATTAACAGACATACAAAACCCAACACATCCAAAATTGAATTTTTAATTTTCTATCCAAACACACTCTTTAAGCAACCATTCTCACCTCAGTAAATGATAACTTCATCCTTCCAGTGACCTATGCCAAATGCCTTGGAGTCATTCACAATTCTTCTCTTTTTCTCATAATCCATATAAAACACACTAAGAAATAGTGCCAGTTCAATCTTTATAACATATCCAGAATCAAACCACTTCTCACTGCCAGCACTATTACCAATACAAGTCAAGATATCATCAACTCTTTTTGAGTTATTTCAATAGCTTCTTAACAGGTCTAATGTAGTCCTGTTATTGTTCTCCTACAGTCTATTTTCAACAGAGAAATGAAAATGATTCTATTCAAATTCAAGTCATTTAGGGTTCTACATGGTCCGGCTCCAATCTCCCTTCCCCATTATTGTACCCTTCTGGACTCTTACTCCTTGCTGTTTCAGCCACATTATTTTCCTTGTTCGTTTGTCACCCCAAGCACACTATCACCTTACAGCCTTTACACTGGCTGCTTTCTCTGCCTGCAATGATCTTTTAACAGATATGATGCTGGTAACATCTTTACTTCTTTCAAGCCTTTGCTGAAGAATTGCATTACAATGAAACCTAACCTACCATTTTACTTAAAATTGCAAGTGCCAACTGTTCCACTCACCCTAAATCTTTGGCTTTCCCAATACTTCATTCCATGCTCTATTTTCTTTTTTTCATAGGATGTATTACCTTCTAAAATACTGCATAAATCACTTATTTTCTGTATATGATGTGTGATCTGTGCTCCCCTTCTATAATATAAATATGATCAAGATAGTCACCTTTAGTGTTTTTTATTTGTTTGTTTTACTGATATATCTATCCTAGGAACTTAGACCAATGTCTAAGACAAACTTATAGCTCAATTAATATTTGTGGAATGGGGACTCAGGTCTCTGAGGAGGGAGCACTGTCTAGTTGGAATTGATATATCAGAATTGACATGTCAGAAGTTGGCGCCCCATGGAGTTGAGACTCCATCCTCAAGAGGAGAGGAGATTTGTAATGAGGCTATATCATGGAAGTTCTGTGGGGGAAAAGCTTGGCATTTGAATCAATTGTCACTTCAGGGTATAATGCTTTTTTAAAAACATTATTTTACTGTCATAACACTTAACATGAGATCTACTCTCTTAATTTTTAATACAGTACTGTTAACTATAGGCACAATGTTGTACAGATCTCTAGAACTTATTTGTCTTGCATAATTTAAACCTTATGCTCATTGATTAGCGATTTCATTCAACAGAGTGAATAGGCAACCTGTGGAATGGTAGGAAATATTTGCAAACTATATATTAGATAAAGTATTCATTTCCAAAATGTATAAGGAGCTTCAAAACTTCAACACAAAAGCACTAATAACCAGATTAAAAATTGGGCTAGAGACATAAATGGAGATTTCTGCAAAGAAAATATACAAATAGTATAGGGATTTTGATGAAATCAAGTGGATAAGAACAGCACAAAATTTTATTTTCCCATAGCATTTAGTATCTTCTATTAGTTGAAAGTAAAAGAGATTCAGCTGGCAAAAATAAACAAGGTTTGTTAACATTCGGGCATAGCATCAAATTCTAGAGTATACAAGGATGAGTTTCACATTTTCGGAGTTGAGAAATAATATAATTCCTTCCTGAAAAAGTTCAGCTGACCAAAAAGGCCAGCAATTCAAGCAATCAGAGCAACAAATATACAACACCACAGTTATTAGAAAAAGAACAGAGATATGAGTGAAAATTTACTTTTGTATAAATAATACATATAAATATATATTTTGCCACAATAAACCTTTTTGAATCTTTAAAAAATGTAAATCCAGTTTTTGTATTCCAAAAAGCTTAGCACTTAATTCCATGTATCAATGCTGATTTTATACTCCACATTTAGCCTATATTAAAATTTATTATAAAATTTCTGTTTTAAAATATTATGTTTTATGATTTTGAACTAACAATGTATTTAAATATTTTGTCATAAATATTCTAGCATTATAGTTAGTTTCAATATTGGGTAGACAGCTTACTTCATTCTCTCTACATTTTATTCAAAAGGGTTTGAAAATTGACACATAATTTTTGATTAAAAATTATAAGAAGTAAAAAATGAGAGTATCCGGAATTGACGAGAACTGTGCATCCTCACACCACACTACAATTAGGTGTTCTTATTATTCATGTCTTTATTTAAGGAAGTTAAAAAATAAAAGAATGTCAGTAATTTCATTCTCTGAACTATATGTAGGAAAACCCCAAATAAATTTATGTTAAACCATTCTCATTGCAATTTTGCTGTTAAAATCTGTACTTTAATTAAATGTCATAGAGTTGGGGATTGGTGAATTAGTTATGCTATGGTGATGATTCCATATATACAATATTACATTGCCATTATAGTTACTTAGAAACATGTTGTCAACAAAAGAAATACTTATGATAAATTACATGATAAAAAGTTACAAAAAATATGTCTATGATATGATATTCCTTTTGAAGAATAAAAGAGTACATTATGTTGAACCACATGAAATGGTTCATTTGGTCAAACAGCGTGACTTTCGTGTGGTTCAACCTAATAGATGGCACGAGAGAGAGAGAGAGAGAAAGATCTGGCAAGCTATTAAATGTGATTAATAATCAATAAAAGCCTATGTAGTCTAGAGGCAGATTGCTTAGGTTTAAATCCAGGCTTGCGGATTATTCAATCCTGTGCCTTAATTTCCTCATTATCAAAATGTTAACGAGAACAATGAGAAACATTTCATAGGGTGGTGAAAATACATGCCCAGCCCTTAGAACAGTGTCTGGAATACACTTGCCTCTCTATAATCAGTAAAGTCTTTTAGATTTATTTTTTGCAATTGGCATATATTATTCATTAATAATATTATTCAATAATCATATAATGTTTTTAATCACATAAAATAAATATTTTAGCCATATAGAGTCGTTATGCAAAGGGAACTATGTTGAAATTAAATAGCAGAATCCTTTAATGTCCTCAAGAAATGTATGACTTGGATCCAAGAATAAGGAATGAGATGACTAGAAAGGTACATAAAGTATCATCGCCCAGTGTGAGCACAAACAAGGCCATAATATGGTTAAATAGCAAAAGTCACATAGTGGATGATACTCTATCAGGGTTTCTCAGCCTCGGCACTAGTGTCGTTTGAGGCCAGAAAACTCATTGTTGTGGGTGGCTACCCTGTTCATTGTAGGATATTTAGCCACATCCCTGGACTCTAATCACTGGATGACAGTACTCTCTGCCACCCACAAGTTCTCACAACCAAAAATGTTTCCAGACATTGCCAAATGTCCCCTGGGGGTTTGGCAAAAACATTCCCCTCCCAGCTGAGAACCACTGTAGCAGATTGAAATGAATATATCAATGTTTTCTGCAACTGAGAATAACTCTGTAATTAGTGATATCAGAGCAACAACTCTGAGACTGAAAATTCTCAGAACTTATTTTTAGATACTCTGATCTAAGGAAATAGCATTCCAGTTTGCATTTCACGAGACACAAAACGAGATCTCATGCAGAAACCAGAACAGAAATAATTTTCAGTTTTTTCCTTAGCTCTTACAATGAGGAGGCTATTCTCAGACCTAAATATAATAGTAGTTATTAGGAGATTTTGTTTGCATAAGTCTTACTGTTAAACGCACAAGTAATTTATCTGGCAGTGTAAGTAGATTATTGTAAAGCCCTGAGTGAAAGAAAAGTTTCAAGTATTTTTATAAGTAAATATGAGAATTAAGATGGCCTCAATTACTGCCTATACAGGCAAAATAGTTTAAAGGCAAAAACATTTAATAGCTAGTGGCTGTATATGGTACATGATGCATTTGCACTTTGGGATGGAAAATCAATTCCGTACAACCTAAATCTACAGAAAAATGGAATAAATTGATAGTTTAAAAGATAACTTTTCACAATGTTCTATAGATTATAATTTATTTTCCCTTGTCTTTCCACCTAATGTGTGTGATTCATAGATTATCTGAAAGTATAGGAATCATACCTTTGTAAATGAAGCAGATGAATTCTTCTAATTTTTCTACACAGAGCATCTAGTAAAATTCTAACATTGAATGACTGCTCAATAAATAGTCACTGAATCAATTTGTTTGTTGGAGAACGTAAATTTTGCCTGCCTTAAATTTTACTTTATGTTACCCAATTTTTCCCTCTTAAAGTATACCCTGATCTCAATATTACGCAAAAAAATTCTCCTGAACGTCCTAATAAAGCAATTGAAATGTTTTCTCTTCCGTCTATTCTTCTTTCACTCATGGGCTACCCCCTGGACATTCAGTCGCCTTGTATTGGCTCTCCTATTGATCTCATCCTGCCGCTGGCCATTTTTGCCGAGACTTCTCTTACTATCAGACTGCCTTTTAACTTTTCCAATATTCTCATTATTTGGCTTTATCTTCTGACATATTTTACTAAGATCCCAAACACTTTCAACCAGAATTTTCAACAAAGACAGGACTCATGTATCTGCAATATTTTATAAATATGCAAACTGAGGATCAAAGTTTATCTGATGAATCCTCGGAAGGCAACGTTTTTCTAATTTCCTTAAAGTTGAACTCATATTTACACCAGTCAATAATATTCTTGGGGCTAATTGGAATATTCTCCCCAACTATACGCTTCCTTGTAGTTGGAGTTATATTAATCCCATATGATTTGTTTTTACCAATGGATTGTGAGTCAAAGTGACATAGGGTCACTTCTGTACAAACCTTAAGAGGTATCATGTATTTCAGTTCACCCTTCTTGCTTTGACCCTCTACCATAAGAGCAATGTGTTTGAAGTAGTGGCTTTTCCTTTACTTTGTATTATGGGAAGAGAAGATAATGTTGAACCAAGTCAAGCCTAGCTCAGGTGAACCAAGCAGAGCCCAGCAGAGCCTAGAAGAGGTATAGTTGACAAAAAGCCTCATGTGAAATGAGTAAGAAATAAGTATTTATGTGATGTAAGCATTGGAGTTTTGAGATTGTTTTTATACTGCATAACCTAGTAAAAGTTAACTAAAATAATCCCAAATAGGGTATTTTAGTCTTGCTTCAATGTTCCAGAATTTTCCCTTTCTTTTTTTTTTTTTGGTGAGGAAGATCAGCCCTGAGCTAACATCCATGCCAATCCTCCTCCTTTTTTCCCCCTTTTTCTCCCTAAAGCCCCAGTAGATAGTTGTATGTCATAGTTGCACATCCTTCTAGTTGCTGTATTTGGGACGCTGCCTCAGCATGGCTGGACAAGTGGTGCCTTGGTGTGCACCCGGGATCCGAACCCGGGCCGCCAGTAGCAGAATGCACACTTAACGGCTAAGCCACTGGGTCGGCCTCTCCCTTTCTATTCAAGTAAATTATATCATGGTCATAAATTATAAATTAGAAAAAATAAATTAAAACAATCATATAAGCCATTATTGATTACTTTATTGCTAATCACACATTTTTTAACATTTATTATATACTTTTAAAAATATGGTGTCTGATCTATATCAAGGCAAATGTTATGAAGAATGTGAGCATTTCATCTTCACAATAACTGGGATAGATTCAGGTTTCAAGGCTTAATCCATACATTTACCCATATGACAAATTCAATGATTTATGAGCCAGTGTCAAGAAGAAAGACTGATTTCCAATAACAAGACTATGCTAACTTGTTTTTAGTTGAAGTGAAATTATAATCTTGACCTGGACAAAATAATCACTTAAACATTAGATCAGATTTCTAATAATATGGTTTCTGTCTATAACTTGTGTCAAATAATACCCCATTTTACTTTTATTATGATTAAACCATAGTTGACCACAAATTATAAGTAGTAATGTTCGTGACACAGATATTTACAGTGGGATTAAATAATCCTGGTTACTGATTTTTTAAAAATGGCTTACCTTGCTTTTCTTATTTTTATAAGTTTAGACTTCTTATTTTATACTATCGATGCATAGATATTTGAATTTATAAATACTGACCACAGACCTACAGCTTTCTCAGGTTTGGGACGGACATATATAACTTATCTAGTTACATGTTATTAAAGCAGAGAAGCTGACACATATTTGTCTTTGAAGTATTACATCTTCTCTCAACATTCAGTGTTGGGAGAAATTCAGGTATCTCTGACTGAAATCTAGTATAGGAGAAAAGTATTTAGATCCATGAAACAAAATTTCCTTGAGTAAAAAGAGTCTAGATTCATGACAAATTCTCATTCCGATATTCTAGATATCATGGAGTGGGGATAAGTCTTGTCATACAGGAATCCATGGCTGGAAGTTTCGATGAATTTAGTCTCACTAGTATTTGCTGTGCATTAATATAGAAAGACTGATTGTGAAGTCTAAAATTATTTTGTACAACTTGAAACTTTTCATATTTACTGAGACTTGACTATGGCCCAAAGTATAGTCTGCCTTGGAAAATGTTTCATGTGCAGTTGAAAAGAATGTTAATTTTGCTATTGTTGGTTGAAGTGTCAATAAACATTAATTTAGGTCCGGTTGGTTGATGGTGTTGTTCAAGTCTTCTATATATTCATTGATCTCTGTTTGTTCTATCACATATTTAGAGAGACATGCTAAATTATTTGCCTGTGTTTGTGATTTGTCTTTCTTTGCAATTCTAACAACTTTATTTTGAAGCTCTGTTGTTAGGTGCATAAACTTTTAGGATTGTTATGTTCTCAGATGAACTGACCCCTTGGTCATTATGAAACAATCTTCTTTATTGCTGTAATATTCTTGCTCTTAAATATACTTTCTCTGATATTAATATAGCTACTCCATCTTCTGGTTAGCATTAGTAAATTAAATCTTCATTCTTTTGTCTTAACCTAGTTGAATCCTTATATGGTAAGCCTTATGTAGGTAGAGTTGATTATTACATTCTTATCCAATCTGACAATCTCTTCCTTTTAATTTAGTGTATACATCATTTCTGTCTAATCTGATTATTGATATGGTTGGGTTTAAATCTACTGTCTTGATGTTTGGTTTCTATTTGTCCAATCTTCTTTTGTATGCTTTTTTTTTTCTCTTTTTCTTCTTTGTTTTTGAAGAACTTGAGTATTTTTCATGGTTTCATTTTATTTTTCCTTGTTGGATTATTAACTATAATTCTTTTTGTGTTTTTCATGTATATTTTAGAATTTATAGAATCATCATTATTTTATCTCTGTCTAATTTCAAGTGATATGTACCACTGTGTGTATAAGAACCCTAAAACAGTACACATCTATTTCTCCTCTTTCAGGCTTTGTGCTGTTTTTGTCACATATTTAACCAACATATATGCAATATTACTTTTCATTTAAGCAGTTCATTATTTCTTAAAAAGATTAAATTAAAAAAATGAACTTTGTATTTAAACCTTTCCTGTGCTCTTCATTCTTTTGTATAGATCCAGGCTTCCATTAGGAATGGCCAGTATAATATTCCTTCTGAAAGTAGAATTTACTTTAGTATTTATTGTAGTTGACAAAAGCTTTTGATCTTTGTCTGAAAAAATATTTATTTCATATTTGTTTTGTCTTTGAAAGTATTTTTGCTGGGTAATGCTTTCAATGTGACAGGTTTTGGTTTTTTTGTTTGCTTTAACTTCAGTACTTTAAAGATGGTGTTCTATTGTCTTCTATCTTGGATTATCTTCAATGAGAAATTGGGTGCTATCCATATCTTCCTTCCTTTGTATCTGATGTCTCTTTTTCTGTAGTTGCTTTAATGATTTTCCTTTTATCACTGTTTTTAAGCAATACGGTTATGAAATATTTTCATGTAATAGTCCTCATATTTCTCATGCTTTGGGTTCAATGAGCTTCTTAGCTATATGAATTTATTGCTTTCATCAAATTTATAGTATCTTCAGATATTATTTCTTCATCTAAGTAGCTGTTGTTACGTAAAAGCTAGGTGAATTTTCCAGAACAGTAGGAATAAATGCGAAGATTTATCTAGATTCCTTTGAGCAATTTCTCATCCTCCAGTCATCTTCATCAGCATTGTAAACTCAGTTTGTGACAGTAAGTGTCTGAATCCTAGTCAATGTTTTATTTATGGTTTCCTACAGAAGAATGCCTGTCTCAGAGGAAGTTTCTCAAGAGGGACAAGTTTGCATTGTAGGAGTCAGTATTCAATGCAAGAAACTCTAAGACTGTTTCATCTCCTGGACCATATGAATCTGTGGCATGATAGACTATGGAAAGGATTGAATAGTAAGCTGATGCAGCTAGTGTCTTTCTTCCTTAACAAACATTAGGCTCCTTGCCTCTTCATCTCCCAAGTGAACCAACCAAGTTTCTAATGAAGCACCTGGCTTCTGTCCATGGTGACCCAGATTTTCTTCCTTTCACATTTATCATAGATTTGCATCTCTGAAACTATTGAGTGAAACACAGAAAGGAGGAGGAAAATTCTGCCCACTCAGGATGAAGCTAGCACGAATTATTATGAAAATCTGGGCTTTAGGTAGCACACCAAATTGGCAAGGAAGTCTACTTGCCTGAAGGTCAGATCTTTGAAACTTCTTCTCAGCACTCAGCCTGAAGCTACCTTTCCCATATCATCCTCCTTATCAATAGGCAATACAGTATACTAATCATACTATTTTATCAAAATGTTTACTGTTAATTTCCATGGATTTCCCTTAAATAGCAATAATTGATCCTCAAGGCCCTTATCCTTCCTGTTTCAGAAAGTTGCATTTCTTTCAGCATCCTGTCTTCCTATCCTCAGCACCAAAACTTTCAAGAACTATGAAGGATATGAGATTTTACCCCACTTGGAATCTTACAATTTAACCTGTTACAGTATAATGATGCTAGTGGAAGACACAAGACTCTTGGGTCATGGACAAAAAAAAAACTTTTATTACTCACAGAAATAGGATTGGCCAATGTATCAGCATTTTTGCCAGTTCTCCAAGACCCAATGTTGTAAAGGTTACACGGAGAAGGAAGAATGGCACCTGCACACACAGTAAATTGCATTATAGAACCTTAGGGAACTTGAATCTTTTATAGTGGGCAATAAATATACTTACTACTTGCTCCAGTGGAAAACACTATCTCTAACTCCAAAGTCTGTTCACCGTAGAAGCTTCCTCGAAAAGAATGTCCAGAAGAAAGGGCAATCAGGCCTTTACTTCAAAAGGCATACAATAATGTGAGAAACCGTGGAGAATCGTCTTCCAACGTTATTATGTCTTGGAATTCACTAATCTTTTTTTCTTTAATGTTGACCTGCTAATTGTTATTTAATGCAAACTCTGTGAATTTTAACTTTATTGTGTATTGATATTTTTACATTTCTACAAATATTCTTGAGATTTCTTTCTGGGACTTGACTAGGCTAATCGCAAACAATTGGAACCTTCTGAGTCTCGATTTTAAGATTTATTAGTCAGGCCCAGAGCTTCATTTTACTTAGGGCTAAATTTCTGCACTACTTAGGGAAGGCCTTTTTTGGTACTCTAATTGATGCAACCTAAATTATGAAGTTTTCCATTCTAGCTTTTGGCACTGTTTACAGCCCTCTGAGTATTCTGGAGACTGTTCCCGTAATTATTTTAGTTGGTTCTTTTCCCTGCTTTAGAGAATTTCCTCAAAATCATGCACTGATTCTACTCCGCTGAATACATAAGGAGTATTCAAAACAACCCTCTGCAGATTTCTGATGTCTGTGCATCTCTCTCCTCTCTGGAACTCTGTCCTTTTTACTTTAGCTACCTTTGCTTCCAAGGACTTCCAGCCCCACCATCCCATCACCTTAGGGAGACTTCTGGGTTCTGCTGGCTTTTATTCCTTGCTCTGCATCCTGGAAAATTTCTCTAGTCAGTAAGCTGGGGCATTTCTAAAGCTCACTTCATTTGTTTCTGGTCTCTCAGAATAGCTATCCTTCATTTCCTGATGTTCAATATATTGAGGACTGTTTTTCATATATTTTTCCCGTTTTTTTATTTGTTTCTGGTGAGAGAGTAAATCTGGTCCTTGTCACTCTGTCTTGACCAGGAAGTAAAATTCTAATTTATCTTTTGAGAATATAAACATTCCTTTAATACTAGCATAAAATGTTTCCATCTCTATCTAACCTTTTTTACACATCAAAGTTGGAATTAATCTTTCCCACCTCTAGGCACATATTTCATACGTAGCTGGACAATTTCATGATAATTCTCATTACCTTATACCATTCGATACTTTATTTGTCTTCTCTCTCATCTCAGTTTTAAATATCTTGTGGTGTGAGAACAGGTTATTTTCATTGTCCACACAATTTACACGTAGTAAATTATCAAAAAAATATCCTAAGATTGAATTAAGTGTAATCATTCATAATCAGTAGTTAAAAAGTATAGAAATCAAACTTATGACTTATGTCACAATATCCAAATAATGAAGGAAATGTGGAGAATAAATTCAAGAAAAACAAATTTGGAGCTCCATTGTCAGACACACTTGAGTTTATACCATAGTTTTACCTACATCCTATTTCTTAACTTTCTAAACTTTACTTTCCACTTTCCCTTATTTACAAAGGAGAGACTAGAATATTTTATATTTTATAGGCCTTTTGAGTTGACTAATTAAGGTAATATATACAAAGGACTTAGCCTAGTCTTGTCACAGAGCAAATTTTGAATATATTCAAGCTATTATTAGTAGGATATTTTGGGTATGAGTGGCAGGAAAAAAAACTCAGCAAAAATCGTTTAAAATTTAGAATTGTGTTTCTCTCATACCCTGTCAAGTCCAGAGGTCAGGCAACTCCAGAGTTGGTCATTTCAGCAACTCAATAACGCCATCTAGGGCCAGGTTCTTTCTGTATTTTCTCTGTCCCCTAGGAGCACATGGGATTTCACACTCAAGTCCGTCCATCTATGTTCACACATGGCTGTCACAGCTTCATTAATCATGTTCTTACCCAACCACATAGAGTGGCAGGGAAAGAGTGACTTTCCACATGCATTTGTTCTTTGCAATGACAAAAGAAAAAACCTTTCTTGAGGAATCTCAGCAGACTTTTATTCACGTAGTATGGGTCAGAACTTCTTTGCGTGGCTATCTCTAAACCAAACACCGACAAAAAATCCAATTTTCTTGAAAGGTTCAAACTATTAAGACTCAGCTCTTCTCTGATTTTCTTGGTTTAATGGAGGGTGAATAAAATCAAGTTGGAAGGTTGTGGATAGGCAGGCAAGTTGCTAGTCACATGTTTCTTTTCTTAATTAAAAGCTAGATACACAGCAAGTAATAACATCTTTTTTTAGAGACACACAAAAAAATGACAGAAGCATATTGTTTCCTAACATTTTTATAAATGTCAATGCTTTTTATTATTTTTTAACCCAGCATACTCACGATTAAAATGCCATGAAAATTATGTAAGGTAAATATGTCTTCTTATAATGCTACATTTTTATTAAAATTTAATGAAAAAGTTCTGAATAGCACAATCTGAGACAATTATGATAAAATATGTTTTATATCCATATACTTCAGTAAATTAAAAATAATCCTTATATATATCCTTAATCTAAATACAAATGGATTTTTTTTCTAAAATATTTTAGAAATAAAAATCCAGTTTTTTAAAATCTTCTCCCCTATCAAATGTCACTAGTAATCCCAAACTGCAATACTTCAATCCTTTCATTAAAGGTGTTATAACGGTGAGAAAGAACTTTCAGATACCGGAGTTTTAGCCTTGAATAACTCCCATGACTACTAATCAGTCTGGATTTTTTTTTCCCAACACTGTTATTTAATTTAAAGCATTCTGGACAAAATGCCTGAAACAACCTTCTTCCAAAATCAATTCTGTAAGAATGAAATACACAAAATACACTTCAAAATGAAAATTATAAACCAGTGCTTTCCTCCTGACTGCATTCAGCAATAAAATAGTAAATGGAATATTAAGGACAATTAAAGAGCTTAGCTTTTAAGCTGTCTGGTGGTGTGTAAGATTCAGTTCTTTATTGGCTATTAGAAAAATTACCAAAGATTACTTTCGTTATTCTAAGTGAATACAGAACTGCTTGCTCAGCAGTAGTGACAGTAAGTACTTAATGAGGACCAAAATTCTTACATTTTCATATTGGGAAAATTATTTTGCAGTTTTTCAGGGTTGAGTTTATTCAGTTTGAATCAAATAAAAAATATCGATATTATATTTAAAGTAAGTCTTTACAAATAAATTGTTCCTAACTGTGGAAATGTTTGAAAAGTCATTTTTAATGTCTGCTCTAGGACAGTCAATCACATTAAGATGTCTACTTAATAAGTCTATAATATATAATAATAGGAAATAAATCCATAAATGATAAGTATATCGTAAGGAAAACACTGTTTTAAGGCAAATGGAATCCATACGAATAGTAATGCTTTATTAAAAAACTATATCTTAGTTCCATTAAAAAATAATTTAGTATGCATTTTAAATAAAATGTATGCCTTAAGTGGAAATGAGATGATTGAAGGGGGTGGTCCCTTAGCAACTGGTTGCTGAGGTATACAAGGTGGGAAGGATAACAGAATACAAAGTGAGGGGTCGGCCCCATGGCATAGTGGTTAAGTGCTCACGATCCCCTGCTGGTGGCCCTTGTTCGGATCCCCGGCACACACCAACGTACCGCTTGTCAAGCCATGCTGTGGCGGTCTTATATAAAGTCCAAGGAAATGAGTATGGGTGTTAGCTCAGAGCCGGTCTTCCTCAGTAAAAAGAAGAGGATTGGCGTGGATGTTAGCTCAGGGCTGATCTTCCTCACAAGAAAATAAAGCAAACAGAATACAAAGTGAGGAGAAAAAAATCCCCCGTCTTCTTAACGCAGATTGCTGGCTGAATGTGCTGCAACATAAACACAAGATTTGATTTCAGTTTGTACGATTCCTTTCTTTCATTTAGTAATCTTAACTCTTCAGTAAAGAACATGCCATTCTGTAGTATCACAGCCTCTCTTCTGTCTTGTAGTAAAGGAGCTCTGGGATCAAGGCGATAATGCTCTTTCATCGAGTGTTTCAGTCGTCTAGGAAATGGGGCTGGTATAATCGTGGCCCTCCAGGAGTGTCGTGGTGAAAGAGCCTCTCCTACATCAGCTCCACTGGATGTACTCCACTAGATTCTTGTTTCAGTGAGGTCAGACAACAGTAATTTGTTGTGTGGGTCATAGCAGAATCCCTCCTCTAAACACTACAAAGAATGACTCCTTTGTCAATATAAATACATCCTAATGTGTTTAGTCTCCCTGTAGGCTGTACTACACACTTGAGAGCTATTGTGTCAAATTCTGCCACTAGTATTATAATACCTTTTCATCTTGCCTTTTTTTTTCACTTTATTATAGCAGAGAATAAAATACATACAAGTAAAAGGTAAAGCTTGTTTTCATTTTTTTTATATATTTTACTTTGCAGATGCTATCAAGAATGATCATCAGAACGGGCATGCTACTAAATGTATTTCAAAGGACAGGAATATAATACAACAGAAACGTTATATTAATAATTCAGCTCATTCTTATTTTTATTTTCCCATAAATTTTGTTTCTGTGCATCTTTATTCTTTTTTCCTCATCCAAATGGATATGTAAAATATGAAAATTGGAATGAGTAATTTCACCTCAAAATTGTAAACTGATACAATAAATAGTGATTTCAGAATTATCTGGCTTAATATGGATATGTCTCTTAATTGTTATTAGTATCAATATTCTAAACTTTCTATCTTTAAAATTCTTTCATTTCAGAAGTTTTAGATTCAAGTATTGTAAAGCAATTAGAATGAACATAGTTAAAAACTAGAATCTACATTACAATGAAAATTTTTGTTACATATGTTCTTAGTCTCCTTTTCCTCATCTCTACATTCATAAGACAAGACAAAGAGCTACAGTCTCTTCAAATATTAACTCATTTTATATTACTTAATTTTCTGTACTATCTTCATTTAATAAATCTGCACATTAACCACAGCTCCCTTCTCCGAAAAAAGATGAACGTACACAGACCAATAGACAACTCAGAATGGATAATGGACTGGTTAGAAATATTGGGTTTCAAATTGTTGTATATTCTTCCAATTTGACTGCTCTGAGAAAAGGAGATTTGGGGTCAAAAAGGTTAGGTTTTGAAGTGTTTGTGTGCTGTAGGTTTGAGAAGAAAAAGGTTAACTCAGGCAAACTGTAAAAATGCTTTCCTCAAAAATATGTATAAATAATTAAAAAAAGACAGTCTTATTCTCAATAGGTCATAATGCCTAGACGCATAAAACCTTAGACAAGATGTTGAACAAAGGTCATTTGCTCTTTTAATATTTAAAGATTTTATACTCTTCTTGCTTTGTGAAACCTACACTAAATTTTAAAAAATCTAGTTATAGCAGGTATGTCTTATAAGTTTGAATTCGAAAATTTAACTCCAATTTCAAAATATTCTTTGATAATAAGCCTTACAATACAAATACACATTAAGTAGTTACTTCTCTGCTGCTTATAATGTAGTGTAAAGAACAAAGTGTTATGCATATGTGCTCACATTCTAACACCGATCATTACCAAATGTCTGATCTTTGAAAACGATTTTTAATAACAAGAAAAATTATTATTCTTAAAATTTTTAATATGGTGAGTACTTTGCTAAGTAATTTGAAAATATACCTTATTTATTATTCACAACTGCTTCCTAAGATGAATGTTATTATTGACAGTTAAAGTGCCAGAGAGTTAAGACCATAACGTTGACCCTCAATCAATGTGGGATGGGAGATGGTGAATGAATACTCCCCCTTCCCCACCCAGAATTGTGGGACAATTC
This sequence comes from Diceros bicornis minor, assembly GCF_020826845.1. Taxonomy (NCBI): domain Eukaryota; kingdom Metazoa; phylum Chordata; class Mammalia; order Perissodactyla; family Rhinocerotidae; genus Diceros; species Diceros bicornis. The sequence continues at coordinate 41,173,113 of NC_080759.1, forward strand.
TGAGGATTCTGAGGTATATTCAACACAGTATCTCAGAAGGTCCCTATGAAGTGAGAACTCTGTCATTAGCTGTGGGAACACTATAATTACACAATATTAGTTTTCCGTCTTACTTCTACCACTTCCTCACGGTACTACCTTGAGCAACCTTCCAAATAAACTACTTGCAACATAATGTTTGACTTAGAGTCTGCTTTTAGTAAACTCAAACTAGGACATTGCTAGTAGAGCTAGATAGAGACCCTAGACAGCTCAATCATGGCCTGGGATTCAGGAATTTCATCAGATAGCAATAAGGATCCTATCAGTGGTGATAAGTGGTTATAATAACCCATAGTGTGCTGCAGTATTATAATTACTAAGACTCTCACGGGAATGGATTGTGATGTTTTATAGCAGGAAGGGAAAATGTCCTTCTTTAATGTCTCTGGCATTTGAAAGCTATGAAGGAAATAGAAATTATAAATATTATGGTATATGTTGGCTTTGGTAGCTATAATAAAGGCCTTAAAGAAAGAACGACACACAACACCAAGAGTGAACCCTAATGTAAACTATGAACTCTAGGTGATAATGAAATGTCAATGTAGGGTCATCAATTATAACAAATGGTCCACTCTGGGACACATCTGGGATGCTTATATTGGGAGAAGCTATGCATTTGTGGGGGCAGGAGGTTTATGGGAAATCACTGTACCTTCTGCTCAATTTTGCTATGAACTTAAAACTGCTCTGAAAATAGTCTATTTTTTCATAAAAAGAAAAGGATGCGAGACTCAAAGCAATCAACCAACAGTTCAAGGCACACTTTAAAAGCCAGAAGGGCTACACCTGCTAGGTAGGAGTAGCCTTCCATTTCCTGAAAACTGTACAAAATCCTCATATGAAGAGGACCCTCTTCTTTGGCAGTGCAGGGCAAACTGTCCTCAAAGTTAGGCTTAAGATCCAATTGTTACAATTGGGATCAATTTCATTTCCCTGTTAATTTCCCTACTCTAACTTCAGGGCACTGATAGGGAAAGAATGGGACCCTAAGACCTGGGACAGGGCCTTTTAGTCAGTGGTATTGAAAATCATGAATCCACAGATTTCCCTGTGACTTCCTGGCCTGCAAAAAACAGGCCCCTCCTGCTTGGTAGATGAGAGTCACCTAGGAATCACGCAAAATTCTCACTAAGGTACATGCTTATCCCTCAAATGTTTATTCTCATTATGATCTTCATCCATCTGCTCTTTTGTTTCTAGACCAGTAACTACCAGGGGTAAACAAAGCCCTAATGGAAAGGAATTTCTCTTCTATAGAATAAAATCTTCATTAAAAAAGGACTTTTAAAGTCTTGCTATTATGTACCTGAAGGAACCAGAAGCACAAGTATGGCACTGGATCTTGAGAACATAAGGATACTGGGCAAACGGAAAAGGAAAGTGCAAAGAGTTTATTTACATGGGGTATCACCTGTGGTTTCAAGATCTGTCATCTGGGCAAGCACATTAGGAGCTAGCTAAATATAATGCTCGATGGTTCCTTAAAACTTGGAGATAATGATGTCCTACAGTAAATGAGACAGAGAAGCCGGAATTACTATGTCAGTATTTTGAAAGGGATATCAAAAGGCGTTAGAGAGGTGGTAGTGAAAGAAGGATTTGTTAGAGAAAACAAGACATATTATTAGTTTACTACATTCTCTAATATGGCCTAGAGGATATTCCTTTCTCCAAAGCCATAAGAAATGCATTGGTGATGGGCACATGCATTGCTGAGTAGCTCTGTGCTCGCTCTCATCTGTAGGATTGGGTTAATGGTAGGAGAGAATCTCCTAAAAACAGTATTTCTAGTGTCAATAGGAATAAAGGAATTATAGAAATCTAGAACAAAAAGAACTAAGTACAACGTGTCAAGACAATAGGAGCAACCAGGAAGCCTTGTTCTGCAAGAATTGTGATCATGGCTAAAAGATCAAGGTGTTCGTAATGTGAGCTACATAGCCAGCCAATGAGAGTACCGTTTACTCATATAATTTAAAAAAAAAATGAAGAACAGGAAGGAAAATACTGATGTAAGCAACTACAGTAGTAAATCCCAACAGCTCACCTAGTTTCCAGAACTGAGGTAGTTTCTGAACTCAAAATCCATTATTAAAGGGGAGTCTTAGTCCACTAGACGAAAGTTGCTGAAATGTCACATAAATGTATGCAATAATAATTCCTCAAATTCTTCCAATAAATGATCTATGGGGATTTAACAGAATAATTCTAAACTAGGGTAGAGGGGCATTCTGACATCTTTCACAGGCTACAGGAGCATAATCAGAGGTAACAGTGATACAAGGTGATCCAGACCACCATCACGCCCTGCCCCAGTAGACTGGGGTACATGGAGAACACGTAATCAATGCAGTTTGCTTCAAGTCCATTGTGTAGTGGATCTAATGAATACACAGACGCACCCTGAGGTCACTATCTTGGTTTTTGAGTGTAGAATTATGATGAATATTCTTAGAACCTGGAAGAATCTTCATCCTTTTTTCTTGATATTTGTAATAAGAGAATGACAGAAACGCAAAGTGGAAGCCCTTGAAACTGCTCCTTTCTGTCAAGATAGTTATTCACAAGCAATATTCTATTCCTGTAGGGGATGACAGAGCTCAGTTCGACACTCAAAAATCTCAAAGATATATGGACGGTCATCTGCTTCATATTTTTAATGAATTCATCAGAATGCTATGCGAAAATGAAAAGAATCTTGGCAATTGAGGAGTATTGTTTTAAACTTAGTAGAAAATATTACAGGTGCTGTGTTAATTGGTATCTCAACTGGAAAAATTCAACCCAGACTTTGTCATTTGGTATGTAGTTATTGATCTGAAGACTGTATTCTTTTCAAATTCCATTGAGAAGGAGAACAAAGCAGTTGCCTTTACCTGTGAAGGTCGTAGTATACATGCATTGTCTTACCTAAAGGTTATGTTAATTTCCCTGTTCTGTCATACTCCCAAGGGGCCTCCATCATTTTCATGTATTCCATAGATCATCTTACTTTCCACTATATTGAGTACAGCACAATAATAGAACCTTAAAGTAGCTAATAGTCTGAGTGTCATAGTAAAAGACACATAGACCAAAGAGTCAGAGATAGACCCACAAATGATTCGGTGGTCTGCTACAACAGAAAAATATTTAGGGGCCTAATGATCTGATCCATACTGGGACATCCTCTACCAGGAAAAGGATAGTTATTGGATCTTAACTCTCCTACCGTTAAGAAGGAGGCAAAGCATTTAATAGGCATTTTGGATTTTGCAGACAGCACATAACTTGGGAACACTGTTCCAAATCTTTTAGCAGACAATTCAGAAGACTGCCGAATTTTAGCGGAACCCAAAGAAAAGTAAGGTTCAGCAGCAAGTAAAGGCTTTGTTGAAAGTGGTCTTGATCTTCAGGTGATATGACTTAGCACACTAAACGGAGCATAAAGTGAATATGAAGAGTCTATTTTTTGCAAGCCTTAATGTGAGACACTGCACAAAATACTAAGATATTGAAGACAGGCTTAGATTTCTGCAGCAAAGAACTCAGCGCTGTTTGGAAGAAACTCCTACTCTGAGACTCAACTTTTGTAGACACTGAGGACCCGAACATGACAAATTAAATTATATGTGAACAGAACTGTCCATCATGATCTATCTATTGTCAGATCTATTAGGTCATATAGAAAAATAGGCCCCATTTGAATATACTCCTCACTAACTGGCTCTTACTAGTTAGTACTCTTATAATAACTGTAGTAAATAGTTAAGAAAAGATCCTAAGAAGTATTTTGTTAGTATTGGAACAAAATTGGATACAGACAATTTACCTAGTGGCTATAACAGTGCATAGCATATAAAAATCAACAAATTATTGACTCGTGAATAAATACCACCATTCAAGTTTATTGTCAAATAAAAATAAAACAAAACAAGACCATATCACTTTGGTTATTAGATCAATATTGTTTGTATAAATCAATATCGGTATTTTTTCTAAAGGAATCAGAGCACTTCAAATATTGCTCAAAATATTCTTATTTTTTAAAAAAAGCTAAGATTTCAATATTCTTCCTTTCCTCACAGATCAAAACAATTTTGACATTTAACGGAACTTGCATTACACTTACAGTTCCAAAATCTTTGATGTATATCATCTATAATTTAATCAGGTTATATAAGATATTTCATTTATTAAAGATAAATTTATTTTAGCTGTGTTGAAGTTATATATTTTTTCTGATGTGAATTTCTGGGCCATAGAATCTAAGACATGTGACATCTACCTAATTTGGACTGGGAATTGCCTATTGAAATTTTATTTTCCATTATCCTTATACCCCTCAAGAAGACGTTTCATTTGTGTGGAAAGGTACCAGCTTACACTCTTTTAAATGTGGTTTACTATGTGAAAATAGACCTATGTTAAGTCTGATGCCAAATATCACACCACTAAATGTTGTGTCCTTATGTAGAAAAATGCTTAGGGATTGAAAGGGCAGAATGGTTATGCAGAAAATTTTTTAAATAACCATTTTACTTTGGAATAATTTTAGATGTAATGAACTTCCAAAGTTTGTATTTAGATTTCCTATATACTTCTCACCTAATTTCCTCTATTGTCAATACCTTACGTTACCACAGTACACTTTCAAAGAAACTAAAACTGGTATATTACTGTTAATTAAAATCCATACTTTATTCAGACTTCACTAGTTTTACCACTAATATACGTTTTCTGTTCCAGGATCCCATCTAGAACACCATATTACTTTTGGTTGTCATGTCTCTGCAGGGCAGGCTCCTGTTGGATGTGATGGTTGCTCAGACATCCCTTATTTTTGACGACCTTGACAGTTCAGGGGCATGCGGGTCAGATATTTTACATAATGTCCCTTGATTGGAGTTTGTCTGATGTTTTCTCTGTAAAAACTGGTGTTATGGTTTGTAGGAATCATACTACAGAGGTGCCATGCCCTTCTTATCACATAATATCGGGGGGTAGATGCTATCAACTTGATTTACCATTAGCGAGGTTAATCTTGATAACCTAGACAAGGTAGCGCTTGCCAGAGTTTCCCCCTTTTCTACACTCTATTCTTTGGAATCAAGTCACTAAGTTCAGCCAGCACTCGAGTGGAGAAGGGAATTAAGTTCCATGTTGTAGAGTGACAGATTATCTACATAAGTTATTTGGAATTATTCCAGAAGGAAGATTTATCTTTTCTTGCTTATCCATTTTTTTAATAATTCATTTATATGCGTATGGACTCATGTATATTTACTTTATACTATGGGTTATAAGCCAATGCTACATTATTTAATTCGTCTCGTTATTTTTTTCTGTTTTACAATTGGAAACAAACTCAGAAACTGTCATAGCCAACAGGGGCCTAAAAATTATGGTGTTGGGATTCTTAATGATTGAGAGAGAAGTTACAGAACCCCATCTTTTTGCTTTTGAAGTGTGTCTTTACTTTCTGGCTCTACAAAATGCCCCAGATTAATGTTGTATTTTACTTGCTCCAGCTATAGAATTAGCCATCTCTAAGGATTCCTGGTTTTCTTTATTTGAGGATGATATTTAGAAACCAAGATATATGTGTTAGGTGTGTTTGTTGCTACTAGGGTGCCACTATCTAAAGCAGAGAGAGTCAGGAAATACATTCATGCATAGTAACCTATGTATTCATACATATTAAAATTATCTCTACATCAATCAATTTGTATTAATATTAAACTAATTTGATGTCTCTGGCTCTAATCCACCACCAAGTGGTTCACTCTAGGCTTCTCTCCTTGTGTATCATAACTTCCCTTACTCGCAATGAGAATTCTAGCTCCCACCATATGCTATCCATTCGCTTATTCCTTCAAGCCCAATAAACGTGCAAAGTAGTTTCAGAAATGTTAACCCATACTACTAATGATAAACAACCTTACCCACTAGCATACATTGTTTATCTTCAGTTCCTTTTGTCTTTAGCCTTACAGATTTCAGTCAAAACACCATTTCCAAAGTTAACTAGTTCAGTTCCTTTTTTCCTCACCCCTTCAATGAGATCATATCAGCAACTTAAAATATGGTTAGATAGTTCATTCAAAGTCTAAATTTCATGTTGGGATCCTCTCAGCTCCTGGTTGATTTTTTTTTTTTAATTTCCATGTGTTAATTTCACTTCATAATGTAAAGTTCTATGGGTTGTGGTAAATGTATTGAGTCATGTATGTTTCACTACATTACCATGCAGAATAGTTCGATCAACTAAGATTTACCCTGTGTGTCCCCTTTGTATTCAACCACTCCCTCACCCCCAATCCAGAGCAATTACTCATTTATTTCCTGTCCCTCTAATTTGGCCTTCTGCAGAATGTCATATTAGTGGGATAATGTAATACACAGCCTTTTAGGTCTGGCTTCTTTCACTTAGAAATATGCATTCAAGCTGCTTTCATGGTATTCCATGAATCAATATATTGTCCCCTTTTATCCCTAAATTGTTATTCCGTTGTATGGATGTAATACAGTTTGTTTATCCATTCATCTGCAGAAAGCATCATGATTGCTTCCAGTTTTTTGTGATTATGAATGAATGAAGTTTCTATAAACATGCATATACAGGTTTTTGTGTGAAAAGAAGTTTTCACTTAACTTGATTAACTATCTAGGAACATGACTGCTACATTGTGTGGCAAATCTACGTTTAACTTTATAATAAACTGCCAAACGATCCTTCCAAGGTGACTGTACAATTTTTCATTCCAACTAGTAATGAAAAATAGTCGCCGGCATTTTATATTGTCAGTATTTTTGGATTTTGAATCCAGTCTAATGGTCAGCAAAGGTATCTCATTATTGTTTGATTTTACATCTCCCTAGTGACAAATGATACCGAGAATCTTTCCACATGCATATTTGCCATCTATTTCTCATCTTTGGTGAAGCGTCTGTTAATATCATTTATCCATTTTTGTATTGTGTGATTTATTTTCTTTCTGTTGACTTTTAAGTGTTCTTTATATATCCTGGAAAAAATTCCTTAATTATGTGATTTGCAAATATTTTCTTCCCATCCATGGCTTGTATATTATTTGTCTTAAGAGAATCTCAACATAGTATAATTTATCAGTTCCTTAATGGATTGTATTTTTTTTTGTGAGGAAGATCAGCCCTGAGCTAACATCCATGCCAATCCTCCTCTTTTTGCTGAGGAAGACTGGACTTGGGCTAACATCTGTGCCTATCTTCCTCTACTTTATATGGGAGACCGCCACAGCATGGCCTGACAAGCGGTGCCTCAGTGCGCGCCCAGGACCCGAGCACCTGGCCCACCAGCAGCAGAGCGTGTGCACTTAACTGCTACGCCACGGGGCTGGCTCCCTAATGGATTGTATTTTTGGTGTTATATCTAAAAACTCATCATCAAACCCACGATCAAAGCAAATTCTCCTGTTTTCTTTCCGTAAGTTTTATAGTTTTACATTTTATATTTAGGTCTATAATCTATTATGAATTCACTTTTTGTGTAAATTGTGAGGGCCATGAAATTAGATTAGATTAGACTGACTTTGTAGCAACCACAAGTGCCTCACAGAATCTATCAGAGACCTGCTGGAAGAAGTCATTTTCAGTTTAGCTCTAAAATTATTTCAAAATATGGCTTATTTTAAGTAATTGTATTCCCAGGATACAATTAGTATTAATCTAACGTCTAACAAAATAAAGCACCATGAATAAAAACAGGAATAAAACATGACGCTTACTGGGATTATTTCTATTTTTCTGTGAGGAAGATTAGCCCTGAGATAACATCCATTGCCAATCCTCTTCTTTTTTGCTGAGGAAGATTGGCCCTGGGCTAACATGTGTGCCCATCTTCCTCTACTTTATATGAGACACTGACACAGCATGGCTTGACCAGCAGCGCATCAGTACACACCCAGGGTTCCGAACTTGCAAACCCCAGGCCGCTGAAGCTGAGGGTGTGAACTTAGCTACTATGCCACCGGACCAGCCCCTGGGATTACATTTTTTAAACACCAACTTGAAACTATAACCAGGGAACAGGATTCACTAAAAAGCAAAGACAGAAAACAAAAAGAAATAACCAGAAGATTAAAATAAGATTTCCAAAGAAAAATAAAATAATCAAAAAATGGTTTTAATAATAAATTAAACTCAGCTGAAGAGAGATTTAAGATTTAAATGTTGTCAGATTGCAGTGTTGAAGCAGATAAAAATATAAAATACAAAATATTGATTAAGAATTATAGGGCCGGCCCCCTGGTCTAGCAGTTAAGTGTACGCGCTCCGCTGCGGTGGCCCAGGATTTGCAGGTTCGGATCCTTGGCGTGCACCGACACACCGCTTGTCAAGACACGTTGTGGCGGCATCCCATATAAAGTAGAGGAATATGGCATGGATGTTAGCCCAGGGCCAACCTTCTCCAGCAAAAAGAGGAGGATTGGCAACAGATGTTAGCTCAGGGCTGGTTTTCCTCACAAAAAAAAAAAAAAAAGAGTTATAGAGGATAGAGCAAGAGTCTAACAAATATTTAATTGGAGATCTATAACTCAAGATGCAAGTCAGAGGCAAAATATAGAGACAATGTCTGGGAATTTTCCAGAATTGATGAAAGATACCAATTTATAATTCCAAGAAGCCCAGAAAATCCAAAGCAAAATAAATATAAATAAATTCCTTCCTAGATACATCATGATAAAACTGCAGAATACAACAGCTAGTGGGATAGAGAGTAGGTGGGTTTGGGGAGAGAAGATTGATTACTTTTTGTAAGAGGAAGAATTAAACTATTGACTTTCTACTTTCTACAGCAACCATGGTAGCCAGAAATTAGGAAAATTTTATTTCCAATGATCTGAAAGAAAATACCTGCCTATCTAGAATTCTTTTTTTTTTTTTTTGGTGAGGAAAACTGGTCCTGAGCTAACATCAGGGCCAATCTTCCTCTATTTTGTCTGTGGGGCACTACAACAGCACGGCTTGATGAGCGGTGTGTAGGTCCGAGCCGAGGATCCAAATCTGTGAGCCCTGGGCTGCCCAAGTCGAGCGTGCAACCTTAACCACTATGCCCCCAGGCTGGCCCCTAAAATTCTATTTTTTTTGGATACTTCTAAAAATAGACAACACCTAAAAATCTAACAGAAGGTGAAACTAATCAATCAGAAAAGAATCAAATAGAGAAATTGCAAATGAGAAAGCTGTAGTAAAACAGTTCTATTGAGCATCTGTTTTGTTTTAATAATAATAAAGTAAAATAAAGTCTTTGGAAATTACGGTTGTAGAGCAGAGGTTAAAATCCACATTCTTCTGTCACCTATTAACCCCAGGTTATTTCCCTAATTATCCCACAGTTTTAACTTCTTGTTCAGGGTCTTCCTTTCTTTCCTTGTTTTCCTAACCATTGTCCTTTCCTTTGATAGCCCTGTGGAAAGATAATCTACCCAAGGTCACATTCACTTATTTCCTTCAAAGACCTTTTCCTCTTTCTGGTGTTAGTCACTCAATGGTGATTAATGGTTTTACCCTTAATTTTGATTCATTAACTGTGTCTTCTCAGAGATCTGGTTACACACTAAGTGAAATATGGCTGTCCTCTATCATACTGTTTTCTACAGAACTCTTGATTCTTTACACAAGGAGACACAAATTTTCTAAGTGTTCACTAAGTTTCAATTCCCTTTATCCGCCTAAGAATAAGAATAGAACAGTGAATATACTACTTGAAAGCTTACTTAATACATTCATCGTTTTTATGTATAAAATACACAAATGAGAACTACTAACATAGCCTTATGCAATTAATTTGAATGTAACATAAATTTAAAAAAAAAATCTAACAGTGGATTAAGATTCTGCGTGTGTTCAAGTTTGGAAAGACTTAACACGACTCCGTGAGATGATGTCTCCCTTTGTGCATCCAATTTCACAAATTATTCTACATATCCTATGCAAGATTTTCCTTTCTTTGCTAGCGATCTGTTCATCCAGGCCTCCTCTTGACTGCTTTTTAAAAAAACTGATAAAAAGGCAGATATGCACACTTGTTGCTGTTGACACTTTGCTCTGTATCTCATTCTAATTTCCGGCCACCAACTCCCAAACTGATCTATATCTTGGCAATTCCCTGTGACAGTCTGCTCGTGGTACCATCTACTGTTTTAAAGATAAAGTCATTCTTTTTACATCCAGAATAAGAACAACAAATGACCTTTACACTTTTACTAAACAATGACTGATGATTATGGATAAGTTTTCAGTCAAGACTACAGCAAACAACCTTGATTCACGTTATAAAAATAGGAAAATTAATTCAAAGGTTTGAAGATGTTCCTCTTCCTCCATCCCCCCCCACCCCCCCAGAAACCCTTCAGCTTCATCGCTAGAGTGGCTGCTTTGTTAATGTCATCGACTAAGGCAAAGAACAGGCATGTGCACGTTATTGTTTGACATACCGGAATCAGGAAGGCAGTAGTCCAGAGTGTTATGAAACATATTTCAGGGCTTCTTCCAGCCGCCTCACCCCACCCAAACAATAATCCTTTCCTCCCATCTCTGGGTGCCTGGGAGCAGTTGCCCTTTTAGATCTGGGAGAGACTTGGGTAGCATAAGCTAAATTAGATTCTTGGTTTGGTTTATTTGGCTTCTTCTTAACTCTTGTCAGTATTCCACTTAAGCTGCTTCCTAGTGTGCACCCTTTTTCTCTCCTCACCAAAGGTCTGACCCCAGGAGACAGAAAAGAGCAGGCTTTCTTGTAACTAATTAGAGAGAGTACATTCCTGGGAAACTGGTTACCAGCATCACAGGAACTCTTGAAGATCTTTGTATTTAATAACCTTTTACCAAACACTTTATTATGTGCAGGGCTCTGTACTAAGTTCACTGTTTTTTTTTTCTTCTTAAGAATATGTCCAGCAGATTGAGGTGCTTACATAAGTATGCCCTCTAAATGTACTGAATCTTATTCATAAATCATAGAAAACTATGTATTGGGCCAATTAAAGACTGATATTTGATATTTAATATGGGAGCTAATTTTGTCTTTGTTTACTTACAGGAGATATATATAAAACATACATATATACTTAGAGTACACACACACACACACACACACACACTGGTATATTCTCACTATACTCAGTTCTTAGTGTTTTGACCTTCTGTCTTAATTTACATAGCAAACTTATCTCAAATCATCAATTTGAACATGTATTAGTGTTCAGTAATGAACTGTAAATTTCAAGGTTTTTATTCTCTTTCTATTTAAAAAGGGATTAAATTCAAATATGTTTTAGGGAGTGGTTTGTTTATTTGTCTTTCCTTGGTTTAAATAATCTAAAGGAAAATTAATACCTTGGAATTGAAAGAACAGGAAATAAATTTTATTTATGAGAACATAAAATGTATTAGGTTTTAAAAACAAACTGTCACATTCACTATTAGATTTCAGTTTTATAATAACCTAGTTTTTGCAGAATAAAATTTGTTAAGATAACACAGTAAGTTGAGAATCTAGTGCCGTCTCTCTGATGACTGCATGCGCGTGTGCGCGCACACACACACCTCCCAAGTACCTACAAAGTACAAAGGTATTATAACTAAACTGTATAAACGAAATGTTCTAACCTGATTATGAAATGGGATTATGGCCCAGTGTTATAAAATAATTGTTCCATTCTCTTGTATGTATTTATCTAATGATTTGGGAAGAGGGGTTGTTATGGGCTGAATTGCATCCCCCAAAAATATATATGTTGAAATCCTAACCATTAGTACTTTATAATATGTCTATATTTGGAGACAGGGTCTTTAAAGTGGTAATTAAATTAAAATTCTGACACTTTACTAAGTTGACAAGTGAGAATTCTCTTGGCAGCAATTGGTTTCAATTTCCCAAGAAGTCCATTGAGGATGTGCCCATTTTTAAGCCATATTATAAATCTTGTGCTCTCATATATTGTCTTTAAATATTATTAACCTTGTTGGTATCTTGTTATGTAGATATAAAATAAATAAATCACATTAATAATCTACGGGAAATCAATGATCATTTATCTAGATTCCCTGTAGGAGTTTTACATGGTTCTTATCAATTTTCCAGAAAACGCATAATTTTTAAACTATTTTTAAAGTTTGTTGTTCAAATAATTTAAAGAAAATATTTCCGTATTTAATTTATTCTAAACACATAAATGTTTTATGTCACTTAATGTCTAAGTGTCTTTGATCTGACTTCATATATACAATACCTATACTCCAAGTTTGCTGGGGAAAAAAAATGAGGTTGCTAAACTTAAATGCCTATAAAGAAGTGGCTGGTAATGTATTCACATAAAGCAGACCAATTTGTAGACACGAAAGAGTGTTGGGGATTATGGAAAATTGGAAATTGATCAACACGTAAAGATATTTAGACTCACTTTTGTTTGACACAGCTGGTGAAAATAAAAGATATCTGAAGTCTAAATACAGCTCACTGGAAAGACATTTACCGTCTTCACATAAATTAAGTATTTTTGATCCTCTATATTTTCACAGCAATAAAATGTGAATTTGAAATGCACTATTCCTAATTTTATTTTCAATATGATTTTGCCAGATTGTATTTTCAGTAAGATTAATATAAATAATTCAACTGGTGATGCCTATATATCAGTAAATTATGGAATTAAATTGGGAATATATGTCACTCTGTGATGGTAAAATACATCAGAGAATGGAATATTTACTTGGTGAATTCAAGTAGTAGAGATAGATAAGCTTGACACTGGCTAACGCTTCATACTATGTATGTGTTTACTTGAATCCATAAACTAGATATAGAACTTAAACCATTATCTTATTGACTACGTACAATTTATCTTAACTCATTATTCTGTACTTTATGGGGTAACACAACCCAGCAGTAGTAAACATTTGACCTTCTGAGTCTATAGTTATTGTGCCTTGCGACTAAAAGTAGCAATAGCATTCCCTCCCTCTGCCTCACTAATCTGAGGTTGCATTTTTAATTTCATTAACATAACGGAGGGATAAAGTTGGTTTTCTGCCTGCAAACAAAATGACATTTACCATTATGAAAAAATGTAAATAATATGATTCTAAAATATAACTGGGAAGGTCTCCAAAAAGCTTGACCTTTCTAAGTTTTATGTATAAACAAATACCATGAGATTTTATTCTAAAATAATCTTATATAAGAAAAACTCTGTGCACATAATAATGATAAAATTAATAAATCTCACTTTTTTTAACCAAACGGTGGATAACAGCTTAACTGAACTATTATTCTTTTTATTTTTTTTTTTCTAATCTCTCTTTAAAGGTCAGAAGTAACTCAGCTTAAATGTTCAATCTTTTAGGGACATACAGAATGACAACGTAGTAATGGTAGGGACATAAAATTGCAGGAATCATACTTATAAAAGTAATGTAGTAGATAGGATGATTTGTTGACCAAGATTTAAGCCATTGTCAAACTTCTGTATATGGAGAGCAATAAAAGAACTTTTAGTGGATAAACTAGGACTATTTAAGAAGAATTTTCAGGATACCATCAGCAAAAATTAAAGTAGTGAAATGTTTTAATCAAGATTTAGCTTGGAGTGGCACTTAATTGTGTTACTGCTTCCTTTGACAGGAAGTTCAATTGTTGAGCTAAATACCAAAGAAGTAAAAGATTAGAGACATTCTACAGCAAGCATAATGCACTACACATAGTGTATATGACAGAAGTCTATGTAAATAGAAGCTACTTTCTTTTAGTTTTAGGTGAATACATTATTCTGTTTTTCTCATGATAATTTATTCTTCACTTGGTTCACTGCAAATTGACATTTATTGCACAAATATAATTATAGAACTAATGAGATATACAATAAAATAATATAAAAAAATGGCTTTAAACTCCACAGGAGTTTAAATATTATCTTATTTAATCCACAATTCAAATCTGTAATTTATTTATCATGCCTTTTCTTTTTTTGCTGGAGATGAAAATGAGGCATCAAGACATTTGGAAACCTGTATGATGTGATATAACTGACGCAGATGCAAGCCCAGATTCACTCGCTTGAAATCTATGTACTATTAGCATCAAACTGCCGTTTGATATTCATCATACCTCACTCTCCTAAATCCTCTCTTACCTCTCTGGTCCGTCCATTTTGATTTGTTCCTAGATTCTTCTTGTTTTTCCTTTCTTTCAATGGTGGTGCACCAACAAAACTTTTCCAGACCCCTCTTTTTTTACCCACACTCTTACAGTCCTGTCTTGGGGATTCTCATCTATTTATATGACTCTATTTACCATTTTATTTGTAGATGCTTCCAACATGTTTTAACCTAGATTCTCTCCTTAATATCCCTATATAATAGTTATTATTATAATATTATTGACATAGAAAGCTAAATAAAGATACAGAAATGTAGTTACACGCACATACAGATATATATATGTGTGTGTGTCTGGGTATAGTGTGCATTTTTACATGTGTATCTACCTATCTGTGTATGTAGTCACAAAGTACAAGCAAATACATATTTGGTTTCTGGCCTATGCTCATGACTTCCTGAAATGACTTATGAAGAACATCAAATCTGTTATTTACGATGATCAGTATTCACTTCACAGAAACAATAAAAATACCATCTTTGAAAACTATATGAAGGTGCAAGTTTTTTTAATTAATCTTTCTTGCTTGATTGCATTTAACTTCCACATCTTCCATTTTTAGTCATCATGAGACAGTTCACAGTAACTCTATTTACAAACTATGCAAAATCATAATATAGGAAAATGAGTCACGGAAATAAGTACAGATTATTCAGGATGGTAATAACTGGCAAATATGCAGAATGCAGCATGAGTTTTCAATAATCTGATTCTATATCAAGGCACCTTTTTTTTTTTTGATCAAGTCATCTGTGAACAGCAATTTGCTGAAACAAGGCATAAAAATGTCTTGAGAATTCACACACCTACCAAAATGCCTAACAGTACTTAGAATTAGGCTGTGGGATAGTATCCCAAAGTATGTTCAGAGGAAGCCTCATGGCTTTAGTTGTTTAAAATTAGGCTGGACAAATCATGGGGGATTATAGCTGAGGAAATAATGTTCTATATTTCTTGAAGATGGGAACACTGATTTAATGGCCTTTTTTTCATCTTGAAATTCTATAATAGTATGAAGCTTTCAAGTCATTTTTATGTTCAGTTTCCATAGCTCTAGAGTTCACTCTATAAACTATATTTGTAGACATTCTAAGGAAAGGAAACATTTTTGAAGCTTTTTTTGAAAATTCTGAGAATGTTATCTATGGAATATCAGTTTATTTCACTGATTAATGATTATACCTATATTCCCAAAGTTTTCATCATGTTAGTACAACATCACAAATTTGTGACATAAAATTACAAAATAGGAGTCTATTCTGATATCAGTTTGTCATATTTAGAGATTTTTTTAAAAAAAATCTCAGTTTTTGCAATGGAGGTAGAGTGCTGCTATATAATAGTATGATTATGGTAAATAAAGGAGAATATTTCAGAAGTGTCTAGATTTATTAACATTTTAATTGATTGATGGTTAAAGGAAGGAAAACTAGTAAAATTTTAAAAATATACCAGCAAAATCTATAACTTAGAGTGGAATCAATTTAGTATTCATATTGTTTTTTTTTCTTAAGAATCAATTGAGTGGATTTGCTTAATTGCTTAACTGGAAAGGAAGAAGGGAAGATGGGAAAAGGAAAAATATGCTTAATCTCGATCACCATAGAATAATGGTGTCAGTATTTTTGATGGATTTTTTCTAGTCTTTTTTTCTAAGCGAAATACCATATAAATACAAATATTATATAAATTTTTAATATTTTTAAAGATGTTATATAAAGAGAAATAAATTTTTATTATTTTTCCAGTTAAAAATAGTTCCTTCTCAAGTTAGGAAAGCTACCAAGGCTATGTGTTATAATGGGAAATGAGGGAGATTTTAACATCAGTTAGATCTGGCCAAAAACACTTCCTCTGATTCTAATTAGCTAAGAGAATGTACTTGTTGGCAGAATTCTGGATTCTGGAAACACCATATGAATTTTATTCCGAGATGCAGTGCACTTTCTGCTACATGCTTTTCTCTGCCTTTCTCATTCACCATCTTCTTGGCAGATAAAGTGGAACAAGCTGGCTTTTATTTTCTTGAGGAAGCTACTACTCTTTTGACTTTTTCTCAGATTTATTAGGTAGATATAGGTTATCATTCTTTCTCTTGTCTTATCATTTTCTCTTATGGTACATAAAGTTGGATGCTATTAAAATTCAGGTCCTTTTGAATTCCTGTGGAATTAATTTTACTCTCTCATAGTTTTAAGTTTCTTTCCTCTTTATGTAAAAGGAAATCAAACAACTTTTTATACTTGCCACTTTCTAAAGCTTATATAATGATATGATATTCCAATTCTTGTTTTAGAAAATATTTAATGCTTTAGCTCTTTTATTTGACTTTTAATAATTACATTTGATTTTCATTCCTTATGTTGAATTCTCTTAAACTGCTGAGCCAAATGTGAGAAAGGGATTTTGATAATTGCATGTGGAGAATAATCTTTAAATTTTAGGAATACTTTAATTATCACTAGGAATTTGGAGAATGAGCACCACATATTAATTTAGTCAGCAACACGGGCACTACGTTATCAGTTTTAGACTGAAGATGCAGTAGAGCACGCTTGGACTGAAAATCCCCAAATGAAATAGGATTGGTCACAAGAAATTTCCAGCCCGTAGAGTAGTTTCAGTGGGAGCCGAGTCCACGTTGCTAACTTCATATATATTGCTTCTAAAAGATTCCTCAGACAGGTTGAGGGTATCTTTTTATTTGATATGAAATTATAAAAGCTTTAGAGGTATTCCATCCTGATCCTTTCCCTCAATCCTAATTCATGGATTTGCAGATTTGGAATCTTTGTGTCTCAAGAATCCACAATCAGAGATTGCAAAATCCGGGCATTATTTTGATACAAGGTGGCAGTTCTGCCTACAGTCTAACTTGAAAACTGTAAACTTTTGGTTGTATAGACATTCTATCGGTAATTTTACCTGATTTCTGTCTCCTCTCTTCCCCTGTTGTAGTCCCTTTAGTTTGGATAGCCTTCTAATACTGCGATCAAATTTTACTACCTGAGAGTGTTAAATCTCTGCCTCTGATGATGGGGATTATGTGTTTGAAACAGCACCCAAGGTTTCTAGGTGGAGCATTAGGTCTGCCCCACCCTGGAACCAGAGAATTATCTTACAGAAGGTTAACCTAAGTACATGATACAGGAAAAGGAGACAGTAGAAGGAATCTTCTCTAACAGAATACAAAAATTTCTGCTTTATGTCACGTCATTCCTCTCGATCTACTGAAAAAGATCTTCAAGCATCTACATTTAACAAATTAAAATATTGATTACCGATGAAATCTATTCACTCTGAATGATTGTTATTCTTATTAAATCGGGTTAAGAAAACACCATGAATATTCAAACATTTGCAAACTGTATCTTAAATGTTAAACATTTGAATTAAGTAGAACTCAAGCCTTTGGCCATTCCATATTAGATTATAATTTCTAAAGGTGACTATACAGGTTTTTTCTTTTACATATGTATTTTTAATTTTAGAGCTCTTTCTTATAGAATAGAGTGTGAGAAAAAGAAAATATATTTTTCTATAAAATATTTTTTACCATTGCCAGTAAATTCAGAGGACAGGAAGAGTATTGAAATAATCTACATAAAAAGCAATGAATATAACTATTAGAAGATTGTAAATGGCAATGTGGTTGACTGCCAAATATATCCACTCCATATCTATCATTACAAGTTGCAAAACAAAAGTAATGTTTACCAAGTGATGCTCTTTTTCTGACCTTAGTAAGAGTGAAATGCAAAATACCTTCTGCAGGGGCTGGCATTATGGCATAGTGGTTGAGTTCTGTGTGCCGCGCTTCGGCTGCCTGGGTTCATGGGTTTGGATCCCAGGTATGGACCTACACCATTTGTCAGCTATGCTGTGGCAGTGACCACACACAAAATGGAGGAAGATTGACACAGATGTTAGCTCAGGGCTAATCTTCCTCAGCAAAAAAAAAAAAAAAATACCTTCCACATATCAATATCATATTTAAAAGCACCTTACTATCATGTAAATTAGAGAATTTCCAAATGCATAGGTTTTAGAAGGAAGATCATTTGGTAAGGGACACATTCACTATGATGATTAATATTTGCAATCTCCTCTATAAAATACTTTATCTTTTAATCTTTTGATTCCTCTGTATCATCTGCCCCAAGTTCAGGGGAAAATTTTTTTCTAAGCACTATAAAATATAATTATTTTCATTTCACCAAGTCATTAAAAAATAAATGTAAGGTATTTTGGGATGTTTGTTTACACAAGATGGATCATATTATTCATTGTCTTCTGCAATTGCTATTCACATATTATTCCTTGTAGATCTTTACACAGCAACATATACGTAGCTCTTTGATTCTTCTTTCTGAGGGCAAGGTATTCTATCTTATAGATGCAGATATACCAGATTTAATCAGTTTCCATTTGATATACATATATACATATATATACATTTAGTTTGGAGTTATTTAAAAAATTAGAAATATTTTATTCATTTATCTCAGCCACTGTTTAGAAATAGAGACAATATTCTAGATGTTGCCAAATTACTCTCCATATACGAAGTTTTCACTAATTTGCTCAACCGCAGAATATATGAGAGTATCTTTTCTTCATATACTAATCAACATTTTATATCTTCTTTTTTAAAAGGTAACTTTGAAAATATTTTCAAATATATATATGGAAAAATTACATTTTGTGATTTAGGGAAGTCGAGCATTACTGCAAGTATTTACTGGCTATTTTTTTTTTTTTGCTGAGGAAGACTGGCCCTGGGTCAACATCCATGCCCATCTTCCTCCACTTTATATGGGACGCCATCACAGCATGGCTTGACAAGTGGTGTGTCGGTGTGCACCTGGGATCCGAACTGGTGAACCCTGGGTCGCCGCAGTAGAGCGCAGGCACTTAACCACTTGTGCCACTGGGCCAGCCCCTTTACTGGCTATTGATATTCATTTTTCTTTGATCTGTTTGTTCATATATTTTTTGCCTCAGGATAATTTTTTTAATCTAAATTTGTGTTTGCATATTAAATAAATTTGTGTTTTGCTTAACATTATCAATATTTTCTAACTTTTTGTCTTAATTGGGATATTATTCTGACATGCTAACATTTATCTGTTCATTTTAATTGTTCCTGAGTCAAAATAATCAACCTTCTTATAACCATTTCACTGAATGGTCTGAATTTGGTAGACACATCAGGAAACAGCTATATAATTCCCCAACCACTGTGCTCCAGCCCAGCCTTCAACGCCTTTTGATTTCTCAGGTGGATCCCAGATGGTTTCCAAACATATTCAGGTATTTGAAAACCTCACCTAATGTTATTACCAAGTCCAATCTAATTAAAATCAACTTTTTTCAGTTGTATTCAATTTAATTATTTTTCTGCACACGGCTCTCCCCACAACTCAGACAAGACCCAAGTGCATTACTTTGTTGAAGGGAAGTATAGGGAAGCAAGACCTTATCTTTCACTCTCTTCATTTCGCACCATCCCCTGTGTGCTAGATGTTGCTTCTAACTCCTCAAAGAGTTGGATCTTCAAGGATGATGAAAGGAAACAAGGTTTCTTTTGACTGGTGCTGTTGGAATTTGGCAATGCCATCTTCTGTGTGGATGATACCACATATCAGCACTTCTCTCATCAGCATGAACTATGCCAATGAACTCTAATGCTGACCACTCACAGTTTACGTTGACCAAGACCACCTTAACATTTCTCTCAATTTAACTAATCCTATCCCCCCACCTGATGGTGTTAGGAGATGGGACCTTTGGGAAGTAATTAAGATTAGGTGAGGTCATAAGGGTGGAGCCCTCATAAACAGGATTAGTATTCTTCTAAGAGTCAGGAGAGAGCTTGCTTCCTCTCTGTCCTCTACCATGTGAGGGTGGCTACAAGAGAAGTCAACAGCCTGTAACCCAGAAGAGGGCTCTCCTCAGAACCTGACTGTGTTTGCATCCTGTTCTTGCACTTTCAGTCTGCAGAACCCTGAGAATAGAGTTTTGTTGTTTATAAGCCTCCCAGTTTATGGTATTTTGTTATCCTTTTAAAGACACTGACTTACTCTCTGATCCTTCACTGGCCTTTACATACAAGCTGGGAGTAGATAATAGACTAAAAGTGAGAAGACTGATTTTTGGCCAGTTTGCAGCAAGTAGTATATAGATTATTCTAGTATATTTGTGCAGATGGATGATTTATACTCAAATATTGTTCTCTATAAAACTATTTTCCTTTCCAAGTGCATGATGCCGATATAAGTTTTTTAAATGTCTTACAGTAAAAGTTTAAACATTTTCATAAAACATTTGTACAATGTCACCAAGTTTATGCCTGAGTGCTATATTTTTAACGATATCTCTAAGAATATTTATTACTTCTAATTTGTTAGTTATGTCATGTATGTAAACTTTGAAGCTAATTATCTCTACTTTCGTCAGAATACAATCGGAAACTCTTATCATCACTGTTTTATTTAAAAATTTATTGGATTTTGACCTTGGGGCCTTGCAGAAAGAAACAACATATTTCATGAGCATTAAAAATAAAATTGTGTTTCTTATTATTAGGGATAGGATTTGATTTGTTTCTACTCAATTTTATTAATTTGAACATTCAAATATTCTACACACTTGCTCATATTATAATCACTTGATTTGTCAGTGGTTCACAAAAATGAGTGAAATTGACTAGGAAATAATTCATTTCTTTAAATGTCTCCATACATTTCCTGAAATATATGTTACATTTACATTTTTTAGTATATAAATTATATGACATAAGAGCTCTTTTCCTCTTTGGCTCATGTTTTTAGTTTGAACATTTATGGAACATTTTCTCTTAGCTGTATCTTCAGCATAAATATATACAGATGAGTTATGTTATTTAGCTAATTTCCATCATTTTTTTCTTTGCAAATTTGAGTTTATCCGATAAATATTGTTAAGAATAGCAAATATATTTAGTTTGAAATTTTTAGCATATTTTAAGGCTCTGGGGTTTTCTATCTCATGCTATGTAAATTACTTTTTCTCTCTGTGTAATGTTTGTGCTTAATATTTAATAAGCTTTAGGGGCTGGCCCTGTGGCATAGCAGTTAAGTGCGTGAGCTCTGCTGCTGGTGGCCCGGGTTCGGATCCCAGGCACTCACAGACGCACCGCTTGTCAGGCCACGCTGTGGCGGTGTCCCACATAAAGTGGAGGAAGATGGGCAGAGGTGTTAGCTCAGGGCCAGTCTTCCTCAGCAAAAAGAGGAGGATTGGCATGGATGTTAGCTCAGGGCTGATCTTCCTCACACACACACAAAAAAAATTTAAAAAACTTTAAAGTTTATACATCATGTCCATAATTTTGTAACATGTATCTATGTATACTTTGATTCATAAATTAGGATTGGAACTATTGGCTTTTGCTACAAATTATATAAAAACTGATGAGCTTGTACTTTTCCTTCTGCACCTGAATTTAATTTTATTTTTATTTTAATTTTCCTTATCATTAATTTTATGATGATAAATAACAAACATTTGAAGGAAATCAAAGCAAATTTTTACAAAAACAGGTTTCTTTTTAAATTTATCAATGCTACTCATTAAATAGTAAATTCTCACAAGGAAGGTAAGAAGATTGGTAGCACTACATGTCTTGACAACCACCATCAAGCTATCCAACATCTCCCCGCCCTTCTCTCTTACTCTCTCTCACTCTTCTTTGCTATAACATTAATTTTTTGCTGTTGTTGATGACATTTACCCACAACAAACGTTTCCCACAGTTATTTAACCTTGGTTCTCTGTGTTAAAGTGTCCAATGTTCAGCACTGGGTGGTTTATCGCGGCTTACACACGGAGATTTTGAATAGCAAGATTTTAATATTATGCAGCTCTCCTTGTTTTTTTAAGAAATGTTCATTGGTGGTCTATTACCTGGGTTCTTGAACACCTAAGTATGCCTTCTCTTTGCCTTTGTACTTCAGTAAAAACTGCTTGGATATAAATTTCTTCATTTTCACTTTCTTGCTATAAGAAGTAAATTTGCTCTATTTCTTTTGACATTGTGAGACCAGCCTGATTACTGACTCTCTCCTCTTATCATCACCAATAGCAGCACCAGGACCATACCACTCACCACACAATCCATGCAAACACATTCTGTGTACCTAGAGTCAATTGTTTCATAGGACTATTTACTTACTGTAGATCTTAGTAACTTCATTAGGATATTACTTAACATTAATATTTCTATATTAAAATGTAAGAAACACATTTTATCCTTTCAGTTTAGATTTTATATATATATACATATTTTTAATCTTATATATATTCTTTTTTGTTTCCTTCCTCTCTGTAAATTATTTCAGGATAACTGTATCCTTAATTTGTGTCATACTAAGTTTATAATATTCTAGCTTTCTAATTGCTTACTGTCTTTTTTATTTTTTGTTTATATTCACCATAACCATGAAAAAAACTTCCTCTCAGCTACTAACTTGTTTATTTTTACCATATGCATTTTATTTTACCCAAATATTGGTTATGGAATTCATTACTGAAAATATATTCCTTTATTTGAAAATAATTGCTTCATTGCTTTTGATCACCCACTATATCAGTGAGCAGCTAAATGCCATTCTAATTCTCACTGACTTGCAAGTGACCTGATTTTATTTTCTCTGAAATTGTTTAGTATTTTTTTTACAATCGGTTTCTGATATTTCTTAGTGATATCATTTGGTGGATTTCCTTTCCACTCATCCATCTTGCCATTTACTGATACCTTCGATCTAGCAGCGTAGGTTCTTTTACTGCAGTAATAGCTTTTGTAATATTTCTTAAAAGAAAATAATTCTCTACATTAATTTTTGCTATTGATTTCACATTCTGAAATACAATTTTTGGAACTTCTGGACCAATTTTTATTTTTCTCTTATCTTACAGCTGTCTTTTTGTTCTAACTTTTGTTAGATTTATTCAACTTTATCTTCCAACCTTGCTATTAAAAATTTTTCCTCAAAATTATCTGTGATGTCAAAGCTTATTTTTTACTCTGTTCATTTTATATAGTATTCTGATATTGTTTTATTAATAAAATTTCTTTTCTAGTGTTTATATTTAGCCAAATCAAACTTTTTCCCCAAGTGTTCTGAGTCTTTTATTATTCCTACTTCCTCCAGGGTTTCATTTTTAATTTATATATAATTTTAATAACTCTCAGTTTTGGAAATTTTCTTTAACTGTCTAAGGATATTTGGTTCATATGTTTGAGTGGAAACTTTAAAATTCCATGCTGTTCTGCCTGAATGGGAATTTATAAAGCAAACTTACTATTCTGTCGGTCTCACACAAGTGTGTCTTTATTTCAATATGTATAAATTTTTGATATATTGGAAGTTGTTAGGTTTGATTAAGGAGATCATTCTTCAATGCAGAAAATATAGTCAAATATTTAATACAACACTAAAGAAAACAAATTTCCCTACTGACATATGAATTGTAGATATTTAAATGCAAATACTTAAAAAACAAGATTCTGCTGTATGTTTAGCTGGAAAACTTCTGACATTCTATTGTTTTAAATGTCTTCAACTCAGCAGAATAATCTAAATGTCCAGATATAGAGCAGGAGATCAACTGAATAAATGTCAAAAAGGCAGCTGTGTTTTCAAAAGCAAAAATATCATTCTAAGTTAAACCATACACAAGGTGATTATAGGATTGAAGGATAGGAGGTCATGGGGCTGATCTATTTATTAGTAGTGAAAGTATTTTTCAAATTTCACTGAACAGAGTTGAAAAATTCAATTCAAACAGGTGACATTAAAAAGAGTTGCAGAATGAACACTGTAAATGTACCCTTTCGTCTTGGATTCTCATGCTGGTCCTCCTCTCTCATCTTAGTTTAACAGGCTTTAAACAAACTAAAAGGAAATAATGAGTGAAATGAAATAACAACTGATTTATTTCTAATTCTTTGAATCTATTTTTTGCAATTGTAGCTAAAACTTCCTAAATAGTCTGTCAGTCTCATCTCACTCCAATCCACTGTACCTATAACCACCTTATTTTTAACTTCTCGTTTTAACTCATTTAATCACTATTTTTTCATACTTCTCTGGTTTTGTAGCGATAGTCATAAGGACTGATATATAACTCTCATAATATTCAACTGAGAATGTCTTAATAATCAAATCATGAAGTTCTCCCTAATTATCCAGTCTGGTAGGCTGAATAATGGCCTCTCCAAAATATCCACGTCACTATCCTTGGTACCTGTGAATATGTTACCTCGAAGAGCTAGAAAGAGAATTTGCAGATGTGATTAATTGAAGGACCTTAAAATGAGGCAATTATCCTGTATTATCCAAGCAGGCTCGGTCTAATCACATGAATCCTTAAAAGGCAAAGGAACTTTAATGGTTGTGGTGAGAAGATATGACTACAAAAAATAAAAGATTACTGGAGGAGGAAAATGGAGGAAGGAGAAGGTGAATGAAGGAATATGGGCAGCCTCTAGAGGTTGGGAGAGGAAAGGGAATGGATTGAATTCCTTCAGTCTCCAGAAAGAAATGCAGTCATGCTGACACCTTGATTTCAGCCCAATGGGACCCCTGTCAGACTTCTGACATACAAAACTATAAAAGAATAAAAGTATATTGTTTTAAGCCACTAAATTTGTGGTAAATTTGTTAAAATAGCAAAGGAAACTTGGTATCCAGAAAAAATGAAAAAGTAATCACTCAATTCTTGTTGAATGCAGCTTTGGGCATAGTTTCATGTTTGGCTTTGGTTCTTTTCAATGTTTTTCTCGTCTCCTGAATTTTACTAATGATATTTGCATGCCTGGCATTGAGCATAGCAACAGGAAGTCAACAAAAGTTGAGTAAAATAATCAATGAAGGAATTAATGAGATGAATTTGATTTTTATACCTTCAAAAGTTAACATAGGTTATTTATTAGAGTTGAGAAATTTCTCCTAAGCAAACATCTCTTCATTATTACCTGTTTTGAATTTGACAGACAATAAAATCACCTATCAGCATCATTCAAAGAATTTGATATATGATTGAATCTGACTGCTTTGTGGTGGCGGCCAGAGTGTAGGAGTAACGGCAAGTAGACCTGTAGTTAGAAAAAGACTCACAGCACTGTTAATAAGCCTCCCAGCTGATAGTAAATTATTTAGATTGTATGCGAAAACAGGGACATGGACACAAGGTAAAACAACATCATTTGATTTGGTGGAACGAAAAGACAAGTAGGTATCAGGAGAAAGAAGTTCTAACCCCAAATCTGTAAATCTGTCACATTTTATCTCAGTGCCCTTGAGAAAATCTCTTAAATTTCCTGCCTGTGTGTTTCTTCCAATACAATATGAGGAGTTTGCATTAGAAGGACTTTGTGGCTCTAATTTTGTTACTTTAGATCATAAATTTTCATTATGATAAGAGTTAAATTTGATAGCAAGAAACATAAGATTTATAGGGGTCAACACTCACCCAGAAAGGCATTTTAATCGTTAATCGGAGTCTAGCAGCCAGTTTTCACCCACATTGTCATATTCCTCGTGAAGTCTATTTCCTCTGCCCCTGGGTTAACCGATATGGATGCTCCTAGTTCATATATAATTGGGCTTCCTTAGTAAATAATCTTGTTCATAAGCCGACTGTTCTCTCCTCAGACACAGAAGTGCACACTTCTCTCACCCTGACCTCTTCATGCGGGGGAGTTTGTCAGGAGACTCAGAGACCATGCATATTTTAGAGTAACTGTACTGAGTTCACAAAATATTTGTTTTGCATTGAATCACTGACTCACGTGTAAATCCTGACACCTTATAATATAATTTCACCCTTCCCCCAAAATATGCAATGTTTTATTCTTAATATAAAATTTTAGTTTATTTTATAGAGCTAATTATTTATGTCTATAGAGCTTCTGTGTATTATTTACCAAAGTAATTTGTTCAAATTATAAGTAGTGTTACCATTGTGAATGTTGTTTCATTTTTAATATAAATTCTAGTTGATTATTGCTGGTGTAGAATATGTGGTGATCTTGTATGCAGCAATACTGCTAAACTTTCCAATCAGTTTCTATATATTCTCAGTTATTTTTTGTATATAGATAATTACATTACTGATAATTGCAGGTTTATTTGTTCTCTTAAAATAATTCTACTTTTTATTTCATTTTATATTATTTTAGGTTACACCAGCTCCTCTGGAGCAACAGTAAAAAGCAGCAATAATAGCGGGTCTGCTTACCTTTCATTTTTTTTTTTATTCATATAATGTTTGCTGTAGATTTTTAATATTATCTTTAAAATTGAGGAGATCCTTTCCTGTTTCTAAATTGATGTTTTTTTATAAATAAATGTATCTATGTACAGACATACATGTATATGTTTTGAACTTATTTTTGAAGTAGAACCAGAAGGAAACTTTATCTTTTCTGCATTTACTGAAATAATCTTCCAAATTTTTAATTTACTCATTAATAAGTACATTGACAGATTATCTAATATTGAGTCATTCTTTCTTTGGACAAATTTTACTTTGATCTTGATTCATATGTTAATATAAATTTATACACACTGGAATACTATTGACTAAATAATTTATTTCATCTTTTCACATATATTTTAATGAGCAAAGTGACCTTTTAATTTTCTTTTTTTCCAAATTAAACAAATATATTGAGATAATTGTAGAATCACATATGGTTGTGAAAAATAACATAGACAGATTTTTTTTGCCCCCTTTACTATTTCTCCCAATTGTAACACCTTGTAATCCTATAGTATGATATTACAATCAGGATACTGCTATTGATAAAGTCAAAACATGTTAGAAATATTATTTTTGTAGATTCCTTAGGATTTTCTACATAAACATGTAATCTGCAAACAAAGAACAGTTTAATTTTTATTTCTGGTAGGAAAACTTTTATGTCCTTTTTTTGCCTTATTGCTTTAGCTAAAACTTCCCGCATTCTATTAAATAAGAGTGTTAATAGAGGACATTGCCTTGTTCTTGATCTAATGGAAGAAAGCATCCGGCCCTTATTAGATGTGATATTAATTGCAGATTTTTTGGTAAATGTTCTTCACAAAGTTGAGGAAGTTGTCCCCTATTCCTATTTTATGGGTTTGTCTTTTTCATGAGGAGGTGTTGAGTTTTATCAATTTTTTTGTAATTATTTGATATGGTCATGTGATTTTTCTTCTTTAGTTAATATGGTAGAATACATTGATTGATTTTTGAATATTAACCAGCCTTGTATCCCAGGAATAAATCCCACTTGGTCACAGTGTATAATGTTTTTATGTATTACTGAATTCTATTGGCTAATATTTTGATAAGGATTATTGTGTCTACATCCATGAGAAATACGGTTCTGTACTTTTCTTCTTTTATTCCATGTGGTTTTTGTATCAGGTTAGTATTAACTTCATATAGTAAATAGGAAAGTCTTTCTTCCCTTTCTATTTTCTGGAAGAGATTATGTAGACTTGATGTTAAATGTTCGCAATTACCACAGGGCCCAGCACTCAGATGAGCCCCTAATGTTCTGTCTGTTATTTTCTTGAAATTAGTTATAAATTTGGAACAAGGGTCCTTGGATGTTCCTTAGCACTAGGCCCCATGAATTTTGTAGCTAGTCCTATTTGTGATGTATAAACCTAGTTACTACTGAAGAAATAATTGACTCAAATTAACGTAAGCAAGACTTCCACAAAAAAATTAGGATAACATTTCTTAATTGGCATTGATTTGCACTAAATGACATATTTGATAAGTATTCTTTGGCGTTTATTAATTTCATAGTTATTGCATATCCATAAAACTACAGAGCTCTTCTATGAGTCTTCTTTTATTGATTTTAATAAAAATATAATATTATTGATACCAGATATTTTAATTTGCATATTTAATTTTGTATGGGTTAGAAAATAACTATTGAGAAGAAATACTAGATTGAGTCTGCATTATGTATGAATTTTATCATTATAATAAAATTTAATTATAACTTTGAATTATAGATTTCTTGCTTGGGTAAACTAATTCCTCCATTACCAGTGGCAATGCAAACATATCATAATTAGAGGATAGAACTAGGTAATGGAATGTGTCTCATCAAATAATTACACCTCTCAGTTTGATGGATCTTAAATGAGGATGGAGAAAATTATATCAGTTATAACAATATATTTTTATTTGTTTAATTTTCTACTTATATAATTTATAAATAGTCTAGGTTATGTTATGTGAACATTTTTCTTTTCAATTATTCAGGTGATTAAAAGAGAAATAAACACATTTAGGCAACATTAACATTAATTTTAAAACAGAAATCTTGTTAAGTTTACACTTTAAAAATTAGTTAATGTTGAGATGATGTCAGCAAGATCGTGGAATAGGAGGTCCACATCCCTCATCCCCCACAGAAATATAATTTACTATCCACCTACAGAAAACGTGCCTTTCTAGGAGCCTTGGCACCCCGGTAGGAGGTTGCAAAACCCTGGTGGAGCCCAAGACTAGCGAGGGTCACTTCAAGAAGGCAAATTCATACCCAGGCAGACTCACACGCAGGCCTGCTGACTGTGCTCCAGTCCCAGCTGGAAACCTAAAAGCAGCCCTGTCCCTCTATA
The DNA here is from genome assembly GCF_020826845.1 of Diceros bicornis minor. Lineage (NCBI taxonomy): Eukaryota > Metazoa > Chordata > Mammalia > Perissodactyla > Rhinocerotidae > Diceros > Diceros bicornis. Next base: position 41,202,006 of record NC_080759.1, read on the forward strand.
GACTCCGCTCAAGTCCCACTCGTCCATGGTCCTCTGACTAGCCGCATCCACCAAGGGACGCAGGAGAAGCCACCCTTGCCAGCACCCTCCGGTAACAGACCTGCCTGTAGACCCTAAAGCAGCCCGGTAACCCAGCTCCAGCTCTGCTCGACTGTGGTCCCAAGGCTGTCCCATCAAGCTGCGGATCTGGCAAAAGGAAGTCTTTACCTGCTAAAACCAATCTCAAAGACTGGAAGAGGTGTCTGCTTCTTCAAATGCATAGACAACAGCACAAGGCTACATATATCACGAAGAATCAGGCAAACATGACACCACCAAAGGAAACTATTATTACATGTTTACATTTGAATTTGTACTGTTTATCTGTTCTTTTCTGTAAGAAATTATAATTAAAACATACACACTTTCTACTGTAGTTTACAACACGATATATAATTTATCGATAACTATATACTTATCAGAGTGATTAATAGTCAAGATACATAATTTTATGTCTGTTTTATTTTATAAACTACTCATAAATCACCATTGGTTATGCAAGAAGGTGATTATGATAAAAATGATAAAAAAGTAAAAACATATTCGGTTTAAAGTACGCTAGTAATCATGCTAGGTATCTTGAGTATGGGTATCATTTGACTCTAAAATAAACCTATGTTTTATTATTATTTCCATTTTACCTTTGAAGTACCTGAAACCTATTACATAAATTTCTTTAAATTAAATCTATTAAATAGAATAACTAATATTATTTAGTTTTATGTAACTGGAAACCAGGCATACAAAAGTATAAGAGAATATAAGAGACGTGCTCTTAGCTACTTCATTTGTCTGCGTTTTGTTAGATTTTTCTCTTATCTTTCCTCTAATGGTTTTTCATAATTTTTAAAAAGACATGTTTTCTCGGTTAAACATATTATCTTTATCATCATGTAACTCATAAAATGATATAGATCCTGTTCTTAAAGCATTCATTCTATCCAAATAAAATCAACCTCAATGTGAGATTCTTTGAAGAGACTAGAAATTTCCAGTTCCTAAACATAAAATGTCTTTGCCGACATATATAAATAGCAGAACAGATGTATGTTATGGCATCACAGTATACGTGTTTGGTGTCTGGTTGTGGTGCATGCATGTTTTTTGTTTTCTTTTTGCCAAAACAACCTTTGAAATAACCTTTACATGTAACAGTTTATGAAGTAAAGCACATTCCCTTTTCTGAAAGTGAGTATTTACAAGTACACGTTTTATATCCATGCCTTTTTTCCTTGATATTTTGATTCTTTTCAATAGAGAATACTCATTATCCCCTTAAGATTGTGACACAGTTATGGTTATTAATCAGAATCTAACATGGAAACAATGGCATTAACTCAAGAGTATAAGAGGAAATCTAGAAAAGACTATTATATACATTATTTGCCTCTTCTTTTATTTCCCTATGACTTAAACAAAAAGTAATTTTCCCCACCCAACACATAAGCAAACAAATATAAAATTTGCCTGTCCATGCCTTAGTAGATATAGCTTATGCGTATGAGAGCCATATGGAAAATTAATTAAGATCGATTTTGAGTTTGATTATTTGACACAATGAAGAGATAAATTTGAATTGATGTAACTGTAAAACTCATAGAAGTATTAATAGAAAGGCAGAAAAGTCGATCAATATTTCAAGGAGATATTAAAATAATATATCATTGAATGTACACACAAATAAAATAACACTAAACATGGCCAAAATTTATAGAGAGCTTAGAAAACTTTCCAGGCTATCACACAGAAGTTTTACTTTGTAACATGAACTCAGTACTGCAGTGGCAATTATTCTCTCTAGATACAGAAGAATCAAGAGGAAAACAAGCTGATAAATGAATTTTTGTCTGGGCTCAACAACTTCTACACCATTCTTATTTAAATGGACACAGTGTACATTAATAAACTACAAAGTGTGTAGTACATTGTGGTCAATCTAGAGAAAATTATAGTCCAATAACAAACCATGTTTTGAAAGCAGAAACCATACCTGAACCTAAAATGAACACCAAGAGACTACCACAGAGTAATCCCCATAAATATCTGTTTAGTACAAAATTAGAATAAATTCAAGACGGAAAATATCTATCCCATGAAATGAGTTCTCCATGGAAATTCTTCCTGGTCATATCTCGTTTTATATAGCAATTTAGATATAACATTGTTAGTATTAAGGCATTACATTTATTTTTGGCCTCTAGAAAACGAAATCAACCAAAAATAACATGAACTTTCAGAGTTGTCCTCAGTTTTAAAGTGATATTGAAATTAATTGATAGAAATTTGAATAGGCAAGTGCAAATATGCTGTGGTAGCCTGCATGGATTCAAGGAAAAGGACAATTGATACATTTTTCCTTTCATAATTTTTTTTTTAGCATGTAGGGAAAAGAAAGTGATAGCTCTTTAGACAAAACACTCTCAGATACATTTTGTTATTTAAAAATAGCTTTTTCCCCATAAATACATTGACTGAGTCAAAAAGTAAAAAAAAAAAAAAATTAGAACTGAAGTGGCCATAAATATAAATATCTTGTCTAACAAATTTTGAAGAGGAGAACACAACTAATTTGCTTTTCTTTGATGAAATTATATGTACTCAGTTCAATTTGATCAATACTTCTTAAAGTCATGATGCGAGTAAAAAATGAGGAAAAAAACACACTATTTTGTAAGAGAACAGATTTTTGAGAAAAATTAAAATGTATTAAAGTAGCTTTATGCCATGTCATATTTGTGAAGGTCAAATTGTTTTCGTTAACTTGAAAAAAGTGCTATTGGTTATTAAATAGGAGAAACTCAGCAGGAAGAATCATTAGACAGGTTTGTTTTTTCCTACTTCTGGAAGATCACTTGGGCAGTGATCTATAGCTTTCCTTATCTCTGCCAGTTAATAGATAGAACAGTCACTTGATATATTTCCAAGGATTAGAAAGTTCAATCCGAACTAAATAAAAAGGTTGATCTTATTTTTATTCAAAGCTACTACATTCCAGCTCAAACACAAATCTCTCCCAGGGTCAGTGACCTCCATTGGGATGGAAATTTTTGTTTGCTCACTTTCTTCATCTCTTCAAGACCCGCTACCATCTAGGTCTAGATCACTTGTGATTTGGGCTGAGAAAAGGAATGAGGAAAAAAAAGGGGAAACCTTCCTAACAGTCTTAATGTAATTACCAAAAATTAGCATTTATTAAACTATTAACCAGAGCTCATATTTTTGTCAGTTTATGAGAACAGTAAAATATGTTAATATCACTTCTAACAAAAATAGTTACTGTGTTTAAAGGGAAAATATTAATGTCTTCTACAGTTTTAGGTGGAAATTCTGGTCATGAAGTAGCTGAGAAAAAATTAAATTGACAATTATTTAATAAAGTTTCGCTGCATGAACTTTTGTTTATCACTTCCATTTGGAAATACATATTTTGTTTTATAGTGTTAGAGATTTTATTCCAGTTATAATAACATGGAATGGAAACATACTCACATGTTAGAATTTGATTGTATTATTTTACCGAGAAATAATTTTAAACATAGTTTAGCATCTGGATTACACGTGATTAGACAACTAGAATATGCATACTTTGAAAATGTGTTGCATGAAAGATATGATTACCAGAATATGAATTCAGAACTCACATCACTATTAGATATGGTATGTGAGTTTTTTCCATAATCATTTAAATAGTACAAGGTTGATTTTTATTTACATATCCTTTTGAAAATATGTTAATGAAAGTGAATGAATATTTACTATTTTAAATTCAAGATAAATTAAGTTATTACTTTCAATAAAGAAGTGTACTCAAATTTAGATCCTTGTGCATATTATAATCACATAGTAAAATTCATATTTCACCTTTATTCAATATAAAACCTACATATCTATTATTTACACGAATGCATGAGCACCACTAAGAAAAACAGAAGCATAGAAACATGAAAAAACACTAGATTTGAAGTAAACAGAAGAAAACAACAAGTTTTAGAAGACAACAAATTCTTCCTTTTCATTTGAAAGGGTATTCCTTATGAAAGCAGACTCATCTTGCTTTTTAGAGCTGAGTTCTGCTACTATGCTTGGTGTTCAGATACATTAGTGGTTTGAGTATGATATATGCTTGGGCATCCTCAAATGACAATGTTGATAGTAAAAGTTACTTTTTTTACCTTCTAATTCTGCTGGTTGAGACTGCACCTTGAGACAAATTTTTGCTAGAAATAACTATCTCATGACTTAATTATTAGGTAATATTTTTTGGTGATATTTGAGCAATTCTTTCTTAATTCATTGATGCCAGGAATCCTCCCTCTCCTTGACCTTAAACTGATGTTCATCTCTTACAGGAAGCCTACCTAGATAAATCCAGTGGAGTATCGGATTATAATAATCAATCGGTGGGAGAAGAACTTAAGTATTAAATCCTCATGTTTTAAGCCTCTTCTAACTGCCTTTATTCCTTCAAACTTAATACTATTCTTATTTTCTCTGTGTTTCTTTTTCATCTCTTCTTTTTTTCCCCAACACTTATGAAATCATCTTTTTGTAGCTATCATTCAGTGTCTACTATAAAATATTTTTATAATATCTTATAAAATTTATCTGTGTGAAAATCATATTTACTATCCATAAAATCAATTTAACTCAATTCAACAAATACTGTGTGTGTTCTTACTATATGCTTAATTACTACACTCCCAGGGAATCTGTCGATATCTCCCCAGGCTATATTAAGTTTCCTGTGCCTAGCAATTTAAATTTGAGCAAAACACAGAAAGGAATTCAATTAGATTTAGCATTTATTGTACACCTCTTAAGCACCAAGAATTATTTTACATGACTTTTGTGTGGCATCTCATTGAAACCTCATTGCAACCCTCTGGAGAGATATGATATTCATGGAAAAATGAAATGCACAGATATTCAATAACTTGCCCTAAGTTCATGAATTTTCCACTAGAAAATCTATTTAATAAGAGATAATAAGACAATTGTTTTGTGTAGTTTACTACAAATTCTAAATGATGTTTTCCTAGATCGTAAAAAGAAAGACCTATGCCTTGTTTAAAAATCAAAACAGATCCTTGACAGTAGTTAAAGAGGTAAAAGAAGATTTTTATCAGAACTATTGCAATAGGGGAAATCAGACATCAGCATAGGACTAGGCTCAATTCTGAATAGAAAAATATACAAAAAGGAAGAGTGATGATTTACAGCCAAGGAGCAGGGGGCTGGGGGGCCGGGGGGAAGGTTGGTGGATGGAAAATTCCTGAGAGGCAAGGGCAGCTCTTGCTAAACTGAAGTAGGTCAGGGTGATCAGGTTTCACCTGGGGGATGATGGAGGATGAGGAATTTGGTCAGATATTGAAGGTGATCAGATATCAAGAGTGGGGATTTTCTCTAAACTGATTCAGCAGCATTATTCCTTGAAACACACTCTACAAAAACAGAGACAGAAGACCAAGGCTGGACCTACTCGAGCAGAGGTCTCAGGGGAGCCCGACTTAAGTTTGGTCAAGGAGAGACTCTTTGTCGCCTTGACAATCATTTATCCCTGGGATGAAAATGTCTCATTATAATAATGTTCAAGATGGCTTCAGGAAATTTGTTTCACCACAATCTTAATACTCTAGTCAATGAACAGCCCCCAAAACACTCATTAATAATGGCAAAAATGTCTACACATTTATCTGACATTTACTTTCAGGTCAAGAGCCCACTTGGATCTAAGTGATGTACTAATAGAGAGACCACGGTCAGATCTATTTAACAGAGAGCTGAGATTAGACTCATTTGCAATAGTTTTCTCATTATATTTGTAAGCAACCTAAATATAATACACCTGTGTCTTCAACTCTATGGTGAAATAAAGGGATTGAGGGAGCAAGCAGAGACTTTTTCATGAGGCAAAGGTTTTTATTCTCCAGTGTAAACCTAATGAGAGACCCGCTTTCTCTGCAGTACAGTGAACTGAAGGTCACCATCAATTTTGTTTACTCCTGTTGCAAGTGACTCCACGGTTTGTAAATAATTCATGATACTATGTTATAAATAACATTTTATGTAAAGGAAAACCATGCCTGGGTTTACTAAGTGTTTCTTTAACCTTTAGAAATATATCAACTCAAATAGCTTCCACCTTTGTATGTAGCCTTAGCTTAGGCTCGAAAAAGTTGCTTTCTGAATCTTCACTATGGAAAACTTGGGATGCTTTACTGTTGAAATATAGACAACTTGTTGCATAAAGGTAAATTGGTATGAATTCTGGCTTATTATTTTTAAGATTTCTCAAGGAGAGGAAATATAATGCATGGAATATTTATCTGAATAATTGGATTACTCAGAAGGATTATGAAAAAATAGATTATAGGCTAAACTTTATAAAGTAAAAATTTAGGCAGAAACAAACCCCACACTCCCCAATTTGCATTTTTCCTGTTTCAAAAAATCTAAATAAAAAGACTTTGAAAAAACATTTTATTTTTCATTTTTTCTTTCTTTTAAAATGAACTTTGCAAGGAGTTTCTAAAATTTACAGAGTAAAATATTTTGCCCTAAAATCATACCTACTTTTATTAGACAAATGTAACTACTGAATTCATAAATAATGAAATAGAATTTAGAATATTTTCCTAGTTTGAAAATTACTTTGAAAAATCCTTCTAAAAATATTGTACAAAGCATTTTGTTTTTTAGCATTCATTTCACTGGTTTCTCCCAATTAAACATTACTTAAAATGAATAAAGCTCATGGTGGTTCAGAGTTATCTAGGAAAAAAGGATATTTAAAGAAATAATTGCAATTAACAGCACATGAACTCATTATGTGTTTTATTGCACATTTTATTTTACAGTTTAGATGTGTAAATGTATACACATCTTATAGTTTGTTAAAAGATTTGACATTTCAAATATGTATCTATCAACAAACCAAGCTGCATGAATTTTTTCACGTTTCTGTATGGTCAGGGCTTTCTGAGAAAATAAAACTGACAACCTGGGTTAAGAAATGTTGAATGGTACACATTTGTTGAAAGTTAGAGGTTGTATATTTCCCCAGAGCCATTAGATCACATTCTGGTGAAAATATACCCAGAGCCATTTGCTCCCTTTGAAAGAGTAACACAATCTTTCTTTTCTCCCCTAGAGCCCTATGCTCACACCAAAGAGTTGCAGAGGTTGCTCTCTTTCTCTCCTGCTGGCTACTGTGCAAGAAGCTGCTATATAAACTCCAAGACTGGCATTTCAGGTTTCTTCTGTGGTACAGAATTTTCTCTCTCTTTACACATGTTAGTGTTGGTTTCCATGCCCCAACCACCCACAGGGCAACATGGAATATCTCTCCATTTATTTGCTTCTTTGACTTCATTTACCATAGTTTTGTAGTTTTCCTCATACACGTATTGATATGTTTTGTTAAATTTTTGTTTTGGGGGGTGCTAAGGTAAACGTTACTCTGTTTTTAGTTTGAAATTCCATTTGTCAATTGCTGGCAAATAGGAAAGCAATTGAATTTTGTATAAGAACCTTGTATCCTGCAACCTTGCTAGAATTGTTTATTAGTTTGAAGAAGTAAATAAATGGAGAGATATTCCATGTTCATGGACAAAAAGAGTCAATATTGTCAGAATGTCACTTCTTCCCAACTTGTTCTGTAGATTCCAGCAATCTGAATCAAAATCTCAGCAAGTTATTTTGTGATTATAGACAAGTTGATTCTAAAGTTTATATGGAGAGGCAAAAGTCCCCAAACAGCCAAGGTAATATTGAAGGAGAAGAACACATTTGGAGGAATGAAACTACCTGACTTCAAGAATTACTGTAAAGCTACTGTAATCAAGACACAGTGGTATTGGAAAAGAATAGACAAATAGATCAATGGAACCAGAAAAGAGAGCCCAGAAATAGACCCACATGAATACAGTCAACTGATTGTTGACAAAGAAGCAAAGGCAATACAATGGAGAAAAAATATTCTTTTAACAAATGGAGCTGCTACAACTGGATGTCCACATACCACAAAAAATGAATCAGAATGCAGACCTTACACCTTTTACAAAATTTAACTCAAAATAGATCCTAGACTTAATTGTAAAACTCAGAACTATAAAACTCCTAGAAGATAACATAGGAGAAAACTTAGGTGACTTTGCATATAGCAATGATTTTCAAGTTCCTCACCCAAGCACAATTCATGAAAGAAAGAACTGATAAGCTGGACTTCCTTAAAGTTAAAAACTTCTGATCTGTGAAAGGTAATGTCAAGAAAATGAGAAGACAAGACCTGCAGATTGGAAAAAAAATGTGCAAGACTCATGTGATAGAGGAATGTTATCCAAAATACAGAGAGAACTCTTAAAACTCAGCAGTAAGAAAGCAATCTGATTAAAAAATAAGGCAGAGACCTGCATAGACACCTCACCAAAGAAGATATGCAGGTGGCAATAAGTATATGAAAAGATGTTTCATGCCATATGTCATTGGGGAAATGCAACTTAAAACAACAATGAAATACCACTACACACCTATTAGAATGGCCAAAATCTAACGTTGGCAAAGATGTGGAGCGACAGGAATTCTTGTTCACTGCTGGTGGGAATGAAAAATGGTACAGACACTTCGGAAGATATTTTGGTGGTTTCTGACAAAACTAAACATACTCTTACCATATTATTCAACAATCACACCTCCCGGTATTTACCTAAAGGAGTTGAAATCTTATGTGCATGCAGAAACCTGCACATGGATATTTATAGCAGCTTTATTCATAATTGCTAAAACCTGGAAACAACCAAGATGTCCTTTACTATGTGAATGGATAAATAAAGTGTGGTACATCAAGATGATGGAATATTATGCAGCACTAAAAAGAAATGAGCTATCAAGGGGCCGGCCTGGTGGCATAGCACTAAGTTTGCTTGCTCCACTTCAGTGGCCAGAGGTTTGCCAGTGTGGATCCTGGGCACAGACCTACGCACCACTCATCAAGCCATGCTGAGGTGGCATCCCACACAGAGCAACTAGAAGGATGTACAACTACAACATACAACTATCTACTGGGGCTTTGGAAAGAAAAAAGGTAAAAAGAAGGATGATGGGCATCAGATGTTAGCTCAGGGCCAAACTTCCTCAAAAAAAAAATAAAAAATAAACAGAGAAATGAACTATCAAGACTTGAAAAGACATGGAAGATATTCAAATGAATATTACTAAATGAAAGAAACCAATCTGAAAAGTCTACTTACTGTATGATTATAATTATATAACACTCTGGAAAAGGAAAAACTATGGAGATAGTAAAAGATCAGTGGTTCCCAAGAGTGTGGAGGATAAGTGGAGTGATGAATAGGCAGAACACAGAGGATATTTAGGGCAATGAAAATATTCTATATGATACTATAATGATGGATATATGTCATTACACATTTTTCCAAACTCATAGAATATACAACACTAAGAGTGAACCACAATGTAAACCATGGACTTTGGATGATTTTGTGTCAATGTAGGCTCGTGAATTATAACAATGTACCACTTTCTTGGGGGATATAGATAACGGAGTGATCTATGCTCGTGTGGGGGAGGAGGATATATAACACATCTCTGTACCTTCCTGTCAAATTTGCTGTGAACCCAAAACTGCTCTAAAAAAAAGTCTTCAAAAACAAGACAGAATTAAGTTCTGAGACATTCTACAGCAAGGATGAAACTTGAAAGCATTATTCTAAGTGAAAAAAGCCAGTCACAAAATTCTACGTGCTATGTGATTTCATTCCTATGAAAGTCCAAAACTGGGAAATCTCTGCATAGAGATAATATATTAGTGGTTGCTTAAGACTAGGAAGGGGTTGAGAGGGTGACAGCTAAAGGTGACGGCTAAAGATATTTTTTCTGAGGTAATGGAAATATTCTAAAATTGACTGTCATTGTAATTGCACCCATCTGTGAATATACTGAAAACCATTAATCATACTCTTTTCTTTTAATTGGGATGTAATTGACATATAACGTTGTGTAAGTTTAAGGTGTACATCGTGTTTCCTTGAGACACTTATATATTGCGATATGATTACCACCATAGCATTAACTAACACCTCCATCATGTCACATAATTATCACTTCTTTTTTGTGGTGAGAACATTTAAGACCTAGTTTCTTAGCAACTTACAAGTATATAATACAATATTGTTAACTATAATCACTATGCTGTGCATTAGATCCCCAGAACTTATTAATCGTCTAATTGTAAGGCTGTACTCTTTGTCTAACATCTCCCCGGGGATATTTCTCCAACCCCCAGACCCTGGAAACCACCATTCTACTCTTTGGTTCTACGAGTTTGACTTTTTTAGATTTCACATATAAGTGATATCATACAGTATTTGTCTTTCTCTGTCTGGCTTATCTTACTTAGCATAATGCCTTCAAGATCCATCCATGTTGTTGCAAATGTCAGAATTTCCTTCTTTCTCATGGTTGAATGATATCTATATATCTATATCTATACATCATCTTCTTTATCCATTCATCCATCAACGGGCACTTGGGTTATTTCCATATTTTGGCTATTGTGAATGATGTTGCAATAAACATAGGGCTACACGTATCTTTTTGACATCCTGTTTTCATTTCCTTTAGATATATACCCAGAAGTGGGATTTCCGGGCCATATGGTAGTTCTATTTTTAATTTTTTGAAGAACCTCCATACTGTTTTCCATAGTGGCTGTGCCAATTTACATTCCCACCAACAGTGTACAAGGGACACTTTTCTCCACATCTTTGCCAACACTTACCTCTTGTGCTTTTGATAATAGTCATTCTAACAGGTTTGAGGTGATATCTCATTGTAGTTTTGATTTACATTTCCCTGATGATTAGTGATGTTCAGAATCTTTTCATGTACCTATTGGCCATTTGTATGTCTTCTTTGGAAAAATGTCTATTTAGTTCCTCTGCCCATGTGTGAATTGTATGGTAAGTGAATTATGTCTCAATAAAATTGTTTGAAAAGAATGGAATAGGAGCTTTATAGGATGTTAGAATGTGTATATGTATGTATCTGTGTCTCTGATCTACTTATTTTTTTTCTATTTACCTATATTTCCATATATGTCTATATTTATATATTTAGATATCTATCTACCTATTTATCTATCTATCTATCTAAACATATATCTACCTTCCTACCTATCTCTTTATTATCTATTTTAAATTTTAACTTTAAATACTTTCTGAGGCACTTTTTAAAGGTATGTAATGTTTTATTCTCAGGCTATATATTAGCATTTTGTTTATTAAAATATGGTCTTTCTATTCACTAATTTTGGTTACAATAACTAGCATTACGTAAAGCACAATTTCATTAAAATATATTAATCAGTAAACAAAGAAATCATTATTGTTGCCAATACTTCATGTGGCTCAGTAATTGGGCATTGAAGGCAAAATGGGCTACAACAAATGAAATGCCCTTTTAAAAAGAATTGTATTTTTATGTGAGTCTCAACCATTAAATATATTTTTATGCTTACTGGCTGTTTATTGGATAACCATAAGTTGTTGTTATTTACCCTTTCTTATGAGCTTTTGGTGGTTTGGTTAAATAATACAGAAAAATAGACAGCTGCTTGAACTCTTATAGGTTGCTGTGTGTATATGAAAGTGGAAATTTCATGAACAATTTGAATAAAACTTCCAGCTTAGAAATAAATAGAGTACACAATTGAAAATCTATTTCTTAGTTATCCTTTCACATTTTTTAAAATAATCATCTTGTTTCCAATGAGAATCAGCAAATAAAATTAATACCTATGAAGTGTGGGGCATAGGTTTTTATGTTACAATAGAGAGATGCAGAGGGGGCCTGGATAAAATCCTATCACTGACAGTTATTATTATTTGTTGTTATTGTTGTTTTTATCTTCTACTTATGAGTGAAATAATACAGTGTTTTACTTTCTCAGTCTGACTTATTTTGCTTAGCATAATACCCTCAAGCTCTGTCCGTATTGTCACAAATGGCAAGATTTCATCTTTTTTATGGCTGAGTAGTATTCCATTGTGTATTGGTACCACAACTTCTTTATCTATTTATGTGTTGATGGGCACTTAGTTGTTTCCAAGCCTTGGATATTGTGAATAATGCTGCGATGAACATACTGACAATTATTGTTGATGTTCCTTGAGCAACTGACATTTTATTTTTGTGTGTATGAAATGAGAATAGGTTTATAGTATAAATATTCAATTAGATTTTGTAAATAAACACTAAAATAACTTCAAAAAATTAAGCAGACAGTATTATCACAAGTATCATAATAAATACATGTGATATTTATAAAGAAAATACAATTATTTATAGACACATACTACACATTTATACACACTATCATAGGCAAATACCTCTAGTTTATTTAAGGCATATGGTATATGTATTGGTATTTTTTTCTCTTCATAATTATTAATGAATATTTTTCAGATTTGAAGAGTTGTATGCTTAGCATTTCTCACACACCAATTGACAGATTTTTAAAGTTGTTATCAATACTTTTTGACATGTATAGTTTTGCGTGTTTTGTATTTGGACAAGCATTAAGCCTTGAAACAGTATGTATTTGCTTTTATGCAAAATTATAGAAACATATTTTTAAGATGTAACCATGGATAAAATATGATTATACTTGGAAATTCTGTCATCTGTCCTCATTACACAGTTGGCTTCCTCTTCAAGAAAGTAAGCAGGCTAGAACTTCCTTGTCTATTTGGAATATATGTCTTAAATATTTATCATTTAATATGTTTCAGTTGGAAATATATTTTCATATATTATTCATTTTGTCTTTCATTTCTCTATAATTACTGAATTTTTGAATAGACCTCTTTTTAATCTGAGTTGAACAAAATATTTAATCACTACTGTATTTTATTCTGCAGTCTGTATCTAAAAGAACTTATAATTTACATTTTTATCACTGAATTCTTAAACCTTATTGCTTTCAGAAATTTTTTCCTTTAATTTTGTCATGTCTCTATCTGATATTTATAATCAATTGTATTTTATTTTTAAGCATCACCCATTTTCCCTCAAATGTGTCCATTATTATAGTGTAATTATGGTGAAAATCTGAGAATTTTTATTTCTCCTTCAATGCTTATTCTACTTAAATATTTAAAATGACTTTTAAAAATTATGTAAGATTTTTCATACTATTCTGAAGATTTGGACTGAATAAAGCCATGTTTTCAAGATAGTAAACTAACATTACAAACTGATACAATTGTATATGCCTGCAAAAGAATCCTGCAAGCTTAGTCTGCTATAAATAATCTGGGTGAATGTTTGTTCTCTGCATAATTTCTGTAAAAAGAGATTAATTCTCAGTTACCCCACAAAATGTTTTCAAACACAAGCTCCTATATAAAGTTATGTTATATATTTAATCATTTATAATTACCCTCATTGATCTAAAAGGTGATATATTCAAATCATTGCAAGCAATTGACGTTATATGTAAAAGTTACATAGCCAGAAGTTGTTAAATACACATGAAATGAAAGTTGCCTTCTTATTTTAATTTAAAATTACCTTGATTAACTAATAACTGGCATACAAATTTGTTTATATTTTTTATTCAATTAATATATTAAACAATATCATTACTTTGCTATTAGTATTGGTATTGCTGATTTCAAATGTTGGTAAACTGATATCTTCAGGATTTTCTGTTTGTTCCAAAGCACAATATTTAGTACTCACTGAAGGATGACTTCCTGGTAGTAAAAAGAAATATTTTCTTGCATTCAGAAACTTAGGCTGTACCCAAAAAAAGCCATGAAAGATAGCAGATAAGATGAAAGGTATATGCAAATCTTCCATTTTTTTCCCTCCTTTAATTTTAGTGCTTTAATGCTGATCCTCAAAGAATTCTTCATATGTCCTTAAGAAGTATTAGTGAAGGTGTATCGGGAAATGGTGTAATTGGGAAAACATTTGAGTGAACCTTTGACATTTAAAAACACTCTAATTCAGTATAGGATGTCGGGAAACCTTGGATCTAGTCATGTTTTGTCCCTAATTATCTGTTAGAAGAAGAGTCTCGGTTGTGATTTTTTATCTCTGACATATTCTTCTATTCTGTTTCTTAATTGTAGGCTGCAGCACACCAGGGCAAATGTGCTTAACAAAGCTAGTATCTGTCAGAGGAACCAGAGAATGGAGATGACTGTGCTAGGAGAATTGTGAGATACGAGAGCAGAGTCAAAGAAAAGAAGGTTTTCCTAAGCATGGGCAGCACAATATGCTCACGGATGTTTTATTTAGACAAAATTGCTTTTTAGCTTCCTTAAGAATGCATGTTTCACAGTTGCTTTCACCTTCCAGTGGGGAAAATCCACAATGGTTATATTATCTGTCCAATGGTTAAAACAAACTCCCATATTTTTTTATGACAAACTGAAGAATTCCTGTTAAAGAAATGATATAAGAAAAAAAATTGTAATCTGCCTTTTTGCTTTTATTTCCTAATTGGTAGGAAAAGAAAGACAAATCAAAAGAAATGTTCTCAAAACTATTGGCAACTTTTCTTATTTCAATTAGTAACTCTGCCTAATTAACTATGGATGAGAAATAGTATGAAATCCCTACATTGATGAATTATAATAGTAGGTGGAGACTGTTGAATTCTGTGAGTGTACGAATAAGGAAAACACCACATAATTTGGTTGAGGAAACTTTGACAAATTTTTAATAATTTGCAGCTTTATACATGCTGATCTAAGCTACAGAACATCCACATTATCTACATACAAATTGGAAGTTCTACTTAACTGATATATATGAGACTAAATGGCAATACTATTCTCATATTAGGGCTTAAAATCTGATTATTGTGACAATTTTATAGTGTTTTATGCTAATTATTGGTATTCTTTATTCTTTTTGAAATTGCTGTACATTCAGATTTGCCAACTTTATATTTAAAAAACTGATATTACAGATAAATATTACAATGATAGTATACAATTTTTAACTTTAAATGATGGCTTAAAATAGCTAAATTTAGATATTGTTAACTTATGGGTCATCTTGTATTCCAAATATTGAAACTTTGGATCAAATGTATGTTGACTAAACTAAAGAAATAATAAAGTA
Organism: Diceros bicornis minor; assembly: GCF_020826845.1. Taxonomy (NCBI): domain Eukaryota; kingdom Metazoa; phylum Chordata; class Mammalia; order Perissodactyla; family Rhinocerotidae; genus Diceros; species Diceros bicornis. The sequence goes on from NC_080759.1 coordinate 41,217,201, forward strand.
GAAAATAATTTCTGAAGAGATTATATTTTGCAAATTATGTTGTATGATTGAGTAACTTGTTTTGTTAATGATTAAACTATATATACTGCATTCTGGTTGAAAACATCAGTTTGTATTTTACTGACCCAATTGTGGCTGGATATTGTGGTAACCACCAGGAGAGATTCTTTGTAAATTAAGAAAAAAAACTTTGCTCAGAATTACTACATTTATTAATAGTTTGATTAATACTTTAAAAATTAATTCTTAACCAAAATTATGTATTAATATCATTTAAATAAACATAAGATAAATTTAATATTAATTTAAATTTTATTTTAATATACATTATAATATTATTTTTCTTTATAGTTTATTTATCATTTAGTTTTAGTTCTATAAGTGAATTTCTGGTGAATCAGTACCAATTCTACATGAAAAATCATAAACAAACTTTTCAATTGAAAACAAGCATTACATCTTCATTAGACGCTGTTTCCTATATGTCTATTTTTCCAGTCAATAATTCAATCTAATTTTGATTACTTATGGGTTCTGTTTCATTTATTACCCAGGAACTACGCTGTTTATGCTACATAAATGCTTTTGCTATGCTAGACATAATTGTAACTTGATAACATTTTATCTACCACAAAGTATAAAATATACGTTAAATATGCTCCTATTTGTACCTTAAGGCAATCTTGTGAGATGAAGAGAGCAAGTATTTTTATCTCTATTTTACAGGTGAGGAAATAGTTTTAGAGATGTTAAATGATTTAAACTATTCACATGCTGAGAAAAGTGGTGATAGATCCAGGTCCTGACTCGGAGATTCTGTCTCTCAAGTAGAGATCACCTAGAAAAACGGATTAACACTCGGAGCTGTTATTTAATAATTATTTATATTACCAGCAATTTTTATGTTACATAAGTTTCCCAATAGAAGGACATGAGTTCACATTATTGAACATAAATTGGATGGGAGGAAAAACAGTACCAACATGAAGTAATATACATTTAAATGCCAGATTTTCATCCTTTAAAAATCATTAAGCAGACAGGAAGAAATCGATGTTACACTCATTCAAAATAAATAAATTGCTTTTCTTTTTCACTTTGTTTTTGTTATTTGCTTTCATGATTTGCTTTGTTTTTGGAAGTGTTTCTAACATATACATAAGCAGACAGTTTTAATAATTATCAACTCATGGAAAAAGTTGATATCAACATTCTCTTTCACCTACCCCTCCAATATTATAGTAGAATTACCCAGATATAATTTTAGCATAGACCAAGAAAAGGATAAGGGATATTTTTATTATACTTTAAATAATTCCTTAATATTATCAAATATTCAGTCAGCATGATAATTTCCAATTTGCATCACATAAATATCAATTACAATGTATTTGAATCAACATCCAAATACGATCTCTTCATTTTCATTAGTTGGTAGGTGTCTGTAGTTCCTTTCAGTCTACTTGACCCTCTTTTTTGTTTCTCTCCCTCTTTTTTTTAGCCTCCTTGTAATATATTTTGCTGGAGAAACCTGAATATTCTCAGAATTTTGATTTTTTTGGGTGAGTCCTCTTGGTGTAGTTGTAGTTGTAAATTAAAAGTCATATCAAAACCATTGAACAGGGCCGGCCCCATGGCTTAGCGGTTAAGTGCGCGCGCTCCGCTACTGGCGGCCCAGGTTCAGATCCCCAGCGCGCACCGACGCACCGCTTCTCTGGCCATGCTGAGACCTCGTCCCACATACAGCAACTAGAAGGATGTGCAGCTATGACATACAACTATCTCCTGGGGCTTTGGGGGAAAAAATAAAATAAAATTATATTAAAAAAAAACCATTGAACAAATTCAGGTTGTATTTTTTTGTGGGGATGGGGGCAAGAAAACACTTCGTGTGGCTTCCATCACGGTATGTAATATCAGGTCTTTTTGCGTCTAGCTCCTTTTAAAATAGGTTATAGTTTTCATTTGCTTCCTGAGAGTGTCTGTGTTGAGGATTTTATTATTCATGAGGATGTTACTGTGCTCCATATTCTTTCTGTATGTGGATCGACTGCAATTTCTTTTTTTCACTCATTTCCTACTTGAAATTCACTTTCCTAAATTTTTATAGGGGAGGGAGAGGTCAATACAGCTCTTCTAGCATCCCAGCTGTAAAGCTTCCTCTCTTCTTCATTTCATCAATTGTTCTAAATATAACCTCTTCCTTCCTAAAATCTGCCTTCTCTGCACCTGCACACATCCCCATTTTCATTCTGACTTTTTCTTTTTACCTAGCTTTTCACAAAGCAAGTAGAAAAGAGAAAATATTACATTGTTTATAGAGAAGATGATACATATTGAAGAGAAAAATGAGATCAAACAACCCTAGATTTGCTATCTCTGCAGAAGTGCGCAGAATACATTAGATAAATAAAAATGAGTATGTCCTGTTTAACCGTATTTAAAGATATAAACAGAAAAATTCAACGGGCCAGAAAAGCTAAAAGGAATTAAAATAACTAGACAGATATAAAAAGACAAAATTGATATTCTAAAATGAAATATATTTGCTCTAAATTAAAAGATTAAATTAGGCAAGGAGGAGCATAATAAAGAATTGTAAGACATTATGTAGAATGCAGCACACAGGGGATTAAAAGCTAGAAAAAATGAAATTAAGAAGTAGATGCTAGAGAGGGAAGTAGAATCCATACTCCTAATTGGCATTCAAGAATGAGATAATAAAGGAAATAGTGATAACAAATGCTTTTTTTTGTTGTTAGTACCATGGAGTGGATTCCGACCCCTAGTGACCGTTTGTAGTAACCCTGCCCTGTCTTTCTGCACCATCCCCTCACCTTCTGGCGCTATATCAGACAAAGCCCCACTGCTGTGCACAGGGTTTTCATGGTCAATTTTTCAGAAGTGGATGGCGAGGTCCTTCTTCCTAGCCTGTCTTAGTCTGGAAACTCTGTGAAACCTGTCCACCATGGGTGACCCTGCTGGCATTTGAAATACAAATGCTATAGCTTTCAGCATTCCAGCAACATGCAGTCAGCACAGCATGACAACCGACAAATGGGTGGTGTAGTTCCCTGATCTGGCAACTAACATGGGCTGTGGTGATGAGTGCCAAATCTTAACCAGTATATCATCACGGCTGGCTAACAAATGCTTAACAAGACAATTACTTAACTTTGTCCAGAATTACCAAATAGGAGAAAGGGACAGGCATTTATATCTCTGCCTCACTCAGTCACTGGCTGTGAGCTACCCTGGGAAGAGAATGACTTTGGATGAGGTGGGTCTTTGAAACTGAGCCAAAAGCTGAGTGAGCTGACAGACAGCTGAAGGTTGCCTGTTGGTCATACTATGCACATTTCTAAGGGCAGCCAAGACCTTCATTAAATGGGATATGTGAAGCACATCGTCTATGTACTACACTGCTATCTCAGAATTGCAATTTGGAGATCAAGTACTCAGTGGTATCACTGCTATACTGAACTATTTAATTGCCTATAGTTTAAAGATGAATTTATATAGTTTAAAAATGAATTTAGAAATAATATAGAACAAGATACTAACTGGAAAAAGTGCAATAGCTATTTCCGATAAACTGTTATAAAGGATTCTCATCAACAGAGAAAAAAAGATCAACAATCCTGTAAAAAAAGAAAAGCAGCAAAGCGAGTAAGTAGTTTGCAAAAAAGATGCATAAAAGGTTTAAACCCTGTTGAAATATGACCAAACACACTCATAATTAAAGAAATACATATTAAACTTCAATGAGACACCAGTCTTTGGCAAGCAGTTTTGTGAAGTACAAAATATTTGTAATAGTCACAATGCTGACAGGGATTTAGGGAAACATCTTTCTTACACATTATTGAATTATAGGGCAAATTGGGTAAAACGTCCTTGCAGGACATTTGGCAATATCTTTCAAAATAAAAAATGCTCTTTATGTTTTTCCTGGCATTTATGCCAGTAACATACTTGTTTTGGGCACAAAACCATATATACTGGCAACAACTGCAGACAATTGTCTATCAGTAAGAACCTAGTTTATTTATGGCATTTTTGGATAATTAAATACAGCACAGATATTAGAAGAATGATGGATAGATGAACTAAAAGGAGATGTACTCAAAGGCTTACCACCATTTGTAAACAGTGCAAATCATTAAAAGGGCAAAGTACATAAGTATGTATTCATAGGCTAAAAGTTGTGTTAATATATGCAAATTCTTACAAATATACAGGCATATATTAGAAACAAAACACAGTCATATGCTGTGTGAAAAGTTGAATTTTCTTTATTGATAAACTTATTTGTTAAGATGAGTTCCCTTTCTGCTAATGGTATAAAACTTCATCTCAATACAATAAGAACACAATTGCTCCTTTTAAAAATTCACAATATTTTTCTATTTTTCATTATTATATTATTTTTACATGTGCACCTTAACATATTTTGCCAAATTCTCAACCTCCGTGTGGTAGTCAGTTTCTGACATGACTCATAATTATCCCCAACTATTGGTTTTCACGCCCTTGTGAATCCCTTCCCCTTGTATGTGGGCTGGACCTACTGACTTGCTTATGATGAAGAGAATTCAGCAAAGGTGATGAGGTGTCATTTCCAAGATTAGATTTTAGAAGTCTATGGCTTTCATCTTACTTGGATTATCTTTCTGGCTCTTTCTATGTTCCACCTGGCAAGAAACTGTTGGAAGCTGACAGCCAACAAGAAGTGAGGCCATCAGTCCAACAGCCCCCAAGGAATGGAATACTCCCAATGGCCATTTGAGTGGTTATGTGAAGACACGTTGGAAGTATATCCTTCCCTAGTTGAGTCTTCAGGTGAGATTGCAGAACCTAGAAAGACACCTTAACTGCAACTTTTTGAGAGACTCTGAAGCAAAGGGTCTTGCTAAGTCATACCCAGATTCCTGAATCACCTAAATTTTAAAATAATAAATATGTATTGTTTCAAGCCACTAAATTTTGGGGAAAGTATTATTCAGCAATAGAGAACTAATAAGGCCACATGGTAAAAAATCAATATTTAGCCAAAGACAAATATCATTGTGATAAAATAGACTCCTGGGGAATATGATTACATCTAAAATTTTAATAAAATTTATCATTACAACTTTGTTATTGAAAGTATTATCACAATTTTTAAAATCTGACATTGTTTTTCAGGAACAAAAATTCTCCACACTTTAAAGTATTGTTTTAAGTTGATCTTGTGATCATTATTCTGCACATTTGCAATCAATTTTAACAGGATAAGTTAGGGAAGTGGTTTTCAAAAGGTGAATGGCAGAACAGTGGCATTAGACTTGGGAGCATGTTAGAAATGCAAATCTCTGGCATCATCTCAGACCTAACCAATCAGAAATTCTAGTCGTGGAGATCAGTAATCTGTGTGTTACCAAGTGCTGCTGATGACCCTGATGCAAAACACATCCCAAATTTTAAGTGGACTAAAAGGGCAAAAGTTCATTTACTAAATGCTTTGAAATGGATGAGGAGTGGAGGAGAGTGCTTTGTAACCTGTGGTTCCTCTCAAGAACTAGGTTAACAGCAGATCCACCATTTCCTGATGGCTAGATATCAACATGAGTTTTCAAGTTTATTTTGATTACAGATTACCTTATAACAAATTATCCCCAACCTTAGTGGCTTAAAAAATCAATGCTTTGCTATTTCTCATGACTTTGTCGATTGACTAGGAAGTTTATCCGCTGGTCTTGCTTTGGTTCAGTCATGCTGCTATACTCAACTAGCAGCAGCATGGTTGGAAGGTCCAAGATGACCTCACTTACATGTCTAGGGCCTTAGCAGGAATGACTAGAGGACTGAAACTAACTCTCTGCCCATGATCTCTCAACATTAAATAGTCTGGCTTGAAACTTTTTAGATAGTATCTGGCTTATAAGAGGAGCAATAGTGTAAATACCCAGGGCTCTTCTTGACTAGGCCTGAAAGTGTGACGGGGTCACTTTTGCTGCATTATATTAGAAAAGAAAGTCACAGGCCTACCCAAAATCAAGGGAAGGGGAAAATATAGCGTCCATCTCTGGATGAAGAGGAATGGCATGTGTATATAAAGAAGAGAGAAATTGTTGGTTGGCCATCTTCAAAGAAAATCTAATCTAGAATTTATTGTAACTGATGATGAATATCTCAAACCATCAGTGAAATGCTTCAACCCAGTAACGATATACACCACCTCCATAATATTTTATTACTAGAATTACTCCAATGGTGCTATTTAATTTCAAAAAACAGAGTGTATTCTTTTGCATACCTTGAAGAATGACTAGATTGGTAAATAATAACAATGTCTACTCCAAAAGAGATTCACTGACATATGAATTTAATATTAATAATGTTAATGGTATAACCACAAAGTCATTTTGTTTTCCTTCTTTTTTTCCTAGGTTGTAAATAACCAAGGCAATGACTTACCTATTCTTTAACTCTTAAACTTGAAGATTTCGTTGCTGGTAATGGGGCTTGTGATTAAAGATTTGTAATGACAAGCTTGGTGCACTACTTCAAAATTTTTTCTAAAAGTTTTCAGACGAATATTTAAAATGATTGCTTTTATCTTCTTCTAATAATTTTGCACGCACATTTGATTTGTAGAATCTCTTGAATAAAGTCTGTCCTGAAACATTGGTTCTGAGAGTGGTATTACAGAAAAAAAAAATTGTCTCTGACTTTCCACCTGTATTTTGGTTTCATTTCGTGTTCACCAACACTAGTATCTCTGATGGACTGGAAAGCTAGGAGAATTCTTAGGAAAGGTGTTGTATAATAAATTCGTGCATTCTCAAATCATTATTTGCTTGGTTGCTCGGGTTCCAGCAAATAAACTACTGTCTCTGAAAACTATTACTAGAAAGTTCTTCTATGTTATTACAGTTAAATAAGATTTTATTTAATAAGATGTTTTAACACAATAACTACTATTTCATTCTGTTTGAAATTTTGAGTAAATATATGACAAAAAATTAAAAATTTTCAGATTTCTTTTGTTTTATTTTTTTTGTTTATTTTTTTGTGAGGAAGATTAGCCCTGAGCTAACATCTGTTGCCAATCTTCCTCTTTTTGCTGAGATCTGTGCCCATATTCCTCTATTTTATATGAGACGCTGCCACAGCATGGCCTGACAAGCGGTGTGTGGGTCCACGCCCGGGATCTGAAACTGCGAACCCTGGGCCGCTGAAGTGGAGCAGGAGAATTTAACCACTACGCCACCAGGCTAGCCCCTCTTTTGTTTTATTTTTGACCTAAGACTAATGAAAGTGCCCTTATAATCTTTCTATTCATGGAGAATAATACTGAAATATTACATTGTATTTTAATCTTTTTCAGAAAAGCAACTGAGGAGTGTGAACAAATCATTGTAAAATTGTGATTCTTAAATCATTCATACATTCCCCATATTTGTCTATGACAACTACATGTCACTTCCTACTTACTGATTTTTCACTCTCTGAATAGTTCTTCAATTAGATTATTTTGCTAGTTGTGTACAACCCAGAAATTCCTCAGCAAGCAATTGAACAGAAACAGATATAAATTCAAAATGAATTCATTGCATTGCTAAACTAAAAGAAAAAGAATCCTGGAATAGAGAGCCCAAAAATAGACCCACATATAGTCAACTGATTTTTCCAAAAGGAGCCCAGGCAATAAAATGGAGAAAATACAATCTTTTCCACAAAAGGTACTGGAACACTGCACATCCACATGCAAAAAAAAAAAAAAAAAAAAGAAGAATCTAAACCTTACACTCTTTTCAAAAATTAATTCAAAATAGTTCATAGTCCTAATCATAAAATGCAAAACTACGAAACTCCCAGAAGATAAGATAGGAGAAAGTCTAGATGACATTGTATATGGTGATGACTTTAAACACAATGCCATAAGCACCATCCATGAAAGAAAGAATTGATGAGCTGGATCTCATTAAAATTAAATTTTTCTGCTCTGAGACAGACACTGTCAAAAGAATAAAAAAGACATCATAGACTGGGAAAAAGTATTTGCAAAAGACATATCTCATAAAATATTGTTTTCCAAAATAAACTAGTCCCCGCTTACTTGTGGTTTCGCTTTCCAGGGTTTCAGTTACCCGAAGTCAACTGTGATCCGAAAATATTAAACGGGAAATTCCAGAAATAAGCAATTGATAAGTTTTAAATTGCATGCCGTTCTGAGTAGTCTGATGAAATCTTATGCTGGCCTGCTCCATTCCATCCGGGATGTGAAGTATCCCCTTGTCCAGAGTATCCACACTGTATACACTACCCACCCATTAGTCACTTAGTAACCCTCTCGGTTATCAGATTGACTTTCATGGTATTGCAATGCTCGTGTTCAAATAATCCTTATTTTACTTAAAAATGGCGAAAAGTGCAAGAGTAGTGAGGCTGGCAATTCACATACGCCACGGAGAAGCCACAAAGTGCTTCCTTTAAGGGAAAGGTGGAAGATCTCAACTTAAAAAGGAAAGGAAAAAAAATCGTACAATGAGATTGCTAAAATCTTTGGGAACTTTTATCACAGCATATTGTTATATTTTGTTCTATTTTACTATGCTATTGCTCATCTCTTACTGTGCCTAATTTATAAATTAAACTTAATCATAGGTGTGTATGTATAGGAAAAGTCATAGTGTACATATAGGCTTCAGTACTATCTGAGGTTTCAGGCACCTGCTGGGGGTATTGGAACAGATCCTCTGTGGATAAGGGGGGACTGCTGTATACAAAGAACTCTTAAACTCCGCAGTAAGAAAATACTTGAGTAAAAAATGAGCCAAATACTTTGACAGATACCTCATCAAAGAAGATACACGGATGGCAAACACATGAAAAGATGCTCCACATCACACGTCAACAGGGAAATGCAAATTAAAACAATGAGATACCACTATACACCTACTAGCATGGATAAAATCTAGGACACTGACAACACCAAATGCTGGTGAGCATGTGGAGCAGCAGGAACTCTCAGTCACTGCTGGTGCGAGTGCAGAATGCTGCAGCCACTGTGGAAGACAGTTTGATGATTTCTCACAAAACCAAACATGGTCCTACCATACAATCCAGCAATCCTCTATATTTACCCAAAGGAGCTGAAAATGTATGTACGCACAGAAGTCTGCACACGAATTTATATAGCAGCTTTATTCATAATTGCCCAAACTTGGAAGCAACCAAAATGTCTTTAAATATGTGAATGGATAAATAAACTGTGGTATATCCAGACAGTAGAATAGTATTCAGCACAAAAAGGAAATGAGCTATCAAGCCATGAAAAGACATGGAGGAATCTTAAATACATTTTACTAACTGAATAAAGCCAATCTGAAAAGGCGATGTATTGTATGATTCCAACTATATGACATTCTGGAAAAGGAAAAACTATGAAGGTAGTAAAAAGAACAGTGGCTGCCTGGTGTTAAGGGGGAGGATGGGATAAACTGGTGGAGCACAGAGGATGTCTAGGGCAGTGAAAGTATTCTGTATGATACTATCAATGGTAGATACATGTCATTGTACATTTGTCCACAGTCATAGAATGTACAACATTGAGAGTGAACCCTAATGAACACTGTGGACTCTGAATGATAATGATGTGTCAACACAGGTTCATCAATTGTAACCAATAATGTTGAGATGTTGATAATAGTTGGATGTTGATAATGAGGGAGGCTATGCATACGGGGGTAGTGGATAACTGGGAAATCGCTGTACCTTAAGCTCAATTTAGCTCTAAACCTAAACCTCCTCTAAAAATTAAAGTGTATTAAAAAAAAAAAAGAATACTGGCTCTTTATGTATGTTCAACAGATGTATAAGATATAGAAGTAACACTTTTGATAATATTACCATGTTTTTTTGCTTAGCAGAATATAATTCAAAAATGTATGTGGGCTGGCCCTGTGGCTTAGCGGTTAAGTGCCCGTGCCCCGCTACCAGCGGCCTGAGTTCAGATCCCGGGCACCCACGGACGCACCGCTTCTCTGGCCATGCTGAGGCCGCATTTCACATACAGCAACTAGAAGGATGTGCAACTATGACATACAACTATCTACTGAGGCTTTGGGGAAAAAAAAAAAGGAGGAGGATTGGCAATAGATGTTAGCTCAGAGCTGGTCTTCCTCAGCAAAAAGAGGAGAATTAGCATGGATCTTAGCTCAGGGCTGATCTTCCTCACCAAAAAAAAAAAAAAGTATGTGCAATGAGTACTGAACAATTTTCAAAAACCTTTAAACATCAACTATTGAAATGATTCAGTCTATAGTAATCATTTCAATAACCTCTTTTCCCCTAAATTTTAGCCTTCATAGACTAAAGCGAAAGAGAATTATCTTTCTAAAAGTCTTTAGGAGAATATTATTCTGAAGTTTGATTAGTAAAAACAAAAGAATTTTGTTTCCTTGTTTTTCTTTTATAGTTTTTCTATTTTTCCTATAATATATATGTATCTAAATGCACAGATATATACACATATGTGATTAAGGGAAATATATACGCATTTATTTATATGTGTAGAAAAAATATATGTGAAATATAGGCATATATATTCATATATATGTGAAATATGTATGCATACATGCATTTAAATATTATGTATATCCAAGAAATAAATCATAGAGGGGCATACATACACACACACACGAGCGTATACTGTACAAAACAAAACTTCCCTTGCCATTTTATTTCTCAATATGGCACAAACTAAACAAAGATGATACTTAAAATGAATGAAGTCATCTTAACTATTTGAATATTTATATCAGATCCAACTTATATAATATATTTGCATTTGCTTCACCTCTTTATTTTAGTACAATCTTGGTTATTAATTCACCAAAAATTGATACCATCTATTAGGTAAAAATACAAAGAGAAATAAAAACGTGAAAAGTTTTGAACAAGTTCAGCAATTAAAAAAATTTGAAATGAGTATTTTATTTTATTTGAAGATAAAATTCAAATGTGTAAGTTAAAATACTTTTTAGAAATTTGTACAAAATATTCGGAAGCAAATTACTAACTAGTAATCATTCCTCAGAAAGATCTGGAGCATTTATTTAAAAAAACCTAAAGTATGTAGTTATAAAAATGTATTATTTCCGTTCTTGTGAAAATACGGGGTTCTGGGAATGTATGTATTACTAGGAGTTGGTGCTACTCTTCTTTTTCTCTGATAGAAATACACTTTCTTTGAAAATACCTGCTTCATTGTTAATTTTGCTTTCATTCCACATTATATCAGAATTATTTTTTTTCTTCTTATTTGTATTTCCCTCAAGAATAAAAATAGTCTATAGGCTTTTAGAAGAGGGGGGGCAGCTTAAGATAGACATACGTAGTAAAGCACATTAAGTTTACCCATTAGTTTACTCCTGGAAGCAGTAGACTGAAAGAAGATTAAGTAAAAGCACCAAGGAACTGGAAATGGTAGTCAAAAATAGAATCTGGAACTCAAAATTGAAAGCTTAAGGAAGCTTAATCATAAAGAGGCACCTTAAAGATGTTTGTTCAGAATATAGTAGAGAAAAACCACAGTCGAGACCAGTTAGTGTTTTTATCCCCCTTGTTCTACAATCATTACTATAAGTAGGCAAATATACTTAATTAAATTGAACTACTACTAGGGAGAGACAGATATTTTTGGAAATTGATGTTGGAAGATGTTAGGGAGTACAAAAATGTATAAACATGTTTTTTAACAACAAAACTTGCTGGATGGACAGATGGGTTAAAAGTTTGGTTATGAAATAATTTTTGGTCTTCATTTGTCTATATGTATATTTAAAATGAATGAAAATTATCTACAAAAGTGTCCTAAAAGTATTTACAAGTAAAATGGAGAATTTTGACTTTCATTTATATTTCTTTAACTCTTTACCTTTTTTAAGGATAGATGAAATGTTCTACGATTATGTTTTTATAAGGTAACCTACGTATTAAAATTTTTTCTAGGTGCCCAATATCAATAATGTATCTAAAATAATACCTTTAAAAATGTATTTAACTGATTTTTTAAACTTCATATTGCTGAGGTAATCATAAGGAATTCCCTTGATTTCAAGAGAAGATAATTAAATGAGTAGCCATAAGTGTAATTAACATCAAATTTCTTTAGGTACAGTTTTTAGAAATATTGCTAGTGGAGCAGATTGATCTGTTGGGGTTTGGTCAGAGAAGCAGAAACACTCTGAGTGATACTAAATGAGGGATTTATTATAGGGATCACACCTCACACAAAGTGTGAGAAAGTGGAAAATTCTCTATGGGTTAGCAGTTCTGTCAGTTGGGCAGAAATCCTGGACATAAAAAGGAGGAGAGTGAGAAAAAACTGGAATTCACAATGACAATCTAGAATCTGCAATGTTAAACTGGAACCCACAATTTTCACGGTGTAGTGAATGCTGTTTCTCACTCCTGCTTCCAAATGGCACTCAAATGTCTCTGGTACTAAAAGCTAGCCTGGAATCAATCACAGAGGTAACCCTGGAAAATATAACCCAGCCTAGATATATCGACGCAATACAAAATCACCAAATGGCTTTGGGCAAATCTATGACAATCTATAATTAAGATTCAAATGTCACGTGTTTCACTATACCTAACTTATCCATAATCTAAATCACAAACTATAGGACGTTGGTTTATCATTTTAAAGTAAGCTGTACCCTTCCCATTTTTTTCACTCCTAGTAAAAGACACAAAACAAAATCTGTAGGTATCTGCAGAGATATGAATAGTTAAAAATAATCTAAAGGAAGAAATGAAAATAATATAATACCAAAGGAAGCGTGAAGAAATACTGAAATATGAAAAAAACACAAATTTATAGTTTTGCATATTAGAGACACAAAGGCACCTTTCATAGAAATATAAAAAGATATACCCTCCAAATGACACATTCATTTTATTTGTTGAATGCAATCTTGTCATGTTTTTCATTAAGTGAGCCTACAATTATGATCCATTTATCTTTAATAATATCTAAAAAAAAAAAAACCAGCAGACAAAATAAAGCAGAGAAACTAAATATCTTAACATGTACATTCACTGAGATAAATATAGTTAGTAAATGCTATTTTCATTAGTAAATAAGAACCTGATTACACAAGTTATAATTGTGATAAATACATTCCACTTACAAAATGGTTTACTACATCATGGATTATGCAGTGTATGATATTACTTGCATAGGAATATATAGCACAGATCTCTCATTACCATACAGAAAACTTGAATTTTAACATCAATCTCGCAACAAAAGTAGTTAAAATTGTCCTACTGATCTATTTTCATTTTCAATTATTTCATTCTTGACTAAATAGTACAGTATTACTGTACTATTCATTGCCTTCTTAAAATTTTTGTTTTTAAAAGGGCCGTCTTATTTGCTCACTGTTGCAGATTCTTGCACAGCAAAACCATTGACAAATACGGAAAGCATACCTAGCTATGTCCAGAGTTGAGAAGTGCTAAGACGTAATTTCTTAACATGGTCATTATTAAATCTCTAAGGAAAAAAAATCACATATTTATTTAAAATATTCTAGGGGTCTTGGAACTCTTTGTAAAATTATATAAGCAATGTCTGAGTAAAGTAAAACCAAGTTTCAGTGTGTTGTAGGAAGGGTTCCTCAGAAACCTGTAGAAAGACTTCCACAGACTCTACTGACTCTATAACTCTGAGATTTATGTGCATGAGTTTATTTGGCAGAGCACGTTCAAAAAAAAGCCTACAAAGTTTGAGGGAAAGATTGAGCCAGTGAGGAGTTGGAAAGTCATGCAGATCTAGCAGAGCCCTTGACCAATCCTGCTGAATGTTCTAGCGTTGAAATGGCCATTCCGAATTGTATGACCTTAAAAAAAGAAAAACAAGACTTTACACTCCCAATTAGAACAGGCAATAGATGTGGGCTGCCCCCGGGAAGTGGACAGAGAAATTGAGAAATTAGCTATCTTCTTAGAAGAATTCCCCAGAGACAGATTCAAGCGAGACGTATTGCCAACACTCCCAAATGTGCCTAAGTGCTGAAGGGGGAATATTGGCTGTTCATGCCAGCATCTATTATAAAGTATAAATGGATACAAACTAAAAAAATAAAATGTTCTTTTTCTGTCTTTATTCCCAAATCCATTAGAAAATACAGAGAAAATACACAATGATAATGTGGGGACTGTTTGTTTTTATTAACTAACCCTGGAGCACCTGTAACTGTACGTGGTCCTCAAACTCCATTGATTTGCATGCCACGTAATCTTGCTTGATTAGAATGGTACTCCACAGTCGACAAGTTACAGATGGACGTGCGTTATGATGTTGACTTGCTCATCTAGGTCTCTGTATGGGCCTCTATGGTCCTTTGAAGAAACGTAACCCGACTCCCTAGTTCTTCTACTGTCCCTGTACTTGGTATCTTTTTAGTTCTTGGTTCTCTGCAGTTCTCCTTTACTTGGGTAACCACATCTCAAGTGCAAGCTCTGGTTTCAGGACCGATTAGGACTTGTTCTAACATCTTCCAGCTATTTAGACAAAATTCATCATTTATCATTCTTCTCTTCCTAAGAAAACATACTAAATAGGGAAGGAATTCCTATTTGAACCTCAACATACAGAAGTTTACTTGGTTTCCCTTTCAATGTATATGTACTCATCCATTTAAAAAAGTAACTACAGTAGGCCCTACACCCACATTTCTGAGGAGACCACTAGAGAGGTGCAGGTAAATGTTAACAACAGGCTCAGAAAATTAATTTTGTGTGTGCGTGCATACACATAAGTTTATTATAAATTTTACTGATATAAATGATATGTAGCACACAATTTACATATTATAATAAAATATACAATACACTATAGTAAATTCCATATAGCCAATTGATTATCACAGAATTCTTCTGTTGATTTTTACTGAACTCTTATTTCTATAGTGATCACATGATTGCAGTTAACAGATAAGTGTAATTCCAATATAAATGTTGGTATATATTTTCATATATGATTACTAGTAAGATGAAAATGAAAAAATGAAGAATTTAAGTTGGAACTTCCCTCATTTGAAAATGACATCAGAAATTTCTTTACTAAATTAGAAAATAGTTTTTGCATACTTCAGGAATATTTCCATGATAGTTACTTTTATGTGTAAATTTGATTAGGTTATGGTGTCCAGCTCTTTGGTCAAATACCAGTCTAGATGTTGCGTGTAGGTATTTTTCAGATGTGATTAATGTTTAATTCAGTAGACTTGGAGTAAAACAGATTACCCTCCATTTTGTGATGGGTCTCATTCAATCAATAAAAGGCCTGAATTTCCAGTCTGCCTGCCCGCCCAACAAATTTCACTTTCCAGCTCCCGCAATCACATAAGCCAATTCCCTAAAATCACTCTCTCTCTCTCTCTCTCTCTCTATATATATATATACACACACACAGATATTCTTTTTGTTTGTAATAACACTAGTATTTATTTCAGAAAATATTGTCTTAAAAAGAGGCAATTACAGTTACAGCTAAAAGAATAGGAGTATTCATACCAAATGGAAATGTGGTAATTCAGAGAAAACTGGCAAATGCTCATAGTAAACTAAGCTTGCTGATGCAATGTTCAAGAGCGACTAAAGAAAACCCCAAAAATTTGAGTCCTCATCCTGATGCTGCTTTTAATGAAGGCAGTTGACATCAAATCCACAGCTTCCTTTATGTATTAATAAACTCACAAGAGTCCATATACCTTCATGTTCCTGTTTTCAGGTTCAACAACACTTTACAGTTCTATTTGTTATGTTTTTGTGGAGAATGTTGACTAATACAATTTCTCATTTTTTGTGCTATTAAAATTTTAATGGATAGGTGCAATGCAATTTTATGTTTAATAAGTATAATTAAAATTTTCTTTATCACTTTCTTAAGTCTAGATAGTCAATAAAACAAACCAAACAAAACCCTGATTTGTAGTATTTTCTAATTTCCATGGTATAAATACTGCTACCACTATGGCCAATTTTATGCTTCCAATGTGATTGCATTGAATGCAGAGTTTGGAAAACAGGTATAGCAGTGCACTATTATATAATATCTCCACAATATAGATATAATAGATAAAAACAACCTGAGGTACATAAGTAATAGGGAATAGATAATAGTAAAATATAGTAAATTATTTAGGAAGTGATAGTTGGGTATTTATTGCATATGTTTTTAATATAATTTTTTAAATTATAAGTTTTTCTAATTTAATTTTTAATAATAGCTCTAGTTAACAACCAGCTCATAAAATTTGGTAAAATGTAGCAATCAGGTCTCATGGGCCATTATACTCCAGTCCCAGAAGACCACTGGAGCTGCCTCTCAATGACTGCAAGGTGGCCTACTTTCCTAAAGGAAGATAAGCTCAGTAGTTCCTAAAGTTTTCCTGTTCCTATTATGCTGATATTTAGATGGCAAATATCTGAAGAAATAAGAAGGGAAAGGAAGGAGAGTAAAGACAAAGAAAGGGAAGGAACAGATGAGAAGGGAAGAGAAAGAAAAAAAATAAATTCAATACCAAACAGGGCATTCTTTTGGGTTCTCCCAAGACAAATACACAACAAAACCATGTGCATAATCCATTTAACAAACACTTATGATCCAGAGCAAGTAACCACAGTATCGTTCAGAAGTATACTGATGTCAACCTGCATGCTGGAAAAAATGATAGCTAAATTAATCAACATGAAAATTATACTAAGTATCTTGAGGACTTCAGACATATTAGCTCTTTAATTTATAATAAAATATTCTTCATTGTTTTCAAGGTCCAAGAGCAGCTTGAAGGATAGAATACCCATGGAGATACATATATATGCATATATATAATGTAAATCATATAAATTCATACATATATACATATTTATATGTATTTATATGTACATATAATTCATGTATATATATGAATTACATTCTTGTACCTGGTTCGTGAAGAGAAGAAATTGTTATGTGTATGGAGAATCTGTCATTTTCATTCTAAAATTTCATTTAATTTCAATCTGTTTCTCTCTGCAGCTCTACAATATAACCCAACTGAATAAAATATTGTTGTGTGACACTTATTCTTTTAATGTTTCCTCTATAAAATGGATCAATTTTACCAAATAAATTTATTTTAATATTGATGTTTGTATCTTTTCCTATATAATGTCTTTTTCTATACACCCCAACTCCTTTCACCCCTTTGTTAACGGATAATTAATCTGTCAAATTAACATATGATTTAATGTAATGTGAAATAAAAGACCAAAAGGAAGTAATTACTATAATAGCTACAATTTGCAGCTACTTATTGCTTTATATTTCTGTGCATGTTTTTTTTTTAATTTTTCTTATAAACCTTTTAGTCTAAATTAAAAAGGAAATAGAACTAAATGGGTGGCATAAAATTGCTCATTGCTAATCCAAATAATTTAAATGTTAATATTATACAAAAAAAGAGAATTCAGTAAAATAATTTTAGCAAAAGAAGAGTGAAGAAGCTCAATGTACATGGTTAAAAGCTGAGACATTCTTGGTCAAGCAGAGTTTCGTTGTCTGGAATATAGACCATTTCATTTTCTATCTATCTTCCTCTGCACCCTCTACTTGTGAATCAACTCCATGATATGTCTAGATCTCCATGGGGCACAGAGTGGAAACCATTATTTTAGTAATGTGTTCATTTGATATATATATTTGATATGTTTGATTTAAATGTGCCTCAAAAATGTGAGAATAATGATAAAAGCATTGTGATAGTCTTTGGCAATTCTTCAGTTAATAATTGTTGAGCAAACTAGTTTTTATTTACATAAATATAAATTCTAATTCTTGTGTTGCATTAAAAGAATAATCAAATTATGAATAACCAATAGGTTGGTTGATTGATATCTGAAAGAAAACAATACCAAAAATATATATACTTTAAAAAAGTCTTCAATATTGACAACTTTTGTTTTTTGACTGAATAAAAATTATTTTTTTCTTAGATAATAACCTTCTGTGAGGATGGAACTTATATTACCTTTGTACTAAGCAAATGCCTTATATGTTATATGTTCTCAAGAAATACTTCAAGTTTAAGTATATTAATTCTAAAATTTCTACATAATGTCTATTCCATAATAAAATGTGGAATATCTCTCAAGCTTAATCTAGTTTCTAGTCATATTCTGATGTGAGATGGAAGTTCATTTTCTATTTGCTTTCATTTAAAACTCTGATGAGGAATAAAAATGTTAAGTCTTGCAGTAAATATAAGAGATTATAATGCTGAATAAGCGTATTATTTTAATTTAAAACTCTTTAACATAATTACTGAGAATAGTCATTTTTCTTTAACCTGAACAGCAGCCACTGCTAAGAATTACATCATTGTTCTCCTACTAGAAAAACTGAAAGTCTATTTCACTGATTTTTATCTTTTAGCTCACTAAAACTTAAATGGACAAAGTCAAATCCTGTTACGTCTTATGCAAATGTTGAGAGAATCCCCTCCAGCAGTGTAGAAAGCCTGTAATAGAATTATGCACTCCTTATTTGAGTCATATAAGATGGTAATATTAGAATCCTCTGAACTATTTTACACAGGGTCTTAGAGATTACAATCAAATACCCAAGAGAAAATACAAGTATGGCAAATCATAGAAGACACAGCCACTAAATGTAAATGAGACAACAGCTATAAAATATTTTGCAGCCAGTAAATATTACTTACAATCTAATTTCTCATTTACATAAAATCCAATACCTGACTATTACCAGCTTGGTAGTGCCCCATCTAAAAGATAAGACAATAGTATAGTGCAGCTCAAAATTCACGTGTATTCAAGCACATTATTCTATGAAAGCTAACTGTTATTGACTGTTGCAACAAAACTCAGAGCAGTACATTTTTTTTTACCTGAATTACTGCTGTTGTATTGCAACTGTACAGTGATGTTGTATGCAATGTGTTTGTATACAGGGATTATTTAAAATCTTATTACAAGTAATTGCATACTGGTAAAAAACAAACAAAAAATAACTTTATAGAAAATGTGCAACACGTATTACCACTTTTTTCTCTATTTGAAGGCTGTGCTGTAATAATCACTAAGAATGGGTATGACTGCAATAAAAGAGGATGAGATAGGCTGAGAGGGATTTATTGAATTGGTCTCATGTCAAGATATTCGTCCATGTTTAATTTAGACATCAGTTTCTAAGAATTTTTACCCGGACTGCCCAGTCCAGAGTAGCTGGTCCTCCTATAGGTCCCAATTACATTTTATAATATGCAAGTCATAAACCTTATTACACTGATTTCCATAGCCCACTTTACTTTTTTTGCTTCTGCCACTAGACTGCATGCTCTAGGACCACAGCTGTTATTTTAATTTTGTTAACCGTTATATATTTAATACTTGCAAAGTTTCTGGTTCATGTTAGGCAATCACTAAATATATTTATAAGAATATCCAACTATTCTAATTGCATTTATTGTTTAATAATATGAAACTGTGCAATAAAATGACAATTTTTTATGAAATTAAAGATATTTTGAAAAACAGAGTTTTTAAACTAAGATGGCAGAAGTAAAGAAAGCATAGCATATACTACAGTTGTTAGTGTCTTTAGGTAAGATTTTTTTTTAATTTCCTTTTTCTTCGTCTGTAAAGATGACTCAACTAGACATTTTATTTTCTCCTTTCTAACATCATAGTGGACACACTAATTAAAATGGCTCTTTTTCTGACATTTAATTTTGCGTGATTAGGATATGTGATTTATTTAAATATAAAATCATTATTTGTTCCGCTCCAGGTCACTTTTTGTCTTTTGGTTTTTTTGGTGAGGAAGATTGGCCCTAAGCTAATATCTGTTGCCAATCTCCCTCTTTTTGCTTGAGGAAGACTGTCCCTGAGCTAACATGGGTGCCAATCTTCCTCTATTTTGTATGTGGGACACTGCCATGGCATGGCTTGATGAGGTGTAGGTCTGCACACGAGATCCAAACCCACAAACCCCAGGACGCCAAAGTGGAGCATGCGAACTTAACCATTATACCACTGGGCTAGCCCCGCCAGTTCACTGTTACTAAAAATTATGAAATATATTTGAAATAGATCATATGTGTTTAAATATAACTACATCAAAATAATCCATCATCTTGGCTTTTCTCTTCTACACAAATCTGTTTATTCTTCTTTCACAGTATTTGAATTCCTCAGTGAAAACTATCGTTTTACACCTGGGTTCTTAGTGAAAATTGCAATTCTCTTTTTTATTTTTTCCATTAAATAACTTATTATTATTTTAATGCCAAGATTTTTTTTGAGATAGCACTCCTATAATCATCTTTATTACATGTGTTTTTAAACACTCCTCTGCATGCGTTACAGAACAGCTATCATACCCATTCACTGAATTAATACTCTTTTCAAGTTAATATGCATGTAGCACACTTTTTTTTTTTAATTCTCTTTTTTAACTAAGAAAAATGAAAAAATGTCTTTAATGCTAAATCTCCAGACTAAAGCCTGAGGACAACAAACCAGGGACAGGTTTCAGGGAATTTACGAATCATTTGAAGTTGTAGTCACAATCTTGAGTGGATGTCACTTGTATGCTCGTATTTAAATCGGCAGTAGCTGTCATCAAATTATCAAAGGATTCCAGAACTCTCACAAAATTAAGAACTAATGCACCATATAGATGAAAAAAAAAATGTGCTGCTTTGAGGATTCTTGGCATCTTTTGAACTATAACCACGGGATCAAAGTGAATGGAAATGACTAGCATATATCCCTTCTGAGAAGAGGGACAACTCTCTCACGGGCCATGGACGCAAATGCTGAAATGCCCTTTAAATTAATCCAGTCATCATTGCCTTTGTTTTGGTTTGTTGGTTTTTTTGTGTGTGTGCAAACATGTGTGTCAAGCTTATCACTTATTTTCCTTACCTTCTACCTCATATGTATGGAAAATATAGATAATGGCAATGTTTGGTTACATTTGCTATCTAAGAAACTCACTTTGTAAGTAATACAGATTTTTAAACCTATGTTATAAATTGAATTAAATTGTTTATTCTCAAGCCAAAGGCATTTAAGTTTTAAAAGGGACTATTTGAAAACTTGAGTGTAATTATGCTAAGCATGATGGAATAGAAAGGGTTGTCTCTCTACTTTGGAGGGTTTAAGATTGTATGTATGTATACATTGACACATATTGATTTCAGAATTTGACCTTAATTCAAAATTTCTCAAAGACTGCCTTGAGGATGACTATTTTAAGTTGTCTTACAGTAAAAGAGCCAAATACGTTTGGAAAACACATGGCTGCCATGTGCAGCCACTCATGTTGTGCACTCACATTTGTACTTTTATGTGAATTGCAGTCTCTGGGGTTTATGCTGCATATTTCTCCCTTTGGCTTCTTAGAGGCATAAGAAGGATTATAGTAATTGGTTTAATTTTATATATTTGATCATACAACTTTTCTTTTTCTTATATCTCATCTTTTATGTTTGATGAGGCTAGCTCTCTGCAGAACATCAGGGAATACATATAATTGTATTTAACTAGATATATTATTCTTGAGATACAGAATGGTCTGCACCTTAGAACGTTCCATTCATTTTAATGTACTGGGCAGACAATTTCACCAGAATCACTACTCTATATTTTTCACCATTAGTGATAGGTAATATTTTTAGAGCACTTAGGGTATACCAATGACTATCCTAGTACTTTGCATCAAATATCTCATTTAATTAACATACTAACCTAAGTTATAGGTGCTGTTATCTTCATTTTATTTATGAGAAAATTAACATATGGAGCAGTCAGGTGATTTGCCAAGATTTGTCATGGCTAGCCCACGATAGAGTCAAAATATAAATCTGAATTATTTTGCTATTGCACATGAGACTTAACCCATTTGCCCTACCCCCTAAACCTTTGGTTCTTATCTTGGCAATACAATACTTCTTTTACAAGAGGTCATGGATGACCAGGAAGACAAGAGTCATGTCCTGACATCACACTTGTTCTGCATAAAGAGTCTCAGTTTTTAATGGCTTTGTTTGGAAGATCTTTCTATTATTGCCATCTACCTGGATTGTCTTGCTTTTCTTTTTCAGTGTACATTTGTAGTTTAATGGCTTTTAAAAATATTTAAATAAGCTTCAAATTTTAGGATAGTTTTAGATTGACGGAGAGTAACAAAGATAGTACAGAGAGTTCCTGTATCCTTCATATCCAGTTTCTCTTATTGTTAACATCTTACATTACCGTGGTACATTTGTCACGACTAATGGAACGATAGCCAGTCGCTGTGGTCTAGTGGTTAAGATTCAGTGCTCTCACCACCATGGCCCAGGTTCATCTCCCAGTCAGGGAACCATATCACCCATCTGTCGGTTGTCATATTGTGGTGGCTGTGTGCTGCTGTGATGTCGAAAGGTATGCCACCAGGATTTCAAATACCAGCAGGGTCACCCATGGTGGACAGGTTTCAGTGGAGCTTCTAATCTAAGACAGAGTGGGGGGCCGGCCCTGTGGCTTAGCGGTTAAGTGCGCGCACTTTGCTGCCGGCGGCCCGGGTTCGGATCCGGGGTGCGCACCGCTCCTCCGGCCATGCTGAGGCCGCGTCCCACATACGGCAACTAGAAGGATGTGCAGCTATGGCAGACAACTATCTACTGGGGCTTTGGGGGAAAAATAAATAAATAAAATCTTAAAAAAAAAAAAAAAAAGACAGAGTGGGAAGAAGGACCTGGCCACCCACTTCTGAAAAAATTGGCACAAAAGCCCTGTGAGGGTTTGCCCTGTGGCCTAGCGGTTAAGTTTGGCGTGCTCCACTGTGGTGGCCCAGGCTTGGTTCCCAGGCACAGACCTAGATCACTCATTAGTAGCCATGCTGTGGCAGTGACCTACATACAAAACAGAGGAGGATTGGCACGGATGTTACCCCCGGACAAATCTTTCTCAAGCAAAAAGAGGAAGATTGGCAACAGATGTTAGTTCAGGATGAATCTTTCTCAGTGGGAAAAAAAAAAAATCACAAACAAAAAACCAACCCTGTGTATATCAGCAGATCATTGTCTGATATAGTGCCATAAGGTGAGAGGATGGCACAGAAAGACTGGCAGGGTTCCGCTCTGCTGTACACAATGTTGCTAGGAGTCAAAATCTACTTGATAGCACTTAACAACAAGAGGGAATAGTAGTAATACAGTATTACTAGTAAGTTGAGTTCATACTTTACCAGACTTTCTCAATTTTACCTAATACACTTTTTCTGTTCCAGGATCCCATGGAGAATACCACATTACATTTAATAGTCACGTCTCTTAGCTATGGCAGTTTCTTAGTCTTTCCGTGTTTTTAATGACTTGGCCAGTTTTAAGAAATGCTGGTCAAGTATGTTTTACTGTATCCCTCTATTCTTGTTTTTCTGATGTTTTCCTTGGGGCTATGGGTTTGGGGAAAGAAAATCACAAAGGGAAAGTGTGATAGATTCCTTCATAATAGGGTATTTATTCATTCCTATTGTCATTCTTCAGTCATGGCAAATAAATACGATGTAAACATCTGTACAGAACTTTGCTCAGGTTCAGATACATCATGATTATCATTGACTGAGAAACTTAGCATTATTTCCATGTGTGTTTACATAATTATTTTCAAAATAAGAGGAATTATAAAATTTACTGTATATAATATTTAAACTCTGCCTCACACCAGGCAATTTCTCCTCCTTATAATTTTATTTCAGTATTTGTTGAATCATAGCATTTGATTCTTCACCATCATTCTAGCACAATTGTCTAATTCTTTCATTTTTAGAAGGGCTCTAATGGTCATAGCTAGAGATGAATTGATCGGTGAGTTTGTAATGGGGGTAGTGGGGATAACACTTTACAAGTACAATATGTTCCGGCTCGGAGAGTACTACAGGCCAGGTGGAGGGATTTGATTTTATGTGGTAATCATCTGTCAGGACAGAATCTTTGTAAATTAGTTCAAAACTCAATACATATTTGGGAGGACACAGTAAATAAAAACTATTATAGAGAATGGTGTTGGAAAACTTCTCAGTGCAAAATTTTCAAGAATAGAACAATAGTTAATATTAAATAGGAATATAATGAAACTATATTGCTTTAGTCAACTTATAACTCACACCAAGAAGGCTTAATAGATGATTTTTCAATTCAGCCAGGATGTATCAACTTCTGACTATGTCTTTAGTGTTAAGTTAAGCTCTCCAGGATGCTTACTTTCCCTTCTAGACTAACATTTAGTTCCAGAAACAACTTTATGTGTTATTTTAATATTTACTCATGTATCACATCAATAATTGTTCCCTTTTTTAGAAGAAAATGTCAGGTGTTTAAATATTACTGGCCTTTGTGATATATTTCTTCTTAGATATAATGTTTCTAATCTCTTTGTTTTGAAAGCATTTTTCTCATAATTTCAGGATGATCTACCCACATACACATAAAATCAAAATACTGGAATTGTTTTCTTTGACTTTTAAATTATTAATTAAGTGGAAGACAAGCAACAAAGATCATTACATAAATAAAGATGTAACTTCAAATGGCTACAGTAAAATTTTTCATATTTTGAAATGAAAATATCAGTAATCACAAATTGCCTTAGGATGGTCTTGAAGGAGACTGGCAGAGTCAAAATTATAGAAGAAATTTTAAAGCAGGCTGAAGAATGAATTGGAATTAACTTCATAGAATATAATTCGAATTTTTGATTCCATCAAATATTCAGTAAAGTCGGGGAAAAATAGCATTTTTCATAGTACAAATAGATGCAGTTGCTCTCACCAAGATAGTATTTCCCAAGGACTGATTGAAAAATTGAATGGTCTTCTTTTTTCATTTGAGTTACTATTTCTATTTTTTCAGTGGCTCAGAACAATCCATGTAAATAAAACATAGCAAATAGTGCATATTAGCTTCTAAATAAAAGCCATGTTCTTCCTCCTCTTCCCTTTTTTCCATCAGGCTTACTGTCATAGATACTCTCTATTAACTGCTAGTATTGTAGTTCTTCTTGTGGATATCTGCATAATTTTAACTAATATTCTTTTTTGATATTGTTATGACTTGTCAAAATTAGACACTATGTTTAATACTCTACCACTCGGTACCTAATGTCTTATAATTTTTGATATTTATTAGAAGTCTTGATATTCTATTGATTACATTTAAAATTTAAATTATAAATTTAACATCTTTCTATGTTCAATTGAATTTTTCACAGGGCTCAGGACTCCCCATATTAAGATGTGTTTGTCTCACATAATAACTTCTAGTTTTCTCATCCCACTTCCCTATTCTAATTGTGGCAAAGGATGGTTATATTTAAATTGTCATTGTCTTTAACTTTAGTTTATATCATGAATCCCTTCTAAAGTTTTCCTGTGCTTTGGTCACAAAGCTTAAAACAACATTTACAATACAACTACTTGCGTTGTGTATAAAAATGTATGCTTGCCTTGTATATATAAATATAGTTTATTGTGGGACAAATGTGTATGATGACTATATTACTTTAATGGATCTAATACCATGTCCTTTAGGCACACAAATAGCAATGATCTTTAACATGCGCCTTCATATTAAATTCTCTATCATTTGTTTAAATCCTGCCAGCCACAATTAATTTGCTTCATACACGAAAGATTTATTTAATATTAGAGTATTTTCGTGGTGGTGTTTAGTTCTTACTTTTGCCTAGAGTTTCTCATTACTCTTATTCTGTCCTTGATTTGATTCACTTTGTAATAGCCTCAAATTTTTACATGCTATCAAGCAAAATATCTTTCCTGTTGAGTGGGGATTTTCACTTTTCTTTTCCCTAAAGATCTCCATTCTGGAGCACTCTTTTCTCTTCCAACAGGGACTAGTTCCTTAATAGGTTCCTACACAGCTGTCTTCCTGTTGATCTTCTTTGTTTCACTGGTCTTAAAATACTGTTAGCTGGATATCACAATCTCCTCTTTCTTAGATTACTCCCATGTTGTTCTGAATTAAATCCTCAAATAAGTTCCTGCAAATGGGTGCAAGTTGGATAAATGTGCTGTGTGCTTACTTGCCTATAAATACCTTTTGCACTCTAGATTGACCGAATGTTCAGATGTGTATAATATACTTTCAAAAGAATCACATTCAAATCTTTAAAGGCAATGTGTCATTATTTTCTACCACTTATTATTGATAATGTAAAATATCATGCTACTCTGGCTCTTTTTGTGTTTTA
Source organism: Diceros bicornis minor (assembly GCF_020826845.1). Lineage (NCBI taxonomy): Eukaryota > Metazoa > Chordata > Mammalia > Perissodactyla > Rhinocerotidae > Diceros > Diceros bicornis. Next base: position 41,243,526 of record NC_080759.1, read on the forward strand.
CATTACTTTTAATTATGTTTAATTTGTCTTTGGAATTATAAAGTAAAATTAATTGGTGATCTGCCTAAACTTGAGTCACTTTAGATATTGTCTTAGTATTTCTCAGTCTAAAGTTTCATGATATTATTCTCTCTGGTTAATTCTCTTCTGTTACTGGTTTATGTTTAGCCAATTATTCCCTCCCACACTTTCCTTGTGATGTTGGACCTCTTAAATTTCCCCTTATATCTCTCTTCTATACTTCTCATATTCTCCATTTCTTTCTTTTTCAGTTTTTTATCTTTCAGTATATACTGCTCTATATTCTAGCTGTTCATTCAATTTTATTTGGAGTAGAAAATTACATCTTATTTTTGCAATATATATTTATGTTAATTTATGAATGCAATATCTTCTTGACACTCTCTGAGTATCTTCATTCAGGTTTTTACAATTTTGTAATCTTTAAGTTTTTTAATGTTTCTCAACTGCCTATTCTCTGGTCAGTTTATTGTTATTGTTTTTCATTTTGGCCTTTCTTGTTTATCCTTGGTTTTTCTTGATTGCCTAATCTTATTAAAGTCTCAAGGAATTGAAAGCTGCACAATTTTACTTTGCTGCTATATATCCAAACTAATAGTTTTAGATTTTCTGGATATTTGTTCAATTTATTAAAAGAGTACTTCCATTTCCTCACAAAGGTTTATGCTACCTGCCTAAATAGGTGAAAGCAATTCCTAGGTGATATAGTTGTATATTTTCAGGCCATCAATTAATCTAGTTTTTGGTTTTCTTGTCCTAGTCATCCGTTTTTCCCCACCTGGCTACTCTGAACTCAGCATATGTCTGTTTTTATCATCGTGCAGATTAACTATCATCCTCCGTTAAGGACCCTTATGAAAAAACTCAGAGCTGACATTTTTCCACCTCAATAATCCCAAAACTCAATCCTATAAATGTTCTCTTATAGAAATTTTTGTAAACTCTAAATAGTTGGAAATTTCTAAGACAACCTTCAAGGGTAAGAGACTAATTTTCTATTTTTTAGCCCTGCTTAATATGTAAAAGAAGGCCCTTAAATATCTATAAATTTTAGGATGAAATATGAGTGTTGTGTGTATGTGTGTGTGTGTGAGTGTGTGTGTGCGCGCGCGCGTATTTGGCAGTTCTGATAGTTCAAAAATTGTAAAGAACAACCATAACATTTCACCCAATTCTAGTCAGGCTACTAATTGAGACATATTTGTTTCTAAATATATCTCTCTACTTAAATCATCTCTGTAATTCACCTTTAAATTTACTTCTATTGTATAATAAGTATTAAGTGCCCAGAAGATGCTAGAAAGAGAGGTTTATTTCCTTAATAGAAGGAAAAAAATGAACTTTTTACATTTTCACATGTATACACAATACAAAAGAAAAGTTGCAGGGAGGAAGAAAGCAAATTATTTTTCATTGACCCAAACTTGATCTTTTGTCAGCAATCTCACTGTGGTTTTCAACAGTGAATTGTTACCTTCCAGAACATTATTTTTCAAAATATTTCAACTGGTTGTTTTTTTCCTTTCACTTCAGAAAAATGTATGACCCAAATGACAGTAATAAAATAAAATCTGTAAAACGATTGGTGCCTATTTGATCTTAAGCAAAGATTATATTAGCTGAACAGTGGCCTGGTTCACGGAGATACAATTTATCATTCATCCCGAAAGGTTAAAAACAGGCAACTATATATAAATGTGAATGAAGAAATATTTTGTTGGAAATTGATAATAAAATTCAAGTCTTTGCCTTTGCACTTGCTCTCAAAGAAGAAAGAATAATGTGGGACATTTAAATGTCAGTAGAACTGTAACTATGTACGGTGTTGGATGTTAACTAGACTTATTGTGGTGACCATTTTGCAACATATACATACATCGAATCATTACATTGTACACCTGAAACTAATATAATGTTTTATATCGATTATACCTCAATAAAAAAAAAATTGAAAAAAAATAAAAAAAATAAATGTCAGTAGATTTAAAATCATTCTTGGGCTAAACGTAAGAGATTTGAATATTTTTTGTTGGCTCATATCACAAGAAAAAGTCAAAATAATGTATTCTTCAGAAAAGAAAATATTTTTAATTATGAATCCTGAATATTGTTTGGATTTGAAGCAGTAGTGTGCTGGTAAAGGTCTAAAAACAGGCTCTCCCTGTGGAGGTGGAAAGAAGCCTTGATTGTAGTGTTTGTCAACTTTCATGATGAAAATACTCCACGGCCAATTTCAGTGTGCCTGTACATCCTCACTGAATGCAAATGGAGAAGAGATGCCAAGAGACTCTATGAGCCACTGTAAGCCATCTCCTGCACACCACTGCTCTCAAGTAGTTATGATGAAATGTAAAATTGTTTAAAATTATGTTTATATATTCTCTTCTGCATGTAAATAATTATGTTGTGATATAGATCAATATGTAATGCTTTTAAAAATATGACTGATACTGCTTAATCATTACTTAGTTATAAGGCTAGCTGGCTTCATAATCACAGCATGATTAAAATATAGGGTTTATAAAAGTGTATCACACTTTAGCTTGGATAAAATATAAGGCTCTCCTTCCTCAATGTTTATTACAAATCTGGGAATGTGATTAGGGGTCAACTCTACATTCTGCTGCAATTTCCCAAAATAAGTGGATGATTTGAATTCTATCTCTGAAAAACACTTTGGAAGATTTATTTATTTAAGTGACATTTACTGACAATCTCAATATTTTGCCTTATTTCCAAAAGAATCGTATTTACTTAGCACCAACATAATAATATATGCCCCATAGGATCTTTATAGATGTTTTTGCTATGAAATGTATTTGGGAAGTGAAATGAAAAATAACCACCTTTGAGTAGGGTAGAGGAGAGAGAAGAAAATAGAGTATTTTCCCAATTTCTCTCTCATATCTTTAGAATACTAGTGTTTACTGTTTGTTTGTTTTGATGTGTGTGTGTGTGTGTGTGTGTGTGATGTGTTCAAGTTTATGAAAGTTGACTTAAGAGCTGCGTGGAAAATTTTAGTAATTTAGCAAATCTATGATTCTGAAGCTTATCTATCTATTTATATATCCATTGGTGATCAGATAAAAGTTAAAATATTGGATATTGGTGTGACAATTGTAAATTATGTGCAAGTAATAAGAGGTTTCAAAGAGAAAAGTATTTTGAAAAAAAAGTTGTGTTTATAGTTTTAAAAAAATAGACAGTTTGAACTGTTAGAGTCATTAGACAGTAGGCATATCTTGGTGAAAGTTCACTACTCCAAACATCGAGAACCTAAAATCTTAAAAGTTTACTGAAAAATAAAAAAAAGGTAAACTTACAAATGAATAGGAAACATCTATGACAGAAGTTTTTCATAGACCAGATCTTTTGGATACTAGAAGGAAACATCTGACCAAATTTTGGGAAAATTACGGTCAGTGATAATCCTAGTCTTCATACTTCTTTAACACAGATTCTGGGGGGATAACACTTCTGTCTGCTGTTTCTGCACTTCTTAGTCAGATTTTCCCAATGGAATAGACATGAAATACTAGGCCCTTGAGGCACACAGTAGGCATTGAGCATACAAGGATCATCTTTTTCTATGTTTGCAGATCTTATTGCCTTCAGAATAATGGAAGACTTCACTACTCTCACTTCTACGTGTCAGTAGATGTGAGTACATGTTTGGGGCAAAGGCCACCTTTTGAAATCATATCCAGAAGCTACTTCTCTCTGTCTCCAATAATGTGACGGGATGAGGATGAGTCAGCAAGTATTGATATATCTGCTCTATAGAGTTAATCACTTCCTCCAGCATACCATTCAAAGGCAGGAATTGGGAGTAAATTTAAGTAGTCTGATTTATTCAAGGACCCAAGATGTGATCTTCTGTTGCTTTTTATTAAAAAAGATGATTTTTCTTAATATTCATCAATCTGATTCTTTTATAACTGGTTTGATATTTAGGAGGGAAAGGGAACATTACTTATTGCCCTTTTAAGAATTCAGCAATGATTTTGACCAAATATCTTACATTCAGTTACACTGTAGATTTCATTGAGCTCAAGAATAAGGGCCAAAGCCAGACTGCACGTATGGTATTCACTATTCCTTAATACATTTATTAGCACAGGTGTAGTTTTTCCAAATATATGTCACTTGAAAACATCCTTCTTCCAAGACACTTATTTGGGCTAATGTGACTACATAGCACTTCATCATTCAGCAGACAAGATAAGCACAGTAGGATTTATCCTGGTGGTCAACCAAAAAGAAGAACCCTGGGCCACAAAGTTGGATCGTAGATGCATGGCAAAATCCAAGCACACATTCCCACAAATGTAGTGATAATAATCTAAAAGTTCTACAGCACTATAAAATAAAATCCTACCTTAAATAATAAGTTGCTGCATTAGAGAAAAAAATCATTAAACTCATAGTCTTTTTTGGTTAGAATCTATGACTTCTATTATCAAATAATTATAGTCATTCCAAAAATTTCAACCTATGCTTCATTTTGATCTACTCACATTTTGCTTGAAAAAAAAGCATTCCATCTTTATGCATAGATGACCTTGCTACAGATCAAAAGGGCAAAATCCATAGCACGGTAATTAAGCACAATCAAAAGCAATAAATATATAGTGACTGATAAATACATCCATGAAATAACATGCAAAAATGAGGTCACGTAGCATCTAAAGACTTTAGGATAATTATTAATATACTTAGGCTTCAAACTGCCACACATTATTTAAAAACAATCTTTAAAAGGGAACATTTCAGTACATCACCTAAATTATTTAGGAAAAGCTAACTGAATGCCGTCATTGAACATTTCATGAGTATGCAGTATTTTGTACCATATCTAGAATAAACAACACACAGGATCCCTCTCAGAGATGTATTGAAAGAGAGCTCCCTTTTTACTTGTATTTTGTACATGCTTCACCTAACTCAGATCTCAAAATGCAATATTACAGCCAGTGACATTCTCTGGAATCTGATTGTTCCCAGTATACTGCAGATCCATAATTGAGTATACAACAATAGATAATAAGCCCTTAACATAAATAAATAAAGACATCATTACATAGTAGGTAAATATCTCTCTATATGCCTTACTGATCATTAATATTGTATCTACAAAAAGCCAACACTGGCAGAAATGCAAAGATTCGGGCAATCAGATCACAGTCTTGTTGGCACTCAAAAGGTGAAATACAAATGAGGTGAAATAGCCATTGAGGTCCAATTTAAGTGACAGTTTGGCTTAGTGTATTTATGGTGGGGATCATGTATCTCCACTAAAAGTGTACCGAGAGTAGCTTGGAGAGAAGATGAATTATTGACAACTAACCGAGTGTCACCGAAAATCATTTCAAGTGTTATTTTTGTCACATATGTGATATGTATGACCCCTCCATTCCCCTCCCACATCACAGTTTCCCCTTTTTTTTTTTTTTTTTTTGCTGAGGAAGACTGGCCCTGGGCTGACATCCATATCCATCCTCCTCCACTTTATATGGGATGCCGCCACAGCATGGTTTGCCATGCGGTGCGTCGGTGCACGCCTGGAATCCGAACCAACTAACCCCGGGCAACCACAGTGCAGCGAGCGCACTTAACCACTCGTGCCACCGGGCCGGCGGTTAGTTTCCCTCTTGTTAACTCCTCTATTTCTTAACTTCATTTTCTTCCCTTTTGTGGCCCCATACCAAACAGTGGTAACTGCTTCGTGGAGTTCTTCAATCTGGGTTACCTCAGTGATAAAATTTTGATAGTACAACCCTCCAACACTTATGTAACTAAATCCCTATATTGAAAAAGAATTTCCTTTCTTGAAAGACATAATTTGTTATATATATGCATATACACACATTCTTAGTTGACATATAAACTTCACACTTTCCAAGGACACTAGTATGCCCTCTACCATAATCTTACCCAAAGTAGTCTACTAAGAATTTTTCCTTTTAATTTTCTGATTCAAACTCTTTTAAATCTATGAATAAATTTTCTAACAGCTTAGATTTAACTCAAATTTTCATCATTTCCTTACAACTTTTTGAACTAATTAATTTTTTCCATTCCAAATATTCATGATCTCATCTTTGATATGAAAAATTAAAAATATCCTACGAACATACACCCATTCTAATTTCTTTCAGAATATATAGCTTAACTCATTGAAATTTCTAAGAATTGAGTGAGTGTTAAAAATAAAGTTAATTAGTCTGCCTGATTTTTATTTTTAGCGATCGTTTTTTAACGTTTTAATCAAACATATGGCATAATCTTAACTCACATGACTAAGTGATTGTTACAAGTTTATAAATGGGAAAAGAAAAACTTATTTCCAAATGCCAGCTAGTGTTTTTTTAACATCTACTTAAAAGGGAAGACATAAAATAAAATGTCTTTAGCCAATGTTACATTTTAATATTTTTGATACTAGAATTCTGAGGAGACAGTCCTGAAAATATATAGGTTAGTGCTTTTTGTTATGTTTTAATGGAATTAAGAGGATATTTTTTCCTATATCATACTTCAGAAGCTATGCCCTAAATAATATCAGCGTTTATTTTTATCTGGGATCCATGCTTTAGAAAGGAGAAATGGTACCTGAACTATTTATGGCAAAAGAACTGAGTGGAAATCTCAACCAAAATATGGCATCATTCTTGGTCTTAAAGACAATCTGTATCTATAAACTTTTCCAGAAATCCTTTTAATTTTGTTAACCAGTCTTTTTTTTAAATTATTATTATTATTATTATTTTGTGAGGAGATCAGCCTTGTGCTAACATCTGCCAATCCTCCTCTTTTTTTGCTGAGGAACACTGGCCCTGGGCTAACACCCGTGCCCATCTTCCTCCACTTTATATGGGACGCCACCACAGCTTGGCTTGCCAAGCGGTGCGTCGGTGCGCACCTGGGATCCGAAGCAGTGAACCCCGGGCCACCGCAGCGGAGCATGCACACTTTGCTTGCGCCACCAGGCCGGCCCCTAAAATTATTTTTAAATAAAATTCTATTGCCTCAGATATTGAAAAAAATGTAAGTTTGGCTTTGAAATCTGAACAGTACCTATAGCAAATAAAAAGAAAATTTTAAAGTCTTACTTTACTTAAACGTATGAAAATAACTAACATTTAATGAATTCCTACAACGATCCCTGCACTCTGTCAGCTCTGATTAACTTCCTTAAAATCTCTAAAACTTTTCTTATTTACATTTTAGAATAAGAATTTCAATAAACACAGTACTCTGAATATTATACTTGTGCATCACCATCTCAAACATGTAATGTAAAAATAGAAAGTGTTTTTCCCTCTTAGCAATTCACGTGTAAGTTAGATATTTAGAGATGCAATTTTCATCCAATAACTTTAACACATAATTTATACTAAACAGTTAGTCATCTGTCATATAATTGAACCTGCATATATAAAAACACTAATATAAAAATGGGTCCTTCTCTAGGTGACTGACGTGAATGATTCCCAGAGACCCTCATTGAGGGAATAAATTAAAAGGCACATATACATCCATCCACTAATTCATATTTATACCTCCTACCATGTAGGAGTCTCTGATAGCTACTGGGAGAATTTTCAAATAAGACAAACTATCTGATCTCCCACTCTTGTCAGAAAGAACAAGAAGACCATTACTTATACACATGCAAACATACTTTCACGCATACATTCATACACACTAAAATGTGATGACTATTTGTATAGAGGCATGAGAGGAAAACTTAAGCCAACGTTGGAGGGTACGTCAAAGAAGGCAAAGCCCAGCTACAATATGATCTTTTGATGTTGCTATACCAAGAATAGGCAAATGTTTTCTGTCAAGGGCCAGATAGTAGATCAGCTTTTCAGGCCATAAAGTCTCTGTCACAACAATTCAACTTTGCTATATAGTGCAAAAATAGCCATAGACAGCATGCAACCAAATAAGCATGGCTGTGCTCCAGTAAAACTTTATTTACGGATACTAAAATTGAGTTTCATATAATTTCACGTCACAAAATATAATTTTTCTTTTGATTTGTTTCAACCATTTGAAACGTAAAACTTATTTTGTGTGGCTCAGGGTCACACAACAACAGATGGCAGGATGCATTTGGTCCCTGTGCAGTCTCTTGCTGACCCCTGCTCTGTATAGCACGACCCATGAACACAAAAAGAACACTTTATAAGTACATGCATAAAGATGAAGGAATTCAGAGAAATTAAATTGCCTACCAGAGAAGTTAAGTAAAAATTAATATAGTAGATCACAATTTCCTAGAACATTCCTTCCATTAATACATCCATTTAATCACTCATTCAAAGTCGTATACTTGGCACCATGTGCTTAATGCTGTTCTACATGCAGGGTTTACAAAAATAAACTGAACAGGCAAAGCTCCTTACTCTCATGTAGATTACACTACATTACAGAATAACCTAGTTTATAAACATTTCTTATTACCTGAATTCTTCCTTAAGTGAGAGTAATGGTATAAAATAAACATATCGAGTACAGTAAAAACATAATTTATTGGATTTCTTTTGTTTTTTCCCTTGTCAGAAAAGTCATTTTTTTCAACCACAGATGGCAAGGGGAAAATATAGCAAACATCCCATAATATGCACTCCATTCAGAATGAGCATGTTTATAGTTTTCATTTTTGGTTCATTTATGTTATTTATATATCAAAAAAAATTAACATTTAAGTTTTCCTTGCCTTCTTCACTAATTCAAAAGTTTTCTTCTAAAGTAACCACTATGATGGCTTTGGTATATAGTGCTCCAATACACATTTTTATTCATTATATCCCATTACTATGTATTTCATATGTATATGTGTGTGATTTATTAATTGTCCTATTGCTATCATCATTTATATGTTATCTATTAAGTATACAATGTATGTATTATTTTCTAAGTGTTTCTTTCATTCATGTTATGGAGAGTTAATCACAATGAAATGTAGAAGTTTGCTCAGATATGTGCAAGGATACATAGTTCATCCAATTACAATTTAATATGACCATTTCCCTGACAACGATTGTTTCCTATTCTTGAATTATGCAAACAGTACTGCAGGGAATATTCTTTTTTGTGTGTGTGTAAGGAAGATCATCCCTGAGCTAACATCCATGCCAATCCTCCTCTATTCTTTGCTGAGGAAGACTGGTCCTGGGCTAACATCTGTGCCTATCTTCCTCCACTTTGTATGGGACGCCGCCACAGCATGGCCTGACAAGTGGTGCATCGGTGCACGCCCGGGATCCGAACCCTGGGTCGCCAGCTGCAGGATGCGCGCACTTAACCGCTAATCCACGGGGCCGGCCCCTGCAGGGAATATTCTTAAACATGTCACTTGGCATACATTTATAAGCCCAATTCCAGGATATATATGTAGAAATGAAATTGGTAGGCCTTAGGGAGGTATATATTCAACATCACTAAATTTTGTTGGTTTCCAAAGTTGTAAAAATTTACACTTCTACTTCCATTATAGAAGAGTCTCTTGCTTTACCATCCTTGTATGAAGTTATAATTGAAAAATTTATTTTTGTATGTCTGATCCCTGTGAAATGTTATCAAATTGTTACATCTGAATGCAACTTTTGATACTTTCACTGGTAATATCAGCTTACTATTTTGAAAATTGTTTATACATATATGTTCGCCTCATATTTCTTTTGGTGTTTTGCTTTTAGTATGAATATATAGAATAATTTAATATATTTTCAATATTGTTCATATTTAATGGGAGTGCTGTCCTATATAACAAAAATTTTATTTCAATTTCTTTACTATTTTTAACTTTGTTTATATAATTATTCTACACAAATTTTTATTTTAAAGTAAAACATTTTATTCATTCATTACCTGAGATCAAAGGGATACTTTCTTTGTGTTTTTTTCTCATTAATTTTTAATACATATAAAATTTCTTTATGTGTATAATGTAAAGTAGTACAGTTTAATCTTTTTTTCTACACAGGAAAACAACTTTTCTTAATGTCATTTTATAGATATTACATCATTCCCTTGATTTGTAAGGCCACCTCTTTTATAACCAAATTTCCATAAATATTTGCATCTAATTATAGGCTAGTGATTAATGTATTTGCTGATAATTATATATTACAATTATATACAGATGTAAAATTTATATATTATAAATATGGAATAATAAGATATAATTTTTTGATATTTTTTAAATTTCTCTTAACTGTTCTGAATACTTACAGCACATTTTATAATCAACTTCTCTAGATACTTTAAAATAAATTGAAGTTATTTGGATTCACATTTATTGAATTTTTGGTGAATATATAAAACTGGCATTTTTATACTTTCAGAAATTTCTAACTGGAAAACATGTTTATCTTCCCTTTCATTGGGTTTTTTTACATAATTCAATGACATTTACAGTTCAATTTGTATATACTTTCATATTCTGTAAATTTTTCTCTGGATTGCATATTATTTTGGCTGATATCCTAAGTGCTAGTGACCAGTAAACTTGATTTAATGTAATATTGAACCCAGTCGACTTTTTGAAAACTCTTTGTAAACTATTCCAGCATTTTTAATTTATTAACTATTTTTATTAACTAAAAATAAGAAAATACTATGTATTCTCCTTATTAACTACGTACCAGGTCATATTAGCCGAACATCTTGCTGTTTTTGTATTAACGCTTACATATGCATGCTTCATTTATTTTGCATTTTGTATTTCTTCAATTAGTACTTTGGTGCTAAAGTATAACATTGAAGGTTATATTGATAATGGACATTGTTTAAATTATTTTTCTGAATTTATTTGGTGTGCTTATATTTTCATAGTACAAGATTTACGGTAGATTGGATACTAGCACCCATGTCCCTTGTCATGTGACTGGCCCATGTATATTGTTTGAAGTGAATTTGTCCCTAATATTTTCCCAGAAATATAATTATAACATATTTATTCAAAGGGTCAATTATTATTATATAATAAATAATTATTATATAAATAAATTTTTAACAAATTTTACCAAAAAAAGGCAGAGAATTTCACAAGTGAATTATAACAAATATAATTACAATAAAACCTTAAGATATAGAAATTATTAATACACGACTAACGTGTTTTTTTTGAAAAACTGGATAAGAATACATTAGAAAAATACAAATATAATTTATGAATATAGATGCAAACTTTTTAAATATAAATCAAGGGTACTAACATGGTTGAAAATCACTGCATCTTCCACTTCAAGCTGTTCACAATTTGGTACGCCAGTCCATTTTTACTGGAGATTTTCCTTTCTCTTTTCTAAGGACAGCTCTGACTTAGAGAGACTTTTTCTCTGTTATATTCAGTATTTTATTTGCTTTCCATGAGAAGGATTTAGATTATTTTAATTTTAGATATCCATATTGCTGACCTGGCCATTGTTGCCAGTAAAGGTGTGCTAAGGTTGCTGCTCCATTTCTTAAAATATAGACTGCATGCATATTGCCTCCTTAAGGCTTCATTATTCAAGGTTCTTGATTGTTTTGCATTTTAACATCTGACATTTCCGTAGATATATTTATAAGAAATTTGTCTTTTTACATTCAAAATCAGGACCAAGGAAGATAGAACTGAGTTTCATAATTTATCAAAAATTTCCACTCACAGAAGATATTAAAGGAGTCAAAATGTTATCTTAGTTTCCTGGCATTGTCACTGGTGAGCCCCTACTGGACTTCTTCGGTACTTTGGCTCTGGGACCACTTACTGTTGAATGACTGATTTCTTGTCTTCAGTGAGAGGGTTGAAAGCCACGTGATCAATATCTGGTTACTTAGCACCCGTCTTTCATTTGTTAAATTCTGGAACTAGTTTATGCACATATCCTAGCCAAGTTTTTTAAAGCTGGCAATTATTAATCAGCATCTACCTATATTTAGTTAGCGCTCCAAGTGTGTCTGTTTCAGTCTGGGGCCCAGCAGGAAACACACAGCTTTCTCAAAAGGACTATTTGGAGAGATATGAGAGAAGGGTAAGGAAAATAACAGTAGATGTTGAAGCACTCATGAAATAGCAATGGTGGGAAGTTGGAACCACTAATGGCCTGAAGAAACAAGGGGAGAAGATGAAATTACATGGGCCCAGCAACTTCCGGAAACTCAGAAGAAAGATTTCCTAAGAGATGGCAGAGCAATATAGCTCTTCCAGCATTGACACAAGGCAGAGAAGGAGACAGGAAGAACAAACAAATAGCTTGCTTGCAATATTCTGCCGGTGAGCAAACCCAACTGTACCAGAGAACAAAGTGTCCACACAATTGATTCTATAAAGAACATCACCAAATGGGCATTGCTCAAGGCAAAGAAGGTAAAGAATGGATCTTGGGATCAAAATGTTACTAACCAGCGTTAATTCCCACAATGTGGTCATCAGACTCTGTGGAAGCAAATTAGTTGCTGAATGATTTTACTCATACTCGAGTTTTTACTCTTTTATTAATATTACATAAGAATGATCTGTCATGATGTGGTACTGGCAAAATAATAGAAATAAAGATCAGTGGAATATAATAGTTTAGAAATAGATCCACACATATATGGTCAGTTGATTTTCAACAAAATTTCCAAAGTAATTCAACAGGGAAAGGATAATTTTTTCAATAAATCCACTGGAACCAATGGTTAGCCAAATACAACCGTATGAATCTCAACACTAACCTCATACAAAAATTAGATTGAAGTAGATCATAGACCTAAATGTAAAGAGCTAACAATGTAAAAGGAAAATAGAAAAAAATGGGAAAAAATGTTAGTGACCTTGGGATGGGAAAATACTTCTTAAATAAGATATCAAAAGCACTTAGTACAAATTGGTACTCTGCCAAAATTAAACACATTGTTTTCCAAAAGACAATGGTAACAAAATAAAAAAAACAAATCATAGATTGGGAGAAAATATTTGCAAAACAAATATATGATAAATTATTTTAATCCAGAAAATATAATGAGCTCTTCACTCAATACTACACAAAGAAAAAACTGAATTAAAAAAAAAAAAGAGGAAATGATTTAAACAGACTTTTCCCCAGAGAACATATATAGATGGCAAATGAACACATGCAAAATGCTCAACTATCTTATACGTTAGAGAAATGCAAATTAAAATCGTGATGAGATACCACTACCAACCTATTAGAACAGCAACAATTAAAAAACCCAACACCCCACCAAGTGTTGGTGAAGATGTGGAGAAGATGAAACCTACACATTTTTGGTGAAAATGCAAAATGGTGCAACCATTTGGGAAATAATTTGGTAGTTTTTTATAAGGGTAAATACATACCTACCCGATGACTCACAAATCCTGTTCCTAGATGTTTACTCAAATGTAATGGAAATGTATGTCCACATCAAAATTTGTTAGTAAATGCTTTTTGCAGCTTACTTATAGAAGCCAAAGATTAGAAACATCTCTAACGTAAATCAACTTGTGGATAATCAAATAGAGGTATATACATGCAATTGAAAAGTATTCAGCAATGAAAATGAATGAACTATTGTACATGCACAAACATAGATGAATCTCAAACACATTATTCTCAGTGAAAGAAGTAATTTACAAAAAAGTAATTGCTTTACGATTCTATTTTTGTGAAATTCTACAAAATGCAAAACTACAGCGACAGAAAGCAGATCTATCACCAAGGTGCAGAAGGTAGGGGAAGGGGATTGACTGCTAAAAGGTATGTAGGAACTTTCTTACAGTGGTGAAAATGTTCTGTATCATGACAGTGGTGGTACTTCATGGTCTGTCAAAAACTGCTAATTGACTCACAACACTCATTCTATCTCTAATCATTTAGTAAAAAAATTCCCCAAATTTTAGCTTTGTATATGACGATGAAGAGATAGATTCCATATCATAATCTTACTTGCAGTAAATTTGTCCATGTGACTAAATTCTGACCAATTGGATGTGAAACAAAATAAATATTTGCAACTCCTGTGTCATGTCCTTAAAATGATAAGACTCTCTCTCTACTTCCCTCCATGCTTTGAACACACAGATGAGGACAGTATGCAAATTTATGACAGAGCAATAGAAAAGAAGGAGCTATATCTCTTAATCACCTTGAAGAATCACCTATCCACTCTGTACTGCTCAGTTACATCTGCTTACATTATGTATCACTGCTACGTAAAAAAGAATAAAGTCTAGGATGACATGTACGTTATCTAAAGCACGTATTAACCCCTATTATATGTCTAACTCATAGTTTTATCATTGTGCTTTCTTCTTGATACCAATATAATATTGAATAACTTCTACATGTCTTTCTCTCCAGCCATATTTCTATAATGGTAGTTGAAGCTCTAATATAAAATATAGAAACAGTAGTACTATCAGGATGGAGATTTTGTTGGGGGTTGGGTAAATTTATGGGGCTACATTGGAATTAATATTGTCTACATTTGAAGGCTTTCTGTTTCAGGTATTTACACCTGCTTTTGATTCTATCTGGAAAATATTTACTCCTATTACTCATGTAGTTCTCAGCTCATTTATCATATCTTCATAGATGTGTATGCTGAAAAATCTGTCTTATATTGCATGGTCCCTCATTTATTTGCACTAGATTTTTATCATATAAGTATTGAAAATTTTATCTTTGATTTACTTGGGATTTTGTTGTTGTTATTTTTCATTTAGAATATTATCTTAATGAGAATTGGAACTTTACTTAATGCGAAATATCTCTAGTACCTTCAATATCTGGAAGACATAGCAGGAAAAAAATACACATTTATGATTTAAATTCATTTATAGAATGAATGCTTATGGACTAGCATTTCAATGCCCTTTGTCAATGAGGTAATAATGCACAGTTATTCTTCCAGGAAATTATTGATAAACTATTGTATATTGAAGATTCAGAAAGGTTCTCCCCTCATGGGACTTGTATTCTACAAGAAAATAGAAGATGCACAGATAAAATGATACGTGTTTCATACATGGTGATTATGGCTATAAAAAGAACAAAGTTGAGGCTGTTGGTGAGTTGATAGGGGACTAATTATTTTCGTAGGCAGGCAAGCTGAACTCGTATGCTGATATTTGAGGAAGGAACAGAAAAAAGTGTGGGAAGGTAGTCCAGGCAGAGGGAACTAAATTGGCAAAGTCACTGAGTTAAAAGTTTTTTTAGTTTTTTTTGATGAGGGGGCATATTTTCAAGAAACAGCAAAGAACGAAATGTCTCTGAGGAGTGCTAGGGAGAAAGGAGAGTGTTTACAGAAAGGAATGGAGAGTTAGAAGGGCCAAGAACATTTAGAGCATTCTAGCTCATTATAAGAATGTTGATTTTTCTATTCTGCTAGATTAGAAGCCATTCACAAATCATGATCTTAAAATGTTTATAAATGTTTGATTCTGGTCCAAGAATTATTTAAAGAGGGGCAAGCACTGAGTAGGAGGAACATTTAGGAAGCTATTGCTATAATTCAGGTGATAAAAAATTGTAACTAGGGGTAATGTAGTAGCAGTGAGGTGGCTAGAGGTGCTGAGATTCTGGATAACAGAACCTAGACAGTGTGCTAGAAGATTACAAGCCAATATGAGACAAGGAGAACATGGGAGTAATGAATCTGTATTTTCCCGATAGAAGATGGAGACCCATAGAAGGTGAGGGTATCCGTTTACTGAAATAGAGTAGACTGCAAAGGAGGAGGCTTAGGTGTGCAAGAAAGATAAGAAGTTTTGTTTTTGATTTGAAATGTCTTTTACGCATTATAATATAGTAGTAGTGTAAGTTTTCTTGAATTTGGAGTAAATTTCTTGAGCTTATGTGGTAAGTCCAAGAATAGACTTATGAACTGGATTTATCAGCATAGAGATGGCATTTAATGCCATAAGATTGCATGAGATCATTAAGGAGTGTGTGAACCCTTTTTTGTCACTCAAGCATTTAGACATTACAGAGATGAAAAGGTTCTTGCATGTCAGATATTGGAGTACTCAAGTTGTTAGAAATAAGATCAGGATTCATGATCGTGTGAATGAGTGGTTGATATGAGTTGAAACACAAAGATTAAAAGAAAATATATTAAGGAACTGAAATAGCAGGATTTTGAACTTATTGTCTCTGTGGATATTATGCTCATCAAGAATTATGATGAGAGCAGAATTGGACAAAGTTGTAATGATTCAGTAATTAAAGTTTCCCAGAATGGTGGGGGCTAGATTTGTAGTCTATAGATGCGAGTGAACCTAGAGTGAGTAGTAAAAGTGAGTAATGAGTATTGAGAGTAGTTACTCTATGTGAGTAATGAGAAGGTACTATTGCAAAACATACTTACTTCCTTTCTAATATGTCTGTTCATCTGTTCAACAGCCCATATATTCTTTGGTTCTTGCTGTTGTCACCAGCATGGACTCTAACTTTTTTTCTTGTCTTATCCGACTTAATTCTCTTGTTTTGTTGAGGAGTGCAGGTGTTCTGTTCGCTAATGTTCTTTGGTTTCAGCTATGTTCCAGGCAGAAGACCTAAACACCAACCAACCTGAACCACCCTTAACCAGTCTGGACTGTAACCACAAGAGTGACACCTGTGCAGAGGGATGGAGAATTGTACCAAAGTAACCTTTGCCTCATTATAATGCTAGAATCATCACTCCAGGAGAAGCTAAAGCTTTATTTGCATAACATGCGATGTATGTGAAGGCATGTTGCCATACTACACATGCACAAGCTTGTACCCACCCCTACATGCGATGATGAACCTTCCCCTTCTGAATTTCGTTCCCCACCCTGAATAAAGGTGCCCATGTCTCCTTGCTTGGGGCGGCCACAGCTTTGTGAAATTATTCCCTGTGGTCTCCTTTTATTTGCTGCATGCTGTTAATAAAATTATGCTTTGTGTGACAACTACTTCTGCTATAGATTTTGATTTTAACTCACGAAGTAGTGGACTCACTTTAGCTTGGTAACAAATTTTGGATACCCAGATGAGACTCTTATCCTGCTGAGATTCCCTTCCTCTACCCGGTTTCCAACTGATGGAACAGTGGGTAGTGGAAGCGCATCCGTGGCTAATATGTTCATGCTACTCGGGGTCAAGGATTGGACCTCAAGAGGAGGTACTTGTTCTGCCAGCTGCCCCATCTTGAGACCCAGCAGCCACACTGAGCAGGATCTCTTGACAGAGGTAAGCAGCGCTGACCCCATGGCACAGGTACAGAAGTTATTTCTTTAAGTTGTTTCACCAAGGTTGTTTGAGGCCTGGCTTTGGGGTGTGAGTCCCCACCCAGAGGTAGCCTGGCTTAGGGGAGTAAGAGTCCCCTCTGGTTGAAAGGACTGTAAGACCTGGCCCCTGGAAGGACTGATGCTGGGCTCTGGCAAAATGGGGGCAATCCATGTGTTGACTAGTCATGTCACCAGTCAAGTGACGAGGAGTAGGTTCAAGTCCCCTCTGGGAGACACTGAGTCTGTGTTTGAGTTCTGTCTGTGACAGAAGGGACTCTACCCCTTAGGTGGAATTAAAGTCTCTCTGGAGTTGCAGAGTCTGTCTCTGAGTCTTGCCTTGTAATTGTGGTAATAGAAGTGTTAGGTCCCTGTCGTCTGAGTCTTAAGTGTCTGTGTGCTGTGGCAATGTGGCTGGGGACACCCAGAAGCTTTGTCTTGATGTGACAGAAACTTTATCTTGGTATCTTTCTCTATCTCCTTAACAAATTGGCTTCTAGACCTCACATATCTCTCTCAGTTCTGTAATTTCTCTACCAGCAGTCATTGGGCAAGTCTCAACATCTGCTTGCTTGGTTTTCTTATGTGTATGTCTTAAATGAGATTCCAGCACCAGTCATCTCTGAAAAATTTTGTTGCCTCCCTGTAGATACCTGCCCTGTGAATTGTCTCCTTAGATCTCACTAGAGTGATTTTGTGCTATTGATCCCCACCTGGAGGCCCTTTATTGGCACCAGGATCAGCTCTATAGAAACCCTCTTGTTTAACAAACCTTAGGCTCTGTCAAGGATCTTATCTCTACATTGAGGTCAGAGATTCAAATAGAACTTCTTTGCCTACAGAAAGGAAGCCCAGATCCTCTGCCAGACAATACCCTGTGGCATTGCCTAGCAGTTACTGGGCCTAGTGAAGTTACCAAACTTTTTATTTCCCAGCCTACTTATCAGGATTGGTATGACTCTGACAATCAGTTAGAATTAGACCCATTTTCTGCCTGGACCTAGCACCAAGACGCTAAAGTTTTGAGCTTCCTCTGGGCAAAGTCCGGTGGTATTTGTGTCACCACCAACCTTCATAGGCTCCTCTCCTAAAAAAAGATTCTAGAGTATAGAAAGAGGCAAGCTCCATCTCAAAGGGGGGCCCACTGGCTGCATCCTCCAGAATTGGAAGGCATTTGTGTATTCCCCATTGACCTCAAAGCAAATGATTTTTTTTTTTTTGCAACACAGCCTGGCCACAATACTCTTTGAAGGAAGGAGTGAAATGACCAGAAAATGGGACCCTAAACCTAACACTATACTAATATTGGATTTATTCTGCAAAGATACAAAGAAATCCCCTACATCCAGTGCTTCATGGCACTCTATCAAAATGAAGGGTTACAAAGAAATGTAAAATTTGCAAATTAAAGGTTGAAACTAGGCTTCAAAAGTATGCCCATGTTACAAGATCGTTTTGACGAAGAAGACTTGCTCCTCCAAGTCAAGAAAAACCCCACCTCAGAGTCCACCCAGCTCCCTGACTCCAGAGTTAGCTCCACCGTCAGACAAGCTGGAAAATCCTGAGAGACCTCCACCTTATGCCACTAATACCCGTCTCACTCCCTTCTAAGCCGGAGGCTATAATCCCAAAGTCCCTCATCCCTGTGGGCTCGGGACCAAATCTCCTATTGCCCCCTCCTAATAATTCTCCTACCAGAAATTTGACTCTCCAAAAACCCAAGACTCTTTACCTTCCTCTTCCAGATAGTACAACTAGATTGGGAACTAGTCACAAGCCTGGGATCTATCCCCTGAGACAGGTGGCAGATGGCAAAAGGAGACTTATTAACATGCACGTCCCCTTTCCCACCTCTTATATGTACAACTGGAAGGCACACACTAAAGGACTGAGGGATGATCCTGAAGAATTCATAAATCTAATGAAGAGAATCTTCTCCATGCATAACCCAACCTGGACAAATATTCGAAGCCTGTTAACTACCCTTCTCACAGCTGAGAGAAAGTCAGCAGTCTTGTTAAAAGCTAGGGAACAAGCAGATAATGAGTATGACACAGGTTCACACATCCGCAGGCCCGCAGAGCAGGCTGTACCAGGAAATGATCCTGGAAGGAATCCCAAGACCCTGATGATCAAGAAAAATTAGGACATTTTTGGGATCTGTTTTTAAGGGCTATAAAAATAATGAGCCAACTGGAATGACATCAGTGTCATGGCAAGGTGAGCTTTCCCGTAAACTCTTCCCCCAGTAAGATACAACAAAAGGAACAGTCACAGACCAACAATGGACTCCTAGACAGCAAAAAGCAAGATGGGAAAGATCCACGCTGCCGCACATGTGACAGAGGAATGTGCTGGGCCCCTAGAGGAAGTGGGGAGAGGGAAGGAGAACTCCTCTCCCTCCCCCTTAGATCAGCGATCCCAGTCCCCATGGCTCCCAGAGAAGGGGGAGGGGCGGCCCACTGTGGGGAAACCGTAGCTCTTTGGGCTCTCTCAGCCAGTGGGAAACTCCCACACAGAGGACTCAGAACAGCTACAGAGCTACCATCAAAATTTGAGCACCCCAGGAGAGCAGATAACGAGGGGCAAGCGAGAAGTCTCCCAGAGCATGGGGGATCAGATTACACAGCCCTTAACCCCCAAACAGTGGCGGCAGGTGGAAATTGCAAACAGATATTTCCAGGACGAGGTAAAACAAAGCCAATACAGGAACTGCAATGCAGAGGTACATGGAATCACCAGACCAGAAGGAAAATGACAAGCACCCGGAAACCAAGCCTGAAGACTCAGAAATCTATAACCTAAGTGACAGAGATTTCAAAATGGCTATCATAAAAACAGTCAATGAAATATGAGACAACACAGACAAACGATTCAATGAGGTTAGGAGTTTCTTCACAAAAGAGATTGAAATCATAAAGAAAAACCAATCAGTACTGATGGAGATGAAGAACACAATGGAGGAGATACAGGAGAATCTGCAATCCTTAAAGAACAGAGTTGACAATATGGAGGAAAGAATTAGCATTATAAGGGATAGGAATACAGATATACTCCAGATGGAAGAGGAGAGAGAACTAAGACTAAAAAGAAATGAAGAAAGTCTCCGAGAAATACCTGACTCTATCAGGAAATGTAACATAAGAATTATAGGTATTCTTGAGGAAGAAGAGAGGGAAAGAGGAACAGAGAACCTATTCAAGGAAATAATAGCTAAGAACTTCCCAAATCTGGGGAAGGAGCAGGAAATACCAGTAAGTGAAGTCAATAGGTCACCTAAATACATCAACAGGCAAAGGCCCACTCCACAACATGTTGGTAAGGTGGGCCAAAGTCAATGACGCAGAAACAATATTAAAGGCAGCTAGACAAAAATAAAAAAATAACATACAAAGGAACTCCCATCAGGCTCTTAGCAGATTTCTCAATAGAAACTTTACAGGCTAGGAGGGACTAAAATGATATATTCAAAATACTGAAAGACAAACATTTTCAGCCAAGAATACTCTGTCCAGCCAAAATATCCTTCAAATATGATGGAGAAATAATAAATTTCCCAGATAAACAAAAGCTAAGAGAGTTCATGGCCACGAGACCCCCACTACAAGACATACTCAAGAAGTCCCTCAGGACTGAAAAATAGAAAAGAAAGGGAGAACAAAGCTTGGAGCAAGGAGAAAAATAGGTAGACAAAATCAGAAAAATAGCAGATCTTTACTGGAATAGGTTAGCAACCACTTAAAAACCAAAATCAAAGATCAAAAGAAGGAATTCACAGAATTGACTTAGTATAAGGAAATAAGAGGCCATCAGATAATGGACTATCTCATACACAAGATTTTTTATACAAACTTGAAGGTAACCACTAAACAAATAAACAAAACAAAATCACATATGATAAACAAATAGAAAACTAGACGCGTCCTAAGACAGAACAACCAAACTGAATTGGCAGTCCAAAACAAATGGGACAAGAAACAAAGGAAATGGAAAGAACCGGAAAATAAGTGACAAAACAGCAACATTAAGACCTCATATATCAATAATTACCCTAAATGTAAATGGATTGAGCTCTCCAATCAAAAGATACAGAGTGGAAGGATGGATTAAAAAGCAAGACCCAACAATATGCTGCCTCCAGGAAACACATCTCAGCTCTAAAGACAAGCACAGGCTCAGAGTGAAAGGATGGAAGACAATACTCCAAGCTAATGGCAAACAAAAGAAAGCAAGTGTTGCCATACTCATATCAGACAAAGTAGACTTCAAGATAAAACAGGTTAAGAGAGACAAAGAAGGGAAAAAAGGGACACTCCACCAAGAAGACATATCACTTATAAACATATATGCATGCAAGATAGGAGCACCAAAGTACATAAAGCAATTATTAACAAACCTAAAAGGAGACATTAACAACAACACAACAATAGTAGGGGATCTTAATACCCCACTTACATCAATGGATAGATCATCCAGACAAAACATCAATAAAGAAATAGTGGACTTAAATGAAAAACTGGACGAGATGGACCTAGTAGACATATACAGAGCACTCCATCCAAAAACAGCTGACTACACATTCTTCTCAAGTGCGCATGGAACATTTTCAAAAATAGACCATGTGTTGGGAAACAAAGCAACCCTCAATAAATTTAAGAAGATTGAAATCATAACAAGCATCTTTTCAGACCATAATGCTATGAAACTGGAAATCAACCACGAAAAAAAAAAACTGGGAAAGTGACAAAAATGTGGAGATTAAACAACATGCTACTGAACAACCAATGGATCATTGATGAAATTAAAGGAGAAATCAAAAAATATCTGGAAACAAACGAAAATGAAAATATGCCATACCAAATCATACGGGATGCAGCAAAAGCGATTCTAAGAGGGAAACTCATAGCGATACAAGCCCACGTTAACAAACAAGAAAAAGCCCAAATAAGCAACCTTAAATTACACCTAACAGAACTAGAAAAAGAACAACAAACAAAGCCCAAAGTCAGCAGAAGGAGAGAAATAATAAAAATCAGAGCAGAAATAAATGAAATTGAGACCAAAAAAACAGTAGAAAGGATTAATGAAACAAAGAGTTGGTTCTTTGAGAAGATAAACAAAATTGACAAACCCTTAGCCAGACTTACTAAGAAAAAAAGAGAAAAGACTCAAGTTAATAAAATTAGAAATGAAAGAGGAGAAATTACGACAGATACCATGGAAATACAGAGGATTATAAGAGAATACTATGAGAAATTATATGCCAACAAATTAGACAATCTAGAAGAAATGGATAAATTCTTAGACACATACAACCTCCCAAAACTGAACCAAGAAGAAATGGAGAAACTGAATAGACCAATCACAAGTAAAGAGGTTGAAATAGTAATCAAAAACCTCCCAAAAAATAAATTCCAGGACCAGATGGCTTCTCCAGTGAATTTTACCAAACATTCAAAGAAGATTTAATACCCATCTTTCTCAAACTATTCCAAAATATAGAGGAAGATGGAACACTTCCTAACTCATTCTAGGAGGCCAACATCACCCTGATACCGAAGCCAGACAAAGACAATACAAAGAAGGAAAATTACAGGCCAATATCGCTGATGAACATAGATGCAAAAATTCTCAACAAAATATTGGCAAAGTGAATACAGAAATACATTAAAAAGGTCATACACCATGATCAAGTGGGATTTATACCAGGAACGCAGGGATGGTTCAACATCCACAAATCAATCAATGTAATACACCACATCAACAAAAAAAAAGAACAAAAACTATATGGTCATCTCAATAGATGCAGAGAAGGCGTTTGACAAGATACAAGATCCATTTATGATAAAAATTCTCAACAAAATGGGAATAGAAGGAAAGTACCTCAACATAATAAAGGCTATTTATGACAACCCACAGCCAACATCATACTCAACGGGGAAAGACTGAAAGCCATTCCTCTGAGAACAAGAATGAGGCAGGGCTGCCCATTCTCACCACTCCTATTCAACATAGTACTGGAGGTTTTGGCCACAGCAATTAGGCAAGGAAAAGGAATCAAAGGAATCCAAATAGGCAATGAAGAAGTGAAACTCTAACTATTTGCAGATGACATGATTTTATATATAGAAAACCCTAAGGAAGCCATTGGAAAACTTTTAGAAATAATCAACAACTACAGCAAAGTCTCAGGGTAAAAAATCAATCTACAAAAACCAGTTGCATTTCTGTATGCTAATAATGTACTAACAGAAGGAGAGCTCAAAAAGATAATACCATTTACAATTGCATCAAAACGAATAAAATATCGAGGAATAAATCTTACCAAGGAGGTGAAAGACCTATACAATGAAAACTACAAGACATTATTGAAAGAAATCGATGATGACATAAAGAAATGGAAAGACATCCCATGAACATGGTTTGGAAGAATAAACATGATTAAAATGTCTATATTACCTCAAGCAATCTACAGATTCAATGCAATCCCAATCAGAATCCCAAGGACTTTTTTCACGGAATTAGAAAAAAGAATACTAAAATTCATATGGGGCAACAAAAGACCCCGAATAGCTAAAGCAATCCTAAGAAAAAAGAACAAAGCTGGAGGCATCACAATCCTTGACTTCAAAATATAACACAAAGCAATAGTAATCAAAACAGCATGGTACTGGTACAAAAACAGACACACAGATCAATGGAACAGAATTGAAAGCCCAGAAATAAAACCACACATACATGGCAGCTAATTTTCGACAAAGGAGCTAAGAACATACAATGGAGAAAGGAAAGTCTCTTCAATAAATGGTGTTGGGAAAACTGGACAGCCACATGCAAAAGAATGAAAGTGGACCATCTGCTATCACCATTCACAAAAATTAACACAAAATGGATCAAAGACCTAAAGGTGAGACCTGAAACTATAAAACTCATAGAAGAAAATATAGGCAATTCATTGACATTGGTCATAAAGGAATCTTTTCGGATGACATGCCTACCCAGACTAGGGAAACTAAAGAAAAAATAAGCAAGTGGGACTCTATCAGATTAAAGAGCTTCTACAAGACAAACGAAACTAGAATCAAGATGAACAGATAACCCACCAGCTGGGAGAAAATATTTGCAAAACATATATCTGACAAGGGGTTATTAATCTCCATATTATGTAAAGAACTCACACAACTGAACGACAAAAAAACAAACAACTCGATCAAAAAATGGGCAGGGGAAATGAATAGACACTTCTCCAAAGAAGATATACAGGTGGCCAATAGGCACATGAAAAGATGTTCAACATCACTAATCATCAGGGAAATGCAAACCAAAATAACACTAAGAAATCACCTTACACCCATTAGAATGGCTATAATCACCAAGACAAAAACAACAAATGTTGGAGAGGATGTGGAGAAACAGGAACCCTCATACACAGCTGGTGGGAATGCAAACTGGTGCAGCCTCTATGGAAAATGGTATGGAGATTCCTCAAAGAAGTAAAAATAGAGATGCCCTATGACCCAGCCATCCCACTACTGGGAATCTATCCAAAGAACCTGAAATCAACAATCCAAAGAGGCTTATGCACCCCTATGTTCCTTACAGCATTATTCACCATAGCCAAGAAGTGGAAGCAACCTAAGTGTCCCTTGACTGATGATTGGATCAAGAAGATGTGGTATATATACACAATGGAATACTACTCAGCCATAAAAAAAGACAAAATCGTCCCATTTGCAACAACATGGATGGCCCTGAGGGCATTATGTTAAGTGAAATAAGCCAAAAATAGAACGACAAACACTGTATGATCTCACTCATACGTGGAATATAAACCAACACATGGACAGAGAAAACTGTATTGTGGTTACCGGGGCAATGGGGGTGAGGGGTGGGCACAAGGGGTGAAGGGAGACATATATATGGTGATGGAAAAACAAAAATGTACAACCCAAAATTTCACAATGTTATAAACTATTAAAACATCAATTAAAAAAAATGAGCCAACCACACATTAATTGGTCTAAGTTGAGAGAAATCCAACAGGGTCCGGAAGAGAATCCCTTAGGCTTCCTGCAACAGCTATGGGACTGCCTCAAGCGATATACAAATTGGGATCCTGAGGTCCAAGGAAGTACAGTGGTTCTTAATACCTATTTCATATCTTAAAGAGCTCCAGATATCCGTAGGAAACTCCAAAAATTGGCAATAGGGCCTGATACCAGTTCTGCACAGTTAGTGGAGGCAACCTTCAGGGTGTCCTTGTGTGTAACCACAGAAGCCAAGGGGCTAACACCAGGCACCTCGGCTTAAAAAGCAGAAATAATTGCATTAACTAGAGCTTTGGAATTGGGAAAAGAAAAAGTAATAACAATATTTACAGACTTTAAGTATGCTTTCTCTGTAATTCATGCTCAGGGGGCCATTTGGAAAGAAAGAGGGCTTCTCAACAGCAACAGTAAAAAAATTAAATATGGGCCAGAGATCCTTAGACTGTTAGAATGGATACCGGGCCCCAAGAAAGTAGCTGTGGTTAAAAGAAATAATCCTCCTCAGGCTGGCCGGTGGCATAGTGGTTAAGTCCAGTGCCCTCCACTTCAGCCTCCCATGTTCGCAGGTTCTGATCCTGGGCACGGACCTACACACTGCTCATCAAGCCATGCTGTGACTGCGTCTCACACACAAAACAGAGGAAGATTGGCACAGATGTTAGTTCCTCAAGGAAAAAGGGGAAGATTGGCAACAGATGTTAGCTCAGGGCCAATCATCCTCACCAAAAAAAAAAAAACATCCTCCACTTTGGGTGGCCTAGATCTATTCAAAGTGACTATAGACCAACCTTTATACCAAAAATAACCTCTGAAATAGTCGGAGTTTTAAAAATTAGGTAGAGGCTACATGCTGCCTGGAGACCACAGTCATACGGAAAAACTGAGCAAGCCAGTCAAACTCTAAAGAAAACTTTGGCTAAACTGTCTCAAGAGACACTGAAAAATTGGCTAAAATTATTGTCAATAGTCCTCACTCAGATTAGGGTAGCTCCTAAAGGCAAACTACACCTTAACCCCTTTGAAATGACCTATGGGATTCCATTCCCTAAAAACTCAGATTCACTCACAAACCCATACCCAGAGGTTTCCATGATAAACCCATCATCAATCTAAATCAGGTGGTAAATGCACTCAATAAATATGCAAACTTCCGTCTTCCCTTGCTTACAGGGGTCAAACTCCACCCATATGATCCTGGAGATTGGGTCTACCTTAAAACTTAGAAAAGCAGTTTGCCACAAAATCAACTAAATCCTATTTGGGTGGTGTTTGGTGCTTGGTGTTATTTACCACTCACTTTCCCCTGAAATTGGAAAGAGTCACCTCTTGGATGCACCACACATGGGTAAAGAAGGCACCTATGCCTGAACACCAAGAAGGATTGTCGTGGCACTTACTGATGTTGAGTTTTCCTGTGAGCCATCTCTGATTTGAAATTTCTCCTCCAGCAACATCAAAATGATAAGTAACCCCATGACCTGCCAATCTACCTTAACAGAAGTACTAGGGATTGAATTTGCTATATTTCTGATAACAGCTTTAACCCTCATGTTTAGCTGCACTTCCCCTGGGACATCTAGAACCAAGGGCTTTGATTTTGCTAATAGAACGCATCCTTAACCCCAAATGATGCATTTCTATTGCTGGATAATAATAGTAACACTGACTTTAAAAACGTCCTTGGTTTTGGGATGGAGATGGGAAAATAATACTCTTGTCAGGCTGACACAGGATATCCTCCAAGAAAATGACCTCTCTGACTTTTGGGTCTGTCACCGTCCACTTGCAGTAGATAGGGCCCAACCTCTCTGGAAAGGAATACCAGCCTTCCCTGGGGACATCTACAGGCAAACACCCACTCAGGAAAATCTATCATATCTCATCCCAATAATCCTGATAAACCCTAAGCCTCCTTTGGGTTCCCCTACACCTTGGTGTTTTCAATCATGGCTTCTAACATGGTGGACAAACGTGAAGGCTAAATTTAACCTAATAAAGGACCTTACTGTTCAGGAGACCCACATGTAGTATATACATTCAGGTTCAATAAAACATGTTTTGCCTGCCCGTCCAAAAGGGAATATAATATAACCTATACAAATGGGTCTATGACCTCCAGCATCTGCAATGACTCCATGATAGAGGCCAGAGTAGGGGCTAAAAGAGCGCCTGTCTGTTGGCCGGTTACATGTAGCCCTCTTGAAAACCGTAGGGACTTATGGCTTCATTGGCTCCTTTGAACCAAAGACAGAAAAACTAAGCCTCAACATATAAGCCGATACGCAGGGTGCAGGACTTCCAGATTGCCAAATCTAAAACAATGATTGAGGTCCACTATTGCCCTCCTGCCAAATGAAACTATCCCTCTTGAACCCAGCCTTGTCTGTTTATGTTTGGGACTCATGTTCCTTGAGGGCCAAGCAAACCAGAGATGGGTGGTCAGATGTATAGACACCACCCAAATGAGAAGTACATTGACGGTAGGGTATGTAACTCCACTAAAGATGAGATTAACATTTTCACAAATAAAACACACACACTGAAATCTTACCCTAGGCATACAAAACAAGTTACTGGCCTAGTTGTGGCAGGGATAATTGCCCTAACTGGGTCACTGGTGGCATTAGCTGGAGGTGCCATTTTTAATGTAGTCACTGTCAAAGTCACTGTCACAGTGGCCATGGTGGCTAGAGCATCAGATTTAGACTTTAAGATATTACAAAAGTCCATTGACTCTTTAGTCAAAATGGTTCTTGATGATAGGATTGCTTTAGTCACCTTTTGGCAGACCAGGGTGGAGTCTGCGTCTTAGCTAATACATCTTGTTGTTTCTATATTAACACTAGTGGAGCTATAGAAGAGATTACAACCAGGTTACTGAAAAAGGCTGCTTGGCTAACAGAAAGGAGCCAACCAGGCTTCACAGAACAAATCTGGAATGGAGTCAAGCAAGCCCTTCCCAGTGTAACTTGGTTCCTTCCACTCTTGGGCCACTCAGTAACTATCCTTCTCTTCTTGTTCTTTGGACTCTGCATTCTTAATTGCCTGGTACAATTCATAACTAAGCGTACTGAAGCCATAAAATTACAGATGATTGTAACTCAAGGATATGAATAGCTTGGAGCTATGCCTGGTGACTTCCAGACCTACCTTAGACTAGCGGGGGAAAAATTCTGCTCCTCTATGGGCCCCTATGACAATGCTCATGCTCAGCAGAAAGTAGTTACAGAAGATGGACCTTTGCTTCATGCCCCTCAAGAATGAGGAGCAGGATAACACTAGAGGAGTTATTCTGTCACCAGCCATGGAGTCGAACATTTTTCTTGTCTTGTCTGACCTAATTCTCGTGTCTTTGAGGAATGCAGGTATTCCTTCTCTAATGTTCCTTGGCTTCAGCTATGTTCCAGGAAGAAGACCTGAACACCAACCAACCTGAGTTGCCCTTAACCAGTCAAGACTGCAACCACAGGATTGACACCTGCACAGAGGGGTGGAGAATTGTACCAAAGTAAACTTTGCCTCATTATAATGCTAGAATCACCAACACGGGAGGAGCTAAAGCTTTATTAGCATAACATGTGATGTATGTGAAGGCGTGTTGCCATAATACACATGCACAAGCTTGTACTCACCTCTATATGCGATGATGAAACTTCTCCTTTTGAATATTCATCCCCTATCCCAAATAAAACTACCCACCTCCCCTTGTTCCGGGAGCCACAGTTTTGTGAAATTACTCCCTGTGGTCTCCTTTTATTTGTTACATGCTGCTAAAAAAATTCTGCTTTGCATGATAACTACTTCTGGTATAGGTTTTGATTTTAACTCACCAAGGAGCGGACTCACTTTGGTCTGGTAACACTGTTAGGGAGATCATTGGCTAATATGCCTTGTCTCCTTTACTGGTGAAATTTTGCATGTTAAGTTTGTGTTTTCATAAATCATAAAATATAAAAGTGGGTGTACATGGATTAAACAGTAGCAGATACTTTTTATCAAAATATATAAATCCTCAATATGCTTTCTTAACATTAATATGTCATATTTTTTAAAATTTAATTTATTGTGTAACCAAAAAGAAATCTCAATCACAACAATATCAACAAATCATACCTACTTACAAACATAATATATCAACAGTAAATGCAAGGGTGTAAGCATTAATGTACCATATTACCAATAAGATTATGTTGTTATTGACAAATTAATGGCATAAGATTCTAAAGGATCCTTCAACTACTTTATGGTTTTACTGTGGGAGAGGTGAGTCTATACTTGGTTTCAGTTACATAGAAATATTTTGCAGCATGGAAAAGAAAATTTCTTTGCCTTTTGCTAACAGTGATTTTTAATCATAGCTCAGACTATTTAATATTTTGGAGTAGAAAAAAGTCTTAGAGGTAAATATTATGTTCTTTTGACATTAAATAGGCAAACGAGACTTCTGAGGTAGAAGCTCCAAAAATAAAATTCACATGTAAGCAAGATGGCAATTTTTCAAGTAACAAACGTCTAAATCTAAATATATTCACAGAGATGACAACAAATGAAAGCAAACCATAATGAAAAAAAATCAAGGAGATGTCTCTGGTGTCAAAATTTGAAACAGAGACCTGACAAAATATCATCAAGATTTCCTCCAACATGTAGACAGCAAGACTGCATCATTTTATTTTTATAGAAACAAACATGGTTTTATAACTCTATAAATATACTAAAAATCATTGAAAAACATATGTCAAGGAGATGAACATTACAGTATGCAAATTATATCTGTGAATAAAGCTGTTTAAAATATACATGTGTATGCATGTATATGTGTGTATGTATGTGTATATATTGATAATATATGTTAATATATATATATATATATATTTAGCCACAACAAAAGTTGAATGTTTGACCAAAAACATTCAGAACAGTCTTAGGGAAAAGATAAAAAGGTGAAAAGATGACAATATGGATAGCCTACTATTGTCTAAGGGATCTAACAATGGAAAAGAAAACACCCAAATACACACACACACACACACACACACACACACACACAGAATTAATCTATACAGTTTATATTCTACTGGTGCTTCATGTAGTGTAAAAAAAATAAAAACAAAGACAAAGGAAAGAAAAAACCCTTGATGATTAATTTTTAACCACATCTGATTTCTTTGCTGCAGAAGCAGAAAATTGTGAAGTTCAGAAAGATATCAGAACACGGGAGAGGGAATCATTTCATTCTAACCTTGAACCATGAGGAAACACCTTCCAGGTAATTATGGTATAGATTATTTTAAAAGTAATGAGACTTAAAACCACAAGGGGAAAAAAAAGACATTTAATGTAGAATACCTTAGTTCTTCCACATTGCAACTATACTACGCTCCTACCCCTCTGCATTGACATTTATTCTCTTAGCTGTTCATACTGGCTGTATTGAAATCATTTTAGACTTGTAAATGTCTCTCAACTGTATATCCGACCACAGAAAGTAGATTTTCCTTAAAGATAATAAAGTCCGAATTTAGAGTCCTTCACTTGCAAGGCCTCCCCCAGTTTCCAAAAGAGACACTAGCCTTGCACCTATTGTCATCAATTCACACAGTATTTAAGGTTAGGACCCGTGAAAAGATCTCACACCCGAATATCTCAAAGCATATATAAGAAAAAGTCTGCTATAATATTTTCAAATTTGACAATTGTAAAAATATCCATGAAATTAGCAGTCAGCTATCAATAATAAAACTTTAATAAAATAATTTTGATAAACTATGCTACGGAAAAGACTGAATTAATGCTCTGTTCTCACTGTAGAAAATGAGATTATTAAATCACCGAAATATAAAGAGTCAAGCAAAGAAGACAAGGATAAAGAAAAAATTATAGAGGTGTGTCAGATAGTCAATTAAAATATATTTGTGTATTGGAGGTTTGCAATATTTTTGATATTTCATAGCTTTTTAAAATAGATCATTTGTGTGATTTATTTTCTAATTTTCAATACTTATTCAGTCTCATCTTACTTCAAAATTCATGATTGTGCATTTTAAAAAAATGGCTCCACAAACAAAAACAAAAAAATTTTGTTTTCCTGCAAAATTCTGGGGTTTATGGTGACCCCCCCCAACATCTCTTCAACTTATTTTGTGGTCTTTTCTCACTTAGCTCACTGATTCGTCACATACCCAAGTTCTTCCTTTCATAGTCCCTCCTTTGCACTGCTTCTAAAATGTGTTTTTCCAACAAAACAAATTTGATTGCAAAAAATCTAATTTAAACTCATCCAATCTTTTTTTTTTTGTACATGCAAATTCCAAAATATTGAGCATAATGTGGCCTTTTTTTGGTGAGGTGTCCTTTAAGGTCTTTGGTCCATTTTTTAATTGGGTTGTTTGTTTTCTTATTGTTGAGTTTTAAGAGATTTTGTATATTTTGGATAACAATCCTTTATCACACGTCTTTTGCAAATATTTTCTCCCAGTCTGTGGCTTGTCTTCTCAGTCTCTTGACATTGTCTTTCCCAGAATAGAAGTTTTTGATTTTAATGAAGTCCAGCTGATCAATTATTTCTTTGAAGGACTGTCTTTGGTGTTGTAGCTAAGGCTTCTCCATACACAAGGTCATCTAAGTTTTCTCCAAGGTTATCTTTTAGGAGTTTCATAGTTTTGTGTTTTACATTTAGATCTATGATACATTTTGAGCTAGTTTTTATGAAGAATGTGAGATTTGTGTCTAGATTCATCTTCTTGCATATGGATGGCCAGTGGTTCATAGATTTATATTTTAAGGATGAACCATCTCAGTATTTCCATATGTCATAGTTTATTTTGTCAATGTCCTCCATAGTGGTCGTTTTATTTTCTGTAAAGAATAAGGCTTTTTTTTTAAGATTTCAGGTAACAGTTTGACATAATTTTTTTTTTAAAAGATGATACTGAATTTGCAATACACATATCATTGTCAATATTCAAATAACAAATACAGAAATGGATCAAGATACATATGAGAATTGGAGAATATAAAAAATTGAATGAAATTTTCAATCCTTAGAACACATTTTTAAAGATAACTAATAGTAAATATTTGAGTTCCTTTTTCTATGACTTGTATGTTGGTAAATGTTGTAATGAAAATTGTTAAATCGCTTGCCTTTTTCTTTCTTGTTAAAAGCTTTCTCATGTGGAAAGTTGTCCTACACTGTGTCAAAAGAATAAGCTGTCAGATTGCTAATGTTTAATACATTCTGAGAATAACTGCCATGTACTGTACTAATTTGACCTTTTCAGAACTCCAGATTTGATTGGATGGATATTTCTCTCCTATTTAAAAACTCAAACCCCTATTGAGAAGAGCTAGAATGACCATCTGTTGAAATTCAGAATACTAAAAAGGTTAAAGTACACAACCAAATGCTTCAGAGAATATTTCATAATTAAATTTTTCCATCTTATTTTCTGTCAAAAATTATGAGAACCTGAGATGATAGTATGAATCCAATTTTCACTATACAGAAAAAAAGGTAAAATGAGCATGTTGCTCCATTAGGTATTATATTGAAGGCCTACATAAAAATGTTTTAGTTTGCTGAGACGTCAGGGATTAGTCTAAATACGACCATCCCAGCACAAAAGAACGCTTCTTTCCAGTTCAGAATGGCATTTAGATAAAGAAAAAAAAGAGTTAATTTTGTCCTTCATTCAATCTTAAAAGTTTAAATTACCTGTGCTTCAATATTGATCGTGTATACTTATTATATAATTTATAAAGCCCAAAGTTTAGAGTAGGATAAATTAAAGCACAACAGTTGATATAGCAGACATAAAAAATAATTAGGTTTATTTTCAAAATGCCCTGGCTGTTTTTTTGATAGAATTATGTCATAGTTTTGGCTGCCATAACAAAGTACCATAGACCAGGGGGTTAATAAACAATAGAAATTTATGTCTCATAGTTCTGAAGGCTGGAAGTCTGAGATCAGGATGCCAGCATGGTTGGGTTCTGGCCAGAGCCCTCTTCCAACACTCCTTGTACATTGCTGACCCCCCCTTGTATCTTCGCGTGGCAGAAAGAGTGTGAGCTAGCTCTCATGCCTCTTCTTCTAAGGGAACTACTCCCATCATGAGGGCTCCACCCTTGTGACCTAAGTACCTCCCAAAGACCCCATCTCCTACTACCATCACAATGGGTACTATATTTCAACATATAAATGTTGGGGGTACATAGACATTTAGCCCCTATCAAATTATATAATCAATTATATGATTCCAATATATGATTTCTGCATATTATACAGTAATTACAATAGGAAATATTATTAACATAATCATATACATTTCATAAGGTTTTGATATGCATAGATTATTGATAGAATTTGAAGACAAAATTAGTAACTATCATTTATTTCCATCAAGTAAGTAAAATAAAAATAAATGTAATTCAATAATTTGGCAGGAATAGATGATATTATATTTGGTGAAAAATGAGAAAACAAAGCAATATTGACATTATTTTTAACGAAAGTTGAAAAGTTTTAGAAATATTGATTTTAATTAAAACAGCTTTCAGTAATTCCTGATTGAAGTTATTATAATTACCTATTCTTATAAAGATTCATGCTGAATTGTTTTGTCTTCTTTTATGCCCACTATAAATCATTATCCACTTAAGTTGTAGTTGTATATTTTTAAAATGAGGTAGAAGCAGAAAAGAATATAGCTTTTATAAACAAATGAAAATTCTTATAAAGTAAATAAATCTGCTGAATTAAATGAGACATAACATTTAAATAGACATAATTCATTAGAGTTATTAATGCTATAAATGGAAAGATTCCAGTATATAATACTAAAATTGACTCAAAAAAGTGTGTGTGTGTGTGTGTGTACATACATACATTTCCCTATAAGAAAATATATGAAAATCAGACTTCAGACTGGTCAAACACATTGTATCAAGTTGACTAGTATAGTTCTTGCAGTTTGAGGTAACTGTAAACAGAATTTGCATGATTCCTAATGGAGGCGATAAACAGATTCAGTAATCAAAAGAGATGAAATGGATTTTCTGCTCTCATATATTTTAGCACATGATTGTAAAATCTCTGAAAGTCCGTTGACCTGTGCCAGTTTTATCCTATATGATATAAAGATAAAAGTATACCTTAATCTCAGTGTAGACAATAACATTTCCAGTTCTAGCAAAATTTCAGACTAAACAAATAGGGATAGTCTTTCCACTTTAAATTCATAGAAATGCTGTATAAAACATGGATTATTATTAAAATATATGATGAGATTAAAGAAGGAAAGAGAAACTGCTAGTTGATAAAAAGAAAGAGAAGTAGACATTTAAACTCACGGTACATTGGCATTGAGGTGGGTGGTAACGCATTAAACACAAAAGTACATATTGCATTCAAAAGGTTGTAATTTTAATGCTAAACTAGGGACATGAAAGAAATATGTTCTTGACAATGCCAAAGAGATAAATTGGAAGTAAGCTATTCTGTAAAATAAAGAAGATAGAGGAGCTCAGTGGAAGGAAGGAGGGAGAGAGGAAGGAAAAACTAAAGAATAAAAAAGCTGTTTTGTCTGGTCTAGGCAAAAAAGAGAGATCATGTCTCTGCCCATGACTCAGGCAGTGACCTGCATGAGTAGAAGTACAAATTCACACCTGGATTTAATGTAATGTTTAGTCTTACTAAATCTTTGTGGTGTCTGATAGATATTAGTAGAATAAAGTAAGAACAAAAAGACCAGAAAAGGGGCAATATGTAAAGAAATTTTTAAGAATGATTACAATTAAGGAAAAATATGATCTCCCATTGGGAATGTAACAGTCAAGCAAAACTAAACAGATTTTAGTGATTGCAGAACATTAAACACAAAAGAACAATTTTAAGATTAAGCAGAAGACAGAATACCTACATATAAACAACAATGATATTGATGACAGCACCCCCCTTTTTGTCAGGTACATTAGAATCCAGAAAAAAATCAGTAAAATATTTAAAATGCTTGGAACTATAACTGTCAACATAGAATTCAATAGGTTAATAATACCATTTCATCTTACTCCTTCTTAAGTGCCTCCAAACTCCCTTAATAAAACACTATCCACCTATGACAAAACGGATTAGATGAAAATATATGTTTAAATGACCTTTCATAATAACAAAAGCTATACATTTGTCATTTACTTTTTAGTGCATAATGACATATTTCCAAATAAAATGACATCAAATTTCAGGTACCCTACTCAAAATTTAACATGGGAACTGCTGCAACAATATTTTAAATGTTTGCTGAATCAATTAATATGTAAGTATATACACGAATATATAAACGTGATATATTTGTGGTTACATTTCTCTTCATTCTGTTACTTGTTAGAAATGTCTGGTTGTTAATGGCAACAAGAGCTATGAGAAAAATTAGAGATTCTTCTCAGTTTAATATAGCCCTGTACAAATGTAAACAAATTTTTTTATCAACTTATACAATGGCAATAAATACGCATAACTGTGAGCTTAACTCCTATAATCAGAAAATTCAGGGGTAGAAAATACATGACAAAATTCATCGAAAATCTTTGACGAGAACAGAGTGTGCAAGACAGTTAAATATTTGCTTTAAAAATGGTATAAGATAGTGGTCTGATCCTATTCTGAATCTGAAAACAAGAAAAATTACATAAACAAATCAATGTTAAGCACTTTGAATTAATAATTATTAATTAATAAAAGCATTAGTCAATAATCTGACTAATAATTGACTTAATAATGGAATGATTCTTTTCCACCCACTGTTCATTTTCAACTGTTAGGAAATGGATACTGGAGAGAGTTGCATTATTTTGCTGTTTGTATTTCCTTTTGTAGCTCCATTTTTACCTCTAGAAGTATTTCCCTTCAGTCTGAAAAAGTTACTTTGATAATTCTTTTAGTGCAGGTCTACTGTTGTTAAATTCTCTCTTCTTTGGTTGCACTGACAGCTTTTATTTTCCTCTCAGCACTTTAAAATTTTTGATCCAATGTCTTTGGCTCACGTTCTCACCCCCTCACTTCCTTCCAATGTAATATGTTTCCATCTCCACCCAGAGC
Source organism: Diceros bicornis minor (assembly GCF_020826845.1). Lineage (NCBI taxonomy): Eukaryota > Metazoa > Chordata > Mammalia > Perissodactyla > Rhinocerotidae > Diceros > Diceros bicornis. The sequence continues at coordinate 41,279,929 of NC_080759.1, forward strand.
TTCTTTCAAGATTTTCTTAGAGTTTCCATCTAATTTGGAAATGTTTCAGCGCAGCCATTAATTCTCGAATATGCTTTTCTTCCTCTCTTCATATGGGAAATCACTAACTTAAAGATAAACCCTTCAATATTGTCCCACTGGTCCCTGAGTAACTGTTGAATTTTTTCAAAAGCGTTTTCCCTTTGCTTCGGTTTGGATAATTTCTGCTGTAACATTTGAACACGTGAAGTTTGCAATGAATATTCAAATGGTGAGGTTGAGTAGGTAGTCAGGAATTTAGGACTGAAGTCTAGGCAGCAGATAGACATTTTATTGTGATCTGAATTTAGATGGTATTCAAAATCTGGTAGTGGATGATTATCAAGGAAATGAGTGCAAAAAGAGAAAGGAAGAGTTGAATACCGAATCCTAGAGCATTCCAAAAATGAGAGATTGAGAAATCAAAAGGAAGCTGCAAAGGAGATTAATAAGGATCAACCAGTCAAGTAGGAGGAGTGTGTGGTTTCATGCAAGTCAATGATGGGGGAGTGTTTCCAAGGGAAAATAGCAATCATCTGAGTCAAATGATATTGGTTCAACACAGAAGACAAATATTCAGAATATACTATTGAATTGACATACTTAGAAATTTTTAGTGACACTGACAACAGCAGATAGGATAGAGTGTGGGAATGAAGATTGAAATGGCTACTAGAAAGAATAAAATAAAAGAAATTTGAGATAGGTAATAAACATCTCTATCCAGGCACTTTCACATACACGTACACACATATTTTATTCACATATATATTTCCTTTACATATTTTAGAAAAAAATATATATCTATACACTAGACAGAATAACGGACCCCAAAGATGTCCGTGTTCTGGTCCATGAAACTTGTGACTGTGTTACCTGACATGGCAAAAGGGTCTTTGCAGACGTGATTAAGGATCTTCAGATGGGGAGATTTTCCTGGATTATCTGGGTTGGCCCAATGTAATCGTAGAAGTCCTTATAAGAGGGAAGCGGGAGGATCAGAGTTGAGAGCGATTTGAAGATGCTATGCTGCCGGTTTTGAAGGTGGAGGAAGGAGCCATGAACTAAGGAATAAAGACCATGTCTTTAAGCTGGAGAAGGGAAGGGAACGGATTCTGTCCTAGATTCTTCAGAAGGAATGCAGCCTTGCTAACACCTTGATTTTAGGTCAGTGAAACCCATTTCAAATTCTGACCTGTAGAACTATAAGATAATAAATTTATGTTGTTTTAAGCAACTAAACATGAGGTAATTTTATTTTTAACACAGTGATGGAAACCTATAATATACATAATTCCTTTACATATACCTACAGTTCAGAATTATACTCAGTATATAAATTCTAAATATTATTATACAAATTCTGATCTTTAGTACCTAATTCTTTGGCTGTCAGATATTTTCAATTGGGACTTACCTCATCAAGTTCTCATTTGGGGTTTAAAGTCCGTAACAGTTGTATACCATGTCCTACTATTTATATAAGCTATAAGGTTTTAAAGAACTTCTACAGAGAACATTGTATAAGATTTACAAATCCAAATCATTAATAATAACGTAACAAATGCATTTAAGATTTTGTATCAGAGATTCTAATCTATGATAATGTGCTAAATAAAAGATATAGGTATGGAACACTTTACTTATGTAAAGAGACAGAGCAAGATTAGTGTCTGTATTGTGCCTGGGTCCCCCATGACCTGCAGGTCTCTCAGCAGTCTAGAGAGAGCAATTTGCCTATGCACACCCCTCCTGTGCCACAGTAGAAAGACCCAGTCCCCTCCCCACAGAAGACAGATATAACAGTGGGGTTGGCTGGATGCCATACAACAGCACACTTTTCAAGCAAAGACAAAAGAGCATTCTTGGAGGCTGAAATAGAGAAAGATATTCCCACTCAAGACAATGAGCTCGGCACAGGCTGTGTAGGCTCTTTACCTCTTGGTCAGAAAGTGTTCCAAGTCCAAGGTATGCGGCCGAGTGGGTACAAAGTACTGCTCACATGAAACTACCTTTTCCAACACAATGTAGTTTGGAAAAAGATCTTTGCTTTATTAAAGAGAAAATTGAGACCATCAGGAAGAAATCTCAAATCTTCTTATCTTGCAGCTAACCCAAATGTCTTTCTGTTATTGTCTCCTTATTCAATTATGAATGGAAGAAGTAAAATCCTCCACATCTCTTAACTACTCCTATTTCCGCTGAGATCTGACTCTATCAATTATCTTTTGTCTCTTTTCTCTTCCTTTACTACCTCTCCACCGATGCATTCATTAATATTCTTAAGGTAGAGGAGATTTGGGGATATATCCACATTTTTCACTTTCCTTCACAACAGAATGATATTTGTCCACCTCCGGGCCTCGTCCATATCTACAAAAAGCCAACACCCGAGGCCACAAATCCAGTGATAGTCTTTTCATTAAATTCATTTTTTGGTGGTAGTTGATAAAGTAATTCATGTGATTCAGTTTTTATATTTCTAACAGCGTCTCCTCTGCACCGCACAGATAAATGCAAACACCGGCAATAGATTCAATATAAGCCCAATTAGATCACTTAAGTAACAGAACTGCCCTGCTTACTCTTCAAGTGGCTAGTAAATAATTCAATGTGTCATCTCATGCTTCTATTTTTCTTTGTTGGTCTAACCCATGTGCCACCTATTTATGTACACACACACACATATATATATATGTACATATATATAAAACAAGGCTGCTGTCACCATATATAACAAGCTTTAGAAAGACAAGTCCAACCCTACGTTTTAAAATCTCAAGGAGCACTTGAAAACACAATAATAAAGCACAGAACAAATTTTGAGAGAATGAAAATATTCAAGTAATCGACAAAATGTTTTTGGAAGTGTTAGGAAACTGTTGGCTAAGTCTGTGAAATTCTATAATAATTATACCTGCAATCAGATGGCTTATTGCAGCCTTATTAAACACTGATTTTAACAGGTTGTAGGGTTCTAGTCCCAAACAATTTGGTTGGGGCCCAGATACTAGAGTTGGAAATACTGAGAAAAGCCAAATGATTTGCTGTAATTAGCTATGAGATGCATGGGCATATATCCACTCATCTGAGCAGTAAGATTATTGCGATTACGTCAAATAAGTGGACTGTGCTTGAACTATTGGAGCTAATTCAGTTTCTCCATTATAATTGCTTATATAATATCTGCAATGCAGCAGACAGCTTAGACTAAATTGTCATTTCAGGGTTTGTCCCTGATTCCACAACATGTAATTTCAAAAAAATGCCCCCTAGCTATACATTTAGTGGCATGTGGTTTGATCTATTTCCAGAGGTAATTAGACAAGCGATGTTTATAAAATTTAGAAAACAACTATCTGGGACATGAAAACCTTTTTTTTAGCAACTGTATAGCTGAACAACAACAACAATAAAACTTTATTCCAAAAAATAGGTCTTATGCCTTAATATGGAAAATATATATTAAATACATTTAATACATATTTTTGACATATATTATGTTAAAAACTCTTTGATCTCACTTATTTCACCAAGTTTTCAAAACAATAACATCATTCATTCAATATCTTACCAATGAATTTATAGTCACTATTTCATTGAAGAATTGCCAAGAAATAACCAAGATCGTATTAAATGTTTGGAAAACATTAAGTATTTTATATTCCCACATTTTGAAAGAAGAGGATAATCATTCTGGTGACACATTTAGATTGCTCCTTATTAAATCTCTAAATTGTGTATCTCTAAAAATATATTCATGAATTAAACTATTTATCTAAAATATACTTGATATAGTTTAGAGAAATATAAATTATAAAATTTGATTCAAATTATTTAATGATAAAACCATGAGAGGTAATTAAACATTAGACAGTATTTTAAATCAAGATATATATTATGCAAATTAGCATGAAGATACATCTTTCCAATTGTTCAAAGTGTCATAAGTTTCTGTTCTGTATGGTAAATGAAAGAACTATCATTTTTCTATCATTATTAACAGTTCTTGTGACTCTGATCATCATGTGCACAAGAAGCTTGGCTCTTGACCAGTAATTGGCATTATAAAGACTATAAAGTATCAAGAAGTCCAAGAAAAATTTCATACGATCTGTAAAAATTTTCTTCACAAGTTATTACCCTGAGAAATTGATTTTCCAGAAGATAAAACTTCAAGTGGATAGGGATGTATATTCATTTACTTATTGGGGTATTCTTAGCACTTAGAACAGTGTGTAGCTAATGGCAGGCATGCACCACATAGCTTTTAATCAATTAATTCAAAAGAAAAAAAATCACGAGTCCATAGAGTTGATTTATAATACTTGTTTAGATGATTGTAACGTGATTTAAAGAAATGCACAGAATTATAGTGTATGTTTGTCAAGATATACAGAATTAAAACCAAGATGATTTTATAAATTATAGAGCAAAATAAAATATGTATACAAATATTTATGTTATATGACAGCATATTTTCTTTGGAAGGCATTTTTCTGAAATATAAAGTTAAATATTACATAAATTTGGAGTGGTCTGTTAGTATCTTGTTTGTGGAATTAAATATTAAAAATATTCATGTTTTTCACTTATTAATTTGATTGTTTTTCTTTGAATACCGTCATGGTACACAATTCTCTATTTTTTTTTTTTGCAGCTTAAAATACATTTGTTTATTCATTTATTTTTAATTGAGGTAACACTGGTTTATAACATTATATAAATTTCAAGTGTACATCATGTTTTGACTTCTGTGTAGACTACATCATGTTCACCAGCAAAAGTCGTCTCCATTTGTCACCATACAAATGTCCCCCTTTACCCCTTTAGTCCTCCCCCGACCCCCCTTTCCCTCTGGTAACCACCGATCTGTTCTCCGTATCTATGTGTTTGTTGTTGTTTCGTCTTCCACATATGAGTGAAATCATATGATCATATGATATTTTTCTTTCTCTATCTGACTTATTTGTTTAGCATAATACCTCCAAGGTCCATCCTTGTTGTTGCAAATGGCAGGATTTCATCTTTTTTATGGCTGAGTAGTATTCCATTGTGTGTGTGTGTGTGTGTCCATTCATCCATCGATGGGCACTTAGGTTGGTTTCAAGTCTTAGCTGTTGTAAACAACACTGCAATGAACCTAAGGTTGCATATATCTTTTTGATGTGGCGTTTTTGTGTTCTTTGGATAAATATCCAGAAGTGAAACAGCTGGATCATACGGTAGTTTTACTTTTAATTTTTTGAAGAATTTCCTTATTGTTTTCCATAGTGACTATACCAATTTACATTCCCACCAACAGTGCACAAGAGTTCCCTTTTTTCCACTTCTTTGCCAGCATTTGTTATCTCTTGCCTTTTTTATAATAGCCATTTTGATAGTTGTAAGGCAATATCTCATTGTGGTTTTGATTTCCATTTCCCTAATAATTAGTGATGTGGAACATCTTTTCATGTGCCTGCTAGCCATCTGTACATATTCTTTGGAAAAATGTCTTTTCAGATCCTCTGCTCATTTTTTAATCAGGTTGTTTGTTTCTTTGTTGTTGAGTTGTACAAGTTCTTTACATATTTTGGATATCAACCCCTTATTGGATATATGATTTGCAAATATCTTCCTACAACTGGTAGTTTGTCTTTTAGTTTTGTTGATGGTTTCTTTTGCTGTGCAGAAGCTTTTTACTTTGACGTAGTCCCATTGTTTATTTTTTCTCGTTTCCCTTGTCTGAGGAGACATATCCAAGAAAATATTCTAAGACCAATATCAAAGAGCATACTGTCTATGTTTTCTTCTAGGAGTTTTATGATTCCAGGTCTTACATTCAAGTTTTTAATCCATTTTGAGTTCATTTTGTGTATGGTATATGATAGTGGTCTACTTTCATTCTTTTGCATGTGGCTGTCCAGTTTTCCTCACACTTTATTGAAGAGACTTCCTTTTCTCCTTTGTATGTTCTTGGCTCCTTTGTGGAAAATTAGCTGTCCATAGTGTGTGGATTTATTTCTGGGCTTTCAATTCTGTTACATTGTTCTGTATGTTTGTTCTTCTGCCAGTACTGTGCTGTTTTGATTACTATAGCTTTGTAGTACATTTTGAAAAATCAGGGAGTATGATGCCTCCAATTTATTCTTTTTTCTCATGATTGCTTTGGCTAGTTGAGGTCTTTTGTTGTTCCGTATAAATTTTAGGACTCTGTTCTATTTGCATAAAAAATATCATTAGGGGGCCAGCCCCAAGGTGTATTGGTTGAGTTTGGCGCATTCCACTTAGGCAGCCTGGGTTTACAGGTTCAGATCCTGGGCACGGACCTTCACCACTTATCAGCCACATTGTGGCAGCCACCCACATACAAAGTAGAGGAAGAGTGGTACAGATGTTAGCTTAGCGCTAATCCTCCTCAGGCAAAAAATGAGGAAGATTTGCAACAGACGTTATCTCAGGGAGAATCTTCCTCAGCAAAAAAAAAAAAAAAAGTCATTGGTATTTTGACAAGGATTGCATTGAATCTGTAGATTCCTTTAGGTAAACATTTTAACTATGTTAATTCTTCCAACCATGAGGATGGAATACCTTTCCATTTCTGTGTCTTCTTCAATTTCTTTCAACAATGACAGTTTTCAGTGTACAGGTCTTTCATCTCCTTGGTTAAATTTATTCCTAGGTATTTTATTCTTTTTGTTGTGATTATAAATGGGATGGTATTCCTGATTTCTCTTTCTGCTTGTTTGTTGTTAGCATATAGAAACTCAATTGATTTTTGATTTTGCACCCTACAATTTTACTGTATTCATTTATTATTCCTAATAGTTTTTTTTAATTTTTTGTTTATTTCAGTAACATTGGTTTATAACATTCTATAAATTTCAGGTGTACATCATTATACTTCTATTTCTGCATAGACTACATCACGTTCACCAACCAAATACTAATTACAATCCCTTCACCACACACATGTGCTGAATTATCCCTTTCACTCTCCTCCCTCTCCCCTTCCCCTCTGGTAACCACCAATCAAATCTCTGTCTCTATGTGTTTGTTTGTTGTTGTTATTACCTACTTCTTAATGAGGGAGATCATACGGTATTTGATCTTCTCCCTCTGACTTATTTCACTTTGCATAATAGACTCAATGTCCATCCATGTTGTCACAAATGGCTTTTTTTAGTGGATTCCTTAGATTTTTCTATATATAAAATCATGTCACCTGCAAATAGTGACAGTTTTACTTCTTCCTTTCCAATTTGAATAAATTTTATTTCTTTTCCTTGCCTAATTGCTCTGGCTAGGATTTCCAATACTATGTTGAATGAGAGTGGCAAGAGTGGGCATCCTTGTCTTGTTCCTGTTCTTAGAGGGATAGCTTTCAGTTTTTCACTTTTGAGTATGACGTTAGCTGTGAGTGTGTCATATATGGCCTTTATTATGTTAAAATACTTTCCTTCTATACTCATTTTATTCAGTGATTTTATAATAAATGGATGCTATATCTTGCCAAATGCTTTCTCTACACCTATTGAGATGATCACGTGATTTTTATTCTTCATTTTGTTAGTGTCGTGTATGACATTGATTGATTTGCAGATGTCAAACCATCATTGCATCCCTGGAATAAATCCCACTTAATCATGCTGTATGATCTTTTTAATGTATTGCTGCATTTGATTTGCTACTATTTTGTTGAGAATATTTGCATCTATGTTCATAAGTGATATTGGCCTGTAATTTTCTTTTTTTTTTGGTATCCTTGTTTGGTTGTGGTATCAGGGTAATGCTGGACTGATAATGAGTTAGCAAGCTTCTCTTCCTCTTCAATTTTTTGGAATAGTTTGGGAAGGGTAGATACTAAATCTTCTTTGGATGTTTCATAGCATTCACAAGAAAAGCTGTCTGGCATGGACTTTTGTTTCTTGGGAGATTTTTGATTACTATTTCAATCTCCTTACTAGTGTAGTCTATTCAGATCCTTTATTTCTTCTTGATCCCATTTTAGAAGGTTGTATGATTCCAAAAATATATCCATTTCTTCTAGGTTATCCAATTTGTTGGCATATAGCTTTTCATAGTATTCTCTTACAATCTTTTTTATTTCTGTGGTATCCTTTTTAATTTCTCCTCTTTCTTTCTGATATTTTTATTTTAGCCTTCTCTCTTTTTTTTCTTAATGAGTCTAGATAAAGATTTGTCAATTTTTTTTATCTTTTCAAACAACTAGGTGTTAGTTACATTGATTTTTTTCTATTGTGTTTTTAGTCTCTATTTCATTTATTGCCACTCTGATATTTATTATTTCCTTTTTTCTACCAATTTGGGGCTTCATTTCTTCTTTTTTTCTGGTTTCTTTACATGCATGATTATATTGTTTATTTGAGATTTTCCTTGTTTCATGAGGTAGGCCTGTATTGCTGCTAACTTCCCTCTTAATACCACTTTTGCCACATCCCATACATTTTAGTATGTTGTGTTTGCTCCTTTGATTTCTTCATTGATCCAATAGTTGTTCAATAGCTTGTTGATTACTCTCCACATATTTGTGGTTTTTACAGCTTTTTTCTTGTAGGTGATTTCCAGTTTCATACCATTGTGGTCAGAAAAGGGGCTTGATATGATTTCAATCTTCTTAAATTTATTGAGACTTGTTTTGTTCCCCAACATATGGTCTATTTCTGAGAATATTCCTTGTTAACTTGAGAAGAATGTGTATTCTTTTGCTTTTGGATGCAATTGTCTATATACATCTATTAAGTCCATCTGATCTTATGTTTCATTTAACGCCATTGTTTCCTTGTTGACTTTCTGTCTGGATAATCTATCCTTTGATGTAACTGGGGTATTAAAGTCCCCTACTATTATTGTGTTGCTGTCAATTCCTCCCTTTAAGTTTGTTAATAATTGTTTTAAATACTTTGGTGCTCCTATATGAGGTGCTTATATATTAATAAATGTTATGTCTTCTTGATGGACCGTCTCCTTTTTCATTATATAATGTCCATCTTTGTCTCTTGTTATATTTTTCAGCTTGAAGTCTATTTTGTCTGATATAAGTATGGCTATATCTGCTTTCTTTTGATTGTAATTTGCCTGAAGAATCATCTTCCATCCCTTCACTTTGAGCTTATGTTTGTCTTTAGATTAGTGAATTAAACTTATTTACATATAGGGTGATTATTGATATATTAGGACAATACTGCCATTTTGTCTTTTGTCTTCTGGTTGCTCTATATTTCCATTGTTTCATTTTCCTTATGTTTCTGTCTGCTGTTTCAGTTTGGTGGTTTTCTGTGATGTGTTTCTCAATTTCCTCTTTTTTATGTTTCATAACTCTGCTATGAATTTTTATTTTGTGGTTATCATGAGGTTTGTATAAAAGATCTCACAGAAAATATAGTCCTTTTTCTGTTGAAATCAGTCTGAAATCAGAAAGCAAATCTTCATTTGCTTATGCAGTCTTCAGACTTTTTCTCTTCCCTTTTTGTGTTTTTATTTTCACAAATTATTATTTTATGTAAAGTGAGTTCATTACCAAATTGAAGTGGTTATAGTTATTTTTAATGCTTCCTTTCCCTTTAACCTTTTTGTTATAATTGTTTACCAGCTTGTTCTGATATACTGTTGCAACTTTCTGATCTGTCTCTCTATTTATCACCTTTCTCAAAGCTTTGTATACCTTTGCCATTTCATTTTAGGTAGGAGAGCTCTTTTCAACATTTCTTGTAAGGCAGGTCTAGTGGTGATGTACTCCCTCAGCTTTTCTTTCTCCTTGATATCTAAAGAATAACTTTGCTGGATAGAGTATTCTTGGCTGACAGGTTTTATCTTTCAATATTTTGAATATTTCATTCCACTTTCTCCTGGTCTGTAGAGGTTGCTGGGTAACCTGCTGATAGCCTACTGGAGGTTCCCTTGTAGGTTATTGTGTTTTTTTTTCCCTGGCTGCCTTTAATATTCTTTCTTTGTCATTGAATTTTGACAGTTTTATTATCACATGTCTTGAAGAAGGTCTCTTTGCACTGAGATAATTGGGTGTTCTATTAGCTTTACGGATTTGTATATCCAGTTCCTTCCTGAGGCTTACGAAGTTCTCAGCTATTATCCCTTTCAATAAGCTTTCTGTTCCCTTCTCTCCCTCCTCTCCTTCTGTGATACCCATTATCCATAGGTTGTCTGCTCCAATGGCATCAGATAATTCTCATAGAATTTCTACATTTTTAAAAAAATCTTAGTTCTCTCTTCTCTTCTATCTGCATCATTTTGGGTTTCTATCTTCAAGCTCACTAATTCTGTCTTCCATAATGTCTGCTCTATTTCCAATACTTTCTAATGCATTCTTTGTATTATTTATTGAGTACTTCATTTCCAGAATTTCTGCTTGGTTCTTTTTTAGAGTTTCAATCTCTTTGGTAAAGTATTCCTTCTGTTCATAGATTTTTATTTCTGAGCTCATTGAACTGTTTTTCTGAGTTTTCTTGTAGCTTATTGAGTTTCTTCACGACAACAAAGCCAGTGCATTTATCATAGCAAACACTTTTCTTACTTAGATATAGCTTTGTTTGTTTTGATTCAAACATTTCAACTGATTGGATATTAGAGGCCTTTCTTTTATTTTTCATCAGATGGCACTATAGCGCTAGTTTTTGGTTTCTCTTACCTGAGTTGCCTCTGGCTTTATTTGAGGATCTCCACGTTCCAACTTCCACTGCCTTTATTCAGCATGTCACCAGTTATCTTGACATCGCCATCTGTACCTTGAGGGCCACTGATGATTTGTTATTGCCAATCTTGCTATAGTCACTGACTTTTCAACTGGGAGTACAGGGATGGCTGATGCCTCCACCATGTCCAGTATTCCCTGTGCCTGAAGCTCAGCATTGTGGCAGAGGGAGGGGAAAGGTGGGAAGGGAGCTGGCTTCATGGGGCACCACCTCTGCTGTAGCCCATTACATGTGGTCACAGGCACCACTGATGATGGGATATCAGAGTTCTATGCTCACCTCTGCTGCTGCTACCAGGCTTTGAGCCATAGCCAGTGGCCCAGGATCATGGGGCTCTGCCTCTGCTGCTCCTTCACTCCCCATGGACATGGGTGCTGCCACAGCTGGCTGGCCAGAGTCACAAGTGTGCCTCTGTTGCTTCCCATCAGGTTCTCTGAAGCTGAGAGTGTCTGGATCAGCCATCACACTTGGGGTCCATGGTCCTGGGCACTACCTCTGCTGTCCCTCTGTTTAGCCTCATCTATGTGCTTCAATACACCCACCTTCATATGTACTGATGTGTGGATCTCTCTGGTGTCCTGGTGTGTTGGGCAATGTAGTCTCTATCGGGTTTTGGATGTTTTACTCGTTGTAGATTGAAGGAGAGAGAAAAGGATCCTCTCATGCTACCATGTTGATGTGTCCCCCATAGTTATCTATTTTCGATGAGCCATACAATTTAAGAGTGAAATTCAATGTATAATTCTGAAGAAAATATAATTTTGCAAAACAATCTTCTTGCTTGTTGAGTATTATGCTCAACATTTGAACTGTTGGAAGTTGATGCATACATGCCAAGTTCCTATTGCAACTTAATAAATTACTAGATTATTTTTGTCTCATTTTTGCTCAAAAATCAAAAATTAGATGAATGGATTGTTTACATTACTATGTTATTTTTTTGATCACATCATATTCAAAATTAATTAAAAGGAAATCAATTTGTTGTCTTTGAAAACAAATTTCTATAGTAAATTTTTTACACAGAAATATATCTTAACTGGTAAAATATTTCAACATAAGCACAATGTTGAAAAAATAGCTCATGGCTACATTACTTCAGCCAAATATACTTATCTGTATATTAAAACTTATGCTTTCATTCCATAATGGCATCAACATATTTTAAATGTTTTAATTATAAAGTATGACATGCATAAAATATACTAAAAGTGTTCAGGTAAAAGAGAAATGATAAAATAAATACACATGTATCATTATCTACAGATCAAGAGAATTAAAGCATTTGTGTGCTACACAGTCATGCCTCCCTCTCTTCAGACAATAGATTTTACAACATTTATTTATTAGTTCCATTCTTCTAAAAGCTTATATAAATGGATCTTGATATATATTTTTTCTAAAATATTCCTTACTCATCATTTGGACAAGCATTCTCTTCAATAAATGTAGCTTTATTTTATTATTTTTCATGGCCATACCCTATAATAATGAGTACTTTATTCATGTATTTAAATTTTCTTGGACAGATTTTTGCTGTTACAAATGAACCTGTTATTGTGAACACCACCTAGTATTTCTTTAGCACATATAAAAGGATTAGAATAGCTTTACTTATATTATGAACACATTCATATTTATTTCTTAATGCCTCACTGTCTTTCAAAGTATTTTTTTCCAAGTTATAGGCTTACCATTATTATATGAATAGTCTTTGGTTTATTATCCTTACAAAACTTGTTTTATCTTCTTGGTGTACTGAATCATGTATGATTATGTGTGACTGTACTTAATAATATTTTTGTTTTATATATATAGTACTATATAACTGGAAATTTTCTAGTTTTCTATTGGTTTTTATTTATTTGAACATGTGTTTTCCTTCATGCTACTTTCAACAGTTAGTGGCCTGATATTTATATACGTCTTTTTTAAACAGCATAAGACTAATTATTTTTAGTTTACGAAGTTTGAGACTATATGATTTTGAATGCAAGAGTTAAGTCCATTTGTCTTTATTGTGATGTTTGCCTATATTTGGATAATTTTCTACCTCCTTATTTGGTGCTCTCTCTTTTCTTTGCTTCCCTATTTCTTGTTTCTTTCTTCTTTCTTGCTCCCACTTTATTGAGTTGATATATTTTCCCCATTTGATTATGTTCACTCCAGAATATAGGATGTTTTCTACTGTATTTATCTTCCAACAGCATCCAACTCAATACACATTCTGGCATGTAGGTGCCTAGAAATTGTTGTCTTCATGTTGGAACAGAAAGAATAAATATAGCATAAAACATCATCAAGGTTTGAACAGAAACTGAGGCAAACAACAGAGATCAGCCGGGGTAAATTTACTTTCTTCCCTCAGATTATGTTGATCACTTTCTCTCCTTTTTTTTGCATAAAACTCATAAAATTAAAATTATCCATCATAGAAAGGGGAAACTCATTAAGTGTATTAGAACAAGATATATTATAGAATGATTCCATATTAGTTCCAATCACAGTATCATATCCAGTTTTCCTTATCTTGATTTGTCTGTCTGATTCTAACCTATCAGCTTCTGAGCACCAATTCTTTTGAAATGCTGCTGAATACGAGTTTCAGAAGTCAGTCAGGTTCTAATGGTGCTGTGGCCTCTATATACTAGACTGGTAACTTCACCAAGAAAGAGTTAAAAATTTGTACTTCATGAAATATCACTGTGATCCAAAATGGAATTCAGATTTTGGTGATGGTGGGCCAGTCAATACAATCTAACCATTTTGTTTTAAAAACCACTGTGAAAGCATCAGAAAGTGATTTATGCAACTAAGATTCCAAAGAAGAAGAAACTTGGAATAAGTTTTATTTTTTTTTTCCTCACCTCTCTAGAGTAATCTATAAACTCCAGAAAAAGAAACTAAGAGACTGAGGTACTAAGCAGAACTTTATTCGGACTTGGGAAAGTATTGGGATGAACATTTAAGTGCAATGTCTTCCAAGGTCATGGGTCCTTGATAAATTGCTCCACAAAATTGTAGTTCCGTTTGGATGAAACAAATATAGACAAGCCCTTCCAGAGGCAGAAGCCCAACCTCAAAAGAAAAAAAAAAGATAAAAAAAACTTAAAGAACTATAAATAAATAATTAAACTCCTCATCCACACCTATTAGGATTGTGTATATATCTTTCTCCAAAAATATTAAAGAAAAATTGTGAGAAACAATGAATGAGCATAATAGGATTGCTTGATACAGGATCAAATATGAAAAAAATAAATTCAAGTTCCTAATAGCAGCCCTTTTTTTTTTAGAAAATAAGAAAATGTTTAACAAAACAGGTAATATGGGATAAGTTCTATAAAGTCAGGAAACTAGAATACATGATACATCAAGTAATTATCCAAGGACCCACTTTTAGTAAGTGTTGCTGCCTGAACTCAAATTCAGCCCACCGACTCCCAAGTCTGTAGGCTTAAATACTACTTTGCCTCTTTTCTCACTAACATTAAGTTGGTTCGAGCATGGACTTTCCGTACTCTAATGAACCTTCTCACTTTATTTGTACTTTTGATTTTGAATACTGTACTTTCAAATTTTGCCCCGGGATAAAATCATTGCATATTTCAAAGGCCTTTACTTTACTCAGCAAGTCTTACATATACTGGGTTATATGTGAACTCAGAAAACTATGGTTTTTCTGTATTTTCTGGATGAGTCCTCATAGTACCATTAGTTTAATGCCACGATTTTCATATCATTCAGTATCCTAGTTATGTACTCTGGCATGAATTTGTCCCAGTTTATTGCAATTCCCCAAAAAAGACTATGGAATTTGCAAATGTGATGAAGTGTGCAACTGGTTCCATGATATCACAGTACACCCACTAAGTGGGCCAGACCATTGCCCCATCCTGAATGCACAGAAGTGCTAATCCATCCCACAGAAGTCTGCTAGTTTTGGATTCCAAGCAAGGTTTGATTCTAGCTTTCATCTGTTATATAGATGGGCTGCAGCTGTCCCTTCAGATGGTCAATTTTCTCCAGTAGAGAGTTTAAAGTGGTATTTTGGGGTGGTCTCTTGCATTCACTGTTTAACAGAATTATTACTCTTATGTAATATTACTCATATATACAGTCATGCACCACATAACAATGTTTTAGTCAACGATGGACCGCATATATGATGGTGGTCCTGTAAGATTAGTACCGTATAGCCTAGATGTGTAGTAGGCTTTACCATGTAGGTTTGTGTAAGTAAACTCTATGATGTCACACAAAGACAAAATCACCTAATGATACATTTCTCAGAATGTATCCCCATCATTAAATGATGCATGACTGTATTCCATTAATGTAATTTAAGTTGATTTTGAGACTACTAAATGTCTTTATTTTTCATTTATTTTTATATAAGAGCATCTAAAATAATTCTGGTCTACATTAATGACCAAATTTTAGATCTATATATCTAACATATTACACTTAATTCTGCTTCAACAGAATAAATTATATATGAAAACTGTTTTGTATATGCTACCTTCATAACAGCTTTGGGGTCCATTGGGGGCTTTGTTGTAAAGTGAATAGATGTTTATAATTGTTATAACCTCCTGATTAACTGTCTCTCCTATTATTAAATCACCTTGTTTCTCTCCAGTAATAGTTTTTTTCTTAATGTCTATTTTGTGTGATATTACTACAGCCACTTCAGATCTCTTTAGGTGCACCTTTTCTCATCTTTTTACTTTCAACTATTTATGTATTTGGAGCCAAAGTATCCCTCTTCAGAAAGCATATGGGTGGTACATGTTTTATTTTTTTAATCAATTCTGCCAGTCTTTGTCTTTTGATTGGAATGCTTAACCCATTTACATTTAATATAATAACTGGTAAAGTAGGAATTATCTGCTTTTTTTGCTATCTGTTGTCTATATGTCTTATGTTTTGTTTTTCATTTCACTGTTTCTCCATTACTGCCTTCTCTTGAGTTACATATTTTCTATGTACCATTTTAATTCCCTTGTTGTGCTTTTACAATATTTTTTGCTAGGGCAGATCTGCTAGCAACTGATTCTCTCTGTTTTGTTTTTTTTTTTTAAATCTAGGAATTCTTATTTTTTCTTTCATTTTTGCTGGATATAGAATTTTTGGTTGGCAGCATATCTTTCAACACTAAAGATGTCATTTCCACCCACTATCCTCTGGATTCCATGGTTTTTGAGGAGAAACTTAATCTTATTGAGGAACTCTTTTAGGTGATAAGTCATTTTTCTCTTGCCACTTTCAATGTTTTCTTTGTCATTGACTTTTGTTTTTTTTTAATATGACTGGTGTGTCTAGAATGAATTTCTTTGAGTTTATTCTACTTGAAACTTGTAGAACCTCTTTGATGTGTAGATTAATGTTTTTCATCAAATGTGGAAAGTTTTTGGCCATTATTTCTTCAAATATTTTTCCTGCTCTTTCCTTTGTTCCTTCTCTATCTGGAATTTGTATCATGTGTATGTCAGCATACTTGATAATGTCCCAATTGTCAATAAGGTTCTCTTCATTTTTCTTCATTTTTTAAAAATTTTATCTTCCTCAGATTGTATAAACTCTATAGTTTTCATTTCAAGTTCATTGATTCTCTCTATTGGCAGCTCAAATCTGTTGTTGTCCCCCTTAGTAAACTTTTCATTCCAGTTATTGTACTTTTCAACTCTAGAATTTCTGTTTGGTCTTATTTATAATTTATATCTCTTTATTGATATTTTCTATTTATGAGAGATTATTATCATACATGACTTTCAATACTTACACATGGTTTCCTTTATTTCTTTGAATACAGTTTTAATAGTTTTATCTACTAGGACAAAAATGTGTGTTCCCTCAGGGATGTTTTCTGTTGGTTACTTTTTTTCCCCTTTTATATGGCATACGTTCCCATTTCTTTGGTGATCTGGTAATTTTTGGCAAAAGCTGTTTATTTTAGACAATATATTGCAACAGTGTTGGTATCAGATGCACCCTAAACCATGGCTTGTTGTTTTTGTTGAATTTCATTCTTCTTGTTGTTGTTAGTGTTGCTGATTTTTGTTAGTGATCTTCCTAGACCAATCTTTCAGATTGTGTATTCTCTACAGTGTTCACACATTGATTTCTCTGGCAGATTTTTGGTTGCTCGTTTTTTTTTTTTAGGCCTAGCTTTCTAGAGATCATCCCTGGCTTAACACACTTTAATGGTCTGACAATGACTGGTCTGTAGTTTCCCTCAAGAGCTTTACCTGTATTTCTCTATCCTTGTCAAAGGGATCTCTGTGAGCAGGTAGAACTTCAAACTTCAGGCAGTTTACAAGACATCCTTATCTTTCACTTTTTTTTTCTGCAGGTCTCAAGATCACTCAGAGGTGAATTACTGGGACTTTCTCCTTACTCGAGTCTTTCCTGGAAATATTTACAGCATTTCCTATGCACACAGCCTTCCAGATTCCCCAAGAATATATAGGAGCTTTTCAAAGTTCTCTATGGTTGACTAGTTCTCCAGTATCCCCTTTTAAATATTTGTCCAGTCTATTATTTACCCCAATTAAAATCAAGACCTTAAGAAGCTGAGTTGTTACCAGCTGATTTCTATTATTTTTGGTGATATCCTACGGGTAGATTTTTTTTTTTTTTTTTTTTTTTACCTGAGCTGAAATCTGAATCAGATCAAATAGCTAACACACCACAGAAATAGACTTTTTCCTGGGAGTTTCAAGTATGGACAAAAAGCTTGTGTTTTGAGGTGGTGCTTTATAAGGGCTCCAGTCTTTTCTGTTAGTTGTGAGGTTGGAGGATTTCAGGGCTGCCACACCAGGGAGCTAAGGAGGGAGAGAGAATGGGAATAGCCCCAAATCAAAACATCACAGACTCCTCTGTCTCGCCAACGTATCCCCTGGATAGATGATGTTCAATTCTTTCTGTGAATTTATTTGATTTCCAGAGTTCTTAAATGGCTACATTTAGTTGTTTTGCCAGTGTTTTCATTAGTTTAGTGGAACAGTATGTTCACTGAAGTCCTCCTTTTGCCATTCTAGAAATCAATCTCTTCCTTTCATTATTAACAAATACTTTATTTTTTTCTGCTAAGTATTATACCATATATAACAGTTGATTATATGATGAGAAAAATTCAAACATGATAGATAAAGACATAATAAAAGATGACAAGAAGAGAAGACTTTGATGTGTGTCTACGAGTGCCATACATTCTCCTTTTTTCATATATATATATATATATGTATATATATACATCCATATATGTATATGTCAAAATTTGTAAGAAAATGACCACATATCAGGCATATATGTTGGATGGATAAAAGGAAAAAAAGAAACATTAAATGCAATCTTGAATAAAAAATTTATAATTATCAGACTTCCTCCTACTGAAAGACATGAGGGAACTTACAGGCATAAATTTCAACTAATTATAGGCTGTCAAAAATTCTTAGTTTCTCAGTAGGTGTGTGTGGGCAAGCGTTTTGGAGTGACCCAGAGTATTATAGTATCTTGAGCTGCCCAGTTATTCGAATCATTCACTGTAACCAATTGCCAGCAAAAACAGATGGCTTCAGTTACATGAACCAGGTGTTAATTTTGCATAACTCAAAGTATTATACTAAAAAACCTTCTTGGTCAGTAAAATCTCTCTATCTTACGAGCTGTTAGATTTCAAACACATTCTTTTCAAAACATATATATTATTTTTTAGATCTCCTTTTGTTGGCTCTACAACACAATTTTTTGCTCTGGTATGCTCCTAAGAACTGACTAGAATAAGTGTGGGTATGCCAGCTATGTGATTTTTTTCTATTACATTACACATGCAGTTGAATCAAATCAAATTTGACAAATCATTTGCATTAAATTACAACAATCTATTATAAAATTATAGAATTTTCAATTTCTTTTATATATGGAACTATACAGATGTGTCAAATCAAATCAGCCTTGATAACCACATCACCATGTTTTTAAGGAATTTCCACATGCTCATGAATAGTTTTTAAGAATCATTAGCTAAGGAAAGTGACATAACTTCCAGCATTGTTATATTTTAAATAATATATTCTGAGATTGTAGGACACTTTGGAGATGATTCTATACAATGATTTCAACTTACTAAGAATCTTTACAGTTGAAAAAGTGACATTTATTTAGAGTATATTATACCAGTTATCAATGGACTGATCCCACTCCAAATTCAATCTTTCATCTGCTCTTTGGTAACGGAACTGGGCTTTGTAATGCTTCTCTATATGCAGAAAAAATTATCCTTTTTGGTAGAGAGTACTATAGGGACATTAAGAAAGGTTTATTTTTTTCCCCTCCTTCTTCCAATATGCTCATCTAGTTGTGCCGCTGTAGAGTGTGTGGTTTTTTTCAGCAGTGATCCTCCAGCCAGCAGCAAGTGGCAACTCCTTTTGAACAACTTCTCCCAGAAGACACACTCCTCTTTCACATAGCTTCTAGTGGTAAGTGTCACCTCTGTGTTAACATTTTAAGATTGTGGATTCAACAAAACTCCCAAAGGCAGCTAATGAATTCCCTGGGCACCCCAGCTCACTACCCAGATGTTACCCATTGATGGCTTTCTGGTGAGTCAACACCCCCACTCACCCTTCTCAGGAGTCCTTCTGGCAACTTTTTGATAAGACTACCAGTTTCACTGCTGACTTTTTTTTGTGAGGAAGATTAGCCCTGAGTTAACATCCGTTGCCAATCCTCCTCCTTTTGCTGAGGAAGACTGGCCCTAGGCTAACATCCATGCCCATATTCCTCCACTTTATATGGGACGTCGCCACAGCATGACTTGACAAGCAGTGAGTTGGTCAGCACCCGGGATCCCAACTGGCGAACCCCGGGACACCGAAGTGGAGTGCACGAACTTAACTGCTATGCCGCTGGGCCAGTGCCCCACTACTGACTTTTAAGCAAGTTAACAGTAATCCTCACAAAGAGCTTACTGGCAAATTTGCCAGCATCCCAGAAGGCTGTTCTTTGTTTACTATATCACTCTGTAGACTGTGGACCACCTCTTGCTGAGGACAACCCTGCTAGCTTCTTAACCATCTATAGAGATTAACCACACCCTACCTAGTGAAGTCTGAGTTCCAGCCTTGTGGAGCATTTGTTCCTTCCAAGATTCTCCTTTTTTTGGGTATACTCCTTCAACCTTGAGGCATTTTTCAGAGTTATATTTTTTCTCCTAGACAAGTTCTTATTATTTTAATCCTCTGCTAATAATCATTTATATTAAATTTTTCCTCATCAAATACTGTTTTGTTTCTGTTTATAGAACTCCAACTAAAACATAATTGATAACAGAAGTGATTCCTGGAGATTGACCCCCAAAGATGAGGTTTGCGGAAAGTTTTAGTCGTGGCTTTTGGCTTGAGTACAGTGCTGATCTCCCTGCCAATAGGAAATGGAATACTAGTAGTCCATTATATCACAATCAATCGAGTTATCACATGTGGTTGTTTGTGATGCATGAAAACTGAAGCACATACCTTGGGAGTCCAAGGGGCTATTACATTTGGCTGTTACATCAATAATGATAACTATAAGACTGTCTTGTATAATAGACTCTTTTTAGACCACTTGAGCGTTGACAAAGCAAAAAAACCAAGCTCAGGTCCATTAATTTTCAGCTCAAGTCATGGTACACCAACCAGAGATACTCTAGGACGGTCCTAAAAGAATTCAGTATTCCTTATAGACACAGCGCTAACATTGCTCAAAACAAAACACAAAGTTTAATTCTGAAAGTTGCAAAATTAAAACTATAGTTGAATTCACAGTCACACTAAGTTTCTTGCATGAAATTTAGGGCATTGCTTGGTTAGTAATTGGATCCTGAAAGTTGGAATGGAGACATCTGTTTGGGCTCAGATAAAAGTGTCACTGTGAACTCCCAAGTCACTCTGAATCTCACTTATCTATCAAGTGAGTAGTTTGCCTTCTGGTGTCTGAGATTAGCTTTCCTCTGCTTGAAAATCCCGTGATAACCTCAACTGGGACAGATGTCTTGAAAGCAGATGACAATTTCCCTTAAGACCCACCACAAGCATATTCTGCTGCTACTGGAGTCATGATTAGGGTAAAATTTACTATGCTTAAGGTGTATACAATCTGACCCAAGAAAAAACAGCATACATACCAAAAGACATTGATAAACACATGAATGAGGGGAACACCTGCGTCCATGAAAATCTCTCTGGTTACTCTGTTTTGGATGCAAGGCATAACTGTAGGGGATGTCACCCATTCAGAGGAGCTCCCTAATTCCAATGGAGATTATGGAACCCTAAAGTAGTAGGATGCAAGTAACAACAATTAACTATCAAAGCAGGTGGATATTTATACCACAAAAGGGAAGCAGGGATGAACTCATAGTCAGCATGCCTCGGCCCACAGATATCTTTGTTGTTGGCTAATTTATCATGGTGTCTCTAGGGACAAAGAAGATGCACAGCCTACTAGAGTAATTCTTGATATGTGTAGCAGAAAACCAAAGTTCTAGTAGCCATGAAACCTGGTTTGAGTCACCACATCAAAGAGTTGCAGTTTCTTAACCAGTTTCCAGATCTGATTCAATTCACATTTTCAGAGAACCTTAAATGAAGGGGAGGTTGAGTCCTCTTGAAATAAGACGCTGCACATTTGCCACAAATTGTTCACCTTATAAATCTTAACCCGAGATGTCCCCAAAAGGACTTTCCAGAGAGTGACAATACATTGGGAGAAAAGAAATACTCAGAACTTTCTGGGATGACTAGATACTAGCTCTGAATTAAAACTGATAGCTGGGGACAGAAAATGCCTCTGTGGTTCACCAGCCAAAATAAGGACTTGTGAAGACTCAGTTGTGGTGAAAGTTGTGAGGTAAATTTTCTGAAAAGATAAGATCTGTCTTACAGAGACCTTTATATGGTGCTCTCTCTCCCATAAATGCAATACATGAGTTCAGAAATCAAGGAGAAGAATGGAAAATGGCTTCTCTCAATATTACAATAATTAACTAATTTGCAGAATTTTTTTCTTTCTGTCCCAGTGACATTGAGCTTTGCATTTGCTGTTTGAATGTCTTAGTATCCAAGTAGAGAATCCTTCCACTAGGGGACACAATAAGAGTTCTACTGAGTTGCAAGATGAGACCTAGCCATTTCTGGCTCCTTATGACACAAAACCAATGGACAGAAACATGTGTTTCTCTACAGGCTGGAGTGATTAATTCTAATTACTAAGTGGAAAGTGGAGTAAAGAGCACCATGACTGGAACCCAGGGCATCCTCCAGGTGCCTCTTAACTTTTCCAAACCCAATAGTAAAGGTAAATGGAAAATTACAGCAACCTCTCCCCAAAGGCAGGATATTTGAGGACTCAGACCATTGTACAATTCAAGTTTGGGTTACTCCATTGGGTAAAGAACCTCAACCAGTTGATGTTTTTGAGGAGTGTGGGGGAAATACAGAATGGATAGTGGAAGAAGAAGCCATATATATTCATTATTTCCATTAAGGAAATAAAGACTGTAGTAGCTTTTCATATTCTTTGGTTTTCATATGCATGTGTTTATCTGTATATACTAATTAAATTTTTCTTTGCTCTCCTTCTCATTTAAAAAAATTTACATAAAAGTCATTGCAGGTTAACAGCCAATTTAGTGTTAGGTAACAGAATATTCAGCGGGGTGAGACTATGACAGAATTTGAGGAATAATTACTATAGCCACAGTAATGGATGCAATGGCTATTGGGACCGTGTGTCTTTTCATTTTGAGAAAATGGTAAAAACTTCTTCATTTGTAGGAAAAACACCTATATCTTTTTAGGTCAAAATATAGAGTTGTTTGTTTCTACGGGAAGCTTAAATATGTGTAGAACGGTGCATATGAAAGCCGGGTAATTAAACAGCCAAAAGGCCTCTGTTACTTATTAATTTATTGCCTCTCTGCCCTGTGACAATGGAGTTAGGCTTTGTAAATATTTATCTTTGCCAGCAAGTACAATGTTAAGCCTTGTCAGTAGGGAATGCTAAAAGGACTTTCTCTCCCTGGTTCCAGTGGATGTGCTGTTCCAGCTGTGCTCCTACAGAGTGTGTGGTGTTATTTAGCAATGTCCTGGTGGCCAGAAGCAAGAGGCTCCTCCTCATCTTCTCCCAGCTCCCCGTTTCCCATCTGCATGGTTTCCAGAGGTAACCAGCATTTCAGCATGAAAGGCTTTTGGCTGGTCAAGAGCTCAGTGATGCTCCTAAGGACACTCCAAGTGGCTTGCCCATATTTTCCAAGTGACAGCTTCTGAGTGAGTCAACACCAACCCCCTACTCCCAATCCTGAGGATTTCCAGAAGCGTTCTGGTGAGTTTAGCCAGTGCTTTCAGCTAGCTTTCCGGCAAATGTAGAAAAGCCACAAAGGCAACTTGCTAGTGAATGTTATCATTATCCCAACAGGTGGTTCTCCATCTGTCAGCTACCAGCCCTAGCTAGAAACAGTGGAAAAAGTTTTGACCTTTCTTTGGACTTCAACCACCCACTCCAAAGAGGACTGATCTGATCCCCAGCCAAGCTGAGCATTCTTCCCTTTAGTGTGTTAATTTTTTGTGTACCCTCACTTGGACCTAAAGGATCCTTGAGAGTTCTTTTCCTTTTTTCCCTCTCAAGTAATTTTCTGTTATTCTAATCCTCTGTTAATAAGTCTTTACATTAAACTTTCTTTGTTCAAATTAAAGTGTGCTTTTTCTTTCTTTATTGGACCCTTATTAATACACACATTAAATAATTTTTTGCAGAATTTACTAGTAAAGAACTGATTGTGTAGAAGAAGGATGACACTACATAAATGGTAGCATCTCCAGTTCTAGATTGATGCAGCTTTCTGATTCAGCAGAAAATTAGTTAATAATGGTTCAGAATCTGTTTTTAGCCTTTAATGTATTGTTATCTGCTTTTCATCTTTTAATGAGTCCACTATCTTCCTTTCATGTTTTCCAGAGCGATTATCTAATTACTTAATTTTTATTGATATCCTAACTTCCCTATGTATATTTTCTGTTCCTTTCAGGATTTATAACAGAATAGGGTGGCTGCAGAATGTGCTCAGTCTGCCATCTGAAACTAGAGGGTGTGGTAGATACTGTCACATGACTGTGTTCATGCATTATTTATGACCTTAAAATATACATTTATATCAATACCTTTAAGAATAATCGTAGAAATTTTCAGCCTTCATTCTCTAAGGTTATTTTCACACCCTGTTGTAATTCTTGAGCTTTACAAGTCAGTAATTTGAATTCATGGGCATAAATTTTTAAAACTCAGCAAACACTTGTCATGAAACACTCTATTTCTCTAAAAAATAAGTAATTTTCTCCATGATACCTTTCTCTCTTCTCTAACTTTCATAATTTATTTACTGCCCTTCATATATAGCATTTAATTGTTATTCTTTGAATGTCAAATAACTAAAATTTAGCTTTCTTTTATATAATATTTTGATAAAATAATAGTGTATTTCAAAAGGGAATTTGTGTTATCTCTTAAGCAATTCACCTTTGTGCCTTTTTATCAGCTTATGATTGTATTTATCATCCTCATTTTGGAAGACAAAGAGTAGAATTATTCATTTTGAAATCCATGTTGTTTTCTGTAGCACCATTTTCAAATAAATTGTTCATAAATGCTATAGCTTGTTATTTTTAATATTGTCTTTTTAATGTTTAATTTAATTTTGTGAACTTTGAAATAGAAGAAAAGATAGCAAATATCTATATAATACTTCAAATGCGGTATTTCTATGAAACTGAAATTTTTAGAGTTTTATTTAATCGATGGAATCCTTATTACACGTCAATTTGAATATTGAATATTATGTAGTGGGAATTAAGGGAGAGACTCAATAATAAGGGAAGTAAAAGGAACGTAAATGCTATTATTGATTAAGTTAAGCAAAAATATCATTATCATGTCAGTTTTTTCACAATATAGTTAGCAATATCATTATTTTGAAACTTATTTTAATGAGCACTTTGCTTTAAATTTTTTTCAATTGGAACATTTCTTTTCAGAATATATAATTATCTATTCCATTAAATTGTTGTATACTGCTCTCCTAGTACACCCAGTGCATGAGTCTAAATGCCGTGGTGTATGAAAGTGATGACTTAAGATATAGTTAGTAGCCTTAAAGACCATACACAGGTATAGTGGAAACAGACAAGAGGTATTAAGAATAAACTCAATAAATAGGAGACAAAGCTAGAAGCTCAGAGATTAATTTTTTAAAGATATTTAGGATTTGGGTTACACAGAACAGGCAGCAGCACTAATAAGAACAACTTGTCCAAAGAAACAGGGCAGCAGAATGTGAAACTCTGAGGAACAAAGAGGAAGAGTAAGGAGAATGGTGTCTACACTATTCTCTGAGACGGCAACATTGGCCACCTAAAACGTCACTCGGGGAGCCAGCCTGGTGGCCTAGCAGTTAAGTGAGCGCGCTCCACTTTTGTGGCCCTGGCTTCACAGGTTCGGATCCCGGGCGTGCACTGACGCACCACTTGTCAAACCATGCTGTGGCGGCATCTCATATAAAGTAGACGAAGATGGGCATGGATGTTAGCCCAGGGTCAATCTTCCTCAGCAAAAAGAGGAGGATTGGCATGGATTGTTAGCTCAGGGCTGACCTTCCTCACAAAAAATAAATAATAAAATAAAATGTAACTCTGGTCATACCACCCTCATAATCAAAACCACGAAATGGGCTCCCATGAGCAAACAGGAATTCTCATGGGCAGGAGCTTGCTTACTTTCAAACCTTTTAGAGTGATGAAAATATCTTGGAACTAGATGTAGGTGATGGTTCAACAACATTGTGAATGTAATAAATGACAATGAATTGTACACTTTAAAATGATTAATAATTTTATGTTTTATAAATTTTACCACACTAAAAAAATTAAAGAATAGTTAAATATAATGTCCTGTAGCTTTGGCCCAAGATCCCACTCATCTAAGGCGAATAAGCTCCTTACATGCCTTCTTTTCTTTCAGGCTATGCCACTGAAATTTTCCAACAGTGATTCTCCTTCACCAGTGTCCTTTTGCCTTAATCATATGATCAAATCCCTGACGGAAACTTTGCAGGGACCTTACTGGTACCCCAAGTGTCCATAAAACCTCTACACTCATAGTTGAAACAAGAATAATATATATTTAAAAATATATACTTTAGTATGCTTTTCTCTTTTCCAGTTATTTATTCTGCCAGATAAAGCCACAGGAGAAATTACGTTTGTTACAGAAGAAATGAAAGAGAAATGAGGAATTAATGTCCAGATTTGGCACACAGATGGCTCATTTAAGTTCCTAGAACAGCACTGTCCAATAGAAATACAATGTGAGCCATATAGATAATTTTAAATTTTTTGGAATATACATTTTTTAAAAATAAAAAGAAACATTAAATTAATTTTAATCAACCAAATATATTTTAAAAATTTCATTTCAACATAGAGTCAATATAAAATATTATTGAGGTATTTTATGTTAGGTTTTTCATTAACATGTCTGCAAAATATGTTGTGCATTTTACACTTATAGCACATCTGAATTCGAGCAATCCTCATTTCAATTACTCAATAGCCATTTATAGCTAGTGACTATTGTATTAGATAGCACAGACTTAGAAAACACTTGAAGTGCTGATGGTCACACATTGTTAAATACTGTGATTTAAAAAAAATATTTATAATATTTAAGCTTCCTATACAAAAGTCAGGTCTGACTATTTTAATGTTCAGCATTATTATATACTATTGATAGAAAGACCTCAATATATTACTGAAAGAGTTAGCCCTTATTTTCTCAGGAAACAAGAAAATCTTGCTCCTTTTCTTCTGCGTTGGGAGTCGGGGAAATGATATGAATCAGAAGGAGGGAAGCACACAGTCACAGACTGGTTGTGTCTTGGCTACAGAATCTGCAACTTTCAATTCCAAAGAGGACAGGTGTTAGATATGGTAACTGAAACCCTAAAAACATTTGTTAATGTCAGTCTTGGTGGTCTTATGCCAAAAGCATAGTTATAGCAAAGTAAAAATAGTTGTAATACATACATAGGTAAAGAGAGAAAAAAGAATGAGTCAATAGACTTAAATCTTAATAAGTGATCTTCTGGTATGTAGTAGATACAGAATTTCCACATTTCTGTGAGTGATGAAGAGGGTCACTGAGTTGAATGCCAGTGGCCTACCGAGAGCCCTCTGGAGAGGGACCATGGAAGCAGATAGCAAAGGCTGACAAGTGGCCAGTCTTTATCCAAAGACAGGATGAAATGTGGGCACTCAGAGGTCTGTAGGTCAACTATGTTAACAAAGGAGGACCAAAGAACTTTCCTGAATCAAAAGACGGCAACAACTTAACTTTCCTCTTCTCAGAGGACAATGGAATTGGTGCATTAACCAGCCCAGTATGACTTCCAAAAAGAAAAGAATTACAATATGGTCAAGTTTCTAATACAGAATTATCTTAAGTGTTTTGAACTTAATTTTTAATAACATGCATGTGACCCTTTTAATAATATTTCAACAGTAGAAGGGGAAAATGAGAGTAGAAGGGGAAACAATGCGTACACATTTCATTTCTCATCACCAAGAATATGAACAAAGGACTATTTGAACCCAGAGGTAACCACCCAGTTCTATGACAAAGATTTGGAACTTATTCATTTGGGCTTTTCAAAAACACTTTTTTTTTTAAAGAAGTTTCTAAAGATATTTGTGCTTACCTACAGTACTCAGGCAACAGGTAATTTCTCTTCATATCTGTATTTAAAGTGTGCACTCCATGTTTTAACAAATTAGACACAAGAAAACAAACAGTCCCACATATTCAGGGGAAAAAATGAACATTAGTGCCATCTAAATTATAATCAGTCCAGTCAAGTCAACTTAAAGCAGCAACTTAACTTTTCTCAGAGGATAAGAATGCAAGTCCCCCACGGACCTGACCAGATGGTCTATCTCATAGGGGAACAGGACTACGCAGAAGACAACGCAAAGCCCGGAGTTCAAATAGCAGCATTACTCTCCAGTTACAAACAAAATCAGGCAATCTTCCTGTTATCAATATGCAACCTAAGAACAAAACAAAATAGAAACAAAAACAAAAATGGGAAGTTCCCCAAGAGACAGGCTTATAGCCCAGGAAAAAAGATGGTTTTAAAACCCAAAGAGATTAGAATAATTAATTAATATGTTAAAGTGTTCTCCCACAAAATCTGGTACATTGAGGCTCAAGAGGCTTAAGTAGAAACTTGAAAAGCTGCGACTTGGGGCCAGCCCTGTGGCTTAGTGGTTAAGTGCATGCGCTCCGCTACTGGTGGCCTGGGTTCAGATCCCGAGCGTGCACCAATGCACCACTTGTGGGGACATGCTGAGGCGGCGTCCCACATGGAGCAACTAGAAGGATGTGTAACTATGATATACAACTATCTACTGGAGCTTTGGGGAGAAAAAAGGGGGAAAAAAAGGAGGAGGATTGGCAATAAATGTTAGCTCAGGGCCGGTCTTCCTCAGCAAAAAGAGGAGGATTGGCATGGGTGTTAGCTCAGGGCTGATCTTCCTCACAAAAAAAAAAAAAAGGCTGCAACTTTTCTGCAATGTTGAGTGTAAACTTGTCACCACGCTATAGGTCTATTATGCTATTATTTTGCATGATCACTGTTATTCTTCCTTGGATAGAGTGACTTAGGTCAAGTCCCCTTCAATTCATTCTTTATAAAAAAGTTGAAGAACCAGAAGGAAATTCATTGTCATAAGAGATCCAATTCCAAGACATCATCTTGGTCCCTTGTTTCCATATGTCATAAAGATTCACTAGACACTGACATTTCTCCATCTCACAGCCCTCCTCTACAAATTAATACACTAGAGGTCCTCAGTCACACACAGGACCTTTACCCTCAATGCATTACTTCCAACAATGATAAAATTCCCTTGTCTCAAGACCAGTCATTGCCCACCGTCTCTCAAACTTTTGCCTCACTAGTAAGCAATCTGTATTCCATAGAAACAGGCTCAGAATCCCTTATAGGTTAAGCAATATCACATTGAACTCAATTAAGAGATCTTTCTCAATCTGTTTGCCTTAAACTCATCCTGCATGACTTTACCTTCTACCTCACCCTGTCCCATCATTTCATTGACGAGCTATAAATAAAGAAATAATTTAAAAAATATCTAATACTGAGGGCTTACCAAGTCAAGCTTATTCTAAGGAATTTGCAATCATTTAATTATTCTTCAAAACAATTATTTGAGGAATAAACATCATCTCTAACATTTTATAGATGAAGAAAATGAATATTTGGAAGTTAAGTAGGGCCAACATTGAATTCCAGGGAGGTGTACTCCTACACCATGAGATTTGGTTTCCATAGTGCACTGCAAGTGATGCCCTTTACAGGTGAAGAGATTTCTTCTCTCTCTTCCAGTCTAGATCTATTCATTCTCTAAAGTTACACTAGTCTTCTCTAACTCTCCCAAAATAGTTATAAAATAATTTTTTGTTGCCTCTTATATTTGCTGTTTCTTTAAAAAAAGAATAAAATAAAACTATGACTGATCAAGTAAAAGGAGAGAAAGCAGAATAAATAACAGTAGGGATGATAAAGAGAATTTAGCTACAGTTATGGTAGAAATTATAAGACAAAAATTATACAAGATGTAACTTTAACCCAAATTTTCAAAATTAGAAGAAACATTTTTGTGTAAATAATGTAGCCAAATCTGTGAAAGTTTATACAAGTATTTACTAGCTTCAAAAAATGAGTGTCTAATCTATTTCCTGAAAGAATTTGTATAAGATTAGCGCTGTTTTTTCCTTAAATGTTTGGAAACATTCATCAGTGGGGCCATCATGTTCTTGGTCTTCCTTTTTTGGTAGGCTTTATAAATCGGATTCATAATCCTTTAAAATGATATTAGATTCTTCATAGTTTATATTTATTCTTCAATTGTCTTCAGCACAGTAATTTTGGGGGGAAATTTATCTATTTTATCCAAAGTGTGAAATGTAATGCTAAGTTGTTTACAGTACTCACTTGTTACTTTATGGATGTCTGTAAGATATGGGGTGATATCCTCCTTTTTACTACTAGTATTGGTAACTTGTGTTTTCTCTATGTTTTTCATATTACCTTACTACAATTTTATTAATTAAATAAATTTTTTCAATAGACTGCTTTGAGCTTCATTGATTTGCCCTATCTTATGCCTATTTTCTCTTTCATTAATTCTTGCTCTAGATTTGATTATTTATTTTCTTTTTTCCTTATGTTTGATTCTCCTATCATCTTTCTAACTTCTTGAAATGGAAGATTAAGCCATTGATTTTCTTCGTAGCATGTTCTGTAGTGTATACATTTAAGGCTATCAATTTTCCTCTAAGCAGTGCTATTGCTATATCCTGCAAGAGATAATATGCCTTGACTTTCTATTACTATATTCAAATATTCTTAAAATTTCTACTTTGATTTATTACTTAACTCATTAATTATTTAGTAGTATATACCTTATCCCCCTGCAAATGATGGTTTTCTAGTTATCTATTTGTTAATTTTTAGATTAAATTCATTAAGGTCAGGAAAAACACAAATGATTTTAATATTTTGAAATTGCTGGTCATTTTCTTTATGGACCACTGTATGTTTAATTTGGTAAATATTCCATGCACACTTGAAAAGAATGTGGATACTGTAGTTTTGTGTAAAGTGTGTTATAAATGCTATTAGATCAAATTTGTTATTTTTTTTGTTCAGTTATTTAATATCTTCATTTATTTTTTTCAGCTAATTCTATCAGCTTTTGAGGAAAATACTTTAAAGTTCCCCACTAGAGTTATGGGATATCTATTTATTCTTTTTTCTACATAAATTTTTCTTTCATATATTTTGAAATTATATTACTAGGTATACTCATAAAGATTGCACATGTGATTATAAAGGTTAAAACAATAAAGATTTTAGAGGGGGCTATAGGAAGACATCTTTATGATATTGGAGTAGGATAGATGTTTTTTTTAAACATGTTGCAATAAGCACTGATTGTTAACAGGAAAAATAGGCTATAATGAAATTCAGAATATTTGTTCCTAAAAAACACTATTAAGAGAATATAAGTACAACCTACCAAATTAGAATATAGTCACTATACTTACATTTGAATTTTTGCATACAACAAATGAATAAAACAAAAATAGATGACCCAATAGAAAAGAAATGGCCAAAAAACTTAAATAAATACTTCACATAAAAGGATATTCAAATAGGCAATAAACATATTAAAAGATGTTCCCCTTCTTCAGTCATCAATAAAATGATATAAATTTACGCACACAAGAATGGTTAAAATGAAAATAACCAACAATTCCCAGTATTGGCAGAGGATGAGATTATATTGTAAAACTGAATTTATGGCTCCATAAGGGCATTCTAAAAGAAAATTCATATATCTGTTAAAGCATATGTACTAGAATGCTCATAGCTACACTATTCAAACAGCCCTCCTCCCCCCAAAAAAAACCCATACCTAAATGCTCATCAAAAGTTTAATGTGTGAATAAGGTATAGTATAAGCAAGGGGAAGTCAGCGAAACGGCAGCATAGGAATTTCTAGAGCTTGTACCTCCAGAAATATCAATTTGAACAATTAATTGTGCATAAAAATACCTTCACAAAAGCCAAGAATTCCAGGTGAAGGATGTCAGCACTTGAGTGAAGCACAAAAATAAAAAAAGATGCATTAAGGAGGGTAGGAGAGAGATTCACGTTACCTCCATCATCCCTCCCCCAAGCCCTGGCATGCCAGCCAAGAGACAGATACTGCCCCCGTGGGAGTAAGGGAGTGGAGTGAACATCCAACCTCACAGGGGACCCCAGAGCCAGCCCACCCCAGCCCCAGGCCAGTTCCGCCGCCCCACATGGCTCCCTGCGGGCTCCCAAGAACCCAGGCCCCTGGCCCATCCTGGCACTAGCCAGCTCTCACAGCACCAGGCTCCCGCGTGCCCAGCCTCTGGCTCACCCGGCCCTGCCAACTCCAGCAGCCCCGGTGGCCCTGCGACCCTGCAGCTTCTGTGGCACCGGGCTCTCAGTGGGCCCGCAAACCCAGCCCCCACCCACTTCAGCACCTGCCACCTCCCGGAGGCACGGGCAACTCCCATGAGCCCGGGTTCCCGGCGTCCTCCTGCTCCCCCAGGCTGCTGGCCTGCCCCTGCGCTGCCAGGCTCCCGGGGCTTAGAGCAGCTCCTACGAACCCAGGCTCCTGGCTCATGTCAGTGCCCATTGGCCCCAGGGCCCTGGCGGCTCCCAGGGCCCCAGGCTCCAGTCAGGCTCCCAGATTCCAAGGGCATCCCAGCTCTGGACGGTGCCTACAGCCTTGGGTGGCACCTGTGGCCCCACGCTTCCAGCCAGCCCTGCAAACCCAGGCTCCAGGTGAGCACCCAGGAACCCAGGCACCCGCCCAGGCCCAATGTACCAGGCCAACTACTGCAGACCCAGCTTTCAACTCCCCATAGCACCAGGCCAGCTCCTGGGCCCCAGCAGCACTGGCCAGGGCTGGGCTGGCCCCTGGGATGTAGAAATACTCTTGCCTTTAGCTGTTTAGGATCATCTTGAAAACTGACTTTTCAAACATTACAATTCATGGCAGCAGACTGGCTCCCGTGGACCCAGGCTCCCCGCTTGCTTAGGCTGGCTCCCATAGACCCAGGCTCGCAGCCCGCCCCAGTGCCAGACTGGCCTCGGCAGGTGTAACATCCAAGCCAACCCCGAGGCCCCAGGGTGCAGGCTGGCTCCTGTGGCCCCAGATGCCAGGCCAGCTCCCACAAAACCAGGTTCCAAGCCTGGCCTAGTACTGACTAGACTGGCCTCCCTTGGATCCTCACACCAGGCCCATCCCAGTGGTTCCTTCCTGGCGCCTGGCTGGCCCCTGTAGACCCAGGATCCAGGTCCACCCATAGACATACTGCTCCAGGTAAGTTATAGTCAAATTCGGAATACAGTAATATTATAATATGGAGATGTGTTAATCACTTAACTCCAGCATGAAGGTTGAGGACAAAAATATTAAAAATAACTACTGCTTCAATCATTTATTAATATTTGCAAAATATAAAAAGAGGTAAATTATCACATCAAAAAGATAAACTATGGGAGAGGAGAGTAAAAGGTAGTTTTTGTATGTGATGGAAGTTGAATTATCAGGTTAAAATACTATTATATCTATAAGATGATTAATATAAGCCTCATAATAACTGCTAAGCAAAGACCTACAGATACACAAAAGATAAAGAGAAAGGAATCAAAGCATACCACTATGGAAACTTTGTAGCCACTTGTAACTTTGCAGAAGTAAAAAGGAATATGAATGTGTTTACAACATCATGGCTTATGACAATAAATCATTGAAAATAGGAAAATGGATAAATAAATTGTAGCTGTAATACAATGTCACAGTTAAGATTAATAATCTTGATATTAAGCTACATTGAAATAGGTTTGAGAAACATAATTTTGAGTGGTAAAAGCACACTGCATAATTATGTTTATATATCACATATGGAAATATAAAAATCACATAATAACACCAAATTATTTTTAGAATTGTATATATACATACATTGTATGCAAAGCTAAAAAATTATCTGATATAGCAAAACTACATTTATCATAATGGACCACTTTAATAAAGGAGGGAAAGGAAACTAAGTGGGACAGGGTTAAATTCGACTTAATTTCTTCTGTAAAGTTTCACTTTCTATATGGAAAATATAATTAACTCAAATTGCAAAAATCTGAAAAGATTATGACTCTCATTTGTGGGTACATAGGTGATTGTAGTTTATTTCTGCAGCCCAGAAACTAGTATTAGGAGATTTACATACTAGTTCTTGTTCTGTCAATGAAAAGTTCATGAACAGGGAATTTACACTGTATGGTAAATTTCCTCACATGTAAAATGGAAGACTTGACTTACATAATAAATAATATCCTTTTTTACTATATCTACACATAGACTATATCTATACATTTTTACCATTTTACTTCAAGCATAAGTCCAAAATAGTCCACCAACTGAATGTATATAATATCATTTGTTACATAGCTCTTTTCCTTGTTATTCACAGTCAACAACTATACGTTTAAAATCTTATTTACATATTTATTTTTTGCTAGGAATGATTTGCCCTGAGCTAACATCTGTTGCCAGTCTTCCTCTTTTTTTTTCCCTCCCCAAAGCCCCAGTGCGTGGTTGTATATTCTATTTCTAAGTCCTTCTAGTTCTTCCATGTGAGCTGCCACTGCAGCATGGCTACTGACAGAGGAGTGGTGTGGTTCCACGATCAGGAACCAAACCCAGGCCACCAAAGCGATAAGAGCACTGAACTTTAACCACTAGGCAATCAAGGCTGGATATTAAAATTTCATTTTAAATTAGGTTGTAGCTCCCAGTGAAGAAAATATTAGATATTGTTTTAGTGCAAAAACACATCCACATTTTAACATGTAGCAAATAATCAATTATATCAATCTCTTACATCTGCAAAAATTTGCTCTCAAAGAAAGTCTTGGACAACAAGGCACTCTATGTCATTTTAGAGCAAACAAAATATAAAATGAGAGTTTAAATTTCTATGCTACATAAATGCATTATAGTCTCAGCTTTTTATTTTGCTATGCATGGGGTCTCCACTGAGTTTGAGAAAGTACGAAGAGCACTGTAGATTTTCTTTCTATGGGGAAAGATTTATATAATCTCTTGTAAACTAAAGCTGATGTAGCACCTTAAATATTAACACATAGAGAAAAAATCTTTAGCTTGTGCAAGAGGACTAAGCTTGTTTTTCTTTCATGAAGTATCACAGAGATATTCATCAAGGCTAAGAGTGTAAATTATTTTTATTATCTTGTGTGATATTTAAATTTACATGTTAATTTGGCTGAGCCACGGTACCCAGATGTTGGTCAAACATTATTCTGATGTTTCTATGAGAGTGTTTTGGATGACATTAACATTTACATAGTGGACTATGAGTAAAGCAGATTGCCCTCTATAGGTGGGTGGTCCTCATCCAATCAGGTGAGGGCTTGAATAGAACCAAAGAGTAACCTCCCCCAGCAAGAGGCAATTCTGCAGCAGACAGGCTTTGAACTTGAACTGTATCATTCTCTGGGTCTCCAGCCTACCAGCCCACCCTGCAGATTCTGGACTTGCCAATCTCCATAATCACACGAGCCAATTGCTTAAAATAAATCTTTTTCTATATGTACAAATCGTTTTGCTTCTGTTTCTCTGGAGAACTCTGACAAACATTTTGTTAAGACCTCAACCGAAAGTTTTTGTTTTTAAGGCATTGTTACATGATGATGCAAATTTTGACCCATTGGTTTATAAAGAAATTTCTTAAATAGCATTAGCATTTTTTATATTGTTGCAAATCAAGATTTTGCTACTTTGATCTTCTCCACCAGTCATGCTCAGTAGTCCCTTTTGTCTCTTCCCCTGAGTTCCTATGGTAGATTCCAGCACACGAGCAGGGAGCAGCCTTCACAATATCAGATTGAATAGCATAACTGGAGGATCCATGACATGAGCATGCCAGCCCTTTGTACAGACTGGTGTCAGATATTAGCAGAATAATCTGGATGTTTGTGATTCTCCTTTTGGAATCCTTGCTCTGGGCAGCGAGCACAGGGAGAATCTAATATTTTAGAACCCAAGTGCTTCCACATCCAGAGTCTTCTCAGACTTGCCAAAACTTGAAGCGCAGCTTGGCTTTTGCACAACTGGCTTCGGTGTATCATCAAGAGTGTAGTACATGAAGAAATGGCCATCTTTATAGAAGCAAGGCTACTCTAGAGTAACTATACTACCTGGCATTTTAGTCCCTATCTCTAAAGATGTAATATACCACAGCTAGAACATGATTACTTCCCTTCCCCTCCTGTTCTTCCTTCCTTCTTTCCTTTGAATGTATTCATTTTTTATTTCTAAGAATATAATTAACGCATGTAGACATGCCCCATTTGAAATGTTTTTAAATATTTATATATATCATCAAATACAACTGTGATTATTTCTCTAGTGTAGAGCTGATACTGGCTAAACACAAGGTTGACATGGGAGAAACCATCTTGTAGAAAAGAAACCCTGTTGTAACTTTGAATGACCTCTGACTAACTAACCCAGCTGGGTATGCACCCTCCAGGAGATCTGACAGCTATGTGGATTTTATGACCCCTCCTGAAGACGAACTCCCCTTTTGGGTGGTGACAGAGCTGCAACATTGGTTGAAAGAAATAGGCACTACCTGTTGCTTTACAAAGAGGCTTTACCAGTTTACATTTGTATCAAATATGTCTGTAATTCCTATTTTCCTCATACTCTAATGAGCATTGAATCTTAACAACTACTTAAATTTGTGTCCAACTGATGGGTAGACTATGCTACCGCATGCCTTGTGGTTTTAAATTCCAATTCCCCAAAGAATACAGCATTTCCCACTGATTTGGAAAGGCAGCTTAATTAAATTGGAAAAGTCAATAGTCTTCCCACTGCTCTAGCTGTATTTTTTTGACAAATAACATATTATTTTTCTTTCAATTTTCATTTTCTTTATCTCTAACTGTGATTTTACACTTCATTCGTTAGAATCTATCATTAAAATTTTAAATATCTCCTATTCTTATGGAACTCACATCATAAGAAGAGAGCCAGATAATGAATATGCAGTATATCAGAGAGGGATAAGGCCTAAGAGAGAAGATATAGCAGAAACAGGGTAAATTTTGATAGGAAGTATGGGGTGTCTAGGTGAGTAGCACTCTGTTTATAAAGTGTCCTCATTGAAGATCTCCATGATAAGATTACATTTCAGGAGAGACATGAAGGAAGTGTAAGTGATCCAGATGCAGAATCATATAGCTATCAAGTAGGAGGGATTCCAGGTTGAATTTAGAGCATGTTCAATGGTCCTGAGGTAAGAGAGTGTTTGATGCATTTGAGCAATGGAAAAACAAAGAAGAATAAAGAAAGCCAGGGTAAGTATGCAGAAAGTAGAGGAAAGTGGAATATGATGAAAAAGATGCTTTTATTTTTTCTTTGTTTTTAAAACAAGTGAGTACATCCTGTTTGCTGATGGAATGATCTAATAGAGAATCAGTGAAAGGAAAGAATTTATGGAAGAAATGGCCATTTCCTGGGGCACTGCTTGAATAGGTGAAAAGGGATGGGACTGAGTGCAAAAATGGACAGGCTTGCCTTAGCAGAGAGCACAGATAGTCCCTCTGTGTTAATAGCAGAGAATGTTGAATCTGATTGAGCTGTGTGGATACAAGCAGTAGTGCATGCATAGGGTCATTTTCTTTTTATTGATTCTATAGTCTCAGCGAAAAGGGAAGCAAGAGGACCAGCTAACAGTAAGGAGGGGAGAGTGTTGGGGATTTAAAGAGAGATGTAAGGGTATGAAAGAATGATTAAGGAGAATGAGAAAATTAGTTGATAAAGGGAACGTAGGAAATTAGCACTGAGAGCCCAGTGGGTTAGTGGTCAGTAATTTAAAATATGAATAGCCAGTGTGATTATGTGTTTTTCTCCGGTCAGGTTCCAAGATCTGGAGAAGGAGAGAGTTAGATTAATGAAAGCCTTTTGCCTAATTGTTCTGAGTCTCACTTTTTTTTTAAATATAATTTGAGCATTTGAAACAGAGACCTTAAACATTATCTTTCTCTTTTCCTTCTGCTGATTACATCCTCCCCCTGATTACACTTTATTTCGTAAGGATTTTTTAAGCATTCCTTCTCACATATAGTTTCTTCCTTGTCCCCTGTAATTTGCTAAATCTGTGGTTTCTCTGAGATTTGTTTGCACCACTACACAGCAATTCTTCAACGGAGCCTTTGTAATTATCTCAAAATCAATTGGCTCTAAAACTAGAGGTTGTAAAAATCTTTTGACACTTATATACAAGAACCAGAAACAGTTCACAGTCTTGGACAGATTCCCACATGTAATGAGTTTAAATTTGGTTCTCAAGGGTGAGCAATATCACATTACTTCAAATTTTTAAATCAGATGAAACTGCTTTCTGCATTCTCACCCACTTGAATGACCGGAAAATACCATCATATATTGACAAGCTTACCCCATCTGGTGTCTCAGAACTATTGGAGGTTGGTGTCAAGGAAAATATTTGGGGATTACTCTTCCTTGTGATTCATTGTCATGGGAATCGTTTGCTTCTTCTGCTGAATACACCAATGCCAAACAATGATTGTCCAGCCCTGCTCTGGGCAAACTCAGAGATGAGTCTCACACTGAGCTATTCACCTCCATGTAGACGCCTTCAGCGGTCCCCCTGCTGCTACCAAGCTATTTCTATCCTTTGGAAATCTCAGCAGCAATTCACAAGTTGAGGTCCAGATACAGATGGGGTGTAGGTTTTGTGTTTCTTGAATTTTACTCATTTAGAGGGGTTCTCCAAAATAAATAAGAAAATAAATCTAATGTCATACATTCTTAAAAACCGCTAACTACACAAACATAGTAAATTAAGACTACTAAGCTTGTATTAGTTAACTACCTGTCACATTTCTAGAATATTGCTTGTTAACACGCTCTTTGATAGCCTCTTTACATACAAAACAAAATTTTTTCTATTTTTTGTAGTGAGAATAGAATCTTACTAGAGATGTTTTACTAACAGGATTGATTACTTCATTGTTTTTTTTTTATTACCAGCTAAAGAAATTTTTCCCCCCAGCTTTTTGTTTCATTGTCGCTGACAGGTTAGGATGATATTCCATGGCTTGGAATATACAGAAAATGCTACTTCACAGACAGATTTACTAATACTTAGTGGTAATGATACAGTTTTGTGCCCTGCGAATATAGGAATGCTTTTTTTTAGTCAAACAATTCATAATGTGAAAGAATATATGTGCATAAGCATGTGTAATTTATAGTCGTATGTCTTGAACCATCAAGTATATTCCTGTCTAGAGAAATATTTCATTTTGACTAGGCAAAAATGAAAACAAAATATTCCATTAAA
The DNA here is from genome assembly GCF_020826845.1 of Diceros bicornis minor. Taxonomy (NCBI): domain Eukaryota; kingdom Metazoa; phylum Chordata; class Mammalia; order Perissodactyla; family Rhinocerotidae; genus Diceros; species Diceros bicornis. The sequence continues at coordinate 41,318,775 of NC_080759.1, forward strand.
ATTTTGCACTTCTATTAAGTTTCCCACAGACTAGATTCAATTCTAAATACTTAATATCTTGGTTTTTCTTCTACCCACATATTTTCAATGCTTAGTGCCATAGAATACATATCATGACATGATCTTGAGTCAGACTCTGTCCTTTTATGAGGCGAAGTGAGTTATGACAATGGATGTTAGAATTCCGAGAGACCATTAGTTCATCAGACAGGTAAGAAAAGCATAACCATAGATGGAGACGATTCTGATCCACATAAATATGTTCCACTAAACCCACAATAAATGCATCTCCAAGTTAACCTCCTTCCACTTTGCCAGTTACCAAAAATGCAGGTGCTGTGTTTTGCTTCCAGACACAATGGGAAGGATGATGGATGGGAGTCATAGTGGAAAGAGGCAAAGGTTTTAACCAAATGCAGTTAATACACCTTATGTTTTTTTAAAAAACAATAACAAGAAAACTTAAAAAAAAAACTAGTATTCTAGATTCTCCAGGATAAAGTTAAAATCTCTTTGTTGAGCTTGTTTGTCTACATGAAATTTGTTCTAGCTGAGTGGCTCTAATTTTGTCTGTTTTAAATCCCATTCCCCTGTGTTCTCTCGTCTCCCTAACCCATAATTTCATGGTCACCTATACCTATCCAAACAATTTCCATTTTACCAAAATTTATTTTTTGAAGCTAAATAGAACCACAATATGAGATATTTTTCTCTTTTAAATGTCATAATTTTCTACCATTCATTATTCAGTAATTACTTATTTTTTTTAATCCTTTATTTCCTGTGAGTCCATGTTTTTATGCCATCTCTTTTATAAGCACTGGAAGTACAGGGCCGCTTTTCTTAGCACCATCTCACCCGTAAAGATATAAAATCCCCTTACTATTAATCTCAAGTCCTTAATAAAAGCTACTTTTTGTGGTAGCTATATAATAAACAGCCAGCCCTGGTTGTTTAGTGGTTAAGATTCGACGCTCTCACCTCTGCAGCCTGGGTTTGTTTCCCAGTCAGGGAACCACAACACCCATCTGTCAGTTGTCATTCTGTGGTGGCTTCCTGTTGCTGTGATGCTGAAAGCTATGCCACTGGGATTTCAAATACCAGCAGGGTCACCCAGGTTACGGTAGAGCACCCAGACTAAAACTAGTCAGAAGGTCCTGGTCACCCACTTCTGAGAAAATTGGTTGTGAAAACCCTATGCATAGCAGCAGAGCATTGTCTGATAGAGTGCCGGAAGGTGAAAGGATGGTGCAAATGGACCAGGAAAGGTTCTGCTCTGATATACACAGGGTTGCTAGGAGTCAAAATCAACTCCACAGCATTAACAATATAATGATAGTTGTTTAATAGTTGGTTATTAAATAAATCATTTTATCGTTCTGTCTTTTCATGTATTTATTTGTTTTAGTTTTAAAATATATGTTCTTGTGTTTATTCTGCAACTTCCAAGATGACAAATATAATGCTATAAATATATAGAAAAAGAGAAGATGGACATTGAAAAAAATACTTGGAATGCAGAAGAGTATCAATAAAAGAAAGAAACAGTGTTTTTTTGTTTGCTTTTCTGGAGTCGACAATACTAGGCTTAATTTTACCACTATCACTTCACTAGCAGTGTTATATACAGCACGTAAATTAATTTACCTGTAGGCAGGTAGTCAACATCTCTAAAGTTTTATTTATTAACATGTAAAATGGAAATAAAAATATGTATTTCACAAGATTGTTTTGAGAATTAAAAGGAGACTCACTTTCCAACCAACACAACTTTTCAGTAAATATTGTTTTCCATTTTCCTCCAAGCCTTTTGTGAAAATCATAATGAGGTTGTCATTTACAAGGGAAGATCAGATAACATCTCCTTTAGAGACATAGAAGGGATGCAGAAATTTTCGTAGTAGGGCTGCTGAAAGCTGTTAAAACACATACACATAAGATCCACATGCAATTCAGAAATGCCTATATTCCATTCATTGATGACACAGGCCCCTGGGTAAAAAGTATGTACTCTGGAAGATGTTAAGAAAGAAGTTTATGAAGCCATAGGGCCATAAGAAACAGATTGGCCAAATAGTAATTTCTTAGAATAATGTAACTATTCTCATCCTTTGGAATTTTAAATTGGGCAAGAAAAAAAAATCACAAATAAGCCTAATTAATCAACTAACTAAAGAGTTGAGGTGGGAGGGGGAAATAGTAGTCACCCACCTTATTCCAAGATAACTAAGAAAAATGAAAACTCCATATTTGATGCAGATGATTGGAGAATGTATAATTCTAGAAATAAAACTTGAGGCTTAATAGTGACAACATTTAGTATGTCAGTTCCCTTTGACCTTTTTTCCAAAACAGCATGTTCCTAATATCTCAGGTATCATCTTGGCAGGTGTTCCCCTAATAAATCAAGTTATCTTCATTTCTTATTCCTTATTTGGAATCAAACATCTTTGTGTGTGGATTTCTTACATGTCATTATCATGTCACTTTTACTTTCTTCTTATATTACAACTTATGTGGTTGTTCTTTACTTATGGCACGTAGAGCACGTTACGTGGAGCGTCCTTCGGTTGTGCCTTCAATAGGCTGATGTTGAAATCTTGGTTTCCGTCAGTACCTAATTTTATTACTTTGAGTAGATTACTTAAATCATCAAGTCTAGTTTCCTCATTTGCAAAGGGTTGAAAGTAATCCTAACTCCAGCTGGTGTAGATATATACTAAAAGTATTTATGTAAAGGCCTTCGTGCATATAAATTGTTAAATGAAGGTTGTGTATCTTTCCCTTCTCTCCCCACCATTAATTGTGAAAATAAATTCCTTTTTCATAACATTAAATACAATGTTCTTCATATAGTAAAGATTTAACTGATATTTCAAATAAATGAAAGAATGAATCCAGACACAACTATAGTTTTATGTCTAGAACTAACATTACTTTGAAAACAGTTTTGTGATTAATTCTTATTGCTAGCTAATCTAATATGAAACCTCAATTAGAGGATTTTGTTAAATTTGAATTGCGGGGAATCTTTAAGAAATTAAGGTTCCTTATTAGCCAAGTTTACCGGAAAGCTTTATTATTTTGGAACAAAACTGTTAGCTAAAATGTTCTACTCTAAGCATCTTCTTTTTTAAAAATTAATAAATAATTTTGGAGGAATACTCTTGGAAAATGGATTGTGTAATATCCTGTCTTCTTGAATAAATTATGCACATAAAACATAACTCAATAATTTATTCTTCACTTGATCAATCAGTTTTCATTATGAATATCAGTTTTTATGATTCATTGATGCCTACATAATGGCTTTAAAAACTTGTGCCTTAAAAAATTCGATAGCTTTCTTCTCATAAGCAATTTTGTTTTCATATATTCTCTGTCATTGTCTGATGGTATATCTCACTTTGGCCCTAGTATGATACTATAGCAGCCTCTCTAAATTATTTTACCTTGTGTTTCTAATCTGCTATCATACTGAAAATTAAATAGACAAGTTTGATAAAATGAGACATAATAATAAGATAATACAATTTGAAGAGGCTGCTATAGACTCACATCATGGCCAAAGTGGAATGCACAATTGAGTTTTTCATTTCCATCCAACTTCCTTGCCACAGAAATGAAATCAAAAGACTTTTATATATTCAATTTTGTGTAGTACGTTTCATATCCCTTGCTCTTTGCATATACTGTATATATTTTTTCCATGTTAAAGACCATGAAAGATAAACATTTATACCCATAATACCATATTTTATGAAATGGTAAAAAGTAACTTGAATAATAGTTTACATTTTTATATAATTTTTGTATTTTCAGACACAAATATTTACTCTATCTCAACTATTTATATGTATCAGGTACAAACAACCTCAGGTTTGTGTCAGAGTTATAAAAAAAATAGGGAAATGTATTTTATCATTTATTTTATGGAGAGGAGTGATATTTTATCATAATTATCAGTGTGATTAAAAAATAATAAAAACCAGCGAAGATAACAACATTGATTTTTTGTTGCTATTATTAAATCTATTGTTGAATGATAATTTATTCAAGACATTTCTCTTTCTGTTTTAGCAGGCCTTCATTTCATATACTAGCTGCAGTATTAAAAGAATTATATATGGTTCTAATAAGGGCATTGTGTAATTGATTTCTTACGAAGTGCCATCATTGGCAATAATTTAGCCACTTTTGCCATCTAACTTTATCCTATTTTATTTATAATTTCAAAACATGATAATAGCAAGAATCATACACTGGACCATCTTATTTGTATCCAAGTGATATTAGTTCAAAATTGATGACTGAATTTATGTTTTTTGTAGAAGGGAATAAGAGAGCTTCATATTTCTACTTTTTCATCTGCTTTTACAATATGAATTTTTAAAATTACTGTTGGAAAAAAACGTTTAGATGTCACACACATGCCTTTAACCTATACCCTTTTTTTGATTCTGTTTCATTAATTTAATGGAAAATTACAAAGCAAGCTATAATGCAGGATTGCTTTATGATATAAAGGACTGGGTTATAACATTTATTTTCATTTTTTTTCTGAGGAAAAGATTGTTTATTAAGAGTACTTTTTTAAAATGTACAAATGTTTGCATTGGGAAAGTATGGGAAATTATTAATGTAATAAAATTTGCAAAATTATGTTGTATATTAACAGAGAGAAACAGATGTTAAAAGGTCTTCTCACAAAATATCTGATATTATTAGCTGGTACCATATACTACAAAAATATAGGGAACATATAGTCATAGCTATCATTTAGAACATTAAGTTGTATTGATGTCATAATTTCTGTCAGTATCATGGTTCAAAACCAGGCTGATTTTCCACCTAATTTTAAAGAATTCATTTTGACCAAATGTTATATAAATTAAAACAACTTTTTACCCACTGCAATATTTTACAATCCATTCTCCTTTTATTGCCATACCAAATTTTTGCCCCCAAAAACCTTTCAGGACATTAAGAAGACATGAATGGGAAAACCTCTGAACTCAATTTAGTAACTGAAATTTCAACTATTTTAGACTTTTCATTTATTGAACGCTGAAATACTGTGAGATGTTTCCCGGATTTACTTGAATATTTTTCCAAGGGGAGCAATTAAGTTGGCCTCTATTTGGGAGTCAGTGGATCACAGGAATATTGATGGTTAGTGTCTTTGCTGAAATTGAAGACAGCTGCTTTAAACATCAGTTTTCTCATGGGCAGGCCAAAGCGAAAGAAAAATATTCTAAGATAAAATAGAGAAAGGTTACTAGTGGATATTTCTCTTTAATTGGTAAATAAATATATTATCAGAAAGAGCTTTTTATTATAGCCAAATGCTGGTGAATAAAGAGAAATAATATAAAGCAAAACCGAGTTGATTCCAAATAGTCACCACTTAGTAGGCTGATTAGATTAGCTCCTGATGCTAATTAAAGTTCTATAAAGATTGAGCTGTCAGAGAATTGAGGTTCCACATAAAATTATTAATTCCCCTGCGAAATCATATTTTACTTCTCAGAATAACTTCTGATATCAGTGTTTAAGGTATTCTTTCTCAGCCATATTTCCTTATCTGAACCACAGAATACAAAAATAACTTGAGCTACTATTTTTTCAATTCTCCTAAGGATAGTATGTTACTAGTTCAATTATAGAGGCTATTTTAAAGCTAACGTCCTGTATAATCAAAAGATTAGAGAATTTCTTAATTTATCCATGAAATATAAAAGTTTTTATGGACACAAAGTTCTTAGATTTACTAAGTTAGATTAAAGGAAGCTTGAAAAGAAAGGTCTATTCACAGATATCTAAGCATTCAACTCTTTCTGCTTTGGGGAAAACTATCATTCTAAAGGTCAATGTAAAATGGGTAGAAAATTTTGCAAAACTTCTGCTTGCCTTTACAATTTATACCATCTTGTTTTTTTTGTTATGTTTTGTTTGTTGTGAGGAAGATCAGCCCTGAGCTAACATCTTCCAATCCTTCCTTCTTTTGCAGAGGAAGACTGGCCCTGGGCTTTCATCTGTGACCATCTTCCTCCATTTTATGTGGGACGCCGCCACAGCATGGCTTGACAAGCGGTGTGTCGGTGCGCACCCTGGATCAGAACCGGCAAACCCCGGGCCACCGCAGGGGAGGAATTGCACCTAACCGTCTGTGCCACTGAACCGGCCCCCCATCTTGTTTTAATATTAATGACTATAACCCGTCTTGCTTTTTGTTGCAGAGATTAAAATAGCTAGCTGAATATACCTTTATCTGAAGGTGAAGAGAATGATTCTAAAATTGTGCGCAAGCTAACTGTGCAGAGCTTGTAATCTTCTATATTGCATGTTATTAATGGCAATGAAATATAATTAAAGTATAGCATCATTATGATTACTTTTACAGAAAATGGCTAAAAGAGCTGATCACATATGTTCTTTGACAAGTCATGTTTAACACAGTATGTTTCATTCAAATTGCCATTCAAAACTAATTTTATATTAGTGTTGCCTTCTTTAAGATAAAAAAAATCTACGCACTTGCTCATGAATTAAAGTGAGCATGCCATTTTGCTCCGGCCAAATACTACACAATAGCAACAGAATTTTCATATATATAATCTTGACCTTTCAGCTAAAAAGATCTACTCTGTTCATGACATTCTTTTCATACAATATTTTTTACATTCCTCAGTTCTTATTTGATCTTCCTTTTGTAAAAATACCGATTTAGCTACTGTGTTCTCTATAACAGAAGCCCTGATCATGCCAGCCTGCAGAGCTCTCATTGGCCTGTGAAATTCTTTTCCATGCTATGCTTTCATTATTATTCTAACTATTGATTCTTAGGTATTTTAATCTTCATGGTATTTACTTCTTATAAGTTTTCAGATTCCCAAATAAATTGAGATTTTTTTTTCCAATGTATCCTACATTTGTTGAATATTTTGAGCTATCTCCAGCGTTCAGGAGAATACCAGGCACATCTAAAGCCTTCAGTAGCTGTTGATCAATGAGTTATCCAAGTGATGGGTGAGAGCATTGCTGAAATAATAGTATCTAGGTGACGATAATATAGTTTTTTATTTTAGATGTCTTGTTAGCAAGTCAACTTATACTTTAGTGAATCCAGCAAATTTTGTCACAATGGGTAACTCTCAATGTAAACTAAGATTAGGAATTTAGAAGAAGTGATCAATATTGTTCATCAATATGAATTTTTTTTGCCTTAAATTCTTTTGCTTCCATATTCTATTATTTATCAGCTATAATCGGTTTATTACTATGTATCAATTACAATTTGTATGTCCTTATATCTGTCTTTCTTCAAAAGTATAACATAAATTTCAATAAAACTAGAGTTTATGTTCTCATCAACATATCAAACATTTTTCCCCTCATCTTGGTTTGAATACATTGCATTATTGATGACATCATATACTATTCATAGTTACATTTATCTTTATTTTTTCTTTTATACAAAGAACAGATTGAAAGAGAATTTATGATTTCATTGTTCTTGCTCAAGGCTTTTCTTCACAATTGATGGCTCACACACATCAAGGAATATTGCAATTCATTTTCATGATGACCCTCGTCTTTTGCAATAAGCCATATCCCTTTTAGTTTACATTGCAAAGATAAAAATGATTGGCAGAAAAGACAACCATTTATTGTTTATGAGAAGGACAAAGTCATATTTTCAAAAATATTAGCTACCTCTAGAGAACAGTATTTGCTTTTAGAAATAAAGCATTGCAAAATTTGAAGGATAATGTAGTTCAAGTTTAAATCACTATTTTTATGGACAGACCTCAAAACCAGAAATAAATGTCTGTGTGTGTGTGTATATATATATATATATATATTTATGTAGAGGTAATTTACACATGCCATTTTAAATATGCCCATTGTTTGTAAAATTACAAACTAGATGGAGTCAATCTCTATTGCTTATATAAAATCATTCACTTCACATTATGGAATAGACGAAGAAATGCCTGATTTCATATTCTATTATTAGTTGTTTGATTTTCAGAGAGTTATTTGTGTATTTTATCTATGTCCCAATCTACAAAATAGGGGTGAAAATAGTAACAATTTTATAAAGGTGATGTATGTATTTAATTAGCTTATTCCTGAAGATTCTTTACACATTGATTAGCTCATGTATACTCAATAAATGTCAACTTTAATAAAAATGTTATACTTTCTTAGAACAAATGTTTGCAGTAAACCCATGTCTATCCTACATTGTTATTGGAAAAGCACACTAATGAACTTCCAAATCTTTAATTATGACCACAGACATTTAAATTCATACAGCTAAGTCATTCAGTTTGATGTGCTATTTACCTCTCCCAGGAATACTGTATTCCTACAATTCTTATTTAAAAGTGAAACATCACGGACTTTCCTACTTAATCAGAAACTAAGCTTGATGTAACAGTAAAAAGACATTCTTGATATAAAGAAAGAAAGAAAAAGACAAGTAAACACTAATTGTCTAAAGCCTAGTGTTATGCCTCAGTCAATTAAAATTGGAAACACTATTAAGGCCATCCTCAAATAAGTAGCCATTACACTTTCCATCATTTATTGAAGACCTTGCTCTTCATAACTTTAGACTGCAAGGTAAATAAAATTGGTTTTCAGAATAGTTCACATACTGTAAGATACATTGGTACTTTCTTTAGCTAAAATGTACTCCTACCAATTGTAGCTTAAAGAAAAAGAGTAGCTTTAATTCTGCTTATACAAAAATAAAGAGATTTATTATTTTAATAGAATATTAACGATGAATATAATTCTATGGTTCAGATTTTGCATGGTTTTAAGTTGCTCCTGTAGAAAAATCTTGCATTTAATCATCATAATAAATTCATTAATTTCAAATATCATTTTTCTTACTTTAGAACACAAGTACACCAATACATTCTCAAAAGAGAAATAATGTGTGATGTGTCCTCTGCCAAAGAAGCATTTTTAAATTCAACAAATATTAATAATCTTATGTTGCATGAAGCCTTGAACCTTTGCCAACATTCATTGTAGGGGATGGGCCACTAAGTAACCCTTTGTTTCTCACAAAATTCCCAAATTTATTTAATCACAGGCCTTCTGCTCCTCCCCTATCTCTACCTATCATCCTAGTTTTCTTCTATAACAACTAAACAGCATTTCATGGAACACATTCTGGAGATAGAAATATTGATTATCAATCTAATTATGACAAAGATTATAGCTATGTTCTTATTGAATTTCAGATAATTCCTTTAACAAAGAAAATAAAATCAGTGTTATACATTTCATATGTGTAAATGGCAGAGATTTACTTTTTCAAAAGTACATAGAAAAAAGGTAAATTCCCCTATCAATTTCAGAATTTTTTTTTTTGCTGAGGAAGATTCACCCTGAGCTAACATCTATTGCCAATCTTCCTCTTTTTGCTTGAGGAAGATTAGCCCTGGGCTAACATCCATGCCAATCTTCCTCTATTTTGTACGTGGGTCGCTACCACACTGTGGCCACCAATGAGTTGTGTATGTCCATGCCCAGGGAACCAAACCCAGGCCTCTGAAGTGGAGCTCACCAAACTTTACTAGGCCATGGGGCTGACCCCTGCAGGATATTTTTTTTATTAGTCTGGCATAAGGTAAATCATAATTATTCTGACTTCATTAAAAAAAAGATTGAACTGTCAGTAAATTTCAAAATATGTGAATCTAACTGCATAAAATGTGTGCATGTGTGATTGCATTTTCTGAATGGTCCTGTGTTGAACAACTACTTCAGAATCATGTGAGTGGCTTATTAAAAACATTCTTTCCTTATACTCCACTTCAAATTTAATAACTCAAAATTACAGAGGGTTGGGATTTAGAAATCTGTGATTTAAACTATCTTCCCAGGTGATTCATGTACACACAATAGATTGAGCACTACTTCTCCTATAAAGATAAAATAACATGAAAATCTAGTTTAAAACATATGTGATTAAATTTTTATTTGTATGTGTATAATCTATCATACTCTAAAATTCTATTATTTACATATTTGAATTTGCAATGTTTTGAGATGCAATATTATATCTTCATATTCAAATAAAGTTTGCATCAATTTAATGATATAATAAAAATATTTTTAAATATCTAGGATATTTTTAATAATTAATTGAATTTACCTGACTAAGTACTTCAAACTCAGTGTCTCAGAAGAGACAACATTTTTGAAAATTTGAAATTCTTATCTGGAATTTGTGGTTCTCCTCTGTTTTTTGTCTGTTTTCTGAGGGTAAATCTATTTAGAATTAAGTGAGCTGAAAATGGTCAATCAGTTTCATTCTAACTGCCAGGAGGAAGAAATAAGTAAATAAAAATAAAATACATAATATTATGGTAGCTTTTGAGTTTGGGGGATGCTAGATGCAGGATAAAAATATAATTGGTCATAATGGGATCTGTTCACTTAGTTGAATCTAAAATGGGAGAATAATTTAAATTCATTTTTTATCATATTACGATGAATATGTGTTCTAAATTTAACCTCATGAAGCATTTTAGGAAATGAATGCAGATATAAATAAAATTGTAGATATAAATATACGAGAAATATGATAAGTAGGACAATTACTAGGGGTGACATTTTGGTGATATCTAGGCAAAGAGTATGAATCTTATTAAAAACAGAAAAGTGAACATTTAACAAAGGACAAAAGCCGCCTTCAATAATAAGCACACTGTCAGGCATCCAAAACGAGATGCTGAGGATTAACTGGTAAAGGGAGAAGGGAATGCAATGACTTCAGGAGAAATCTACCTTTTCAGTCAGGAGAAATCTACCTTTTCAGAACTGTAGTGAGACATAGGGGAAAAGTAATATGGGGAGTCCCCTCTGTGAATACATAAATTGAAAACTCCATTAGCCTATTCATTTGGATTGGCAAAATGTCCTCAAGAACATCTCCCTAAGGGCAAATCTAAGTATTAACATATATGTAGCGATATCTGTTCTCTCAGATAATATGTAAATGAATTTGCATGACTGAAGTCTAAGTACCTCAAAAGATAACATAAAACAATTGTTTCAGGTTAAGATTTTATGTTTGTTTGTTTTGTTTTATTTCCAAAAAGTAGTCTAAAGTATCTGTGTAATCACTATTTTACCTACGTAAAATTTAACTTTACAGAATAAAACATGTTTCATTCGTTACTATGGTATGCTGAATAATGTCCCCGCCCTGTGGTATATGTCTTCTAATCTTCAGAACCTATGGATGTTACCTTAAATGGCAAAAGGTACTTTGCAGCTATGATTAAGTTAAGGATCTTGAGATGGGGAGATTTTATCCTGGATTATGATGTAATCACAGGAGGCAGGAGATAAGGGAGGAGAAGGCAATGTGATGATGTAAGTACAAAATGGAATAATGTAGTTTGAAAATAGAAGAAAGGACCATAAGCCAAGGAGTACGGGTGGCCATTGACAGTGGAAAAAGGCAAGGAAAAAATTTCTTCCCTCAGATTCTCCAGAAGAACCAGCACTGCTGACACCTTGAAACTGATTTGGAACATCTGACCATCAGGAACGTAAGAGAATACACGTGTGTTGTTTTAAGCTACCAAGTCTGTGCTGATTTTTTTAAATAAAAAACTTAAAATTTTATTATAAAATATCTTTGTTTCATTTGATCACTTTTACTATTTTACTGAATATTTTAATATTAAAAATACATGGCAAAATTATGACTATAAAGTATAAATTTTAAGGAAAAAATAGGCAAGCTGGCGCAATGGAAAAGCACTAGCCTTGGGAGTTTAATTTTATTTATTTATTTTAATAGCTTTATTGAGGTATAATCTATATACAAAAAACTGCACATATTTAATGTGTATAATTTGATGAATTTGCGCATATGTAAACCCCCATAATATCATCACAATCAAAGGAATAGACATATCCAACATTTCCCAGTGTTTTTTGTGTCCTTTGTGTGTGTGTGTGTGTGTGTGTGTGTGTGTGTGTGTGTGTAAAAAATTAAAAGTATACTCATCCCTTGGTATCTGTGGGGGATTGGTTCCAGGACTCCTCGTGGATATCAAACTCCTCAGAGGCTCAAGTCTCTATGTAAAATTGTGCAGTATTTGCATATGACCTATGCACATCCTCCAGTATACTTTAAATAATCTCTAGATTACTTATAATACCTAATACAATGTAAATGCTATGTAAATAGTTGTTACACTGTATTGTTTAGAGAATAATGACAAGAAAAAGTCTGTACTTGTTTAGTACCAAGGCAACTATCATGAGCCCTTCCATCCACAACTTGTTGAATCCGTGGCTGTGGAACCTGAGGCTACAGAAGGATGACTGTAGAAGCAAACAGTAGAAGACTGAAAGCCTGGGAGGACAAACTGGGGAGTAAGTCTTGTTTTGTTTTATTTGTTTGTTTGAAATTAGGACATTCAAAAGTACCCCTCGATATTGGGGAATTTGGAAAGGGACATACATGTTCATCAGAGAATGCATGCTCAGAGAAATAAAGATCTAAGAACACTCTAAGCTTTACCTCTGGCTTATTTCTAGGCTCAGTCCAAGCAGGCAATGAAGACTAAGACATAATTGTAAATTGTCTGACTATACATGGAAGGATGGAATGTGTGCCCCAGCAAGAACCAATTTAGAAAGACTGAGTAGTTTTTTTGGTCGTTTGTTTTGGTTTGGTTTTCTTTTCTCTCTCTTTCTCTCTCTCTCTTTCTCTCTTTTTGGCATTCAAGGAATTCAAGGAAATCTCTGTCAAAACACTGTTTTTGAACAGAAAGAAATGGAATAGAGACTTTAGATAACATTCATAGCAAAGAATACAGATTGTACAAAAATTGTTACAAACAGACAGCTATAGCCTACAGCAAGCAACAAATATAAACACTGAAGGTGGGGAAGAATCTAACATCCACAGTTACCAAATTATTGTATTCCGAATGTCTAGTTTACAACAACAAAAGATGAAACATTCAAATAAACAAGAAAGTATGTTAATTTTATGAAAAAGAGCAATAAACTGTCCCTGATAAGTACAGACATTAGACTTACTAGACAAAGACTTGAAATCGACTGTTTAAATATACTCAAACAGCTAAAGGGAATCCTTGACAAAGACCCAAAGGAAAACAGATGACTAATGTCTCAACAAACAGCATATTTAAAAAAGAGATAGTAATTATAAAAAAGAACCATACAGAAATTTTTTAGCTGGAAAATACAAAACAGAAATTAAAAACTCATGAGAGAGTTTCAAGAGCAGATTTGAACAGGAAGAAGAATCAGAAAACTTAAAGAAAGGTCATTTGAAATTATGCAGTCGAAGGAGGAGAAAGAATAAAGAATGAAGAGAAATGAACAGCGACTGAGAGACCTGTGGGAGAATAAGCATATCAACATATACATAATGGGTGACTCAGTAGGAAAGGAGGGAGAAAAGGACAGAAAAATATATTTGAAGAAATAACAGTCCCAAATCCTCAAATTATGTAAAAGACATAAATCTACCTATTCAGGAAATTCAAAGAGAAGATTCTTAAAGCAATTCTTCATGTGAAATGTATCCTTAATAAAATTAAAAAATGATTTGTCATCAGAGACCATAGAGACCATAAGGCACTTGAATCACATAAAATGCTGGAAAATAAAAATGGTCAATTATAATTTCTACACCCATCAAACTATCTGTGAAAAAAAGAGAAATTATGACATTACAGATAAACAAAGGTTGAGGAATTTTGTTACTAGTAGACCTGTCCTACAAGAAGCACAAAAGGAAGTCCTCAGACTGAAATAAAGTATACTCTATACAGCGTGTGTGTGCAAAGAAACAAAGCACTGCAGTAAAAGAAACTACAGAGGTAAATATAAAAGCCAGTATTGTTGTATTTTTTATTTTAGATCCTTTCTTGTTAACAACACATTTAAAAGACAAATCCACAAAAAATAATTATAAATATATGTAAATGAACAATTTATGAAAATGTAAATTGTGGTAGTAACAATATAAAGAGGACACAGTGAATCTGTATAGCAGAGTTGTGTTTTATTGAAGATAAAATGTATCAATTCAAACTAGATTATTATAAATTTAGAATGTTAATTGTAATTCCCAGAATAACCACTAAGAAAATATCTAGAAATCCATCATCTATCTATCTATCTATCAATCTATCTATCTATTTATCTATCTGTCTATCTATAGAGAAAGAGAGAAAGAAATTTATTTTAAGGAATTAGCTCGTGTGATTATGGAGGCTGGCAAGTACAAAATCTACAGGGTAGGTCACTAGGCTAGAGATCCAGGGAAGAGCTGATGTTGCAGTTCAAGTCTGAAGGTCCTCTAAAGGCTATCTTTTTCTCTCGTTATGAAGAAGTCAGTTTTTTTTCTATTTAGGACTTCAACTGCCTGGAATCCCAACCACATTATGGAGGACAATCTGCTTTACTCATAGTCCACTAATTGAAATGTTAACCTCATCCAAAAACACTCGCGGAGATTCATCCAGAATAATGTTTGACCAAATATAGGTGCCATGTCCCAGCCAAGTTGACACATACAATTAACCATCACAAGTCCGTTCCTTGTCAACTTGGCACCCATGTGCATATCCTTAAACCATAATTAATCTCCAAATAAAGACAATATCACGTTTATACTTCCACCTAACATGCTAAACTGTCCTGTGTACAAATGAAGATGCACTAACTTCTTCCCCAGAAGAAGATGCAAAGTCCTTGGATGATGTTAACTCTTCTCCTTGATATCCCACAACTTAAGTACTATGATGTAAAATCAACAAAATTTAAATACTATGATATAAAATATCATAGTCATGTCTTTTTTGTGTGTGTATGAGGAGGATTAGCCCTGAGCTAACATCTGTTGCCAATCCTCCTTTTTTTGCTGAGGAAGATTGGCTCTGAGCTAATGTGTGTGCCCATCTTCCTCTACTTTATATGTGGGACACTGCCACAACATGGCTTGACAAGTGGTGCATAAGTCCACACCCAAGATCCAAACCTGCGAACCCTGGGCCACCAAAATGGAGTGCATGAACTTAATCACTATGCCACTGGGCTGGCCCTAAAGTCATATCCTATGTTACCTGATAAAGGGACAAGAGAGAGAAGAAAACAACTATAAATACACACAAACACACAGTCACACACACACACACGCACTTCCATATATATATCTCAAAGATATTTTATATATACACACGTACAAATCAATACACACATACATTGTACCAATGTCAATTTTCCTGGTTTTCATATTGTACTGTAATTAGGGAAAACATAACTGTTGGGGGAAACTGGGTGAAGTATATATGGGTATCTCTATAGTATTTTTGTAATGTCCTTTGAATATTTAATCTTTTTTATTTATTTATTTATTTATTTTTTTGGTGAGGAAGATTAGCCCTGAGTTAACGTCTGTTGCCAATCCTCCTCTTTTTGCTGAGGAATATTGGCCCTGGGCTAACATCTGTGCCCATTTTCCTCTACTTTATATGTGGGATGCCTGCAACAGCATGGCTTGATATGAGGTGCGTATGTACGCGCCTAGGATCCAAACCTGTGAACCCTGGGCTGCGGAAGTGGGGTGTGCGTACTCAACCACCACGCCACTGGGCCAGCCCCTCATTTTTTTTTAAGTAGACAAAGTTAGTTTGTAGTGTTAAAATTTAGGTTAATGATTAAAGCTGGGAAGGAGAAAGGAGGAAAACAGGTTTTCTTTCAGAGTACTGGTATTAATATTATTTATGACTTGAGTGGTATTTATATGGGTCTTGTCTTTGTAATAATTCATGGAACTGTATATTTATATTGTGTGTACTTTATGTTACTGTGATATCTTATATAAAGTGATATACTTTACAATTAAAATATATTGATATTCTAATTAATATTCTAAAAATGAAATGCAAAGTGCCCTTAGGTATATAAAAGGGCTGAACCTTATTCAAAATCAGGGAAATATAAATTAAATGCATAATAAGATATATTTATCACCCATGATATTTGCAGATTTTTATGTTTAACAAAGATTCAAAAAGAACATTTTCTTAAGATGTTCATTTTTCATACTCTGAAAACTGAAAACACATGTAGTTATTTTCCATTAAAATATTCGGGAGTGTGCATTTTCATAATATTGAATTAACCTTAAATTTAAGATCAATGTCTTGATTTGCACTTGGAGATTTTATTAAAACAAGTACTTAAAATATGTCAACATTTTACTGGGATCCCGTTATCCTCCATGACCCTAACAAATAAGATTGTATCAAATTTCAAAAAAATTATAAACTGCTATATTTCAGAGAATAGAATTTTTCCAATAATTTATTTAAAATGTTGGTGTACAAACAAAAATTGTTACATGACTTAAATGCATAATCCAAATTTATCATACAATATCATATATACCATAATAACATCCATTAACGTGATATTGGAAAGAAATACATAAAACATTCATATTAAGCATTAAAGTAACTGAGTTATAGTAAAGGTAAAATTAAAATTAATACGAATAGGAAAACGAGAAGTTATTTTTAATTAAATGTAACCAAGATACTCCCCCCACATTGGATACAGTAACAACTATCTTTGTCTTTTAAGTTATACTGTTATTGGGAATAAATTAGATTCTAGGCTGTTGAAAGAAGTGTATACAACATTCAAGCATGGGATATATTATGCCTTTTTTTTTTTACTCTTGAGGAGCGTAAACCAAAACATTTGTCCTTTGGAAAATGTCATTGAATACTGTTAATGAATACAGAAAAATCCACTGCCACATGAAAAACCAACATTTCAGAGTTTAGACAAATGGAGTGCCCTATTCAGCTATAACACACTCCTTGATTTTAAACAGAATTATATAAATATGTAAGAAGTACTAATATTATTTTTCTAGTGAAAATATTTTTGTTGCATTTTATTCCAGACTATTGTCTAGTCCATGGATATGGTTTATAAGCATAGACCTTTTCCTTATCACAAATTTTACACAATGGATTTACCTAAACTATTCATTGCAAATGATTTGCCTACAAACTATTCACCCAAGAGTTTCTGACATTAAATTGGAGGAAGAAGAGTGTTCCTCAATGTATTCACAATTAAAAAAATTATCTGCTTTACAAATAAATCAGTAAAAGAATTAATTTCTTCTGAAAATGCAAGGAAAGAATATGAGTAGAGAAATGGTCTGTTATTATTTACAGAAATTTTTGGATATATTCTTCCAGATAAAAATATATATTTATAATCAAAATTAAATTAAGTATATTTATATTTTAATATAATATTTGAACCATTTAAATAATTTATTCATTAAACTGAAGGTATATAACTGATACCAAACATGATGAAATGGGAAAAAAGTACAAACCCCTCAGCTGTAGACACACACACACACACACACACACACTTGACATCTTAATCTTTCTTTAAAAAGACTCAAATATTTTTAAATCGGACATATAGTTTTACATAATATAAATCTACTTGGTTAGTTTATTTTCTTGACATAGAGAGTAGTAAACATGTTGAATATCCTCTGAAATGTAAAACCATTAATGGAATAAAAGAGTAATCATTTTTATTTTCCCTTCTTTATTTTGAAATGTCTAAATTAAATTTAATTTATTATCAAAAAACTCTAAAATAATTTTTTAATTCAAGCAACATAAATAATTGCATTTTGTCAATATCAAATTTATATAATTTCAAAAAGTGAGAAAATGCAATTATCAAACAACTAATTACAGTGTAGGAATAATAATTGCAATCATTAAAATATTTGTTTCTGTTTATTAATGAAGAAAGAACAAATTTTCTCAGATGTAATTACATGGTTCTTTAAAGACAACAGAGAATAAATAAAATGCATTGTGAAAATACTTTTAGCAATTGTTTCTTATTTACTTGCTTATTTGTAGGCTGTAAGGATTTAGTACTCAATCTTGAAAAAGGAAGCTTACTTGCTAAAATCATACATATTCCTGGCATTTTACTGCATTCAAATTATCTGTGTATAACATTGAGTCACAAAGAATTGTAGAATAAAATACAATCTTATAACAATAAATACTTTACCAGTAAATATTAAACTTTATTGTATTCACATATTCTTTTTTGCCTCTGCTGAGATTTCATGGCAAGACTAGTGAATAGTGTGTATAAATTGGGCCCTATGTAAAATTAAAAGTAATTGGTCTGCTTAATGAAAAACTGGCTCTACACCTTGTATTTCAACCATACTTACCATAGAATTCAACATATCCAAATATCAGAGATGAATTGCTGTAAATATCCTTTAAATAATCTCACTCCAATGTATACTGTACATTTTTCTCTAACAACATTCAATTTCAGTGCAGTTGTATATTGGGCCTTCTTTAAATATATAAAAGTTCTGTCCACAGTGTTTTTTTAAAGCTCCAGATACAAGTATAAAATTGCCAATAAATTTAAATAGGTATGTATATAAAGACAATATTTCTCTTAAGCAAATGTCTAATAAGCACCAAGTATGTGCAAGATATTTTGCTGTATTCTAGGTAAATAATGGCGAAATGCACTGAATTTACCCAGCAAGTTTGAAGCCAAATCGCAGGAGCATAATAATGTAGGCAAACACCTCACAACACTATTACAACACAGAAATGATAAAGTTCAATTTACTTGGAAAAGCGGAAACGAATTTAAGTGCTCAGGGAAGGAACAGTTTAATTTGAACTGAGGGAAAAAGGAATTAGGACATTGAGAAAGTTGCCATTTGTGTCACAAACACTGAATGGTATTTAGACATATTAATATAGGTGGGAGAAAGATAAGGGAGAATTTTTTTTTCTTGGGAAAGATTCGCTCTGAGCTAACATCTGTAGCCAATCTTCCCCTCTTTTTTTATCCCACGCCAAAGCCCCAGTACACAGTTGTATATTCTAGTTGTAAGTCCTTCTAGTTCTTTTGTGTGAGCCACCACCATAGCATCCCTACTGACAGACGAGCGGTGTGGTTCTGTACCCAGGAACCAAACCCCGGCTGCCAAAGCAGTGCACACCGATCTTTAACCACAAGGCCATCAGGGCTGGCTTGGGAGAATATTTTTTAAAATAATAGTTTCATCATGTCACTGAGACTTTCATTGTCTCCACGTTACACCAGATAATACTCAGTAAGCATACATTCATGTGTTAACCATATTTCAATCACTTTTATAATCTACACCATTGGTTACTCCAGTACCAAATTTTCTCTAATCTACCTCCTCACAAAACCTAATCATCCCTCAAAGTATATCTCAAACCCACTTTCAAACTCAAGCCATAGTCTTCCATCTTTGGAAACTCTCTTGTCTTCATTATTTGCATATAACATATCTATATTTGAGTTATCCTGCCTTTGTTGATGTACTGTCTGTGTGTATATTATTCATATCGTATTCCCCTCTAGGTTCTAAACAATATGCAATATGTAGCCAGATATTCTTTTGTAAAAGAGTCATAATTGCAGTCATATGTTGTGTTAATTGTCTAGGGCTGTTGTAATAAAGTAACACAAACTAGGAGGCTTAAAGCAACAGAAATTTATTCTCTCACAGTTCAGAAAGCCAGAAATCTGAAATCAAGGTGTTGGCAGAGGTGGTTTCTTCTAGAGGCTTGGAGGGAGATTCTTTTCATTATTCTTTCCTAGCTTCTGGGGTTGCCAGCAAATGTTGGTGTTCCTTGGCTGACAGCTGCATCACTTCAATCTCTGCCTCAGTCTTCACATGGCCTTCCTCCCTGTGTCTGTGTCCCTGTGCCCTCTCCTCTTCCTACAAGACACTAGTCAGGGATTTAGAGACCATCCTACTCTGATATTCCTTATATTAACTTAATTAATTATATCTGCAAAGACACTATTTCTAAATAAGGTCCCGTCTGAGTTCTGTGTGGACTTGAATTTTAGGGGGACACTATTCAATCCACTACAAACATTCATTTCATCAATAAGTATTTGATGTGTTTCTACCATGGAACTACATGAGTTCATATTTACTATCAGATTGATCTTTAATCCATTAGTAAAAACCACAGAAAAAATGTGGCCTTCATTTAATTTTTTAAAACAGCTTATCTTCCTTATGTTATTTATGCAGCTCAAATTAAAGCAGTTTACTAAAATACATTATGTTGTTAATTTTCATCAAGTCAATAAATCTGCATTCTCCCCAAATCAAGGTTATTTTTAAATTGCTAGAATGAACTCTTTATTTATTCTTATTCTTCCTATGAAAATGTGTGCACTAATAATTATTTCATATCTTCAAATTTAGATTGCCAAGTGTCTCCTTAATTTTATCTTAAAATTAATACAGGAAGTAAAGATATAAGGCTTAATATAAAACATTTCAAAACGAAAAGGAAAAATCCTTAGAAGAGTACTTGTCCCTCCATATTATACATCTTTCAGCTGAGAAGCTTTACTCTAACCACCATATGGTTAACATAGGACTTTCAAAAATGTATAAACCTTGTGACTTTACCAAAGGTACAAACCATAAGACTATAATCATAGAAAAAAATATGATTTAAAAAGGAAATAAAATGTCCTTCCCAGACATTGAAACTTGAACCAAAGTTGTGGCTTAACAGGATTCGCATAAAAGTTATCACAGGCAACCTATACATCTAGGATGTTGCATGCAGCCAACATGCTAATCATGCATATAGAACATGTGGAGATCATTGATGAGAAGGTAATAATTATATGAGATTGAACATGTAAATGGGCTTATGTGTATCACTGGAAGTCAATTGAGAAACTCAACTTGGAAGTCAATTAAGAAACTCTAACATTAAGAAGAGTATTGAAAAATAACCTTGCTTCTCTCCATTCTCACTTCAGTACTGGAATACTGAACTGGAACTTTCCTAGAATGACTTTACGCCAACTACTGAGTTGAGTCTCTAAAAGCATTCCCTTTTCCTGATTGATAAAAAATACCACTAACAGCAATCTCACTTAGAACTAGTAAAATGTTAATTGCTGTAATTTCACCCATTACCTTTATTAATTGGTTTTTATTTTCTCTCTGGCAACAAATTTGAATCAACTCAGACTGGTTATAAAGAGTTAGAAAGCATTCCAGTATCTGTAACACCATTATATTGCAAGCTTTGAGAGAAGAAGAGGAGTGGGCTATTTCAATAAGAGTACTTTCACCTCCAAAAAGGAAGAGATTGCTTCCAGAAGAGTTCCAGAGAGCTAAAGCTTGATTAATGGAGGGAGAAAGACATTAGTTTCATTGAGAAGTATGTTCATAAAAATTCTATACCATGGTATTCTTCTTGTGTCAATCAGGATTATTTCAATTGATTGCCACTAATAATATTTCCCAAGGGAGTGAGAGGGAGAGTGAAGGGAGGAGAGAGAGAGAGACAGAAATTGCGAGAGGAGGGAGGGAGGAAGAGAGGGTGGCAAAACCAAAATGTAAGGCTATTTCTTACAGCAGTATTACTCTAAATCACCTCTTTCCCTTAGCTAATCAATATCAGAACTATGGCTATCAATCAGATTTAACTAGTAGTTCAGCACATTTCCAATTATACAATGACTTTGCCAATTAATTAAGTTAGGCCTCTGCCCTATTGACACATGGCAATGAATATTTTACTAAAGTCTCTATGATACTTAAAGACTATATTTTCAGTTTGAGATAAGTCGAAGTTAGTTCACTGTGACATGGATATTTATTTTTGTCTTTTTGTTTTATGGGTTTAACTTAAATCTGTTGAGCAAGTGAATACTCCAAATTTTCCTGTGTTCTTTTATTTTTCTCTGCCTTGGCACCCTGTTTTTTGTGTTTTTTTTGGCCAATGTACTTTAATTTCCCCTTTTACTTTATCCTCTAGTCTCCTCTTAAGGCTTCTCTCACAACTTGGAAAATATCCCAAGGTCAGATTCCTTAAATAGGAAATATGGATGCAATTTAATGTATAAAATGAGTAACCATTAAATTAAACAATCACACCTACCACCAATATCATTGCCATCATTGATATGTAAATGAAGATATCATCAGGAATGTACATGATCACTAAGTAGAAAGAAGTTCTAAATTACAGGTGGTCAATCAATATCGACCAATCTTCAAGGCTCCATATTGTTAAATAAAACATGTGCGGATTTAATTAGCACTTCATGAAAACAAAAAGCCAAAAGATAGAAAAATACTTGTAATAACAATATATAACAATGAAAAAAGAAAAGGTTTAGAAAAAAACTGAAGAATTTTAAAAGTGAATGAAATAGGGCACATTAGAAAAATAGTGCTATGTTTGAATCATTTTCCTAAGTACTTACCACCAGTGATGACATTTTAATTTTTACCAGAATCATTATTTTCTTGTCTCCATTTTAAATACGAGGAAAACCATGATTTAGCAGTTTATTTTATATTTGCCCAAATTCACACAACAGGGTAATTCTGGGGCAGATATTCAAATACAAGCCGTCTTATTCCAATGTCTACAAGCAACAGTTAAAAAAAAATACACTGCTAATAGCTTATGAGCAGAATCCTCAAATCAATTTTTTCCGGTGACTAGTAATTTATACTAATTTATAAAATGAGTGCCAGTAACATAAATGTTTGTTAACATTGGATCAGTAGTGCGAGGAATTGAATTTGAATATAAAATGTGATCTGAACAATCACACAGAAACTTTTAAACTCTGTTTTGGAAAATTGCATAACATATTTAGAAACGTGTATATATACACAATTGTATGTAATGTAATCCATATATACAATTTAGATATATAATTATATGTAGCACAAATTTAATTATATATATGTGTATATATTTTAATATATTCTCTTGTATAGTATATTGCACATGGGTTTTATTCATCCATTATTATTTTTTTTTTTGGGGGGAGGAAGATCCACCCTGAGCTAACATCTGCCAATCCTCCTCTTTTAGCAGAGGAAGACTGGCCCGGGGCTAACATCCATGCCCATCTGCCTCCACTTTATATGGGACACCGCCACAGCATGGCTTGCCAAGCGGTGCATTGGTGCGTGCCTGGGATCCGAACCGGCAAACCCCTGGCCGCCGCAGCAGAGCATGCGAACTTAACGGCTTGGGCCACCAGGCGGGCCCCCATCCAATATATTTTTTTTTTTTAATTTTTTGTTTATTGCAGTAACATTGGTTTATGACATTGTAAAAATTTCAGGTGTACATCATTGTACTTCTATTTCTCCCATCCAATATTTTTTAACCACGCTCTCTAAAATAAAAAAAAAACACTATCATTAGAATATTCTTTCTAATAGGATTGAGATTGTTCTATATTTTACCACAAATTTAGGGTTCTTTTCAAATAATCTATTTTATAGACTTTATGTATTGTAAAATGTAAATATATGCATAACATCACTATTTCAGGATCAAAATATAATATTTATTCAAGCTCCAACAAGCCTGGATTTTTATTATTTGAAATTAAAAGATTAGCAAATTAACCATTGTTTCCGAAATGTGCTCTCTCTCTCTAACTTTAATTCAAATATGTAGAATTACCCAAAAGAATCATAGAAATAAATATCAATACCCTCTATTCTGTCATCTGATTCTAATATATCGTGCTTTCCATAATATTTTCCCAGTAAATATTTCACTTCGTAATGAATATTCCTTGTCATACAATAAAGCATAGTACGTACAATGTTTTCAAATCTTAATGATATATTTTCACATAATAATTTGTATTTTAATTGCTGTGTATTGTCAACCAAGGCAACTAAATAGAAAATACTTTGAGATACTTCAAAAATAATCTAAATAAATAGTCTTATAAAAACCTTTCTGCATCAACAATTTGGTACAAGTTTTGAATAGTAGTGATTATAATGAGGCAGGTGGCTATAGCTATCACTTTCCAGACAGCTGGTAGGACTAAAGTAAAAACGAATTATTCAATTGGGCTTCTAAATTTTTATTTGTTTTCTGGCATATAGTGGTATTTTCTTTCCCATCTGGATTTGGTAAGTTTCTCAAGTAAGGGGGGCAATTAAATCAACCCACCAAATTTTGATTTCAATATCATTACTTTTGCATTGAGAGATTTTTCTACATGATTTTTTGAAGAAACAAACATATAAATTACCTCAATAATGAAGTTATTTTGAATTTTATATGATATTATCATTTATTCACAAGTTTGTTCTATATGAGCAACAATAAATACTAAAAGAATATTTAATGAGCCTCACAAATTAATTATAAAATGTATGAACACATCAAAGTCTCTTAATTATTAAATCATTTTTTAAAAAGAAACATACAATAAAACATACTACAGTAATGTACAAATAAAAACATGGTGATATTTTCTTTGAAACAAACCAATCAACAAATGGAACTAAATGAACAGTTCAGGGAAAAAAAAATTCTGCATATAAGAAGTAGATATGTGTTAGGTAGTACCAACATTGAGGGAATGGGCTGGAGTTGATTTCTTATTAGATGAGATTAGTACAAATTGACCCAACAAATGCACAAAAGTTTAAGTTAAAGAAAATCTCACAACAAATAAATGAACTCTTCAAATGAATTAAAAATCTTAATATGAAAGCTAAACATATAAATCACATAGAAAAAATGTGGTACACTATCTCAGTAATCTTTTATTGGCAAACGACTTCTAAAATAAGGTCTAAAAAGCACAAATTTTATGATTGACAAAATAAGTAATGATTCTAGTAGCATAATGGATATTATAAATAATTCAATTACAGCTGATAATCTGAGACAATATAATTTTAATAGCTACCATTGACATGGGATTAATGTCTAAATTATACAAGAACACCATTACAATCAGTCTGAGTATAAAGGGAAGAGTCAAGTGTCTGCTGTGTCCAAGAGACATATTTTCAATATAAAGATATAAATAGGTGAAAGTGAAAATGTGGAAAATTATTTATCATGCACAATAAGCATAAAACACTTTGTATTGTTATCAAAGTAGATTTAAAAAAAAGAGTTTTTGTGGACATAAAGATGGCCATTTCACAGTGCTAGAAAGATCAATTCATGTGGAACTCATAACACCTGAAAAAATATATACATAGCTTCAAAATTCATGGAGCAAAAACAGACAAAATAAAAGGGTGATAAACAAATCGAAATATCATTGGGGGCAGAGACATTAGCTTTACTTTCTGAATAATTGATAAAACCAATTTGATAAAAAGTATATTTCAGTAGAGATATAAGAGATTTAAAGACTACTGTTAACTACCTTGATCTAGTTGATATTTACAGAAAATTCCCCCTAACATCAGATAAACCACATTCTTTCCAAATATACATCAGACATTCACGAAGATAGACAATATTCTGGGCCATAGGTCACAAAGATTGCAATCATACAGAGTATGTTCTATGACACAACAACATTAAAATACAGATAAACATCAATAAGATATTTAGAAAACAGCAACATATTTGGAAATTAAACAACTAAGTAACTCACGGTTCCTAGAAAAATAAGAAGGGAAATTATAAAATGTTTAAACCAAATGATAACGAAATTACAACATATCTAAGTTTGTAAACAACTGAAGTAGTTCCTAAAGGGAAAATTATAACATGAATTATCTATATTAGAAAACAAGAAAGGTTTGGAATCATTATTTATATTTCACCTAGAAAAGTTGGAAATACTAAATGGAATGTGGTAACCTGATTTGGATCCTAAGCCAACAAAAGGACAAAAGTGGAAAAACAGGCAAATGTTAAATAGTGTTTGCAGTTTAGCTAATAGTAATGTACCTGTTTACGTTCTTATTTTTGAAAAAGATGCAATTGTTTTAGAAGATGTTAACATTAGGGAGAAGTGAGTGAAGTGTATACAGAAACTCTTCATACTGTCTTTGCAATGTTTCTGTAAATCTGAAATTATTCCATAATAATAAAATAGAGAGAAAGAGAGAAACTAGTAATATAAACATCAACAAAATACACGCATAAGTTTAAAAAATAAATGCTAAATATCAGAGCAAGAGTAAGTAAATAAAATAGAAAACATATGTACAATAGAGAAAATTAAGAAATACAACAATTGGCTCTTTGAAAAGATTTTTTTGAAATGGTAAATACCTAGCAGGATTAATAAAGAAGAAAGAAAAAGTGTGTTACCAATATCAAGAATGAAAGAGAAAATATCACTACAGAAACTAACAACATTAAAAAGACAATATTCCTTTATGTTAATAAATTTAATAACATAGGTGAAAGGGACAAATCCCTTGTAAATGGCCGTTATCCACAGCTGTCCACAACTGCCTGGACAAAACTTATTTTTTGTTTAACTAAAGAGCCTTTTACACATTAAAGATACTGAGTCTGTAATCAGAAACCTCCCTTCAAACTCCACCTTGCACTATTTCACTGGTGAATTCTATAAAAAATCTACGAAACAAATATAAATGTACATAAAGTCTTCCAGAAAATACAGGAGAACGATATACTTCCTAATTCATTTTATGAGGCTGACACACCTCAATACCAAAACTTCATAAAGACATTACCAAATAAAAATTGTTTAAAGGACATCACAAATCTACACATAAACCTATTTTTAAAATTTAGCAAATCAAATCCTTCAATATATCAAAAGAATAACACATCATGGCCAAGTGGACTTTATTCTAGCAATGCAAGGTCGGTTCAACAATCCAAAATTAATTAATGTAATTAACCACAGAAAAGAATAAAAGGAAATGAAAACTACATGATCATCTAAATGATGTAGAAAGGGCATTTGACAAAGTTCAATGCCCATTCATGGTAAAAAAAAAAAAAAAATTTCAGGAGCTTTTGAATTAAAGAACTTTCTCAATCTAATAAAGACTATTTATGAAAAATCTTAACTCACAGCATTATTAGTCATTAACAGCTGAATGATTTCCCCTATGATCAGGAATAGGCAAGGATTTTAGGTCTCACCATTTCTATTCAATATTTTACTGACAGTATTAGCCAATTAAATAATGCAAGAATTAAATAATAGGCATTCATTTTACAAAGAAAAATTTAAATTTTTCTCTATTTGCAGAAGATATGATTTTAACATCAAAAGTAAACCAGAGCCAACCCTGATAGTCTGGTGGTTAAAGTTCAGCGCTCTCACGACTTTGGTGGCCTGGGTTGGCTTCCCAGTCACAGACCCACACCTCTCTTCTGTCAGTCGCCATGCTGTGGCAGCAGGCTCACAGAGAAGAACTAGAAGGATTTACAATTAGGATATACAACCATGAGCTGGGGCTTTAGAGAGAAACAAAAAAAGAGGAAGATTGGCAAGAGATGTTAGCTCAGGGTGGATCTTTCCCTGTAAAAAAAGTAAACCCAAAATAATTTTCAAAACATGGGTTTTCTTAAAATAAACAAACAAAACCTTTGGTCTTAAATTGGAATCACTAAGCAATATTAGTTTAGTCTAAGAGCCAATAACAAAGATTCTCTTCTTGACCAAATGTCAATCAGTCTCCTTGGAACCCTCTGCTCAACTAGGGCTGATCTTGTGCTTTTGTTTCCATCCTTGTAGAGTCCAATTTTTGCAACAACCTCATCAAGTTGGTTTAACTAGAATTGCCCACCCCAGATATCTGATCACCTAAGTTATCTGATCAAATTCCTCATCCTCCCCTATCCCCCAAGTAATATCGGATCATCCTGGCCTGCCTTCAGCAAGAATCCTGTTAGGTCAGTTTAGCAAAGAATTACCTCTGATGTTTCCTCTTAGTAAGTTTTTATCCATTTGCCCCCACCTTGGTCCTTGCTATAAATTTCCCCTTTTCCTTTTTTTATTCAAAGTTAAACCCAATCTCTTCTCCTACTACAAAATTCCTTTGTAGTAGTCCCTATACCTTTTACAATAGTCCCGAATAAAATCTGCCTTACCATTCTAATGAGTGTCAGAATAATTTTTTTATTTATTACCAATAATAAAATCAAAATAATCTTCAACACACGTCATGATTTTTGGCTAACTATAGACGGATTTTGGAAAATCTTGAAATATATGGAGGAAATGATAAGCTGTGCTCAGTGAAGGAGTGGGTAGTGTTAGACAAGATGCTCAAATCAGTCCCTTTATGCTGTGTTGAATTGTCTTCAGGGTCAAGAGAGGAGAAACATGTGGGCGGGATCCTTCAAATAGCCAAGAAGCACTTCCATCCCTACCGCCACCTCAGTCCGCCATCTTAAGGTCTTACAGTCTCAGGATGGCTCTGGTCATTATTTTAGTTTGTCAAAATGCAAGTGGCTTGGTCTAGACAAGCAAGATAAGTTTTATTAATAAACACATAAAGGCAATGTGGCATTTTTACAAAAAGAATATATCATAATCTCAGATTAAATTAGAGGGAAAAAGTTCATGGAACTGTTGCAGACTCAGAAGCTAATAAGGCAATTAAAACAATATTCTGAAAAATTCTGTTTTGAGGATTCATATTTGCTCAGAAATTCAAAAAAAAAACTTGAAATTGTTTTCTTAATTTTATTTTTATTGAGAAAAATTTACATGGTAAAATTCACCATTTTAAGTAGATTTTGATGAGTTTGACAAATTTGACAGGTTTGAAAATACTTGTATTATTGTGACAAAAGGAAGAAGAAAATTTGAACAGAAAATAATGAAAGCCATGATGGATAGGGAGAGAATTTATGTTGATTTCATGGATGTACTTCAAGACACATTTTGAAATTTCGGGGGCAAGAACCTGCACTACTCATTTGTTGTTCCTGGAGGATGCACAAAAGAACAGGCGTTAACACTGAGAGATGCCGTCACGATTCTGGGACCAGGCTTACCTAAGAAGCCACATCTTGTACACTGTAAACTTAATAGTTGAGAGAACAGAACATTGGGAAATGATGAAGGAAAATGCTATTTTCCTACTCTTTTGGTTTCCACAGGGAGGAGTACATTTTTTAAACCCTCCTGCCTTTTCCTCTCATGTAC
Organism: Diceros bicornis minor; assembly: GCF_020826845.1. Classification (NCBI taxonomy): domain Eukaryota; kingdom Metazoa; phylum Chordata; class Mammalia; order Perissodactyla; family Rhinocerotidae; genus Diceros; species Diceros bicornis. The sequence goes on from NC_080759.1 coordinate 41,347,854, forward strand.
TGCCCCTTCCCCACAGAACTGAAGTGAGAATATCTGGATGTTTTGAGTCAGCTAGGTTTCCAAGTTGGTTGGAGCTAACCTAGCAAAACGGGACATAGAAAAAATGAGTTCTTTTTCCTTCCTGCTCCACCTCAGTCCAGTGTGACAGAGTAACCACATTAAGAGTGTATTTATTGTCAATGCCCACAAACATCTCCTTTTGTTTCAATCAACAAAAAAACCCAATGTTTTTTGTAACAGTATGTATAGAAAATAATGTGGCTCAATACAGACAAATTCCAGTTTGATCTTGATTTTAGAGTCTTCTTTTGTGGGACAGGTAATTATGTAAAATTAGAAGATAATAACTATACATGTATTGTATAATTTATCATATATTCTATAGCTTAAAAGAAATAAAATACATTAGGCCCCAGATGCAATCTAATAATGTGTTTTTTTAAATCAATTTTCTTATACCCTGTGATTTGGGGAAAAAATCCATGAGACTTCACCACATAAAAGGAATAATGATTATATACATGCACAGAATTTTCAAAAAGTATTTTGTGAATATAGTATGTGGTATCTAAAACATCAATGTCATTTTCCCAAATAGTTCAGGAAATGGAAATTGTAAGTTTTCCAAAAGCTTTTATTTATTTTATTATTTTTTCTAATTTTGGGTGCTTTTACTTTTGTTTTAATCTAATTTGTATCTACATTCAAGCTAAAATATTAATTGGTAGATCTCAGGCATTGATTTTGCAGCTTTTCTTTTACTAGGTACAAGAAAAGAGTGAATCTTTACTAATTATCATTATGAAATTACATCAATTGTAAGATTTCTATTTACAGTACTTTTATCTATATAAGATATTTTTAGTTAACACCCAATGAAAAAGTTTCCTTGAAAGCTGGATGCATTCACACTGCATATTTAATTAGGTTATGGATTATTTATTAAAATAGCAATTATCACACTATAAACTCTATGAATCTAATTAAAGCATAAACTTTTCAAATTTTAAAATAATTAGTTTTATGATAGCTACTTGTGTTACAGATTCACAAAATAGTCAGCGTAGCCAGTTCAAAGATTGTTTCCTCAACTTTGTAAATAGCCAATTTAAGTAAACATCTTAAGTTCCCATAACGCATTTCTTAATTTAGTTTATCAGCACTTATTTTAATTTTGGCTTAAATAAGAGAAATTTTCTTTGTTAAAAATGTAAAGCAGTTTCCAAGACACTATAATGCACAACAGGAATTTCAGAGAACAATCCAATTTAATAAAATAACTGACTTCATCTTTCTTCTGCATCCCCATAAGACAAGCAGAGAAAAATAATTATAATTATGCTAAAAAATAAAAATTTCAAGTTTGTTTTTAGTTTAACTGATGGTTTCGGGCTATTATTAATAACACAAGATTGGAGTTCAGAGCACAGCTTTGAAAATCAAGTAATAAAAAATAGTAATAATAGTAGTTAACACTAACATTAATTGGAATATTATTCCACTATTTTTAATATTTTAAAACTTCCCCAATTTAAAGAGGTTTCAGTAATTTAAACATCTTACCAAATGCACATTGCAAATCAATGGCTATTGAGAATCAAGCTTTGGTAGTGAGGCTTTAGAAACTCTAACAGATACACTTGATTCTAACACACTTCTCCCCCTCCCCCAAAGTTAGCATCTCATTGCTGACTTGCCTAAATTATTTATTTATTTTTTATTTTTGTTTACTGCAGTAACATTGGTTTATAACATTGTATAAATTTCAGGTGTACATCATTATACTTCTATTTCTGCATAGATTACATCACGTTCACCACTCAAATACCAATTACAACCCATCACCACACACATGTGCCGAATTATCCCTTTCGCCCTCCTCCCTCCCCGTCCCCTCCGGTAACCAGCAAGCCAATCTCTGTCTCTATGTGTTTGTTTATTGTTGTTATTATCTACTACTTAATGAAGGAAATCATACAGTATTTGACCTTCTCCCTCTAACTTATTTCACTTTGCATAATTATTATCAAGTTTTGAGATAATTCAAGCTGGGGAAACAAAATCTCTGGCAAATTTGCTTGACAGTAAAAACTAAATTGAACCTAAATTAAAATTAATTATTGTTGAGTAATGCATTTGTAACAAAAGTATAAAAGCCTATAAAATTGGAGGACAAGTTGAGGACATTTTCCCAAAAGTAATGATATAATAAAGAAAATAGAACCAGAAGTCAAAATATTCTCTTTCTTGCTCTAGAACTGATTTGAACAAGTTATTTAATCTCTGTTTGCCTCAGGTTCGTGATTTACAAAGTTCTCTTGTTGCTATAAATTCTCATTTCTATGGAATTAGACTTAACTGGCCTCATCTATTCAATATCTTGAATATTGTTTTTCTACATGCAATTAGTTTACAGAGTATGTGAGATCTAAATTAGTTCCCTGTACGAATGTTGAATTCTATCTTCTTTTATATTTATTAACCAAGAATCCCCACTGTGACCACACATACATTAAAGTGAAGAATAATTTCAGTGAGCTATCAAATGAAAAATAACCACAAAGAGGTCATGCTTCATTGTATTTTCTAAAAATTTAGGGGATGTTTTAAACCAGAAGCATCTAAAAAGAGTACCTAAAATCTACAGTCTGTATATAATATGTATTAAATAAGAATGTAATATTCTCTTAGAAATAAAGATTTTAGACTTGTATAATGTGTTGATTGTGTTTTAATTTACTTTCATTTTCAAAAGTATTAGAGTTAAGATATTCAATTACAGTGTTATAGATACAGGGAATTTGAGTAAAAGATTGAGAAAATTAGTAGATGCCTTTAACAGACAACTTTTTATTCTTAAATTAAACAAGTAAGAAGAGGTTTTTAGTAAGATAATTAGGGCCATCTGTTCATGAGTCTATCTAGGAAAAGTGGAAAGTCAACAAGAAACATGAATTAAGAAGTTAGGCATGATAAGGATTACTTGGTTATATTAGACCTCTGGTGTCATAATCTACTTAATTCATCCATTATGTATTACATATGCTTTGGGATAAATTGAACAGTACTGGGACATGTTGATAGTCAAGAGACTGAATGGAAAAAAAATCTGTAAGCATACATATGTTTCTCTCTTTTCTTTTTGTTTCCTCGGGGAAGAAGAGGCTTGGCAGAGAGGTAGATATCTTACTCGACTGGTCTGTATATCGATGTAATTTAAGATCAATTAATTGAACAAGTAAAGGGTGATGTTTATAAAATTTTAAAGTTTAACAATAAATCCATGTTAACCTTAATTCAATGGCAATTGAGCATCAAACACAGAAAACAATTCCTTAATTTTGTAAAGTACTTTAATTAATGATGACTAACAGCACATGCTGGTTACATTGAAAAAGAAAAAAAAAAGCCATGGAAAGTAAAGTAACTAAATTTCTATGCTTTTCATTTAGAATAACTCAATAATTTGTGTACTAGTAAATTTTCTATATTTTTGGTAAAATATTACTATTGATACCATAGTGGATTGAATGGTGGTCTCCCGAAAGATGTGCCCACTCAGAATCTGTGGATGTGACCTTATTTGGAAATAGAGTCATTGCATATGTACTTAAGTCAAGCATCTCAAGATGAAATCATCCCAGGGTTATCCAGGCAGACACTAAATCCCAGGGCAAATGTCGTCATAAGAGAAGAGAAGAAGACACATGGAGAAAAAGGTCATGGATGAATCTTGATTGGAGGTAAGATACTCCCTTCATTGTACAAAGAGAAGAAGGAAAAGCTGATTTGATACAGGAAGATGGTTTTTATTTTCTCTGTGCAGTAAAAGTCAAGTCCATCTACTGAAAGTAGGGGGCTAGGAGCAAGGTAAGTGTCAGCAGTGTAAGGGAAAAGAAGTATGGAACAGAATAGGAGATCAAGCTTCCAGAGAATCATAGTAGAGATATGTAAGAGAGTTTGCTGTTTAAGGAAAATGTGCAACAAATCTGTTAAAGGGAACTATTTACCTTGAGGTACCTGAATTTATTTACTCTGTAAATTAGATGCTGAAGAGTATACGGAAGTTTAGGACAGACGTTTATATTATTTTGCACCTGCGGATATATTACTTTGCGTATTTCTTGTGCATATCCATTTATTAGTTATGCTGTTTTTTTATTCTGCTTTGTTATACTATGTTACACTTTTTCTGCTATGTTATGACACATTGAGGGTAAGGAGTATCTATCTTATTGCATTCAGTCCACTTCAGGTGTTCATTCAACAAAGATTTGATAAATTAATAAATGAAACATACTATAAAAAAAAAAAAGAAAAGGAGGCAGAGATTGGAGTGATATTTTGATAAGCTGAGAAACATCAAGGGTTGGTGTTCTCCACCAGAAGCTAGGAGAGAGAGGCATAGAGCAGATTATCCGTCAGAGCCTGCTCACACTATCTTTGAACTTCTGGCCTCCCAAACTGTGGGAGAATGAACTTCTGTTGTTCAGTTTCTAATAATTTGTTATGGAAGCTCCAAGAAGCTAACACAGATACTTTATCAACAAAAATATGTTGAAAAGCAGTGATAATCCTTCTTAAACATATTGTTATTAGTCAGTTGTCACAGCATTGATCATCATTATAGTCCGCAATGTAGTAGTCTCATCCTTACCTGATTTAAAAATTGATTGATATATTTACATCTATCCTAAAATTATTAAACTTTTTTTCTGTTGAATAAAAGACATTCAAGGGTAAAATGTTTAGCCATCATGCCTTGCTATCTATAGAAACTATAAGGAGAACTACAGAGATAAAACATAATATTATATTTTCTATAATCTGGATAAGAAATGTGTAATGCTGATGATTTTCCTTCTACACACACTCATAATACTTCCTTCGTTTTTAAAATTACAAGAAATATATGATTATTACTTAAAATATGAAACATAAAGATAAATAAACACAAAAATAAAATAAACATAAATATCCATAGACTGACAATTACCGCATTTGATATTTTAATATTGAGGTAAATTGTATTTTGTAAAAGTTACTGCAGCAATATCTCCATTCTCATTTACCTTTCCAAACTTTGCCACTTCTCTTCTCCATCAAAAGTTGCGGTCTGTTTCCTTTCCCCGTGAATCTGGGGAAGAGGTATTGTGACTCTTCTATACAATATGTATGGCAGAAATGATATTATTTGACAATGTCATTAAAAGGATATAGGCTCTCTCTCTCTCTCTCTCTCTCTCTCTTTCCAATCAACCATGGAACCCAGCCACCAAGTAGTCAAGGAGTCCTAGTCACATGGAAAGGCCACATGTAGGTGTTCTAATGATAGTCCCTACTGAGGTCTCAGCCAACAGCCAGCATTAACTGCCAGCCAAGTGAGCGAGTGAGGCTTCAATTGATTCCAACCTTCAAGACTTCCAGGTGAGGCCCCAACCCTTGGGAAACTAAAACAAACTATCCTACTGTGCCCTATCTGAATTCCTGGCCCATAAAATCCATAAGGATAATAAATGGTTATTTATGCCTTAAGTTTTAGAGTAATTAGTTATGCACCACAGTTACATGACAGACTGACCCATATTCAGCATAAGGAACAAAATAGCACAGTAGCCATATGTTGATGGAACACCTTTGATGAGAATATTGATAAATCAGAATCTTTCTTGATTGAGAAAATGTTTACCTTCACATCTCTAATAGAAGTGAATATAATATACTGAGCTTTTTTGTTGTGAGAAAGAAATACAAACATTTATTTACATTATATCAGAGTTTTTAAAGATTTTATCTGTATGCATTATATTTCTCTATAGATTAAAAAGAAAACAGGTCCAATGACACTTATGGGGCTCTCTTTGGATATCTAAGTTAAATGCGTCACCTAAAGATTCAGAGACCCTAAAATATGCACATTTGTTTCTCAGAATATATATCTCTTCTTTCGATCATTTAAGGCACATCTAAAATTTAAAACTTTACGCAAGATTTCTATTTATGTTTCAAAATTACTAATGGAAGATCATCTCTATTTTTTTTGATTTTGACTAGTGGTGATGTGATTATAAGAAGCTGTTGGTTATGTGTATACACACAAACATGTATTTGACGTTAATATAATTAACCATTTTTCTCTACATCACGTTATATATATACAGTTCAGGAAAAATTAAATATTTTAAAACCAATTATAGACCAATGTCCACCACTTCTTGGTAATGAAATTAAATCCTTAAAAATGTAAATCTGGAAACAAAACACATGAGAAAAAAAATAAATTGGAAAAACAACTCAATAAATAAGTTACAGATTTTGTATAAAAGTGATTATTATTATAAATAAACCTAAGCAAGGAAGAAAACAATAACACATTGTAGATTGTTCTTACGCATCATATGTTTTCAACTATGTCAGATGTTTCTAAAGTTATAGAAAGCAACAATACTGAAGTACTGTCTGGAAAACAATTATATTTGGAGTGAAATGTACAGTTTTACAATAGAAATGTGTTGCTTAGGTTTATTTTTATCTGTTGAAATATGAGGGCAATGATTATAATCAGCAGTGTGGGATTTCTTTATGGGATTTGAAACCACTAAGCATTTTACAGAAGCTATTGATCTCTGATTTAATCTTTTTTATAAAAAAATAAAAATTATTGTTTTTCCCATCCATCGTCATCAATGAAGGGGTTGAATTATATTTCAAATGCACTCTAATCATCTTAGACTGTCAAGAAAGTTAATTTGTCTAATCAATTTTTAATTATCTTCATCTAGTAAAACATTCTAAATTTTATTATTTATTTAAAATTGGAAATTGTAAAGTAATAAATTATTTTTATTAACTTCATTACTTAGGCCATTAATGAACTCCTTATTGCCACATTGGATAGATATGTGGCAGTCTTCAACTTACTCTTATTCTCATCTTTAATCAACACTTCCCTCCTCTCTTTTTGAGCTCTCTCCCCTCTTCCCTCTATTCTGATTCTCTCTCTGGGTTTCTGGCCAGTCTCCTTCATGCTCTTGTCTTATCCCATCCACTCATTAGATGTTGGAGCTCCTGAAATGGCTCTTTTCGCTGCACACAGTCTGTCAGGAAGAATCATCAATTCATCTGGGTTTAATTTACACTGGTCCCATTTAGCTTATGAGCTAGCTAAAAGAATTAATGGTGGAGCAAATATTAATACCTTCTCACATGGGTTTTTCAGACTTAGTTTACAGTAAACAAGTTTGAATAGTTTGAAATAAAGCTTACTTCCTATTTATTTGTTATTTCAAAAACAAAATCTAAGAGTAAATATGGTAGAATAGATTATTGTTGCCAACTCTTCAGTTTTTTCCTATAATAGAAGCATCGATCCACACCCTTGGCCATGCAAATTTTCAAATATGTCTCACTAGGATAGATGGAAATAGATTTTCTTGCCACCTCAACATTTGACTTAGCCAGATAAGTTATTTTGTTCAAATTCATTTCAAAATGAATTTGATAAGAGTGGAAATTTTAAATGTGCCGGTAGGCTTTGCTTTGCCTCTTTTGTTTCTCTAATCCACCATGAAAGAATAATAGCCATTGGTCCCAGAATAAGGAGATAAGGGGTAAAGACGTGCACCCAAATCTCAGCCTGGAGGCAAGCCTGGGCGAGCCAGTAGAGGCCATAGCTGGCTCATATATATGTGTGCAAAAAATAAATTTTAAATTGTTGAGATTTGGATGTTGTTTGTTATGCATCATTTTTGCAATAAAAACTAATATGGAAACAATGAATACTAATCTAAGATCTTAAGATATTTTCTGTGTAAGCAAAATTCATGCCATAGTAGTCCTACCCAGGACCCACATTCCTTTTTCTAACAAAATGCTTCTTCCCTCCTGCATTGCCTCCAGTGTTGCTTAAACAAAAGCAGTATATTATTTTTTTATGAAGAAAGTCGAGTAGGAAGTAGGAATCTAATTCTTATTTGTTGCTTTCTTAGTGAAGCAAATTTTAGTGCCACATAAAAAAAATGTCCCTGCCTCCCTTCTTACCAGCACAATCACAAAGTGAAATAATTACAAGAGAAATTTAAGAAAGCCCAATTCACAATTAGAGGGGAAATTTCTACATTTTTATCATATATATAATTCTTGGCTAAGTATTGCTCTCTGTCAGTACCATAGTCTCATAAAACTCTAATATTTTCCAAAAGAGAAGTTTTTAAATCTCCTTCTTACAAATCTATTCCTTTTTTATTCATTATGTCGGATGATACCCAGGCAATCACCCAAACTACGTACCCAAGAAGCGTTAAATTAGTTAAACAACGAGGCCGTTAGATGGAGCTGGCTCTGACGCTGTGGCAGCCTATATAAGCAAACCCAAATCTAAGCCTGTAAATGCCTCGAGGTTACAAAATTAAAACCTAGCGACAACCAATCACAAATAGCCAACTAGGCATTAAGCCATAGCCAATCAATAATTTCTTGCTTCGCTTCCACCTTTTCTCTACAGAAGTCTCTCGAAGATCTCCTGTCCGTGGAACGCTCCTAACCACTTACAGTTTGGTGCTGCCGATTGGAATCGATTTTTGCTCAAATAAACTCTTAAAATTTGTAATATGCCTCAGTTTATCTTTTAAAAGAAGCCATCTTGGCTTTCAATAACCATCGCATACTAATTTGACATCTTTATTATTTTTTAAATCCATCTTTTTCTCCACCCAAATGACTAACACCAGAGATCCAGCTCTCTCTTCCTTAAAATATTACCATATTCTTCTAATATGGCCTTTCTGAATACAGTATTATTACACCCTTTAGCAACAACAAAAATAAGAACAACATTGATAATAGTAATTATTATTATCTAAATAGCTAACTACTCTATAGAACTTATACTTTAAGCATTGTTCTAAGTACCCTATCTATTAACTCAATTTAATTCTCATGACGTTCCTATGTTAGAGATGATGAAATTGAGGCACAGAGATGCTAACTTAGTTACCCAAGTACACAGGCAGAACGTGTGGCAGAGCCAGGGATTAAACAGAGGCAGTCTGTTTCAGGAATCCAGTAGCTAACTTAATGGCAATCCATTCTGTATTGCTTTATTCTCTGTGTCTGTGAAATAGAAATTGCAAATCGATTATATTACTCCTTTTCTTAAAAATCTTCTGTGAAGCTCTTAATCACATTTGAAATACTATAATGTAGACTTTATAATGTGACATGGAAGGTCCTCCACGGGTGATTCCATTCTTCTTTCTTCAGTTTCATTTCACATCCATCCTAGCATTCCTCTTTACAGTCAAAAAGAGCAAACTTCTGGGCCAGCCCCAGTGGCCTAGTGGTTAAGTTTGGCGTGCTCCACTTTGGCGGCCCAGGTTCGGTTCCCGGGGGAAGGCCTACATCACTCACCTATCAGTGGCTATGCTGTGATGATGACTCACACACAAAATAGTGGAAGATTGGCAACAAATTGGCTCGGGGTGAATTTTCCTCAGCAGAAAATAAAAAGAGCAAATTTCTTACACCATGCTGTTTCTGGCCTTCCACATTCTCCCTTTTTTGAGATTTGTCTCTTCTCTTACCTTTCTACTTTGAAAGCCCCTGCTCTTTCTTTAAGATTTAGTCATCAACTGAATCAAGTCCTGAGAGATTATGAATCAGGGAGCCAAACTGAGATAGTAAACCCTCTTGCAAACTTCCATAGGTCTTTGTGTTATTAAAATGTCCTGTAGATAGCTTCTCTTCTTCATGTCTCACACATGAGGCTTTGAGCTATTTTGAGGAAGGGATTTTAACTTCATCTTTGTTTCCCCAGACCCTAGAAAACATAAATTCTAAATCATTCTGATAGCATTGTGTTAGTTTATAAATGTAGTAAGACAATATGAAATACTACATAAGTATGAACTCTTATGATGATTAAATATCTTAATTTGTTGCATCACCATTTTTGTGTTTGATTGTTTGTTTTTTACAGACTGGGACTTTTAGTGTCTTGCATTCTGGCAGGGTCAGAGGGAAAATGAGGTATGGCTACAGCTAGGAGTGAGGCCATCAACTTTACAAAACCCTCACCTACTCTCAAAGGTGCTTTTGTTAGAAGAATATTACAAAGCCAACAGAAATTGAAAAGTGAAGTATGACTTTTAAAAAGAAGAGAGGGGCAGAATAAAAAAGATTGGAAAATATAGTGATACATAGTGAGACTTTAGGTACCCTGAAATGAAGTCCTCTCCCACTTTGGTCTCTAAGTAATGCAGGGCTTTTGCAAAAGCTGTCACAATGTGTGTTAGTTTACACACAGTCTTTCAAAGAGATTTTGAGGATATGTCTCAGCAAGAGATAACTAAGATGTATTTTTCCTGCAGATTCCTCTCTTCTTTGAAGAGAAGATAAATTAACTGTAATACTTCTGTTTGCTTGCACTTCTGAAGTAACCAAGGTTGTAAGAGCAGCTTTTTCTCACGGACTATTCCTGCTCTTTGAAGCCCAGTCAGTAACTAACCTCACCACCCTTTCCACTCCTCACAGGGGATTAGGATGACAGTGTCATGACATTTTAAACTGACCAGTTAACAAATGAGCAGGGAGTATTTTGACTCATATCCTACAGTTCTTCAGAAATTGTAAATCTGCTAAAGACACACACACACACACACACTGAATGTGTGGGAGTTGCGGATCTCAAGGATGATATGTCTATACATTTGCTCATGGAGGAGTGCTTGTCTGGGATTTTCCCATACTCTCCAAATTTTTGGCGACAAATGTTACATGCACCACAATCATACAGTAGACAGAAAGAGGAGGAGTGATGGGAGGACCCTTAGAGTCCACTGATTCTACAGATTGACAAGATAGTTTTCTTCCCTCCATGTGTTTACCCTATCTCTTGGAACTGAAGCAGAATCTAATCTATGCCCTAAAACTCATGTGTGAAAAAAGGAGAATTTTTTTTGGTTTTCTGCAAGTCAACTCACATTTTCTTTTAATTCCCCAATCTGCCTAAGCAAAAAAATGTATCTAGTTCGGTAAATTCAATCAGATCCAATGATTTGACTAATATTCTAGTCATTGTCCAATTTATAGTCTGGTCACTTTGGGAGTGTTTCTTTCTACTTCATTTGTCCCTTCTTGTTACTCCAAGGTGCTTACTAATCGCCCCAGCATCTGTGAAGTAAACAGTGTCCTCAGAAACTTCCACTTGTTGAGACATCACTTGATTAGTTTAGCTCATCTTGACCTATCTGGCCAGCAGATGTTCTGCTTTACTGGGTGCTATTGGTGCTGTCTTCCGTCTCTACTGGTGTGATGCTGACCCTTGCTGATGCCAATTGTGGAGTGGCAAAGAGTTCAGCATACCATGGAAAGGAAGCTCTTTTCCTTTCCCTGATGCAATTAGTGGCTCATTAAATCATTCTGTGTTCTCCTAAAAGGGCAATGAACTCCTAGGCACTTCTCTCCACCGTATTGGAGCAAGTAGTGTCTGTGAAGATGCTCTCAGGATGATTCCATAGGTCCTATTGTTCCTGGGCCATATGGGATGTTTAGGTTTTCTGGAAGTTTCTAAAATGAACGATAAAATTATTTCCAACTTTAATTATGACAGACAGAATTCCAAAATGACACTCTCAAGTCTTCCCACCAGAATCCCCGTAACTGTGAACTCATATGATGACATACGACCCCCATGATTAACTTATGTTACACGGCAAAGGGATTTGGCACATATAATTAAGTCTACTAATCAGTTGATTTTGAGTAAATCAAAAGAGAGATTGTCCAAGTGGGCCCAATATAATCATATAAGCCATTTAAAAGTGAAGAGTTTTCTCTAATTTGTGGTGGAAAGGGAACTAAGAGAGATTTGTAGCATTCAAAGGATTCAAAGTATTATTGCTGGCTTGAGATAGAGGGGGACTTGTAACTGGGAATACAGTGGCTTAGAAGCTGAGAGCAGCCCCCAGTTGACAGCCAGAAAGGAAATAATGACCTTAGTCCTGCAACTGCGAGAAACAAAATTCTATTAGCAAGTTGAATGAGCTTGGAAGCAGATTCTTCCCCAAAGCTTCTAGACAAAAGCCTTACTTGAACAACATTTTTATTTCAGCTTTATGATTCCCCAAGCCAAGAACTCACCAAAGCCAGCTCAGCCCAGACTTCCTGAGCTTATGGGATGTGAGACAATAAACCAATAATTTATCTTCAATTCTGAGTTGTGTGATTGGTGTTATTTGAGTGCTTAAATTTGTGGTAATTGTTCCATCTATTTTTCTGTGTGAAGTTTCCCAGAATAAGAAAGCCAAGTTGATGAAGACAGCAAAATAGATAGGTCATGCTAATGTAGACTGTAAAATGAGCAAAAGTCTATGGTTTCAATTCTCATTGGGATTGTTTCTCACGTTGCTGCAACCAAGAAGCTCATAGGTAAAATTTTTAGCTTCAAAAATACATAGAAGGAAGATGCCATTCATGTCGCTAAAACGTTCTTTAAAAGGGGGTTTATTTTAAGTATTATATTTTTCTACTAGCAAACATAGACACATTAGAATATTCTATACAGAGAGGTAATTTTTAAAAAAATTATTAGATTATCATGAAGTATTTGCCCATGGTGTGACAATATGATGGATGGTATGTACAAATCAAATTCTCTTATTTTAAATTTTCTTTCTTTCTCACTTTACACCTGAAACTAAATTTAGCTATGACAATATATTAATGTCATTTGTTTCATTCTTGATATAGAAGTCAGAAAATGTAATGTCTAAGAAGAAAATATTTTCTTTTCTTAGAAATCATTAATCCTATTAATTGTAAATGTATATTTATTTTGTGGAATCAGAAAATGTTATATAGTTTTAAAAAGTGTATTCAAATTTTCCTAACCCTTGTATTCATCAAAACATTTAAGAACTAAAATAATTTAGGAAATTATAAATAATATCTGAGTTTGAGGTTGACGTTAGTTTAGGGCGTAATGACTTAAATCTTGGGATTTAGTTTTTGGTAAATATTAAATTTTTAGGTTAGAAAAAATTTATTGTTATTATAAAAGTATGGCTAACATTGAAAACTATGAAGAAAAATATCTACATGTGTGAAAGTACCACCACCCAAGATAATAATGTTACTTTATCAGAACACGTTGGGGTATTTCAATGCAATAGATATTTAGATTATAGTTAAACTGTTTTTGTGACTACTTAGAAAACTTAAAAAATTTCATTACAATTTGTAAACATTTGAAGTCTATAAGTTTAGCAAAAAAGAAAGAAAGAAAGCCACATTTTTGTTAATGATTTAATCTAAACCAATGCCTTTTGTGATATTCTTGGTTTGAAAAATTTATATTGATAATAATTGTATGTAATGAAATATGAATGTGACACATACAAAAAAAGAAGCATGCAAGCCTCCTAAACCTTCCAACATGCCCTACAAACACGGGCATTGGTGTCACCTGTATCTGGTGTTCAGCACCTCTCTTTCACTTGGCAACCAGAGAACTAAGATATCAAACTCCCAAGGATAATCTATCCCACAAAGACACTGTCAGGGAATTATGCTGCCAGTTATGCCTCTGGAAATGTCTTATTAGTGTTGAAAGCTTCACTGGGCTGGACTATCTAGGTGATATATGCTTTTATATTTTTAAATTTATATAAAACTATTGTGAGAACCTTTCATATCTATCTCATACAGAATAACTATTTTTAAAAACACAATTGCTTTTTCAAATGGAGAAAACGGAATTATTCTAGATTTGTGGAAGAGTAATGTGATCTTTCCGTCGTAATGAGGGCACTAGTGTCCTGTTCCCTACCAAATTCATCCCTCCCTCACCCTAAGCATGCGACATTTCAGCCAATATTATCTGTCATTTTTAAAAATATTTCTGCTTTATACAAACGCGTGGTGGGTGGCATATATTTATTGTTCTTTTGTGTTTATTTGATATCGACTCTCAGGTACAACTTTGTGTTTTTCCTGTGTTTTCTGCAAGTTGTGTTGATAATCACTTGGCTGCCCCTTTAGAGATCTGTATTTGGCAAAATATTTGAAATAGAAAAATATTCAAATTTTAGAGTAGTCTAAAATGTTCATTCATTCATTCAGCCACTTCTCTATTCAGTCACTTATGTGAGGCTATTTATTGTAGATCAGCATATGTTAACACCAAAAAAAACAGCAATTATCATGCAAAACATGACCCTAGTCCTCAAAGAGATTACAGTTTGTTCAGGGAATACAATGGTAATGAGGTAACTATATAGCATCATGAAAGTTATGATGGATTATAATACAGGATGCTGTGAGACCAAGAAGAGAAGGGAGTATAAAACATCAAAATAATTCTATAAGTATCTATTTAAACTAAGCATCTTTGACCAGTGTTTTTAATTCACCTAATTTTCAAATAGAAACAAACTTCAATTAGTTAAATCACTGTATTTGTGTGTGTGTTTTGAAATACTACGTAAGACTATTCTCTTCATAGAGAACTTCATGATTTTTCTGATAATACCTGTTCCTTGCTGAGATACTGGATGCTTAGAAGTAGATTATTTGCATTTGCTGACGTATATTACCTGTTTTTGAAAGTTTTTTACCCCCTAGAAAATCTAGATTTGACTCATTTCTAACCCCAAATGTGCAACCATGGCAACCCATGTTTATCAATGACAGGAGTAACTTTTCTAGGTGTTTTCTCACATTGTTATCAATTATCATTACGCTTCTTTTCACTATTTAAAATATACTCAGTCTATGTCCTCAATGGTAAATCATTTTCATTTGGACTATGGTTTTCAGCTGGCAGTGTGTCAGAGTCATACTAGTGACACTTTTAAAAAATAACAAATATTTATACAAATTGTGCATGCACACCCAAAGAATAATTTCTCCTGTTAAATGGCGTGTTGTAAAGAAAATTCTACATTGCTACATACAAAGAATAAGTTTAAAATACCCATATGTTAATTAAGATACTATTAGAAAAGCAAGAAATAGGTACTTTCACATAAGAAAAAAATCTGTGCTGATTTAATTGGGTTCTTTATTATTTAGTTTGATATCAGAATAGTTTAAAAATGGACTAGTTCTTTAAAATGTGTAATATAAACATACAAGGACAAACATTGTTTTACTTTGATTATATATAAATATGTGTGTATGTCATATATATATCTGTAGCATTTTTCTTAAGATAATTTTTGTAGTGTGATATAAAATGTGGTTCAGTACTTGAAATATTTCCCTTAGAATTCTAGACTTCTGGGGCACCAGGATAAAAGAAAAAAAAAGTAATGACAAAGGGAATTTGTAGAAACTTGTGGGATTTCATCTGCTGAAGAGAAAAAAAACTCTGGAGAGAGCAATTTGATGTCTCAAACTTTTCCCAGTTGAGTAAAAATGACATAAAACACTTGTTCCCAACGTACCTTGTTAGGAATTCTTTTAATACTCATGCCTTTTAAATTCTAATAATCTGTATAATATTCATAGCAAATAGAATGCATTTCTTGAAGATCACAATTTATCTAACACATACTATGAAATTCAGAGGCTGTATGCAAGAATATTATGGGGGATTATCTTGAATCTCTTAAAATAGATATCTAGAGCAAGATCTCAAAATTGGAGGAAGTCAACCCAAGGTGCTTTCAGGATAATTCGTTATGGTTATGGTACAGAAATCATACATTACAGATTTATATATATGTGTGTGTGTATACGTGCATATATTTAGTATCATATTTTTAATATCGGTTTTATCTATGTATTATAATGTTAAAATATATATTGATATGATATTATACACAGTTTTTCAAAACCATAAATACATCTAGACATATTAGGAGCCAATGTTTCAATTTTTATTTTACTCATAGTAGTGTATGGATAAATTATTCTTGAGATACTGATCTAGTGAAAAATAAATATGAAAAGAAAAGTTTATATGCAGTTGGTTGGGTGATCAATAACTTGACATGAAGATGACTGCTAAATATCTAATATTAAATTAGGACACAGTGAAGAGAGGAGACATGGTTTGTCATTATATTTTTCATGATTTAGAACGTAAGTCTTAGACGTCTGGATTTCATTTGGGCGTGTAAGGAGCTTGGAAGTCATCGCTCTGTCCTAACAACAAGTAAAAAGCTAAAAAACTGAAAAACCAACTCTTCTTAGATATGTTAGAGAAATGATGTCACAGGGAAAACTACTGCCCCGCGAACTGGAGAGAGAGAGAGGCAGATACAGAGAATCACAACCTACCGTAGGAGAAACCCATGAGCAGAAACCATCGCAGGAACCAGTTCTGGGGTAGAAAAATCTAAACTGTAATTGACAAATTTGTGGAGGCTCAGTGTGGACAAGTCTGAGAGTTAAATACTCCAGGGAGAGAGTTAAAAATAGTCAGTAGAAGAGCAAAAGTGTGTAACTACCTCCAGGCATTCAACTAGTTTCTCAGAGTGAATACTGGAAAAAAATCCTCTCATGCTTCCCTAGGGGTGTGGGTGGAGTAACAATTTTGAAATACACTAGAGTATTCTGTTCTTCTTATCAAAGACTGCCCTCAGGAGAAACTATTTTACTAGAGACTAAACCATTGGGATTTTTTTGGAGCCTAACTGACCTGGGAGAAGTGAAATACTTAACTTTATCCTACCCTAGTTTTCCGCGTGGGGGAAAGAAAATAGCTAACTTTGCCTGCTCCAGCCTTTCATATGGAGGAAGGATAATACCCAACTCTAGCCCATGCCATCCATCCTGCCCCACCCAATGGAGGGATGGGGGCACTGAGAAGCACTTCTGAAGTTCACATACTAGAAGCACAGACTCACTAAAAGACTGAAACCTAATCCCTAATCATAGGACTACAGACCACTTCTCCTCCACCCACACACTATCACATTTCTAAAAGCCTATTTACTATATTTCTTTTTACCCAATACATTAATTCCAGACACCAAGAAAAAAAAACTTCAAGGCATATTAAAAGGCAAAAAGCAGAGTCTGAAGAGACAGAGCAAGCATCAGAACCAGACACAGTAGAGCGGGAATGTTGGAATCAACAGATCAGGAATATAAAACAGCTATAATTAACGTGTTAAGGGTTCTAATGAATAAAGTAGACATCATGCAAGAACAGATGAGTGATGTAAGCAGAGAGATGGAAATCCTAAGAAAGAATCAAAACTAAATGCTAGAGATATAAAACACTGTAAAAGAAATGAAGAATGCCGTTGATGGGATTATTGGTAGACTGGACACAACTGAGGAAAGAATCACTGAGCTTGAAGGCATCTCAACAGAAACCACCAAAACTGAAAAGCAAAAAAAAAAAAAAAGATTGAAAAAAAAAGAAAGGAATATTCAAGGACTGTGGGACAACTACGAAAGCTACAACATATGCGTAATGGATATACCAAAAGTAGAAGGGAGAGAGAAAGGAACAGAAGAAATGCTTGAAACAATAATGACAGATAATTTCCCTGAAATTAACGTGAAACACCAAACCATAGATCTAGGAAGCTCACAGAAGATCAATCAGGATGAACGCCAAAAAACTAAGCCTAGGAACATCATCTACACATCACAGAAAATCAAAGATAAAAACAAAATTAAAGAAGCCAGAGGGAAAACAGCACCTTATTTACAGAAATGCAAAAGTAGAATTACATTTGACTTCTCCTACAAAACCATGAAAAAAGCGGAGTGAAATATTTCAAATGTTAACATAAAAACTCTATGAACCCAGAACTCTGTATCTTGAGAAATTATCCTTCGAAAATGAAGGAAAGGTCCAGGCCCGTGGCCTCGTGGTTAAGTTTGACGCACTCCACTTCAGTGGCCTGGGTTCACGGATTTGGATCCTGGGTGCAGACCTACACCACTCATCAGCCATGCTGCGGCAGCAGCCCACATATGAAATAGAGGAAGATTGGCACAGATGTTGGTTCAGGGCTAATCTTCCTCAAGCAAAAAAAAACAGGAAGGTTGGCATTGGCAATGGATGTTAGCTCAAGGTGAATCTTCCTTAGCAAAAAATGGAGGAGAAAAAAAGACTTTCTCAGACAAACAAAAATTGAGGGAATTAGTTGCCAGTAGACCTCTCTTGCAAGAAGGAAGGAATTTACATTATATATGCCCAAGTGAAATGAATGACATAAACGATACAAAGGAGGCATGGATGAATTAAGATTACTTTGTTATTATAAGGTACTCTCACTACCTGTGAAGTGGTACGGTATTATTTGAAAGTGGACTTGGCATACTTGTAAGTGTATATTGCAAACTCTTGAGCAACAACTAAAAAAATAAAAAATGTAGAATACATTACAAATGTACCACTCTGGTGGAGGATATTGATAATGGGGGAGCTATGCATATGTGGGGGCAGGGGATATATGGTAAATATCTGTATTTTTCTATTCAGTTTTGCTATGAACCTAAAACTGTTCTAATAAATAGTCTGTTTAAAAAAATATATAAGGCTTTGTGACTTAGATTCATTTTAAGTAAATGAAGGATTAAAGTTCTTTTCATTTAAATTTATAATTATTCTTGAATACTTAAGCAGAATTATTTATATTAAATTACTATAAAACTTCAGGGAGAGCATATTTTTATCTATTTTATTTAATTTATATTACAGGCTTTATGTGATGTTAATTATTAACGCCTTTTTATTCAAAAGAATACTTATTGAAGCATATTAATTCAATATCTCAAGGAAAAATATCTAGTACATTGAGTTGCAAATTGTACCAATATTTTAAGAATCGTATTTCATCCCTCATGGAATTAATGCACAGGGCCAAGAATGGTATGGAGCAATGTATTGATAATAGATATTAAATATTTACTATTACCCAAATGGCCAAAGAATAAACATATTTCCCTTTGATCCTCCAAATATGATAGAACCAGGCTACGCTCTCTGCTACCTTCTTTCTTTAGTCTTAACCTACAAATTCTATTCTAATGTCTCCTCCCTTGGGCTTCTCCAAACATTGGCCTGATACCAGTCTCATTCTTCTTACACACGTGTAAGCCTTGAAGACCTATGCTCATCATTCATAAGAAACTCACTTTCATTGTACTTTAGAACAACTTTGATATTTTTTTCAGCTTTCCCTTTATGAAAAAAAAAAAATTAAAAGAAAACTTTATAGTCTTCTTCATATTCTGTCACTTTACTCTCAGAGCAACAATAGACTTCTTTCCTATGAATAAAAAGATATCTTGCTTAAAGATAACCCTTCTTTATTTATTACTATGTCTTTTATAACATGGGATAATGAAATAATTAGTTTAACCCTTGACCACTGCGATCATTTTAGAATATATAGTTGTGGCAGATCAAAAATGGCTACAGTTTTTGAGACTTGTCTCATAGAGTGCCGGCACATGGATGTTTTCACTTGTGCAATATGGTGAGGTGGTAGCATGTCAGTTCTGGGCCTGATCTGTGAGAGGACTACTAACAGGTTCCAATATGGTCTCCAGGAGTCCTAAATCACCATGTAAGAACTATATCTACCTTGTTGGAGAGATCCCGCGGAGAGGTTCTGAGACTACATGAAGTGGGAGAGAGGCCCAAATGAACCTAGACAGATAGCCATCCATGCCAACCGTGCGATAGACTCAGGCCAAACACAACCACCACCCAAGTTACTATAGCATAGTAGCTTACTGGAACTGTAGGGATTAGCATTGTCTAATGGACTGTTAATAGTATTTCCCCAAAAGTTGAGTCAAGTCACTTTTTTATGGACCTAGTCACCTTGTAACATGGCCATAGGCATCTTTCGGGACATATTTGTAGTTACATTTTTGTGATTATGTTACAGGATCTTTGTCTGACCATACCATGAGGCATCTACCCCTCCAGCCCTCAAATTCACACATGAGTGTACTGAATTGTTAGAACTTAATTGACATCAATGATTGAATCTGGGAATTGTTGTTTTTAGTTGTACAGTTTTTACAACAGAAAAGGAAGTGAAATGAAGATTGAGGAAGCCAATATGAATATTCATCAAAAAAAAGATGTTTGCACTTTAAATACTGGTAACTAGTCCTAATTTTTTTTCCTTTTAGGAAATTTTCACTAAAGCCTGTGGTCTTGCAACTTGTAGTTTACCTTCTGTTCCTGAAAATTAGACTGTATCACTTCCTTATTTGTAATTTTGTAATTATATCTTTCAAGTTTCTTTTGGTGGCTCTAATCTCTACAATTCCAACAGAGAATTGTCTCTCTTTTATCGGCAGAATAAATGCACATATCTACACTGGAATATGCTTTACAATTTGGGAGCAATTGAAATCAACCAAGTGTTCTGCTATCTTTTTCTTCTCCTTCTGAAAACCTCTTGATGTTAAAACATTGCCACTCCTTTTATATAACTGTTGCCCAATTTCCTAGACAGAGATTTTCACTCCAGAATCTATAGTTTTTTCCATTTAATAAAGTTGTACACTCATTGATGGGAATTCTATGCTATCACTGTCTTAAATTTTACTGATAAAAAATGAGTCTGAAACTTATTCTTGTTGAGAACAAAGTTGTCTAATCATTTCTTATTCCATATTTTTAAAAAATGTATCTGTTACCATTTGTCTCCTTAACTCAAATGCTTTCAACACCTAAAATAATTATTTTGTCCATCTCAAAACATTTGATTCCTATATTTCAGACAAAGAAGTCTAAAACCAAGAATTCTTCATAATTTCTCAAATAGCTTTTGTTATGTAAATCAACAAATTCCACCTCTGGTAAAAAAGGAATATCTGTATAAAGTCTAATGGGCATATTTTATGGGAAACTGCATTGGTTTACAGTTAGAAACACGAGTACTAATAAAACTGTCATTGTCTATCTTTGTCAACTTCGGCAGAAATCTTAACCATTATAAATCTTAATTACTTTGAAGCAAAACAAAATCCTTGATTTAGATAACTAGATGAACTTTTAGGTTTCTTCTGATTCTAAATTTGGATAATAAGTATATATATGAATCCCTGCAATGTGATTATATTTTAAGCCAAAAAACCAGCAGTTATAAATGTTTATTTTAGATTTTATGCTTTATCTTGCAACAAATCTAAAGGGACACAGTAAAAGAATATTTATTCTATTCATGACCCTGTTAATTCAGCTTCTTAAGTGTTTACATACTTAATTTCATCAATCAAGCATTTAGAACGAAAGGAAAGCCAACCCTCCAGAAAATTTTACTTCCCAGTTGGTGTTAGGATGTAATGTGCTAGAAGTAATATAAATTACTGATTTAAGAACCATTGAATAGGACAATGTCTTTTCCAGACAACACTAAAATTAACCAATTTCTTTCAGATATAATATAAAGTATGATATATATGATTAATTTTAAAGAACAAGTACTATATACGGAAAAATATAAATATCAATAAACATTCTGAATTATAATCTATATGAAATAACTTGTCATCCACTAAAAAGAGGGAAAACCATTTTAAACCAAGGAACTATTCAAAGATTTTGTGTATAACTATACTTACATGAGTGAAGGGAGGAAATTAAGTTTTTGGGTTTCTGTAGCAAACTTTTCTAGCAAAAGAGAAAGAGGAACTTCAATATAAACAAGAACTTATCTAAAGAGAAGTCAATTTTTACTTTGAGAATAACAGCAAATACAAAGAGCTTCAAGAGTCAGACACAAAAAATATTTTATTTAACCCAGGAAAAAGTAAAACAACATTATTTAGGCTTTTTGTCGTAAGCTTTTGCTGGATTTATTTAGGTTTTTATTACTTTAACATAACAACCACAAATGGTTGAAAAAGATAATCAATTACACAGAATATGCCTTTGGAAATATCTTACCACTGAGGACTTTTTAAAAACTTATACTGATGATTAATATAGTACTGAAACTGCACCTCTTTTCTGAAAAAAAAATCTCACTTTATCATTTGTTCCCTTCTTCGTCTTGTGGCTCACTGACTGATTTCAACATTTGCTGTCTAGGTTCCAGGAGTGAATGTTCAAGCACATCTCTCAAGAAGTGACATATTCAATATTAGATTTGTGATCATTTTTATGGAAGAGTGGATGGTATGAAATAGTAGATTAATCTCAGTTCTTCGGTGCTCAGAGAGTAGTTTTGTCAATTTATCTATTAGCTAGTGAATTTTAAGTGAAGCACTATATCCCAAATTTGGTTGTGCTGACACACAACTATTTATGTTAAGTAAATATTTAGTATAAATATTTAGAATGCATTTCACTTTACCAATATCAGTGATATATAATGTATTTTTCAATTTCCAGATTATTTTTCACATAATGTAGACAGCAAGTGTTATTTTTTAACTACACGTGTGTATTATCTTTTATGTATGTTAAATATGTATTTATAAAAAAGTATTATGCATATATATATATAACTATATGTGGAATAAACGTGTGATTTATTGTGTGCACAACTTTTATTTTGAAGAACTATTTTGATCAAATAATGAATTCAAATTTATTGAGAAATTAAAATATGCCTTTATTGGTTTAAGCCTAGTAAATGAGATTTAAAAAGTTAGTATAATAGTAAAAATAGTAATGTAAAGAAGAATAAATAAAAATAATAGCAGTGGTATGAACAATGTCCTTATTGAACTTAAAACATGATTGTTTAGAAAAATTAATGCATGTCAATATTAGAAAAATAATTGCTAAAAGGGCTGATGTTAAATATATGATTATATATTGAAATAATCTTATAAGATTTTATGGTCCCAAATCGGAGAACATTTAAAGAAACAGAAGGTATTTATTTTGCTAAGTGTTGGAAAGAGGAATAAGAATCATTATAGCTACTCCAGATTTTAAGTATATTAACATTGAATTGGCTCTTCATGACTCAGATGATT
This sequence comes from Diceros bicornis minor, assembly GCF_020826845.1. Lineage (NCBI taxonomy): Eukaryota > Metazoa > Chordata > Mammalia > Perissodactyla > Rhinocerotidae > Diceros > Diceros bicornis. The sequence continues at coordinate 41,370,771 of NC_080759.1, forward strand.
CTTGACACAGTAAAAATCCCTTTATGGGACTTCATTTGGCCAAGTGGAGAATTCAAGTCAATTTAATCACATAAATTTAGGCGGTTGGCAAGATATTTAATCAACATTTGTGATATATAAGGCTGATGTATTCAACATACTTCTTCAGTTTTATATCCTAAAGTATTTTAGTGAACTATTTCGAAGAGCCATATCTTTTCCTATTTTCCTTATGTTAATACTGTAATGCATTTACTAAAGTAACAACATGCAGCACATGCCTGAAGAATAGAGGCTATCTTTGGAGTATTTGTTTGTCTGTGTGTTTGTTTAATGACAACAAGGAGAATTAACTTTAACCTAGACAGGCTTGCCTCTAACATGGCCTGAGCCAAATACAAATGGAAGTCTAAATGCCATGTGTACACTTTTCAAGTTATAAATCAAGCTAATGATGTGATAAATAAAATATATTCTGTCTTTTATACTGACAAATATATCTTGAAAATGACCAAATGAAAAGATTTGGATCTAGAATTCTTAAGCTCTTTGGAGTCCTACAACATAGTGTATTAGCACAGAGAGAGTGAGCCTATGGCCCCTGGTCTGCCCACTATGCTTCTCTTCCAACTTCTGGATTTAGCAGCCAAACGTGTGTATGACACACGTCTACACTCCATCTGCAGCAATCCCCTCGCCCAGCAAAGACACCACATGAACATCGCTTGGGTCTGTGTGCACACAATGGAGACACAGGCCATTCTCCCAGAGTCACATTTCTGATAATCAAGGCTGGTGCTATCCGGGCAGAAAATTCTGAAGTCACCGGTACCTGAATCATTGTTTGATATATTGGTTTACTAGGGCTGCCATAACAAAGTACCACAAACTTGGTAGCTTGAATAACAGAAATTTATTTTCTTATGGATCTAGAGGCTAGAAGTCCAAGATCAAGGTGTTGGTGGGTTAGTTCTTTGTGAGGACTATGAAGAAGAATATGTCCCATACCTCTCTCCTAGCATCTAGTGGTTTCCAGGCAATCTTTTTTGTTCCTTGGCTTGTAGGTGTATAGCCCTGCTCTCTGCCTTGATGGTCGCATGGCGTTCTCCCTGTGTTTGTGTGTGTTTGTCTCCAAGTTTCCCCTTTCTATAAGGACATCTGTCATATATGATTAGAGCCCACCCTAGTGAACTCATTTTAATTTGATCTTCCCTATAAAGACCCTATCTCCAAATAAAGTCACATTCTGAGGTCCTGGGGGCTAGGACTTCAACATATGAATTTTGAAAAGATGCATTTCAACCTATAACATCCACAAAGTGGAAGGATGGGACAGACATGAGCTAGGGTGGGCAAAATCCTTTAGCCCTGCAGACACTTTGTTAGATGTGAATGGGTGAAGCTAAAAGAGCTTCAGAGCACCCCTCTAAAATGTAAAGGTAGTAGTTCCTGTGGTCCAGGTCTGCTTGTGGAATTTAAGGTAGATTATATCAATTTTACTTTAAACTTCTAAGTTCATATAGAAACTATCACCACTTTTGTCGTGTTTGCTTGTATTTGTTAGTTTATAGTTATATAATTATATTTCACATATAAATACTTAACCTTTCTTACAAATCAATATGATGAACAGCAAAATTATTTTTATTCCTTCAAGATTTTCTGGTTATCAAAAATTTAGTATTATTTAATGTGACTTAAGAGAAACAAGTGTGTAAATATTCTTGGTAAACACATTATATAAATGTGTTTAATTTGTAGAATTTAAAATTATTTTCTGATATATATGAATACTAAATCTTGTCATCTTATTTTTCTTCATAAAATAAGAGTACTTACATTTTAAAAGTCTGTCAAAATCAAAAAAAATAATTAAATAAAATCTTTTTCACAAGGGGACACTGAGATGAGTTAGTTGATTTTCTATGGACTCTCATTAGTGCTTAACTTGGCTCTTTTCCTTTGTTATTCTCTCCTAGATTCCATATCAAGGCAAACAAATCTTAGTGCTTCTGGTAATCTTAACTTTTTCCCTCAATCCTCCTCACCTTTATCTCTACAGACTTCCTGAAAGACCAAACCAAGCAATCACTAGTTTACTGATCTATTTCTCCAAGGAGAACATCTGGCTTAATTCCATCCATCACACACACATACACACACCCACACACAGGTGTATATATGTACATATACATATATCTACTTATGTTTATATGTGTACATATATGTGTGCGTGTGTGTGTGTGTATCTCAGTCACTCCGTGAAGCCCTGGACCCTCAGGTCGTATCTCCTCACCTAGGATGTCTTCCCAATATCGCTGTATACTGTCTCTGATCTGACTTAGTCTTCCATCCCTACCAAACTGTACGGATACATATACTATAATCTCATCAGCAAACTCCCCCCAAATTAAAAGTCTTCTTTAAAAGTTTACTTTAACCCATCACTGGAACAAAATGTAGTTGTCTCTTTAGAATATCGATTCTTTGCTTTCTCTATAAAAATCATTTTACAAACTCAATTACAGGGAAGCAGACAGGAAGAATAGCAACAAGATTGATTGAGGGAAAATGCTTGTGAAGGAAAATAGAGAGGGAGCTACAAAAAAAAGCTGAGGAGTCATTGGAACATGATGCACGTTTCAGTCCTAAGGATAGAAGAATGGAAAGAAAGAACGATGGATGGAAAGAAGGAAGGAAGGAAGGAAAGCAAGAAGAAAAAGGATGGAGGCCAATCTGCTATGCAGCTCTGAGAAATTATCGCTAGGCTAATGGGGAATCTTCAAATAAATGTCACCCTTCAGAGAAGTGTATACTCTGTGGTTGGCTCAGAGCAGCTTGTGTTAGGTGTGGCTGTGGTGTCAATGTGGACATGATTTCAGAGCACAGCCGCTGGGCCCAGCAGTCAATTACGCAGCAGATTTGAGAGGTACATTTTCATAACTGCCATGTTCCCTCTAGCATAACATAGTTTCTTTCCTTGTTTTCTAGCGTATTTAGAAAACACCCACCTGAATTTCGACTACTTATCTATATCTTTAGGTGGTTCTTCTACATCTGTCTGACCTCTAGATATTGGAACGCCCTATAGTTCAGTTCTTAGAATTTTTTTTTTTTTAACTTTTTTGTTTTTATTTTATTTTATTTATTTTTTTTTTATTGATGTTTTAATGGTTTCTAACATTGTGAAATTTTGGGTTGTACATTTTTGTTTGTCCATCACCCCATATATGACTCCCTTCACCCCTTGTGCCCACCCCCCACCCCCACTTCCCGGGTAACCACAGTCCAGTTTTCTCTGTCCATGTGTTGGTCTATATTCCACATATGAGTGAGATCATACAGTGTTTGTCTTTCTCTTTCTGGCTTATTTCACTTAACATAATACGCTCCAGGCCCATCCATGTTGTTGCAAATGGGACGATTTTGTCTTTTTTTATGGCTGAGTAGTATTCCATTGTATATATATACCACATTTTCTTAATCCAATCGTCAGTCGAGGGACACTTAGGTTGCTTCCACTTCTTGGCTATGGTGAATAATGCTGCAATGAACATAGGGGTGCATCAGCCTCTTTGGATTGTTGATTTCAGGTGCGTTGGATAGATTCCCAGTAGTGGGATGGCTTGGATCATAGGGCATCTCTATTTTTAATTCTTTGAGGAATCGCCATACCGTTTTCCATAGAGGCTGCACCAATTTGCATTCCCACCAGCTGTGTATGAGGGTTCCTGTTTCTCCACATCCTCTCCAACATTTGTTGTTTTTTGTCTTGGTGATTATAGCCATTCTAACGGGCGTGAGGTGGTATCTTAGTGTTGTTTTGATTTGCATTTCCCTGATGATTAGTGATGTTGAGCATCTTTTCATGTGCCTATTGGCCATCTGTATATCTTCCTTGGAGAAGTGTCTGTTCATTTCCTCTGCCCATTTTTTAATCGGGTTGTTTGTTTTTTTGTTGTTCAATTGTGTGAGTTCTTTATATATTATGGAGATCAACCCCTTGTCAGATGTATGTTTTGCAAATATTCTCTCCCAGCTGGTTGGTTGTTTGTTCATCTTGATTCTGGTTTCATTTGTCTTATAAAAGCTCTTTAGTCTGATAAAGTCCCACTTGTTTATTTTTTCTTTAGTTTCCCTAGTCTGGGTAGGCATGTCATCCGATAAGATTCCTTTAAACCCAATGTCAAATAGTGTGTTGCCTATATTTTCTTCTATGAGTTTTATAGTTTCAGGTCTCACCTTCAGGTCTTTGATCCATTTTGAGTTAATTTTTGTGAATGGCGATAGCACATGGTCCACTTTCATTCTTTTGCATGTGGCTGTCCAGTTTTCCCAACACCATTTATTGAAGAGACTTTCCTTTCTCCATTGCATGTTCTTAGCATCTTTGTCGAAAATTAGCTGTCCGTATATGTGTGGTTTTATTTCTGGGCTTTCAATTCTGTTCCATTGATCTGTGTGTCTGTTTTTGTACCAGTACCATGCTGTTTTGATTACTATTGCTTTGTAGTATGTTTTGAAGTCAGGAATTGTGATGCCTCCTGCTTTGTTCTTTTTCTTTAGGATTTCTTTAGCTATTCGGGGTCTTTTGTTGCCCCATATAAATTTTAGTATTCTTTTTTCTATTTCTGTGAAGAATGTCATTGGGATTCTGATTGGGATTGCATTGAATCTGTAGATTGCTTTAGGTAATATAGACATTTTAACTATGTTTATTCTTCCAATCCACGTGCATGGGATATCTTTCCATTTCTTTATGTCATCGTGGATTTCCCTCAATAATGTCTTGTAGTTCTCATTGTATAGGTCCTTCACCTCCTTGGTAAGATTTATTCCTAGGTATTTTATTCTTTTTGATGCAATTGTAAATGGTATTATCTTTTTGAGCTCTCTTTCTGTTAGTTCATTATTAGCATATAGAAATGCAACTGATTTTTGTAGATTGATTTTGTACCCTGCAACTTTGCTGTAGTTGTTGATTGTTTCTAACAGTTTTCCAACAGATTCTTTAGGGTTTTCTATATATACAATCATGTCATCTGCAAATAGTGAGAGTTTCACTTCTTCGTTACCTATTTGGATTCCTTTTATTCCTTTTTCTTGCCTAATTGCTCTGGCCAAAACCTCCAGTACTATGTTGAACAGGAATGGTGAGAGTGGGCAGCCCTGCCTCGTTCCTGTTCTCAGAGGAATGGCTTTCAGTCTTTCCCCGTTGAGTATGATGTTAGCTGTGGGTTTGTCATATATGGCATTTATTATGTTGAGGTACTTTCCTTCTATTCTCATTTTATTGAGAGTTTTTATCATAAATGGATGTTGTTTCTTGTCAAATGCCTTCTCTGCGTCTATTGAGACGATCATGTGGTTTTTATTCTTTGTTTTGTTGATGTGATGTATCACGTTGATTGATTTGCGGATGTTGAACCATCCCTGCGTCTCTGGTATAAATCCCACTTGATCATGGTGTATGATCTTTTTAATATATTGTTGTATTCGGTTTGCCAATATTTTGTTGAGGATTTTTGCATCAATGTTCATCAGCGATATTGGCCTGTAATTTTCTTTCTTTGTATTGTCTTTGTCTGGTTTTGGTATCAGGGTGATGTTGGCCTCATAGAATGATTCAGGAAGTGTTCCATCTTCTTCTATTTTTTGGAATAGTTTGAGGAGGATGGGTATTAAATCTTCTTTGAATGTTTGGTAAAATTCACTGGAGAAGCCATCTGGTCCTGGACTTTTATTTTTTGGGAGGTTTTTGATTACTATTTCAATCTCTTTACTTGTGATTGGTCTATTCAGATTCTCCATTTCTTCTTGGTTCAATTTTGGGAGGTTGTATAAGTCTAAGAATTTATCCATTTCTTCTAGATTGTCCAATTTGTTGGCATATAATTTCTCATAGTATTCTCTTATAATCCTCTGTATTTCCATGGTATCCGTTGTAATTTCTCCTCTTTCATTTCTAATGTTATTTACTTGAGCCTTTTCTCTTTTTTTCTTAGTTAGCCTGGCTAAGGGTTTGTCTATTTTGTTTATCTTCTCGAAGAACCAACTCTTTGTTTCATTAATCCTTTCTACTGTTTTTTTGGTCTCAATATCATTTATTTCTGCTCTGATTTTTATTATTTCTCTCCTTCTGCTGGCTTTGGGCTTTGTTTGTTCTTCTTTTTCTAGTTCTGTTAGGTATAATTTAAGGTTGCCCATTAGGGCTTTTTCTTGTTTGTTAAGGTGGGCTTGTATCGCTATGAGTTTCCCTCTCAGGACCGCTTTTGCTGCATCCCATATGGTTTGATATGGCATGTTATCATTTTCGTTTGTTTCCAGATAGTTTTTGATTTCTCCTTTAATTTCATCAATGATCCATTGGTTGTTCAGTAGCATGTTGTTTAATCTCCACATTTTTGTCACTTTCCCAGTTTTTTTTTCCTGGTTCATTTCCAGTTTCATAGCCTTATGGTCTGAAAAGATGCTTGTTATGATTTCAATCTTCTTAAATTTATTGAGGCTTGCTTTGTTTCCCAACATATGGTCTATCCTAGAGAATGTTCCATGCGCGCTTGAGAAGAATGTGTAGTCAGCTGTTTTTGGGTGGAATGCTCTGTATATGTCTACTAGGTCCATCTCGTCCAGTTTTTCATTTAAGTCTAATATTTCTTTATTAACTTTTTGTCTGGATGATCTATCCATTACTGTAAGTGGGGTGTTAAGATCCCCTACTATTATTGTGTTGTTGTTGATTTCTCCTTTTAGGTTTGTTAATAGTTGTTTTATGTACATTGGTGCTCCTATGTTGGGTGCATATATATTTATAAGTGATATGTCTTCTTGATGGAGTGTCCCTTTTATCATTATATATTTCCCTTCTTTGTCTTTCTTAACCTGTTTTATCTTGAAGTCTACTTTGTCTGATATGAGTATGGCAACACCTGCTTTCTTTTGTTTGCCATTAGCTTGGAGTATTGTCTTCCATCCTTTCACTCTGAGCCTGTGCTTGTCTTTAGTGCTAAGATGTGTTTCCTGAAGGCAGCATATTGTTGGGTCTTGCTTTTTAATCCATCCTGCCACTCTGTATCTTTTGATTGGAGAGTTCAATCCATTTACTTTTAGGGTAATTATTGAAATATGAGGGCTGAATGTTGCTGTTTTGTCACTTATTTTCTGGTTCTTTTGCATTTCCTTTGTTTCTTGTCCCATTTGTTTTGGACTGCCAATTCAGTTTGGTTGTTCTGTCTTATGATTCTTCTAGTTTTCTCTTTGTTTATCATATGTGGTTTTAATTTGATTATTTGTTTAGTGGTTACCTTGAGGTTTGGGCGAAAAATCTTCTGTATGAGATAGTCCATTATCTGATAGCCTCCTATTTCCTTATACTAAGTCAATTCAGTCACTTTCCTCTTCCCCTTCTAAGTTGCTCTTGTTATACCTTATTCTATCTTGTGTTGTGGCTGTGTGTTTACAGTGATGAGGTTAAATTTATTTTTGGTGAATTTCTTCCTTTGATCTTTGAGTTTAGTATTTAAGTGGTTGCTAACCTATTCCGGTAAAGATCTACTATTTCTCTGATTTTGTCTACCTACTTTTCTCCTTACTCCAAGCTTTGTGTTCCCTTTCTCTTCTTGTTTTCAGGCCTGAGGGCCTTCTTGAGTATTTCTTGTAGTGGGGGTCTCGTGGCCATGAACTCCCTTAGCTTTTGTTTATCTGGGAGAGTTATTATTTCTCCATCATATTTGAAGGATATTTTTGCTGGATAGAGTATTCTTGGCTGAAAGTTTTTGTCTTTTAGTATTTTGAATATATCATTCCAGTCTCTTCTAGCCTGAAAAGTTTCTGTTGAGAAATCCGCTGAGAGACTGATGGGAGTTCCTTTGTACGTTATTTTTTGTTTTTGTCTAGCTGCCCTTAATATTGTTTCTTTGTCGTTGACCCTGGCTAGCCTTACCACTAGGTGTCGTGGTGAAGGCCTTTGTCTGTTAATATATATAGGCGTCCTGTTGGCTTCGCTTACTGGTATTTCCTGCTCCTTCCCCAGATTTGGGAAATTTTCAGCTATTATTTCCTTGAATAGGCTCTCTGTTCCTCTTTCTCTCTCCTCTCCCTCAAGAATAACTATAATTCTTATGTTACATTTTCTAATAGAGTCCGATATTTCTCGGAGTCTTTCTTCATTTCTTTTTAGTCTTAGTTCTCTCTCTTCTTCCATCTGGAGTATATCTGTATTCCTATCCTCTAAAGTACTAATTCTTTCCTCCATATTGTCAGCTCTGTTCTTTAAAGATTCCAGATTCTCCTTTATCTCCTCCATTGTGTTCTTCATCTCCATCAGCACTGATAGGTTTTTCTTTATGATTTCAATCTCTTTTATGAAGAAACTCCTAATCTCATTTAATTGTTTGTCTGTGTTGTCTCGTATTTCATTGAGTGTTTTTATGATAGCTATTTTGAAATCTCTGTCATTTAGTTTATGGATTTCTGTGTCTTCGGGGTTGATTTCTGGGTGCTTGTCATTTTGTTTCTGGTCTGGCGATTTCATATATTTTTGCATTGTGGTTCCTGTGTTGGTTTTGATTTTCCTCATCCTGGAAGTCTCTGGTTGCAATTTCCACCTGCCGCCACTGTCTGGTGGTAAAGGGCTGTGTAGTCTAAGCCCCCTGCGCTCTGCCCCAGTTTTTCTGCTGCGATCCGCAGTTTTGTTTTGTTTTGTTTTGTTTTTTTCCCCACTGCGATCCACGGGTCCAGTCCAGTTTGTTCAGGTCTGCCTCGGATCGCTAGATCTGGTTGAGCTGCAGACTCCAGGTTGCGGGGAGGGGGGAGCTCTCTCTTTTGCCCTCTGGGTCCCTGACGTGGGAGGCTTCTCATTTGCCCCTCTTTATCCGCTCTCTGGGGTGCTCAGATGTTGATGGTAGCCCTGTGGCTCCTCTGAGCCCTCTGTGCGGGAGTTTCCCACTGGCTGAGAGAGCCCGAAGAGCTACAGTTTCCCGCCGAGGGCCGCCCCTCCCCCCTCTCTGGGAGCCGCGCGGACCGGATCGCTGATCTGATGGGGAGGGAGCGGAGTTCTCCTTACCTCTCCCCACTTCCTCCGGGGGCCCAGCACGTTCCGCTCTCAGATGTGCGGCAGTGTGGATCCCTCCGCTCTAGCTTTTCACTGTCTGGGATTCCGTTGTTGGTCTGTGGCTGTTGCTTTTGTTGTATCTTGTGGGGGAAGAATTCACGGGAAAGCTCACTCCGCCATGATGCTGACGTCACTCTCAGTTCTTAGAATTTTATCTTGTCTATATTCACTTTGAAAATTTTATCCCGTCCTATGATTAAAATATCCATAGAATAATATCCATATATATCTAGCCCGGCCTCTCACCTGAGTTTGGACTTATCTTATAACTTTATTTAAATCACAAACATGCACCTCAAATCCGTAGGAAATCTCCCTCCTCTTTTTCTTTGTCTAGAGACAACACTGAGACATTTATATCACTCCTCCAAGTACTAAGCAGAGAACTTCTGCATCCAGCTAGGATAGAATAATTTATTCCAGGATTAGCCCTTCCATAATAAATAACCATAAAACTAGATAAAAATGTTCAAGGAAACATCACTCATCTCAGAGGTATAGGTCTCCCAGGAGTGGGCGCACCTTAATATCTCTGGCATGGGACAACAGGCAGCACAAAATTGTGATTCCTGAGAGAAGGAACATGTAGTTAGTAAGCACCAGGGTCACTTGGGTTCTCTTCCTGGGGATGATGATTTTATTCTGGCCCAGCGAGCTGGCATCCATAAGACTCAGAAGTCCTAGTGAGTTAAGAAAGCAGATATTGGAACTCAGGATCATTGAAGCAACTACAATTCATGATGAAAGGCAATGGAGAAAGGGATCTGAAAAGAGGAGTGATAAGAAGTTTCACGTAGACCCTTGTTGAGTTATTGGGCTGCGTTGCCTTCCAGGAAAGACAACCTCTGCTAGAAGTTTACTAGAGAGGAGCTGCTATGGAGTTGAAAATAGAACAGAAATAAGAAACTGAGAAGAGCTGATGGTGCAACCAGGGCAGAATGGAGAGACTTTGTTAATTTCCAATGCATACTGAAAGAATGGGACTTGAGATACCTGTAAATTCCTTAGGTATAAGAGTGAAGCTGCCGGGAAGCCAAATCTAGCTCACCATAAGAAGAGCCACAGGGACACCAGGTTTGGGAGTTTAATGCCACCAATTTAGGGAAACTTGAGAAACTTGACCTTTCCATAGACCCGCCATATCATAGAATGAAACTTAGCCTAAACAAGTTCAAGTACAGCAGCAAGTAATTGAACTGTCTCCTAGAACAAGAACCAACATTCCTTAGAGGAACATCATAAAATTAAAGTCTCCACGATGTATGTGCAATGCCCATTATAGAATAAAAAAAATTAATTACAACTGTCACAGACAAGAGGAGCCTAAGGAGGCATGGCTATTTAATGTATGGTGGTACCATGCAGAGGATCCTGGAACACAAAGAGATCATTAGGTAAAAAATAAGAGAATCTGAATAACGTATTGGGTTTAGTAAATAATAATGGATCGATATTGTTTCATTAATTGTGACAAGTGTACCACAGTAATGTAAGATGTTAATAACTGAGGACAATGGATGTGGGTATAGGAAACTCTCTGTACTATCTTCTTAGCTTTTCCATAAATATAAAAGTATTCTAATATAAAAATTTATTAAAATGTAATTACTAGTCATGAAAATAAACTAGAAAATATGACCCAAATTCAAGAAACAAAACTTAGCCAGACATTAGAGTTAGAAGACAAAAAAATTAAAGCTATTATTATAAACTGGCTCAAAAAGTTAAAGAAAATATGTTCAAAAAATTAAAAGTAGTCCCGGGCCGGCCCCGTGGCTTAGCGAGTAAGTGCGCGAGCTCTGCTGCTGGCGGCCTGGGTTCGGATGCCAGGCGCGCACCAATGCACCGCTTCTCCAGCCATGCTGAGGCCGCGTCCCACATACAGCAACTAGAAGGACGTGCAGCTATGACATACAACTATCTACTGGGGCTTTGGGGGAAAAAATAAATAAATAAATAACATTATAAAAAAAATTAAAGTAGTCTAAATAATAAGAAAATAGTTTACGTAAATAAAAGATAGAGGATTTCAGTCAAGATAGTAAACATCTATGTAAAAAAAATCAAGTGAAAATCCAAGAGCTAAAAATTATATTCACAGAAATGAAAAATTAACTGAATGCTTTAAGATCAGATTGGAGATGGCAGGATAGCCAGTATATCTGAAGAGAGATCACTAGAAATGCTGTAATCTCAAAAATATATTTAAAACAATGAAGAAAAATAAACATATTCTCAGGGATGCGTGAGACAATATCAAATATTTTAATGCATGTGTAATTGGAATCCCAGATGAGAAAGAAAGTGAGGTAATGAGGTAGAAAATATTTGAGGAAATTATGGAAAAAAATTCCCAAATGTGATGAAAGAAGGCGACATATATATGAAGCTAAGCAAACCCCAAACATAAAAAAGTACGAATTAAACCAGACCAGGCATTTCATAGTTAAGCTGCTGCAGCTGAAAAACAAGAAGAAAACCTGGAAAACTACCAGGGGGGAAAATACAAGGGAAAAACAATTGAAAAATTACTTCTCATTGGAGAGAGTGGAATAAAATTTTTAAAGTGCTGAAAGATAAAAAATGTCAATAAATAATCTTTTAACTATGAACATACTTTTCAAGATTAAGGGTAAAATAAAGTATTTGCAGATAAAGAAAAACTGAGATGACTAGATGTGCACTGCAAGGGATGCTAAAGGATATCTCTCAAGATGAAGGGATACAGATGAAGATGATGTTTCTTTAAAATTTATTAATTTTCTTAAAAGACAAATATCTGTGCAAAGTAAAAATAATAATAACATTTTACAGTGGAGTGTATATCATTCCTGGAATAAAAGACCCATCACAGAAGCACAAAGGATGGGTGAAAGTAAGTGGAATTTCATTGTTTTTCAGTTATAATTTTTTGAAGTGGGAAGTGGATAATGTGACGTGGGGAGTGGAAAAATATGAGGTGTGAAGTAAGTATGGCAAATGTAAAGTAGAAAGTGTCAAGTACGTAATGCAAATTTTAAAGTGTAAATCATTATCAGTATTAACTCTAAATAGTCTTTAATAAGTTAAGGGTGTGCACTGATAGCCCCAGAACACCTCTTGACGGAATAATCAAAGGAAGCTGAGCTAAGATGCCAATAGAAGAAATCAAGTTGGTTAGGAAAAATTTTGAGTTAAAAGAAGTCAGAAAACAAGTAAGAGAGGTGAAGAAAAATCGAAAGGACAAAGGGAAATCAAATAGCAAGATGGCAGACTGAAAGCTAATCACATTAATAATTGCTTTAAATATAAATGGACTGAACAGTTTAATTGACTGAAATTGTTAAATTGGATGAGAAATCGACACCGAATAATATGTTGCTTAAAAGATATATGCTTTAAATATAAAACACAAAAAGGCTTAAATAAACATGCAAATTATAAGCATAAATTCTCTCAGCTTCTCTTTATCTGAAAATATATTTATTTTGCTCTCATTGTTTATGTTTCTCCAGGATCCAAATAGGGCAAAGCTACAATGTATTTAGATCCTACTAGGTATAACAGAATGTAAAGTATGCTTTTCAATAGATAAACAACAGCAAATATTTCTTACATTCTGTGCCATTTTTTTTTTGCCAGAATCAATTACTTGTGCTTTCTATCCTCATTCTTTTAAATTTTAATAGTCTGTAATTCATTTCTCACATAGTAACAATGGGAATGGGGTGAGATTCCATATAACCACTTTATATGTTTGCCTTAAGTTTATTCTCATGTCCTAAACCAGGATTTTTTAACTAGTAGCTTTGGGAAAATAAAGATTTATGGGTTTTCTTTTGGTCTGTTGTGCGTGTGAGTGTGTTGTGGAGATTAAAACCAAGAATATGGATTTTAAATGTTCCTTTGGTAACACTTTTTCTACAGCTTATCTCTGAACTGGTGTACAGAAGGCACTAGAATTTAGTAATGCAATAAATATAAAAATTTAAGTGAGATAGTGTGTTGAAGTGATTTTATGAACTACCATCCTGAAAGAATATGGATTTTAACAGAAGCATGTGAAACCTAGTCAGTAAAATAAAAGACTATGTGGTTAACAGAGTCTATGTAATGTTCATATAGTATTATTTTTAGGGATCCACATGTTCAGACAGCGTGGAAAAAATATTTTGAAACTGTAACAAAAATACAACCAAACACTGAGCTTCCTTTTCAGAATAAGACTTGAAATTGTCCAAAACAATTTTTCCCTTTTAAAATGAAGTCCTTAGTGATTAGAACAAACCAGACAGATATTGTTCTCAGAGATTAGAAGTCTTTGTAGTTGTCAGATAGAATAAACACAATTCCTGATGCAGTGGCTAAGTGACAGCAGCCACCTTTTGTTCATTACATTACCAGAAGATACCCAATGAACGAGAATTTTTGCAATCCTGAACTTCCATTGTTATTTTAAAAAATGAAGAATGACTGATGAAGGTCTTAACTGTAATGATGCCTGTCCCAGCAGATGAGAGAAAAATCTAAGCAGCTGCAAGATACTCTGTTCGACGAGGAGGATTATGATTAAAGAGGGAACCCATGAGGGCTTTTATAAACCTGATTGGGGGATTACGTGAACTACAGAAAATAATGGAGTGTTAGCCATCATAATACTTCTTCTACGTGACTTATTGAGACATAGAGTGGGTTTACTAAAATCATTCCTCACACAGTACAATTCAAATTAGATAATATTCCAAATTGACTTTTACTTTGGATTCAAAAATATAAAATATTAGACAGTAGTGAAATGTGATTTGCAAAACATGGATGAAAATGAAAATCTCTTTAGATATGATGATAGCATAGCCAAGCATGCATTATGTTATTATCCTGAATTGGTTATAGTCTATTAACTGGTTAAATATCAAATAATGAACATATATGAATAGGAGTAATGATATTCTGATTCAGTCAACGAAAATAATCCTGAATCTAATTTTTAAAAACATATTAAGGGGAAGATTAGTAAAATCCAAGATGTTCACTATCAAAACAATGGATCTGAGAGTTCTCTCTCTAGATATAGATATAGATACAATGTAGATATAGCCATGAGAGTAACAGGCAACTTTCAGCAGTTCTTCAATTGTTAAATCCAAACATCACTCAAATCAAATTCTTATAGTCACGGAACAATTCTTCTAAAGGAAGAGGACATATGTGGGCTTGCAATCATACTATGGAGTGAAATAATTTCAGAGAAATTGCTTGGTTCCAAGAAAAATTATAAGGTAGAAAGCAAGGTATAATGGGAAAAGGGTTGGTTTTAGAAACCAGCTGTTTAAATACAGATTCTGCCGCTTGCAAGCCATGTTGTTACGCTAAGTTGTGAAACCTCTCTAAGCTTTAACCTTTATCTCTAAACTACGATCCTCATTTAAACTGGATAGCATAATGCCTGACACACAATTCCAAGTCAATAAGTGAACGTTTATATTATTATAAATGAATTTGCAACAATAATTATATTATTGTGGTTTATCGCTCATGCTAAATCTGAAAAGTAATGTTTATCATGAAAGAGAATTAAATGGCTGAGTAATTAAGTCCACCTTCTTGAGTGGAACAGGTGTGTCTGTTTATAATGTTCCAGAACACTTCAGACACTACAAAACAATTAAGATAGCACGATGCCAGCTAAACCAGATCCAGGTTCTGAATTTGCCTAAATTAAATTTCTCCATGTTTATATCTTACATCTTTAGTACATTGCCTAAAACTAACACATACCTGCTTTATTTTACTGATGTCACTACAAATGTTTGTATGCAAAATTGTGATAAGTGAAAGAGGAATGAAAGTACACATTTGAGATTATACAAATTAGACAAAAATGCTATTTAACAACTTACGGCAAATATTTTTATTGTTTTTATTGCATGTAATTTTTGAGAACTGACTGTTTAATGATTGCCAAGCAGTTTAAGAATCCACTTATTTTGAATCCTGTTTTAATTTTCAAGTTTAAGTCTTGACTTGATCTCATCCCAACATAATATTTAGCTCATTGGTAAATAGTTTTATCATTGTAGTACAAAGATATGTTAAATTACACATTTAGAAAACAACTATAGTTTTGTTCTTTCTTTTTACATAAAGTGTGATTAAATTCACTAAAAAAGGAAATTCCCTTGTTTAAAAGATACTTAAATATATCACCATTACATATGCCTGCTTTTATGTTCATTAAAAATATAGTTATTTAAAGCTGTATCTTCCTGTGTACGACTTTATCAAAAAATTATCTTTTTTTCAAGAAAGACTCAGGCGATAATATGCTAATGAACATCAAGGGTAATGGTAGTGGTCAGAATGGGTCACAAGATAGAGAAATTATGCTATTAATGATTTTTTTTAACTTTACATTTTCAAGTGAGGTCAAACAGCTCTGTTTATTTTTTTATTGTATTTCAACATTGACTTTTTTCACATGTATTACAATTCATTATCTCTAAAATACTAAGTAGGGAAAATAAGCTCTTTAAACTCTGTCAGAAATACCTGTTTCATTACTAAACAATAACCTGAACACATCACTACCATTTATGCACAGCATATGTTGGATCTCAACTGGTTTAAAGCAGGATGTATTTGAACAACATCAACCCACTGATTTTTTACACTTCTAGACTCTACTCCTTATACTCCACTTTGAGCCCCAATGTACAGTGGCCATGTGACTGTGGAATAAGTTATAGCTAATGAGGAAACCTAAAGAACCATCATCATAAAGAACAAAATATGTTCTTGGTGTCTTTTATTAAAGAGGGAAAACAATTGCTAACAATAGTCACTGCGTGACTTGAACTTCTCTCAGTATTCTTAGGGCTATTTTTGGCCTATCAATTCTCCCTAGTCTTGTGCAAATAGTTAAAGCAATACGAGTGAGATAATACATATTACTCTCCTGATTTTGGAATTGAATTTCAAGTGACCTTTAAAAAATATTTTATTTAACGTGATTTTTCATGTTATTGGAAGAAAAATGAGATTGATGGAAAATTAAGTATTTACAATGAATCTTTATCTCACGTAAAAATCTATCTAGTAAAGCAGACTCACAAATTTATTGATTCTCATTCATACATAATGGATTTAAATGTAAATGTTAATGAGAAGGAATTTGAAAATGGAAAGTATAGTTATGAAATAGTTACAATAAAGTCTTCACGAATAAGACAGGATTCAAGGGAGAGAAAGTGTATGGGGCCAGACTCTCTTTAGTTATGTAAATTGTGATAAAGGCTATCTTGATCTTTTCACATCATTGCTGGATGCATTTCATATTTTATTCATTTTTCCCCTGAAACTTGAAAAGCTTCATGAGAGACTGATTATGTTCTTCATTTTCTAATTTTGAGACAACTAGAAATGGACATCCTCATATAAATGATTCTAATACAATCACAGCATCTTCAACCAACAATGAACTGAGACTGACTTCACCATTAGCTCCAACACTTAAGAACCTTCATACTACATTGATTTTATGACCTTTCTAAAAATTTTAAATCTTTACCATTAAGCTGACACAAGTGAAAGCATGAATTTTTCATTAAAACAGTATGAATGAATTTCATTTTCCTTTGCTTCTAAGGAAATATGACAAGAAATTCTATATCATAGTGTCTAAAACTTAATAAAAAAGATTCAGATTTCTCGATACATATGCACACAGAGATTATATGTGTGAGATTAAAATTACCTGGAATGTGAACACTCCAAATGATGGTGTTACCAAGATTTATAGGAAAACAAATGTTCAAGTTAATTCATATTACATTTTATGTTACAACATACGTTACTTTTTACAAAGGATTTTAGTGTTGTAGCTAATTCTCTTTTACAGCTAATTCTCTTTTAATGTCCTAGGTAATTTTCCTTAATGGGGCAAGATTTTTTTAAAAAGGTATTTTTTAATATTTTCCCACCTACCATATTTCTAAAGGTTTTTCTCTTTTAATTGTCAATAGGATATCCCTTGTGCCTGTTGAGAATTTTTCTTTAAGAATCTAATATGTCAAATCCAAATTAGGACGGCACTTGGTAAGATAAATCCTTATACTGGTTTCAAGGATTATAAACTGTTCATCAAACAAGGTGATAACAAGGAAAGAGGTGAGCATTTATAATCCTTTTCAGGTGTATTTGTTGACCTCAGTGACCCAAAGCTGGTCCGAATCACAATTCCTGACAGCTGGGGCATTTGAGCAGCTTTTCTGAAATGCCTAATGCAACACGGCTCTAGTTTTGAGATTCATCTTCATTTTCCCCCAGGAACAAGGTCACATTCTAAATCAAGATAAAAACAATTTCAATAAATTTGTCCAATAGGGAAAAAAAATGTATCTAAAGAGGATTATATACCCGAACACTCAGCTGCTGATTACTAAAAGAAATTCTTAAATGTTGCAGAGAAATACGAAAAACACATTTAAAATATTTGTAAATTTACTTAGATCTTCAAAATTTTTTCATGAATGCTCTTTAGTAGTATCAGTGTGGGTGGGCTTATTTGATTTTGAAAAAAGAAAAATTTGAATATACTAGAGGTGGGTGACATGGCAGATTAGATTTGGCAAGAATCTGACTTTCAGCAGTATGATAAATCACACCTTAATCTCTTCAACCAGGCGCCCCACTTTCATGCAGCTTGTTCCAATTAAATGCCACCTTTTATTTATGCAGAATGTGTAAGAAGGTTTAGATACCTTTCTTTGTTCAAGGCCATTTATCATTTAGAAACAGAATTGAAATGCTTTGATACACCAAGGCAGGATTAGTCCTTCCACCGTTTACATGTAAAGATAGACATGATCACTTATTCTATGATAAAAGACTGACAGCACAAAGCTTCCTTTGCTAAGCAACCTGCACAGTCTTTAGGGGATGAATGCATGCTAAGACTTCAATGAAAGGAAAGCAGTCACTCTCAATGTGTCTCAGAGAAAAAACAAGAAAGGTTAATAAACGCCTTAACTGACAGAAATTGACAAATGCATGGTTGTGTAACAAACAATACTTTATATATATGTCAAATCGTAGTTTCATAGATTTAAAAAAAAATTTTGATGTGATAAATTTCTTCCAAAATAAAAATCTCACATGTATTTCCTTTATAATTGGTTCTATATGATGCCAAAATAACTGTCCAAATCAATCCAATTGAAACTAGTATAATAGGTACAATGCACACATAGATTGGTTATTTTTGTTATTATTAGTGATTCAATTAACAGGCTAATTTCATAAATAGTTAGACAAAAACTTATTCAGATAAATGAACGAATGGGAATTTTTATATAAATAAAATTAAACAGTAACTCAAATCTGTCTATCATTTAAATGACTATTAGTTTTAATTGGCTTGACGTGTAATGCTAATTCATTCATGACTTGTATACATTGCCTATGATGAAAAGAAACTTCAAAAAGCTGAAATATATATATACATTTTTGGTATACTATATATAGCTTCCACATAAATAGTTGAAAGGGACTATCTTCACGTTGTTAGTATAGGAAAACTACACACATAAGGTAGGGATTTCATGATTTTGACACACGTGCCCCATGAATTCCCATCACTTACTATATCATCACCAGGTAATAACAATTCTTCTTGAAGTTTTAAATATTAGCCACCTCTAAATATTCTCATATAAGGTATTTTCATGTAAGATATAAAGGAGAAAGTTAGAAAAGAAGCAGTTATGATATGTAAATCATAAATCATAACTGCTGCAACATCCACCTCTGCAGCTGATCTTGAAGCCTAAATTGGAAAATATATCTTCATTCTATAGTCATCCACTCCATGTTCTCCTCACTCTCTGCCAGCAACTCAGCTGGACTGGGTTCTTGATCAGGAGACGGAACTTGTAGAATGTGATCCTTGATGATCTTGCTCTAATTGGTTGGCATGGTTTTTCACTGATCAATAATACAGTAGGAGAGAGTATTAAGAGGCATCTCATTGAGTCACATGGGTCCCAAAGATAATCCTCTTTGTCCCCGTTGTGTAGTGGAAACCAATTTTTCCCTCATAATTGGAATCAATTACCCTCTCAGCTAAATGACTAGAAGACAGTCTTAAATTCCATTTCATCTGAACCTGTGCATTTCTTGGTGGATGCATTCATTTGTTGGTCACTTGATTCTCCGATCTTTTCCAGAGACAGGGGCCAAAACATGTTAAGGGGCCAGCCCCATGGCTTAGCAGTTAAGTGCGTGATCTGCTACTGGCGGCCCGGGTTCAGATCCTGGGCGCGCATCAATGCACTGCTTGTCTGGCCATGCTGAGGCAGTGTCCCACATGCAGCAACTAGAAGGATGTGCAACTATGACATACAACTATCTACTGGGGTTTCGGGGAGAAAAAGGGGAAAAAAGGAGGAGGATTGGCAATAGATGTTAGCTCAGGGCCGGTCTTCCTCAGCAAAAAGAGGAGGATTGGCATGGATGTTAGCTCAGGGCTGATCTTCCTCACAAAAAATACAAAACAAAAAACATGTTGATTGTGTTATGAAGGTCATAGTGAAAGGGGATCTTCTCAATTTTACCCCATGCTTCTCAAGACCATGCCTACTATCTCTGGGGGAGAGGGCATCATATATTGGCCACTGGTTTAAAATATATACCATGTAATGTAGACCGGTCACTCCATTTATAGGATTTTGTCTCCCAGTTGGTACCATAATTTAGTTTTCAATAGAAATTTCTTATTTCTACCAGGTCACTGCATCTGGCTGGTGGGGAACATTTGCTATTATTAATGAATTCAATGGGCACAAGCCCATGCTTGCATTTCTTTTTTAAAATAGCTTAATGAGCTATTATTGGCATACAATAAACTGTACAAGTATACGCTATACATCTTGATGAGTTTGATATATGTATACACCCATGAAACCATCATCACAATCAAGATAGTGAATATATACAATCACCACCATGTTTTCTTGCACTCTGTTATAATTTCTTCTTTATGTCCTTTCCTATCCCATACCCAACAGGCAACCACTAAACTGCTGTTTCCTAATTTTGACTGTTTTTGTTTATTTATTTAAGGGTGGAGAAAAAATCTGGTGTCTGTTGCTCCATCTTTGTCAGAAGTGGGAGTTCTATATTTTTTAAACTGTAAAATGTATCTCTTGAGCTGGAAAAATATTGAGTAGGGCAACATCGCAATAGATAATGATTGTTTCAAGGTCATAGCTAGTAATGCTGATAGAAGTGCTATTGTCAGGGAAGGCAAATCCATACCCAGAATATATACCTATTCCTATGAGAAAAAAAATCACTATCGAATCCATGACAAAAAGGATTTAATCAACCTACCACTAGGTAGCCGGCTGCTTGCTCCATGTTAATTGTGTCATATCAGGGTTGAAGCATTGGCCTCTAATGTTAGCAGATTTTGTACTCAGCAGTATTATTACGGAGAGAAATCTTGATGAGAAGGCTACGTATCTGAACTCATGATCTTTCACTATAGTTGCCCCTGGCAGGCGTGATCATTGAACATAAATAGCGCTACATAATGGGTCCGTACAGAAAGTACCACCCACATTTTTATCTCTTCAGATCTACTTGCCACATTAATTTTTTAATTTTATTTTTTCTGATTCTTAGTCAAGCTGGCCAACTTATTAGTCAGTGCCTAGGATCCATACCTAGGTATATCTATATCTCAACTCACCTATATGTCTACACAAAGTAGACAAGATATGTCACCCAAATGTCAGTTTATTGGAAGGATATCTTGTCACTAAAGTCATTCAGGGAAACCCAAGTGATATTGTCATGCAGCAGCCTTGCATATGCAGCTAGACTTAGAATACAACGCTGATCAGTCTGGAAACAGGGAGAGACCATAGGCAACTCCCCATGAGACCTTAGGTATGAGTTGAGAGAGAGAGGTGGCAAAGTAGTTAGAGCAGGTACCATGGAGGTCTGAACCACCTGCTTATGCCGATTATTTGTGCTCTCAGGACCTACATGGGCAAAGTTTACGTATAGATAGATAGATAGATAGATAGATAGATAGATAGATACATAGATAGATAGATAGATACATAGATAGATACATAGATAGATAGATAGAGATAATATGTATATAATCTTCCTTAAACTTGAGTGGTACTATCTGTATCTAATTTTTGATTTAGTGTATCTTATGCACTGTACTTATGAGAGATAAGTAGAGAGTCATAGTAACTTGGTATCCCCTGGTCAAGAGTTTAGCTTCTACTGGGTCTCATTAGCAAGATAAAATCTGGCATTCTTCCAAAGCCCTACTGGTCTGTGCTGTGATTCTCCAAAGACAGCTCACTAGAGACTCCATTCAGGATTTATCACTGCCACAGATACTTCTAATACCATTGGATGCGCTGGATCATAAAGCAGGACAGCTTGGACCACAGCTTGAACTTGATGTTGAGACCTATTTTGCTCCATAACCCACTCAAAATTGGCAGCCTTATGGGTTACCTGATAAACTATTAAGCAGAATAGCCAAATGTAGCATACATTTGCTCCAAAATCCAAGGAGACACACCAAGACTCTTGCCTTTTTTTCACAGTGGATGGTACAGAGGGTCTTTTATCTAAAAAGGGTGCCTCATCATTCCTCTGCATGTAGTATTTTTAGAAGATCAACTTCCTTCTCAACTGTACTATGACAAAGAGAAAGAAAATTGACATAGCCTGTGGCAAAACACCAAGTACCGTCTTAGCCTAACATAAATTATTACATTTCTCCTTAAAGATGGAAATTAGAAAAAAAAATTTCTGCATAATACGTGCCAGGTGTGCATTCTTTCAATAAGGCACCACATCTGGAACAGCTATGATTAGCATCACCACCTCGGAATGGCATAATTGTATCACCATAATTCTCTATGACTTAACTGCATTTAGCGCTGATCAAAAGATTTAAATGGAGATAAAGTAGCAAATATCGACACTGCATTCCTCAAGTTTTTGGTGATAATAGTAATTCTTGATGGTTCAACCCAGGAAGCAACACTGCTGTGGTTCACTCTCTTTGTAGAACGTGGACAGTTTTAGGATCTTCTAACTGGCCTTTTCTTTACATTATGACTCCTGTCTGTAATATTGTTCCAAAGATTAGTGCACCAATATGGGGACTTGGCCAGATACTAAGTATATCTGTTCTGACTACATATTCTGGGATAGGGGAAATAACTATGGGATGGATCTGCAGTCATATTGGACCCACTGTTAGAAGGACTTGGGTTAATACTTAAATCTACAATTACTCTGATGGTGGACCACTATGGCATTTTGGATCTCTGAAGATCAATAAAAGCTGAGAGTAATTATATAGTATCTTCAATTTATATATGAGAATGTCATTGGTAAATTGATAAAAGTCTCCCTGCTGAAGGCTTCAGAAAAGAGTCTCAGGATTTATATGTGGCCCCAATGCTGGGTTCTTTCTAAAGGAACCTTGCCTCCTCGACAGTTGAACAAGTCCAAGGAGAGTTTCCAAAACATTCGGTGCTATATTAGTTTCCTAGGGCTGCCATAACAAATTACCATAAACTGGATGTCAGAAAAAACAGAAATTTTTATCTCACAGTTCTGGAAGCTAGAAGTCCAAATTCAGGTTATAAGCAGAGTCGGTTCCTTCTTGATGCTCTGAGGGAGAGTCTGTTCCATGCCTATGTCCTAGCTTCGCGTGATTGCTAGCAATCCTTGGTGTTCCTTGGCTGATAGCTGCATACATTTAACCTTTGCCTCCATTCTCATGTGGGCTTTTTCCTCTGTGTCTCTGTGTGTCTCCAAATCTCTCTCTTCTTATAAGGAAACAGTCATTGGATTTAGAGCCCACCCTCATCTGGTAGGAGTTCATCTTTACTTGATTACATCTGCAAAGACACTATTTCCAAATAAAGTCACATTCACAAGTACCAGGCATTAGGATTTCAATATATCTTTGGAGGGATACAGTTCAACCCAGAACAGGTGTATAGGCACAGCAAAAGATGATGTAGTAACTCTAAACTTAGTACAGCAGAAAGCAGAGTAACAAATGTGGAGTGGATCAGAAAGGGCAAACGGAATATATCACATACACGTGCAAACTGGATAGAATGATCAAGAGTGTTTCTGAGAACAAAACTCTGAGCAGCAAAAAATGGTAGGTTCAAGAGAATCAATTTACTGCCATATCAAGTTGTACTTGCAGTCAGTGCATGATGGTATGGTGTATGCTTTGAGCTAAAATCTGCTATGTAGCTATTGAAACTGTAATTCTCCAAATGGGAGTTTTTATTGTGATGTACTATTCTTTGCTCTGTTTTCATAGCAAGTATTTTGATAGGGGTTGTAATTTGTCCTTTATCCATGAGATTAACCAAGGCAAATGGACACACACCGAAATTCTATACTTGGACCAGGACTTCAAATCTTGGTAAAACTCTGGTTTATTTTTCTTTTCAAGAAGTGAATGATATTATTTGATAATTATTTGTCTAATTGTCAATATGCCTGATGGCAGTTCTTTATGGATAACAGCATTTCTGATTGGTCAATGCCTATGCCATACTGGTTATTAAAATTTTTGACTAGTATATGTGGTAGTGGTAGTTTCCTTTTCAAATTATATATCTGGAAAAATGATGGATGTGTACATGACATGGATATTTGATGTTTTTGCTGCCAGCATCAGTGGTCAATTTCATTATGGTAAAAACTTTGCATGACATTTGGAAATTTACCTCTGTCCTAATCCATGTAGTCAGAGGAGGTATTTATTAGGAACATCCACACTTCCCAATGCCTATAGTGATCAGCATGTGACCCAGTGGGACAATGAACACAATCATTAACTTACTGGTTAAAGGGTGCCATGTAACACAAAGCAAAGGCAGTAGTGTCTTCCGTAGTATTTGACATACAACACTGGGGACATCATCTGAAATCTCAAGTAATGAGACTGATGAAAGTTTTGAATTCCTGACACTATGTTCCCTAACTCTCATAAAATGAAAAATAAACAAAAAGCAAATCAAAAAAATTAATAGACAGATAGACAAATCTCAGTGGAAAATTTTCCCGAATATAGAAAATCTCAGAAATCCACAACTTTTTTGGGGTCTTTGTATCTCTCATTCATGGCAGAAATTAAATTATTTTAGGATTTTCAGGACGCACATAAAATAAATTTCCCTTTGGGTTAAGACAATCTGATTAGTTTCTCCAACTTCCAAATAAAAATATCTTTACCAAACAGTAGTATTAAGAGAAAAAAAGAATAAGTAGATGCATCCAACTATATTTAGAATTAATGCTAGATTTTGCATTCGTATTTCACTTTCCTTAAATCCTTAGCTCATTAATTCCAGACCATACATGTAGCAAGATTTTTAGCATATGGAGCTGAAGGAAAAATGGTAGCTTCACGCACAAAGAGCTGTCTCCTTTTTGTGCTGAATACATAACACTAGAACAAAAATTAAACACAAGAATACATGTGTGTGTGCATGAAAGTTGAGTTTCTAAAAATTATTTGTTTATTTCTGAATGACTAGATTAGTTATCACTCAACTATACATTTGATATTTACTATAATCTAGAGTTATTACATGCCCATCTAGTCTAAATTTGACTTAGGTAGCAAGGGCATTTTAAAAATATGTCTTGCAACCCACCAGCTGGGAGAAAATATTTGCAAACCGTATATCTGACAAGGGGTTAATCTCCATGATATATAAAGAACTCACACATCTGAACAACAAAAAAACAAATAACCCGATCAAAAAATGGGCAGAGGATGTGAACAGACATTTTTCCAAGAAAGATAAACAGATGGCCAATAGGCACATGAAAAGATGTTCAACATCACTATTCATCAGGGTAATGCAAATCAAAACTACACTTAGATATCACCTTGTACCCATGAGAATGGCTATAATCGCCAAGACAAAAATTAACAAATGTTGGAGAGGATGCAGAGAAAAGGGAATCCGCATTCACTGCTAGTGGGAATGCAAACTGGTGCAGCATCTATGGAAACCAGTATGGAGATACCTCAAAAAATTAAAAATAGAAATATCTTATGATCCAGCTATCCCACCTCTGAGTATTTATCCAAAGAACTTGAAATCAACAATCCAAAGAGGTTTATGCACCCCTATGTTCATTGCAGCATTATTCACTATAGCCAAGACGTGGAAGCAATCCAAGTGTCCATCAACATATGATTGAATAAAGATGTGGTATATATATACAATGGAATAATAGCCATAAAAAAAGATAAAATTGGGGCCGGCCCGGTGGCGCAAGCGGTTGGGTGCGCGCGCTCCGCTGCGGCGGCCCGGGGTTCGCTGGTTCGGATCCCGGGCGCGCACCGACGCACTGCTTGGTAGGCCATGCTGTGGCGGCGTCCCATATAAAGTGGAGGAAGATGGGCACCGATGTTAGCCCAGGGCCGTCTTCCTCAGCAAAAAAAAAAAGAGGAGGATTGGCGGATGTTAGCTCAGGGCTGATCTCCTCACAAAAAAAAAAAAAAAAAAAAAAAAAAGATAAAATTGTCCCATTTGCAACAAGATGGATGGACCTGGAGGGTATTATGTTAAGTGAAATGAGCCAGACAGAGGAAGACAAACACTGTATGACCTCTCTTACATGTGGAATATAAAAGAACACATGGACAGAGAGAACAGTTTGCTGGTTACCAGGGGGAAGAGAGTGGGGCGTGGCCACAAGGGGTGAAGGGGTGAATTTACATGGTAACTGACAAATAATAATGTACAACTGGAATCTCAGAATATTATAAACTGTTATGAGATCAATTTAAAACAAAATGTAAAAACAAAATGAAAATATAGCCAAAGTGGATATATTGAGATGCAGAACCTAAACAATTGTCAGCAAGTTAGTAAGAAGAAAAAAATTTTGTGATTGGTTGCCATGTTTTCAACCTTAGTTGTAACATTTCACTTGGCTATATAGTGATAAATAAGGAAAATAAAAGTCTAATTAACTAGTTTCATTTAAAGTTTACAACATTGATGTGTCCTGAGCATTAATAAAATTTAGAAAAAAAAATGTATGTCTTCTTCTTTTATCTTCTAGGGCTTTTATATAGTTAATATTTTCTCCATGTTATACACAAGAAAGCTGATTCAGCAAGTTTAGGTAACTTCCCCAAGGTCATTTTAACAATCAAGTGAAATTGTCATTTTCACTAACATTTGCTCCAATGAACCCACAAACTAATTTCTAAAGAAGTATCTACTCTAACAATATCTGTTTGTGCAAATCTAGACATTTGCCTTTCAACTCCATTTTTAGGGATGCCCTGTGCCCCCGGGGAAATCAATTTAGTGTTCTTTCAACATCTAGAAAATAATGAAAACAATGATTATTTGTCTTGGGGTTCCTCTTTTTGGCACACTAACCTCTGGGACCTCCTTCCATTGCTGGAAGTTCCTGCTCTCTTCTGTAATAAGAAATTAGTTCAGCCCATTACGTGTTTTCTTCCCTCCAATTATATTATCTCATAGTTGGTTTGGACTAAGTTCCAGTATTTTGTGTTGAGCAACAGCAAAAATTTTCCTAACTGTGCCACAATCTATGCTCTTAACAAACGAATAACCTTTTGACTAATTGAAAAACTATTAGCAGTAACTTAGTTCAAATCTTCTAATTTGTCATATTACTCTCTCAGTGTTAGATGATAAAATGCCAATATTAATGTTATTACTGGGAAATGCTCCAAAAAGTAAATCTTTTAAAGCTGACTTTTAGTTAGGATTATCTTGAGGAATGGAAAAAAATATGGGATAAAACGTTATGTCAAATCTTACAGATAAATTAAGTAGACACTCAAAGAAGTACAATTTTCCCACCTCCTTACTAACACTTTTAAGAAAGTTATAATTGACTTGAAACTGTAGATTTTCTATTCTTACTTGGATAACTTCTAAAGGCTGCATGATATTTGTGAATACTCTTAAAAATCTTTGCATCCACCTATTAACTGCATTTTTTTTTCATTAGGAATCTACTGATTTTTATGTGCATTCGCTTACCTTTTCAAGAATAAGAGATTGGGAAAGATAAACTCTAAAGCCAATGAAAGTGTTAACACATTATGTTTGCTGATAGATATATCATTTAAATATAGTTAAATAGACAGGTATAGTCTGTACATATTCACAGTCAATACAGTTAAAATTTCATATTTAAAACAATATTTCATATATCAAACCATGTGTTATACTAGCCTAAATTGTAAATTAACTCATATTATTCAAATAAAAGGAAGCTGTCTACATCAAAGTTTAATTTTGAAGAATTCAATATTTATTTACAAATATGTAAATCTATTGCTGGTTGCATACAGTGTCAAGTGTCACACAGAAGAGCAAAAGTAATGAATTCTAGCTGTAGAAATATAATAGTTTTTTAGAAAAATTAAGATACCAAATTTCTTTCAATACACAGGTGCATGAATTATATAAGCTTCTTATTTTAACTGTATTTTTACCTTGCTGGAAAGGGGAGTTTAAAATTATATTCCATTTCAATAATATTTTGGAATTTTCCAACGGCCAACATCACAGTGATATTGTGGGAGTTAAATAAGATACAAATTATTTAAATAAGAAGTATATTTTAATAATAGTACAGAAAAAGACATTCTTAAATGTTGTTATCAAAAAACACAGTAATTCTTCATCTGTAGGAGAAAAGGAAAATATTAATTAAAATGTATTAGCGGAACAGGTCCTATGGCGTAGTGGTTAAGTGTGCGTGCACCGCTGCTGGCAGCCCGGGTTCGGATTCCGGGTGCTCACTGATGCACTGCTTGTCAGGCCATGCTGTGGCAGCATCCCATGTAAAGTGGAGGAAGATAGGCATAGATGTTAGCCTAGGGCCAGTCTTCCTCAGCAAAATAGAGGAGGATTGGCATGGATGTTAGCTCAGGGCTGATCTTCCTCACATACAAAAATAATAATAATAATAATAAAATTAAAAAATAAATAAAATAAGAAAAATAAAATGTATTAGGGATTGTGACCAGGTAAAAGAGAAAATTGTTGTACCATGCTAAAGTAAGAGGAGAAATATTTGATATTGAGTATGTTCTAAAAGTTTATACCCTAAGACTCTTATTTATCTATCACTTTTTAGAAGTATTTTCAAAAATTTATTTGAAAGTTTTCCTAAAAAATTATTTGGCTCTGATAGACTTGATATTTCTAATGACTTCAGAATTGATTCAGTGTTTGTATAAAAATTTCACGTAGTATTTTGGATTCTTCATCTATTAATGTTTATATGTTTGTACTTTTACAAGCATCGCATTGAAACAAGAATCTTATTTTGAACCCTCTAGTTCTGGTTCTGCGTCTTTCTTCTCTGGCCATTGATCATTTTGAGATCACTGCTACAATAATCTAGTTTGTGACCCTGGACATAGCTCTCATGGGCTTCAATATATAGAGTTGTAAGTTTGCTGATAGATAGTGCCCAGTAATGAAGGCAAAATAGAAAACAAGCAAATTCCAAATGGAGGTGTCCATCTGAAGAATGTATCCAAGTACAATTCATCAGATCAGAAACTGTACCTATCAGACTAGAGAAATCGATTCATATAGAAAACAGAAGGCGTAGCCAAAAGCTATTCTCTGAATCACTGGGTTTTAGCCCCAGGTATTTGGACTTAGCCATAGAGAGAGAAGAAATAGCTGGATTCTGAGCAATTTCAGATAAGATATTTAATCTTGCCTTACTGTCTACAGCAACACCTCCTGTCATAGTGTTACTGCAGGTTTTATAAGAGCATCAAATGAGATTACTTATGGTTTAGCTTTCTACTGCAGTATAACAAATTATCACAAGCTTAATGACTTAAAATACCATCAATTTATTAGTTGATAGTTTTGTAGCTCAAAAGTCTGGCACGATGTGCCTGGGTTCTGAGCTGAAGGCATTTTCGAGGCTGAAATTGAGGCCAAGTTCTCATCCCGGGTCTGGGGGAAAAATCCACTTCTCAGGCTCATTAGGTCGTTGGAAGAATTCAGTTCCTGTGGCAGAAGGATTAAGTCCCTGTTTTCTTGTTTATCACTCCTGGAGACCACCCACATTCTTTGATATGTGATTCCTCCATATTTGAACCAGCAACAGCATGCCAAATCCTTTCTAGGCTTTCAATCTCTGACTTTAAGGGCTCATGGGATTAGGTCAGTTCCAATCAATTAATCTCCTTTTCCTAAGGTCAGTTTAAGAAAATAACATAAAGTAGTCTAATCTTATGAGAAAAGTCCACCAAAATCACAATCTTTAGGATTATGTAGGATGTGTACATCAATGGGGGGGCAGGAAATCTTGGGGGGGGGATTTATAATTCTGACTACCACAAGGTACATGAAACAATTTTGCATATAATAAAGTCCTAATTAAATAGATGATATAATTACTTCATATACATTCATATTTGGTGAATTAAAAATAAGCAGTTTTATATTGACCTTTGTTTTATTCTTGATACTAATTCTACACTTTTAAAATACTATAACATATCATGATGCAATGAATGTAGATAATTCCTTAGGGGGAAAATGATACTTGGATTGTTTTATATTTTCAGTCTCTGTAGTAAAACTTTATTAGAATTTCAGTTGCATGGAGATAGTTGAAACTATATCAATTAAATTGAGCAATTTAATAGAATAGAATTTCTTTAAGATGTTCCTATAATATATTTATCTTGCTCATCAAAAGCTGTTTGGGAGAGACTCGCCTGTAGTAATGGTAGACTAGTTTATTCTAGACCAAATTTCCCTCTGAAAATAGACAGAAATTAGGCAACCTGTTAAAAAGCAACAACACTGTTTGAAGCCATCACAGATTTATCAAGACAGTGAGAATTTGTGGGGCCAAGATCAAGGGGTAAGGAAGGCACAAGGCCGTGAACACTGCTTGAGCAAGCATTTCACACCACTTTTCCTTGTGTGGCAGCTGGTAATTCCAAAATTTGTGCCTCAGAAGCTGAGAAACCGGAAAGAGCATTTGGCAGATTTACACGATCCACCAGACAAAAATTGTGGTTCAGGGATCACAAAAGAAGAGAAGCTCTAAGTACGACAGAAAGATTTCACTTGAAACTCTAAAATTAGATATCCTTGGAGTAGAAAGAAGCAGAAACAGAGCCGAGGGACTAAAATACAGCTTTAAATTCTCCTAGTGCTGTCAGCATAGCTGTTCCCCTGAAGGAAAAGTAAACTCCCTAAGAGGAAGAGAGCATCATAAATCCTTAGGTAATCTCTATAATTTTTCATATGTCATACCAGACACTCAATCAGCAAAATAAAATAATAAAAATAAAAAACATTTAGAAACATAAAAAGACAAATTTTGACTGTAAACTAAGGGAAAAAGCAGACAATAGAAATCATCCTCAATTCCAGATACTGGGGTTACCATACACAAACTTAAAAATAGCTACAATTAATGTATTAAGTAAATTAAAAGTCCAAGGAGGGGGCCGGCCCGTGGCATAGCAGTTAAGTGTGCGGGCTCCGCTTTGGCAGCCTGGGGTTCGCAGGTTCAGATCCCGGGTGCGCACCAAGGCACCGCTTGTCAAGCCACGCTGTGGTGGCATCCCATATAAAGTAGAGGAAGATGGGCATAGATGTCAGCCCAGGGCCAATCTTCCTCGACAAAAAAAAAGAGGAGGATTGGCATGAGATGTTAGCTCATGGCTGATTTTCCTCACAAAAAAAGAAAAATAAAAAGTCCAAGGAGAATTTCTTGAAAAACTCAAGAGAAAGCAAAGCTGCAGACCTACAAAAAATTAATCAATAGACCCAATTAAAGAAAGAAGTAGGTCAGGAAAAAAAATACATATTGAACATAAAGGAAAAAAAGATATAAAATATCATGAAAGACGTATGAGATTCACGTAGAAATCTAACATGTATGTAACTGGAGTCTCAAAGAGCAGAGTTAAGATTTGATGTGAAATAAATAATATTTTAAAAGACAATAGTTTATTATTAAGGAAAATGCTGAAAAGCATCATGACACAGATTTGTACAATGAGCTCCAAGAAGGCTAGATGATAATAGATATAACTACGTCTACGAATATTGCAGTAGACTTCACTTGAAAATTATGAATATGAGATCATATCAGCAATCTTAGGGAAAAAGACATATTAGCATCAAAGGAACAAAGTTTATATTGACTCTCATAAAGCCAAGCAAAGAGCCACTTAAGAAATGTCAACTATCTCTAGTCTTTCTCATAGTAAAAATATTTCTGTTTTTAATAATGTATTGAGATTCTAAATGTTTTAATAAATTTCCATTGCCTCGAAGTTAAATCCAAGTTAGTTAAAATATGCACCATTCTCTAGTTATGTACACGGAGAAATAAAAATCTTCTATTTGTTAAAGCCATAGTTAGGCATTCTGTTACTTAAAGACGAAATTACCCCTTACCTTCTACCCTTCAAATTTACCGAGGAATAAGCTATAGGAAATTTCACTATGGCTTCAAAAAAGATTGTACAGTATCTACCCTAAAAAAAGATGGCAGGAACAGCTAAAAGAGTCTGGAAAGTGGAGGAGTGAAGGGGAGTTTTGAGGGGATAATGAATGGCTATATTTCTTTTCTTTCCTTTTTTAGTTCTATAACTTCCAAGTTGTTCATTTTTATAACCTATTTATTTATTTTCTAAGATTTTCAATTTTTTCCCTCTATTTTGAGATAACTTTTAGTTGATTCTTTCATCATTTCTTGATGGCTGCTTTAAAATCCTTGTCAGATAATTTCAACACCCGCTTCATCTAAGTGGTGTAGCATCGTTGATTGCCTTTTTTCACTCAAGTTGTGATTTTTTTGGTTCCTTTTATAGTGGGTTATCTTAGATTGTATCCTGAATATTGTGTTGACTATGTATAGGAGTCTGGGTCTTATTTAAAGCTCAGATTCAACAGGAGGTCACGCTGTTTAGGTTTGGCATGCAGGCCTTGGCCTACTTTTCTGGACTGTGGTTCAAATGGCAGTTTGTCGGAGCCTTTGCTGTATGGCACTGCTGGGCCTCCCTCTGTTCTCTGCTGGTGTAGTCTGAGGGAGCTGAAGGAATTTCCCCATCCCTGACTCTTGGGTTTCTCTCAGTGGGGGCAGAGGATGGTGGGATTCCCTACAGATGGTCCTGGAAGCCTCTGTGTCTCAAGGCAGGAGAGGAAATCTTAGGCTCACAGGATCAAAGAACCTTCCTGGGTCAGCCTCCTTATTGTGGCTGCTTTCCTCTTTTCATTTCAGCCCACCCGTCCTAGTGCCTCTGGATAGAGGATGGGTATTCCACACTTGTCAACTTGCTTTAGTTTAGTCCTTCCTATGGGTTCCTCTGCCTACCTGATTCATTTTCTCCCAGTAGGGGAAGAAAATCTCAGGATTCCCAGGTCCTGGGTAAAAAACGTTTTTGTTTTTGTTTTCTTTTCCAATAATTTTATTGAGGTCATAATGGTTTATAACATTGTGTAGTTTCAGGTGTACATTATTATTTATCAATTTCTGAATAGACATCATTGTGTTCACCAGTAGTAGTCTAATTTTTTTTCCATCACCATATATATGTTCCCCTTTACTCCTTTCGCCCACCCCTAATCCTTTTCTCCTCTTATGTCTTTGTTTATCTCCCAGATATGAGTGAAATAATGCAGCATTTGTCTTCCTCCGTCTGACTTCTTTCATTTAATATCATACCTTCAAGGACCATCTATGTTTTTGCAAATGGGACAATTTTGTCTTTTTCTTGGCTGAGTAGTATTCCATTGTGTGTGTGTGTGTGTGTGTGTGTGTGTGTGTGTGTGTGTGTATCTCACATCTTCTTTATCCATTCATCAGTTGATGGGCACTTGGGTTGCCTCCATGTGCTTCCAATGCTGCAATGAATACAGGGATACATAAATCTCTTTGGATCATTGATTTCAAGTTCTTTGGATAAATACCCAGTAGTGGGATAGCTGGATCATATGGTATGTCTATTTTTAATATTTTGACAAATCTCCATACTATTTTCCATAGAGGCTGCAGCAGTTTGCATTCCCACCAGTAGCACATGAGGGTTCTCTTTTCTCCACATCCTCTCCAACATTTGTTGTTTTTTTGTCTTGGTAGTTATAGCCATTCTGACTGGTGCAAGGTGATATATCATTGTGGTTTTGATTTGCATTTCGCTAATAATTAGTGATGTTGAACATCGTTTCATGTGTCTATTGGCCATCTGTATATCTTCTTTGGAAAAATGTCTGGACAGAGGATAAAAAAGGTTTTTAGGTCTAAACCCTTCATGTCAATTCTGCTTTTCCAGCCTTATAGCATATTTTAACTTCAGAGTTGCCCAGATTAAAAACTCTCGTTCCCACCTACACTTTTTTTCTAGATGTGGGCATATGACTACAATCTGACCAATGGTTTGTAAGTGTAAATATTGTATCACAGTTTCTAGGAAGCCTCTTAAAAGAGAGCAAAACTATGTCTTTTTTAAATCCTTTCCTTTGCCTGGTTCTTGGAAGAGAGAAGTTGACGTATTAAACTATAAGGCTGAGGCTATGGAAAGAAGAGCAGGGTGATGGAAGGACTTGGCACCTTGACACCCTATACCAGGAGCTCCTAACTAGACCTAGATTGCCTACCGAGAAATTTACCTGTGACAGAAAACCCTAGATTTTGTCTCAAGTGCCATTATTACAATTTTTCATCATTCATAGATAAACTTAATCCTTACTAAGACAGAATTTTCTGCCAGTAAGTAGAGTCCTGCCAAAGCTGAAGCTTAAACAGTGGCATTGGCTTAGCAGATGATAAGAAGATAGATTTTGCAGATGGAAAGCTATGATGTGTTTATTTCCTTAATGCAATGAAAAAATACTCAATGAGACTTTCGTTTGCCATCCGTGCAAATCAGTCTGTACTGCAGCTGAGGTCGTAGCATCATGAAAACCTACAGAAAAAATTGGGGATGGTTGCATGTTGACAATTTCTTGCTGTTCTCAGCAAAATCATATGAGAAAGAAGACCTGAAAGGAGAGCCAGCCCATTCATGAACAGAGACAAAATATTCACTCACTGGACTCATTCAACTTTGAAAAGTAGAAAAAGCAAATTGTTTTTGTCCTTCCAATTGAAATCGTTTTAAGACTTTGTCCTTTTGCAAGTTGTAAGTCTACTTTCAGTGACTGGGATAAAGGTGTTGCTTTCCATTCAAAGCATGTTTTTATTCTCAGATGGCATGGTAGACCAAATAAGGGCAGCCCCCAGCTGGCAGCAAGAATCAAGAATCTTATTCGTATAACTTGTAGGGACTGGATTCAATGATTCAATGAGCTTAAAAGCAGATTCATCCCAAGGTCTCCTGACAAGAGTCCAGCAGGCCAACGCCTTGATTTCTCCTTTATGAAACTTGAGATGGAGCATTCAGCTTAAGCCAATCTATTCATCTGACCTACAGAACTGTGAGGTCATAAATGTGAATTGTTTTAAGCCACTGAGTTTGTGGTAATTTGTTACAACAGAGATAGAAAACTAATACAGATGGCTCCAAGGTAGCTACTGTTATTTGAGGTGAAAATTGAAAATGAGGGAGGAACAGAAACCAACCAGAAAAAGACCAGAAATTCAGACAAAACACTGTGTCTATAAAACTCTGTTTCAGGACATCCTAACCAGACCTGTCTAGAATGTTTAACCAAGGAATTTAATCAAGTTTTAGACCAGAGGTTTAATATTTGATATAGACAGTAATGGCTATGTTTCTTCATTCTCCACCCCAATCATGTTTCCAAATGTGAGTTTGATAGTAGTCATCTCATTTCTAATCTAGCACATATATTGGACGTTGAGCATTGGGGCAAGATCATAGAAATTTTTCCAAAGGTATATGTAGTTTATTTTGTTTTAAAGTACTTTTCATTTTAAATATTTGATATTTCTATGTACATTAAATTTTAAAAATTACTTTATTAAACTTCAATTAAGCATCTACTATATTTCAGACAATTTGTTAGGAAAGAGAGATATTCAGATTAAGAAGACTTGCTACTCCAAGAAATGTACAGTTTAGTAGTAGAACATCTAGGTATTTTATGCCTAAGATGAATTCAGAGTCTCTCATCA
Source organism: Diceros bicornis minor (assembly GCF_020826845.1). Lineage (NCBI taxonomy): Eukaryota > Metazoa > Chordata > Mammalia > Perissodactyla > Rhinocerotidae > Diceros > Diceros bicornis. Next base: position 41,406,055 of record NC_080759.1, read on the forward strand.
ATAAGGTAATGACAACTCATATGGGAGGAAGTATGATGGAAAGAAAAGAAAGAGCAGGGTCATACGACCTGATTTTAGATGGTGATTCTGCACTAGCTAGATGTACAATGCTAAGAAAGTTATTTCATGCTCTGTGCCCCAGTTTCTCATCCTTAGAATGGAAATATGGCATCTTCTGATTGAGTAAATGAAAGTATTAGCTATCATCAAGGTAAAGGGCTTATCACACTCTTGGTTGCATTATGATGAGTTCATAAAGAATATTATTATGAGAATGACTTAGGAGTAGTAATAAGAGATATTTTGAGTTTTTAGTTTTGAATCACTTGGCCATGGGAAACCACATTCAGACCTTTGGATCAGATTGCAAGTCACCCAGAGGTGTTGGATTTGAGGTGGATTCATTAATTGAAAAGACTTTCTAGCTGTCTCCCTTGGAGTATGGTGGCAGGAGTACTGTACGTGTGAAAAGTAAACACATATTTAAATGGCCAAAAGGAACACTTTGACAAAGTTCATGGGTTACAATAATAGTAATTTAGTTGGACATATGGCTGCCCAAAATATAGAGTTCATTCCCCTATCCTGATAGCTGAAAGATAGGTGACACCTTCTTGATTGAGGTCATACTTATTGGAGACTCCAGATAAAAGACTTCACCCTTAATCCATGGTGCACTTACCAGTCATTAAACTGCCAAGTCATACTTTAATATTAGAGTGAAACAAAGCTTTATTTTATTTAAACCAGCCAGTCTAAGATGCCCATCACTTTTAGCTAAAACTTATCTTACTAGATGTGTTATTTAGGGATTTTGTTGAATTATCTATCTTAGAACCAAAAAGAGCAATATTTAAAAGTGATTCCTTATGTGAAACAAAACCAGGTAAGAGGAAACGTGGAACAGGAATCCTGTTTTTCATTTTAAGATCTTCAGTAAAAAAGGGGTGCTTAAAAATTTGAATATATATTATGCTTAGTTATATGTTTGTGTATATCTAAAATTTAACCTTAAAAATTAAAAAAGTAAGAAACAAGATACAGGAAAAAAGTAGGGATAGTTAGGGCTTATGCATGCCAGAAATCACTGAAACCTGGAGAACAGCGGAAGTGGAAAGATGGTCGCATCAGTTAAACGGAAGCATTCCTTCCTTCAGTTTAGCAAAGTGAGACACATTATATGATGTTGAGCAGCCAAAGAAGGGCCCTTTAATGGACACTTTATATTTGGCTAACCCACCATCATGAATTCCTTCCTATGAGGGATGATACCCTCATTGTGTATTTATTTCTGTCAAGTAGAGCCCTACCCCTCTCTGTGGAAAACTATAAGAAGAGAGAAGCATACATTTCTTTTCCTTTTCTTCCTGGCAACTATGCTGTGACTGAATCAGGTTGACCTTTCAAGCTTGTTTCTTTGAGCTTTGAAAGAATGATGCGAGGAGGATACCGTGTCAGGTAGAGGAGATGTGGGTCTAGAGACAATGAAACAAATTGTGAATTTTTCCTCAGACTGACCATGTAGCACGATCATGGCTGTGTTAGGGGCTGTATCCTGTGTTCTTCTTGTCCGTTCTCTGAAATTCCTATATCTCTCCATTACGTTCACTTTCTGCCTAATTTTGTCAGAGACAATTTCTGGTTTTGTATCACAAACACTGCCTGGTACTCTACCTTTCGAATTAAATTTCACGTCGCTCCTTCTCCTTCCCTGTCCTTCAGTATCTCAGCACTATTTTCTGATTCTTGAACACGGCATGCTTCTTTCAGCCACAGAGACCCAGAAAATGCTTCCCCTCTGCCTAAGTACATCTTCCCATTGAGGTCTGCATGATTGCTTACATTCAGATCTCCTCTCAAATACAGAATTTCCTGGCCCTTTTTCACAGTACTTAGAGTCAAATGAAAATTACTTTATTATATATTTATGTATTTATATTTGCAATTATTTTTAGTTGGCTTTTTAACTTTTTGTTTGTTCTTCCCCCTAAAATATAAACTCTCTTAAAGCTGGGAACTCGCATAGCTTGAGCATGGCTCTGTCCCACAAATAACCCAGAATAACTCCTAATGTAATGTTTTCTACATGAAAAAAGTAAATCAAACAAAAAAATAAGGTTGTTAGATAAAAACTTATACCAGAAGAATCTATATAATTGCTGAAAATGAATAGCATATTCAACTCTGAGTTTTCTACATATTTTCTTTTTTATTTTAACCTTGATCCCTTTTGTTATATGCTTTCGATTTTTTGCCCTACTTACGTCATAGTTGTTTGTCATTTTATAACATGATTTAATGGAAAGTTTGGTTCTATAAAGATTTGTTTTAGACAGTATGGGAAGAGTTACTGGGATGAGAATGGACTAGATCAAGAGAACATGAGAGTGGTTGCAGGAGTGAGTCAGATAGAAAAGTCCAAAAGATAAGGTTAGTAAAAATCCAAAAGGTGAATCTGTTCTGAGATGAGGTGAAAAAAATGAGAATGTCCTAAGCTTGGAAAGGGAGGCTTATTAAAGGTTGAAAGGAAGCTATCTGTTGGAAAATGTGTTCGTCTCTACATTCTGTTAGACTATATTTGTTTTCTTAAGTCCCCAGCTAAACGTGACCACGTGTGGTCAACCAGGGAATTGTTGAGCAATTTCTCAGGGCAGGACTACCCCCAGCTTCATGTGCCATTTCTTCAATCCAAACTCCTACTCATTTGGACATAGTGTCCAATGTCACTTCAGACGGGTTTCCTGGAAAGATCATATATGGGTCAGAACAGCACATTTGGGAATCCACTTGAAGGACACTCTGTACCCCAGGCTGAAAATTCACACCTTATTCTATTTTCCATCCCAAATTATGTTTAACCACTATGACACAAATAATACATAAGAAGTTTTTCAATGAGAATAAATGATAGCATTAAAACAAAATTCATAGGCACTCCCAAATATCAGAAATACACCATCTTGGAATTTAAAGTTCAAAAACATTAAAGTACAAATATATTAAAGATTGAAATATATATATTTTTTGCCTTTTGACTATTAGAAGTTCAATATGTAAAATCCCAGAGTTTAAATAAAGCACAAATAACAAACTATTGAAGTGACATTCCATGGGCAGGGTAATGATCTTGAGTTTGTGGACAACAGTAGGTCACAAGGCAACCTTTCCACCAGTCCTTCCTTAGTCTTGAATACGGGATAGGATACAGAGCAGTAGATTAGCGCTGCCTGTTGAAACTGGGCACTAGAGATTTAAGACTAGAAATTCCAGCATTTTGGGAATTCAGCCGTCTTGCAGTGTAAAAGCATCAAATGCTCTTTTGCCAAACCATGCAACACTCAAAAGTCCTGTGAAGACTTTTCCCCTTAACGGAGTCTTTGCCTCTGAACCTGCTGCTCCTGCAGTCTGCAGCCCCGAGCCTTCCTGCCGCCCCTGCTCCCCTCTGTCTAACTCCTGCCTCAGCTGGGAACGCTCCTGCAGGCCTCCAGGGCTGTGAGTGTTCAGGTATTTGCACCATTCCTCTGGCATCTCCCCACCCTATGCTGCCTCTCTAGAAACTACCACTTGCCTGGAGGTTCCACCATATGTTTGGTTTTCAGAGGCGGCCAAAGAAAAGTTCCCTCTACCTCACTAAAATTCTGAATGAATTGAGAAATAAGATAAAGGAGTGTCTGTTGATGAACTAAAATCACTATTATTGCTGATAATGCCAAGTTGGGGTTTTTAGCCCAGAATCAGGAAGCCTATCCTCGGCCACTTCAGTCCCACACAGAACTGATGCAGGTAGACTCCCCTGCCCTAGGAAGAGCCTGCAGCTGGAAGCAGGTAAGGCCTAAGAAGACCAGGTCAAGATGGAGTTGAGCATGCCCGGTGACTCAATCCCAAATTTGCAAAGCAATTCTCACTTCATCTCACGTGTGTACAGAGTAAGGGAAGAGAGAGGACCTGGAGTGTGCCAGGGGAGCAGTTTCCGCATGGAGACTGGGAAATGGGGAGAGGATTTTTCTTTTTAGGAACACAGGTTGTTTCAACTAAGCCTTAACCGTTGAGGAACCCTGTCTAATATCACCAGATAGCTTTGCTACTAGCTCCACACCACAATATATAACAAATTTTTAAAAAACCTAAAATGGCATTCAGCTGGAGTTCAATGAAAAAAATATATAAATGTATATATAAGGTTTATTTATCACACTAACTTTAGCTATGCCAGGCGTTTCAATAAGCATTCATAAATCTCAAAAATTGATAGGTATGTAAAACGGAAATAATTGTGTTAAGTAGTACAGTGTATATTAAAAAATTCATATAAATATATGCACATACACATATATACACAATATCTCAATGTGTACCAAGGACTAGGACACATCTTTATTGTGTTTCGCTGCCTTCCTATGAATTTTCTGTTCCATACACCTTAAAAAGAAGTTTTGCAAAATAAAGCCCTTACCTTAATTTGAACAATGTGATCTGATCATTTCTGTTTTGTTCTGTTCCACTTCAGTGTTTTCAATTACTAAGCTGAATTCATGACCTGTGAGAGCTTACATGCATTAGTGGAAATCCCTGGTCCATACAAAGATATTCAAGGATTGCTAGCTCAATATGTAAATTTCAAGTGGACATTCTTTTTTTGATACTTCCTCGGCTTTTCCACTTTCACTTTAAACATTCTAAATATGTATATTATTCAAGTAGCCACAGTTCTGTATTAAAATTTTACTTCCTCCACTCACCAGTTACTAAGATATTTTTCTTAGTCTTGATAACAAATATCTATCTTTTAAATTTGTCATTTACCACAACATAAATATATATGTAACAAGAATTCCATGAAAAAATTCCACTTATGCTTATTGTATTTCTTTTAAGGTGCAGCAAAACTGCAAGTTTTATTATCTAGAAAAAAATAAAAATCTTGTGTTGATGATTGTGACCCAATACAACATTGTTATTATTTAAGAATATAAATTGCTGTATACTTTACATACATGGAGTTTTCAATTAGGAGGAATTATATTTTCTTGTCTTTAAAAGAATTTCTTCATGTTGCCTGATGCTAAATTCTTTTATTTTATAAAAAGCTAGAAATGTAGGGTTAAAAACAAAGTAAGGAATAAAATAGCATGATTCTAAATCTCAACAGATATGCCTTAATAAAATTGGAAGTTATTTATAGACAACAAATAAATAACTGTAAAATAAACTATTGAAATTATTTAAATAGCATAAAATTCTGCAGTTGAGAGATGTAAAAGTGATAACAAAGTTTAGATGAAAAATAAATAACCAAAAAATGTGATTTAGTTATTATCATGAATCTAATTTGTAACAGTCTGACAAGTTCAATCCTGATAAATATATAGAGAAGGGTTGAAAATATTGGCCATAGATTTCTCTACAGCAATTGCAATACGTGTGTACACAATTTTTTCTTAAGATATCTTAATTTAAGAAGACAGGCATGTTTCTTTGAGTTTAAAAGTTAACCTTTTACAATGGACTGATGGTTCAAGTTAATTTATAATTTTTTTTAAGTGATGTTATCACAGTGATATATAAGCTGCAGAGTAAGTTCTCTGAAATTGGATCTGTACTGAAAGGGATGATAGAACTGATTTAAGTTTTCAGTTTCTACTTTGAAGTGAATTTGTTTGCGCAGGAAATGACCTTCAGCCTTTCATTCTCTCTCTAAGCCTCAGTTTCTTCATTTGTCAAAAGGGGATAATAGTGTGATTAACTAGCATATTTTAATGTAATAATTGCCAAATGTTTCCAAAAATGGGACAAAGTAATTAACTGTGGTTTTAAAAAAACAGAGTAAAGTAATAATTTTACCCTATAGACTGCAAACCATTTATACTTTATTCAATGTATTAGCCCTAGTGTCTACTCAAGGTCTCGCTCGAATAATATCAGACATAAGTTTTCCATGATATATGGCAGTGTGCAGGGCATGAAGGAAGAGAGGGTCAAGGGAAGTGAGGCGAGCCCAACATACTCTCCTTCATAATCCTGAAAACAGAAGAAATCTATCAGAGGTAATATGATGAAAGAGCCGGAATAACAGCACTTGGCTTTCGAGAGAAGCTGCAGAGTGTGTGCTTCTAGAGAGGATTTGAGTAAATATTTCTGTCTAGAAGAATAGCAAGTCCTGAGAGGTAGGGCTCCATTCTTCAGTTACTCAAAAGCAGCTAAAGCAGAACAAAAGAAAAGATTCATTTTTCCTAAATGAATCACTTCATATCTACCTTTTTCATACTCAGAAAGTTTGATGCTTCTTTTTGGTGGATTGCACTGCATATGCTATCAAATAAGTCTTAGATCATATGTCAATTAGAGAGCCATTCATTGTTTTGGTAGAATTGAAAAGAAAAGATGAGTGTAACAAATGTATTTTGTTTGACCAAGGTGATGTTTGTTTTAATTGTATCTTCAGATTCAATTTAAGTAAATGTTTCCTTCTTTCTTATTTTATTACAAAATATTCCAAATATACAGGAAACTAAAACATTAAAATAAATTTTAAAACTCTACTTGTCCACAACACAACCACTGCTGCAGGCAGGTGAGGTGAGAATACCAGAATGGAAAGATTTAATCAGTGAGACCCTCCACTCTTCTATAAATTCTGCTGATTTAGAAGAAATCTCCAGCTAATTCCAAGATGTATTCTAAGAGGCCAAATTTAAACTAAAAAAATTAAGTTGATATTTCAATACTATACACTGCAGGGAGAATGATTTAATTCCAGAAATATTAACTATCTATACAAAACTATTACTCTTCAGATGAACATAGAATCTAGAGTGCCTACAACATATCACTCACAATGTGTACGATATAACAAAAATTACTCAACATAAGAAGATGGGGCCGGCCTGGTGGCATAGTGGTTAGGTTTGCACACACTGCTTCCACAGCCCGGGGTTCACAGGTTCGGATCCAGAGCATGGGCCTACACATCACTCATCAAGCCATGCTGTGGTGCCGTCCCATATACAAAGTAGAGGAGGATTGGCACAGATGTTAGCTCAGGGACCATCTTCCTCAAGCAAAAAGAGGAAGATTGGAAACAGCTGTTAGCTCAGGGCCAATCTTCCTCACACACACACACACACAAAATTACTCAACATAAGAAGAAAGGAAAACATAACTCATTGTCAAAAGAAAATAAGATCAAGGTAATCCAGACTTTACAATCACTGGACAAGGATATCAAAATTGTCAGTATGAATACGATTAAGAAAACAAATTATGTGATAACAAATAAATATACTATAGGAAATCCCTGCAGGAAACTACAATTATAGAAAATAACCAAATGGAAATTTTAGAACTGGAAAAATATAATATCTGAAATTGAAAAAGAAATACTGTTTGAACTTCACAGAATGAAAGTTAAAGAATAGTCAGTAAACTATAAATAGATCAAGAGAAATTATACATTTTGAAGAAGAGAGTAAAAAAAAAAGTTGTCAAAAACAAAGTTGAACAGAGCCCTCAAGGAAAGATCAAATGATCTAAAATGTTTTACATTAGAGTTACAGAAGGAGAGGACAAAAAAATGAAATGAAAACAAATTTAAAGAAATAATGCTTGATATTTTCCTCAGTTTGGTAAACAGCTTCAATTTATGGGTTCATAAGCTCGGAGAGCCCTAAATAAACACACAGACACACACACACACACACCCCCCATTATCATAGTCTAATTGTTTAAAAAAAAGGATAAAGATAAAATCTTGAAAGTACATGGAAGGAGGGGAAACAGATTACGTAAAGAGTCACAACAATTTAGAAAACATTACTGACCTCTCATCAAAAATGATGAGCTCCAGAAGATAATATCTTAAAGTGCTAGAGGAAGGTAAAATATTACTAGAGGGTTCTTTTCAAGTGACCATATCATTCATGAATGAAGGGTCAATAAAAACATTTTAGTTTAAAAAAAAAGATATTTTTTGTCAGAAGACTTTAACTGCAAGAACCATTAACAGGAGGTCCTTCAGTCCAAAGAGAAATAAAACCACATGGAGACATTGATACAGGATGGTTTTAAGCACAATTTTTCTTTTTAATTTTTTTAACTTGTATATAGTTGTTTAAAGCAAAAAGTGTATGGCATTTCATGGATTTTATGTACATATGCACACTTGAGGAAAATGGATATGAGGTGAAAAATGTACATTTTGTGTGAAGTATTACAACATTAACTCTAATAAAACTGTAAAAAAGTAAGAATCTAGGGGCTGGCTTTGTGGCCTAGTGGTTAAGTTCAGCATGTTCCACTTCAGTGGCCTGGGTTTGGTTCCCAGGGATGGACCTACACCACTCATTGGCAGCCATGCTGTGGCAGTGACCCACATACAAAATAGAGGAAGATCGACACAGATGTTAGCTCAGGGCAAATCTTCCTCAAGCAAAACAAGAGGAAGATTGGTAGTGGATGTTAGCTCAGGGCAGATCTTCCTCAGCCAAAAAAAAGAGAAAAAAGTAAGAATCTACATTTTAATGCCTGAAGTTACCATTTAGTTTAATTTGGTTGTAACTTATACACCAAGATATAGATTACATTGGAATTTTCTTTTTTTGCTGAGGAAGATTCGTCCTGAGCTAACATCCATGGCCAATCTTCCTCTGTTTTGTATGTGGGTCACCACCACAGCATGGCTAATGTGTGATGTAGGTCTGCACCTGGAACCTGAACCTGAACTTGTGAACCTGGGCTGCCGATGCAGAGCGTGCTGAACTTAACCACTAAGGCACGGGGCTGGCCCCTACATTGAAATAAAAAAAAAAATAATTAATACAAAAGAAGGAAGAAAAGGAGGATCAGAGGAACATGAATAGAAAACAAATAATAAAACTATAGACCTAAACTCAACCATATCAATGGTTATGTTATATGTGAATTGACTAAAACCTCTAAGTACAAGATAAAGATTCTTGCTCTGGATAAAGTAGCAAGATTAAACTATTGGCAGAAACTAACTTTACGTATAAAGGCACACATAGTTTGAAAGTGAATGGATAGAAAAAAGAGAGATAATGCAAACTGTAAACCTAAGAAGAAGGATGTAGGTACAATAATACCAAGGAGAGCTAACTTTCCAAAAGGTGTGTTACCATAGATAGAGAAAGACATTTCATAACGAGAAAGGATCAATACTTTAGGAAGAAATAACAAGCATAAATGTGTGTACATCTACAAACAGTGCATAAAAAAAGAAACAAATACTAACAGAATTAAGTGGAGGAATAGACAATTCCATAATCATAGTTGAGGATTTAACACCCCTCTAATAGCAATTGATGGAACAGTTAGACCGAAAAAAAAATCAATTAACACATAGACAATCAGATCTGAACGAGACTAAACATGATCCTGACCTAACAAGCAAGTGCACACTAGAGGTTCTACTATCAACTATCTATCTGTCTGTCTGTCTGTCTATCTATCTATCTATATCTGTTTATTTATGTATTTATTTACTGGCTAAGCATCTGGCACAATACATACATGTGGTGAGAGTGAGCATCTTGAATTGTTTCAAGTTTATAGTTAAATAAACAAGTTTACAAATTTATTGGAACAAAGTTTTTCATAGAATTATCTTTCTTTTATAAATATATACTTCTATCTGTCATCATGTTTTCTTTTAATTTTTCATATCATTTATTTGTTTCTTACTTTGTTTCCATCAATATCATCATAAACTACTTTGTTTCATTAGTCCTCTACAGAAGCTACTTTTTTTTTATGTCACACACAGGGATTTAATAAAAGCGTTGGTATATTTTAAAGTTTCAAGAGCTCAAAGCAAAAAAATTTTTTTCTTTGTTCTTATATTCTATTTCTTTAATATTATCTTTTTATGGCTTTTCTTTTACTTCTTGGAGTATATTTTATTTTTCTTTATTGCACACTTACATTGTAGTTTATCTGTCATCATTATTTTCTAATGTAAATACATTATCAATTTCTTTCAGTGAAAATCATTTCCCACCAATTTTAATAGTCAATGCTCTAATACTGTACAAGCATATACATACTCTAGATTGTATTGTGAATTTAACCAAATTTTTTGTTAGAAGGCTTTTAAAATTTTTCATATTTCCTCTTTTTATTATTTATTTATAATTATTTGTTTATAGTTTGTATGTTGAATCCTGTATGAATGGAATTGACTTTTGTTTGTTTGTGGCCTAATACATGGAAAAATTTTAAACTCTTCCATTTTTTAAATTATTACTTTTTAGATAATTATAGACATATCTGCAGTTGTAAGAAATAATACAGAGAGATCTCATGTACCTTTTGCCCAATAGTAACATATTGCAAAACCATAATACAATGTTAAAATCATGATACTGACATTGTTAAAGCAAGGATACAGAATGTTTCCATGACCACAAGGATCCCTCATGTAGTGTTATTACAGCCACACTCTTTACTCTCCCAGTTCTTAACCTTGGCAACCACTAATCTGTTCTCCATTTCTCTATTTGCCATTTCAAAGATGTTATATAAATAGAATCATGTAGTATAACATTTTTGGGATTGCCTTTTTCTTCTTTTATTCTCCATAATTTTCTAGAGAATAACCCGAGTGTCTGTGTATTTCAGTAGTACATTCCATTTTATTGCTGAATGGTATCCCATGGTATGGATGCACCACGGTTTGTTTAACCATTCACCTTTTGAAAGACATCTGGATGTTTTCCAGTTAATGCTGTTAAGAATAAAACTGCTATGAACATTCGTGTACAGATTGTGTTTTGTTTTGCTTTTGTGAACACTTATTTTTATTTCTCGACATAAGTGCCCAAGGGTGGAATTGCTGGGGTGCATAGCTGCATAGTTAATTTTGTTTAAGAAACTGACACACTGTTTTCCCAAGTGGCTGTGCATTACATTCCTACTACTAATGTATGAGTGATGTACCTTCTCTTCATCCTCGCCAGCATTTATGTTGTCACTAATTTTTTTTTAATTTTAGCCATCCTGATTGCTATGTAGTGATATCTCATATGGATTTAATTTGCATCTCTTCGATGGCTAATGAAGTGAATATATTTTCATATCATTTTTTGCCATCTGTATATACTCTTTAGTGAAATACCTGTTCATGTCTGTTATTGTCTAATTGCATTATTTTACTTTTTTTAACAGTTGATATTTCAGCCTTCTTTACATATTTTAGATAATAATCCTTTGAAGAATGGGTGACTTACAGATATTTTCTCTCAGTCTGTAGTTCGTTTTTCATCCTCTTAGCAGTTGTTTTTTGCAGAGCTAAAAGTTTTAATTTTGATGAGGTACAATTTATCAGTTTTTCCTGTTGTAGATCATGCTTTTGTTGGCATACCTAATAATTTGCTTAGCCCTACATGCTGAATATTTACTCCTCTGTTTATTTTACCAAAAGTTTTATAGTTTTCCATTGTATATTTAAGCCTGTGATCCAATTATCCAATTTGAGTTATTTTTTACTAAGATAAGAGGTTTCTTTCTTTCTTTTATTCTTCTTCCTTTTTTTTTTTTGGCCTACAATTATCCAACGCTCTAAGCACCATTTGTTGAAAAGTCTACCTCCATTGAATTGCTTTTGCATCTATGACAAAAATCAATTTGGCGTATTTGTGTGGGTCTATATATGGGTCCTCTGTTCTTTTTCATTGTCTATGTCTACTCCTCTACAAATACTACACTATATTGATCACTGCAGATATGTATTAAGTCTTGAAATCAGATAGATTGATTTCTCTGACTTTATACTTCTATTTCAAAACCATTTTATATATTCTAATTTTTTTGCCTTTCCATACAAATTTTAGGATAATCTTGTCTGTATTTACCAAAATCTTTCAGGCATTTTGGTAGGAATTGCCCCAAACCTGCATATCATTTTGGGGATAATTGACATTTTTACTATATTGAATCTTCTGACTTATGAACGTTGTATGTTTCTCCACTTATTTAGATCCTTTTCGATTCTTAAATTAACATTTTGTAGCAATTGCGAATGGTATTGCATTTTTAATTTTGACATCAATATGTTCATTGCTAGTATTTAGAAATACAATTGATTTTGTATGTGAATCATGTGATGTTAGTGAACTCATTTATTAATTCTAGGAGGTTAGATTCCTTGGGATTATTATGTGGCAAACATACAATCTCCAAATAGAGACTCTTGTATTTATTCCTTTCTGATCTGTATATATTTTATGTTTTTGTTGCCATATTGTACTGGCTGGACTTCCAGTATCATGTTGACTAAGAATGGAGAGAGCAGATATCTTGGCCTTGTTCTTAATTTTAGGGGAGAGAAGTCAATGTTTTCCTAGTAATTATAATGTTAGCTTCATATATTTTATACATGTTTTTTACCAAGTTGAGGTCGTTTCCCTCTATTCCTATTTTTTATAAGATTTTTAAATCATGAATAGGTGTTGAATTTTGTCAAATAGATTTTTTGGGGGGTGAGAGTTGGCAGTCATTCCATATGATCATTTTGTTTTTCTTTTTTTAGCCTGTTTGGTCCCAAGGTTCCTAGCTGGTCAGGTTTCTTCTCTCCACTTTTCAGAGTCTTGTTGTTTGTTTATATATAAAGTCCAGGGATTTTATCTGAACATAGTGGGAGAAAAAGGGAAGGGCAAATCTACTGCATCTTCCTTGAAGTGGAAGCTGTGTGTTTTTGAAAAACATGAATCTTTCTCCATTTTATGGTGTTGATTTAGTTATTCAGAGGTATACTTAATATTTGTTATATATTCTTCCTAGTAATTCTGCATGTTTTTTGCTTTGTACATATTTTAGACTAAGTTATTAAGTACATATACTTAGCAGTCACAATTTCCTAGTGAATTGTAACTTTTATTGTCGTTTGATAATCTCTTTTACTTTCTAATAAAATATTTTTTATAGATAGTTATTCTGATAATACTATAGTTTAAAGCAATTTCCCCTATCTTGGTGTTCCCTTAGTATAACGTTTCTTATCTTTAGAGTTAAATTATCTTTGTAATTATGGAAGATGTGCCAGTTATAACAAGATCATGTTGTTAAATTATAAGCTTGTGTTGTAATATAATCTGTCTACTCCTATCCTTCAATCTACAGTTAGGCATTTTTACATTTTTAGATTACTGATGATTTTAAGTAATTTTTTATATTAATTTCTTCTTTATATTTACCTTGTATATTTGTCTACTCAGGCTGTTATAACAATACCATAGACTTGGTGGTTTAAACAACAGACATTTATTTCTCATAGTTCTTGAGGCTGGGAGGTCCAAGACCAAGGTGTCGGCTAAATTTGCTTCCTGATGAGGGCTCTCTTCCTGGCTTGCTTTGTCCTAATATGACCTTTTCTCAGCGCTTGAGTGCAGAAAAAGAGAGATGTCTCTCCCTCTTCCCCTTATAAAGCCACCAATCCCATCATGAGAGCCTCTTTTTCATGACCAAATCTAACTCTCGTTACTTCCCAAAGGCCCCATCTCCAAACATTCAGTTCATTATGCCTTTTCCATGCTCCTTTATTTTCTTTATATCCCTTCTATTTAAATGAATAAATCTCATTCATCTCTCTTTTTTTTGTGAGGAAGATTAGCCCTGAGCTACATCCGATGCCAATCCTCCTCTTTTTGTTTTTTTTGCTGAGGAAGATTGGCCCTGGGCTAACATCCGTGCCCATCTTCCTCTACTTTATATGGGATGCTGCCACAGCATGGCTTGACAAGCGATGTGTCAGTGAACGCCCCGACCGAACCTGCAAACCCTGGGCCGCCGCACTGCCCACTTAACTGTTATGCCACCCAGCCAGCCCTCTCTCTTTTTATTTATAAGACACATAAAAGTAGATTTGAATAAATTAAAAGATCATCTTTGATCATGTATAAAATTATTCAATTCTCGGGCCAGCCCCGGTGGCCTAGTGGTTAAGTTCGGCGCACTCCGCTTCCTCAGCCTAGGTTCACCAGGTGCAGACCTACACTGCTCATCTATCAGTAGCCGTGCTGTGGTGGCATACAAAATAGAGGAAGACTGGCAACAGATGTTAGCTCAGGGCAAATCTTCTTCAGCAAAAAAAATAATTCAATTCTCCACTTGGAAGACATCAATTCTCCACTTTCCCTCCCAACATCAACTCACAGCAAACTATTTCAAAATCTCAATGAGACTATTTTACGAAATTTTATCACCAGAATCTAAATTAATATAGAAGAGTAGATATGGCATGAATGGCAAGGGTTAACTTATCTTAAATTGCGTTTTTATGGCTGGCTGTCTTGCATCTTAGAGAGATATTCTAACCTCATATGGAATAAGATAGATTGAGAAAAGAAGCCCTGTACCACAGAAAAACCTGCTACTACAGAGTAAAGGACTTAAAACACACTTGATAGAGTAGTAAAGTGGCAGATCAGGTCTGAAGACCAAAATGATCTGGCACGTTGTACAGTGAAATGCCTCCTTGGACCTCAGTTCCTCATCAGGCCAAGGGAGGGACTGGTGAAACTCCAGTCCTTCATGAATGCTGAGGAGAAAAACAGAGTTGTGGGCTAAGGTTACTCCATGTAACCTTGTAGGTTACCTCGGCGATTTAAAACTCTCAGCTATGAAATGCCAAAGTTTCCTATCAAGATTACGAGATCCAGTCTTGTTGGATCCCTGTTCTCTATCAAATGATCTGTTGAGGAATAGGGAAACCACATCACTTCTTTTCTTCCTTTCTCTATAAATTTTATCCAAAGATACTGTTCCAAGGCTCTTACATGTGCTGTTGGATCTTCTCTTATTTACTCAACAGTACAAAGTTAAAACATATTGTTAAGAGGCACAGGAAAAAGAAAATTTTAGCTTGCCAGATATCAAGCTGTAGTGAAAGTCATAAAAATCAAAACTTTATGGAATTAGTAGAGAAAGAAATCAAACATCAAAGATGAGAAAATTCAGAAATTAGATTCACAAATAAATAGTGATACAGCATCTGAGAAAGGAAGCTTTTAAAATCAATGACAAAATATAGACTATTCAATAAATTAGGTTGGGATTATTGGAACAATTTAGGAGGAAATAAACTGTGATAATTACCATATTGCACTGTTAAAAATAAATTCCATTAAATTTCATAAAAATATATTTAATATTTGAAATGCATAAAATATATTTATGCATAAAATGTATGTTTATTATCCCAAAGCAAGAATAGGGTATTCATGAATGATGTTTTTAAGTAATAAGCAAAAATATTGATAAGCTTATAGGGACTAGTTAAATCAATTTTCTATGTTTAGAAAAGAGTTTAAAAAATTTATTAGTTAAAAAAATACGTGCTTTTCAATATTCAGAAATGGAAACATTGTAAGAACACATATTCATTAAACAAATTAAAGAATAATTCAATATGACAATTTATGATGAAATCCTCAAATAACGTTGCACATTTTATATACAGATTTTTATATATGCCAATACCTTTAATATGATCTGCACAATTATGACAATAATTATCTTCGAAGAACAAACTGATTTGTCTGCAATGTGGTTTAAGTGGATTAAATTTATGTTTAATAATTAAAAATTTAAACATCAAAAATATATCTTTGTATTATTTTTGTAAATAAAATTAACACACATTTAAAATTATAGATACAACAAACTCTGACTCTGAGCTTGATGTAAATAACTTTATATAAAGCATTCTTAAAGGAAAGGAAGGATTTTACCCTTTTCCCAATAACAAAAGAAAATTTGTCTAGAGAAATCAAGGTGGCGGCGTAGGCAGACTCTGAACGCACCTCCTCCCGTGGACACAGCCAGTTTACAACTACTCGTGGAAAAATTACCCCTGAGACAGAACTGAAAACTGGATAAGAAGAACTCCTGCAACAACGGACAATCCTAACTGAGGTAGAAGAGGCAGAGACTCCTTCTGGAGAGAAAAACGCCGCCTTCACAAGCCGCCAGCTTCACGGCCGCCGGGAGCAGCGCACAGGTAGGCAGCCTCCCTGGAGCCGCGGGGCCCTGAGCCGGGGAGCGCCCCCACTGCGGGCATTGTGTGGACCCAGCACAATCCAGACCAGCGGCATAATATCTGACTTTGCTGCTACTAAAGCATTGGGGAGCACCCCCAGAAAACCCAGTTCACAAAGAAACTAAAACCGGCTCTTAAAGGGCCCGCACGCAAACTCACCCGTTTCAGAAAGCATCCTAAAATCAGCAGAAAGAAAGGTGCACAGTGCTTTGGTGACAAGAGACTCACCTAATAGGCCCTGAGTGCATCTCGGTGAGGGGTGAGACCTCTCCAGGGACTGGGACATTGGCGGCGGCCATTCTTGTGGCCTGGTGTGGGCGTGCTGACACAGACACCATTGGAGTTCTCCCTGAGGCCTGCTAGCCCAGGGTCTGCCCCACCTGCTAGAGCACCGATTTAATCCAGCTCAGCCAGGGCAGGCAGCCCACCCTAGAGACTGGCCCCACCCAACAACAAGCCCTTAGGCAACTTGTGGGCCTGCATAGATTGGTGACTGGATTCTCTGCAGCCTGGCAACTGAGCTGACTTTAGCGGGGCAGGGTGTCCACAAGGAGCGGGTGGAGAGTGTGGGATGGTGGCGGAGTGTGTGGGGCTCCCACTGTGGAGAGATTGGGTCTGCTTGGGGAGGTTGGGGCGCTCACACATGGCAGGACTGTGTTGACTGTGTTGACTGTTTGTGTGGACCTGTGGGCGGCAGGGCTTGTCAGCTGCAGAAGACTCGTGCTTCTCAAAGACCCACATAGGGGGTTTGCCCCACCTTCCAAAGCCTGAAACAATTGGGTGCTCCTGTGCCTGAGGCCAGCCCCACCCAGCTGCAATCCTCAGAGAGCTGACAAGAGACCTAATAGGCTAGAGGCTTACAGCAATTGTAAGGCCCTGAGGCTAACAACCTGCCATGCTGTGGGCCAACACACTTAAAAGAAATACTGCAACACAAATGTGGTGTTAGAACTTGCAGCCAACTCTGCTGGGGTTCCCCACACCTGATAAAGAGACTGAAGGGCCCACAACAAGTACAAGCAGCTGAGCATTACAACAGCTGACGAGGAGCATAACTCGGCCTCCCTGGGTGCCTACAGGGAGAGCAAACAGGCCACAACAGAAGGACACATGTAGCCCAAATAGGGGTCACCCCTGGAACATTGAGAACTGAGGGAAGCACACTGGAAGCCTCCTAAGGCATCACTTACATAAGGTCACCTATCCAAGAACAGGAGATGTAGCTGACCTACCTAATACGTAGACACAAGCACAGGGAAAGAGGCAAAATGAGGAGGCAAAAGAATACATTCCAAGTAAGGGAACAGGACAAAACCCCAGAAAAGGAACTAAGTGAAACAGAAATGAGCAACCTACCTGACAGAGAGTTCAAACTAAGAGTGTTAAGGATACTCACTGATCTTGGGAGAAGAATAGATAAACTCAGTGAGAATGCCAACAAAGAAATGGAAGATATAAAAAAGAACCAATCAGAAATGAAGAATACAATACTGGAAATGAAAAATTCACTAGAGGGACTCAAAAGCAGAGTAGAGGATACAGAAGAATGGATCTGTGAGCTGGATGAAAGACTAGAAGAAATTACCCAAAGTGAACAGGTAAAAGAGAAAAGAATTAAAAAGAGTGAGGACAGTTAAGGAACCTCTGGGACAACATCAAGTGCACTAACATCCATGTTATATGTGTCCCAGAAGGAGTAGAGCGAGACAAGGGGGCAGAGAATCTATTTCAAGAAATAATAGATGAAAACTTCCCTAACCTAAGGAAGGAAACAGACATCCAGGTACAGGAAGCACAGAGAGCCCCAAACAAGATAAACCCAAAGAGGCCCACACCAAGACACATCATAATCAAAATGTCCAGAATTAAAGATAAAGAGAGAATCCTAAAAGCCGCAAGAGAATGTCAAGTTACATACAAAGGAAACCCCATAAGGCTATCAGCTGACTTCTCAGCAGAAACCTTACAGGCTAGAAGAGAATGGCACAATATATTTAAAGTCCTAAAAGGAAAAAACTTACAGCCAAGAATACTCTACCCAGCAAGGTTATCATTCAAAATGGAAGGAGAAATCAAAAATTTCCCAGACAAGGAAAAATTAAAGGAATTTGTCACGAAGAAACCAGTGTTACAAGAAATGTTAAAGGGACTGATTTAAGTGGAAAAGAGAAGACCACAGATAGGAAAAATTATCTATTTCCATGATAAGAGGGCAATGGATACAAATGAACAAAAAAGAGGTTAGATATGATATCAAAAACATAAAAGGAGGGAGGAGGGGAGTTAAAGAGCAGAGCTTTCAGACAGAGGTCAAACTAAAGTGACCATCAATTCTGTATAGAAGAAGAAAGGAACAGAGAAAGACTACTAAAACACTGAGAAAAAAAAAAAGTTAAAAAATGGCAGTAAGTACATACTTATCAATAGCTACTTTAAACGTCAATGGACTAAATGCTCCAATTAAAAGGCATAGGGTGGCTGACTGGATAAAAAAACAAGACCCATATATATGCTGCATACAAGAGACACACTTCAGACCTAAAGACACTCACAAACTGAAAGTGAAGGGATGGAAAAAGATACTCCACACAAATGGCAATGAAAAGAAAGCTGAGGTAGCAGTACTCATATCAGACAAAACAGACTTTAAAACAAAAACTGTAAAAAGAGACAAGGGCATTACATAATGATCCAGGGAACAATCCAACAAGAGGATATAACACTTGTAAATATCTACGCACCTAATGTAGGTGCACCTAAATATATAAAGCGATTATTAACAGACATAAAAACAGAAATAAACAGTAACACAATAATAGTAGGGGATTTTAACACTCCACTTACACCAAGGGATAGATCATCCAAACAGAAGATCAATAAGGAAACATTGGCCTTAAACAACACACTAGAACAGATGGAACTAGTAGATATATACAGAGCATTCCATCCAAAAACCGAAAAATACACGTTCTTTTCAAATGCACATGGAACATTCTCCAGGATTGATCACATATTAGGCCACAAAACAAGTCTCCATAAATTTAAGAAGATTGAAATAATAACAACCATCTTTTCTGACCACAACGGTATGAAACTAGAAATCAACTATAGGAAGAAAATCAGAAAAACCCCAAATACGTGGAGATTAAACAAAATGCCACTGAACAACGACTGGGTTAACGAAGAAATCAAAGAAGAAATCAAAAAATACCTGGAGACAAATGAAAATGAAAATACGACATGCCAGAATTTATGGGATACAGCAAAAGCGGTTCTAAGAGGGAAGTTTATAGCGATACAGGCCTATCTCAACAAACAAGAAAAATCTCAAATAAACAATCTAACAATGCACCTAAAGGAACTGGAAAAAGAAGAACAAACAAAGCCCCAAATCACTAGAAGAAGGGAAATAATAAAAATCAGAGCAGAAATAAATGAAATAGAGACCAAAAAATCAATAGAAAAAATTAATAAAACCAAGAGCTGGTTCTTTGAAAAGATCAACAAAATTGACAAACCTTTAGCTAGACTCACCAAGATAAAAAGAGAGAAGGCACAAATAAGTAAAATCAGAAATGAAAGAGGAGAGGTTACTACAGACACCTCGGAAATTCAAAAGATTATAAGAGAATACTATGAAAAGCTATATGCCAACCAAATGGACAATCTGGAAGAAATGGATAAATTCTTAGAATCATACAACCTTCCAAAACTGGATCAAGAAGAAGTAGAGAATTTGAATAGACCAATCTCCAGTAAGGAGATTGAAACAGTAATCAAAAACCTCCCCAAAAATAAAAGTCCAGGACCAGACGGCTTCCCTGGTGAATTCTACCAAACATACAAAGAAGACTTAATACCTATCCTTCTCAAACTCTTCCAAAAAATTGAGGAGGAGGGAAGCTCCCTAACTCATTCTACGAAGCTGACATTACCCTGATACCAAAACCAGACAAGGACAACACGAAAAAAGAAAATTACAGGCCAATATCACTGATGAACATCGATGCAAAAATCCTCAACAAAATACTAGCAAATCGCGTACAACAATACGTTAAATAGATTATAAACCATGATCAAGTGGGATTTATTCCAGGTATGCAGGGATGGTTTAACATTCGCAAATCAATCAACGTGATACACCACATTAATAAAACGAAGAATAAAAATCACATGATCATCTCAATAGATGCAGAGAAAGCATTTGACAAGATACAGCATCCATTTATGATAAAAACTCTGAATAAAATGGGTATTGAAGGAAAGTACCTCAACATAATAAAGGCCATATATGAGAAACCCAGAGCTAATATCATCCTCAATGGTGAAAAACTGAAAATTATCCCTCTAAGTACAGGCACCAGACAAGGATGCCCACTGTCACCACTCCTATTTAACATAGTCCTGGAAGTCCTAGCCAGAGCAATCAGGCAAGAGAAAGAAATAAAAGGGATCCAAATTGTAAAGGAAGAAGTGAAACTGTCACTATCTGCAGATGACATGATTTTATATATAGAAAACCCTAAAGAATCCACCAGAAAACTTTTAGAAGTAATAAACGAATATGGTAAAGTTGCAGGATACAAAATCAACATACAAAAATCAGTTCCATTTCTGTACACTAACAACGAAGTAGCAGAAAGAGAAATTAAGAATACCATCCCATTTACAATTGCAACAAAAAGAATAAAATATCTAGGAATAAACTTAACCAAAGAGGTGAAAGATCTGTACACCAAAAACTATAAAACATTGCTCAAAGAAATTGAAGAAGACACAAAGAAATGGAAAGCTATTCCGTGCTCTTGGATTGGAAGAATTAACATGGTTACAATGTCCATACTTCCTAAAGCCATCTATAGATTCAATGCAATCCCTATCAAAGTTCCAACAACATTTTTCACAGAAATAGAACAAAGAATCCTAAAATTTATATGGAAAAACAAAAGACCCCGAATAGCTAAAGGAATCCCGAGAAAAAAGAACAAAGCTGGAAGTATCACACTCCCTGATTTCAAAATATACTACAAAGCTATAGGAACCAAAACAGCATGGTACTGGCACAAAAACAGACACACAGATCAATGGAATAGAATCGAAAGCCCAGAAATAAACCCACATATCTATGGACAGCTAATCTTTGACAAAGGATCCAAGAATATACAATGGGGAAAAGAAAGTCTCTTCAACAAACGGTGTTGGGAAAACTGGATAGCCACATGCAAAAAAATGAAAGTAGACCCTTACCTTACACCATACACAAAAATTAACTCAAAATGGATTAAAGACTTGAATGTAAGACCTGAAACTATGAAACTTCTAGAAGAAAACATAGGCAGTACGCTCTTCGACATTGGTCTTAGCAATATCTTTTCAAACACCATGTCTGACCGGGCAAGATAAACAATAGAAAAAATGAACAAAAGGGACTACATCAAACTAAAAAGCTTCTGCACAACAAAGGAAACCATCAACAAAATGAAAAGACAACCTAACAATTGGGAGAAGATATTTGCAAACCATACGTCTGATAAGGGCTTAATCTCCAAAATATATAAAGAACTCATGCATTTCAACAACAAAAAAACTAACAACCCAATTAAAAAACGGGCAAAAGACCTGAACAGACATTTCTCCAAAGAAGATATACAGATGGCCAACAGACACATGAAAAGATGTTCAAAATCACTATCAGGGAAATGCAAATCAAAACTACAATGAGATATCACCTCATGCCCATCAGAATGGCTATAATTAACAAGACAGGAAACAACATGTGTTGGAGAGGATGTGGAGAGAAGGGAACTCGCATACACTGCTGCTGGGAGTGCAAATTGGTGCAGCCACTATGGAAAACTGTATGGAGATTCCTCAAAAAATCAAGGTCAGAACTACCATATGATGCAGCTATTCCACTGTTGGGTATTTATCCAAAGAACTTGAAAACACCAATTTGTAAAGGTACATGCACCCCTGTGTTCATGGCAGCGTTATTCACAATAGCCAAGACTTGGAAGCAACCTAAGTGCCCATCAAGGGACAAATGGATAAAGAAGCTGTGGTATATATACACAATGGAATACTACTCAGCCATAAGAAACGATGAAATCCAGCCATTTGTGACAACATGGATGGACATTGAGGGTATAATGCAAAGTGAAATAAGTCAGAGGCAGAAGGTCAAATACCGTATGATTTCCTTCATTAAGTAGTAGAAAATAACAACAATAAACAAACACATAGGGATAGAGATTGGATTGGTGGTTGCCGGGGGGGGGGGGAGGGGGAGAAGGGGATGGTTCAGTACGTGTGTGTGGTGATGGGTTGTAGTTGGTGTTTTGATGGTGAACATGATGTAATCTGTGCAGAAGTGGAGGTGTAGTGATGTACCCCTGAAATTTTTACAATGTTGTAAACTAATGTTACTGCAATAAACAAAAAATAAAAAAAAAAAAGGAAAATTTGTCTAAATGAGAATATTGTTATAAATGTAGTAAATAGTGGTGAGTTATAGAAACATTTAAAATCTGATAAATTAATTTCAGGAGATGGCAAATAGAATAAGCCACTATACAAGTGTTTATATAATATTTATAAAATAAAATATCTTTAATAAATGGCATATACAATTTTATATTCTTTCATAACACAGGAATTTAATATATACTTTTGTACATGTGAATATGAATATATTTTATATATATAAATATATATCTCATTCCTTTTGTTATTGTTGCTTCCTTGTATTTTTTACAACCATATCTTTTATTCTAGCATACATTGAATTACATTTATGTTTGATAAGCCCTTCCCATAGTGAACATGAAATATGAATGAATTCCAAATAAAAAAGAAAAAGTATAGTTGATGGTTTCTAAATCTACTTTGAAACAATTAAATCTAATAGAATAGTTACTGTTACAGGTGAGCACTCTTCACTTCAGGTCACAAATGCTTTCTCTCTAGCCCATAGTAGATCTATTCACAATTAATGTGCTGACTCCATTCTGGGCACCTAAAACATTCTAGGATTTTGTGTAGAGAAATTATCCTGAATTGGAGAAACTTTTCCCTATGTAAATAAGATATGGACTACTCCAAATTAAATTGTTTACAAATTTGGAAATGTTGGCATTAAAATAGGCAGACATTGAAATAAAGAGTTTATGTCAATGGAGATTAAAGTATACACAACGTTATGTGAAGCAATGCCACGTGGTAGGGGCAGGAAGAATTACAGAGTGGTATATGTAAGACGTGCCTTCTGGAAACTTAGCATATATGAATTAAAGATATTGTGGTAAACCATGGTCAAGCCTGTGTTATAAAGATAATGCAATATAAAATAACAACACAGAACTTTTGATATGGCCATCATCCCTTAATGGATGAATATAAATGAATGTTTAATATTCAAGTCAAGTAATAAAATATGTTTGTTAGCATATATTTTCATATCCTCTTCTGGACATGGAAAGAGTAAAACAGTTTCTAGGGATAACCAATAAGGACATTTTCTCCACTGTTTCTTACGTATGCCAAATAGTTTTGTGTAGAGACATGGATCTCTGGAAAATCAAGAAACATTTTTGTAGACTATAGAGAATTGAGATAACCCAGATCATTGGTTCCCAACCAGGGACATTTGGCACTGTCTCCAGGAGTATTTGGTTGTTATAACTGGGTATAGGGTGCTACTGGCATCTAGTCAGTAGAGGCCAGGGATGTTGTTCATCATCCTACAATGCACAAGACAGCTCCTCACAACAAAAATCATTGGGCCCAAAATGTCAAAAAAGCCAAAGTTGAAAAATCCTGGTTATTTCTAACAAATAAGATTTACTTTTTTCCATAAACATTATGCTAATATCACAAGGTTGCTTCAGGAGTATAGTGTGTTGATAAATGTCATAACAAGAGAAGAATATAACAAGACAAAAATAATGTGTTAGGAAGTAAGACAGCCTATGTTTCAGTTAAAAATCTCTTATGTAACTCGGCCAGACTGTCTTTCTAATACGCCCACAGAAACACAGAGAAGGGTAAAAATAATACCCAAGATCATTAAAACCAAGAGGAATCATGCTATTGTAGGAATCTAAGAGGAATGTGTTGTATCACAAGACTGTAAGAAAAGGTGTAAATGTATAAGGAATCCTCACTAGCATTGTACAGAGAACAACATAAAAAGCTTCCCCAACATAGAGTAGGTGGGAAAACAATTTAGCAATTCTCCACTATCTGCCTTTCTTTTCCATACACACAGATCGTGAGTTGGAGTGGATATTTGTTTATGTTGTTAATGTCAGAAGAATATGTTATATACCATCTCCCATGCAGCTTTCTCATTTTAGAATAGTTGGAGCACCTCACTTGAAGAAATTTAGAAAGTAGGATTGAAAGTTGTGGGCAGCGTGAGAGCAGAACGTGCAAGTGGACTGACAATATTGATAGGTGTCCTTGAAGAAATGTGGTTTCCGAGGGTTGATGGAACACCTGTTGGAGAAACTCAAAGTCACAGATATCAGAAAGCAGTGCAGTGGGGCTGGGAAAATACACTATCATCTCTATCATTGAAATTATATTAGATGCTACTGAAGACTGAGCATGCATGTATACGTCAACAGCTGTCCATCATAGATCACTGATGGAAAGTCAATGAGCTCTTATGTAGAAAGAGCCTTTTTTAAAACCACTTTATTGAGATATGATTCACATTCAAAAAAGTGTACATATTTAATGTATACCATTTGATGAATCTGGAGATAAGTATTCATCCATGAAATCATCACTACAATCTATGCCATAAACAAATTCATCACCTCCAAAAGCTTCCTCCCACCTTTTTCACTTATTATGATTATTTGTTATAAGAACAATTTACATAAAGTCTACCCTCTCAGCAAATTTTTAAATATACAATACAGTATCGTTAACTATACTCACTATGGTGTAGAGTAGATCTCTAGGACTTATTCATCGTGCATAACTGAAACTTTGCACCTTTTAACTAATATCTCCTCATTTCTTCCTCCCCCAATCCCTGGCAACCACCATTCTACTGTCTGCTTCTACTAGTTCAGCTATCTTAGATTCCTCTTATAAGTGATATAACGTAAATTTGTCCTTTGTGCCTGGCTTATTTCACTTAGCATAATGTCCTCCAGGTTTATCCATGTCGTTGCAAATAGCAAGATTTCCTTTTATAAACCTGAATAATATTCCATTGTGTGTATATATCACATTTTCTTTAACCATTTATTCATTGACGGAAATTTAAGTTACTTCCGTGTCTTGGCTATTGTAAATAACGGTGCAATGTTTTGTGATTATTTTGTCTACGTGCATTTTATTTCACAATGAAAAGTTTATGACTCTGTCAAATGCCAACTTTATAAAAGAGACTTTTTTGTAGAACTCAATCTGAAAATCTTATTTCTTGAAGTAATTTTTTAAAAGAATGACTTATGATTTGAATACTATTTGGAAATATAAGTAAATTGTTCTATTATATATTCTATAGGATATTATTGAAGAAATCATTTACATATTAGAAGTTTGCCTGTCTTACAACACTAAATAATTATTAGATATTATTTATATATTAAATAATATAATTTTTCATATTATTAAATTACACTAAACTTAATATATACTCAAGAACATGCTTATAAAATAAGTAGTCACTTTTATTTTTTATCTTCCCTTCCACTCATGTACTTGGTATCACTATTTTCCCAAATTTCTGAAATAAAAGTTTTTATAGAGTTTTTAAATTTGATTTGTGATGTTAAACATGTTGCATTTTATTTCAGGGCTCTGAAATCTGGAAAAAATCTAGAAGTTTCTAATGTTTTTGACTCACAAACTTGATGAATTGTTTTTAGAATTATTTCAAGATTACTTCAAGAGTCGTAATTTTGACTCAGTTGAGAGAAGTCTCTGAACTTAAAATGTACACAGGAGTTTATTTATCACAGAACAAAAATTCTGTAATTGTGCAAATTTCTTTCCCACTCTACTGCTTGATTATTATATACAGTTTAAGAGATTTTTATTCTTTCCATTTTTGCTATACTGTGATGCTAAAAGGAAAACATTGATATTTCTAGCATGTTAGTAAGAGAGCTGGGCAGTGGTTAGATTTATTTTAAGGTATATAAGAAGACCTAAAATTATAGAAAATTTAGAACAACCCAACCAAAAATATGACAACGTATTTTTACATAAAATTCCTATGTCAATAACAATTTCTTGATTGCTTTCTATTTTTACAGAACAAATAATTTCCCTGTGAGGAATATAACTTTATAATATACAGTTAAATGATTTGTGGGGCTGGCCCAGTGGTGTACTGGTTAAGTTTACATGCTCCACTTTGGTGGCCCGGGGTTCGCAGGTTCGGATCCTGGGCGTGGACCCACACACTGCTCATTCAAGCCAAGCTGTGGCAGCATCCCACATACAAAATGGAGGAAGATTGGCACAGATGTTAGCTCAGGGCCAATCTTCCTCACCAAAATAAATAAATAAATTAAAAAATCTGTGGTCAATAACTATAGCTTTCCCTTTTATGTGTGCAAGGTTTTTTTTCTTATTATTATTTAAACATATCAAAATTTTAAAAGTTTAAATAGCTAGAAATTTTATAATTGTTCACATTATTTCAAGAAGCATGTACCAAAGGATGATGGCTCATTTTGGTTTACAGTTTGACCACTATCAAATACAATGTCTTTAGACATCATAAGAAGTATGTGGTATAAGAAGTAATTAAATGACCTCAGTTGCTCTAAGTGTGTGTGTGTGTGTGTGTGTGTGTGTGTTTGCTCTGTAATGTATAAATGTTATTCTTTTTTGAGTTCTGTGTAACTTTACGTTCTTGCTTTAAATGGGTCTCTTGACTTCAGTTCATATAGCTACTTCCTAATGACAGGCAGTGAGCTTACCATCTGAGGTTGGAGAGTTCATGGGCATTGTGATGGATGGGCAGATCTCCAATTTTATCTACTTCACTAACAAAACCAGAGAACCATGCCTAACAGCCATGAGGTATTCTCTTTTATTTCTTCAGATGTGGATACCAAGATTAAGGCTGATGCTTCTATAAATGGTAAGGCACAGCCACAAATTCTCTTTGATATATACCTGCTAGAAATTCAATATCTATGATTTTAGTATTCTAGGAAGAATTTAGACTTTTCAAGCATCTAAGGGCTGAATTCCTGTGAGATATTACTTTTTTCAAGTTATAAAATGGAATATATAAACTTTTAAAAATTTCAACTGATCACAGGGATTTGATTGTAAAGCCAGGAGAGACAATGTCAAATTTTCTCAAAGAGTTAACAGCTCTATTTTTGTCACATATTCATCATAAAAGGATTTGGGAAATCCACCCCATTATCTTTTATCCTATTTAACTTTTCGTATAGATAACTAAGTCTGGAGATTCAGAGTACAAGAGGAATATATATTTTATCCCAGGTGATTGAACTGGCAGAAAAGTTATAAAATTCAAACCAAATGCTCTTTTTAAATAATGTTTCTTGAAAATAATTAGGGAAAATAACATTTATAAATGAATGATAAAGAAATATTTTAATTAATATTTACAATTATTAAGTATCCATCATTGAAAAATATTTTTTCATAATAAGAAAATTTGTTTCTTTTTATGGTATAGCACCTTCATGAGAAAAGTAAATCAGACACAAAATGGGTAATTTTATCAAGTCTATTTTCTGTGAGAAGATTAATATTTGTAGCTTTTTGGTGAAGGAACTTAACTGCCTAAGATTTATGAGGCACAGAGCAATATAAGAGGGTCTCTGAAGACTCACAAATAATAATACATACATAAATCTAGATTCTGACATCCTAGTGGGTCTTTTTAAAAATTTTCAGGTAAGAGGTCTGAAAACTTAATGCACTAACTCTATCTTTAAACAATTTGAAATCCACAATAATATATTATTCTTATGGATTATTTTATCACAAGGATAGTGTGAAAATAAATCTAGACAATATTCACTGTGGGAAATATATAAAGCATTTTTAAAGCTCAATTCTATATTTCTCATAAATCTCCCTTTAAATCACCACACTGACTATCCTGAATTCATTCATTTTAAAAAAGAAGTTCTAAATGGTTTTAATTTTCTGTAAACCTAATGGTTTCTTTGAAGATCTCAACTGCAACTAATGAGTTTAATGACCTTCCTGAGCAATCTAAGTGATAAAATATTCATGAACACTGGGGTCACATGAACATTCTACTTCTTTATTTAAATGCTTAGAGACTGGTGACATTTTGAAATAAAATATGATTCTTTAAGGTGGCCCTGTTTTGTATATCCATAAAATTTTACATTAATTGCCTATGTATGCCATTACGAAACTTCGCAACCTATCTTTGAATAAGTAAGGAATAAGTCAATACAACTGTTCCTACACCTAGTTTATTCTTTCTGTGACAACTCTCTACTCTTTCCACTGCTACTGCTGCCAATATACCAACAACTGTTGAAACTGTAGTTCAACCATGTCTACCTTCCCACGACACTTGAGTGCTTAACACAAAAAAATGCTTTCGTAGGATTGCATTTGGTATGCCCAACTTCTATGTCAAATGGTTGTAATTTTCAACTGTTTTTAATGTATAAGACAACAAGTGAAAATGTTAATGACATTCTCAAAATTACATATTTCAAGAATTGTATAGGTGGAACTTCCGCTTAGAAAGTGATGTATCAAGTCTAGTCCCTGTTCCTATAACAACAAAGTACTTGCCTAGAGTCCCAGGTGTTAAACCATTGCTTCAGCTCATGGAAGAAAGAGGCATATTAGAAATGCGACCAGCCCTGTAGTGTAGAATTGTAGGACAGACTGCTTGGTTCCATTGTCAGAAATCGTTTCCATTTTCTCATCTATCATGATGTTCAATAAGAGATATTAAAGCCACTTGTGAAGTGCAGACATTGAACATTTTAGAGTTACATGCAGTCAATGAAAGCATTTAGAGCACGTCATTAGTTTAATACTACACCACTTTGTTACTAAAGTAATAGTTAATGTATTTTGAATAAATCATATAAAAGCTGCCTGTCACATCTGATAGAGTCCATTTAGAAATTTTATTTTAATGTCTGATAATGTGCTCCACTTATACTATATTACATGTCTCCAAATTTTCAAGGAAATATTAAAATAACTCAAAAAGCACTAAAGTAAAATCATTTTATCTTTTTGGAGAAAAAAACAATGATTTCTTGAATATTACATGTTTATTTTCTCAATATATAAAAACACAGTTCTTCTTTGCGGCATATAAACCTCAAAAAACAAATAATCCTAATCACTAAATATTTATGGTTCACTGTAGGAGAAAGTTGGAAAATACCTTACCGGAATCGTTAGCTTTTCGGGTGACTACATACAATTTAGAAAATTGTTGCCATTGTGTGCTAAATCAGTTATGTAGAGAGATGCAAAAAGTTAGAGATCGAACCATTTTAAATTATTTTTGTCTACTTTTATTTCAGTGTTTATCTCATGGTAGAAAACCTCTATTTCCTAACATGTTAATACAGTATTTTATATGCATTATTCTTATTTAAATTAGAATATTTCATTGATTATAAATGCATGCTTTTCCATATTAAACATTTCTGAAATTGAAATGTCTTGTAATCAATAAGAATATATTATATCATAGCTTCATTTTGAGCTTTTTCTCTTTCTTAGTGATACATGAAATAATGTTATGTCTTACAAATTATGATATATAAGATATAATTACATATGTTTTTAAAAGCATTTACACAATGCATGTGCTTGGAAAACAAATGATCCATCCTTTATGCTGCCTTTAGGAAACATTGGTCTAGTGAAGGATATTGACAAGCAAGTAAACACAATGTACTATGACAACTATGCTTGTAGGATGAAGCAATAGCATAGTTTTGGAGGGCGGAGCTTGTGGGTTCCATTACTTTGTGAACACATGCAGAGAAACCACATATTTACAGACCCTTAAAAACTTCAAGTATATACTAGATATTACCCAGTAATTTAAAAGGTAATTACACAAAGTAATTCAGTCCAATGGAAATATAAAATATTGATAATATAATGATTTAATTAAGATCCTCTTGTGGAGACATATACATTTATTTTTTGGAAATTTTGAGATGTTTTGAATCCTGGCACACAATATTCCAACACTTCAACTCTTGCCAACATTCTGGGGGAATTTATTCAGTCTCTTTCTGAACTATTTATTGTATTCAGTAATTTGTCCCCCATTTCCTGTGCCCTTGCCATATAGATTTATTTATTGAACCATTTTAATACAACTTGAGTTATTTTAATGCAATATTTGATTTAAAGTTCTACCCTTCATCTCACTTTTCTTATTTTAGGGCAGATAGTTACACTAGTTTCTTAGTATACTACATGTAATAAAACTTTATTTCCAATTTTCCATGGAAGGAAAAACAACATGATTCAGCATACTTTCATTCATATAATAAATATGAATCAAATTCCCTCAATTTATAAGGAAAATTATATCACCTTAAATTGTAAGGTGGTAAATATTCACCATTAGGCATTTATTAGATACCTTACAGAAATTTTGAATTTGTCCTGAGAGTGGCATTAAGCAATAGCCATAAATTAAAGTTTATTAATGAATACATCAACACATTTCTTTAAATGAAAAAACTGCCTGATTATTTTTTATTCAGCTGATTATATATTTTAGAATATTCTGAAATATAAATTGTATGCATACACAAACTCACATGTATATTAGTATTTTTATATGAATACGATGTGGGTACTATAGGTAGACAATCTTCTAGAGCAGGATTGATTTTCAAGTTGGTGTTGTGTGTGTGTTTAGTGGTGGATCCATTTGTTCAAACAAAATCTTACTTGAAAGGCTAATATGGAACAATCTAATAAAAAAAGGAGATATGCTCTGTTTGAAATGGGGGTCGGGGCTCAGAGCTACATTTGCCAAGAGCACAGTTCTCAATTCACTGGTTAACAAACAAGGAAAAACGCAGGTGCGGTTAAAATATCTGCATTGAGGTCTCTAGTTCTCACCCTGTTTTTGTTTTCTGTTGCTTTAGGTTCATTACCCTTGAGTAGAGTAAATTGTTTGGAGAATACATTTCTGATTGCCTTCGGATGACAGGAATTGGATTAGAGATATTAAAAGGATTGTATCAGTAATAATTTCTGTCTAACAGTTATTTTTCTCTCATTAAAAAATTACACTCGATATCATTCTTTTTTATAGAGATATGTTAATTTTCCTATGATAATTAGTATTTCTTTGTGTGAAATAATCATGATACATCTTTTATTATACAGCTTATCATACAAAAATAAAATTAAAATGCAGATAATTACTGCAGCCTTTATTGTTATAAAATAAGTAACATTTTGTTTAAAAGTTAAATACAAAATAAAAATACAGCAGACTTTTCAGCATCTTTCTTTTTCTAAGGAATGTATGTTTGATGGTTTCAAGAAAGATGACATTCAACTAACATTCTTGAAAACAATTCAGGATCCACTCATGTATATTCGTTAAGGAATTCGTCTCCTTAAAAAATCTTCTGGAAGATTGATAATTCCAAGCTCTGTTATATGTATATACATCTTTGCTTTTTTGGTGTGCTTTGCTGTCTGTGTACATATGCCTAAGATAGTATATTGTTTAATTTTGTACGTTTTCAAGCCTTATAAAACTTGCCACATTCTTAATATATTCTTTTGTACTTTCATTTTTCTTAATTCAATATTATATTTAGGAGATTCATCAGTGATGATCCTTTTAATTGAAGGAATTTAACGTCAATGCTATAAAGAATTCCAACATATAAATACCACCCAATTTACTTACCTTTTTTCCCTGTGGAGTGGTATTTAAATTTTTTGCATGTCTTTGCTCTTAAAATCAATGCTATCAGGAGTAATCTTGTGTATGTTGTATTGTGTCTATGTGCAGCAGTTTATGCAGGGTATATTCCTATGTTTGGAGTAACCAACACAGGATCATATTAGATGATGAAATATGGCTTGCCAAATTAGCTAGCTTTGTAATTTTTGATGAGTCGCTTATCCTCTCTCTGTTACGGTTCCCACTTATATTAAACAGGGATAATTAAAATACCAGATTCACAATTTTTCAGGAGAATTAAAGTCCTCGTATAATTGATTGTCATGGTTAGTTATTCAATGAACTTCAATGATAGTAGTAGTAATAATACCTATCATTACTATTATTTTATTATTATATAACTAGAGGATAATATCAATAATATAATTGCCACTATTATGATGTAAATATATTAATGTAAAATATACTAATTATGTAGCAATTGTATATTAACTATATAATAAGTATCACTATTATTATATAATTATATTTTATAACTTATTATAATTAATCAGAACAAATGATTGCGAATGATGTGCATTAGAATCCATTTTTTCTCATGTGCATAACTGTATGCCCCAGGACCAGTTAATCACCTGTCACTCCATCTTACCCCACTGATCTGCAATTCCATAGCTGCCATTTTTCAATTTGTATAAGTCTATGTTTGCACTCTACTTCTGTATTAATTATCTTCTTTTCCATTAATTTAATGTGTCTTTAATATCTTTAAATGCAATTTTATTTTTACCATAAAAGGCAAGTAAATTTAACTTAATTCCTAGATATCGTCTATTTACATACTAAGTATAGTAAACAATTTAAAAAATAATGAACTTGTATCTAGCAATATTGTTACTCTCATTTATGTTCTGATACTTTCTAGTCTAGGCTTCCTTTCAAGAAAATCATATTATTTGTGAATAGCAATAATTTATTTTTTCTTCCTTTCTTGTGTCTATGCATTGTATTTCATTTTCTTGTCTGTGCAGACTAGAGCCTCAGGTACACTGTGAAATGGAAATAATTATAATATTTCATTTCTGATTTTAAATGGAATACTTGAAACTGTTCTTTAAAGTTGTCATAGGTTTTTGGAAATTTTTCTTTATAGGAATGAAGTGTTTTCCTCTATTCTCAGTTTGCTGAAATATGTATAATAAATAGGTGTTGAAATTTATTGATTTTTTTATCCTTCCATTATGATGATGATTTTTTTCTTTTAATCAGCTGGTATGGTGAATTAAATTTATAATTATTCAAATAGTAAACAAAACTTGCATCCCTGGGGTAAAATCAGTTGGATATGATGAATTTTCTCCTTATACAGTAATAGATATGTTTAGCTGCTATTTTGCATAGCAATTTTCCATTTATATTTTAGGTAAGATTAGCCTATAAATTTCCTAGCTTGTGTGTTTTTGGTATCAAAATTATGCCTACTTAACAAGTGAGTTTTGGAATGTTCCTCTTTTTTCTAATATTTAGAAAAATTTTTGCAAGTTTGGCATAAAGCATTTTTTTAAAACATGTGGTACAGTGTGCCTTTTTTCTCAGAAAAATGTTATTTTTCTAATCATTCTTGACATGTAAGAGAAGGTTTGTATTTTATAACCTGTAAGAGTAGGATTCTGTGTGTAGATTATACTTGTTCAAATCTTTTCAGTCATTAGTCGACTTTTTGGTTGGCTTGACCAAACCATATCTAGGAGAGATTTGTTAATGGTTATCAGATACCAACTTGTGTGCCTCCTCAGATATTTTTTTTTCGTACAGTATTTCTGTCTTGGTTGCTTTTTCACATTTGTAGATTTGTCTGTCCACATTTGGATATGGACAAATTGCCTAACTGTGGGCATGGAATCTCACTTCCTATGTGCCAAATGAGAAGCCTAATGAAACACTCTTGGAAATGGTTGTTTAGAAGGATACTGTTTAATTTTTAAATATTTGTAGATTTTCTGAAATTTCACTGTTGTTATTGATATCTAACTTTATTCTGTTATGATCAGAGGACATTTTCTGTATAATTTCAACCATTTTAAATTTATAGCATATTTTATAGCTCTATTTGTCGATTTTGTTATTTTATTCAACTTCCTATATACATTTGAAAAAAGAGAGTGTTTACTCTGCAATTTCTGGGTATAGATTTTTATAAATGTCTACTAAGGCAAACTTTTGAGATTGTTGTTCTAGTCTTCTATATTCTTTCCATTCTTTTTCTAGTTGTAACAATTATGGAAAGAGGGATATTTTTATCTCCAGCACAGCTTTAATTGTGGATTTTCCTATTTCCCTTACTTTTTGCTTCATAAACCTTGAAGTTCTGTTATTAGGCCTATACACATTGAAGACAGTGATGTCTTCTGAGTGAATTAAGTCTTACCATTATGCCAAAAGCAGCTGTGGTCATTCCTTTACTCTTTGAAATTATGTTAACCCTTCAGAAGTCCTGCATTTGAGGAAAAAATGCCTCCTGAGCAACCCGCTATTCCTGTTTTTTGTTATTGTTGTTGTTTTTGTTTTACTCTTTTTTGAGTTAGCCAGCAGAGTAACACATCACATTTCACTGCGTCTTCCTTTGTCTCTAATCTTTAGTACTCACTCTTGCAGCCCTAGATTTGCAACTCCCCGTTAAATTATTGGAACTTCAATCCTTTTTCAGGTTCTCCTTCCTGGAGGACCTAAGTCAATAAATAAAGTGCTTATATGAAGCGGCAGAATGTAAGTGCTATGCAAGCATATAAGCACATGCTGTTATTGTGATTAGCATTAGCATTGTTTGTAGTATAATTTATTGATCTAATCTATACCTAATTTTTTTTTTTTACCTTAAAGTCTATCGTATGACGTATTATAAGTGTCCACCTTTCTGATAAGGAAATATTTTCATGGTATATATTTTTCTATAATTTAGCTTTGTTCCTTCTGAAGACTTTGCTTAAGTTGTCTCCTTTTTAAAGACCATATAGAGGATTTCAATGTTTTTTGTGTCTTTGTTGTTTTGTAATTTTGTCTAACAGTTTTTTCTTTTCTTTTGCTTGGAGTTCATTCACTTTTACTTTGTTATGGATTGATTTATATAAATACATATATTATATTGATATGTATTTTATATATTAATTATATAATTATCTTTTGAATATACTAATTATATTGAGTTTTTTAAAATCAATTTTCCTTAATTACTTTACGAGTTATGCTTCTTTTGTTTCTCTTCTTTTAGTGGTTTTGCTTAAAATTTTGACAAGCTTATTTAACCAAGTCTATGCCTTATTTCATACATAAAAACCATTTAAAATATTTGAATCCAATTGCTAGCCTCATGGCTTACATTTCTCCAGTATTTTGATTTTCCAATATTTGTAATCTCTGTGTATTTTATATTACTACTATTTTACAGTAAAATTTAAAAAATATTTCATCTACATAACTATTTCTTTATTTTTCGCTTAATCTGTATATCAGAACTTTTTTCTGGACTCCTTTTCTTTCTTGCTAATGTATACATTTAAAAAATTTAACAAATTGTGTGTCTGTGGGCACATGTGTGATGATTTGCTGGCTGTAAAATCTTTCTGATCATGTTTGAATGAAAATTTAATTTTGTTCCTTGAGTGAATTATTTCTAGAAAACTTTATATTTTTATATTCAATCAATTACCTTACATTTGAACATAGTCCCAAACTTTAGAAATTATTCTCTATATCTGATTTTATCCCTTCCCTCATTTCAAATTTTGTGTAATTTTGGTTATTCTCTTTGTCTTCCTCATTCCTCAATGAGCCTGACATTTATTAATTTTATTAATTTTTCTCAGTTATAATATTATTTATTTGGCACCTTCAACTTTTATCTAAATCAATGCTTACATTCCATTATACTTTACAATAATTCTTGAGTCGAATACACATTTTTATTCTTACTTATAATAAAACTAAAATATTTATAATACATATTTTCTCTGAGTATAGCTTTCACTGAAATATATTTGATTTAATATATGGCAGTCATTTTCTTTATATTCTGTAATTTAAGGTTGGTTCCTTAGTGAACAAAGTCCTTTAAGTATTTGGGTCAAGGTTTAATATTTGTATCAGTTATCTATTTTCACATAACAAACTGTCCCAAAATTCAGTGACTTAAAACAGTTAACATTATTTAGCTCAACCTATATGGGTCAGAAAATTGGGCACAACATGGTTGGGCAGCTTTTCTGGTCCCATATCAGCTGTCTCATGCCGTGGAGATCAGCTGCAAGTCAGCGGGGGTACTTTGCTTCTAGGGGTCAACTGGCCCTGTCTAGGGTGGCTTGGAGAAGGGATTTGGGGCACAGGACTCCCCATCTGAGTGTGGACCCAGAAAGAGCAATGATTGCAGCACTTTTTTTTTTTTTTTTGCAAACTGGGTACAATATTTCAGTCTGAATATCTAGTTTAATTGAACTGTATTTACATAAATTATTTTAAATAGTAGTCTTTGAGAATTTCTTGAGTGTTTCTTTGTAGCTAAGCCTTTGAACTTTAATTTTGAATCTGAGCTTTCTTTCTGAGTTAAAAAATGTATATTTTTAGTGTAAAACAAATATATGTAAATATTGTATAGAGTAGAAAGTAAATTCACCAGAATACCTTTGCTTAGAGAAACAAAAACAACAAAGAATCATGTTTCTGGAGAATGTTTGAAATGACTTTCATTTAAATTGATTTATTAACCTCAATGTATATGAGACCCCTAATCAGTAAGCCATCTTAAGTCACCCCCCCACCCAAGTGTGTAAACCCACAGGTTCTATCCAATTATGTTTTAAGGCTTCAAATCCAGAATTTTTTGATATTCTCTACATTATATCTGAGACTTATATGCACACGCACAAAATGTGTTAGCTCACCCATGAACCATGTATAAAATAAGCAAATACATTACAGTTATTTTAGAGAAGACATAATTAATTGAAGTTTTAGGCCATTTTCTTAAGTTCTCAGTACTTGGAAAAGCCAGGAATCAAAAGAAGCAGATCAAGGTCATCTGTTCTACTCCCTAATGATAAATACCAACACTACCAGATGGTAGATTCCTTGAGAAACTATTTCTTCATAAGGATACTTCAGAGGATAATTAGCTGATTTGAGGGTTTCAAGAGTTAGAACATAGAGATGGTGGCAACTAATGCTAGTAATACAGATAATACAACAGATGGGAACAAACTTGGAAAATCATGGAACTACAAAAGGAAAAAGAAGTAATAATTTTACTAAACCTAAGTGACTTAAAAAGAAATAGTGGGTTGAGCCAATTTATATAGAACTTTGGCCACAAATAAAATGATCTAGTCTTAAGTCAGTATTTATCCATTTATTTTCTATTTCGGGCAGAGAAATATAAAATCACTAAGAGCAATATTTTAGTTTAATGATTCTGGCTTCTTTGTGGCAGAGTTATTCAGATGGGAAAGTTTGTAAATAAGAAGGCTCTTTGGAAGAGACTCATTATTAAATTACAGATCATAAAAAATAAGGACTTATATTTAATAGGAAGTGAGAATGGGCTGAAAATGAATAAGAATGAACATGCTACATATTAAAAAATTCTTTTCTTAACTTTAATATTCCTTATGAATTTAGGGTTGTAAACAAGTATAGTATGGAATGTGAGAAGAGAGAAATGGGAAAAAGTGAACATTCAACAGAGAAAAATTATTAAGCTAACAAAGCATTCTGTGTGTCTAATAGTTGATTGCCCTTCTCATACTTCCAACTATCTTACTCTACCATCTTTTGTATCTACTAATACTAATTCTCAACAATATCTATGTAGAATCAGCTGACCTCCTCACCTTCTCTTTCATCCCTATAACTCTATAATAATATACCCTGATGCATAATAATTATTGGATTAATCTATAATACTATTTGATTATAGATAATAAATTCCTTAAGGTAAATCTAACCTCATGTATCACATGACCCCAGACAGCATACACTTTATCCTCATCAAGGGGCATTTGATCACCTGGACACACTCTATTTGTTGATGGTATTGCGCTTATATTATTGTTAGTGCCAAGAATCTTCTTCCACCCTTCTTTGTCTGAAAAATTTTTCCTCGTTCTCAGAGGTCCAATTCAAATATTGCTTCCTCTGTGAAGGCATCCCTGCTATTCTTTCACTCAGTCATCTGGACTCTGTTCTCTTGACACAGCTCTATTGTATTGCTTACTGTATTACGGAATAAATCAATTCTAAAAATGTGTTTTCTTTACCCTATATTTAACCTTCTTCAAAGCAGGAAGGTGGTTGTATTCACTTTTGTATTTACAGATTCTACCTGACAGTGGTTTTATGAGAATTAGGTGTAAGATATCTAGAAAGGTGCATGAGCCATAATTGGACAGATTCTGTTGCTGTAATAAACAACCAGAAGATCTCAGAAGACACATGTTTATTGTGGGTCAGCAGGGGCACCCTGCTCCAACTTCTGTTGCTGGTGAAGACTCCATCTTGACATATCCTTTCAATATTGCAGAGGCAAAGAAAACCACAGACTGGCTCTTGAAACTTATGCTAGTAACTGAGGAAAGCTGCTTCTGATGACATTAATATTTAGCAATTAATGAGCTAGATTTGATTGTGGAGGCTACATATAGAGATTTCTTATTGTTTATGTTGTATGTCATTAGTATATGTGGCTACATATTGAAGCGTACTGTGTAGAGATTGGATAGCAAATTTTGGAGGAAACTAAATAAAAAAAATCATAAGATAAAATGAAGCTTTGAACAAAGGACATAGATTATTATTTTATCTCATGACTGTATTCTCAATTGATCTGTTTTTTACCAAGGGGTAAATCATGTGCATCTACTCTTCCTATATTTTAAAAGTGTGTTTATTCCTAACACATAATGAATGTAGTTATCTTTTCTCTTCAATGGATTCAAAATTAAACAGGAGCTTATGTTACAAGTGAGTTAGCATGAGAAATATATTTTGATTCATGAGAGAACTCATGAATATTGGTAATAAGTATAACATACAGTAATTACTCTGATCATTCCAACTAAAGAATCTGGCACTATGTTCCTGTGAAAAAAATGGTCTACTCCTAAAAAATGCAAATGGCTGAGGTTTATTGATAAGATATGCTAAATGAAGTGCAAAACCTGAAAAGATATTTTTTGTGGTACTGTTAATATAGGTAACAGTATTGAAACAAATTTAGGAGTAATTTCTAAAACTGAGGTCGGTTATTAACATCCAAATGACTGTGGTAACATAAGTGACAGCACATGACTTGGGAGAATATAAGGAGTAGGACAAGAGAAAATTTTAGTTAAAATATGTGATTTCAATGAGAAAACTATGAATATACCAGTATTTTACAATCAAGCTTATTATTGGGTTTTAATTTTTGTATAGAGCATAACTTGGCAATCCTTGTAAGCAAAGAAAATAACAAACCAGTCAGGAAATATGCAGTAGATTTTCTATATGCAATCTTTGGAACATTACCCTTGGAGGGCACCTAACCCTGGTGACCTCATTCCACTGATATGGCTACATGCTGTTAATACACTACTTAGTCAATAGAATTTAGAGAGACTAGGCTCTCAAAAATATGATTCACACTTACCTGAAGTCTCATTTAAATTCAAGCATTGTAAAAATATTTTAAAAAACTAGATATAGAATGCTCATATAGGGCTTCTCAACTCAAATTTTCTAGATTTCAGCTCCCTTGGTTTAGGCCTTTAACTAACCTTATCTCAGCAACCAATTTTATAGCTATACTTTTTTGGTCAATTTTTAATTCTATTAATTTTAAAGGTAACTTAGTAAATAGGAAATAGGAAATATAGTAAATATGAAAATAAGAAAAATGTTTATTAGCAACAGTAAATATGAAAAAACTGTTGAATTAGCCAGGATTATGCAGAGAAACAGATCCAATAGGATATAGATAGATAGATAGATAGATAGATAGATAGATAGATAGACATATAGATATATAGATATACATGTATCTGACAAGTTTCAAGATCTGCTGTCGGCAACCTGGGGACGAAGGAGAGCTGAGGGTATAAGTTCCAGTCAAAGGCCAACACACTTGAGACCCAGGAAGAGCCAATGTTTCAATTGGAATTCAAAGGCAGGAAAAAAGCCAAAGTCTCAGCTCAAGGCAGCCGGGCAGAAGGAGTTCCCTCTTACTTGCAGAATGTCAGCCTTTACATTTGGTTCAGACTGCCCACTGAGGGATGAGGCCCACCCACATTAGAGAGGTCAATCTGCATCACACAGTCTACTAATTCAAATGTTAATCTCATCAATAACACCCTGACAGAGCCAACCCTGATGGCCTAGTTCTTAAAGTTTGGCGCTCTCATCGGACTGGCAACCCGGGTTCATTTCCAGGTCACTGAACCACACCACCCATCCGTCAGTTGCCATGCTGTGGCGGCAGCTCACACAGAAGAACTAGAAGGACTTATAACTAGGATATACAACCATGCAGTGTGACTTTAGGGAGGAAAAAAAAAGAGGAAGATTGGCAACAGATGTTAGCTCAGGGCAAATCTTTCTCTACAAAAACAAAAACACCCTCATGGACAGAGAATAATGTTTGAAAATATCTGGGCAATCTGTGGTCCAGTCAAGTTGACCTACATCACAATTATGAAGTAATAAATTTAAAATATGTGCATTAGCATATGTGTATATTTTCTTTCTGATTATAAATAACAAATGCACATCTTTAAATATGGAAACCATAGTAAAGAGCAAAGAACAAATTGTACATAAATCAATTAGAGATATTGGATACATGTAAAAGATACATACTGTGGCTAACCAAAAGAATTTCTTGAAAGAATACTTGGATTTGATGGGAATCTAAAGCATATTTGAGCAAGCAGTCCTAAGGAAAGGGCAGACCCTAGGACAAGTTCAACATCCACACCAAGAGGCACAGGTTATAAATGTGTCATCTGGTCTATATTCTCTTGTGGCCATGCTATAGAGAGGACTGGACCCCCATTTCCCAAAATTTTGTTCAGATGTCGAGACTGATGACACTACACACCAACCAAGAAGTTATGAAAAGTTTTGTTACTCACATAATGAGGTTCCTGAGGATAGCAGAGCGGACCTTCTAAGCTGATCTTAAAATGGCTTAAGAGTGCAAGGATGAGAGAACAGCTTGAGGTTTTTGTAGTGTTTAAGGGGTAGGGCTGGGTTGAGGATTCCTATGCTAAGCCAGGGGCATGTGTGGTTTAAAACCACCACTTGTGTCAAAGCAGGGAGCACCCAGGCTTTCTTATCAGCTTGTCCATGTGAGGGAAAGGGGAAGTGAGAGATGAGGCCTAAAAGCCCTCAGCAGTCAAACATCAAAAAGTGGGGCTCGACTCATTGGTGCATGTGCACACTCCTGGTGCAATCATAGAGGACAAGGTCACTGAGATTGTCACTGACATGTTTTCATGCCTGCACCAGCATCCAAGGGCTATGATCAGTATTCATGGACTCATCTAACAAATATTTGGGTGACTCCACATGCAAGACAATGCTCTAGTCTAGGCACTTTGAGTCACTAAGGCAGGTTCAGAGACTCAATGAATGAAAGGGAACACCAAGGAGGTTGATGGCTGACAGCAAGGTAAAGCACTAGAGCCCTTGTTCTGACTTCCTACGTGGGTCCCCTTCTTTGAGCATTGAGTCTCTTAATGTGTCCTGTGCTTTTTTATTGCTTATAAATCCTTATATTATGGTTAATTCAGTGTTGGCAAATTTTAGTTCCATCAGAGACTGCTGACAACATTGAAAACAAAGCAAAAATGTAAAGGATGTTATTGTATTGGCAGACGTGGTAAATATAGCTATGTCTTATCAAAACTAGAATCTAATAATTAAAGAAAAATTAATTCTGATGGTGAAGGCTTTTATTTATTCCCATAGTGCTGTTTTATTTATAAATTTGAACTCACTAGTGCTGTTATGTACAGCTGACTAGTTAAAGACATTCCATGTTTTTTTCCCCCGTCCTTTTGCTAGGCAAGAAATATCATCTAAGCAGTGGTCTCTACCTCTTTTTTTTTTTTTTTCTACATAAGCCTTATGGTGTAGAGATTTATTTTATTATGTTACTGTTATCTCTTTGTTAGTGTGTGTGTTTGTGTGTGTGTGCGATCGCTGCCTCCATATTAACTGGACATGCTATGACTTGACATAATACGTTTCTGATATGACCCAGCAGAATGAAAACAACAATCAACTTGGAGTTCGGAGACAGAGGTATGACTTTGGCTCTGCACTTACCAGCTGTTTTTACTGAGATAAATCAGTTAATAAAACGAAGCTAGAAAGTAAGCTCTTGTCTGCATGACACCACTTGCCTTTATATAGAGTCTTTTATAGCCCACTGTCTTCATGGAGAGAATGAAGGATTTAGCTTAGCTGACCTTTACGACGACTTCTAGATGTATAGCTTACAATTCTACAAATCACTTGGACAACATGTTGGTGCGACCTAAGATTTATTTAAGATAGGAAATCATTGATTTCTCCTTTCTCTTTTGCTTTTTGTTACTTGGGACAGACAATCACCAGCATTAGAGTTTAGAAATAGTATATAACACGAATCCATGAATTTGGACAATAATTTCTTGTTCTTGAATAAACACTGTTGATTTAAAATTTATTAGATTTACCAATAGTATTTGGAAACTGAAATATTGGGTAACTCTTAGTATCGACAGAAACAGTCTACCATAGTAAAATATGCTTTAAACATTGGGCTAAAGAAAACCCTAGCATATTTTCATAACAAGTATGTACTTGATTCTCAGTCCTTGATAGTGCAAATATTATATCAATTTTATAAATTGTA
This sequence comes from Diceros bicornis minor, assembly GCF_020826845.1. NCBI lineage: Eukaryota > Metazoa > Chordata > Mammalia > Perissodactyla > Rhinocerotidae > Diceros > Diceros bicornis. The sequence goes on from NC_080759.1 coordinate 41,448,943, forward strand.
TTGTTTTTATTAGTAAAATATTAACTTATGTTGTAAAGAGTTTTATCAAAATGGTAATCCAGTAAAAGTAACTTCTTTTTTAAATTAATGGCTCATTGTTATTTTTTGGTTTTTTTTTGTGAGGAAGATCAGCCCTGAGCTAACATCCACGCCAATATTCCTCTTTTTTTTTTTTTTGCTGAGGAAGACTGGCCCTGAGCTAACATCTATTGCCTATCCTCCTTTTTTTTTCCCTTTTTCTCCCCAAAGCCTCAGTAGATAGTTGTATGTCATAGTTGCACATCCTTTTAGTTGCTGTATGTGGGACGCGGCCTCAGCATGGCTGGACAAGCAGTACGTCGGTGCGCGCCTGGGATCCGAACCCGGGCAGCCAGTAGCGGAGCTCATGCACTTAACTGCTAAGCCAGGGGGCCGGCCCTGGCTTGTTGCTTTTTAATGAATTATTGTTGTCACTGAATATTGCACTGAAATTTGTTGAGTATTAAGTTGTAAGTATGTTATATTACTGTGTATATCCATTTTGTCAGCGTTGATCCTATAACTCAGCACACGTTTCTGAAGTGATAACAACTTAGTAAATAAATTTATGTTGAATATGAGGCATGACATCAGAGTGAACCTAAAGAATGCGTTAAGTTGGGAATCCTGTTTTTGCCCCTCTGTTATGTAGCAAGACAAGGATATTATCATATAAGGAGATGTAATGAATATATCCTGGCATCTCACAAAAAAAAAAAAAAAATTAGGGCAGCGTCATATCAAAATAAACATGTTTATAAAATAACTTAAATAATGTATTTTCTCCTTTGAAAGTATATTAAAAAATTTTAAATCAAAGCAAATATTTTTGAATTTTCCCCTTCTCAATGTTTTTAAACCTTCCAATACCTTTGCCCACAACTCTCAACTCCTCCTCACGGACAAAATCACTATAAATTCTGTTTTCCTCTTCCCTTTCATACAGCTTATCTTTATGTTTCATAGATAAAATCCAGATTTTTCCAGTGCAACCCTCCTTTTATTTCACTGCTGAAGATCCACTCTGATAAGTAATTTTGAGGTTGGAAAAATATGAACAGAAAAAGAAACATTTTTGAGAATATCAATTTTTCGTAACAGAGAGAAGAAACAAAGGGACTACGTATGCTAAATCATTTTTTCCTCAGGCCTAATTATACATACATACACACACACACACACACACACACACACTTACATACACATACACGGTTGCAGTTTTTACTATGATATTATTTATTATGGTACCAAATGTAACCAAGTTTAAATAATTTGAATGTCCATTAAAAGAGATGATTAAGCTAGTAATCATGATATAGGTTTTCATGACCTAATAAAATATGTTAATTATATAAAAATAATTTATTAAAAACAAGTACACATCCATTTGAGGAGAAATAAATGTGATATCTATTTATCTATAATATTTATATATTTATAGGATAGACTGTACCAAATTGTTACATGAGATTGGAAGTTGAGTTTATATACTTTCGAATGTCCCACTTATTGCAATTGAATGTATTATTTTTACATTTGAATTTAGACATCTAGTAAAGTGAAAAGCAAGGAAGCAATTTTTTAAAGGAATGTGTTTGTTGGAAGGAAACTGAATTATGAGAATAGCCAGAGGTCTGTGTTGATCCCTCTGGCTCAACTCAATGGACTAGTGGGATAAATTTGGTTAAATTGGTGGACCTATCTCTCCTAGCAAATATAAGGCATTAGGAAACAAAAACAGCTCTGGCCCAGGTAACATATTACAACCAAAACTTGAGGAGAAAGTCATTCTTCCTATGTTTTCAGGGTGCAGAATGTGAGAATTCCAGCAATGCTTTGATGTTTAACAAATATCAGTAACAGCGGTCTGGAAATTTTGGAGTTATAACCCTAAACTAGCTTCAGAATTATCAAAGTTGGCAATTGTGCAAGTGATTCAAGTTGTTTTGAGAGCAACAGAAAACTAACATGGAGGATGCTACAAAATAGCAAACAAGACTTCTTTAAGAACAGACATGGGACCTTCTAGAGATACTGCAAAAGAATTTGGTGTTTGAGTGTGTGTATTAGTGTGTACATGTTGGTAATTAACATAAACCAATTTTAAGCTCCTAGCTAGTGGGCCTATGGGAAAATTGTTCACAAATATAAAATTGATCTGGTTGAATGTGTACTTGAAAAATAAATGTTGTTTTTATTAGAAAATGATAATGTCTGGTAGAAAAGAAAAATTAAGTGGATTCCTTTACAAATTCAAAAAATTTTACTGCTTGCTATGTACCTGGCACTTTGTTACCTAACCAGTAATAGTTATTACTTTACTGATTTAAAAATCATTACAAAAATTTCACCTGTGAATTTCAGAAACTCTTCAGTTTTGAAATATAGGAAACTCTTCAATGGGAAAGGCCATAGTTGACAGAAATTTTTATTAGGATCAACATTACTAAATTTTTATTTGGCATTGAATCTCTACCATTTGCCTTGCAGTGGGTTATGTGCTCAGAATCCAGTGGAACAGCAGGCAGGCTAGGTTGCTCTAGAAATTGGGAAATGAGAACATTGGTAGAGACTCTAAAGGGAGCCCAGGTTTAAATCAGGAGATCAGGAAAGACGCCTACAGGAATGACATTTAGTGAGATGATTTTAAGTAATGGGTGTTTGAAGAGGAAGAACACTCAGAGCAAAGGAACTGCCATTTGAGAAACACAAAGGAACACAAAATGTGTGAGTCAGAGGGAGGAATAAGCATATAAGCAGATGACAAAGAGACAAGTTGAACCTTTGAGGTCATATTGAAGTTGCTTGTCTTTATCACAAGCTACATAAGTAAAGGACAGACCCTTATGCTAGCGTTAGGCCAGACGCTGAAGGGATATATATATTTAAGCATATCTAATCTGTATTATATATTCTCAGCTGTAATTTCCTCACCCATGTCTTCCAGCCATTGGTGAAAATACATATGAAAAATTGTCCAGAGAGTAAAGTTCCCATCTGAGGGAAAAAATAAAAAGAACACACAGATACCATACGACGGGTAAGAAATATGAAAATGATTGTTCTTTTAATGAGCAACATATGTAAAGATTAAGAAGCAATGTGAAACATAGGAAAGTATCCAGTACTTATGTTCAGAGAGATTTCGGATAACATATCATGCATTTTACTTACTTTCTGTGTGGCTTAGAGCAAATTACCACATTGAAAGCCGTTTTCTTATTCAGATTGATATTATCTATTTAGTATGTTTGATTTAACAATTAGGTGTATTTTAAGGAAAATTCAAATTATGTAGTAATTGTTTAATGTATGTTAGCTGCTATTGTTTTATTAATTTTAAGAATAATATTATTTCTCAATACAGACTTGATCTATGATTGGTATAAATACTTCCTATGTCTAAACTATAGAAAAAGAAAATGCTGCAGAGACATTATTACTTTATTCCATTCTATTTCTTCACATCTTTAATAAAACTGTATGAAATATTTATCTCATAGTTCTATTATTTAAATACATCTTATCTTGATGTATTTGATACATCAAGATGTATGTGATTGATAAATATGCATTTAAATTACAGAGTGTAATCACTTGTAAGTCATTTTGATCTTCAGGGTGCATGTCTTAAGAAGTTGCCAAAAAATATATAAGGGTAGTCGAGCATCCCGAGTGAAATCCCGCATAGTTAGTGGCACGTCATTGAACATTACCAAAATGCTATAGGGGTATAGCATGCCAAATGCATTTAAATTATATTATTGCTTTTATATAGAACACAATAAAATAGACATGGGAAAGAGTTTAAATGAATTTATTAGTCAATACCATAGCATTCATACATCATAAAATTTACTTTTTTCTTCTTATTGATCTGAATTAGGATTCTCATAACCTTAAATTGGTAAACTATACTGGTTTTGTTTTTATGTGTGGAAATATTGTCAGAATCCCTAACTAATACCTACCAGGACATTTTTTTAAGTGTTATTTGCTTTCAGAAGCATACTTGTAAATAGAGCATTCCCTTCAAGGCATGAATTCCACATTTACAGTTATCTATTGCTGCATCACAAACTACTTTATAACTTAGCGGCTTTAAACAGATATTTTACTTTACTCATGGTTTTGTGGGTCATCAGTTCCACTCAGCTGGGCTTCTTATCCCCGTTTTACACCGTTGTCAGCAGGACCGCTGTATCGGGGCCTGAGGACTTTTACGTTCAAGTTTACTTTTCTACATGGCTGGTAACTGTTTGCTGAATCGGCTACCCCAGGAGGCCAAGGGCAAGTTTCCTCTTCATGTGGGTCTGTGATAGGTTGCTTGTGCTTTCTCACAGCATGGTGGCTGGGTTCCAAGAGAGAACTGGATCTGCCAACTAGCAACGAGTCACTTTTGCCATATTCTATTACTCAAAGCAGTCCTAGACCCTGCTCAAAGTCAAGCGGAGGGGACATAGACCTCACCTCTAGAGGAAGAGTTCAAAAAATTAGGGCCTATTTTTAATCCGCAAAATACCCTCTGTGTGAAAGTCTAGGGTGATTTGCAGTTATTTGAAATAACTGTGCTTGATAGATATAGATCCTAAAAATAAACTACTTAGAGGAAAGCAGAATAGATTTCTTTTACTGACAATAAAATGGTAAACTGAACTTGAGTCTAAGAGTCGTAATAAGTGTTAGGATTCAAATTCTCAAGATATTTATCTGTCTTGTTAATAAGACATTCCTGTGTGTTTTGAGATTCAGGCTCAGGAATAATTACCCCCCGACACACAGTTGGAATTCCTTTGAAAGTTCTAGACTATGCCTCAGATAATAATAACATTACAGATAGTAGTCATATTGTAAGTCAGAATATAGGCAGGGGCTATGACAAGTTTGGGTTCCCCCAAAAGTATAACTTGACACAAAGGTATGTGTGAAATTTGTTTGGAGGGTAAAATAAATAATGCTTTGAGAGTGGGAGTAGAGAGAGAAGAGACAGGAAAATAATGGCTAGTAAGGGAGCTATTATGAATACAGATTATTATGAACACAATGAGTGATTAGAATTTAAGCTTGTTGAGAAAATGCTGGAAGTTATTTTAGATTGTACATTTCAAAGTTACTCCCTGCATCAAGGGACAGATACTGGGGTATTTATACAACTCCTATCATCAGTCATTGGTTGAAGTCTGCTCCCTGGGGATAGTGTTTCCCTGACACTTCCAGTCTAACTTTGGGTGGCAAAGCAGGCTACTGAAACCAGAGGAGGCTTCAGGCAAAGATACCAGATGTTTGCAGTCATAAATTAGTACAGCATGCACTGAAGTACTATAAATGAGGAAATACGGTTGGGGGATTATCAGCACCTGCTTCAAAGAAATATATAAAGAGAAAACAATGTACCCGTGTTTAAAAGATATGTCATTAATTTAGAGTTATTTCATGTTATAGATATATACACATGTGAAAATTAAGAATTAATATGTGTTTAGGTGTGAAGTGTTAAAGACCCACATACTTTTAAGTAAAATTATATGTTTAGATACTTTATGGGTTCACATCACACTACATTTATATTGTTTGGATTTGCCTCCAAATTTCCAATGCAAAACAGAAATTTCTTACAATTCAGTTTAAAGTATTTTTATTATTTTAATATTTTACTGAATTTTAATTTCATTTGAAATAAACACAGAGATCAGCGTGCTGTTCCAAATCATTTAAAAAAAAATGCTTATGTTTGATCTGCTACTGTTTGATTTAATCAATTGATTTTAAAGTTTAGAAAAAAGTACTGAATGTTTTTAAGAACACTCTCATTTACTTCTTTCAGATTTTCCCATTGTTAAATAGAAGGATATATCATTACATGAAGTCCTTTCAGCCTTCATTAAAATTCTGCAGAAGCATTTTGTATTAGAAATAAAATCAGCATTCATGGTTTGTATGCTTAATAATCATTGCACTGGGTTTATTTTTCAATATCCCTAGGGTATTAGTCTTTTGAAAACTCACTTGCAGTTGAGATGATTCTTTTCTAAAGTATTTCTTCATTCCCAGTAGCACAATATAATAGATACTAGTTCTACTTTCATGGGCACCAATTAATTTGCAATCACAGCAGATCTTAAGCTTTCTTCATTCAAAAACACCTCAAAGTGCCAGGGGTTATATTCATTCAATTAATGTTTGCTGAGTGAATTAATTTCATCTGTACTTCTGCTAACTCCACTTTTACTAAGAAGTTCTCTGAACCAGAGTGTCATGTTATGATCCTGGTGTTTTTTTGTTTGTTTGTTGACATCTAATCATAGGTCAGTGGAAACTATTTCTGAAGATATATTGTTAACCTTTTAAAGTCTAACATATGTCTCATAACTGTTTCAATCTATTTTTTTTACTGAGGCATTAAATTCAAAATACTAGAAAGAGTTATTCTGAAAACACTTCATATACTTAAATCATGTAGTGTTTTCAACTTTGTAAGAGAGGTAATGTTTGTAGTAGGTTTGAGATAAAAGCACTTGAGTTTGCAATCAGGATTTCTAATTTACTGATTGAAATTGGGTGATTTATTTAAAATCTATGTGCCTTGGTTTCCTAATAAATAAACCTGTTATAATGAACATACATGACTCTGTGTGTATATATGTTTATAATCAGTCACACTGAAGGATATAGTTATTAACCTAGGAGCCAAATCACTTCAGCAGTTGGCGAGAATAACTAGTTAATTCAGAATCACTATAAGTGGAAAATCATGCATATAGATACAGGATAAGATATGATGTAAATCAACAACAGATTTAGGGATTTCCTTGCTGCTTAGATCTGAAAACTGACAAAGCAAACATGAAGTTAAATATGATCTCAAATTATTCCATGTTGCTATGTTGTCAGAAGATGCATGTAGAGAGAGATTAAATATAAATATCATCTTTTCCCTGTTCTATTTATTTGGTACTTCTGTTGTATTGCTTTGCATTATTACTTTTTATTTCTGGTTTCATCTCTATGACTGAATTTAAAGAGGCCTTACCTTCCTCATTCTTCTTTATACAATATTTATGACTGTATTAACCATAATGCCTTCTTTTTGTGCTTAAAAATATTTTATTTACTGATTGAAGTTCCTGTCATAGACAGAAGGAGAACCTGGGAAAAAAATAAGAAAATAGCAGAGTCTACTAAGGTAGGCCACGTGTGGTTCATGCGCCACATGGAATCTAGAAACCAAAGGGGCATTCAAAAAAGAGACCAAAGTGTTACTACTACAGCTTGTGGGTACAGATTGGAGCCTTTATATACATCGTGATAATCCTGGAAAAGAGTGCAATGTACCCTAACGGTGCCTGAGGGTCTGAACTATCAAAGTAATAATTCCTCATTACTACAGAGTAGGGAGACAACTGCAACTGGATACAGGGGAGACGAGTCTGGCATGGTGATGGGCAAGAATATTAACATCATGAGTAAGCCCCATTTTTCCTGACTGAGAGAACACACCTGAAAGAAAATGTAATATAGTACAAGAGAACCTGTGAAATTCTAAAATTCCATATTTAAAAATAAATTTCCATATTTAAGAGCCTGTGAAAATTTACAAAAAGCAGTTGTCTTTCTATACATTAACAATGAACTATCTGAAAAAGAAATTAAGAAAACAATCCCATTTGTAATAGATAGCATTTTCAAAAAAGAAAACACTTAGGAATGGGCCGGCTGTGGCTTAGCGGTTAAGTGCACGCACTCCGCTGCTGGCGGCCCGGGTTTGGATCCCGGGCGCGCACAGATGCACCGCTTCTCCTGCCTCGGCCGCGTCCCACATACAGCAACTAGAAGGATGTGCAGCTATGACATACAACTATCTACTGGGGCTTTGGGGGGAAAAATAAATAAATAAAAATCTTAAAAAAAAAAAAAACAACACAGGAATAAATTTAACTAAATAGAGTAAAGATCTGCATACTGAAAACTAGAAAATACTGATGAAAGAAATTGAAGAAGATACAAATATATGGAGAGTCTGTGTTCATGAATTGGAAGAGTTAATATTATTAAAATGTACATGCTACCCAAAGTGATCTACAGATTCAATGCAATCTCTATCAAAATTCCAATGACATTTTTCACAGAAATAGAAGAAACAGTTCTGAAACTCATATGTGAATGTGGAGCTGCAACAGACCCTGAAAAGCCAAAACAATATTGAGAAAGAAGAACAATGCTGGAGGCATCACATTTCCTGATTTCAAATTATATTACAAAGCAATAGTAATCAAAACAATATGGCAGTGATATTAAAAACAAACACATAGACCAATGGAACACAATAGAGAGTCCAGGAATGAGCACATATGGTCAACTAATCTTTGACAAAGGTGCCAAGAATATACAATGGGAAAAGAATAGTCTCTTCAGTAAATAGTGTTCAGAAAATTGGTTAACCATGTGCAAAAGAATGAAATCAGACCCTTTTCTTACATCATACACAAATATATATTCAAAATGGATTAAACACTTAAATGTGAGACCCCAAACGGTAAAACTCTTAGAAGAAAACATAGGGGATAAGCTCCTTGACATTGGTCTTGGCAACGATTTTTGGCATAAAACACCAAAAGAACAGTTAAGTAAAGCAAAAATAAACAAATGGGACTCCATCAAACTAAAAAGCTTCTGCATAGCAAAGGAAATAATCAACAAAGTAAAAAGGCGACCTACGAAATGGGAGAAAATATTTGCAGACCATCTATCTGATAAGGGGTTAATATCCAAAATATATAAAGGATGGCTCCAACTCAACAGCAAAAAACCAAATAATTTAATTAAAAAATGGGCTAAAGATTGAATAGACTTTTCTCCAGAGAAGACATACAAATGGCCAACAGGTACATGAAAAGGTGCTCAACATCACTAATCGTCAAGAGAGCACATTTCACAATATCTACAAATAGCCAATCATTATGTCGTACACCTGAAACTAATATAATGTTGTATGTCAATTATACCTCAAAAAAAGGCAATGCAAATCAAAATCACAATGAGACATTACCTCACACCTGTTAGGAGGGTTATTATCAAAAAGACAAGAGATAACAAGTCTAAATGAGGGTGTGCAGAAAGGAAACTCTTGTACATTGTTGATGAGAATGTAAACTGGTACAGCCATTGTGAAAAACAATATGGCAGTTCCTCAAAAAATTAAAAATAAAACCACCATATAATCCAGTAATCCCACTTCTCTGCATATATACAAAGGAAATGAAACCAGGATCTCTAAGAGATATCTGCACTCCCATGTTCATTGCAGCATTATTTACAATAACCAAGATATGGAAACAACCTAAGTGTCCATCGATTGATGAATGGATAAACAAGTGTGGTATATACATACAATGGGATATTATTCAGAAGGAATCCTGTCATATGTGACAACATGGATGAACCTAGGAAATATTGTGATACTTGAAATAAGTCAGAAACAGAAAGATGAATACTCAATGATCTCACTTTTATGTGGAATCTAAAAAGGTTGAACCACAGAATCAGAGTAAAATGGTAGTTGTCAGGGACTAGGGGATAGAGGAAATGGGAGATATTGGTCCAAGGTACAAATTTGCAGTAATAAGATGAATAAGTTCTGGGTATCTAATGTAAAGCATGATAACTATAGAAAATATAAAATCCCAAACGTAAAATTCCATATTTGAAAATAAAATGGAGCTTGATGTTCTCCATTTAATTAGCTAAGACTTGGGTTTACATTCTGGAGTTGCCACTTATAAGCTATGCAATATTTAGGTAGTTACATAAGCTGTCTCAATCACAATTCCTTAAAATGAGAAGATGGATAATATCAATCATGAGCAGTTATATCACACTGAATGGAGTGTCAGAATTTTCCAGTAAGGTTTTTGTGAGTTACAGACAGCTTCCCAGGGAGAAGTAAGCTTGCTGAATAAACGTGAGGGCTTAGCTAACCACAGAGAAACTTGGTTGTTGATAGTTGGTTGTTCTTCCAATTGGCACAGCTTGGTAATCCTTGAGGAAGTATTCTTCCTTAGTTGACAAGTAGAAAAACAGATGGTTGAATAGCTTTTCAGTTATACCCAGCAGATCAAGTACAGCAGAGGGTCAGACTTTGTGAAAGGTAACAGGAGAAATGTAATGTGATGCACTGTTGCTGAACACTATAGTGCAGCAAACTCTTCATGTACTTGGAGAGAAAGCACATTAAGTGATGCAATCTCTAAACTATGGTTTGTTCTCTTCTATTAATCCAAATTCAGATAAAGTGCCCATCATCTTCACCACTATTATTAACAATATAATATATACTTTTAGTCTGAAATGTATGAATGCCCACCCATAGATGTTGAGGTCAAGGGGCTATTCCAATTTCTGGGCATTATTGATGCTGTAATTGTAAAATATGTATCTGTAAATTTTCTGTAAATATAAACTTTCAATTCACTAATTAGTCATTATGTAAGTAACCTCCCCATGAAGTGTTCTTTGTCCAATATTGCTCAGAATTGCTTTATAATAAAAATCAAATCAACTTTCAATAGGATCTTTTAACTGAGTTCCATTCACTAAATTATTTATATAAATAGGGGAAATATAAATAATCAGGCACTGGTTACGTAAACAACGAAACCTCTAAATAGTTGTATATCATGGACCCATCAAAAGTATTATATTTCATAAAGTATTTAATGCCATAAATTACATGAAGATTAAGTTATAAAGAAGCCAAAAATGTATCTTCTGAGCAGATATAAAAAGCTATAAAGCAAGATATTACAGCATTTATTTTCAAGTGACCTTATTCTCTTTGCTTACCCGTATGTTCACAATGAATATTGATTGTTTAATAAACAAAGGAAATGATCTATTGTGTAATAAAAATTTATTTCAAACAATTAGTTTTGATCACTTCAAAATTATCAATATCAAAATAACTAAAATATTGCATGCCAAGAATCTGTATGATATTTAACATTCTAAAATCTTAAAAAATCCTTTAGCATTTGCAACGGGCTAAATCTCTTCTACCCCAAATTCATATGTTCAAGGACTGACTACCAAGGTGATGGTATTTGGAGGTAGAGCCTTTGGGAGGCAGTTAGTCTTGGATGAGATCATGAGGAATAGGATGCCATGGTGGAAATAGTGTCCTTATAAGAAGTGGAAGAGACCAGAGCTCTCTCCAGAAAGCAAGGACATAGAAGACAGCCGGGTGTCCACAAGCCAGTAAGAGGGATCTCACCAGGAATCAGATCTGCCAACACCTTGACCTTGGACTTCCTAGCCTCAAGAACTGTGAGAAGTAAATGTCTGTTTTTTAAGCTACCTAGTCTATGGTGTTTTGTTACAGCAGCCGGAGTTGACTAAGACGGCATTCCTATAAGAAATTCATAATATTTCTTTGAGAGTGAAAATATTCTTAGATGGAGCCCTTATGCCAACAATGCCCTTTCAAATGTTCTGCAAGTTTTTTCTTTTGTATAAATAATTTTCAGAGCATTCAAGTTACACACTCTCTTCCTTTTCCAAGAAAGAAATCAATACCAATGGAATGCATAAGCCAGTGAATTACAGTAATTTTCCTGGATGGCTTTAGATCCTGGAAAGATATCATAAAATAACTGATGTAGGAGAGTGTAAACCATTCACAAACTTCATCTGTTCTAACACCCAGGCCAGTTATTCTACAAAATTGTTCTGGGGTATGAGTTCCTTTCTATATATGAAAAGAAACCACATTATGTTTCTTTTGAACGTAAACATAGTTGAGTAAAAAAAAATGTGCATAAAAAATATGGGTATTCTGTTCTGTTTTGGGTAAGTAGTAATGTATTATAATATTAGAATGATGCTTAATCAAGAGAAGGCCATTTGAAGGCTATGATTTTATGGCAATTATTTGTCTATAAGAACATACTGGATCAAAGATAAATGCACTACATAAACGGCTCTTGCAAAGGCTAATGGTACATTGTGTCTTCTACTATCACTTCAAGTGATATTCAATTAACTTAATCCAAAATAGCTTAAATTGTCCTTTTGAAAATATTATAGTTATTCATAGGGTTCTCTAGAATCCTTTCTGACACCTGCTCATGGCATATTGGATTAGATTAGGGAATCGAGTTGGACACTTTTGTATTTGAAATGTGTCATGAGAAAATTTTATAGAGACTTTGAGAATAATTTAGGATTCAAAGAGCTACATAAAATCTCTTGAGATAAATTCTATATCTAAAAATAAAACTGAAGTTCACAATCTCCATTTCATTATCTGATAGAATAGATCCATCTTTCTCTTTCTGTTATGGAAGGTAGTATATATCGATTTGCATTGTAATGTGAAAAACACAAACCAATGTTATTTATAGATAATAAAATCTCCTATTAGGAAAATTTAGGAGAATCAAATGAAAAATAATTATAGCATTTAAAGCAAGAGAGTTCATTCAAATGGAAAGACAAATGTCAATTAAAAATTATGACTTTCGTACATATATCCTAGAGATTACCAGTTTAAAAAGATAATAAGGCAAAACATTCACGTTAATAAAAATAGCTATGATAAAACTACAAAGTGCCTTAAAATAATGCAGCAGGAATTTTCAAGACATTAAGCTGCATACACCAAAATGTAAAAGAACACAAGAAAATTTGAATAAGTTAGAGAGAATTCATGTCTCTTGGTTCAGCAGACAATATTGTGTAAATATCAATACTCAATATTTACTTGTAAATTTAATCTAGCCTAATGAAACTAGAAAGAAGATTATTCAAAGAACTTGGCAAGCCAGTTTTAAAATTCATGTGAAAAAGTAAATGTGTAAAAGAATAGCCTGGACAAAATTTGTTAATGAATTTTATTCTTTGCTTGTACAAGTAGAAAGAATGGATATTTTACTTTATTGCACAGACTATGTATTTCATCATCCTGAGCATGAATCATTTATTTGAAAAAACTTATGTCTGGGGAAATATTTAAATGCATTCTAATTATTGTTCACACTATTTTATATATTCAGTAACTATACCTTACATGTACATGATACTGACGTTAGTGGTAATAAATTATACAAATATATATAATATGTAATTATTACATATATAATTGAATATATTAGACACATTATGTATATATGAAGAATATATACATAGAGAGCATTTACATACACACATACGTATACAAAATTATATTTTGGACATATTTATTAAAATATTTACATGGAAATTAAGCTTTGTGTATACCTGTGCCTAAATCATATTGAAGTGAGATTGCTACATATAAAAGTTGAATTTTTTGTATCAGCCTTTACATTTTAAAACGTGTGGAATTGTACTTTCATTTTAATTACTTGAAACTGGCTTCAGAAAACTATGGTGAATCTCAAATATACAAATACTTTGTAGATTTTATTTCATATAATTCATTTGTGAACATGTTTTCTATATTTTCATTTTGTAGTTTATAAAATACCATGACAATCTAGATTCCTTTAGCAACCCTAATACAAGCTGACTTTATATTTTGTTTCTAAATATCTTGGGGACAGATTGTAACTGAAACAAGAGAGTATCTTTTTTGTCTACCATGGTCTTGCTCAATTCTTGACTTTATTTCCATTCATTTTTATTCTCACATTGGCATAAAGCAAATTACCTTGAAATATTTCTGTATTTCAAATGTCCTTTCAAGATCAGGGAATGGCAGCCTTTCTCCTTTTGAATGTACACACAGATTAGCACCTGTTTTACAAAATAATCACCTGAGTAATGTTAATGTTAATATTCCTGGTAAATATGAACTAGAAATTAGTATTGAACAAATTCTACCAAGAGTTAGAACAAAGCCACGAGGTGACCCCCACCATGAGGTCCTGTCTCTCACCTCTAATTACGCCCTTCACTTGGGGTATCTCACCATATACCACTGCCATTATCAGGCTGTCTCTAGATACACTCGGAGTTTTAACACCATGTCAAGAATAACCTTTCTCTACTACCTTGAAGAAGGGGGCACAAAGTTATAATGTTCAAACATGTGTAATATGCAACCGTGGGATACTTGACCCCCAAATTTCTTGAGCTTTCAATGAACAAAGGTTCAAAAGGAAGTGGCAGAGCCTAGCACAGTTCATCATGAGTAGACAGTTTAATAAATAGTATTTTTTAAAACAAAGTAAACCAAACTTCAGGAAAAAGTCAACATAATGGTAAAATTTATTTTCTGATCAATTGTTATAACTTTCAACGTATTAATTGTCCTTAAAACTAGTGTTACTTTCCTAGGAATTATGTAATATCTTACATTATAAAAAAACAATTAACTCACTCAATGGGCTTCATTTCTGGCCTCCTTTGGAAAGATTAAAATTAGGCAGTTAGACTGAATAGTCTTTACTGTTACCTAGCTATGAGATAAAATAGAGGACACCTAATTAAATTTGAAATTCAGATAAACAAAAAATAATTCCTTAGTATAATAATTATATGTCACTGCCGTTATAACCAACCATTAATATTTCGGATATACTTATACTAAAAAATTACCCCTTGTTTATCTGAAATTTAAATCTAGTTGGGTTTACTGTTTTTATTTGCTAAATCTGGCAATGCTATTACTATTGCAGCTACTATTTCTACTACTACTACTGGCTAACATTTATTACTGGCTTAACATGTGTCATGTACTCTTTTTAAGTATTTTATAACCATTGTCTCACAATGCTCACAAAAATCACATGTGGATGCTATTATTATGCCCATTTTACGGAAGAGAAAACTAAAGCAAAGAGAGGTTAAATAACCTGACAATTGCCACACACCAAGTAAGTGGTGTGGCTGGTTTCAAAACCAATCATTTGAAATTCAGACCTCACATTACTATAATTTGAGATTTACTGCTTATAAGATTTTTTTCTACTTCAGGTTTAAAGTGTAGAATTGCATCCTATATAAGATGCTTCATTCAAACGCTTCAACTAAACACTCTCAGTATTATGAGATATATTCTGTGGGCCAAAGGATTTTAGCTGACTGCCAATATGGAGAAGAGAATTTGATAGAGGAATGAAAGAGCACTCAGTTGCCTGGGTAATTTACAACACAAAAAGAGGGTTGCCTCATTTCCATTAAGAGAGGAAAGTCTATTTTCCAAACCATTTTGATCACATATTTTTTCTTGACTTGTGCAAATATCTAGCTTACAACAACACGTATATATTACCTCTGTTATAACCAAACCGACAGTCTTTGCCAATAAGAGCTTTGCCTGTTTATTTATGTGGAGGTAGGAAAGTACTGATCTGACGCACAAATTTCAAAATAATTTTGTTGTATAATTTGTATAATTGTTGTATAGTTTGCTTAATTTCCCAATCTCTTCCACATGTGGAGCCTGATGATGTCAATCTGCAAAATAAACCCTGTTGAGTTTCTGAACCAATCCTGATAAATATGAGCTCTAAATCAGGTCACCTCTACCACAAATTACTATAGGTAGAGTGATACGTTGGCCCAAGCCATATAAGTAGGTAATTAACAGTGTGTTGAATGAAAAGGCATAAATTTAGAAGTATATAAAGTTCTTTTGAGTATTTTATGGAACATTATTTGGGTGCTCCCTAATGCTACCTCCAGAGTTCCTTACTTTGACTTCATTGTGTTTTCTAAATCCTTTTTTCCTACCTGAATTTACTATAGTGACAGCTGTTTCTTGTTGATCTTGTTTTGGCTTCTGCATCTGGAGTCACTCCTGGTACATGGTCACACATCCCTGGTTTTCAGGAGGCCTAATTCCTGCTTTCTGGCATCAGCCCCCGTATTCATTCAGATCCCTCAATAGGTTCCCAGCAGTGCTTCATTCTCCGTCATTTCAAATCAGCTTACGTCTATTCAGACAACCCATTCCAGTCAATTACCTGGTTATACCCATAGAGTGTACCCCTGGTTGACCCCATGGATTATAGCACATGCAAATTCTCTTCTAGGCAAAATCCATATTCAGAGTTCTGCTTCCAAACCCGGACTGGATCTTTGCCTTAACAACAATCTGTGTGGCTGAGACCTTAATATTTTCTCTAATTTCTGGCAATTCTGTTGAAGATAGTTAATACATTACAATGTCTCAGATCAACAGACTGGAACACTGGAACTATTTCTACCACGTTCAATGCAAAGATTGAAATTACTTAGATATCAACATTGACCCAAATCAATTCTGCAACATCTTTGTACACTGGACATTTGACCCCCGACTCTCTCTTAACTATCCCCCATTCCCACATACCTTAAAAGAAGGCTGCAGTTAGATCATTTCATATTTAGCACAAATTTATCTCCCAACCAATCTGTCTCCTGTGGCATTTAAGCTTTAAGTCACTCTGAATTTATTCCTTCAGCAACACTTCCATTTTGCTTTTTCCTTTTTACCTCTTTTATCTTTCTTTATCCTTTTTATTTTTCTTCTATTTTTTAAGCTCTGAAGGAAGTATTTAAGTGGAACAGCATAATCAAACTGGAAAATTTTTGTCAAAATGCACTCTTTTTTTATTTTTTTATCTTTAAGCATAATGAAACCATTGTTCTTAACTAAAATGACGTATTTTCTCATTTCCAGTTTTTGGGGTATTTTTGAGGGGCAGAGAGTTAATTTGGGGGGCTTTGTTGCTGTTTGGGTTTTGCTTTAAACTTCACTGGTAATATCTGTACTAGATTTAGAATAATCCAACAACTTTACTTCCTCACTTGCTCCATTTTTGTTGGATGGACTTCAACATGTTCCATGCTTTTGACCAATTGGTCTATTAATTGCCTCTGTTTGTATTTATTGATGGTTGCCATTTTAGGCTTTGATTGTTTTCAATTGTTTCCACTTTTGTCCAAATAAACATATTTTCACCACCTCCAATCAAACACATTGTCCGGTTTATCATATAGAATCCCCAGAAAGAGCCATTTTCTAAAATATTGAAAATGACCTCTTCTTTGTATGGAGGTCCTGAATCACATAAACCAGATATTGCTGAAATCTGAGTGATACGTAATTTCATTCTGCTCCCTTTGCTGTGAAATATAGAACCATTGGTGTCATGAAATCGAAGAAGGATAAAAATGAGGGTCTTTACTGATAGAAGCATGTGCAGTTTATATTAGATTAAGAGGGATGGAAACAGATCTGTAGCTTTTGAAGTACATGAAAAACTACAGTAGCACCAAAGATACTGGCAGGTCAGGGGTGTAAATGGAAATAACTACTTTAGGGACAGACTGTTCAAGACCCATATTGAGAACCTGTGTGTCGCATATTTCCAGAAAATCAATTTATTTTCAGTAACTTGGGAGTGCTATGGTTTATGAAATATAGTTATAGTTCAACTGTCAGCACAAAGCGAGATTTCAAAGTGAGTTCACCAGAGTTGTTTTGCTCCTTTAGGAGAAAAACACACCAAATATTTTACTTTGCTATGCACTTTTCAGTTTTCTACCTAAATTCATCCCACAAGATGTCTTAGTAGATGTGTTCATTGCTTACAAATTAAAATAATTTGAACCTGTGTGTGAGCTGATTCATATGATAGATATGAGTCATAAGTGAACTTGTCAAGCTGAATAAAATATTTATACAGACTATGATAAAAGCAATTTTTTACCTGTCACTGATTAATAACGTGAAGTAAGACTCTGCCTACTGAACACATCTACCTGCAGTACCTTTGGGTGTAGTAAAAAGTTATAAGGTTCTATTTATTTATTGGTATCCCCTCAAAATAAATTGTAGTAAATTTACAGATATTCTGAAGTATATCCTTCAATACTTTATAGTGCATAATGGCAATGGGAAAAATCTGCCAAGCCCTATTAGATGTCATATTGAAAAAATATCCAGTTTCCAGAATTATATACAATATTGTATCTTATTAATGAATAAACAAATGTCAGTGTGTTATTAAACCAAACTGCTACTTACTATTTAATCACTTTTCAATTTGGGAAAATATTTTATAAAATAACTTGGATACGTGTAGAATGTTATAACTTATTATAAATACTTCAAGTAGAATCCCTTTCTATTAATAATAGAATCAGGATTTATATTTCACCTACTGGTATCTGAAGAGTTTTCTTCCTCTCTTCCAATAATACTAATAAAAAGATCTTTTATTGACATCCCAACATCTAATGGTTTTTGTTTTCTCAGAGGACCAATGCATGACACATTTATTTCGCTAAATTTTTGGACCTCTGCGGAAATTAAAACATGAATTAGAACGTAGGAATGGTGTTACAGAAGTACATGAACCTTCCGTGACTCACAGAGTTGAAATTTTATCAATATACTTTTCTTGTGTATATATTCTGACACAGAAATTCCTTTATTCTGTAATAAATAAAAAGCAGATATTGCCTGGAGGTGAAGAGAGGGAAAATCTTTGGAGAGTTAATAAATGCCTATAGTCATGTATTGAAAAGCTTTTAACCTTGTCCTAAACCTGGTCTTGGCCAGAAATTCAGCATTGTGTGTTTCATACTCACAATTTCCATAAAATGTGAATGCTGCTATTTAGGCCTTATCAGGAACATAGAATTTGACAATAGATTTAATAAAGAAAAAATAGAGAGTAAGAGGGCACTGGTGTCTTGAGGCTTGGTGAAGAGAAGGGAGAGCACCAAAGGTGAAAGAAAAAGCTTTGTATAGAAGAGAGAAATTTTGAATACATCATGGATTTTGTCAATCTCCAGCAATGGTTGTCTAGGAAGTTGTTTGGCAAGTGTTTAACCTAGCGTTGGGTGTGGGACCTAAGTGTGAATTACATATACTTAGAGGACATATTAAACAAAATATCAAACCAAATACAGTGTGCATATAACTTTTTTAAAAGACAGAAAACTTGGCAAATTTTATGTTTTTCTTTGGTGACACCAATAATATCTAAAGAGCCATTTCAAAGTCAGCTGAGGAAGAATACATGTTGTAGTGGCTGATACTTCCTTCCCTAGTGTCCCAGCGATAGCATAGGAAGTTCTTCACAGATTGCCTGGTAGAAAGCAACCACTCAATTGATTTTAGCTACCTAAAAAAATGAGTACTAATAACACAAAATGAGAGATCCACTGCATTAATCAGGACATTGCATCCTGTTTTCTGAAATTGTACTATTTATAAATGTGAGAGTTGTCTTAATTTCTTTCACTTATGAAGAGTGGATTTCCTAAAACATGACACTTTAGTCAAAGGGGAGACGCGTCAACAGCAACGGTCAGTATAATTGATATGTCACGTATTGCCACGTTTTCTTTTTTTGTTCATCCTACAGGTTGAAAAATTATATTTTAGTATGTTTCATTTTACATTTTTTGACCATTAGTGAATTATAATATATTTTAATATATTTGTTGACCCTCTGTACTTCATTCTCTACAAGTGACTATTGAATATGACTAAGGAGACTCAGATATCTACTTTAGTAGACAGCTGCGGAATCCCCACTGCCAATCATGCGCCACAGTTTGTGGAAGAACTAATACTCTAGTTGACAAAGGAGAGCAGATCATTGGTCAAAGGAAATGGCTTATTGGGGGATGACAACAGACATTATAGGCATAAACTCCTGATTAGAATACCCATGGTAGAATATCCAGAAACTGTGTTCCTCACATACTTTGAATCATACTCGCTGTTTTGGCTTATGTAATATTTGACTGGCATTCCAGCTACCTGAAAGCCAAAGGTCCTGCCAATTCATGCCTGTGCTGAAGATTAAAGCATTGTTAATATTTTTGTGCCACTTTTTTTATTAGCATACAATTTACATCTACCGAAATGCCCAGATTTAAGAGAATATTTCCATCATCCACGAATGTTCTTTCATGCCCTCTTCTCTTCAATTCCAACTCCCAGAGGAAACTACTCCTCTAATTTCTATCACCATAGATTAATTTTGCCCATTTTTAAATTTCATATAAATTAACATATAATGATTATAATAATTATTTGTATCTATAGTCTTTTACTCAATAGAATATTTTTGAATGTACCAATAGTTTATTTTTATAATTATTCTATTGAATAAATATTCAACAACTTGTTACTTTTTCCAGCTGATGGATATCGGGGATATTACAGTTTCCAGTTAATATTAATAAAGCTGATAGAAACATTCTTGTACAAGTTTCTAGATTTTCTTTTCTTTTCTATTGGTACACTCAGACACATATATCTATTTCTATATCTATATCTATATCTATATCTATATCTATATCTATATCTATATCTATATCTATATCTATAATCTCTATCTATGTATCTGTCTATCTACCTATCTGTCTATTCATCTAGCTGTCTAGCTATCTATATCCCAATACTACACTGTCTAATTTTGGGTCTTTTAGGTGCTTTGTATTTTCATATACATTTTAGAAGCAGCTTGGCAATGCACATAAGAAGATTAAAAAAAACCTTTTCGGATGTTGTTTGCAATTAGTTGACTGTAGATATTAATCGATCTCGAGAAAACTGATACCTTTAAAAAATTGGAGTTTTCTATCTATGATTTAGTTATTCTTTAATTTCCCTTAGCAATATTTTGTAGATTTCGTATAGCAGAACATATTATTATTCTAAACACTTGAGAGGGAATGTTTTCATTGGACCTAAAATCCACTAATACGTAACCACAGAGAAATTAAACATTATATTTATCAATAAAAAAAGAACTGTTAGTTTATGGAAATAGCTTCAAGTTCCATGTACTTCTGAATAATTAAAAAAATGAATGAAACTATTTAATCACTACTTTTGTGAAAAATTTTCTTACCAATGCTGGCAATCTAGATTTGAAGTTATCATTACGACATCTTGATAATGAAATTGATGTAACGGTTTCAAATAATTTGGCTGGAAGAATTAAAACTTGAATTGGGAAAAAATGTAAATAAAATTGCTCATTTACAAAAGAAAAAGATTCTTAATTTAAAGATGAGCAAAAGGTGCTAAGTTTATTCCCATTCTCCATAAGCCATATTGTTGACTTGGCAAAATACTGAGAATTTCTTAATAATGCCACTGCTTTTAGAACAAATTTAAATGGATGGATATTCTTTATTTTCTCTTTTCTATATGAAGTGGAGAGGAGACAACTGTTGCAGGTAAACAGTGTAAAGAGGGGATGAAGACAATCACTGCTGCCTCTCTCTCTTGCATACCAAGGTTTCGGGCATCAACAGTAAACGCACGGAATTCACCAATGCTTGACCCCATTCCTGTCACGGAGATAGGTAGCGTTTCTCAATGCAGTGTGTAATAAATTTACAGGACACTTAGCAAAATCAGTCAGGTAAGCAGAGCATTGTTATTCTAGTTCAGACTAAACAAAGTCTTAATTAATCCTCTCACCCACCCTCAACTTTCTCATATTCTAGCTTAGAGGGAATCTATACAGTTTCACCCAAGTTTTGAGAAGAGAGTCAAGAAAAATCACTAAAGCTGTATCAGATGAAATAGGATATGTGGACAAACTGGCCCACATTAACATTAAGTAAAATGAAAAGAAATGATCTGACATTTGATTTAAAATTAAAAGGTAAAATAAACACAACATGCAAAAAAGTGTCAAAGAGAACACTCTAGGACATACTGAAACGTCCTATAAATGTTTCATGTACGAGAACAACTAAAGCAGAACATGAATTCAATTTTTAAAAATAAAGTTTAAATAATAGGAAGCCATAATAATACATTTAGCTAATAACAGATATTTAAGAGCCAAGAGAGAAAAATGAATATGCAAACAATGCTTTTAGACTAAAAGCCATATATACTTTTAAAATATATTAACAAATATATTAAAAAGAGCAACAAATAGACAATCAAAACTTGACATAGAAGGAAAACTTTAGAAAATTAGAGTAGACAAAGAAGAAAAACCAAAGAGATTAAAGAAATAAGAGAGAAAATAATAGATATGGGGGACAGAAAAATAATAGTTTAAGTCTTTGAAGTAGAAAATCCAAAAACTGTACTCAACAAATCCAAAGGAGACAGTATTTGAAGATAATAACACTAATACCCCTGAAATTAAGGAAGATCTGAAGCTACATATAAAAAAGTGTCATTATATTCCAAGAAAAAAATTGAAACAAGTTTATTGACACAAATATATGCTGATTCAGATAATGAATTCAGAGTCAAATAGAGAATTCCTGATTTCCAAGATACATCAGTTAAAATGCAAATAATAAATAACTTGACAACTACTGTCTTAAATAAACAGTTTATTTAAGCAACCATTTAGGAAACTCGGCATGGTCATGCACAGCTTTCTTCTATCTTCCTGTTTTGCTGTGTGGCTCTCATCTCATGGATGTATGGTCTCGTACTACCACTGCAGATCTTGCTTCTTATTTTCAGGCGTGAAGGGCGGGGTTGGAAGAATTAAGGGTAAATAGCGAGGAGGAGAAGTTCTTTTTTTCCTAGCAAGACTTCATCTTTTTCCAGAGGATACTGTAGTGGTTTTTAATGTGTTACTTTAGAAAAGTGTAACCAGAATTTTATTTTTCTGTATTTCCAATGTAGCATTAGCTACAAGAAAAATCTGCATGAGATTTAGCTGGCAAAAATCAGGCAGTAGCTATCACACTCAAAGGTTATACTTGGTTAAAGGGAATGAGGGAGAGAAACAGTGGTAAGGTGGGTTTCGGTTTGTCCATGCTTTTTCTCCTTCAATAGCTTCTTCATCTTTAAATTTTTTATCACTTCTGATCAATTGCCATCCCCACAGATCAATTGTGAGCGTAAGCCTACCACCGGAACTTTGTTTTAAATTCACAGCGCCACCAGTCTTCTATAGGCATCAACATCAGCCCCGTCTGCAATACAGTTATATCAGCTCAATGTGCCTAGCTTTCTGCAAGCTCCAATTTGCTCTCCTGCACTGGGGCTGGGTACTGACATTTCTTTGATTATTTCTGAACATTTAATTCCTTAGTTCTTCCCTCATTGTCTATAATCTAGTTTCTATAGAAAATTCCTTGTTGCTTAATATTCATGGAGCTTCTGCTTCCCTGATTGAGACCTACCAGATACAGAGGCAGTTTATCGGCGGAACTGTGCATTTGAACACTACTAAGTGCAAGAGAATAAGCAATGTGAGTAGTTTGAGCTGGGCACATTGCTACTTCTAACACAATTAGACTAATTTCACTAGGGAAGAAATAGGACTGCTTATTAAGTGTCCTACGAAATGAGCAAATAAAAGTGTATACAACACCTCATCTCTTCGGCTAACTAACATACAGCTACACGCTCCTCTTAACAGAGAAGACACTTAGCCACTGAACAAGAGAGAAGCCCCAAATCACATACAGTTACTGCGCTGAGCTTGTGCACCACGATCTTTGGAAGATGGATTTCATTCTCCATTGATGCCGATGTGGCTCCTCATAACCTTTCAATTAAAACAATTAAAGACATGTTATTTGTTTCCAACCAACTGCTACACAGTGAAGGAGAAAGATTTAATAACTGCAATTAAAGTCTCAATCTGATAAAGAAAGAATATGAAACCAACAGCAATCTCTGGTCCATGACACATATCAAATTCTGCTGGTTTGGGAATTGGGAAGACTACACACTCCTGCTAATGGAGGATGTTACTTGGTTAGTTAATCATGCTGCCCCTAGTTCATTTCTCCAGGAGGATCTTGTTGGCCCATTTTATTTCAAATTTCGTGGATCTGCCTTCTGGGAAAATCATACATGGTCATTACCCGCATTGCAAATTGACCTCAGAGAGATGGCCCCTTCCTGGGACTGTACATTTGTGCTCAAGGAAGTTATTGATGACCCATACTCCTTTGCTCCTCCTGTTCAGCCATCCATTTCATATAATTTTTACCTTCTTGGTTGCAAGATGGTCACCCCACATCCAGAGGTTGGGACTGAATTCTACGTGGGAAGAAGAAAAAGCCTAAAGGAGTCAAGAAAGACATATCTTTCTAAAGTTTTACCTTTACATTTAGGAAGAGCGGCATTATACAAAGATTTTCAGCAAGCTTCAGTAGTCAGAATTCTATTACATGGACACCATTATCTGCATTAAAATGTAGATGAGTGAGTATTTATAGCCGGGCACATTGTTATCCTAAACAAAATTGGGCCCTATCAATAAGAAGAGGAGAATGATTGATGTCACATAGGCATCTACCAGAGTCGGCTATTTTTGCCAAAATATTGGGTGGAACACATGCTTGAACCAGTTCTGCCAATATCTTAGAGAGAGAGATTAAAATAAATTTAAAAAGATGTCTCCGTTAACCAGAATCCACAGTGACAATTGGTAGCTGATAATGTGTAGCACTTGTAGTGACAGGTCCAGATGTAAACCATCCAATGTGGCCAAAAACAAGCTGTTTGTTCAAGGTTGGGGAGGGAGCAGAGTTGCCCCAACCAGAAAAAAATTCAAATCTAAAATATTCATGAATTTAGAGCCTGAATTTGGCAATTTGTTTGAACAATATCCCTACACGAACCATAAAGAAACGAAATGGTGAAAAAACGTGTATCACTTTCTAGCAGTTGGAAGTGACCACAAAACTATCTCCCAGAAAAACAGACAGAGGAAAAATAATGCAATCATGGAAGACAAGAATTCACACAGAACTAGGAGATTTCAAAGAAAATTGCACCAGAAAATTTATAAACAGGGAAGAAAGACTTTATTCAAGACTACTATGATAGAGAAGAGACCAGAACTCAGTGTGAGCTCAACCCTGCTGAAACAAAGAGCTGAAAAGGTTTTAAGAGCTGGGGTGGGATATCACAGACCACCTGTGTTTGTTAATAGACCTTACTCAAAGGAAAAATAAACTTTCTTATATCTTCATGACAGGAGGTAATTTTACAACCTTGGAGCAAGGTGCAGCACTGAAGTTAGGCTGCTACTCTCCAACAGAGGCTGGGAGATGGAGGTGCTTTCTTGATTATTACATTTCAAAGGGACAGCTCCCAGGTCCTTGAGAAAGATAATCCTGGGCTGTAAAACTGGCAAGAGAATTTTAAAAGGATTTAAATCTCAAAGGAGAAGAGAAATAATTTACAATTACCAGTTTTCTAAAGTAAATACTCTAAGAAAAGGGAAGTTAGGAGCCTAGAGTCAGGAAGAAGACTGTCTAAAGTTTAGTCAAGCAGAGAGGAACGTTAAGACCATTTTGGTTAGAGGCACACAAGAAAGTGGAGTACCTTAACAAGCACTCAATGGATTCCAGAAATAGAAGAATTCATATGCAAGGAAATAGAGAACACTATAGAGCCGCTAGAAAAGTCTTGAAAATAAGCACATTTGAAATGCACAGGGAAATTTGGGAGAGGCAAATATCCATGGGAAGATAAACATGTATAAATGAAAAAAGCAGATATATTGAAAATGAAAACATACCTAACATTCCGTAGTCAAAAGAGTGAATTGGGCATTACTGAGAAAAACAGTTTAAATTAAAAGCTGGCTGGGGCCGGCCTGCTGGCGCAAGTGGTTAAATGCGCGCTCGGTGCAACAGCCCGAGGTTCGCAGGTTCCAATCCCGGGCGGGCACCAACTCACCGCTTGTGGAGCCATGCTGTGGCGGCATCCCATATAAAGTATAGGGGGATGGGCAGGGATGTTAGCTCAGGGCCAGTCTTCCTCAGCAAAAAGAGGAGGATTGACAGATGTTAGCTCAGGGCTGATCTTCCTCACAAAAAATTAACTAATTAATTAATTAATTAAAAGCTAGCTCTGAGGAGGTATTCCAGAATTTCATAGAGATTAATAGAGGCAAAATGTGAAAAAGAATTTAGAAACATCAACAATTAATAATAAAAAGTGTCAACCTATATAGAATAGCAATATCTGAAGGTGAGACGATTTCTGAAAAAAAAATTATAGAGTTATCACCCAAAACAGAGGAAAGAAATGAGTCTATAAATTGAAAACCCAATTGATGGAACATGTAGCAAGAAAAAAAAAATCACTCCTAAAGATGTGACACAATGCAAAACATCATACCTAAAGAAAATCTTCTGAAGCTAATACAGAAAAGCTAAAAACCTTCAATGAGATGACAATTACAATCACATCAGTAGCATTTTCTTGACAGAAGCAATAACAAATAGAGGATAATGGAATAAAACAATCAAAGTGCTAAGAGAAATGTTCAGGTAAAATATCATTTAACATCTGACATATACTATGTTTGCCTTTATAAAGAGTATTATCTATTTTTCGAGCTTTATTGAGAAGTAATTGACACATAACATTGTGTAAGTTTGAGGTGTAAAGTATGATGATTTGCTTCATGTATATATTGTGAAATGGTTACCACAAAAATCTTAGATAACACCTCTATCAACTCACATAATTACCATGTTGTGTGTGTGTGTGTTGAGAACATTTGAGATCTACTCTATTAGCAACTTTCAGTACGTAATACAATATTGTTAACTATAGTCACCGTGCTGTACATTAAGTCCTCAGAACTTATTCATTTTATAACTGGAAGTTTGTGTCCTTTGACCACTATCTCCGCATTTCCCCCACATCCAGCTGCTGGAAACCACCATTCTACTCTGTTTCTATGAGTTCAGCTTTTTTCGACTCTACATACAAGTGAGATCATATAGTATTTGTCTTTCTGGGTCTGACTTATTTCACTTAGCATAATACCCTCAAGGTCCATCCCTGTGGTCGCAAAGGCTGGGTTTACCTCTTTCATAGCTGAATAATATTCTATCATATATAAATATACCACTCTTTCTTTATCCATTCATCTGTAGACAGACACTCGGGTTGTTGCCATATCTTGGCTATTGTGAATAATGCTGCAATGAACATGGGAGTGCAGATATCTCTTTGAGATTCTGATTTCATATCCTCCAGATATATACCCAGAGGTGAGATTACTGGATCATATGGTAGTTCAATTTCTAATTTTTTTAGGAACTGCCACACTGTTTTCCATAATAGATGTACTGATTTACATTCCCACCAACAGTGTATAAGGTTTCCCTTTTCTCCACTTCCTTGCCAACATTTGTTATATCTTGTCTTTTTGATAATAGCCATTCGAAAAGGTATGAGGTGATGTCTCATTGTAGTTTTGATTTGCATTTCCTTGATGGTTAGTGATGTTGAGCCCCTTTTCATTTACCTATTGCCCATTTGTACGTCTTCTTTAGAGAAATATATATTTAGGTGCTTTGCCCATTTTTTTAATCAGATTATTTGTTTTTTTGCTATTGAATTGGAGTCATCCCTTATATATATTGGATACTAATCCCTTTTCAAGTATATGATTTTAAAATATTTCCTTCCATGCCATTGGTTGCCTTTTCATTCTGTTGAATATTTCCTTTGCTATGCAGAAGCTTTCTAGTTTGATATAGTCCCACTTGTTTACTTTTGCTTTTGTTGCCTTGAC
Source organism: Diceros bicornis minor (assembly GCF_020826845.1). NCBI lineage: Eukaryota > Metazoa > Chordata > Mammalia > Perissodactyla > Rhinocerotidae > Diceros > Diceros bicornis. The sequence goes on from NC_080759.1 coordinate 41,476,431, forward strand.
AATGATTGTCATTGTCAAGACCAAGGTCAAGGAGCTTATCCCCTGTGTTTTCCTCTAGGATTTTTATGGTCTTAGGTCTTACACTTAAGCTTTTAATCCATTTTATGTTAATCTTTGTGTATGATGTAAGAAAAGGGTCCAGTTTCATTCTTTTGCGTGAGGCTATCCAATTATCTGAACACTATTTATTAAAGAGACTATCATTTTCCCATGTGTATTCTTGGCACCCTTGTCAAAAATTAGTTGACCATATATACATGGGCTCATTTTTGGGCTCTCTATTGTGTTCCATTCATCTATGTGTCTGTGTTTAATGTCAATACCATACTGTTTTGATTACTAGTGCTTTGTGATATAGTTTGAAATCAAGAGGGGTGATGCCTCCAGCATTGTTTTTCTTTCTCAGTCTTGCTTTGGTGTCTTTTGTGGTTCTATACATATTTTAGGAAAATTTTTTCTATTTCTGTGAAAAATGCCATTGGAATTTTGATAGAGAATTTTGATTGCATTGAGTCTATAGATGGCTTTGGTTAGTGTGGACATTTTTTTTTTTTTTTTTTTTTAAAGATTTTATTTATTTATTTTTTCCCCCCAAAGCCCCAGCAGATAGCCGCGTGTCATAGCCGCACATCCTTCCAGTTGCTGCACGTGGGACACGGCCCCAGCATGGCCAGAGAAGCAGCGCGTCGGCGCGAGCCCGGGATCCGAACCCGGGTCGCCAGCAGCGGAGCGCGCTCACTTAACCACTAAGCCACGGGGCCGGCCCAGTGTGGACATTTTAACAATACTAACTCTTCCAATCCATGAACACAGTATATCTTTCCATTTATTTTTGTGTTCTTCAATTTCTATCATTAGCGTTTTCTAGTTGTCAGTGTACAGATCTTTCCCCTCCTTGGTTAAATTTGTTCCTAAGTGTTTTATTGTTTTTGATGCTATTGTAAAGGGTATTGTTTTTTTTCTTTTAAAGATCCTGTTCAGATCCATGGAATGGATTTAGTTGTCATGTCTCATTTTTTTTTTTTTTTTTGTGAAGAAGATCAGCCCTGAGCTAACATCCATGCTAATTCTCCTCTTTTTGCTGAGGAAGACCAGCTCTGAGCTAACATCTATTGCCAATCCTCCTCCTTTTTCCCCCAAAGCCCCAGTAGATAGTTGTGTGTCATAGTTGCACATCCTTCTAGTTGCTGTATGTGTGATGAGGCCTCAGCATGGCCGGAGAAGCAGTGCGTTCGTGCGCGCCTGGGATCCGAACCCAGGCCACTAGTAGCAGAGCACGCGCACTTAACTGCTAAGCTACGGGGCCGGCCCAGGATATTGTTTCTAAAATTATTTTTCAGATATTTTGTTGTTAGTGTATAGAGACACAACTGATTTCTGTATGTTGATTTTGATGTCTATTTATACTATGTAACAGTATCCTCTGAATGGTCCTATCCCTCCAGCAATGTTGGGAAGTCAATTCCTTAACTCCAGGAGGTGAATATTGAATCACCTAAGGCAATAGTATCAAAACCACTTCCTTTTTCAAGTGATTGTAGTAAGTATAAGCTAGCATATGACATATTCTGGGACATATGTCATAAAAGAATGCTTTCCATGGGTATTCTAGGAATATTTTCTTACTCATAAAAAGGATAATCTCAATTTCTGTTTCAGTTCTGGATGTTATTGTATAAGGACACGGTCTTTGAAGCTGCTACAGCTATTTCTTTACAGTGAGCGAAGGCACAATACTAAACTCAGCAACATGGAACTGTGGATGGCGTGGCAGAAAGATGGAATAACCCTGGGTTCTTGTTAACATCACTTACAGAATTAAGTAATCCTGGAAGTGTCTTTCCTATGGGCTTTTTATAATTTGAGATCATAAAGGTTCTAAATGTTAAAGCCATCTCTGGTTGGGTTTTCTGTTGTGTACTACCTAAAAAGGCCTAAGTAATACAAAGAAGTGGAATCAGAATTCAAGCTCTAGTAGGCCACACTCCACAAGAATTACTAAGGTTCTTCCTTCAATAAGAAAAAAATGAAAAACTGTTACAGGCCTACTGACCCCATAAGACATTAACCACAACCCTGCTCAAAACAAGCCTAACATGTTTTCTTTAGCTTTCAGGAAACCACAAAGAGAGAAAGGAGAAGATGGCTGAACAAAACCAGTCAAAACTAGTTGAAAACAATATGGCAGTCTGACTTGACCTGACATAGACCCCACAGCTCATTACACACTCCTTGTAATATGTTACCATGCTACATAACACACCCACCGGTGACAGTTTCCAACTGCCATGACCACGGCAAGATATAACCAAATAAGGAAAGAAAAGAAGTGGCACCCTATTCCCCGGAAAAACCTGCCCAGTTCCCCAAACAATTGTGAATATTCTTCCCCTTCATTACCCTAACTCCTTATAACAGCTGCTTAAGCACCCCAGGGCCTGAGAAGTTGATTTGTGAACTTGGTTCCCACTTCTCCATTCTTTGGCCATTGAATAAAGCTTGTGCTGTTGAATGCTCGTATGGTCTCATTTCAAAGTTATGACACCAAACAGAGGAAGAACCCCAAGAGGAAGGGCAAGAGACCGTTCCTCAGGTCTCTCCCCGACTGGGGAGAGAGTTCAATTGGTAACAAAATTAAGAAGGCAGTGGAAGCATTTATCAAAGCTAAGCTAAAGCACATGCCAGAAAAATATTTGTAATAATGCACACCTCATGACAACCATAATTATCTCTGGTTGACTGGATTTGGGTAATTTTAAATTTTGGTCTCTGACAATGCTTTGTTTGCATTTTATAGAATAAATATATGGCTTTTTTAAGATCAAAACCTCATAGTTTTTAAAAAGTAATAAAAATCATTAATTGACTTATTATTAAGCTGCGTTATAGAAGTCAGTGATAAGAAATATGTTCAATTATAATGGCAACTCACAGGTGGTGTAAGTTTCTGCATACATCTTGACCTCAATATTTACCCTAGCCCCAAATCATCATCTTTGATTATCTTTACCTTATACTCTAAAAATTCTTTAAAATTTGTCTGCCTTTTCCAAATTTTTTATTATGATGTCATTTTATGATTTCTACTTCTTTTTAAGATGAAGAAACACGCACAGAATGCAAGCATTTATTCAGCAAAAATATCTCAGCAACTGTCAATAACATTTTGAAAACAACACTATATTTTCCAAATCAAAGATAAAAATATGCTTGTAATAGGTGCTGCCAATGCTCCCACAAAAGGAATAGTTTTCTTCCCAATTTTATCATTGTTTCTTTGGCAGCCTTCTGTTTGGGTATATTTTTAAACATATCTTTCAAAATACCATTCCTAACAAGCTTATATAAATTTAGCTTTCATTTAATTAACCTTTCTTCAGTAAGAATTTTCTTTTAAAGTTCTTTGTTTCTATCTGTTCTGCAATCTCTTCATAAGAAATGGAAAAGCTATCTGGAAGTTTTCTTTTGAATATACAGAGCTGAATTTTACCTTGTGTAGAAGTTGAAAATTTATATGATGTCAATTATAGTCAAGGTCATACCAAGGTATGACCAAGGTTAATACCAAAAATATATTCTAAATATATTCTAATACAGCTGGGCCTTGCTGGTGTGAAGTACACAAGTTTGATATAGACAAGAAGGACATAAGAACAGCCCTTCTCTGGGCCGATTGAAAACAATATGTTCCTGCCCATAGATGAGCCCACACAGACTATGCAAATGTAGACAGGGGGACAAGACACCATAATCAGATGCAGTAGGTGGAAACAAATATGCTTGAAAAGTGTGAATTTATTTAAAACGACAGACAGCTCAAGAAGTTACACTTTTTAGAAAAGTGCATATTTTAAAAAATCACTTCAAGACAAACCAATTACCATATGCTGTGAGGTTTGAATTCATCCTCAAATGAAAATGTGTTAAAAACTGTCAATTACTTTTTTTTACTGGTAATGCTTTTGAGCATTTCCTTTTGGATTTTATCAATTAAGTATTGCTTTTTTTTTTAATTTTGTGAACTAAAATAACTCACAATAGTGAGTGAACACAGGCAGCATGGGATAGAGAAATTAAACATCTCTCTCTGTCTCTCATACACACACACAAACACACACATACAATGTTCTAGATTCCAGTGCTGACGATAAACGCTTTTAAAGTACAGAGGTCATTTTAAAAAGTCAACCCATATCAATTTATTTTTAATAAGAGTGTAATGTGAGATGATGTATTAGTTTCTTATTGCTGCTGTAACAAATTATCATAGACTTAATGGCTTTAACAACACAAATTTATTGTCTTAGAGTTCTGTAGGTCAGAAATGGATCTTACAATGCTAAAATCAAGCTGTCGGCAGAGCTTAGTTCAGTCTGGAGGCCCTTGGGGAAAATTTCTTTTTCTTGCCTTTTCCAGAGGCTGGTGTCTTCTGTGGCTTGTGACTTCACATCGCTCTGAATTCTGCTTCCATCTTGAAGCCATCACATCCCTTCTTGACCCTGATTCTCCTGCTCCCTCTCATAATGACCTTTGTAATTAGACTGGGTCTACCCAGATAAACCAGGATAAGCTCCTTATCTCATGCTGTTTATTTAAAGCACATCCACAATGTCCGTTTTGCTACAGGTTTTATTGATAACAACATGGACACCTAGGGGATGGGGCGTTATTCTCTACCTCAGATGATCTCTGTGACATGACATCAAATGTTCAGAGTTCCCTTCCTCTTTTTGATCCTAGAATATCTCTTTTTCTCAGCTAAAATATTTCATCATTTCACAAATTCTAGATTTCACCTTTATAGAATAATACACAAAATTATTTAAATACCCTTTTACAAAAATTATAGTGCTGAGTACTGCAACTGAGTAATATATTTTGCAATGTTTAGATATTTTGAGGCTGTACACAGAATTTGCATATTAAAAGAAATTTTTTTGATAGAAAATGTCTGAGATCCTAAAAAATGTTGCTTATAAAATAAACTCTCACTACCTTTAAAAAGTTATTTATCTAGTAAAGAGTTAGGAAACAATAATGGTGAGCAATTCAATTTTTGATACACACACATATTGACTTTATATGTTTTATGTTTTCCTTTATGGAAATTTATGCTCTCCAAACAAAACTAAAATTATTGGAAAAAATTGCAGTATCCATCTAAAGACAACCAATTCTAATATTGTCTGAACTCTCATGTCTACATAGATTTGTTGTCTTTTTTATGAGCATTATTTTCATTAAAATCAGTCCAATCACATTTTATATATTTAATTTTTTGTTTTTATGCCGAGGGAAATTGGCCCTGGGCTAACATCCATGCCCATCTTCCTCTACTTGATATGTGGGATGCCTGCCACAGCATGGCTTGATAAGTTGTGTGTTGGTCCGTGCCCGGGAGCAGAACATGTGTACCCCGGGCCGCTGAAGTGGAGTGCGCGAACTTAACCACTATGCCACCGGGCCGGCTCCTATATACTTAATTTTTAACCTGATGTTTTTGTATACTTTTAAAGGGAATACTTTTCATAATGTTATGCACTTAAAAGTTAGTTGAGTCACGTTTAACTAACTTACATTTTATTATTCAGGTTGCTTATTTTTCATTTATATATGTAATAAACATAATTGTGCACTTTTTTCCTGAGAACAATTTTATGAATGTAAAATTGAAAGCATTTCTTAAAGCTGTTTTTCTACCATTAATTAAATTTTCTTGATGGAGGAACATGAGTCTGTATTTTAATCCACCTGAACATATTACAGATAAATTTTGGAGAATTAAATAACATAAGAAAAGCCATGTTAATGAAGACTATTAATGTGATATAAAGGCATATATTTTAGATATTTTTCCAGTCTTATTTTGTTTCTAAATTATGTCAAAGTGTATTTGAAATCTTTGATCACATAAGTAAAGAAATATGAGGCAAAAAGCATATCCAAAAAAAATAGAAATTAAATTCATTGATGTCTTCTTTTTTTAATATTGAGCATTAATGCTCATTAATTTGGTTACATAATTTAAATTGGGATTTTCTTGATTAAAAAATAGAAATTTAAAGAACATTTCTCAGTATTTGATTGATAACTTTTCATCCGCTGTATATTTAAATAGGAGTAAGAAAGTATGGCATAAATGGCAATTACTCATATTTCGAAGATTATTACCCTAAAAAACTTTTTAAAAGGTATGTATTATGAAAAAGAGCATGAGAAATAACAAGAAATATTATTGTCATTGGGGGAAAAAAGAACTGAAACACGAGGTTTCTCTGTTCATTTTTTAAAAAAACTCATCAATATTTGGTTTCCCAGCAAGAATTAATTTCTATTGTAGAAAAAAGGTAGGTATTTTATTTAACCGTTGTTGTATCTATAAGCTAGACTTTACATAACTCTGTTCCACCATCTACTGGCATTAAGGTCTGATATGCTACTTAAGTCCAAACCATAAAAACGTGGAGTCACTGGAGATGATTTCACTCAGCAGCACAATGAACAGGGGAAGGAGAGAGGGCAACAAAACAGTGCAGGGACAGTTAAGTCTTTGCATGTTATTAACACCAACATCAATACTGAGATTTTACTCACAGACAAGGTCAGGGATATGGAGTTATAGTGCATGTGGCAAAAGATGGAATTTAGTATGTTGGTTATTGAAATGTCTATGGCTCTCTAGCATATGTTTAATGTACGTAATCCTTTATTTTTTAAGAACAGAGCAAATTTAATTCTCAATTGATAGTTCCCACTGAAAGGCTTAAATGAAGATAGCACGGTGGCAAACACATACATACACACACACATACACACACAATAAATAAACCACCAAATCATCAGCATGAACACCACAACTCATCCCAGGAAATATCACAAGATAAAGATAAGGTGCAAAGCACATATGGTTCTCTCAGGAACACAACCGCCCATCCAGAGAACCACCCATGATCGAAGTGATTCAACATGATCCTTCCTCACAAACCAGATTTATTTGGACCAGGACTGGAAACTTCCCTGGGAGACAGTTAAAAAGGCTGCCTACTGCCCCGTGGCTTAGCGGTTAAGTGTGCACGCTCCGCTACTGGCGGCCCGGGTTCGGATCCTGGGCACACCCCGACGCACTGCTTCTCTGGCCATGCTGAGGCCGCGTCCCACATACAGCAACTAGAAGGATGTGCAACTATGACACACAACTATCTACTGGGGCTTTGGGCGGGGGGCGGGGGGAAGGAGGAGGATTGGCAATAGATGTTAGCTCAGAGCCGGTCTTCCTCAGCAAAAAAAAGAGGAGGATTAGCATGGATGTTAGCTCAGGGCTGATCTTCCTCACACACACACAAAAAAAGAATACAGGTTTAAAAAAAAGGCTGCCTAGCCAAATTACCCTAAGAGAAATAGGATTACATGGAGTGTCTTGGATATTTAAATTGAAAAATATTTAGAGACCTCTATCAATATTATGAAAATCCTACGATTTCCCTTTTCAAAATTGAAGAAATTCCTATTTCTCTGTGTCCTAATTGTACAAATTTTCCTGGGCTCATTTATAGAGATAAAATATTAGGATACGCAGGGTAATATAAATTATAAAGACACACTTATTGAATAAATCAGAAACTGTTGAAAAGTTGAATATTTTATACAAAACTTTAGCGACTCAATGGAAAAAATATTGAAATTACAAATAAGAAAATATTAGAAAAAATAAAGATAAGTCTTTTTTACAACCTAATGTGTGGTGAAACACTGGATGGATCAGTTTATTAATAGGAGCATGAAATGAACAGAAAGACAAGCAATAAGGGATGTAGACTATCCGTTCTTTTTATTACAGGATAACTTTAGGGTACAAAAACTGGTGTCACAGTATCTTAAAAAGTCTGATGAGAAGTTATGGATAATGTTTTTGGTCAGAGGTATTACTTTTTACTCATCTTGTCCATCAAAGTATGTATTTTGGAACACGATCATCATTCCATTAAACTGTTTATTTTTGTGTGGTACTTTAAATGGTGTTAGTACAGCTGCCAGGATTTTTTTATTTCCTTTATGACTTTTATCAGAATGATGAATACTTATGACATTTCTGAACTTCTGCTTAGTAAGAGTGTCTCCCTCACAGTAAGAAAGATCAACTGTCATCATTCATATCAAAAACATAAGTTTTTAATTTTTTGCACTGTGTGAGGGATAAATGCTCTGAAATTGAGTATGCTATATACTGCTAGATTTGATGTTACTGTCTAGGTAGTCAAAGGGCAGAACAACTTAATGTACATTTAATCTAAAAAAAATCTAATTTAAAATGATTTAATAACTATATTGTGTATATTCTTATAATTTTATGCATGCTTCTTTAATTAGAAGCAACTGTGTAGAAGAGAAAATTAATATTGAAAAACATGTATAGGACAATATGATAAAATACATTTCATCAATTAAGTAATATTTATAGCCAACTTCACTTGACTGAATCATTAAGTAAATTAAATTTTAATTTGGAAGAAAATATCATTAGCCACAAATTTAAAAGATGGCACATAATTTTTCAATTCAAGAGGTATAATGAACTAGTTTCTGAGTTCCTTCTAAGTATAACTGAGGCATTTTTGGATGCATAACAAAGATTTTAAGTGATCTGAACAATGTAGAGTAGATTAGTGTTATAGTAAAAACAAATCACAAATCATAGCAATTAAAGCCACCCTGGGAGGTTCTCCTGTAAATTTCCTTAATCCAGCTCAAGTCCTAAAACTAGACTATTCTAGAACAATTCATTATATTTTGACATCCAGAGAAAGGAGTTTCACAAAATGTAGTTTTTCTTAGTATAATACCTTTACATTCATGGAACTCCATTCCTGTCTTTTGTATTTGAACATTTTTAATATCTAGCTCTACTGATACTGGAGTTATATATGCTATGAAAATTCTTGTCTCATGTATCCCGTGGATATATTTTTAAAAGTTAGACGTAAAGGTACCACGTGGAACATCTGTGTTTGATATTATATCAGTGAAATATAATATAAAATGTGTTATCTGAAATCATCAACCTTAAGCCTACTCTTGCCTACATTTCGCTAAGATGTAGAAAATGCTGCTGGTTGACAGGTCCATACTTATCTCCCATTCTTCATTATTGAGAAGCACATAATATAAATTGGTGAAATATACATGATGATCCAAGCCAATTATGAAATATTTTTATTCCTCTGTGCCAATGACTGGTCTAGCTGTGAGTACATGATTTTTATTTTTAAATTAGAAGTAAAGGGGGACTTCTTCAGGGTTTTCTATAAAGAAATTTTTATCTTGACAAAAGAAAGGAGTTATGAGACAAGGATTTCCCCCACTCCCTTCCTCCCTGTTTTGGGGGCCCACCAGCCAGGAACAAACCCTGGATCTATGATACTATCTCAGAATTATAGAGAGAAAGCCTTAGAAATAAGGTTAATTTCCCAAGGACAACAAAGAGGGGGAGAAAAAGGCCTGCATCCAAGAACAACAACCACAGGCCCTTGACTATTGACTACTCCCTAGGGAATAACAACCCCCAAAAACCCTGACTGTTCCCTAAGCCTGCAGTAAATTTTCTTGGGATTTAAGCTAATCTTAGTCACAATTTCTGCTATTGCAGCAAAAAGTATTCTTTCATCACACAACATTTATTTCTCCATTTATTTTTTGTCTCGATCTTTTATTTCTCCTGTAACACAATGAGCTCAATTTTAAATTGCATAAATCTAAAAAAGGATGATCTTATTTATATTTTCCTCAGTCATTCCTAATCAATGTACATGTTTTATGAAAAGTGGAGGGTAGTGATTTAGAAAGACAAAAATAGTACTCACGTTAGTATTTTATTGTGTATCTTTCATCCCATTTCCTAACATACACATATATACATACATACATACGTAAATGCCAGAAATAGGTGTTTTTTCAATAGTGACTATATATATAGCTGTATGCTAAGACATTTGGTTTGTTACCTAACGTTTTTTTTTTTTTTTTGCTGAGGAATATTGGTCCTGGGCTAACATCTGAAGCCCATCTTCCTCTACTTTATATGGGACGCCACCACAGCATGGCTTGAAAAGCAGTGCATTGGTCAGTGCCCGGGATCTGAACCTGCAAACCCTGGGCTGCCTAAGTGGAGCACACGACCTTAACCACTACACCACCAGGCTGGACTCTGTTATCTAATTTTTAAAATAATTTTATTTTTTAGAGCAGTTTTAGGTTTATAGCAAAATTGAGCAGGAGGTACAGAAAATTCTCATATACTCCCTGCTCCCCACATGCATAGCCACACACCCCCTACTTTTGACCTTCCACATCATAGTGATACATTTGTTACAATTGACGAACCTACATTGATGGTCACGCTACATCATTGTCACCCAAAGTCTATAGTTTAAAACGTCTAATGACGTGTATCTACCATTATAGTATCCTTCAGAATAGTTTCACTGCCCTAAAAATCCTCTGTGCTCCTCTGCCTATTCATCCCTCCCCCCACCCCAAACCACCAGCAACCACTGATTTCTTATTGTCTCCATAGTTTTTCATTCCGCAGAATGTCATACTCTTAGAATCACTCAGTATGCAATCTTTTCAGATTGACTTCTTTCACTCAATAATATGCTTTTAAGCTTCCTGTATGTCCTTTCATGACTTGGTAACTTGTTTCTTTTTTAGTGCTGAACAATATTTCACAGTCTGGGTGTTACCACAGTTCATTTATTCACTCACCTACTGAAGGATGTCTTGCTTGCTTCCAAATTTTGGCAATTATGAACAAAGTTGTTATAAATATTCGTGTGAAGATTTTTTGTTTGGATATAAGTTTTGAATTCATTTGGGTAAATAGTAGGGTGTGTGATTGCTGGATCATATGGTAAGAGTATGCTTGATTTTGTAAGAAACCTCCAAACTGTCTTCCAAAGTGGCTGTACTCGTTTGCATTTCCACCAGCAATGAAGGAGAGTTCCTGTTGCTCCACGTCCTTGTCAGCATTTGATGTTGTCAGAGTTCTGAATTTTGGCCTTTCTAATTGGTGTAGTGGTATCTCATTGTTATTTTAATTTGCAATTCCCTAACGACACATGATACAGAACTTCTTGTCATAGGCTTATTTTCCATCTGTATATCTTCTTTGGTGAATTGTCTGTTCAGGTCTTTCACCCATTTTTAATTGAATGGTTCATTTTCTTACTGTTGAGTTTTAAGAGTTCTTTGTGTATTTTGGATAACCGTCCTTAGATATGTCTTTTGTAAATATTTTCTTCCAGTCTTTGGCTTGTCTTCTCATTCTCTTGACATTGTCTTTTGAAGAATAGAAATTTTTAGTTTCCGTGAAGTCCAATATCAATTCCTTTTGGCATGGACTATGCTTTTGGTGTTGTGTCTGAAAAGTCATCGCCAAACCCAAAGTCATCTAGATTTTCTCCTATGCTATCTTCTATGAGGTCTACAGTTTTGCATTTTGCATTTATGTCTTTGATCCATTTTGAGTTAATTTTTGTGAAGGGTGTAAGGTCTGTGTCTAGATTCTTTTTTTTTATGTGGATGTCCAATCTAGCACCATTTGTTGAAAAGACTATCTTTTCTCCACTGTATTGCCTTTGCCTCTTTGTCAAAAATCAGTTGATTATGTTTATGTGGGTTTTTCTGGACTCTAATCATCTAATTTTTTCATTAATTTCTATCATTTGCCTAATATTTCTAAAATTGTGAGACTTTTGTTTCTTATTTTCACATTATAAATTATAGTATCACAGTGTATTTTGTATGAAATTCTTATTGCATCTAGGATTAAATGCAATTTTATAGTATAAATTTCAAACATTCGCTTTTATATTTTTATTTTTTAAACTTATGCAAAATGCACAGTTCCTTCACTTATTTTTATTGCTAAACAATATGTACCAATCTGTAGTTAAAAATACCATTAATATCACTTTTTCTTGGCGAGAATAACACACAATAAATTTATTGTTTATATATTAATTCTATTCCAAATTTATCATGTGGGACAAAATTCCAGAGAAAATTAGATGTGTGGAGAAGTTTATGAAGAATTGTCCATATGCTCATTTTTCTAAAAAACAAATAAGCCCAAGAAATCCTTGTACATTAAGAATAAAACAATCCATTTTCATTGCAACAAAGAAAAGTTGGTGCAGATGGAATGACACAGTAAAAAAAAAACTGCTTAAGAAATGAATTTTCAGAATAATCATACTTCTTTCATTTGTCTCCAAATTTTTAACCCCTTGGTATATTCTCAAGTTTACAAAAAACGATCAAACAATAATAGTAAAAGCAAATATCGTGACTTTCATGTGTCTTTCCATCAGAAAATTGTCACAATTGTCTAGTAAAGGAAAGGGAAATGGATTTTTTAAATGATGATGATAATTTTATAGATACTAAAATAAACTCAGCAAGATTAACTTGACCCTTGACAAGGAGCTTATGATGCTTTCTGAAGCTCAGTTTCCTCATGGATAAAATGTTTAATAATGACTATCACATAGATTTAGTATCAGTAATAAATTGCTAAAAAATAAATAATATATGAAAACATCATTTTTTTTTACTTCATGTTGGTAGTCTTCAATATATGCTTCACTGCACCAATCAAGATATGCCTTAAGGATATGTTATCAGTTAGGGTTCTAGCTAGCTAGCTAAGCTGGATTTGTTTGTTAATTGCATGTAATTGTCAGAGCTGGCTAAGCATTCAGTTAAGCGGTTTCTATGGCTCTTTTCTTTGCATCTGATGCTAGACTTGAAATCTACAGAAGAAATGGGGACAGGAAGATGGAGGTAAGAAAAGGGAGAACAAGAGCAAGCTGATATCCACAGCATGAGCTGAAGCCCATGATGATGGACCGAAAACTGTCAGTTTTGTAACCTCTGATCTTGTTGATATAAGTATCCTACAGAAAGTGGATACCTTTCATAACAGAGCCTCACACATTCATTTAACATATACATAGAAAAGTTTCAAGGAGAATCTGAAGGAAAATGAAGCAGTTGTAGGGTCAGACCCTGCCTCTTGCGAATGATGCGAGCAACCATATCATCACTAAAAAAAATAATAATTTGCATGTGTGTTTCATCCTTTTTATTATTCTAACTCACCTTCATGTGCCTACTGTGGAATGCAAGAGTGAGAATGCTGAGAAATAAGGAGGTGAAAATAATATAAAGTCTGGATCATAAACCTCTGTGTAGAAGATTTCAAATCTCCTGTGAGGGAAAGTTTACCAGGCTTTTTCAAAGTTCAGCTCAGAGATGGTTCTGTGGTTGTGGAGCTGGCCTCATAGGGATTCGTCACCAACTTAAAAATTGCTGCTTCACTTCCGACTTCCAAAGCAAGTATAAGAATCTCTCTTGTCGCCCATCCTAACCAGAAACACACGGGAAAGGAATTCTTGGAAATTTAGTCCACTCTAGCCAAATTGGCACATTAAAAAGCATGTGAATGCCAACTTGGCACTTATACATGTCTCCTTAAAACATACTTCATTTCCAAGTAGAGAAGATAATAAGTCACGCTTCTACTTCACATCATGAAACTATTCCTCTAACTGAAAACACAGTGACTTTTTCCCTAGAAGAGGCGACTAGCCCTCCTTTTGTCTTTGGGTGATGTTCTTTCTTTTCTCAGCTGATTCACTTTCTCATTTGATATCATGTAATTTAAATATTCAGATATAAAGTAAATTACAATTAAAACATCTCATGTTAGATGAGAAGGGGATGAGAAAGGAGAAGAAACAAATATTTAATGAACATATGTACAAACATATTCATATCAAAATAAGGGTGAAATACTCATGACAATTACAGTCCTCATTTATCCAACTGGTCACATGAAGCTAGCTCAAAATTATTGAGGCGGTTGTTAAAAAATTATTTGTATAGAATTTATTTTACAACTTTTTGATGTATAATTGATATATAAATAATACACGTTTATTGTATACAATTTGATAATATTCAACATAGGCATACACTCATGATAATATCACAACAGTCAAGGCAATAGCCATATCCATTACCTACAAAAGTTTCCTTTTGAACTGGTAATACGATGTGTTAAAACTTTTGAAGAAATCTTAACCAGGATGAGACATATGTTTGGTTGTTTTTAATTTCTCGTACCATGGCATATCTTTGTTTTTAGTACTTTATTTTCATTTCTGAATAATTATCTGAAAAACATTGATTTGTCTCTGAATAAGCAATTACCAGAAATTGATTCTTAACCTAAATAGGAAATTTTCACAAGATTATACCTTATTACAAGCTGGCAATTTTTTTCCTGAAGTCTCTAGTTTTTAATAAAAATCAATGAAAAATATTTTTTCAAGATGGATTTACTTTATTGCAAATCAAATTGCAATGGAACTATTCCAATGATGCCAGATTCTTATATTTGATTAGAAAAATGAAGTTATCTAAAATAATCCACGTTGTGACAATAATTATCCAAGTTATATAAGTCAAGTAGCAACTATAAAGGGCAATAACCATTAAGTGTAGTCATGGCTACTGTTGTGTCCAGCAACCCTAGGAAAAAAAAAGGTATTTTTCATTTCCCTATATCAGTCACATATCATCTAGAAAAGGACTCTGGTTTGGTTCGTGACACATGCTCACTTTGGAACAATTTTTGTGGTCAGAAGAAGTGTGGTGGCCAGGTCTGAGTCATGTGCATTTGTGTGGCCAGGATGACAATATTTTTACAGGCTGGAGAAAATTTCTCAAAAACATAGTGGAGAGTTGGGCTGCTGATCAGACAAAACAATAGATGCATGCTGAATATGCATCTAGGTTATTGAGGTTTTTTTTAATCTCATTGTTCTTATTTCTAGTTCATAATATTATTTTTCAGAATATATCCTTAATGTTCTGAATTCTTTAGGTGGGATTTTCATATAACTAAGCAACATTTAAAACCTAAAATCAATAGATGAACAAGGACAGAAATCATCCCAAATGACATTGAAATACCATAATTTTAGTAGTCGTATTTTCCTGTAAATTGTTTTAAGCTACAATTTTTTCTCTGCCCGTCTTTATATGTACACACCATTATGCTGCAAGAAACTAGAATACTTTTAAAAAAAGACTATATTTCATTTTTGCATCATGACAAAAAAACAAGAAAACTCACACTTTGCCCTCTCATGAAATTTGCTTCTCAGGCAATATTTTAAAGATTGCACCTTTTTTTTTGACATGCTTGCAGCAATCATTTAGTTTGAATATCTGTTTCAAATAACAGAAGATCCCACAAAGCAGATTGTATTTTTCACACTTTTGGCTACATATAAGTATGCATATCTTACTTCTTCCTAAAATAAATCCCATCCTTTGCCAGTATCATTAAAATTCTGTAGTGTATTACTGCTTCATGGCAATGAAGTTCATTTCAAGATTAACTATTGCATTTAAAACACTAGCAAAAGTCATGAAAAATTTAATGCAGCCTTAAATTTTGAACATATTTCTATAAATGAGCATGGTTAAGAACGCATTGCACTTAAAAGCTTACAACACATCTTTCGTTATTTTCAAGACCTAAGAATGTATTTAGATTAGTGTGTTTTATTATTTTAAACATAAGCCTGTTGAATTAGGGAGGATAAGTTAACCTTCATTCATTTGCTGTTTTAAAAGTCTTCTAAAAGTTACCACTACCCCTAATTATTGTTGTAGCATCATTACAAACCTCCCTGTCACCTCTTGTATGCCTCCCTGAGGGAGACACTGTAAGAAATGATCCATAAAATCAGATTTAAAAGTGGTGTCAACAATAGTGTATAAGACACTATAGTCATATTTGCACAGTAAAGGCACTGAAATAAACCAGATGGTCTCTTTTCCCTTCGTGAAGGTTAAATTGAGTGCATATTTACTTTCCCTTTAATTATAACCTTCATTGTTCAGGGCAACTTTAAACCAAAAGACATTGTGCATAATTCACATATAATTTGTCAGGTCAATGCATGCATTGAAAAAAAAGTAGCTTAGTATCTGAATAAAAAAATAGGGCTAGGTATTTCATCTGTCTCAAAATTACGGATTATTTTTTAATTCACTGGATGTGAAAGTTGTGTATACCCTCTTTCCTTAGCTATATTGAGAGCTCCTTTTGTGCAGAGACTCTTGTAATCATTTGCTTCTGAGAGTTACATACCCTCTTGAAGGCTCATTTGTAAAACTTATACGAGAATATTTAAAACATAGAGTTTCCTTGAGTATCAAATACGGTGATATGCATTAACCAAGCATACTAGATCATACTGAAAAGACCCCCCAACTTTTAAAATTAAATTAATTAAAATTCTAGGGAATTTAAAATTTGGGGGCCAGCCCGGTTGCATAGTGGTTAAGTTCATGCCCTCCGCTGCGGTGGCCCAGGGTTTTCAGGTTCAGATCGCAGGTATAGACCCATGCACTGCTTATCAAGCTATGCTGTGGCAGGTGTCCCACATATAAAGTAGAGGAAGATGGGCACAAATGTTAGCCCAGGGCCAATCTTCCTCAGCAAAGAAGGGAGGATTGACAACGGATGCTAGCTCAGAGCTAATCTTCCTCACAGAAAGACAACAACAGCAAAAAAACTGGACATACCAGCCCACAAAGTGGACTAGTTATCAGCACTCCTTACTTATGTTTGACTAAAGAGTAAGAGATTTGTTGGCTATTGAATGATAAATGTTGGTAATCTATGTTAAGCCAGTATTGTTTTATGGCGTATTTCTCTTATCAATATCAAGATGATAAATGAAAAAACTGATATTTACTGAGCTCTCCTGTGATGTATGCACAATGTAATGTGTTTGTTTTCTTGATTTCATAGATGAGGAAACAGGAATTGAGAAGGTTTGTAATTTGCCCCAAGTTACTAATCCCTCCACCCATTATCATGTTTAGAGGATATTATCAGTTAATAGAAGTCAAAAACATTTTAATGAAAATTAAACAAGTTTGACAATAGAATTAGACAATATATGTGTGACCAACATGTCTGAAACAGCGTCGAAGAAAAAAGGCAACCCAGTGCATTCACAGAGGGCAACAGTTGAGTACACTTCCTTCTGTAATGTTTAAGGTTCTGCGGAGGGAAACGTCTGAATGTCAGACAGGGATCAGCTGGGAAGAGGATGAACTCAGTGAGTCCTGCTCAAAGTGGAGAATCTCTCAAAGCCTTGCTCTGGGAATTATGACAGGTGTGGGCATGTGTGTGTATGTTGGAGATGAGGTGCATTCTCATGCACTGTATTTATTAAAAAGAATCCCAGCTCAACTAGCCAAGGCTGTTAGTGTTAAACTCTTTCAGTTGTCTCTTCCTCTAAGGAAGTTAAGATGATAGAGGTCCAGAGAATGCTAGGTGAGACCTCCCATAAACAAAAACTAAAACTGAAAAAAAAAATTCATGAGTGAAAAAGAGCTCAGTAATGCAAGGCAGGACATTTAGGAGGCTTTTCAGAGATGTAAGTACTGTGTGTACTAGTGAGGTTGTCCCAAAGGTTGTCTAATGTCAGCACCAAGCAAAATCATTCTGCCTTTATTTCATTTCAATTTAAAAAATATTTTTAAAGCAGGGAGAAGCAATCTTCTGGGTTCATGCTTATTTCCAAGGACTAAATTTTTAAAGCCAGTAGCAATTATATTTTCTATTTGTCATATAAAGGAAAAATGGGTCCCAGGAGTGCTTGACTAGGATCAGAATCTCCCCACTGCATGGATTTAGAACCTTAGCACTTACTGCCCAGGAGACAATAAATATCTGAAATAGGCCCCTACTCTCTTCTATGTGAGTTTAAAATCTATCCCCAAGTATCAATCCTTCTAACAGACAACGCATTTAATTATTTAATGTTTATAGTTATCCATGCTATACCTTTTGTTTGTTTGTTTGTTTGTTTCACTGAGGAAGATTTGCCCTGAGCTAACATCTGTTGCCAATCTTCCTCTATTTTGTATGTGGGTCGTCGCCACAGCATGGCAACCAATGAGTGGTGTAGGTCTGCACTTGGGAACTGAACCTGGGCCATGGAGGCAGAGCAGGCCAAACTCAACCACCAGGCCACAGGGCTGGCCCCTCCATGCTTATCTTTTAACAATTTGGCAGACTCTTTCACAAAAGAAAATTCATATATATAAATATGTTTTTAAGTGATGCACTTAGCTCAGTATAAAAATATCTTATGTGTTGCCTAAATTTCTGGAGAACATTAAAATGATGCATACAATTGTGAGTTTGGAGTCAGGTCAGTATGAATAAAGTTCTCAAATCTCTCATTTACTTTGGGTAAATTCTTCATCATTTCTTAGCCTCAGTTGCATTGACTGTAAATATCATATTATAGACTTTATTTAGGGGGATGTTTGTATTCCTCTAACCATATCACACTGATATGTATATAGTTTCTGTGATCATAATTTAAAACATGTTTATTCTAAGGCTAGAAGGTATGTACGAGGGATAGTGAGGATGGAGGGGAATCTAGAAGCTTTGTCACATAATAAAGAATTGAAGTGCTTACAACAGAGAAGAAATTTAGTAGTTCATGATGAATGGGTTCAAACACTGAAAGTATTTTCTATGAAAAAATCAAGTGGCATTTATTGTGATGTAATGAAGAAGATGAAACTGATTTCTCTGTATAATCTATTAGATACTAACTCTAATATTAAAATATACAACTAGCATAATAAAACTCCTATGTGGAAATGGCATTATAGCCACAGCTTGTTGAAAAAGAAGAAAGAAAATGATGAGTGACTGAGATTTCGCATATGATGAAATGGAAAAATTTGTCACTTTAAACAGAAAGCATGTAAACTCAGAGAGAAGGATCCTCAAGTTTATAACTATAAGGCGTATGAAAAACTGCTACAAGAATTATTTGTTTACCAGAACAAATTTCCAACTCTTGAAATTTAAAGCAAGCTATTTTAGGAATAAACACATGCCAATCATAAAAAAATGAGACAAGTATTAATATTCATAACTCTAAATATGAATATATAAAAAGATTAATATAAATATTTTCAGAAGAAAAATGAGCATTGTTGTTATGGTCTAAATAAGAATATTGTTCTGTGTAGACTATTAATTTAACCAAATTAAATCCCATGAATTTTGTTTTTATAAGTAAAGTAAGAAAAAATGGAGAAATGGAAAATTATGCAAAGAAGAATGCTATGGACTGAACTGTGGCCCCCCCAAAGTTTATATGTGGAAGCCCTAACTCCCAATGTCACTGTATTTGAAAATAGGGTCTTTAGGAGGTAATAAGGTTAAATGAGGTCACAAGAGTAGGACCCTAATCTGATAGGACTATGGCCTTATAAGAAGAGGAAGAGAGAGACACAGTGAGAAGGTGGCCATGTGCAGGCCAGGAAGAGAGGCCTCACAAGAACCAAACCCTGCCAGAACCTTAATTTTGGACTTTCCAGCCTGCAAAAATGTGAGAACCAGAACTGTTGTTTAAGCTACCCAATCTACGGTATTTAGATATGGTAGCCCAAGCAGACTAGTATGAAGAGCAAAGTGAATTCAATATAACAAATATTTATAAAATTATTGCATATAAAACCTTCTATGAAGTGCCAAGACACTTGACACATACTATTCTTCATTAAATAAGTAAAATCATATTATGTAATTGTACTTTATCTTGTCAAAGAAAAGAACAGTTAAAATAGAAACCTAAACAAACATATATGTATACAAGCCCAGAAACATATTTATATCTAATTTTTGCATGCATGCATGCAAATGTGTGCGTGTTTGTATGTGTAGAGAGAAAGAGAGAGAGAGATTGGGACTTGTGGGGCAGATGTGAATACACATTTTTAGAGAATTGGATTCTCATCCTATTAGTAGCTTTGGATAGCAATTACGTATTCATGTTTTAGTAAACAATAAATTAGGAACAATTGACTAGTTTTCCTAATTTTTATAGTGATGTCTCATAAAATTCAAGCCTTTTGAAATGGGAATCCACAAGTAAGAAAAATCCAGGTGCAAAATATCAGTGTTCTTGAGCAAGAAAGCATTGAAAATCCTAAGTGTACTACAAATAGTACTGAACTCCCAGATCATATTGAAATGAAACACTGCTATAGTGGAGACACTATGTCTCAAACAGAATCTCAGCAAGTTTCTTTTGTTCTACTTAAACCAACCGCCTGAGTTCGCAAATATAGGCTCTTCCTTCTTAACCAAAAAGAAAACAGGCAATTTCCCTGGTGATTATCACAATTCAGTGCCTCACTTTTCCACAGAACTCTCTGTCAATTATTCTTATTTAATGGAAGTAGAGATTTTTGGAAATGAACATATTTGAATGACAGTAATTTTTCTAAAAATTGCTGAAGAAAAGAGAACCTTAAAGAAGAAAAGCATATCAATTACATGAGACCAGAGCTGAACTATTGCCTTTTCTGAGGTAATAGCAATGCTATCATTCAAACAGGGATTTAATTCCAAAAATAACTTTATTGTTCAAATTGCTGATATTCTATTCAGCTGATATTCATTCTATTATGATGTTTAGAGATAAGTATATTATATGAGACTATGCATAAAGTAAGATAACACATTTATTCATACACATATTTTTTCAATAAATGTATAAAATATAGTCATATGATAGACCATGATGATATATTGATGAACAGGCAGAAGAGGTGTCTTCTCTCTTTGAATAAGGAAGTGAGGGAAAAACAATAACTATATTGTTGTAAATGTATATATAGTTATTCAGGAATGATAAATGCTATTCTAAAAATCACATGAAATGATGTGGAAGAAAATGAATGGGGAAGCTTATCTAAAGAGGTGATTTTTAAGGTAAAATCTGAACAAAATATGAAGCCAATCGTGTGAAAATGTGGAGAGACATTCCAGGAATCAGAAAAGAAAAACAAAGTCATAAGACACAAAAGAATTTGAGTGGAGATCGGTCAACTTTTTCTGCGGAGGGCCAGTTAGTAAATAGTTTAGTCTTTGAGGGTCATTTACAATCTCTGTCACGCATTTTTCTGTTTTCATTTAAAACCCTTTTCAAATCTAAAGGCCATTCTTAATTCATGGGCTGTACAAAAACAGCCCACGTGTTGGATTTAGCCCTCAGGCAATGGTTTACTGATCCCTGAATTAGAAGAACAAATGGAAGACCAATAGGGATAAGGTTTAGTTGGTTAAATAGCAGAGCCAAGATTCAAGACAGTCTGATTCAAAAACATGCTCTTAATCACTACCTTGCCTTCCTTTATGACAATAAATATAGATACAATTCATAAATAGCAACACATAAATTACAAATTCTTCCTCATAGAACCTGATAGGGTTTCTCAAGGGAGGTGATGCCTATACAGAGTATTAGAGGATGACTCTCCACCGTTTTAATCTCTTCTGTGTTCATCTATTTTGGTCTTGAACAAAAGACATCTGTCTTTATTTTTTCTGGTGAAGTCAGTGAAGTGGATGTATATTCAACACTTTTTCTATGCCCAGCATGGTGTTAGGCCCCATTCAATGATAACAATAAATTTGAAGACACAGTTGAATGTCCCTGAGTGAGGCGTTATGGAGTGGCTGAAAGAATGGATCTATTGAAGTCAGATTGTGCTAAATTGGATTCCACACTGGCAGCTTCCTTAGTTGTGTGACCTCAAGCTTATACTACCTTACGTCTCTGGGCTTAAATTCCTTTTTCTCTATAAAAGTTTAAATAAAGAGAAACTCATAAGTTCCAAATTTAAAAAAAAGTTAGCAATTATGAAACAGCAATCATAGTGTCTTGTATATACTTCCCTCTTTCTCTCTTTTTGGTTTTAAAAGTAGTCACTTTTCCCCACCTGTAAAAATATTAAATATTGTACACATGTAACAAATTTATTAAAGCACAATCATTTGGCCTACAATGTTTTGATATAGAAATGTAACTGAAGGCAGAAGTAAAAGTAAGCAAAGAAGACAAATACCCAAATTCAAGAAGAGGAATGAAAGAATAAAATGCTTCAACAGAAGAATATTGTCCCTAAAACATGAACAGAGACGTTATAAAATGAGAGCATAAATAGCCAAGAATCTAGAGGAACAAACACGAAAATTAAATATACGTTAAAGCTTCCCCAGGCAGGAGATCGTGAATATTTATTTTAAAAATAGCACCATTAAGTCCTCTGTGGTTTAGTATTACTGGGGGACAAAGAAAGGTAAGTGTATGAATTACTTTTCCATAGCTGCCATAAAAAATTACCACAAAGTTAGAGGCTTAAGGCAATACACATTTATGACCTCTCAGTTTTCGTGGGTCATAAGTCTAGGCACACAAGGTCCCAGGGAGTTCACCTGCTCCGTGTCTCACAAGACTAAAATAGAGGTGTCAGCAGGGCTTCTTTTCTTACGGGAGACTCTGGGGAGTATTGTGTTTCCAAGCTCATTTAGGTTGTTGGCAGAATTCAGTTCAAGGGGCTTGTAAGACTGAAATTCCCACTTCCTTGGTGACTGTCAGCTGGAGAACATCCTCACCCCCTAAAGGCCTCTCTTAGGGCATTGCACATGGGCCTGTCCATCTCAGAGCCAGCAACCAGACCTCCAGGCCTTCTCACGCTGTACCATCTCTTCTGCCTCCTCTTTGTGCTGCTCCTTGACTCTCTGTTCTGCCCATTTCTTCTATTTGTAAGGGCTCGAGTGATTACATTGGGCCCACTCAGATAATCCAGGATAGTCTCCCCATTTTAAGGACTTTAATTTTAATCACATCTGCAAAGTCTCTTTTGCCTAGTAAGGTAACATATTCCCAGGTTCTGGGGATTTGGGCATGGAAACTTTTGGGTGACACATTATTCTGACTATCACTATCTATGTATATGTATATGTATATGTATATGTATATGTATATGTATATGTATATGTATATGTACATGTACATGTATATGTACCGTAGTCCCCCCTTATCCATGGAACATACATTCCAAGACCCCCAGTTGATTCCTGAAACCACAGGTAGTACTGAACCCTATGTATACTATGTTTTTTCCTTACATACATACCTAACATAAAGTTTAATTTATAAATTAGGCACAATAAGAGATTAACAGCAATAACTAATAGTAAAGTTGACTTTGGGGCCGTTATTAAGTAGAATAAGGGTTACTTGAACACAAGCACTGCAATACTGTGACAGAGGATCTAATAACAGAGATGGCTACTAAGTGACTGATGGATAGGTAGCATATACAGCATGGATATACTGGACAAAGAGATGATTCATGTCCTGGGTGGGACAGAGCAAGACGGCACCAGATTTCATCATGCTACTCAGAATGGTGCACACTTTAAAACTATGAATTGTTTATTTCTGGAATTTTCCATTTAATATTTTCAGACCACATTTGACCGAGGGTAACTGAAACCATGGAAAGCAAAACTGTAAATAAGGTAGCGGCTATTGTGCATGTATAAATATATATAGATTTTATATATCCATATAAAACTCTAGATAGACAGATAGATATAGATATGGTTATACATGTATACAGCCATGTATACATGTTCTTTAACAACGGGGTTACTGAGAAATGCATCAGGAGGTGATTTCATTGTTGTGCCAACATCATAGAGTATACTAAGGAGAAGAAAATTTGCCACACCACAATATGTCCCTTTAACATGAGGATTATATTAGGTTGATTATTTTTAAGAATAAAAAGACTCAGAAATGTAATGATGTACTCTTGAAATTTATCTAATGTTATAAACCAATGTTACCTCAATAAAATATCAATTAAATAAAAAATAAATAAAATAAAATGAAACAGGGAAAAAAAAAATAACTCAGAAAGATTTTCCTGTTATCCCTCCCTTAACTGCTTACAGAAATTCAGATAAAAAGTCCTGTCTCGGGAAGTGAGTTGTCACCTTAGTATAACATGAACCTGGAAAAGCCTGTTGGGCTCCCCTCCGTGTTCTTCTGTTTCTGTGTGGCCAAACACTTGCTTGCCAGACGTTTGCTCCTTTTCACCTGTCTGGGAATTGCCTTCCTTCTCTTTGAATTCCCTGACTCTCCTCACTCTCAACATTCTTCTTTTGTGTTTAGCTGAGGATGGTATTTAAGGTGAGGGCTTCAGCCATTTTTGCAAATTACTCAGTTTTCCTGGGTTTCTCCCATGTATGTATTTATTAAACGTTTGTTTGTTTTTCTCCTGTTAATCTGTCTTATGTCAATTTAATTCTTAGACCAGCCAGAAAAACCCACAAGGGTAGATGAAAATTTCTTTCTCCCCTATAGTACTGACACCAACCTAGGTGGTATAGCCTACTACACACCTGGGCTATATGGTACTAATATTATGGGACCACCATCATATATATGGACTGTCGTCGACCAAAATGTTGTCTGTGGTGCATGAGTGTATATAGTTTTAATGGTTTTAATCAGGGCTGGGTGTAGAGTTGGTGGCAATTTTTAGAAAAGTGCATGATATTCTCAATTGACTTCAGTTATGCCGTACATTACAATACAGATTATTGAAGAGTAAAATAAAATCGTTGAAGAGGCAGTTTGCCATAATTGTTTATAACCAGACACGAAGGTATCAAGTATACCTTCCCCGGGTTACTGAATGAGAAACAATTATCAAAAGCTACCAATATAAACTTCAGAGATTAGTCTGGATAAACTTTAACTCTAAACTGAAATTTATATAGTGTTTTAGTAACTTTTAACTGAAGTGATAATTAGATGGGGAATTGTGGATTATGTGTGAGAGGGTGGCAAAGTTGAATATATGGCTGAATATAGGGTTTAGATGTGCTTAATTCTTAATATACTTTTTATTCCACAGTCCTGCTTGCCATGGTTATAACAAACCTATATAAAGGTATTATAGGAAACGACTTGCTGCCTGCATAAGTATGGTTACTAATGAAAAAGTATACTTCTCTGATTTAGGGGTTTCAACTAAATATTATTGTCAGAGGCATCTCTGTTGATATGACTTTCATGATAAGATGCATGTTAATTAAAAGACTGATATATAAACCAAGCTGACAATTTATCAGACTGCAAAAGGAGAAATTAATACTCCATTTTTCTGACATGAGTGTATGTGTTTTCAATCCAAGACTGCCTTAACTTGCATTTGCATATACTAGAAGCTTAAACAATGAAAATCCCTTCAACATAATAACATCTACTTCTCTATTAAATTAAATGTATAACCTCTCTTCCAGGGACAGAAATTTATAAACACTGCATTTTTTTTCATTTTCTGACTCTACTACTCTCCTTGAAGGGAGTCAGTCCCTCCTGTGAATAGTTTCTCTTCAAACTTAGTATAAATGTAACTCGTTGAGTTACAAAATCATATAAGATAAAGCTATTCCTTCCAGTGACTACAGATATTTATGGACAAAAGCATGTTGAGAGCTAATATTAACTCATTTGAATTTGAATGATCTGTTACATGACTAATAAGAAAGAGATTAATGAGATTTTTATCTGGAGAAGGTGATTTTTAGTTTGGAATTGGATGTTTCAATGAAGAACTTTGAGTAGGAGAGATGTGAGGGATGTAAATAGAGATCATTTTGATGATTGTGTTCACTCTTTTTGTTTCTCTTCTTTGCTTCCAGTTTTTCTGCTGCTTCTGACAATTAGTGACAAGGACACAATTCTTTGGAAACTGTATTGGGGAGAAAAAGTAGTAGACATATTGTTTGTTTTTCTGTTTTTTATTATAGATTTGGGGAAGAAAGGCAGAGACACATATTAATGAAATTGTGCCTTTACATAAATGTCAATATCAATGACTGTATTTATGTATATATAATCCCATTTAAAATGTTCATGCAGATAATAAATATTTCAATGCATTGGGATTTAATTATGTTCAGATTTTCAATGATGAGTTGTGTTCAAAAACTCATTTTGGCTTGAAAAATTCACTTATATTTGAAATATAGATATAATACCTATTATATACAGATTTATTCTCTACCTAAATATGGAAAAAACTGGAGGAAAATAATCCTACCACAAAGGTAAAGTATCAAAGAAACTATAACAATTAAGAAAATACACACCAGGAGTAGAGAAACAGCATTAAGAAACACTTAATTGACTAGTAAAATATGTAGTTATAAGGGAAAGTTATTAAATTGGATTTTTTCTGTCTGTGTATATATATATGAGTGTATGTGTGTGTCTGTTTATGTGCGTATATATGTGGATATGTATACATGACAAATTCTAAGAGCAAAAGTTAATAACTTTTAAAATTTTGATTTTAAAATCTTTAAAATTTTTTCCACTTATTCCCAAAAAAGCTTTCCTAGTTTAAAATAAAACAGATTATCTTTGAGCATGTTTTATGGAAATAGGAAAACATGGTAAAATGATGATGTTCTAAAGCTATTTAGAAACAATTAAGTAACGACTGGTTTCATTTGGGCTGCCTAGAAGCAGAGCCTGAGACAGGGATTAGGGTGCATGTGGCTTACTGAGGAGCTGCACCCAGAAAAATCTGTAAGGGAGTGAGGGAAACTGAATAGAGAAGGTGAAGGAGTTGAGCAAGCTTGTGATCTCAGGTTAGTATAGCCTGAACCTAATCCTTGACGGTCTGGAACATAAATTATACTTCAGAATTTTCTGACCTTGAGGCCAACCACCCAGGATTTTGTTTCCAGGTATTAGTCATTGGCTGCTCCCTGGGCCTGGGTGATTTTACCTCTGAGATGTTTCCAGATTAAGTGCCTCCCACTAGCCAGAGGCATTTCTCCAGAGAAGGCAATGAATGGAAGATTCTGGCTGTGGTACTTGCCCCAGCTGGAGCATGGATGTGCAGCTTTGTATCAGCTACAGTCTTACCACTTGCACTGCTCAGATCCACATGCTTCTCACATTAAACTCAACTGTGTCCAGGTATAGCTTCCCCATAATTATGGTTAGTAACAACTTTGAGAGAAACTTAAAAGAGGAGGGTTTGTAGAATGACAAGGCTGCTGCTTGTTGTCCCAAGGCTGTAATTGATACACCATCCTACAGCTCTACCACTTGATCTAGATTCTCCATTGGCTGGTGCTTCTGCTGATGTAGGTGGCTTTCCTGATGGAGGGATCTAGGACTTCATCCTTGAAGATTATGATCTTCCTATTTGCCGTGCCTTTCTCCACATGAATTAAATGATGAGTGAATTGCTTGAAAGTGTGTCTCTTGGGAAGATTTACCCTCATCTGTGTCTTTTAACATTGTCACCCCTGAATGAAGACATAGTGCACACACCATTCATTGTCGATTCAAATCAACATACATGCTGATACATCTGTGAACAAGCTTCATTTTTTTCCTTCTTCATCAGCTATTCATATGCAATACTCCAATACTACCATACGTGTGAGCTGAGGGAAAGGCATAACCGTAGAAGACATAGGTAAAAGGGAGTTCTGGATTACTTGTTCGTGCAGCTAGCTTGTGCTCTCTATTACTGCTCAGACCCAATCTTGATATATCGCTTTTAACTTAGGTTGGATAGCTGCTGGTCTCAACTAACTTTATGATCATTGGTCAAAACTATCTAACTTATGAGGGGATGTTCAGGATTCATGTCGCTTTATGTTTCATGATCAGTTACTCTAGCTCTACTAGGACCTAGTAGCATGCCAGGAACTATATTTTCAAATGGACTATAACTCACAGCTACACATGGCATAGTAAGTATTCTGATCCCTATTCCAGAGACAATAAATTATGTTATTTTCTACCTCCAGTTACCTCTAATACCTGGGTGGTCTACTGAGTCATGTGGCTCAATCTAGCAGGACCGCTGGTCTTGCACATTGTGCTCATTTCAGGTTCCATTATTGTTCTGGTACCAAGTGAAAACCAGGAACCTTCCTCATTACCCAGTAAATGGGGTAGAACTGTAGTCCCGAAAGGGGAAAATATTGCTTCCAAAATGTGAATAGGTCTACCAAGAGATGTTCTTCTTTCTTAGTGATAGGGTAGGAGAGGTGCAAATTCTTGTCCTTTTCTTTGGAGAAGATGTCCTGGCCTATTCCAAACCACTGCGTGCCTGAAATCTTCACCATTGTAGAAATACCTTTACTCTTTTTATATTTACGTTGCAGTAAGAAATCCTGAGTTCTTGTTACTTATTGCTAACTGGATACAATTTAATCGATATCATATAGCGAGTCAACAGGACATTCTCTAAATGTTTCCTTTGGACTATATTGTATCAGAGTGTAAAATTAAACAGATTTGTGGAAAGACCATGAATGCATACTCATAATCATACCACTTGAATGCAAACCGCTTGTTACCTTCTTTAGTGATGAGCGTTGAAAGAAATAATACACATTTGCCAGACCAATAGCTATATAGCCCTTACAAAGTCTGTGTTACTCTACTTTATTAAATGCACCACATTTAGTAAAACTGTTACGATTGTGATTCAAACTTAGTTATGTTTTTGCTAGTCTATTTTCATCTGTCATGATTCATCCAATTTTTCCATAGGTTTTATGTTGAAATAAAATGAGGGAAAGATGGGGAATGTCTGCCATTTTTTCCTGAGTTGATATCATTTTTAGTTGACTATCTTGACTGGGGGTCACAAGAAGTTTTCAGGATTTCCATTTGGTCTTTTTTACTATAATAACCCTTATTTCATTGGTCAAATATCCAACTTTTAAATATGTTAAATTCAATTGTATATTTGGGAAATGGGGAAATGATCACCAGTTTGGGTGATAAAATCAGTGGATTTACTGTGAAACTGACCAGGGTCAGTACTCCATTTTACATGTAATCACTATATACCCTACTTTAACCAATGCTTTTGGTGCTTGGGTATCATTATTAGCATGGACCCTGGAGCTAACGCTCCTGGAAATGTTGGTTATTTCTCTTTCCCTAGGGCATCATTACTTGTGTAAAGAGCTACAGGTCCCTTTGGAGGAGGACAGAGTGAATCACTACTGAATCCACTTAAAATGTGTTTTCAGAGTCCTTCTTCATGAGGAATAATCCTTAGCTTCAGTCAACAGGTTCTGATTCTGAATACTAGTTCAATTCTGGAAAGTGATGGGTGGATCTTGACTTTGCATTGGAATGATTGCCTTCTGCCTTCTCCTCATGCGTTGTAGAACTCTTTTGTTTATATATATTAATCAATTTCCTTGTTGGATATTCGTCTATATTGTCCCTTGGAAGTCTATCTTCTATCAACCACTTCCGTAGATATCTAAGGAGAAGGCTACCCTTTGGCAGCCATTTTAACTGGCTGTTGACTATAGTTATTATACCAGTCTAGTTACTGATGGTTAAGTGCTGCCATTGGCCTCTGATATTTCAGCTTCCTATCATCTCTTTTGCTACTGGAGATTCTAGTTCTATAAGAACATCTCCTTCTGTAAGCTCTGGTCTACAGAGATTAGCCACTACTGGCCATCTCAATGGTATCAGTTCCCCGACTGCCTCATTAGAAACTTCTGCATAGTCTTCAACCAAGGGAAGCAAAGGGCACCGTCATTTGACAAAGAAAAATGGGCTACTCCTGCAAATCCACAGGTTTCAGAGGATTCTTTGCCTTCATGTTTCTCAATCATCTCCTTTGACATTCCTCAGAGTCTTACTGTTTCTCTGTTAGGGCCCAGACTTTGGCACAGTAGAATTGCAAAGCTAAAAATCTATCTTTACTGATGTTTTGCTTCTCATAATTAGGTCCCAAGTCTGCTGCTCAGCGTGAATAGCCCTCCAACACAGGAGATGAGGATTTTTCGTTGCCTACAAAGAGTTCTAGATGCCACGTTTTTCTTTGCATACATGATGGGTTCTCTTGAGCCTGACATTATTTCCTTCCTAAGTATTATTGGTCGTCAGCAACAGTCACTTGATTTTATAGTACTAATAATTACTATTCCCCATCTATCTCAAACTCCAGCAATATCGTACAAGTCAGTGCATTCCTTTCTATGTGTATCTCATCCTAACTCAGTGCAGGTATAAATCCTAACTTCTGTACAGCTATAGCATGCCAGGGAATATCAATAGTCAACTTACCTTAGTGAAGGTGTCTTCAGTTCCATCCAGCTAGTGAATGAGCTAAATCCATAAACCCATCTTTAGAATCTCCTTCCTAGGACCAAATCAAAGTCATCCTCGATCTTATCTTTTATACTCATTTTTCAGAACTAAATGATCAGCTAATCCTGTCAGCTTTATCTTCAAAATATATACCGAATCTATTTTAGATAATCTTCCCTAGAAACAGAGCCTGAGATAAAAAATCTGGTGTGCATGATTTTTTGAGGAGTGTTCTTTTGGAGAAACCTGCAAGGAACTGAGGTAAGCAGACCAGGAAATGGAAAAGAGCCAAGCTGGGATTGGATGCTAGTAAAATCTAGACTTGGCTTGATCCATAGGGTAATCTGAATTGTAAATTACACTGCAGAATTGTGGTCTCTTGGGACAAAAATCCAGGATTTCGTACCTATTGTCCATTGACCTATGACAGTCTCTAAGAGAGAAGGTATCTTCTCAGATGGCTTCTATCAGCCAAGGACAAGTCCCTGTATACACTTACAAATTTAAGCCAGTATCTTCAGCTTGCAGATGGTTACACTTGTAGGTAAAGGGAATGTGGGTGGTACATCACAGATGTCCAGTATAGTCGTCAAACTGAAGCAAACTGATATGTATATAGCCTATAAAAACTTTCACTAATTATATCTGCATTTCCCTTTTTAATTTTTTATGGGGCATTAATATAGCTCATTATTTTACACCTCTCTTAAAGATGCAATTTTCTTCTTTATTTTGCACATCTCCCTCACTATCTTTGCTTTTTCTACTTTTTTTCTCTCCCCTCCTTTCCTCCTGATATCCTAAAATGATAAAGTCAGAGCTCTGGGGAAGCCTATAATCGAGAGTTATTCGTTTCTATCACTTAGGCATAAAAAAATAGCTGATTTTGGACTTTGACAAAAATAATTGCATTGCAGTTACTTGCAATATTTTTTAGCCAGTTTCTTTGCTCTTTTCTATGTAATTTTATCTGGTTCCATGGCTTTAAATATCAAATACATTCTAAAAATTACCAATTTTATAATCCCACTTCACAATGTTCCTGTAATTCCAGGTTCTCATATTTAACTCCTTCTTAGATGAAAACCTACACTTGGATGTGAAAAGAAATTTCAAAACCTCCTCTTTGTCCTCCCTTACGCACACACTGGCTACTCTTACTGTATTTCCCATATCAGTAAGCTTCAATTCACTTTTTTCAGGTTCATAGCCCTGAAACTCTGGAGTCATCATGATCTTCTTTTTCTGTCATCTTCTAATAGCCAATCCATCAACAAATGTAGTTGGTTCTACTTTCAAATGATATCTAGAATCAGAACATTTCTCACTCCTTCCCCGGAGATCCAAGTCATGATCATCTGTCTTCAGGAATTTACCATAATCCCTTCACTGGTCCTCTGCTTCAGCATTCACTTCCCTCCCCCTTTCTATTCCCAACACAGCAGACAGAGTAATCTGTCAACATTGTCAGTCATGTTGTGTCCCTCCTCTTCTCAATAGCCCTCAACTTCCTAGCTCCTTAAGAGTGAAACAAAAGCCCCTCTCAATGGACAGAGTTGTGTGGTAGAAATTCAATGCGATTAATAGAAAAGAAATCTAGCTTCACGATTTCTCTGCCATTTACATTGCATTTCTTTAGGGCCCAAGTTCTCTTATCTCAAATGTTGAACATGGAATAAATAAATGATCTCATAAAGCCACCAGATGGTATTTGAAAAACACATGACCCAAGTTCAACAGTGAAGTCATCTTTTCTAAAAACTACGCATAAAGGTCTGGCCTGGCGGTGTAGCGGTTAAGCGTGTGAGCTCTGTTTTGGTGGCCTGGGGTTTGCAGGTTTGAATTCCAGGTGTGGACCTACGCACCGCTCATCAAACCATGCTGCGGTGGCATCCTACATACAAAAATAGAGGATGGGCATGGATGTTAGCTCAGGGCCATTCTTCCTCAGCAAAAAGAGGAAGATTGGCAACAGACCTTAGCTCAGGGCCAATCTCCTTAACAACCACCCCAACAAAAAACCTATTAGTAATTAAACAGTTACAGTGGGACCTTTAAAACAATTTTTATGAAAAAGATAACAGTAAAACCATAAAATAATGTGAGTTTTTTATCACGTATTTTTCCTGTTACTTCTATTTCATTTATCAAACCGAAGTCACTATTTGACCATTGTTGTGGATTTTCAAGTCTACTTTAGCTTTCATAAATACCTTCCCAATACGTATTTAATGACCTGTAACCTTTCTTTCTCAGCATTTATTATGTTACCATTAATTAACAAGTTTTGAGGTTTTAAAACATTTCCAAAGAAATTGAATCTTAAAAATTTTCTCAAAAGCAGAGTGTTCATAATTAATACAGCTGAAATGTTAAGTTAGCAGTTTTGTCTGAATCCGGAGCTATAACCTTAATTACACTGCTGCGTTGCCTTTCAGGAATTGAAATGATGGATTGCCATTGTGTTCATGATGATTAACTTGTTTTTATTTCTTTTATTTCATGTAGAAAAATCACCAGCATTTGAAAGAATTTTTCCCATCTTGGGCCTGACATTCACTAAATTGGTATGCTTAGGGAAAACCAACCATTCCCTGATGCAGGTGGCAAATTCTTCTGAAGGGAGCTTCTGGATCACACTCTGGTAAGGTGTTTCAACTGCAAATAATAGTAAACTCAAGTCCAACTGCTTATTCAATTAAAAAAAATCTATAATCTAAAAAATAGCAACATGTTCAAAGATAAGGCAGGCACCAAGCATCATGCGTCCTCTGAAGTCACACACTTTATCCTTCCCATCTGTGAGAGATTGAGGAAATCACTTCCCTATTAAGGGAACAAAGTCTTTCCTTTCAGTTTGAACAGGCCAGCTTAGGTCACATGCAGTACTTGGATCAATAACAGTCATCAGAGGAACAGAGGGTGAGATTTGGTTTAAGTGCACATTCCTGAAACAAGTACTCGGAGAGGGTGAGTGGGTGAAGGTAGATATTCATTCTTTCATTCATGTAATATGTATTTATTCAGAGCTTACTGCATGGTATGGAATGTTGTACATGCTGGATATACAGTAGTGATCAAAACTGACAAAATCTGTGCCTTCGAAGAGCTTATATTTTAGTAAAGGAGGTACATAAATAAAAAATACACATTTAATATATGATAGTGAACATGAAATTTATTATTATATGCTGTATACAATATACCATGCAATGTGTTTCAAGCCCACATAGAAAAGTAAAACAAGGTAAGGTGTACAGGTTTAGATGGGTGACTTTTGAGCAGAGATCTGAATGGAAGTTTTTACTCTAATTGACAATGCTCTTTAATTCATATAGAAATACTGGGTCAAGAAAAATCAACAGTTTTGAAAAGGGAGCAGTGCCAGTTGGGGCAAAGGATGTACTACTAGATATTAGTGCTTTTTGTAAAGTTAAGGAACATAAGTAACTGTGATCTAGGCTCAGTGATAAACAGAGCAATGAGAGAGAATATAGAGATTCATTCATATGATGAAAAATTCAGTTTTATCTGTATAGTACAGATGAGTAGGAGGAGAAACAGTTCAATAAATAGTGCTTGGAGAAATGATTTTCTATTAAGAAAATAGAGAAATTAATCCCCAATTTTATATTATAAATAAACAAATTTCCTTTTGATTAAATATTTAAATGCAAAAATAACATTTTTTATTTTACTTTTTAAATTTATTTTTATTTTATATTTACAATCTTAATTGAGATGTAATTGACATATAACATTATATTAGTTTCAGGTGTACAACATAAAAATTCTTTATTTGTATATATTGTGAAATGATCACTACAGTAAGTCTAGTTAACATCTGTCACTATTTATTAATTTTAGAAAAAATAATGTATCCAAATTTCCTATTTTATTTTTGGATCATGATGATTTCTTAAAAGCGGTAAGGTTTTCTAAAATTGAGTTAGTTACTGGTGGACTTTCATTAACTTGGAGAAAATTGACTTTCATTATGTTCTGTCTCCTGATATATGATATACCATTTATTAAATGTTCTTGCAGTGCTTTAATAGAATTTTATATTTTTTCTGTAAAGGATTTATGCTTTCTATTAAGTTTATTTCCTGATATATCTTCTTCTGTCATTTGAATGCTATCTCATTTTCTATTATGTTTTCTAGTTGGCTTTTGCTTCTATGGGGGAAACTACTGAATCTTTTTGATAGATTCTATCTGTATATATAGCATATTATGATAAACTACATGTTTTTTCCAATCTTTTGCTTATTGACTTTGTCTTGTTTAATGGCAATACTAGTTAAGATATTGACTAAGATGACCTTAAAGTTACTCTCAAGTTGACTAAAGTTTAGACAGGTTTCTCCTGACTATAGATTCTTGAATTCTCTTTTCTTAGAGCTTTAGAAAATTTTCTATTGCAAATTCTTTCTCTGTCCCTTAAAGATGTAAATAATTTTAAAAGCCTCTTGCCAGTTTTACAACTCAGGGATGTCTTTCTGAAGGATCTAGGAGCTGTCCCTGGAACTGTAATCAAGAAAGACAGAACTCCTCTATCCAATCTCCATGAGAGGCTAGGAGCCTACAATTAGCAAACACAGGTGATTTAATCACCTTGACCGCCATCCACTCCCCAATTCAGTGTGTCTTCTAGTACTTTTCCATTAGCTCTCCCCAGCACTCAAAAACTTTTGTGATGGTCTTGAATAAAACCTTCTTTGCCTGTTTAACTCTGACCAGTGCAGTTTTTCTTTGACAATACCCAGTATTAAACTGAGCAGAAGTGCTTGTATTAAAGGAGAAAATTTCTTGGAGGAAGGGATTATCTGGTTTTAAATTTTGGTTTAACTAATTTGTAGAAAACCTTTGTGATATAATTATTTCTATCATATATGTATGTGGGAAGCTTTTGATTCCTATTTTTGATTGTTAATGGATATTCTTCAATTCAATATTCAAACTTCAACTGATTACTTGGATATCTAGGTATTTATTGAGCGAGCACCTTGATTAGAGTGGATATTAAGAAAGTGGACAATAAATGTTTTTGTGTACAAAGAAGATATTAATAGTTTTGAATGCATACCAAGGAACCCCATAGTTATATATTTTTTATAAAAGTTCTATGTATATAGAGTTTGAAAAGTTCTTGAGAGTATGACTTATCTCATTGGTCCTAAAAAAAATAAATAAGCTTGGAATATAGTTGAAAAAGCAGCCTTGTGAAAGTTTGTGTTGGATGTTTCTCTTTCTTCACTGGCCTTCCTAATAGGACTGATTATAGGTACTAAAAGTGCAGATTTTATTATGAAATCCATTTGAGTTCATGTGAAAAAGAATAGGTGTGAGTATGTTAACAATACAAAAACCTTTGATGATACAAAAGTTCCTCCTAACACACTGAATTCAAAGAGGGAGATCTTTGATGTGAGTAATTACAAATTGATTTATGACTTTACTATAAGATATATTCTTATAATTTTCTTTCAACAAGTCTTATTTCAATGTGGATTTCAGTGGGAGGAGTCAAGGGCAGCATGTCTCTTCCAATGGTTACATTAAATATTCCATTTGAGGTCTAAGAATAGCCTGTACTAGAGAAGAAAGGGGAAAAAGACATTTCTAGTTTGTCCATTATCCTGTTCAGTTCACTACTAGAGGAAAATGGATTATCACTAGGAGGCGTGGAAAAAAGTGCACATTTAAAGGGAGTAAATTCTATTGTCTGTGCCTAGACAGGTGTTCAGGAGACATGATAAATAATCTTGTCCTAACACAAAACAACTGATCTAGTAAGTTATACAGCACTTACAGTGTGTTATGCATGGTTTATATATACTGCTCTTTCTACATCCTTATATTATCAGTACTATTACTTTCCTAATTAACAGATTAATAAACAGAGAAGATGCATGTACCTTGTCTTTTGGTTATCAGGTATGTAGATAAAACACTTTTGAAAATCATTCAAATATTAACATTGCATTCTGGTCATCATTCAATAATTCCAAATTCTTTCACGTGGGCTAAAAACACATATGATATTTGTCAAATATTTACCAAGAATCAGGCTTATGTAATATACATGATAAATGGAAGTAAAAGTAATACTACTTACTTTCAAGGAATTAAAATTAATGTGTGTAATTTTTAGGAGGAAAAATCACATAAATCAGTATTTACAAGACATGTACTGTAGAAAAACATTGAGGTATCCGCCAGGACTCTCTAGTGAAATAATCCACAGATTGGAGATATTTGAAATTCATTGCTGCAAATCTCCTTGTTCCTTGTTCCTCATTCTCATTATCACCTAAAAAAATAAACAAACAGATGGCAGTGAAGAAAACAGAAAACTGAAAGTTCATTGTATTCTTTCATGGGGAAAAATTTTTAGTCAATCACACAACAGGAAAACATGAAATACATTGTAGGTGATTTATTTCTCATGTTTCTTGCTCATTTTATCTATGTTTGAGATTTGTGGATATTTGGAAAGCCCATCATATACTTCAGAGATATAAATATAAATCAAATGACATGTGAGTTGAGAAGAGTCATAGTTGTTGAGGAACTTGATGTGTGTGGCAGAGGTCTCAAGGCATTGCATGAGTATGAATTTGATTCTGTGGAATCTACAAAAACTGACATGACATCAATATAAGACGAACCAGTTCTAGAAATCTTTTACAAAAACAGTTAATCAACATGCACGAATTATTTAAGAAACTGAATCATCTAAGGAAATTGAAAGCTACTTTACAGTAATAAGAGTAAATGCCTGTGATTGTACATTAGCATTTGGTCAAGTATCTGAAAGAAAAGATTTTCTATTAAACCTCCAAAAAGTACTCACTCTGCCCCTTTACGTCTATAAATCTTCCAGATAGATAGATAGATAGATAGATAGATAGATAGATAGATAGATATAGATATATAACTCCATACATTTTTCTTAGTTGAATTTAAAAAAAAAAAGAAAGAAAGAAAAAGAAGCAACTAAAAATGACTTTATTGGATATTTTTCATTCTGAACTTTCATAGTTCCATTACTTCATCTTTACTCTGCTTTCTGGTTGTGTTGATTTAACTTTTAGAAACTTATTAGAGCATAATTTTCTGTATTAATTTCTAATACTAAATAGAGTTCTGTATTCAATGTTATTTTTCTTCTATCCCTTCCTAAACAAGCTGAGGAGTGATTCATAAGTAACTCCTATGTAAAAAATAAATGAATGATTGAATGAATTAGTTAAAAGAA
Source organism: Diceros bicornis minor (assembly GCF_020826845.1). NCBI lineage: Eukaryota > Metazoa > Chordata > Mammalia > Perissodactyla > Rhinocerotidae > Diceros > Diceros bicornis. The sequence continues at coordinate 41,513,838 of NC_080759.1, forward strand.
AATCATTAGAAAATACAAGATAAGCATTAAAATTTAAATTTAATTGGTCTATGTCTAACATAAAAATATGTACGTTACTTATGAAAAATTTTAAAAGTGGATGAATGGAAATCAACAGATCCAGATGAAAGTAAAGGACAGGTCCATCACACAGTTTTAATAGTTCAATAATCAAGTAACTTTTTATTTTTTATTACTTTCACACCTGATATATTAAACAAGAATTACAGAAAGTTGAGAAATAACGGGAGGCAGATAACTGCCTATCTTTCTTCCTTATTATACGGTTTTTGTATCTCTAATTGCTTGTGATTACCAGTTTTCAGAAGCTAACCAGAAGAAATATATATAATACCTTAATTTTTACAATCTGACTTAAGGAGTATTTCTTTTAGTACCTATATTTTAGGTTGTAAAATTTTTGTGGGTTTATTTTTTTAAGATCATTTTTTCCACTAAGAAAATGACAAATCTCATTGTAGGTTCCTGATTCAAGAGCACTCTTCTTCTTGAACAAGAGAGCACGAGAACTATGAGGTTTCTCATGCCAGTGCTAAGTTAGAATGTCTTAATTTGATCGTTTGCCTGGTGTTACCTCTTATTTTATTATTTCGTTTGTGTTTCTCCCAATTTTGTGTATTTCCTTTATATGGTAGGAAATAGCTTTCATTCCAAGAGGTTCTAGTGACTACTTCTTCTGGTTTAGCTTCCAAAAAGCATTCTGGATTTCCTACTGTTTCAGAGAAAATATTAATTCATTTGGCAGGTATTTTAAGCTTGTTACCTGGCAGGCAATGAATACTTAATTGTTTTGCTAATTCAAACAGTGCAGACCTCTGACAAGAACAGAAGATAGACAAAAAGAGGGGATAATAAAAAAAGAAAGCACAGAGAAAAAAAGAAAATAGGATGGAGGGAAAAAATAATGGAAATATTTAGTCATGTACATAAGTACATACATATTTACATAAACATAATAATTATAACATTTATGACTGTAATAAAAAATAAAACATAGATTATGAAATTCTTGGAATAAAAGATGTGTGATAAACGGAATTTTACGTAAAATAAATTTAAAAGCTAGTCTTTCTTCATACTTTGATCAAGGGAAAAAGTAAAATCTTTCTTCTGAAACCTTCCAAATTCACACCTTTACTAACACATTGAATGATAACAAAAACCAAAAAGATAATTTGACATTTAGGGATATCTGAGAATTCAGAACATCAATTATTTTAACTTTTAGTTAGAATGAATACCTTAATTTCCCTGGTGAACAAAAAAGTAAGATTAAAGAGTTTTTTATTTTAGTATGACATCAATAACATGTCTGTTTTAATACAATTTAATTTATTATTTGAGAGGCGTGATCTATTTCTACCATAACTACAATAAAGCATTCTAGCAAGAATTTTAATAATTTTGAATTTAAGAAGATTAAACAATTCAGCAGGAAAACAAAATGTAGCTATCCCCCGATGTTTCTGATCTCATTCATAGCTTAATGCTGTTAGATAGACATTGGTAGCATGAGGGGGAAAACATATTCTGATATATTATATGTTTATGTTCTATACATAAAACCTTTGTATAATGGAATTTTGGTGAATTATGGTGTTTAACAAACAATAAAAAGTGTATATCTTAGTGGTTAAAAACGAAGACTCACGATAGATTCTTTCAATTCTGACTTTACCTCTTAAGAAGAATAAGTTAGATAAGATCTTTGTATCTCAGAGTCTCAGATGCATTATTAAAAATTTATTTTTCAAAGATCTTATATTGCTGATTACCTGTTAAGTGTTATATGAAGTGTAATAACAGAAATCGTGTCCAAATTTGACATGTGACATGAGAGAATGACAGAACTACAAACACATCTATATTTTCTTTGGACAGTCATGCATTCTTCAATATTGGCTTGAAAATAGGAATCACTCACATTTCTAGAGCTATTTTCCCACTGTTAAAAATCAGTTCGGGGCCAGCCCAGTGGCATAGTGCTAAGTTGTCAAGCTCAGCTTCAGTGGCCCAGTGTTTGCAGGTTCAGATCCTGCGGGGACAGATGCACCACTTGTCAAGCCATGCTGTGGCAGCGTCCCATATAAAGTAGAGGAAGATGGGCACAGATGTTAGCCCAGGGCCAATCTTTCTCAGCAAAAAAGAGGATTGGCAACGGATGTTAGCTCAGGGCTAATCGTCCTCAAAAAAAAAAAAAAAAATCAATTGGAAGAATAACATTTCCAACCCAGATGAGAAAAATCTGTAATTCATAACTATAATATGAATTATATTCATAGGAGGAGAAGGAAACCTGAAACTATTTCTTTCAGAAGACAGTTGGCGATATCATGTCTGATAGAAGAAATGTTTAATTTTTTGTGGAAATATCATTTATGATTTCTATTTTCTTTATAAGATCTAGAAATTTTCTATCTCTGGGTTGTCTATTTGAAGAACAAATTTATAGAGCACACGACACAAAACAAAAGTAAATAAAAATGTAATCATCTATTGTAAATTATGAAAGGGCCAGTAGGAATTTGCAGGCTCAAAGCCATGAGGGTGCAGAATCTTAACGGAGTTAGCAGCTCGGCAGGCTTAGATCTTCAAAGGCCACTGCGTTAAAAGCTGATAGAAGAAAATTCAGAGTTTACTTATTTTCAGAAACGTAATTTTCTCTTTTCTATTAGGGAATATGATTTTTGTATAAAATGTATATTTTGATAGACAGTAACTACTTTTCTTGTTGGGGAAACCTATTAAAAAATAACCAAAATAAAATATGCACTTAGTACTTGTAGAATTAAACGAGTACATGCCTTTAAGAATCATCAAATAGAAATCCTTGGATCCTTTCAAGTCACCCTCATAACTGATGTAAAAAATTGCAAAATCTCATTACTCCTAAAAATAGTAATATAACTATTGTGGATATCTTACACTTTTTTGTACAGTTAAAATATGTATATTTTGTTTCCCGGAGTAGATCGTGAATTCTCCAGGAACACAGAAACTTCATATGTTTCGTACCCATGATAGACTTCATCATTATTCTCATTGCTAGGAAAGGACAGGTTTTGCTGTTTTACAAGTGAGCACCAAAATTTCAGTGCTAACCAGCGTAAAAGTTGATTTATTAGAGTCCTGTGCTGGTCCAGATGGTGACTCAGGGCTCTGGACTCTGTATTTTTGATACCACCGTCTTTATCACATGTCTTCACAGCTCTTTGACAGGGAGAGAGTGATCTAGAGGCGTGCACACAGGATGTATTTAAAGTCAGGCATGACCATGTCTTACATTAGTTCTGCCCACATTCCATTGGCCCAAATCCAATCACAGAGCCCAACCTAAGAGCAAGGGAAGCTGGAAAACAAAGAGAAGCATGTGTATATTTGGAGAACACTGCCAGTCTTTACCACAATTATCCTAATCAATAAAACAACAAATAGTTCTATGGGCTTAACTGATGCCAGGCTCTGTTCCTAGTGTTTTACATGTATTGACCCACAAATCTCCACTCAGCTCTGTTAGATAAATACTATTAAATAAACCTCATCTTTTATTTAGAGAAGCATAATTCCATAAGAAACAACCCAAAGTCTCAAATCTCCATAGATTTGCATAATGAAAATATATTTCTTTTTCATATCACAGTAGGTTGCATGTGGGACAGGGAATATTCTTCTCCAGACAGTCATTCAGGGATATTTCCATCTTCCATCCCGTAGCTTTGGCCATGAACATCATCAGAGTTCTTTCCTTTTTACATATTGGTGGGGAAGAAGAACAAAATTATGCAGGGGTAAATGTTATGGGCCAGGCTGGAAGTGTTGCAATCACTTCTGCTCTCATTTCACTGGCTGGAAAAGATTCACTTGGATGGGTGTGAATGTATATGAGATGGAGAATATATTTGGACTCTGTGCCTATGAACAAACAGAAAACATAGTGATGAGATCTGGCAGTTTTTGTCACACCTCATATTTAAGGTAGGAAATTGAGGAAGAGAGAGTTTAAATAACAACTTGTTCAACGTCACACAGCTGGAAAGTGACAGAAAAAGAACTTGAATTTATGTCATTTATCTTCACAATCTGTGCTCCAGCCCACTATACTATTTTCATAATGCTTATAATTTAACACAAATGTTCAACACATATTTCTTAAACAAGTGACTGTAGAATAGGTAATTTTACTCAGAACGTAAAACAGATAATTTTACTCAATATGTTTTTATTAAATGATTGAATGTAGAACAGGTAATTTACCCACATAGTTGACATGAAACACTTTTGTTTTGGCTGTCACTTGCTGGCATTCTAATGTCACTAATAAGGTATTACCAGGCACATTGTAATATTTAATTACTTGGAAAATATTTTGAGGATACTCACTTTTATGTCAATAAAATGTCTACCCCCCAGTTTGAGGATTAGCTGTGCAGCCCTGCATCTGTCCATTTAGCCTCCTTATCTTCACCTTCATCTCTTCTAGCAGAAACACTTTAGGATACAGACAGACAAATTTAGAGTTAGCACTCATTTCCCTAATCAAGTTAGACAGTTCTCACAGAGGACAGCATCATGGTAAATGTTTAAATGATTATTGAGAAAGAAAGAAGGTTGTGGATCATCGAATACTTCTACCTTATCTTTAGAGAAAGTCATTCTAGAAACAGGTTCCTCCAGTGGAGAAAACTTGAACAGAAGAAAGGAAGGATAACTTTCACATTGGATAGGAAATAATTTTTAAAACATCTTATTTCCCTGCCTTAACTGGCAAGGAACTTGCTATACTGTTAATGGTCTGTGAATCTTTAATTACAGATAAATGTTCATGGTAGTATCTGTCCTCAGGGCAAAAATGCAAACACATTATACCACAAGAGAAGCAAAGAAATGAATTTATGCTTTAATGAGCTGTGGAGTCTTATTATTCACTTAATATAATATGACACTTTGACTTTGTACTGGAAACAAACTGGGAATATGAGGTCCAATTTGTATTCGGGGAAATTGTTTACTCTGAAAATTTACCTAATGATTAGTCATTTTTTCTTTCATATCTTGAAGACTTCCTTTCATTGCTTTTCCTTTCCATTTTTAATTAATTTAAAGTAATTATTTGAAAATTCAATATTAATTTTCTCTCGAATCTGGAGGGAAATTATTCATGGAAAAAATCTCATATTAAGTTCGCCATTTCACTGTGACATGGTGTGTTTTGCTACCCACATAGGAGCAAGCAAAATCAGACTGAACAGTTGCCCCCAATGCTAATGACCCGTCCATCTAACAAAGCGCTTTTCATTATGTATCATCACCAGATTTAATTGAGCATTTAATTCATAGTTTGTCACTCTGCTGGTTGCTTGGTGATTTATATCCAATCCTCAAGCTAGAAGGTACTGTTGATTTAAATGAAACATCAAAACTCAAACCTTTTAAAATAAGAAATCCAATATGTCTAGCAGATATGTTCGTGTAATTGCCATTGTTACTGTAGTGGCTTATGCTCCAAGTGTGATGCATGTGAAAGAGGGAAATAATAATGACACTGAACTCTGGCTTAACAAATGAAACTTACAAACATTTATAGCTATTATAATATGGAAAATTAAATATTATTTAAAGGGCCATGCATATTAAATAACCAATCAAAATGTTATTTCTATTAGAAGGTATAACTTATACTCCAAAGCTATAGTAATAGTTCTATAATAGAGATTATTATTTGCTTTTATTCAGCTGTAGGGAAAAGGGAACATTTTTCATCTTCCTGAAACTTATTTGACCACAATTACAAGGGCTTGCAGCTTCAAATCTAAGTACAGCAATGGAGTTTTTGTAGTTAGCAGTGACAGAGAAAATCAGTTCTGAGAAGCTAAAAGTTAACAATACTGATAAAAATGAATAGGATAAAAAAGACGAGGCATTTGATCTTTTGTATATTGCATGGGTATTATCATCTCCAGTTTAAAATCGAGGAGGATGAAGCTTAACGAGTGTAAGTAACTTTATTCATTCAAAATGTATTTATTGAGTTCTAGTCTGTTCTAGAGACTGCTAGGAAGCGAGAATTATAGCTGTGATAAAATTGATCCATTCTGACTTCACGTAGCAACATAAAATAAACAGGACCAACAAACGTTTACTTACTTTAAATTGTATGAAGTCCAAAAAAGAGAAGTAGAAGGTGCTGTGAAAAATATAAAATAAGAGTTTGATCTTGTACGGATGTCAAGGAAAACATCTGTGAAGAATTGCAATTTAAGGAGTCATATTAAAATTTGTGTATTTATGGAATTATGTATGTACCATATACGTAAATATGAACAAGAAAGAGAGAAGGAAGAGAAAGAGAAGGGAAGAGAGAAAGAGAAAGAGGGAGACAGAGAGAAAGTTTATAATATTTCTTTTCCCTCTGCATTCTTATCCAGTGAAAAATGGGCAGAGTGGCCAGTTGAGAATTAAAGCACAATTCACACTTTATTGCTGTTGAAGGCAGGATGGAGAAAACGGCTTGAATCAGAAAAATATACTTACTGTCTCTGCATCATAGAATTGAATTGACTTAACCACTTACTTGAGGTGGAGGAAAATGATTCATAGGCAAAAATTTCATATTATATTTGTGAGAGCACTATATAAATGTTCATGCATGTGATAAGTGAATTAATCTATAAAATATATTTTACTTTTGGAATGTATAAAAGGGGGTCTTAAATACTAACATAACCCTGTATCCTCCTCATTTTATACCTACTCTATGAATTAATGTTTTCATTCCATTCAACCACTCACATTTACTGCTTCTTCTTTATAATCACCTCAAACTGAAATCTCTATTCCAGCTACTCCTCTTTCCTTACATTGTTTGAAAAATCGGGTACTTTTCCTTCCCTTAGTTGAATGGTCACCATCAGCTGGAAACCAATGACCATTTTCATATCTTATATCCGTCCGTTTCCCTCTTTACGTACTTTTTCACTCCTACATTTGATAAATTCTTGTCACTATCATTAGCTCCAGCATACATATTTAGTGACATAATTGTCAATGTTATTAACCTCATCACACATACTTAACAAAACACTAATTCTTTCCCTCCACCTTACATAAAATTTACAAGCTCATTATGCTCAATTATGCAACTAATCTGACTATAAAAGATATATCTCAACCGCCTAGAAATTTTCTGGGAACAATGTAGATTCTGATAGCAAATGAATGGATGAATTTATCTCAAAGCTTAAATACATAATTTCATTGATTTATAGAAGAAATAAACATTATAAATCACACAATATATGCTAACGTTGTTGTCTTCTGGCTTAGAAAAAGACATAAAGTTTAAAGAATAGACTAAAATTTTCTGAAATAAAAGAGGCCCGGGAATTTTGTGGTAGTATACTACCTTCAAACTTTAAGATGTACAAGTAATGTCGAACATATATGAAAATGTGTAGCCTTAAAAACATGGTATTTTAATTTATTCTATGTCTCTATATCCATATTTTATCATATTAAGCTTATTTTGCATTTTCTCTCTTCTTTTTAAAATAAGTTAAAATAACCACTCATTTACTCATTGATCCAACAAATATTTATTAAATTATTACTCGTTCCAGGTGTTGTAGAAAGCAATGGAACAAAACAGACAAAAACTTACATTCCAATGGGAAGATATACAATAAATATAAAGGTAAAATATACCGAATGTTAGTGATAAGAGATGAGAAATAAATTAAGCAGGAAGATTATGTGATTGCGGCAGGTGGCATTTTTCAAAGATAACCACAACCAGCTGACTCATCCTACATACTGTTTTATATTACCATGTTACCACCTTGCCTTTAAAAGGTGTTGTCTAGGCCACATCCTCATGAATCTTGCTGGGTCTGAGACTAGTTTAACCAAAATAATACAGTAGGAATGACAACATGTGGTTTTGCAGCCAGGTCCACAATATAGATTACACTTTGTCCATCGGGACACTAGCTTTTGGAGTTCTGTGCCTCCGTATAAGAAGTCTGATTATCCCGCTATCCCTATGCTGTGAGCAAGCCCAGGGCGTATGGAGAAATGACCTGCAGTTCCTCTGATTGAAAATCCCATCTGAAGTCCCAACTGAACCGCAAGAATGTAATGAAAGATACTTGCAAAGGCTTTCATTCCCCAGCCTTCAAGTCCCCACAGCTATGGATAAACCAGTTGTCTTGCCCTGTCCAAATTCCCGACCCACAGAATCTATGAGCTTAACAAATGGTGGTTTTATGCCACTGTGTTTTAGGATGGTCTGTTACAATAGTAACTGGAAGATGAGGTATTACGTTTTAGACAGGATGACCGGAGGAGTGACATGTATGTAAAGTTTGTACTGCCTATTAGCTAACCAAGTGGAGTTACCAGCAAAGGAGAGAAGATACAAATCTGAAGTTTAGGGAAAAAGTCCAGGCTCAAAAGAAGCCTCTAGTGGTCCTCCCTTGGGAAATATTGCATCGAAGTGGAGCTTTCTAGAAACTCTTCTCTTAATTTTCCCAGTACCGTTACACAAATTCAGAAAAAAATATACGTTTTCCAGCTTCCTGAGCCTTTTTTCAGTTGTATCCATTGGGATGCTAGGTCGGATATTTCAATTTTTTCAGTATGTGTTTTATACATATTTATAATGTACATGATTTTTAACTTTGTTTTTTTTTTCTTATTATTTAAGTTTCAATGTAAATTATTAGGGCTGACCACTCCTTCAGATTCTTCTCATTTACTGAAATCTCATTGCCTGTCTCTTCAAACGATGAACAAATAAATAAACAAGTGTTTTTACCTAAGTATCAGTTTTGATTTATTGCATTTGCTTGATTATAACATGTAAGATAAAAGTGCATAGTCAATTTAAATTAAAAATGTGCTATAATTATATTTACACATTAATTCAAAGAATAACCCAGATTTCATAAAAGATAAAGTGTTTAAAAATGCATATCAACATCAACAATACATAATAGCAATACAATATTTGATTTGTCTTTTTATAAGTAAATTTTAGATTTGTTCTTTTAAAAGGTACACCTTAAAATCATGAAGATAAAAGCAATTTTTCCACATGAACAACAACAAAGATTGTTCGGAAATGGTCATTTACCCCATGGGTCTTTATAATTTATGTTATTCTAACATATATCAATGTACTACTCTATATATTTAAATAAGAAGAGTATTGAGTTAATGAATGAGTAAAAAGAGTGAAAATGTTTTTTGTAATCTTCTTCCCTACTTGGCATGTTCTCTGGGTTATGATGATTTATGCTTAATATTTATCATGAGATATTTTTGATATCTGTCATAATATAATTTGTGAGGACCTCCTCCATACATTAACATAATTGTATATATTCATATTTTCTATTTAGGACAAAATTTTATCATCTGAAGAAGGAAAAATGTAAGGGGAATTGCTTATTATAAATTTCTGTAGTAATACAATATAAACCACTTAGGGATTATATGAATTCCATTTCCTAGATCACTATATAGAATATTTGGCCTATATCATTTAATCATCACTGTGTAAGACACCACTCCAAACTCCTGTAGTTTAAAATCAACCACTGTTTTTTATTAGCTAACTTGCCGATGCTTGCCATGTTTTGGCGGATCTAGATCGGGCCCAACTTGTACTGGATAGGCTTGCTCAGGTATCAGTGGTTGACTGGATCTGAAATTCAATCAAGGCTCTGTTCTTGGCTGGGTTTGCCCTGGGCCCCTTACCTGATACTTCTCTGCTCTAGTTGTCATTCATCCTCCTTTTAAGACCATCAGACTAGCCCAGGCGTGCTTTTATCTTGGGGATGTCAGAAGCTCAAGAGCTAGTGAGTCCAGTTTTGCAAATGCTTTTCAAGATACTGCTAGTGTCAACTTGACCTAAGCAAGCCACAAACTGAGCCCAGGGACAGAGAATTAAACCTACCCACAGTGGGAGAGCATTGAAAACTTACACAGAAAAGCATGTGGACAGAAGAAGTGGTGAATAAATTGGTCAATTAATGCAATCTAAACAAAGTCTATAAATAATGTCACTTTAGTCTTCCAAGTTCTTTCTGTCCATTTTGATCCCCAACTGTTTTTGTTTCCCAGCATCGTAAGTATATTCTTTCTTTCTATACGTATAATCCAAGTTATATTCGAACACTAAAGTGTAAATGATTAGCAAAAACTCACATAATATCACCCAAAGTGTTAATTCCATTTTAATGGTTGCCAGTGTTTATTAAAATGTATGAAAGTAAATTTTCAGAAATCGACTAGAGAGTTATGAAGGGTTTGGGAATTACTATAGTCTTATTAGCCATTCCTCATCCCCCTCTGCTATGAGCAAATGATGTCTGGTTTAAAAAAAGCCACATGGGCCGGCCCCGTGGCTTAGCGGCTAAGCGCGTGCGCTCCACTGCTGGCGACCCGGGTTAGGATCCCGGGCGCGCACCAACGCACAGCTTCTCCAGCCATGCCGAGGCCATGTCCCACATACAGCAACTAGAAGGATGTGCAACTATGAGGTACAACTATCTACTGGGGCTTCGGGGAAAAAAAAAAATAGGAGGATTGGCAATAGATGTTAGCTCAGAACCGGTCTTCCTCAGCAAAAAGAGGAGGATTAGCACGGATGTTAGCTCAGGGCTCATCATCCTCACAAAACAAACAAACAAACAAAGCCATAAATAATATCTTAAAGTCATTTTGTTGGTCCTGTTTATTAAGCAAATCATAACGAAAACAAAACATATATAAATATTATTTTATTTATTATCAATGTTTTTGTAACAGTGACAAAATATATACAAAACAAATGAATATTTAGTACTATGTATTTTCTCATTTAATAATTCATAAGTCAAAAAAAAGAAACAGATCAATTAAAAAGATATATAACCTGGAAAGTTTACCTATGTGGCACAACAAATTGAATTAAAAAAAAAAATCTCTATGACTGCCCATCTTTGATGTAATTTACTACTTATCAAGTGGCTAAAATTTGAATAATTATGTTGTTCTAATTAACATAATATTAATTTTCTACATGTCAGATTTACATGGTTGAATAATGTTTTTTCCATTTTTAGTGGAATACATGTCATTTTTAAGTGTTTTTTTTCAGCAGCAACAAATATGATAGATTTACTCTGCTTTATACTATTTACTGGATGTCTCTGAGGCATAGTTTAGAGATGTGCTGTGTGCAGTAGATGTATAAATGATTTGTTTACATTACTCTATATAAATGATTTGTTTGTTTAATGTCTCCGAAATTATTTGATGTATTAAGGTTGCTGATCCTGTTGTCATCAGATTACTACAATAAATAAGATTTGTATCTAATTTGGTCTTCTTTTAGCTTGTCTAAACCAAATGCATCTGTTTTTATTCTCCATTATTTTTTATATTAATGGCACTTTTATCAATTTCATATTAATGTATCACATTTATAAGGTTTCAATTTCCCATTATTAAAGATTATTTTTCAAAAATTATGATGTATTTTGAACAAGAAAATATAAAACACAGTTTAAGAAATATCTATGCATACCCTACCAAAATGTAAGAAGAGTTAGTAGCATTTTGCCACATTTGCATCAGACCTATTATTTTAAAAACACAAAACATTATAAAAGACATGGTACTTTCTTTGACCTCTCAATGATCCTTCATTGAGGCATTATCCTGATCTTAGTGTTTATACCATGGATTGATACTATAATATTTTTACTACATATCAATATATTTATATACAATATACAACATTTTGCTACTTTAATGTACAGGTATAAAATCATCTATACATGTAATTTTTGTAATCTGATGGTTTTACTCATAATTTTGTGTTCCAGGTTGACTTATGTTTATAAATTTTTAAAAAGTTCTTTCTATGAATAACCCATTTATTTAGGCCATTTTCCAGTTCACATGAACCATACTATTTTTTACAGCATATAGCTAGAACTAGACTTGTTGAGTCTTATGACATGTGATCATTCACATTTACTAGCTGAATTAGTTATCAATTGCTGTGTCATAAATTTCTCCAAAACTTAGCTAGTTGAAGGAATAAACATTTGCTTTTTCATAGTTTCTGTGGGTGAGGAATTCAGGCATGGCCGAGGTAGCTCATCAACTGCCGCTAGGTCTCTCTGTCACAAGCCCATAGTCATCTCAAGGCGTGACTGAGAGCGGATCTGTTTCCAAACTCCCCCTGTATTTGTTGGCAGGACTCAATACCTCACGTGTTGAACTAAGGGCTCAGATTCCTCACTGTCTGTTGGTGGAAAGTCAGCCTCAATCCTATCCACAGGGAGTTCACAATATGGCAGCTGACTTCATCAAATTGATCATGGGAGAGATACTAACCTTTGTAATCTAATCTTGGAAGTGGCATCCTATCACTTTTGCTGTGTTCCACATGTTAGAAGGAAGTGAATAAATCAGCCCTTACTCAGGGAAAGGGGATTACACAAGGGACTGAATATCAAGGAATGAGCTGATAGCTCATTTCAGAAGCTACCTAACACACTGGCTATTAGCAAAGTGCTTTCAAATTGATTGCTCCAAATTTTTTTTATTATTGATATATAATTGACATATAACATTTTGTAAGTTTAGCTCTATGATGTGCTGATTAGATGAATTTATATATTGCAATATGATTGCCTGGTCCAGAGCATTAGCTAACATTTCTATCATGACACATAATTGTCACATAATTGACACATATTTCCTTTTTGTGGTGAGAACAGTTAAGATCTAATCTTTTAACAACTTTGAAGATATTATAATCTTCAGTACTCTCAACTATAGTCACTATGCTGTGCATTAGATTTCCAGAACTTATTTGTCTATTAGTTGCAAGCTTGTACCATTAAACAACACTTCTCCACTTCCTCCATCCCTCAACCACTGGTAACCACCATTCTATTCTCTGTTTTTATAGACTTGGCTTTTTTAGATTCCACTTATAAGTGACATCATACAGTATTTGTCTTTCTCTGTCTGACTTATCTCACTTGGCATAATACCCTTAAGTTCCACCCATGTTGTTGCAAATGGAAGGAGTACCTTCCTTCTCATGGCTGAATAATGTTTCATCATATATATATATATATATATATATATATATATATATATACACACACACATATATATGCTGCATCTTCTTTGTCCATTTATCCATTTATTAACACTTTATCCATTTATTAACACTTACGTTGTGCCCATATCTTGGTTATTGTGGAAAATGCTGCAAGGAAAATGCAAGGGCAGATGTCTCTTAGAGATCCTATTTAATTTCCTTTGGATATATATCCAGAGGAGGGATTGCTGGATCATATGGCAGTTCTATTTTTAATTTTTTGAGGAGCCTCCATACTGTTTTCCATGGTGGCTGTGCCAATTAACCATTACCAACAACAGTGCACAAGTGTCCCTTTTTCTCCACATCCTTGCCAACACATCTTATTTCTTCTCTTTTTGATGATAACCGTTCTAAAAGGTATGAGGTGATATCTCATTGTGGCTTTGATTTACATTTCTCTGATGAATAGTGATGTTGAGCATCTTTTCGTGTACCTGTTCATCATTTGGATGTCTTTTTTGAAAAAACGTCTATTCAATTCCTCTGCCCATTTTTTAATCATGTATATATATATTTTTACCATTTAGTTGTATGAGTTCTTACATTATCCAATATCCAATATTTTGGATATTAACTCTTTATATGATAAAGGGTTTGCAAATATTTTCTCCCATTCTGTAGGTTACCTTTTCATTCTATTGATCATCTTTTGCTGTGCAGAGACTTTTAAGTTTGATGTAGTCTTACTTTTTTATTTTTGCTTTTGCTGTTTGTGCTTTTGGTGTCATATTAAAAAAATCATTGCCCCAATCAATGTCAAGGAGCTTCTTCCATATGTTTTCTTCTATGAGTTTTATGGTATCACGTCTTATGTTTAAGTCTTTAATCCATTTTGAATTAATTTTTGTGAGTGATGTAAGATAGGGGTCCAATTTCATTTTCCTGCATATGGTTATACAATTTTCCAATACCATTTTTTGAACTATCCTTTTCCCATTGAGTGTTCTTGGCTCCCTTGTCAGATATTAGTTGGCCTTATATGCAGGGGTTTATTTCTGGGCTCTTTATTCTGTTGCATTCATCTATGTGTCAGTTTTTATGCCAATACCATACTTTTTTGATTACTATAGCTTTTAATACAGCTAGAAATCAGGAAGTGTGATGCCTCATGCTTTGTTCTTCCTTTCTCAAGATTGCTTTATCTATTCAGGGTCTTTTGTGGTTCCATACAAATTTTAGGATTGTTTTTTCTATTTCTGTGAGGAATGCCGTTGGAATTTTGATAGGCATTGCATTGACTCTATAGATGGTTTTGGGTAGTATGGACATGTTAACGATACTAATTCCTCTGGTTCATGAACATAGCATCTTTCCACATCTCATCCATTTGTTTGTGTCTACTTCAATGTCTATCATCAAAGTCTTGTAGTTTTCATTGTGTAGATCTTTTACCTCCTTGGATAAATTTATTTCTAAGTATTTTATTGTTTTTGGTGCTATTGTGAATGGATAGTTTTTTTTTTAATTTCTTTTTCAGATGTTTCATTGTTAGTTTATAGAAATGCAACTGATTTCTGTATGTTGATCTTTTTCTTGCAACTTTACTGAATTTGTCGATTAGTTTCAACAGTCTTTTGGTTCAGTCTTTAAGATTTTCTATATATAAGATCATATCATTGGCAAATAATGACAATTTTACTTCTTTTTTAATTTGGATGACTCTTATTTCTTTTTACTGCCTACTTGCTCTAGCTAGGACTTCCAGTACTATAAATAACAACAGTGAGAGAGGGCACTTTGTCTTGTTCCTGATCTTAGAGGAAAAGCTTTTAATTTTTCACTGTACAGTATCATGTTAGTTGTGAGTTTGTCATATATGGTCTTTGTTATGTTGAAGTATGTTCCTTCTATACCCAGTTTGTTGTGGGTTTTTATCACGAAAGGAAGTTGGTTGTATTCTGTCAAATGCTTTTTCGTCATCTATTGAGATGATCATATGAATTTTATCTTTCCTTCTGTTAATGTGATGTGTTACGTTTATTGATTTGTGTATGCCAAAACATTCTTGCATCCCTGGGATAAATCCCACTTGGTCATGGTGTATGATCCTTGTAATGTGCTGTTCAGTTAGGTTTGCTAATATTTTGTTGAGAATTTTTGCATCTGTATTCATCAGGAATGTGACAGGCCACAAAACAAATCTTGCCAAATTTAAGAAAACTGAAATCATACCAAGTATCTTTTCTGAGCACAATGGAACGCATCTAAAAATTAACAACAAGAGGAAAGCTGGAAAACTTACAAGCATATGGAAACTAAACAATACTCTCCTGACAAACCACAGGATCAAAGAAGAAATCAAAAGGGAAATCAAATAATATCTTAAAACAAATAAAAATGGAAACACAAATATCAAAATCTATGGGATGCTGCAAAGCGGTTATGAGATGGAATTTTATAGCAACAAATGCATATATTTAAGAAATTAGAAAGATCTCAAATAAACACCTAACTTTACACCTCAGGGAACCAGATAAAGAACAAACTAAGCCCAAAGTTAGCAGAAGAAAGGAAATAAATATCACAGCTGAAATAAATGAAATAGGGACCAGAAAAACAGTGGAAAAGATCAATGAGACTAAGAGCTGGTTTTTCAAAAAGATAAACAAAACTGACAAACTTTTAGCTAGAATAACTAAGAAAAGAAGACAGAAGACTCAAATAAAGTCAGAAGTGAAAGAGAAGATTGATTTACAACTGATACTACAGAAATACATAGAATCATAAGACACCACCATGACAATTATACACCAATAAATTGGACAACTTAGAAGAAATAGATAAATTCCCAGAAATATATAACCCATCAAGACTGAATCAGGGAGAAATAGAAAATCTGAACAGACCAATAACAAGAGAGGAGATTGAATCAGTAATCAAAAAAAACCTCCAAACACAGAAAAGCCCAGGCAGATGGCTTCACTGGTGAATTCTATCAAATGTTTAAAGAAGAATTAATGCCAATCCTTCTCAAACTCTTACAAAAAATTAACGAGGAAGGAACACTTGCAAATTCATTTTATGAGGCCAGCATTACCCTGATACCAAAGCAAGATAAGGACACTATAAGAAAAGAAAACTATAGACCGATGTCAGTGATTGCTCCAAATTTTAACTTCACCAACACCATATAATAAGTAACCTTTTCCCCATTTCTTATCAGCTCAGTATGCACAGATATATAATTTTGCCAATGGATCATTAAGCATTTAATTGTTTATTTTACATGCCACTGATTATCATTGGCATTTATCATTTTTTTCATATGTTTATTCACATTTTGCAATACTTTTTGCTTTGAATTATCAATTTACATTGTCTTACATTTTAAAACTTGGATTATTTGTATTTTTGATCTACCAATTTTGCCATATAATCTGAATGGTAACATTTTCTTATTTGTTTTTTAACAGTTTTATTGAGATATAATTGACACACAAAGAACTGCATATATTTAATATGTACAATTTGATTAGTTTGGACATATGCATATACCCATAATGCCATCACCATGATTAAGGTAATAAACATATCCATCACCTCCAAAAATTTCCTTGTATCTCTCTTTTATTTTCTTTTGTGTGGGTGGTAAGAACACTTAACATGAGATCTACCCTCTGAACAAATATTGAAGTGCATAATACCATGTTGTTAACTAAACTATGCGCACTCCCTTGTACAGCAAATATCTAGAATTTATTTCTCTAGTATAAGTGAAACTTTATACCCATTGAATAACAACTCCCCATTTCTTAGCCCCAGCTCCTGGCCACTACTATTGTACTTTCTGCATCTATGAGTTTGAATATTTTAGATACTTCATATGAGTGCAATCTTGCAGTATCTGTCCTTCCATAACTGGCTTATTTCATTTAGCATAATGTCCTCCAGTTCATCCATGTTGTCACAAATAGCAGGATTTCCTTCTTTCTCACAGCTGAATAATACTCCTTTGTGTGTATATACAACATTTTCTTTATCCGTACATCTGTCTATGGACACTAGGTTTATTTACATATGATGACTATTGTGAATAATGTTGCGATGAACATATGAGTGCAGATATCTATTCAAGATCCTGATTTCAATTATTTTGGATATATACTGAGAATTGGGATTGCTGGATCATATGGTAGTTCTATATTCAATTTTTTGAGGAACCTCCATACTCATTTCCAGAGTTTTGACACTGTTTTACATTCCCACCAACAGACAACTAGGATTCCCTTTTCTCCACAACCTTGCCAACACTTGTTATATTTTGAGATTTTTGTTAATAGACAGCCTAACAGAAGTGAGATTGTATCTCATTATGGTTTTGATTTGAATTTCCCTGATAAAATGTTATGTTAAGAATTTTTTCATACACCTATTGGCCATTTTTATGTCTTCTTTGGGGAAATGTCTGTTTAAGTCCTTTGGCAATTTTTTAGTCTTTTTTTTTTTGCTACTAAATTGTAAGAGTTCCTTATATATGTTGGAAATTAACTGTTTATTTGATACATGATTTGCAAATTTTTTCTATCATTTCACAGGTTGCCTTTTCATTCTGTTGGTTGTTTCCTTTGCTGTGCAGAGCTTTTTATTTTGATGTATCCCACCCATCTGCTTTTGCTATTGTGTAAGGCAGGGATCTAATATCACCTTCTTGCAAGTGGACATCCAGTTTTCTCAACACCATTTATTTAAAAGACTATTCTTTCCCATTGTGTGTTTTTAAAACTCTTGTCAAAGGTTAGTTTACAGTATATATGTGGGTTTATTTCTGAGTTCTCTATTCTGTTCCATTGGCCTATATTCTGCCTTTATGCCAGTACCGTACTGTTTTAATTATTGTAGCTTTCCAAAGTTAACATCATACCCAATGGTGAAAAAGTGAAAACTTTTCCTCTAAGATCAGGAACAAGGCAAGGATGACCACTCTTCTCACCTCTACTCAACACAGTAATGGAAGTCTGAGCCAGAGAAATTGTGCAAGAAAAAGAAATAATAGGAATCTAAATCAGAAATGAAGTAAAATTATCTTTTTTGCAGATGACATGATCCTCTATCCAGATAACCTTAGATGCACCACAAAAAAAATCTGCTAGAACTAATAAAAAAATTCAGTAAATTTGCAGGACACAAAATCAACATACAAAAATCAGTTTCATTTCTAGACACTAACAAAGAACCATCTGAAAAGGATATACAGAAAACAATTCCATTTACAATAACATTAAAAAGAATAAAATACTTAGGAATAACTGTAACCAAGTAGATGATGGTCTAGGACACTGAAAACTACAAAATATTAGTGGAAGAAGTAAAGGAGACATAAATAATGGAAAGGCATTCCTTGTTCATGGACTAGAAGACAACATTGGTAAGATTTCCACACTACCCAAAGCAATCTAAGATTCAATATTATCCCCATCAAAATTCCACTGACATTTTTTAAATACATAGAAAAAACAATCAAAAAATTTGTTTGGAACCACAATAGACCCTGAATAGCCAAAGCCATCTTGAGAAAGAACAAAGCTGGAGCTATCACACATCCTGATTCCAAAATACATTACAAAGCTACAGTAATTAAAACTACATGAACAGTAATGTTTTTATGTTTATGTGTGTTCTAAATATCCTCTCCTATGTTGGGCTTGTAGTATACTGCAACAAATGGCTACAAATTCCTCTCATCATTATACTACAAGCTCATTTGCAATGTGACTTTGGGGATTTTCTCTTGAAGAAATCAAAACCAATAAAGATTCTGGGCTGTGTGCAACTTGCTTCAACCCATAGAATGTTTTAGAATTAATTTTATGTGAATATCAAACCTAAACCTCAACAGAACATGTACCTTTCGCTCTTGCTCTGCTGCAATCCTGGTCTGTGACCCTCCAGGGGTAAAGCTGAGTCTAGCCTCTATGATGATATGAGACCACATAGAAAGAGAGAGAAACCCAGCTAACATCCATCGGCAATGTTAATACTATTTAATGTTTAATACTATTAAATATTTTAAAGTAATAAAATAAGAAATTGAAAGGAAGGATAAAGAACAAAAAAAAAATTAAGGGATCAAAAATATCCAGGCATAAGTAGAACAAATCAAACAGAATTTTTATTTCTAGATACGAAAGCCATAGTAGTTGAAATAAAAGCACAATGACTTAACAATAATTCAGACACAGACAAAGGTAGGATTAATAAACTGGAAGAAAATATAAATTTATACACAATTTATGAAAACAAAATAAAAAACAAATTTAAAAATATACCTAGAATTCAACAAAGAGAGTAAAATATATCGAAGTATAAATTAGAAATTCAGAGGCATAATAGATGGAGTTATCATAGAGAGGTGCACAGAAAGGTGCAATAAAGGTTGCATTTAATCAGGGTTCAATTGCAAATATAAACCAATGATAATGCTTACAAGTCTATACGTTATCACAGGAAAAGCATACCTTATCACAACAGCATTAAAGTTAGAATATGCGTCATGGCCAAAGGTTGCCTGACAGTAAGAAGCTGGACGGCCAGACCTAAAAGTCAATTGCTCTGCTCTGTATGGGCCAAAGGGAGATGCTTTCTCTCTCAGATTGGAAAAGTGACACGTGAACGAAATATTCTGGAACTAAGGAGTCCAAAATGGAGTTTCTGTTGGGATTTCTAATACTTTGCTAGTCTCATAGGCGTATTCCTGCTATGTAACTAATGTAACACGTTTGCATCAATCAGGCGGTCTAGGTTTTGCAGTGGTAGCAAATCCAAAATCTTGGTGGATTATTACAGTAAATTCAATTTCTTCCTCAAGCTTTGTTTTCATCAAGACTCAATGAGGGGATTTGCTCTTTTGAACAAAGTTACAATGGAATCTATGCCAAAACGGTAGTTCCACCTACACAGGTGATTCCACAATCACCAACTAGGAGAGAGTAAAACTTTCTTGGAAAGCAACACACTTCACTTCTCATATTGCTTTAGACAAAATCAAGTCGACACACCTGACTTCAAAGAGGTCAGAGAAGGGTAAGTACATGCTCTGTGCAGAAAAGAAACAGAATATTTGTCAGCACCCCTAATGATTACCACACACTTGATTTCAAAATAAATATAAAGGTGTTGAACAAGGTATTTAAATATTTCATACATACACAGAAGATCATTCCAAAAAATTATCTAATCTAACGCTTAATTAATATCTGAAATATATTTCCATCCCTACTTAAATATACTTAATGTTTATACTAAAATTCTATTCAACATTGAAATTAATTTGTGTTAGCTCAAAATCTTGTGTAATAACAACATTACTAAATTGCTTTGCTTGGCTATAAATCAAAGGATATTGAAATATACTGTATTTTAAACTCTCATAATAAGAAGAATTTAAATGAACCTTTATAGAACTAATGTTATGCTTATTAATATTTATTTTATAAAACTGAAAGAGCTACATCTAGATATATGGATATATCCAGTTATCTAGTTTTTCTGTGTTCAATATTAAGTGAATAAGTACTATGTGCCAGGCACTGATTATGGTGTTTGACTACATCATTAAATAAAACAGAAATCATCTCTACCTTCATAGAAATTAAATTCTAGTATGCTCAATGTTAAATTGATCTTCTCAAGGTAATACATTTGTCGTATCTAATACTGTATGCATTTTAGTAATGCCTATATATGTAACCACACAGACATATAGTCACATGTATCAGGAAGTATAAATGTTTATCTATATACACTTTTCAAATTTATACAGACACACGTGTAATATAGATTCAAAATATTTCTACAGATTTATTTCAAAGTGGAATTTTGCATATTTACAAGTCCATCTTTCTGCTTAAACATGAGCTGTGAATATGTTTTCATGCCTTAGACATGTCTACAGCATCATTTTAAATGAGTAAATAGTTATTCAATTATTTTGTTACCATATTGGAATTATCTCATACATGTTTTTTAGATATTCAAGCTGTTTAAAATATTTTGTTATGTAATAGTAAAGTTAATGAAGCTTTAAATAAAAAAGTAAATCTACTAGGCTACGTTAAAATGTTCCTCATGTTCAAACTTAAAGTTTATTTTCAAAACTATTACATTTGTTGGATAAAAATGCCTATTTTTCCTAATTTATATCTTTAAGGGCTAAACAGATTTTTTGCTTAATGAATGTACTAGATAACAAAGTCAATTTTCACAGTGAATCTTTGAAAAAGAATGCAAAACTAAGAATTAATATTTATGTAAAGCATTCATTTACTCCCCTCACAATAAGTAGCCATATAGAGAGCATACAGATTTTTAATCTTCAATTTGCAAATAAAATATTCCTTTAGAAAAGAGTAGATATCCCTTTTAAGCAAATTGCTGTTTTTAAAAAAATCATTTAGATTCACTCTAACATGAGCAATTTTACCCAAAATATATTGCATGAAACATTTCCTGTCGTGAATCTGCATCAGTTGCTAACACTGTTTGAAATCCCTGGATCCATACTTCCTGAGCCGCCTTGCTTTGCCTCGGTGTACTTGCTCATAGAGTGCAATACCATTAACAGCATTCTGAACACTTTTATTTCTTTCCATCTCAGATATGCTGGAATTCATAACGTGAACATGGTCTATGCTATTTTACATGACAATCAGAGAGAAAAAACTCCATCCAAGACATCAGTAGTAATCTTCTATAAGCATAATTGTCACACTTTAAAGCTGCATAAATTTATTTCAGGATGGAAAAATGCTAAATACATTTTGTATGGCAACAAATACCAGGAATTTTGAAGAGAAGGCATTTACACATTATAGATGCAAATAAAATCACCCTATCTTTTTTTGATGATTCTCTTGGAAAAGCCAGCAATTTATAAAGAATAACTGAAAACTTTAAATAAAATATTTCATTCACTGTTTAAATTGTTACTGTTACATATATCAAATGTTAAACATAAGATTTAAGTAATTTTTTTCTGTTTAAAATATTTATAGGAAGAATATCTGCTTTTAGCATGTATATTAGTATGGTTCCGAATCCTTAATTCAGTTAAGTATACCACCATAAGTAATCTATCTACCTATGTCTATCTATCCTTATATCTATATATCTATGTGATTTAGATATTTGAAATGGTACTCACAATTATGAAATACTGACATTCAATTAAAAGCAATCTTTTTTATGAAAGTGATGCCAGTATACATTTCTGAATCCATGACATCTGTTAAAATATTTTATATGGAAAAATAAATTTGATGATATCATTAGGATTCATTGGTTTGGGTACAAGTATAATGAGCTTGAAGGATACATGGACATATTAAACAAAATTCTTTAGCTATTACTTTTAATTAGGGATATCCTAGGTGATGAATAGAACATAATATAGACAGATATCAAATGTTTATTCAAAAGTATAAATAAGAGAAGATAACAGTTGTGTAGATGTAAAATGTACAGAAACCTCTATTTTCACAATTTTGTCCAAACGTTTTTGTCTAAATCTTTATACATGAAAATTACTGTGCTAAAATTAGCTTCATAGATGAAGAAAATCAATTCAACCAAGCCAAACCTCCAAAGCTTCATCTGGAACCAAAAGTAAGCTTTTTTTAACTCACCAAGTATTCGAAGTTTAACTATATAATTATTTTTTTCTTTTAAGTTAAATGTTTCTGTGTGTCTAATTACTGTGTGTAATAATTTTCCACTAAAATACAAGAGAGAAATTCTCCTCCTAAATTGTATATATGTATGTTGGAGGAGAGAGGCTACCCACAGTGGCAAAGTGTGAATGAGGTCCTTTAGGAAAAGTAAGTTAGATAAGTGATTGGAGTACAGGGAAGAGCTAAAATCAGTTAAGGAAGACGGGACCATTTATGGCAGAGTGCCAGACACAAGCCTCAATATTGATGGTTTAGAGAACTGTTCACAGTGCAGCATAGTTAGAACACAGAGTTTAAGTCAGAAGTGAAAGAAGCTGGGAAAATCATCTGAGGTCCCTGTTGAACGTCCTCACAGGCACAGTCGTACAAAAGCCTGATACATCTCAAATAATCATAATTCAATCTGTATTGGCAGATGTCTCAGGCGGAATTATTGGTATGAGTTTATATACAGGTGTTGATTTGAATAATGGCAAAGAAATTCACAAAGGTTTTGAGAGAGTTGTATTTCAACAGACGGAGTCACCTGGAACAAAAACAACAATGGTTTTTGAATGTTTTACTTCTGGGGCCCACACTTCTGTATTCAGGAAGCAGAATTACCAAGCAGAACATCTTCTTTGGTGCCCTCATCAGAAGTAGCTAAGGAGGATGACTAAAAAGGAGGAACACTCCAGAGGTAGCGCCAAGAGTAGTGATGAACATTCAACTGCAGGGCCACTTCTTTCTCACAACTTTCTCTTCCATTATTTCCGAGAAACTACCCTCTTCTCGTTTTCATTTTGGATGGCTACTTCCCAGTATGCATTTCATGTTCCTGTGTTTTGCCTGACTCTCAAGTTTCTAGGTTTCACAAACAATATTTTTTCTCACTTTTTAGACTTTCCCTGACTTATCTCAGGCACTGCATGGTTTCAACTACCATATGCATGAAGTTGAATCTCAAAAAATAACTCCCGTCTAAATTGCTTCCAAGGGTACATATTCACTTGAATTTCGAAAAAGGAACTTAATGTCAACAGTTAGAAAATTGCATTTAATATCCTTTCTTTCCTCTCCACTCCTGCACATATACACACACGCGCGCACACAGACACACACAAACACCGTGATCACTCATACCCAGAAGCTCATACAAGTGCTGTACATACACAGTCATGCACACTAAAAAATGCAAACACTTACTATGCCTCTTCACATATTCTGTATTGCATTGAATGGTAAATAGTGAACATGCAGCTACACTTTCAGATTAAACTTTTTCAACTCATTTTAACAATTGATAGGTTACGTTAATTTTAGATGCGGTTGCAGCAGAACAAATGGAAGCTAGTGGCACTGGCTACAGAAATGCATAGAAGTAGAAAACTTTGGCAGACAGAAAACAAAATGTCTTCTCCAACAAGTTTGGTGGACAGAGGAGTATAAATACTTGGAAGAGTATTGCACTCATTATTTTAAAACCAGAAACACTTAATAATGTTATTAAAATCCAACATAAAAAGAAAGATTAAAATGAGATTTCTGAGCATAGAAAGGGAAGTATTTATTCATGAGAATATATCTGGGAAGAATTTTCTGGTACTCTTGCAGCTGAGTAAAGGATAGTATATTTATGCTTGTATTACGCAAAAACCAAATAATATGTATAAGTCTTTAAATAAAATATTTATGAAAAGTCTTATCCTATACGTTATGGTGACTTTCAGTAACCACACACTATTTTACTAATAATATGTTTATTTAGTAGAGTAAAACTTTTAGCTCCTCACAGTTCTGCCTATAATTGACATACAAAGAAATATTGAAAAATTTAAAATAAATGGACAAATTAATTGAATAATCTTGCCTGCAGTATTGCAAGTATATTGTCTTAAAAGTTTTTATCTTCATTCTGATATTTGAGTTTTGCGATAGATCATAAAGTTATAAATTACTACACTTTTTCACATAATAATTCACATATAATTAATCACATGTCTAATATGGCAAAAGTTAATCACATATAAACTAGGATAATAGAAAGTCATCAGATTATTTGAAAGCCTCATTTATCTGTTTGTAAGTCTCACATTTTTTCAAAGGAGATTTATAGCAGCTTATAAATCTATGAAAAGTAAAAAATTAAACTGTAAAAAGAACAAACTTTGAAATCATCCAGGCTAATATTCCTATTGTTATTAATCAAGATCTTTGAACCACCTGTCAAACCTGGCAAAAAGTGTGGTATTATACGTTTTGACATTTCTATAGACACTTCAGAACACAGTGATTTCTCCAGAAAGACAAATGTATTGCATTTTAAAAGAAACTCACTTCACATGTTCTTACAAAAAACACTGAGCAACATTGTGGGATATATCTTCAATGACCATTTCATAGAAAACAAGATATTTTGAATAGAACCATTTTGAACCTAAATTAAATTAGTTGAATTTATTTCATTAGATGGGTTTACATGGTTGTTAATCTATATTGACAGCATACACAATTGGAAAAAGAAGTGTAATAACAGTCAATTCAAGCTTAAACACACACAAGAGCTTGACAACACTGGTCTTGTGTTACTTTTAAAGTTTGTTCAGGCAACAATTTGACATCTGTTATGGAAGTCGAAAAGCCTTACCAATTCTCCTTGAGATAAGAGGATCACCCTTGGAGGTGAGATAGATTGATATCTCCGACCAAGAAAAACATTTTTTATCAGTACAAGTTCCAGAGTTGCTGAAATGTGTGAAATATGTGAATGAATTCTGAATTTGAACTCCAGGAATACACAAAATATCTGAATATTTTCTTGGAAAAAAGCAAGACAAAATGTAAGAGGCATCTATCTTGGTAGAATATCTACTTTTAAGAAGTACCCCCTACCCAGCTACCTATAGAGCAATCAGAATGGATTTACTGCAGAATAAACCCTTACCTAGCTGAAATAATCTTCAACTGATTATACTATTTCAAGTTTATTTTGAAGACAATACGCGCTTTTTCCTTATATCTATAATGACAGGTGATCATATATTGTTCTTGTAAACTCTACTTTTAGGTTTTTAAATACAAGTTGACAAAAAAGATGAAAACATATTTTCTATCATTCAAGACTGAATTATAGCCAATTTTGTCCTGCCCATTCTTTTCAATATAATAATAATTAATAGATTAAACCATAAGGATACCTATTAAGCATTGCATGCTTATTATGTGCATATATTATTTCCACAAAGCCTTTAAGAAGTTTAATATTATCATAATTATTCTCATTTTATAGGTGAAGGAATTAAGGGACCATTTTATGGCAGATTATATATCAAGACAGATTCCCAGGAAGGACAGAGATTTTGTTGTGAGTGTTGTACCCACTGCCACAGTTGAAGATAAGGAGTTTACCTCCCCCAGAGTCTCAGAAATACTACGTGACAAAACTGCATTCAAAACTAGGTCTTTCTAGGGGCCAGCCCGGTGGCGCAAGCGGTTAAGTGCGCGCGCTCCGCTGCGGCGGCCCGGGGTTCGCTGGTTCGGATCCCAGGTGCGCACCGACGCACTGCTTGGCAAGCCATGCTGTGGCGGTGTCCCATATAAAGTGGAGGAAGATGGGCACAGATGTTAGCCCAGGGCCGTCTTCCTCAGCAAAAAAAGAGGAGGATTGGCGGATGTTAGCATAGGGCTGATCTCCTCACAAAAAAAAAAAAAAAAAAAAAAAAAAACTAGGTCTTTCTAATTCCAAACAAATAGACAAACCATTACATTATAATGTCTCCCACATAATTGATAATATCATATATACATTGGACCTATGTTGAGTTCATATTATATAAAGACTGATTGGATAGTTATAAATAGTTATTGATTGTAATATTATCAAGAGTTCTGTATCAACAGTCCTTTAAAAGACTATATACCTGCAGTATTACAGGCTGATGTTTAATTAATTATATACATTTATTTAAAATGTTTCATTTGAACGTTTTTCTGTAGGGGAATGTGAACAATTAAAAATGCTTCCCTTTCTTTAATCTATAATTTGCAAGAAGAATTTGAACATTTCTTTAAGTATAGTGCCATTCAAAGGGAATTATATTTGAGAAATTAAATTCCAAGTTTAACAAAGATTGGTGTCTGCCACTCATGACAGGGTTAAATATTTTCTCTTTGCAAAAAAGTGCTCCTTGGAGTCGTCGTTCAATTTAAAATATTTAATCAAGTGAGAAAAGGTAAGGTGTTAATCAAATGGGAAAATTCTAGGAAGGTTTTCCCACTGAGGTTGTACTCATGGTCATATTGACAAAGTTAATGAGATTTGGATACTGGGGTATAAAATCTGTTATTAAAGGGGAAAAAAAATGTGTCAGACCTCTGAAGGATTTTGTATACATTTGCCAAAACCAATGGCTGGAATAGATAAAAAGCCTAATTCTCCATTCTCATTTATTTCTAAGAGTAGTTAATAGTTTGTAAGATATGAGCACATGCACAAATGCATGCACACACACACACAAATGCACATGCACGTGCACACGCACACGCACACACACACACCCCTCCCCAGGGGACTGTTTTCATTTCAAGTGGTCTTACTGGGATCCAAGTTGTAATGACAAGCATTATATAAGTCACACAGAAAATGAATTAAGTAAATTACTCAAGGTCACAGATGTCTAGGACTAGAACCTAAGTTTCTCAGCTTCTATTATACACTATTTGTTGTTTGTGTTAGATGAATGCTACTTACTTACACTTCACATTTTTATTTAGATATTTTTTCTCTTCTTGGATATAACGTAATTATTACATCAAAATATATATAATTAACATAACAATGAAAATGTAACCCTACCAATTAATGTTTGTCTGCTCTTAATGATAAATATCAAATGCCTGCCTATGATTAAAGAGATAAAAAAATAGGTAACATATATATGAAATACAATAAAATTATGTAAAAGAATATGATGTGCAACTTTGAGCAAGTGCATTTTAAAAGCTAAGCAAATGGATGCTTTTATAGTGAAACATAAATTAACAAAATTGACTTAAGGAACAGTTTCAATTTTACTAAAATGTTCTACAGCACAGAAAATAAAAAAAAAAAAATCTTACCCAATCATTTTACAAAGCTAGCTAACTCAACACAAAGAACACGACAGATAAATTTTATTTTGAATATATGCCAAAATACAAATAAAATATTAGAAAATCAAACCATGCAGTAGTACTTAAATCAAAATGAATCAAGACAAACAGTGTTTATTCCAGGAATGCAGAGTAATCTATCATTAGAAAAACCTATAGTATTATTTATTATTTTTTTCTGTGTCTTAGAGATATTTTGTCTTGATCAATAAGAACTCTGAGAGTTATAAAAGAGATGGGAATATAATCCCAGTTTAGGTAAGAGGTGAAAGATCTAAATGTAAATGATGTAGAAAAAATAACTAGGCTGTATTTGTACAAGATTAAAGCATTTGGAAATATGTGTGAAAATCAGAAGTATTAATGTAAGCACAGTACCAAAATGAGAAAAGTTATATGCTCTGTCAAAATGTAATGACGGCAGTTTTAGATATGGCTTCTCAAACTATTTTCTATGAGTTCTCAGATTTTTTAAAGTTTAAATATGAGCACCCAGACTTTGATCTTTAACCTTATTTCTAAATCAAAAAAAAAAAATAACTGTTTTAGAGTAGATGTTTCCATGCTGTTGCAGGGAATTTCCTTCTGCAATAACACATTTCCGTAAACTAATTTGATTCCTACACCACCAGTAACGAGGGGGAAGTTTTAGTATAAGTTAAATGTTGTATGGTTTCATGGGTGATTTACTGAAGGAAGAGAGCCACAATAGTAGGAGAAGAATTGTAACCCTCAGCAAAAAAAGTAGTGAGCACTTTACTTGGGTATTTCATAGGCATAGGTTCCATCATCTCTATTTTTGGAAAATTGAACAATGAGCCTTTGCACCGAGATTTACTCTGGAGAGCCACAATGACACCCCTGAAGAGTTTTAGGCTCAAGGCAGGTCTCACTTGCTCAGATGCTCAGAGCTCCACTTCCCTCTGCATTGATTCCCTGCCTCCCACAAACCAAAATTTCTTCTCTACTGTTTTTGTGTAATTTTAATATTCCCCAAGGCAGCCTCCAGACACCTGTGCTGCTTGCCTGGTCTGCCCAAGTTATTTCCCAAGAAGCCAGTTATTGTTTTTGTTAGTGCTCTTTTTACATAGCTGCATAAGTTTTGGCCAATGCCGTTTTCCTCATAAGCTCTGTGACTGTTAGCGATGACTTTGAGGAATGCAAGGTCTTTCAGGAACAATTACATTGTATTCAAGTGGACACGCCTGCACTGAAGATATTGCTGGAACACCTTTTTCCAGAAAGCAAAATTTCAAAAATAGAAGAGATGTACCTAAATGTTAAAGGAGCTAATGTTAATAGGAAGCCTATTGACTAAGCAGGGATAATGAACAGCAAGATAGAATAAAAATTAGAATTATTTGGAATATATTGACATGATGCATCCCATTAGCCCATGAGTATGTTTAAATAGAAAAAAAGTTAAGCTAGTGAAAAATTTACAGAAAAATAAGACAGGTGAAATTATTATTAAAAGTAGACATATTTATAAGCAGTCTGTAATTTTTTAAATAATTGTATCAAGATATTATTGGTTTATATATGGCTCTGATTATCGCATAATATTAAGCACTTGTATGTATAAAAAATATGGTTTACAAATATTTTTCCACTAAAAAAATAAAGAAGGGTAAATAAAGTGAACTGTGAATAAGCCAAACTGTTCTGGTAAAAGTAGGAAATGCACTAGAAACAGAAAGCCTTATCAGCTCCATTTGTTACAAAGTGATCAGGTAGAAAGCAGTCTCCAAATGTGATAGAAGATAGTAGTTTGATCTATTACCTAGAGGAAACCAGCCTTTGCTTACCCAAACTCTGGATGCCTAGAAGTTGTAACTTTGGACTACCCTCTAAAATATAGTATGTGATGCTACTAGGAAAGTATGATGTTTCTAAATATTAAAGAGAGAGGGAGAATAAAGAAAATTAAACTTGGTGGACGTGAGTATGCACATTTCCTTCAGGTTGCAAGGAAATGCATGAGTTTGGAATGTTCTTTTGACATAGGAAGTTAATGTGACGTTAAAAAGTGGCCTAGAAAAATGTCCTCATGAAGATTATTGAGAGATCTTAGAAAGTACACCCAGGTCTCATGTTTGAACTGGAAACCAATTGGTTGACAAACCACAACCCATAACCTACGCACAGATAGTATGTTTTTATTTCTAGTTCTGGGATTATTATTCTAACCTTGGGAAATAGTATGAAGTTAGTAAGGAAAGGAATAAAATATATACTGCAACTCCTTTAAATAGTGTAGGAGTAGAAATAAACTTATAATTATTTAATAATTTCTGGATTGTTATAATATTCAAAGCACTTAGAAGTAGTTGACAAAATGATTTGTTGAAATAATAAAATTAGTATCAGGAAATATGAAAGTGATTTTTAGGATAACAGTTCATATAAAAGCAAAACAAAAAAACCTGATTTATCATGTGTGTGGTTTTTTTAGGTCTTTAGAATAAATTTATTTACCATTAGTAAATTAAACATTAAACAAAGTAAAAACATTAGTAACTATCTTTCTGCAATGAAAGTCTCATAGATAGGAAGATTATTTAATAGTACTTACCACAATTTCCAATTATGTTTATTTGTTTATATCATTGCTTTTCCTTTCTTCCCAGTGTCACATTTTTCCTCTTTACTATTGGGCATTTCTCACCAATAGTAGACACATCAATAAATATTTTTCTAGTAAAAGAAAGAAAGCAATTATTGAACTTCATCCCATACTTTCTCAGCATTAGATAAAATTTCTATAGACTCACATTTTTAAAAAGATCTCAGTAAAAGAAGAATAGAAAATTAAACGAAGATATTGATGAACCAGAATTAGAAATGTAGAGATAGATATATGTATGTACAGGCATATGATTCATGAAAAATTTGCCATTTCAAGTAGTTAAACAACTTTAAAATGGTTGTTTATCCAAACAGAAAGATGAAGTTTGGTCCTGACCTCAAATAACCTCAAATCTGTTTTAAATGGAATAAAAAGCTAAAGTCAAAAAAATGGAAAACAAAATCTTCAAAAATACAATTGAGCATATAGAAGAGTACATTTACAGTGGTTTGTTTTTTTAAGCATTTTTTAATCCATGCAAAGATCCAGCTATGAAGACAAAAATTGATAGATTTTACTATATAAATTTGTGTGTGTTTGTGAGTATTTAAAGACACCAGAGAGTATGTACCAATACAAGATTGAGAGAAAATATCTGCATGACTTACAATAAGAGTTTTGTGTTACTTTCTACAAACTGAGAAATAAAGGATAAAAATGGGATATGAACAACTAATGACAGAAGATAAAGACAAATGGCTAGAAATATCAATATCACCAACAACTAAATATATTCAAGTTAAGGTGTTGTTATAATTGTTTATGTATCAGTTACAAAAGGTAAATTATTGAGAATATTTGATAATAGATGAGAATGTAAAGAAAACATTCTCATGCACTGTAGGTGGATGTAAAACTTAGTCCGGTCTTGTTAGAAAATGTACTTCTATTTATATAAATTAAACATGTATTGTTGTTTTTCCAGAATGTCACTAAACAGCAAAAATATTTTGGAATTGAAGTTAATTTTTTCCCTGATACTACATCTGATGATTATCTTTATGATATTTAATTCATTATCTTTAAATTTTCCAAGTGCTATGTAGTTGCATAAACTCATTTCTTTATCTTTGAGGAGAAAAGTTAAGATTTTGAAAACCATAATTATTTTAGTATACATTTGAAGAAGGGATAAAAAAGCAATAAATGATGATAAAATATTAAATACTGTGCTTATTTTATTATTATTCAGAGAGAAAAATAAATGCAATTTAGTGACCCTCTGGCTTAGAAAGGCTGACTTATTAATAATGGAAAAGATCAGAAGGAAACTAAGTGTTCAGGCAACAGATTTAGAAATAAACATTCATGGAGGTGACAGAAGTAAAATCCCATGAATAAAGAAACAACAAAATGAACAACAAATATTGTTTTTAGCTCAATGAAAGGCTATTACCTAGGTGTCAATAGTACTATGCAAATTATAAACTAGTAGTAAATTTTTCTTGATTAATTCCAATAGTGGAATGAAGCATGCTCTCTAATGGAGGAATAAATCACTCAGTGCTCAGGAATAAGGGGTCCGGGGGCAAAGTATCCTTCACTGGACAGCCTTACCCCAGAGTGTGAGATGGAAATGCGATCCATGCCAAATGCAAAGAAAAATCCTGTTTCAGAGTTAATGATCTTTCAACCTATGCACATTTGAGTCTCTCCTAAATTGCTAAATTTTTGTGCTGGATCATTAAATAATACTTATATCAGTTACCTTGACAGTAGTTTATTTCCACTATTTTTGTAATTTTCATTAGAGGTCCTAAAACAACTCTAGGGGAAACTCAAAGTAAGTTAAATAAAATTAAACCACTGATTGACCAAACTTTCTCTCTTTGGTCTATATATGACCAAATCATATATAGCATGTCATCTGGTCTCATTTTCATTATTTATTTAGATATTTTTTATTGGCCATGTGTTTGAGGGTCTACTGTTCTTTCACATTAATTAAAAGCTGAAATTAAATGGGTGCCCCGCTGCTCCTACTGTCTGTGTGACAATGGCCATGAAAAACTTGAGGTTTGTATTTTAGTCTGCAGAGAAGTGAAAGCAGTAGTATTCTTAAAAGCCATGTTTAAAGAGTATTTTTCTTTGTGAATTTACAAGTAACCCCTTTCAACTTAGTTACTTAAAACATAGATAACGCGAGGCCAGCCTGGTGGCCTAGTGGTTAAGTTCACGTGGTCAGTTTCAGTGGCCCAGGTTCACAGGTTTGGATCCCGGGCGTGGACCAATGCATCACTCATCAAGCTGTGCTATGGTAGCATCCCATATACAAAATAGAGGAAGATGGGCACAGATGTTAGCTCAGAGCTAATCTTCCTCAGCAAAAAGAGGAGGCTTGACAATGGATATTAGCTCAAAGCCAGTCTTCCTCACACACACACACACACACACGAAAACAAAGATAACTTGATACTACCATGAACATCTCCATGAGAATAAATCACATCTCAAATATAAATCATACACAAAACGCCAGGACAAAGTCATAGTTGAGACAAGAGACAAGTTTTCACATTTCTTTTATATATTTCTCAAAATCAGAGTCCTTCTGCATACCAAGTAGTTGCTCATTGGTTTAAATGCACAGAAACATAAAACAGACCAAACAAAATTTAGACATAGGAATATAGAGTTTAAAAATATATATTTTAATGTATGAGTTCTAAAGGAAGAATATTAGGAAGACTTTATTGTGTTTCACATATAGCATTTGTTTTCCCCTCTCTCATTCATCATCTACCAATTTCTTGATCTGCTCAC
The DNA here is from genome assembly GCF_020826845.1 of Diceros bicornis minor. Lineage (NCBI taxonomy): Eukaryota > Metazoa > Chordata > Mammalia > Perissodactyla > Rhinocerotidae > Diceros > Diceros bicornis. The sequence continues at coordinate 41,547,214 of NC_080759.1, forward strand.
ATCTGGTACGATTAATAGGCAAAACATATTGTGTTCATCTGTATTTTCCTGAAGATAGACTGTTTAATCATTTATTCCACAAAAGTTATTAAACAGTTACTGTATGCAAGTCTTTATGTTAGTCACCAAAATTATTAAATATACAAAGAACAGATACCAATTCAGGAAACTTGTATTATTTTTTTCCTTTTAACTTTGTGCCATTTTTGTAACTAAAGATATCTTTCTATATGCTATACAGATAGAAATTCCAAGATGATGAATGTGAGAGGCAAGAGGGCTTGGCAGATATTCAAGTAAATCAATATTTTCAGAGAGAAAGGTGTGGATAAAAAAGCCATGCTAGTAAGTGCCTACTGGTTTAAAATCATGAAAAGATCAAGGACTAGCATATTTAGAAATGTGGCATAGGCCGGAGTTTAGTATGATTCATACCCCTTGATGGCTTATAAATTCAAAAAGATCATTCCAGCTGAATAGATTACAGTAGAGTGGTATCAACAGCCTGAGGAATCTGGCCAAACAACACTGAACATGAACTACCAAGTGCTTTTGGCATTTGTTGTTATTTAGACAATATTGTCATTACAGGGAAAATTTATAGGAAGCATTCATAGAATCTAAGCAACGTGTCCCTGAGGTAGCAATAACATGGTTTCGGGGTACAGAAAACTAAATGTGAATTCTTTAAATAGGAAATCAGGTCCCGGGGTAATGTGATAGATGCAAGTGGTTTCTTGGGTAACAGGATAAAACAGCGTCTGTAAAATATGTTCCATGCCCACAACAAGTTCGGTTGCTTGAATCCATTCTGGGATTTATAAACTACTGCTTTCACTAAGTTTCAAAAGTCTGAGTCAGAAAAGGGCAGTGAGTTTTAATTTATAGACTATATATACTAATATTTAGAGTGTTGTGTTGTATAATTTCAGGTAGTTTTCACGCTTTACAAAATCTTAAGCAATATACTGCCCACTGCTTCCCTTCTGTAACTCCTAACCAAGTTAATTTCATCTAGTCCAATTGATTATCTTCAGAATGAATGTGGCACTTTTAGATCAACAAACGATTACCCTAATGGGGATATGAGCCTTGTTACTCATTTTTTATTTTTTCATTCCTCTCTTGCCCCAGGACAGAAGGAACTTTCAGAGACAAATCTGATCTTATTGGCTCACAACATAAAATGATGCTGCGGCTTTTTATCTATATTTAGTTGAAAGTATACAATCTTTAACATAGCTGTCGGGATCTGAAGGAAGAGAAATAAATAGCACCACTTGCCTTTATTCAGATTTTGAAAGAATTGAGAAATAAGATCAAAACTTGTATTATTGGAATGGAATGGAAGATTAGATAAGGCCTTGAATGTTGATGAGGCTCACATTGAGGAAAATGGCATAGATAACTAATTTCATTGATTCTAAGACCCACATCATTTCACATTCTAACTTATCCAAAATCGGGATATGTGCGTATTCAATGTTGTCTTACAATTACTGTAGTCAGCAGACATTCACTGCATATTTGTTAGCTTATGCTTATTTTCCTTCCAAATTCATTTATGAGATCACTCATCAAGCTCTGGGGGAAATAAGTGAAAAACTGAGAAAGAAGCTACTTATGTACTTAAGCCCACAATATTCACTTTCATTCTCTATATGTGCTTTCCAGTCACTAAAATGCATGATGCATTCCATATATTATTAGAATTACTGTCAAATCTTCAACAACGTACTCTGACATTGCTTTGTCCCAAACACTCCACACTTGACATCATCAGTTTTGGCTAAAGACGGTGACCTCCATGACACATTATTTAAGCAATGCTCTTCAGTGAGTTTGTTAACATCTCAGATTCAATTGAAACTACTGATCATTTGCTTCTTCTTTCAATAGTCTTTGATTTTAATTTGGGTGGCAAAAAATATAATAAAGATATCCAGTCCTAGCTATGATGGAATAACTTTGATAGACCACAAGTCCTACCTAGAGCATATAGAAAAGCCAAATAAAATAAGAAGAAGAAGGAGGAGGAGGAGGAGGAAGAGGCGGAGAAGAAAAGGAAGTTTTGAGTAATAAGTCTGTTGGAAAGCTTCTGTGGCAATCAAGACTTGATGACACAAGATCCAAGATAAAACGAAACCAAAGAAGAATGAGCCAATATTCTGTTGCACCAGCATTCTTCTTTTCTTCTTAGGAGTTAACAATTCTTCATATGAAGTGAGAAGTTGAAAATCTGGCCAACAATGCCCAGAGGCAGAGAAGCTGGAAGAGATTTCATCAGTCTTCACTGGGATGGGAAGACACAATTTTAGTATTTGTGACTACTAAGATAACTAGAATTTCATGGGGCCAACATCCCAGAGCAAAGAGAGGTACAGAGATATGAGCAGTATAGTCACTTTTCCCCTTGAGCCGTTTGCCAAATTATTATGTTGTGCAGGGCAAGATGTTAAAAGTCAAGGCGTAAGAATATGAAAGGAAGACTGGGATTTTTTAGACATTTTCACAGTGTTAAGGAATAAAAATTGGAGTTCATTACTTGCCAAGGAGAAGAAACTCAATGATAAAACCTATATTAATATCTGTATTCTTACGTAAGTGTGAGTGTACTGGAGAATCAGACCAGAGTGAACCAGAGAATCACTCAAAGATTATTACCCTGCCTCAAGTCAATATGATGTGATTTTCTCTGTCTTGTTGTCTATCAGATTATAGGGTTAACTCTCTTTGGAGGATAAACTTATCAGTGGAAGTCTTTATTATTCTTCATACATAATTCTAATGGTAAATTGTACATGTCAACTTGACTAGGCTATGGTGCCCTCTTGTTTGGTCAAATACTAGCATACGTATTGTTGTAAAGGTAGGCACTTTTTTAGATGTAATTAACATTTACAATCAGTTGACTTTAAGGAGGACAGATTGCCCTCAATAATGTGACTGAGCTTCATAAAATCAGTTGAAGCCTTTAAGAGCAAACACTGAGGTTTCTGGAGAAGAAAGAATTCTGCCTCCAGACTGAAACATCAACTCTTACCTGAATTTCCAGCCTGCAAGCCTACTCTACAGATTTTGGACTTGCCAGTATCCACGACCCACAATTGCATGAGCCAGTTCCTTCAAATAACTCTAGATAGATTGGTGATAGATAAATAGATAGAAAGATAGATAGACAGACAGAAAGGTAGATAGATAGATAGATAGATAGATAGATAGATAGATAGATAGATAGATAGATAGATTCCACAGCTTCTGTTTCTCTGTAAAACCCTGACTCATATGATAGTACCGAGCATTAAACCATAAATGTCGAGGCATATGTAAAGAGGAGGCAAAGAGAAAATAAATAAATAAAAATGAATACTAGAGACAAAAATCCAAGATGAATAACATACTAGAGTTATCACACATGAACTTGAAAATAAATGGGAATGATATGTTCCCAAATGTAGATGATGAATGGGGATTTTTACCATAGAACAGTAATAATAAAAAGAACTAAATGTAAATTCTAGAACTGAAACAGTAATGGCTATTAAGAACACAATAGGTTTTTTCAGCATAAGGTTGGTCACAGCATAAAAGAGGATTTGTGAGCCAGATGCCAGATAAGAAAAGTTTCTAGACTGAGGCAAAGAAAGCAAAAAGGATGAACGATACAGAAGAAGAAAAATAGCACAAAAGATATATAAGACAGAGTAAATATATTTAATATACCTATAATTCGAGTCACAGAAAGGGATAGGAGAGACGCTGGGGCAGAAGTAATAATTTAGGACAGATGTGCTGAAAATTTTCTAAAACTGATGCTAGAGTAATTATACAAAAGGATATAAGAATGTTGGGCAGATAAAGCAATTGATTCTACTAAAATGATTTTGTTTGTTTGCTTGATTTTTTTTACTGTGCCGAAGGGTCCTTTTTTGTTCTGTTCCACATAATATTTTAACCAAACATTTTATGGAAATAGAGAAGTTATATTGCCTATATTTATTGATAGTACAAGAGAGAGCAGAAGGACAATAGCAGCATTTGAAAGGATTTGTAAACACAGCAATGATAGTTCATATATATATGTATATATGAGGAGATTTATTATAGGAATCGGCTCACACGGTTCTGGATGCTGAGAAGTCCCTCAACCTGCCATCTGCAAGCTGGAGACACAGAAAAGATGGTGTTATAATTCAGTCTAATTCCAAAGGTCTGAGAACCAAGGGAGCTGCTAGTGTTATTATCAGTCCAGCCTGGAGGCCTGAAAACTAGGAGGCTACTGGTTTAAGTCCCAGAGTCCAAAGGCCTGAGAACCAGGAGCTCCAATGTCTGAAGGCAGGAAAAGATGGGCATTCCAGCTCAAGAAGAGAGAGATAATTGCCCTTCCTTCACCTTTTTGTCCTGTTAAGACCCCCAATGAATTGCATGATGTCTGCAGACATTGGTGAGAGTGGCTCTCCTTACTCAGTCTGCTGAATCAAATACTAATCTTTTCTAGAAACACCCTCACAGACACATCCAGAAATAATGCTTTTCCACTTATCTGGGTATCCCTTAGTCCAGTCAAGTTGACACATAAAATTAACCATCACAATATAGAAAAGTTCAGTTTCATTAGTCCAATTTACAAGGTCTGGATTTACCATCACAATATAAAAAGTTCAATTTCAGTAGTCCAAATTACAAGGCCTTGATTTAGGGAATTCCATGTGGAAATACTTGGCACTTTACAAGAGCCTGAACACAATCTGAGCCAATAATGTAAGACTGTTGACACAAACATCACCTACTTAGGATATAAAAATATAATAATGGGTCACAAAGTAGCCATAATCTTACTTAATCAAACATATATCAGTGTTTGAAAACCATATCTAAAGTACAATGTGCAGTTCTAAAACAATGCCAAATTTCAGAAGTTCTAAGTGAGCTATTTGTATCTAAATGTTCCAGGAAATATGTCATATAAGGAATTAAGCAAAATTTTAATGTTTTTATGAAATTAAATATTTACTAATTTAAATATTAAAGTGTTATTAAAGAATTATTAAATTATTTAGTAAAGAAAAATTAATATTTAAATTAATATTTAATTTGATACGTAGAGAATGTGAAATAGATTATTAAGTAATAAAAATATAGTTAGTATCACATTAATCAAGCAGTGTGTTTAACGTCATGTTTAGAAGTTTTGCCTTATTTGGGAGATGATAAGTTTTGAAGAATTTTAAGCAGAGATGTGGCATGATTAGAAAAATTATTATGGATGTCATTACTTGGAGGAACACAAAAGAGATTAGAGGAGTAAAATTTTTAAAGTTTATGGCCACTTATAAAATATACTAATAAAGTTGAGGACAGAAGTACCAAGAGACTGAACTTGGAAAGGTACAGTAGAAATTAAATATGAAATTGTTTTATTACTTTATGAAGTTCATTGCAATTATACCAAAATCTATTGTTCCATAGATAAAAGGATTCTGTTCTGCCATTATTTGTTGAGTTCATCTTTAAAGACATTGCACAAGATATTTCTGGATATATAAAGGATGTCAGACATTACTCCTACCCTCATAGAACAACCAGACAAGTAAACAGGTATTTTTAATATTAGCTTAAGAACCCAAATACTGCAAGGAAGGTCCTAAACAATTCTGTAAGTTCAGAGGGAGAAGTAATTTCCGTCTGTTGGTGATAGTGATGATGATGGTGGTGAGGCTTATAATGGGATTTTAAAAATCTGAAAAGGTCAGTTAATGGGACGGATTGATGACAGGTCAAAAAAGGCTAACAAGAAGTATTATAGGTGCAGTGAATTCAAAGTTTGGAGGAAAATATCAAAGACATAATCGTAACACAGATGGAAAACTAGAATGACTTGTTGGTAGCACAGTCAGTAGTATTTGAAAACTAGCTGTGATTGATCTGAAAGTAATTGCCCGTTATTCTATTTGCCGAAGAAATATGAATGAAATCCGTGTCATTTTTTAAATATGTATTTACCAACTACTAATACTCATCTTCCTCATAGGGAAAATGGAACCTACAGCATTAGAATGTTACAAATAACTACCATTTGTGGAATGGACCGTATGGAATAATTTAGTTGATTCATGCATTATAAGAAAACTTCAGCAGGGCAAAGCAGCAACATACCTCTCTTTTACTTTCTTCTCCATATCTGATACAGTCATGTGCCACATAAGGACATTTCAGTCAAAGACAGACTGCATATATGATGGTGGTCCAATGAGATTAGTACCACATAGACTAGGCGTGTAGTAGGCTATACCATCTAGGTTTGTGTAAGTACAATCTATGATGTTCATAGAGTGACAAAATCACCTAAGGATGCATTTCTCAGAACATATCCCCATCAAGTGATGCATGAATGTATTTAAAAATCCACCATTGAGGTATATTTTCTTATATGTTTAGAAAAGTACAGATCTTCATGGTACTAAACAATTTAAAGAATTTGATAAGTATGGATATATGATAAAATTAGATTTTCATTTTTCATTTCATGTCAACATTATTGTCACACCCAAATCTGAATGCATGCTAGCTTGTCATATTTAAAAAAACAAACAAGACAAAACAAAAAAACAGATCTTCAGATCCATAACTCAGGCTCTTTCCTCACACGTCATATACACAAATGTAATATTCTTCACTGCTTAACATACAAATTTTGTCTTGAAATTAGATAATCTTTCACCACAACCATCCTCCTCTATATCATAGTTGTTATGAAAATCAAATATAGTGTATCATAATATTTGGGACAAACTATCAATTTTTCTCTTTAACACATGTTCAAAATCACCTGATGACCTAACAGAAATTGTAATTCTTCACTGAAATGGACATAAATGAGTTCAAATTTTTTAAATGACAGATTTTTTCTATATATCGTTCAAAGCAAAGGGAAATTTAATTTAAAAGTTACTGTCCTTGAAATGAGAATGTCAAAAATAACCTCAGTTCTTCTTTTCACGTGGGCTCTCATCTTTTCCAGAAGTCCATCTGCTGTATTATCATCAGGGACAAATTTATTTCAAAGAATATCATGAATAGCACATCATTTTTATCATATTTAAATATGTAGGGTACTTACACATTTTATCTTTGTAGTAATAAATCATTGAATAACTTTTTCATAAAAAATTGTATGTATATAAAAGTATACCAATTAAGCTATAAAATATATCATCACTACATTTCAAATTCCAGGTATACATATTAAAAAATGTAGATGTAATGATTAATAATTTATAATTGTAGTTTATCAACCAGAGTGCTTCTTAGCTAAGTAATCATCTACCAAAAAATGACATAGAGAATGCATAATGCTTGATATTTGGTAAATTTTAAAAATACACTTTCATAAAATACGTAGTTTGTCACGCAAAAAGAGATATAGCTTAAATTTAAAAAATTATATCCAAATAGTAACATCTTAAAATTTGATAGCAAAGTATAATTTTATGATCTATATTTTTAAAATGGAAACTCATTTCCTAAAACTAGGAAGTGTATGTGGGTGTGTGTGTGAGAGAGAGAGAGAGAGAGAGAACAGCATCCCGATGGAATTCATAACTATGGCCTTATTATCCTACCTAAGGTTTGTGAGTGTGTTCAAGATTTCTTTACTCCTTTTTTATACTCGACTGTAAGTTATATTGCTATATATTAAAACCATTGGAACATCAGTTATGTGTACAATTTAATTCTATTAGCTTTCGCCTCACGTAGTTTGATGCTCTATTTTTAGGCATATACATGTTAAGGATTTGTATGTCTTGTTAGAGAATTGACCCCTTTATGATTATGTAATGCCCTTCTTTATCTCTGATAACTTCCCTTGTTTTAAATTTGCTTTATCTGAAATTTGTATAACTACTTGTGCTTTCTTTCGATTATTGTTAGCATGATACTTTTCCCCCATCCATTTACTTTTAATATTTATTTATTTTTGTATTTAAAGTGAGTTTCTAATAGAAGACATAAAGTTGGGTTTGTTTTTTGACCCACTCTGGCAATCTCTGTCTTTTAATTGGTGCATTTAGACCATTGACATCCAAAGTGATTATTGATACAGTTGAATTAATATCTATCCATATCTGTTACTGTTTTTTCTTTGTTGTCCCTGTTCTTTACTCCTATTTTTGTCTTCCACTCTTTTTCTGCCATTTGTGAATTTAATTGAGCATTTTATATGATTTCATTTTCTCTCCTTTCTTAGCATATAGGCTATATTTCCTTTTTTTTTTTTTTAATTTTTTTAGTGATTACCCTAGAGTTTGCAATTTACATTTACAGCTAATCCAAATTCATTTTCCAATAACATTTATACCATTTCATGGGTAATGTGAGTATCTTATAAAAACAAAATAGTACTAATTCCTCCCTCCCATCCCTGTATCACTCATTTTATTTATAAGTAATAATTTATATATTGTGCTTACATATATATACATAAATATATAGTATTTATACATAATGTATTTATAATATATGCATATAGATACACATAAGCATACAGAATTGAGTATATTGTTTATATTACTGTTTTGAACAAACTATCTGTTAGATCAATCAAGAATACGAAAAATAAAAGTTTTTATTTTACCTTCACTTATTCCTTCCTTGATGCTCTATCTTATTTTATGCAGATCTGAGTTTCTGACCTGTATAATTTTCCTTTTCTCCAAAGAACTTCTTTTAACATTTTGCAAAGTTACCAAAAAACTCCCTCAATTTTTGTTTGAGGAAGTTTTTATTTCTCTTACATTTCTGAGGATAATTTCAAGTGTACAGAATTCTAGGTTAGTGTTTTTTTCTCTCAAGACATTAAATATTACATCCACTCTCTGCTTGCTTGCATGGTTTCTGAGTAGAATTTGGATGCAATTTTTATCTTTGTTCCTCTCTAGGTAAGGGTTTTTTTTCTTCTGGTTTCTTTCAGGATTTTTTCTTCATCTTTGATTTTCTGTGGTTTGAAAATGATATGCCTGGGTGTACTGTTTTTGGCATTTTATCATGCTTGGTGTTCTCTGAGCTTCTGGAGCTGTCGTTTGGTGTCTGACATTAATTTGGGAGAAATTCTTAGTCAGTATTGTTTCAAATATTTTTTCTGTTCCTTTCTCTTTCTTCTCCTTCTGGTATTCCCATTAAGCATATGTTACACTTTTTGTAGTTGTCTCACCATCCTTGGATATTCTATATCCAAAGACTTGGATAATATTTGTTCTTTTTGTTTTTCAGTTTTAAAGGATTCTATTGATATATCCTCTCAGAGATTATTTGCTCAGCGATGTTCAGTCTACTAATAAACTCATTAAAGGCGTTCTTCATTTTTGTTACAGTGTTTTTTTTTTTTTTCATCTCTAACATTTCTTTCTGGTTCTTAGGATTTCCATCTCTCTGCTTATATTGCTCATCTGTTCTTGCATGTTTTCTACCTTATCCATGGGACACCTTAGCATATTAATTATAGCTGTTTAAAATTCTGGTCTGATAATTCCAATACCTCTGCCAGGTCAGTTTCTGAGTCTTGCTCTGTCTCTTCAAATTGTGTTTTTTGCCCTTTGGTATGCCTTGTAATTTTTTCTTGATATCAAGACATGACATACCGGGTAAAAGGAACTGCTGTAAATAAGCCTTTAGTAATGTGATGGGAAGGTGTATGGGGAGGGGAAGAATTCAATAATTCTATGATTAGGTCTATCTATTTGTCAGCCTATGACTCTGGACTGTGAACTTCACAAGAGATTTTCCATATTTTTCTCCCCTCTTAGATGAGATAGGATGGCTAGAGTGGGTTAGTGTTGGGTAACATCTTTTTCCCAGGATTGTTAAGCTCTGATAATATCCCAGTAGGATAGGCTCAATGGGGATATGTTCTGAGGAATATGTTGTTGGGTGATTTCATTGTCTTGCGAACATCATAGTGTACTTACACAAACCTAGGTGGTATAGCCTACTACACAGCTAGACTTTATAGTATAACGTCTTGCTTTTAGGCTACAAAACTGTACAGCATGTTATTGTACTAAGTACTGTAGGCAATTGTAACACAATGGTAGGTATTTGTGTATCTAAACATTCCTAAGCATAGAAAAAGTACAGTAAGAATATGGTATAAAAGATAAAAAATGGTACATCTATAGGGCACTTACCACGAATGGAGTTTGTAGGACAGGAAGTTGCTCTGGGTGAGTCAGTGAGTGAGTGGTGAGTGAATGTGAAGGCCTAGTACATTACTGTACACTCCTGTAGACTTTATACACACTCTACACTTGGGCTACACTAAGTTTATTAAAAAAAACTTCTTTCTTTGATAATAAATTAAGCTTAGCTTACTGGAACTTCTTTATTTTACAAACTTTTTAACTTTTTTAACTTTCTGACTCTTTTGTGATAACACTTAGCTTAAAACACAAAAACGTTGTACAGCGGTACAAAAATATTTTCTTTCTTATATTCTTATTCTATATGTTTTTTCCTATTTTTATAATTTTTATTTTTTTTTACTATTTAAGTGTATTTGTTAAAAAGTAAAATGAAAACACACACATTAGCCTAGGCCTACACAGGGTCAGGATCATCAATATCACTTCCTCCTCCTCCGCATCTTGTCTGACTGCGAGGTCTTCAGGGGCAATAACATGCATGGAGCTGTCGTCTCCCATGAGAGTAAGGCCTTCTTCTGGAATGCCTCCTGAAGGACCTGCCTGAGGCTGTTCTTGAGGAGGGTTCACTCTTTTCAGAAATATGTCCATGGTGGTTTGCTTGGCTTGTTTCTTTTTTTCATCACAGATTTGTTTGTAAGCAGAATGAAAACCTTTTGGTATTTGGGTCCATGTTTTCAAACTTTTTAAGGAGCTTATTGAGGTCTGTAAAAGCTTCTGCTAAATCATTCACTGTGAACTTTCTTGAAGGCTCTTCTTCTTTTTCCTCTCCTGCAGTTTCCTTTTCTCTTGCCACTTCTTCAGCTATGTGTTTCTGTTCCAGTTACAACAATTCCTAATTAGTCAATTTCTCAGGAACCACCTCTAGGAGCTCCTCAATATCGTCTTCATCCACACACAGGTTAAAATTGTTTGCCATTTCAATCACAGCCTTGTTGATTTTTGCAACCTCCTCATCCTTGGCAAATCCTTTGAAGTCATGGATGTACCTCTTGGGTGTCTTCTTCCAGATGCCATTCATACACTCCTTGGAGACATTACTCAAGTCCAAACAAGGTTCTTAATGCACCCATAGATGTCGTAATCCTTCCAAAATTGCATCAGTGTCTTTCTCTGTTGCAGCAATAGCCTGGGCAAAGGTCCTTCTCAGTTAGTAGGACTTAAAAGCTGCTATAACTCCTGGATCCATTGGTTGAGTCTAAAAGGTGGTGTTTGGAGGGAGGAACACCATTTTGATATAGGGATGAAGATCACCAATAAAAGGAGGATGTCCTGGAGCATTATCAACACTAAGCGAAATCTTAAAAGGTATTTTATTCTCCAAACAGTACTTCTCCATTTTGCTGGCATTGCAATTTAAGAAGGCATCTTGGAAGCGGAGCTGGGTCATCCACGACTTCTCATTGCTCCTGTAGTACACTGGCAGTGTGTGCTTATTGATATGCTTGAAGGTCTTGAAGTTCTCACTGTGCCAGTTCACAAAGGGTTTCAATTTGTAGCCTGCAAAATTGTCCCCAAGCAAGACTGTTATTTTGTCCCTAAAGCCTTAGGGACAAAGGCTTCTTTCTTAGCCTAAAGAAACTTAGTGTTGACTTGGTCTCCTTACGGATGAAAGTCTTTTCAGGCATCCTTTTCCAGAATAAGGAGGTTTTATCTATATAGAATATTTGCTCTGGCAAGTAATTTTCCTTCACAATCAGCTTATCTAGAGTGTCCAAAAATTCTTCAGCTGCTTTCACATCAGCACTCACAGACTCACCACTCACTTTCAGATTATGTAATGAATAGTGATTCCTGAATCACTTAAGCCACATGGGGCTAGCAGTAAATTCAACATTGCAGTTGGGTCCAGCCTTTTCTTTCAAGATCGCAAGCAAAATTTTTCCTTTGGTCATGATTGTAATGGTGCCGAGAGAGATACACTTCTGTGTCTGCTCTTTAATCCAGGTCATTAAAAGTTTCTCCATGTCTGATACAGGCCCTTCTCAAATTTCTGTGAGTCTTGTTGCTTTCAATGAAGCAGATCCTTTAATAGATGACATGCTTGACTGGTTAGGGATAATCATGCCTGATTTTTCACCTTTTTAGTCCTTTATTGTTGTTTTTAGTGCCATCAATTCATTTCTGACTCCTCGCAACCCTGTGTACAGAGGATTGCCCAGTCTTTCTGCCCCATCCTCTCACCTTCCACCACTGTATCAGACAATGCTCCGCTGCTATTCATAGGGTTTTCATGGTTAATGTTTTCAGAAGTGGGCGGGCAGGTCCTTCTTCCTCATCTGTCTTAGTCTGGAAGCTCCTCTGAAACCTGTCCACCATGGGTGACCCTGTTGGTATTTGAAATACCAGTGGTATAGCTTCCAGTATCACAGCAACATGCAGCTGTCACAGTGTGACAACCTACAGCCAGGTGTGTATTTCCCTGGCTGGGAAACGAACTCAGGCTGCAGTGGTGAGAGTGCCGAATATTAACCATTAGACCACCAGGGCTGGCTTTGTAGTCTTTAATCACTTTTAATTTTGTTTCCAAGTCAATCACGCGACAGTCGCCTCTTACTGGCAACATTAGCAGCAGCTTCTGTACACTTAGGGGCCATAATGACCAAAACAACATGAGATTAAATCAAGCACACGAGAAAATGATGCAGTCAAGAAACACATTAAAAACAAGATGTATGAGGCTGCTGCTGCTGTAACACGGCATACTGTTTTACTGTAAACTTTTCTGTGTAAGTAGAAAGAGTACGCTCTAAAATAACAATAAAAAGTATAATAAAATAAATACATAATCCAGTAACACAGTCATTTATTATCATTATCAAGTATTATCTACTGTACATAATTGTATGTGGTATAATTTTATATGATTGACAGTGCAGTAGGCTTGTTTACACCAGCATCACCACAAACACATGAGTAATGTATTGCACTATGATCCTTTGATGACTACGAAATCACTAAGCAATAAGAATTTTTAACTCTATTATAGTCTTGTGGGACCACCGCCGTATATGTGGTCCGTCATTGACCAAAATGTCATGCGATGCGTGACTGTACTCCAGCAGGTTAGGCTGTGGTTAACTAGCTTCCCCTGAGGGCAGGCCCTGTTAAGAGGAACATAGCTCTGGGATATTTCAAAATGGTTCCTTTTCCCCTCTCCTTGCTGGGAACACCAGGTGATTTTTTTCAACTATTTATTGTCGGAATTTGGTTGACCTTTTGCAGAGAAATCTCACAATATTGTGGGGGCCTCCCTCTGACTGGGTCCCTCTGGAGTTGAACTCAGAGTTGTCAGACTGAGCCTCCGGCAACTTGTCAATTACAGTTCTGGTTTTCCTCTCCAGGCGCTGGTTCCTGAGGTAGCTGCTGCTTGTGAGTCTCTCTTTGCTAAGTCATAACTCCCTGTATTTATCTATTTGTCTCTTGAGCCTTGGAGGCAGCTGTTGGCCCTGTGTCCTACTCTCTCTTAGGGATCCAAGAAGTGTTGATTTTTCAGTTTGTTCAGCTTTTTATGTTGTTCAGAGTGGCGACTTTCAAGCTCCTTACATGCAGAACCAGAAACTAGAAGTCATTTGTTTGTTTTTTAAAGATTTTAGATTATGTATTACAAATTAGGAGAAGAAATGCTGATCCTTATGATGATTATACTTATTCAAAACAAGTTGGAAAAGGCGACAAAATTACTATCATCTAGAGAACGCTGTGGCTTTCGGGTAATAAAAGTGTGTGTGTTATTAATATATAGTAAGTTTTAATTTGGGTATTTTTTTCAAGGCACTAGTGCCTTAAAGTGGTGCCAACTAAGGAGAAAATCTAAACCACTGAGGTGCCCTGCGTATGTCTTTGCGGATGTAACTGCTCAGAGTGTAGCCTTTGTTTTTTTCCCTTACTATCTGTGCAATGGAGTCTTTTCAAGGTAGCAAGATAAGACACGTGGGGCAGTACAGGAGAGTCCCTACTCTGTGATAATTAATTTGACCATTTGTCGTTCAAAATAAGCTTTCATGTTTAAAAAATGTTTTATTCATTAGTGTTGATATAAAAATATTTATTTTCTTAAATAGTCAAAGATAAGGCTAAATTATTAATTTTCCAAAGTTTTCATAACTAGCTTTGATGTATTTTCTAATTTATGATGTTTTATCATTTAATATTTATTCAGTTTATTATTAATATCTTTTTATAGTAACATTAGAAAGGATTTCACTTAAATTTTTATTGTAGGTAAATATTTATAATGTTGACTATTTTGCATTGTTTAGCTCATTTCTCAATTGTATGTGTAATGTGAATAAGTACAGTAAAATTATCTAGATATGCTGTTGTCTTTGTTCGATCTCAAATCATATGTAAGTCTAAGTTTTCTGTCACAAATCTTATTTCATGGCATATCTTTTTAAACAATTTTTTAAAGTTTAATGAACATGATAAAACACATTTACTAATTGTGAGGCCAGAAGCACAAATGAAAATATATAACTTATTCTACTTTTGTATTTATATTTGTTGCACATCAATTAAGACACAAAGAGTGTGGATAAACAGTCAATTTTTTCTCATTTTAACTAAGAAAGAAGACATGTTTTGGCAATTTTTCAGAATAACTGTGAGCTTTTGATAATCTCCATCTCTGTCTATCTCTATCTATCTATCAATCATCTATCTCTCTATAATCTAATTTTGAAGTAGCAATTATTTCAAGCATATATTAATATTTATATTAACTCCTTAATAAGTTTCAAGTCCCAGATTAAATGTCACCTCCAAACACTGGGTTTGCCCCATGCAGCCCCCCAGCAACACACACATAAAACTTAGCAGCTGTGATGCCTTTTTATCTGCTGTGTCATAATGGTAATGATTTGTGTGTTTATATTTCCACTACATCTCCCTTGTTTTTTTTTTGTTTTTGTTTTCTTTATAATTTTATTTATTTATTTATTTTTCCCCCCAAAGCCCCAGTAGATAGTGGTATGTCATAGCTGCACATCCTTCTAGTTGCTGTATGTGGGACATGGCCTCAGCATGGCTGGAGAAGCGGTGCGTCTGTGCGCACCCGGGATCTGAACCTGGGCCGCCAGCAGTGGAGCGTGCGCACTTAACCGCCAAGCCACGAGCCGCCCCTACATCTCCCTTGTTGAATCAACGATAAGCCATCTAATGACAGAGAACTTTTGTCTTCTTCTTTGCTCCATTGTCAATCTGGTTGATGTCATAGGGTCAATAATTGATTAAAAAAATGTTAAGTACATAAATAAATTTCCTATCTAGACTCTGTGACAATCTGCAGTGTAAAATATGTTAGACAAATTCAAATCCATCCCATTCAGGGTCAGTGTGGATATGTAGCTCAATTTTTATGCCTAGTCAATCACAAATCAAAAGACATTTTAAAAACATTTCCCTCTGCTTTAAAAAGCTTACTGTACAAAAAGTTTTTTACCTTAGCGAAATATGTCAATGCAATATGCATGCTAAACAAAAAAAATTAAAGTTGGGGATTATAGTTCATGTTATACTAAATCATGGATCGTGTCTAATTTTATATAAAAATTATTATAAAACAAATACAAATTACAAAGAATATAGAAAGTGCAGTAAAGATACATAAACCTTTTAAAGTCGTCTTCCACAATCTCACAACAGAAGAAAGGACCACTGCTAATATTTTAGCTAACTATTCAAGGAACTTTTTTTTCACTTGTGAAACTATGTAGTAATTGAAGTGGATGTGGACATAATTTATGTTACTAAAGATTTTTCTATGGATGAGATATATGTATACGTATCCATACATACATGTGTACATATGTATATAGTTATATGCACATAATCATGTGTGCATAATGTACGTCATATGATGTAAGGTGATATACACATTAGAATTTTGTATAGTGATTACAGCTTTTTTACTTAAAATCATTTTGCTAATACTTTCTCATGGAACTAATCTTAAAATGATTTTTAATGGCTACACATCACCATCTTTTTCTCTTTACTCATCCCAGACTATCTCAATACCTATAAAATCTCTGTAGAACACCTATTCTTTCAAAAAGAGGAATTGTCATTGATGGGTGGATACTATTTCACTGTGGTAGTGAAACTATGATTAACTGAAATGAGTTATTCTTACCACAATTTTCTTGAATATATCTATATTATCTTCAATATAAACAGCTCTTAAGTCTATTCCTAGTTCTCTAAATCTTAATGCAGTTCTTATTTTGGGCCCAGGTGTACGTGTTAACTACTGGGTAAAATCTGCCAACATCTTCCTTTCTATTTTCCATATGTTGCATCCTCTGCATCAGCGAGGAAGAGAAATAACATTAGAGGCAAAATAGAGGTAAAGAGTGTTCTGGCCAGTTCTCAAGGCAATGCCTACATCATCACCACCCAAGTATATGGTTGATTGCCAATGCTAGTTTGCATGCTATTATATATATTGTTTGGTTACTTGTTTTTTTTTTAATTTTGTTGTGGCAGGCAAATAGTATATGGAAGAAAGGAATTATCTTCACACCTTCTTTGGATAGGTAGTCTTGCATTTTGATTCTTTAAAATATTTTTTGAATATTGGCCATATGTTAGGCACTACTTTGTACACTGGGCTACATCAACAAATAGACAAGAGCCTACTCTATTATTAGAGGAGGGAAATAATAATCACATATATAAAGAAAATAATTTCAGTGTGCATAAATGCTATGAATAAATGTGAAAGATGCTAATGTCATAGAAAATCATGGAAGGAGCTAATTTAGTAGAGCAGTCAAAGTAACTCTATATGTTGGTTTTGAACTGAGATTTAAATAATAAGAAAGAAGTAGTCACATGAAATTCTGGAAGATAAGTATTCTATACATGGGGGGAAAAAGACATGATAATGCATGACATTTTTTTAAAAAACACAGGAGACTAGTTAACAAGAGGAGAGAACCCAAGAAATGGTCAGAGAGTAAGGCAGGTAGGAGTTTGAATTTTATATAAGATATAATAGAAGGATATTGTCAGTTTTAGGAAGAGTTGTGAAATGACATCACATATGTATTTTTTAAATCTTTCTGAATATTATGTGGAAAATGGGTCATATGGTGGCTAAGTGTCATGTACAGGAATGAGTTAGGAAATTCTTGCAGTAATTTGAACATCAAATGATGTATATTTAAAATGCCAACTTATAGTATAGCAAAAACATTGAAAAGTATTTGAATGTTTTGAACCATCAATTCTACTTTTTATAAACAAACGCTAAATAAATGATTATAGTTGTGTCATGAGGAGTTTTAGATAATATTCCTGTAGTAATATTTACAATAATAAGTTGTTTAACAATTTAAATATCAAGAATAGACATTCAAATATATTGCCAGATGATCTAATATTATGTTTCCCCACTAAAACTATGCTTTAAAGTTATATATCATAATATAATATGTTGTCTATAATACATCACTTAAAAACAGATTAAACAATCTGTACACCTATATTTAAATATGACTATATGCCACTTCTGTTAGTGTTTATTTTCTTTCCACCAAATCTTCCTTAAACAACAAAGGAGGAACAAACTAAGATATTAATTAATGACATAAGAAGAATTAGTGAGTTTGATTCCCAGCAGTAAGATGACATAAATAACCGAAGGACTTTGTAGGACTGGGGCATGGTTGGGTAGGCTGGCACTTGCCTAAACATATATCAAGACTTACTAAAAAATTACATTAATTAAGCAGATTAGTGTTGGAATAGGAATAATAGGCAATCAGAAATTGCCCCACAATATAAGGCAATATAATAAATTATGGAACTAATATTTCAACTGAATAAGAAAAGTCGATAATTCTGTGACAAATGGTTATCTAGCTGGAAAAAATATGAGTTCCTAGTTCACATACATAACAATACTTCACAGGTTTTTTTCTTAAAAAAATAAAAATTTTTGAAATGTGTAGAAAAAATAAAAAAGAATAGCTTTAATTAAGGAAGGGTTTCTGAAGACAAAAAGTGCAAAGCACAAGGAAAAAAATGGAAATTTTGACTAAATTAATATTAGACATCTGAATAGCAGAGTATACCATGAACAAAGGAAAATTAGAAGCCATAGACAGAGACATAACTAACCAATCATTCAGAATATAAAAAGAAATCCAATTAGTCAAGACAAAAAAATCTCAGATGATCCTACTGAAATGTGAGCAAATTTTGGCAAATCTATGATCAGACGTTTCAAAGGAGAGACACACCTGGATGATGCTCTGATGAACGGTTGTTGAGAAAATTCCAATAAATCCATGTGAGAAACCATTTTAGATTCTGACTATTGAAACCATGGAAACTTTCATACACTGTTGATGGTGTTGAGATTTGAAAAATTATTTTGGGTGGCAATTTGAAGATGTCATTCGAAGATGGAGTGAGCATGTTCTACCCTATTCTAAACAACAGAGTGGGGAACAAGGATTTCCAGAAGTCTACCCCAAATCCTCACATCATGAACACCAGAATCCATGCAAGAGTCACATTCGAATACATTCAAATAAAAATTCGAACGGTGCTTTTTATGGAGCTTGAGAGTCTGGATTTAAATTTTATGGGGAAGAGCAAAAATCAAATTAGAGCAAAGATATTCATAAGGTAGTAGAACACATTGAGGGATGTGCCCTACCAGATATTGTAACATATTATTGTTATATTTTATTAAATCGGTTATATATATATTCACACATACATATATGTGTGATGTACATGTGCAGAATGCCGATATGTCAATAACAATACTATTTTTAATAAAATTAAATCTGAGTAGGAAGGAAATATTCAACAAATATACACTAATTTAATAGATAAATATATTTTGGTCCAGTCATACAATGGAAAAATACAGAATTGGGGAAATGGATAAATGAAATAAACGGAGATCAAGCATCAATGCACATGGGTCTCAAATGCAATTTATCTTAACCAAAAAAATAAAGGCAGATTACATTTATAAAAAATTTGAAAATAAGGAAAACACAAACCCATTGTTTATAAAGTCATAGTTTAATTATTTTTAAACTATAGAAATATTAAATTTACAGTAATTATTTATGTAATAAAAATACTTTAGCAAATAGTAGAATCCTAATGCTAGATCAGCATAACAGGAACATTTACCCGATTGTTTTATATTTCTGTAAGAAACGTGTAATAATACAGATATGTCCCAGTCACACAGAAACTCAGTTAACTGACTTCAAATTGTAAGCTTAAGTGTAGTTAAAAAAAAAACAGTACAATTTATCAAGGGCTGCATGAACTCCCTGTCATGTTAGCTTTGTAGTGTTCTGTAAGTCAGTAGGGAGTTGAATATTTTGCATGTTTTGTTTTATTTTCCAATGATAAATTTAAAAAATTGATCATGTAGTCTACTATTTTCCATCTATCTCAAGTATGAATATTACATTTTAAAACATTCTAAAGTCTGAATATAATAAGACAGTAGGATAATTTCTATTATGTAAATTTTGTGGTTTTAACGAGTTAATCTTCCTATAGTTCTCAACTTATCTTAAATGATTGTAAATAGATTATGATTCTTTTATGAGCATTTTCAATAGCTCTTTATCTTTAATAATGATGCAAAAAGTACACACACACAGAAACACATTTTTTATTAACTTAAAATATACCTGTTTTTAGTCCCTTTCTTGTGCTGCATTCAATTATTTGTACAATGCCATTTGTTATTAAAATTTATCTAAATGCTTTCTCTATAGTTATTAAAATATTCGAACCTTTTAAATTTTCTATCCTTGCATTGTACTCTAATATCATAATTCAGTTAACATTGTTCTAGTTCTTGTCTCCTTGCTTCAATATTGACTCCACTTTATATCTTTACATCCATAATAACAACACAACACACAGAAAAACAAATAATAATTCATTTTGAGAACATCTATTTAGAAAGTTGCTACATCTTTGAACTCCAAAACAAAATCATATATTTGATGTAGTAATATATAAGCTGTGCCTAGATAGTTAACATTTGCGCTATGAGGTGTTTTTCATTTTTATTCATTCTTTGCAGAAAAAAAAAAATCTCTTTTTAATAACATTGTAAACAAAACACTTCTTTAACCAGTGCACCAAATATTATGAAAGAGGAATATGTTGCTTTTGAACAAACAACTCTATCTTTAGGTTGTAAATGAAAAACAGTAGTATAATGAAAAAACCTTTTTAAAATTTTTCTTAGATTGTTGCTTATTTTGTATAGACTTGAATGCCAAATACATGGTCTTTCTAATCCCTCTCACTATTAACTGAGCAATTTTAGTTTGGGGGGTAGCCTATAATCTGTAATCTGTGTAAGGAAGGCAGAGTACAATTACTGGACAGGAGATGGAAACAGAGTCAGGAGTTGGCAGCCTTCAAATTTGATAGTCTTTACCAAATGTCCACTTCTGTAATATTGAGGCAACTTGTAACTGACAGATGTAGATGTTTCCACAATGATAAGAGGATACGCAGGAAGGATAGGATGTAATATAGATACTAGGATCTTGCCAAATCTCATTCCAAATCTGAGTAAGAACTCAACGGGTAGGTAATGGGTCTCTGCAGAACCAGCTGTGAGATGGTGTGCAAAACAGGAAAGAAAACAATGTTGACACAGATAATATAAAAATATTCTCCTAATTGAATTATGAGAATGATTATTTATTGTATTAAACATTACATGAAGTGTTTGTTGTGCTGCAAAGCATTGGACAAATAAGAAACTGTTGAATATACAGTATCTTCTATCATCAATGAGATTATCATATAAATGAAGATATCCTAGACTTCAAAGAAGAGAAGAAAAATGGAAAGGAATTCCTGGCTCTAATCACATATAATTATTACATAATGCCAAAGCATATTATTCATTCATTGGTTGATAAGTTCCTGGAGGTCCATGGCTGTGGAAGGGTATTCATTCCCAAATACTCTTTATGCTCAGCCATTCAGTCTCAAATGCTCTTTATGATTCCCAACAGATAACAAACACCATCCAACAAACTAACCAACTGATTTACTAATTCTAAGTTAACATGTGTTAAGATACTACCTTTTTCTAAAGCAATGTGAGAAATTATTTTATTTAATAGTTTTAACAATTATAGGAGTCAGTAACAATCTTATTTGAAACAATTATTATGAAACATACTTTAAGAGTTTGTTGAGGCCAGGCCTTTTTTGGTTGCAGTAAACAATTAAAATTTTTTAGGGCTAGAATTTCAGTGATTTCAACACTGTCAAAAACATTCCTCTTCAGCTATAGAATGGCCTCACAAATTTTTTCATAAGAGCAGGTGAATTGCCTCCTGGTAGTATTGTCTCACTCCCCATCTTACATTGAACTCCAAGTTAATTCAACCTTTTGAGGCTGAAAGAGGCTATTTTAGATACTGTGTCAATTGTAATCATAGTAATTTTATTCTCACTTCCCCCCAAAAAAATAGTTTTCTGAGTAATTGTCTTTTGCTTTTCCTCAATAATGTAAAATATTATCCTGAATGGATCTTCTGTCATGTGAGAACTCAAACATGGGTTGCTTGCACTTCCTTTATTTTCCTACCTTATTGGGAGATTTAGGTGTATATGCAAATAAAATTGTGTTGGATCACTATACATCAAAAATATTTTAATTACCTATAGACTCTCCCAAGCTCCTTATTCTTATTTTTATTTTTTTGCATGAGAATGTTCAGATAAGTCTTGCCAAGCTCATTTAACCTTTCTAAGCTTTGATCTGTACTTCAATTATTACAACTATTACTGATATTTTTATTATCGGTGTTTTCCTGGTGACATAGATGATTATACTACAACACATTCCATGTTTTTTTAACATGCTTTGGATACATCTAAAATTTTCTTCTACATTTTATTCACACTTATCCCATGTCCTGCATAGAAAGTGGTAGAAAATACGACAGTGGAAATGAGAACTTAAAGACACCAATGACATTGCTGGAAATACATATTTCTGAGTTTCAGTAAAGTGAAGGATGTCTCTTGATAAAAATATTTTCAGCCATCCCTGTATTAAACAATCTACCAGTCAATCAATCAGAAGATGACACTGTGTCACAGAAATGTAGTCCAGGAAATTGTGATATATAACCTTATATCTATTTTAAACATGCATTTTTTAAATGTCAATTTCATTACCATTATGTCTTAGGAAAACGAACAAGTGTGGATTATTTTTCTAACACAAAAAATAAATGTTAAAGAGATGAGTAATAACTTCAAATGGGCCATCGATAATATTCTTATTTCTTATTGAAATAAAATATTTCATTTAGAAAGATTTTGATGTATAATATCAGTTAGTGGTTTAAAGTATATTAGGTATAATGCAAATTTTGACTCTTTAAAAAACATTGAGATGATTCAATGGATTAAGAAACAAATATTGCTCTTTCTATATGTATGTATGTACATACATATATGTATATACCAATCTATAGCATTACACACATGCAATATACACATGCAGGTATATTTACATATATTCATGTTCATATGTATTAATTTATACAATAATAAATTCAATTCTTCTAAGTTAGAAGATGACTGATTTAATGTATCTTTTTAAAAAATTATTTTAAAAAGTGTCAGATATTTATAAATAAGAATAAACTATGAAATCCAGCCATTTGTGATAACATGGATGGACATTGAGGGTATTATGCAAAGTGAAATAAGTCAGTGGGAGAAGCTCAAATACCATATGATCTCACTCATTAAGTAGTAGATGATAACAACGACAAACAAACACATAGAGACAGAGATTGGATTGGTGGTTACCAGAGGGGAAGGAGGGGGAGAAGCACAAAAGGGATGATTAGGTACACGTGTGTGGTGATGGATTGTAATTAGTATTTGGATGGTGAACACAAGAACATGATGTAATCCAAGCAGAAATAGAAGTATAATGATGTACACCTGAGATGTATACAATGTTATAAGCCAATGTTACCGCAATAAAAAAAAAAGAATAAACCCAGTGTCAATCTATGCACCAACATGATGCACACATAATAGAATCTCACAGAAATGATTTATATTAGGATGATGTAACTCAATACATAATTTCCTGGAACCGATAGAAATCAATACTACTCTCCTGTAACTTTTCAGATAAAACCAAGTATCAGATTTTGCATAATGTAATGAAAGAAGCAAAAGAACACAACATGCTGTAATTGGTGGTATCATATACACATTTTATCATATATTTTATCATATATAATATATTAATATACACATTATTTAATAGTACACACTGATATATTTTTAATAGTTTAAAAAGTGGCCTGCATCATCAGTAATGTAGTTGACTTATGACATAAGTTACAATGGTAAGTAAAATATATTCATTGTTCCAGATCACCTTACCCAACATTAGTGCACCACTTGTAGATCAGGACCCCATACCATAGTCATATGATGGCAGTAAACTGAGGGGTAGAGCCTCCGTTTCATCAAGATTAGAGATCTACTTTTTTAATGTGCTCCTTATGAAGCTTCAGCAAGAATGATCAGTCTCTTCACCAAGTTATATTTAAACAAAGTGCCAAAATAAAGATTAAGGAATTCATAGAATTAATGAATTAATGAAAGTCAATTAAGGAATTAATGAAAAATATGTATGACCTCGTTTATAACTTTGTTGTTAGAGCCATTGAGTCAATTCTGACTCCTAGCGACCCTGTGTACAGCAGAACAGAACCCTGCCCAGAATTTTGTGCCATCCTCTCACCTTCTGGCACTCTATCAGACAATGCTCCGCTGTTATTCATAGGGTTTTCAAGGCTAATTTTTTCTGATATGTGTGTCCAGGTCCTTCTTCCTAGCCTGTCTTAGTCTGGAAGCTCCACTGAAACCTGTCCACCATGGGTGACCCTGCTGGTATTTGAAATGCCAGTGGCTTAGCTTTCAGCATCACAGCCACACGCAGCCACCACTATATGACAACCTATGGCCAGGTGGTGTGGTTCCCTGACTGGGAAAGGAACCTGGGCCATGGCAGTGAGAGCACCGAATCTTAACCACTAGCCCACCAAGTTTATAACTTACCACAGTATTTTTTGTTTGTCTACAGTCTTCCCATTTCTACACAGCTAACTATATTGACCAAAAACAAACTGCCAGTCCCTCCTTCCTAGCCCACCATCTCTCTCCCTCACCAACCTGTCTGTGATGTGGACCTATGTGGTTTCTCTCTCCAAGCAATTCCTCTGTTTGGGGCCCTTTCTATTTTCTGATGTGACACTGCAAATGTCTAGGAGCAGCTCTGATAACTGCAACTCTTTTATAGAACTAGGCCAAAGTGAGAAAGCAAAGACACTTTATCAGAATGAGAGAATTAAAGCTTAGACTACTTATATATAAATTTAGAGTCTACTATTATATTTATATAAATAACATAAATGTATATATTTATATGGGAATAACATAACATCTACAAGTAACAATATGTGATATTTTAAATGAACAATGAAGGAAAGACTCAGTGGTAATAGAGGAAATACTCATTTTCAGTAATAAACTTTAGGCTCCAAATCTCTCAGGTAGTTTTATTACAATCATGAGCTCAAAAATAAATAAAATAAATAAGATAAAGTAAATCTGGAAAATTCATAAAAGCAATCTTTTTTGTGTGTTTGTTTTCTATTACAGTTATGTTTCTCTCATCTTTTATATATTTGTCTCCAAATTCTTCCCTCTTTTCAGATGTTTGTATTTCCAACTGCGTCTTCAGTACAAATAAAAAACGAGTTAACTGATCACTGTGAAGCAATTATTATCTATATTCTGACAACCCTCAAATTCACATTTCAGTCTAGATGCCTTTCTTGAGTATAAGGCACAAGTAATTTCTTCTTCAGAGGCACCCAAAACTTTAAAACCCATAAAACTTAATTCCAATTAGTCCCAGTGTAAAATTTATACCTCTCAATCTCAATGTTGGCAGCACTACTTATCAAGTAGTCCAAGTTGTAAAACCAGCCTAATTCTCCGCTCTTTCACCAAGATCAAATCAATCACAATATTTGATCACTCCACGACATAAACAACTCTTGAATTTCTTCACCTTTTCCAGCTTCTACTTCCATTACCTTATTCTAAGCCATCATGAACTTTTGGCTGAACAGATATTTTCAAACTCTGTTTATGGTCATATCACTATTCCACTTAGTTATTTAATTTTTTCCCATTCTTCTTAGCATTTTCAAGTCAGGAATCTTTAATACAGCTTCCAAGACCCTCTTAGATATGGCCTCTTATTTTCCTCTGTATATTATGTCTCATTTCCTCATTCTCTATGTTCAAGCTATATTATATTTCATTTTGTTATTCACATATGTTATGATTTATTCCACATCGGGGCCATTTTTCTTCTCTTAATCACCCTGAAAAGATAATACATGCTGAGGGTTTTCCCATTGTAACACAGACTAGACTTTTCTCTTGCTTGGTTTCAACTTTTCTTGGACTTTCATTTTTCTTGATCTTTTCTACTATAACATATGGATCTTCTTACCATGTCACTCCTTTCCTCGTATTTAGAGTTATAAGATGTACGAATCTAGTTTTAACTTAGAAAGAAAGAAGCCTTTCAGCCTGCTTTGGAGCACACTTTGGGACCTTCCCAAGAATGGGTGCGAGTGTCTTGTATTCCAGCATAGTTCAGCAGGGGACACTCGTTATTTTTAGAACAGTGATTTAAAATAACTCAGAGCTTTTTAAATATAGTGCATACTTTTAGCATGCACCCTTGGGAAGCTCCAGAAATAGTAGCTTCTTGAGGTCCACTCATAGTGTCTTCTCTCTATTTCTCTCTCCTTCTGTACATTCCCAGTTCACAGCGTCCTTTGTGCAACGTTACTTTAACAAGACTTTCTTCTTAGCAGGTTTGGTCATTATGGTTTAAGGTCCTTTTTATTTTTGTGATTCTACTGGTTACTTTCCCTTCAATTACCTCCGAACAATGGTTTTCCATTTATTTTTGCAACTTTTCAGATCATTCTATCACCTATGCTGAGATTTATTTTTCTTATATTCTCAAACCTTTAGTTCCCAGTTCAGCGTTTGGCTGGCCTCCTTCAGTTTAAAAATCTTAACTCGATCCTTTGAAAAGAAAAACAAGGAGAAATACTCTCCTATTCCAATGGGTATTAGATAATGGAAATTTAAAAATAAATGTGACATTTTACAACTATGTAAATGCTACAACTAAAATGACAATTAGGAATATGAATACTTCCCGGAACTTGGTTATTCTCTTAGAGAACCTTATGTCTGTATTTCAGGCTCAGTGACATCAGACTGTGATGGTGTGGTGTGCGCGCTCTGCTGCGGCAGCCCGGGGTTCACGGGTTCAGCTCCCCGGCGTGCACTGACGCACAACTTGGCAAGCCATGCTGTGGTGGCGTCCCATATAAAGTGGAGGAAGATGGGCACGGATGTTAGCCCAGGGCCAGTCTTCCTCAGCAAAAAAAGAGGAGGATGGGCAGATGTTAGCACAAGGCTGATTTCCTCACAAAAAAAAAGAAAGGTTTTTAAAGATGCCGACGACAAAATGACATACTGAGAAGTCATTTATAGATAACCAAAAAAAAAAAAAAAAACATGTTGATATTAAACATTGATTAGAGAGCTCCTAAGTTTTGCTGGGTTTTGCACCTTTCCAACATGAATGCCAGCCTTTCCTACTGCATAATAAACTTATTACATGTAAAAGGCCAGACACAAAGCCAATATTAGGTGTCAAAATTTAATTACTCAAATTTTTCCTAATATTAATTTTTGCCTCTATCTAGCACTCCTCATCCTGCTGGCTTAGCTAACATGCTTACACAAGACAAGAACTTGTCCAAATCACTCGCCTTCAAAACACAGTATAATTTAGCTGAAGGAAATGAAACTCCATCAGTAAGTATCACACAGACACTATTTCTCTACCAGTATTACTAAAGCAAATATGAACTGCACTTCTGCTATGACTATTTAATCCCTCTACCAATATAGTGAGGCTCTTAGTTCCTGTATCAATTGCTTTGCAAACAGTGAATGGATTACTTATTACATAAATTCTCCTGGTATGTCAATTTTCCATAATAGGCAGAAATTTTGACAAATTGGATACAAATATTGAAGACATAACATTTTCCTCGCTTTAAGAATATTATAGCCATACTAAACATAATGATTTTTGAAAATGTAAGTGAGTATAATTTTTGAAAATAATTTCTGAAGCCAATAGAAGTAAAAAGGTCTACCAAATAGGGAGATGTAATATTATATGAGATATTTTTTCAAGAAATGTCATATTTTTTATTCATTTTTCTAGGTATAAAATTATTTTCAATATAATTCATCTCTATTTTTAAAAATCCAACCTGCTTACATAGCTTGCCTTCAAGTTTAAGCAAGGTTAAATATAGTAGCAATTCAAGTTAATCACAAGTAATTATATTGTACATCTGCCCCCATACTTGTAAACTTCTAAAATGACATATTCAAAATCTGCTTTCTTGTTTTTGAAAGAAAATATATGTTAAATGATAGTTTCAGGTTGTTTTAAAGAGTTTATAATAGAAAAGTCTTTTGTTCACAAATGATTGCAAAACACTTTTTTGAATCGTATTCTGGACTTATGCCACTTTTCCACCTTCTTAAGGATTTCATATGCTCCATCGTTATTTTCTTATTATAATATTTATCTGTGCCTCCCCTTTGGCTGGTCACAAATTATCTTTGTGATCTATATCACTGAACAAGAATTTATTGAGCAATTCTATATACAACCTAATGTTTACTTGTCTATGGAGTATGAAAGGGTGAAGGAGTGACGTCTCCACTTCTCTCTGGAAGCAGACAAACAAATCCTTGCAGATGAAACCAAAGTATTTTCAACATCTTTTCCTCCTAAATGACTCACAGGCTCGGCAGCTCTTTGTTCCTGCTCTAATAGGATATCTCAATGGTGACATTATTGACAGACAATTCTTTGTTGTGGGAGACTGTCCCGTGCGCTGCAGGATGTTTAGCAGCATCCCTGGCCTCCACCCAACAAATGCCAATAGCGCCCTTTCCCCTGCACAGTTGTGACAACAATAAATGTTTTCCAACACTGCCAAACGTTTTGAGGCAGGAAAAATTGAACACATTTGAGAACCACTGCTCTGTAACATATCCTGTCCAATGTCCAAAACCCCCTCAACTCACCCAGCTTGTACCTATTCTCTAGTGAGCCACACACTTTCCTCCATGTTAAGTTGCATGCTTATCAAGAGTAAGCTAGTTTCTGTTCCCAAACCTGTTCAAGCCACTTTTACTGCCATTTCCAATTTTATGAATTAATTAAATATTAAGTTAACATGTAAAAATACTAAGAAAAAGAGAGTTTCTATTAAGAAAATTGAATGCTTTGGAAACAATAAAGGTGAGTTAGCATAATTAATGTCAAGATGGTGTGAGACAAATATAACATATGATCAAAAGAAAGGGGTTATAAAACTCTGCAAGGATTGTGAGATTAAAGTATTTCCAAAATGTACCAAGATTCTCTCACCACTTTGGGAAAATGAAATTGGTTACTAAAAAGTCTTCTGAATGTACAAGAAAGACAACATGGACCTCCACTGAGTGTGGACCCCAATACTTGAAACAAAGTCTTTGGCCAGCATCAAGAGAATGAAATCTTTGTGTACATTTATAAGGGAAATTAAATGTGCATCTTTTTCTTAGGAACTATACGCTTAAACCAACTTTTTATTTTAACTACCTAGCTATACTTCTTGATAAAAACTATAATTCAAAGAAAACTCTGGGAATTGCTTAATTGGAAAAAGAAGAAAATGACATGGGTGAAAAAGAGAGGAAAATTAGATTTTACTATGAAAAATTAGGAAAAGATCAGGATCTTTAAATATTTGCTCTCCAGAGGAGGCAAAGCCACAGTTTTTTCTTTTGTAGCTTCTTCATTTACAGTTTTAAGCTATCTTTGAAAATCCAAATTAAAATGTATATAAAATATCTACCTCTCTGCCTTTGTGACTCTACTCCAATGCATGTCTATCCCTATAGAATATTATAATATAGCTGCATGCATAAAGACACAAACTTTCTCAATCTCACTTTTTTCTCCTTTTTCAGTAGCATGTGTATATGCATCAGTGTATGCTGTGTATATTTCTTTGTATGTATGCACATGTTTGTGCATGTATACATATGTGTGTATTTATATTATATATATTTATATTACAAAATACATTGTATACATATTTATAGCATATTACATATATCATAAAAAAGGAATAGAATTTATAAACGCCCTACTACTATATATATTAGCAATTATAATATTCATTACTTGTATACAATAATAAATATATAACATATACTATATTAATATATTAATTGCATATAATACAGAAATAATTAACAATCATCATGTATCGTATTATATGGATTTGCATATTTAACCTCTCTTCTATTGAGAAGTTTTTAAGTTACATTGCTCACATTTACAAACAAGGTTTATGCTTGCCCATAGTGGGTTACTTCTGTTGGAGAGATTCCTTGAACCGGAATTCACAAGAGATGTCAGGCTGCCTATCTGAAGCTTTATAGCTCCAGTCTTCATGAAGGCATGGTCTCACTTCTTCTTGAATGCTTGGCTTCCAGTTAGACTATAACATAGGGACAGAAAAGAGTACTAGCCCAGGGGGTGAGGGGGTCATGTAAGGAAATCACAGCATTAAGTGAACCTCCATACTCTCTTGTTCCTCTTTTCCATTAATCTGTCACTGTCTACTAAAACAGGTGGCAGAACATACAGATACTAAAAACAGCCCCCTGCCAAAGCAAGTCTGGCCTGTCAGCTGCAAAGGTCACATTCAGTTTCTGTCTGCATGTTCAATTCCCTCTGAGGTCTCGTATTTCACCAATCTGACAAACAAATAAAAAGGCACACTCAGATTAAACAGCTCCCAGTGCTGCAATCCCACTCAGCAGCCTTGCTATCTGGGAAGCACATTGCCTTTGACTG
Organism: Diceros bicornis minor; assembly: GCF_020826845.1. Classification (NCBI taxonomy): domain Eukaryota; kingdom Metazoa; phylum Chordata; class Mammalia; order Perissodactyla; family Rhinocerotidae; genus Diceros; species Diceros bicornis. The sequence continues at coordinate 41,577,511 of NC_080759.1, forward strand.
ATGCCTTGGACCACTTCCAGGAATCTTTTGATGTTTCCGCCTCTAGGGAACAACCACCACTTGTAATGAAGCAGCCTCGCTTCACCCTGCCCTGCTCATATGTGCCTTTTAATTAGCCCAGGGTCACACAGTCTGTTAGATAACAGAGTGCATTTCTCACATTATGAGATGTAAAATCCCAAATTGTCCAATAAGGGAACTAATGATCTTTGAACTAAACAGGCTGGCATTTTTGTTTTGAAAGGGATATACCAGTAACCATCTGGGGTTATTTTAAAGCCTTCATCTATCTTCTTAGCAGCTTCAATTTAACAATATTAATGCTAGGTGGTTCTTATTTTAGTTTCATTCCTATCAAACTAAGAGCAAAGGTTAATTCCTTTTCTGGCCTTTGTGCTTTAGCAAGTGAATATTAAATGAATAAAAATGACTAATCATTGCCTTTCTTTATATATTTAGAGAGAGTTACCATGAGAACAAATATTATAACCTTTCTTTTCTTTTCTTTTAATAGAACCATTAATAACACTAGGTAAAATGCAAATATGCAATAACGCAATGTTTTTCCTTCATGTTAATTATGTTGTCAGCTTTTCGTCTGAGTATATAATTGGCTCTAGCAGCAACCTATATTGTAGTGTGTAAGTGTCCTATATTGGAATTTTCTTTATGGTGGCCCTGAAAAGGACACAACCTTGGTAACTGGATTCATTAGTCAGATGATTCAATGTAAAAATGTGGCATTGGGGAACTCCTTGGCCATGGCTAGCTAGCTACTAAAACGACAAGAAGTAATGAGTCAAGAATTGGGGGGGAGGGATAGCTTCTAAAGAAATTTAGAGGTAGTCACCTCCTATTTTTAAACTGATGACTTAGTCCAGTAATTTGCAACACTTGTTACTGATAACACCTGCGTACCCAACTTTGTGAAACATTGCAGCTAGCATCCAGTGTGGTCAGTTTTGGTGATTAATTGGTGCCCCAAACACAAACATAGATACTATAATTTCTTAACAGTACTTCATTCAACATGGTCACCTCTACAATAACAACAGAACATGTGGGTGTGGGTGTGTGTATTTATGTGTGTGTGTAATTAAAAACTGAAAACATGAAAGCATGTTTAATTCTTAGATAATGGCCAAGATGGACTTACAGTTCCCCTCAGCTTGACTAAAGTTTAGACAGACTTCTTTCTGACTATAGGTCCCTAACTTCGCTTGTCTTAGAGCACTCACTAGAAAACTTGCCATTGTAAACTTTTTCTCTCTTTCTTTAGGATGTAAATCTTCTACAACCCAACTGGGAGATGTCTTTCTCTTAGACTTGGGAGCCATCCCTTTGAAATGCAATCATTAAGAAAGATAATGCCTCCTTCTCCTAGTCTCTGTGGGAGGGTAGGAGCCTAACTTTGATAAGAGGCAAAGAACAGAGATGGCCTAATCACACTGAACATCCTCCCAACCAAGTCCTCCAGTACTTTTCCATGAGTTCACAAGTGTCTAAAAATAGTGTTGACTCCTATTGCAATAGTCTTGAATAAAGTCTTTTTGGCAGTTCTTAACAAGTGCCTGGTGCAGTTTTTATTTTACATTAAGTACCAGATCCTGACACTGGGTCTGTGGAACTCCATATTGTAATCAAGGACCTAATTCCTAATTACTGTTTTCAACAATGAGTGCCTCTTATATCTGATGATTCATTGTCTATTTGGCAGGACTTGAAAATAGAAAATCCATAGTCCTGTTTACCATGAGGAATGCTTCTGCTGTATAAAATATAAATTTTTTCTTCCTAGTTGTTAGGTGCCAGTCAGTCATGAGGAAGGGTACTATAACCAATTCATTCTCTTTTGGAACTTAGAATAGGCATATTCTATATTAAATAATCTCCATAGTTTCCTTTTAGTTTAAGATATTTAAAGTATAAATTATAAAACGGGCAAGGTAGAAAATCTGATTCCAAAGTTTCATTATTAATTTGTTACTGTTCTATAAGCTCAATACAGTTGAAAATATCCATAGTATGAGCATTTATGAGAGTTCAAAAAAAGATACTATTTAATACATTCAATCAACTGATCTTTTATTAATAAATTCAAATTCACTTTAAATAAGTATATTTAAATTCTTTTATAATTACTCATGATGTAAGTGACCAGAAATAATAAATACTATATTTTTATTATGTCTCTCGTATATGACTCCAAAGATTCTAAAAAATTCTAAAACACACATTCAAGTATACGTCCATTCACACAATTGTGTGAGGTTAAAATTCAATAAGGTCTGATGACAAAAAAACATGAGTTAGACAATTCTGTGCATAAGCTGATAACTAAGATTCCTTTTAATGAGCATTACATGAGCTGGTTACCTATTATGTTGTCTTGTTAGAATCACTGAGGAACACTTCACAAAGGGCACATTTTATCCTCCGAAATCAATAACAAAAGATAGAAGGATACACAGACGTAATGTAAGATCCTATATATATATATTAAAAAAATCCCTTTACAAATAATTTAATAAATTATAAACTACTCAGTTTTTAAATATATTTAATATTTCTAACACATAACTCCTATTTGAAAAATAGAGCTTAGGTCAACTAGACTGTGAATGAAATAATTATTATCTTTACTCATTCTCAAGTCTCTTTTCTTAGAAAGGAAAGCTGGAAAGGCAGAAGCATGACAGACATATGCTAGAACTCTCCCATCTCACATCCACTGGAAGATTTACCTTTAGTTTGGGTTTACTTCAGAAGGAGACCCTGAGGTAAGAATCTGCATGTAATTCAAATATTTTGCGGTGAGGGAAACCTGGCCTTAAGAGTGGGGAAAAGAAATATCGAAAGAAGGCAGTTTACAAAGGCTATGTTTTGTTATCATAAATACAATTTTGTGTGACTGTAGCTTAATCCTGCTGTGGAAAAGCAGAGAGACACAGTAAAATACAACTCAGTGACTCCCTGAGGAATGAGGGAGCCGGGGTATTTATAAGCCAACTCCCACCTATAACTGATTGAGTGCTGCTGGGTGAGGGGTGTTGTAAATTACCTTCCAAGTGAATGGCTGGCAGTAGAAACCATCAGGCAAACAATGGAAGCCTGGGCTGATCACAATAACCCTTCCTGCCCAAGCCCAGATATGTCCTAAGACTTCTTTCCAAACCTGCCATTCCTGCAACCACTATCAGTAAATCAGATTTTAAGTTCTTAACTTAAGAGACCTTGATTCAGCTTCCTAGAATCCAAATACTTTTCACTGGAGCACTCTAAAAAAGGTTATGTTAGTACTCTGAAAAAAAATCCTTGTACTGCTCATACCATTTTAATATTATTTACATCACTGATAACTCCATATATTTCAATAATATTTTTATCAGTCTTGGGAATTCCATTAAGAAATTCTATTTTAAATATTTATTTTTTTCTAGCACAGAAACATCCTGATTTTTTTGTTGTGGCTTTCTGTTCTCTTTGCATCAGTGTTTGATTATGTGGAAGTATATGTAAGCTATGAACTTAAATAATGACTCATTCTCTTCTATCTACCAATCTTTCATAATTCTACTAAACAAGGAGAAGCTCATCCAAGATGAAAAGTGGGGGGAAAATTACAAAACAGTGAATTAAGGAAGCCAAGGGTGGAAAGATTTTTTAAGTTAAGAGTCAGCACTATCAAATGGCATAGAAGGTCATATAAGAAAAAGACTAATAAGTGTCTGTTGTGTTTAAAAGCCCCCCAGAGTCTCTAAGTCAAGGTTCTGCTGTTCTTTTTTTAAGATAGAGCTCTGCAAGGATCTGGTGTCCTATTCCCAAACTCCACTACAGTGGTTATAACAATGATATCTGTTAGCAGATCTCTCCCTTGCCTAAACTCAGCCATGAAGTTATTCAACAGATACTTGTTGAGTACCTACAATATTTACTACACTGAATTATTTGTTGAGTAACAAAATCAAAGATAACCTATTTCTCACTTGCAAAAAGATTACAGGCTAACTAGAGAAAGAGAAATTAATCAAACTAAGAGCACATACACACAAATGTATGATTACACATTGTGAAGAATGCTATGAAAAATCATTCAAGTGTGCTTTCATAAACATAATAGGATCAACTACTGTTCAGCAGTTGTTCAGAGCATGCCTTTCTGTGAAGGTAACTTTTAACCTGAGAGATGAAAAATGAATAAGCATCAAGGAGAGAAGAGGAGAGAAATTCCAAGCAGAATAACACTAAAATGAAGAAAGATAATAGACAATTTGGGAAACCATCTTTACATATCACATGCCCATCAATCTGACATATAAAATAGCCCTAAATCAATAAAAGAAATAAAAATAAAACAATACAGACAAATATTAAAAGAAATTAAAGTAAGTTCATGTGAGAAGATAACTCTACTCCTATTTGAAGCAATGCCAAAGTACAAGATGCTTACCAATTCCATCTCCGTTTATTTTGTTTTGTATGTGGGAGGTGCTTGTTTTACTTATAAAGGCATAGCCCAAATAATTATGGTCATTGTTGATAAAGATTTAGAGGTAAAATTTCCTGAAGAGTCTGAATGGAAGAGTAAAGTCATGTAGCCTTTCCATGTTTGACAAATGCAAAAGCCACCAAAAAATATGCATTCTCTTTGAGCTTGTAATTCTGTTCCTAGGGATTTAGCAATAGCAAATAATTGAGTATATGAGTAAAGTTAGCTACAAGACATGGGTACAATATGCTTATTTGTTGTCATTTATAAGTAGAAGAATATAGCGTAAATATCTAATGTTAAATGGTAACTCAAGTAAGTTGTCTGGGACACATGTGAACAAAAATTTCAGAAACTAAAGTTTATGTTACAGACATATATCTATTATATATGATATGTTCATGGAATCATTTTGAGTTTCAAAGTTTTCAAAAATAAGTAGAATTTAGGGGCAGTCCAGTGGCATAGTGGTTAAGTTCCCGTGCTCTGCTTCAGCGGCCTGGGGTTTGCAGCTTAGGAACTTGGGCGCGGACCTACACACTGCTCATCAAGCCTTGCTCTGGTGGCCTCCCACATACAAACTAGAGGAAGATTGGCAAGGACGTTAGCTCAGGACCAATCTTCCTCACCAAAATAAAAAAATAAATAAGTGGAATTTGGTTTTATGATTTTATATATACACTCATAGTCTTTGTTTAGACATCAACATGTCTCAACATAGGTGTAGATGTAGATGAAGATATACATCTGGCTGGTAGACCATGTATAATTTATAGAATTCTACTTATTTTATGATATCACCTGGATAATAGTCATCAATAAAATAAATTGAGGTCTTATATTAAATTTCAAAGTTATCATATTTGTGGAATATTATTGAATGGCAAATTCAAATATGTATAATTTTTTCTCTTAATTTCTCCTTAAAGCACTGTTAAGAGTTCAATCTGTCCTGGTTTATTCTTATAGCAACTTAATTAGTGATTACTTTCCCAACAATTTGTCATTTTCATTTAACTTTTTAGTGACTTTATACTCTATAAACAGACAGTTTGCTTGATAAAGAAATAGGGAAACATGTTTGTGATACAGGAGTGTAAGTCAAAAGATCCAGGGATATTTTCTATGCTGTTTATCCAAACACTGTGACATTGTTAAATAGGCCAGGCAGTAATTAAAATCAAAGATGATGAATAAATATTAAATTGGGCTTAGTTATTTAATTATATAGAAATGTGAGATAACATATGGAACAAATCAGAGAAACATTTCTGGATGAAGGAAGAAAGGTGCAAAGAAACAAACAAAAAATGTATGTATACTCAAAAAAGAAAAGACACAAAAGATCCGGAGTTCAAGATGAACATTCTTCTCATTCTCAGTGTCCTCCCAGCCCAATACATCCAGCATATTTCTTTTAGATTAATTTTATAAATTATGCCTTTTATCGTTTAACTCCCCTGCTCAAAGTCATTCAGTTACTTTTTATCACTAATAGGCTGAAATTTGACTACACATTCTAGAATTGATGACAATCATCTGGCTGCAACTTATGTTTCTAATTTTAATAACCAATACCAATCAACTAGTCTGAAATTTTCATAGCATGTAAGTTAAACCATCATCCTTACTCCCACTGCTAAATCTCTCTAAATCTCACACTTTACGAAGAGGTCTGATCTGGATTGTCCAAATTACAGAACTTTGAACTTGACCACAGTCTTGGTGGAAAGAGTTTTTAAAGTCATTAAATATTTAAAAGCATTTATATGTGGTACATGTCCCTTTTGTCTTCTCCCAAGGCCTTGTGTAAGATTTGCTTAAAGGCAAGGGGGAGTTCTTTGCCCAAATGTCTACACTCAGGGCAGGCCTCATGTCTATACCGGTTATACCTGAAATATGGAAATAAATATTCATGCACTCCTTTGTATTTCAAGTGTACTTTCTGCTCAGGTTGCAGAGATGACAGAGAGTCAGGTGGGCAAAATAGAGAGGAAGTGACTCTTTAAGGTTTCTTTGTTTCTTGGCTGTGACTCAGCATTGCTTTACCTAAGATGTTACCTCCCAATTGGATCAGTCAAACTTCTAAATTGGCATTTTTAAATGAATTCTTAGCTAATGATAAATATTTTCGGGGAGTAAAGGCTTTTTATTTTGTTTTCTCTGTGTATAAGTACCTCAAAAACTTTGTATAGAGTAATGGCAGGTCAAGCATTCCTCATATTATACAATAGTGATACCATGCTTTAATCACACCACACCAAGTCATATTACTGAAAGCATCTCATCTTTTTTCTACAGAACCATCTATCTTCCAATGTCTAGAGTATATGTATATTTTTCTGCAGCTCTAGGTCAACACAATGTTATCAAGAGAAACTTAATATAAAAACAAAAGACTACAGTGATGGGAGTATACTTCATTTGAATGAGATATTTTCAGCAACGACATCATATAATTTTCTTGGATTTCCACATTCTCCACACGATTGTCTCCTACTTATTGATAATTTTGCTTTCAGTGTTTCCTTTCATGAAGAGTTACAGTGTATGAAACCAATAAATAATTTATATAAGAACATTTTCAAATTAGAGTTCTATCTTAATAGCTTGACTGAAAACAGAACAACAGGATGTTCCTCACTAATCAATGAGACATTTTTCTCCCTGGGGTCTATGTTTTGGCTTTAGAAAAAGTTATGTTCTGGCATATGTGTATATAAGTAAATCAATCTTCCTTTCAGCATTCATTTAAAAAATGGAGATACATTATTATCGGAAGGACAACTCTGAAACGTAAAATGGTGATATATTAAATACAATTTTCAATTAAATATTATGTAGTTACAGCACTTTTAGCATTCCAAAACGTGTAAAGATATCCATTATTTCATTCATTCAAACAAATATCGACCATGTAGGCCTATATAATTTTCATCCTCCCATGATTAGCATATCTTGATATGCAAAGGCTAATTTCACAATATGGAAAATTTTTGGTCTTTCCCCTTTATTTGGATATTTAAACTACCATGTGTAACTGGGCAGCTAAATCACAGTTCATAAATACCATCCATAATTTTCACTCTCAAAATCATGATATTTTCCTATCTTAAAAGTTTTTAAGGAGAGGGAGATATTGAGCACAAATGATTGTCAAAGAAAATGGAAATCAGTGCTAGCAGTATCAGATAAGAAACAGGCTCCAGACTGGGGAGTAAAGACCAGGATAGAGACTCCTGGCAAAGTCAGTTTCCTGGTTGACAAGGACCCAGCCTGAGTTCTGTCCCGGCAGACAAGTGGGCTAGAGAAGTGGCATAATACAGGGAGGAAGGCCCATGTTCCTATATGTTGAAATTCTCTGTAGCTGTACTTACCCTCCAGCTACCACAGCTCTTAGTCAGTTAATAGCAGAAGGTGTTTCTAAACCCCAGCGGCCAACTGTCATCCTTCCAGGCTGAATCCTTTTGCTGAAAGTCCGTTACAGCAGCCTAGTGATTCCTGGATAGTCATCGTAAACAGTCAAATGGGACACTGGTTTTGCATGGGCTCACTACAAAGGTGAAGCTCACAGCAGAGGAAGGCTCAAAAGTGGAAACCTCTGTGGTAGACAGAATTTGGAGATATACAAAGTCATAAAAAGAAACTTTAAAAAAATCGAAAAGAAGCAATATTAAGTAACCCTGAAGTGTGTGTAATATTTTAAACTGTTACATAACTACATATAAGAAAGGCTAAAATTCAAATCATTCAACAATCAGCACCACACAGTCACTAATCTATACTATAGAGGATAGACATGTAGGCTAAACTTGGTAAATGGCGCTAAACTTTGTTTAGAACATGATGCTGGAGTATGAGCCAGTAGAACCTTTCTATGTCCAGCGTTAGCAATTTGGTTGCTGAAGTGTGGGGCGGTACTGAAGATAACCAGGGAGGGGCCAAGACACTTAGTGTAATGATGGCAGAGGCGGGATGTGAGGATTTGGGAACTGGAAGCAGTAACTATTTACCAAAAAGAAGAGAGTATTTCAATATTTTAAAAACCGAGATGGCTATACTTTTGCTTGATGGCTGAATATCCACACTGCATAAAGGACTTAAAAAAATAATAATATGTCATAGTGTTCCATGAAGATCTAAAATTGAATCTTAGCTGACTGAATGTATTTGGTACTGCTTGCTGGCAGGGGCATTTTGGATTCCTAGAAAAGAGTTATTTTAGAATACCCTTAAATATATTCAAGAAGTGGCTTCTCTGCTGAATGATGCAGCAGGAGCCAAGAGGCTACAAACTTCGGGAAGGAGACAACGCAGCAGCAGGTTATCCCATTTTTTCTCTGCTCCGTGACCCTTTATTTTTCACTCCACATTCTGCACAGATTTACTTTGACCAATGGACTGTTAAAATGGAAAGCATAAAAATTCTGTTCCATCAACGGTTACTCTGATGGCCTCATCACCATTTTGCAGATAATATTAAATAGCAAAGTAAAAGCAATCATTTTTGCCAATGGAGAACAATTTTACTGGTATTGGTAACTATTTTGTTTAGAGAAGTCAAATGTTTTATATACCTCTGCCTTGCCTGGTTAGTTCTATTTCTATAGATAAGTTAGCCCTAATTAAGTAAATGATGCAAAACTTTGTTTAAAGCAGAAATTCAATAGATTTTTATGACACACTGCCAAAATTATGCACCTATTTATAGTTTATCTGTTGAATAGACAGGAGAAACTATTCCATTTAGTTGATAAATACATGTGCTATCTATTTGATTTTAAAGGAATAAACAGACACATCAAATTGGGGCATATTAGCTCTTCTACTGAAAGTTATTATAAAAAAAATTAGAAAATTGCAAGAATCCACAAAAGACATACACAATTATATTGTTACCAAAAATAACTTGTAAAATTTTTATATATGACCCTCTACATTTTTGTCTGTAACTATTGTGTGTATATGCGTAAACATATGTGTATGTATGTACACATAGTACACATACACATTTATATGTATACATTATACTGGCCTAATTGTTTTTTACATAATGTTATATCAATACTAGTACAAACTCCAAATAATCAATATTTTAATAATTATATAGCATTTAAACAATTATATGTAAACTGTTCATCAGTAATTCATTTTGTCAGACATTCGGATTTTTCAAATAGTTTGCAGCTGAAACAAAATTTTTGTTTAAACAATTTTCCTTCTGGTCCTTCATAATAGACTATGAGACATACAATTACTGGGTTTATGGACATTTTTGTAACGTGTTACATATTCTGACAAAATAATTTAAGCTTATTTTGGGAAAAAAAGTCCATGATAAGTCAACCCAACCTGCAGATGTTCATCGTGAAAAGTTAAAATGGACTGAACGGAGTCATTCAGAGAAGGAGAAATTTTATATTCCACCATCAGCCTCCTATATTTAACCACAATTAACCCTTAGAGTATAAAATTTTCTTTCTATCATTCCTTTTAAAAGCTCTCTTTCTGTAATACGTAGGTAGACATGTAGGTAGGTAGATAGGTAGATAGATAGATAGATAGATAGATAGATAGATAGATAGATAGATCTTAAATTAAATATGTTATTTTGGAACTAGCTTTTGTCTTTTAATATATTGCGAAAAATGTTGACATATATTTCCCAATTGTTTCCTGCAGTCACTTTTGCTTGTACCAAATGTTAGACTGAGCAGACGTATACAACATATCGAGTGAAAGTTCAATTACTACATAATGTATGAAACCTTCTCAAGAGAAAGAAAGTGAAAAAGAATCCCATGAACATAAATGAAAAAGCATTTTAAATCTAGAGCAGTTATTTAGCAAGGTGAGGCATTTCAGGAAGGAATATATACCCTAAAATCTAAGGATATTATTTTAATGTTATGTCACAAATGGAGATGAGATATTGGGTCTGTGTGAGGCAGCAACAGGTAATCAGACTCCTCATATATACATATATATGTATGTATACATATATACTATGTGTATACTATGTATATAGTATGTATATACTATATACAACATATATATATATATATGTTGTATATAGGACCTAGGGAGGGCTACTCCTCAATAAAAAGAATATTCAAATTAGCGAAACATCCCGTGTGTCCTGGGCTGAGTTGTGTCCCCCCAAAATTCACATGTTGAAATCCTAACCCCTAGTACCTCAGAACGTGACCATATTTGGAGATAAGGTCTTTAAAGAGGTCAGTTACAATGAGGTCATTAGGGTGTACCCTAATCCAATATGACTGGTATTCTTACACGAAGAGGAAGTTTGGACACAAACATAGATAAAGGGAGAATGCCATGTGAGCATGAAGATGGTCATCTACAAGTCAAGGAAACAGGCCTCAAAATAAATCAACCCCGCCAATACCTTGACCTCATCCTCCAGAACTGTGAGAAAATAAATTTCTGTTGTTTAATACATCCAATCTGTGGGGCTTTGTGATGACAGCCCTAGCAAACTGATACGTACTCTCGACGGTGAGATTCTGCTTTGGTGAGGGGATTCTCTCACGAGGAAAGAAAATCCCAGTGCATATACCACAAGAATATAAAATTCAAATGCACTTTTCCAAAGTAGAGGGGAAGAATCAGGGTAAAATTTTAGAACTCAAGGAACCTAGGGATCTTGGCAGCATACAGGAAATCATGCTTTCCTCATAGCAACTTTTCTACAATGTAGACACAGAGAGAAAAACAATGTCTTGCTTAAAATGTGGTCATGAACAAAAATTACAGAATCACAGATTATTGAACCACTCTAAGGATCTTCAAAGAAAAAATAAACAGAGAGATCATCACCCACAAGAATGTAAAAAAAGAGAAGTGTTGAGAGCTGATAAAATGTATATTTTATGTAATAAAAGAGATGAAAGAAGAATCATGAATAATGAAAGAAAAATATTAAATAAGAGAAGCGTATTTGGGGAAAAAAGGGACATATAATATCAATAGAAGTAAAACATAGTTATTGAAATTTGAATTTATCGATTTATGGCTTCTTACTCACTTAAAGGTGTGAGTAGCATTCTTGATTTTAATCCGGTCACAAGTATCAATCTTTCCCTTTATACTAGTGTTTTCTTTGTCATGTTTAAGTAACCCATCCTTACTCCAAAGTTATGCAGATGTTCCTCCAGTGTTCTAGAAGTGTCCTTGTTTTACCTTTTATATCTGGATTTGATTTTTGTTTGTGAGATGATATAAGGGTCAGGTTTTGCTTTTCTGCCTTATAGAATCCAAAGGACTCAGAACTATTTATGGAAATTGCAGATCTTTTTCCACTGTTGCTTGTCATATATCAAATGCCCATGTCATTGGAATCTGCTTCTGGACTTCTATTCTGTTGTGTTCTGCCAATATCATGGAGGAGAGAAGGTATTTATAGCACCTATAGACCACAAATGTCTCATGTCTAGAAGGTGTAAAGAATAACTATAAATTAATTAGAAGAGTCAGAAAACTCAATAGAGAAAAGGCTTTGACAGACACTTCAAAAGAGAAGATGTAGAAGGTACTAGTAAACATAAGAAAAGTTTCTCCATTACATTAGTCATTTGGCCAATATAAATTAAAACCTCAATGAGATAACACTACAAGTAAAGCATAAATAGTAAAATTGAAAACAGACTGTCAATACCAAGTGTTGGCAAGAAAGAAGAAATAAGGATCCTTTGCTAACTTGCTGGGAAAGTAGTGAATTGGTATAAATTATTTGGTAAAATCTTACAATTTATCTACTAAATTTGAAGATACGCATGCATATTTGCAGCAAAAGACATTTGAACGATATTCACATCCAAAATCTGAATACAACCTATCAACAATAGAATGGACACATGAATAATGAATACAATATTACACAGCAAAGTAAATGAAAAAATGTCTACTTCATCAACATGATGAATCTTACTATGTGTTCAAAGATTCTCATTATATAAATATCAAAAATAGGCAAAAAATTAATTATGATTCTGTGGTGTTTAGAAGTAATGTCAGTAATAAACTTTGGGAAGGAGGAAGGGGTATTTAGGAGGAGTACTAAGGGGGTTTCTGTGGATAGTCTAACATTCTATTTTTCTATTTCTTAACCTAGTGGTGGTTACATGGTTATATACTCCCATGATTTTGAGGTACACATATGGCCTATGTATTTTTTGTTAGTGTATGCTTATAATTCAAACAGTATATTGAAAGTCAATAGATGTGAGAAATTTCAGGTAAGGAATCATACCTGAAATATTGAAAGTCAATAGATGTGAGAAATTTCAGGTAAGGAATCATACCTGAAATATTGAAAGTCAACAGATATGAGAAATTTCAGGTAAGGATTCATAAACGACAGTGTAGTTTATGAATCCATTCAGGATTAAATCAACAAGAAAAAAGATAATTCCTAAAAGTTGAAAAGAAATCAAAACAAATGAATCTACCTATATATCAAGTTGTTTATATAACAACACTAGAGAAGAAATTATTTCAAGTGTCTTCAGAACACTATTCTTACAATTTGTTCTTAGTTGGATATATTTTATAAACAAATAAAACTGCAAATAAATTTTAAAATTTACTCTGCTGATGCTGTTCAAAGACACACTGTTACTATTACTTTGAAATTAAATATACGCATATTTGTGTATAGATACATAAATATAACAAATAAGTAATGATGCTAAAGTTAGATTTTCAGTACAGGAAAACAAAGAAATACAAGTTTAAAATGAAGGAAATTTTGTAAACATCCTGTAACACAAAATATGAATTTGAAATATCAATATATATTCATGAATTTTTAAAAATACATCTGTCCTATCTCAATACATTGAAATGACACACGAGCTAACCAGCCATGATGGCCAAGACTTAAGCTAAGTATGTGCGCAACAGTAAGAACGCCTATGTTCCAAGGCAAGTCTAGCTACTGCACCTGTGAATATTCAACCTGTCAGAACAGAGATCAGTGTTGAGCTGTGGATATTGCACAGACTGTTGCTCAAGGAGACCAACAGGCCACTTGGTGACAAATTAAACATCATCATTGCGGGCTGCTCCTCTATTTTGCCCCTAGGAAGGCTGCACACTTTTAGCCATCCTCACAAATCTTTGTCACTTAAGCTCCTTGTCTTCCCCATTGGCCTTGTCAGTCATAACAGTAATTGCAGCCTCCTGGCAGTTAAGTGGTGAGTCTTGACCTCTATTACTTTGGAGCCCCATCATCCAGCTCTGTAGCTGCCCCTTCTATGTCAGCTCTGTTCCACAGAGGGGAACTTCATAGTGTCGTTGGCGTCCCTCTCACTTCATGATCTTGGTGAATGGTGAGTCATCTGGTCTCTCTCATGGAATATAAAACTCTGATGGGTCTTCTGACCTTACATAATATATCCATTCCAGCATGCCCACTTCTTCCTTCTTCTATACTGTCTCCTAGGGCAACTCAAACATTTTTCTCTCACTTAGTGCTTGTTATTGCTTTTCCCAGGCGTTTTCCAATCCCTTGAGGTCTCTCTCAGGGTGTTAAATCCTATGTCCTGGGAAAGAGTCCCAAGTTAAATCAGTGCTTACTTACTTAGTCTTATATTTTGGCATCCCTGATAAAGAACCCTCAAGATTCAATCCTAGGAATACTCCCCTGGCTCCAGTCTGTAAAAGATGGCTATTTCTTGCAACTGACTTGGTACATAGTCTTTTTTCTACATTAGGCTCAGTGTGTTCCCAGGCAGATTTTTTTAGGATGTATTACTAACATCACCCCGGAAGTCAGGAAAGGAGGTGAGGGTAGCTCCTGAGGGGCAGCATGTTCTCTTCCTCTGCAGCATCTTCCAGCATAACAGAAGTGCTAGCTCTTACTAGAGAAGAATAGGCAACCTCTGCAAGCCCAGAGAGTCCGGTAGGGGCTGCAGAGTCAACATACTTGAGTATATCCATGCACATGTCCCTGCCCCATGTTTAGGAATCCCAGGTTTTTCCCAATAGAGCACTGATCTTTGCATAACAGACTTGCCATGGCTGAGCATCTAAATGTCTCTGAAGGTCTCCAACTGTAACAGATTGGTCTGCAGGCTACTGCTCACCTTTAATCTGCTTTTCCACTTCAAGAGATAGGGTCCTCCTTTGAGACCCTCTGCCTCTCGTACCTAGCTGTTAACTGCTTGTTAATAGTCATTAGTCCCCTATATCCCTCTGATGACATCAATACAACTTAGCAGTAACCACCTAGTTCTGTTGTCTTTATAAGTACTGTCCTCTCATTGCTCTCTGCCCCCCATCTTTTTTGAATGCCTGAATCATCACACTTGCTACAGCATTCCCAACCACTGGAACATTTTACAAGGTAACTGCCCATGAAATATTTAGCAGCTGAGCCACTATCTCGTGCCAGCGCCGTCTGCGCCCCCACCTACCAACTCTGATGCATAGTGTGTGAGCCAGTCCCAGATTCCTCACCTTACCACTTGTATTCTTGGAACACTTCTGGTACCACTTGTGTTAGGCTTGACCCTTTAAGAAACAGACACCTAAACCGAATTAGCCATGAATGTGACTTATTAAGGGTAATGCCTATTAAGGGAAAAGGAGAAGGGACCTGGAAAGTCTGGGAGAGCTACTAGACTATGATGTTGATCTGACCACAGATGAAGGCGATAGGGAAGGAAGATTGAGTGAGAGCATCATAGAATGCAAAGCAGATCTAAGTCAGTGTAGCAAGTCCATTCCTGACCCAAAGTCACCTCTTAGTTGAGTCCCATGTCCTTCAGGAACAGGACTAAGTTAATATCCTTGCCATGCTCAGTGTTTGGCTGAAGTCTGTGGGAAGTGTGGCCTCGGTGTGAACACGGTGATGAATTATAGAGCAGAGCAGATGGAACTATCAGTCAGCTATACTCTCTGCAGACAGAGACTGAGAGGCACTTTTTCATGGCTGCCACTTGTATGAATAAATATATCTAGGTCTAGACATCTAAATATATCATTGAAGTATTCAGTACATTTAAATTTAATTATCAGACCTCAGGCAGTTTGGGTATATAATGCACTACATTGGATAGAAAGATAAATACAATGTTTATTTGTGGTGATCAGTGAATTTATGTATTCACGTATTTAAAGATATGTAATGATGCATTAGAGGTATGTTTGGGTATAATGGGTTAAAGAATTGATTTTTTAGGCAAGGGGACAATTAGAAATCCACTACAATAACCCATGTGAGAGGACAGAAATAGAAGTCAGAGAAAAGTGTTAAAAAATGTTACAAATGTACATGTGCAGAAGCAACTAAGTTGTGCAGGTGGAATAAGAATGAGAAGTGTCTAGGATGACTCCCAGTCTTTGGCGTCTTTGACTGATAACGATAAAGATGACATTCTTTCAGATGGAGATTATAGAGTAAAAGGAGCTCTGTCCTTAATGCTCGTCAATGCAGTGTGTGATATAATGACTTCCTGTTGTCTACGAGTCATTCATGTTGGATCCGTTTACTAGGATTCAGAAAAGAATACTCTGGGGGCCAGCCCAGTGGCTTAGCGGTTAAGTGCGCGCGCTCCGCTACTGGCGGCCCGGGTTCGGATCCTGAGCGCGCACCGACACACCGCTTCTCCAGCCATGCTGAGGTTGCGTCCCACACACAGCAACTAGAAGGATGTGCAACTGTGACATACAACTATCTACTGGGGCTTTGGGGAGATAAAGGAGGAGGATTGACAACAGATGTTAGCTTAGGGCCGGTCCTCCTCAGCAAAAAGAGGAGGATTGGCATGGATGTTAGCTCAGGGCTGATCTTCCTCACAAAAAAAAAAAAAAAAGATGGCATCTCACCAGAAAAGAATACTCTGGAATAGGGATATAGATTTTGTGATGAAGTGCTCATGTAGAGTGAAAGGACCCAAGCATCAGTATTTAAAGAGTGGGGACCTAGTGAAAATGGTTTTTCAAAAGCCAAGGCAGAGACAATAATGAGAGAAGGAAAGTTCATAATAGAAATTAGTAGGAAATGGATAAAGTCAAGGAATCTAATGAGCTCAATGTGTCAATAATTAGGAACTCACTGAGGAATTCTTCCAAGACAGATTCAGTGCTGTGGTGAACATGAATCATGACCAAAGTGTATTATGAAGCAAATGGGACCCAAGAAAAAATAAGTCCCCTCCAAATTTCCCTTGGTTGTTAGTTGGAAGCTCAGCTCTATGACAGTAGAAAGCCTCAAATATATAGCACAAAATCAAATGCTATCAGCTGTATTGTTTCCAAGTTATTCCAGATGTATTCTGTCTTCATTTGAATAAACCCAGGGGCAACTACATCCACTTTACTGTCATTTGAGAGCCCATGTCTTTCAATATTCAAAAGCATTGAGGAACTCTGCCCTTAGATATGGCATTGAGGTACAGGGTCAGGTATTTCCTTTCTCTTGCTCTTTCCACCTGCCTATCCTCTATATGAACCACCTCTCAATCCCTGTAGCCTTTGTTTCAGGGTATAAAATCTTGGTTGAAAACTAACTCAGTACTGTATTGTAATTATTATGAGTATCCAGAGGATTCATCACCTGGAAAATAGGGATGTAATCCAAGCAAAACTTTCCTGAGGGTGTTCACCTCGCAACAGTCTTGAACCTTCCTTTTAGTCTGCATTTGGTGTATGACTAGTGGTATAACTCTTCCTATTTTGGTACAGACCCTACTGTTTCTTGGACTATCTATACCATATACAATTTACTGTATCCGTCTGTTCCTACTTACACAAATAGGGAGGTATCTATTTCTATACTTTATAGAGAGATATATGCATATAGGTCCATGACACTCAAATCATTTTAAAAATTAATTTGAAAACTAACATTACACATTATATTCTTTTCCAAAGTTTTACAGCACCACCTTAACAAAATATTCTATCATTTCACATGTTTACATTATCTTATGCAAAACAATATTTCCAAATATGATTACTATTCCTATTTAAATATTGTCCTTTATCATTTAAAATTTACAATAAACTGATAAACTAGAAGTCAACCAAATCTTGAGTATAGGAGACTGATTAATATTAAACTGATTAATAGTCAATATTTATGACAAATAATTTGGATAATATAGTACTATGCAGCACAAATATTTTGGGTACACTTTATGTTCAATTTTTTTTTCTCTTAACTGCATTAACTCCACACTTATCAACTCATTTTGTTGACTGTGTGTTTGTATGTGTGTGTTTTATATAAAATTTTATATCATCACAACTCTGCAAATATTATATATGGGACTCCTCTTTAGGTTGGTCCCTTTGTACAGTTTTATATCATTCCGAGCATTTTAAAAATAATTATCACTTTCCAAAAAGCAATTACATCCAAAGGTCTTGCTGACTTTCTCTATATCAAGACCAACTCTTCACTCCTCTCTAAAGAGTATTGGTTACTTTAGTTGGATAATGAGACAATTAATGGATTGAGAGTGGGAGTGGAAGGAACTGAAAATCATATATTATATTGTAGGAGAAGTATCTATAATACGATTTGTTGACAGTTAGCAAAAGAAAAACTTTAGTAGCAATTCATGCTGAGAAATGGATACTACATTGGAGTTCAGAATATTGGAGGTCTAGCTGTGAGACACAGACATGATATAAACTAAAATAATCACAACAGCTTTAAGTAAATGCCTGCCAGGGCAACTGATTAGGAGTAAACCATATAGATCTGCCTTCCAGCTGAATGTATGAAATGGAAGCTTGACCACATATATATGTATAGAAAACTTGACAAGTGTAAAACACACACACTATCTGTTCATAAATGTGTTTAGATTCATCTTGCAGTAATTAATACATTTATGCAATAATTAATGAACTTAAGTCTAAAAGGAGATAGAAAATGATAAACTCATGATTACTTTTGATGAATCTGAAAGTGAGCAACAAATCTTTCCATCTAGGACTTAAGCAAGGTGAGAAGACTGAACTTATAGGGAAGGGAGTGGGAAAGTGATGAAATTCACAAATAAGAGCTTAACTTTTCTAGGTGATATAGGCGGCAACATACAGTAAGGTGTAGAAGAGTTTGTGAGTAATTTAAATATATACTATCTAGGGGGCATCTAAAATATTGCTTAACAGCTTTGGTTTTTTGAGACAATTTGTGATTTATAAAACTGAAAATGAAAAAAAAAACTACCCAATAGAAACATTTAATATATGATTAAAAAATGAATTACTTGATCCATTAAACTATTAAAATATATATTCCCATTCAAATATCAGTATGAGCTACTATTAAATTATAGCTTATTTCCTTCTTTCTGTATTACCATACCTAATTGAATCAAACTCAAGTAATTCCTATTATTCTGAAGTATGTATTTATTTCTTGTTAGGAGTCTTTAGAGAATATATATATGTTTACCTATAAGAAAGCAATACTTATCCAAGAAAGTATTTTCCAAAGGAAAATGAAAAAGCAAATTTGTATATTAAATAATATTTCCTGTTTGAAATTTTTAAAAAACTTAAATGAATTGGTGCTGGCCCTGTGGCATAGTGGTTAAGTTTGGTGCACTCCACTTCAGCGGCATGGGTTAGCAGGTTCAGATCCCAGGCGTGGACCTACAACACTCATCAGCCCTGCTGTGGCAGCAACCAACACACAAAATAGAGCAAGATTGGCACAGACGTTAGCTCAGGGTGAATCTTCCTCAAGTGAAAAAAGAGAGAGGAAATTGGCAACAGATGTTAGCTCAGGGCGAATCTTCCTCAGCAAAAAAAAATTAAAAAAAAGTATAAATGAGAGATGGTTATATATATATAGAAAATACACTAAATCTAACATTTTAAAAAAGTAAATCTTATTGTGACTGGTATTGTAGCACCCAGAATGAATAATTGATTCATTAAACTACAGACATTTCCTCAGAAAGGGGTTATTGTTATGTTTTTTTACTTCAGTTACTTGATTCTACTTCCTACGTTTTACTCATGGCATTTATTCAATTATATTTGAGCAATTTACTTTAAAGTACTTCGTAGTTGTTATGGAAGTTGAAAGAATTGAACAAAAAAGAGAAAGAAGGAAACCAAACCCTAAAAGCATTTGTTACACAGTTGTACTAATTTAGAATTGTTAATTTAAAATTTTTCCATGAAAAGTGCCATTTAAATATTTTAAGAATTTCATCAGTTTTACCAACATCAACATGTAATTTTACTTTATTTACTTCTTTTTTATTGATTTATTCAATTAAAAAACAGGTGCTAATGGAACATTGTTATTTATTAAAGAGGGAAAAAAACGAATACTCCTCAAGTCCCACATTCACATAATTTTACTAAGTTCTGATATCCACCTGAATGAAAATTAATATGCCAGGAATGTGTCCTCAAACTTTTAGGCAATGTTCTAATTTCAATTTACCAACAAAGTTTTTCTCTCAGAAGTATGGAAATGTATTATTTTTCTGACCTTGTTTACCATGTCACTCAACTCCAAAAGTTATAAATCTAGTTTTTCTACCTACTTTTTAAAAACTTAAATGTAATCATAGAAAATATTCAATTTAACATAGTATAAAACCATTACTTATAATCAAGCTATTATCCCAATGTTCACTGTGAGAGGCAAATAGATCTGTAAGCACATCTACTTTACATACTTATTTAAGTAATGTAACAATTTACTTGTCTCAGAAAATAACCTTTTACAAAATTCATTTTTGATATATTTGTACTCTGCTGTATGAATCGACATATGTCTGAGCATGGAAGGTTGTATAACAAATGGTGCCTTGTCACATGATATGACATATGTGTGGATGTAGGCTATATAACTTATACATTAATAAACTTTCCAGTGACATTAACAGATGAGCTCCTTGTTTATAAAGTAACTATGAAACGTTTTCATCTCCTGTGAAGGACAAAAAAACAGGCATAAAGGAAATGTGGGCACAGACCCACAAAATGTTCCATCAAGTACAGTTGGTCACCTATAGCTAGAAATGATCTCAAAACGCCGTCATTATAATTCTCTGAGCTACTCTTTCATTTTGATCCTTCCTTTTTTCCTTCTAATCAAATAAATAAACTTCTTTGTCAAATATACAATAAGACTTTTGTTTTATATATATAGATATTTATATATGTTGATTTCTATTTATTCATTGGATAAAAGAAAAAAGCAATTTATGGAGAAGAAACACTTTTTCTTGACACTACATTTTATCATTTAAAAGTCATTGTGTTTTTTTCTGCCTATAAATGGAAACGTCAATTCATCTTGGAGAAGTATTCCTTTGCCCTGGGAATAATTATGTGAATACCCCTGTTGCAAGGCAAGAATGTTTTTCCATTTTCACAAAGGAGTGTATAGCAGGTCATGCTGATGACACAGGGTAACCTCTATAAGTGTATGCCACCATGTTGCCCCTCACCAAAGAACTTGGCTATTTTAGGACTGTAATAGTGCATATTTGCCTCAAAGGGCAAGGGTTTCACCATTCCATTTCTTAGTAATTAAATTTTATTGAAAAAGAAATTCTTTGGATGAATTAGGTCACCATGAACAAGGTGGTTGAAAGGAAAAGGCCAATGTAATCCCCGAGAAATATTCACCATAAACGTGAGAATGGCTTGGCTTGTCTGGGCACCACACCACGGTTAGCTGAATACTGAAGAGTGATTATTGTTCACAGAATGTCCCGGCATGACTCACAGAGCTGTTGACCACATGTTGGGAGAAAAAATGAGTCTCTTTAGTATGTGTGTTCATCCGAGAATTGGAAGTACTGATAAGTAAGACTGGAGACCAAACAGTTTTTGATATGAGACAACCTTCACCATGTGTGACTTGGGAAAGAGTGACCTCTTTTATGTTTGTGAGCCACAATGGCTTGACTAAATGAGCAGACAATTGCACTATATCTTAAGCCCCACAAACCAGAGATTGACAAGAGCAGGCTTCGGCAGCAGTGGTTAATAGAGCCATTTCTTCTAAATGTCTCACACCAGAGGCATACACCAGGATGCTGCTTTGAAACCGTTGGTGAACTGATCCTGAAGGCTGCAGTAATCATCAGTCAGGTAAAAAAGATTATCAAGAACTGTTTCTGTATGACTTGAGAAGCCTATCTCATTTTCTATTTCCCACATACCACTGTGTAAGAAATTTTGAGAGTCCTGGAGAATATTTTTCAAGGAGAAATTCCGGAAAAGATTGGATTTCCAACTAAGCAATATAGTTTCAGTATTAAAAAAAAAAGGTGGAACTACTTTTCAGTCCAAATTTGTGAGGACCAAAATCATAGACGTTAAACATTTATCCATTCAAAGTATATTGGGCATATAGTCTGTGCCAGGCAATGCAATAAATACTAGGTTAGATACAGAAATATCAAGAAGTTTCACATTTATAGGGCTAAAGAAGTGGAAAGGATTAAAAGTAACTCTAGGTTTATGTGAATTTACTTTTCACAATTTTCAATAGCATGTGCTTTTTAAGAACTATTATTAATATATCCAATCTGATGTTCCAAATAAAGCAGACAACAATATGTAATTATTTCCACCATAGGTTGCCACTATAGTACAATTATTTTTAGAAGGAATTTAACAATGCATGTCGAAAGTCTCAAGAATGATTGTGGAATCAGAATCTAGGGATTACTCCCAAGGTAATAATTAAGTACACAGACAAGAATTTACATCTTTATCACAGAGAATAATATCATAAATATCTTAATAAAAGTTACTGGACAAATTGTGTTGGCAAAAATAGGGTAGAATATTATGTAAACATTTAAATTTTATTTTGTATGGGAATATTTTATTATATACTAAAATTATTAAAAACATTAAAAATAAAGATGATATGATCACATTAAATAAAATCCACACACGTATAAGAGACATTGTAAGAATAATGATTATCATTTCCTTTCTTTTGATCACCTATTTACCTAAGTATTTATGTAGTTAAAAGCTTAATTGTGTATTAAAATGTAATTATTTTAGCCTTGTGTCAAAAATGAAAGTTTCTTTTTAGATGTTTAATATGAATTTTGCGATACTAAGATTTAACCAGAACAAGAAAGCATTTTGTGTGTGTGTGTGTGTGTGTGAGGAAGATTGGCCTTGAGCTAACATCTGTTACCAATCTTCCTCTTTTTGCTTGAGGAAGATTGTCCCTGAGCTAACACTTCCTCTGTTTTGCATGTGGGACGCCGCCACAGCTTGGCTTGATGAGCAGTGTGTATGTCCATGCCCAGGATCTGAACCCACAAATCCCAGGCCGCCAAGCAGAGCACATGAACTTAACCACTATGCCACCAGGCCAGGCCCCAAAATGAAACAGTTTTAAGTAAGGGCAAAGTTTAGGTAATGGGGCTGATCAATTTTTTTGTCTTCGCTAGCAATATCTAATGCCCTGAACTTCCTGGCACTGAAGTCAGGAGAGGTCTACCTAGCAGAATGTTCACTGAAAAGGAGAAACAAGAATTTTACAATAGAGATCTGAAGTCATAATCCTCAAGCGAAACATAGGTAGTCCCCAGAGTTTTGAAGTACTTACATTTTAACAGCTGTCGTCACTGAATTAATATTATACAAATATTATGCAGATAACCCTAAACTTAATTTATTAGAGCTTAAAACATAAAGGTCTTAAAAAAATATGTAAAACTTACATAATTAATTCAAATCTAAAATTAAGTATAAATTAAAAATGATCAAATTTGACAACAAAAGAAATAAATTCCAAATAGATTAAAAGTTATGCAGACTCAAAAGATATAACCCTTAGGGCAATAACAAACAGAGCACAAATAAAACCCAGAGTAGAGGAATATGCTAATAATGAAGACAGTAATTCTGTGAGTTATAAAAGGCAAGTATATTTTATAATATAAAAATAAAGTTTTCATATAGAAAAAGGTACCATAATTGCTGATTAGATACAGTGCAGTGGGGGAATCAAAGGAAAATCAAGATGTGAAATAAAGAGTAATGTAAGGAAAGTTTCTAGAAATTTGCCTAAAAATATGCAAGTAGAACAAAGAGAGAAGTAAAGGAACTGGAGTTCTCAAACATATCAAAGTGCCAGAAAGAAAAAAATGGCAAAATTCATTAGAAATCATGGGGAAGCAAAGGAAAAAGTGAAATATCAAACACCAATCAAACTAGTATGAGCAATGTAGCATCCAGTGAATAACAGTCATTTGTGTTACTGGTAGAAACGTGAATTACTGTAACTATTTTGGGGGAAAAAAAGACAATCTATAAATTCTATTAAAATAAAACCAAAAACGAACAACAAAGCACAGCTCATGCCCAAAAAGTCTACTCCAGGGACTTTATCTTATAGGAATGAAAGAACCAAAATACAAAACTCTGTATAAAAGAGTGTTTGATTCATGGATGTCTAAAGTGGTCAAGCTTCCCTTGAAACACACTGTGCCAAACCTAAAAACAAAGACAGAAGGAGGGGAAAGGGATTGATAATCAGTGCAACATCTCACTATGGACATATACAGCATAAAATGAAATAATTAAAAAAAATTCATGAGGTATTTCTGATTGAAACCAATAAAATGCAGATGAATTTATAAAATGGAACCATATTTAAACACAGACACACAGACTACATTAACATACATTTTTTATGTGGACCTGAGTTTAGTGCATTTGGAGGGAGGAGAAATGAAATGTATCAATGAGAATAGCCTATAAATATTTTCAAAAAAAAGAGAGAAAACTTTGTGTGGCGATGGAAATGATCCATATCCGCACTGTCCATTATAGTCGCCACTAGTTACATGATATTTTTAAGGCACTATAAATGTGGCTAGTGGGACTGAAGCACTACATTTTAATTTAATTTAATTTAAATTACATTTTAAATAGCGACATTTGGTAATACCTAGATTATGCTACAGGAAAAAAATAAAATCATCCTCAGTGGCTTAAAATAACAGTATGTCTTTTTCACTTATGGTACATCTGTCTCAAGTACTTGTCTTTCTTAGAGAAGTAGACCTCTGTTTCAGATCTTTCTCACTCAAATATGCAAGTTAAAGAGGCATCCCTTATCTGGGTCAGTGGTACTCTATGGCAAGGGAATAACAGGATTTTAAATTGTGAACTGTCCCTTAAGTCTTCTCCAAATTGTGACGAATGTCATTTGCTCTCATATTCCATTTGCCAAAGCAAGAAGAGAGAGAAGACCAATATTAGCATGTGCCTAGAGGAAGGCTTCTCAACCTTGGCACTATTGATATTTGGTCCACGTAATTCTTTTGTGGCAATGTCCTGCACATTACAGAATGTTTAACAGCATCTCCAGTCTCTACTTGCAAGATCCCCACACTCTCCCCCAAGTCTTGACAATCAAAAACATCTGCAGAATTTCCCAAATAACTCCTGGTGGAAAATATTGCTCCTAGCTGAGAATAACTAACCTAGAAATAGTACTAAAAACAGGAATAGATACCACCTAGGGGGGAAAAGATGACAAAAAAATAATAAAATACATAATCCCATTTTTACTAAATTGTATGTGTAATGTGGTATCACTATGTATAAAGATATTTATTTTAAAATCAGTTGGATCTATAGTTGATCTCTGAGCATATCTATGATATTGTTATATGTAACAGAGAAAGAAAAATTCTCACTTCAAAAAAGAATGATAGTTAATAAATTTAATAACATATTAAATGCTTATCTGTTTTTGTAAACAAAGAGCCAGAAACAAAGAGGAATATGAAAGAAAAGCGTTAAACAAAGAGTAAAATCTTGGAATTTACCAGTCTCTTTAGGATTTAAAAACCTTATAGGAACAAGGGTTAAGGCCTTGAAACTACGTAAAATGGAACTGAGTTCCCACATAAAACAGGAACCATTGAAGAACACAGATATTAAAAATACAGGGTAGGAAATAAGTACAAGTGATGGTTAATTTTATGTGTCAGCTTGCCCAGGTTGCCAAGACACCTGGTTAAAAATTATTTCTGGGTGTGTCTGTGAGGGTGTTTCTGGAAAAGATTAGCATTAGAATTGGTGGACTGAGGAAAGCAGATCACCCTCCACAATGTCAGTAGACATCATCCAACATGTTGAGGACTCAAATAGAACAAAAACGCAGAGGAAGGTTAAATTCTCTCTTTCTGTCTGAATGGTTGAGTTGGACATCCATCTTCTGCTGCCTTTGACTGGGACTTGTGGTTCTCAGGCCTTTGGACCAGGACTGAAATTTACACCTCTGGCTTTCCTGAGTCTCCAGCTTGCAGAGGTCAGATAAGGGACTTATCAGCAAGGAAGATAAAAATTAGAGGATATTCTATACAAATCCATACTAATTAATTTGAAGTTAATTGTCATTTTAAATTATAAGAATATATATATATATATATATACATATATATATATATACACACACACACACACATATATCTCTCAATGAGTAAAAGAAATTGTAAAAATAATTTAATGGGAAATAATCAAAAGTGCCAAACTGAGTGTTTAATAGATAATTTATTTCTAAACTTCATTTTTTATTTTCTATTTAACTTGAATATTAGTTGAATATATATCTCATTATTTTTCTTCTAGTTCTAGACAATGTGAATTCTCTGTTGTTAGGATCAATTCATCTTTCCAGAGTACACATCTACTTGGTTGCCTCTAGTTCTTATCTTGAGCCGTGAGCCACCAGGTAGCCTCCAATTCCCACTATGCTCCGGTAGCAATAAGCACACAGCGCATAGACCTTGGTTTCTAATGCCATTGCCAATAGGAGAAACAAGGTTCCTTACAGAAATGGCTGATTCTAGGGCTGAGGCAAGAAATAGACAAGATGACACAGTAGCATTCTGCAGTGCCGTAAAATAAGAAAGTCCTCAAAAGCAAACAAGCAAAACACACACAATGTTGGAGGATATGTCAGAGGGATATGCGAGTCAACTGAAAGAGCTTCCAATGACCAAAACTAGAACAACTTGAGCAATAAAATAGAGGAACAGTGGATAATAACCAAAAATATATATTTTTAAATGTATGACTCCATACTCATAAAAAATTATTGAATAAATAAATTAAAGAAAGAGCATAGATAAATCTTCCATGCAGAGGAATTCCAAATAATTTATGTATGTACTCTGCCCTCAAAGAGAGCATAACTGCTCACTCCTTAGATGTGAGCTAATAACATTCTTCCAAAGAATACAGTATAGAAAGAGTAAATTTACACTGGGGAATCTTGACAAACACTACCTCAGCCAGTTGAGTAAGGTCAACCTCAACAGTGAAAAACCATAGTATGTAACGGATATAATGTGTTGACAATGACACTTTACCTCTGTGAACTTCTTTCCCCCAAAACAAATAATACAAGCTTAATCATGATAAAAATGCCAGACCAATCCCAGCTGAGGGACATTCTACAAAAATACTTGACCAGTATATCTCAAAACTGTCACAGTCAACAAAAACAAGAAAAATCTGAGAAACTGTCACAGAACAGAGGAATCTAAGGAGACACGACAACTAAATGTACATAATGTCGTATCCTGAATGGGATCCTGGAACAGAAAAAGACATTAGATTAAAAACTAAGGAAACCCAAATAAAATGTGTTAGTCAATAATAATGTATCGGCCTTTGTTTGTTAATTGGAACAAAAGTGCCATACTAATGTGAGGTGTTAGCAATAGGGGAATTAGGTGGGGTATGGGGTGTACTAGAACTCCTGGACTCTCTTTACAATTTTCCTGTAAATCTAAAACAGTTCTAAAAAATTAAATTTATTTAAAAATTATTATTAAAGATGATCTCAAAACATCATTTTGAAACTATTTGGTCACTAGCCCCTATGAATTAAGTAATTCAAATTTGAATATATATACATTTTATTAGGAAAAATAACCAAACATTGTTGTTTAATTTGTTTTGTTAAAAATTAGTAAAAATTTTATTTCTAAGTAAAGTAACGCATTTGTGTAACTAACAAGTAATTTAGTCTTGCTCACTTTTCTAACTATGCGTGTGGTTTAAAAGAGCAGCTAAATAATAACACTCTGACTCTAAGGAAATAGTGTTATGGGGATTTGTACCTGAACATACATTACAGATGTGTATATATATATAACATAACATAACATAACATGACATAACATAACATAACATAATATAATATAATATAAAATAATATATGATATAATATAGTACATATAATTTACATATAGTAGAAAGAAGAATATATAAACTTTGACACACACTGTAGCTACTATTCTTGGTGTATTAAATTCATTAATTTTCATATGATTCCCTAAAGACAAAGTTATTTCTCCAATTGTCTTCCGATAGATTCCCACTCAGTGTTCCAGAAAGGATTAGGTTTGTGTTCTGTAAGTGTTGGCTGGAATGAATCAGTGGAAGATTATATGGATTTGTATCACCTCTAACATTTTCATAGACGAATAAACTGAAATCTGGGTTAATTAATTTCCGTAGAGAATACTGTTAGAATCTGTGTATTCTCCTCTTTGGGAAGATATAAATTTTGAGGATATAGTAGAGGAAAGGACTAATAGATGCCATTTATATTTTTGCCTATTGAACTCACCATAAATTTCTTATTTTTAATTCAGTGATTCAGCATAAACAGGATAAAGATAATTGAGATCATTCTTCTAATCAACCATCTCTAACACAGATGATAATATTTATAGTAAAATTATCACTACCTTAAAATTGAGCCCCTTAGTAACAATATAAAGATATTTTAAGCCCATAAAGTCGTTATCATCATCTTTGGAACAATTAGTAACTTGTTTAATGTGCGAAAGTGCTTCTTCACTATCCATCATCAAACAACAATGTCTTTTGTGGTGGACCTCCAAAACATTAAACCTTGCATGGAATATTAAAGTTTAAAGAGAGAGAATATAACTATCGATTTTTACAAAAATGAAATCATTAGTGTGCTATTTCATATGATATAGTGATAATGAATATCAAGATATTACAATTCAATTTTTTATTGCTTCTTCACTTCTTATTTTAATAGCAATTTTTTATCAAAGACTTTATTATATTTATTCTGGAGTCTTATAACCATTAGAAAACTCTTCTAACTTGTTCAGAGGGAACGTCACCCCAAGTCCTTGAAGCAATAATCATGCCGCTGCTGCGTCCTGATAGCTGTAGTTTTGGATTGTACTGGCATGATGATATGTAAATGATGTGTTGTTTCAAAGTGTCTGCAAAAGCATTTCAGACAAAGATAAGCTTGAGGTCGACGGTTAAATATGAAATTAAACTGAATAACCTCACTTGAGACTGAAATGCTGACAATAGCAATACAGAACCATCCTTGGGTTGACCTTGGCAACCTAGGCAGCCTACAAGCCCATAATGATCTTAATGAGTAAGCAGTTAAAGAGATAAAAATGTGCTAACAATTTGGCAATGAGCTCTTAAACAAAATCATATGGAGTAGTGGATATCACAAAAGAATCGTGAGATATTTAATACCTTTCTATATTTGTTAAATTGCATGGATATTTCCTGCATTTGCCTACAGATTAGGTGAAAAAAGTTTTGTGTTATTGCTAGATAGAACAGTAATTGCACGTGTGTTAGTGTATACATTGTTTTGTGGTAGGGTTTCTATGTTTTATTATGCTATAAGGTACTCACATATAAAGTTTCTTAGATAATAAGGATAATCTTCTATAGAGTGAGTAAATAGTTACAATAAAATGAGATAACATATAGCTAAATATTTTAACAAGGGTAAAAGACACCAAAAAAGCTGAATAATCTGAGTAGGAATTTGAAAACTAGGTATCAAATGATAAACAGCATGCAATCTTGGCCATAAGCAACTCACATTTATTTTCATGGGGGAGATAGAGAGGCAGGCAGTTACAATATAGATTTGTATGTACTAATCTTAGAATGTCATAGATGAACTGTATATAGGTAACTCACATGTAAGAAAGAGTCTAGAAACTGAAACACTTTCTGGGTCTTTTATCTCTGGATCAGGGAACTTGAGAGAGGCACCATGTGATGTTTCACAAAATATTTCCAACCTAGCACATGGAGACAGTTTCCGGAACCTCTTGAAACAAAGGGATTATTATATAAACGGAAAGAGGTACTTAATTGTGCTTTATTTATGGTGAATCCCTTCACAACCTATAGAAAACTACTGCACCTACAGCAGTATTTCTCAGAGGGTAGAAGAAATATGCAATATCATTTGAGGAAATCAACTGTGGTAAAAGCAGAACTGGTGAACAAAAGGGAAATAAAACAGAAGATGTGAAAAAGTGTGAGATCGTTGGGGTCAGGGGGAAATGGATGGAAACAGGGAGGATTAGATTCCTGGTAACAATACTAGCATTGTGCTAAGAGGGAAAAAATTGCAATTGTCTCCTCTGCATTTCCCAGTTGAGTTATGATTTGGGAAAGGAATAAATTCTTTGTACCTGTAGTTTAGATGCATTGATAGACTTTCTATCTCTAATCACATTTCTTCCCAAAAGCTACGGTTACTTTAAAATTAATTCACTCTTCCTTGATTGACCTGAGTTATGTTTTTTTACTGATTGTTGACTGTTCACAGGATTCAAGTTAAATGTGTGGATATTCGGTGCTCTCTTTTGGGCTTTTATTCTCTGTGTGTTCTTCTCATATTGAAATTTCTCTCTAACTGGAACTGATAAATCTCCAGTCTTCTTTTCCAGGGCCATTTCCCTTACTCCCTATCAATCAGGTACTTAATTCAAAGGCTCTGGAATGTTTCCTCTGGACTATTATGACCATCTATGCTGCTCCAGTCTCCCTTACATCTCACATCCCACACCTGCTATATCATTAAGGGTTGCATGTTTATTTCCCCTAGAGTTCATCTAAGATCATCATATTTCCTTATACAGACACACACAAAGGTATCACATCGTTACACTATATAAAATGCATGTGAATTGTATGTTATCCTCAAAATGTTAGTTGACTTAACTTCATCTAGTTTCTAGAGAGTATTTTTATTTTATTTGTAAAATTAATTTACTCTTTAGTTTTCCAAAATTGAAAGCTTTCTTAGAGCATGATAAGAGCAATTAACATTGTTGCTGATAGTCTTTTCAACAAATTGTTAACTGCTTAGTATTTCTTTCAATACTAGGAGACAATAATTAAAAGTTGGGAAAGCTTCTGCTGACAGCAACTTTCAAATCTCTTTCCCTTAGATGTGATGCATCAATATGCATTAACATATTTTTAAAAGAAAAAAGGATTTTAGAGAAGCTCTCTTAAATTGAAAGAGATAACTCTGTCAAAATGGAAATATGTAGTCTTTAACATTTTACATAATGAAAGAGAATACAGTTCAAATTTTATTCAAGAGTTATTTTTTGTGAGAATTTATGAAAATGCAAGTCCGTGTCTAGACACTACTGGAGACTTGATATCGAATGTTTGAACAATGACTAGTTTCTGCCTAAAATAAGCATATCCTCTAGTTGAGAAATACGAGAGGCACAAACATGATCATACTGCACAGCATAACATGGTGTCCTATCAGGAGCACTAATTTCTATATCAGTTTAAAAGCAAAATGTGAGATCACATCAAAGCTGTAAACTGTGAAACTTGTGATGGATATGGAATGGTCAATAATATGTTGATAGAAAAAAATGAGATGGGTATGGACAGAAGAGAGAATAAAAATAGCAAAAGTATATAAATTAGAAAATGGGAACATGTTTGGGAATGGTTTTCACAACTGTACAAGAAAAGTTTAGGAATTTAGGAAGGAGGGTTGTTTCACGTCAGATGGCAAGAGGGAGAGTCAATTTATAATCCATTTGCAAGGCATGAGAAATAAGTCTTTCATAATTATAGACATGAATATAATATGATCAGAGATGTATTTTTTGAAAATATAATGACCAATGTTCACAAAGTGAGTGATACTAGAGGTGGAGAACACAATGAAAACTACAGTAATACAGGGAAGAGGAAATCAGTATAAAAAGTAGCATCAGGAGAGCCAAGTTATGGAGGTTTAACTAAACACGACTAAAATAAAATGACTATTTTTCTCTCACTTAATTTAGATTATGAAGTGAGGCAGTTACACAAGTTTGAGCACACATAAAAGTACCTATTCTGACATCACCTTTGTACATAGACTGCTTTCTAGCGAATAGATAAATTATTCAGTTTATTTGGAAATAAAGTTCATTAAGTTTTCTATTTTGGTTGGAAAATGGGACATTGATGCTATATTGTGGTGTATCTGATGCTAAGAAGATAAATTTCGAGCAAGAGAATAGGAGCCCCTGACGTAGAATCTCCCCTGACACTAATATCTAGAACTCAGTTTGGCAGGGAGCTGGCCTGGCATCGTGGCCACACATGGTGTTCTACTGTTGAGCAAAAATAATCTCACAGGACACCAACATCAGACAAGATAACTCTGGGACCGTCGTGAAGGGAGATGAAACACAAGACTGCTTCATAATCTTGACTAAGTGCAAACAAAACCAGGTCACTGTGCAAAGCACAAAAGCATCACATTCCCCTCGCCCCGTGAACGTGACTGCTTCTTCTTTACCAACTGCAGTTTTATCTTCTCTTTATTTAATAATGCTATGTTCTTAGAAATCCTCCAAATTGTTCTTTGTGAACTTATACATAAACAGGTTGTGTCTCGATGGGGAGTAAGGAAAAGTCTAGGCCATATTCTTATATGTGTCTTGGGGGTACAATTGAGGGAGAGAGCCTCTGTTTTCATAATCTGACCTCATTCTCCATTTCTCCCCAATGTCATGTATTCTCAGATTCTTAGTGAACTCTGAATACCACAGCCATAAAAATTACACTTAAGGAAGGAGGCTGGTCAAACATGATAAGGATAGATGAGTGGGGTAGTGTGGTCGGAGAAAAATGGAACACCTGAAGATTTCATAGGACAGATTGGGAAAAGTCAGTAGTTTTTTCCAAGAAACCTTCATTATTGTATTTCTTGGAAGGTATTAAGAATTTTAGGTTTTGAGAGTTATAGAAAAGGATGTAGGGGCAGCAAGGCTGAGTTCCCAGGAGTCGATTTGAATTCAGTAAGAGGAGTGGGAGGAAGTCTTACAAAGTCACAGTGGCAGATGTTTAGTCCTTCAGGATCTTCCCCAGTAGATAATTTTCAGGGGCCGCACAGCCCACCTGTACTTATTACTATCAGCAGTGCGTTGACATTATGTCTCAGTTTTCTCTTGACGTTTTTCTTGCCTTGAGTTAGTGATCTTCTAAGGGCAAAAATGGTGACACAAATGAACACAGCCATCAATCCATTTCCTGCCTGTGGCCACAGCAGATAGTCATTTTTTGTGATCATTTTCTCCACACTGGGACACAACCACCTTCTGTTTCCTCAAATCTCTCTTGTGTTTTTCATGTTACTACTGAGCAAGGGCCTCCATTATTGCGTCCCCAGAGCCAGCATAGGCGGCAGAAACCAGCTGGTGATGCCTGCTTTCTGGGATTGTCAATTTTTTTCCAAGTTGAGATTTTGAGTAAATATTTATTGACCCTTTATTCTCTCTTTCTGTCTTTGTTCGTTTGTTGAGTACAGGTTTGGAAAAGCACAGAAACTTCAGCAAGAGTGGTATTTATTAATTCCTAAGTCTTTAACAGCTTGGTACATAATGCCATATTTTTCTTTTTCATAATGTTGAGAGAAGATTTATCGATTTCTTTAGCTCCAGTTTAGAAGAAAATAGAGCATAATCTGGATGTTTCACAGCAGGTTCTCCACAATTATTTATAGGACCTTTGTTCCTTGGGTACTTCTTATCTCCTTTTTTTAATCACCTACCCATTCAAAATCTCCAATTTCTTTTCAGTTTGATTATATTATTCAATCCTCTATTTAGTATACACATATCCACATACTCTCAATCCTTCTCTCTCACACAAAAATATACACACACGCAACCACTCAAGAAAAGGTAAATCTTTAAGTAGTCTGCTCAATACTAGAAGTGAATATTAAAGTAAATCTATGTAATATAACATATATAAATGAATATATATGATTTCAAAAAGTGTAAAACCTCAGCACGATAAGTTTAGTAACATTTTGCATGTCACTCTGATCAAATAAAATAAGTTCGTTTTACTTTTTAATCAAATACGGTACAAGAAACTCAATTTTTCTAATATTAACATGCAGAATGTCAGCAACATAATTTGTTTTAATATTATGAGGCTACATACTTTGATTAGTTGAAGGTGATTTATAGAGCAAAATATGTTATTTACTTCTTGAACACATAGTTACAGGAACATGACTCATTTCTAATTTCAAATCCACTAGTATGATCATTCTTTCTTTGACAATGACTTCCTATTTGTTTCTCAGCAGTGTAAGGTGTTAACTTTAATTTAAAAATTGGTATTGGAGCCTACGTATTGTTTTTTTTCTTACAGCATAAAAATCCTCTGAAAATTTCCATAGACAATTAATTGCCTTTAAAATATGAGTTGAAAATGCCAGTATTTGGACATTCATGAAGTATAATTAAGGGCAAAAGGTTGAAAAAATTCACAGAAACACACAGTAATATCACTTTAACATTTTAACACAAGTCTACTCCTCTAAATATAATTCTGTCACATAATTTTTTACACCTATATAAATAGCTTAATATATCATGTTAAGACATGGAGATAAAATTTTAAAACATAACGCCTTAAGTTTTATTAATTAGCAAAAATCAAATAATCAAAAACAAAAGCAATGAACTTTACAAGTACACCACTTTCTACAACAAAGAAAAATAACACTTTCAAGAAATTAAAGATTTGTAAGAATATTAATAATGTACTTTGTTTAAACAGATTTATTGCATAGTTTTTATAAGAGTTTCAGAATTTCTCCAGATTTAAATGTCAAAATACTAACTCCCCAAATTTGTAACACATTAGCACTATTGCTTCCATTCAGGCAGTTAAAATAATTTTCCCAGAATATAGTAGGGTACCAAATGTGTGGAAACCTTATAGTTAAATGGAATCAAATCAGACAGTATAAATTTCCCAGACCATAAAATCTATGAAGACAGGAAGCAACTGATTTAACTCGCAAGATGCTAATTTACAGATTTAATTATTCATTTATGCTTGATATTAAAACAAATTTTGAGTAAACAGTATAAAGCACTTTTTCTAGGGACAATCTTATGCTGGTCGTAATAAAAGTAACAGTCTTTTACTGGTAGTTGCATTATTCTGTTAGTCACCATATATTCTTAATTAGATCCTATACTTAATAGGATTCTACTTAGCTTTCTTTTATTTCTTAATTATAAGGGAATATTTATCAAATGTCCTAAATCATGGTTTAAGAGTATGAAAAACATGGCAATTGAGTCACAATCGTTTTGCTTCCAGAAAGAGTACCAAAGGGACATTTTCTATTTGATCTGTTTGGAATTATATTGTTGCAAAAATAAGTATGTAAGTTTCAGATAAAGAGACATTCTACTCTTCAAATTGCAAGAGTAATAATGGATAGCAATATTTTAAATTATTCTTCTATATATATTTCCCATTTGACAATCCTATTCCCATTAAATTAACTAATCATCTTCCTGGGGTGAGAATTTCATGCTTCAAATATGGGTTGATTAAAGATTAGTATCCCTGGTAGTTGCTCACCTGTTTCATCATTAGAGTTCAAGGGCTGTGGCTGCTCAGATGAATGAACACCGCAAATAATTCTGAATATTTTAAATGCATGATTTGTTTCCCTGCTCTCCGTGGGTCTGAAATTGACCAGTATGCTTACACAGATTTTTTTTCCTTGGTACCATTCTCATATACTATTACTTTGTACATTTAGAAAAAATATAGTCAAAACTATTTTAACTGTTAACTATTTTGAATTTTAATTTAAAATTAGACCATAGAGACTTATTTTCCTTTTACTTTCACAAGTAAATATATTTTTGAAAATGTGTTTATAAGTTAGATAATCAAAAACAGTAGCACTCTCATGTATCACAAAATTATTTTTCTGGAAAGTAACTTGAGAAATGATCTACTTGTCCTCTTTTCTCATTAACAATAAATATTTAAATCATCTCAGAAAACCATATTTTAAAACCTTGGGGAAAAGAAATACTATGTATAAATTTTTTTAACCATTGCTGTCCTTTGTATAATTACCTTAGTGTTTCAAGAAATCGAAGATGAAAATATTAAAAAAACAGATTTGAAAGGAGTTGTATTGATATTTATTTCCCAATATCCTAAATATCCGCATTGAACCAAAAGTGTCTGAATAACAGGTGGGAGTTCTGGTATCCTGCCTTTCCAACTTCCTACTAAGAGGAGAATTCAAGAAGCCACATTAACTCTTTCAAGCTACGTGAGTTACCATTTGGCCCACTTCTGAAAGAGTCTGTTAGACCCTGAGGTGTGGTAATAAATCAACTGCTTCCCGGGAAGGCTCAATATATTTGTCTGCCTTCCTAAGTATCTAGGTAACCCACAGTGAAGAACTTTGCAGTAAAACTGCCCCATTTTTCTAATTATTTTGGTAGTAGCTGCTATGTAATTAGTACTCATTTAAAACTCAGTAAAACCAAAGAAAACATTGAGTAGTAAATTCTGAGACAGAATTAGATGAGTCCCCACTGTGGTAAAAATGAAAGCATATAATCTTCAGGAGTGAAAGCATATTTTGAAGCATCTGTTCTAATAGTTGATGTAAAAAAATAAAAAAATAGAATAATTGCCAAAAATTGATCCTTGATATGTTGAAAAGATCTAAAAGTTATTTACTTTACAATTATAATTATTAGTTGTATCTGCAATAATGTTTAAATAAAAAGTAACCCCCAAAAGCTGAGATAAACTTTAGATCAACATCTAAAATATAAATAAGGCAATTGAATCATGAAATGATTGGCATTATAGGGAAACTTCATTTCAAGAGGCAAGACATGAAGTCATAATTAGTCATTGTGTATGTCATTTCTTATGATCACGAGTGGTGAGGGGCATAACTGTCCTAGATGGTCTTAGATGTAAAAGTAGGTTTCCGCTAATTTTGAGGGTACATGTATATGACAAAACTGCTTAGAACAATTAAAACCATACCAGTCCCTCAATCCAATTTCCCAGCCCCCCAAAATCTTCTGGAAAATATATCATGTTTTCACTGTAGCTTTGTGTTATGAATTGAATTGTGTCCCTCACAAAAAAGATACATTGAAGTCCTAATCCCCAGTACCACAGAATGTGACCTTATTTGGAAATAGGGTCTTTACAGAGGTAATCAAGTTAAAATGAGGTCATTAGGATGGGCTCTAGTCCAATATGACTGGTGTCTTTAAAAAGGGGGAATTTGGACACAGAGACATGCAAAGAGGGAAGACAATGTGAAGACACACAGGAAGAAGATGGCCATGTGACTGGAGAGATGTGTCTATAAGCCAAGGTCCACCAAGGATTGCTGGCAAACACCAGAAGCTAGAAGATGCAAGGAAGGATTCTCCCCTAGAGCCATCAGAGAGAATGTGGCCCTAATGACGCCTTGATTTGGGGCTCCCAGGCTCTAGATAATTGCACAATAAATTTCTGTAATTTTAAGCCACAAGTTTTTGGTATTTTGTTACGGCAGCCCTAGGAAACTAATTAACTTTGCATTTAACCTATGGATCTCACCATAGATCATTGGAGTAAACATAGTTCAATTTGAGAAATATTCGCTAAAATGGATTAGCCAGGGACAGCATATTAAAGAAGGAGATGGTGAAGCAGAAGAAAGAGAAGCATCAGTCACCACAACATCAAAAGGCTTCACAAAAGAAAACCTGTAGAACACAAACTCTTCAGGATTAAAAGGCGTATAATGCACTGAAATAGACTAAGAAATAATGTTCAGAAATGTAGAAGAAACATAGATTATATTAAATGGAAGAGTGGAATCGGAAGTACTGAACCATAAGAAATAACCAAAAAGAAAGCATAGGGATGGAAGACAGGCTTGGACTTCTCAGTTGTATGATCACATTTTAAGTCAAGAGGAGCTTTGTCGCTGACTGGTGGAACGGAACCATGTTACATTTATTTCAGCATGGAAACAGAGGTAAGGAAATAAATACCTGACGGGATGTCTTTTCTTTTCCTTTTTGAAAAATCTGTTATTATTCATTCAGCTGGGGTTCTAAGACCAATACACATACATTTACTCTTTTGGATCCTCTCAGTTATTTTATTTTGATTTTTTTTTTTTTCGGTGAGGAAGAGCTAACATTTATTGCCAATCCTCCTCTTTTTGCTGAGGAAGATTGGCCCTGGGCTAACATCTGTGCCCATCTTCCTCTACTTTATGTGTGGGGCGCCGGCCACAGCATGGCTTGATAAGCAGTGTGTAGGTCTGCACCCAGGATCCAAACCTGTGAACCTCAGACCACCAAAGCAGAGTATGAAAACTTAACCACTACACCACCAGGTCAGCCCCTTATTTTGATTTTTAAAAGAATATGATTAATTACCTGTATATAACTTCATTAATATGTTCAAAATTTATTTGGTACATTACTTTTTTCAAAATATTCAAGGTATATCAGACATTAATTATTATTTTCAACGAAATATTTACTTACTTTCAAATTGTTGACTGATCTAGACAACTTTAGACGCTACAGTAGTCCTATATAACTTGAACCCAAGTGTTTCCAACAATAGATAAGCTGAAAATGTCAGCATCCCAGCAAGAAACATGGCACATTCAAAAAAGGGGGTGATTGTAGATAGTTTAATAGATAGAAAGCATTCTATACAAGATATAAGAAGGTTAAGAAAACATAGGATTAAGATTGATGAGAAGGAAGGAAGAAAGAAGAATAGAAAAATGTCTTTATTACTCTTGGGCCTGAAATACAGAGGTAGAATGAAGTTGTCCATAACATGTTAGAGCTGAAAGTACAGTAGAGGGCTGCAAAACAGCCCCTGTGACATTAGATAGAAGGAGCAGCCACTGCCACGTGGTGCCCCAACTCAGAGAGGAACCCAGGTACCACCTATTGTGATCTTTCTCTTCTTCTGTCTCCCATTAGCTGAGCACAACCAAATCCAGAAAGCAAGGTAGCTCAGTAGCACAGAGGTCAGTCTTCTGGATGTCAATGTCAAGGATGATTGAAAATGCATGATGAGGGCCGGCCCCGTGGCTTAACAGTTAAGTGTGCGCGCTCCGCTGCTGGCGGCCCAGGTTCGGATCCCGGGCGCGCACCCACGCACCGCTTCTCCGGCCATGCTGAGGCCGCGTCCCACATACAGCAACTAGAAGGATGTGCAGCTATGACATACAACTATGTACTGGGGCTTTGGGGGGAAAAAATAAAGAAATAATTAAAAAAAAAAAAAAGAAAATGCATGATGAAAACAGAATAAATAATATAAATATAAACATATATAAGATTGTCTTTTTTCCACATAAATAAATAAGCAAGTGGAGTTAGCTATATGAATTACTCAGAATAAAAGGTATAGTAGAATCTGTCTGAATATTCATTAGCTAAATAGTATAGGATTATTTGAAAGGGGCAGGTAAAAAAAAAATTGTAAAATATAGCCCTAATTCTTACAGTATACTTTGAATTTAGATCTTGTAAAAATAATATAGGGTACATTAAAATCAAGTTTTGCATAAGGAAAATTTCTAATAGAAAATGATTGAACTTTAACTGGAAGTTAATTTTAGTATTAGTTATATCAATATTATTTATATTTACACTGCTATTAATTAATTATCAATTAAAAATTCATTTAGCATACATGTGATAAGAAATTTGAGTCCCTAGTCAGAACTTTTAGGTTTCCCTTCCCTTATCTTCCAGAAAAGTACACCAGATATATGCAAAACAGAATTAATAGTTTAAAAGAAAAATATCCTGAAGAAAATTCAATTCAACTCAGTAGCTTTGCATTAAAAATGAAAAGCTGTCACACGATGTTTAAACTATGGCTAGCATGGGAAAAGGAAAATATCTTCTTAAAAATCTGATTGCCCCAGCTAGCCCGGTGGCACAGTGGCTAAGTGCGCACACTCTACTTCCGCAGCCCGGGGTTCGCAGGTTCAGATCCTGGGCATGGACCTAGGTACCGCTCATCAAGCCATGCTGTGGCAGCATCCCATATAAAGTAAAGGAAGATGGGCACAGATGTTAGCTCAGGGCTAATCTTCTCAGCAAAAAAGAAGTTGATTGGCATTGGATGTTAGCTCAGGGCTGCTCTTTCTCACACACACACACAAAAAATTTGGTTGCCACAAGCTATTTTAATTATAAATTAAATAAAAATAATTCAAATTTCTGGATCTTCAAATTTAGAGAAAATACTTAAAATAATAATTACACCTCAGCATGAAATATATCTTATAATATGTTGCCTTCTCTGTTATCCCTTTGAAAGTGTATTCTCTCAATTTTAAAGAAGTGTTTATGTATAGTCTTAGTAGTCTTGTACATGATATATTTCATGATTATAAATAATCATCCTTAATCATATATAGCATATACAATATTTATTATATATGAATATTTATCATTTTTATTGAAACTCTAAAGCTGTTGCTGCTCTTCTAGTAATCTTCTCCCATTCAGAGGAATCATCTATCCTTTTTACAAGTGTAGAGTCGAAGAATTAAGCATTCAGAAAAGAGTTTGAAAACTCAAGCCATCCTTTTCTTATTTCATCTTTCTCTCCCTATTTATGAATAACTCTTTCCTTATTTACTTTTGAAATATTTAAACTGAAGATGTCTGTATTATGGTCTCAATATGTTATTGAGAAAGAGCTCCCTTTATGATGCTGGAAATGCTTCTGTGTGTGTTACTAAGGAAGAATTGCTGAACTTCATTGGATAAAGCTCACTTAGTAGCATGCACGCGTGGTGTGAGAAGGACCCCCTCATAGATATTATTTCAATCCAATTAATTTTCTCTTGACATATTCATCGAGTCTCTATCTCATAGACTTGGATCCAGTATGAGTAAAGTAATACCAGATGAGTAAATTATTAAGTGCATCAAACTTATCAGGCCATCATTTATCCATATGTTTATCTTTCAACAGAAATTTGCTGGTATTGAGAAAATGTGTTCATTTATATGTAAGCTCTTTTTCACTGAGCCAGCTATTCAAGAACAAGTTGTTATTAAAGGAAGAAATTAGACCAGTGGGATGAGCATTTATCATTTAAGAAGAGTAGAACTTAATGATACACCATGAGAAGAAAGAGAGTCTTTAAGGGCAAAGGAGGGAGGATGAAAAGAGGAGAAACATTTTTCATGTTTCAGTATTTTTTTTTATCTGTAAAATGCCATGAACAAATATTTTGAGAAAATTATATGGTACAATACATTTAAAATCTTTATAATAGTGGCTACATTTTTTTTAAATGTGGTTTTGCTCACATTATAGACTTTTCTAGTAGAAAACAGAATTTTCCATGACATAACTTTTCTTCAGGTGAAGAATATCATAGAGTGTTTTCCAAATTAGTATCTGTAACCCAATTACATTTTTTGATTTAAGTAAAATGTGTTATGTAGAAATGTAAAAACACATTCTTCCTATTTTGAAGCCATATTATTTATAATATGAAGTAAACATAAGTGAAGAATCCTGGGACAAATATCTCAGACAGAAAGAACCCCAGAAAGCAAGATCAACATTTTGGGGCACTTCTTTCCAATTTCAAAAGCAGTGACTGAGACATTGAGGAGTAAACAGATATTTTGGCAGATTTGTCAGGGCAAAATTATAGATCAGAGTCCATCAGAGAGGAAGAGACCTGCTAAGCTTCCCCAGCTTTCAGCTGGAACTCTGAAAGGCTACACTCTAGGAATGAATCTAAGCATGAAATAGAACATCCTTCCCAAGATTTTAAGCCCAGCTTCCAGAGAATAGAATTCCTGACTGGATTAAATTGGTCTGAGATTACAACTGTATCTAACTCAGTGGCTCTCTACTACTGGACCCAGGATATCTTTTATATTCTTAAACATTATTGAAGACTCCAAAGAGTTTTGCTTATGTGATTTATATCTATTGAAATTTATCGTATTAGAAATTACAATAGAATTTTTTAAATATATAATTATTAATTTATTTACACATAGCAAAAACCCAAAACATGTTTACGTAAATAACATACTTTATGAAAAAGATATTTTCAAGAAACAAATGAGAAGCATTGTGTTGTTTTATATTTATTGAAATATCTTTAAAGTCTGGTGTAATAGAAGACTGCTATACTATCATAGTCACTTCTGCGTTTGATCTGTTGTGAAATCATGTCACGTAACTTCAGGAAAATGTCACTGGGCACTCGTGAAATAATGAGTGTAAAAAAGTCAAATAACGGTCTTAGTATTATTGTGAAAATCATTTTGGCCCAGTGGACTCCTGACAGTTATCTGGATCCTCAACCCATCTGGGTTTCCCAACCACATTTTGAGAATCTTGCTCTAATTTACCTGCCTCACAATAGCAAACATAGTTAATCTCTAGAACAGTGCTTCTCAACATTTTTTCTCCATTATCATCCTGCTAAGTAGCATTTTTTGATATATTTTTGCTAGTCACACTCCTGTCATGAAATTAATAACTAAGGAAAAATATTTTGTTGGGTAATGTTGAGCTTTCAAGAGCCAAAATCATTGTAATACCTAATGTTTTTTTTTCACACTTCAAGAGGTGATATTGCCAAGTTTAGATTGTATACTCTAAAGTCATCATCATTCAGAGTCTCAGATCATATCTTCATTTTTTTAATATCCAAAATATTATTGGAAGATAGAAGATAGATGATGATGATGATGGTGACAGATGATTGATGATAGATAGATAGATAGGTAGATAGATAGATAGATAGATAATAGACAGATAAGTAGATAAATAGATATACAGGTAGACAAAATAGAAATAGACCCCCAGAAGGTCCAGTTAGCAGAGTAATCAAAATTTAAAAGATAAAGACTTTAAAAGTATAGAGATTAATTTGTTCAATAATGGAAAACAATATTGTAGATTTTCATGGAAAGATAAAAGCTATAAAATTAAACAAAAATGACTTTCATATCTAGGTATGATTGAAACAGCAGTTCTGTTAAAAACAACCAGCAAGGACTGTTTAAAAAATGTGACAGAGATGAGGATGATTTTTTAATTTAAATTTTTTTAACTTTTATTTTTAAAAAATTTTTACAGGTTTATTGAAGTATAATTAATATACAAAAGTGCATTAAATACAAATGTATTTAATGAATACAGTTTGATGAGTTTGGACATATGCCTACTCCCTTGATACCATCACCACAATCAAGACAATCAAGGCAACAAACATATCCATCACCTCTAAAAGTTTCCTTTGTCCCTTTTTTTCTGGTAAAAATACTTAGCATGAAAACTGCCTTCTTAAATTTTTAAGTGCACAACACCGTGTTATTTACTATAGGTACTAGGTTATAAAGGAGATCTTTAGAGCTTATTCATCTTGTATAACTATGACTCTATACTCATTAAGCAACAACTTACCATTTCTCTCCTTCCCTCGTTTCCTGGCAACCATCATTCTATTTTCTGCTTCTATAAGTTTGACTATTTTAGACACTGCATATAAGTGGAATCATGCAGTATTTGTCCTTCTGTTTCTGACTTATTTCACTTAGCATAATGTCTTCCAGGTCCATCCACGTTGCTGCAAATGGCAGGATTTCTTTCTTTTTTAAAGCTGAATAATATTCCATTGTCTGAGTATATCACATTTTCTTTATCCATTCATCTATCGATGAACATTTCAGTTGTTTATATATCTTGGCTATTGTAAATAATGCCGCAACAAACATGGGAGTGCAGATATCTCTTTGAGATCCTGATTTCAATTCTTTTAGATATCTAGGAGTGGGATTGCTGGACTATATAGTAGTTCTATTTTAATTTTTG
This sequence comes from Diceros bicornis minor, assembly GCF_020826845.1. Taxonomy (NCBI): domain Eukaryota; kingdom Metazoa; phylum Chordata; class Mammalia; order Perissodactyla; family Rhinocerotidae; genus Diceros; species Diceros bicornis. Next base: position 41,621,045 of record NC_080759.1, read on the forward strand.
AGGAATTTCCATATTGTTTTCATGGATATGACACCAAAAGCACAGGGAAAAAAGCAAAAATAAACAAATGAGACTAAATGATCTAAAAGGCTTCTTCACAGCAAAGGATCCAGTTGACAGAGTGAAAGAGCAACCTGTACAATGGGAGAAAATATTTGCAAGCCATATATCTGATAGAGAGTTAATTTCTAAAATATATAAGGAATTGCTACAACTCAATAGCAAAATAATAATAATAGTCCAATAAAAAAATGAACAAAGGGGGCCGGCCCGGTGGCGCAAGCGGTTAAGTGCGCGCGCTCCGCTGCGGCGGCCCGGGGTTCGCTGGTTCGGATCCCGGGCGCGCACCGACGCACTGCTTGGTAAGCCATGCTGTGGCGGCGTCCCATGTAAAGTGGAGGAAGATAGGCACAGATGTTAGCCCAGGGCCGTCTTCCTCAGCAAAAAAAGAGGAGGATTGGCGGATGTTAGCTCAGGGCTGATCTCCTCACAAAAAAAAAAAAAAAAAAAAAATGAACAAAGGACTTTAATAGATATTTCTCCAAAGAAGACATACAAACGGTCAATGGGTTTGTTACATGGTGCTCAACATCCCTAATCATCAGGAGAATGCAAATTAACATCACAATGAGATATCACCTCACACATGTTAGAATGGCTATTACCAAAACAAAAACAAAAATAAAAAACAGGTGCTGACAAGGATGTGGAGAAATTAAAATCCTTGTACACTGTTGGTGGGAATACAAAATGATGCATTTACTGTGGATAACGCTTTTTTAAAAAACTTTAAATTTTGAAATAATTATAGATTCATAGAAGTTGCAAAATTATGAAGGGATGCCCTATATGCTTTTCACCCAGTTTCCCCAAATGGTAATATCTTGCATAATTAGAAATCAATACAAACAGGGAATTGCCATTGGTGCAATACCCTGAGATTATTCAGATTTCATGTTTACATGCAATCATTTCTAAACACAAATGTGTGCATATTGTCCTATGTAATTTTATCATGTGTAGATTCATGTAACCAACACCACAATCAAGATACAAATCTATTCCATTAATGGAAGGCTCCCTCTTGCTTGCCTTTTATCTCCACAACTTCTCACTCCTCATCCCTAACCTCTCGCAATTCCTAATCCCTACAGTTTTTTACTTCAAAATGTTATATATAAGGAATTAAACAGTATGTAACCTTTGAGACTGGCTTTTTTCACTGAGTGCAATTCCCTTGAGTTCACATTGATGTTTTGGAATTTTAGTTTCTCTCTTCTCATTTGCCAAACCATGACACAGTGCAAAGGGCTGAGAATTAAAGTTTTGTCCAGAAGAGAGCTAAATAGGGAGTAAATAAAATAGCGGAGTATTTTGCGGCCTAACGTAGAGACAAAATTGGACCCCAGGAGGGATAAGATCCTGATGAGAACTATGTAGTGGATAATAACAGCCTGCCATAGCTGGTTTTCCCCTACAGAACTTTGCTCAAGTTGCGTGGGGCAGAAGCAGCAGCTATGTAGAGAGCTTCTGAGAATTAGAGCAAGCAGTTAGCACTCAATACTGTAGCAGTTCTGAGGAAACAACTGTTAGAATTCAAGACTATCAGAGGTGAGAAGATAGTGGATAACACTCAATAAACCTCTTAGGGAAGGCCATGAGAGCTATGCGTAGGAGCAGAGGCAAAAAGAAGTTGAGAGAGACTTACCAAAGCTACAATTTAGGTCTGCATACAATCTATTCCTAATTTAATCAAAATAATCAGTCCTTATTTTATCTGCATACATAGCAGAAGAAAAGTGTGAATAAATATAAGTTCCAACATCCATTTAAAAAAAATCGCTCGGCATGCTAAGAGCAAGAACCATATTTTTCAAAAAATAATAAGATAAAAAGAAATAGAAGCAGACCTACAGTTGATATAGCTTTTGGAGTTAGCAGGTAAGGTCATAATGTATTTAATTTGATTTAATTAAGAATTGTAATATTAATAATCATTAAAGTGATTGAAATAATGAAAAATATAAGAATATTGAGAAAAATTTTACTGAATAACTACAATCTATATAAAAATATATGGAAATTCTAGATTCAGAAATATGAGAATGGAAATTAAATTAAGTTTAAGTTTAAAAGATTGTCAAAGCAAATTATATACAGCAGGAGACATTCATAAGATGAAAAACAGCTGGTGATACTGACGAAGAAAAATATAGAAAGCTCAAATAGTCAATATCAAAAATTAAGTGGAACCTCCCTATATGTGGATCTATAGAGTCTATAATTTAAAATTTAGATGTAATGGACAAATTCCTAAAAAAAACTAGCCATAGACAAGCCAGATTCCTCTTCATTTGTCATGCCACTCCAATCTGACTTTTATCTTTTACCTCATATCCCCCAACATTTTTTTAAAAAATTTCTCTAAAACACTGGTGACCCAAATGTGACCAATAAAGTGACAGATTTCCATCCTTAGATTCCTAGGTCTTTAAGACACACTCTGTAGATCTAACTGTTCTTTCTTCTCTAAAATATCTTCTTCCTTTGGCTTCCGTGAAATCACATTACCCTTGCTCAGCTCTGGCTTTCTCTTCTTGGAAGGCATCTGTCTTTATCTAATTTCTAAATATAGAATTTTCTCAAAACTAGTTTGTTCTCTACTCATTCTTCTTAATGAATACTAATCCATCAACATGCATATGACACTCAGTTTTATCTACATCTAGATTTGCTTTTCCCACTTTTAGACATATATATCTAAATTTCACCTCGAATACGTGGAAGTGGATGTGTTGTGTGATCTCCATATAAACCTATTTATAGCTGAACATGCTATCTTCCTTCCCCAAACCTGTTCATTCTCCCATCTTCCCCATCATGTCACCCATTCACTGAGGTGTTAAAATCAGGATCTATTTCCCCCTTTTTCCTTCACCTCTCATGGCTAATCTACCAATAAAAATACTGAAAACTCAATCCTCAAGTTTTCCCTTGAATACTTTTACCTCTCTTCCATTAACACAACTCTTGTTTCTGTAACATTCTCTAACAATATCACTTATCCTTTCTCTTCTTCCTAATTGTATACTGCTCTTTCCCTTGGTCACTATTTATTTTTTTAAGTATTATACTTTTTATTATAGAATTCTAAAATACATTCTTATACCATTAATTCCCGTTTTAAATTATGAAACAGTATTTAATTTTATTCCCTCATTCAAAGATGAGGAATTTAACTGAGAAACCATCTCCCTTCTCCATCTTCTCTTCACAAATTTTGTTGGTATAGCTGTAATTTTAATTCCTTTTCGTTTCCTTTTTATCATAAAATTTATAAATAAAACCTCTGCTTTATTATCCATAAATTCTAAAATTTAATTCTTGATCCCTATGCTGTAAAATAAGGTAACGTGAAGGCTTATTATTCCCAGGTAACTTTCCTACCACCTTCCGCCTGCAAACATGTCAGCTGTACCATTATATTTACATTGTCAATGTATTTCACAGTTGCCTTTCCTATATCTCTTTTCTATGTATTTTTTCATTTTTATTCTGAGAATAGAAAATAAATAAAACTTTAGTATTGTTTTATTATTTCCTTCACAATGACACAAAACCAATGAATCCTTCTCAAAATCATCTAATGAATATCGTTCAGAAAATGTCCTTAGCATTGGAATGTAATAGATTATCCTTTCTTATACTTCATGAGTTATTCAAAATAGCTTAATGCTGTTTTCTATCTCCTTACTCATGATTTTCCTTCTTTTTATCTCCTTCTTTCAGTTGTTAAATTATCTCTAAGATACATAAGGCCAGCCAACTTTCACATTCACACCGTTTCTTCTATATCAATCTGTTATCTACACTTGTTATGCAGCTATTATTTTATGATTTATTTTTATTGAACTCTTAGGATGAACTTAGACACCTTTTTGTGTGTGGGACATATCTTTACTTGCTTACTTAGAAATAAGAAGTAAATATGATTTTTTTCTTTTCTGAACCAGTATTAATCTTGTTTTGCCATACAATTGATATTTGAATATTTATGGTTGGAACCATAGGTTCAAAATAATTTTTGCAATAATTTAAAAGTAGCTAATTTCTCTCAAAATCCAATATTATTGATGCTAATTTTTATTCAAGTCTAATACTCTTTAATTGTAGATATCATATTTATACCACCAACTGGCACTAAATTGCTTTTTAGGATTTTTAAAAAAATCTTTGATGATCTGAAATGTCACAGTGATATATCTCAGTGTTTTATTTCATTCCTGTTCCTAAACATTATTGACTTATACTATTTTTGCTTTCTAGATCTTAGTATATTAACAATCTTATATTGGTCTCTGTATTTGAACATTTCTTTGATATTTCCACCTCTTGCTATTTTTTTCTAATCAATGTATTTCCTAAAAATTTCCTTCCAATCCTTCTGTTCCTTGTCTCTTAATTTTTTAAACATAGTATCTTATCTTTGTTTGTTTTACAATATCTTTTATTAAATATTCTCATGGAAACACTTAAAATTCTATAAATACATGAACAAATAGAAACATATACCATGTTTCTAGATAGGAAAGCTCAATATTCATAAACATATAAATTCTCTCTAAGTTAATTTATGAGTTGATTCAATTCCAGTAAATATCATCAGTTTAATTTTTAGAACTAGAGAAACTGATGATAAAATTTGGGATAAGTGTTCAAGAGAGTAGTCAGGAAACTGAGAAAAGTAATGGAGGAGCCACTTCTACCAAGCTTTTAAGCTTATCAGAAACTGTATATAGTTAGAGCAATTTAGTATCAACTTGTGAATTGACAGACATACAAATGAAATAAGATAGAAAATCCAGCATTATACGAAGTATATTCGGAAATTCACTATACAGTAATGAGACACCTCAAACCAGTGAGAAAAAAGGGACTTATAAAAAAATCATTGGTGTTGGGACAATTACATTGTTTGAGGGAAAAAATAAAACTGGATCAATTTCTCACCTCTCCATCTGCATATATTATAAAAGTAGATCAGGTATACAAATGCATATAAAATCAAATCATACAATTACTAGAAAAAATGAGTGAATTCTCAATGACACATAAGTAGGAAAATTTAATAAATATTCAAAATTCAGTAACACTAATGGAAAAAATCTTTAAATTTGATTACATTAAACATTGCCTATCAAAACACTATAAGGAAATAAGAATGCAAATGAAAAACTGCGAAATAAAATTGCAACTTATTTAAAAGAAAGTGATTTCTATATTTGTGATTTCCTCAAGGGCTTTGAAAATTTATTTTAAAAAAACCTGAAGAGACAAAAAAAAAATAATATGACTATTAAATGCCAAAAAGAAAAAGCCAATGGCTCTTAAACATGACAAGAACGTCAACCTCACAAATACTAAGATCAAAACAAAACAATTGAAGTGCCATTCATTATCTCTCAGATTGGTAAAAATCTAAAAGTTGCATTATATAGTCACTTGGCAAATTGGGGATCACATGAGCATTTATATATTTTTTGTGGGAATACAAACTGGTATCACACTTTGGGGAGAATTTGGCAATGTTTATCAAGATTACACATTCATTTACCCTTTGAACCAGCAATCCTATTTCTAGGAATCTGTTCAAAGATAAATTGGCAAAAAATATGAAATAACTTATGAACAAGGTCATTCATTTTAGCATTATTTGAAATAGTAAAAGACCAGAAATAACTTAAATGCTGTTTGGGTTGACCGGTTGGAAAAATTATGTTGCTTAGGAAACTAGTTGAATAAACTATTAAAAATCACCCAGAAGAATGCTATGCCACTGGAAAATGGAATGAAGAACTCTATAATTTGCTAAGTAGTTATCTCCAAAGAACATTGTTAAATGAAGACTTCAATGTAGATAAAATTATATATAGTGTGATATCATTTTCAGTATCAAAGAGGAAAAATACAAAATTATATTATAATTTTAACGTTGTGTAGTTCAAGCACCTTGTTTTTTTTTTTTTTTTTGTGAGGAAGATCAGCCCTGAGCTAACATCCGTGCTAATCCTCCTCTTTTTGCTGAGGAAGCCGGCTCTGAGCTAACATCTATTGCCAATCCTCCTCCTTTTTTTTTTCCCCAAAGCCCGAGTAGATAGTTGTATGTCATAGTTGCTGTATGTGGGACACGGCCTCAGCATGGCTGGAGAAGCGGTGCGTCTGTGCATGCCGGGGATCCAAACCGGGGCCGCCAGCAGCAGAGCGCGCACACTTAACCGCTAAGCCACCGGCCGGCCTGTTAAAATTTTAAAAGGAAACAATGGGAAGATAAATGAAATCTCCATTAAAAACAATTACTTCCAGGAGCAGCGAGAAAATAGTAGGAAACAGAGATAAATAATATTCTCCCAAAATACTACTTCCTTCAGTATGATTTCATATTTGTGTGCCTGTCTCTTTGTTGATATCATTAGGAACCAAGATTGTCAGCATAAGAGTCAAGATATACACACAGAAAATAAAAGAAGTTAGGGGCGGGCCGGTGGTGTAGTGGTTAAGTTCTCTCACTGTGCTTTGGTGGCCCGGTCTTCGCAGGTTCGGATCCCGGAGGTGGATCTATGCACTGCTCATCGGACCATGCTGTGGCAGGTGTCTCACATAAAATAGAGGAAGATGGGCACAGATGTTAGCTCAGGGCCAATCTTCCTCAGCAAGAAGAGAGGATTGGCAACAGATATTAGCTCAGGGTAATCTTCATCACAAAAAAATAAATAAATAAGTTAAATGATGGTCTCAAAATGTTAATTTATTTGGAAGCATGTATTTAAGTGCATGCCTTTTTTCTCTAATTTAAGGAAAAGTATTATTTCCTAGCTTTGTTCATTGCAAAGCCACAGAAACAAATAGCCCAGTAGAATAATCATTGCTATTATCCAGATAATTGTCCACAAATACTATTTCTTATTAAAGTGATCCAGAGTTCCTTGGAGGGATTGCTGATGCAGCTTCATGCCGTGTGATATCTTGTCATTCTTGAAAGCAAAGGATTATCAACAAATATGAGGGTTTGTCATAAGACATATGAGCTTATGTAAAGCAGGTCTCCATTGACAAAGATGGGACCATTTGACAATAAGGAATAAAAATAACCATAGTGAATTTAATAGACTTAAATATATGATTATACATGAGTTCATAATAACACTTCAAAAAATATTACCTTTGGGAGTTTGTTAGAGTACCAACTCATTATTCTGAAAATTGAGAAAGAATCAAGCATTTGTCTGTCTTTGTTCTGTTTCAGGGTAATAAAACAGTTGATGAGAACTTTTTCTTACAGAGAAATCACAAATAATAAATGCAGAAGGAATGTCAGAATTAGAAAGTTAACATATTTCAACACTGATGAATTAATGGATCCAGGCAATATTCATCAATGGCTGTCTTAACCACTCATTGAAAAGTTGGCCCAGTGCTGCTACATGAAACTACTAATCAATCTTAACATCACTAGAAGAGGGATAAACAAAAAGTTTGCGCCTCTTGATATGCTGCAATAGAACACAGAATCACCTCTAAATTATTTTATTAAAACAGCAAAAACAAAAGCAAAATCTTGGATCCAATCAAATCTCTACATAACATCAGTTAACAGAACTATGGATGACTGGGAACATGCCAAATTATGTTATATAAAAAGAAAATTCCAGATTGTGGAAAACCACTTGAATTTACAAACATATACACTTTCTTTAACAAATAAATGGAATGGAAAAAAAAATAGGAAGAGAAATGGAGAACTGTTGTAAATTAATGAGATCTAAGAGACATATCAACCAAATATAATGTGTTCTTTTCCGGAACCCTGTTTTGAACTAACAGTGGTCATACATTTTAGGGAAGAGTTGATTTGGAGTAAAACAGAAAGGGTATTTCTCTAAGATCCACACTAAAACCACTAGCTCCTTCAAAGCATTTTGCTAAATTTCTTTCGTGGGTGTTTCTCTGATTTTATCCTAAGTATAATTTTAATTTTGGCTATTATTTAAATCAATGATTTCCAGCCCTCCTTCTTGCCATATTCTCCATAGTGCTCAAAATTTGAGAGTTTTGCTATGAAATAGAGCTCTCAAAACTCTATAAACTTCTCCTATATGAGATATCCTGCAGTGGTTTACTCATCAATTTGATTCAGATTTTGTCAGAAATTTGTGAGCATCTTTGCTCCACTGATAGCTCCTACTTCTGTCAGAGATTTTTGAAACACACTTCCTAATGAAACTTTTCAAATCTGTAATGTCAATGAGAAATGACACAAAAGAGTTGTGATTCCTCTACCATGCTTAACCCAAAGTCTAGTTCAGTAATATTTCCATCTCGTTTCACTTTTATTAAGCACAGTCACAAGCATATCTATAAATTGTTGATCCGCGCATCATACCAAAGTTTTTTTGTTTGGCTTTTTAGTTTTCTATTTTTCAATTTATTTTCTAAAAAACAATGACAAAACGTCTTCTTTCAATAATAGTTCTTGCAGATAGTCTTCAAAGATGGCTGCCATTAACTCTTTTCTTCTCTAATGTGCATGCCCGTCCTCACACCAAGAGGTTTTTACTTTCTCTATTCTGGATATCAACTGAAATCTAACTACCCTTGCTGTGAGCTAGGCCAATCTAGCCAACAAATAGCGAAATCAGTCATTGAGAGAGAAAGAGAGGAGAGGAGGAGTGGGAAGAGAAGGGAAGAGAAGAGAGATCTGACTAACACTCAGCTGTTTCTGCTATTTAATCTGAGGCATCAGACATGTGAGTGGAGAAGTGATCTTGGATATTGCAGCTGTAGCTGTCACCATGATGAGCTTAGAAACCCTACCCATCTGTGCCCAGCAAAGATTGCAGAATCTGAGACGCAATAACATTTTGTTATTTGAAGACACTATATTTTGGTGTTACATAACAATAGATAACGGAAAAATTAGATTTAAAAAACTTGCCATTACTATTAATTCCAGAATAATGTTGAAAAATAGTAGTCACAGTAAATTTATGTGTCTTATTTCTGAAATAAATTGAAATGCTTCTAGTATTTGGTCATTAAGTGCCATTCTAGCTTTGGTATTAAATTATATAAATTAATATATTTAATGAAAGCTTGCTACATGTCAGGTACACTTCTATGCATAGAAAATATTTCAGCATACAACACAGATATCTTAGTTTACATTCCTTAAAAGCAAAAACCTGAGACAGGGCTATGGATGCAGATAGTTTGTTTGGTAAGCACTCCCAGGAAGCAGGAGTAAAGGAGAAACAAGAATGAGATAAGTAAGGAAAAAGAGCAGATAAAGGCTATGTTATCAAGCTCCCTGGTTATAGGGAATGGGAGCGTGATTCGGCCAGGAGTCCCAAGGCAGAGGCTGGGCTTTTGTCGACTGTTCTCCATCTTCCATTGTCTACGGGTTGCCTCTGGAAGCATTAACTTTGTTATACTTGGGGACCATGTTATCATGAATGCTATTCACAGCTCTGGAAAACACTCTGAGAACAAAAACCAGGGACACTTTTGTTTTGATCTCCAGGTGATAAACATGAGTTTGAGCTCCCCAGTAACTGTCCACCACCACTGTAGCTGAAATTAAAAATGAGCCAAAGGACTGTGATCATGAATATCAAGAGTGTGTAGGCTCTCATTATTTAACTCTGCTCTTGAACACGTTAAATTCCACTTTTTCAGGGCTGGCCGGGTTGCGTAGTGGTTACGTTTGCAAACTCTGCTTCAATGGCCCCAGGTTAGTGGGTTTGGATCTCAGTCACGGACCTACACATCCTTCATCAAGCCATGCTGTGGCGGCGTCCCACATACAAAGTAGAGGGACATTAGCACAGATGTTAGCTCAGGGACAATCTTCCTCAAGCAAAAAGACGAAGATTGGCAAATGATGTTAGCTAAAGGCCTATCCTCCTCAGCAAAACAAACAAACAAAAAAATTCCACTTTTTCACTGATTTTTAAGTCTATGGCTGGCTCTAACCTCTGAAAATACTAAAATATTTGAGAATAAACCACAGTATCAGCTGATGTAACTAGTCCTGAGGTAGAAATTGATAATCTGCTCCTCTCCTTTCCATCACGTTTCCTGCTCTTCGATATGCTTGGTCAGCACAATAGCTATCCTAGTTTTCCCTGGTGAAATAAACCAGGAGTGGTTGCCTTGTTCTTGTTACTTGTTGATGCCATAATTGCTTATTAGATCTTAGCACCAGAAACACATTAGTTAATCCTCTGAATTCTGGATATACTAACCTGCTTTTTTTTAATAGAATCATCACCAGAGAAAATTGATCATCTTAGCTCTTCATCATAGTGATGATCAATTTTCTACTTAGTAATTCCTTCTTTTGATTCAGATCCCCTGGTGTGAGAAACCTAATGCTAAGATTGCCCATTCTTACATTCGCTTCTGGGTTTCTCAAACTGCATACACTAACTATCCATTGTTTCAGATATATTGTATCATAGAGACTAAACCCCAACACTGCTGTGTGCCTTCCCTGAGCTGGCATATTATCTGAATCTTTCTTTCATAGACCATTCTGTCATCTTATTAGGTCAACTGCTTCTGAAAAATATGATATATGATTAGAATAGAGGATTCCATATCATATATTCATTGTCATACATCTTCTACTGTAAAACTCATTCCTTGGTCTCAAGTGATGTTATGTGAGATATTATGTAGATAAATTAAGCTTTCAGTAAGCCTCAGATCACGATGTTAGCAAAGACAATGTGAGAAAAAAAAAAAACACATTTCTGGAATAAGAGTCAGTTTCAGTAAAGATGAATCACTGCCCCTTCCAGGATTGAAAGCGTTCAATAACTGACTTGGCTCTAAACGGTTGGTTGCTCTCATACAAGGAATGGAATGGAACAGTATCAAAGTCTTAGTCTCAATCTCTACTGTTGACACATTGGGCATTTAGCATCAGTTGTAGATAGATTAGTCCTAAGGGAGGAAAACCATGCTATGACTCACATATGTGGCCCCACCGATGCCATAACGGCTGATCCATCCTGTTGCCCCATTGCACAAGCACTTTAAGGCTGAAAGCAGAGGCTGGCTGATATCCCGTGGACAAATCAGGCTGTTCAGCCAGTGGTGAAATCTTCCTGATGGCCAATATTATTTGTGATCTCAGGCAAGCAATAAAGTAAAAGAAAACCAAAGATCTGCACAATTTATTCCTACATTCCTAGCTGTATCCTCATCTCTCTTATTCAAACATTTGATCTTTAAACTTACTCCTTTCAGGCATCTGTGCAATCAGCCCAACCATTCATCCCTACAAAGTTTAAACATATTATTATCCCAAGAAATTTACCCCTCCATACAAATGGACAGCCAAGTATGTTGCTCATAGCTCAGCCCCCGGGAGGATTTCCTTTTCTTCAAAGTTCATTAAGACCAGCTCTCCTTATTTTTGTGTGTGCCAACAGTCTGTTTATCCTCTAGTACTAACATATTCAATAAGCCCCTCCACTAAGCCAGTATGAAACTTTTCCTTATCCATTAAAGATCATAGGGAACTCTCCATGAAGTCATGGGTATGAGCAGAGTAAGATATGCAACAGTGGTAGATGACATGAGAGTCTGGGCCACTTTTTCTCTCTGGATATGCTTTGACCAGATCACAAATGCATTATTTTTATTATGAGATAGATTGCTGCTGGGTGCATGTGAGGAGCTCTTGTTCCAAGATCCAGCACTCAGTCTCTAGTCTAGGGTCTTGTAGCACATCAGAATCAGTATTTCAAACAACAAATAATTTGCTGCTGCAGAAAGCATGGCCTTGACTCAGAACTTTGATAGTTTGTGTCACAACTCTCCAAGTGGGTGTTCCACACAAGTCCTTGGCTAACATAGGTACCTCTAGTACCAAAATATGGCCTAATAATCAGAGCAGCTTACACTGTAGCCTGTATCTGTTGCAAAGTCTTCTTTTTCCATGGGACTCACTTAAAAAATCAGCCATCTGATTCACCTAACATAAGAGTCTGAGCAACATTCCCAGAGGTATAGATGCTGCCTCTATCAGTCAAAGGTGTTGAAAAAATGCTGTACCTCTTTCTTAGTGGTAGATTCTGTCCTTTACCTTAGAAGGGATGCCCCAGCAAGTCACAGATCTTTGAACTCTACAGTTTTTCTCTCACATATATTAGGCTTGTAGCTTGCTAAGGCATCCAGAGCACTTGCCACTTTCTGTTCATCAGTTTCGATTAGCACAATGCTATCAATTTGGTGCACCATCGTGACGTTTCCCAGAATGTACAGACAATCAAGGTCCCTGTGGGACCATACTCTATCAGAGAGCAGAATTTATATAGACTTGGGGTACGAGAGAAAATGTGTGCTTTGTTCTTCCATATAAGTGTAAACTTTTTGATCTTATTTATTGACGGTGGTTGAAAAGAACATAATCTCCAGACTATAGCCACATACAAAGTACCAAAATTGATCTGTTTCAGTAAAGATGCCATAACCAGCATAACAGCTGTAAATAAGACTCTCCCTTGGTTAAGTTTATAGTAGCCCACTGTCATCCACCATGGGTCTGTCTGCTTTTTTGCGGGGACCTTATGGGTAAATTGAACAAGGAAATGAAGGGGCCCACCACCGTGTATTCATTAATTGTTTTGGAATAGTGCTATTCTCTGAAATTTAACTCTGGGATTAAGCATTATTTCTGATTCAATGTCTTGGCTAGGGAAGGGGCAGCTTCAAGGCTTCATATTTTGTAGTACTCAGCATAATAGCTATCACTACACAAGTCAGGAAACCAATGTGCAGGCTCTTCCAGCTATTAAGTATATCCCTCCCAACTATGCACTCAGCGTCTGGAGAGATGATTATGGACTGGAACCCAGTTTTAATTGAATCCGTTAAGTACCAGTTCTTCATAAACTCTCAATCTAACTGGGAAGGAAATTTTGGATACACATGCGTCAATCAATATAAACTCAAACCTCAAATCCAACAGTCCTCGAAACTTCTTGATAGTCTTCGTTCCCCAGAATAAAGTCACTATGGTAAATGGCCACAGGATCTTTTGGTTAGGATATGCTTAATATTTCTTACTTGCATTTGTGGTGTCATTGTAGAGTATTTCCTTGAGGTTATCTAGCCGCCACTTCAACAGATGGGCTCTGGTTCCGAGAACAAGCTCAGACTGGGGAAGTGGGTGAGCGATTATGATTTTTCATTATTGCAGCTAATGTCAGTCTTCTGCTTGCCAGCTCCTAATTTGTTCTAGTTGACTATCCCTGGTTGACTATCCATCTATTTCACCCCTAGGAAAATCGTAGTCTATTATATATCACAACCGGTCCTTACAGAAAAGGCATCCTGCTTTTTACTCTGGCCTTGCTGCTCAATACAGTTACTACATATATCCACTCTACCTCCGAAGACTAAATGTCACCACTCGGACTGAGCTATTCAAGAATGCTATAGTCCCATTATCTCTTCACATACTTGTTTCATGGCAGTATCTCCTACTATCGACTCGGGCCTACTCATAATGAAAATCACTGAACTGCTGGAAGGCCTCATTAATAGGGCATTTCTGTGGCCTTGGTGAAATAGGCACTTCATCTATCAAAGACCATCTCAGCAACTACATTTTAGAATCCTCTCCTGGCATTCTTGCCTGAATCTTAAGTTCAGGGTCACTGGAAAGTGACCATCTATGTCATACCTACCACTTCTGTTAAAAAACTAAACATTTACTTCCATACACATTTCTGGGGCTCCTGCCAATACATCTTGGCCAGGCCTTGAACTCTTCAGGGAGTAATCTGACCCTAGCTATTGGCCTAGAAGCATTTAGAGAATTATGGGCAAGACTTGAGGAGGATGAGCATCATCTGGAGAATCATCTGCTTCGAATGAGTCTTTCTAATGTCTCCAGGCAATAAGAAATTCCTGCTCTGGTCTAAGAAGGAGAAGGACTTTGTTTTCGTTGAACTGGAGGTTTTGCAGAAACTGAGGATTAAAGATTTTATAAGTCATACTTTCGAGCATCCTCATTGCATGTTTAAGGCTCTCACTCATTCCTGACAGGTGCCCAGTTTTACCACAGGAATCATGTTGAGGCTTGGCTTACATTTCCTTTTGCAGCTCTGCTAGCCTTAACGTTAAATTGCGTGCCTGATTCTTAGTAATCTACCTCTGACTGCAAGAGATGAGGGACTCTACAACATCAAGGAAGCATCCTGGATTTCACCACATGCGTTGAGTTAATAGTTGGCAGATGTGAATCTGTCACTCGCTGTCTTCAAAGCCTTTAAGGCAGTTGACAAACGTGAGCCAATTGTACAATATTTACAATTACTGTTGTTCTAATACTGTTAGATTGCTAGAGGTTCTAGACAACCTAAGTCTTCCTTTTCCACCTATGCCTCATTCTAATGGACTAAAAGTTAAAGTCTTAGTAATATCAAAGCTATAGTATAATAGGAGGTATCACTACCCCACTTACCAACAATCACAGGAACTTATTACCATCTGGCCAACATCAGACCCAATTCCAGAATTCTATTATAAGAGTCTCTTTCCTGACACCGCTCTGATAGCAATTGTCTTAGTTTGGATGCGCTGAAAGTAACATATGAGACAAAGACTTGGGTGCAGATCTAGGTCTTGCAACATTTAGTTGTTTGAATTTGAGAGGTTGTCCTAGACAGAAGTGAGGAAATAGGGAGGATGAGAAAAGGCACAATGAAAAGCTAATGTAAGAGTATATGGTTGATATTGCTGCTTCGAAAAGAGTAGCTCAATTTTTTGTAGAGCAGCTTGGAAGCATAAAGAATGCTTCTGAGAACTGTGCATCCTAAGGACAAGGGGCTGGACCTTCATCCACTGGCTCCTGTTCTCCATTGGTTGAGTATTTCCCTGGAAACATTAACTTTCCTGCACTTCCATACTGTGCTTCTGTGTTGGTGGAGCAGGCTCTCCAAACTTTGGAGAAGACCACAAGGTGAAAAAGCAAGGGACTGGTGTTGAGAGATAGAGGTGGAACAGTGTCAAAATGACTCTGAGCTTATAGGGCCTTGTCCAGCATAGCTGTAGCTGATACCAGAGGCATTCCTAGAGATGCAATACAGGGCACGAAAAGTGTGCCTTTCTCAAGGCAATTGCAATGTAGTCATCAACTAATTATCTAGCCATCCTTCATTTACAAAAATATGTAATTAACTTGTTTTACCTTTTTTGTTCTATTTTTGAATTTTATCAAAATTATTTTTCATAAGTATTTGCATAACTATTAATATAATTATATACATTTCTCCTTAAACTAACGCTTTGGTACATTAAATCACCACAATTTCTAATAATGAAACGCATTTACCTACTCAAAATTAAGGCAGCTTGTTGAGCATCATGTACTATTTTTGAGTCAATAATAGTGTCATCTTAGAAATATTTTTGAAATGATTTCTTCATGAATATTATTTTGTGAGATTTATCAGAACATTCTTGGTTCTACTGCTTTTATAAAATTTTATACCATGGTCTCTGGCTTTGGAAAAACTAATACAAAACTTTCTCATTTTGTGGTGTGTGGTAAGTGGTAAAAGTGAACACAAAAATCTCCAGCATGTTTTCCTGTGTCTTCCATCAATATACACAGCTTTCTAATTGCCTTTCAGTATATTTTGATACTCTATATTTTTCTTCAAAGTTAATTTCATTAACTTGTGAAAAATATTAAAAAAAATTTGTGTAAACAACTCATATTCATTTCATTTTCCTAGGTTTCTGTGATTTTTCTCCGTTTCTTCTAATGAAGTATAATTGTGTTTTCATTTTATTTATTAACTAAATATTTTGTGGGAGAAGGAGAAATTTAGTTTTTTAGATGATCAGTTTTTGTTTAACAGTTCTAATTTTTCATTTCATTATTCCTAATTTTAGTTTTATTCATCCATACGGCCCATTTCAAAATGTAATTTTTCATCATTTTGAATTTAGTGAAGAATTCTATGCATGTATTTTCATTTTCATGTGTTTAGAAATTCAAGATTTTACAGCTACAATTTTTTTTCTGAATACAGATTTAGCTTTAGTACATGGATATGAATCTAATGATTTCAAATACTTATTTTTTTAAATCCAAAATTTTAGCTTTTACTTCTTCTTTAGCAAAAAAGTTTTTAAATTATTTGTGTGAGTGTGTTTGATGGAGGTAGATTTTTAAATATCAAAACAGTTATATTTTTGTTTCTTCTTAATTTGCAGGTTATTCTATTTTGTTTAGGGACTAATTGTGCTATTTCTAATCTTGGTGCACTTTATTGGTGATTTATTTGACTTAATATGTGTGCATTTTTGGTAAATATTTAATAAAGGATTGTAATGGCTGATTTCTTGAAGGTGATTCAGATATATAATAATCACACCAATATTAGCAATTACACAGGTGAACACTTGTATAAAGTTTTTGTCTACTTTGTCATAAACTGAGAGAAGCGAGTTCATTTTTCTGAATGTGTCTGTTTTCCTGCAGATTTGTGTCTGCATTTCTCAGTGTACTTGCTACAAATGTGTTGATCCTATATTATTTGGTGCCAAAACATTCATAATTGTTACATTTTAATTTTTATCAGGACTTTATTGCAGACTCATACTGTTATTAAATGTATTTTGACATCAATTCCACTCTGATTTTTTTTTTTTGTTTAAGATAACTCTTTGGCTTGCATTTATGTTAACTTTATTGATCTTTGTCCATTCTTTCCTGATAAAACTTTCTAGTTATATTTTCTCCAATATACACAAGATGTCATATTAATAAACCAGCGTCAGGGAATTTTTTTCTCATAGACATTTTATCTCGTTGAATGGTATTTCTGATGCAGAATATGTTGAGTATTTCCGTATTTTGATGTGTTCTTTCTCATTTTAGTTCTCTCTGCTGTTCTATTATTTTCTTTTTTTTGTTCCTTTAGAGTATATCTCTCTTTTTTTTCTGGTTAGTTGGAAAACAAAGTGTCTACTGCTTTTCTTGTTGGTGACCTAAGTTACTGGTAATACATTTTACCATGAAGCTTTTTTTTTTTTCACTGAAGAAATAAGAACTAAAATATTGCCCATTATCAATTAATCTTAAGAATGATAAAATCAGTTCATTTAAATTTCCTTCTAAACAACTTTTACTACCATGCTCTGGGTTCTGGCTCTAGTTCTTTCAGTCATGCTGATAATCAATTATATACTTTTCATGAAATGTATAATATTTGTGTTGCTTTATTTTGTTTTGATCTTTTCACTCATTCAGCTGAATATCTTAGTCACATAGTAAATAGCACTTAAAAAATAACTCTATAGCTGACTCTTGTATTTTATATTCACATCTGGATTAGTTGAATTTTAGAATTAGTACAGTTTTAGTCTGTAAGCGTATATATTCATTATTTTATTTAAAGGCTTAATATAAACTAAACCTTCAGTCTTTGAAGGTTTGGTATTGTATGCATGGCACCTTACATATGTGAAAACAATTGTATTGCTGCAAAAGTTTTAGTTTACTCTCTTTTGTCCTCAGAATTTTGTGCACAATGTACTACTTTCTTTTTGTAAGAAATGATACTCTGAACATTTCTGAAACTAGCGTGTTTTCTCTTTTCTCTTAGCTTCACCACTTCCATCGTCTCTCCTTCTACCTCCAAACACTTAAATTCTCTCTTTCTCTCTACCTCTATCATCTCTATCTCTTTTCTCCTGAAATAGCCTTTATTTTTCTTTAAACTCCAATGATAAAACTATGATTGTCATGCATCCTTTTTTGGTAGGCTCATATTAATGTTCTAATCTGTCAAACCAGAAAAGTTTTTCTCATAATATTTTAAATATATTAATTATGTTTTAATATACTTTATCTTTTATTTGTGTGTTCCCTAGAACAAGGTATATATCATGGCTCCATTTCTAACCTCTATGTCTTTCATAATCTCTAATTACATTCATGTCTTTCTTCTTCCTATAAATTTTATGTATATTCCTCACTACTTTATTTCATATCACTAATCTGGCAACAATTATTATTTCTGATTACTTTATTGATGTGATGTCATTTTTCCCTTAGTGTGTTTTTTTTCTTTTTTCAATTTCTAAATTCATGACATTCTGTAGACTACCTCATCTTTTATGGTTATTTCAACGATGTCAAGTTTTCTTTAGTTTCTTTGATCACATGAAGTCTTCTGCTTAAAAATTGTGTTGGTTTCCTAAGGTTCTGTAAATATAATGATTTTTCATTTGCCTTTTGCAAGATATGTTTCTTTTGTTCATTTCTCCCATATTGAATAGGTATCTTGCCGTTTCTCCTCAGTTTCTTCGTGTGGGATGGGACTGTCTCTATGTAGCCCTTTTATTTGTTCAAATACAGGAAAGATAGATTCTTCTTATGCTGCCTCTTATAAATTTTAGTCTTGTATTTGCCATTTGGAGTTTCTGCTTGAATGCTTGCTGTAAACAATTTGTGTCTACAATCACTTATTTTGTTGCCTTTTCCAGGAAGGAGAAATGAGACAGTTGGAGGATTAATGCATTGAACGGAGTGGTTTTGGCCTTTCTTCGCTTTCCTCATTTCTCTACCTAAATTTTGTTAAATGACATCATCAGGCTGACACTTTCCACCTCCATTTGGAAATATTTTATCATATAGGGCATCCCTCTTGGTTTTAGATTAATCTCTTGAATCAGAATATTTCATTGAGTTGACTTAATTTAGCTCTTATTTGCTTTTGGAGAAAATTAGCCTAAGCTAATGATGGAGAAGCTGGAAAAAAAGTTGAATTTGGAGCTCTCAAAACTATGACAGTGGTGTATGTTATCTGTTGGAAAGTATTGGGCTTTCCTGAGAACTTTTTGAGCACATTTTTTCTGAGTCACAGGCATCTACATTTGTTATTGTTCTTGTTTTTCCTTTTTCCTCTTGGAAAGATAGTGCTAATGGAGATAATACATTGTAGAAAATTATTCTCCTGACATCCTAATTTCTTCCCAGGGAGAAAAATAAAATGCTATTATTTTGGTGCTTCTTTCAGCTTCTGGTGGGTTTCTATTTATTAATCATGCAGCAAAAGTACATTATTCTGATTTCTCATAGCGGATATCAAAGAGGTTTGGTTTTTTTACTGTCGTTATTGTTATTTTACTTATTTTGTTATCTAATCCACTTCTTCCCCTCAAACAGATCTCTATGATGGTGAAGAAGTCACTTATCTAGTCTGGATTTGATTTTTAATTATTTGAATTCATTTGACCTGATAGAATTTCAGTTCCACTCATATATTCTCATTTGCTTTTTAAAATTTTTTGCTAATTTTATTAGCATTGGGGCAGTTATACTTGTAATGCTACTTTGATCATAATATCTTTGTCTTCTCCTTATATTTTATATTATCATTTAATCACTGTATACTGGCCCACTTACAGATATATTATAATGTTTTAAAATTTTTCTAGCTTGTAAGGTATAATTGACATATCACATTGTGTAAGTTTAAGTTGTACAAGTTGATTTGACACATTTGTATATTGCAAAATAATTACCACCATAGCAGCAGCTAATACCTCCAACCTGATGCATGTATCCTAAATTTTAGCATCTTAACCATTTTTAAGTGTACAGTTCAGTAGTGTTAAGTACTCTCACATTGTTGTGCAACCAATCTCCAGAACTCTTTTCATCTGTCAAAACTAAAGCTCTGTATCCTTTAAACAACAATTTCCCATTCCCCTCTCCCCACCAGCCCTGGAAACCAACATTCTTCTTTGTGTCTTATAGTTAATTTTTAAACAATGTCCTATTACTGAACATTTTGCAGACTTAACACTATTTAATTTTAGTCCTTACTAAAAAAAAAAAAAAGAGTACTAAGAGAGTAGGATTTTATCTCATGTTTTCATTACTGTATCCCTCATGCAAGAAACTTATATCTCAATACATAATTTTGAAATGAATGGCTCCTTCCAAAAATAAAACTCTTCCCAATTTTTATGTTTGATTATAAAAATTAAATAAAATCTTTGAATACCATTCAGTTAAAGAGTTTTCAAAAACAATTGGGCTACAGATCTTTAAGTAAATATAACTCCAAAGAAGACATTATGAAATGTATGACATTCATTTAGCTACATAAAAATGGAAAAGCTTATTTAACAATGATCTACCATATTTTGTGCTTATATAATATAGAATACATCATATATAGAAACATATATATTCAACCGAAATCCTATTTGATTATACTGTCTGATTTACAAATGATCCCTTTCATCATGAGTCATTTTTAACTTTTTTTTGGAATTTTATTGAAATTTTGTCATTTGAAATTAATCATATTTTATGAAAAATAAGAAAAAATATAGAACATTAAGAATGCTCATTGCCCAGTGGTATTAAAATTAACCATAATTGTATTTGAAATTTCATAGTTATAGTTTTGTTTCAACCAGATATTAAATGCTAATCTTCTCATATATTGTATTCTGCTGAAAAATTTTATATTCATCATTTGGGAATCTTTTAAAAACTGTAATAATAAAATTGAAAGTATTCTGTTCACAATTGGGAATGAACATTAGATGAATAAATTGGTATTGAGGCACGAAAGGGAGTAAAGAGAAGTTACTGTGCTAGAAGAATTGTCCTGGATTTATGTCTCCCACATGGTAGTATTTAATAAGACTTTCTTCTAAAAATACTCTTTTGGCACTAATTCCTTAAATCTCCTTTTTACAACAGGGAAAAATGGATGAACATAGAATGAGGAGAAATGACAACTATTCTTATAATCAGTTGGGAAAAGAAAACCAGATTGAACTTAATTTTCTAACAATTTCTAATTCCAATTATATTTCCCTTAAAAGGTGCTTAACTATATCAACGTATTTTGATTAGATTAAGAAATGAGAGGGGAGGTTAAATGACAAAGCATAAGGGTAGAGGATTGTGTTTATCAACCTTGATCGTATATCAGAATCACCTGTAGTTGTTTTGTTTGTTTTTCTCTCTGTTTCTGTGTTTTAACAAAAGAAGAGTAAAATGATTTACGCCCCAAGAATGATTTTATCATTTTTATAAACAAGTCCTATTTTTCTTAATCTCTAGAAAATAAACTTGTAAGCTCATGTACACAAGCACACACAAAGGGGTTTGGATATTTTTCTCTAAAGTGTAAGTTGATCCTTATTGAGGAATGAGATTTTCCTATTCATGCAGGTAGTTTCTTGTTTAATATTTTAACTCAGTCAATTGTAATTAAATTGAGACTAATTAAAATGGGAAACCAAAAACAAATGAATTGACAAGGTGAATCATTCCCTTAAGACTAAGAAGAAATTTAAAAGTAATTTTCTCAGGCAAAGAGAAAATTATTATCATTATAGGTCAATTATCTAAGGCATTCTGGAGTGGTTTTACAGTAAGAAATAATTAACACGGGGCCTCACATTGTTAAGATGATAAAGGAAAATAGTTGGCCAAGAAATTAATTTTAACTTTTTGTTCCTATAATTATGAGTATCGTACATGTTTATTAAACAGTAATCTATCCTTAGAGATGTGCCTAAGGCATCAGAAAATGCAGCAGAAGTAAAGAGTTGGTGTTATGAGTTCCTTACAATTATAAAACATAATTTTGGTTTATAGATTTTTACAAAATTAGTCATTTTTAAGTAAATATGAAAGCATATTTTCTTTATTTTCCACTGTCTTCAAAAGTAAATACAGAGTTCTGATTTTTGGTTCTCTAACATGTTGAAAAATAGCACACATGATTTTGTAAGTGAAAAAAAAATTAGGTGGAACCATAGAAATTTGCCAGTTTTGTAAGTTTAAATTGGTCAAATATGGGCAATTTTATTTAATTTAACCTATACCATAGAACTCAATTTTTCTAATTTCTCCATGAGGATAATAGGGCCCAGAAAGGATTTGAATTTTTCTGGTATTGACAGCTGGTCAATAATAGGATTGGAAATAGAAGCAAAATCTTTTTGGCTTCCATTACAACGATCTTTTGCTTATTCCATAAAGTATCCAGTAATAACGTGCTTATAAAATCACATACTGGAGTGAATACCCATTAGTTTTTGCACACAAAAAATATCTTGGGGCCGGCCTGGTGGCATAATGGTTAAGTTTGTGCACTCCGCTCGGTGGCCCAGGGTTCGCAGGTTCAGATCCCAGGCGCGGACCTATGCCCTGCTTCTCAAGCCATGCTGTGGCAGGTGACCCACATAAAGTAGAGGAAGATGGGCACGGATGTTAGTCCAGGGCCAATCTTGCTCAGCAAAAAGAGGAGGATTGGCAACAGATGTTAGCTCAGGGCTAATCTTCCTCACACACACACAAAAAAAATATATAAATATATCTCCTGAGAATTTCCAGAGAGCTATCTTATTTCTACACCTGAATGAATTTTTGGGACTAAGGATACAAATTCAGGTGGGGCCACCAACCCATTGATAGTGGTAATGATTAAAAAAAAGGGGATCTACCCAGGATTTCAAGTCCCCTGTCTGAATCGCACTTGTCACAATCCTGGTCAAGACTATAGTCACATCTTTCCCAGAGATTAGTCAAAGTCTCCTAACTTCAGTCTGACCTGTTCCAGTCTATCCTCTATGGGCAGCCTCAGCGTTCTTTCTTTCTTTTTTTTTTTTTGTGAGGAAGATCAGCCCTGAGCTAACATCCATGCCAATCCTCCTCTTTTGGCTGAGGAAGACTGGCCCTGTGTTAACATCTATTGCCAATCCTCCTCCTTCTTTTCCCCTTTTTCTCCCCGAAGCCCCTGGTACATAGTTGTATGTCATAGTTGCACATCCTTCTAGTTGCTGTATGTGGGACGCCGCCTCGGCATGGCTGGACAAGCGGTGCATCAGTGCTCAGCCATATTTCTGAAAAGCAAATTGGATCCCTCTCCCCAACACACACACACACACACACACACACACACACACACACACACACACACGTACACTTTTAAAAACCTTTAGTGACTTCTCATTGCTTTTAGCAATAATTTCAAATTTGTTATCATGGGTTTCAAATCCCCATAATTTTCTGGATAAATTAACCCCCAGCCTCATGATTGTTGGTTCCCAAATCTTCCCTGGGCCCATCCAATCCCCCAAATACACAGCACAGAGTGCACTGGATACAGACATACTGAGCTTCTTTTCAGTTTTTCTCTCTCTCCTATTCAGTTCTCTGCACAATCATACCTTGTCCCTGTAAAATGCTTAGGCAGTACCCGCCTTGAACTTTTAGAGTTGCTTATTTCTATCCAGTCTTCAGTTGTCTGCTAAAATGACGCTTTCTTCTCACACGGCTTCTGTGACTTCCCAGTGTACTCCATGGGCTGTGTGCTAATTTTGTACTGCTACTGCAACAAATTGCCACAAACTTAGAGGATGAAAACAACACAAATGTATTATCTTACATTTCTGTGCGTCGTAAGTCTGACTCAGGTCTAACTGGTCTAAAATCGAAGTACCATCGGAGCTGTGTTCTTGCAGAAGGCTCTAGAGAGAATTCATTTCCTTGGCTCTTTGAGCTTCTAGAAGCTGCCTTCACTCCTTGGCTAATGGCCCCATTCCAACTTCAAAGCCAGCATTGGATAGTGGAGTTTTTGTCACATTATATCACTCTGACATTGACCCCTACCTCTCTCTTTCATGTGTAAGTATCTGTTTGATTACATTGGGCCCACGAGAATAATCAAGGATAATATTCCTATTTATAAGTCAGCTGATTAGTAAAATCAATTCCATCTGCAATTTCATTTCCCCTGTGCCGGGTAAGATAATATATTCACTGGTTCCAGGAATTAGGGCATGGATATCATTGGGAGACATTATTCCATCCAATACTGGCTGTTAACAAGACTGCATTTTGGAGGCACTGCTATACCACAGGTATCAGATCCTCCTTCTACTCTCTGTAAGCCAATTTAACAAGAACCAGATGATCTTATTCGTTATTCAGTCTTTGTTCTTAGCTACAATGTCTTATATAAAGTAGAGTCAAGTATAGTAATTAAACACAAGTTGAAAATAAAAGGCTGAGGCACATTAGGGATATTATAGAAAAATGTTAGGTGCCTGAGAATGGGACAAAGGGACATACTGAGTCATTTCTTAGAAAATTTCAGAATCTGGATTAAGGCTGCACTCAATTTCACTCCTGGCTTCCTCATTCTATACCAGGATTATTTCTCTGTTATCACTATTTCACTTTGAATCAAATTATTTTAACAAAAATTACATCCTTTTGAGATATTTTCTCCTCTCTTTTGTGCCTGCATCCCTGACTGCCCTCCATCCCTGATTCCCCTTTTATCTCCATTTTTTTGTTCATTTACTGTTTAAATTGAGTAGCCGCTCAGAGGGGGCATGATAATGCAAAGAACTGAGAGCAGGCAAAGTGTGAAGACAGTGGGAAGGAAAGACACTTTAGATTAGTGTTCTGTACTCAACTGTAGTCTACTTGTGATTTAATTCTTCTCAAATTTGCAATCATATCTCATTTAACTATATAATTTTTAACTAAACTTTTATTAGGGGCATATGTGTATTGATATTTTCTTTCATTAGCTTATCATACTCTACCCCGTGAATTGTTTTATTGTTTTTGTTCTATTTGTTTAACATCACATCTACCACTATCACATTCATTACCAAAGGAAGTAATTTCCCAAAGGATAACTATGAAAAATTTAGATTCATACAGTTCACCACACAGTCTGACAGGAAATATGTTGACTACTGTACCAAGGCAATAGCAATTGTATTAATTTTTTTATATTATTTTAGGCACTTCTTTTAGGCTATGTGTGGTATTACGTCTTTCTGCCATCAAATGTGTCACACATGGTTAATTTAGCTTTAATTTCCCTGCAAACTAATATTAGTGGGAAAGACACAGTATAACCTATTCTAACATCCTTATGCCGTAGTGATTGCGGTTTTTTTTTTTTTGGTGAGGAGATCAGCCCTGTGCTAACATCTGCCAATCCTCCTCTTTCTTGTGCTGAGGAAAACTGGCCCTGGGCTAACATCTGTACCCATCTTCCTCTACTTTATATGGGACGCCGCCACAGCATGGCTTGACAAGCGGTGCTTCGGTGCTCGCCCGGGATCCGAACCAGCGAACCCCGGGCCGCCACAGCAGAGCGCACACACTTAACTCCTTGCACCAGCAGGCCGGCCCCAGTGATTGCCTTTTTTATACTAACATACCAGTAATGTTCATTCATTTTATTTGATTTGTACAAATGCTTTTGTGGCCAGAGAAATGCTGATGAAGAAACGTGAAGACTTGTTGTACCTATCCTCTGCACTTGCTGAGATATTAACTAAATGATATTGCAAATTTTAATATAAAAATCAGAGTCATATAGCTCCAATTAATTAATAATTATTTTAAACTTTAACAATATATAGGGCAGGTCGTATGAAACAACAGGGAACAGCATTCCATGATACCAAATTTTGTGAAATTCTGATTTTATGGGATTTTACCTTTTATTTCCACAATTAATAAATTTATTTTTCTACTCCAATTATATATGATTAAAAAATTAACAAAATATAATCTATATTAGACAATTAATTTGTCCTAAGCATTTTACTTTACTTATATCTTACAACAGCTCCAAGTGAGCAGCGTTCTTATTGATATTTGAAACTAAAGAAACCAAAGCTTATCAACATTACACCATCGAAGGACACATATTAATAAGTGGCTGATTTAGGATTTGAATATAGAGATATTTGATTCTGTAAACCATAATTATAATCAGCACACCCTACAGGGCATTTCCAGATATTAAGATTTCTTAGAATTGCAGCTTTTGAAGTTATTCCTCGGGAAACCGTGACCTGAGATCTACCATTCTATTTTAAAAAAAACTCTTGGAGTTTTTTTTCCCTCAGCTTTGTTGAGATATAATTTGCATGTAACATTGTATAAGTGTAAGATGTATAATGTGATGATTTGATACATGTATATATTGTGAAATGTTTAGCACAATAATGTTAGTTAACACATCCTTTATATCACATGATTGCCATTTGTTGGTAAAAATATAAAGCTCTGCTCTCATAGCAACTTTCAAATACTGTATGCAATACAGAATTGTTAATTATAGTCACCATACTGTACATTAGATCCCTGGAATGTATTCATATCATAACTGAACGTTTGTACCCTTTGACTCTTAGTGTTTTAAGTTTTGTAACAATTCTGACATTTAAGTTTGTTAGCTTTCATCATCAATATATATTTTTTAAACTTTATTTATTAATTTTTCCCCCCAAAACCCCGGTAGATAGTTGTATGTCATAGCTGCACATCCTTCTAGTTGCTGTATGTGGGACGCGGCCTCAGCATGGCCAGAGAAGCGGTGTGTCTGTGCGTGCCTGGGATCCGAACCCAGGCCGCCAGCATCGGAGCGCGAGCACTTAACCGCCTAGCCATGGGGCTGGCCGTCATCAACAATATTTGAATTTCCTCACTTCTGAAATTAAAATCCTTAGTGGAATATATGTGTAAGTGAGTGTGTGTATATGTGAGAGAGACAGAGACAGAGACGGAGTGTGTGTTTGTGTTTTCTTGTACTAGGCATCCATTCTCCTCTTTTGGTAAAGTTACTTTCTTTGGGAAATCACTCCTCTTCACTCTCATTTATGTGGTCTGAGTAGGACTGAAGCCCTTCTACTCTTGCTGCAGAAGTGGGCACATGGCCTTGTACTGGTCAATCAGTTTACCTCACAACCTAACTATAATGCTTGGTTTGGGGATGATGGGTCTGGGACTTCAGTTAATCCAGTGAGGCTCATTCCCATGACTTTTGATAGGATTTGAGTAAAAGTAATCCCTTTCTATTTTGATTGCAAGGTATGTGGCTATTGTAAACTTCGATCTGCAGATCATAAGGATAGGGCTTAAGAAGGAAGTAGAGGAGGACATTGAAACACTGAGCTTCTGAGTCCAGACATTTCTGAAGATAGCTTAACCTTGTCTTTAGATTTTCGTGTGTCAATAATTTCCTTTATTTGCTTAGGCCTTATAATCTGTTTTGTCAGGCACTGTTTTATTCTATTGCTGACATGTAATCTACTCTGGCTACCTTAATCACACAGGAATTCATTACAGGTTGTTAGGTTTTAGAGTTTACCAAATGAAAAAGGAAAAAAATCTTTGAGTCTACTAGCCAGGAAACGTGATTTTACTATATCACTGCCCATCTTGCAACCTCCATGATGGCAGGGACTGTGCACTAGAAACTCCACCGAGGCATCCCCCAAAGAACCATATGTTTCTGCCATTCTCCTTGTAAAAAATGGCCTTTTCCCAGAAGAATGTTATTTCACATTGCTCAATTCTGCCTTCACATCTGGTGGGTCTACTTGGAGGAATACATCTTGTGTGTCTCTTAGCTTTGAGAAAATATTGGAAATATTTTTCTTTCCTTTCTTTCTACCCTCTACAGCACAACCAAGCACTGTAGAAAATACTTCAGCGAGTTCCGAGAAAAGCAGTATGCAGTATTGGCAACACTAGCAACTGAAAGGATTATGATTCAGAAAATGGAGTTTTAAATCATTTTTCTTGTAGTGCGACCATCATCACCTCTCCAGTTTACCCTATCAGCTCAATGTTACTCTCTGAGAATGATTATATTTCAATTCCATGTTGGTACTGGGGATCTCAGCATTTATGATGAAGTCGTTACCCAATTTTTTTTTTGGTGAGAAAGATTCGCCCTGAGCTAACATCTGTTGCCAATCTTCCTCTTTTTTTAGTTGAGGAAGATTAGCCCTGAGCTAACATCTGTGCCAATCTTCCTCTATTTTTCATGTGGAGTATCACCATAGCATGGCTGATGAGTGGAGCAGGTCCACGCCCAGGATCCGAACCCACAAACCTTGGCCAACGAAGCAGAACTTTAACCACTCAGCTCCTGGGCTGGCCTCCATTTACAATTTTAATGTTATTTATTTTACATGAGTTGTGAAGTTATAATATTCATTTAATATCTTTTATTCATTATAGACTGGACAGCATGTAATTAGCACACATGATGTCTTAATAATAACGTAAAGAAATAATGGATGGGATATTATGCAACAATAACACAATGTTGATTATTTTATAGGTGTCCTGGTTGTTTAATCCATTAAGAAAATCAAGATAAAATCTTAGGTAACTTTATTTTTATATTGTTATTAAAATGCAATTATTCTTATGGAAATTTTTTTTAAATGTGCAGCAATTTCTAGCTACTAAAGGGAAAGCTTTTATTTTTCTTTCATTAAAATGTCTTCTCTGTTGACTCTAACTCATGCTTTTCTCTCTATAAAATTAAAAATAAAAATACAAAATGTTATGATATTTCTTCATGTTGAATTTGAAGCTTACGATGGTGTTTAAATATGTGGTTCTTTGCCCTGTTACCGATAGCCCTACATTCAAACCACACAGCAATATCACCTTAGCTATATTGCCTGCCCCATTCAACATTATTATTAAAATTTATTTAAAAACATTTATTACTGAACTCCTCAGTTTGAATCCAGGCTCTACACCAGGTGTTAGGATACTATGATGAAGATGGCAGGAGAGGTTGCCTGGTAGCAGAGTAGGAAGACAGGTAAATAAGCAATTGCATTAAAATATGGTAAATATAATATTGTGATTCAGTGTATACATGTTGCAGAGAGATTTACTGGAGAGATTAGAGATTTGGAAATAGTGAGGATATTTAAAATGAAACAAAATTTTTTGACTAAACCAAAGTTAGATCTGTGGCACTGATTCCCAGAGCCAGCTGCAATGGAAATCACTTGGGAAAATTATAAAACATACTAATGCATGAGTTCCATCCTTAGGATTCTGATGTTATTGGTATAAGGGAGGACCTAGCCACCTGTGTTTTTAAAAGAATCTACAGGTGACTGTAATATTGAATTTTTTTTTTAGGAAGATTGGCCCTGCACTAACATCTGTTGCCAATCCTCCTCTTTTTTCTTTTGTCTCCCCAAAGCCCCCATACAGAGTTGTGTGTCATTGTTGTAGAGTTGTAGCTCTTCTATGTGGGACACTGCCTCAGCCTGGCTTGATGAGCAGTGAGTGGGTCCACACCCAGGATCCCAACCAGCAAACCCCGGGCCGCCAAACCAGAACGTGTGAACGTCACTGCTACACCTTCTTCCCGGCCCCTTGTAATGTTGAATTTTAATTTAGAAACTGTTATAGAGTGAATTGTGTCCCACTGCCAAATTCATATGTTGAAGCCCTAACCACCAATGTGACTGTATTTGGAAACAAGACCTTTTATGGAAGTAATTAAAGTTAAACGAGGTCGTAAAGGTGGGACCTTAAAATGACAGGACCAGTGTCCTTATAAGAAGAGGAAGAGACACCAGAGATTTCTCTTTCTCTCTGTGTGCTTGCACAGAGAAAAAAACATGTAAGAACTTAGTGAGAAGGTGGCCCTTTGCAAGCCAAGGGGAGAGGCCTCAACAAAAACCAGCCCTGCCAGCACCTTGATCTTGGGCCTCCAGCCACCAGAATTGCAAAACAATTAATTTCTGTTGTTTAAACCATCCAGTTTGTGGTATTTTGTTATGGCAGCCCAAGCAGACTAACACAGTAACATTTCCGTAGCAAAGCAAATAGTGTGTATAAAAATACAGGTCTGAGAAGATACGTGCATTTGGAAAAAAATAAAATAAATATGATTGGACATGACTGTCCATGGTTTTATTTAGGAGAATGGTGCCAGGGGAGAGACAGTGCTGACCAGGCCTTGTTCTAGCAATGGAAATGGAAAAAATGTTGAGAAACTAATGATTAGATTTTTGTGTGTCTCTAAGTGCTTCATATAGTACCTCAGGCTCATTGGAACAGGCACCAGCTGTTCCACTTTATTGTTTTTTTTTATTTTCACAATTCCTATCAAAATATTTTGCAGTATAGATATTCAATATATATTTGGGAATTAATTGAAGTTGGTAGAATTAAATATTAAATATATATCCTATAGAACTGATGCTAGTTAAGTAATTTAAAAATTTCTGTGCTTTTATGGCAGTGTTATAGAAGAACACAAAAAGAAGACATGTGACTCTTTCCTAGTATATTGGAAGCATTAAATAATTTGATTAAAAATAAGTTTCTAAAAGACAGTTGTCTAGAACTAACCAGGAATATGCTAACCCCTTGTGTAATCAACAAGACATTCATCATTGTCTAAACATAGAAAAAAAATTGATGTATTTTGAAATGGTAATAAGTGGAAACTATTCAACATAGAATGGAAAATTGATCGTGTAAAACATACAAATATACTATTTTTTATTTTACCTTGCTAAAATGATAAAAAGATTAATATCCTGTATTTATACTAAAATTTAGCATTGTCCTGTTCCCTAACTCTGGCCATCGTTACACCAGAATAACTGTAGAAAAGCATAGACAGCAGATAAACTGTAATTATATTTCTGGAAGAAAACAACATCATCTCTGTTGTTGATATATAGATAGTAGTCACCGCAATAGGTGAAGAATAGTAAATTAAGATTTGTTAGTAACTCTACTCAAAAATACAAGAATGAACTTTCAGTCACATATTTCTTATTCTACTCCTTGTGTGATCTTTCAAAGGGCAATTAGCCTTTTGTGATGTGTTTTTCTCAGTTGTAAAATGTGAAAAAAATTTTATTCACATCTCAGAATTATTATGAGGATTAAGTGAAATAATTTGTGTAAAATATCGCACTGTAATGTAATTCCTTAAGCACACACATACACACAGATGCTTGTGTAAGCAAAAATAATATAAAAGAGGAAAATAATGTCATTGTAATCTAAGTGATAGAAAAATCATGATAATACTAGATGTTAAATTTGATGGTAGATTAGAATTTGACTGAGCACTGAATTTATTCCAGAGTGATTTTCAGTTCCATCTTTTTCTTAGAATTTAGAATTTAACATTTTGATTCTTCACCACAGTGAGAAGAAATGAGCAAATGAAATCTCTGGGGAAACTCCTCTTTGATTCCCTGCTTCTGATCTTTTCTCTGTGTTTGGGATCTATATTGCATATTCTTCCTTTGATCTCTGCCTGAAAAGGCCACTGACAACAGATATAAACTTTGGTATGGAAAGTTCTAGATAGATATACAAAAGAAAAATGTTTAAATGTGTAATAAGGATATTCTATATTACAACTGCATTAAATTCAATTAACATATTTCTAAAATAACTGATAACCCAAATTTTAATAATGGATCACTTATATATCCATCTTTCCTCTCTCATTACAAATTAGTATTATAGTAGTTTTATAATTATACAAATATGTTACCCAAAAATTAGAGGTAAAAAGTAAATATAGAAAACACCTAATAGAGAAAACTGGAAATACCAATATTAAAAAAAAATATTCTTCAAATATATGAGAGAAAAAGTCAGCAATCTAATTTAAAATGGGTCAAAATTATAAAGACAACATCCACAGAGGATGGTGAAAATATCCAATAGATACATAAAAAGAAAGTTTATGTAATTGCTGGTCGAGGAAAAGCTTATCAAAAATATATTGAAATATTATTGTCAATGCATGGATTAGAAAATTAAACAATGTAATTATAGCCAGTGCCTATTAAATTAGGATATATGGGAACTGGAACTCTAATACATATTTGGTGGGAGAGTAAATTGATACAGTCTTTTGGAACAATATCTGGCAGTATAAAACTATTTTAAAAATTAAACGTGCTTATATGTTCAAATAGTTTCACTTTTGGGAAATTATTCTGCAGAAATAAAGTCAACTATATAGTTTTCAACACATGCACATATATCATATTTGGTATTGATAAAACAAAAACTAGAATGCTATATTTAGGAAAAATATTGAAACTTCTTGTATAACCATACAATGGATTAGTGTCAGTAAAAATATGAGTTAAATGCAAATATGTTTTTAAAAACATTTACCACATGCCTCCTCTTCTCAGGCACTGCTTTAGGTCTTGATGATACAGCAAGGATTGAAAAAAAAACAATTGAATTGAAAGGCTGCACAATTGCTGGCTAATGCGGGAGCATGAAATTTCTGATAGCCATAGACCCTCAGAGAGTTGACACCTACTCCCAGGCTCTTCTCCAGTGAGCTCCACAATGTGTCCTGAGAAACAATGGAGGGCAAGTTGAGAGACCGGAGAAAGCTCCTTCCGTAGCGTAGTCCTGGAGGGGGGAGGCAGCTGCTACTGGAATAAAAGAATAAACATTCACTTAGATGATCTTTTCCTCAAGGAGCAAAAGCCTTAAACTGGCAGGAGAAGGGCAACAGACTTGTTACCCCAAGGGAAGAGGAGAAGATTCACTATAGCTAGAGAAAAGGAAAAGAAAAAAGTCCTTTACCCTGGGGAGAGGAAAGAAACCAACTTTGGCAAGTCCATCAGAAGACTCAGTGAGGGGAGTGGCAGAATCCCAGAGAAAACCCCACATCTGTGAATCAGTGACATAGGACCCACCTGAGACTGAGATTGGAACAGGATACCGGAGAAACCTCCCCCACCTCCCCTACAGGTTAGCCAGCACTAGTTAACAAACAACAGCAGTCTACAGCTGGAGGAGGGAGAAGGGCATGAGAGATACAAGCACATAGCATAGACCCAAAACTGAGGATAGAGTACAGACATGAAGAAGATTCTCTGGCAAACCAAATCCCACATTAAGCAGATAGTGTCACTAGAGGAATTTGAAAGCAATGATGCAAGGAAGGCAATGACAAAATCCCAAACCAGCTCAACTTCAGACTAGTAACGGCCTAGTAAAATAGCTAGAATTAGTATGTTAAAGCCTTTAGCAGGACAACATGAATGAACACATGAGGAATTTCAGCAGAGAGACAGAAAGTATAAGCAAGAGAGAAATGGAAATGAGAAATGTGAAACACATAGTAACAGAAATGAAGAATGCTTTCAAAGGCTCATCAGCAGACAACACAGCTAAGGGAAGAATCAGTGAACTCGAACAGAGATCAGTAGAAATTACCCAAACCAAAGCACAGAGAAGAACAAAGTGTAAAAAACCAAACCAAACCAAACAACACCAAAAAAATCAGGGCAGAGCACCCAAGAGCGAGCAGACAATATTAAGTGGTCTAACCACTTAGTAATTGGAATCTCAGAAAGGGAAGAGAGATAAAAAAGGGTGAAAATAATATTTGAAAATTTAAGGAATGAAAAATTTCCAAAAATAATGAAAAGCATCAAACCACAGATCCAAGAAGCTCAGAGAACATTAAGAAAAACAAATGTCATAAATAAAAAGTAAACACATTTTAAATTATAGTAGAGAAAATTACAGAGAAGAAAAAAACAAGGAAAAGAAAATTATAGGTAGAGAAAAAGAGAGAAGGATGACACAAAGAACAAATGGAAGAAATAGAAAATGAAGAGAATAGATTTTAATTAAATCACAATAATTATGTCAAAAATAACTTGTCCAAAAATACCAAATAAAAGACAGAGATTTTCAGATTAGATTAAAGAAAACAAGCCAATCATATGTTGTTTACAATAAAACCATTTTAAATATAAAAGCATAGAGAGGTTAAAAATACACATCATGCAAGCACATATCCAAAGAAAACTAGAATGGGTATGTTAATATCAGACAAAGTAGACATCAGATCAAGAAATATTACCAAAGGTAAACAGAGATATCACACAATGATAAATGGGCCAATTCGCAAAGAAGATATTAAGTATTCATCTAAATACAAGTCTTCAAAAACAGTAATACATATGAATCAATGAAAACCCCAGACAATATTAATATATTGCTGTGTGTGGGTGGGGAGTATTAAGTGTGTCCTAATTATTTTATTTCAAATATACAGGATTAAATGATCCATTGGGAATTTTGCATATGCCAGTTAAAGAAAATAGAATTAAATATGTTTTTTTGAAAAGTTTAATATATAATCTGTGCCACAAAAAACAAAATACATATTTTTACAAGTTAAGGAGAACACAATACAACTGCATGTTGTTATATAGTAATACATTGAGATACACAGATACATATTCCAGAAATGGATAGGGATATAATGAAGACATATTTGGAAGAATGTTAATCTACAATATGTATATGTGTACATAATGTATGTTCATGTTTAGATATTGTGATATATGTATTTTGTAAAGCTATAACAAAAATAATAGAATAAAAGAGAAAGTAAGATGATAGTGATAAGAAGGTAAGTATTGCAGATATAAATATATGGTTACATACAATTTTAATTTCCAAATAATCCCAAAAAGAAACTATAATTTAAAATATTGACATATTTGGTAGTGAAGTTAAAACGTTGTTATAATAAGACACTAAAAAGATTTTTAATCATATCACTATATATTTCTAATATAAATATGACAAATATTAATATAATTATTGTGAAGGAATTTCAAACAAAAACATATCACAGAAACAGAATATATATAGACACAGAAGAAAACTGAGCATACACAATAACATTAAAAATATTTTCTCTTAAAAATAAAAAGAAAGTAATTACTTCACGAGTAATTATAGAAATGCTTAAAAATTGTTTTATCACTGTGGTTTTAGATAAGTACAACAACAGAATTTAAAAAAAAAATGATTATCTGTATGTGGTGAGATTAAGGTGGTTTGTTCTTAATTTTTCCTGTAGTACTTTTTTTTTTTTTTGTGAGGAAGATCAGCCCTGAGCTAACATCTGCCAATCCTCCTCTTTTTTTGCTGAGGAAGACTGGCCCTGGGCTAACATCTATGCCCATCTTCCTCTGCTTTATATGGGACGCTGCCACAGCATGGCTTGACAAGCGGTGGGTTGGTGGGTGCCAGGTTCCGACCCTGCGAACTCCAGGCCGCCACAGCGAAAAGCGTGAACTTAACCGCTGCACCACCGGGCCGGTCGCCCTGTAGTTTTTTTCAGTTAATGGATATTCATTTCTTTCTTTCTTTCTCTCTTTCTATGGTATAATAAGAAATACATTTGGTCTTTGCCCCCAGTTCCTGGTATTGAGCTCTTAAACCCCTTGGAATTTCCTAAGCGATTGGAGTGTCTTTTGTTATTCATAAGGAATCATTTTGAGCACTCTAGCACTTTACCCTAATGAGGTGACTTAAGGTGTGACCTCTTGATAGCTTTAGGATGGGGCTGGTCATCAGAAAGGCTGAGTGATTACAGGGTTGAAACTTTGAGCCCCATCCACTGACCTCTGGGAAGGAGAAAGGGATGGGGCTGGAGATTAAGCTCTGTGAAAAGATCTGATGTGCTTGCAGGTTGGTGAACATGAGGAGGTTTTGGGAGGGTGGTGTGCCTGGAGAGAACATGGAAGCTCTGTGCCTCTTCCTCCATACCTTGCCCTACGCATGTCTTCTATCTGGTTCTTCCTGAGTTGTATCCTTTTATAATAAATTGGTAAATGTAAGTAAGCATTTCCCTGAGTTTTATGAGCCATTCTAACAAATTAGTGAACTGAGACAGGAGTCGTGGGAACCTTAATTTATAGCCCTTTGGTCAGAAGTACAGGTGAAACCTGGACTTGTGACTGGTGTCTGAAATGAGGGAAGTTTGTGTGGACTGAGCCCTTAACCTGTGGGAGCTGACACTATCTCCAGAGAGATAGTGTCAGAATTGAGTTAAATTTGTAGGACAACCAGTCGGCGTCCACTGAGAATTGCTTGGTGTGGAAAATCCATACTTTTGGAATATCGAAGTATTCTGCGAGTAGAGAAAGAAACAGTTTTTCCTTTTATACTACTCCATGAGTGATTGTAGAGATGTTTAACAATTGCTATACCGTTCTTAGTTTCAAGTAAGCGTAATAACAGAAATGTTAAAAATCATGATTATCTGTATGTGGTGGGATTAAGATGATTTGTTGTTAATTTTTCATATTAGTATTTTTTAATTAATGATTATTCATTTTCTTTCTTTCTCCGTCCTTCCTTCCTTCTTTCCTTCTTTTCTTCCTTTCCATCCTTCTGTCCTTCCTTCCTTCCTTCTTTCCTTCCTTCCTTCCTCTCTTTTTCTTTCTTTCTTCCTTGTATGGTTAATACTTGGTAAGAACTAGGATGTTACCTGGTGAGATGGTATATCTAAGCATACAGCATCTATGACTAAATGTCTTCTCATAGATAACCATTGACACAGTTATCTTTTTGCATTCCAGTTATTAACAAAGATAACTATCAATATCAAAACTGTGTAATTTGTATTAGAGTGTAAGTAAGAGTCTCTCGAATTGGGATTAGTTCAAACTATGACTTCTTACAAAACTTGTAAGTAACTGAAATTCCCTGAAAAACCAACAGATACAAAATTCTCTAAAGGCCATACTAAACAGCCATGACCTTTGTTTTTAACTCTTTTTAATTTCTTTTCTTTTTTGTTTGTTTTTTTGCTGGTGATATAGAGGAAGTTCTCATTCCTGACAAAACTGATACCTGATTGGGACCATTGAGCTAGGAAAGAACATAGACCATTGACTATCCTATTTTTAGATATCTCAGTTGAACTGGAAACACCAAGGAAGTAGACAACAAAAGAAATACATGTCAGCAATTAAAAGTTATGTTCTTTAAGTACATGTAAAGGAAAGGAAGATGCTCATGATACTTGGTTAAATGAAGTAATAAAATCCAAAAAATTATACTTACACAGAGTGGACATCAATTACTGTGAAAATACACAAAAAATAAATTAGAAAAATACAAATTCCAACAAAAATGGTTAAAAGATCTGAGCAACTATTTCTCAGTACAGGAACAAAATATGGTCAATAAGCACATGAAGAAAAATTCAGTTTTTTTTTTTTTTTTTTTTTTTGTGAGGAGATCAGCCCTGAGCTAACATCCGCCAATCCTCCTCTTTTTTTCGCTGAGGAAGACGGCCCTGGGCTAACGTCGGTGCCCATCTTCCTCCACTTTATATGGGACGCCGCCACAGCATGGCTTACCAAGCAGTGCGTCGGTGCGCGCCCGGGGTCCAAACCAGCGAACCCCGGGCCGCCGCAGCGGAGCGCGCGCACTTAACCGCTTGCGCCACCGGGCCGGCCCCAAGAAAAATTGTTTTAACAGTAAAGGAACACATGAGAATTTAGAGTAGGAGTATTGATATTACAATGTGTTGATAGTTGTATTGTTCTCAATGGTGGATACTTTAAATAGATAGAGAGCTTACCTATGGGAGAGTGAAAAATGAGTGGTGGCATATTCTTAAGGGAGAATACTATAAAACAGTCCAAATAAATAAATTTCAGAGACTGACATCAATATAGCTGTATATTAATTATAATTTAAGGGAATAAATGTATCAAAAATGACATAAAATATGACATATTATCTGTGACATTAAAAGCGTTTACCACCAAAACAATAATTTTTAGGAATATATATATACATAGAAAATATATGGAATGATAGAGTACTCAGCATGATGGTTCACTAGGTATTATTAAATGTATTCACTTGAGTATAAATATGTGCTTGGTTAGGGAAATATTAATCAACAACTTATCACTACATTCTATATTTTGTCTATTTCTTGTTTTGTCCGAGGAATGCACAAAAAATCATCTCAAAAATGTTAGTGGCTAAGAGGTGTAGGATATCTTATACGCTGACATCTTTTTCTTTGTGAAAGGTAAGGGTGTTTGTTGAGCACACATAAAGAACAAATATCCAGTAGAAGACATGTCATCAGATCTTTAAGAATGACAGAGTACCTTACCAGTAACTATTGCTATCTGATCGTACAGAATTGGGAGCTGAATTCCTAGAGTTTTTTTTTTTTCCTATCACTAAAATAATCTGAAGGCTCAAAGCCTGAATTGTGTCGAGTACAGTGATGTTAGGTAAATCGTATATGACACTGCAAGAAACCAGATCAGCTCTGAACCAGCTCTTGTTGCCTTCCTAACTCCATTATTCCCAATGGCTTGACATATGGGATTGTTTTGACAACTGTCAATCTCACTTGCCTACTCTTTTTTCCCTCCTAGGACACAAATTTGCAGAGAACTCTATTATCATAGAAATCAACAGGTGAATGGAAGATTACTCCATGCTGCATGTTGGGATTTTATTGACTTAATGCTATATTCATGCCTTCTTCCATCTGAACATGTTATAAGAGAAAAATAGACAATATATAGTATATAGTATCATGGCTATCATCACAAAAAAATCCTGAAAAAGCGGATCTTTTGAAAGTGATGCTAGATGTTTGCATAAACATTGCTAGCCTCTACGTGAAACTGACGCATAACCCCCCCGAACAAAAAGCCTGCGACCATGGAGTACATTTTGAAATTAATTTCTACTAAATGCACAAAAGATGAGCTGTAATGGGAACAACTAGACTATAGTCTGCCTTTGTAAGGCATGTGCTGCCTAGTTAGATTATTCCCCGATCCCCAAGCACAGGAGGTAGTGGGAAGAGGAGGCACTTGCAAGTGGGCGTGTTCGATGAAATCAGAAACAAGGCATACTTGTTCTTCTGCTTCTGCTCTACTTCTGTTCATGCCTCAGTGAAACTTTACAGAGTTAATGTTAGGCTTTTTCCAATAAGAATAGAAAATGTTTCTCCCATGCAGAGGATGGATAGAGGGACTGAAAATTTTCCCTGTAATAATCTCCAGACTGAAAAGTGAAAGCCAGTTGGAAGTTCTGTTCTTTCCATCACAAACCTATTAGGCAAAGAGAATGTAGCATTCTGCTTCACAGTTATATAATTATCTGGGTTTGGGTGTTGAGAGCACTTAATTTGAATAGGCTATACCTCAGAGAAATTAAGGGGGATTAAAATAAGCTGACCGTGCTAGTGGTGCAGTTGGTGTCTGAAGTCTTTCTTTCAGTTGGCTGCTTGAAGAAACACATAACTCGTGACACATGAGTTTGCTTTAACAAAGTGCTGAAAGAATATATTTTCAGCAGAGCATGCTAGGAGCTATTGAGCTGGGAGACATTCAATGAGAATAGTTTCTTGACTGTATTCAGATTCTTACAGAAAACTAGCTTTTGCTATGCTGCCAGAGTAAGGGAAGCCTTGTATTAGGGATCATCAAATGGTTATATTTCCAAATATATCACCCTAAAAAAATCAAACTATTTTATATATTTACAAAAATTATATTTATAAGCCATGCTTCCTCTTCTAATATCCAGGTTTGGGGCACAGTATCTTTCCCGCAGCTGTTATTACACTCTATCTTGGATAGATGATCTAACGTAAAAGCAGTTGGGTTACAACTAAGTAACCATGCATAGTCCATAGCATGCCTGATCAGTTCAAGGTCTGGGAGAAGGCAGAAAACAGTGTTCCTCAACAGGACCTAATGATAAGCCCTACTATTTAGCCTAGAAAAAAACCCTCTTTGCTTGGTTGGATAGCTTAAGAAGGCAAAAGAGATCATGGTCCAGCCTAGCCTAACTAAAATCAATCCCAGTGTCAAGAGAAAAAATGTCTTAGTGCACAGGCATTAATAATTGTTCTTAGGTAGTCATGCACAGGTACTTCCTAAATGTCTCTCAGGTACAGGTACACCCCTGTGCCTGGGGTGGCGTGTAGCTTTTCAGCTGTGGATTCTCATGTCCTTCAAGTCAGAGACATCATGCACTGTCCAATGGTATTTACTTCACTGTGCTAAGCTGTACTCTCAGTTCTTTCTAGTCTTGTTCTCTGCCTTAGGAGTCTGAGCCCTGTGAAATGATCACTTGGGCTCCCTTACTGAATAGTTTTGTTTGAGTTTGACCAAAACAACCTCTTAGGAGATTGGAGAACAGGGAAGAAGTGAGGTCAGGGTATTTCTTCACTTCTTCTTCCACGCTTATTTGCAACAGTGGCTGCACCCCTCGTTGATTGCTGTTTTCTCTGTTGGACTCTCCTTCTGGTTTGCCAATGAGTCCTTGCAGAGAAATAATATCTAATAATGGGATAACAAGTGAATATGTTACGTAAACTGCTTATTTTCAGTGTTATGTGATCCAGTAAATTAGAGAGTTGAGTGGTGCTGCATTATTGCATCATTAATTAAAAATAGCCTATATATGAACGGACTCAAATAGCCCTCAAAGCCACAAGTTAATTGCAAGGAAACATTGCTCAGATTCCCATGGTACTTACTCTTGATGCTACAATGTGTTTTTTTCAAATGATACCTAAGGCGTCATGAGGAATTTCACAAGATTAGTTAACAAATAATGCAAATGTAGCTCTTATTTATAGATGGTAAAAGCAGAAGTGGATTTTTATTGTATTACAGCCAAGGTGGCTCAGGGGTCACCTTGCGCTCTGGTTAGCCACGATGGTGTAACAAACAACTCCAAAACAATAATCATTTTATTATACCTCATGATTTTACGTGTCAGGAATTTGAAGAGGGCTAAGCTGAGTGAATCATTTCTTCTATGTGGTACCAGTGAAGGTCATTTGGCGGTATTCGTCTGGTGGAATATCTGGTCTGGAATGTCTGAGATGGCTTAACTCACATGCCAGTTGACTTGGCAGGTATAACAGGAAGGCTACATTCAGCTGGGGTTGTCAACTGGGAAGTCTAATCATGACCTTAGCAGTATGATGGCTTAAGAAAATTGGACTTTCAATGTGGTGGCTTAGGGCTCTGAGAGTGAGTAGTCTCAGTGAGTGAATCAGAAGTAAGTTGGCCTTTTAGAATCTATCCTCAAAAGCCACATAGTGTTGCTTTCGCTGTATTCTGTTAGACAAATCATTCACAAGCGTGTCTAGGTTCAAGGAAAGGGGACATAGACGTTCAAATCTTATTGGGAAAAAATGTCAAAGCATTTGCAAACATGTTTTAAAACCACCACACTGGAAAAAGAAATGGTAAAGAGAAA
Organism: Diceros bicornis minor; assembly: GCF_020826845.1. NCBI lineage: Eukaryota > Metazoa > Chordata > Mammalia > Perissodactyla > Rhinocerotidae > Diceros > Diceros bicornis. Next base: position 41,662,044 of record NC_080759.1, read on the forward strand.
TCTGCCCTTCTGGTAGAAGTTTGAGCAGTATGGAACTATCTCGTTTTCTATATTGCTTTGAAAAAAACATATCATTGACTCATTGTGGCTAATGGGATATATGGAAGGACATGAGAAAATTGTTGACAAGGAAGTCTGGTGGAGAATTATGAAATTATGGGAATGGACCTTTTGGAATCAGCACAGGGTGTAAAGATATTTTCATTCCATGTAAATCCACACCAGAGGACAGAAAGAGTGCAAGAGGCTCTCAAAAACAGGTGGATAAGATAACATGTCCTGTACATATCAGAGAGTTGTTTTTCCTGGATATTCCACTGCTTGCTCAATGGAATCATGTATAAAGTGTCCATGGTGGTACAGGTGGATGATATAAATGGGTTCGATAATATGATTTTTGTTGTCCCAAGTCTTATCTAGCTATAACATGTCTACTGAGTACTCAAACAATGTGCAATCCAACATGGTACCTTTAACAAAGTCCAGATGGATTCCCTGTGTCAAGCTAATTACATTATATTCCTCCCACCATGAAGGAAGTGGCACTTTTTCCTCATGAGGACAGACATACATCCAGCTATGGACTTTCCTTTTTTTTTGCTCAAGGTGTTTCTACAAGCACCAATACTTACCTAATAACTTCAATCAACATCATGTTATCTTTCACAACACCTTTTTCCAACTTGATGACAACTGTCATACTTAGGAAAGCAGGGCAATGGGTTCATGCCCATGGACTTCGATATGTGTTCCATTACTCCAAATTGTCCAGCTCAATAGAAATGTGGACTATCTTTTTAAGGGCTCAGCTCCAATGCCTGCTAAGAGAAAATCAGCCTCCCCCTAGGAGACAACATCCTGATTTAAGATGTATACCATATGCAATCCTATAGGGAATGACCTTTGGTTTAAACCAGAGGCCAGTATTTGGTTCTGTCTCTCCAAGAGCCAAGATATAAGGGCCAAGAACCAAGAGTGAAAGTGTGCTTGCCCTTCCTCACTTAAAACCTAAATTTGTGGTTTAAATTTCAACTTTAAGCTTTAGGTTTAAA